>NC_090443.1:192071929-194628619 GCF_031143425.1 Pleurodeles waltl
TGGTGGATACGCCTGTTGTAAAAGAACCTTCGTCTTTAATTCTTTAGTTTTCTTGTCTGCTCTATCCTTCTCATCTTTATCCCTATTTTCGTAGTACTGTGCAGTAGCCAATATTTGTGCTGAAGAGGAAACGGCCCAAGAACTCTCTGAGTCCTTCAATTTCTTACACAGCTCGGCAAGCAAATTGTGCACAAACTTGTCGACGAACAAGCGTTGACCACCTTCTGTACTCATATCTTGACCACTGTGGTCGATAAACGTTTCCTCAAACCTGGTGAAGAAATCAGACACTGTTTCATCTTTCTTCTGCTTACACGCAGACAATTTATCCCAATTCACACGCATCGCAGGCATTAAAGTCTTCATGTAAGTAATGATCCTAGCAAGCAGTTCTGCTACCAAAGGCTCAGGCTTGGCACCACCAACTTGTCTATCATTTGCAGCACTAATATTAGCCCATGAGTCACCTAACTCTTGTGCATGATCTGTACGGCGAATCAATCCCCACAAAGGCTGTGGAACAACATTCCCAAATAACATGTCTATGTCGGCTAAATTCATAATGCAGGAGTCTGCAGTCTGTGATAATTCCTTATAATACCCTGCAGGGCTAAAACTTCAGCTCGCTTCCACGGAACATGTACCCAAACACGCTGAAAATGAGCTGGGACAGCATCAATTTGATTAGCAACATCAGCCGCAACGGCGTCCTTCCATACCGGAGGGACTTCTCTCATTGGGTACTGTCGCACCTTTTTTTTAACAGAGGAGTCATGTTGGAACAATGACTGAGAAGGATCCTTATTCCTAAAGGACAAACACGTTGCAACTGCTGTCTCAACATCCGAACCCACAATCGTGCCCTTTGCAAACTCAAACCGTACACGGCACAAATCAGGCGGATTTGTTTCCAAATCATTATCCTCCAATTCCTCACAAAGGAAAGCACACATTTTCTAAAAAATGTATCTTTGTTTCAGTGCTTCCCATTGACAGAAGACATCCATAACAGACTCTACATCGTATCTTGAAGGGTAAACAACCCATTTACGTGCCATATGGTCAAACATTTCTCTCTCTTGAGAATTAGGCAGTTGACTACGCGACTGCTTACGCTCCGAATCTGGGGTCACACCAGATGACCCAAAGAGAGGAAATATAAGGCTGGCAACAGTATCTGTCATTCTCTGTCGGACAGAAGGAGAAGTTGATGAAAGAACAGGAGGAAAAACAGAGGGAGGCAGGGCAGACGCAGAAGCAGACGCAGAGGCAGTATCAGGAAGAACACCAGAGGAGGCAGTCGATGTAGTACATAAAGTCGTAGGAGGTACAGATGGAGCAGGTAGCGAAGTCGGCGGCCCTTGAAGGGGCTGCGCCATAGTAGTAGGAGCCAACTGAAGAGGAGCTGGCGGCTGTGGAAGAACCTGAGGCACAATAACCGGAGGTTGCACAGCTAAAGGTTGCGGAGGTGCTGTAGCATTCTGCGCATAAGGGGGTGGCGAACTCAACAAGTGTGACATTAAAGGATCTTTCTCAAGTTCTTTTGCTGCATCTTGCTGAAGAAGCGGAAGAACTGGATAACATTTATCGGTCACCATTTTACGTTGCCTGTGCAACTGCTCATTCATCTGTTCTTCTTCATCATCTTTAAACTGTATGGCAGCTTGCATTATCGAGATACCCTCTTCCCTCTTATTTCTCTTTGCCAATTTAATTTCCTTCTGTTTGGCTTCCTTACGCCATAGGCGGAAAGAGTCAAACATCGCCGGCCGGGCTTTCTTCTTAAAAAGTTTAACCTCCAGATTATTCCGAATCTCTGTGTCAAAACTACCATATTGGGGCCATTTCAAAACTCCATCTTTCTTGGTGTATCGGATCCATACTTCATTATATATGATGGGGCCTATGCCATGTTTCACATATAGTTCATAGGTTGGAGTTCCAATCGGAGGAACCAGACACGAGTCCTCCAATCGGGAATCCCTATTATAACCAAGACAAAACAAATTTCCATGTCTGCAAAGACCAGGCATCTTCGCTCTCTAGTCTAGCTTCAAACTTCAAAGGATTATCGAATACGATAGTCTCGTGAATACACAAATCCCTCGGCTTTGGTACTTGCAAGTTCCAAATCAAAGATCCCAAGGGGATACCAAACTAAGAACCAAACTAAGGACTGGGAGACGCTCCACTTATACTTAACTGAGGTATCGATGATGTCACCAGAAGACTCGTTTATCGTTTTGCTCTACCAAATCATCAAGGGTCCAAAACAGGGCGATAGTCAGGGCACCAGTCCTTCGTAGCCGTCGGGAAGCGGGGAACCTCGCAGCAAAGACTTTCGGACCACGTCGACATACAGGGGTCGATGAAGTGGCGGCCTCCCTCCAGAATTTTCACACGAAGCTCCTCACGAACCTCTGGCTTGGACTGGTACCGCTGAAATCGCCCCACGTTGGGTGCCAACTGAAGTACTGGGTTTTTCAGAACCCAGTGGTGCCAGGGAACACACCCTAAGACTTCGAGTCCTTCCTGTTTCAGACTACAGAAACACAGAGTCTTCTTGGTGAAGTCAAAGATCTTGTTTATTGGCTGCAGCCAGTAAAAGGTATCCTAGAAGTACAACACGGTGTATATTCTCAGGAGACTGGTCCCTTTGCAAAGCTAACCTTCTCTTTTATACAAAATATTATGCTTTAGGCAAACATTCCTTATTTTACAGTTGACCATTCACATATTTTCACTACAAAGTAATAGCAGGGTTATGATGACAAGCCCATATTTCAGTTTGTCCAGCCCTCAATCAATTACCCGGCAAGGCTTAGTACTTTCATCAGATATCGACGGACCCCCAATATAAACGGGCACCTCCTCCTTGTAAAGCAAGTCATAAAGAAAGAAACAGAGACAGGTGTGTGTAAGATTAGGCATGGTTTGTGTGTGATGAAAGGTTTATGATGTGTTGTGCCTTGATACTAATCTCATTCGGCCACTGGGAAAGAAACTGGCCGAACAGGTTTGGCTTCAGGCAGTGGAGTCAGCTTGCCCAGGTCACAGAGGAGTCAGCAAAGGTGTACGTGTCCTTCAGACTCGTTTTCAGCATTAGACATTGGCCTATGTGAGGGCAATCATAAAATGGCTGTCGTTTAAATGGAACACGAGGGTTCAGGATGGAAACTCTGATATTCGGGTGATTTTGTTACCCGAATATGAATACAATGCTTGTGCATACTATTCTAATCATTCCCGGTCTGCTGATACCAAAATCGTTGTGATACGACGATGTTTATAACACGGGTCCAGAATTTTCAGTACCACAGCTGCTGCCACCTCTCAGACAGGTTTCTGCACTCCTGTTGCTTGAAAATCTCAAGTCCAGGAAGGCAGAACAAAGGATTTCCTTTGGGAGAGGAGTGTTACACCCTCTCCCTTTGGAAATAGGAGTTACAGTCTTGGGAGGGGTAGCCTCCCCAAACCACTGAAAATGCTTTGAAGGGCACATTTGGTGCCCTCCTTGCATAATCCAGTCGACACCGGTTCAGGGACCCCCAGTCCCTGCTCTGGCATGAAACTCGACAAAGTAAAGGGGAGTGACCACTCTCCTCTCCATCCCCACCACAGGGGTGGCACTCCGAGCTCCTCCAGAGGGTCCCTGGTTTTGCCATCTTGGATTTCAAGATGGCAGGGAACTCTGGGAGCATCTGAGTGGCCAGTGCCAGCAGGTGACGTCAGAGTCCTCTCCTGATAAGTGCTTACCTGTGAAGCTGACCAATCTCCCTTTCAGGGCTATTTAGGGTCTCTCCTTTGGGTGGTTCTTCAGATTCGGATTGCAAGACTCTAGCAGGAGTCCTCCACTTCAATTTCTCACAGAGGAAAATGCATCAGGACCCTCCAGGAACTCTACAAACTTCAACAAAGAAGCAAGACACCTTTTACAACATTGTATCTTCAGCTCCTGCCAGCAACTGCAACTGTTTCCCAGTAGTGCATCCTCTGAGGACAGCCCGTCTTCAGCCTGCACCAGAAGAGCGAAGGAATCTCCCTTGGGGTGAAGGAGTCACTCCCCTGCTTCAGCAGACACCTACTGCAACGACAACCGGCTGCTTGGATCCCTTCTCCTGCTGAGCTACATAGATCCTGCATCACAGGTGGTGGACTGAAGTGGTCCCGATGGTCCTGACGTCCTACTGTCCAACTTTGGTGGAGGTAAGAGCTTGTCTTCCCATGCAAGACAGTACCCCCTTGCATCATGTGTTTTGCAGTTGCCAAGGCTTGTTGGCATCTTTCTACGAAGTTCCACGTGTATCTTGCAGCTCTGGCCCCCAGCACTCTATCCTGAGATGCACAGCTTCCTAGGTGGTTCTCCGGCAGCATGGGAACCTTTGTTGTAGTGCTGTGTGGGCCTCTTTTGCATCGTCCTTTGTCCTCATGCTGTGGGACTCCTGTGCATGCTGCCTGGTCTTCTGTAAGCTTTCTGAGTTGCTGAGAGCCCCCTTCGTCTCCCCCTCCTGGGCAGAGTCCACCTGGCCCTTCCTGGTCCCGGGCAGCGCCATTTTCTGCTAACCGCGAGCTTTGCGTGTGCCAAGGCTTGTTGGGAGACTCCAGCTACGCAAACCAGACTTCAAGCCTCCATCCGACGTGAGACATCACTTGCACCAACCAAGAACCCAACTCCGTCTTCTTGGGTGCAATACTGACTGTTCTTCTTCACAGGTGGTTCTTCTTTTGCACCTTCATCCGGGTTAGCAGGGGCTCCTGTTCTCCCTGGACTCTTCTTTGCTTTTTGGACTCGGGTCCAGGAATCCACTGTTGGTGTCTTGCAGTCCCTTTTGGTTCTTGCGTAATCTTTCTCGTGTCTCTGTGTGTTCTGGGGAAGTTTCAGTGTTTTACTCCTGCTTTCCTGGCACTGGGGAGGTTTCTAGTACTTACCTTTGGGGTTTTCTAGTAATCCCAGCGCACCTCTACACACTACACTTGCCTAGGTGGGAACCAACATTCGCATTCCACTTTCTTAGTATATGGTTTGTATTCCCCCACGGCCATTTCTAACTATTGTGATTTTCACTAATTACACTGTTTTCTAACTGTTGTATGCCTATTTCTGCATACTAGTGTATATAATTTGTGTATACCGTACCTCCTAAGGAATTATAGTCTCTATGATATTTTTGGCATTTGTGTCACCAAAATAAAGTACCTTTATTTTTGTAACACTGAGTGTCCTCTTTCATGTGTGTGAATACTGTTTGACTACTGTGGTACTGCATGAGCTTTGCATGTCTCCTAGATAAGCCTTGGCTGATCACCTACAGCTACCTCTAGAAAGCCTGGCTTCTGGACACTGCCTTCATTTCACTAACAGGGGATAACTGGACCGGGTATAAGGTGTAAGTACCATAGGTACCCACTACAAACCAGTCCAGCCTCCTCCATATGAACACTCATTTAGAGTCCTCTGCTGAGTTATCACATTATATGCCTCCAGAACTGTTTCTCACAGCGGTGATAGACTGAGCCAGCAAGCGTATTCGGCTGTGTTGTTGGGCACGGTAGACCAGTGAGCTGCACACAGCTCTCAGAGGCATTAAATAAGTATTCGGTTTTAGGTGGATGTGCACTTCTCGTCTGGGACCAACAGCCCGGGCCTTGACCCAGGCCCAGGTCCCTGGCAGTAAAATCTGGAATTTTGAGGAGGCAGAGATCCAGCCAGCTCAGCTTGAGATGCAGGCGGGCAGCAGGAAAACAACATCCTACCTACACATTCCTCCTCCACAGTACCATAACAAGATAGATGAGCTGCTGGAATGGCCACTTTCACTTACCAACGGACTGCAGCTATCCCAGTCCCATATGGTACCTTACTGTATTGAAGTGATCGATCCAAGAATTAATGTAAGGTCTTCAAATGCCTGTGTTTAACACAGCAGGCTCTCCTCAGCACAGCGTACCCTACCCGCAGCACTCACTGCCTACTTTAATGTATCATAGGGCAGCCTCTTTGCAAGCACCTCATGGTGTTCCCATGGTTCTTTAAATGAGTGACTAATGCATTTTAGTGTGGTGATGCACCAGCAATAAGATGCATTAGTCTTACCACTGATGCATGGTACTTGGCAGGGCAGGGATACATCTGGTTACTTACTGGTAATCAATATCCTTAGTTCCAGGAGTCCTTGTCCCACTCTAAACGTTTGAGGGTTGTTCCACCCCTCGCAGGAGAAAGAAGCAAAGGTAAGATAAGGCCCTCCACCTTTGAGTGCATACGGCTTACTTACCCTGTGTCATGTCCTGTAATACCAAACTCAAATTGAAGGCCAGTAACTCAGGAAGCAGTGGGTTGGTCGTAATGACAGATCTGGAGCCCCTGGACAAAGGCCATTGAAGATTACTGATAAGTAACCGGGCATTATCCTGTGTCCTCATCCCAGTCTTTACTTTGCAGTATACCAGAGCCAACACACAATCAATTAGAAAATAAAGAGGTTACCTACAATAATCAATGCACACTGGTGCTCACCAATAATTAAGATTGTGAAGAAACAAAAGAGCTTAGAGCTCTTTCACCAAAAGAATGACTCTCCTGTCTTACATTCCATTCTGATTTCTGTAATTTTTAACAAAGGTGACATTTCACCCAGGAAGAAGCTAGTCCCCAAGTGGAACTGACTAGAATGTCCCTGGGGATAAGGACTCAAAAGTTGGAACAGGGCACAGAAATGGTGGAACAAATCCATTTGCTTATTGTCATGTTGGCAGACTTAACCTCCTGATTAGAGTTTCCAAAAGTCACCAGTAAATGTACAGACTTCCTGAAAGACTTAGGGCCTGATTTAGATCTTGGCGGGACTCCTGTCATCCATCCATGGTGGCGTTTACAAGAACTCCATTAAGCTGACGGATTCCCGAGTTCCCTATTTAGATGTGTGCTGGATGAGCCTCCATTTGCATTGACAGTGTTTTCTGTCGCTTAAGCTGCTCACCGTCGATGACACAGCGGACTCCTCCGCTGGCTAATATAATTCCGTCGCCATCAGACCAGTAGGATTGCACCAAGCATATTTGGATTTCACAGTTATGCTGGTGTTGTCCTAGTGGTGGGTTCCTGACGGTGGGGTTCCATCCCAGGACAGATTCAACATTTTACTATGCCTGTGGCTTTTGGATGGATGCTAGCAGCACACACAGCTGATTTGTTTTTGGTATTTGTTTTCACCTGCATACCACAATATAAAACACACTCCATTTCAGACCATGATCCTTTGCCATTCCACCACAGCACAACATTTTCTCTGAGATGTTTTGCTCCCCCTGTTTCTTGTTCATTTTACATTTCTTTTTTTCTTTTACTTGTGGGTTAACAAAATAAGTTAATTTAATTATATTATAATGGCAGGGAGGAGAAATCCCTGTTTCACTGAGTGAGAATTGTCAGTCATGGTGGATGAAAATATTAGAGTAGAGCCACAATTGTTTGGAGCCCAAGTACAAAGTACACCTATAGCACAGAAATGGCAAATGTGGTCCAGATTAGTTGGCAGAGTGAATGCTGTAGCAAACAACCCGTGCACACAGGAGGAAATTAGGAAGAGGTGGAACAACCTGAGGGGGAGAGTTCATCCCCTGTCTTCCAAGCATCACCTGGAGGCCCAGAGGACTGGCGGAGTTTCTCTCACCCCCTCTCACAACTATATCCCTGGCAGGAGAAAGTCTTGCAGAACCTACATCCTGAAGACTTGACAGGAATCCTTTGTGGATTGGAGCCTGGTGAGCTATACTTTTGAATGTGTCACTAAACCTAAATGTCATATTTGCTTTTAATGTAGCTGTTGCTAATGTGTTTCCCACCTTTTTCATACATGTAAACCTATAAATAATTTTATTTTTGGCTTCATAGTGGGAATATGCAGCATTATTATTGTTTCTATTGTATAACTAATAGTTCAAATGTTTTGTCAATATGGGATGTTTTCTCCATGCTTTACATTTATTTTTCCTGTGTTTGTATGCTTGTATGAATGTATCGTGTTGAATTTAAGGTTACAGGCTTCAATCGCCATTAAATTTTATGTGATGTATGGTGCAGGTAAGTATTTGAATAACAATTTTCTTATGTGTCCTATATTGTAAAATTCTGTTTATTTCTACTGCATATTTTCACTAGATATGTTTAACTTACAATTTTGCAAGAGTTGTTAATGTTTATTTGAAATGACTACAACTAACATAATGTGTTATTTTGGTTTTGTTCAAATAATATTGCAATGTTATGGGCTGGGTCCTCACAGAGCTCCAGGAGATGAAACAGTTGCAAAGGGAGCATAATTTCCAGTTGGAAAATCTAAACTCAAATTTGGCCTTCCTGACTGGGGTGCTGCAGAATTGTTTTAATCATATGTGTAGGGCTTTTCCACCAATATCTTTCCCTGTCTCTGGTCCAACAACATCTGAGCCAACTACATCTGCCTCAGCCAAAGACAGGGAGGCTTGACACAAGAGGAAACACCTGCACCCACCTCAGTCCCTCCAACTGTGGATCCACCAGTACCCTCAGGAGGGGATATTCATAGCTTTTAAAATGTATCCTACCAAACCAAGCTGTCAGGGTACTTGCACAGTTTGGAAGTTGATAAAGTGTAGTTAGAATTGTACTGCTACTGGAATTAAAAGGAGACGCTAAGCGGGGACTGTAACTTCCCAAAGGAACTCTCAGGTGTACAGTTTTTTGGGACCCATCCGAACAGTGTTAGCAAGAAGCATCCTAGTTCTCAACTCAAACACTTAGCAACAGAACATGCATAGAATAGTCTAGGTTCTGATCTAAGGATTCTATGGGCAGTACAGCTGCCTCGTGTCCCCATTTGCCTGCAAAGTGGTTTAATCCATTTCTGGAGGGGCCAACATAGCCCAGGTGAGCAAACAGTACATGGGCCATAGATTCTGCAGAGCTATTACAGGCCGGGCACAAAACACCATTATTTACAGCCCATTTACTAGTAAAGGTTTTCAGAGGCAGTGTGCCAACCCTGAATTAGAAATATAGGGCCTGATTTAGATGTTGACGAACGGGTTCCACCTTCACAAAGGTGACGGATATCCCATCCGCCGAAATCTAAATCCCATTATTTCCTATGGGATTTACATTTCAGCAGATGGGATATTTGTCACTGTTGTGACAGAGTAACCCATCTGCCAATATCTAAATCAGGTCCAGAGTTTACTATCCAATGGCAAGATAATGGTATCCCAATATTGTACCAGGAAGCTACGAAGCTACAGCACTTGAAATCTAAAAACCTCCCCTGCAGTGAGGAGCTCACAACCAATCCAGCCTCACTCTGCATTACCCATGACCAGTACTGCTTTTTCAACGACTCAGCTATGGGAGTGGATTTGGAGGATGGATTTTCCCAGAACTCTCGCATTCTTATGACTATTAGTAGCTTTTTAATTTGCTAGAGCCACTCAATTTTATTGAACCTGTTAGTGTCCATGACATCCTTAGGGCTGGGCATACTGGTCTAGTTCTGGTGTGGCCCATCGCCTTCTCCAGAACAACAGTGGGTGAAGTCTAAGTTTCTCAGCTAGCGCTTTCCTACCCATACCAAGCACCAAAGGTTTCATAGGAGTGCTAAGTGTGAGGTGAGCTAGATTTCTCAAAAAAGTATTCTCTGATCTTGTTAGGGAAGAAATGTTGGGAAAACCCCACAGTTCAGAGCCATGTAACACGGAACCCAAAGCTTTGGCATCATAGACCTGTAGCGCTGGAGCAATTGAGTTACTAAAGGAGCTACTATATTCTTTGACTATAGTGTCAGCAATCTGCCTGTGCTTAAGAGACATTACATCCACATGAGGTTTCCATGACAGGATCCAGGACAAGATGACACCCAGGTAATTAAAGACATATACCCTCTCAAGTGGCATGTACGATGTTACATACGATGACAGGGATTATATGTAAATCTAGAGTCAACTCAGAAACCATTATTTTTTATGTAAAGTTCAATTTATCTCGGTAAAATCTTACAAGGCCAAAATGGGCTGGCAATAGTAACTAATTTGTGCAGGATATCGTACAAGTCTAGCCATTTGGAACCTGCACAAATGTTAAACAACATCCGAGATAGGACCGAGGTGAACTGTAATATTAATTATGCATTATAAGGGTTTATGGGACCATTTAGTTCTGAGTTAGCCAGCCAGTGAGGAAGCAGGCAATAAAACTATTAAAATAGGTTGCTATATAAAATAAAACAAATTGGCAGATTGTACTGGTTAAGTCATACTTTGCAGTAGTACCTGCTATCCATTGTGCATACAAAACTTAGTACCAAGAGGGGCGGCCCAACCCAGCCCCTTCTGGGCTATGATGGGCGAGGATGGGCCAGCCCTTAACCTGGGCTTTGCCTAGGTGCTTCTTGTGCATGTCCCACATCGCAGTGTCATCCTATGCTTTTGAGTGTTTGGTTTTGGTAGAGCCCTTTCTCCTGGGCTCTGGCAAAAGATGCTGAGGATTGAACTCTCCACCAGAGGTTGTGGTTCGTGGTGTCCTGCACTGCAGCGTCCTCCTGTGCTTATGAGAGCTTGCAGGGGGCAGAGCCTCTCCTCCTAAGCTCTGGCAAAGGATGCTGATGATTGGAGTTTTCCCTGGCGGTGGCGGTTTGTTGCATTCCATGCTGTGGTGTTCACCTGCGCTTATGAGCACTTGCTGGTGATAGAGCTCCTCTTCCTGGGCTCTGACGAAGGACGCTGGGTACTGGAGTTTTACCCTGTGATGGTGGTTCATTGCATCCCATGATGTCATGTCCTCCTGCACTGATGAGCGCTTGCTGTGGGTGGAGCCACTCCTCCTGGGATCTGGCAAAAGAAGCTGGATATTGAAGTTTGCACCTGTGGTGGTGGTTCGTGGTGTCCCACGCTGTGGTGTCTTCCCTCGCTAATGAGCTCTTGCAGGTGGTAGAGCCCCTCCTCCTGGGTGCTGGCAAAGGATGCAGGGGATTGAAGTTTTTACCTGCACTGGCAGTAGGTGGTTTTATATATTTTTAAATAATAGATGATATTTCATGTTCGGACATTTCTGGGTTTGATATTGTTATATTTCGATGTTTTCGATGGTGATATTTTGTCATTATATTCATGTTATTTTGGTCAAGTATAGGATGGTGATATTTTTGTAATCAATATTATGTTGTGGACATTTTGGTGAGTTAATATTGTTTGGGTTCCCCAAAGTGATACAGGCAGGAAGAGGCTTGAATGTTGCGAAGGATTCCTCAACAGTTCCTCGAGAAATGAAAGTCAATACAAAGCATTACACTGATGCACGTTTTGTTGCCTGTGATAGGAGAAGTGAAAACACACATCATGGCTGCGTCAGGAAACAAAATGGAGCGGAGGCCTAGTTTGGGCCTCACTATGTCAAGTACAGGACAATACCGTTTTTGAAGATGCACCAATTTTGTTTTAGTGCAAAAACGTTCATAACATTAGACACACAAATATAATAAACCAAACCAACTCTTACAAGTTCAACCGCCATTGTTACAGTTTTCCCTCGCTCAACCTAGTGGTGATCAGTCCCACTGCCCTCTCCGTTATCGTAGTATTCCTCTAATGACTTTTGTTTGGCCCCCAAAGTCCTGCATTTACTACCCCTTAGTGCCCAGTCCCTTTGCCCTTTTCCCCCATACATTTAATCACTTTTTGTGGCGTTACACCTCCTTGCAGATATTGCCCCCAGTTTTTTGCGTCAGAGGGATGTGCAATGGGTATTGCAGTGGGACTTCCATCGCAACACCCATTGCTTTTGATGCTACCCCAGATTTACCGGAGATAGTAAATCTGTGGCAGCGTCAAAAACTAACGCCACCCCATGGGTGGTGTTAGCACGACAAAAAGAGGAGGAATGCTTTTATTCCTCCCCGTTTTTTGCTTTTTCTATGTGTGCTGCATTTTTCACTCCCCTCAATGCAGACACCCTTGCACTATGGTGCAAGGATGCCTGCATTGGTGCAGGCAGCTTAATTTAGCGCCAGGCAAGGGGAAACGCAGGGCTGTGCCCTATTCTTGTAACTACGACGCAGCCCTGAGTTTCAAAACCGGTGCAGCGCAGTGCTTCTGATTTTGGCGCAGTACCGTGCTGCGCCAGTTTCTTGTAAATCTGGCCCCAAATGTCTTTAATGATAGCCACCATTTCATGAAGTGCCCTTTCTTTAAAACTATATTTTCTTACTTAATTATCCATTAATTTAGTTACAGACCTGAATATCTCATTAGGGCATTCATTTTCTGGGATTTTGTCCTTCTTGACTTGATTATTAACAGTTTCTTTGGTATCCTTTTCTCTACATGTATTGGGCTGTTCATTGGTGGTCTAGCATGCAGCAGGCCATTGGGAAACATATCTGGATCAATGCCAGTCCAGAAACTTTGTTTTACAACCGACGCCTGAAGCTACACAGAATGTCATAACACTGAGAGAGGTTCAACCTCTCAGACCTGGGTAGCCCGAGAGTCACAATCAACTTGTAAATAAAGTTACACATTGATAAGAAGCGAGATTAGTAACAGAAATGTATTGCATGATGAGATAAACATGGTGTGGAGAATCAGGTGGGTAGGGAAAAGGCCCAAAATTGATGATAATGATTGTGTGGTAATTAAGATTAGAAATGAGAATATTGGACAACATTTACTTGTTAGGCTTAACTCCTTTCCTGTGGGCATAGTAAAATCCAGGGCATCTAGTTGAGTTTTTTTTTATCTACCTCTAGGAGACATATTTACAGTGCTTTGGCTCAGGGCAGCGCCACAATCCTTCTTGCTGCACTGCCCTGTATCAAAACATAGGGGCAGGAATGCGCCATATCTACAAGATATGGCACATTCCTATCCTTTTCCTCTGCACTCGTGCACAAATTGCTGCCATGCACCAGCGCAGGCACCCTCGCACCATGGTGCATGGGTGCCCTGCGGTGCTGGGATGATTGTTTTCAATCCTAAGCAGAATTTTCCTCTTTCTATGGGTACTGCAAAATGCAGCACACATAGAAAGAGGAAAAAATAAAGAGAATCAAAGATATTTTTCCCTATTGCGTCACTTTTACACCACCCCTGGGGTGGTGTAGGATTTTGACGCATAGTCAGGTTTACAAAACCTTGTAAATCTCGGAATGTGTCAAAATCCATGGGTGTTGCGTGGGAACAACCATGCAACACCAATGGAAATGCCACCCCGATGCAAAGTAAGGCGACACAGAGACTTGCACTGGGTTGCTTACTCCATATGTACAAGACCATGTAAAGCAGCCTGCGCCACCAATGCATCAAAAAAAGTGACGCATCAGTGGCACATGCCACTTGTAAATATGGGCCCTTGTTCTAATTTGGCTGTGCCTGCCATCTTTAACTACACAAGGGTGAGTGAGGTTTACCATGTGTCCATCATCCCCAATCCCAGTTATAACACCCTGGCACAGCAATACCTTATAGATTGACAAACAAGGAAATTAGACTAAACACCACAAACAGTAGATGACCCAAACATGAATTACTTGAATGATCGAACAGACTCATTGTGTCTTCTTATGTTATAATCTGTGCACCCCGTTCTCAATAACAATACTCATTACATAACGAGACACAACCATGCTCCCACGTTGTCGTTCAGAAAAACTGATGCCTTAGGAGAAGCAATAACTCATTTTCAGCACACCCCTTATGGCGAAGCTTTCAACTTTCTACTCTCCAAATACTGTTTGCAGTTTGCTTTTGATTCTTTTTTAAAATTCCCCATTCATAAAGCCTACTCTTGTTGATGGGTATGGTTGACTTTATACCGTTTTCCTATGATATGCATCAGTGTCTTACTGTTGTAATAGTTTTTGACAATGTCTTCAGGGACCATAATCCAGAGTCAGTCTCCAACCTATTTGGAGACCAAATGGTTGTGAGAATCTTTACTGTTTCAGCTGTTTGCCTTACAATTGACACATAAAAACATTTAGGCCCATACTTAGAAAGAGCTTCCTCCACCGTTGCGTCATTTTGTTCTTAAGCAGTGGCGACACAGTCACTGATCTGTATTTACAAAGTGACGCATCCCCTTGAATGCGTCACTTTTTTACCCCAATGCGTCATTTTATTCCTGTGCGACAACTGGTTGTGTCAGCTTAAGATAATAAGATGCAAAGTAGGCGTTCCCACTCAAAACCCAACGCAGAACTGATGCATCCATACTTACAAGGTCTTGGGATGTGAAGCACTGCAAGAAAATAATGCAGACTCTAAAATGCCTCAAAATTCCTGTGCATCGAAAACCCAGGTGTAAAAATGACGCATTGGTACCAGCATATAAGTAGAACATGCACAAAATCACTCTTGAAAGCTCAAACACACCATGGAGCTACTACTACTACTGCTGGGAGCACCAAGGCAAAGACGGGCAGCACAACCTCCACCACCACAGAGGCAGCGCAGGAGAAGGGAGTGCATCTACCCGCAAAGGACTACCCTCATTGACCTGAGGGAGAAGGAGGTCATCAAATATAGGCTCAAGAGGGAGTCAATTGTCCGCCTTCTGCATAAGATAGCACCAAGGCTGCAGATATCTCAGAGGTGCACTAACATCCCTCTGCAGTGTAGGCTGATGGCTGTATTGCACATGTTGGCATCTGGGTCCTTCCAAACTACCACAGCCAGAGTGGCAGTGATCTTGCAGGCATCATTTTCCACTTTCCTCCTCTTAGTACTGGATGCCATCAAATGCCTCACACCACAGTACCTCAAGTTCCTCAACAGACACCAGAAGCAATTGGAAAACAAACAGGGCTTGTACGCCATTGCTGGGTTCCCACATGTGTTGGAGGCAATGGACTGCACCCACGTGCAACTGATGCCTCCTTCTGCAACAGCCCATCTCTATCACAATTGGAAACACACATATTCAAGCAATGTGCTGGCAATTGTGGACCATCTGGGGATGTTTATCAAGGTGCTGGCAAAGTACCCGGGGAGTGCACATGATACCTACATCTTCAGGCACTCCATCATCAATGAGCGCTTCCAGAATGTGACATGTAGAATTAGACCTATATGCGTAGGATGAGTGAGGCAGTGCATGTTTAGCAGGTGTGTCCCTCATACGTGTGAATTGGCCGATGGTACATATTCAATACAACACCATAACCAACACATGTACAGAGTTTTAATAATACTGTGGCCCTCATGTAAAATAAGCCAGTACTTCTTGGGTGTCCATTTCCATTATGCTCTGCTGAGACATAGTATTCTATTGATATATACGAGTCCATGGTAGGTCATCCTGCGTGCCTTAGTAAGTGCCCCAAAGTTATGACCAAAGGCTCAGAGCTTTAACAATAGCCCACCCAGGCCTTGGGGGGGGGGGGTTAGCTCCAGGGGTCTTCCAAGACACTGTGCATGGGCCCCTGGCCTAATAGTTCCGGACTCAGTGTGAGTATGGGTGCGGGGCTGTAGGAAAGTACCATCTTGCCTGGCATGTTACCCCCATATTTCACTGTATATATGTTGTTTTAGTCTATGTGTCACTGGGACTCTGCCAGGCAGGGCTCCAGTGCGCATAAGTATGTGCCCTGTATGTGTTCCCTGTGTGATGCCTAACTGTCTCACTGAGGCTCTGCTAATCAGAACCTCAGTGGTTATGCTCTCTCTGCTTTCCAAATTTGTCACTAACAGGCTAGTGACAAAATTTACCAATTCACATTGGCATACTGGTACACCCATATAATTCCCTAGTATATGGTACTGAGGTACCCAGGGTATTGGGGTTCCAGGAGATCCCTATGGGCTGCAGCATTTCTTTTGCCACCCATAGGGAGCTCTGACAATTCTTACACAGGCCTGCCAGTGCAGCCTGAGTGAAATAACGTCTGTAGGAGGCTGGACTGGCTTGTAGTGAGTACCAAGGGGTACTTGCACCTTGCACCAGGCCCAGTTATCCCTTATTAGTGTATAGGGTGTCTAGCAGCATAGGCTGATAGATAATGGTAGCTTAGCAGAGCAGCTTAGGCTGAACTAGGAGACGAGTGAAGCTCCTACAGTACCACTTAGTGTCATATGCACAATATCATAAGAAAACACAATACACAGTTATACTAAAAATAAAGGTACTTTATTTTTATGACAATATGCCAAAGTATCTCAGAGTGTACCCTCAGTATGAGGATAGCAAATATACACAAGATATATGTACACAATACCAAAATATGCAGTAATAGTATTAGAAAACAGTGCAAACAATGTATAGTTACAATAGGATGCAATGGAGACACATAGGGATAGGGGCAACACAAACCATATACTCCAAAAGTGGAATGCGAATCACGAATGGACCCCAAACCTATGTGACCTTGTAGAGGGTCGCTGGGACTATTAGAAAATAGTAAGGGTTAGAAAAATAGCCCACCCCAAGACCCTGAAAAGTGAGTGCAAAGTGCACTAAAGTTCCCCAAAGGACATAGAAGTCGTGATAGGGGAATTCTGCAGGAAAGACACAAACCAACAATGCAACAACTATGGATTTCCAGTCGAGGGTACCTGTGGAACAAGGGGAATAAGTCCAAAAGTCACAAGCAAGTCGGAGA
Organism: Pleurodeles waltl; assembly: GCF_031143425.1. NCBI lineage: Eukaryota > Metazoa > Chordata > Amphibia > Caudata > Salamandridae > Pleurodeles > Pleurodeles waltl. Next base: position 192,088,552 of record NC_090443.1, read on the forward strand.
TGGGCAGATGCCCAGGAAATGCCAGCTGTGGGTGCAAAGGAGCTGCTACTGGACAGTAGAAGCGTAGGTTTCTGCAAGAACGACAAGGGCTAGAGACTTCCCCTTTGGAGGACCGATCCCTCATGCCGTGGAAAGTCGTCCAGAAGTGTTTTCCCGCCAAAGGACCGCCAACAAGCCTTGCTAGATGCAAAATTGTGCAGTAAGGGTTTTTGGATGCTGCTGTGGCCCAGGAGGGACCAGGATGTCGCCAATTGCGTCAGGGGACAGAGGGGGCGTCGAGCAAGACATGGAGCCCTCTCAGCAGCAGGCAGCACCCGCAGAAGTGCCAGAAACAGGCACTACGAGGATGCGTGAAATGGTGCTCACCCGAAGTCGCACAAAGGAGTCCCACGTCGCCGGAGAACAACTTAGGAGGTCGTGCAATGCAGGTTAGAGTGCCGTGGACCCAGGCTGGATTGTGCACAAAGGACTTCCGCTGGAAGTGCACGGAGGCCGGAGTAGCTGCAAAAGACGCGGTTCCCAGCAATGCAGTCTGGCGTGGGGAGGCAAGGACTTACCTCCACCAAACTTGGACTGAAGAGTCACTGGACTGTTGGAGTCACTTGGACAGAGTTGCTGGATTCAAGGGACCTCGCTCGTTGTGCTGAGAGGAGACCCCGGGTACCGGTGATGCAGTTCTTTGGTGCCTGCGGTTGCAGGGGGACGATTCCGTCGACCCACGGGAGATTTCTTCGGAGCTTCTAGTGCAGAGAGGAGGCAGACTACCCCCACAGCATGCACCACCAGGAAAACAGTCGAGAAGGCGGCAGGATCAGCGTTACAGAGTTGCAGTAGTCGTCTTTGCTACTATGTTTCAGTTTTGCAGGCTTCCAGCGCGGTCAGCAGTCGATTCCTTGGCAGAAGGTGAAGAGAGAGATGCAGAGGAACTCGGATGAGCTCTTGCATTCGTTATCTAAGGAATCCCAAGAGACAGAGACCCTAAATAGCCAGAAAAGAGGGTTTGGCTACCTAGGAGAGAGGATAGGCTAGCAACACCTGAAGGAGCCTATCAGAAGGAGTCTCTGACATCACCTGATGGCAATGGCCACTCAGAGCAGTTCAGTGTGCCAGCAGCACCTCTGTTTCCAAGATGGCAGAGGTCTGGAGCACACTGGAGGAGCTCTGGGCACCTCCCAGGGGAGGTACAGGTCAGGGGAGTGGTCACTCCCCTTTCCTTTGTCCAGTTTCGCGCCAGAGCAGGGCTAAGGGGTCCCTGAACCGGTGTAGACTGACTTATGCAGAAATGGGCACCAAATGTGCCCATGAAAGCATTTCCAGAGGCTGGGGGAGGCTACTCCTCCCCTGCCTTCACACCATTTTCCAAATGGAGAGGGTGTAACACCCTCTCTCAGAGGAAGTCCTTTGTTCTGCCATCCTGGGACAAGCCTGGCTTGACCCCAGGAGGGCAGAAGCCTGTCTGAGGGGTTGGCAGCAGCAGCAGCTGCAGTGAAACCCCAGGAGAGGCAGTTTGGCAGTACCAGGGTCTGTGCTACAGACCACTGGGATCATGGGATTGTGCCAACTATGCCAGGATGGCATAGAGGGGGCAATTCTATGATCATAGACATGTTACATGGCCATATTCGGAGTTACCATTGTGAAGCTACATATAGGTAGTGACCTATATGTAGTGCACGCGTGTAATGGTGTCCCCGCACTCACAAAGTCCGGGGAATTGGCCCTGAACAATGTGGGGGCACCTTGGCTAGTGCCAGGGTGCCCTCACACTAAGTAACTTTGCACCTAACCTTTACCAGGTAAAGGTTAGACATATAGGTGACTTATAAGTTACTTAAGTGCAGTGTAAAATGGCTGTGAAATAACATGGACGTTATTTCACTCAGGCTGCAGTGGCAGGCCTGTGTAAGAATTGTCAGAGCTCCCTATGGGTGGCAAAAGAAATGCTGCAGCCCATATGGATCTCCTGGAACCCCAATTCCCTGGGTACCTCAGTTCCATATACTAGGGAATTATAAGGGTGTTCCAGTAAGCCAATGTAAATTGGTAAAATTGGTCACTAGCCTGTTAGTGACAATTTGAAAGAAATGAGAGAGCATAACCACTGAGGTTCTGGATAGCAGAGCCTCAGTGAGACAGTTAGTCACTACACAGGTAACACATTCAGGCACACTTATGAGCACTGGGGCCCTGGCTGGCAGGGTCCCAGTGACACATACAACTAAAACAACATATATACAGTGAAAAATGGGGGTAACATGCCAGGCAAGATGGTACTTTCCTACACAACCCCCCCCTATACGAAGGACAATAAGACTAGCCATGACCTGATGAGTCTTCATTGTCTAAGTGGAAATATCTGGAGAGTCCATCTGCATTGGAGTGGCTACTCACAGGTCTATGTTCCACTGTATAGTCCATTCCCTGTAGGGATATGGACCACCTCAATAATTTAGGATTTTCACCTTTCATTTGTTTTAGCCAAAGTAGAGGTTTGTGGTCTGTCTGAACAATGAAGTGAGTGCCAAACAGGTATGGCCTCAACTTCTTCAGAGCCCAGACCACAGCAAAGGCCTCCCTCTCTATGGCAGACCAACGCTTTTCTCTAGGGGTCAACCTCCTACTAATAAAAGCAACAGGTTGATCCTGGCCCTCAGAATTAAGTTGTGATAGGACTGCCCCTACTCCTAATTCAGATGCATCAGTTTGGACATAGAATTTTTTAGAGTAACAAGGGCTTTTCAGGACAGGTGCGGAGCACATGGCCTGCTTCAGCTCCTCAAAAGCTTTCTGACAGTTTGCTGTCCATAATACCTTTTTAGGCATTTTCCTGGATGTGAGGTCATTAAGAGGGGCTGCAATGGAGCCATAGTTCTTAATGAACCTCCTGTAATACCCAATGAGGCCTAGGAAGGCTCTCACCTGAGTCTGAGTGGTAGGGGGAACCCAATCAATAATTGTTTGGATTTTCCCCTGTAGTGGTGCAATCTGATCCCCACCAACAAGGTGTCCCAGATAAACCACCTTACCCTGCCCTATCTGGCACTTTGAAGCCTTGATAGTGAGGCCTGCCTTTTGCAGAGCCTCTAAAACTTTCCATAGGTGGACCAGGTGATCATCCCAGCTGGAGCTAAAGACAGCTATATCGTCCAAATATGCTGCACTAAAAGCTTCCAGCCCTTGCAGGACTGTGTTCATCAACCTCTGAAAAGTGGCAGGTGCATTTTTCAATCCAAAAGGCATTACTGTGAACTGGTAATGTCCTCCAATGGTTGAAAATGCAGTTTTAGGTTTAGCATCTTCTGATAATTTGATCTGCCAATACCCTGCAGTCAAATCAAAAGTGCTTAGATACTTGGCAGATGCCAGTGTATCTATGAGCTCATCTGCCCTGGGTATAGGGTGAGCATCAATTTTGGTTACCTGGTTGAGACCTCTATAATCTACACAAAACCGCATTTCCTTCTTTCCATCCTTGGAATGAGGTTTTGGTACAAGTACCACAGGAGAAGCCCATGGACTTTCAGACTGCTCAACCACTCCCAGTTCTAACATTTTCTGCACTTCTTGCTTTATGCAGTCTCTGACATGGTCAGGCTGCCTATAGATCTTACTTTTGACAGGCAAGCTGTCTCCAGTATCTATAGTGTGCTCACACCAAGAAGTGGTACCTGGCACAGTAGAGAAGAGTTCAGAAAACTGACCCAGGAGATTTATGCAATGGTCTTTCTGCTTAGCAGTAAGACAATCAGCCAAAACTACACCTTCCACTAGAGCATCTTGTTCTGTGGAAGAAAAGAGATCAGGTAGAGGATCACTGTCTTCTTCCTGTCCCTCATCAGTTGCCATGAGCAGGGTGAGATCAGCCCTGTCATAGTAGGGTTTCAGGCGATTGACATGGAGCACCCTAAGGGGACTCCTGGCAGTGCCTAAGTCAACTAAATAGGTGACTTCACCCTTTTTCTCAACAATTGTGTGGGGTCCACTCCATTTATCTTGGAGTGCTCTTGGGGCCACAGGCTCCAAGACCCAAACTTTCTGCCCTGGTTGGTACTGAACCAAAACAGCCTTCTGGTAATGCCATTGCTTCTGGAGCTCTTGGCTGGCCTGAAGATTTTTACTGGCCTTTTTCATATACTCAGCCATCCTTGATCTGAGGCCAAGCACATAATCCACAATATCTTGTTTTGGAGCTTTTAAAGGTTGTTCCCAACCCTCCTTGACAAGTGTTAGTGGACCCCTAACAGGGTGTCCAAAGAGGAGTTCAAAGGGGCTGAAGCCCACTCCTTTCTGGGGTACCTCCCTGTAGGCAAAAAGGAGGCATGGTAACAGGATATCCCATCTCCTGCGGAGTTTTTCAGGGAGACCCATAATCATGCCTTTGAGAGTTTTGTTAAATCTCTCCACCAGTCCATTTGTTTGTGGATGATAGGGTGTAGTGAACTTGTAAGTCATACCACACTCCTTCCACATGGCCTTTAAGTATGCAGACATGAAATTGCTTCCCCTGTCTGATACTACTTCCTTTGGGAAGCCCACCCTAGAAAATATTCCCAGGAGGGCCTTTGCCACTGCAGGTGCTGTAGTGGTCCTTAAAGGAATTGCTTCAGGATATCTTGTGGCATGGTCCACTACCACTAAGATAAACCTATTGCCTGAAGCAGTAGGAGGGTCAAGGGGGCCAACTATGTCAACCCCTACCCTTTCAAAGGGAACCCCAACCACAGGCAGTGGAATAAGGGGTGCCTTTGGAGTGCCACCTGTCTTGCCACTGGCTTGACAGGTTTCACAGGACTTACAAAATTCCTTTGTGTCCTCAGACATCCTAGACCAATGAAACAGGGGAACAAGCCTGTCCCAAGTTTTCATTTGTCCCAGATGTCCATCTAGGGGAATGTCGTGGGCTAGAGTTAGGAGGAACTTTCTGTACTCCTGAGGAATCACTAACCTCCTGGCAGTTCCAGGTTTAGGATCCCTTGCTTCAGTGTACAAGAGGTTGTCCTCTCAGTAAACTCTGTGAGAGTCACTGACATCCCCATTAGCCTGTTTGACAGCTTGCTGTCTTAGACCCTCTAGTGTGGGACAGGTTTGCTGTGCCACACTCAGCTCCTCCCTGGCAGGCCCCCTTCACCCAAAAGCTCACCAGTGTCTACTTCCAGCTCCTCTGGTGTAGGTTCTGCACAGGGTGGAAATTCTTCTTCCTCAGAATTAGAATCCACTGTAGAGGGAGGGATAGTAGGAAGTGCTTTACTTCTACTAGCCCTAGCTTTAGGGAGCACTTGGTCCATTGTTCCAGGATCCAAGCTTCCCTGTCCTTTTTGCTTTTTGGCCTGAGCCCTGGTTAAAGCAAAAATATGCCCTGGGATGCCCAGCATTGCTGCATGGGCCTCCAACTCCACATCTGACCAAGCTGATGTCTCCAAATCATTTCCTAGTAGACAGTCTACAGGTAAATCTGTGGCTACCACAACTTTCATTGGAGCAGTAACCCCCCCCCAGTTGAGATTTACAACAGCCATGGGGTGGCTAAATGTGTTGTTGTGAGCATCGGTTACTTGGTACTGGTGACCAAGTAGGTGTTGTTCAGGGTGGACCAGTTTCTCTATGACCATAGTCACACTGGCACCAGTGTCTCTGTAGGCCTGAACCTCAACACCATTTATTAGGGGTAGCTGCTTGTACTTATCCATATTAAGGGGACAAGCAACTAAGGTGGCTAAATCAATAGCCCCCTCAGAGACTAACACAGCCTCTGTGGTCTCCCTAACAAGACCAACCCCAACTAAGTTACCAAAAGTGAGCCCAGCTACTCCCTTGGATTGGCTATTAGTAGGTTTGCTCCCACCACCACTGCTATTAGTAGGGACACTAGGTGTAGCAGTAGGGGTTGTAGTGGTAGGAGGCTTGGTGCTTTTCTTTGGACAACTGGGATCTGTTGTCCAATGGCCTTTTATTTTACATAAATAGCACCATGGTTTATTTTCCTTGTTTTGATTAGAAGAGGATTTGGGCCCACCACCCCCACCAGAGTGTTTTTGTGGGCCTGATGAAGACTCATTTTTAGATTTGTCCCCACCCTTGTCAGAAGACTTACCATCCTTCTTCTTGTTGCCATCTTTGTCACCCCCTGTATGAACTTTTCTGTTCACCCTTGTTCTGACCCATTTGTCTGCCTTCTTTCCCAATTCTTGGGGAGAGGTCAGATCAGAGTCCACCAAGTACTGGTGCAACAAATCAGACACACAATTATTAAGAATATGCTCTCTCAGGATCAAGTTATACAGGCTGACATAATCAGTAACTTTACTGCCATGTAACCACCCCTCCAAGGCCTTCACTGAATGGTCAAAGAAATCAACCCAGTCTTGTGAAGACTCCTTTTTGGTCTCTCTGAACTTTATCCTGTACTGTTCAGTGGTTAAGCCATAACCATCCAGGAGTGCATTCTTAAGAACTTTGTAATCATTGGCTTCATTTTCTTTCACAGTAAGGAGCTTATCCCTACCTGTTCCACTAAATGATAGCCATAGGATAGCAGCCCACTGCCTTTGAGGGACATCCTGTACAGCACAGGCCCTCTCAAGTGCAGCAAACCACTTGTTAATGTCATCCCCCTCCTTATAAGGGGGAACTATCTTGTGCAGATTCCTGGCATCATGCTCTTTTGCAGGATGACTATGGGGAATACTGCTGCTGCCACCATGGGTTTCTAAACCCAGTTTCTGTCTCTCCTTCTTTACTTCTAAAGTCTGTCTCTCCAAATCCAGCTGTTGCTTCTTGAGCTTCAGTCTGGTTTGTTCCACTCTCAATCTATTGAGCTCCCTTTCTAACAATCTGTCATCAGGGTGGGTGGGAGGGACATGTCTTGAAACAGAAGTATGATGAGAATGGACAGAAGGAGACCTGTCCCTTACAGAGGGCACCCTAACAGCTTGGTTAACAGAAACATCACTTCTACTGTGGTGAGAATGAATGCTCTTGCTATGATGTGAGACAACACTATCTGTATGGTGTGACTCTACATCAGTACCAACTATGCTAGACTGTCTAGTAATGGGCAGGCTCTGAAGTTTCTTTCCTGAATCTTTTCCTAGGGGAGTCCCTGGATCAGATTGGGAACCATTAGCTACTTTTTCAACAGATGGGGCCCTTTTGGCCTTATCTTGTTCTCTAAGCATGTTAAGTAACAATTCCAAGGAAGGATTCTTCCCTACACTCAAACCTCTCTCTATGCAGAGACTCCTTGCTCCTTTCCAGCTAAGGTGATCATATGCAAGTTTGGACAGATCAACATTTTGGCCTGTGCCAGACATTTTTAGAGAGAGTTAAAGTGATAGAAAAAGAGAAAAAAGTTTTCAGAACTTTTAGAAAGACAGAAAAAAAACTTTTAAAACTTTTAAAGAACTTTTTGAAAGTTTAGAAGTACTTTTCAGCACTTTAGAAAAGAAGTGAGAAAAGAAATGCAAAACTTTTTGGTTAGGTGTACATACACTGAACTTGTTTTGTATATTTTTCTCTTATGAAAAGTACAATGACAAGAGTGGTAAGTAGTCTCAAAGCACTTATCCCACCGCTGCACAACCAATGTAGGAGGCTGGACTGGCTTGTAGTGAGTACCAAGGGGTACTTGCACCTTGCACCAGGCCCAGTTATCCCTTATTAGTGTATAGGGTGTCTAGCAGCATAGGCTGATAGATAATGGTAGCTTAGCAGAGAAGCTTAGGCTGAACTAGGAGACGAGTGAAGCTCCTACAGTACCACTTAGTGTCGTATGCACAATATCATAAGAAAACACAATACACAGTTATACTAAAAATAAAGGTACTTTATTTTTATGACAATATCCCAAAGTATCTCAGAGTGTACCCTCAGTATGAGGATAGCAAATATACACAAGATATATGTACACAATACCAAAATATGCAGTAATAGTATTAGAAAACAGTGCAAACAATGTATAGTTACATTAGGATGCAATGGAGACACATAGGGATAGGGGCAACACAAACCATATACTCCAAAAGTGGAATGCGAATCACGAATGGACCCCAAACCAATGTGACCTTGTAGAGGGTCGCTGGGATTATTTGAAAATAGTAAGGGTTAGAAAAATAGCCCACCCCAAGACCCTGAAAAGTGAGTGCAAAGTGCACTAAAGTTCCCCAAAGGACATAGAAGACGTGATAGGGGAATTCTGCAGGAAAGACACAAACCAACAATGCAACAACGATGGATTTCCAGTCGAGGGTACCTGTGGAACAAGGGGACCAAGTCCAAAAGTCACAAGCAAGTCGGAGATGGGCAGATGCCCAGGAAATGCCAGCTGTGGGTGCAAAGGACCTGTCCTGGACAGTAGAAGCGTAGGTTTCTGCAAGAACGACAAGGGCTAGAGACTTCCCCTTTGGAGGACGGATCCCCCACGCCGTGGAGAGTTGTGCAGAAGTGTTTTCCCGCCGAAAGACCGCCAACAAGCCTTGGTAGCTGCAAAATTGTGCAATAAGGGTTTTTGGATGCCGCTGTGGCCCAGGAGGGACCAGGATGTCGCCAATTGCGTCAGGGGACAGAGGGGGCGTTGTGCAAGACAAGGAGCCCTCTCAGCAGCAGGCAGCACCCACAGAAGTGCCAGAAACAGGCACTACAAGGATGCGTGAAACAGTGCTCACCCAAAGTCGCACAAAGGAGTCCCACGTCGCCGGAGAACAACTTAGGAGGTCGTGCAATGCAGGTTAGAGTGCCGTGGACCCAGGCTGGACTGTGCACAAAGGATTTCCGCCGGAAGTGCACGGAGGCCGGAGTAGCTGCAAAAGTCGCGGTTCCCAACAATGCAGTCTGGCGTGGGGAGGCAAGGACTTACCTCCACCAAACTTGGAATGAAGAGTCACTGGACTGTGGGAGTCACTTGGACAGAGTTGCTGGATTCAAGGGACCTCGCTCGTCGTGCTGAGAGGAGACCCCGGGTACCGGTGATGCAGTTCTTTGGTGCCTGCGGTTGCAGGGGGACGATTCCGTCGACCCACGGGAGATTTCTTCGGAGCTTCTAGTGCCGAGAGGAGGCAGACTACCCCCACAGCATGCACCACCAGGAAAACAGTCGAGAAGGCGTCAGGATCAGCGTTACAGAGTTGCAGTAGTCATCTTTGCTACTATGTTGCAGTTTTGCAGGCTTCCAGCGCGGTCAGCAGTCGATTCCTTGGCAGAAGGTGAAGAGAGAGATGCAGAGGAACTCGGATGAGCTCTTGCATTCGTTATCTAAGGAATCCCAAGAGACAGAGACCCTAAATAGCCAGAAAAGAGGGTTTGGCTACCTAGGAGAGAGGATAGGCTAGCAACACCTGAAGGAGCCTATCAGAAGGAGTCTCTGACGTCACCTGATGGCACTGGCCACTCAGAGCAGTCCAGTGTGCCAGCAGCACCTCTGTTTCCAAGATGGAAGAGGTCTGGAGCACACTGGAGGAGCTCTGGGCACCTCCCAGGGGAGGTACAGGTCAGGGGAGTGGTCACTCCCCTTTCCTTTGTCCAGTTTCGCGCCAGAGCAGGGCTAAGGGGTCCCTGAACCGGTGTAGACTGGCTTATGCAGAAATAGGCACCAAATGTGCCCATGAAAGCATTTCCAGAGGTTGGGGGAGGCTACTCCTCCCCTGCCTTCACACCATTTTCCAAAGGGAGAGGGTGTAACACCCTCTCTCAGAGGAAGTCCTTTGTTCTGCCATCCTGGGACAAGCCTGGCTTGACCCCAGGAGGGCAGAAGCCTGTCTGAGGGGTTGGCAGCAGCAGCAGCTGCAGTGAAACCCCAGGAGAGGCAGTTTGGCAGTACCAGGGTCTGTGCTACAGACCACTGGGATCATGGGATTGTGCCAACTATGCCAGGATGGCATAGAGGGGGCAATTCCATGATCACAGACATGTTACATGGCCATATTCGGACTTACCATTGTGAAGTTACATATAGGTAGTGACCTATATGTAGTGCACGTGTGTAATCGTGTCCCCGCACTCACAAAGTCCGGGGAATTGGCCCTGAACAATGTGGGGGCACCTTGGCTAGTGCCAGGGTGCCCTCACACTAAGTAACTTTGCACCTAACCTTTACCAGGTAAAGGTTAGACATATAGGTGACTTATAAGTTACTTAAGTGCAGTGTAAAATGGCTGTGAAATAACGTGGACGTTATTTCACTCAGGCTGCAGTGGCAGGCCTGTGTAAGAATTGTCAGAGCTCCCTATGGGTGGCAAAAGAAATGCTGCAGCCCATAGGGATCTCCTGGAACCCCAATACCCTGGGTACCTCAGTACCATATACTAGGGAATTATAAGGGTGTTCCAGTAAGCCAATGTAAATTGGTAAAATTGGTCACTAGCCTGTTAGTGACAATTTGAAAGAAATGAGAGAGCATAACCACTGAGGTTCTGGATAGCAGAGCCTCAGTGAGACAGTTAGTCACTACACAGGTAACACATTCAGGCACACTTATGAGCACTGGGGCCCTGGCTGGCAGGGTCCCAGTGACACATACAACTAAAACAACATATATACAGTGAAAAATGGGGGTAACATGCCAGGCAAGATGGTACTTTCCTACAACGTCCACGTTATTTCACAGCCATTTACCACTGCATTTAAGTAACTTATAAGTCACCTATATGTCTAACCTTCACCTGGTGAAGGTTGGGTGCAAAGTTACTTAGTGTGTGGGCACCCTGGCCAAGGTGCCCCTACATCGTTCAGGGCAAATTCCCCGGACTTTGTGAGTGCGGGGACACCATTACATGCATGCACTGTACATAGGTCACTACCTATGTACAGCGTCACAATGGTAACTCCGAACATGGCCATGTAACATGTCTAAGATCATGGAATTGTCACCCCAATGCCATTCTGGCATTGGGGGGACAATTCCATGATCCCCCGGTCTCTAGAACAGAACCCGAGTATTGCCAAACTGCCTTTCCGGGGTCCCCACTGCAGCTGCTGCTGCTGCCAACCCCTCAGACAGGTTTCTGTCCTCCTGGGGTCCAGGCAGCCCTGGCCCAGGAAGGCAGAACAAAGGACTTCCTCTGAGAAAGGGTGTAACACCCTCTCCCTTTGGAAATAGGTGTGAAGGCTGGGGAGGAGTAGCCTCCCCCAGCTTCTGGAAATGCTTTGATGGGCACAGATGGTGCTCATCTCTGCATAAGCCAGTCTACACCGGTTCAGGGATCCCCCAGCTCTGTTCTGTCACGAAACTGGACAAAGGAAAGGGGAGTGATCACTCCCCTGCACCTCCCAGGGGAGGTGCCCAGAGCTCCTCCAGTGTGTCCCAGACCTCTGCTATCTTGGAAACAGAGGTGTCTGTGGCACACTGGACTGCTCTGAGTGGCCAGTGCCAGCAGGTGACGTCAGAGGCTCCTTCTGATAGGCTGTTACCTCTTTTGGTAGCCAATCCTCCTTCCTAGGTAGCCAAACCTCCTTTTCTGGCTATTTAGGGTCTCTGCTTTGGGGATCTCACCAGATAACGAATACAAGAGATCACCAGAGTTCCTCTGCATCTCCCACTTCACCTTCTGCCAAAGGATCGACCGCTGACTGCTCAGGACTCCTGCAAAAGCGCAACAAAGTAGCAAGACGACTACTAGCAACATTGTATCGCTTCATCCTGCCGGCTTTCTCAACTGTTTCCAGGTGGTGCATGCTCTGGGGGTAGCCTGCCTCCTTTCTGCACCAGGGGCTCTGAAGAAATCTCCCGTGGGTCGACGGAATCTCCCCCCTGCAGCCACAGGCAACAAAAGACTGCATCACGGGTCCTCTGGGTCCCCTCTCAGCACGACGAGCATGGTCCCTGGAACTCAGCAACTCTGTCCAAGTGACTCCCACAGTCCAGTGACACTTCAGTCCAAGTTTGGTGGAGGTAAGTCCTTGCCTCCCCACACTAGACTGCATTCCTGGGTACCGCGTGATTTGCAGCTGCTCCGGCTCCTGTGCACTCTTGCAGGATTTCCTTCATGCACAGCCAAGCCTTGGTCCCCGACACTCTAACCTGCAGTGCACAACCTTCTGAGTTGTCCTCCGGCGTCGTGGGACTCCCTTTTGTGACTTTGGGTGGACTCCAGTTCACTTTTCTTCTAAGTGCCTATTCAGGTACTTCTGCGGGTGCTGCCTGCTTCTGTGAGGGCTCCCTGACTTGCTGGGTGCCCCCTCTGTCTCCTCATCCAAGGGGCGACATCCTGGTCCCTCCTGGGCCACAGCAGCATCCAAAAACCCTAACCGTGACCCTTGCAGCTAGCAAGGCTTGTTTGCGGTCTTTCTGTGTGGGAACACCTCTGTAAGATTCTTCACGACGTGTGACATCCGTCCTCCAAAGGGGAAGTTCCTAGTCCTCTTCGTTCTTGCAGAACACCAAGCTTCTTCCAACAGGTGGCAGCTTCCTTGCACCCTCAGCTGGCATTTCCTGGGCTCCTGCCCACTCTCGACACTGTGTCTTACAGGTACTCAGGTCCAGAAATCCACTGTTGTTGCATTGCTGGTGTTTGTTCTTCCTGCAGAATCCCCATCACGACTTCTGTGCTCTCTGGGGGTAGTAGGTGCACTTTACTCCTACCTTTCAGGGTCTTGGGGTGGGATATTTTTTCTAACCCTCTCTGTTTTCTTACAGTCCCAGCGACCCTCTACAAGCTCACATAGGTTTGGGGTCCATTCGTGGTTCGCATTCCACTTTTGAAGTATATGGTTTGTGTTGCCCCTATACCTATGTGCTCCTATTGCAATCTACTGTAACTTTACATTGCTTGCATTACTTCCTTTTGCTATTATCTGCATCATTTTGGTTTGTGTACATATATCTTGTGTATATATCTTATCCTCATACTGAGGGTACTCACTGAGATACTTTTGGCATATTGTCATAAAAATAAAGTACCTTTATTTTTAGTATATCTGTGTATTGTGTTTTTTTTTCTCGATATTGTGCATATGACACCAGTGGTATAGTAGGAGCTTTACATGTCTCCTAGTTCAGCCCAAGCTGCTTTGCCTTAGCTACCTTCTATCAGCCTAAGCTGCTAGAAACACCTCTTCTACACTAATAAGAGATAACTGGACCTGGCAGAAGGTGTAAGTACCTCTGGTACCCACTACAAGCCAGGCCAGCCTCCTACAGGGGCTTGCATGACCAATGCCTTGACATGGATGTGGGTGCTAAGTGGTACTGAGATAATCTGTTGAGAAGGAGGTAATGGGGTGGCTCCAAAAATAGACTGCTGCTGCAGTTGCCACCAGCACAAAAGCTGGGCCTGTGTGGGTTGCACCCTACATGTATGTGGTGGGGGGACCACCACAGGTTTTCATACACCACTGCAAATGAAAGGTAGTGCTGAGTCTCAAACTACCCCACTCAGCATCAAGGATATGTCAAATTCTTGTTAAGGTCATCCATCCAACATCTAATGCAATGATCATTTTCAAGATGAATAGGAACATGGTGATCTGCACAATAAATACATATATATGTCATCCCAGGGGAAGTAAAACAAAGACAACATATCTTTTTTTGTATCCAAAGTTACTATTCCTATGTATGCTGCATCATGCAGCACATATTCTAAATGGAATTAGCCTACCTTCGTAATTCATATGCTGGGAAGGCAATGATGTCATCATAAGAAGTGAGTGCCAAGACACAACTGCAATGTGATGTAGGAGGGCATGTGTTCTGATCATTCACCTATCTGTGATAATGTGCATGCAGAACACAGTCAAATGTGCTGTATGTCATTCATATGTCACATATGTTAATATGCCAGTTAATGTGTTGTGTAGCCATTTTAAGTATAGCTCCATGCACGTTAGTTTAACATACTAGGCTGCTGTGCACTTTGCCCTAGATATATTTTATTCAGCTTCGCATTGTTATTTTACATTAACCAGTTTTTACGGTCTTGTTTTAATTTCTTCTATCACACTGTTTAGCTTTGTTCAGTAAAGTGTTCTCAAACAATGTATTCTTGATCGCCCTGTGCTTCAGTCAAGGCTACAGACTGGTACGTTGCCGGTAAACATGGTAGAGGTTTAGTCTCCAATATTCGTAGAAAATACACATCCTTACGTAGGGACATTTTCTTAGGACATCTGCTGTGCTACTTATAAAAACACTTTCTAGTCCTAGTACACGTCAAGAGGGAGATTCCAGCCAGGGAACCACAACTGTATGCTGAATGCCCCGTTGCAGATGCTGACGCAGATTACAGGCCTTTGCTCAGGTATGAGGGTTGATGTCCTCCCAGGGGAACCTGAAAGGCAGGCTTAGAGCTTAACATGCTGTGCTTGAAATATAACTTAGAGAGAGAACAATCTAGGGACACTATGATAGCCTTATTCTTGTGTTTCACTCTCATCGTCACTATTTTAATATTATTGTGTTGTGTAGTCCTGATTATTGCAGCTCACGCTTTGCTATTCAAAATGCAGTCATTTTATTAAATCAATCTTTAAAACTTATACTGCCTTTATTGTCAATTATATATGAGACCGAACTGTATATGAGAGAACCGGTTGTGACCTGAGTGACCACGACTTCCCTGAGAAGTACTGATATGTCATGCGCTCGGCTGCCCAATTGTCTGTACCATTTGGGAGAGATGAGGCACTGCTAGTTACCCGGAGCAAAGCCCAGATTTAGAGCGACAAGCGTCATCCACCGTGGGTCAGACTCAGTCCCCCACACTGTGGACGATCTTGCTGCTCAAAATCCAGTAGTCTCATTAGGATTATGAGAGCCTACGCGACAAATGCAGGGTAGTGCAGATAAGTGACTCTCTATGCTGCCATATGGAAACAAGTTGGGAATGATGGCTTATGTGTGGTTCCAAATGTCAGAAACAGCCTCACCAATGCAACCACACTCCTTAATTTGTTGCCTGTGTCCACAAGTACTTTCCATGCCCATGAGCCATGTAAAGTATCCAACACATTTGCAAAATCATGATGTATAACAAACCTAGCATACACAGGCCTGTGCACCCTGCCAAAGTAGCTCCCTTATTGTATTGTCCCATCTGCCATTCGGTGGCAGTTGAATATTGTGATTCAAATACTAATACCAAATGTCAGACTAGGCCTAACAATGTGCAGCAAGGTAGTCCCTTTTGCACAAATTACAGTACTTACAGCAGGCAGCCATGCATGGACCATGTCTACATTTTGCCTGTCTAGGGGCATTGATGTATACTCTCAGAAACTTCCAATGTCAGACACAGAACATTGCATCTTGTACCTCACAATTGGCAACACTGTACTGAATAAGTGAGGCCAGGTAGTCTTGAGAGTCCCACATATACATTGCACATCGCAAAAATCAAGACAATATAACATGCGTGGTACTGTCAACACAGTAGACGTAGTGCACTGCCCTGTGTAGACAATCATTTAACATGATGACATGCACTCAGAAAGATTCCATGGCAGTAGCCAATGTATAACAATGAGTGCTACTGTTGCATCCAAATATGTTTGCAGGAATGGGACAACATCAGCAATTGTCAAAATCCCCTCCTTCTAACATGTATGAGTCCATGATATGCTATCATAACTAACTTAACAAGAAGAACCAATTTGAACTGTGAGAGAAGTGCCCGCTCCATTGCCAAATTGACATACATGAGAAGGCTGAGTTGCTATCGACATGTCGTTGGCACACACAATTAAAAAATATAGTAAATGTAACACTAATACCACAACTGAGGTATGTGTCGTACAGTGTCAGTCCAATGAAGTGTAAAAGTGCTTGTATGACAAAGTAACAACACCCCCATTACTGTGTGAGAAGTTGGAGTCCATCATGAACTATAGTAGTATGTGAATGATTGTGGGCATAGCACACTTCATGGACATCAACTAATTGTACCCCTCTTGTCTTCACAGCTGACCAGGGATACTGGCTGCAGCCATGGGCCATGACCCCTCATGCAAATCCCCAGACTCCAACACAACTACAGTGCCTTCAGCAGGACCCGGTCCATTGTTGAGAGGATATTTGGCATCCTGAAATCTCATTTCTGGTGCCTCAATTTGTTGGGAGGAAGATTGCTGTACTTTCCCCCAGTAGTCTGCAAAATTATCATTGTCTGCAGCATCCTGCACAATATTATGTGAGCAGACCAATATGCCCCGGGAGGATGCAATTGTGGAGCAGGAAGACCCAATTGATGAAGAAGGGCAAGAAGAGGACCATCATACAAATGTGTCCTCAAGTGCTGGTTCACGTCGAAGATTGTTAATCATTTCTTCACAGAGGCCTGAGAATTAGTTGGCCTAATAATTTTGTGGAGCACAGTGCTGGTCAATAAAAGTTACAAACTCACAATTTGCAATGTGTAAGTATTCTTAAAGTAAAGTTACTGCAATGCATAGAAAATGACAATCGGATGTCATACTTTTTGTCATGCCACAAAGATATGTAGCAATATGTAACAAACAGGGCTGCATTACATCATGTGAGAACAAAATGTAGAGCTGTGCCAAATGCAGCTCTGTTAAAAATACAGGACTAAAAAGTGCTCTTGTAATGTGTTCAAGTCAGGACTGCCCCACAGATTGTGTTGTATAGCATTGCAAATAATTTCAAACAACACAACCCCATCAAACAGTGGAATAAATGTAATCAATCTCCCAATACATTGTGTATGGTGTTCAGCCACCCACTGGTATGGCCACATACTTGGTACGGATAGTAGAGCGAGAACTTAGTCTGATGGATGTCAGATGAGTCACTTAGGGCCATAATCACAGACTGCTTATGCAGGGCATGACCACAATCCCTCCATCTGCCATAAAAAACACATTCTAGGCCTTGTCCACTGTTATGGTGCTCAATGGACTTCAATGGTGCTAAGTTTGTGGGGATGATTGTGTATGGGTAGGAGGGACACCTTTTTGCACATATACATATATGAGAGTCATATTCCACGTCTCCTATATGTTGCAGAATGCAATACATATAGGAGTATGACCAAACATGGAGAAGTGAAGGTATGCCTCAGAGTCTATTTGTGCATGCCTAACGCCTCACCAGGGGAGGCAGAAGATGTAAACACCTTTTTCAGTAGATAATAACACTGAAATATGGAAAAGTGTCATATGCCATGTGTGTCTGGTGGGAACACCCACCATGAAATCCATGGAATACACCCCTGTTGCAGGTTGAGCCAATGCAGGGACTAATGCTGCAGTGACGCAGTACATTTCTAAAAGGGCAAAAAAAGCCTTGAAGTATGAGAGTACATGACCCTATAACTATGGGTCACCAGTGTAAGGCACCAGACTATCACAAAGATTGATGTTTCTAATGCACAGAGGCGCTTGGAAATATGACAATAACAATGTGCATGATAACACTGTTTAAGCCATCCAGTCCACATATGCTTCAACAGTGTGTCTAGGGAAACATGTAAAACATTCTGAAATACCACAATATTGTAGGAGGCTGGACTGGCTTGTAGTGAGTACCAAGGGGTACTTGCACCTTGCACCAGGCCCAGTTATCCCTTATTAGTGTATAGGGTGTCTAGCAGCATAGGCTGATAGATAATGGTAGCTTAGCAGAGCAGCTTAGGCTGAACTAGGAGACGAGTGAAGCTCCTACAGTACCACTTAGTGTCATATGCACAATATCATAAGAAAACACAATACACAGTTA
The DNA here is from genome assembly GCF_031143425.1 of Pleurodeles waltl. Taxonomy (NCBI): domain Eukaryota; kingdom Metazoa; phylum Chordata; class Amphibia; order Caudata; family Salamandridae; genus Pleurodeles; species Pleurodeles waltl. Next base: position 192,106,214 of record NC_090443.1, read on the forward strand.
TACTAAAAATAAAGGTACTTTATTTTTATGACAATATGCCAAAGTATCTCAGAGTGTACCCTCAGTGAGAGGATAGGAAATATACACAAGATATATATACACAATACCAAAAATATGCAGTATAGTCTTAGAAAACAGTGCAAACAATGTATAGTTACAATAGGATGCAATGGGGACACATAGGGATAGGGGCAACACAAACCATATACTCCAAAAGTGGAATGTGAACCACAAATGGACCCCAAACCTATGTGACCTTGTAGAGGGTCGCTGGGACTATTAGAAAATAGTGAGGGTTAGAAAAATAGCCCACCCCAAGACCCTGAAAAGTGAGTTCAAAATGCACTAAAGTTCCCCAAAGGACAAAGAAGTCGTGATAGGGGAATACTGCAGGAAAGACACAAACCAGCAATGCAACAATGATGGATTTCCAGTCGAGGGTACCTGTGGAATAAGGGGACCAAGTCCAAAAGTCACAAGCAAGTCGGAGATGGGCAGATGCCCAGGAAATGCCAGCTGTGGGTGCAAAGAAGCTTCTAGTGGACAGGAGAAGCTAAGGTTTCTGCAGGAACAACAAGGGCTAGAGACTTTCCCTTTGGAGGACGGATCCCTCACGCCGTGGAGAGTTGTGCAGAAGTGTTTTCCCGCCGAAAGAACGTCAACAAGCCTTGCTAGCTGCAAATCGTACGGTAAGCGTTTTTGGATGCTGCTGTGGCCCAGGAGGGACCAGGATGTCGCAAATTGCGTCAGGAGACAGAAGGGACGTCGAGCAAGACAAGGAGCCCTCTCAGCAGCAGGTAGCACCCGGAGAAGTGCCAGAAACAGGCACTACGAGGATGCGTGAAACAGTGCTCACCCGAAGTCGCACAAAGGAGTCCCACGTCGCCGGAGAACAACTTAGGAGGTCGTGCAATGCAGGTTAGAGTGCCGTGGACCCAGGCTGGACTGTGCACAAAGGATTTCTGCCGGAAGTGCACGGAGGCCGGAGTAGCTGCAAAAGTCGGGGTTTCCAACAATGCAGTCTGGCGTGGGGAGGCAAGGACTTACCTCCACCAAACTTGGACTGAAGAGTCACTGGACTGTGGGAGTCACTTGGACAGAGTTGCTGGATTCAAGGGACCTTGCTCGTCGTGCTGAGAGGAGATCCAAGGTACCGGTGATGCAGTTCTTTGGTGCCTGCGGTTGCAGGGGGACGATTCCGTCGACCCACGGGAGATTTCTTCGGAGCTTCTAGTGCCGAGAGGAGGCAGACTACCCCCACAGCATGCACCACCAGGAAAACAGTCGAGAAGGCGGCAGGATCAGCGTTACAGAGTTGCAGTAGTCGTCTTTGCTACTATGTTGCAGTTTTGCAGGCTTCCAGCTCGGTCAGCAGTCGATTCCTTGGCAGAAGGTGAAGAGAGAGATGCAGAGGAACTCGGATGAGCTCTTGCATTCGTTATCTAAAGTTTCCCCAGAGACAGAGACCCTAAATAGCCAGAAAAGAGGGTTTGGCTACCTAGGAGAGAGGATAGGCTAGCAAGACCTGAAGGAGCCTATCAGAAGGAGTCTCTGACGTCACCTGGTGGCACTGGCCACTCAGAGCAGTCCAGTGTGCCAGCAGCACCTCTGTTTCCAAGATGGCAGAGGTCTGGAGCACACTGGAGGAGCTCTGGACACCTCCCAGGGGAGGTGCAGGTCAGGGGAGTGGTCACTCCCCTTTCCTTTGTCCAGTTTCGCGCCAGAGCAGGGCTAAGGGGTCCCTGAACCGGTGTAGACTGGCTTATGCAGAAATGGGCACCAAATGTGCCCATGAAAGCATTTCCAGAGGCTGGGGGAGGCTACTCCTCCCCTGCCTTCACACCATTTTCCAAAGGGAGAGGGTGTAACACCCTCTCTCAGAGGAAGTCCTTTGTTCTGCCATCCTGGGACAAGCCTGGCTTGACCCCAGGAGGGCAGAAACCTGTCTGAGGGGTTGGCAGCAGCAGCAGCTGCAGTGAAACCCCAGGAAAGGCAGTTTGGCAGTACCAGGGTCTGTGCTACAGACCACTGGGAGCATGGGATTGTGCCAACTATGCCAGGACGGCATAGAGGGGGCAATTCCATGTTCATAGACATGTTACATGACCACATTCGGAGTTACCATTGTGAAGCTACATATAGGTAGTGACCTATATGTAGTGCACGTGTGTAATGGTGTCCCCGCACTCACAAAGTCCGGGGAATTGGCCCTGAACAATGTGGGGGCACCTTGGCTAGTGCCAGGGTGCCCTCACACTAAGTAACTTTGCACCTAACCTTTACCAGGTAAAGGTTAGACTTATAGGTGACTTATAAGTTACTTAAGTGCAGTGTAAAATGGCTGTGAAATAACGTGGACGTTATTTCACTCAGGCTGCAGTGGCAGGCCTGTGTAAGAATTGTCAGAGCTCCCTATGGGTGGCAAAAGAAATGCTGCAGCCCATAGGGATCTCCTGAAACCCCAATACCCTGGGTACCTCAGTACCATATACTAGGGAATTATAAGGGTGTTCCAGTAAGCCAATGCAAATTGGTAAAATTGGTCACTAGCCTGTTAGTGACAATTTGAAAGAAATGAGAGAGCATAACCACTGAGGTTCTGGTTAGCAGAGCCTCAGTGAGACAGTTAGGCATCACACAGGGAACACATACCTATAGGTCACAAACTTATGAGCACTGGGGTCCTGACTAGCAGGGTCCCAGTGGCACATAACAAACATACTGAAAACATAGGGTTTTCACTATGAGCACTGGGCCCTGGCTAGCAGGATACCAGTGAGACAGTGAAAACACCCTGACATACACTCACAAACAGGCCAAAAATGGGGGTAACAAGGCTAGAAAGAGGGTACTTTCTCACAAATATATAAATCACTTGTCAACAGAACAACAAGGCACAACAAGAACCACTACATACTGCCAATGGTAAAACATCAACCCGACCATGCAATAATGTAAATGGACTAAACATGGCTGTCACATACAATGTTCCTGTGTAGCACACAGATTTAATAAATTGACCATCTCCCCAGACAACACATGTATGATAATGAACAAACAACACGAAGTGCCTAATTTACAGGGAGATTAGGCTGTCAATGCATCTTTTTCCTGACGCTGCGGTGGTGTAACAATAACCCCAAATGTACAATGTGACACTTGAGGCCTCTAGCATAACTTATACACCCACTGCATCAATTATGCTGAGCCTTGGATCTGGCTATGTCAGAAACTGACAATGCTATGCAAGGTAGGCACTCTCCCTGTCAAAATGAGGGAGGACCAATGCAGCCAAATTTCCAAACTATTATACAATTGACACACCCTTAGGATTAGTTGTACAAGGTCTGCAATGCCTCAAAAAAGTAATGCCTGGTCAGATCAACTGTGAATTTGATGGATAGGCACATGTACATAAGGAGAACAGACCAAAACACACTGGCAGGCTCTATGACAACACAGATCTACTCCTACTTCATGTAATAGCAGCAAGAAGACCACTGCAACCCCAACATCACCACCACCTCCACCATCACCACCACAATCGCCACTCCGCACTACAGAGGCAGCGCAGGGGAAGGAAAACCATTGATTGGCAGCTGAACTCAATGACTTCCCTCAGGGATGAAGAGATCATCCCATATTAGTGTCTGCACAGGGAGTCCATTGTCCAGCTTTTCCCCCTCACTGAGGCCAGACGACAGGCAACGGTTGACAGGATTACCTATAGTACACCACTGACCAAGCTCTTGGCCTGATACACATGCTGGCTTTGGGGTCCTTCCAGACCCATGCAGCACGACTGGCAGGAGTCCCCTTTGTCCTAGATGCCATCATCTGCCTCAGACCCCACCACATTCTCTTCACTAACACCCAGCAGCTGCAGCTGGATATCAAACAAGGCTTCCACAGTATTGGTGCCTTTATACATGTGCTTGGTGCCATGGACTGCACACATGTGCAACTCGTTCCTCTTGCTGCAACTGTTCACTGATGGCAGAGCAGGAAATCTACCCACTCCATGAACATACAGGCCAATGTTGACCATCATGGGTTGAGCCCAAATGTGATGGCCAAATACCCAGCCACTGTACAATATGTCTTAATGTTCCAGCAGTACATCACCAGCTATTCCAGGACAGACAATATGGAAATGGCCTACTTGTAGGTAAGCACACAGCAAGTACTCAACTGACACAATGACAAATAGCTATGGGGGGGTCACAATACACAGATAAATGTCTGCCTTGCACAGATAGGAACTGCAGGGTGAGGGGTGTTACACATACATGCACCATTCTTCAGTTCAAATATGCAAAGCAGACCACCCTGACATACAGGTGAAGACATCTCAAACCAGTTATACACAGGTTGCATGATGTAAAGGCAGACAGCCATGCATGGCAGCTAGGAAATATACCCAACATCTCTGTGTGCAAGAGAGGTGTACCACGTACAGTGGGGGTGTTCACATGCAACACACATGGGTCATCAGCCGTGCCATGGTACACACATCAGAAAAGAGGGACCTCATGTATGATGAAATAGCGGCACACTGCGCTAGCAGAGCATCATTTGTTGTGATGCTCCAGTGGCGCAGTGTGGCAGTTCATATTTAACAGGCCATGCAAAGACACTTTACCTGGCTTTTCATGGCCTTGGATATATGGACCCCTTACACGCATGACACCCAACACCCATGGAACCCGAAGGAATCTGATGCATTTCCCGATTCATAAGCCTGGGAATACATCACATTACTACGCCACCTCAGGGGTAGTGTAGGAGTGACATAATGGGAATAAACATCTTCATTTGTTCAACATTTACTCCTCTTACAATGTGTGCTGCATTGTGCAGCACACATAGAAAGACGTCACCACCTCATGTGATATTTTTTGTGCAAGAAGTTCTCCCTTCATGCACAAATTCAATCATCCCCACAATGCAGGCATCCTTGTACCATGGTGTAAGGGTGACTGTGTGGGAGCTAGCCAGCAATTTGTGCCCCAGCGCAGGGAGAGAGGCCAAAAATGCATCTTATTTCTCAGAGTTGGTGCATTTCTGGACTTTTCTTGTGGCTCAGAATGGTGCAGGAAGATTGTTTGTGGCAATGTCCTGCAAAATAACATATTGCAAATGTGCCACTCAACATGCCCATTTCACACTTTCATGCACAACATGCATTTCCTCTACAATAGTCTAATGCAAAACACTAATCTATGTACTACCTCACAAGCATTTCAACACACAATTCATCATTTACACACATTTGAACCATTATGTGAAAAAGAAACACACATCTGATAAATGCCAGATTTTTCCAGCCAATGCGCGAAACAAATTTCACGCATCCCAGCAGATGGTCTATTTTGCAGCATGGTTCTTTGTCAGGCCTGCTGCAAAAATCACACATTGGCTATGTATCCTTTGGGTGTATAATTTTTTTTACGCAGGAGCTAAAAATGTGAAGCATCCCCCAGGAAATGATGCATTGACTCAGGCATTCTGCAAACAAGGCAGTGAGGAGTTACTTTCACTTTGCCTCACAGTCTTTCTGTCTGTGCTTGGTGGAGGTTGTGTTGGTGCTGATCCTGAGAGTGTGTTGGTGTTTTGTCCAAATTGTCATAGTATGTGCTGTCCCTGTACTGTCCCTGTAGTGTCATTTTGTATATGGTACCTGTGTGTCTGATAGTTTAGTCTTTTGTATTGTTGGGTGTCTGTCAACTGGGGTTTAGTTGTAGTTATGGATATTTGGGGGTTTTGTTGGGATAGGTAGTGATTTTAGATTTCAGAATATTGTATGGGATGGCAGTGTCTGGCAAGGGAAGGGCCAATAACATGGATGTGCAGGAGTTCGGAGGTTTCCTGTGGCTGCTCACCCATTAGCTCCCAAATATGTTAGCAAGTGGTATTAGGAGTAGGGTCATTCAGGGTTACCCCACACAAGAGCGGAAGACCTGGTGGAACAAGGTCCAGAAGCACATGCAGCGGATGTTCCAGAATGAGCGGTCGTTACACCAACTTAATCATCGCTAGGCCAGTGTAGTGAGCCGTGAACGTGACCTGCTGCACTACCTTGTTATTGAAGTTGGTGGAGAATTTAGTAAGTACACATATTTCTTGCTGATTTTGCTGTGTGTGATTTCAAAATAAATGTATTTGGTACATATGTAAAGGGCCATAATCACAAATTTTTGATTCAGCACAGTGACTCAAGCATTCTTGCTGTGCTGCCCTGCGTCAAAAACAAAGGTGCTGGAATGGGCTGTATCTACGAGATACGGCACATTCCTGTCCTTTTCCCTTGCGCTGGCACACAAATTGCTGCCATGGGCCGACACAGGCACCATTGCACCATGGTGCGGGGATGATTGTTTTTATGCAGGAAGGGAAAAATCCAAAGATGAGTTTTCTTCTTTCTATGTGTGCTGCAAAGTGCAGCACACATAAAAAGAAGAAAAAACAGGGAGTAATAAAGATATTTCTCCCTGTTGAGTCACTTCTATGCCACCCATGGGGTGGCATAGGGTTTTGACACATTCCCAGGTTTACCAACCCTTGTTAATCTGGAAATGCATCAAAATCCATGGATGTTGCATGGGAACACCCGAAGCAACACCCATGGGACACACCATGTACACAGTATTATGCGTGAAAGTAGTTTGTACATACAGGGCCATGACAAGCCATGCAAGGCGTCTTTGCCTGACCTTGTATATGTGGACTGGCACACTGTGCTACCGGAGTAGCATATTACATAGCCCTCCAGTGGCCTAGTGTGACGCTGGGTCCTTGCTAATGAGGTACTTACATTGGAAATTAATATTCATATGTACTGTGCTCAACTTGCCTACAGTGGTTTTGTTCAACAATCACAAATGCCATGTTTCATGTTTTGTTTCCTAGGTGGACCTGAACCATATTCAGTGGGAGAGACTGAGAGCTTTAAGGCCCCGAATAGTACCGGTGATTGTCATCCTGTATGTTAATTGTGTAGTGCAAGGACTGTGTGTGATGATTGATGGTGTGTGCAATGCTAGGTTCAATGTGCACCCTACTCAAAGGCCGTACTTGATGAGGGGCCTTCACCACTATCACATATCTGTTTGTGATGCACTGGTGGTGAAGGCTTCTAAGCCATACCTACAAGGTCAGTTTGTGTGGTGTAACATGGGCTGGTAGATATGGAGTGAGGCAACGCGGCAGACATCAGTGTGTTTTGCATCACTCTGTATCAGGGAGGTGTTTCCATGGGTTTTGTGTGGGTGTTCCTACACAACACCCATCGATTTTGAGGCATTCACAGATATACAAGGTTTTGTAAACCTGTGAATGTGTCAAAACCCTACCCTAACTTTTCTGTTCACCCTTGTTCTGACCCATTTGTCTGCCTTCTTTCCCAATTCTTGGGGAGAGGTCAGATCAGAGTCCACCAAGTACTGGTGCAACAAATCAGACACACAATTATTAAGAATATGCTCTCTCAGGATTAAGTTATACAGGCTGTCATAATCAGTAACTTTACTGCCATGTAACCACCCCTCCAAGGCCTTCACTGAATGGTCAATGAAATCAACCCAGTCTTGTGAAGACTCCTTTTTGGTCTCTCTGAACTTTATCCTGTATTGTTCAGTGGTTAAGCCATAACCATCCAGGAGTGCATTCTTAAGAACTTTGTAATCATTAGCTTCATTTTCTTTCACAGTAAGGAGCCTATCCCTACCTTTTCCACTAAATGATAGCCATAGGATAGCAGCCCACTGCCTTTGAGGGACATCCTGTACAGCACAGGCCCTCTCAAGTGCAGCAAACCACTTGTTAATGTCATCCCCCTCCTTATAAGGGGGAACTATCTTGTGCAGATTCCTGGAATCATGCTCTTTTGCATGATGACTATGGGGAATACTGTTGCTGCCACCATGGGTTTCTAAACCCAGTTTCTGTCTCTCCTTCTCTGCTTCTAATGTCTGTCTCTCCAAATTCAGCTGTTGCTTTTTAAGCTTCAGTCTGGTTTGTTCCACCCTCAACTTATTGAATTCCCTTTCTAACATTCTGTCATCAGGGTTGGTGGGAGGGACATTTCTAGACACAGAAGTATGATGAGAATGTACAGAAGGAGACCTGTCCCTTGCAGAGGGCACCCTAACAGCTTGGCTGACAGTGTAATGTGAGAGCACACCATCTGTATGATGTGACTCCACCTCAGTACCAACTATGCTAGACTGTCTAGTAATGGGCAGGCTAGAAAGTTTCTTTCCTGAATCTTTTTCCTGGGGGAGTCCCTGGATCAGATTGGGAACCATTAGCTACTTTTTCAACAGATGGGGCACTTTTAGCCTTATCTTGTTCTCTAAGCATGTTAAGTAACAATTCCAAGGAAGGATTCTTCCCTACACTCAAACCTCTTTCTACACAGAGACTCCTTGCTCCTTTCCAGCTAAGGTGGTCATATGCAAGTTTGGACAGATCAACATTTTGGCCTGTGCCAGACATTTTTAGAAAGAGTTAAAGTGATAGAAAAAGGATAAAAAGTTTGTCATAGCTTTTTAGAAAGACAGAGAAAAAAAACTTTAAAAACTTTTTAGAACTTTTTTAGAAAGTTAGAAGTACTTTTCAGCACTTAGAAAAGAGTGAAAAGAGGAAATGCAAAACTTTTTGGTTATGTGTATATACACTGAACTTGTTTTGTATATTTTTCTCTTGAAAAAGTACAATGACAAGAGTGGTAGGTAGTCTCAAAGCACTTATCCCACCGCTGCAAAACCAATGTAGGAGGCTGGACTGGCTTGTAGTGAGTACCAAGGGGTACTTGCACCTTGCACCAGGCCCAGTTATCCCTTATTAGTGTATAGGGTGTCTAGCAGCATAGGCTGATAGATAATGGTAGCTTAGCAGAGCAGCTTAGGCTGAACTAGGAGACAAGTGAAGCTCCTACAGTACCACTTAGTGTCATATGCACAATATCATAAGAAAACACAATACACAGTTATACTAAAAATAAAGGTACTTTATTTTTATGACAATATGCCAAAGTATCTCAGAGTGTACCCTCAGTGAGAGGATATGAAATATACACAAGATATATATACACAATACCAAAAATATGCAGTATAGTCTTAGAAAACAGTGCAAACAATGTATAGTTACAATAGGATGCAATGGGGACACATAGGGATAGGGGCAACACAAACCATATACTCCAAAAGTGGAATGCGAACCACGAATGGACCCCAAACCTATGTGACCTTGTAGAGGGTCGCTGGGACTATTAGAAAATAGTGAGGGTTAGAAAAATAGCCCACCCCAAGACCCTGAAAAGTGAGTGCAAAGTGCACTAAAGTTCCCCAAAGGACAAAGAAGTCGTGATAGGGGAATACTGCAGGAAAGACACAAACCAGCAATGCAACAACGATGGATTTCCAGTCGAGGGTACCTGTGGAACAAGGGGACCAAGTCCAAAAGTCACAAGCAAGTCGAAGATGGGCAGATGCCCAGGAAATGCCAGCTGTGGGTGCAAAGAAGCTTCTACTGGACAGGAGAAGCTAAGGTTTCTGCAGGAATGACAAGGGCTAGAGACTTCCCCTTTGGAGGACGTATCCCTCACGCCGTGGAGAGTTGTGCAGAAGTGTTTTCCCGCCGAAAGAATGCCAACAAGCTTTGCTAGCTGCAAATCGTGCGGTAAACGTTTTTGGATGCTGCTGTGGCCCAGGAGGGACTAGGATGTCGCAAATTGCGTCAGGAGACAGAAGGGACGTCGAGTAAGACATGGAGCCCTCTCAGCAGCAGGTAGCACCCGGAAAAGTGCCAGAAACAGGCACTACAAGGATGTGTGAAATGGTGCTCACCCAAAGTCGCACAAAGGATTCCCACGTCGCCGGAGAACAACTTAGGAGGTCGTGCAATGCAGGTTAGAGTGCCGTGGACCCAGGCTGGACTGTGCACAAAGGATTTCCGCCGGAAGTGCACGGAGGCCGGAGTAGCTGCAAAAGTCGCGGTTTCCAACAATGCAGTCTGGCGTGGGGAGGCAATGACTTACCTCCACCAAACTTGGACTGAAGAGTCACTGGACTGTGGGAGTCACTTGGACAGAGTTGCTGGATTCAAGGGACCTCGCTCGTCATGCTGAGAGGAGACCCAAGGTACCAGTGATGCAGTTCTTTGGTGCCTGCGGTTGCAGGGGGACGATTCCGTCGACCCACGGGAGATTTCTTCGGAGCTTCTAGTGCAGAGAGGAGGCAGACTACCCCCACAGCATGCACCACCAGGAAAACAGTCGAGAAGGCGGCAGGATCAGCGTTACAGAGTTGCAGTAGTCGTCTTTGCTACTATGTTGCAGTTTTGCAGGCTTCCAGCGCGGTCATCAGTCGATTCCTTGGCAGAAGGTGAAGAGAGAGATGCAGAGGAACTCGGATGAGCTCTTGCATTCGTTATCTAAAGTTTCCCCAGAGACAGAGACCCTAAATAGCCAGAAAAGAGGGTTTGGCTACCTAGGAGAGAGGATAGGCTAGCAACACCTGAAGGAGCCTATCAGAAGGAGTCTCTGACGTCACCTGGTGGCACTGGCCACTCAGAGCAGTCCAGTGTGCCAGCAGCACCTCTGTTTCCAAGATGGCAGAGGTCTGGAGCACATTGGAGGAGCTCTGGGCACCTCCCAGGGGAGGTACAGGTCAGGGGAGTGGTCACTCCCCTTTCCTTTGTCCAGTTTTGCGCCAGAGCAGGGCTAAGGGGTCCCTGAACCGGTGTAGACTGGCTTATGCAGAAATGGGCACCAAATGTGCCCATGAAAGCATTTCCAGAGGCTGGGGGAGGCTACTCCTCCCCTGCCTTCACACCATTTTCCAAAGGGAGAGGGTGTAACACCCTCTCTCAGAGGAAGTCCTTTGTTCTGCCATCCTGGGACAAGCCTGGCTTGACCCCAGGAGGGCAGAAACCTGTCTGAGGGGTTGGCAGCAGCAGCAGCTGCAGTGAAACCCAGGAAAGGCAGTTTGGCAGTACCAGGGTCTGTGCTACAGACCACTGGGAGCATGGGATTGTGCCAACTATGCCAGGATGGCATAGAGGGGGCAATTCCATGATCATAGACATGTTACATGAACACATTCGGAGTTACCATTGTGAAGCTACATATAGGTAGTGACCTATATGTAGTGCACGCGTGTAATGGTGTCCCCGCACTCACAAAGTCCGGGGAATTGGCCCTGAACAATGTGGGGGCACCTTGGCTAGTGCCAGGGTGCCCTCACACTAAGTAACTTTGCACCTAACCTTTACCAGGTAAAGGTTAGACATATAGGTGACTTATAAGTTACTTAAGTGCAGTGTAAAATGGCTGTGAAATAACGTGGACGTTATTTCACTCAGGCTGCAGTGGCAGGCCTGTGTAAGAATTGTCAGAGCTCCCTATGGGTGGCAAAAGAAATGCTGCAGCCCATAGGGATCTCCTGGAACCCCAATACCCTGGGTACCTCAGTACCATATACTAGGGAATTATAAGGGTGTTCCAGTAAGCCAATGTAAATTAGTAAAATTGGTCACTAGCCTGTTAGTGACAATTTGAAAGAAATGAGAGAGCATAACCACTGAGGTTCTGGTTAGCAGAGCCTCAGTGAGACAGTTAGGCATCACACAGGGAACACATACCTATAGGTCACAAACTTATGAGCACTGGGGTCCTGACTAGCAGGGTCCCAGTGACACATAACAAACATACTGAAAACATAGGGTTTTCACTATGAGCACTGGGCCCTGGCTAGCAGGATACCAGTGAGACAGTGAAAACACCCTGACATACACTCACAAACAGGCCAAAAGTGGGGGTAAGAAGGCTAGAAAGAGGTAACTTTCTCACAAATATATAAATCACTTGTCAACAGAACAACAAGGCACAACAAGAACCACTACATACTGCCAATGGTAAAACATCAACCCGACCATGCAATAATGTAAATGGACTAAACATGGCTGTCACATACAATGTTCCTGTGTAGCACACAGATTTAATAAATTGACCATCTCCCCAGACAACACGTGTATGATAATGAACAAACAACACGAAGTGCCTAATTTACAGGGAGATTAGGCTGTCAATGTATCTTTTTCCTGATGCTGCAGTGGTGTAACAATAACCCCAAATGTACAATGTGACACTTGAGGCCTCTAGCATAACTTATACACCCACTGCATCAATTATGCTGAGTCTTGGATCTGGCTATGTCAGAAACTGACATTGCTATGCAAGGTAGGCACTCTCCCTGTCAAAATGAGGGAGGACCAATGCAGCCAAATTTCCAAACTATTATACAATTGACACACCCTTAGGATTAGTTGTACAAGGTCTGCAATGCCTCAAAAAAGTAATGCCTGGTCAGATCAACTGTGAATTTGATGGATAGGCACATGTACATAAGGAGAACAGGCCAAAACACACTGGCAGGCTCTATGACAACACAGATCTACTCCTACTTCATGTAATAGCAGCAAGAAGACCACTGCAACCCCAACATCACCACCACCTCCACCATCACCACCACAATCGCCACTCCTCACTACAGAGGCAGCGCAGGGGAAGGGAAACCATTGATTGGCAGCTGAACTCAATGACTTCCCTCAGGGATGAAGAGATCATCCCATATTAGTGTCTGCGCAGGGAGTCCATGTAGGAGGCTGGACTGGCTTGTAGTGAGTACCAAGGGGTACTTGCACCTTGCACCAGGCCCAGTTATCCCTTATTAGTGTATAGGGTGTCTAGCAGCTTAGGCTGATAGATAATGGTAGCTTAGCAGAGCAGCTTAGGCTGAACTAGGAGACGTGTGAAGCTACTACAGTACCACTTAGTGTCATATGCACAATATCATAAGAAAACACAATACACAGTTATACTAAAAATAAAGGTACTTTATTTTTATGACAATATGCCAAAGTATCTTAGAGTGTACCCTCAGTGAGAGGATAGGAAATATACACAAGATATATATACACAATAGCAAAAATATGCAGTATAGTCTTAGAAAACAGTGCAAACAATGTATAGTTACAATAGGATGCAATGGGGAAACATAGGGATAGGGGCAACACAAACCATATACTCCAAAAGTGGAATGTGAACCACGAATGGACCCCAAACCTATGTGACCTTGTAGAGGGTCGCTGGGACTATTAGAAAATAGTGAGAGTTAGAAAAATAACCCTCCCCAAGACCCTGAAAAGTGAGTGCAAAGTGCACCAAAGTTCCCCTAAGGACAAAATAGTCGTGTTAGAGGGAGAATGCAAGGAAAACACAAATCAGCAATGCAACAACGATGGATTCCTGTCTGAAGGTACCTGTGGAACAAGGGGACCAAGTCCAAAAGTCACAAGCAGCTCGGAGATGGGCAGATGCCCAAGAAATGCCAGCGGTTGGTGCAAAGAAGCTCTTTCTAGGCTGAAGAACTGTGAATACTGCAGGAACGACAAGGGCTAGAGACTTCCCCTTTGGAGGATGGATCCCCCACGCCTTGGAGAGTCGTGCAGAAGTGTTTTCCCGCCGGATGGACGCCAACAAGCCTTGCTACACGCAAATCGTGCGTTTGGCGTTTTTGGACGCTGCTGGGGCCCAGGAGGGACCAGAAGGTCGCAAATTGGACCTGCAGAGAGAGGGGACGTCGAGCAAGACAAAGAGCCCTCACTGAAGCAGGTAGCACCCGGAGAAGTGCCAGAAACAGGCACTACGAGGATGCGTGAAACGGTGCTCGCCGAAGTTGCACAAAGGAGTCCCACGTCGCCGGAGACCAACTTAGAAAGTCGTGCAATGCAGGTTAGAGTGCCGTGGACGCAGGCTTGGCTGTGCACGAAGGATTTCCACCGGAAGTGCACAGGGGCCGGAGTAGCTTGCAAAGTCGCGGTTCCCAGCAATGCAGCCCAGCGAGGTGAGGCAAGGACTTACCTCCACCAAACTTGGGCTGAAGAGTCACTGGACTGTGGGGGTCACTTGGACGGTGTCGCTGGATTCGAGGGACCTCGCTCGTCGTGCTGAGAGGAGACCCAAGGGACCGGAAATGCAGCTTTTTGGTGCCTGCGGTTGCAGGGGGAAGATTCCGTCGACCCACGGGAGATTTCTTCGGAGCTTCTGGTGCAGAGAGGAGGCAGACTACCCCCACAGCATGCACAAGCAGGAAAACAGTCGAGAAGGCGGCAGGATCAGCGTTACAGAGTTGCAGTAGTCGTCTTTGCTACTATGTTGCAGGTTTGCAGGCTTCCAGCGCGGTCAGCGGTCGATTCCTTATCAGAAGGTGAAGAGGGAGATGCAGAGGAACTCGGCTGAGCTCATGCATTCGTTATCTAGAGTTTCCCCAGAGAAAGAGACCCTAAATAGCCAGAAAAGAGGGTTTGGCTACCTAGGAGAGAGGATAGGCTACTAACACCTGAAGGAGCCTATCAGCAGGAGTCTCTGACGTCACCTGGTGGCACTGGCCACTCAGAGCAGTCCAGTGTGCCAGCAGCACCCCTGTTTCCAAGATGGCAGAGGTCTGGAGCACACTGGAGGAGCTCTGGACACCTCCCAGGGGAGGTGCAGGTCAGGGGAGTGGTCACTCCCCTTTCCTTTGTCCAGTTTCGCGCCAGAGCAGGGGCTAAGGGGTCCCTGAACCGGTGTAGACTGGCTTATGCAGAATTGGGCACCTCTGTGCCCAACAAAGCATTTCCAGAGGCTGGGGGAGGCTACTCCTCCCCTGCCTTCACACCATTTTCCAAAGGGAGAGGGTGTCACACCCTCTCTCAGAGGAAGTTCTTTGTTCTGCCATCCTGGGCCAGGCCTGGCTGGACCCCAGGAGGGCAGATGCCTGTCTGAGGGGTTGGCAGCAGCAGCAGCTGCAGTGAAACCCCAGGAAGGGCAGTTTGGCAGTACCAGGGTCTGTGCTACAGACCACTGGGATCATGGGATTGTGCCAACTATGCCAGGATGGCATAGAGGGGGCAATTCCATGATCATAGACATGTTACATGGCCATATTCGGAGTTACCATGGTGAAGCTACATATAGGTAGTGACCTATATGTAGTGCACGCGTGTAATGGTGTCCCCGCACTCACAAAGTTCAGGGAATTGGCTCTGAACAATGTGGGGGCACCTTGGCTAGTGCCAGGGTGCCCTCACACTAAGTAACTTTGCACCTAACCTTTACCAGGTAAAGGTTAGACATATAGGTGACTTATAAGTTACTTAAGTGCAGTGTAAAATGGCTGTGAAATAACGTGGACGTTATTTCACTCAGGCTGCAGTGGCAGGCCTGTGTAAGAATTGTCAGAGCTCCCTATGGGTGGCAAAAGAAATGCTGCAGCCCATAGGGATCTCCTGGAACCCCAATACCCTGGGTACCTCAGTACCATATACTAGGGAATTATAAGGGTGTTCCAGCAAGCCAATGTAAATTGGTAAAAAATGGTCACTAGCCTGTTAGTGACAATTTGAAAGTAATGAGAGAGCATAACCACTGAGGTTCTGGTTAGCAGAGCCTCAGTGAGACAGTTAGGCACCACACAGGGAACATATACATTCACACCTATGAGCACTGGGGCCCTGTGTGACAGGGTCCCAGTGACACATACATATAGGCCACAAACCTATGAGCACTGGGGTCCTGACTAGCAGGATCCCAGTGACACATAACAACCATACTGAAAACATGGTGTTTTCACTATGAGCACTGAGGCCTGGCTATCAGGATCCCAGTGAGACAGTGAAAACAGTGACAAACACCCTGACATACACTCACAAACAGGCCAAAAGTGGGGGTAACAAGGCTAGAAAGAGGCTACCTTCTCACACAACCCCCCCCCCAAACGAAGGACAATAAGGCTAACCTTGGCCAGTTGAGACTTTATTGTCTAAGTGGTGATAAGTAGAGAGTAGCTCTGCAATAGACTGGTTACTCCCTTTATCATCCACTAAATGGTTACTTCCCTGTGGGGATGTAAACCACCCTGTTTGAAGTTTTTTAGCTAAGCAACAATGTGAAGATGTATTTTCAGAGTTTCTATCAGTAAGTTTTAGTTTAGAGCAGTGGGAATTGTCCACTGAACCTATTTGTAGTGATGGAAATGCCAGACAGGGATGCTGTCTCAGAAAAGCCATAGCTGGGCAAAAACTTTGTCCATATGGCTGGAAGAGAGAACAGGGATGCTGTTTCTCTTGGGTTGGAGCAGGGCAGGGATGCTGTCCTATCAGCTCCACACTAGGGCAGGGATGCTGTCCTAAGTGTTGTGAGGTAGTGCAGGGTTTCTGCACTAAAGTTTCTCTGGGAGGGTTGGAGGGATGCTCCATGTTAACTAAAATGGTGCTGTTTTTCTCACCAATGTTAGTTATCCCACAGAGAGGTACTTCCACCTCAGGGAGTCCAGCTTTGCCAGCTGATGATTCCCTTGGAACAGGTGCCACCCCAGGAGAGGTTTCTCCCACCACAGGAATAGTATCCTGAATGGTAGGGTGGTTAGGGGATACTGTGATACCCTTTTTACCTGTTGATGGAGAGGGATCCTGAGTTTTCAGACCTTCTCTCCTTTGCTTTTTCATTTCACTTGAAATGAGAGGGAACAATTCCTCAGGGATGCCCAGCATGGCTGCATGGGCATAAAACTCTACATCAGCCCAACCTGAGGCCTCTAGGTCATTACCTAAGAGACAGTCTACAGGTAAGCTAGGTGATACCACCACCTGCTTAGGGCCAGTAACTCCACCCCAACTAAACTGAATTATAGCTAAGGGAAGAAACTTAGTGGAGTTATGGACATCAATAATCTTATACTGTTGTCCGATGATGTGTTGTTCAGGGTGCACTAGGTTTTCAGTCACCAAAGTGAAACTGGCACCTGTGTCCCTGTAGGCCAAGGCCTCAACACCATTTATTGAAACTGTCTGCCTGTACTTATCCATTGTAAAGGGGACAAGCAGCCAGTGTGGCAAGGCCAATGCCACTAGGTGTGACAGAAACTGTCTTGGGACTGATTACATCAGTTTCCACTATGGACCCATAAGTGAACCCAACTACACCCTTTGCTTGACTGTTGCCAGCAGTCCCACCACTAGTACCACTACTGCTAGGGGCACTAGAGCTTGATGTATTAGTGGTGGTAGGCTCAGGGGGTTTACCTGGACAGGACTTATCCCCTGGCCTATGGCCTCTGTTTTTACACACAAAGCACCAGGGCTTTTTAATGTGTGCAGGTTGGGAAGAAGAGGAAGAATTTGTTTTATCCCCACCCTCTGAAGAGTGTTTAAGATTTGAAGTGGGATCTTTGGTTTTACCCTTATCCCCATGCTTATCTTGAGATTTTTCACCATCTTTCTTCTTATTGCCATCTTTGTCACCCCCTGTATGAACTTTTCTGTTCACCCTTGTTCTGACCCATTTGTCTGCCTTCTTTCCCAATTCTTGGGGAGAGGTCAGATCAGAGTCTACCAGGTACTGGTGCAACAAATCAGACACACAATTATTAAGAATATGCTCTCTCAGGATCAAGTTATACAGGCTGTCATAATCAGTAACTTTACTGCCATGTAACCACCCCTCCAAGGCCTTCACTGCCTGGTCAATGAAATCAACCCAGTCTTGTGAAGACTCCTTTTTGGTATCTCTGAACTTTATCCTGTACTGTTCAGTGGTTAAGCCATAACCATCCAGGAGTGCATTCTTAAGAACTTGGAAATTGTTAGCATCATTTTCTTTTACAGTAAGGAGCCTATCCCTACCTTTTCCAGTAAATGATAGCCATAGGATAGCAGCCCACTGCTTTTGAGGGACATCCTGTACAGCACAGGCCCTCTCAAGTGCAGCAAACCACTTGTTAATGTCATCCCCCTCCTTGTAAGGGGGAACTATCTTATGCAGATTCCTGGAATCATGCTCTTTTGCAAGATGACTATGGGGAATACTGCTGCTGCCACCATGGGTATCTAAACCCATTTTCTGTCTTTCCCTCTCTATTTCTAAAGACTGTCTATCCAAATCCAGCTGTTGCTTCTTGAGCTTCAGTCTGGTTTGCTCCACTCTCAATCTATTGAGCTCCCTTTCTAACAATCTGTCATCAGGGTGGGTGGGAGGGACATTTCTAGATACAGAGGTATGATGGGAATGAACAGAAGGAGACCTGTCCTTTACCAAGGGCACCCTAACAGCTTGGCTACCAGCATAATGTGAGAGCACATCATCAGTATGATGTGATTCAACCTCTGTACCAACTATGCTAGACTGTCTAGTAATGGGTAGGCTGAGAAGTTTCTTTCCTGAACCTTTTCCTGGGGGAGTCTCTGGATCAGATTGAGAACCATTAGCTACTTTTTCTACAGATTGGGCACTTATGGCCTTATCCTGTACTCTAAGCATATTAATTAACAGTTCTAAGGAAGGATTCTTCCCTACACTCAAACCTCTCTCTATGCAGAGACTCCTTGCTCCTTTCCAGCTAAGGTGATCATATGCAAGTTTTGACAGTTCAACTTTTTGGCCTGTGCCAGACATTTTTTAGAGAGAGTTAAAGTGATAGACAAAGAGAAAAAAGTTTTCAGAACTTTTTGGAAAGACAGAAAAAACTTTTTAAACTTTTAAGAACTTTTTGAAAGTTTAGAAGTACTTTTCAGCACTTAGAAAAGAGTGAAAAGAGGAAATGCAAAACTTTTTGGCTATGTGTATATACACTGACCTTGTTTTGTATATTTTTCTCTTATGAAAAGTACAATGACAAGAGTGGTAAGTAGTCTCAAAGCACTTATCCCACCGCTGCACAACCAATGTAGGAGGCTGGACTGGCTTGTAGTGAGTACCAAGGGGTACTTGCACCTTGCACCAGGCCCAGTTATCCCTTATTAGTGTATAGGGTGTCTAGCAGCTTAGGCTGATAGATAATGGTAGCTTAGCAGAGCAGCTTAGGCTGAACTAGGAGACGTGTGAAGCTACTACAGTACCACTTAGTGTCATATGCACAATATCATAAGAAAACACAATACACAGTTATACTAAAAATAAAGGTACTTTATTTTTATGACAATATGCCAAAGTATCTTAGAGTGTACCCTCAGTGAGAGGATAGGAAATATACACAAGATATATATACACAATAGCAAAAATATGCAGTATAGTCTTAGAAAACAGTGCAAACAATGTATAGTTACAATAGGATGCAATGGGGAAACATAGGGATAGGGGCAACACAAACCATATACTCCAAAAGTGGAATGTGAACCACGAATGGACCCCAAACCTATGTGACCTTGTAGAGGGTCGCTGGGACTATTAGAAAATAGTGAGAGTTAGAAAAATAACCCTCCCCAAGACCCTGAAAAGTGAGTGCAAAGTGCACCAAAGTTCCCCTAAGGACAAAATAGTCGTGTTAGAGGGAGAATGCAAGGAAAACACAAATCAGCAATGCAACAACGATGGATTCCTGTCTGAAGGTACCTGTGGAACAAGGGGACCAAGTCCAAAAGTCACAAGCAGCTCGGAGATGGGCAGATGCCCAAGAAATGCCAGCGGTTGGTGCAAAGAAGCTCTTTCTAGGCTGAAGAACTGTGAATACTGCAGGAACGACAAGGGCTAGAGACTTCCCCTTTGGAGGATGGATCCCCCACGCCTTGGAGAGTCGTGCAGAAGTGTTTTCCCGCCGGATGGACGCCAACAAGCCTTGCTACACGCAAATCGTGCGTTTGGCGTTTTTGGACGCTGCTGGGGCCCAGGAGGGACCAGAAGGTCGCAAATTGGACCTGCAGAGAGAGGGGACGTCGAGCAAGACAAAGAGCCCTCACTGAAGCAGGTAGCACCCGGAGAAGTGCCAGAAACAGGCACTACGAGGATGCGTGAAACGGTGCTCGCCGAAGTTGCACAAAGGAGTCCCACGTCGCCGGAGACCAACTTAGAAAGTCGTGCAATGCAGGTTAGAGTGCCGTGGACGCAGGCTTGGCTGTGCACGAAGGATTTCCACCGGAAGTGCACAGGGGCCGGAGTAGCTTGCAAAGTCGCGGTTCCCAGCAATGCAGCCCAGCGAGGTGAGGCAAGGACTTACCTCCACCAAACTTGGGCTGAAGAGTCACTGGACTGTGGGGGTCACTTGGACAGTATCGCTGGATTCGAGGGACCTCGCTCGTCGTGCTGAGAGGAGACCCAAGGGACCGGAAATGCAGCTTTTTGGTGCCTGCGGTTGCAGGGGGAAGATTCCGTCGACCCACGGGAGATTTCTTCGGAGCTTCTGGTGCAGAGAGGAGGCAGACTACCCCCACAGCATGCACAAGCAGGAAAACAGTCGAGAAGGCGGCAGGATCAGCGTTACAGAGTTGCAGTAGTCGTCTTTGCTACTATGTTGCAGGTTTGCAGGCTTCCAGCGCGGTCAGCGGTCGATTCCTTATCAGAAGGTGAAGAGGGAGATGCAGAGGAACTCGGCTGAGCTCATGCATTCGTTATCTAGAGTTTCCCCAGAGACAGAGACCCTAAATAGCCAGAAAAGAGGGTTTGGCTACCTAGGAGAGAGGAGAGGCTACTAACACCTGAAGGAGCCTATCAGCAGGAGTCTCTGACGTCACCTGGTGGCACTGGCCACTCAGAGCAGTCCAGTGTGCCAGCAGCACCTCTGTTTCCAAGATGGCAGAGGTCTGGAGCACACTGGAGGAGCTCTGGACACCTCCCAGGGGAGGTGCAGGTCAGGGGAGTGGTCACTCCCCTTTCCTTTGTCCAGTTTCGCGCCAGAGCAGGGGCTAAGGGGTCCCTGAACCGGTGTAGACTGGCTTATGCAGAATTGGGCACCTCTGTGCCCAACAAAGCATTTCCAGAGGCTGGGGGAGGCTACTCCTCCCCTGCCTTCACACCATTTTCCAAAGGGAGAGGGTGTCACACCCTCTCTCAGAGGAAGTTCTTTGTTCTGCCATCCTGGGCCAGGCCTGGCTGGACCCCAGGAGGGCAGATGCCTGTCTGAGGGGTTGGCAGCAGCAGCAGCTGCAGTGAAACCCCAGGAAGGGCAGTTTGGCAGTACCAGGGTCTGTGCTACAGACCACTGGGATCATGGGATTGTGCCAACTATGCCAGGATGGCATAGAGGGGGCAATTCCATGATCATAGACATGTTACATGGCCATATTCGGAGTTACCATGGTGAAGCTACATATAGGTAGTGACCTATATGTAGTGCACGCGTGTAATGGTGTCCCCGCACTCACAAAGTTCAGGGAATTGGCTCTGAACAATGTGGGGGCACCTTGGCTAGTGCCAGGGTGCCCTCACACTAAGTAACTTTGCACCTAACCTTTACCAGGTAAAGGTTAGACATATAGGTGACTTATAAGTTACTTAAGTGCAGTGTAAAATGGCTGTGAAATAACGTGGACGTTATTTCACTCAGGCTGCAGTGGCAGGCCTGTGTAAGAATTGTCAGAGCTCCCTATGGGTGGCAAAAGAAATGCTGCAGCCCATAGGGATCTCCTGGAACCCCAATACCCTGGGTACCTCAGTACCATATACTAGGGAATTATAAGGGTGTTCCAGTAAGCCAATGTAAATTGGTAAAAAATGGTCACTAGCCTGTTAGTGACAATTTGAAAGTAATGAGAGAGCATAACCACTGAGGTTCTGGTTAGCAGAGCCTCAGTGAGACAGTTAGGCACCACACAGGGAACATATACATGCACACCTATGAGCACTGGGGCCCTGTGTGACAGGGTCCCAGTGACACATACATATAGGCCACAAACCTATGAGCACTGGGGTCCTGACTAGCAGGATCCCAGTGACACATAACAACCATACTGAAAACATGGTGTTTTCACTATGAGCACTGAGGCCTGGCTATCAGGATCCCAGTGAGACAGTGAAAACAGTGACAAACACCCTGACATACACTCACAAACAGGCC
This sequence comes from Pleurodeles waltl, assembly GCF_031143425.1. Classification (NCBI taxonomy): domain Eukaryota; kingdom Metazoa; phylum Chordata; class Amphibia; order Caudata; family Salamandridae; genus Pleurodeles; species Pleurodeles waltl. The sequence goes on from NC_090443.1 coordinate 192,128,080, forward strand.
AAAAGTGGGGGTAACAAGGCTAGAAAGAGGCTACCTTCTCACAGTCCATTGTCCAGCTTTTCCCCCTCACTGAGGCCAGACGACAGGCAACGGTTGACAGGATTACCTATAGTACACCACTGACCAAGCTCTTGGCCTGATACACATGCTGGCTTTGGGGTCCTTCCAGACCCATGCAGCACGACTGGCAGGAGTCCCCTTTGTCCTAGATGCCATCATCTGCCTCAGAATTCCACCACATTCTCTTCACTAACACCCAGCAGCTGCAGCTGGATATCAAACAAGGCTTCCACAGTATTGGTGCCTTTATACATGTGCTTGGTGCCATGGACTGCACATATGTGCAACTCGTTCCTCTTGCTGCAACTGTTCATTGATGGCAGAGCAGGAAATCTACCCACTCCATGAACATACAGGCCAATGTTGACCATCATCGGTTGAGCCCAAATGTGATGGCCAAATACCCAGCCACTGTACAATATGTCTTAATGTTCCAGCAGTACATCACCAGCTATTCCAGGACAGACAATATGGAAATGGCCTACTTGTAGGTAAGCACACAGCAAGTACTCAACTGACACAATAACAAATAGCTATGGGGGGGTCACAATACACAGATAAATGTCTGCCTTGCACAGATAGGAACTGCAGGGTGAGGGGTGTTACACATACATGCACCATTCTTCAGTTCAAATATGCAAAGCAGACCACCCTGACATACAGGTGAAGACATCTCAAACCAGTTATACACAGGTTGCATGATGTAAAGGCAGACAGCCATGCATGGCAGCTAGGAAATATACCCAACATCTCTGTGTGCAAGAGAGGTGTACCACGTACAGTGGGGGTGTTCACATGCAACACACATGGGTCATCAGCCGTGCCATGGTACACACATCAGAAAAGAGGGACCTCATGTATGATGAAATAGCGGCACACTGCGCTAGCAGAGCGTCATTTGTTGTGATGCTCCAGTGGCGCAGTGTGGCAGTTCTTATTTAACAGGCCATGCAAAGACACTTTACCTGGCTTTTCATGGCCTTGGATATATGGACCCCTTACACGCATGACACCCAACACCCATGGAACCCGAAGGAATCTGATGCATTTCCCGATTCATAAGCCTGGGAATATATCACATTCCTACGCCACCTCAGGGGTGGTGTAGGAGTGACATAATGGGAATAAACATCTTCATTTGTTCAACATTTACTCCTCTTACAATGTGTGCTGCATTGTGCAGCACACATAGAAAGACGTCACCACCTCATGTGATATTTTTTGTGCAAGAAGTTCTCCCTTCATGCACAAATTCAATCATCCCCACAATGCAGGCATCCTTGTACCATGGTGCAAGGGTGACTGTGTGGGAGCTAGCCAGCAATTTGTGCCCCAGCGCAGGGAGAGAGGCCAAAAATGCATCTTATTTCTCAGAGTTGGTGCATTTCTGGACTTTTCTTGTGGCTCAGAATGGTGCAGGAAGATTGTTTGTGGCAATGTCCTGCAAAATAACATATTGCAAATATGCCACTCAACATGCCCATTTCACACTTTCATGCACAACAAGCATTTCCTCTACAATAGTCTAATGCAAAACACTAATCTATGTACTACCTCACAAGCATTTCAACACACAATTCATCATTTACACACATTTGAACCATTATGTGAAAAAGAAACACACATCTGATAAATGCCAGATTTTTCCAGCCAATGCGCGAAACAAATTTCACGCATCCCAGCAGATGCGTCTATTTTGCAGCATGGTTCTTTGTCAGGCCTGCTGCAAAAATCACACATTGGCTATGTATCCTTTGGGTGTATAATTTTTTTTACGCAGGAGCTAAAAATGTGAAGCATCCCCCAGGAAATGATGCAATGACTCAGGCATTCTGCAAACAAGGCAGTGAGGAGTTACTTTCACTTTGCCTCACAGTCTTTCTGTCTGTGATTGGTGGAGGTTGTGTTGGTGCTGATCCTGAGCGTGTGTTGGTGTTTTGTCCAAATTGTCATAGTATGTGCTGTCCCTGTACTGTCCCTGTAGTGTCATTTTGTATACGGTACCTGTGTGTCTGATAGTTTAGTCTTTTGTATTGTTGGGTGTCTGTCAACTGGGGTTTAGTTGTAGTTATGGATATTTGGGGGGTTTGTTGGGATAGGTAGTGATTTTAGATTTCAGAATATTGTATGGGATGGCAATGTCTGGCAAGGGAAGGGCCAAAAACATGGATGTGCAGGAGTTCGGAGGTTTCCTGTGGCTGCTCACCCATTAGCTCCCAAATATGTTAGCAAGTGGTATTAGGAGTAGGGTCATTCAGGGTTACCCCACACAAGAGCGGAAGACCTGGTGGAACAAGGTCCAGAAGCACATGCAGCGGATGTTCCAGAATGAGCGGTCGTTACACCAACTTAATCATCTCTAGGCCAGTGTAGTGAGCCGTGAACGTGACCTGCTGCACTACCTTGTTATTGAAGTTGGTGGAGAATTTAGTAAGTACACATATTTCTTGCTGATTTTGCTGTGTGTGATTTCAAAATAAATGTATTTGGTACATACGTAAAGGGCCATAATCACAAATTTTTGATTCAGGACAGTGACTCAAGCATTCTTGCTGTGCTGCCCTGCGTCAAAAACAAAGGTGCTGGAATGGGCTGTATCTACGAGATACGGCACATTCCTGTCCTTTTCCCTTGCGCTGGCACACAAATTGCTGCCATGGGCCGACACAGGCACCATTGCACCATGGTGCAGGGAATATTTGTTTTTATGCAGGAAGGGAAAAATCCAAAGATGAGTTTTCTTCTTTCTATGTGTGCTGCAAAGTGCAGCACACATAAAAAGAAGAAAAAACAGGGAGTAATAAAGATATTTCTCCCTGTTGAGTCACTTCTATGCCACCCATGGGGTGGCATAGGGTTTTGACACATTCCCAAGTTTACCAACCCTTGTTAATCTGGAAATGCATCAAAATCCATGGATGTTGCATGGGAACACCCGAAGCAACAACCATGGGACACACCATGTACACAGTATTATGCGTGAAAGTAGTTTGTACATACAGGGCCATGACAAGCCATGCAAGGCGTCTTTGCCTGACCTTGTGTATGTGGACTGGCACACTGTGCTACCGGAGTAGCATATTACATAGCCCTCCAGTGGCCTAGTGTGACGCTGGGTCCTTGCTAATGAGGTACTTACATTGGAAATTAATATTCATATGTACTGTGCTCAACTTGCCTACAGTGGTTTTGTTCAACAATCACAAATGCCATGTTTCATGTTTTGTTTCCTAGGTGGACCTGAACCATATTCAGTGGGAGAGACTGAGAGCTTTAAGGCCCCGAATAGTACCGGTGATTGTCATCCTGTATGTTAATTGTGTAGTGCAAGGACTGTGTGTGATGATTGATGGTGTGTGCAATGCTAGGTTCAATGTGCACCCTACTCAAAGGCCCTACTTGATGAGGGGTGTAGGAGGCTGGACTGGCTTGTAGTGAGTACCAAGGGGTACTTGCACCTTGCACCAGGCCCAGTTATCCCTTATTAGTGTATAGGGTGTCTAGCAGCTTAGGCTGATAGATAATGGTAGCTTAGCAGAGCAGCTTAGGCTGAACTAGGAGATGTGTGAAGCTACTACAGTACCACTCAGTGTCATATGCACAATATCATAAGAAAACACAATACACAGTTATACTAAAAATAAAGGTACTTTATTTTTATGACAATATGCCAAAGTATCTTAGAGTGTACCCTCAGTGAGAGGATAGGAAATATACACAAGATATATATACACAATAGCAAAAATATGCAGTATAGTCTTAGAAAACAGTGCAAACAATGTATAGTTACAATAGGATGCAATGGGGAAACATAGGGATAGGGGCAACACAAACCATATACTCCAAAAGTGGAATGCGAACCACGAATGGACCCCAAACCTATGTGACCTTGTAGAGGGTCGCTGGGACTATTAGAAAATAGTGAGAGTTAGACAAATAACCCTCCCCAAGACCCTGAAAAGTGAGTGCAAAGTGCACTAAAGTTCCCCTAAGGACAAAGAAGTCGTGTTAGAGGAATAATGCAGGAAAGACACAAACCAACAATGCAACAACTGTGGATTTCCAATCTAGGGTACCTGTGGAACAAGGGGACCAAGTCCAAAAGTCACAAGCAAGTCAGAGATGGGCAGATGCCCAGGAAATGCCAGCTGCGGGTGCAAAGAAGCTTCTACTGGACAGAAGAAGCTGCGGTTTCTGCAGGAACGAAAAGGGCTAGAGACTTCGCCTTTGGTGGACGTATCCCTCTCGCCGTGGAGAGTCGTCCAGAAGTGTTTTCCCGCCGAAAGAATGCCAACAAGCCTTGCTAGCTGCAAATCGTGCGGTTAGCGTTTTTGGACGCTGCTGTGGCCCTGGAGGGACCAGGAGGTCGCAAATTGGACCACGAGAGAGAAGGTACGTCGTGCAAGACAAAGAGCCCTCTCAGCAGCAGGTAGCACCCGGAGAAGTGCCATAAACAGGCACTACAAGGATGCGTGAAATGGTGCTCACCCGAAGTCGCACAAAGGAGTCCCACGTCGCCGGAGACCAACTTAGAACGCCGTGCAATGCAGGTTAGAGTGCCATGGACCCAGGCTTGGCTGTGCACAAAGGATATCCACCGGAAGTGCACAGGGGCCGGAGTAGCTGCAAAAGTCGCGGTTCCCAGCAATGCAGCCCAACTAGGTGAGGCAAGGACTTACCTCCACCAAACTTGGACTGAAGAGTCACTGGACTGTGGGGGTCACTTGGACAGAGCCGCTGGATTCGAGGGACCTCGCTCGTCGTGCTGAGAGGAGACCCAAGGGACCGGTAATGCAGCTTTTTGGTGCCTGCGGTTGCAGGGGGAAGATTCCGTCGACCCACGGGAGATTTCTTCGGAGCTTCTGGTGCAGAGAGGAGGCAGACTACCCCCACAGCATGCACAAGCAGGAAAACAGTCGAGAAGGCGGCAGGATCAGCGTTACAGAGTTGCAGTAGTCGTCTTTGCTACTATGTTGCAGGTTTGCAGGCTTCCAGCGCGGTCAGCAGTCGATTCCTTGGCAGAAGGTGAAGAGAGAGATGCAGAGGAACTCGGATGAGCTCTTGCATTCTTTATCTAAAGTTTCCCCAGAGACAGAGACCCTAAATAGCCAGAAAAGAGGGTTTGGCTACCTAGGAGAGAGGATAGGCTAGCAACACCTGAAGGAGCCTATCACAAGGAGTCTCTGACGTCACCTGGTGGCACTGGCCACTCAGAGCAGTCCAGTGTGCCAGCAGCACCTCTGTTTCCAAGATGGCAGAGGTCTGGAGCACACTGGAGGAGCTCTGGACACCTCCCAGGGGAGGTGCAGGTCAGGGGAGTGGTCACTCCCCTTTCCTTTGTCCAGTTTTGCGCCAGAGCAGGGCTAAGGGGTCCCCTGAACCGGTGTAGACTGGCTTATGCAGAATTGGGCACCTCTGTGCCCAACAAAGCATTTCCAGAGGCTGGGGGAGGCTACTCCTCCCCTGCCTTCACACCATTTTCCAAAGGGAGAGGGTGTCACACCCTCTCTCAGAGGAAGTTCTTTGTTCTGCCATCGTGGGCCAGGCCTGGCTGGACCCCAGGAGGGCAGATGCCTGTCTGAGGGGTTGGCAGCAGCAGCAGCTGCAGTGAAACCCCAGGAAGGGCAGTTTGGCAGTACCAGGGTCTGTGCTACAGACCACTGGGATCATGGGATTGTGCCAACTATGCCAGGATGGCATAGAGGGGGCAATTCCATGATCATAGACATGTTACATGGCCATATTCAGAGTTACCATTGTGAAGCTACATATAGGTAGTGACCTATATGTAGTGCACGCGTGTAATGGTGTCCCCGCACTCACAAAGTTCAGGGAATTGGCTCTGAACAATGTGGGGGCACCTTGGCTAGTGCCAGGGTGCCCTCACACTAAGTAACTTTGCACCTAACCTTTACCAGGTAAAGGTTAGACATATAGGTGACTTATAAGTTACTTAAGTGCAGTGTAAAATGGCTGTGAAATAACGTGGACGTTATTTCACTCAGGCTGCAGTGACAGGCCTGTGTAAGAATTGTCAGAGCTCCCTATGGGTGGCAAAAGAAATGCTGCAGCCCATAGGGATCTCCTGGAACCCCAATACCCTGGGTACCTCAGTACCATATACTAGGGAATTATAAGGGTGTTCCAGTAAGCCAATGTAAATTGGTAAAAATGGTCACTAGCCTGTTAGTGACAATTTGGAAAGAAATGAGAGAGCATAACCACTGAGGTTCTGATTAGCAGAGCCTCAGTGAGACAGTTAGTCACTACACAGGTAACACATTCAGGCACACTTATGAGCACTGGGGCCCTGGGTTACCAGGGTCCCAGTGACACATACAACTAAAACAACATATATACAGTGAAAGATGGGGGTAACATGCCAGGCAAGATGGTACTTTCCTACACAACCCCCCCCCCCCCAAACGAAGGACAATAAGACTAGCCATGACCTGATGAGTCTTCATTGTCTAAGTGGAAATATCTGGAGAGTCCATCTGCATTGGAGTGGCTACTCCCAGGTCTATGTTCCACTGTATAGTCCATTCCCTGTAGGGATATGGACCACCTCAACAATTTAGGATTTTCCCCTTTCATTTGTTTTAGCCAAAGTAGAGGTTTGTGGTCTGTCTGAACAAAGAAGTGAGTGCCAAACAGGTATGGCCTCAACTTCTTCAGAGCCCAGACCACAGCAAAGGCCTCCCTCTCAATGGCAGACCAACGCTTTTCTCTAGGGGTCAACCTCCTACTAATAAAAGCAACAGGTTGATCCTGGCCCTCAGAATTAAGTTGTGATAGGACTGCCCCTACTCCTAATTCAGATGCATCAGTTTGGACATAGAATTTTTTAGAGTAACAAGGGCTTTTCAGGACAGGTGCAGAGCACATGGCCTGCTTCAGCTCCTCAAAAGCTTTCTGACAGTTTGCTGTCCATAATACCTTTTTAGGCATCTTTTTGGAAGTGAGGTCATTAAGAGGGGCTGCAATGGAGCCATAGTTCTTAATGAACCTCCTGTAATACCCAGTGAGGCCTAGGAAGGCTCTCACCTGAGTCTGTGTAATAGGGGGAACCCAATCAATAATTGTTTGGATTTTCCCCTGTAGTGGTGCAATCTGTTCCCCACCAACAAGGTGTCCCAGATAAACCACCTTACCCTGCCCTATCTGGCACTTTGAAGCCTTGATAGTGAGGCCTGCCTTTTGCAGGGCCTCCAAAACTTTCCATAGGTGGACCAGGTGATCATCCCAGCTGGAGCTAAAGACAGCTATATCGTCCAAATATGCTGCACTGAAAGCTTCCAGCCCTTGCAGGACTGTGTTCACCAACCTCTGAAAAGTGGCAGGTGCATTTTTCAAACCAAAAGGCATTACAGTAAACTGGTAATGTCCTCCAATGGTTGAAAATGCAGTCTTAGGTTTAGCATCTTCTGACAATTTGATCTGCCAATACCCTGCAGTCAAATCAAAAGTGCTTAGATACTTGGCAGATGCCAGTGTATCTATGAGCTCATCTGCCCTGGGTATAGGGCGAGCATCAGTTTTGGTTACCAAGTTGAGACCTCTATAGTCTACACAAAACCGCATTTCCTTCTTTCCATCTTTGGAATGGGGTTTTGGTACCAGTACCACAGGAGAAGCCCATGGACTGTCAGAGTGCTCAACCACTCCTAGTTCTAACATTTTCTGGACCTCTTGCTTTATGCAGTCCCTGACATGGTCAGGCTGCCTATAGATTTTACTTTTGACAGGCAAGCTGTCTCCAGTATCTATAGTGTGCTCACACCAAGAAGTGGTACCTGGCACAGTAGAGAAGAGTTCAGAGAATTGATCTAGGAGATTTATGCAATTGTCTTTTTGCTCAGCAGTAAGACAATCAGCCAAAACTACACCTTCCACAAGAGCATCTTGTTCTGTGGAAGAGAAGAGATCAGGTAGAGGATCACTGTCTTCTTCCTGTCCCTCATCAGTTGCCATGAGCAGGGTGAGATCAGCCCTGTCATAGTAGGGTTTCAGGCGGTTGACATGGAGCACCCTAAGGGGACTCCTGGCAGTGCCTAAGTCAACTAAATAGGTGACTTCTCCCTTCTTTTCAACAATTGTGTGGGGTCCACTCCATTTATCTTGGAGTGCTCTTGGGGCCACAGGCTCCAAGACCCACACTTTCTGCCCTGGTTGGTACTGAACCAAAACAGCCTTCTGATCATGCCATTGCTTCTGGAGCTCTTGGCTGGCCTGAAGGTTTTTACTGGCCTTTTTCATGTACTTAGCCATTCTTGATCTGAGGCCAAGTACATAATCCACAATATCCTGCTTAGGAGCTTTTAAAGGTTGTTCCCAACCCTCCTTTACAAGTGTGAGTGGACCCCTAACAGGGTGTCCAAAAAGAAGTTCAAAGGGGCTGAAGCCCACTCCTTTCTGGGGTACCTCCCTGTAGGCAAAAAGGAGGCATGGTAGAAGGATATCCCATCTCCTGCGGAGTTTTTCAGGGAGACCCATAATCATGCCTTTGAGAGTTTTATTAAATCTCTCCACCAGTGTAGGAGGCTGGACTGGCTTGTAGTGAGTACCAAGGGGTACTTGCACCTTGCACCAGGCCCAGTTATCCCTTATTAGTGTATAGGGTGTCTAGCAGCTTAGGCTGATAGATAATGGTAGCTTAGCAGAGCAGCTTAGACTGAACTAGGAGACGTGTGAAGCTACTACAGTACCACTTAGTGTCATATGCACAATATCATAAGAAAACACAATACACAGTTATACTAAAAATAAAGGTACTTTATTTTTATGACAATATGCCAAAGTATCTTAGAGTGTACCCTCAGTGAGAGGATAGGAAATATACACAAGATATATATACACAATAGCAAAAATATGCTGTATAGTCTTAGAAAACAGTGCAAACAATGTATAGTTACAATAGGATGCAATGGGGAAACATAGGGATAGGGGCAACACAAACCATATACTCCAAAAGTGGAATGCGAACCACGAATGGACCCCAAACCTATGTGACCTTGTAGAGGGTCGCTGGGACTATTAGAAAATAGTGAGAGTTAGAAAAATAACCCTCCCCAAGACCCTGAAAAGTGAGTGCAAAGTGCACTAAAGTTCCCCTAAGGACAAAGAAGTAGTGTTAGAGGAATAATGCAGGAAAGACACAAACCAGCAATGCAACAACTGTGGATTTCCAATCTAGGGTACCTGTGGAACAAGGGGACCAAGTCCAAAAGTCACAAGCAAGTCGGAGATGGGCAGATGCCCAGGAAATGCCAGCTGCGGGTGCAAAGAAGCTTCTACTGGACAGAAGAAGCTGAGGTTTCTGCAGGAACGAAAAGGGCTAGAGACTTCCCCTTTGGTGGACGGATTCCACTCGCCTTGGAGAGTTGTGCAGAAGTGTTTCCCCGCCGGAAGGACGCCAACAAGCCTTGCTAGGTGCAAATCGTGCGTTTGACTTTTTTGGATGCTGCTGGGGCCCAGGAGGGACCAGGAGGTCGCAAGTTGGACCTGAAGAGAGAGGGGACGTCGAGCAAGACAAAGAGCCCTCACTGAAGCAGGTAGCACCCGGAGAAGTGCCAGAAACAGGCACTACAAAGATGTGTGAAATGGTGCTCGCCGAAGTTGCACAAAGGAGTCCCACGTCGCCGGAGACCAACTTAGAAAGTCGTGCAATGCAGGTTAGAGTGCCGTGGACGCAGGCTTAGCTGTGCACAAAGGATTTCCGCCAGAAGTGCACAGGGGCCGGAGTAGCTGCAAAGTCGCGGTTCCCAGCAATGCAGCCCAGCGAGGTGAGGCAAGGACTTACCTCCACCAAACTTGGACTGAAGAGTCACTGGACTGTGGGGGTCACTTAAACAGAGTTGCTGGATTCGAGGGACCTCGCTCGTCGTGCTGAGAGGAGACCCAAGGGACCGGTAATGCAGCTTTTTGGTGCCTGCGGTTGCAGGGGGAAGATTCCGTCGACCCACGGGAGATTTCTTCGGAGCTTCTGGTGCAGAGAGGAGGCAGAATACCCCCACAGCATGCACAAGCAGGAAAACAGTCGAGAAGGCGGCAGGATCAGCGTTACAGAGTTGCAGTAGTCGTCTTTGCTACTATGTTGCAGGTTTGCAGGCTTCCAGCGCGGTCAGCAGTCGATTCCTTATCAGAAGGTGAAGAGAGAGATGCAGAGGAACTCGGATGAGCTCTTGCATTCGTTATCTAAAGTTTCCCCAGAGACAGAGACCCTAAATAGCCAGAAAAGAGGGTTTGGCTACCTAGGAGAGAGGATAGGCTACTAACACCTGAAGGAGCCTATCAGCAGGAGTCTCTGTCGTCACCTGGTGGCACTGGCCACTCAGAGCAGTCCAGTGTGCCAGCAGCACCTCTGTTTCCAAGATGGCAGAGGTCTGGAGCACACTGGAGGAGCTCTGGACACCTCCCAGGGGAGGTGCAGGTCAGGGGAGTGGTCACTCCCCTTTCCTTTGTCCAGTTTCGCGCCAGAGCAGGGGCTAAGAGGTCCCTGAACCGGTGTAGACTGGCTTATGCAGAATTGGGCACATCTGTGCCCAAGAAAGCATTTCCAGAGGCTGGGGGAGGCTACTCCTCCCCTGCCTTCACACCATTTTCCAAAGGGAGAGGGTGTCACACCCTCTCTCAGAGGAAGTTCTTTGTTCTGCCATCCTGGGCCAGGCCTGGCTGGACCCCAGGAGGGCAGATGCCTGTCTGAGGGGTTGGCAGCAGCAGCAGCTGCAGTGAAACCCCAGGAAGGGCAGTTTGGCAGTACCAGGGTCTGTGCTACAGACCACTGGGATCATGGGATTGTGCCAACTATGCCAGGATGGCATAGAGGGGGCAATTCCATGATCATAGACATGTTACATGGCCATATTCGGAGTTACCATGGTGAAGCTACATATAGGTAGTGACCTATATGTAGTGCACGCGTGTAATGGTGTCCCCGCACTCACAAAGTTCAGGGAATTGGCTCTGAACAATGTGGGGGCACCTTGGCTAGTGCCAGGGTGCCCTCACACTAAGTAACTTTGCACCTAACCTTTACCAGGTAAAGGTTAGACATATAGGTGACTTATAAGTTACTTAAGTGCAGAGTAAAATGGCTGTGAAATAACGTGGACGTTATTTCACTCAGGCTGCAGTGGCAGGCCTGTGTAAGAATTGTCAGAGCTCCCTATGGGTGGCAAAAGAAATGCTGCAGCCCATAGGGATCTCCTGGAACCTCAATACCCTGGGTACCTCAGTACCATATACTAGGGAATTATAGGGAGTTCCAGTAAGCCAATGTAAATTGGTAAAAATGGTCACTAGCCTGTTAGTGACAATTTGGAAAGAAATGAGAGAGCATAACCACTGAGGTTCTGATTAGCAGAGCCTCAGTGAGACAGTTAGTCACTACACAGGTAACACATTCAGGCACACTTATGAGCACTGGGGCCCTGGGTTACCAGGGTCCCAGTGACACATACAACTAAAACAACATATATACAGTGAAAAATGGGGGTAACATGCCAGGCAAGATGGTACTTTCCTACACAACCCCCCCCCAAACGAAGGACAATAAGACTAGCCATAACCTGATGAGTCTTCATTGTCTAAGTGGAAATATCTGGAGAGTCCATCTGCATTTGAGTGGCTACTCCCAGGTCTATGTTCCACTGTATAGTCCATTCCCTGTAGGGATATGGACCACCTCAACAATTTAGGATTTTCACCTTTCATTTGTTTTAGCCAAAGTAGAGGTTTGTGGTCTGTCTGAACAATGAAGTGAGTGCCAAACAGGTATGGCCTCAACTTCTTCAGAGCCCAGACCACAGCAAAGGCCTCCCTCTCAATGGCAGACCAACGCTTTTCTCTAGGGGTCAACCTTCTACTAATAAAAGCAACAGGTTGATCCTGGCCCTCAGAATTAAGTTGTGATAGGACTGCCCCTACTCCTAATTCAGATGCATCAGTTTGGACATAGAATTTTTTAGAGTAACAAGGGCTTTTCAGGACAGGTGCAGAGCACATGGCCTGCTTCAGCTCCTCAAAAGCTTTCTGACAGTTTGCTGTCCATAATACCTTTTTAGGCATTTTCTTGGATGTGAGGTCATTAAGAGGGGCTGCAATGGAGCCATAGTTCTTAATGAACCTCCTGTAATACCCAGTGAGGCCTAGGAAGGCTCTCACCTGAGTCTGAGTGGTAGGGGGAACCCAATCAATAATTGTTTGGATTTTCCCCTGAAGTGGTGCAATCTGTTCCCCACCAACAAGGTGTCTCAGATAAACCACCTTACCCTGCCCTATCTGGCACTTTGAAGCCTTGATAGTGAGGCCTGCCTTTTGCAGGGCCTCCAAAACTTTCCATAGGTGGACCAGGTGATCATCCCAGCTGGAGCTAAAGACAGCTATATCGTCCAAATATGCTGCACTGAAAGCTTCCAGCCCTTGCAGGACTGTGTTCACCAACCTCTGAAAAGTGGCAGGTGCATTTTTCAAACCAAAAGGCATTACAGTAAACTGGTAATGTCCTCCAATGGTAGAAAATGCAGTCTTAGGTTTGGCATCTTCTGATAATTTGATCTGCCAATACCCTGCAGTCAAATCAAAAGTGCTTAGATACTTGGCAGATGCCAGTGTATCTATAAGCTCATCTGCCCTGGGTATAGGGTGAGCATCAGTTTTGGTTACCAAGTTGAGACCTCTATAGTCTACACAAAACCGCATTTCCTTCTTTCCATCTTTAGAATTGGGTTTTGGTACCAGTACCACAGGAGAAGCCCATGGACTGTCAGAGTGCTCAACCACTCCTAGTTCCAACATTTTCTGAACTTCTTGCTTTATGCAGTCCCTGACATGGTCAGGATGCCTATAGATCTTACTTTTGACAGGTAAACTGTCTCCAGTATCTATAGTGTGCTCACACCAAGAAGTGGTGCCTGGCACAGTAGAGAAGAGTTCTGAAAATTGTCCTAGGAGATTTATGCAATGGTCTTTCTGCTCAGCAGTAAGACAATCTGCCAAAACTACACCTTCCACAAGAGCATCTTGTTCTGAAGAAGAGAAGAGATCAGGTAGAGGATCACTGTCTTCTTCCTGTCCCTCGTCAGTTCCCATGAGCAGGGTGAGATCAGCCCTGTCATAGTAGGGTTTCAGGCGGTTGACATGGAGCACCCTAAGGGGACTCCTGGCAGTGCCTAAGTCAACCAAGTAGGTGACTTCACCCTTCTTTTCAACAATTGTGTGGGGTCCACTCCATTTATCTTGGAGTGCTCTTGGGGCCACAGGCTCCAAGACCCATACTTTCTGCCCTGGTTGGTACTGAACCAAAACAGCCTTCTGATCATGCCATTGCTTCTGGAGCTCTTGGCTGGCCTGAAGGTTTTTACTGGCCTTTTTCATGTACTCAGCCATCCTTGATCTGAGGCCAAGTACATAATCCACAATATCCTGCTTAGGAGCTTTTAAAGGTTGTTCCCAACCCTCCTTTACAAGTGTGAGTGGACCCCTAACAGGGTGTCCAAAAAGAAGTTCAAAGGGGCTGAAGCCCACTCCTTTCTGGGGTACCTCCCTGTAGGCAAAAAGGAGGCATGGTAGAAGGATATCCCATCTCCTGCGGAGTTTTTCAGGGAGACCCATAATCATGCCTTTGAGAGTTTTATTAAATCTCTCCACCAGTCCATTTGTTTGTGGATGATAGGGTGTTGTGAACTTGTATGTTACACCACACTCCTTCCACATGGCCTTTAAGTATGCAGACATGAAATTGCTTCCTCTGTCTGATACTACTTCCTTTGGGAAGCCCACCCTGGAAAATATTCCCAGGAGGGCCTTTGCCACTGCAGGAGCTGTAGTGGTCCTTAAAGGAATAGCTTCAGGATATCTTGTGGCATGGTCCACTACCACCAAGATAAACCTATTGCCTGAAGCAGTAGGAGGGTCAAGGGGGCCAACTATGTCAACCCCTACCCTTTCAAAGGGAACCCCAACCACAGGCAGTGGGATAAGGGGTGCCTTTGGGGTGCCACCTGTCTTGCCACTGGCTTGACAGGTTTCACAGGACTTACAAAATTCCTTTGTGTCCTCAGACATCCTAGGCCAATGAAACAGGGGAAGAAGTCTGTCCCAAGTTTTCATTTGTCCTAGATGCCCAGCTAAGGGAATGTCATGTGCCAGTGTTAGGAGGAACTTTCTGTACTCCTGAGGAATCACTAATCTCCTGGCAGCTCCAGGTTTAGGATCTCTATGCTCAGTGTACAAGAGGTTGTCCTCCCAGTAAACTCTGTGAGAGTCACTGACATCCCCATTAGCCTGTTTGACAGCTTGCTGTCTGAGACCCTCTAATGTGGGACAGGTTTGCTGTGCCACACTCAGCTCCTCTCAGGCAGGCCCCCCTTCACCCAAAAGCTCAGCAGTGTCTGCTTCCAGCTCCTCTGGTGTAGGTTCTGCACAGGGAGGGAATTCTTCTTCCTCAGAAGTAGAATCCACTGTAGAGGGAGGGATAGTAGGAAGTGGTTTGCTTCTACTAGCCCTAGCTTTAGGGAGCACTTGGTCCATTGTTCCAGGATCCAAGCTTCCCTGTCCTTTTTGCTTTTTGGCCTGAGCCCTTGTCAAAGCAAAAATATGCCCTGGAATGCCCAGCATTGCTGCATGGGCCTCCAACTCCACATCTGACCAAGCTGATGTCTCCAAATCATTCCCTAATAGACAGTCTACAGGTAAATCTGAAGCTACCACAACTTTCTTTGGACCAGTTACCCCCCCCCCCCAGTTGAGATTTACAACAGCCATGGGGTGGCTTTGTGTTATGTTGTGAGCATCGGTTACTTGGTACTGGTGTCCAAGTATGTGTTGTTCAGGGTGCACCAGTTTCTCAATCACCATTGTGACACTGGCACCTGTGTCCCTGTAGGCCTGGACCTCAACACCATTTATTAGGGTTAGTTGCTTGTACTTCTCCAAGTTATGGGGGCAAGCAACCAAAGTGGCTAAATCAATAGCCCCTTCAGAGACTAAAGTAGCCTCTGTGGTCTCCCTAATTAGACCAACCCCAACTAAGTTACCAATAGTGAGCCCAGCTACTCCCTTGGATTGGCTATTAGTAGGTTTGCTCCCACCACCACTGCTATTAGTAGGGACACTAGGTGTAGCAGTAGGGGTTGTAGTGGTAGGAGCAGTGGTGCCTTTCTTTGGACAACTGGGATCTGTTGTCCAATGGCCTTTTATTTTACATAAATAGCACCATGGTTTCTTTTCCTTGTTCTGATTAAAGGAGGATTTGGACCCACCACCCCCACCAGAGTTTTTTTGTGGGCCTGATGAAGACTCATTTTTAGATTTGTCCCCACCCCTGTCAGAAGACTTACCATCCTTCTTTTTGTTGCCATCTTTGTCACCCCCTGTATGAACTTTTCTGTTCACCCTTGTTCTGACCCATTTGTCTGCCTTCTTTCCCAATTCTTGGGGAGAGGTCAGATCAGAGTCCACCAAGTACTGGTGCAACAAATCAGACACACAATTATTAAGAATATGCTCTCTCAGGATTAAGTTATACAGGCTGTCATAATCAGTAACTTTACTGCCATGTAACCACCCCTCCAAGGCCTTCACTGAATGGTCAATAAAATCAACCCAGTCTTGTGAAGACTCCTTTTTGGTCTCTCTGAACTTTATCCTGTACTGTTCAGTGGTTAAGCCATAACCATCCAGGAGTGCATTCTTAAGAACTTGGAAATTATTAGCATCATTTTCTTTCACAGTAAGGAGCCTATCCCTACCTTTTCCACTAAATGATAGCCATAGGATAGCAGCCCACTGCCTTTGAGGGACATCCTGTACAACACAGGCCCTCTCAAGTGCAGCAAACCACTTGTTAATGTCATCCCCCTCCTTATAAGGGGGAACTATCTTGTGCAGATTCCTGGAATCATGCTCTTTTGCAGGATGACTATGGGGAATACTGCTGCTGCCACCATGGGTTTCTAAACCCAACTTCTGTCTTTCCTTCTCTAATTCAAAAGACTGTCTATCCAAATCCAGCTGTTGCTTTTTAAGCTTCAGTCTGGTTTGTTCCACCCTCAACTTATTGAGTTCCCTCTCTAACATTCTGTCATCAGGGTTGGTGGGAGGGACATTCCTAGAAACAGAGCTATGATGGGAATGAACAGAAGGAGACCTGTCCCTTACAGAAGCCACCCTAACAGCTTGGTTAACAGAAACATTACTACCAGTATGGTGAGAATAAATGCTTTTGCTATGATGTGAGACAACACTATTTATATGGTGTGGCTCATCATCATTACCATCTATGCTAGATTGTCTAGTAATGGGCAGGCTAGGAAGTTTCTTTCCTGAATCTTTTCCTGGGGGAGTCCCTGAATCAGATTGAGAACTATTAGGTACTTTTTCAACAGATGAGGCACCTATGGCCTTATCCTGTTCTCTAAGCATGTTAAGTAACAGTTCCAAGGAAGGATTCTTCCCTACACTCAAACCTCTCTCTATACAGAGACTCCTTGCCTTTTCCAGCTAAGGTTGTCATATCCAAGTTTGGACAGATCAACATTTTGGCCTGTGCCAGACATTTTTAGAGAGAGTTAAAGTGATAGAAAAAGAGAAAAAAGTTTTCAGAACTTTTTGGAAAGACAGAAAAAAACTTTTTAAACTTTTAAGAACTTTTTGAAAGTTTAGGAGTACATTTCAGCACTTAGAAAAGAGTGAAAAGAGGAAATGCAAAACTTTTTGGCTATGTGTATATACACTGACCTTGTTTTGTATATTTTTCTCTTATGAAAAGTACAATGACAAGAGTGGTAAGTAGTCTCAAGCACTTATCCCACCACTGCACAACCAATGTAGGAGGCTGGACTGGCTTGTAGTGAGTACCAAGGGGTACTTGCACCTTGCACCAGGCCCAGTTATCCCTTATTAGTGTATAGGGTGTCTAGCAGCTTAGGCTGATAGATAATGGTAGCTTAGCAGAGCAGCTTAGGCTGAACTAGGAGACGTGTGAAGCTACTACAGTACCACTTAGTGTCATATGCACAATATCATAAGAAAACACAATACACAGTTATACTAAAAATAAACGTACTTTATTTTTATGACAATATGCCAAAGTATCTTAGAGTGTACCCTCAGTGAGAGGATAGGAAATATACACAAGATATATATACACAATAGCAAAAATATGCTGTATAGTCTTAGAAAACAGTGCAAACAATGTATAGTTACAATAGGATGCAATGGGGAAACATAGGGATAGGGGCAACACAAACCATATACTCCAAAAGTGGAATGCGAACCACGAATGGACCCCAAACCTATGTGACCTTGTAGAGGGTTGCTGGGACTATTAGAAAATAGTGAGAGTTAGAAAAATAACCCTCCCCAAGACCCTGAAAAGTGAGTGCAAAGTGCACTAAAGTTCCCCTAAGGACAAAGAAGTCGTGTTAGAGGAATAATGCAGGAAAGACACAAACCAGCAATGCAACAACTGTGGATTTCCAATCTAGGGTACCTGTGGAACAAGGGGACCAAGTCCAAAAGTCACAAGCAAGTCGGAGATGGGCAGATGCCCAGGAAATGCCAGCTGCGGGTGCAAAGAAGCTTCTACTGGACAGAAGAAGCTGAGGTTTCTGCAGGAACGAAAAGGGCTAGAGACTTCCCCTTTGGTGGACGGATCCCTCTCGCCTTGGAGAGTCGTGCAGAAGTATTTTCCCGCCGGAAGGACGCCAACAAGCCTTGCTAGGTGCAAATCGTGTGTTTGGCGTTTTTGGACGCTGCTGGGGCCCAGGAGGGACCAAGAGGTCGCAAGTTGGACCTGAAGAGAGACGGGACGTCGAGCAAGACAAAGAGCCCTCACTGAAGCAGGTAGCACCCGGAGAAGTGCCAGAAACAGGCACTGCGATGATGCGTGAAACGGTGCTCGCCAAAGTTGCACAAAGGAGTCCCACGTCGCCAGAGACCAACTTAGAAAGTCGTACAATGCAGGTTAGAGTGCCGTGGACCCAGGCTTGGCTGTGCACAAAGGATTTCCGCCGGAAGTGCACAGGGGCCGGAGTAGCTGCAAAGTCGCGGTTCCCAGCAATGCAGCCCAGCGAGGAGAGGCAAGGACTTACCTCCACCAAACTTGGACTGAAGAGCCACTGGACTGTCGGGGTCACTTGGACAGAGTTGCTGGATTCGAGGGACCTCGCTCGTCGTGCTGAGAGGAGACCCAAGGGACCGGTAATGCAGCTTTTTGGTGCCTGCGGTTGCAGGGGGAAGATTCCGTCGACCCACGGGAGATTTCTTCGGAGCTTCTGGTGCAGAGAGGAGGCAGACTACCCCCACAGCATGCACAAGCAGTAAAACAGTCGAGAAGGCGGCAGGATCAGCGTTACAGAGTTGCAGTAGTCGTCTTTGCTACTATGTTGCAGGTTTGCAGGCTTCCAGCGCGGTCACCAGTCGGTTCCTTATCAGAAGGTGAAGAGAGAGATGCAGAGGAACTCGGATGAGCTCTTGCATTCGTTATCTAAAGTTTCCCCAGAGACAGAGACCCTAAATAGCCAGAAAAGAGGGTTTGGCTACCTAGGAGAGAGGATAGGCTACTAACACCTGAAGGAGCCTATCAGCAGGAGTCTCTGACGTCACCTGGTGGCACTGGCCACTCAGAGCAGTCCAGTGTGCCAGCAGCACCTCTGTTTCCAAGATGGCAGAGGTCTGGAGCACACTGGAGGAGCTCTGGACACCTCCCAGGGGAGGTGCAGGTCAGGGGAGTGGTCACTCCCCTTTCCTTTGTCCAGTTTCGCGCCAGAGCAGGGGCTAAGGGGTCCCTGAACCGGTGTAGACTGGCTTATGCAGAATTGGGCACATCTGTGCCCAAGAAAGCATTTCCAGAGGCTGGGGGAGGCTACTCCTCCCCTGCCTTCACACCATTTTCCAAAGGGAGAGGGTGTCACACCCTCTCTCAGAGGAAGTTCTTTGTTCTGCCATCCTGGGCCAGGCCTGGCTGGACCCCAGGACGGCAGATGCCTTTCTGAGGGGTTGGCAGCAGCAGCAGCTGCAGTGAAACCACAGGAAGGGCAGTTTGGCAGTACCAGGGTCTGTGCTACAGACCACTGGGATCATGGGATTGTGCCAACTATGCCAGGATGGCATAGAGGGGGCAATTCCATGATCATAGACATGTTACATGGCCATATTCGGAGTTACCATGGTGAAGCTACATATAGGTAGTGACCTATATGTAGTGCACGCGTGTAATGGTGTCCCCGCACTCACAAAGTTCAGGGAATTGGCTCTGAACAATGTGGGGGCACCTTGGCTAGTGCCAGGGTGCCCTCACACTAAGTGACTTTGCACCTAACCTTTACCAGGTAAAGGTTAGACATATAGGTGACTTATAAGTTACTTAAGTGCAGTGTAAAATGGCTGTGAAATAACGTGGACGTTATTTCACTCAGGCTGCAGTGGCAGGCCTGTGTAAGAATTGTCAGAGCTCCCTATGGGTGGCAAAAGAAATGCTGCAGCCCATAGGGATCTCCTGGAACCCCAATACCCTGGGTACCTCAGTACCATATACTAGGGAATTATAAGGGAGTTCCAGTAAGCCAATGTAAATTGGTAAAAATGGTCACTAGCCTGTTAGTGACAATTTGGAAAGAAATGAGAGAGCATAACCACTGAGGTTCTGATTAGCAGAGCCTCAGTGAGACAGTTAGTCACTGTAGGAAAGTACCATCTTGCCTGGCATGTTACCCCCATTTTTTCACTGTATATATGTTGTTTTAGTTGTATGTGTCACTGGGACCCTGGTAACCCAGGGCCCCAGTGCTCATAAGTGTGCCTGAATGTGTTACCTGTGTAGTGACTAACTGTCTCACTGAGGCTCTGCTAATCAGAACCTCAGTGGTTATGCTCTCTCATTTCTTTCCAAATTGTCACTAACAGGCTAGTGACCATTTTTACCAATTTACATTGGCTTACTGGAACACCCTTATAATTCCCTAGTATATGGTACTGAGGTACCCAGGGTATTGGGGTTCCAGGAGATCCCTATGGGCTGCAGCATTTCTTTTGCCACCCATAGGGAGCTCTGACAATTCTTACACAGGCCTGCCACTGCAGCCTGAGTGAAATAACGTCCACGTTATTTCACAGCCATTTTACACTGCACTTAAGTAACTTATAAGTCACCTATATGTCTAACCTTTACCTGGTAAAGGTTAGGTGCAAAGTTACTTAGTGTGAGGGCACCCTGGCACTAGCCAAGGTGCCCCCACATTGTTCAGAGCCAATTCCCTGAACTTTGTGAGTGCGGGGACACCATTACACGCGTGCACTACATATGGGTCACTATCTATATGTAGCTTCACAATGGTAACTCCGAATATGGCCATGTAACATGTCTATGATCATGGAATTGCCCCCTCTATGCCATCCTGGCATAGTTGGCACAATCCCATGATCCCAGTGGTCTGTAGCACAGACCCTGGTACTGCCAAACTGCCCTTCCTGGGCTTTCACTGCAGCTGCTGCCAACCCCTCAGACAGGCAGCTGCCCTCCTGGGGTCCAGCCAGGCCTGGCCCAGGATGGCAGAACAAAGAACTTCCTCTGAGAGAGGGTGTGACACCCTCTCCCTTTGGAAAATGGTGTGAAGGCAGGGGAGGAGTAGCCTCCCCCAGCCTCTGGAAATGTTTTGTTGGGCACAGATGTGCCCAATTCTGCATAAGCCAGTCTACACCGGTTCAGGGGACCCCTTAGCCCTGCTCTGGCGCGAAACTGGACAAAGGAAAGCGGAGTGACCACTCCCCTGACCTGCACCTCCCCTGGGAGGTGTCCAGAGCTCCTCCAGTGTGCTCCAGACCTCTGCCATTTTGGAAACAGAGGTGCTGCTGGCACACTGGACTGCTCTGAGTGGCCAGTGCCACCAGGTGACGTCAGAGACTCCTTGTGATAGGCTCCTTCAGGTGTTGCTAGCCTATCCTCTCTCCTAGGTAGCCAAACCCTCTTTTCTGGCTATTTAGGGTCTCTGTCTCTGGGGAAACTTCAGATAACGAATGCATGAGCTCAGCCGAGTTCCTCTGCATCTCTCTCTTCACCTTCTGATAACGAATCGACTGCTGACCGCGCTGGAAGCCTGCAAACCTGCAACATAGTAGCAAAGACGACTACTGCAACTCTGTAACGCTGATCCTGCCGCCTTCTCGACTGTTTTCCTGCTTGTGCATGCTGTGGGGGTAGCCTGCCTCCTCTCTGCACCAGAAGCTCCGAAGAAATCTCCCGTGGGTCGACGGAATCTTCCCCCTGCAACCGCAGGCACCAAAAAGCTGCATTACCGGTCCCTTGGGTCTCCTCTCAGCACGACGAGCGAGGTCCCTCGAATCCAGCGACTCTGTCCAAGTGACCCCCACAGTCCAGTGACTCTTCAGCCCAAGTTTGGTGGAGGTAAGTCCTTGCCTCACCTCGCTGGGCTGCATTGCTGGGAACCGCGACTTTGCAGCTACTCCGGCCCCTGTGCACTTCTGGCGGAAATCCTTTGTGCACAGCCAAGCCTGGGTCCACGGCACTCTAACCTGCATTGCACGACTTTCTAAGTTGGTCTCCGGCGACGTGGGACTCCTTTGTGCAACTTCGGCGAGCACCGTTTCACGCATCCTCGTAGTGCCTGTTTCTGGCACTTCTCCGGATGCTACCTGCTTCAGTGAGGGCTCTTTGTCTTGCTCGACGTCCCCTCTCTCTTCAGGTCCAATTTGCGACCTCCTGGTCCCTCCTGGGCCCCAGCAGCGTCCAAAAACGCCAAACGCACGATTTGCGACTAGCAAGGCTTGTTGGCTTCCTTCTGGCGGGAAAATACTTCTGCACAACTCTCCAAGGCGAGTGGGATCCGTCCACCAAAGGGGAAGTCTCTAGCCCTTTTTGTTCCTGCAGAAACCTCAGCTTCTTCTGTCCAGTAGAAGCTTCTTTGCACCCGCAGCTGGCATTTCCTGGGCATCTGCCCATCTCCGACTTGCTTGTGACTTTTGGACTTGGTCCCCTTGTTCCACAGGTACCCTAGATTGGAAATCCACAGTTGTTGCATTGCTGGTTTGTGTCTTTCCTGCATTATTCCTCTAACACGACTTCTTTGTCCTTAGGGGAACTTTAGTGCACTTTGCACTCACTTTTTAGGGTCTTGGGGAGGGTTATTTTTCTAACTCTCACTATTTTCTAATAGTCCCAGCGACCCTCTACAAGGTCACATAGGTTTGGGGTCCATTCGTGGTTCGCATTCCACTTTTGGAGTATATGGTTTGTGTTGCCCCTATCCCTATGTTTCCCCATTGCATCCTATTGTAACTATACATTGTTTGCACTGTTTTCTAAGACTATACTGCATATTTTTGCTATTGTGTATATATATCTTGTGTATATTTCCTATCCTCTCACTGAGGGTACACTCTAAGATACTTTGGCATATTGTCATAAAAATAAAGTACCTTTATTTTTAGTATAACTGTGTATTGTGTTTTCTTATGATATTGTGCATATGACACTAAGTGGTACTGTAGTAGCTTCACACGTCTCCTAGTTCAGCCTAAGCTGCTCTGCTAAGCTACCATTATCTATCAGCCTAAGCTGCTAGACACCCTATACACTAATAAGGGATAACTGGGCCTGGTGCAAGGTGCAAGTACCCCTTGGTACTCACTACAAGCCAGTCCAGCCTCCTACATTGGTTGTGCAGTGGTGGGATAAGTGCTTGAGACTGCTTACCACTCTTGTCATTGTACTTTTCATAAGAGAAAAATATACAAAACAACTTCAGTGTATATACACATAGCCAAAAAGTTTTGCATTTCCTCTTTTCACTCTTTTCTAAGTGCTGAAAAGTACTTCTAAACTTTCAAAAAGTTCTTAAAAGTTTAAAAAGTTTTTTTCTGTCTTTCCAAAAAGTTCTGAAAACTTTTTTCTCTTTTTCTATCACTTTAACTCTCTCTAAAAAAAATGTCTGGCACAGGCCAAACTGTTGATCTGTCCAAACTTGCATATGACAACCTTAGCTGGAAAAGAGCAAGGAGTCTCTGTATAGAGAGAGGTTTGAGTGTAGGGAAGAATCCTTCCTTGGAACTGTTACTTAACATGCTTAGAGAACAGGATAAGGCCATAGGTGCCCCATCTGTTGAAAAAGTACCTAATAGTTCTCAATCTGATTCAGGGACTCCCCCAGGAAAAGATTCAGGAAAGAAACTTCCTAGCCTGCCCATTACTAGACAATCTAGCATAGATGGTAATGATGATGAGCCACACCATATAAATAGTGTTGTCTCACATCATAGCAAAAGCATTTATTCTCACCATACTGGTAGTAATGTTTCTGTAAACCAAGCTGTTAGGGTGGCTTCTGTAAGGGACAGGTCTCCTTCTGTTCATTCCCATCATAGCTCTGTTTCTAGAAATGTCCCTCCCACCAACCCTGATGACAGAATGTTAGAGAGGGAACTCAATAAGTTGAGGGTGGAACAAACCAGACTGAAGCTTAAAAAGCAACAGCTGGATTTGGATAGACAGTCTTTTGAATTAGAGAAGGAAAGACAGAAGTTGGGTTTAGATACCCATGGTGGCAGCAGCAGTATTCCCCATAGTCATCCTGCAAAAGAGCATGATTCCAGGAATCTGCACAAGATAGTTCCCCCTTATAAGGAGGGGGATGACATTAACAAGTGGTTTGCTGCACTTGAGAGGGCCTGTGTTGTACAGGATGTCCCTCAAAGGCAGTGGGCTGCTATCCTATGGCTATCATTTAGTGGAAAAGGTAGGGATAGGCTCCTTACTGTGAAAGAAAATGATGCCAATAATTTCCAAGTTCTTAAGAATGCACTCCTGGATGGTTATGGCTTAACCACTGAACAATACAGGATAAAGTTCAGAGAGACCAAAAAGGAGTCTTCACAAGACTGGGTTGATTTCATTGACCAGGCAGTGAAGGCCCTGGAGGGGTGGTTACATGGCAGTAAAGTTACTGATTATGACAGCCTGTATAACTTGATCCTGAGAGAGCATATTCTTAATAATTGTGTGTCTGACTTGTTGCACCAGTACTTGGTGGACTCTGATCTGACCTATCCCCAAGAATTGGGAAAGAAGGCAGACAAATGGGTCAGAACAAGAGTGAACAGAAAAGTTCATACAGGGGGTGACAAAGATGGCAACAAAAAGAAGGATGGTAAGTCTTCAGACAAGGGTGGGGACAAATCTAAAAATGAGTCTTCATCAGGCCCACAAAAACACTCTGGTGGGGGTGGTGGGTCCAAATCCTCCTTTAATCAGAACAAGGAAAAGAAACCATGGTGCTATTTATGTAAAATAAAAGGCCATTGGACAACAGATCCCAGTTGTCCAAAGAAAGGCACCACTGCTCCTACCACTACAACCCCTACTGCTACACCTAGTGTCCCTACTAATAGCAGTGGTGGTGGGAGCAAACCTACTAATAGCCAATCCAAGGGAGTAGCTGGGCTCACTTTTGGTAACTTAGTTGGGGTTGGTCTGATTAGGGAGACCACAGAGGCTACTTTAGTCTCTGAAGGGGCTATTGATTTAGCCACTTTGGTTGCTTGCCCCCATAACTTGGAGAAGTACAAGCAACTAACCCTAATAAATGGTGTTGAGGTCCAGGCCTACAGGGACACAGGTGCCAGTGTCACAATGGTGATTGAGAAACTGGTGCACCCTGAACAACACATACTTGGACACCAGTACCAAGTAACCGATGCTCACAACATAACACAAAGCCACCCCATGGCTGTTGTAAATCTCAACTGGGGGGGGGTAACTGGTCCAAAGAAAGTTGTGGTAGCTTCAGATTTACCTGTAGA
This sequence comes from Pleurodeles waltl, assembly GCF_031143425.1. NCBI lineage: Eukaryota > Metazoa > Chordata > Amphibia > Caudata > Salamandridae > Pleurodeles > Pleurodeles waltl. The sequence continues at coordinate 192,152,956 of NC_090443.1, forward strand.
CTGTCTATTAGGGAATGATTTGGAGACATCAGCTTGGTCAGATGTGGAGTTGGAGGCCCATGCAGCAATGCTGGGCATCCCAGGGCATATTTTTGCTTTGACAAGGGCTCAGGCCAAAAAGCAAAAAGGACAGGGAAGCTTGGATCCTGGAACAATGGACCAAGTGCTCCCTAAAGCTAGGGCTAGTAGAAGCAAACCACTTCCTACTATCCCTCCCTCTACAGTGGATTCAACTTCTGAGGAAGAAGAATTCCCTCCCTGTGCAGAACCTACACCAGAGGAGCTGGAAGCAGACACTGCTGAGCTTTTGGGTGAAGGGGGGCCTGCCAGAGAGGAGCTGAGTGTGGCACAGCAAACCTGTCCCACATTAGAGGGTCTCAGACAGCAAGCTGTCAAACAGGCTAATGGGGATGTCAGTGACTCTCACAGAGTTTACTGGGAGGACAACCTCTTGTACACTGAGCATAGGGATCCTAAACCTGGAGCTGCCAGGAGATTAGTGATTCCTCAGGAGTACAGAAAGTTCCTCCTAACACTGGCACATGACATTCCCTTAGCTGGGCATCTAGGACAAATGAAAACTTGGGACAGACTTCTTCCCCTGTTTCATTGGCCTAGGATGTCTGAGGACACAAAGGAATTTTGTAAGTCCTGTGAAACCTGTCAAGCCAGTGGCAAGACAGGTGGCACCCCAAAGGCACCCCTTATCCCACTTCCTGTGGTTGGGGTTCCCTTTGAAAGGGTAGGGGTTGACATAGTTGGCCCCCTTGACCCTCCTACTGCTTCAGGCAATAGGTTTATCTTGGTGGTAGTGGACCATGCCACAAGATATCCTGAAGCCATTCCTTTAAGGACCACTACAGCACCTGCAGTGGCAAAGGCCCTCCTGGGAATATTTTCCAGGGTGGGCTTCCCAAAGGAAGTAGTATCAGACAGGGGAAGCAATTTCATGTCTGCATACTTAAAGGCCATGTGGAAGGAGTGTGGTGTAACGTACAAGTTCACAACACCCTATCATCCACAAACAAATGGACTGGTGGAGAGATTTAATAAAACTCTCAAAGGCATGATTATGGGTCTCCCTGAAAAACTCCGCAGGAGATGGGATATCCTTCTACCATGCCTCCTTTTTGCCTACAGGGAGGTACCCCAGAAAGGAGTGGGCTTCAGCCCCTTTGAACTTCTTTTTGGACACCCTGTTAGGGGTCCACTCACACTTGTAAAGGAGGGTTGGGAACAACCTTTAAAAGCTCCTAAGCAGGATATTGTGGATTATGTACTTGGCCTCAGATCAAGGATGGCTGAGTACATGAAAAAGGCCAGTAAAAACCTTCAGGCCAGCCAAGAGCTCCAGAAGCAATGGCATGATCAGAAGGCAGTTTTGGTTCAGTACCAACCAGGGCAGAAAGTGTGGGTCTTGGAGCCTGTGGCCCAAGAGCACTCCAAGATAAATGGAGTGGACCCCACATAATTGTTGAAAAGAAGGGTGAAGTCACCTACTTGGTTGACTTAGGCACTGCCAGGAGTCCCCATAGGGTGCTCCATGTCAACCGCCTGAAACCCTACTATGACAGGGCTGATCTCACCCTGCTCATGGCAACTGATGAGGGACAGGAAGAAGACAGTGATCCTCTACCTGATCTCTTCTCTTCCACAGAACAAGATGCTCTTGTGGAAGGTGTAGTTTTGGCAGATTGTCTTACTGCTGAGCAGAAAGACCATTGCATAAATCTCCTAGGACAATTTTCAGAACTCTTCTCTACTGTGCCAGGCACCACTTCTTGGTGTGAGCACACTATAGATACTGGAGACAGTTTACCTGTCAAAAGTAAGATGTATAGGCAGCCTGACCATGTCAGGGACTGCATAAAGCAAGAAGTTAAGAAAATGTTGGAACTAGGAGTGGTTGAGCACTCTGACAGTCCATGGGCTTCTCCTGTGGTACTGGTACCAAAACCCAATTCTAAAGATGGAAAGAAGGAAATGCGGTTTTGTGTAGACTAAAGAGGTCTCAACTTGGTAACCAAAACTGATGCTCACCCTATACCCAGGGCAGATGAGCTTATAGATACACTGGCATCTGCCAAGTATCTAAGCACTTTTGATTTGACTGCAGGGTATTGGCAGATCAAATTATCAGAAGATGCTAAACCTAAGACTGCATTTTCTACCATTGGAGTACATTACCAGTTTACTGTAATGCCTTTTGGTTTGAAAAATGCACCTGCCACTTTTCAGAGGTTGGTGAACACAGTCCTGCAAGGGCTGGAAGCTTTCAGTGCAGCATATTTGGACGATATAGCTGTCTTTAGCTCAAGCTGGGATGATCACCTGGTCCACCTATGGAAAGTTTTGGAGGCCCTGCAAAAGGCAGGCCTCACTATCAAGGCTTCAAAGTGCCAGATAGGGCAGGGTAAGGTGGTTTATCTGGGACACCTTGTTGGTGGGGAACAGATTGCACCACTTCAGGGGAAAATCCAAACTATTATTGATTGGGTTCCCCCTACCACTCAGACTCAGGTGAGAGCCTTCCTAGGCCTCACTGGGTATTACAGGAGGTTCATTAAGAACTATGGCTCCATTGCAGCCCCTCTTAATGACCTCACATCCAAGAAAATGCCTAAAAAGGTATTATGGACAGCAAACTGTCAGAAAGCTTTTGAGGAGCTGAAGCAGGCCATGTGCTCTGCACCTGTCCTGAAAAGCCCTTGTTACTCTAAAAAATTCTATGTCCAAACTGATGCATCTGAATTAGGAGTAGGGGCAGTCCTATCACAACTTAATTCTGAGGGCCAGGATCAACCTGTTGCTTTTATTAGTAGGAGGTTGACCCCTAGAGAAAAGCGTTGGTCTGCCATTGAGAGGGAGGCCTTTGCTGTGGTCTGGGCTCTGAAGAAGTTGAGGCCATACCTGTTTGGCACTCACTTCATTGTTCAGACAGACCACAAACCTCTACTTTGGCTAAAACAAATGAAAGGTGAAAATCCTAAATTGTTGAGGTGGTCCATATCCCTACAGGGAATGGACTATACAGTGGAACATAGACCTGGGAGTAGCCACTCCAATGCAGATGGACTCTCCAGATATTTCCACTTAGACAATGAAGACTCATCAGGTCATGGCTAGTCTTATTGTCCTTCGTTTGGGGGGGGGGGGTTGTGTAGGAAAGTACCATCTTGCCTGGCATGTTACCCCCATTTTTTCACTGTATATATGTTGTTTTAGTTGTATGTGTCACTGGGACCCTGGTAACCCAGGGCCCCAGTGCTCATAAGTGTGCCTAAATGTGTTACCTGTGTAGTGACTAACTGTCTCACTGAGGCTCTGCTAATCAGAACCTCAGTGGTTATGCTCTCTCATTTCTTTCCAAATTGTCACTAACAGGCTAGTGACCATTTTTACCAATTTACATTGGCTTACTGGAACACCCTTATAATTCCCTAGTATATGGTACTGAGGTACCCAGGGTATTGGGGTTCCAAGAGATCCCTATGGGCTGCAGCATTTCTTTTGCCACCCATAGGGAGCTCTGACAATTCTTACACAGGCCTGCCACTGCAGCCTGAGTGAAATAACGTCCACGTTATTTCACAGCCATTTTACACTGCACTTAAGTAACTTATAAGTCACCTATATGTCTAACCTTTACCTGGTAAAGGTTAGGTGCAAAGTTACTTAGTGTGAGGGCACCCTGGCACTAGCCAAGGTGCCCCCACATTGTTCAGAGCCAATTCCCTGAACTTTGTGAGTGCGGGGACACCATTACACGCGTGCACTACATATAGGTCACTACCTATATGTAGCTTCACAATGGTAACTCCGAATATGGCCATGTAACATGTCTATGATCATGGAATTGCCCCCTCTATGCCATCCTGGCATAGATGGCACAATCCCATGATCCCAGTGGTCTGTAGCACAGACCCTGGTACTGCCAAACTGCCCTTCCTGGGGTTTCACTGCAGCTGCTGCTGCTGCCAACCCCTCAGACAGGCAGCTGCCCTCCTGGGGTCCAGCCAGGCCTGGCCCAGGATGGCAGAACAAAGAACTTCCTCTGAGAGAGGGTGTGACACCCTCTCCCTTTGGAAAATGGTGTGAAGGCAGGGGAGGAGTAGCCTCCCCCAGCCTCTGGAAATGCTTTGTTGGGCACAGATGTGCCCAATTCTGCATAATCCAGTCTTCACCGGTTCAGGGGACCCCTTAGCCCTGCTCTGGTGCGAAACTGGACAAAGGAAAGGGGAGTGACCACTCCCCTGACCTGCACCTCCCCTGGGAGGTGTCCAGAGCTCCTCCAGTGTGATCCAGACCTCTGCCATCTTGGAAACAGAGGTGCTGCTGGCACACTGGACTGCTCTGAGTGACCAGTGCCACCAGGTGACGTCAGAGACTCCTTGTGATAGGCTCCTTCAGGTGTTGCTAGCCTATCCTCTCTCCTAGGTAGCCAAACCCTCTTTTCTGGCTATTTAGGGTCTCTGTCTCTGGGGAAACTTCAGATAACGAATGCATGAGCTCAGCCGAGTTCCTCTGCATCTCTCTCTTCACCTTCTGATAAGGAATCGACTGCTGACCGCGCTGGAAGCCTGCAAACCTGCAACATAGTAGCAAAGACGACTACTGCAACTCTGTAACGCTGATCCTGCCGCCTTCTCGACTGTTTTCCTGCTTGTGCATGCTGTGGGGGTAGCCTGCCTCCTCTCTGCACCAGAAGCTCCGAAGAAATCTCCCGTGGGTCGACGGAATCTTCCCCCTGCAACCGCAGGCACCAAAAAGCTGCATTACCGGTCCCTTGGGTCTCCTCTCAGCACGACGAGCGAGGTCCCTCGAATCCAGCGACTCTGTCCAAGTGACCCCCACAGTCCAGTGACTCTTCAGCCCAAGTTTGGTGGAGGTAGGTCCTTGCCTCACCTCGCTGGGCTGCATTGCTGGGAACCGCGACTTTGCAGCTACTCCGGCCCCTGTGCACTTCCGGCGGAAATCCTTTGTGCACAGTCAAGCCTGGGTCCACGGCACTCTAACCTGCATTGCACGACTTTCTAAGTTGGTCTCCGGCGACGTGGGACTCCTTTGTTCAACTTCGGCGAGCACCGTTTCACACATCCTTGTAGTGCCTGTTTCTGGCACTTCTCCGGGTGCTACCTGCTTCAGTGAGAGCTCTTTGTCTTGCTCGACGTCCTTTCTATCTTCAGGTCTAATTTGCGACCTCCTGGGCCCCAGCAGCATCCAAAAACGCCAAACACACGATTTGCGACTAGCAAGGCTTGTTGGCATCCTTCTGGCGGGAAAACACTTCTGCACGACTCTCCCAGGCGAGAGGGATCTGTCCACCAAAGGGGAAGTCTCTAGCGCTTTTCGTTCCTGCAGAAACCTCAGCTTCTTCTGTCCAGTAGAAGCTTCTTTGCACCCGCAGCTGGCATTTCCTGGGCATCTGCCCATCTCCGACTTGCTTGTGACTTTTGGACTTGGTCCCCTTGTTCCACAGGTACCCTAGATTGGAAATCCACAGTTGTTGCATTGCTGGTTTGTGTCTTTCCTGCATTATTCCTCTAACACGACTTCTTTGTCCTTAGGGGAACTTTAGTGCACTTTGCACTCACTTTTTAGGGTCTTGGGGAGGGTTATTTTTCTAACTCTCACTATTTTCTAATAGTCCCAGCGACCCTCTACAAGGTCACATAGGTTTGGGGTCCATTCGTGGTTCGCATTCCACTTTTGGAGTATATGGTTTGTGTTGCCCCTATCCCTATGTTTCCCCATTGCATCCTATTGTAACTATACATTGTTTGCACTGTTTTCTAAGACTATACTGCATATTTTTGCTATTGTGTATATATATCTTGTGTATATTTCCTATCCTCTCACTGAGGGTACACTCTAAGATACTTTGGCATATTGTCATAAAAATAAAGTACCTTTATTTTTAGTATAACTGTGTATTGTGTTTTCTTATGATATTGTGCATATGACACTAAGTGGTACTGTAGTAGCTTCACACGTCTCCTAGTTCAGCCTAAGCTGCTCTGCTAAGCTACCATTATCTATCAGCCTAAGCTGCTAGACACCCTATACACTAATAAGGGATAACTGGGCCTGGTGCAAGGTGCAAGTACCCCTTGGTACTCACTACAAGCCAGTCCAGCCTCCTACAGTCACTACACAGGTAACACATTCAGGCACACTTATGAGCACTGGGGCCCTGGGTTACCAGGGTCCCAGTGACACATACAACTAAAACAACATATATACAGTGAAAAATGGGGGTAACATGCCAGGCAAGATGGTACTTTCCTACAACCAGTCCATTTGTTTGTGGATGATAGGGTGTTGTGAACTTGTACGTTACACCACACTCCTTCCACATGGCCTTTAAGTATGCAGACATGAAATTGCTTCCCCTGTCTGATACTACTTCCTTTGGGAAGCCCACCATGGAAAATATTCCCAGGAGGGCCTTTGCCACTGCAGGTGCTGTAGTGATCCTTAAAGGAATAGCTTCAGGATATCTTGTGGCATGGTCCACTACCACCAAGATAAACCTATTGCCTGAAGCAGTAGGAGGGTCAAGGGGGCCAACTATGTCAACCCCTACCCTTTCAAAGGGAACCCCAACCACAGGCAGTGGAATAAGGGGTGCCTTTGGGGTGCCACCTGTCTTGCCACTGGCTTGACAGGTTTCACAGGACTTACAAAATTCCTTTGTGTCCTCAGACATTCTAGGCCAATGAAACAGGGGAACAAGCCTGTCCCAAGTTTTCATTTGTCCTAGATGCCCAGCTAGGGGAATGTCATGTGCCAGGGTTAGGAGGAACTTTCTGTACTCCTGAGGAATCACTAATCTCCTGGCAGCTCCAGGTTTAGGATCCCTATGCTCAGTGTACAAGAGGTTGTCCTCCCAGTAAACTCTGTGAGAGTCACTGACATCCCCATTAGCCTGTTTGACAGCTTGCTGTCTGAGACCCTCTAATGTGGGACAGGTTTGCTGTGCCACACTCAGCTCCTCTCTGGCAGGCCCCCCTTCACCCAAAAGCTCAGCAGTGTCTGCTTCCAGCTCCTCTGGTGTAGGTTCTGCACAGGGAGGGAATTCTTCTTCCTCAGAAGTTGAATCCACTGTAGAGGGAGGGATAGTAGGAAGTGGTTTGCTTCTACTAGCCCTAGCTTTAGGGAGCACTTGGTCCATTGTTCCAGGATCCAAGCTTCCCTGTCCTTTTTGCTTTTTGGCCTGAACCCTTGTCAAAGCAAAAATATGCCCTGGGATGCCCAGCATTGCTGCATGGGCCTCCAACTCCACATCTGACCAAGCTGATGTCTCCAAATCATTCCCTAATAGACAGTCTACAGGTAAATCTGAAGCTACCACAACTTTCTTTGGACCAGTAACCCCCCCCAGTTGAGATCAACAACAGCCATGGGGTGGCTAAGTGTGTTGTTGTGAGCATCGGTTACTTGGTACTGGTGACCAAGTAGGTGTTGTTCAGGGTGGACCAGTTTCTCTATGACCATAGTCACACTGGCACCAGTGTCCCTGTAGGCCTGAACCTCAACACCATTTATTAGGGGTAGTTGCTTGTACTTATCCATATTAAGGGGACAAGCAACTAAGGTGGCTAAATCAATAGCCCCCTCAGAGACTAACACGGCCTCTGTGGCCTCCCTAACAAGGCCAACCCCAACTAAGTTACCAATAGTGAGCCCAGCTACTCCCTTGGATTGGCTATTAGTAGGTTTGCTCCCAACACCACTGCTATTAGTAGGGACACTAGGGGTAGCAGTAGGGGTTGTAGTGGTAGGAGCATTGGTGCTTTTCTTTGGACAACTGGGATCTGTTGTCCAATGGCCTTTTATTTTACATAAATAGCACCATGGTTTCTTTTCCTTGTTCTGATTAAAAGAGGATTTGGGCCCACCACCCACACCAGAGTGTTTTTGTGGGCCTGATGAAGACTCATTTTTAGATTTGTCCCCACCCTTGTCAGAAGACTTACCATCCTTCTTTTTGTTGCCATCTTTGTCACCCCCTGTATGAACTTTTCTGTTCACCCTTGTTCTGACCCATTTGTCTGCCTTCTTTCCCAATTCTTGGGGAGAGGTCAGATCAGAGTCCACCAAGTACTGGTGCAACAAATCAGACACACAATTATTAAGAATATGCTCTCTCAGGATCAAGTTATACAGGCTGTCATAATCAGTAACTTTACTGCCATATAACCACCCCTCCAAGGCCTTCACTGAATGGTCAATGAAATCAACCCAGTCTTGTGAAGACTCCTTTTTGGTCTCTCTGAACTTTATCCTGTATTGTTCAGTGGTTAAGCCATAACCATCCAGGAGTGCATTCTTAAGAACTTGGAAATTATTAGCATCATTTTCTTTCACAGTAAGGAGCCTATCCCTACCTTTTCCACTAAATGATAGCCATAGGATAGCAGCCCACTGCCTTTGAGGGACATCCTGTACAACACAGGCCCTCTCAAGTGCAGCAAACCACTTGTTAATGCCACCCCCCTCCTTATAAGGGGGAACTATCTTATGCAGATTCCTTCAATCATGCTCTTTTGCAGGATGACTATGGGGAATACTGCTGCTGCCACCATGGGTATCTAAACCCAACTTCTGTCTTTCTTTCTCTAGTTCAAAAGACTGTCTATCCAAATCCAGCTGTTGCTTTTTAAGCTTCAGTCTGGTTTGTTCCACTCTCAACTTATTGAGTTCCCTCTCTAACATTCTGTCATCAGGGTTGGTGGGAGGGACATTCTTAGACACAGAAGAATGAACAGAAGGAGACCTGTCCCTTATAGAAGCCACCCTAACAGCTTGGCTAACAGAAACATCACTACCAGTATGGTGAGAATAAATGCTTTTGCTATGATGTGAGTGTGAGAAGGTAGCCTCTTTCTAGCCTTGTTACCCCCACTTTTGGCCTGTTTGTGAGTGTATGTCAGGGTGTTTGTCACTGTTTTCACTGTCTCACTGGGATCCTGATAGCCAGGCCTCAGTGCTCATAGTGAAAACACTATGTTTTCAGTATGTTTGTTATGTGTCACTGGGATCCTGCTGGTCAGGACCCCAGTGCTCATAGGTTTGTGGCCTATATGTATGTGTCACTGGGACCCTGTCACACAGGGCCCCAGTGCTCATAGGTGTGCATGTATGTGTTCCCTGTGTGGTGCCTAACTGTCTCACTGAGGCTCTGCTAACCAGAACCTCAGTGGTTATGCTCTCTCATTACTTTCAAATTGTCACTGACAGGCTAGTGACCATTTTTACCAATTCACATTGGCTTACTGGAACACCCTTATAATTCCTTAGTATATGGTACTGAGGTACCCAGGATATTGGGGTTCCAGGAGATCCCTATGGGCTGCAGCATTTCTTTTGCCACCCATAGGGAGCTCTGACAATTCTTACACAGGCCTGCCACTGCAGCCTGAGTGAAATAACGTCCACGTTATTTCACAGCCATTTTACACTGCACTTAAGTAACTTATAAGTCACCTATATGTCTAACCTTTACCTGGTAAAGGTTAGGTGCAAAGTTACTTAGTGTGAGGGCACCCTGGCACTAGCCAAGGTGCCCCCACATTGTTCAGAGCCAATTCCCTGAACTTTGTGAGTGTGGGGACACCATTACACGCGTGCACTACATATAGGTCACTACCTATATGTAGCTTCACAATGGTAACTCCGAATATGGCCATGTAACATGTCTATGATCATGGAATTGCCCCCTCTATGCCATCCTGGCATGGTTGGCACAATCGCATGATCCCAGTGGTCTGTAGCACAGACCCTGGTACTGCCAAACTGCCCTTCCTGGGGTTTCACTGCAGCTGCTGCTGCTGCCAACCCCTCAGACAGGCATCTGCCCTCCTGGGGTCCAGCCAGGCCTGGCCCAGGATGGCAGAACAAAGAACTTCCTCTGAGAGAGGGTGTGACACCCTCTCCCTTTGGAAAATGGTGTGAAGGCAGGGGAGGAGTAGCCTCCCCCAGCCTCTGGAAATGCTTTCTTGGGCACAGATGTGCCCAATTCTGCATAAGCCAGTCTACACCGGTTCAGGGACCCCTTAGCCCCTGCTCTGGCGCGAAACTGGACAAAGGAAAGGGGAGTGACCACTCCCCTGACCTGCACCTCCCCTGGGAGGTGTCCAGAGCTCCTCCAGTGTGCTCCAGACCTCTGCCATCTTGGAAACAGAGGTGCTGCTGGCACACTGGACTGCTCTGAGTGGCCAGTGCCACCAGGTGACGTCAGAGACTCCTGCTGATAGGCTCCTTCAGGTGTTAGTAGCCTATCCTCTCTCCTAGGTAGCCAAACCCTCTTTTCTGGCTATTTAGGGTCTCTGTCTCTGGGGAAACTTCAGATAACGAATGCAAGAGCTCATCCGAGTTCCTCTGCATCTCTCTCTTCACCTTCTGATAAGGAAACGACCGCTGACCGCGCTGGAAGCCTGCAAACCTGCAACATAGTAGCAAAGACGACTACTGCAACTCTGTAACGCTGGTCCTGCCGCCTTCTCGACTGTTTTCCTGCTTGTGCATGCTGTGGGGGTAGCCTGCCTCCTCTCTGCACCAGAAGCTCCGAAGAAATCTCCCGTGGGTCGACGGAATCTTCCCCCTGCAACCGCAGGCACCAAAAAGCTGCATCACCGGTCCCTTGTGTCTCCTCTCAGCACGATGAGCGAGGTCCCTCGAATCCAGCGACTCTGTCCAAGTGACCCCCACAGTCCAGTGACTCTTCAGCCCAAGTTTGGTGGAGGTAAGTCCTTGCCTCACCTCGCTGGGCTGCATTGCTGGGAACCGCGACTTTGCAGCTACTCCGGCCCCTGTGTACTTCCGGCGGAAATCCTTTGTGCACAGCCAAGCCTGGGTCCACGGCACTCTAACCTGCATTGCACGACTTTCTAAGTTGGTCTCCGGCGACGTGGGACTCCTTTGTGCAACTTCAGCGAGCACTGTTTCACGCATTCTTGTAGTGCCTGTTTCTGGCACTTCTCTGGATGCTACCTGCTTCAGTGAGGGCTCTTTGTCTTGCTCGACGTCCCCTCTCTCTTCAGGTCCAATTTCCGACCTCCTGGTCCCTCCTGGGCCCCAGCAGCGTCCAAAAACGCCAAACGCACGATTTGCAACTAGCAAGGCTTGTTGGCATCCTTTCAGCGGGAAAACACTTCTGCACGACTCTCCAAGGCGAGAGGGATCCGTCCACCAAAGGGGAAGTCTCTAGCCCTTTTCGTTCCTGCAGAAACCTCAGCTTCTTCTGTCCTGTAGAAGCTTCTTTGCACCCGCAGCTGGGATTTCCTGGGCATCTGCCCATCTCCGACTTGCTTGTGACTTTTGGACTTGGTCCCCTTGTTCCACAGGTACCCTAGATTGGAAATCTACAGTTGTTGCATTGCTGGTTTGTGTCTTTCCTGCATTATTCCTCTAACACGACTTCTTTGTCCTTAGGGGAACTTCAGTGCACTTTGCACTCACTTCTCAGGGTCTTGGGGAGGGTTATTTTTCTAACTCTCACTATTTTCTAATAGTCCCAGCGACCCTCTACAAGGTCACATAGGTTTGGGGTCCATTCGTGGTTCGCATTCCACTTTTGGAGTATATGGTTTGTGTTGCCCCTATCCCTATGTTTCCCATTGCATCCTATTGTAACTATACATTGTTTGCACTGTTTTCTAAGACTATACTGCATATTTTTGCTATTGTGTATATATATCTTGTGTATATTTCCTATCCTCTCACTGAGGGTACACTCTAAGATACTTTGGCATATTGTCATAAAAATAAAGTACCTTTATTTTTAGTATAACTGTGTATTGTGTTTACTTATGATATTGTGCATATGACACTAAGTGGTACTGTAGTAGCTTCACTTGTCTCCTAGTTCAGCCTAAACTGCTCTGCTAAGCTACCATTATCTATCAGCCTAAGCTGCTAGACACCCTATACACTAATAAGGGATAACTGGGCCTGGTACAAGGTGCAAGTACCCCTTGGTACTCACTACAAGCCAGTCCAGCCTCCTACATTGGTTGTGCAGCGGTGGGATAAGTGCTTTGAGACTACTTACCACTCTTGTCATTGTACTTTTCATAAGAGAAAAATATACAAAACAAGGTCAGTGTATATACACATAGCCAAAAAGTTTTGCATTTCCTCTTTTCACTCTTTTCTAAGTGCTGAAAAGTACTTCTAACTTTCTAAAAAGTTCTAAAAAGTTTTTAAAAGTTTTTTTCTGTCTTTCCAAAAAGTTCTGAAAACTTTTTTCTCTTTTTCTATCACTTTAACTCTCTCTAAAAATGTCTGGCACAGGCCAAAGTGTTGATCTGTCCAAACTTACATATGACAACCTTAGCTGGAAAAGAGCAAGGAGTCTCTGTATAGAGAGAGGTTTGAGTGTAGGGAAGAATCCTGCCTTGGAACTGTTAATTAACATGCTTAGAGAACAGGATAAGGCCATAGGTGCCCCATCTGTTGAAAAAGTACCTAATAGTTCCCAATCTGATTCAGGGACTCCCCCAGGAAAAGATTCAGGAAAGAAACATTCTAGCCTGCCCATTACTAGACAATCTAGCATAGATGGTAATGATGATGAGCCACACCAAGTAAATAGTGTTGTCTCACATCATAGCAAAAGCATTTATTCACACCATTCTGGTAGTAATGTTTCTGTAAACCAAGCTGTTAAGTTGGCTTCTGTAAGGGACAGGTCTCCTTCTGTTCATTCCCATCATAGCTCTGTTTCTAGAAATGTCCCTCCCACCAACCCTGATGACAGAATGTTAGAGAGGGAACTCAATAAGTTGAGGGTGGAACAAACCAGACTGAAGCTTAAAAAGCAACAGCTGGATTTGGATAGACAGTCTTTTGAATTAGAGAAGGAAAGACAGAAGTTGGGTTTAGATACCCATGGTGGCAGCAGCAGTATCCCCCATAGTCATCCTGCAAAGAGCATGATTCCAGGAATCTGCACAAGATAGTTCCCCCTTATAAGGAGGGGGATGACATTAACAAGTGGTTTGCTGCACTTGAGAGGGCCTGTGTTGTACAGGATGTCCCTCAAAGGCAGTGGGCTGCTATCCTATGGCTATCATTTAGTGGAAAAGGTAGGGATAGGCTCCTTACTGTGAAAGAAAATGATGCTAATAATTTCCAAGTTCTTAAGAATGCACTCCTGGATGGTTATGGCTTAACCACTGAACAGTACAGGATAAAGTTCAGAGAGACCAAAAAGGAGTCTTCACAAGACTGGGTTGATTTTATTGACCATTCAGTGAAGGCCTTGGAGGGGTGGTTACATGGCAGTAAAGTTACTGATTATGACAGCCTGTATAACACAATCCTGAGAGAGCATATACTTAATAATTGTGTGTCTGATTTGTTGCACCAGTACCTGGTAGACTCTGATCTGACCTCTCCCCAAGAATTGGGAAAGAAGGCAGACAAATGGGTCAGAACAAGGGTGAACAGAAAAGTTCATACAGGGGGTGACAAAGATGGCAATAAGAAGAAAGATGGTGAAAAATCTCAAGATAAGCATGGGGATAAGGGTAAAACCAAAGATCCCACTTCAAATCTTAAACACTCTTCACAGGGTGGGGATAAAACAAATTCTTCCTCTTCTTCCCAACCTGCACACATTAAAAAGCCTTGGTGCTTTGTGTGTAAAAACAGAGGCCATAGGCCAGGGGATAAGTCCTGTCCAGGTAAACCCCCTGAGCCTATCACCACTAATACATCAAGCTCTAGTGCCCCTAGCAGTAGTGGTACTAGTGGTGGGACTGCTGGCAACAGTCAAGCAAAGGGTGTAGTTGGGTTCACTTATGGGTCCATAGTGGAAAATGATGTAATCAGTCCCAAGACAGTTTCTGTCACACCTAGTGGCATTGGCCTTGCCACACTGGCTGCTTGTCCCCTTACAATGGATAAGTACAGGCAGACAGTTTCAATAAATGGTGTTGAGGCCTTGGCCTACAGGGACACAGGTGCCAGTTTCACTTTGGTGACTGAAAACCTAGTGCACCCTGCTCAACACATCATTGGACAACAGTATAAGATTATTGATGTCCATAACTCCACTAAGTTTCTTCCCTTAGCTATAATTCAGTTTAGTTGGGGTGGAGTTACTGGCCCTAAGCAGGTGGTGGTATCACCTAGCTTACCTGTAGACTGTCTCTTAGGTAATGACCTAGAGGCCTCAGGTTGGGCTGATGTAGAGTTTTATGCCCATGCAGCCATGCTGGGCATCCCTGAAAAATTGTTCCCTCTCATTTCTACTGAAATGAAAAAGCAAAGGAGAGAAGGCCTGAAAACTCAGGAACCCTCTCCATCAACAGGTAAAAAGGGTATCACAGTATCCCCTAACCACCCTACCATTCAGGATACCATTCCTGTGGTGGGAGAAACCTCTCCTGGGGTGGCACCTGTTCCAAGGGAATCATCAGTTGGCAAAACTGTACTCCCTGAGGTGGAAGTACCTCTCTGTGGGATAACTAACATTGGTGAGAAAAAGAGCACCATTTTAGTTAACATGGAGCATCCCTCCAACCCTCCCAGAGAAACTTTAGTGCAGAAACTCTGCACTGCCTCACAACACTTAGGACAGCATCCCTGCCCTAGTGTGGAGCTGATAGGACAGCATCCCTGCCCTGCTCCAACCCAAGAGAAACAGCATCCCTGTTCTCTCTTCCAGCCATATGGACAAAGTTTTTGCCCAGCTATGGCTTTTCTGAGACAGCATCCCTGTCTGGCATTTCCATCACTACAAATAGGTTCAGTGGACAATTCCCACTGCTCTAAACTAAAACTTACTGATAGAAACTCTGAAAATACATCTTCACATTGTTGCTTAGCTAAAAAACTTCAAACAGGGTGGTTTACATCCCCACAGGGAAGTAACCATATAGTGGATGATAAAGGGAGTAACCAGTCTATTGCAGAGCTACTCTCTACTTATCACCACTTAGACAATAAAGTCTCAACTGGCCAAGGTTAGCCTTATTGTCCTTCGTTTGGGGGGGGGTTGTGTGAGAAGGTAGCCTCTTTCTAGCCTTGTTACCCCCACTTTTGGCCTGTTTGTGAGTGTATGTCAGGGTGTTTGTCACTGTTTTCACTGTCTCACTGGGATCCTGATAGCCAGGCCTCAGTGCTCATAGTGAAAACACTATGTTTTCAGTATGTTTGTTATGTGTCACTGGGATCCTGCTGGTCAGGACCCCAGTGCTCATAGGTTTGTGGCCTATATGTATGTGTCACTGGGACCCTGTCACACAGGGCCCCAGTGCTCATAGGTGTGCATGTATGTGTTCCCTGTGTGGTGCCTAACTGTCTCACTGAGGCTCTGCTAACCAGAACCTCAGTGGTTATGCTCTCTCATTACTTTCAAATTGTCACTGACAGGCTAGTGACCATTTTTACCAATTCACATTGGCTTACTGGAACACCCTTATAATTCCCTAGTATATGGTACTGAGGTACCCAGGGTATTGGGGTTCCAGGAGATCCCTATGGGCTGCAGCATTTCTTTTGCCACCCATAGGGAGCTCTGACAATTCTTACACAGGCCTGCCACTGCAGCCTGAGTGAAATAACGTTCACGTTATTTCACAGCCATTTTACACTGCACTTAAGTAACTTATAAGTCACCTATATGTCTAACCTTTACCTGGTAAAGGTTAGGTGCAAAGTTACTTAGTGTGAGGGCACCCTGGCACTAGCCAAGGTGCCCCCACATTGTTCAGAGCCAATTCCCTGAACTTTGTGAGTGCGGGGACACCATTACACGCGTGCACTACATATAGGTCACTACCTATATGTAGCTTCACAATGGTAACTCCGAATATGGCCATGTAACATGTCTATGATCATGGAATTGCCCCCTCTATGCCATCCTGGCATGGTTGGCACAATCCCATGATCCCAGTGGTCTTTAGCACAGACCCTGGTACTGCCAAACTGCCCTTCCTGGGGTTTCACTGCAGCTGCTGCTGCTGCCAACCCCTCAGACAGGCATCTGCCCTCCTGGGGTCCAGCCAGGCCTGGCCCAGGATGGCAGAACAAAGAACTTCCTCTGAGAGAGGGTGTGACACCCTCTCCCTTTGGAAAATGGTGTGAAGGCAGGGGAGGAGTAGCCTCCCCCAGCCTCTGGAAATGCTTTCTTGGGCACAGATGTGCCCAATTCTGCATAAGCCAGTCTACACCGGTTCAGGGACCCCTTAGCCCCTGCTCTGGCGCGAAACTGGACAAAGGAAAGGGGAGTGACCACTCCCCTGACCTGCACCTCCCCTGGGAGGTGTCCAGAGCTCCTCCAGTGTGCTCCAGACCTCTGCCATCTTGGAAACAGAGGTGCTGCTGGCACACTGGACTGCTCTGAGTGGCCAGTGCCACCAGGTGACGTCAGAGACTCCTGCTGATAGGCTCCTTCAGGTGTTAGTAGCCTATCCTCTCTCCTAGGTAGCCAAACCCTCTTTTCTGGCTATTTAGGGTCTCTGTCTCTGGGGAAACTTCAGATAACGAATGCAAGAGCTCATCAGAGTTCCTCTGCATCTCTCTCTTCACCTTCTGATAAGGAAACGACCGCTGACCGCGCTGGAAGCCTGCAAACCTGCAACATAGTAGCAAAGACGACTACTGCAACTCTGTAACGCTGGTCCTGCCGCCTTCTCGACTGTTTTCCTGCTTGTGCATGCTGTGGGGGTAGCCTGCCTCCTCTCTGCACCAGAAGCTCCGAAGAAATCTCCCGTGGGTCGACGGAATCTTCCCCCTGCAACCGCAGGCACCAAAAAGCTGCATCACCGGTCCCTTGGGTCTCCTCTCAGCACGACGAGCGAGGTCCCTCGAATCCAGCGACTCTGTCCAAGTGACCCCCACAGTCCAGTGACTCTTCAGCCCAAGTTTGGTGGAGGTAAGTCCTTGCCTCACCTCGCTGGGCTGCATTGCTGGGAACCGCGACTTTGCAGCTACTCCGGCCCCTGTGTACTTCCGGTGGAAATCTTTTGTGCACAGCCAAGCCTGGGTCCACGGCACTCTAACCTGCATTGCACGACTTTCTAAGTTGGTCTCCGGCGACGTGGGACTCCTTTGTGCAACTTCGGCGAGCACCGTTTCACGCATCCTCGTAGTGCCTGTTTCTGGCACTTTTCCGGATGCTACCTGCTTTAGTGAGGGCTCTTTGTCTTGCGCGACGTCCCCTCTCTCTTCAGGTCCAATTTGCGACCTCCTGGTCCCTCCTGGGCCCCAGCAGCGTCCAAAAACGCCAAACGCACGATTTGCAACTAGCAAGGCTTGTTGGCGTCCTTTCAGCGGGAAAACACTTCTGCACGACTCTCCAAGGCGAGAGGGATCCGTCCACCAAAGGGGAAGTCTCTAGCCCTTTTTGTTCCTGCAGAAACCTCAGCTTCTTCTGTCCAGTAGAAGCTTCTTTGCACCCGCAGCTGGCATTTCCTGGGCATCTGCCGATCTCCGACTTGCTTGTGACTTTTGGACTTGGTCCCCTTGTTCCACAGGTACCCTAGATTGGAAATCCACAGTTGTTGCATTGCTGGTTTGTGTCTTTCCTGCATTATTCCTCTAACACGACTTCTTTGTCTTTAGGGGAACTTCAGTGCACTTTGCACTCACTTCTCAGGGTCTTGGGGAGGGTTATTTTTCTAACTCTCACTATTTTCTAATAGTCCCAGCGACCCTCTACAAGGTCACATAGGTTTGGGGTCCATTCGTGGTTCGCATTCCACTTTTGGAGTATATGGTTTGTGTTGCCCCTATCCCTATGTTTCCCATTGCATCCTATTGTAACTATACATTGTTTGCACTGTTTTCTAAGACTATACTGCATATTTTTGCTATTGTGTATATATATCTTGTGTATATTTCCTATCCTCTCACTGAGGGTACACTCTAAGATACTTTGGCATATTGTCATAAAAATAAAGTACCTTTATTTTTAGTATAACTGTGTATTGTGTTTTCTTATGATATTGTGCATATGACACTAAGTGGTACTGTAGTAGCTTCACATGTCTCCTAGTTCAGCCTAAGCTGCTCTGCTAAGCTACCATTATCTATCAGCCTAAGCTGCTAGACACCCTATACACTAATAAGGGATAACTGGGCCTGGTACAAGGTGCAAGTACCCCTTGGTACTCACTACAAGCCAGTCCAGCCTCCCACATTGGTTGTGCAGCGGTGGGATAAGTGCTTTGAGACTACTTACCACTCTTGTCATTGTTCTTTTCATAAGAGAAAAATATACAAAACAAGGTCAGTGTATATACACACAGCCAAAAAGTTTTGCATTTCCTCTTTTTACTCTTTTCTAAGTGCTGAAAAGTACTTCTAACTTTCTAAAAAGTTCTAAAAAGTTTTTAAAAGTTTTTTTCTGTCTTTCCAAAAAGTTCTGAAAACTTTTTTCTCTTTTTCTATCACTTTAACTCTCTCTAAAAATGTCTGGCACAGGCCAAAGTGTTGATCTGTCCAAACTTACATATGACAACCTTAGCTGGAAAAGAGCAAGGAGTCTCTGTATAGAGAGAGGTTTGAGTGTAGGGAAGAATCCTGCCTTGGAACTGTTAATTAACATGCTTAGAGAACAGGATAAGGCCATAGGTGCCCCATCTGTTGAAAAAGTACCTAATAGTTCCCAATCTGATTCAGGGACTCCCCCAGGAAAAGATTCAGGAAAGAAACATTCTAGCCTGCCCATTACTAGATAATCTAGCATAGATGGTAATGATGATGAGCCACACCAAGTAAATAGTGTTGTCTCACATCATAGCAAAAGCATTTATTCACACCATTCTGGTAGTAATGTTTCTGTAAACCAAGCTGTTAAGTTGGCTTCTGTAAGGGACAGGTCTCCTTCTGTTCATTCCCATCATAGCTCTGTTTCTAGAAATGTCCCTCCCACCAACCCTGATGACAGAATGTTAGAGAGGGAACTCAATAAGTTGAGGGTGGAACAAACCAGACTGAAGCTTAAAAAGCAACAGCTGGATTTGGATAGACAGTCTTTTGAATTAGAGAAGGAAAGACAGAAGTTGGGTTTAGATACCCATGGTGGCAGCAGCAGTATTCCCCATAGTCATCCTGCAAAGAGCATGATTCCAGGAATCTGCACAAGATAGTTCCCCCTTATAAGGAGGGGGATGACATTAACAAGTGGTTTGCTGCACTTGAGAGGGCCTGTGTTGTACAGGATGTCCCTCAAAGGCAGTGGGCTGCTATCCTATGGCTATCATTTAGTGGAAAAGGTAGGGATAGGCTCCTTACTGTGAAAGAAAATGATGCTAATAATTTCCAAGTTCTTAAGAATGCACTCCTGGATGGTTATGGCTTAACCACTGAACAGTACAGGATAAAGTTCAGAGAGACCAAAAAGGAGTCTTCACAAGACTGGGTTGATTTTATTGACCATTCAGTGAAGGCCTTGGAGGGGTGGTTACATGGCAGTAAAGTTACTGATTATGACAGCCTGTATAACACAATCCTGAGAGAGCATATACTTAATAATTGTGTGTCTGATTTGTTGCACCAGTACCTGGTAGACTCTGATCTGACCTCTCCCCAAGAATTGGGAAAGAAGGCAGACAAATGGGTCAGAACAAGGGTGAACAGAAAAGTTCATACAGGGGGTGACAAAGATGGCAATAAGAAGAAAGATGGTGAAAAATCTCAAGATAAGCATGGGGATAAGGGTAAAACCAAAGATCCCACTTCAAATCTTAAACACTCTTCAGAGGGTGGGGATGAAACAAATTCTTCCCTCTTCTTCCCAACCTGCACACATTAAAAAGCCTTGGTGCTTTGTGTGTAAAAACAGAGGCCATAGGCCAGGGGATAAGTCCTGTCCAGGTAAACCCCCTGAGCCTACCACCACTAATACATCAAGCTCTAGTGCCCCTAGCAGTAGTGGTACTAGTGGTGGGACTGCTGGCAACAGTCAAGCAAAGGGTGTAGTTGGGTTCACTTATGGGTCCATAGTGGAAACTGATGTAATCAGTCCCAAGACAGTTTCTGTCACACCTAGTGGCATTGGCCTTGCCACACTGGCTGCTTGTCCCCTTACAATGGATAAGTACAGGCAGACAGTTTCAATAAATGGTGTTGAGGCCTTGGCCTACAGGGACACAGGTGCCAGTTTCACTTTGGTGACTGAAAACCTAGTGCACCCTGATCAACACATCATTGGACAACAGTATAAGATTATTGATGTCCATAACTCCACTAAGTTTCTTCCCTTAGCTATAATTCAGTTTAGTTGGGGTGGAGTTACTGGCCCTAAGCAGGTGGTGGTATCACCTAGCTTACCTGTAGACTGTCTCTTAGGTAATGACCTAGAGGCCTCAGGTTGGGCTGATGTAGAGTTTTATGCCCATGCAGCCATGCTGGGCATCCCTGAAAAATTGTTCCCTCTCATTTCTACTGAAATGAAAAAGCAAAGGAGAGAAGGCCTGAAAACTCAGGAACCCTCTCCATCAACAGGTAAAAAGGGTATCACAGTATCCCCTAACCACCCTACCATTCAGGATACCATTCCTGTGGTGGGAGAAACCTCTCCTGGGGTGGCACCTGTTCCAAGGGAATCATCAGTTGGCAAAACTGTACTCCCTGAGGTGGAAGTACCTCTCTGTGGGATAACTAACATTGGTGAGAAAAAGAGCACCATTTTAGTTAACATGGAGCATCCCTCCAACCCTCCCAGAGAAACTTTAGTGCAGAAACTCTGCACTGCCTCACAACACTTAGGACAGCATCCCTGCCCTAGTGTGGAGCTGATAGGACAGCATCCCTGCCCTGCTCCAACCCAAGAGAAACAGCATCCCTGTTCTCTCTTCCAGCCATATGGACAAAGTTTTTGCCCAGCTATGGCTTTTCTGAGACAGCATCCCTGTCTGGCATTTCCATCACTACAAATAGGTTCAGTGGACAATTCCCACTGCTCTAAACTAAAACTTACTGATAGAAACTCTGAAAATACATCTTCACATTGTTGCTTAGCTAAAAAACTTCAAACAGGGTGGTTTACATCCCCACAGGGAAGTAACCATATAGTGGATGATAAAGGGAGTAACCAGTCTATTGCAGAGCTACTCTCTACTTATCACCACTTAGACAATAAAGTCTCAACTGGCCAAGGTTAGCCTTATTGTCCTTCGTTTGGGGGGGGTTGTGTGAGAAGGTAGCCTCTTTCTAGCCTTGTTACCCCCACTTTTGGCCTGTTTGTGAGTGTATGTCAGGGTGTTTGTCACTGTTTTCACTGTCTCACTGGGATCCTGATAGCCAGGCCTCAGTGCTCATAGTGAAAACACTATGGCCCTCATTCTGACCCTGGCGGTTCTCTACCGCCAGGGCCAACGGGGGCGGGAGCACCGCCGACAGGCCGGCGGTGCTCCCTTGGTCATTCTGACCGCGGCGCTTTGGCCGCGGTCAGAACGGGAAAACCGGCGGTCTCCCGCCGGTTTTCCACTGCCCCTTAGAATCCTCCAAGGCGGCGCAGCTCGCTGCGCCGCCGAGGGGATTCTGACCCCCCCCTACCGCCATCCTGTTCTTGGCGGGAAAGCCGCCATGAACAGGATGGCGGTAGGGGGGGTCGCGGGGCCCCTGGGGGCCCCTGCCGTGCCCATGCCCATGGCATGGGCACGGCAGGGGCCCCCTAACAGGGCCCAACTAGGCTTTTCAGTGTCTGCGATGCAGACACTGAAAAGCGCGACGGGTGCTGCTGCACCCGTCGCACGCCTTCCACTCCGCCGGCTCGATTCCGAGCCGGCTTCCTTGTGGAAGGCGCTTTCCCGCTGGGCCGGCGGGCAATCTGAATCAGATCGCCCGCCGGCCCAGCGGGAAAGTCAGAATACCCCTCGCGGTCTATTGACCGCGGGGCGGTATTCAGGCGGCTTCCGACGGGCGGGCGGCAACCGCCGCCCGCCTAGGTCGGAATGACCACCTATGTTTTCAGTATGTTTGTTATGTGTCACTGGGATCCTGCTGGTCAGGACCCCAGTGCTCATAGGTTTGTGGCCTATATGTATGTGTCACTGGGACCCTGTCACACAGGGCCCCAGTGCTCATAGGTGTGCATGTATGTGTTCCCTGTGTGGTGCCTAACTGTCTCACTGAGGCTCTGCTAACCAGAACCTCAGTGGTTATGCTCTCTCATTACTTTCAAATTGTCACTGACAGGCTAGTGACCATTTTTACCAATTCACATTGGCTTACTGGAACACCCTTATAATTCCCTAGTATATGGTACTGAGGTACCCAGGGTATTGGGGTTCCAGGAGATCCCTATGGGCTGCAGCATTTCTTTTGCCACCCATAGGGAGCTCTGACAATTCTTACACAGGCCTGCCACTGCAGCCTGAGTGAAATAACGTCCACGTTATTTCACAGCCATTTTACACTGCACTTAAGTAACTTATAAGTCACCTATATGTCTAACCTTTACCTGGTAAAGGTTAGGTGCAAAGTTACTTAGTGTGAGGGCACCCTGGCACTAGCCAAGGTGCCCCCACATTGTTCAGAGCCAATTCCCTGAACTTTGTGAGTGCGGGGACACCATTACACGCGTGCACTACATATAGGTCACTACCTATATGTAGCTTCACAATGGTAACTCCGAATATGGCCATGTAACATGTCTATGATCATGGAATTGCCCCCTCTATGCCATCCTGGCATGGTTGGCACAATCCCATGATCCCAGTGGTCTGTAGCACAGACCCTGGTACTGCCAAACTGCCCTTCCTGGGGTTTCACTGCAGCTGCTGCTGCTGCCAACCCCTCAGACAGGCATCTGCCCTCCTGGGGTCCAGCCAGGCCTGGCCCAGGATGGCAGAACAAAGAACTTCCTCTGAGAGAGGGTGTGACACCCTCTCCCTTTGGAAAATGGTGTGAAGGCAGGGGAGGAGTAGCCTCCCCCAGCCTCTGGAAATGCTTTCTTGGGCACAGATGTGCCCAATTCTGCATAAGCCAGTCTACACCGGTTCAGGGACCCCTTAGCCCCTGCTCTGGCGCGAAACTGGACAAAGGAAAGGGGAGTGACCACTCCCCTGACCTGCACCTCCCCTGGGAGGTGTCCAGAGCTCCTCCAGTGTGCTCCAGACCTCTGCCATCTTGGAAACAGAGGTGCTGCTGGCACACTGGACTGCTCTGAGTGGCCAGTGCCACCAGGTGACGTCAGAGACTCCTGCTGATAGGCTCCTTCAGGTGTTAGTAGCCTATCCTCTCTCCTAGGTAGCCAAACCCTCTTTTCTGGCTATTTAGGGTCTCTGTCTCTGGGGAAACTTCAGATAACGAATGCAAGAGCTCATCAGAGTTCCTCTGCATCTCTCTCTTCACCTTCTGATAAGGAAACGACCGCTGACCGCGCTGGAAGCCTGCAAACCTGCAACATAGTAGCAAAGACGACTACTGCAACTCTGTAACGCTGGTCCTGCCACCTTCTCAACTGTTTTCCTGCTTGTGCATGCTGTGGGGGTAGCCTGCCTCCTCTCTGCACCAGAAGCTCCGAAGAAATCTCCCGTGGGTCGACGGAATCTTCCCCCTGCAACCGCAGGCACCAAAAAGCTGCATCACCGGTCCCTTGGGTCTCCTCTCAGCACGACGAGCGAGGTCCCTCGAATCCAGTGACTGTGTCCAAGTGACCCCCACAGTCCAGTGACTCTTCAGCCCAAGTTTGGTGGAGGTAAGTCCTTGCCTCACCTCACTGGGCTGCATTGCTGGGAACCGCGACTTTGCAGCTACTCCGGCCCCTGTGTACTTCCGGCGGAAATCCTTTGTGCACAGCCAAGCCTGGGTCCACGGCACTCTAACCTGCATTGCACGACTTTCTAAGTTGGTCTCCGTCGACGTGGGACTCCTTTGTGCAACTTCGGCGAGCACCGTTTCACGCATCCTCGTAGTGCCTGTTTCTGGCACTTCTCTGGGTGCTACCTGCTTCAGTGAGGACTCTTTGTCTTGCTCGACGTTCCCTCTCTCTTCAGGTCCAATTTGCGACCTCCTGGTCCTTCCTGGGCCCAAGCAGCGTCCAAAAACGCCAAAGGCACGATTTGCAACTAGCAAGGCTTGTTGGCGTCCTTTCAGCGGGAAAACACTTCTGCACGACTCTCCAAGGCGAGCGGGATCCGTCCACCAAAGGGGAAGTCTCTAGCCCTTTTCGTTCCTGCAGAAACCTCAGCTTCTTCTGTCCAGTAGAAGCTTCTATGCACCCGCAGCTGGCATTTCCTGGGCATCTGCCCATCTCCGACTTGCTTGTGACTTTTGGACTTGGTCCCCTTTTTCCACAGGTACCCTAGATTGGAAATCCACAGTTGTTGCATTGCTGGTTTGTGTCTTTCCTGCATTATTCCTCTAACACGACTTCTTTGTCCTTAGGGGAACTTCAGTGCACTTTGCACTCACTTCTCAGGGTCTTGGGGAGGGTTATTTTTCTAACTCTCACTATTTTCTAATAGTCCCAGCGACCCTCTACAAGGTCACATAGGTTTGGGGTCCATTTGTGGTTCGCATTCCACTTTTGGAGTATATGGTTTGTGTTGCCCCTATCCCTATGTTTCCCATTGCATCCTATCGTAACTATACATTGTTTGCACTGTTTTCTAAGACTATACTGCATATTTTTGCTATTGTGTATATATATCTTGTGTATATTTCCTATCCTCTCACTGAGGGTACACTCTAAGATACTTTGGCATATTGTCATAAAAATAAAGTACCTTTATTTTTAGTATAACTGTGTATTGTGTTTTCTTATGATATTGTGCATATGACACTAAGTGGTACTGTAGTAGCTTCACTTGTCTCCTAGTTCAGCCTAAGCTGCTCTGCTAAGCTACCATTATCTATCAGCCTAAGCTGCTAGACACCCTATACACTAATAAGGGATAACTGGGCCTGGTACAAGGTGCAAGTACCCCTTGGTACTCACTACAAGCCAGTCCAGCCTCCCACATTGGTTGTGCAGCGGTGGGATAAGTGCTTTGAGACTACTTACCACTCTTGTCATTGTACTTTTCATAAGAGAAAAATATACAAAACAAGGTCAGTGTATATACACATAGCCAAAAAGTTTTGCATTTCCTCTTTTCACTCTTTTCTAAGTGCTGAAAAGTACTTCTAACTTTCTAAAAAGTTCTAAAAAGTTTTTAAAAGTTTTTTTCTGTCTTTCCAAAAAGTTCTGAAAACTTTTTTCTCTTTTTCTATCACTTTAACTCTCTCTAAAAATGTCTGGCACAGGCCAAAGTGTTGATCTGTCCAAACTTACATATGACAACCTTAGCTGGAAAAGAGCAAGGAGTCTCTGTATAGAGAGAGGTTTGAGTGTAGGGAAGAATCCTGCCTTGGAACTGTTAATTAACATGCTTAGAGAACAGGATAAGGCCATAGGTGCCCCATCTGTTGAAAAAGTACCTAATAGTTCCCAATCTGATTCAGGGACTCCCCCAGGAAAAGATTCAGGAAAGAAACATTCTAGCCTGCCCATTACTAGACAATCTAGCATAGATGGTAATGATGATGAGCCACACCAAGTAAATAGTGTTGTCTCACATCATAGCAAAAGCATTTATTCACACCATTCTGGTAGTAATGTTTCTGTAAACCAAGCTGTTAAGTTGGCTTCTGTAAGGGACAGGTCTCCTTCTGTTCATTCCCATCATAGCTCTGTTTCTAGAAATGTCCCTCCCACCAACCCTGATGACAGAATGTTAGAGAGGGAACTCAATAAGTTGAGGGTGGAACAAACCAGACTGAAGCTTAAAAAGCAACAGCTGGATTTGGATAGACAGTCTTTTGAATTAGAGAAGGAAAGACAGAAGTTGGGTTTAGATACCCATGGTGGCAGCAGCAGTATTCCCCATAGTCATCCTGCAAAGAGCATGATTCCAGGAATCTGCACAAGATAGTTCCCCCTTATAAGGAGGGGGATGACATTAACAAGTGGTTTGCTGCACTTGAGAGGGCCTGTGTTGTACAGGATGTCCCTCAAAGGCAGTGGGCTGCTATCCTATGGCTATCATTTAGTGGAAAAGGTAGGGATAGGCTCCTTACTGTGAAAGAAAATGATGCTAATAATTTCCAAGTTCTTAAGAATGCACTCCTGGATGGTTATGGCTTAACCACTGAACAGTACAGGATAAAGTTCAGAGAGACCAAAAAGGAGTCTTCACAAGACTGGGTTGATTTTATTGACCATTCAGTGAAGGCCTTGGAGGGGTGGTTACATGGCAGTAAAGTTACTGATTATGACAGCCTGTATAACACAATCCTGAGAGAGCATATACTTAATAATTGTGTGTCTGATTTGTTGCACCAGTACCTGGTAGACTCTGATCTGACCTCTCCCCAAGAATTGGGAAAGAAGGCAGACAAATGGGTCAGAACAAGGGTGAACAGAAAAGTTCATACAGGGGGTGACAAAGATGGCAATAAGAAGAAAGATGGTGAAAAATCTCAAGATAAGCATGGGGATAAGGGTAAAACCAAAGATCCCACTTCAAATCTTAAACACTCTTCAGAGGGTGGGGATAAAACAAATTCTTCCTCTTCTTCCCAACCTGCACACATTAAAAAGCCTTGGTGCTTTGTGTGTAAAAACAGAGGCCATAGGCCAGGGGATAAGTCCTGTCCAGGTAAACCCCCTGAGCCTACCACCACTAATACATCAAGCTCTAGTGCCCCTAGCAGTAGTGGTACTAGTGGTGGGACTGCTGGCAACAGTCAAGCAAAGGGTGTAGTTGGGTTCACTTATGGGTCCATAGTGGAAACTGATGTAATCAGTCCCAAGACAGTTTCTGTCACACCTAGTGGCATTGGCCTTGCCACACTGGCTGCTTGTCCCCTTACAATGGATAAGTACAGGCAGACAGTTTCAATAAATGGTGTTGAGGCCTTGGCCTACAGGGACACAGGTGCCAGTTTCACTTTGGTGACTGAAAACCTAGTGCACCCTGATCAACACATCATTGGACAACAGTATAAGATTATTGATGTCCATAACTCCACTAAGTTTCTTCCCTTAGCTATAATTCAGTTTAGTTGGGGTGGAGTTACTGGCCCTAAGCAGGTGGTGGTATCACCTAGCTTACCTGTAGACTGTCTCTTAGGTAATGCCTAGAGGCCTCAGGTTGGGCTGATGTAGAGTTTTATGCCCATGCAGCCATGCTGGGCATCCCTGAAAAATTGTTCCCTCTCATTTCTACTGAAATGAAAAAGCAAAGGAGAGAAGGCCTGAAAACTCAGGAGCCCTCTCCATCAACAGGTAAAAAGGGTATCACAGTATCCCCTAACCACCCTACCATTCAGGATACCATTCCTGTGGTGGGAGAAACCTCTCCTGGGGTGGCACCTGTTCCAAGGGAATCATCAGTTGGCAAAACTGTACTCCCTGAGGTGGAAGTACCTCTCTGTGGGATAACTAACATTGGTGAGAAAAAGAGCACCATTTTAGTTAACATGGAGCATCCCTCCAACCCTCCCAGAGAAACTTTAGTGCAGAAACTCTGCACTGCCTCACAACACTTAGGACAGCATCCCTGCCCTAGTGTGGAGCTGATAGGACAGCATCCCTGCCCTGCTCCAACCCAAGAGAAACAGCATCCCTGTTCTCTCTTCCAGCCATATGGACAAAGTTTTTGCCCAGCTATGGCTTTTCTGAGACAGCATCCCTGTCTGGCATTTCCATCACTACAAATAGGTTCAGTGGACAATTCCCACTGCTCTAAACTAAAACTTACTGATAGAAACTCTGAAAATACATCTTCACATTGTTGCTTAGCTAAAAAACTTCAAACAGGGTGGTTTACATCCCCACAGGGAAGTAACCATATAGTGGATGATAAAGGGAGTAACCAGTCTATTGCAGAGCTACTCTCTACTTATCACCACTTAGACAATAAAGTCTCAACTGGCCAAGGTTAGCCTTATTGTCCTTCGTTTGGGGGGGGGTTGTGTGAGAAGGTAGCCTCTTTCTAGCCTTGTTACCCCCACTTTTGGCCTGTTTGTGAGTGTATGTCAGGGTGTTTGTCACTGTTTTCACTGTCTCACTGGGATCCTGATAGCCAGGCCTCAGTGCTCATAGTGAAAACACTATGTTTTCAGTATGTTTGTTATGTGTCACTGGGATCCTGCTGGTCAGGACCCCAGTGCTCATAGGTTTGTGGCCTATATGTATGTGTCACTGGGACCCTGTCACACAGGGCCCCAGTGCTCATAGGTGTGCATGTATGTGTTCCCTGTGTGGTGCCTAACTGTCTCACTGAGGCTCTGCTAACCAGAACCTCAGTGGTTATTCTCTCTCATTACTTTCAAATTGTCACTGACAGGCTAGTGACCATTTTTACCAATTCACATTGGCTTACTGGAACACCCTTATAATTCCCTAGTATATGGTACTGAGGTACCCAGGGTATTGGGGTTCCAGGAGATCCCTATGGGCTGCAGCATTTCTTTTGCCACCCATAGGGAGCTCTGACAATTCTTACACAGGCCTGCCACTGCAGCCTGAGTGAAATAACGTCCACGTTATTTCACAGCCATTTTACACTGCACTTAAGTAACTTATAAGTCACCTATATGTCTAACCTTTACCTGGTAAAGGTTAGGTGCAAAGTTACTTAGTGTGAGGGCACCCTGGCACTAGCCAAGGTGCCCCCACATTGTTCAGAGCCAATTCCCTGAACTTTGTGAGTGCGGGGACACCATTACACGCGTGCACTACATATAGGTCACTACCTATATGTAGCTTCACAATGGTAACTCCGAATATGGCCATGTAACATGTCTATGATCATGGAATTGCCCCCTCTATGCCATCCTGGCATGGTTGGCACAATCCCATGATCCCAGTGGTCTGTAGCACAGACCCTGGTACTGCCAAACTGCCCTTCCTGGGGTTTCACTGCAGCTGCTGCTGCTGCCAACCCCTCAGACAGGCATCTGCCCTCCTGGGGTCCAGCCAGGCCTGGCCCAGGATGGCAGAACAAAGAACTTCCTCTGAGAGAGGGTGTGACACCCTCTCCCTTTGGAAAATGGTGTGAAGGCAGGGGAGGAGTAGCCTCCCCCAGCCTCTGGAAATGCTTTCTTGGGCACAGATGTGCCCAATTCTGCATAAGCCAGTCTACACCGGTTCCGGGACCCCTTAGCCCCTGCTCTGGCGCGAAACTGGACAAAGGAAAGGGGAGTGACCACTCCCCTGACCTGCACCTCCCCTGGGAGGTGTCCAGAGCTCCTCCAGTGTTCTCCAGACCTCTGCCATCTTGGAAACAGAGGTGCTGCTGGCACACTGGACTGCTCTGAGTGGCCAGTGCCACCAGGTGACGTCAGAGACTCCTGCTGATAGGCTCCTTCAGGTGTTAGTAGCCTATCCTCTCTCCTAGGTAGCCAAACCCTCTTTTCTGGCTATTTAGGGTCTCTGTCTCTGGGGAAACTTCAGATAACGAATGCAAGAGCTCATCAGAGTTCCTCTGCATCTCTCTCTTCACCTTCTGATAAGGAAACGACCGCTGACCGCGCTGGAAGCCTGCAAACCTGCAACATAGTAGCAAAGACGACTACTGCAACTCTGTAACGCTGGTCCTGCCACCTTCTCGACTGTTTTCCTGCTTGTGCATGCTGTGGGGGTAGCCTGCCTCCTCTCTGCACCAGAAGCTCCGAAGAAATCTCCCGTGGGTCGCCGGAATCTTCCCCCTGCAACCGCAGGCACCAAAAAGCTGCATCACCGGTCCCTTGGGTCTCCTCTCAGCACGACGAGCGAGGTCCCTCGAATCCAGCGACTCTGTCCAAGTGACCCCCACAGTCCAGTGACTCTTCAGCCCAAGTTTGGTGGAGGTAAGTCCTTGCCTCACCTCGCTGGGCTGCATTGCTGGGAACCGCGACTTTGCAGCTACTCCGGCCCCTGTGTACTTCCGGCGGAAATCCTTTGTGCACAGCCAAGCCTGGGTCCACGGCACTCTAACGTGTTGCACGACTTTCTAAGTTGGTCTCCGGCGACGTGGGACTCCTTTGTGCAACTTCGGGAGCACCGTTTCACGCATCCTCGTAGTGCCTGTTTCTGGCACTTCTCTGGGTGCTACCTGCTTCAGTGAGGGCTCTTTGTCTTGCTCGATGTCCCCTCTCTCTTCAGGTCCAATTTGCGACCTCCTGGTCCCTCCTGGGCCCCAGCAGCGTCCAAAAACGCTAAACGCACGATTTGCGACTAGCAAGGATTGTTGGCGTCCTTTCAGCGGGAAAGCACTTCTGCACGACTCTCCAAGGCGAGAGGGATCCGTCCACCAAAGGGGAAGTCTCTAGCCCTTTTCGTTACTACAGAAACCTCAGCTTCTTCTGTCCAGTAGAAGCTTCTTTGCACCCGCAGCTGGGATTTCCTGGGCATCTGCCCATCTCCGACTTGCTTGTGACTTTTGGACTTGGTCCCCTTGTTCCACAGGTACCCTAGATTGGAAATCCACAGTTGTTGCATTGCTGGTTTGTGTCTTTCCTGCATTATTCCTCTAACACGACTTCTTTGTCCTTAGGGGAACTTCAGTGCACTTTGCACTCACTTCTCAGGGTCTTGGGGAGGGTTATTTTTCTAACTCTCACTATTTTCTAATAGTCCCAGCGACCCTCTACAAGGTCACATAGGTTTGGGGTCCATTCGTGGTTCGCATTCCACTTTTGGAGTATATGGTTTGTGTTGCCCCTATCCCTATGTTTCCCATTGCATCCTATTGTAACTATACATTGTTTGCACTGTTTTCTAAGACTATACTGCATATTTTTGCTATTGTGTATATATATCTTGTGTATATTTCCTATCCTCTCACTGAGGGTACACTCTAAGATACTTTGGCATATTGTCATAAAAATAAAGTACCTTTATTTTTAGTATAACTGTGTATTGTGTTTTCTTATGATATTGTGCATATGACACTAAGTGGTACTGTAGTAGCTTCACATGTCTCCTAGTTCAGCCTAAGCTGCTCTGCTAAGCTACCATTATCTATCAGCCTAAGCTGCTAGACACCCTATACACTAATAAGGGATAACTGGGCATGGTACAAGGTGCAAGTACCCCTTGGTACTCACTACAAGCCAGTCCAGCCTCCTACAGTGAGACAACACTATTTGTATGGTGAGGCTCTCCATCATTACCAACTATGCTAGACTGTCTAGTAATGGGCAGGCTAGGAAGTTTCTTTCCTGAATCTTTTCCTGGGGGAGTCCCTGGATCAGATTGGGAACCATTTGCTACTTTTTCAACAGATGTGGCCCCTATGGCCTTATCTTGTTCTCTAAGCATGTTAAGCAATAATTCCAAAGAAGGATTCTTCCCTACACTCAAACCTCTCTCTATGCAGAGACTCCTTGCTCCTTTCCAGCTAAGGTGATCATATGCAAGTTTGGACAGATCAACATTTTGGCCTGTGCCAGACATTTTTAGAGAGAGTTAAAGTGATAGAAAAAGAGAAAAATGTTTTCATAACTTTTTAGAAAGACGGAAAAAAACTTTTTAAACTTTTAAGAACTTTTTGAAAGTTTAGAAGTACTTTTCAGCACTTAGAAAAGAGTGAAAAGAGGAAATGCAAAACTTTTTGGCTATGTGTATATACACTGACCTTGTTTTGTATATTTTTCTCTTATGAAAAGTACAATGACAAGAGTGGTAAGTAGTCTCAAAGCACTTATCCCACCGCTGCACAACCAATGTAGGAGGCTGGACTGGCTTGTAGTGAGTACCAAGGGGTACTTGCACCTTGCACCAGGCCCAGTTATCCCTTATTAGTGTATAGGGTGTCTAGCAGCTTAGGCTGATAGATAATGGTAGCTTAGCAGAGCAGCTTAGGCTGAATTAGGAGACGTGTGAAGCTACTACAGTACCACTCAGTGTCATATGCACAATATCATAAGAAAACACAATACACAGTTATACTAAAAATAAAGGTACTTTATTTTTATGACTGTAGGAAAGTACCATCTTGCCTGGCATGTTACCCCCATTTTTCACTGTATATATGTTGTTTTAGTTGTATGTGTCACTGGGACCCTGGTAGCCCAGGGCCCCAGTGCTCATAAGTGTGCCTGAATGTGTTACCTGTGTAGTGACTAACTGTCTCATTGAGACTCTGCTAATCAGAACCTCAGTGGTTATGCTCTCTCATTTCTTTCCAAATTGTCACTGACAGGCTAGTGACCATTTTTACCAATTTACATTGGCTTACTGGAACACCCTTATAATTCCCTAGTATATGGTACTGAGGTACCCAGGGTATGGGGGTTCCAGGAGATCCCTATGGGCTGCAGCATTTCTTTTGCCACCCATAGGGAGTTCTGACAATTCTTACACAGGCCTGCCACTGCAGCCTGAGTGAAATAACGTCCATGTTATTTCACAGCCATTTTACACTGCACTTAAGTAACTTATAAGTCACCTATATGTCTAACCTTTACCTGGTAAAGGTTAGGTGCAAAGTTACTTAGTGTGAGGGCACCCTGGCACTAGCCAAGGTGCCCCCACATTGTTCAGAGCCAATTCCCTGAACTTTGTGAGTGCGGGGACACCATTACACGCGTGCACTACATATAGGTCACTACCTATATGTAGCTTCACCATGGTAACTCCGAATATGGCCATGTAACATGTCTATGATCATGGAATGGCCCCCTCTATACCATCCTGGCATAGTTGGCACAATCCCATGATCCCAGTGGTCTGTAGCACAGACCCTGGTACTGCCAAACTGCCCTTCCTGGGGTTTCACTGCAGCTGCTGCTGCTGCCAACCCCTCAGACAGGCAGCTGCCCTCCTGGGGTCCAGCCAGGCCTGGCCCAGGATGGCAGAACAAAGAACTTCCTCTGAGAGAGGGTGTGACACCCTCTCCCTTTGGAAAATGGTGTGAAGGCAGGGGAGGAGTAGCCTCCCCCAGCCTCTGGAAATGCTTTGTTGGGCACAGATGTGCCCAATTCTGCATAAGCCAGTCTACACCGGTTCAGGGACCCCTTAGCCCCTGCTCTGGCACGAAACTGGACAAAGGAAAGGGGAGTGACCACTCCCCTGACCTGCACCTCCCCTGGGAGGTGCCCAGAGCTCCTCCAGTGTGCTCCAGACCTCTGCCATCTTGGAAACAGAGGTGCTGCTGGCACACTGGACTGCTCTGAGTGGCCAGTGCCACCAGGTGACGTCAGAGACTCCTGCTGATAGGCTCCTTCAGGTGTTAGTAGCCTTTCCTCTCTCCTAGGTAGCCAAACCCTCTTTTCTGGCTATTTAGGGTCTCTGTCTCTGGGGAAACTTTAGATAACGAATGCATGAGATCAGCCGAGTTCCTCTGCATCTCTCTCTTCACCTTCTGATAAGGAATCGACCGCTGACCGCGCTGGAAGCCTGCAAACCTGCAACATAGTAGCAAAGACGACTACTGCAAATCTGTAACGCTGATCCTGCGGCCTTCTCGACTGTTTTCCTGCTTGTGCATGCTGTGGGGGTAGCCTGCCTCCTCTCTGCACCAGAAGCTCCAAAGAAATCTCCCGTGGGTCGACGGAATCTTCCCCCTGCAACCGCAGGCACCAAAAAGCTGCATTACCGGTCCCTTGGGTCTCCTCTCAGCACGACGAGCGAGGTCCCTCGAATCCAGCGACACTGTCCAAGTGACCCCCACAGTCCAGTGACTCTTCAGCCCAAGTTTGGTGGAGGTAAGTCCTTGCCTCACCTCGCTGGGCTGCATTGCTGGGAACCGCGACTTTGCAGCTACTCCGGCCCCTGTGCACTTCCGGCGGAAATCCTTTGTGAACAGCCAAGCCTGGGTCTACGGCACTCTAACCTGCATTGCACGACTTTCTAAGTTGGTCTCCGGCGACGTGGGACCTCTTTGTGCAACTTCGGCGAGCACCGTTTCACGCATCCTCGTAGTGCCTGTTTCTGGCACTTCTCTGGGAGCTACCTGCTTCAGTGAGGGCTCTTTGTCTTGCACGACGTCCCCTCTCTCTTCAGGTCCAATTTGCGACCTCCTGGTCCCTCCTGGGCCCCAGCAGCGTCCAAAAACGCGAAACGCACGATTTGCGTCTAGCAAGGCTTGTTGGCGTCCTTCCGGCAGGAAATCACTTCTGCACGACTCTCCAAGGCAAGCGGAATCCGTCCACCAAAGGGGAAGTCTCTAGCCCTTTTCGTTCCTGCAGAAACCTCAGCTTCTTCTGTCCAGTCGAAGCTTCTTTGCACCCGCAGCTGGCATTTCCTGGGCATCTGCCCATCTCCGACTTGCTTGTGACTTTTGGACTTGGTCCCCTTGTTCCACAGGTACCCTAGATTGGAAATCCACAGTTGTTGCATTGTTGGTTTGTGTCTTTCCTGCATTATTCGTCTAACACGACTTCTTTGTCCTTAGGGGAACTTTAGTGCACTTTGCACTCACTTTTCAGGGTCTTGGGGAGGGTTATTTGTCTAACTCTCACTATTTTCTAATAGTCCCAGCGACCCTCTACAAGGTCACATAGGTTTGGGGTCCATTCGTGGTTCGCATTCCACTTTTGGAGTATATGGTTTGTGTTGCCCCTATCCCTATGTTTCCCCCATTGCATCCTATTGTAACTATACATTGTTTGCACTGTTTTCTAAGACTATACTGCATATTTTTGCTATTGTGTATATATATCTTGTGTATATTTCCTATCCTCTCACTGAGGGTACACCCTAAGATACTTTGGCATATTGTCATAAAAATAAAGTACCTTTATTTTTAGTATAACTGTGTATTGTGTTTTCTTATGATATTGTGCATATGACACTAAGTGGTACTGTAGTAGCTTCACACGTCTCCTAGTTCAGCCTAAGCTGCTCTGCTAAGCTACCATTATCTATCAACCTAAGCTGCTAGACACCCTATACACTAATAAGGGATAACTGGGCCTGGTGCAAGGTGCAAGTACCCCTTGGTACTCACTACAAGCCAGTCCAGCCTCCTACAATGACAATATGCCAAAGTATCTTAGAGTGTACCCTCAGTGAGAGGATGGGAAATATACACAAGATATATATACACAATAGCAAAAATATGCAGTATAGTCTTAGAAAACTGTGCAAACAATGTATAGTTACAATAGGATGCAATGGGGAAACATAGGGATAGGGGCAACACAAACCATATACTCCAAAAGTGGAATGCGAACCACGAATGGACCCCAAACCTATGTGACCTTGTAGAGGGTCGCTGGGACTATTAGAAAATAGTGAGAGTTAGACAAATAACCCTCCCCAAGACCCTGAAAAGTGAGTGCAAAGTGCACTAAAGTTCCCCTAAGGACAAAGAAGTCGTGTTAGACGAATAATGCAGGAAAGACACAAACCAACAATGCAACAACTGTGGATTTCCAATCTAGGGTACCTGTGGAACAACGGGACCAAGTCCAAAAGTCACAAGCAAGTCGGAGATGGGCAGATGCCCAGGAAATGCCAGCTGCGGGTGCAAAGAAGCTTCTACTGGACAGAAGAAGCTGCAGTTTCTGCAGGAATAAAAAGAGCTAGAGACTTCCCCTTTGGTGGACCGATCCCACTCGCCGTGGAGAGTTGTGTAGAAGTGTTTTCCCGCCGAAAGAATGCCAACAAGCCTTGCTAGCTGCAAACCGTGCGGTTATTGTTTTTGGATGCTGCTGTGGCCCTGGAGGGACCAGGAGGTCGCAAATTGGACCAGGGGAGAGAGGGGACGTCGAGCAAGACAAGGAGCCCTCTCAGCAGCAGGTAGCACCCGGAAAAGTGCCAGAAACAGGCACTACGAAGATGCGTGAAATGGTGCTCACCCGAAGTCGCACAAAGGAGTCCCACGTCGCCGGAGACCAACTTAGAATGTCGTGCAATGCAGGTTAGAGTGCCGTGGACCCAGGCTTGGCTGTGCACAAAGGATTTCCGCTGGAAATGCACAGGGGCCGGAGTAGCTGCAAAAGTCGCGGTTCCCAGCAATGCAGCCCAGCGAGGTGAGGCAAGGACTTACCTCCACCAAACTTGGACTGAAGAGTCACTGGACTGTGGGGGTCACTTGGACAGAGTTGCTGGATTCGAGGGACCTCGCTCGTTGTGCTGAGAGGAGACCCAAGGGACCGGTAATGCAGCTTTTTGGTGCCTGCGGTTGCAGGGGGAAGATTCCGTCGACCCACGGGAGATTTCTTCAGAGCTTCTGGTGCAGAGAGGAGGCAGACTACCCCCACAGCATGCACAAGCAGGAAAACAGTCGAGAAGGCGGCAGGATCAGCGTTACAGAGTTGCAGTAGTCGTCTTTGCTACTATGTTGCAGGTTTGCAGGCTTCCAGCGCGGTCAGCAGTCGATTCCTTGGCAGAAGGTGAAGAGAGAGATGCAGAGGAACTCGGATGAGCTCTTGCATTCGTTATCTAAAGTTTCCCCAGAGACAGAGACCCTAAATAGCCAGAAAAGAGGGTTTGGCTACCTAAGAGAGAGGATAGGCTAGCAACACCTGAAGGAGCCTATCACAAGGAGTCTTTGACGTCACCTGGTGGCACTGGCCACTCAGAGCAGTCCAGTGTGCCAGCAGCACCTCTGTTTCCAAGATGGCAGAGGTCTGGAGCACACTGGAGGAGCTCTGGACACCTCCCAGGGGAGGTGCAGGTCAGGGGAGTGGTCACTCCCCTTTCCTTTGTCCAGTTTCGCGCCAGAGCAGGGCTAAGGGGTCCCCTGAACCGGTGTAGACTGGCTTATGCAGAATTGGGCACCTCTGTGCCCAACAAAGCATTTCCAGAGGCTGGGGGAGGCTACTCCTCCCCTGCCTTCACACCATTTTCCAAAGGGAGAGGGTGTCACACCCTCTCTCAGAGGAAGTTCTTTGTTCTACCATCCTGGGCCAGGCCTGGCTGGACCCCAGGAGGGCAGATGCCTGTCTGAGGGGTTGGCAGCAGCAGCAGCTGCAGTGAAACCCCAGGAAGGGCAGTTTGGCAGTACCAGGGTCTGTGCTACAGACCACTGGGATCATGGGATTGTGCCAACTATGCCAGGATGGCATAGAGGGGGCAATTCCATGATCATAGACATGTTACATGGCCATATTCGGAGTTACCATTGTGAAGCTACATATAGGTAGTGACCTATATGTAGTGCACGCGTGTAATGGTGTCCCCGCACTCACAAAGTTCAGGGAATTGGCTCTGAACAATGTGGGGGCACCTTGGCTAGTGCCAGGGTGCCCTCACACTAAGTAACTTTGCACCTAACCTTTACCAGGTAAAGGTTAGACATATAGGTGACTTATAAGTTACTTAAGTGCAGTGTAAAATGGCTGTGAAATAACGTGGACGTTATTTCACTCAGGCTGCAGTGGCAGGCCTGTGTAAGAATTGTCAGAGATCCCTATGGGTGGCAAAAGAAATGCTGCAGCCCATAGGGATCTCCTGGAACCCCAATACCCTGGGTACCTCAGTACCATATACTAGGGAATTATAAGGGTGTTCCAGTAAGCCAATGTAAATTGGTAAAAATGGTCACTAGCCTGTTAGTGACAATTTGGAACGAAATGAGAGAGCATAACCACTGAGGTTCTGATTAGCAGAGCCTCAGTGAGACAGTTAGTCACTACACAGGTAACACATTCAGGCACACTTATGAGCACTGGGGCCCTGGGTTACCAGGGTCCCAGTGACACATACAACTAAAACAACATATATACAGTGAAAGATGGGGGTAACATGCCAGGCAAGATGGTACTTTCCTACAAGGGGCCTTCACCACTATCACGTATCTGTTTGTGATGCACTGGTGGTGAAGGCGTCTAAGCCATACCTACAAGGTCAGTTTGTGTAGTGTAACATGGACTGGTAGATATGGAGTGAGGCAACGCGGCAGACATCAGTGTGTTTTGCATCACTCTGTATCAGGGAGGGGTTTCCATGGGTTTTGTGTGGGTGTTCCTACACAACACCCATCGATTTTGAGGCATTCTCAGACATACAAGGTTTTGTAAACCTGTGAATGTGTCAAAACCTTACCCTAACTTTTCTGTTCACCCTTGTTCTGACCCATTTGTCTGCCTTCTTTCCCAATTCTTGGGGAGAGGTCAGATCAGAGTCCACCAAGTACTGGTGCAACAAATCAGACACACAATTATTAAGAATATGCTCTCTCAGGATCAAGTTATACAGGCTGTCATAATCAGTAACTTTACTGCCATGTAACCACCCCTCCAAGGCCTTCACTGAATGGTCAATGAAATCAACCCAGTCTTGTGAAGACTCCTTTTTGGTCTCTCTGAACTTTATCCTGTATTGTTCAGTGGTTAAGCCATAACCATCCAGGAGTGCATTCTTAAGAACTTTGTAATCATTAGCTTCATTTTCTTTCACAGTAAGGAGCCTATCCCTACCTTTTCCACTAAATGATAGCCATAGGATAGCAGCCCACTGCCTTTGAGGGACATCCTGTACAGCACAGGCCCTCTCAAGTGCAGCAAACCACTTGTTAATGTCATCCCCCTCCTTATAAGGGGGAACTATCTTGTGCAGATTCCTGGAATCATGCTCTTTTGCAGGATGACTATGGGGAATACTGCTGCTGCCACCATGGGTTTCTAAACCCAGTTTCTGTCTCTCCTTCTCTATTTCTAAAGTCTGTCTCTCCAAATCCAGCTGTTGGTTTTTAAGCTTCAGTCTGGTTTGTTCCACCCTCAACTTATTGAGTTCTCTTTCTAACATTCTGTCATCAGGGTTGGTGGGA
Organism: Pleurodeles waltl; assembly: GCF_031143425.1. Classification (NCBI taxonomy): domain Eukaryota; kingdom Metazoa; phylum Chordata; class Amphibia; order Caudata; family Salamandridae; genus Pleurodeles; species Pleurodeles waltl. Next base: position 192,191,610 of record NC_090443.1, read on the forward strand.
GGGACATTTCTAGACACAGAAGTATGATGAGAATGGACAGAAGGAGACCTGTCCCTTACAGAGGGCACCCTAACAGCTTGGCTGACAGTGTAATGTGAGAGCACACCATCTGTATGATGTGACTCCACCTCAGTACCAACTATGCTAGACTGTCTAGTAATGGGCAGGCTAGAAAGTTTCTTTCCTGAATCTTTTTCCTGGGGGAGTCCCTGGATCAGATTGGGAACCATTAGCTACTTTTTCAACAGATGGGGCACTTTTAGCCTTATCTTGTTCTCTAAGCATGTTAAGTAACAATTCCAAGGAAGGATTCTTCCCTACACTCAAACCTCTTTCTACACAGAGACTCCTTGCTCCTTTCCAGCTAAGGTGGTCATATGCAAGTTTGGACAGATCAACATTTTGGCCTGTGCCAGACATTTTTAGAAAGAGTTAAAGTGATAGAAAAAGGATAAAAAGTTTGTCATAGCTTTTTAGAAAGACAGAGAAAAAAAACTTTTAAAACTTTTTAGAACTTTTTTAGAAAGTTAGAAGTACTTTTCAGCACTTAGAAAAGAGTGAAAAGAGGAAATGCAAAACTTTTTGGTTATGTGTATATACACTGAACTTGTTTTGTATATTTTTCTCTTGAAAAAGTACAATGACAAGAGTGGTAGGTAGTCTCAAAGCACTTATCCCACCGCTGCAAAACCAATGTAGGAGGCTGGACTGGCTTGTAGTGAGTACCAAGGGGTACTTGCACCTTGCACCAGGCCCAGTTATCCCTTATTAGTGTATAGGGTGTCTAGCAGCATAGGCTGATAGATAATGGTAGCTTAGCAGAGCAGCTTAGGCTGAACTAGGAGACGAGTGAAGCTCCTACAGTACCACTTAGTGTCATATGCACAATATCATAAGAAAACACAATACACAGTTATACTAAAAATAAAGGTACTTTATTTTTATGACAATATGCCAAAGTATCTTAGGGTGTACCCTCAGTGAGAGGATAGGAAATATACACAAGATATATATACACAATAGCAAAAATATGCAGTATAGTCTTAGAAAACAGTGCAAACAATGTAAGTGTTGTGAGGCAGTGCAGAGTTTCTGCACTAAAGTTTCTCTGGGAGGGTTGGAGGGATGCTCCATGTTAACTAAAATGGTGCTCTTCTGCTCACCAATGTTAGTTATCCCACAGAGAGGTACTTCTACCTCAGGGAGTACAGCTTTGCCAGCTGATGCTTCCCTTGGAACAGGTGCCACCCCAGGAATGGTATCCTGAATGGCAGGGTGGTTAGGGGATACTGTGATACCCTTTTTACCTGTTGATGGAGAGGGATCCTGAGTTTTCGGGCCTTCTCTCCTTTGCTTTTTCATTTCAGTAGAAATGAGAGGGAACAATTCCTCTGGGATGCCCAGCATGGCTGCATGGGCATAAAACTCTACATCAGCCCAACCTGAGGCCTCTAGGTCATTACCTAAGAGACAATCTACAGGTAAGCTAGGTGATAACACCACCTGCTTAGGGCCAGTAACTCCACCCCAACTAAACTGAATTATAGCTAAGGGAAGAAACTTAGTGGAGTTATGGACATCAATAATCTTATACTGTTGTCCAATGATGTGTTGATCAGGGTGCACTAGGTTTTCAGTCACCAAAGTGATACTGGCACCTGTGTCCCTGTAGGCCAAGGCCTCAACACCATTTATTGAAACTGTTTGCCTGTACTTATCCATTGTAAGGGGACAAGCAGCCAGTGTGGCAAGGCCAATGCCACTAGGTGTGACAGAAACTGTCTTGGGACTGACTACCCCAGTTTCTACTATGGACCCATAAGTGAACCCAACTACACCCTTAACTTGACTGTTGCCAATAGTCCCACCACTAGTACCACTACTGCTAGGGGCACTAGAGCTTGATGTATTAGTGGTGGTAGGCTCAGGTGGTTTACCTGGACAGGACTTATCCCCTGGCCTATGGCCTCTGTTTTTACACACAAAGCACCAATGCTTTTTAAATTGTGTAGGTTGAGAAGAAGAGGAAGAATTTGTTTTATCCCCACCCCCTGAAGAGTGTTTAAGATTTGAAGTGGGATCTTTGGTTTTACCCTTATCCCCATGCTTATCTTGAGATTTTTCACCATCTTTCTTCTTGTTGTTCTCTTTGTCACCCCCTGTATGAACTTTTCTGTTCACCCTTGTTCTGACCCATTTGTCTGCCTTCTTTCCCAATTCTTGGGGAGAGGTCAGATCAGAGTCCACCAAGTACTGGTGCAACAAATCAGACACACAATTATTAAGAATATGCTCTCTCAGGATCAAGTTATTCAGGCTGTCATAATCAGTAACTTTACTGCCATGTAACCACCCCTCCAAGGCCTTCACTGAATGGTCAATGAAATCAACCCAGTCTTGTGAAGACTCCTTTTTGGTCTCTCTGAACTTTATCCTGTATTGTTCAGTGGTTAAGTCATAACCATCCAGGGGTGCATTCTTAAGAACTTTGTAATCATTAGCTTCATTTTCTTTCACAGTAAGGAGCCTATCCCTACCTTTTCCACTAAATGATAGCCATAGGATAGCAGCCCACTGCCTTTGAGGGACATCCTGTACAACACAGGCCCTCTCAAGTGCAGCAAACCACTTGTTAATGTCATCCCCCTCCTTATAAGGGGGAACTATCTTATGCAGATTCCTGGAATCATGCTCTTTTGCAGGATGACTATGGGGAATACTGCTGCTGCCACCATGGGTTTCTAAACCCAGTTTCTGTCTCTCCTTCTCTACTTCTAAAGTCTGTCTACCCAAATCCAGCTGTTGCTTCTTGAGCTTCAGTCTGGTTTGCTCCACTCTCAATCTATTGACCTCCCTTTCTAACAATCTGTCATCAGGGTGGGTGGGAGGGACATGTCTTGAAACAGAAGTATGATGAGAATGGACAGAAGGAGACCTGTCCCTTTCAGAGGGCACCCTAACAGCTTGGCTAACAGACACATCATTTCTACTGTGATGAGAATGAATGTTCTTGCTATGATGTGAGACAACACTATCTGTATGGAGTGACTCAACATCAGTACCAACTATGCTAGACTGTCTAGTAATGGGCAGGCTTGGAAGTTTCTTTCCTGAATCTTTTCCTGGGGGAGTCCCTGGATCAGATTGGGAACCATTAGCTACTTTTTCAACAGATGGGGCACTTTTAGCCTTATCTTGTTCTCTAAGCATGTTAAGTAACAATTCCAAGGAAGGATTCTTCCCTACACTCAACCCTCTCTCTATGCAGAGACTCCTTGCTCCTTTCCAGCTAAGGTGATCATATGCAAGTTTGGACAGATCAACATTTTGGCCTGTGCCAGACATTTTTAGAGAGAGTTAAAGTGATAGAAAAATAGAAAAACGTTTTCAGAACTTTTAGAAAGACAGAAAAAAAACTTTTTAAACTTTTTAGAACTTTTTAGAAAGTTAGAAGTACTTTTCAGCACTTAGAAAAGAGTGAAAAGAGGAAATGCAAAACTTTTTGGTTATGTGTATATACACTGAACTTGTTTTGTATATTTTTCTCTTATGAAAAGTACAACGACAAGAGTGGTAAGTAGTCTCAAAGCACTTATCCCACCGCTGCACAACCAATGTAGGAGGCTGGACTGGCTTGTAGTGAGTACCAAGAGATACTTGCACCTTGCACCAGGCCCAGTTATCCCTTATTAGTGTATAGGGTGTCTAGCAGCTTAGGCTGATAGATAATGGTAGCTTAGCAAGGCAGCTTAGGCTGAACTAGGAGACGTGTGAAGCTACCACAGTACCACTTAGTGTCATATGCACAATATCATAAGAAAACACAATACACAGTTATACTAAAAATAAATGTACTTTATTTTTATGACAATATGCCAAAGTATCTTAGAGTGTACCCTCAGTGAGAGCATAGGAAATATACACAAGATATATATACACAATAGCAAAAATATGCAGTATAGTCTTAGAAAACAGTGCAAACAATGTATAGTTACAATAGGATGCAATGGGGACACATAGGGATAGGGGCAACACAAACCATATACTCCAAAAGTGGAATGCGAACCACGAATGGACCCCAAACCTATGTGACCTTGTAGAGGGTCGCTGGGACTATTAGAAAATAGTGAGAGTTAGAAAAATAACCCTCCCCAAGACCCTGAAAAGTGAGTGCAAAGTGCACTAAAGTTCCCCTAAGGATAAAGCAGTCGTGTTAGAGGAATAATGCAGGAAAGACACAAACCAACAATGCAACAATGATGGATTTCCAATCTTGGGTACCTGTGGAACAAGGGGACCAAGTCCAAAAGTCACAAGCAAGTCGGAGATGGGCAGATTCCCAGGAAATGCCAGCGGTGGATGCAAAGAAGCTTCTACTGGACAGAAGAAGCTGAGGTTTCTGCAGGAATGAAAAGGGATAGAGACTTCCCCTTTGGTGGACGGATCCCTCTTGCAGTGGAGAGTTGTGCAGAAGTGTTTTCACGCCGAAAAAACGCCAACAAGCCTTGCTAGCTGCAAATCGTGCGGTTAGCGTTTTTGGACGCTGCTGTGGCCCAGGAGGGACCAGGAGGTCGCAAATTGGACTAGGAGGTAGAGGGGACGTCGAGCAAGACAAGGAGCTCTCTTAGCAGCAGGTAGCACCCGGAGAAGTGCCAGAAACAGGCACTACGAGGATGCGTGAAACGGTGCTCACCCGAAGTTACACAAAGGAGTCCCACATCGCCGGAGACCAACTTAGAAAGTCGTGCAATGCAAGTTAGAGTGCCGTGGACCCAGGCTTGGCTGTGCACAAAGGACTTCCGCCAGAAGTGCACAGGGGCCGGAGTAGCTGCAAAAGTCACGGTTCCCAGCAATGCAGTCTAGCGAGGTGAAGCAAGGACTTACCTCCACCAAACTTGGACTGAAGAGTCATTGGACTGTGGGAGTCACTTGGACAGAGTTGCTGGATTCGAGGGACCTCGCTCGTTGTGCTGAGAGGAGACCCAAGGGACCGGTAATGCAGCTTTTTGGTGCCTGCGGTTGCAGGGGGAAGATTCCGTCGACCCACGGGAGATTTCTTCAGAGCTTCTAGTGCAGAGAGGAGGCAGACTACCCCCACAGCATGCACCACCAGGAAAACAGTCGAGAAGACGGCAGGATCAGCGTTACAGAGTTGCAGTAGTCGTCTTTGCTACTATGTTGCAGTTTTGCAGGCTTCCAGCGCGGTCAGCAGTCGATTCCTTGGCAGAAGGTGAAGAGAGAGATGCAGTGGAACTCGGATGAGCTCTTGCATTCGTTATCTAAAGTTTCCCCAGAGACAGAGACCCTAAATAGCCAGAAAAGAGGGTTTGGCTACCTAGAAGAGAGGATAGGCTAGCAACACCTGAAGGAGCCTATCAGAAGGAGTCTCTGACGTCACCTGGTGGCACTGGCCACTCAGAGCAGTCCAGTGTGCCAGCAGCACCTCTGTTTCCAAGATGGCAGAGGTCTGGAGCACACTGGAGGAGCTCTGGACACCTCCCAGGGGAGGTGCAGGTCAGGGGAGTGGTCACTCCCCTTTCCTTTGTCCAGTTTCGCGCCAGAGCAGGGCTAAGGGGTCCCCTGAACCGGTGTAGACTGGCTTATGCAGACTTGGGCACATCTGTGCCCAAGAAAGCATTTCCAGAGGCTGGGGGAGGCTACTCCTCCCCTGCCTTCACACCATTTTCCAAAGGGAGAGGGTGTAACACCCTCTCTCAGAGGAAGTTCTTTGTTCTGCCATCCTGGGCCAGGCCTGGCTGGACCCCAGGAGGGCAGATGCCTGTCTGAGGGGTTGGCAGCAGCTGCAGTGAAACCCCAGGAAAGGCAGTTTGGCAGTACCAGGGTCTGTGCTACAGACCACTGGGATCATGGGATTGTGCCAACTATGCCAGGATGGCATAGAGGGGGCAATTCCATGATCATAGACATGTTACATGGCCATATTCGGAGTTACCATTGTGAAGCTACATATAGGTAGTGACCTATATGTAGTGCACGCGTGTAATGGTGTCCCCGCACTCACAAAGTCCGGGGAATTGGCCCTGAACAATGTGGGGGCACCTTGGCTAGTGCCAGGGTGCCCTCACACTAAGTAACTTTGCACCTAACCTTTACCAGGTAAAGGTTAGACATATAGGTGACTTATAAGTTACTTAAGTGCAGTGTAAAATGGCTGTGAAATAACGTGTGCGTTATTTCACTCAGGCTGCAGTGGCAGGCCTGTGTAAGAATTGTCAGAGCTCCCTATGGGTGGCAAAAGAAATGCTGCAGCCCATAGGGATCTCCTGGAACCCCAATACCCTGGGTACCTCAGTACCATATACTAGGGAATTATAAGGGTGTTCCAGTAAGCCAATGTAAATTGGTAAAATTGGTCACTAGCCTGTTAGTGACAATTTGGAAAGAAATGAGAGAGCATAACCACTGAGGTTCTGATTAGCAGAGCCTCAGTGAGACAGTTAGGCACTACACAGGGAACACATACATATAGGCCACAACCTTATGAGCACTGGGGTCCTGGCTAGCAGGGTCCCAGTGACACATAACAAACATACTGAAAACATAGGGTTTTCACTATGAGCACTGGGCCCTGGCTAGCAGGATCCCAGTGAGACAGTGAAAATACCCTGACATACACTCACAAACAGGCCTAAAGTGGGGGTAACAAGGCTAGAAAGAGGCTACTTTCTCACACAACCCCCCCCCCCCCCAAACGAAGGACAATAAGGCTAACCTTGGCCAGTTGAGACTTTATTGTCTAAGTGGTGATAAGTAGAGAGTAGCTCTGCAATAGACTGGTTACTCCCTTTATCATCCACTATATGGTTACTTCCCTGTGGGGATGTAAACCACCCTGTTTGAAGTTTTTTTAGCTAAGCAACAATGTGAAGATGTATTTTCAGAGTTTCTATCAGTACGTTTTAGTTTAGAGCAGTGGGAATTGTCCACTGAACCTATTTGTAGTGATGGAAATGCCAGACAGGGATGCTGTCTCAGAAAAGCCATGGCTGGGCAAAAACTTTGTCCATATGGCTGGAAGAGAGAACAGGGATGCTGTTTCTCTTGGGTTGGAGCAGGGCAGGGATGCTGTTCTATGAGCTCCACACTAGGGCAGGGATGCTGTCCTAAGTGTTGTGAGGCAGTGCAGAGTTTCTGCACTAAAGTTTCTCTGGGAGGGTTGGAGGGATGCTCCATGTTAACTAAAATGGTGCTCTTCTTCTCACCAATGTTAGTTATCCCACAGAGAGGTACTTCTACCTCAGGGAGTACAGCTTTGCCAGCTGATGCTTCCCTTGGAACAGGTGCCACCCCAGGAGAGGTTTCTCCCACCACAGGAATGGTATCCTGAATGGCAGGGTGGTTAGGCGATACTGTGATACCCTTTTTACCTGTTGATGGAGAGGGATCCTGAGTTTTCAGGCCTTCTCTCCTTTGCTTTTTCATTTCAGTAGAAATGAGAGGGAACAATTCCTCTGGGATGCCCAGCATGGCTGCATGGGCATACAACTCTACATCAGCCCAACCTGAGGCCTCTAGGTCATTACCTAAGAGACAGTCTACAGGTAAGCTAGGTGATACCACCACCTGCTTAGGGCCAGTAACTCCACCCCAACTAAACTGAATTATAGCTAAGGGAAGAAACTTAGTGGAGTTATGGACATCAATAATCTTATACTGTTGTCCAATAATGTGTTGATCAGGGTGCACTAGGTTTTCAGTCACCAAAGTGATACTGGCACCTGTGTCCCTGTAGGCCAAGGCCTCAACACCATTTATTGAAACTGTTTGCCTGTACTTATCCATTGTAAGGGGACAAGCAGCCAGTGTGGCAAGGCCAATGCCACTAGGTGTGACAGAAACTGTCTTGGGACTGACTACCCCAGTTTCTACTATGGACCCATAAGTGAACCCAACTACACCCTTAACTTGACTGTTGCAAGCAGTCCCAACACTAGTACCACTACTGCTAGGGGCACTAGAGCTTGATGTATTAGTGGTGGTAGGCTCAGGGGGTTTACCTGGACAGGACTTATCCCCTGGCCTATGGCCTCTGTTTTTACACACAAAGCACCAATGCTTTTTAAATTGTGTAGGTTGAGAAGAAGAGGAAGAATTTGTTTTATCCCTACTCCCTGATGAGTGTTTAAGATTTGAAGTGGGATCTTTGGTTTTACCCTTATCCCCATGCTTATCTTGAGATTTTTCACCATCTTTCTTCTTGTTGTTCTCTTTGTCACCCCCTGTATGAACTTTTCTGTTCACCCTTGTTCTGACCCATTTGTCTGCCTTCTTTCCCAATTCTTGGGAAGAGGTCAGATCAGAGTCCACCAAGTACTGGTGCAACAAATCAGACACACAATTATTAAGAATATGCTCTCTCAGGATCAAGTTATACAGGCTGTCATAATCAGTAACTTTACTGCCATGTAACCACCCCTCCAAGGCCTTCATTGAATGGTCAATGAAATCAACCCAGTCTTGTGAAGACTCCTTTTTGGTCTCTCTGAACTTTATCCTGTATTGTTCAGTGGTTAAGCCATAACCATCCAGGAGTGCATTCTTAAGAACTTTGTAATCATTAGCTTCATTTTCTTTCACAGTAAGGAGCCTATCCCTACCTTTTCCACTAAATGATAGCCATAGGATAGCAGCCCACTGCCTTTGAGGGACATCCTGTACAACACAGGCCCTCTCAAGTGCAGCAAACCACTTGTTAATGTCATCCCCCTCCTTATAAGGGGGAACTATCTTATGCAGATTCCTGGAATCATGCTCTTTTGCAGGATGACTATGGGGAATACTGCTGCTGCCACCATGGGTTTCTAAACCCAGTTTCTGTCTCTCCTTCTCTACTTCTAAAGTCTGTCTACCCAAATCCAGCTGTTGCTTCTTGAGCTTCAGTCTGGTTTGCTCCACTCTCAAACTATTGACCTCCCTTTCTAACAATCTGTCATCAGGGTGGGTGGGAGGGACATGTCTTGAAACAGAAGTATGATGAGAATGGACAGAAGGAGACCTGTCCCTTACAGAGGGCACCCTAACAGCTTGGCTAACAGACACATCATTTCTACTGTGATGAGAATGAATGCTCTAGCTATGATGTGAGACAACACTATCTGTATGGAGTGACTCAACATCAGTACCAACTATGCTAGACTGTCTAGTAATGGGCAGGCTTGGAAGTTTCTTTCCTGAATCTTTTCCTGGGGGAGTCCCTGGATCAGATTGGGAACCATTAGCTACTTTTTCAACAGATGGGGCACTTTTAGCCTTATCTTGTTCTCTAAGCATGTTAAGTAACAATTCCAAGGAAGGATTCTTCCCTACACTCAAACCTCTCTCTATGCAGAGACTCCTTGCTCCTTTCCAGCTAAGGTGATCATATGCAAGTTTGGACAGATCAACATTTTGGCCTGTGCCAGACATTTTTAGAGAGAGTTAAAGTGATAGAAAAATAGAAAAAAGTTTTCAGAACTTTTAGAAAGACAGAAAAAAAACTTTTTAAACTTTTTAGAACTTTTTAGAAAGTTAGAAGTACTTTTCAGCACTTAGAAAAGAGTGAAAAGAGGAAATGCAAAACTTTTTGGTTATGTGTATATACACTGAACTTGTTTTGTATATTTTTCTCTTATGAAAAGTACAATGACAAGAGTGGTAAGTAGTCTCAAAGCACTTATCCCACTGCTGCACAAGCAATGTAGGAGGCTGGACTGGCTTGTAGTGAGTACCAAGAGGTACTTGCACCTTGCACCAGGCCCAGTTATCCCTTATTAGTGTATAGGGTGTCTAACAGCTTAGGCTGATAGATAATGGTAGCTTAGCAGGGCAGCTTAGGCTGAACTAGGAGACGTGTGAAGCTACCACAGTACCACTTAGTGTCATATGCACAATATCATAAGAAAACACAATACAGAGTTATACTAAAAATAAAGGTACTTTATTTTTATGACAATATGCCAAAGTATCTTAGAGTGTACCCTCAGTGAGAGGATAGGAAATATACACAAGATATATATACACAATAGCAAAAATATGCAGTATAGTCTTAGAAAACAGTGCAAACAATGTATAGTTACAATAGGATGCAATGGGGACACATAGGGATAGGGGCAACACAAACCATATACTCCAAAAGTGGAATGCGAACCACGAATGGACCCCAAACCTATGTGACCTTGTAGAGGGTCGCTGGGACTATTAGAAAATAGTGAGAGTTAGAAAAATAACCCTCCCCAAGACCCTGAAAAGTGAGTGCAAAGTGCACTAAAGTTCCCCTAAGGATAAAGCAAGTCAGAGATGGGCAGATGCCCAGGAAATGGCAGTGGTGGATGCAAAGAAGCTTCTACTGGACAGGAGAAGCTAAGGTTTCTGCAGGAACGACAAGGACTAGAGACTTCCCCTTTGGTGGACGGATCCCTCTGGCCGTCGAGAGTCGTGCAGAAGTGTTTTCCCGCCGAAAGAATGCCAACAAGCCTTGCTAGCTGCAAATCGTGCGGTTAGCGTTTTTGGACGCTGCTGTGGCCCAGGTGGGACCAGGAGGTCGCAAATTGGACCAGGAGACAGAAGGGATGTCGAGTAAGACAAGGAGCCCTCTCAGCAGCAGGTAGCACCCGGAGAAGTGCCAGAAACAGGCACTACAAGGATGCGTGAAATGGTGCTCTCCCGAAGTCGCACAAAGGAGTCCCACGTCGCCGGAGACCAACTTAGAAAGTCGTGCAATGCAGGTTAGAGTGCCGTGGACCCAGGCTGGACTGTGCACAAAGGATTTCTACCGGAAGTGCACAGGGGCCGGAGTAGCTGCAAAAGTCGCGGTTCCCAGCAATGCAGTCTGGCGTGGGGAGGCAAGGACTTACCTCCACCAAACTTGGACTGAAGAGTCACTGGACTGTGGGAGTCACTTGGACAGAGTCGCTGGATTCGAGGGACCTCGCTCGTTGTGCTGAGAGGAGACCCAAGGTACCGGTGATGCAGTTCTTTGGTGCCTGCGGTTGCAGGGGGAAGATTCCGTCGACCCACAGGAGATTTCTTCGGAGCTTCTAGTGCAGAGAGGAGGCAGACTACCCCCACAGCATGCACCACCAGGAAAACAGTCGAGAAGGCGGCAGGATCAGCGTTACAGAGTTGCAGTAGTCGTCTTTGCTACTATGTTGCAGTTTTGCAGGCTTCCAGCGCGGTCAGCAGTCGATTCCTTGGCAGAAGGTGAAGAGAGAGATGCAGAGGAACTCGGATGAGCTCTTGCATTCGTTATCTAAGGAATCCCAAGAGACAGAGACCCTAAATAGCCAGAAAAGAGGGTTTGGCTACCTAGGAGAGAGGATAGGCTAGCAACACCTGAAGGAGCCTATCAGAAGGCGTCTCTGACATCATCTGGTGGCACTGGCCACTCAGAGCAGTCCAGTGTGCCAGCAGCACCTCTGTTTCCAAGATGGCAGAGGTCTGGAGCACACTGGAGGAGCTCTGGACACCTCCCAGGGGAGGTGCAGGTCAGGGGAGTGGTCACTCCCCTTTCCTTTGTCCAGTTTCGCGCCAGAGCAGGGCTAAGGGGTCCCCTGAACCGGTGTAGACTGGCTTATGCAGACTTGGGCACATCTGTGCCCAAGAAAGCATTTCCAGAGGCTGGGGGAGGCTACTCCTCCCCTGCCTTCACACCATTTTCCAAAGGGAGAGGGTGTAACACCCTCTCTCAGAGGAAGTTCTTTGTTCTGCCATCCTGGGCCAGGCCTGGCTGGACCCCAGGAGGGCAGATGCCTGTCTGAGGGGTTGGCAGCAGCAGCAGCTGCAGTGAAACCCCAGGAAAGGCAGTTTGGCAGTACCAGGGTCTGTGCTACAGACCACTGGGATCATGGGATTGTGCCAACTATGCCAGGATGGCATAGAGGGGGCAATTCCATGATCATAGACATGTTACATGGCCATATTCGGAGTTACCATTGTGAGGCTACATATAGGTAGTGACCTATATGTAGTGCACGCGTGTAATGGTGTCCCCGCACTCACAAAGTCCAGGGAATTGGCCCTGAACAATGTGGGGGCACCTTGGCTAGTGCCAGGGTGCCCTCACACTAAGTAACTTTGCACCTAACCTTTACCAGGTAAAGGTTAGACATATAGGTGACTTATAAGTTACTTAAGTGCAGTGTAAAATGGCTGTGAAATAACGTGTGCGTTATTTCACTCAGGCTGCAGTGGCAGGCCTGTGTAAGAATTGTCAGAGCTCCCTATGGGTGGCAAAAGAAATGCTGCAGCCCATAGGGATCTCCTGGAACCCCAATACCCTGGGTACCTCAGTACCATATACTAGGGAATTATAAGGGTGTTCCAGTAAGCCAATGTAAATTGGTAAAATTGGTCACTAGCCTGTTAGTGACAATTTGGAAAGAAATGAGAGAGCATAACCACTGAGGTTCTGATTAGCAGAGCCTCAGTGAGACAGTTAGGCACTACACAGGGAACACATACATATAGGCCACAACCTTATGAGCACTGGGGTCCTGGCTAGCAGGGTCCCAGTGACACATAACAAACATACTGAAAACAAAGGGTTTTCACTATGAGCACTGGGCCCTGGCTAGCAGGATCCCAGTGAGACAGTGAAAATACCCTGACATACACTCACAAACAGGCCTAAAGTGGGGGTAACAAGGCTAGAAAGAGGCTACTTTCTCACACAACCCCCCCCCAAACGAAGGACAATAAGGCTAACCTTGGCCAGTTGAGACTTTATTGTCTAAGTGGTGATAAGTAGAGAGTAGCTCTGCAATAGACTGGTTACTCCCTTTATCATCCACTATATGGTTACTTCCCTGTGGGGATGTAAACCACCCTGTTTGAAGTTTTTTTAGCTAAGCAACAATGTGAAGATGTATTTTCAGAGTTTCTATCAGTACGTTTTAGTTTAGAGCAGTGGGAATTGTCCACTGAACCTATTTGTAGTGATGGAAATGCCAGACAGGGATGCTGTCTCAGAAAAGCCATGGCTGGGCAAAAACTTTGTCCATATGGCTGGAAGAGAGAACAGGGATGCTGTTTCTCTTGGGTTGGAGCAGGGCAGGGATGCTGTCCTATCAGCTCCACACTAGGGCAGGGATGCTGTCCTAAGTGTTGTGAGGCAGTGCAGAGTTTCTGCACTAAAGTTTCTCTGGGAGGGTTGGAGGGATGCTCCATGTTAACTAAAATGGTGCTCTTCTGCTCACCAATGTTAGTTATCCCACAGAGAGGTACTTCTACCTCAGGGAGTACAGCTTTGCCAGCTGATGCTTCCCTTGGAACAGGTGCCACCCCAGGAATGGTATCCTGAATGGCAGGGTGGTTAGGGGATACTGTGATACCCTTTTTACCTGTTGATGGAGAGGGATCCTGAGTTTTCGGGCCTTCTCTCCTTTGCTTTTTCATTTCAGTAGAAATGAGAGGGAACAATTCCTCTGGGATGCCCAGCATGGCTGCATGGGCATAAAACTCTACATCAGCCCAACCTGAGGCCTCTAGGTCATTACCTAAGAGACAATCTACAGGTAAGCAACGTGATAACACCACCTGCTTAGGGCCAGTAACTCCACCCCAACTAAACTGAATTATAGCTAAGGGAAGAAACTTAGTGGAGTTATGGACATCAATAATCTTATACTGTTGTCCAATGATGTGTTGATCAGGGTGCACTAGGTTTTCAGTCACCAAAGTGATACTGGCACCTGTGTCCCTGTAGGCCAAGGCCTCAACACCATTTATTGAAACTGTTTGCCTGTACTTATCCATTGTAAGGGGACAAGCAGCCAGTGTGGCAAGGCCAATGCCACTAGGTGTGACAGAAACTGTCTTGGGACTGACTACCCCAGTTTCTACTATGGACCCATAAGTGAACCCAACTACACCCTTAACTTGACTGTTGCCAACAGTCCCACCACTAGTACCACTACTGCTAGGGGCACTAGAGCTTGATGTATTAGTGGTGGTAGGCTCAGGTGGTTTACCTGGACAGGACTTATCCCCTGGCCTATGGCCTCTGTTTTTACACACAAAGCACCAATGCTTTTTAAATTGTGTAGGTTGAGAAGAAGAGGAAGAATTTGTTTTATCCCCACCCCCTGAAGAGTGTTTAAGATTTGAAGTGGGATCTTTGGTTTTACCCTTATCCCCATGCTTATCATGAGATTTTTCACCATCTTTCTTCTTCTGTTCTCTTTGTCACCCCCTGTATGAACTTTTCTGTTCACCCTTGTTCTGACCCATTTGTCTGCCTTCTTTCCCAATTCTTGGGGAGAGGTCAGATCAGAGTCCACCAAGTACTGGTGCAACAAATCAGACACACAATTATTAAGAATATGCTCTCTCAGGATCAAGTTATACAGGCTGTCATAATCAGTAACTTTACTGCCATGTAACCACCCCTCCAAGGCCTTCACTGAATGGTCAATGAAATCAACCCAGTCTTGTGAAGACTCCTTTTTGGTCTCTCTGAACTTTATCTTGTATTGTTCAGTGGTTAAGTCATAACCATCCAGGAGTGCATTCTTAAGAACTTTGTAATCATTAGCTTCATTTTCTTTCACAGTAAGGAGCCTATCCCTACCTTTTCCACTAAATGATAGCCATAGGATAGCAGCCCACTGCCTTTGAGGGACATCCTGTACAACACAGGCCCTCTCAAGTGCAGCAAACCACTTGTTAATGTCATCCCCCTCCTTATAAGGGGGAACTATCTTATGCAGATTCCTGGAATCATGCTCTTTTGCAGGATGACTATGGGGAATACTGCTGCTGCCACCATGGGTTTCTAAACCCAGTTTCTGTCTCTCCTTCTCTACTTCTAAAGTCTGTCTACCCAAATCCAGCTGTTGCTTCTTGAGCTTCAGTCTGGTTTGCTCCACTCTCAATCTATTGACCTCCCTTTCTAACAATCTGTCATCAGGGTGGGTGGGAGGGACATGTCTTGAAACAGAAGTATGATGAGAATGGACAGAAGGAGACCTGTCCCTTTCAGAGGGCACCCTAACAGCTTGGCTAACAGACACATCATTTCTACTGTGATGAGAATGAATGCTCTTGCTATGATGTGAGACAACACTATCTGTATGGAGTGACTCAACATCAGTACCAACTATGCTAGACTGTCTAGTAATGGGCAGGCTTGGAAGTTTCTTTCCTGAATCTTTTCCTGGGGGAGTCCCTGGATCAGATTGGGAACCATTAGCTACTTTTTCAACAGATGGGGCACTTTTAGCCTTATCTTGTTCTCTAAGCATGTTAAGTAACAATTCCAAGGAAGGATTCTTCCCTACACTCAACCCTCTCTCTATGCAGAGACTCCTTGCTCCTTTCCAGCTAAGGTGATCATATGCAAGTTTGGACAGATCAACATTTTGGCCTGTGCCAGACATTTTTAGAGAGAGTTAAAGTGATAGAAAAATAGAAAAACGTTTTCAGAACTTTTAGAAAGACAGAAAAAAAACTTTTTAAACTTTTTAGAACTTTTTAGAAAGTTAGAAGTACTTTTCAGCACTTAGAAAAGAGTGAAAAGAGGAAATGCAAAACTTTTTGGTTATGTGTATATACACTGAACTTGTTTTGTATATTTTTCTCTTATGAAAAGTACAACGACAAGAGTGGTAAGTAGTCTCAAAGCACTTATCCCACCGCTGCACAACCAATGTAGGAGGCTGGACTGGCTTGTAGTGAGTACCAAGAGATACTTGCACCTTGCACCAGGCCCAGTTATCCCTTATTAGTGTATAGGGTGTCTAGCAGCTTAGGCTGATAGATAATGGTAGCTTAGCAAGGCAGCTTAGGCTGAACTAGGAGACGTGTGAAGCTACCACAGTACCACTTAGTGTCATATGCACAATATCATAAGAAAACACAATACACAGTTATACTAAAAATAAATGTACTTTATTTTTATGACAATATGCCAAAGTATCTTAGAGTGTACCCTCAGTGAGAGCATAGGAAATATACACAAGATATATATACACAATAGCAAAAATATGCAGTATAGTCTTAGAAAACAGTGCAAACAATGTATAGTTACAATAGGATGCAATGGGGACACATAGGGATAGGGGCAACACAAACCATATACTCCAAAAGTGGAATGCGAACCACGAATGGACCCCAAACCTATGTGACCTTGTAGAGGGTCGCTGGGACTATTAGAAAATAGTGAGAGTTAGAAAAATAACCCTCCCCAAGACCCTGAAAAGTGAGTGCAAAGTGCACTAAAGTTCCCCTAAGGATAAAGCAGTCGTGTTAGAGGAATAATGCAGGAAAGACACAAACCAACAATGCAACAACGATGGATTTCCAATCTTGGGTACCTGTGGAACAAGGGGACCAAGTCCAAAAGTCACAAGCAAGTCGGAGATGGGCAGATTCCCAGGA
This sequence comes from Pleurodeles waltl, assembly GCF_031143425.1. NCBI lineage: Eukaryota > Metazoa > Chordata > Amphibia > Caudata > Salamandridae > Pleurodeles > Pleurodeles waltl. The sequence continues at coordinate 192,207,984 of NC_090443.1, forward strand.
AATGCCAGCGGTGGATGCAAAGAAGCTTCTACTGGACAGAAGAAGCTGAGGTTTCTGCAGGAATGAAAAGGGATAGAGACTTCCCCTTTGGTGGACGGATCCCTCTTGCAGTGGAGAGTTGTGCAGAAGTGTTTTCACGCCGAAAAAACGCCAACAAGCCTTGCTAGCTGCAAATCGTGCGGTTAGCGTTTTTGGACGCTGCTGTGGCCCAGGAGGGACCAGGAGGTCGCAAATTGGACTAGGAGGTAGAGGGGACGTCGAGCAAGACAAGGAGCTCTCTTAGCAGCAGGTAGCACCCGGAGAAGTGCCAGAAACAGGCACTACGAGGATGCGTGAAACGGTGCTCACCCGAAGTTACACAAAGGAGTCCCACGTCGCCGGAGACCAACTTAGAAAGTCGTGCAATGCAAGTTAGAGTGCCGTGGACCCAGGCTTGGCTGTGCACAAAGGACTTCCGCCAGAAGTGCACAGGGGCCGGAGTAGCTGCAAAAGTCACGGTTCCCAGCAATGCAGTCTAGCGAGGTGAAGCAAGGACTTACCTCCACCAAACTTGGACTGAAGAGTCATTGGACTGTGGGAGTCACTTGGACAGAGTTGCTGGATTCGAGGGACCTCGCTCGTTGTGCTGAGAGGAGACCCAAGGGACCGGTAATGCAGCTTTTTGGTGCCTGCGGTTGCAGGGGGAAGATTCCGTCGACCCACGGGAGATTTCTTCATAGCTTCTAGTGCAGAGAGGAGGCAGACTACCCCCACAGCATGCACCACCAGGAAAACAGTCGAGAAGACGGCAGGATCAGCGTTACAGAGTTGCAGTAGTCGTCTTTGCTACTATGTTGCAGTTTTGCAGGCTTCCAGCGCGGTCAGCAGTCGATTCCTTGGCAGAAGGTGAAGAGAGAGATGCAGTGGAACTCGGATGAGCTCTTGCATTCGTTATCTAAAGTTTCCCCAGAGACAGAGACCCTAAATAGCCAGAAAAGAGGGTTTGGCTACCTAGAAGAGAGGATAGGCTAGCAACACCTGAAGGAGCCTATCAGAAGGAGTCTCTGACGTCACCTGGTGGCACTGGCCACTCAGAGCAGTCCAGTGTGCCAGCAGCACCTCTGTTTCCAAGATGGCAGAGGTCTGGAGCACACTGGAGGAGCTCTGGACACCTCCCAGGGGAGGTGCAGGTCAGGGGAGTGGTCACTCCCCTTTCCTTTGTCCAGTTTCGCGCCAGAGCAGGGCTAAGGGGTCCCCTGAACCGGTGTAGACTGGCTTATGCAGACTTGGGCACATCTGTGCCCAAGAAAGCATTTCCAGAGGCTGGGGGAGGCTACTCCTCCCCTGCCTTCACACCATTTTCCAAAGGGAGAGGGTGTAACACCCTCTCTCAGAGGAAGTTCTTTGTTCTGCCATCCTGGGCCAGGCCTGGCTGGACCCCAGGAGGGCAGATGCCTGTCTGAGGGGTTGGCAGCAGCAGCAGCTGCAGTGAAACCCCAGGAAAGGCAGTTTGGCAGTACCAGGGTCTGTGCTACAGACCACTGGGATCATGGGATTGTGCCAACTATGCCAGGATGGCATAGAGGGGGCAATTCCATGATCATAGACATGTTACATGGCCATATTCGGAGTTACCATTGTGAAGCTACATATAGGTAGTGACCTATATGTAGTGCACGCGTGTAATGGTGTCCCCGCACTCACAAAGTCCGGGGAATTGGCCCTGAACAATGTGGGGGCACCTTGGCTAGTGCCAGGGTGCCCTCACACTAAGTAACTTTGCACCTAACCTTTACCAGGTAAAGGTTAGACATATAGGTGACTTATAAGTTACTTAAGTGCAGTGTAAAATGGCTGTGAAATAACGTGTGCGTTATTTCACTCAGGCTGCAGTGGCAGGCCTGTGTAAGAATTGTCAGAGCTCCCTATGGGTGGCAAAAGAAATGCTGCAGCCCATAGGGATCTCCTGGAACCCCAATACCCTGGGTACCTCAGTACCATATACTAGGGAATTATAAGGGTGTTCCAGTAAGCCAATGTAAATTGGTAAAATTGGTCACTAGCCTGTTAGTGACAATTTGGAAAGAAATGAGAGAGCATAACCACTGAGGTTCTGATTAGCAGAGCCTCAGTGAGACAGTTAGGCACTACACAGGGAACACATACATATAGGCCACAACCTTATGAGCACTGGGGTCCTGGCTAGCAGGGTCCCAGTGACACATAACAAACATACTGAAAACATAGGGTTTTCACTATGAGCACTGGGCCCTGGCTAGCAGGATCCCAGTGAGACAGTGAAAATACCCTGACATACACTCACAAACAGGCCTAAAGTGGGGGTAACAAGGCTAGAAAGAGGCTACTTTCTCACACAACCCCCCCCCCCAAACGAAGGACAATAAGGCTAACCTTGGCCAGTTGAGACTTTATTGTCTAAGTGGTGATAAGTAGAGAGTAGCTCTGCAATAGACTGGTTACTCCCTTTATCATCCACTATATGGTTACTTCCCTGTGGGGATGTAAACCACCCTGTTTGAAGTTTTTTTAGCTAAGCAACAATGTGAAGATGTATTTTCAGAGTTTCTATCAGTACGTTTTAGTTTAGAGCAGTGGGAATTGTCCACTGAACCTATTTGTAGTGATGGAAATGCCAGACAGGGATGCTGTCTCAGAAAAGCCATGGCTGGGCAAAAACTTTGTCCATATGGCTGGAAGAGAGAACAGGGATGCTGTTTCTCTTGGGTTGGAGCAGGGCAGGGATGCTGTTCTATGAGCTCCACACTAGGGCAGGGATGCTGTCCTAAGTGTTGTGAGGCAGTGCAGAGTTTCTGCACTAAAGTTTCTCTGGGAGGGTTGGAGGGATGCTCCATGTTAACTAAAATGGTGCTCTTCTTCTCACCAATGTTAGTTATCCCACAGAGAGGTACTTCTACCTCAGGGAGTACAGCTTTGCCAGCTGATGCTTCCCTTGGAACAGGTGCCACCCCAGGAGAGGTTTCTCCCACCACAGGAATGGTATCCTGAATGGCAGGGTGGTTAGGCGATACTGTGATACCCTTTTTACCTGTTGATGGAGAGGGATCCTGAGTTTTCAGGCCTTCTCTCCTTTGCTTTTTCATTTCAGTAGAAATGAGAGGGAACAATTCCTCTGGGATGCCCAGCATGGCTGCATGGGCATACAACTCTACATCAGCCCAACCTGAGGCCTCTAGGTCATTACCTAAGAGACAGTCTACAGGTAAGCTAGGTGATACCACCACCTGCTTAGGGCCAGTAACTCCACCCCAACTAAACTGAATTATAGCTAAGGGAAGAAACTTAGTGGAGTTATGGACATCAGTAATCTTATACTGTTGTCCAATAATGTGTTGATCAGGGTGCACTAGGTTTTCAGTCACCAAAGTGATACTGGCACCTGTGTCCCTGTAGGCCAAGGCCTCAACACCATTTATTGAAACTGTTTGCCTGTACTTATCCATTGTAAGGGGACAAGCAGCCAGTGTGGCAAGGCCAATGCCACTAGGTGTGACAGAAACTGTCTTGGGACTGACTACCCCAGTTTCTACTATGGACCCATAAGTGAACCCAACTACACCCTTAACTTGACTGTTGCCAGCAGTCCCACCACTAGTACCACTACTGCTAGGGGCACTAGAGCTTGATGTATTAGTGGTGGTAGGCTCAGGGGGTTTACCTGGACAGGACTTATCCCCTGGCCTATGGCCTCTGTTTTTACACACAAAGCACCAATGCTTTTTAAATTGTGTAGGTTGAGAAGAAGAGGAAGAATTTGTTTTATCCCTACTCCCTGATGAGTGTTTAAGATTTGAAGTGGGATCTTTGGTTTTACCCTTATCCCCATGCTTATCTTGAGATTTTTCACCATCTTTCTTCTTGTTGTTCTCTTTGTCACCCCCTGTATGAACTTTTCTGTTCACCCTTGTTCTGACCCATTTGTCTGCCTTCTTTCCCAATTCTTGGGGAGAGGTCAGATCAGAGTCCACCAAGTACTGGTGCAACAAATCAGACACACAATTATTAAGAATATGCTCTCTCAGGATCAAGTTATACAGGCTGTCATAATCAGTAACTTTACTGCCATGTAACCACCCCTCCAAGGCCTTCATTGAATGGTCAATGAAATCAACCCAGTCTTGTGAAGACTCCTTTTTGGTCTCTCTGAACTTTATCCTGTATTGTTCAGTGGTTAAGCCATAACCATCCAGGAGTGCATTCTTAAGAACTTTGTAATCATTAGCTTCATTTTCTTTCACAGTAAGGAGCCTATCCCTACCTTTTCCACTAAATGATAGCCATAGGATAGCAGCCCACTGCCTTTGAGGGACATCCTGTACAACACAGGCCCTCTCAAGTGCAGCAAACCACTTGTTAATGTCATCCCCCTCCTTATAAGGGGGAACTATCTTATGCAGATTCCTGGAATCATGCTCTTTTGCAGGATGACTATGGGGAATACTGCTGCTGCCACCATGGGTTTCTAAACCCAGTTTCTGTCTCTCCTTCTCTACTTCTAAAGTCTGTCTACCCAAATCCAGCTGTTGCTTCTTGAGCTTCAGTCTGGTTTGCTCCACTCTCAAACTATTGACCTCCCTTTCTAACAATCTGTCATCAGGGTGGGTGGGAGGGACATGTCTTGAAACAGAAGTATGATGAGAATGGACAGAAGGAGACCTGTCCCTTACAGAGGGCACCCTAACAGCTTGGCTAACAGACACATCATTTCTACTGTGATGAGAATGAATGCTCTAGCTATGATGTGAGACAACACTATCTGTATGGAGTGACTCAACATCAGTACCAACTATGCTAGACTGTCTAGTAATGGGCAGGCTTGGAAGTTTCTTTCCTGAATCTTTTCCTGGGGGAGTCCCTGGATCAGATTGGGAACCATTAGCTACTTTTTCAACAGATGGGGCACTTTTAGCCTTATCTTGTTCTCTAAGCATGTTAAGTAACAATTCCAAGGAAGGATTCTTCCCTACACTCAAACCTTTCTCTATGCAGAGACTCCTTGCTCCTTTCCAGCTAAGGTGATCATATGCAAGTTTGGACAGATCAACATTTTGGCCTGTGCCAGACATTTTTAGAGAGAGTTAAAGTGATAGAAAAATAGAAAAAAGTTTTCAGAACTTTTAGAAAGACAGAAAAAAACTTTTTAAACTTTTTAGAACTTTTTAGAAAGTTAGAAGTACTTTTCAGCACTTAGAAAAGAGTGAAAAGAGGAAATGCAAAACTTTTTGGTTATGTGTATATACACTGAACTTGTTTTGTATATTTTTCTCTTATGAAAAGTACAATGACAAGAGTGGTAAGTAGTCTCAAAGCACTTATCCCACTGCTGCACAAGCAATGTAGGAGGCTGGACTGGCTTGTAGTGAGTACCAAGAGGTACTTGCACCTTGCACCAGGCCCAGTTATCCCTTATTAGTGTATAGGGTGTCTAACAGCTTAGGCTGATAGATAATGGTAGCTTAGCAGGGCAGCTTAGGCTGAACTAGGAGACGTGTGAAGCTACCACAGTACCACTTAGTGTCATATGCACAATATCATAAGAAAACACAATACAGAGTTATACTAAAAATAAAGGTACTTTATTTTTATGACAATATGCCAAAGTATCTTAGAGTGTACCCTCAGTGAGAGGATAGGAAATATACACAAGATATATATACACAATAGCAAAAATATGCAGTATAGTCTTAGAAAACAGTGCAAACAATGTATAGTTACAATAGGATGCAATGGGGACACATAGGGATAGGGGCAACACAAACCATATACTCCAAAAGTGGAATGCGAACCACGAATGGACCCCAAACCTATGTGACCTTGTAGAGGGTCGCTGGGACTATTAGAAAATAGTGAGAGTTAGAAAAATAACCCTCCCCAAGACCCTGAAAAGTGAGTGCAAAGTGCACTAAAGTTCCCCTAAGGATAAAGCAGTCGTGTTAGAGGAATAATGCAGGAAAGACACAAACCAACAATGCAACAACGATGGATTTCTAATCTTGGGTACCTGTGGAACAAGGGGACCAAGTCCAAAAGTCACAAGCAAGTCGGAGATGGGCAGATGCCCAGGAAATGCCAGCGGTGGATGCAAAGAAGCTTCCTCTGGACAGAAGAAGCTGAGGTTTCTGCAGGAACGAAAAGGGCTGGAGACTTTCCCTTTGGTGGACAGATCCCTCTTGCCGTGGAGAGTTGTGCAGAAGTGTTTTCCCGCCGAAAGAACGCCAACAAGCCTTGCTAGCTGCAAATTGTGTGGTTACCGTTTTTGGACGCTGCTGTGGCCCAGGAGGGACCAGGAGGTCGCAAATTGGACCAGGAGGTAGAGGGGACGTCGAGCAAGACAAGGAGCCCTCTTAACAGCATGTAGCACCCGGAGAAGTGCCAGAAACAGGCACTACAAGGATGCAGGAAACGGTGCTCACCCGAAGTTACACAAAGGAGTCCCACGTCGCCGGAGACCAACTTAGAAAGTCGTGCAATGCAGGTTAGAGTGCCGTGGACCCAGGCTTGGCTGTTCACAAAGGATTTCCGCCGGAAGTGCACAGGGGCCGGAGTAGCTGCAAAAGTCGCTGTTCCCTGCAATGCAGTCTAGCGAGGTGAGGCAAGGACTTACCTCCACCAAACTTGGACTGAAAAGTCACTGGACTGTGGGAGTCACTTGGACAGAGTTGCTGGATTCGAGGGACCTCGCTCGTCGTGCTGAGAGGAGACCCAAGGGACCGGTAATGCAGCTTTTTGGTGCCTGCGGTTGCAGGGGGAAGATTCCGTCGACCCACGGGAGATTTCTTCGGAGCTTCTAGTGCAGAGAGAAGGCAGACTACCCCCACAGTATGCACCACCAGAAAAACAGTCGAGAAGGCGGCAGGATCAGCGTTACAGAGTTGCAGTAGTCGTCTTTGCTACTATGTTGCAGTTTTGCAGGCTTCCAGCGTGGTCAGCAGTCGATTCCTTGGCAGAAGGTGAAGAGAGAGATGCAGAGGAACTCGGATGAGCTCTTGCATTCGTTATCTAAAGTTTCCCCAGAGACAGAGACCCTAAATAGCCAGAAAAGAAGGTTTGGCTACCTAGAAGAGAGGATAGGCTAGCAACACCTGAAGGAGCCTATCAGAAGGAGTCTCTGACGTCACCTGGTGGCACTGGCCACTCAGAGCAGTCCAGTGTGCCAGCAGCACCTCTGTTTCCAAGATGGCAGAGGTCTGGAGCACACTGGAGGAGCTCTGGACACCTCCCAGGGGAGGTGCAGGTCAGGGGAGTGGTCACTCCCCTTTCCTTTGTCCAGTTTCACGCTAGAGCAGGGCTAAGGGGTCCCCTGAACCGGGGTAGACTGGCTTATGCAGACTTGGGCACATCTGTGCCCAAGAAAGCATTTCCAGAGGCTGGGGGAGGCTACTCCTCCCCTGCCTTCACACCATTTTCCAAAGGGAGAGGGTGTAACACCCTCTCTCAGAGGAAGTTCTTTGTTCTGCCATCCTGGGCCAGGCCTGGCTGGACCCCAGGAGGGCAGATGCCTGTCTGAGGGGTTGGCAGCAGCAGCAGCTGCAGAGAAACTCCAGGAAAGGCAGTTTGGCAGTACCAGGGTCTGTGCTACAGACCACTGGGATCAAGGGATTGTGCAAACTATGCCAGGATGGCATAGAGGGGGCAATTCCATGATCATAGACATGTTACATGGCCATATTCGGAGCTACCATTGTGAAGCTACATATAGGTAGTGACCTATATGTAGTGCACGCGTGTAATGGTGTCCCCGCACTCACAAAGTCCGGGGAATTGGCCCTGAACAATGTGGGGGCACCTTGGCTAGTGCCAGGGTGCCCTCACACTAAGTAACTTTGCACCTAACCTTTACCAGGTAAAGGTTAGACATATAGGTGACTTATAAGTTACTTAAGTGCAGTGTAAAATGGCTGTGAAATAACGTGTGCGTTATTTCACTCAGGCTGCAGTGGCAGGCCTGTGTAAGAATTGTCAGAGCTCCCTATGGGTGGCAAAAGAAATGCTGCAGCCCATAGGGATCTCCTGGAACCCCAATACCCTGGGTACCTCAGTACCATATACTAGGGAATTATAAGGGTGTTCCAGTAAGCCAATGTAAATTGGTAAAATTGGTCACTAGCCTGTTTGTGACAATTTGGAAAGAAATGAGAGAGCATAACCACTGAGGTTCTGGATGGCAGAGCCTCAGTGAGACAGTTAGGCATCACACAGGGAACACATACCTATAGGTCACAAACTTATGATCACTGGGGTCCTGGCTAGCAGGGTCCCAGTGACACATAACAAACATACTGAAAACATAGGGTTTTCACTATGAGCACTGGGCCCTGGCTAGCAGGATCCCAGTGAGACAGTGAAAATACCCTGACATACACTCACAAACAGGCCTAAAGTGGGGGTAACAAGGCTAGAAAGAGGCTACTTTCTCACAATAACAAATAGCTATGGGGGGGTCACAATACACAGATAAATGTCTGCCTTGCACAGATAGGAACTGCAGGGTGAGGGGTGTTACACATACATGCACCATTCTTCAGTTCAAATATGCAAAGCAGACCACCCTGACATACAGGTGAAGACATCTCAAACCAGTTATACACAGGTTGCATGATGTAAAGGCAGACAGCCATGCATGGCAGCTAGGAAATATACCCAACATCTCTGTGTGCAAGAGAGGTGTACCATGTACACTGGGGGTGTTCACATGCAACACACATGGGTCATCAGCCCTGCCATGGTACACACATCAGAAAAGAGGGACCTCATGTATGATGAAATAGCGGCACACTGCGCTAGCAGAGCGTCATTTGTTGTGATGCTCCAGTGGCGCAGTGTGGCAGTTCATATTTAACAGGCCATGCAAAGACACTTTACCTGGCTTTTCATGGCCTTGGATATATGGACCCCTTACACGCATGACACCCAACACCCATGGAACCCGAAGGAATCTGATGCATTTCCCGATTCATAAGCCTGGGAATACATCACATTCCTACGCCACCTCAGGGGTGGTGTAGGAGTGACATAATGGGAATAAACATCTTCATTTGTTCAACATTTACTCCTCTTACAATGTGTGGTTGTGAGAAGGTAGCCTCTTTCTAGCCTTGTTACCCCCACTTTTGGCCTGTTTGTGAGTGTATGTCAGGATGTTTGTCACTGTTTTCACTGTCTCACTGGGATCCTGATAGCCAGGCCTCAGTGCTCATAGTGAAAACACTATGTTTTCAGTATGGTTGTTATGTGTCACTGGGATCCTGCTGGTCAGGACCCCAGTGCTCATAGGTTTGTGGCCTATATGTATGTGTCACTGGGACCCTGTCACACAGGGCCCCAGTGCTCATAGGTGTGCATGTATATGTTCCCTGTGTGGTGCCTAACTGTCTCACTGAGGCTCTGCTAACCAGAACCTCAGTGGTTATGCTCTCTCATTACTTTCAAATTGTCACTAACAGGCTAGTGACCAATTTTACCAATTTACATTGGCTTACTGGAACACCCTTATAATTCCCTAGTATATGGTACTGAGGTACCCAGGGTATTGGGGTTCCAGGAGATCCCTATGGGCTGCAGCATTTCTTTTGCCACCCATAGGGAGCTCTGACAATTCTTACACAGGCCTGCCACTGCAGCCTGAGTGAAATAACGTCCACGTTATTTCACAGCCATTTTACACTGCACTTAAGTAACTTATAAGTCACCTATATGTCTAACCTTTACCTGGTAAAGGTTAGGTGCAAAGTTACTTAGTGTGAGGGCACCCTGGCACTAGCCAAGGTGCCCCCACATTGTTCAGAGCCAATTCACTGAACTTTGTGAGTGCGGGGACACCATTACACGCGTGCACTACATATAGGTCACTACCTATATGTAGCTTCACCATGGTAACTCCGAATATGGCCATGTAACATGTCTATGATCATGGAATTGCCCCCTCTATGCCATCCTGGCATTGTTGGTACAATTCCATGATCCCAGTGGTCTGTAGCACAGACCCTGGTACTGCCAGACTGCCCTTCCTGGGGTTTCACTGCAGCTGCTGCTGCTGCCAACCCCTCAGACAGGCAGCTGCCCTCCTGGGGTCCAGCCAGGCCTGGCCCAGGATGGCAGAACAAAGAACTTCCTCTGAGAGAGGGTGTGACACCCTCTCCCTTTGGAAAATGGTGTGAAGGCAGGGGAGGAGTAGCCTCCCCCAGCCTCTGGAAATGCTTTGTTGGGCACAGATGTGCCCAATTCTGCATAAGCCAGTCTACACCGGTTCAGGGACCCCTTAGCCCCTGCTCTGGCGCGAAACTGGACAAAGGAAAGGGGAGTGACCACTCCCCTGACCTGCACCTCCCCTGGGAGGTGTCCAGAGCTCCTCCAGTGTGCTCCAGACCTCTGCCATCTTGGAAACAGAGGTGCTGCTGGCACACTGGACTGCTCTGAGTGGCCAGTGCCACCAGGTGACGTCAGAGACTCCTGCTGATAGGCTCCTTCAGGTGTTAGTAGCCTTTCCTCTCTCCTAGGTAGCCAAACCCTCTTTTCTGGCTATTTAGGGTCTCTGTCTCTGGGGAAACTTTAGATAACGAATGCATGAGCTCAGCCGAGTTCCTCTGCATCTCCCTCTTCACCTTCTGATAAGGAATCGACCGCTGACCGCGCTGGAAGCCTGCAAACCTGCAACATAGTAGCAAAGACGACTACTGCAACTCTGTAACGCTGATCCTGCCGCCTTCTCGACTGTTTTCCTGCTTGTGCATGCTGTGGGGGTAGTCTGCCTCCTCTCTGCACCAGAAGCTCCGAAGAAATCTCCAGTGGGTCGACGGAATCTTCCCCCTGCAACTGCAGGCACCAAAAAGCTGCATCTCCGGTCCCTTGGGTCTCCTCTCAGCACGACGAGCGAGGTCCCTCGAATCCAGCGACACCGTCCAAGTGACCCCCACAGTCCAGTGACTCTTCAGCCCAAGTTTGGTGGAGGTAAGTCCTTGCCTCACCTCGCTGGGCTGCATTGCTGGGAACCGCGACTTTGCAAGCTTCTCCGGCCCCTGTGCACTTCCGGCGGAAATCCTTCGTGCACAGCCAAGCCTGGGTCCACGGCACTCTAACCTGCATTGCACGACTTTCTAAGTTGGTCTCCGGCGACGGGGGACTCCTTTGTGCAACTTCGGCGAGCACCGTTTCACGCATCCTCGTAGTGCCTGTTTCTGGCACTTCTCCGGGTGTTACCTGCTTCAGTGAGGGCTCCTTGTCTTGCTCGACGTCCCCTCTCTCTGCAGGTCCAATTTGCGACCTCCTGGTCCCTCCTGGGCCCCAGCAGCGTCCAAAAACGCCAAACGCACGATTTGCGTGTAGCAAGGCTTGTTGGCGTCCATCCGGCGGGAAAACACTTCTGCACGACTCTCCAAGGCGTGGGGGATCCACCCTCCAAAGGGGAAGTCTCTAGCCCTTGTCGTTCCTGCAGTATTCACAGTTCTTCAGCCTAGTAAGAGCTTCTTTGCACCAACCGCTGGCATTTCTTGGGCATCTGCCCATCTCCGAGCTGCTTGTGACTTTTGGACTTGGTCCCCTTGTTCCACAGGTACCTTCAGACAGGAATCCATCGTTGTTGCATTGCTGATTTGTGTTTTCCTTGCATTCTCCCTCTAACACGACTATTTTGTCCTTAGGGGAACTTTGGTGCACTTTGCACTCACTTTTCAGGGTCTTGGGGAGGGTTATTTTTCTAACTCTCACTATTTTCTAATAGTCCCAGCGACCCTCTACAAGGTCACATAGGTTTGGGGTCCATTCGTGGTTCGCATTCCACTTCTGGAGTATATGGTTTGTGTTGCCCCTATCCCTATGTTTCCCCATTGCATCCTATTGTAACTATACATTGTTTGCACTGTTTTCTAAGACTATACTGCATATTTTTGCTATTGTGTATATATATCTTGTGTATATTTCCTATCCTCTCACTGAGGGTACACTCTAAGATACTTTGGCATATTGTCATAAAAATAAAGTACCTTTATTTTTAGTATAACTGTGTATTGTGTTTTCTTATGATATTGTGCATATGACACTAAGTGGTACTGTAGTAGCTTCACACGTCTCCTAGTTCAGCCTAAGCTGCTCTGCTAAGCTACCATTATCTATCAGCCTAAGCTGCTAGACACCCTATACACTAATAAGGGATAACTGGGCCTGGTGCAAGGTGCAAGTACCCCTTGGTACTCACTACAAGCCAGTCCAGCCTCCTACAGTGCTGCATTGTGCAGCACACATAGAAAGACGTCACCACCTCATGTGATATTTTTTGTGCAAGAAGTTCTCCCTTCATGCACAAATTCAATCATCCCCACAATGCAGGCATCCTTGTACCACGGTGCAAGGGTGACTGTGTGGGAGCTAGCCAGCAATTTGTGCCCCAGCGCAGGGAGAGAGGCCAAAAATGCATCTTATTTCTCAGAGTTGGTGCATTTCTGGACTTTTCTTGTGGCTCAGAATGGTGCAGGAAGATTGTTTGTGGCAATGTCCTGCAAAATAACATATTGCAAATATGCCACTCAACATGCCCATTTCACACTTTCATGCACAACATGCATTTCCTCTACAATAGTCTAATGCAAAACACTAATCTATGTACTACCTCACAAGCATTTCAACACACAATTCATCATTTACACACATTTGAACCATTATGTGAAAAAGAAACACACATCTGATAAATGCCAGATTTTTCCAGCCAATGCGCGAAACAAATTTCACGCATCCCAGCAGATGCGTCTATTTTGCAGCATGGTTCTTTGTCAGGACTGCTGCAAAAATCACACATTGGCTATGTATCCTTTGGGTGTATAATTTTTTTTTACGCAGGAGCTAAAAATGTGAAGCATCCCCCAGGAAATGATGCAATGACTCAGGCATTCTGCAAACAAGGCAGTGAGGAGTTACTTTCACTTTGCCTCACAGTCTTTCTGTCTGTGCTTGGTGGAGGTTGTGTTGGTGCTGATCCTGAGAGTGTGTTGGTGTTTTGTCCAAATTGTCATAGTATGTGCTGTCCCTGTACTGTCCCTGTAGTGTCATTTTGTATACGGTACCTGTGTGTCTGATAGTTTAGTCTTTTGTATTGTTGGGTGTCTGTCAACTGGGGTTTAGTTGTAGTTATGGATATTTGGGGGGTTTGTTGGGATAGGTAGTGATTTTAGATTTCAGAATATTGTATGGGATGGCAATGTCTGGCAAGGGAAGGGCCAATAACATGGATGTGCAGGAGTTCGGAGGTTTCCTGTGGCTGCTCACCCATTAGCTCCCAAATATGTTAGCAAGTGGTATTACGAGTAGGGTCATTCAGGCTTACCCCACACAAGAGCGGAAGACCTGGTGGAACAAGGTCCAGAAGCACATGCAGCGGATGTTCCAGAATGAGCGGTCGTTACACCAACTTAATCATCGCTAGGCCAGTGTAGTGAGCCATGAACGTGACCTGCTGCACTACCTTGTTATTGAAGTTGGTGGAGAATTTAGTAAGTACACATATTTCTTGCTGATTTTGCTGTGTGTGATTTCAAAATAAATGTATTTGGTACATACGGAAAGGGCCATAATCACAAATTTTTGATTCAGGACAGTGACTCAAGCATTCTTGCTGTGCTGCCCTGCGTCAAAAACAAAGGTGCTGTAATGGGCTGTATCTATGAGATACGGCACATTCCTGTCCTTTTCCCTTGCGCTGGCACACAAATTGCTGCCATGGGCCGACACAGGCACCATTGCACCATGGTGCGGGGATGATTGTTTTTATGCAGGAAGGGAAAAATCCAAAGATGAGTTTTCTTCTTTCTATGTGTGCTGCAAAGTGCAGCACACATAAAAAGAAGAAAAAACAGGGAGTAATAAAGATATTTCTCCCTGTTGAGTCACTTCTATGCCACCCATGGGGTGGCATAGGGTTTTGACACATTCCCAGGTTTAGCAACCCTTGTTAATCTGGAAATGCATCAAAATCCATGGATGTTGCATGGGAACACCCGAAGCAACACCCATGGGACACACCATGTACACAGTATTATGCGTGAAAGTAGTTTGTACATACAGGGCCATGACAAGCCATGCAAGGCGTCTTTGCCTGACCTTGTATATGTGGACTGGCACACTGTGCTACCGGAGTAGCATATTACATAGCCCTCCAGTGGCCTAGTGTGACGCTGGGTCCTTGCTAATGAGGTACTTACATTGGAAATTAATATTCATATGTACTGTGCTCAACTTGCCTACAGTGGTTTTGTTCAACAATCACAAATGCCATGTTTCATGTTTTGTTTCCTAGGTGGACCTGAACCATATTCAGTGGGAGAGACTGAGAGCTTTAAGGCCCCGAATAGTACCGGTGATTGTCATCCTGTATGTTAATTGTGTAGTGCAAGGACTGTGTGTGATGATTGATGGTGTGTGCAATGCTAGGTTCAATGTGCACCCTACTCAAAGGCCCTACTTGATGAGGGGCCTTCACCACTATCACGTATCTGTTTGTGATGCACTGGTGGTGAAGGCTTCTAAGCCATACCTACAAGGTCAGTTTGTGTGGTGTAACATGGGCTGGTAGATATGGTGTGAGGCAACGCGGCAGACATCAGTGTGTTTTGCATCACTCTGTATCAGGGAGGTGTTTCCATGGGTTTTGTGTGGGTGTTCCTACACAACACCCATCGATTTTGAGGCATTCACAGACATACAAGGTTTTGTAAACCTGTGAATGTGTCAAAACCCTACCCCAGCCCAGGGGTGGTATAAGGGTGACACAACAAGGATAAATATTTTTATCTAATCCCCTCTTTTTTCCTCTTCCTATGTGTACTGCATTTTGCACCACAGATAGGAAGAGAAAAACTCATCTTGGAATTGTTTTTGTGCAGGAAAGTGCCCCTTCCTGCACAAAAATCATCATCCCCGCAACGCAGGCACCCTTGCACCATGGTGTAAGGGTGCCTGCATTGGCGCTTGCAACAATTTGTGCGCAAACGCACGTAACAAGGACAGGAATCTACATTATCCTGTGGATATGGTACATTCCTGCCCTTTAGAAGTGTCATTGGGCAGCACAGCATGATGGATAGCAGCAAGAAACTGAACAAAATCTTCAGACACATGGGCCATTGTAGGCATGTATCACATGAAGGTCAAATCTGAATGCTACAAATGTTTTTTTGCTTGTGCCGGTGCATATACCAATTGTCAGAGTGAATATCTTGTCAATATCTGATGTACCATATGATAGGTAGCCTGAGATATGGACAAGGACCGACATATCCTAATCTGTGAAGACAGGTAGTAGTGTATACTTATGTGATGATGGCAGGGGATACAACTGTTAGAAATGGGGTCGGTGGTTGGCAGTCAGTTTACACCCTGTCCAAATAGGGACTCTCACCCTAGTTGGGGTAAGTGAGTCACACACCTAAGATAACCTCTGCTTGGTAGCTTGGCACAAGGAGTCAGGCTTATCTCAGAGGCAATGTGTAAAGTATTTGTACACACACACACACACACACACACATAGTAACTCAGTGAAAACACCACAAAAGGACTCCCCACCAGTTTAGAAAAATAACCAATATTTATCTAAATCAAATAAGACCAAAACAACAAAAGTCGAACATACACAAGCAAATATATGAATTTTTAAAGTAAAAAGAGTCTTCATGCATAGAAATCAATAGATGCATTGTTTTAGCGCAAAGTACTGTGTATGCGTCAAAAATAAAGAGCCCGGGCGAGCATGCATCAGAAAAGCAAGCTAGCCGTAGATTTCTTACTCGCAAGTGAGGCCTTGCGTCGAATGTTTCTCCGCCAGGTAAGTGATGCGTCACTTTCCGAACAAGCATCCTCAGGTCTGTGTGGTAATGTTTAAGATTTTGAAGCCTAGGGACGAGGTGTGGAAAATCCAGGTGCAGCGCAGTGATTAATCCGTGCTGAGCTGGTGGTTTGCCGATTTCACAGGTGCTGCTTCAATTTTTCATCCGCGGTGCTGACGCTTTGTCGGTTTTTCTGCCACTCAGCTCCGGTGCGTAGACTTTCACCATCGGTTCCCTAACTTCTTCTTTCAAGGGCCCAGGGACTGGATGTGGCACAAATTGGCTAGGTAGGAGTCTCAGCAAGAGAGCCCAGGTGCTGGCAGATGAAGTCTTTGATACCCTGAGACTTCAGTACAGGGGGCAAGCTCAGTCAAGGCCCTTGGAGAAACTTCCCAAGCAGGATTTCAGAAAGCAAAGTCCAGTCCTTTCTTTCATAGGGCACAATCAGCACCAGGCCAGCACAGCAAAGCAACAGGCAGAGTGGCAGGTCCTCCTCAAGCATCAAGCTCTTCTCTTTGGCTGGGGTTCCTCTTGATCCAGAAGTAATCTAAACTTGTGGGGTCAGCAGTCCAATACTCATTCCGCCTTTGAAGTAGGCAAACTTCAAAGGAAAGTCTTTGAACTGCACAAGACCCTGCCTTTTCCTTGCCCTGCCCCAGACACACTCTAGGGGGTTGGATACTGTATTGTGTGAGGGCAGGCACAGCCCTTTCAAGTGCAGGTGTCAGCTCCTCTTTCCCACTCCAGCCCAGGGAGACTCTTCAGGATATGCAGGACACATCTCAGCTCCCTTTGTGTCACTGTCTACAATTAATTCACAAACAGCTCAACTGTCAGTCTGAACCAGATGAATATTCCACAGTCAGGCATTGCCACAGAAAGATTAAGCAAGAAAATGCCTACTTTTTAAAAGTGGCATTTTCAAACTTACAATCTGAAAACCAAATTCACAAAAAAAAATTGTTTTAAATGGTGAGTTCAGAGACTTCAAACTGCATATCTCTATTGGCTTGCTCCCAGTGGGAAACTGCACTAAAAATATCGCCCAAGGCAATCCCCATTTTAACCTATGGGAGAAATAGGCCTTGCAATAGTGAAAAACTAATTTGGCAGTATTTCACCATCAGGACATGTGAAACACGCTAACACATGCCATACCTTTTAAATACACTGCACCCTGCCCATGGGGCTGCCTTGGGCCTACCTTAGGGATGACATGTAGTTAAAGGGAAGGTTTGGGCCTGGCAAGTAGATGCGCTTGCCAATTCGAACTGGCAGTTTAAAACTGCACACACAGACACTGCAGTGCCAGGTCTGAGACACGTTTCCAGCGGTACTCATGGAGGTGGCACAATCATTGCTACAGGCCCACCAATATAATTTGACTTACCAGCCCTGCGCACCTCTAGTGGCCTTCACTCAGGACTTATTAGTAAATCAAATATGCCAATTAGGGATTACTGATCATCAACCCAATTTAAGACAGAGATCACTCACACTCTAGCCCTGGTCAGCAGTGATATAGTGCCCAGAGTCCTAAAGCCATCAAAAACAAAGTTCAGCACAGGATCGTAACAGGTGGTCAGAAGCCACAAAAACAGGGGAAACCACACCAAGAGCTGACAGATCTAACACGTCTCCAAGTGGGGCGAACGACCCAACCTCATGGGAGTTCTCTTTACTAAGGTGGAAGAACCTTGACAGATCATCCGCAATGGTGTGTTCTATGCCAGGGCGATGTTCCACCGTAAGATTCATTCACCGTAGGAAGATCAACCACCTCAACAGTTTAGGATTCCCACCTGTCATATGCATTAGCCAGCTGAGGGGCCTGTGGTCTGTCTGAACCTGGAAGTGAGTCCCAAACAAAAAAAGTTGAAGCCTCTCTAGTGCCCAGACCACAGGCAAAAGCCTCCCTTTCAATTGCGCTCCACCATATTCATGGGAAAGTAACGTCCTACTGATGAAGGCTACAGGCTGATCTAGGCCCTCTTCATTAAGCTGTGAGAGCACAGCTCCCACACCATGCTCTGAAGCATCTATCTGCACCACAAATTCTTTGGAAAAGTCAGGAGCCTTGAGCACGGTGCTGTGCACATGGTCTCCTTCAGGGTGTCAAAAGCAGTCTGGCACACCTTGGTCCAGATCACCTGACGTGGCTGCTTCTTGGAAGTCAGCTCTGTCAAGGGGGCAACAATGGTGCCATACCCCTTAACAAATCTCCTGTAATAACCAGTGAGTCCTAAAAAGGCCCTCACCTCAGTCTGGATCTTGAGGGGTGCCCAAGCCAGAATGGTATCAATTTTGGCTTGTAGGGGTGCCACCTTGCTGCTCCCTACTTGGTTTCCCAAGTACACCACGGACCCCTGCCATATCTGGCACTTACTGGCCTTGATAGTGAGGCCTGTACTCTACACGCCCCTCAACACTTCCTGGAGGTTGTGCAAGTGGCCATCACAGCTGGAGCTGAAGACAGCAATGTCGTCTAAGTAGGTAGCACTGAAGTTCTCCAACACAGCCAGGACCTGGTTGACCAGCCTCTGGAATGTGTCAGGGGCATTCTTCAACCCAAAGGGCATGACACAAAACTGGTACTGCCCCTCTGGTGTTGAGAACGCAGACCTCTCTTTTACCGCCTCGGTTAAGGCAATCTGCCAGTACCCAGACGTCAGATCAAACGTGCTGAGGAACTAGGCAGCTCCCAACTGGTCAATGAGCTTATCTACTCTGGGGATGGGGTGTGCGTCAGTCCTGGTGATGGCATTTAGCTCCCCAGTAGTCAAGAAAGACTCTGGGTGGGGCAACCTTGGGGACCAGGACCACAGGGCTGCAGCAAGGACTATTGGAGTGCTCAATCACTCCTAACTCCAGCATCTTAGCGACTGTAGGAGGCTAGCCTGGCTTGTAGTTGGTACCAAGGGGTACTTACACTCTGTACCAGGTCCAGTTATCCCTTATTAGTGTAGAAGAGGTGTTTCTAGCAGCTTAGGCTGATAGAAGGTAGCTATAGCAGAGCAGCTTAGGCTGAAACTAGGAGACATGCAAAGCTCCTACTATACCACTGGTGTTATATGCACAATATCATAAGAAAACACAATACACAGATATACTAAAAATAAAGGTACTTCATTTTTATGACAATATGCCAAAAGTATCTCAGTGAGTACCCTCAGAATGAGGATGCCAAATATACACAAGATATATGTACACAATACCAAAAATATGCAGTAATAGCAAAAGGAAGTAATGCAAGCAATGTAGAATTACAGTAGATTGCAATAGGAGCACATTACTGCAGGGGCAACACAAACCATATACTCTAGAAGTGGAATGCGAACCACGAATGGACCCCAAACCTATGTGAACTTGTAGAGGGTCGCTGGGACTGTAAGAAAACAGTGAGGGTTAGAAAAATAGCCCACCAAAAGACCCTGAAAAGTAGGTGTAAAGTGCACCTATATTCCCCAGAGAGCACAGAAGTCGTGATAGGGGAATTCTGCAAGGAAGACCAACACCAGCAATGCAACCAAAGTGGATTTCTGGACGAGAGTACCTGTGGAACAAGGGGACCAAGTCCAAGAGTTGCGACAAAGTCGAGATTGGGCAGATGCCCAGGAAATGCCAGCTGAGGGTGCAAAGAAGCTGCCACCGGATGGTAGAAGCTGTGGATTCTGCAAGAACGAAGAGGACTAGGAACTTCCCCTTTGGAGGACGGATGTCCCACGTCGTGAAGAAGCTTGCAGAGGTGTTCTGACGCAGAAAGACCGCAAACAAGCCTTGCTAGCTGCAAGGGTTGGGGTTAGGGTTTTTGGATGCTGCTGTGGCCCAGGAGGGACCAGGATGTCGCCACTTGCGTGAGGAGACAGAGAGGGCGCCCAGCAAGACAGGGAGCCCTCACAGAAGCAGGCAGCACCAGCAGAAGTGCCAGAACCGGCACTACAAAGGAGAGTGAACCGGAGCTCACCCGAAGTCACAAAAGGAGATCCCACGATGCCGGAGGACAACTCAGGAGGTTATGCACTGCAGGTTAGAGTGTCAGGGACCCAGGCTTGGCTGTGCACAAAGGAAATCCTGGAAGAGTGCACAGAAGCCGGAGCAGCTGCAAATCATGCGGTACCCAGCAATGCAGTCTAGCGTGGGGAGGCAAGGACTTACCTCCACCAAAC
Source organism: Pleurodeles waltl (assembly GCF_031143425.1). Taxonomy (NCBI): domain Eukaryota; kingdom Metazoa; phylum Chordata; class Amphibia; order Caudata; family Salamandridae; genus Pleurodeles; species Pleurodeles waltl. The sequence goes on from NC_090443.1 coordinate 192,227,974, forward strand.
TTGGACTGAAGAGTCACTGGACTGTAGGAGTCACTTGCACAGAGTTGCTGAGTTCCAGGGACCTCGCTCGTTGTGCTGAGAGGGGACCCAGAGGACCGGTGATGCAGTTCTTTTGGTGCCTGTGGTTGCAGGGGGAGGATTCCGTCATCCCACTGGAGATTTCTTCGGGGCTTCTAGTGCAGAGAGGAGGCAGACTACCCCCACAGCATGCACCACCAGGAAAACAGTCGAGAAGGCGGCAGGATCAGCAATACAAGGTTGCAGTAGTCGTCTTTGCTACTTTGTTGCGTTTTTGCAGGTGTCCTGAGCAGTCAGCGGTCGATTTCTTGGCAGAAAGTGAAGAGAGAGATGCAGAGGAACTCTGGTGAGCTCTTGCATTCGTTATCTAAAGAATTCCCCAAAGCAGAGACCCTAAATAGCCAGAAAAGGAGGTTTGGCTACCTAGGAAGGAGGAGAGGCTAGCAACACAGGTAAGAGCCTATCAGGAGGAGTCTCTGACGTCACCTGCTGCCACTGGCCACTCAGAGCAGTCCAGTGTGCCAGCAGCACCTCTGTTTCCAAGATGGCAGAGGTCTGGAGCACACTGGAGGAGCTCTGGGCACCTCCTCTGGGAGGTGCAGGTCAGGGGAGTGGTCACTCCCCTTTCCATTGTCCAGTTTCGCGCCAGAGCAGGACTGGGGGATCCCTGAACCGGTGTAGACTGGCTTATGCAGAGATGGGCACCATCTGTGCCCTTCAAAGCATTTCCAGAGGCTGGGGGAGGCTACTCCTCCCCAGCCCTGACACCTTTTTCCAAAGGGAGAGGGTGTAACACCCCCTCTCTGAGGAAGTCCTTTGTTCTGCCTTCCTGGGCCAGTCCTGGCTGGACCCCAGGAGGGCAGAAACCTGTCTGAGCGGTTTGGCAGCAGCAGCAGCTGCAGTGAAACCCTGGGAAAGGTAGTTTGGCAGTACCCGGGTCTGTGCTAGAGACTCGGGGGATCATGGAATTGTGACAATTCCATGATCTTAGACATGTTACATGGCCATGTTCAGAGATACCATTGTGACGCCGTACATAGGTAGTGACCTATGTACAGTGCACGTGTGTAATGGTGTCCCCGCACTCACAAAGTCCGTGGAATTAGCCCTGAACGATGTGGGGGCGCCTTGGCTAGTGCCTGGGTGCCCACACACTAAGTAACTTAGCACCCAACCTTTACCAGGTAAAGGTTAGACATATAGGTGACTTATAAGTTACTCAAGTGCAGTGGTAAATGGCTGTGAAATAACGTGGATGTTATTTCACTCAGGCTGCAGTGGCAGGCCTGTGTAAGAATTCTCAGAGCTCCCTATGGGTGGCAAAAGAAATGCTGCAGCCCACAGGGATCTCCTGGAACCCCAATACCCTGGGTACCTCAGTACCATATACTAGGGAATTATAAGGGTGTTCCAGTATGCCAATGTGAATTGGTGAAATTGGTCACTAGCCTATTAGCGACAATTTGGAAAGCAGAGAGAGAGCCTAACCACGGAGGTTCTGGTTAGCAGAGCCTCAGTGAGACAGTTAGTCATCACACAGGGAACACATAGAGGGCACACTTATGAGCACTGGGGCCCTGGCTGGCAGCGTCCCAGTGACACATACACTAAAACAACATATATACAGTGAAATATGGGGGTAACATGCCAGGCAAGATGGTACTTTCCTACACAACCCCCCCCCCCAAACGAAGGACAATAAGACTAGCCATGACCTGATGAGTCTTCATTGTCTAAGTGGAAATATCTGGAGAGTCCATCTGCATTGGAGTGGGTACTCCCAGGTCTATGTTCCACTGTATAGTCCATTCCCTGTAGAGAAATGGACCACCTCAACAATTTAGGGTTTTCACCTTTCATTTGTTTTAGCCAAAGTAGAGGTTTGTGGTCTGTCTGAACAATGAAGTGAGTGCCAAACAGGTATGGCCTCCACTTCTTCAGTGCCCAGACCACAGCAAAGGCCTCCCTCTCTATGGCAGACCAACGCTTTTCTCTAGGGGTCAACCTCCTGCTGATAAAAGCAACTGGTTGATCCTGGCCCTCAGAATTGAGTTGTTATAAGACTGCCCCTACCTCTAATTCAGATGCATCAGTTTGGACAATTAATTTTGTGGGGTAACATGGGCTTTTTAGGACAGGTGCAGAGCACATGGCCCGTTTCAGCTCCTCAAAAGCTTTCTGACAGCTAGCTGTCCACAATACCTTTTTAGGCATTTTCTTAGAAGTGAGGTCATTAAGAGGGGATGCAATGGAGCCATAGTTCTTTATGAACCTCCTGTAATACCCAGTGAGGCCTAAGAAGGCTCTCACCTGGGTCTGAGTTGTAGGGGGAACCCAATCTATAATAGTTTGGATTTTCCCCTGAAGTGGTGCAATCTGTTCTCCACCTACCAGGTGTCCCAGATAAACCAATTTCCCCTGCCCTATCTGGCACTTTGAAGCCTTGATAGTGAGGCCTGCCTTTTGCAGGGCCTCCAAAGCTTTCCACAGGTGGACCAGGTGATCATCCCAGGTGGAGCTAAAGACAGCTATATCATCTAGATATGCTGCACTAAAAACCTCCAACCCCTGCAGGACTGTATTCACCAACCTCTGAAAAGTGGCAGGTGCATTTTTCAAACCAAAGGGCATTACTGTGAATTGGTAGTGCCCTCCAATAGTCGAAAATGCAGTTTTTGCTTTTGCATCCTCTGATAACTTGATCTGCCAATACCCTGCAGTCAAATCAAAGGTGCTTAGATACTTGGCAGATGCCAGTGTATCTATGAGCTCATCTGCCCTGGGTATAGGGTGAGCATCAGTTTTTGTTACCTGGTTGAGACCTCTGTAATCTACACAAAACCTCATTTCCCTTTTCCCATCTTTGGAATGAGACTTTGGTACAAGTACCACAGGAGAGGCCCATGGACTTTCAGAGTGCTCAACCACTCCCAGTTCAAGCATTTTCTGAACCTCTTGTTTTATGCAGTCTCTGACATGGTCAGGCTGCCTATAGATTTTACTTTTGACAGGCATGCTGTCTCCAGTATCTATAGTGTGCTCACACCAAGAAGTGGTGTGCCTGGCACAGTAGAAATGAGTTCAGAAAACTGACCCAGGAGATTTATGCAGTGGTCTTTCTGCTCAGCAGTAAAACAATCTGCCAAAACTACACCTTCCACTAGAGCATCTTATTCTGTGGAAGAGAAGAGATCAGGGAGAGGGTCACTCTCTTCTTCCTGTCCTTCATCTGTTGCCATGAGCAGGGTGAGATCAGCCCTGTCATAGTAGGGTTTCAGGCGATTGACATGGAGAACCCTAAGGGGACTCCTGGCAGTGCCCAAGTCAACCAAGTACGTGACTTCTCCCTTCTTTTCAACAATTATGTGGGGTCCACTCCATTTGACTTGGAGTTCTCTTGGGGCCACAGGCTCTAAGACCCACACCTTCTGTCCTGGTTGGTACTGAATCAGAACAGCCTTCTGGTCATGCCATTGCTTTTGGAGCTCTTGGCTGGCCTGAAGGTTTTTACTGGCCTTTTTCATGTACTCAGACATTCTGGATCTTAGGCCGAGTACATAGTCCACTATGTCTTGCTTAGGAGCTTTTAAAGGTAGTTCCCAACCCTCCTTTACAAGTGTTAGAGGACCTCTTACAGGGTGTCCAAATAGGAGTTCAAAGGGGCTGAAGCCCACTCCTTTCTGGGGTACCTCCCTGTAAGCAAAAAGGAGGCAAGGTAACAAGACATCCCATCTCCTCCTGAGTTTTTCAGGGAGTCCCATTATCACTGAGAGTTTTGTTAAATCTCTCTACCAGTCCATTTGTTTGCGGATAAGGTGCAGTGAATTTGTATGTTACACCACATTCCTTCCACATGGCCTTCAAGTATGCAGACATAAAGTTGCTACCCCTGTCTGATACCACCTCTTTTGGGAAACCCACCCTGGAAAAGATTCCCAGGAGGCCCTTTGCCACTGCAGGTGCTGTAGTGGTCCTTAGAGGAATTGTTTCAGGATATCTTGTGGCATGGTCCACTACCACCAAGATAAACCTATTGCCTGAAGCAGTAGGAGGGTCAAGGGGGCCAACTATGTCAACCCCTACCCTTTCAAAGGGAACCCCAACCACAGGCAGTGAAATAAGGAGAGCCTTTGGGTTGCCACCAGTCTTGCCACTGGCTTGACAGGTGACACAGGACTTACAAAATTCTTTTGTGTCCTCGGACATCCTAGGCCAATGAAACAGGGGGACAAGCCTTTCCCATGTTTTAATTTGCCCTAGATGTCCAGCCAAGGGAATGTTGTGTGCCAGAGTTAGGAGGAACTCTCTGTATTGCAGAGGAATGACCAGTCTCCTGGCTGCTCCAGGTTTTGGATCTCTTGCCTCTGTATACAAGAGGTTGTCCTCCCAGTAAACTCTATGTGAGTCACTGACATCCCCATTTTGCTGTTTGACAGCTTGCTGTCTTAGACCCTCTAGTGTGGGACAGGTCTGCTGTGCCACACTCAGCTCCTCCCTGGCAGGCCCCCCTCCACCCAAAAGCTCAGCAGTGTCTGCTTCCGGTTCCTCTGGTGAAGGTTCTGCACAGGGGGGAAATTCTTCTTCCTCAGAAGTTGAATCATCTGTAGAGGGAGGGATAGTGGGTAGGGATTTACCCTTACTAACCCTAGCTTTAGGGAGCACTTGGTCCATTGTTCCAGGATCCAAGTCACCCTGTCCTTTTTGCTTTTTGGCCTGAGCCATTGTTAAAGCAAAAATATGCCCAGGAATGCCCAGCATTGCTGCATGAGCCTCCAACTCCACTTCTGCCCAAGCTGATGTCTCTAAATCATTCCCTAGTAGACAGTCTACAGGTAAATCTGAGGCAACCACAACTTTCTTTGGACCAGTAACACCCCCCCCCCCCAGTTGAGATTTACAACAGCCATGGGGTGGCTAAGAGTGTTGTTATGAGCATCAGTCACTTGGTACTGGTGACCAAGTAGGTGTTGTTCAGGGTGTACCCGTTTCTCTATTACCATGGTAACACTGGCACCTGTGTCCCTGTAGTCCTGAACTTCAACACCATGTATTAGGGGAAGTTGCTTGTACTTATCCATATTAAGGGGACAAGCAACCAAGGTGGCAAAATCAATGGCACCTTCAGAGTCTAGCACAGCCTCTGTGGTCTCCCTAACAAGACCAACCCCAACTAAATTACCAAAAGTGAGCCCAGCTACTCCCTTGGATTGGCTATTAGTAGGTTTGCTCCCACCACCACTGCTATTACTAGGGGCACTAGGTGTAGCAGTAGGGGTTGTGGTAGTGGGAGGCTTGGTGCTCTTCTTTGGACAACTGGGATCAGTTGTCCAATGGCCTTTTACTTTACATAAATAGCACCATGGTTTCTTTACTTGATTAGAACAGGATTTGGACCCACCACCCCCACCAGAGTGTTTTTGTGGGTCTGATGAAGACTCATTTTTAGATTTGTCCCCACCCTTGTCTGAAGACTTACCATCCTTCTTTTTGTTGCCATCTTTGTCACCCCCTGTATGAACTTTTCTGTTCACTCTTGTTCTGACCCATTTGTCTGCCTTCTTTCCCAATTCTTGGGGAGAGGTCAGATCTGAGTCCACTAGATATTGGTGTAACAAATCAGACGTACAGTTATTCAGAATATGCTCTCTTAGGATCAGATTATATAGGCTTTCATAGTCAGAAACTTTACTGCCATGTAACCACCCCTCCAAGGTCTTCGCTGAATAGTCAACAAAGTATACCCAGTCTTGTGAGGACTCTTTTCTGGTTTCTCTGAACTTAATCCTGTATTGTTCAGTGGTTAAGCCAAATCCATCCAAGAATGCATTCTTCAAAACTGTGAAATTATTGGCATCATTTTCCTTCACAGTAAGGAGCCTATCCCTACCCTTTCCACTGAAAAATAGCCATAGGATAGCAGCCCACTGCCTTTGAGGGACCCCCTGTACAACACAGGCCCTCTCAAGTGCATCAAACCACTTGTTAATGTCATCCCCCTCCTTGTAAGGGGGAACTATCTTATGCAGATTCCTAGAATCATGCTCTTTTACAGGATTACTATCTGTAATACTGCTGCTGCCACAATGGGGTCCAAACCCCAACTTCTGTCTTTCTTTTTCTAAGTCTAAAGATTCCCTGTCTAGAGCCAGCTGTTGCTGTTTAAGCTTCAGCCTGGACTCTTCCACTCTCAATCTATTGAGCTCCCTTTCTAACATTCTGTCATCAGGGTGGGTGGGTTGGGCATGCTTTGACACAGAAGAATGATGTGAATGAACAGAAGGAGACCTGTCCCTAACAGTTGGCACCCTAACAACCTGGCCTAAAGGAATGACATCCCTACTGTGATGAGAGCTCACATTAGTACCAGTTATGCTAGGAGGTCTGCTAAGGGGCAGGTTGGGAAGGATACCATCTAACATTCTTATTGGGGGTGCCCCAGAGTCAGAATGTGAACCATCTCCTAACTTCTCAACAGATGTGCCAGCTAAGGCCTTATCATTCTCAATGAGCATGTTATTCAACAATTCTCTAGAGGGATTCTTCCCTGCCCCTAAACCTCTTTCAATGCAGAGACTCCTCAAACCTTTCCAGATAAGGAGGTCATAAGCTGAGCTGGCCAGATCAAGAGTAGGACCTGTGCCAGACATGATAGAAAAGGGTTTAAGGACAGAAAAAAAGAAAAAAAAGTTTCAGGACTTTTTAAGGAAACAGAAAAAAAACTTTTTCAACTTTTTAGAAACTTTTTGAAAGTTTAGAGGTACTTTTCAGCACTTAGCAATAGAGTAAGAGAAGAAAAGCAAAACTTGTTGGTTAGGTGTACATACACTGAAATTGTTTTGTATATTTTTCTCTTATGAAAAGTACAAAATGACAAAGTGGTAAGTAGTTACAAGTGCTTATCCCACCGCTGCACAACCAATGTAGGAGGCTGGCCTGGCTTGTAGTGGGTACCAAGGGGTACTTACACTCTGTACCAGGTCCAGTTATCCCTTATTAGTGTAGAAGAGGTGTTTCTAGCAGCTTAGGCTGATAGAAGGTAGCTATAGCAGAGCAGCTTAGGCTGAACTAGGAGACATGCAAAGCTCCTACTATACCACTGGTGTCATATGCACAATATCATAAGAAAACACAATACACAGATATACTAAAAATAAAGGTACTTTATTTTTATGACAATATGCCAAAAGTATCTCAGTGAGTACCCTCAGTATGAGGATGCCAAATATACACAAGATATATGTACACAATACCAAAAATATGCAGTAATAGCAAAAGGAAGTAATGCAAGCAATGTAGAATTACAGTAGATTGCAACAGGAGCACATAGGTACAGGGGCAACACAAACCATATACTCTAGAAGTGGAATGCGAACCACAAATGGACCCCAAACCTATGTGAACTTGTAGAGGGTCGCTGGGGCTGTAAGAAAACAGTGAGGATTAGAATAATAGCCCACCCTAAGACCCTGAAAAGTAGGTGTAAAGTGCACCTATATTCCCCAGAGAGCTCACAGAAGTCGTGATAGGGGAATTCTGCAAGGAAGCCCAACACCAGCAATGCAACCAAAGTGGATTTCCGGACGAGAGTACCTGTGGAACAAGGGGACCAAGTCCAAGAGTCGCTACAAAGTCGAGATTGGGCAGATGCCCAGGAAATGCCAGCTGAGGGTGCAAAGAAGCTGCCACCGGATGGTAGAAGCTGTGGATTCTGCAAGAACGAAGAGGACAAGGAACTTGCCCTTTGGAGGATGGATATCCCACGTCGTGAAGAAGCTTGCAGAGGTTTTCCCATACAGAAAGACCGCAAACAAGCCTTGCTAGCTGCAAGGGTTGCGGTTAGGGTTTTTGGATGCTGCTGTGGCCCAGGAGGGACCAGAATGTCGCCACTTTCGTGAGGAGACAGAGGGGGTGCCCAGCAAGACAGGGAGCCCTCACAGAAGCAGGCAGCACCCACAGAAGTGCCGGAACCGGCACTACGAATGAGAGTGAACCGGAGCTCACCTGAAGTCACAAAAGGAGATCCCACGACGCCGGAGGACAACTCAGGAGGTTGTGCACTGCAGGTAAGAGTGTCCGGAATCCAGGCTTGGCTGTGCACAAAGGAAATCCTGGAAGAGTGCACAGGAGCCGGAGCAGCTTCAAATCATGCGGTACCCAGCAATGCAGTCTAGTGTGGGGAGGCAAGGACTTACCTCCACCAAACTTGGACTGAAGAGTCACTGGACGGTGGGAGTCACTTGGACAGAGTTGCTGAGTTCCAGGGACCACGCTCGTCGTGCTGAGAGGGGACCCAGAGGATCGGTGATGCAGTTCTTTTGGTGCCTGCGGTTGCAGGGGGAGGATTCCGTCATCCCACGTGAGATTTCTTCGGGGCTTCTAGTGCAGAGAGGAGGCAGACTACCCCCACAGCATGCACCACCAGGAAAACAGTCGAGAAGGTGGCAGGATCAGCGATACAAGGTTGCAGTAGTTGTCTTTGCTACTTTGTTGCGGTTTTGCACGCGTCCTGAGCAGTCAGTGGTCGATTCCTTGGCAGAAGGTGAAGAGAGAGATGCAGAGGAACTCTGATGAGCTCTTGTATTCGTTATCTAAAGAATTCCCCAAAGCAGAGACCCTAAATAGCCAGAAAAGGAGGTTTGGCTACCTAGGAAGGAGGATAGGCTAGCAACACAGGTAAGAGCCTATCAGGAGGAGTCTCTGACGTCACCTGCTGACACTGGCAACTCAGAGCAGTCCAGTGTGCCAGCAGCACCTCTGTTTCCAAGATGGCAGAGGTCTGGAGCACACTGGAGGAGCTCTGGGCACCTCCCTTGGGAGGTGCAGGTCAGGGGAGTGGTCACTCCCCTTTCCTTTGTCCAGTTTCACGCCAGAGCAGGGCTGAGGGATCCCTGAACCGGTGTAGACTGGCTTATGCAGAGATGGCACCATCTGTGCCCATCAAAGCATTTCCAGAGGCTGGGGGAGGCTACTCCTCCCCAGCCCTGACACCTTTTTCCAAAGGGAGAGGGTGTAACACCCTCTCTCTGAGGAAGTCCTTTGTTCTGCCTTCCTGGGCCAGGCCTGGCTGGACCCCAGGAGGGCAGAAACCTGTCTGAGGGGTTTGGCAGCAGCAGAGGCTGCAGTGAAACCCCGGGAAAGGTAGTTTGGCAGTACCCGGGTCTGTGCTAGAGACTCGGGGGATCATGGAATTGTCTCCCCAATGCCAGAATGGCATTGGGGTAAAAATTCCATGATCTTAGACATGTTACATGGCCATGTTCGGAGTTACCATTGTGACGCTGTACATAGGTAGTGACCTATGTACAGTGCACACGTGTAATGGTGTCCCCGCACTCACAAAGTCCGGGGAATTTGCCCTGAACGATGTGGGGGCACCTTGGCTAGTGCCTGGGTGCCCACATACTAAGTAACTTAGCACCCAACCTTTACCAGGTAAAGGTTAGACATATAGGTGACTTATAAGTTACTTAAGTGCAGTGGTAAATGGCTGTGAAATAACGTGGACGTTATTTCACTCAGGCTGCAGTGGCAGGTCTGTGTAAGAATTGTCAGAGCTCCCTATGGGTGGCAAAAGAAATGCAGCAGCCCATAGGGATCTCCTGGAACTCCAATACCCTGGGTACCTCAGTACCATATACTAGGGAATTATAAGGGTGTTCCAGTATGCCAATGTGAATTGGTGAAATTGGTCACTAGCCTGTTAGTGACAATTTGAAAAGCAGAGAGAGAGCATAACCACTGAGGTTCTGGTTAGCAGAGCTTCAGTGAGACAGTTAGTCACCACACAGGGAACACATATAGGGCACACTTATGAGCACTGGGGCCCTATCTGGCAGGGTCCCAGTGCCACATACACTAAAACAACATATATACAGTGAAATATGGGGGTAACATGCTAGGCAAGATGGTGCTTTCCTACAGCTACTTCCTCCTTGATGCCGTTTTCACTCCATCAGTTAATCTGTAAGACTTGTGCTTAACAGGCATGCTGTCCCCAGTATCAATGTCATGGTTGCACCAGTGGGTGACCCCAGGGGTAAGTGAGAAAAGGAGGCAAAGTGACCGAGCAACTGGATCAGAGTCACAGTAGGGGAGAGGATCACACCCTCCACTGACCCCATCCTAATCTTTGGAAGATAGAAGGTCGGGGAGAGGTTCACTCTCCTCTTCCACCCCATCATCTGCGACCAAGAGCATGGTCAACTCAGACCTCTCAAAGTGTGGTTTAAGGTGGTTCATGTGCAGGACCCAAAATACACAAGAAAGTACGGGGTTCTCTAACGAGGGCGTCGCGGGTACCAGCGTGGCCCTGGGTAGTATGTGTTCCTATTTGGAAGGGTAATGTCAGTGAAATGTCAGTAAGTAACTGCAGAGTGCATGCGCGGGGAGAAACACCGGGGGGAGTTCCTTTACGGACTAGGTGGTCTCATACACTATATAGTGTCATGCTTCATCATTTGACCACCTAGACCCACCCAGGTAGGACAGTGCCACCTGGGCGGACTCAACCTCACTGTTAAAGGAACAGGAGGGAGTGCGTAAATAAACTTGTTTCTGGAAAGATCGGGATCCAGCTAATCTAGTGAAAAAATTAAAAACACCTAAGCAGACACCTGTGAGGAGTGACAAATTTAATGGTGGTGTCTGACTGGTGTAGTTAAAACAGGGGTTGGGACACCTCTGTGAGGATAAGGACTCACAGGGTCACCTAACTAATAGCCAACATGTTTCTGCCCTCAGAAGTGAGCCAATGAAGGTCTCGGGGCATTCGTCAGGGCCTAGGATCCCTACGTCTCACGTTGGAGGAAATATACTCTATGTGAGGGTCAAAAAGTGTGAAGTAAAAGGTCTACCTTACCCAAGGAATTACCTTGAGGCGGCCTATGGGGGATAAACAGACAATTAGAACAATAGTGGCACACGACACTGCAAAAACCAACCAACTACACACGTGTCAAGGGGATGCATTCATGCACATAACACATATGTTCATAATAGGCAATATTCATGCGTAGAGTGACCAAGTGGGTACATCTATCTATACAAGTGGACAGTCCTACCACTGCAGGGAATTACAACTCTTACCCTTTCATAGAGGCTGCTAGCCTCTGGTATCCAGGAGGGGGAGTGTCCCCTTATAGTCAAACACTAAGGGGAGACACAGAAAGAGACGGACACAAAGACAAAGTGAGGAAGGGAGGGGAACAGGTGTAACCAGTATAAATACAGGGGAGAACAAGATTGGCTGCGAGGTTCCCACTAGGAACCCACTGTCATTGTTAAATAAAAAGATACTACATAATAAATAAAGTAGTAACAAGGGATGGCTACAATTAGTAGTCGAAAAACAGATAGAAAGTAAAATTAAAATTAATGGAGAGAAGAGGGAGGGAAAAACAAGGAAGAAGAGAAGGCTTATCTGTGCTGCCTGTGATCCATTCAGTCACTCACTACATCAAAGGGGGCGCTCGCCGTGCGCCTATACCGTCCTCTCCTTGGACCGCTTGCAACAAGTGGCTGAAGGAAAACGGTCTTTTTAAGGCTGCTAGATGTTCCAGGTGCGCCCTATTAGAGCGGTAATTAAAGATTATGTGCAGTGAATCACCGCCGCGGGCCTTTTTGGTGCGTTTCTAGCCTCGATATGGTTGCCGTCATTGCGGACACCCCAGCAGAGCCGGGGCGCCAGCATGGATGCGTGTGAGTGCTCGGGTGGGGCCCGGGCCGGAAGTCTCCGGCCCGAGCGTCACAGACTGAAGCCTCGCGCTCCCGGGGGGGCCGCTGGGAAATGTAGTTCCCAGCGGTCCCGTGGCCCGGTGCGAAAAAGGAAGGGAAGGGATGAAGGAGAGAAGGAGCCAGAAACAGAGTGGGAGGGGGGGGGGGAAAGGGAAACAATACCACGGGGGGGACAGAAGAGGGAAGGGGGAAAGAAAGGGGAGGGAGGGGGTGACAACCGAGAGGGGGACGGGGGGCATTGGGGAGGGTAAAAGAGAGTGATGGGGAGGGGGAAAGGAAAAAGAGAAAAAGGAAAGGAGGAAGGGGAAAAGAAAGAGGAAAATCATGAGAGAAAGAGAGAGACGGTTGGAGAGAGCAAGTAAAAGGAACGTGGGGGGTGGAAAAACACGGGGGTGGGGGAGGTAGAGAAAGTGGAACAAAGGAGGGGTGGTACAAGGGGAGAAGAAGGAAACAGCGGGAAGGAAATAGAGAAATTATTATTGTAATTAATAAGGGGAGAGCGAAGAGAAAGATGAAAGAGAGTGATCTAGAGAGCAGAGTAAGGGTAGGGTGGAGGTATCAGGGGACGAGGAAGGATATAATGGTAAAGGGGACAAGAGGAAAGAGCAAAGGTAAAGGGAGTGTGGGAAGAAGGGACAAGGTAGAGGGTTAGACAAACAGGGTGAGAGAGAAGAGCAGGGGAACAGGGGAGTTGAAAGATTGGAAACAGAAAAGGGGAAGGGGAAGAAAGTGAAACCAGGTGGGGGAAGAGCAAGAGCTTGGGGTCAAGGAGAGAGGGGCATGGGAGAAAGCCAGGAAAGCACGGGCAAAGGAGGAAGGATTGGAGGACTCATAGATTAGTAGAAGGACTCATTTATTGAGTGTGAACTAGGGGATCTCGTCATTAAGACCATCGGTGTCCGTGTGTAATCTCCAGACCCAACGTTGTTCGGTCTGGAGCAATCTCTGTGTCATATTAGAGGTCGACGGAGGTAATTGCTCTATGACCGTCCAATTTAAGTCATCTGCAGAATGTTTTTTCAAAAGGAAGTGGTTAGTCAATTTCGTAGCTTCTCGTTTACAACGGATCGTACTCCTATGTTCACAGATTCTCGTGGCGACCTTTCTCGAGGTCATTCCCACGTATTTGAGGTTACAGAGACATCTGATCAAGTAGATCACGTTTTTGCTGTTACAGTTGGTTAGGGATTTTTGTACCCATGGGGTCTTGAGGTCTAGGTCTATTGTTGTTGATTTTTGAGTAAAACGACAGACACTACAGTTGCCACATGGGTAGTGTCCTGTTGGTGGTGGAAGACCCCATAGTGTGGTTTGTGTGGTGAGGGAATTGATTTTTTCTTTGGGTCTTGTGTGGACAACCATGTCCCGTATGTTTGTGGCTCTCCTAAAAGCATGTAGTGGCTGCTGAAAAGGTAAACCCCCAGATGTGAGGATTTTCCACTCCTCTTTAATGATTTTCTGAATCTTGTTGGAGAGCGGGTTAAAAGTAGTTACACACACTATTTGTTCAGTGTCAGATGTCCTAGCACGTGGTTGCAATAATTGGTCCCTGTTATTATTGCGCGCTCTTTTGTATGCTCTCTTCACCAGATGTGTAGGATAGTCTTTGGTTTGTAGCTTAATAGCCAATTTATCAGCGTGTTTACGGTAGTCTGTGAGGGTGGAACAATTCCGTCGAAGACGTAGAAATTGACCTACAGGGAGGTTCTCCTTCAGGGACCTTGGGTGGAAGCTCTGAAATTGAAGCAGGTTGTTCCGGTCTGTGGGTTTATAATAAACCTCTGTGGCCAGTGCCCCATTGTTTTCATAGATTAGTAAATCAAGAAATGCTAGTCGGTTGTCACCTATGGTCATGGTGAAGTTCAGGAAAGGATTGGCTGCATTCAACCAATTTGCAAAAGTCATAGCCTCCTCTCTAGTTCCTGTCCAGACCAGTAGAATATCATCTATATATCGTTTCCAGAGTTTAATCTGCTGGAGGAACGGGTTGTCATCATGATTGACCACCTCTCTCTCAAAATGATCAACATAAAGGCATGCCAGGCTAGGTGCGAAAGTGCTGCCCATAGATGTTCCTTGTATTTGCAAGAAAAAGTTATCCTCGATCTTGAAATAGTTCCTTGTGAGAGCCACATGTGCCAGGTCCAGTATGAAGTCAGGGGGCATGCATGACTCTCCTCTATTGGCTTCCAAGAGATCGCTGATGACCTGCAAAGTGGCCTCCTGGGGAATGTTGGTGTAAAGGGATTCCACATCCAGGGTGATCAACAATTCTCTAGTTTTGTCAAAAGACACAGAGTCTAGTAAAACTAACACATCCGTAGTATCTTTAAGGTAAGATGGAATTCTTTTAACCAGTGGCTGAAGGAAGAAATCCACGAATTGAGAGAGGGGTTCTAAAACCGAGCCAATACCGGACACTATAGGTCTACCTGGAGGGGGGATTTGCCCTTTATGCACCTTAGGAAGAACATAAAAATAGGGAATCCTAGGGTTAGCCTGTACCAGGAAGTCTGCCTCATGTTGAGTAATCCAGTCATTCTCCATGCCTTTCATCACGAGAAAAGAAATCTCATCTTGAATATCAGGTGTGGGGTCTCGAGATAAGCGTTTGTAATGATGGGTGTTACCCAGTAGACGTTCGCACTCATCTCTATACATTTTTTGTGGAGAAATTACCGTTGCTCCACCTTTGTCTGCTGGTTTGATAATTATCGTAGGGTCAGATGTTAGACCTTTCAGAGCTAAGAGCTCATCCATACTCATGTTATGGTATGTTTTGTTAGTGGTCCCGGAAAGTGCGTTAACCTTTAGGGATACTGATTTCTCAAAAGCCAGGACCTCGGGGGGCATCTGTCCAGTGGTTGGGCAGAAAGTGGACTTGGGGCGTAGACCAGTGTTTCGTTCAGGAGCCTCGAAATGTTTGCCCAAAAAGAAGGTCTTTAAGCGGATTTTGCGGAACAGACCCGCTAGTTCTGTTCGGGTCTTAAATAAGTCAATTTTAGGCGTGGGAACAAAATTTAGGCCCTTGTTCAGTGCCCTAGTTTCAAGTTCACTGAGAACACGGTTGCTCAGATTGATAATGTTATCTGTTTGATTATCCATCAGGCTAGTTATAGTATTTTGCTTGTCCCTGGGAGGGGTTCCCTTTGTGCAGTATTCTCTGGGGCGTCCTCTCTTGGCCTCCAGTGTACCTCTTTCCTTTTGCCCTTTCCCCTCCCGTTGCCTCTGTCTAAAAAAGGCTGCGGTGGCTCAGGAAATGACCATTGTGCAGGGTGCTGGAAAAAGGGCACCTGGTATTGAGGTGGGAGTCCATATTGGGGAGGCCAACCCCATTGTTGGTTATGGTATGGGGGGCAAGGGGGTAGCATTGGTGGATGATTCCACCTTCCCCGGCGTTGCCCGCGTCGTCCACGGCGTTGCCGTGTATTATCTGATGATGTGCTGTCATTATCTGAGCTGGTGTTCCCGCCAGATGAAGTGTCAGACATGTTGTTAGTTTTGGCTATGTAATCGGATTTGGTGTAAGGGTATATTCTCTCGTGAAAGAACCGGTCGAGATCTTTCTGGAATTTAGAGATCTTTCGCTGGGTGAGATATTCTTTATGCTCGTTCATATTTTTGTTTACCTCCTCTAGTTTCTTTTTAAAGGAGAGAATACTCAACCCTGATTTTAGGTTATTCTCACTCGTTTTGATCTGAATTAGAAGTGCCTCAGATAACCTAGTCGCTGTTTTAATGATAAGGATGAGCCAATCTCTGGTGCACTTCCATGCTATTAAAGCCCAATCCTTTCTAAATTCCAGATCTTCAAGGAATATGCGTGGGGCGTTGGTGACCAACAGCCCATTGGGTGCTGTATTGCTGCGGAGGTATTCGGTTAGAACGGCTCCGTGGAGAATAGTTTTGACATGAGATAGTTTTAGTTCTACTAGTGTGTCCCAGTCGCCCAGCTGGGACAAACTCTTGGAGAGTGTTGTATCACCAAGAAGTGAGGGGGCTGACAGAATGGCTGTCAGATCCTCATCACTGAAAGAGAGACCTTCCGCCATATTGGGGAAAGGAAGAACAATGGTGTGGGAAAGGGAGTAAATTAGAGGGGGGGGGTTGGGGGTAAAAAAAGGGTTTTTTTAAAGAAACAAATTAGACAGACAAAGAACCTTAGTGTTGGCGTGTGGGCCTGGAAAAAAGGAGCCAAAAAATGCTCACTAGAATGGACTCTCGCAGCTAACAGCTGCTCAACTATCATTTCACATGGAGAGAGGAGGAGGGTGAAGGAGGGACAAATATGGAAGAACACACCGTACTTAGCTCCCTATAACTCAAAACACACAAGAAAGTATGGGGTTCTCTAACGAGGGCGTCACGGGTACCAGCGTGGCCCTGGGTAGTATGTGTTCCTATTTGGAAGGGTAATGTCAGTGAAATGTCAGTAAGTAACTGCAGAGTGCATGCGCGGGGAGAAACACCGGGGGGAGTTCCTTTACGGACTAGGTGGTCTCACACACTATATAGTGTCATGCTTCATCATTTGACCACCTAGACCCACCCAGGTAGGACAGTGCCACCTGGGCGGACTCAACCTCACTGTTAAAGGAACAGGAGGGAGTGCGTAAATAAACTTGTTTCTGGAAAGATCGGGATCCAGTTAATCTAGTGAAAAAATTTAAAACACCTAAGCAGACACCTGTGAGGAGTGACAAATTTAATGGTGGTGTCTGACTGGTGTAGTTAAAACAGGGGTTGGGACACCTCTGTGAGGATAAGGACTCACAGGGTCACCTAACTAATAGCCAACATGTTTCTGCCCTCAGAAGTGAGCCAATGAAGGTCTCGGGGCATTCGTCAGGGCCTAGGATCCCTACGTCTCACGTTGGAGGAAATATACTCTATGTGAGGGTCAAAAAGTGTGAAGTAAAAGGTCTACCTTTCCCAAGGAATTACCTTGAGGCGGCCTATGGGGGATAAACAGACAATTAGAACAATAGTGGCACACGACACTGCAAAAACCAACCAACTACACACGTGTCAAGGGGATGCATTCATGCACATAACACATATGTTCATAATAGGCAATATTCATGCGTAGAGTGACCAAGTGGGTACATCTATCTATACAAGTGGACAGTCCTACCACTGCAGGGAATTACAACTCTTACCCTTTCATAGAGGCTGCTAGCCTCTGGTATCCAGGAGGGGGAGTATCTTTTTATTTAATAATGACAGTGGGTTCCTAGTGGGAACCTCGCCGCCAGTCTTGTTCTCCCCTGTATTTATACTGGTTACACCTGTTCCCCTCCCTTCCTCACTTTGTCTTTGTGTCCGTCTCTTTCTGTGTCTCCCCTTAGTGTTTGACTATAAGGGGACACTCCCCCTCCTGGATACCAGAGGCTAGCAGGCTCTATGAAAGGGTAAGAGTTGTAATTCCCTGCAGTGGTAGGACTGTCCACTTGTATAGATAGATGTACCCACTTGGTCACTCTACGCATGAATATTGCCTATTATGAACATATGTGTTATGTGCATGAATGCATCCCCTTGACACGTGTGTAGTTGGTTGGTTTTTGCAGTGTCGTGTGCCACTATTGTTCTAATTTTCTGTTTATCCCCCATAGGCCGCCTCAAGGTAATTCCTTGGGTAAGGTAGACCTTTTACTTCACACTTTTTGACCCTCACATAGAGTATATTTCCTCCAACGTGAGACGTAGGGATCCTAGGCCCTGACGAATGCCCCGAGACCTTCATTGGCTCACTTCTGAGGGCAGAAACATGTTGGCTATTAGTTAGGTGACCCTGTGAGTCCTTATCCTCACAGAGGTGTCCCAACCCCTGTTTTAACTACACCAGTCAGACACCACCATTAAATTTGTCACTCCTCACAGGTGTCTGCTTAGGTGTTTTTAATTTTTTCACTAGATTAGCTGGATCCCGATCTTTCCAGAAACAAGTTTATTTACGCACTCCCTCCTGTTCCTTTAACAGTGAGGTTGAGTCCGCCCAGGTGGCACTGTCCTACCTGGGTGGGTCTAGGTGGTCAAATGATGAAGCATGACACTATATAGTGTGTGAGACCACCTAGTCCGTAAAGGAACTCCCCCCGGTGTTTCTCCCCGCGCATGCACTCTGCAGTTACTTACTGACATTTTACTGACATTACCCTTCCAAATAGGAACACATACTACCCAGGGCCACGCTGGTACCCGCGACGCCCTCGTTAGAGAACCCCGTACTTTCTTGTGTATTTTGAGTTATAGGGAGCTAAGTACGGTGTGTTCTTCCATATTTGTCCCTCCTTCTCCCTCCTCCTCTCTCCATGTGTAATGATGTCATGTGCAGGACCCTCAAAGGGTTCCGAGGAGTCTGCATTTCCAACAAGTAGGTGACATTACTTTTGTGCTCCTTCACCTCAAATGGCCCATACCAAAAGGCTTGGAGGGGACGGGGTTCTACTGGGGCTATCACCCACACCTTCTGACCAAGGCTGAAACTCAACCAGAGTGGTATTCTGGTCTTACCATCATGCCATCAACTCAATCAATCAATCAGGATTTATAAATTGCAGCAAATCACCTGTGAGGGTCTCCAGGCGCTAGAGTTGCTAGCTGCTTTGCGGTGCTCTCTTCATTCGAACAACCAGGTCCTGAGTCTTTTCCTGAATTCCCGGAGCGATGAGGCAGTCTCAGGGTGCAGGGGAAGGTCGCTCCAGGCTTTGGCTGCCAGGTGAGAGAAGGAGCTTCCTCCACTGTTGGCTCAGCGTATCCAGGGAGGAATAGTGAGGCGGAACGCAGGTGTCTGGTCGGTTAGTGGAAGGTCATGCATTTGATGTATGCTAGTTTTTCATTGTCTAGGGCTTGTAAGTGTGGGTCAGCCTCTTGAACTGGCATCTCTTCTGGATCGGGAACCAGTGTAGCTTCTTGAGGTGCTGGCTAATGTGAGTCCGTCTGGGGAGGTCAAGGACGAGCCTTGCTGCTGAGTTTTGTATTGTTTGTAGTCTCTTCAGGAGGTGTGCAGTGATTCCTACATAGACAGTGTTCCCGTAGTCCAACCTGTTGGTGACGAGGGCTTGAGTGACGGTCCTTCTGGTGTTGATTGGGAGCTACCTGAAAATATTATGGAGCATGTTTGGGTGTGGAAGGAGGCGGCCAACACTGCCTTTACCTGTGTCTGCATAGATAACTTGTTGTCCAAGATGATGCTGAGGTTGCGGGCATGGTGTTTAAGCTGGTGGTAACACCACCAACAGGCTGGCGGTGTACCGCCAGCTATTATGACCGTGGCGCTATAGCCACGGCCATACCGCCGGCCCCTCCACTATACCGCCAGGCGGGCACCGGTGCAAGCACTTCTGCCCTGGGGATTATGAGTCCCCGACCACCAGCCTGGCCACGGTGGTAAACACTGCCATGGAAAGGCTGGCGGTAAGGGGGATTTGGGGTGCCCCTGGCGGCCCCTGCACTGTCCAGTGCACAGTCATAAGGCCAACAAAAACAAATTCAGCAAAAATAGGCAGGGTAAAGGCAAAACATTTGAGGATGACCCTGCAAAAAAGGGCCAAGTCCAACAAATTCAATAGTTGTTTTCTTCAAGTGCAACTGACAATGTTTGTTTCATTGGAATTTTAGATTTCATGAATTAATTGCTGTGAAAACAATAGACAATGGTGAGGGCCTCTGGAGTTCTGTGATTCTCTGGCTCCATTGTTTACCACATAGTTATGGATTTTGTTTCAGGTGTGAATGGATCAAAAATACTACTACTAGAAAATGTACTGCATAGCGTTGCATAATTTACCTTTTCGTGCTGCATAATTTAGATAACCTTGCCACATATTTTAGACTTCCATTGCCACACAATGTTAGTAAACCTGACAATAGTAAAGCTCTGCAGAGGAGTTTAAGGGGCTGTCAATATGACAATGAAACCAATATTCCACAGGAAACCATGACATATTCTCCACAATTCACAGTTCATTGAGAGAGAGAATTATACTGTGCTACAGAACTGTACTGTATGAGCCAACATTTCTCCCCGAACACTTGCCTGCAATCTTTCAGAAGTGTCTTTTTTCTTTTTAAAATGTTCCATCAAATCGGAACGCAGTGCATACCTAGTTAAATGCCTAATTAAATCAAAATGTCAATACATAGACTGCTAGCAATTATCGAACATTGTCTGTTCCATGCATTCAAGTCTGATCTGTGATATTACAGTCACTGCACTGCCTATCACTATGATCTCTGTGATATTACTGACTCACTAAGCTTCTTAATACCAGTGTGTCACATGTTTCTGAAATAGTACTGACTCGCTATACTGCCTACCTCCAGCGTATTATAGGGGCCTGTGATATTCTATGATATTACCAACTCAGGTCTTTAAGATATTAGCGACTTTCTGCACTGCCGCACAATAGCATATCATAGGACTCTATGATAATACCCACTCGCAACACTGGATAACTGCCATATCACATGTCTCTATGATATTGCAGCATCGCTACATTGTCTAGCACTAGTGTATCACAGGTCTCTATGATAATACAGTATTGCTACATTGCCTAACACTAGTGTGTTACAGGCCTCTATATTACATCATCGCTACTTTGCCTAACACTTGTGTATCACAGGTCTCTGACATTTAAGCATTGCTATATTGCCCAGCACTAGCGTATCACAGGTCTCAATTATATTGCAGCATCTCTACATTGTCTAACACTAGCGTATTATAGGTCTCTATGACAGTACTCACTCGCTACATTGCCTAACACTAGCGCATCACAGGTCTCTGTGATATTACAGCATTGCTACATTCCCTAACACTAGTGTATCAGACATCCCTGATAGTACCCTCTTCCTACACTGAAAACCTAACACATCATAGGCCTTTATGATATTACAGCATCTCTATCTACATTGCCTAACACTAGCGTGTCACAGGTCTCCATGACAGTACTCACTCACTACACTGTCTAACAGTAGCATATCACAGGTCTCTATGATATTACAGCATTGCTACATTGCCTAACACTAGCAGATCACAGGACGCTGGTAGTACCCTCTCGCTACACTGAGCACCTAACATATCACAAGCCTCTGATATCACAGCATCACTACATTATCTAACAATAGGGTATCACAATCAATCAATCAATCAATGTAGGAGGCTGGCCTGGCTTATAGTGGGTACCTTGTGGTACTTACACCTTGTGCCAGGTCCAGTTATCCCTTATTAGTAGAATAGAGGTGTTTCTAGCAGCTTAGGCTGTTAGAGGTAACTATGGCAAAGCAGATTAGGCTTAACAGGAGACATGCAAAGCACCTACTATACCACGTATATCATATAGTACAATATCACAAGAAAACACAATACTCAGAGTTACTAAAAATAAAGGTACTTTATTTTAGTGACAATATGCCAAAAGTATCTCAGAGGATACCCTCACTTAGGAGGTAAGTAATATACACAAATTATATGTACACAAACCCAAAACAGGTAAGTAACAGTAAGAAAAGTAGTGCAAACAATGTAGAATCACAATAGAATGCAATAGGTAGAAATAGGCCTAGGGGCAACACAAACCATATACTCCAAAAGTGGAATGCGAATCACGAATGGACCCCAGGCCTATGGTAGGTTGTAGAGGGTCGCTGGGACTGTAAGAAAACAGTAAGGGTGTCCAAGATACCCCACCCCAAAACCCTGAAATGTAGGAGTAAAGTTTCCCTTCTACCCCAGAAAGACAGAATAGTCGTGATAGGGAATTCTGCAAGAACCACAAGCACCAGCAAAACACTAAAGATGGATTCCTGGACCTGAGGACCTGTAAAGGAAGGGGACCAAGTCCAAGAGTCACGAAAGTGTCCGGGGGGGCAGGAGTCCACCAAACCCTGGATGAAGGTGCAAAGGGGCTGCCTCCGGGTGGAAGAAGCCAAAGATTCTGCAACAACGAAAAGGGCTAGGAACTTCTCCTTTAGATGGAAGATATCCCACGGTGTGCTGGAGGTTGCAGAAGTGTTTCCAGGGAGAAATACCACAAACAAGCCTTGCTAGCTGCAAGAGTTGTGGTTGAGGTTTTTGGGTGCTGCTGGGGACTAGGAAGGACCAGGATGTCGCCCCTTGGAGGAGGAGACAGAGGGGGCGCTCGGCAACTCAGAGAAACCCGCAGAAGCAGGCAGCACTCGCAGAAGTACCGGAGCAGGAACTTAGAAGTTCTGAGGACAGCGGTCAACTCAGAGTGACAAAGGAGGGTCCCACGAGGTCAGAGTCCAACTCAGCAAGTTGGGCAATGCAGGACGGAGGGCTGGGGATCCAGGCTAGGCTGTGCACAAAGGGCCTTATTTATACTTTTTGGTGCAAAACTGCACTAAGGCAGTTTTGCCCCAAAAAGTTTTGCACCGGCTTGCACCATTTTTTAGCACCAGCTGGGCACCATATTTATGGAATGGTGCAAGCCGGTGCAAAGGGTAGGCTAGCTTAAAAAAAAAATTTCATTAGGCAGTTTTGAGTCAAAATAAATGATTCTGACCAGATTAGCATCATTTTTTGACGCTAAGGGGCGTATTTATACTCTGTTTGCAATGAATTAGCGTAATTTATTTTTTACTCTAATTCAGTGCAAAACTAACTCCATATTTATACTTTGGTGCTAGACCCGTCTAGCACCAAATTTATGGAGTTAAAGTCATTTTTTGGAAGTGGAAACCTACCTTGCCTTAATGAGATGCAAGGTAGGCGTTCCCGTGCAAAAAAATGACTCTATGGCCTTAACACCATATTTATACTCCCATGTAAAAATGGTGCAAAGGAGGGAGGAAGGGTCAAAAAATGGGGCAAAGCTTGCTTTGCCCCATTTTTTAAGACCTGGGTCAGGGCAGGTCTTAGGGGACCTGTGGCCCTATTTCCATGGTGGAACACCATGGAATAAGCCCAGAGGTGCCCTCCCTAGGCCCTAGGGGCACCCCCACCCACACTAGAGGGACTGCGAGGATGGGGGACCCCATCCCAGGTAAGTACAGGTAAGTGCATTTTATTTTTGAAAGTGCCATAGGGGGCCCTGAAATGGGCCCCCATATATGGCACCGGGTGCAATGGCCATGCCCAGGGGACCCCTGTCCTCTGTGCTGGCCACTGGGGTGGTGGGCATGACTCCTGCCTTTCCTAAGGCAGGAGTCATGTGGCATGATAGGTTTAGCACCATAAAATGACGCTAATCTGGTTAGAGTAATTTATTTTTACTCTAACCTGCCTAAAGCCATTTTTTGGTGCTAAACCCTCTTCTTCTATACTGCCAGCCCCACCCGACTAAAGTCATTTTTTTAAACTCTAGCCTACCCTTTGCACCGGCTTGCACCATTCCATAAATATGGTGCCCGGCTGGTGCACAGAAATGGTGCAAGCCGGTGCTCAACTTTTTGGTGCAAAACTGAGTTAGTGCAGTTTTGCAGCAAAAAGTATAAATAAGGGCCAATATTTTGTAAGTTTGCGCCACTTTTGTGTCATAAAATGACGTTAATGCAGTGCAAAAAAAGTTTAAATAAGGGCCTTGGTGCTAGATGGGTCTAGCACCAAAGTATAAATATGGAGTTAGTTTTGCACCGAATTAGAGTTAAAAAAAATGACACTAATTCGGTGCAAACAGAGTATAAATACGCCGCAGAGTATAAATATGCCCCTAAATATGGTGTTAAGGCCATAGAGTCATTTTTTGCACGGGAACGCCTACCTTGAATCTCATTAAGGCAAAGTAGGACTCCACTTTCAAAAAATGACTTTAACTCCATAAATTTGGTGCTAGAGGGGTCTAGCACCAAAGTATAAATATGGAGTTAGTTTTGCACCGAATTAGAGTAAAAAAAAATGACACTAATTTGGTGCAAACAGAGTATAAATATGCCCCAAAGGAAGTCCTGGAAAAGGGCACAGAAGCCGGAGCAGCGGCAAATCACGCAGTGCACAGGTTTGCTGTCTGGCGTGGGAGGCAAGGACTTACCTCCTCCAAATTTGGACAGAAGGGCCACTGGACTGTAGGAGACACTTGGACCCAGCTCCTGTGTTCCAGGGACCATGCTCGTCAGGATGAGAGGGGACTCAGAGGACCAGTGATGCAGGAATTTGGTGCCTGCATTGGCAGGGGGAAGATTCCGTCGACCCACAGGAGATTTCTTCTTGGCTTCCAGTGCAGGGTGAAGGCAGACAGCCCTCAGAGCATGCACCATCAGGAAACAGTCGAGAAAGCCAGAAGGAGCTACAATGTTTCTGGTAGTCGTCTTGCTACTTTGTTGTGGTTTTGCAGGCGTCCTGGAGCTGTCAGCGGTCAATCCTTGGCAGAAGTCGAAGAGGGAAGTACCGAGGAACTCTGGTGAGCTCTTGCATTCCTTATCTGAGGTATAGCCCAGAGGAGAGACCCTAAATAGCCCAGAAAGGAGGATTGGCTACTGAGAAAGGTAAGCACCTGTCAGGAGGGGTCTCTGACATCACCTGTTGGCACTGGCCACTCAGAGCTGTCCATTGTGCCCCAACACCTCTGTATCCAAGATGGCAGAGGTCTGGGACACACTGGAGGAGCTCTGGGCACCTCCCCTGGGAGGTGCTGGTCAGGGGAGTGGTCACTCCCCTTTCCTTTGTCCAGTTTCGCACCAGAGCAGGGCTGGGGGATCCCTGAACCGGTGTAGACTGGCTTATGCAGAGAGGGCACCATCTGTGCCCATCAAAGCTTTTCCAGAGGCTGGGGGAGGCTACTCCTCCCAGCCCTTCACAACTATTTCCAAAGGGAGAGGGTGTAACACCCTTTCTCAGAGGAAATCATTTGTTCTGCCTTCCTGGGACCAGGCTGCCCAGGCCCCGGGGGGGCAGAAACCTGTCTGAGGGTTTGGCAGTAGCAGCAGCTGCAGTGGAGACCCCAGAAAGCAAGTTTTGCAGTACCTGGGTTCTGTGCTAGAGACCCGGGGATGCATGGAATTGTCCCCCCAATACCAGAATGGTATTGGGGTGACAATTCCATGATCCTAGGCATGTTACATGGCCATGTTCGGAGTTACCATAGTGATGCTACATATAGGTATTGACCTATATGTAGTGCACGCGTGTAATGGTGTCCCTGCACTCACAAAGTCTGGGGAATTTGCCCTGAACAATGTGGGGGTACCTTGGCTAGTGCCAGGGTGCCCACATACTAAGTAACTTGGCACCTAACCTTCACCAATTGAGGGTTAGACATATAGGTGACTTATAAGTTACTTATGTGCAGTGAAAAATGGCAACATGGACGTTATTTCACTCAGGCTGCAGTGGCAGTCCTGTGTAAGAATTGTCTGAGCTCCCTATGGGTGGAAAAAGAAGCCCATAGGGATCTCAAGGAACCCCAATACCCTGGGTACCTATGTCCCACATACAAGAGAATTATAAGGGTGTTCCAGTGTGCCAATGAGAATTGGTAAAATTAATCACTAGCCTGTAGTGACAATTTTAAAAGCAGAGAGAGCATAAACACTGAGGTTCTGGTTAGCAGAGCCTCAGTGATACAGTTAGGCACCACACAGGGAACACATATAGGCCACAAACTTATGAGCACTGGGGTCCTGGCTAGCAGGATCCCAGTGACACATATCAAACACACTGACAACATAGGGTTTTCATTATGAGCACTGGGCCCTGGCTAGCAGGATCCCAGTGAGACAGTAAAAACACCCTGACATATACTCACAAACAG
Source organism: Pleurodeles waltl (assembly GCF_031143425.1). NCBI lineage: Eukaryota > Metazoa > Chordata > Amphibia > Caudata > Salamandridae > Pleurodeles > Pleurodeles waltl. Next base: position 192,253,434 of record NC_090443.1, read on the forward strand.
CCCAAAAGTGGGGGTAACAAGGCTAGAAAGAGGCTACCTTCCTACCATCAATCAATAAAATATTTGTAGAGCCCGACTTATCACCTGGGGGGGGGGGGGGGTCTCAAGGCCCTGAAAAGGGACGCAGGTAAGTCAAAGAGCCAGGTCTTTAGGTCCTTTCTCAGCTGAGCCAGCGAGGGTGACTGCCTGAAATATCCTTCTGGCTAGCCTCCGGATTCTACTGGGTGAGTTTCCGGAAGCGGGCTGTCTGGTTCCTGAAGGCCAGCATGTAACTGAATACATCCTGGGGTGGCTTTATGGGAGCTTGCTTCCAGCCCTCATTCACCAAACTGAGAGGCCCTCACACAGGGTACCCATACAGAAGTTCAAAAGGGCTGAAGCCAACCCCCTTCTGTGGTACCTCCCTGTAAGCAAACAAAAGGCATGGTAACAAGACATCCCACTTATGCCTCTTGAGTTCAGAGAGACCCATAAACATGCCTTTTAGGGTACAGTTGAAACTCTCCACCAACCCATTGCTTTGGGGATGGTAGGGCGTGGTGAACTTGTGTGTTACACAACACGCCTTTCCCATGGCCTTCATGTACAGAGACATGAAACTGGTACCCTGGTCAGATACCACCTACTTGGGGAAACCCTTTGGGTATAGATCCCCATAAGTGCCATAAGTGATGCAGTCACTGTCCTTAAGGGGATAGTTTTCGGGTCCACCAAGACCAGGATAAACCTGTTGCCCATGGCTGTCTTGGGATCCAAAGCTTAACATGTCAATGCCCACCCATTCAAAAGGGGTGCTCACGACAGGAAAGGGTTTGAGAAGAGTCTTGCGCCTCTTCCAAGATTTACCACTTGCCTGGCAGGTCTGACAGGGCCTGCAGGAGGCACCTGAGGCCTTCTTCATTTGGGGCCAATGAAAGTGGGTGGCAAGCCTGTCAAAGATCTTGCCCTTCCCGAAATGACCTGCCGGTGGCACATCATGAGCCAAACCAGTAGGAAGGTATAGGAGGCTGGACTGGCTTGTAGTGAGTACCAAGGGGTACTTGCACCTTGCACCAGGCCCAGTTATACCTTATTAGTGTATAGGGTGTCTAGCAGCTTAGGCTGATAGATAATGGTAGCTTAGCAGAGCAGCTTAGGCTGAACTAGGAGATGTGTGAAGCTACTACAGTACCACTCAGTGTCATATGCACAATATCATAAGAAAACACAATACACAGTTATACTAAAAATAAAGGTACTTTATTTTTATGACAATATGCCAAAGTATCTTAGAGTGTACCCTCAGTGAGAGGATAGGAAATATACACAAGATATATATACACAATAGCAAAAATATGCAGTATAGTCTTAGAAAACAGTGCAAACAATGTATAGTTACAATAGGATGCAATGGGGAAACATAGGGATAGGGGCAACACAAACCATATACTCCAAAAGTGGAATGCGAACCACGAATGGACCCCAAACCTATGTGACCTTGTAGAGGGTCGCTGGGACTATTAGAAAATAGTGAGAGTTAGAAAAATAACCCTCCCCAAGACCCTAAAAAGTGAGTGCAAAGTGCACTAAAGTTCCCCTAAGGACAAAGAAGTCGTGTTAGAGGAATAATGCAGGAAAGACACAAACCAACAATGCAACAACTATGGATTTCCAATCTAGGGTACCTGTGGAACAAGGGAACCAAGTCCAAAAGTCACAAGCAAGTCAGAGATGGGCAGATGCCCAGGAAATGCCAGCTGCGGGTGCAAAGAAGCTTCTACTGGACAGAAGAAGCTGCGGTTTCTGCAAGAACGCAAAGGGCTAGAGACTTCCCCTTTGGAGGACGGATCCCTCTTGCCTTGTAGAGTCGTGCAGAAGTATTTTCCCGCCGAAAGAACGCCAACAAGCCTTGCTAGCTGCAAATCGTGCGGTTAGCGTTTTTGGATGCTGCTGTAGCCCAGGAGGGACCAGGAGGTCGCAAATTGGACCAGGAGGTAGAGGGGACGTCGAGCAAGACAAGGAGCCCTCTTAGCAGCAGGTAGCACCCAGAGAAGTGCCAGAAACAGGCACTACAAGGATGCGTGAAACGGTGCTCACCCGAAGTCGCACAAAGAAGTCCCACGTCGCCGGAGAACAACTTAGGAGGTCGTGCAATGCAGGTTAGAGTGCCGTGGACCCAGGCTGGACTGTGCACAAAGGATTTCCACCGGAAGTGCACGGAGGCCGGAGTAGCTGCAAAAGTCGCGGTTCCCAGCAATGCAGTCTAGCGAGGTGAGGCAAGGACTTACCTCCACCAAACTTGGACTGAAGAGTCACTGGACTGTGGGGGCCACTTGGACAGAGTTGCTGGATTCGAGGGACCTCGCTCGTCGTGCTGAGAGGAGACCCAAGGGACTGGTAATGCAGCTTTTTGGTGCCTGCGGCTGCAGGGGGAAGATTCCGTCGACCCACGGGAGATTTCTTCAGAGCTTCTAGTGCAGAGAGGAGGCAGACTACCTCCACAGCATGCACCACCAGGAAAACAGTCGAGAAGGCGGCAGGATCAGCGTTACAGAGTTGCAGTAGTCGTCTTTGCTACTATGTTGCAGGTTTGCAGGCTTCCAACGCGGTCAGCAGTCGATTCCTTGGCAGAAGGTGAAGAGAGAGATGCAGAGGAACTCGGCTGAGCTCTTGCATTCGTTATCTAAAGTTTCCCCAGAGACAGAGACCCTAAATAGCCAGAAAAGAGGGTTTGGCTACCTAGGAGAGAGGATAGGCTAGCAACACCTGAAGGAGCCTATCAGAAGGAGTCTCTGACGTCACCTGGTGGCACTGGCCACTCAGAGCAGCCAGTGTGCCAGCAGCACCTCTGTTTCCAAGATGGCAGAGGTCTGGAGCACACTGGAGGAGCTCTGGACACCTCCCAGGGGAGGTGCAGGTCAGGGGAGTGGTCACTCCCCTTTCCTTTGTCCAGTTTCGCGCCAGAGCAGGGCTAAGGGGTCCCCCGAACCGGTGTAGACTGGCTTATGCAGAATTGGGCACATCTGTGCCCAACAAATCATTTCCAGAGGCTGGGGGAGGCTACTCCTCCCCTGCCTTCACACCATTTTCCAAAGGGAGAGGGTGTCACACCCTCTCTCAGAGGAAGTTCTTTGTTCTGCCATCCTGGGCCAGGCCTGGCTGGACCCCAGGAGGGCAGATGCCTGTCTGAGGGGTTGGCAGCAGCAGCAGCAGTTTGGCAGTACCAGGGTCTGTGCTACAGACCACTGGGATCATGGGATTGTGCCAACTATGCCAGGATGGCATAGAGGGGGCAATTCCATGATCATAGACATGTTACATGGCCATATTCGGAGTTACCATTGTGAAGCTACATATAGGTAGTGACCTATATGTAGTGCACACGTGTAATGGTGTCCCCGCACTCACAAAGTTCAGGGAATTGGCTCTGAACAATGTGGGGGCACCTTGGCTAGTGCCAGTGTGCCCTCACACTAAGTAACTTTGCACCTAATCTTTACCAGGTAAAGGTTAGACATATAGGTGACTTATAAGTTACTTAAGTGCAGTGTAAAATGGCTGTGAAATAACGTGGACGTTATTTCACTCAGGCTGCAGTGGCAGGCCTGTGTAAGAATTGTCAGAGCTCCCTATGGGTGGCAAAAGAAATGCTGCAGCCCATAGGGATCTCCTGGAACCCTAATACCCTGGGTACCTCAGTACCATATACTAGGGAATTATAAGGGTGTTCCAGTAAGCCAATGTAAATTGGTAAAATGGTCACTAGCCTGTTAGTGACAATTTGAAAAGAAATGAGAGAGCATAACCACTGAGGTTCTGATTAGCAGAGCCTCAGTGAGACAGTTAGTCACTACACAGGTAACACATTCAGGCACACTTATGAGCACTGGGGCCCTGGGTTACCAGGGTCCCAGTGACACATACAACTAAAACAACATATATACAGTGAAAAATGGGGGTAACATGCCAGGCAAGATGGTACTTTCCTACAGAAGGCTCTGAACCACCGGAGTACCACTAACACACGGGCTGCATCAGGCTCAACAACTTTAGGCTCACTATACAGGAGATCATTCTCCCAGTAAATCAGGTGAGATCCAGAGGTGTCACCAGCTGCCTGTGCCTCTGCCTATTTCCAAAGGACCTCAAGGGTGGGGCATGCTTTCTGCCCTGTGCAGAACTCCTCTCTCTTAGGGCATCCTTCATGCTGCCAATGGGTCAGCTCGGGCAGGTCCCCCAGTTCAGACACGTCATCCCCTGTAGGTTCCGGAGCGTCCCCCTCGGGTTCAACCTAAAACCGGACCTTGGGAATTTCAGGAGTGGGTTTCTCATGCCCCTTGCTCCTTCCTTCAGGCAGCTAGGCCACTGTTTCAGGGTCCAGGTCCTCCTAATCACCCTCTCTGACGGCAATAGACCGTGTGGTCATGCACCCCCATTCTGGCAATCCCAACATTTCCAAATGGAACCTGAGCTCCAACTTTTTCCAGGCAGTATGTTCCAGGTTATTCCCTAGCAGACAGTCAACAGGCATGGATGGACTCACAGCTAACCTCAATAAACCTGAGACCCCCTCCACCCCATTCAAAGGGAATGTGAGCTACCAAGCTATGGTGCACACTGTTGTCTACTGCTACAACTTGGTGAACCCCATTAGGGATTACCTGCTCTTGAGACACTAGATGACAGCGGACTGTTGTAATTCTGGCTCCTGTGTCTCTAAGAGCCTCCACCCGCCTCCCATTGATGGTCACCCATTGTCTGTACTTCTTAGTGTTGTCAGGCATGAGGGTTCTCTGGACCACCTCACCCTCACCCAGGGAGACTAGGGTCAACTAAGCTGGCTCCTCACCACTAACTGGAGCCAACTCCTCCCCAAGCGCTACACTGACCATCACAAGTGACTGCCCACCGGTGGGAGGCTATGCCTGCTTAGGACATTTGGTGCTCCCTCTGATGTGCCCTTCCTAACTACAGGCAAAGCACTTGATAGGTCCTTTCCCTGCAAGTTTTCCTGATGGGAACCAACAATTTTTCTCAACAGGGGGCTGAGAATCCTTATCCTGGGAACTAGTTTGGGGCCCTTTAGAGAACTCCTTACTTGTATCCTTGTCCCCCCTCCTTCTTCTGCTGGGGACCCTACCCAGTTCGCTGAGTCTCCCACATACAACTTCTTTTGGACCCTGGTGGTGAGGCAGTGGTCTGTCTCCTTGGCAAGCTTCCTGGGGTCAGTAAGCTTGCTGTCAATCAAGTTCTGGCGCAGTTCTGGAAAACAACAATTAGACAAGTGCTCCCATGCAATTAAATTGCACAGCCCCTGATAGTCTGTTACCCTGCTGCCCTTCACCCAACCATCCAGTGCTCTGCAGAAAGAATCCACATACTCTACCCAAGTTTGTGAGCCAAGTTTGGAATTCTCCCTAAACTTGACCCTGTAACTCTCTGGGGTGAGGCCATACGTCCTGGTCAGGATGTCCTTCAGGCAGGGTAAGTCATCTAATCCTCTATTTCTAAGGCCAACAAGGTATCCCACCCTCCAGTGAAAAATATTTCCACAGGCCTACCCCCAATCTATCTCAGGGGTCTTGTGCATCCTCAGTGCCACCTTATAACCCCTGAACTCTATGTTATCACCCACCACAAAATCCTTTACCACATCCTTGGGTATATGCACATCCCCTCAGACTGTACTGTAGAACTGCTGCCACCATCTGTGCTGGACCTGCTCCTGCAACCCAGCTCATTCAAGCTCAGCTCCTGAGCTAAATGCTTTTTCTCCTTCTCCATAGTAATTCTCTCCTTTTCTACAGCAATTTTCTCTTTCTCTTCCTCCCTTCTCCTCCCAGCCAGCTCCAGCTGCAGCTCCCTTTCAACCTGTAGCTTGAGCTTCTCCATTTCCAATTAATGCCTCCTGTTTTCCCGCCTAACCTCCAGTTCAGGCCTTCGGAAGAAACACTGCTGCCTGTCCTGGAGGCCCTCCCTCCAGCCAGACACTGGGTATTCAACAAAACATTTTGGATGCTCTGCACCTCCTCATCCACAGCAATATTCTCTTCTGATGGGTGCTCCTCATCCTCTTTTTCTGCCAACCAGGACTTCAGCGCCTTTTGCAGCTCCTCCTTCTTGGTGTAGCTTTTGATTGGACACTTGAACTTCTTGCATGACTGCTTGAGCTGGGCTACTGTGTAATCCTCCAACTTCTCCAGCTCAAACACCACATTTGTAGCAACTACTGATGGCTCCCCAGACTCAGACATGCTTGTGGATAAGGTCCAACAAAAGTGCAGAGTTTAGGAAGGGAAGGGAAATCCAAAAAGGAAAAAGAAAAGCAAAAATCCAAGAGATAAACAATATGTGGTTGTGTAATTGTTTGCAATAGAACAGTAGTGTACACCAATCACTGTATGTCAAGTACAAATGCAAGTCCTATCCTCACTGCTGATCATCAATATTAGAAATGGGGTCTCTAGTTGGCAGTCACTTTACACCATCTCTAAGTAGGGACCCTCACTCTAGTCAGGGAAAGGGAGTCACACACCTAAGATAACCCCTATTCACCCCCTTGGTAGCTTGGCACAAGCAGCCAGGCTTTTCTCAGAGGCAATGTGTAAAGTATTTGTACACACACACACACACACACACACACAGTGACACAGTGAAAACACTACAAAAGGGCTTCACACCAGTTTAGAAAAATAACCAATATTTACCTAAATCAACCAAGACCAAAATTACTAAATCCAACATACACAAGCAAAGATTTGTATTTTTAAAGTAAAAATAATCTTAATCTATAGAAATGAATGAATGTGTTGTTTTAGAACAAAGTACCTAGTATACTTCAAAAATAAAGTCGCACCGGCCACCGTGTTTCAGAAAAGCAAGCAATGGATCGTTTTCTTACTTGCAAGTGAGGCCGTGCGTTGTTTCTTTCTACACCAGGTAAGCAATGTGTCCATTTCCGAACAAGTAGCCTCAGGTCTGTGCAGTGATGTTGAAGATTTTGACCCCAAGGGACGATGCGTGGAAAATCCGCACGCACAGCAGCAATTAATCTGTGCTGATCTGGGGATAAGTCAAGTTCACTGGCTCTGCATCGATTTTTTAGCCGTGGTTCAGCTTCTGCATCGATTTTTCTGCCTCTCAGCTCCGGTGCCTGGATTTTCACCTTGGGTTTACCAGCTTCTCCTTTCAAGGGCCCAGGAACTGGATATGACACCACTTGGCATGGTAGGGTTCTCAACAAGAGACCCCAGGTGCTGGCAAATGAAGTCTTTGATGGCCCTGAGACTTCAGAACGGGGGCAAGCTCAGTCCAAGCCCTTGGAGAAACTTCCCAAGCAGGATTTCAGAAAGCAAAGTCCAGTCCTTTCCCTCATAAGGCAGAAGCAGCAGCAGGCCAGCACAGCAAAGCAACAAGAAGAGTGGCAGGTCCTCCTCAAGCATCAAGCTCTTCTCCGTGGATGGGGTTCCTCTTGATCCAGATGTAATCTAAAGTTGTGAGGTCAGCAGTCCAATACTCATTTCTGCCTTTGAAGTAGGCAAACTTCAAAGGAAAAGTCTTTGTAGCGCACAAGACCCTGTCTTTTCCTTGCCCTGCTCCAGACACACTCTAGGGCAGTGATTTCCAACCTGTGGTCCGGGGACCCCTGGGGGTCCGTGAAGCCTCCTCAGGGGGTCCGCGGCTGCTTAGAAAATTAAACAATATTAACAGATTAGGTCCCCAACTTTCAATAATGACTTAGTGGGGGGTCCACGGACTCCAATAATGAGTCAGTGGGAGTCCCCGGGTTTCAGTAATCATAAAGTGGGGGTCCACAGAAGTCAAAAGGTTGTGAACCACTGCTCTAGGGGATTGGTGTCAGGAGGTCCAAGTTCTCGGGATCTGCACGATGCTGATAAGGGTCCCACTTCCAGGCAACACCAAAGTCAGATGCCATTATGGCCTGAACTTTAGAGGGGTCCGGCTGGGGGAAGGGGTAGTCGGGAAGGTACAGCCAGGAGGGAGATCTGGAAAGGAAAAGGTTAATGCAGAGTATACAGTAAATGATATACAACAATAATTCACTGTCTTTCAAAGATCTCACCAGTTTCTATTTCTGCCAGAAGAAACAAAATTCTACACGACTCTTACTCCAAAGATCCAAAAACACAGTATATCAAAATACGTCACAAATATCTTGCCTTAATAATTATTAGCCATACAATGACATTTGTGTTCCTTAATGACACTCAGGTGGGTTGAAATTATAATAGTGAATTTTCTTCTGAATTAAACTTACTCAGACCTGAACAAGAAAATGTTAAACAAAGCACAATGTCACTTTCTTCTGCTAAGAAATAACATAGAAACTCAAATAACCTTATGACTTGAAATCAGCGCTTTCACAACGTAAAAAAATTACACCAAAGTCTAAATGAAATACCCTTGAGCAATTATATAGCCAACTTTAGAAGAAAATGTCATGGAGAAAATGGTTACTTTGAGTCACACAAAATAAGTGAAATATACATGAGCAATTATGTATCCAACTTCAAAAGCAAATGTTACAAAGAAAATGGTTATTTTGAGTCACACAGAAATAAACTGCCAAGAGAAACGATGTTGCAAAGCAACTTGCTCGGAATGTTTCTTAATCTAAAAAGGCTCCAATTTCGGATTTCACCGAGAGGGCAAGAATGCCCCAAAGGAAAGTTCTCACCGCCGTGAGCCGGCCGCTTGCAAATGAAGACAGGTTAAAAGAAACCCAGTCAGAGGCGCGGAAGGGACCCACTCTCCAAAGATGCTCAGAATAGGAAGCATCGGTTAACCGGGTGTGACAGGTATCTACAGCCTGACCACACCCAAAGTAATTTTCAACAGGGAAGGCTGGGAAATGAAGTCTTACTCGACTTCTCCAGTTCCATGCTCACTGCAACGTGCATGTTCAAACAATGAGAGTGCAGAAGCCTCGCTCTAATGTTCACGAGGGCAACTGAACCACCAATGGCCCAATCGTCTGGGCAGATGACTTTTACCACACAATGTGCGTGGTTTCACAGAGATGATGGCTTCAACATATGAGCAATTGCGCCAGATCGCTACTGGAGTCCTGACAATTGGAGACTGTATTGTGTGAGGACAGGCACAGCTCCTCCCTCCCACTTTAGCCCCGGAAGACTTTTCCGGATATGCAGGACACGCCTCAGCTCCTTTTGTGTCATTGTCTAGATTGAATTCACTGCCCGACTGTCAGTCTGACCCAGGCACAAAGTGGTTAAGCAAGAAAATGTCTGCTTTCTAAAACTGCCATTTTCAAACTGACAATTTAAAAAATAACTTCAAATAAAGATGTATTTTAAAATGGTAACTTCAGAGACCTCAAACTTCACATCTTTATCTGCTCCCAATGAGAAACTGCACTTAAAAGATATTCCAAGGCAATTCCCATATTAACCTGTGGGAGAGATAAGCCTTGCAATAATGAAAACCGAATTTGGCACTATTTCTACATCAGGACACGGAAAACACAGAAGTACATGTCATACCTTTCAAATACACTGCACCGTGCCCATCGGACTGCCTTGGGCCTACCTTAGGGCTGACTTACATGTAGTAAAAGGGAAGGTTTGGGCCTGGCAAGTAGGTGCACTTGCCTGGTCGAATTGGCAGTTTAAAACCGCACACACAGACACTACAGTACCAGGTTTGAGACAAGTTTCCAGGGCTACTTGTGGAGGTGGCACAATCAGTGCTGCAGGCCCACCAGTATAATTTGATTTACAGGCCCTGGGCACCTCTAGTGCACTCTACTAGTAAATCATATTGGCCAATCAGGGATAACCAACCATTAACCCAATAGTAGACAGAGAGCACGCACTTTAGCACTGGTCAGCAGTGGTAAAGCGTCCAGAGCCCTAAAGCCATCATAAACAAACTTCAGCACAGGATCATAACAGGAGGTCAGAAGCCAAGTAGACAGGGGAAACCACTCCAAGGGCTGACAGGTGTAACAGCAACACTTCCAAAAACATTTCAGATGACCAAAGATAACATAATTGATGACGTTCCATTCTCTGGCCAACTTGTTTAGCAAGTCCACGCAAGGAGGGATAACTTACACAACAGTGAGGACTGCAATTACATGGCCTAACTGTAGCAGAACATGGATATGCAGGCAGTGTGGCTTAATATGTGCTGCCAAAATCAGCACGGCTGTGTGTGTCACAGGCCCCTCACCACATTTTAGGTACTGCCGTGGCAGATGGACCTCACATTCAGGGCCTTATTTACAATGTTTTGAAGCAGGGCAGCGTCGCAAGCCTTCTTGCTTTGTAGCCCTGCGGCAAAACAAAAGGACAGGAAGGCGCCGTATCTACAAGATACACCACATTCCTGTCCTTTCCTCCTATGCTGGTGCACAAATTGCTGCCATGTGCCAACACAGGCATCATTGGAACATGGCGCAAGGGTGCCTGCATTGCCAGGATGATTGTTTTTGTGAAGGAAGGGAAACTTTCCTGCACAAAATCAATCACAAGAGACGTTTTCCTCTTTCTATGTGTGCTGCACAATGCAGCACATATAGAAAGGGGAAAAAACGGGGAGAAATAATAAACATATTTACCCACGTTGTGTCACCCTTCCGTAGGGTGGCGTAGGGTTGTTACACATTGCCAGGTTTACAAAACCTCATACATCTGGGAATGCGTCAAAATCCATAGATGTTGGGTGGGAACACCCAAGCAACACCCATGGAAACACCTCTCTGATGCAAAGTAAGGCAGTGCAGCAACTTGCGCTGCATTGCCTTTCTCCATATCTACAAGGCCATGAAAAGCCACGCATGGCCTTGAAGATATGGTTGTACAGGCTGCACTGCTGGTATGTCACAAAACGTGATCCACCTGTGGCGTAGGCAGCTTGTAAATAAGTCCCTAGGTGTATCAAACCCCGGCATGAACAGTCCACACATGGCAAATCATTAGGAGGCCCACCCTCATGTTGTGTGATGTAGCATATTCCTTGGTGGGCACCTGGGCAGACTTTACTCTTGTCTTCTGATTCCAATGCTGAAGTGAATGTGATCACAGCCTTGTCTGCATAGCACAGTAATCCACCATACTATTGTCCTTTGTACGCTCAGAATGTTGTGCACAGGACACTCCTCAGTATGTACATCAATCTGTATCACATTTCACCAATAGCTAATATACTCACAGAATATGTGCATATGAGATGCACAGCATGCATTCACACATCCATCACATGGATGTGCTGAGGTCTGATGAGCAGCAAGATGACCTGTAAATCTGACATCTAGGAACAGACACTAGGCCAGCGGTCCTCAAACTTTTTAAACAGGGGGTCAGTTCACTGTCCCTCAGACACTGTTGGGGGCCGCACTATAGTTTGACAAAAATATGAACAAATTCCTATGCACTCTGCACATATTTTATTTGTAATGCCTAAAAAGCAGGAGAAACAATGCAATATTTAAAATGAAGAACGATTTTAATCAACATAAACTTATTTCAATGGGGAGTATAGGCCTCCTTTTGGCTAATGCGATTGTCAATATCCAGTTCCATATTTGTCACTGCTAGTCGTAGCAAGTGATACAAATGTTCATCAGTTAGTCTGGATCTGGTTGGAGATTTCAGATGTTTCATTCGGGAAAAAGTCTGTTCACAGATATAGGTGCTGCTTAAGATGGTTGCAATTTTGAGTGCATGGTTCCTGAGATTAAGCTATGTCTCAGAGGGGAGAGATGCATAGAAATTAGTAAGGCTGCTTGATTTGAATGCTTCTTTCAGAGTCATAATTCTGTAGTTTGGCCAATTCCATATGGTAAATCGGATCAACAACTTCAATGTCAACAGAATATGGGTTCCGGAAAAGCTGTATGTCCTGTTCATGGAGATGAAGCTCTTTAAATCTAATTTGAAACTCCTTTTGCAACATTTCTAGTAAATCCACACATGTTTTGTTTGGGAATGCAACTGCTGTTTTTTCCGCCAACAGGTTTTGAGTGGTGGGGAGATCGCAGTCACTCGTTTAATGAGGAGGTCTAATTTTACTTGAAACACTTTCACATGTGAATGCATATCACAGATGAACTTCCCCTTTCCTTGAAGTTGAATATTGAAACTGTTGAGCAGCTTTGTTATATCTGTCAGAATGGCAAGGTGTCATTTTCATTCTGCATCTTTGAGCTGTGGTACTTCTTTGTTTTTTGAAAGCATAAAATCAGAAACCTGTGGAAGTAAGTCATAAAATAATTTCAAAACTCTTCCTCAACTCAGCCAACAGACTTCTGTGTGGTACAGAATATCTTCATAGGCAACATTTAGCTCAGACAGAAATTCCTGAAACTGTCTGTGGTTTAGTGCATGAGCTCTAATGAAGTTAACACAAGATACCACAATTTTCATGACAACTTCAGTGATTTACAACACAGTGCTTGTTGGTGGATGAGGCAGTGTATGGCTATTGGATGTGCATGGTTGTGTTTGTCCATCTCTTTCTTAATGCGTGCAACTACTCCTTTCATAGACGCCACCATGCTAGGAGCACCATCAGTTGTCACACTGGCTAGTTTAGCCCTGTCCAGCTCCAAATCCTTCACAGTTTGGCATATTTTTCATAGATATCCTCTCCTCTTGTTGTTCCTTCGATGCTTTTCAGTGCAGCAAGCTCCTCTGTGACTTCCAAATAATCATTTGTCCCACGGATGAAAATGAGAAGTTGTGCAGAGTCACAAATTCCTTTATTTAAAAAGCAGTCACAGACATGGAGGTCTGCTGACTTTAGCAGGCCACCATCCCTGTGAGTGCAGGGACTCGTTATGGGGTCGCAAAATGCGACCCACCTCATTAATATTAATGAGGTGGGTCTTTGCGACCCCATAGAGAGTCGCAGATGGTGTCACCGTTCTGCATCTGCATTTGCGATTCGGAAATTGTGAAGGAAGCACTTATGGATGGAGGGTGGGGAATGGGATCCAGTTAATGCAAAATAAAAACAAAAAAATCATGGTGGCTTACAGAAACCTGGATTTTAGTTCAGTAAACATCAACATTTGTGTTATGCCCAATTATTGCGAACACACTTGTGGCAATTGATTTTGCTGGATGCAATTAATATTGACAACCAGACATATACATACACATACCGTCATACATACATACACATACCCATACATACTGACATACATACACACAGAGAGGCATACATACTGACATACATACACATACATACAGATACATACATACACACATACTAACATACATACATACTGACATACAGATACATACATACTGAAATACATACACATACATACAGATGCATACATACACACAGACATACATACACATACTGACATACATACGAACACATACATACAGATACAGACATACATACTGACATACATATATATGCACACAACTAATTTTTCTTACCTTTTTTGTTTTTACCAGAGGGCGGCTGTGGCTCATGGAAGTCGGCGTCGCTCTCCTGTCCTCGCAGCTTGTCTCTTCCCTCCTGCACGTCAGGAGCTGGGAGGAATTGACCGGCCGTCACTTCCTCCCAGCATTGCCTTGCGGCTGCAATTTTTTAAAGGGGCCCGGACGCGCTAATGCCCGGCCGCAGCGCTGACCGGGCCCCTGAAGCAAAGGCTCATCTGGTGGCTGGAGGTTCAGGACCTTGGCGGGCGGGATCCAGGACCCTGGCGGGCCGGATCCATCCCGCGGGCTGTAGTTTGAGGACCCCTGCCTTAGATGGTGGTGCTTTATTCATGGCACCATTACACCTGTGTCACTTTAGAGAGTATTGGACCTGGCCCTTTTTGCAGGGTCATCCTGAAACTTTTTGCCTCCTTCCTCCTAATTTTTCTGACCACTTTCTGTTGGCTTTAGGACTGCAGTGTCTTTGAGTACAGTTTTAAACTGCCAATGCGACCTGGCAACCCACTTGCCAGGCCCAAACCTTCCCTTTTTGTACATGTAAAGCGCTCCTAAGGTAAGCCCTAGGTAGACCCATGGGCAGGGTGCAGTGTATGTTAAAGGTAGGACATGTACAGATGTGTTTTACATGTCCTGATAGTGAAATACTGCCAAATTTGTTTTTCACTGTTGCAATGCCTATTTCTCTCATAGGTTAACATGGGGATTGCCTTTAAGTATCTTTTAAGTGAAGTACCACATTGGGAGCAGATAGAGATGTGGATTTTGGAGTCTCACAATTAAAAAAATATTGTTTGGTAAAGTTGTTTTTTAATTGTCAGTTTGAAAATGCCACTTTAAACAAATGGGCATTTTCTTGCTTAACCATTCTGTGCCTCTGCCTGCTTGTGTATTCCACGTCTGCGACAGACTAACAGTTGGGCTGTTGTGATTTACCTCTACACAGTGACACAAAGGGAGCTGGGGTGTGGCCTATACATCCTGATGAATCTCCGGGATCTGTCGGAATCTGGGGAGGGAGGAGCTAACACTTACACCTGAAAGGACTGTGCCTGTCCTCACACAATGCAGTCTTCAAACCTTGGGTGTGTGTGTGGGGCCAGGCCTGGGCAAGGCAGGATCTTCTAAACAACAGAGAGTTTCCTTTGAGGTTTGCCTACTTCAAAGGCAGAAAGGAGTATAAGTGGTGGACCTAAAACCCCCAGACTTTTAGACTACTTCTGGAGAAATCTCTGCCAAGGAGAAGAGCTGAAGAGCTGGAGGAGGAGTACTGCCCCTTTGCCTGTGAGTGTGCTTTGCTGGGTTGGCCTGCAGTTGCTGCTTCTGCCTTTGAGAGGACAAAGACTAGACTTTGCTGTATTTTCCTGCTTATGAAGTGTCTCCAAGGGCTTGGACTGGGCTTGCTGCTTGTTCTGAAGTCTCAGGACCATCAAAGACTTCCTCTGCCAGCACCTAGACTCTCTTGCTGAGATTCCCACCCTGCCAAGTTGCGCCAAATCCAGTCCCTGGGCCCTTGAAAGGAGAAGCTGGTGGAACCAATGCTGAAATTCACGAGCCGGAGCTATGCAGGAGCAAAATCAATGCAGCGCCTGAAAAATCATTGCACCACCTGCATTGCGGCTGGGAAATTGACACAACACATGATTGCGGCTGCCAGAATCGACGCAGCTCTTCACCACTGTGCACGAGGATTTCGCACCCATTGTTGCAGGGTGTCAAAACCACAGCAAACCTGCGTGGGCCCGAGGTTGCCCGTCTGGAAATCGATGCATCGCTCTTCTGCGAGAGAGAACAACAACACATCACCTACCCTGCCAGAGAAGAAACAACGCACAGTCTCACTTGCGAGTCAGGAATCGACTCATTGCTGACTTTTCTGACGCAAGGTCACTCGTGCGGCTTTACTTTTGATGCAAACCAGGTACTTTGTGTAAAAACAACACATCCAATGATTTCTATGGATTAAGTCTTTTTAATTTAAAAATTCATCTTTGCTTGTGGACATTGAATTTTTGTTGCTTTGGTCTTGCCTAATTTAGACAAATGCTTACTATTTTTCTAAACTGGTGTTGTGTCACTTTTGTGGTGTTTCATTGTGTAACTGTGTGTGTTGGTGCAAATAATTTACACATTGCCTTTGAGGTTAGCCTGACTGCTTGTGTGCCAAGCTACCAAGGGGATGAGCAGGGGTTGTCTTACAAGTGTAGCTCCCTTACCTTGACTAGAGTGAGGGTCCCTGCTTGGGCAGAGTGCAAACAGACTGACAACCAGAGACCCCATTTCTAATAGAGTTATTTTGAAATGTACCCAGACAATATCCCATGTTCTCTTGCATACATACTCCTGCAGACATACAACACAGAGATTTGATTCTGTAAATTTATGTACATGTGCAACATTGTTTCACTGACAGGCACAGTTGTTGCAAAGAGTCATCCATGCTATTTTGCATTTGAGTGTCCAGACAGAGTACATGCCTTAGCCTCTGCGTGTGTCATGGGGAGTAGAGGAGTGTCTCAGTGATGAGGAGAATTCAAAAATTGCCATTAGGGAAGACCAAATTGATAGTCCTGACATGGTTGAGGGCAACAGATGGGACAAGAAACAAAGATCTTCACCAGTTGTGGTGTTTACTGGCATAGTTCTGAGCACAGGGCAATGAAAAAAGTGGCACTTTGGCACAGCAAACTGCTATCGGGAACCTTTATGTTTAAAAGTGGTGAAGCCCATATCTTCATCCACTGATGTGTGTGTTGCTTCCTGAGAGTGTAGTGTTGTAGGTGCTAGGTGTAGTGGCAAGGGAGGCACACACACATCAGGGGCATAAGAAGTGGCTCCACAGTCTGCAGCAGCTTTTCTCTCTTTCAAGCGGTGAATCAGCAATGCAGTGAGAATGTCCTGCTGGTTTGCCAACAGAGTTCCAATGTCACGGTGGTAAGCACCCATAGTGGCGATTTATCTGTCCTACATCTGCTCCATGGACTGCAGGATGTAACGAATAGCCCCCAGCTCTTTGGCTACCTCACTGATGCTACTTTCGTAGGGCAGTTGTTCATGCCTCTACCTCATGTCACCAGCGATATCAGCCAGTGAGTGTTGTAGTCCACAGAGTGGAGTGTGAGTACCTTGTATTGTGTCTGAGGTGATCTTATTTGGACTGAGGCACCTGTGGACTGCCTCTAGGGTGCCCGCCATGGTCTCTATCCCACCTGCACCACATTTAGCATCTCTAGCTGAACTCCTACCACCCTACATTGAAACACTACTTGAGGTCCTCAGAGTCCAGGGCTGGGACTGCTGTAGCAGATTGTGGTTGTTGTGTGCTAGGTGGATTCTCTGGAGATCCAGGAATGCTGTTGGCTCTTCCCCTGACTGGAGGAGGTCTGCAAAGGGAGCTCAGGATTTCCTAGACTGTGTCCTGATCAAGGTTGGGCAAGCTGTCATCCTCAACCAGATCGTCATCCCGGACAGGCAGCTGCTGGGGAGGTGTGGACTTCTGTAGCAGATTGTGGTTGTTGTGTGCTGGGTGGATTATCTGTAGTTCCAGGAATGCTGTTGGCTCTTCCCCTGACTGGAAGAGGTGTGCCAAGGGAGCTCAGGGTTTCCTGGGGGGTGTCCTGATCAAGGTTGGGCAAGCTGTCATCCTCAACCAGATCGTCATCCCAGACAGGCAGCTGCTCAGGAGGTGTGGGTACATCCTCTGCAGTGAGAGAGAACAATGTTAAGGTTGAGAGTATCCTTTGAAAGATGTTGGCATGGCTAAACTGTTTGACTGTTTATCTTGGTATTATTTGACTTTATAAAGAACAATTTCTCCAGGATGTACATTACACAGAGTTTTTGAGTGCAAGTTACACTGTTATTGGCTTTATCATAGCAATATGTCTGCAGTCTCAGTACAACCAGTGAATGACCAGACTTTTATGCTCATGTAACAGTTTGCATATTTGTTACACAGGTCACTAGGTCTACTATTCCTGTACATATGTTATGTCTGGTTGTCCACATCTGTCACAGTGATTTGAATTGGTTGACATGATGCCTATAGTGTTTGTGTTTTGACAGGGTGGCCCCACCAATCTGAGTTTTACACTGTACAGTACACTGTATCAGACTCTCCCTTATTGTGCTGGCTCCCACGCACTTCATGTATTCATATGTACATGGACTGCATTTCTTACACTTATCCTGCACAACCCTACACACATTATTTAAGTGTTGTACTGAAGAAATGTGTGTGGGTATGTACATCACTTGTTGTACCTATTTCTGTCACAACATTTATGTGACATGCAGTCATCTTTGGCACCATCATTGTTAACAATGGGTACTATGTGCCAAATCTTAGCCTATGGTGGATGTCGCACTGACAGTCATACAAGTTATAACTTGGTACATTATAGTTTCTGCATAGGTGACACATCCTTCAACTGCTTTCTATTCACTTGGACATGTACATGTAATTTCTACAATTAATCATTTTGGGTAAAAGACCATACTTACTGCCACACAGTGATGCCCCCCAGGTCAATCAGCTACTCTCATGCGTCTTCAACACCAACAATATGTGTGACTATGCGCTAAATACTGATATGCATGTGTTCTATTGTGGACCTTAGTGCAATCCGTACCCCACCTGGTAGTAGTGCTAGAGACTGTGACATGTATCTAACTTTTTTTCCAACATGACTGATGGCATCCACATCAGTATCCAAATATCACTGACTCTAGTCCTTTGTGTTGGCTGTTTATTTTGATATGTCCCATGACAGATCCATGTTTCACATGATCCAAATGGACAGTACGTGGCAAGTTGGCACTATGACCCCTATTTCCAAGCAGGCTACGCCGCCATAGCATCACTTTTTTTGACGCATTGGCGGTGCAGGCTGCTGACCCATATCTACTTAGCCATGCAAAGCCACTTTGCAAGGCTTCACCTTGTCTTGTAAATATGGAGTAAGGCAATGCAGCACAAGTTGCCTTGTTGCCTTACATTGCGCCGGGGAGGCATTTCTATGGGCGTATGGCATTCCCACATTTACAAGGTTTTGTGACCCCAGGGGTGGCTTAGAAGTGATACAACAGGGAGAAATATTTTTCTTTCTCCCCGTTCTTAACTCTTTCTATGTCTGCTGCTTTTGGCAGAAAGAGGAAAACTCCTCTTTGGTCTGTTTTTGTGCAGGAAGGAGCCCCTTCCTGCACCAAAACAATCATCCCCACAACACAGGCACGTTTGCACCATGGTGCAAGGATGCCTGTGTTGGAGCATATCAGCCCAGTGTGCACCAGTGCAGGGAAGAGTACAGGAATGAACTGTATCTTGCAGATATTGCGCTTTGCTTCCCTCTTGTTTAGACAGAGGGCAGCACAGCAAGAATGCTTGCATCACTGCCAGGTGTCATGAGTTACTTACTTTGGCCCTCATTTTGTGCATTGCACTACATGTCCCACAATGCACATGTTAGCTGGGCTATTGCTGCACATTCAAATTATTCTGAGTACATGTGACGGAGCCTGCTGAGCGGTGCAACATCTTAATGGGCAGTGTGAGTGACATTTCATTTGCATTTTACAGTACATAATCAGATTCCAGCCCTATGCCCTGCATACAGCACAGCGGAGCCTTGGGACATAGCTAGCAGCAGTGCATACCTTGCATTTGTGACACCCCTTTCCCCTTATTTTTACTTACCCTGTGCTGGTGTCAGTTCATTGTGTGCTGCATTGTCTTGTCTGGCGACCCCCAGTCATCAACTCATCTGGGATGACAGCTGCCACCCGCTACTCAAAGGTATCCAGCTCCTCCTGGAGTTCAGGGCTCCCTCTTCAAGTCTACATTGCTGCCTTCAAGTTGTTTGCCAGTTTTTCTTTTGTCCTGCGCTTATAATCATACCAGTGCTTTTTACAATCAATAATGGTCCTTCTTGCTTGTCCCATGCTGTTGACTTTCTCAACAAAGGCCCACCAAATTGCTGCTTTTCTCCCCAGTGGCAATTTGGAGGTGACAAATAGCTAGTGTTGGTGCTGTGTCACCTCTGTGATCAAGACTCTGTTCTCCTCATGGCTAAAGTTACACTTCCTCTTCCCATGTGACCCAGCCTGAAAATCCTGGCTGGTGTCTCTGCTGCTACTGCCTTCTTCATTGCTGTCTTCTGAGGTTTTTGGAAAAGTTGTATTTTTTAATGTGTATGTATTGTACTTTTTTGACGCATTCAACACACAAAAGTGACGCAGGGTCGATTTGTGTCACTTTACATGCTGCAAGTTGAGCCTGCGCCACTTTTGCAGCGGATGCGTCGAATTGTTTATGACATGACACACCAGGATGCGTCATACTTTTGGTGCAGGCAGGACCCTTACGCCATGGTATGGCGTATTGTAAATACAACACATCCATGGCGTAGGATTCTGTCGTATTGGGGTGCAACTTTTTTTGACACATTGCTGCCGCAACGCAGCAATGCATCATTTCTTGTAAATATGGGCCTTACTTTATATAATGACAATTAAAACACGTATAACGACAATCCAAGGTCTGAACATATAATTCAATTACTAAACATTTGATAATGCGGACGTTGCAAGTAGTACAACATGCAATCATGCAATCATCAACATGCTCGTCTAGCTACCAACATCTTAGCAAAGCGAAAGTGCATTTGCAGTTCAAAGAATTGTAATTTAAATTACATCTAATATGAATCCAATAAAAAATAACCTATAAAATAATGAGTTCATTATTTCCGCTATCCTCATGTTTGGTACACATTTTCAAAAACAGTATACATGTCTCTAACATGTCACAAAACAGATGATACAATTTTCTTAGGGCAAATAATGACAGCATTGCTTAATTAAACAACTCTTTTACACGTGGCCAGGCTGCCCATAAACATACAAAACCACATACAATTTGCTTCCTTTAGTGGCTGAAAAAATAAGAGAGTTCTGCTGAGATGGGGCAGAGTTGATGAAGAGAAATTACTCCAGGATCTCATTGTAGGCACTAAAGCTGAGTTTTTCCAGTGTTTGGATGATGAAGTAGAAGCCAATGACATTTCTAGGTCTTGTGACACATTATGTGAATCAATCAGTGAGTCTCAGACCGACCCCCTTTGACAATATCAGCTGAAGCCAATCAGACGATATAATTGGCACTGTACCAGGAAACGTAGCAGTCTCATCAAACCTCTTAAAACAGGATCCAAGAGTGCAAAAACTGCCTTCCACTGCAAGGTGGGCACGTGCTTTCACAAAGGAAACCATCAGTGAGGATGCTATGGAGTCCCTATTAGCTGCCAGTGTCCTTAAAGGCATTCATGCATTTTTGGTGGGTGGTTAACTTACCTTTTTTTTAGTGACTCAGAGTATGGCTTGGATGTTGTGATCCTCCTGGCAAGTGGATTAGTCACTTTATTAAGGTTTATTCCGGTCTCCTGCTGGGAGACAGATTTTCGTTTGTCACACAGGACCACACAGGACGAGGCTTGCCTTGTACTAGGAAGAGGGCAGAAGTGTGAGGCTAGAGCTCAGTTTGACCCTGCCATTCATCCACGCTTATCCTCCTCCTTCAGCCACATGGACAGCTTTTTCAGCCAGTTGCAAGCCGGAAACATCACAGGGCTGCAGCGACTAGGCTGCAGAGGTGGTGAGCGGTAGCTAGAGGGGGTTGCTGGGTCCATGGCTGTGTGCCCCACAGGCCCCTGTGCCTGAGATACGAGGCCTGTGAGGGGAGACACTCCGTAAGCGGAAGACGGCTCGCAGCCCCGCTGGGGTGTGACCACTTGGCTCGTGAGCCAATGCTTGGTGACATGCACGGAGCCGAATGCCTGACAAAGCCCCACCGGTGTGTGATGCCATTTTTGCCTGACAAAGCCCCACCGGCGTGTGATGCCGTTTTTGCCTGCAGGAAGCGGCTGTAGGCCCATGAGGGAAGCTCGACTTTGCAATGCAGTAGGGGTGGGGCGATCACTGCGCTGTTGGCCCACTGGACATTGTGAGGGGCCCGATGCATTCTCTATGAGTGGGGAAGCTTGTACCTTTTTGGGGTGCAGTTCAGGGCAAGGAGTATGGGGGCACTGGCAGCAGAGACCCGTGGCTTACCAGCAGACCATGCTGTTTTGGGCAGAGTGTAAGCCCTGGCGGGGTACTCTAGTGGGCTAGAATGGTGTGCCCTGTTCTGGGGACACCTTGTGACTACTGGTTCTATGCCCCGCGGAGGGGTAATCTGGACAATGGGACTCTGTATATGAACCGGGGCATGACCCTGGGAGTCCCAGGCCGTTGTCTAGGAAGCTTGCTGCCTGGCAGATGAGTGAACATCGAAGAGTGATTCTGTCTTCACCCCCCTTGCCTCTGGAGGCACATTGGTGGAGCCATGGAGGGGACCTGAGGCATGGGCTGGTGCAGCACTGGCTTGAGTAGCTGGGTGGGTACCACTGTCCCCTGAAGTCACTGTGAGTTTGTATGGGACTGTCATCTGCAGGAAGCACCAGAGCTGGGAGCTTAGCTGGTTGTGATATCTTAAGAGTTGTCTCTGCTGATTCTAAAGGTCAGACCTGATTTCCTGGGAAGGACCCAACTGACCAATTGTCTTGTAGGACTATGGTTGGGGGGTTCAGTGATGGGCAAGTCTAAAGTGAGAGACCTGGCCCATCTGCAGGATCATGGGAGTCACCCGCCACAGAGGGGCTATTGCGTGGAAGTGGGGCAGAACAGATGGCCCCTGCCCTGCAGAAGACACTCAACAGAATCCTGGTTGCCATTGTGGACTCCAAAGACACCCTACAGGCACAAATAGGCAGTGTGTCAGTGGAGTTGGACCCTCTTTGAACAGACCATCAGAAGCTTGCTGACATGGTTAAGGAGATGGAGGTAGTGACTCAGGAACTACAACCAGCGCAGCAGTCCCTGCAGCACCAGATAGCAGATCTTACTGAATGGTTGAAGATCTTGGAGAGCAGAGCCGTGGACATGGAAGGCCAAAATCGGCACAACAACGTGCGGATTGTAGGTATGCTCGAGGGGGCAGAAGGTGAGGCTAAGGTAGCTTACCTGGAACACAGGGTGAAAATGCAGGTAGCTCTGATGGGCCTTTCCCCTTGGCTGCACACACCACATTCCTGCAAGGCCCCCGGACCCGGGGAGGCCGCTGAGGCCTGTGGTTACCCGGCTGTAGCACTATTGAGATTGACAATGCAGCTGTGATTATGTTTCTGGACTTAACTGTGGCAGTGCAGGCTAAACGGGATTCCTACTTATGGATCAAATCTGTTTATTGGTATGTAACATTTGTATTTAAACACAAAGCCCACTGCCTGCATACTGAGCAGGCGGCAGAACAATTATGGGGTAGAATCACTTGTTACACAGAAGCAAGAAAAAGGAATCTCATCGACATAGTGAGACACAGTTCTACGTTTCGAAGCCCCATTCTCAACGGACCACAACCCCACTCATAATGAAAAGTTGCCAGACTATACACAAGATGCCCGGCTCGGATATAAATTTAAATACATTCAACATAAGGCAATAACGTAACTGTGCTTCCCCTCGTCATGCCCATCAGTGCCTCAAGTTCAGCCCCCCCTCCCACTACCGAATCTCTTGAACCACTCAGCGCGCAACCACCCGCCACCCCGTCTGTCCCCCATCATCCAGCGTCCTCCAACATCCTCAACTCCCTCAGATAAACAGGGCAAGTCAGCTCATGAAATTCAGTAGAAAGGATCTGTATGAACGGTTTCCAGATATCCCTCATCTCTTCCACCCTCCGAGCCGCTACCAAAGACAGTTTCTCCATTGCCAAAATGAACCAAAGCCTATGGAGCCAGGAGGCGTACATCGGGATCCTATCCGTACTCCAATGAGCCAGTATGACCTGCAAGGCAGCATTAAGGGCCAGCACCATCTGTCGGCCTCTACGAGAGCGGAGAGGAAAGGTGAGGGGGTTAGGTAGGCCCAGTATAACATATAAGGGAAACCTAGGAATTTCCGTCCCAAACACCCTGTCCAAATCATCCAGAACCCCTTTCCAAAACCTGTGTAACTTGGGACAGTGCCATATAAGGTGAATAATTGTGCCCGTGCTGCCACAACCCCTCCAGCAGAGATCAGATTTGGCAGGGTCCCATGCGTGCACCCTAGCCGGGGTGTAATACCAATACGTAGCCAGTTTGTAGGCCGTCTCCGACCCCGACACATGATACGCTGTGTGATGCGATCTAAAGAAAACACTCTCCCACTCCTCTTCTGTTAGCTTCCTCCCAAGCTCAGCCTCCCAACGTCTCTGTCCCTTGGATTTAATGGGGTGCGCCTCTGCCTGGAGGAGTCTGTACAATTCCGATATTATCCTTTTGTCCTCCTTCTTTCCCATAAGCCATTTCTCGAACGGGGTCAATGGCCTGGATACCAATGGTCTAATCTCTGGTCGAGGAGCCCAGTGTTGCACTTGATAGTACAACATCCTATCCGCCTCTGCCAGCCCATAAGCCTCCCTGAACCGATGAAAGTCCATAATCCCATTCTCATCAAATAGACAGCCCACCCTTTTGCAGCCCCCCTCGAGCCAGTGCCTAAAACACTCCACCTGCAACCCCGGAGCAAAGTCAGGATTCCCAAAAATCGGGGACATCGGGGAGGGAAAAGACGTCAAACCCTTCTTCACCGCCACTTCATCCTATACCCTGAACGGCACTCCCGTAACCGGCGAAGAATAAAGTCCCTGCGCTCTATATCTACGCTGAAGCCAAGGTTCCCTCCAGATGAGAGATACCGCTACCGCCTGATCCATGAAACACAAATGCTTTTCTGTGAGCGGGCGACTCCACTCCACTAGGAAGCGAAGTTGAGCCGCCTGGAAATATCTCAGTAGACATGGGACCGCGAGGCCACCCGCATCCTTAGGGCGGTACAGCACACCCCGCTGCAGCTGGGCCTTTCCCCCCCCTTATGAATTTCAAAATCGCTGACTGAAGTGTCCCAATAGTACGCGGCGGAGGGGTCAAGGGGAGCGTCTGAAAGACGTAGAGAATGCAAGGCAAAACAGTCATCTTGATCGCAGAAACCGTCCCAAACCAGGAGAGGCCTTGCTTACACCACTTCTCCAAATCATTCAATATCTCCCTAGACAGGGAAGCATAATTCATGCTACAGGTTCTAGCCACTGATGCGGCCAGGGCAATCCCCAAATAAGGCATATGTGATAAGGACCATGTGAAGGGGTATCGAGCCCGCAGGGCTTGCTCGTGCTCCGGCGTAATTGACAGGCCCAAGACTTGGGATTTCTGCATGTTAACTTTGAACCCCGACACCCGGCCAAATTCGTTGATGGCCTGCATAAGTGCCGTCAAGGATACCATGGGGTCCGCCAATGTAAGGATCACGTCATCGGCGTATAGACTAACAAGATGATGGTCTCCCCCGAAGCGAACGCCAGAGATCTGAGCATCATCCTGGAGACGCTGAGCAAAGGGCTCAATGTACAGCGCTAATATTAGTGGGGAGAACGGGCACCCCTGCCTCGTCCCCCTCCCAATCAGGAAAGGGGAAGACGACGCCCCATTCACACAGACTGCCGCTCTCGGAGCGCTATAAATACATTGAATCTAGGTCCGGAACGCCGGGCCGAAACCGAAGCGCTCCAGCACCCGGAAAAAGGTAGGGCCAATGCACTTGGTCGAATGCTTTCTCCACATCTATGGAAAGGAGAAGAGTCTGCCTACCGGACCTATTAGTTTTGTCCACCAGATGCAAGAGCTGCTTCGTGTTGTCTCCACACTGTCTATGGGAGATAAAGCCTGACTGGTTCAGGTCAATGAGCCCCGGCATCAAGGGGTTAAGACGTTGCGCTAGGATGCTTGTGAATAACTTTGCATCAATATTTAAAAGCGAGATAGGCCGATATGAGCCACATTCCTCGGGGTTCTTCGCCGTCTTATGGATGACTGTAATGGTCGCTTCCAACATGCTAGATGTTAGGGTCCCGGTGGATAGAAAGGAGTTAAAGAGCCGGACTAATGGTGGGACCAACTCAATGCAATATGTCTTATAGAATAGCGCCGTGAAACCATCTGGGCCCGGTGCCTTCCCGACAGAAAGGCGCAAAATCGCTGCGATTACCTCCTCTATTCGAATAGACTGGTCAAGCGAAACGGCGTCTTGCTCACACAGCGGCACAATGTTACAGTCTGCTAAATAGAAGGACGACTCTGCCCCCCCCGCCTCGGCAGCGTATAAGTTGCTATAGAAATCTGCAAACACCTCTGCTATCTGCCGGTCTGTCCGGGCCTCCCCCCTCGAGGGGGAACATACCATCTTTACAGCATTGGCCGATCGTTGGGCCCTCAACTTGTGTGCAAGCAGTTTCCTACATCGATCCCCTCCTATGTAATATTTGTGTTTAAGCCGAGCCACCACATACTCCGCCTGGTCCCAGTCAAGCCGCCTCAGCTGAAGGCGCGCCCTCTCCAGTTCTCTCCATACCCTGGGGGCACCCGTGTGTTTATGAGCGTGCTCTAGGGCCGATACTTTCCGCTCCAAGACCACCCGGAGCTCTCTCTGAGTTTTATTCTCCTTAGCCGAGAGGGACATCACTTCCCTCCGGACAACAGCCTTCAGCGCTTCCCAGAGCACTCCCAAACCAGTCTGCCCGTCATCATTATGCCTCAGGTAGTCAAGGATCGCTCACCTCACCGACTCCTCCACTGATTTAGACTGCAAAATAGTATCTCTAAAGCGCCAACTAGAAACTCGCCCAGGACCCCCATCCAGACGGACCACCAGAGTGACTGGAGCATGATCCAACAAGGCCCGAGGCTCAATCGTACATTCCTTAACTTGGGAGCCAAACTACGAGGAGGCCAATAAAAAATCTATTCGCGTATACGTCTTAGAGGACGCCGAATAGAATGAGTAATCCCGCAATGTGGGGTGCACCCTCCTACAGACGTCCTCCAAATCACAGTCCACCAGCCACTGCCGTCCCGCCAGAGTCAAAGCCCCAGTCTGCCCAATGCTTTAACCAGAAAGGCCCAAATCATTGTCCATAACCAAATTGAAGTCACCTCCTACCAAAAGTGCTCTATCCAGTGAGGCTAGCATGGGAGATATTGCCTGTCTCATAAATGCTTCCTGCCGTTCATCAGGGGCATATAAAGTAGCAATTGTGAAATGAAAAGACTCTATACGAAGTCTCACGGCCAGGAACCTGCCCTTCACCTCGTGTACCTTCGCAACCACCTCCCCAGGGAAAGCCCTAGAAATCAGAATCCCGACCCCAGCATGCTTCGTGGGAGCAGAAGACCAGA
The DNA here is from genome assembly GCF_031143425.1 of Pleurodeles waltl. NCBI lineage: Eukaryota > Metazoa > Chordata > Amphibia > Caudata > Salamandridae > Pleurodeles > Pleurodeles waltl. Next base: position 192,280,162 of record NC_090443.1, read on the forward strand.
ACTGCCTGGGTAACCACCTGGAGCGCATGCGATGAGTGTCCGAGGGCAGCAAATGCGTTTCTTGCAACAGACATATGTGACTCTCGGAGCGTTCAAGAGCAAAAAGAACAGCCAGCCGCTTGGCGGGACTATTAAGCCCCCTAACGTTAAGACTCAAGCGACATGAGTGGCTAGGAGATAATCCCATGACTCTGAGGGCACCCCAAGGGCAACTTACGCACTACACAAGGGAGGACCCACACGCCGAGGCACATCCATCGTTTCAGGGCACTCAAGCATTCCAGAGGAAGCACCACAACATAAAACCATGAAACACAACAAGTGAACATCTAACTCACACAGAACTTCAGTCAATTGTCCAGGAAAAAGTAAGTTCAAGATAGGGGACTTCCATACCTCGCAAGGTTGACTCATGGCACCCGACGACACCCCCCCCACCTGGACCCTACCCAAGCGCCACAACATCACTCTCAAATGACCCAAGACCCCAGAGGAGACCCCCGGCAGCAGTGTACATCTAGGCGCTTGGCCCCGCCACCAGACTGTTCAACATAGACTGTCTCTCCAGCACCTGCTCAGTCGTAGACGGTCCCGGGCGCTTCCTTCTCTTCTCTTTCTGCCACCATCTCAGGTGACCCTCGGAAGCAACGTCTCCACGTGGCTCAGGACTCTGCTCAGACTCCTCCAGACGAAGGATCCGGCGCGCCTCCTGCAGGGACTTCAACTGACGCAACTGTTCCTCCCAGCGGATCACAAGGCGAAAAGGATGACCCGATGTGTTAAGGGTAGAGTGTGCTCGAAGATGCTCTGTGATGGGCTTGAATTCTCTCCTTCTTTGCAATGTCCGCACCGAGAGGTCCTGAAACAGCTGCAGCGTGTATCCTCTAAATTGAACCTGAGGGAGGTTGCGCGTTTTCTGCAGGATATTTTCTTTTGTCATAAAGTTGTGCAGACAAACCAAGATATCTGGAGGGGGTGCATTGTCTCCTCCCAGCCGACCCACCCTGTGGGCCTGATCTAGGATGATCTCCCGGGAGTCCTCCGTACCTAGGATGGAGCGAAAAAGCGCCAGGACAAACTCTCTAATGTCCCCACACTCCACCCCAGTTGGAGCTGCTCGGATCCGAATATTATGCCTTCTCGAGCGATTTTCTAGATCTTCAGACGCCATCTGCAGGAGTTCCTGCTGCTCCAGAAGCCGCAAAATTTCCTGTTGCAATTGCTCGATCTCCTCCCCCCGGGTAATCTCATTGTCCTCCATACCTGACACCCTTTCCCCCAGCGACGAGACATCAGCTCGTAGATCCTTCAACTCCTGGGGAATGTCTCTACGCAGTTCCTGCAAGTCCATTCTGAGGGAGTCAAATAAGGAGGTAAGGAAACCGTTCGTGACCGGCGCTCCACCGTCATCCTTACCCCTCGCTTCGGTCATCTGGACCTCTCGTCGAGGCCGAACCCTCCGTCGGTTTGCTTTGCGACAGGTGAGACCTAGTGAGCATCTCCCTCACCGACTGGTCCCTCTTGGGTTTAGAAGAGGCCATCAAGACCATGCACCACAGCCGACTGCAGAAGAACCAGGACCCACCGCAGCCCTTCACACTGCCCCTCAGGAGTCGTCCACTCCGGAGCACCAACTTCACCAGGACTCTTCAGTGCCGGCCCAGGATCCCACCAGACCAGGAAGATGTAACTGACCTCCACTCTCTTGCCTCGTCAAGCTCGGGCCTGCTCCGCTTCTCAGGAGGCTGGCACACCAGAGGACCGCCTAGCCTTTACCAGGCCCGGGGGGGTGCCCCTGCCTGACCACTGTGTAACCTGGGCAAGGATCACGCGGAGCCTCCCGTCCACCGGACCTCTGTTCAGGCAGGGACCCCCGTCCCCCGGGCTCTCGGGGGTCGCAGGAGGTCCCAGCCCGGCAAGCCGCCTCAGTCCAGCTCGAGGCGGCGCCCGCCGAGCCACCAGACTCCCGCGGCCTAGGCCGCTCTGCCCGCCGCCGTCACTCTTGGGCGTCTCGCCCCCGGGTCCGGTCCTTCGCGGCCCGATCAATACCTCTGATTTCCTCGAGGGACCGCGAGCGCCCGTGTCCACTCTGGGCCCGCGGTCTCCTCTCCTTCCCCTTCTGGGGCCGCGCAGCCGAAGTGGCAGCCGCCACGCGCGCAACACTCGGCAGTGGCCTGAGGCCCAAACTCCTCGCCGGCCGGGTATGCCGTCGGGTCACAGGGCTCCGAGCCCCATCCGCAGGGCATCTACCTGCGCGCCAGACGCCAGGGAGTCCTCCTCCGAGGGCAGACAGGCCCATTAAACAGCCGGAGAAGGCCCGGGCGGCGGAGCTCGGCATCCCGCGTCCGATCATGCCGCCATCTTGGCCATGCCCGCCCCCGGATTCCTACTTAGAGGTTTAACAAAAGAGAATGAGGAGAGGTCATCAGATTTCAGCCAATATGGGCCACGTACAGGGACCCCTAAGGACCCAGGCAGGCCAGGATAAAGTGAGATCGCTGCTGGTGGTGACAGGCATTGCCCACAACAGCACTGTTGTCTCAGATACAGGGACCCACTCTGATAGTCGTTCTGTGGACTCCAGTTCTGACGATATCACTACTAGTCAGCTGAGCACACCCCATGTGACTCTGGAGATGGTGGAGGACTTGCTTTGAAGTTTCAAATGTATGGTGGTAAGGCAGAGGCACAGGTGGAAGTGGATAAGCAGAGACTTGCATGATGGTTCAACCCGACTGGTCTCTGTTGCCTCTCCATGACTGGGATGCGTTCCATCTGGCTGTAGGCTGGGGTCCTCAGATACTCCCACATGCCATATGTTATTCTTCTTACTGTCTGCTGATGGGATTTGGCCTTGCATTGCTGCTGAAAGTGCCTGAAGTTGTAATTCCTGACTGTTTCTGGTATGTGTGAGTTGCGGTTGACTGGCTGTGATATTGGGTGGGTGGGTGTGGATGCTGGAGTGTGCTGTCTGGGCCGTTTACACCCCCCACACACACAGCCATATCCACTAGTTAGTGGATAAGGTTTTCAAGATACATACGTTTTTTGCCATGTCTATGTTTGGGTGGCTGACCCTTGCCATGCTGTTCTGAGGTTGGGAGTTAGGAGTTTGTTTATCTGTTAAATGGCTCCCATAGGTGGTGTGATTACCTTTCAGGTAATGCATGATGTGGTGGGGGGCCAGGGGCAGAGGGGGGTCTTGGCTTGGGCTACACTGCATTAGTATGGCCATGACACATGCTGAGTTTAATCGGTTGACTTGGAACATCAGGGATATCGGAACAACTACCCAATGGCACAAGATACATATGTTTCTAAAGCACGGGGCAGTGCATATATCTCTTTTACCTTACCACAGAGGAGGCGCAGCTACTCTAGAGGCGCTGGAGGGGCCAAGTGTATGCCACAGGGTACTCTGCTTTTGCTCAGGGTGCACTGATTTGGGTCCGGGCCGGTGTCGCTTTTGAGGCCACATGGGTCTGGGTGGACAGTGATGCCAGGTATGTTTAAGTGGATTGGAGGTTAGGTGGTAAACCTTTGCCAACTGGTTGTATGTACACACCTAACCAGGACCAGTTGTTGTTCCTGGCCCGCTTGCCAGTGCAGCTGGGTCTGTTTTAGCAGGGACAGTATGATACTTGGGGGTGACTTTAATTGTGTAGTGGACACCACCCTTGATCGCTCAACATCACAACTTCCAGGGCTCCTGCACATAGACTCGCAAAGAGGTTTTGGGACTGGGCAACCAGTTGGGGGTTTGAGGATCTCTGGAAGACACAGCATAATAGGGAGAGGGATTATCCCTTATATTATGGCCTTTATGGCCTGCATGTTCACCTCAACATGTTCCTGTTTTCTGCGCTCCTTTGCCAGTTTGTTTATCACACTGAATATTTGTGTTGCACTATCTCGGATCACAGTTGGCTTATGATGGGTCCGTGACTGGGGACATCTTGGTCAGTGATCCCCATGTGGTGAATATCCCTCATTGCCTTAGAAGATGATACTTATGAAGATGGCCTACAGGAGGCCTTCTTGGACTATTTTGCCCATAACATGAGCATGACTTCTGATTGCCTCATTTAATGGGAGGCCTTTAAGACGGTTGATAGGTGGCACTGCATGGGTCAGACAGTGAGTGTCTGGAGGCTACTCAATCGGTAATTGGTGGTGCTGATTGGGACTATTCCTGATTTAGAAAAGCGCCCTGACACCAACCCTGCCTGGGGATGATAGACCAAAGCCAAGGAATGCTATAACACTCTCTTGGAGAGGCTCCGGTGCCATAACTGTAACATATGTGTTGCTAGGGCACATGATAGTGAGGGTAAAGCGGGCAGACTACTGACATGGCTGATATGTCCTGAGATACGAGGGGGCCCTATTACATCCCTGACCTGGTCAGTTAGGCAGCTGGTGTACTCCCAAGTGGATATTAATAACACCTTACAGATGCACTACACTGGACTATATGGGAGACAGACTGAAGGACTGAGGGGGCTTCTAAATGCTTTCTTGTGTCCTCTGGCACTGCGGGGGCTGACTCCGATTGCTGCAGAAGGGCTGGAGGGGTCCATTACATCTTAGGAAATTAAGGGTGAGATTAAGGACTTGGCACAAGGGAAGATGCCGGGCCCGATAGCCTACCAGCGGAATTTTATTCAGCGTATGCAGGCACTACGCTTAGCGGACATGAACAATACAACGTTGGAAAGGTGAGAACTGCCGGCTACCACAAGAGACGCATTGGTTGTTCCCCTCTCAAAGACAACTACACGGGGGCACCCATCACAGCATTTCCACTGTTGTCCATTTTGAACATGGATTTTAAAATTTATCAGCAAGGTGCTGGCTGTGCACGTGCTCCCACACATGCAAGCACTGGTCCATCCGGACAAATGTGGATTCATTCTGAAACGTAATACATCCCTTAATCTGTGTCGCTTGTTTTCGGTGCTCTTTGCCCCCAGGCAGGAAGGGGATGATAGAGCTGGCCTGATAGCTGTAGACCTGGAAAAGACCTTTGATAATGTTAAATGTGCCTATCTGGAAGCTGTTATGGACCGGATGCAGATGGAGACCTCTTGGGTGGCATGGGTTTACCTATTATATATGAGGGCCACAGCACAGGCTGCACTGTGCCGGACTCTTATGATGTATGCCTGGGCACCAGACAGGGGTTCCCGCTGTCCCCACTTTTGTTAGCTCTGGATATTTAACCATTGACGGAGGTATGCAGGATATCACTGTATGCTCATGACCTGTTGATGTATGTGCCTGACATGGATGCTGATATGCCTTTTATGTTGCAACTCTTGCACGAGTTCAGGGAGATGTCTGGACTTAGAGTGAACATGGCGAAGACATGTTTTCCCATTGTTGCCTGGTTTAGGAGGGCTGCAGACTCTGTGACTGGAAATCAGTTGGGCCCCCTCAACGTTTGGGTATTTAGGGATACAAATCTGTCACGCCATAGAAAATCTCTGGGGTGGCAACCTTGGAGTGGTGTTACGCTCTCTAAAGGGGAGTGTGGCCTTTTGGTGAACCCTAAGACCCCCCATTATGGCATGGGTTGCGTTAACTAAAATGATCATGCTACAACAGTTGCTTCATTATTTTATCAATCGCCTTGCCTGGGTGCCTGTCCTATGGTTCTGTCATTTGGACGCATTGCTGCTGGAGCTTATCTAGGACGGGGGAGACATAGGGTGTCTCTGTACACGCTTTGGCGACCTATCTTGGAAGGGGGCTTAGGGGCGCCAGACTTTGAGCTAGACTATTTGACAGCCCAGCTGCAATGGCTCATGCTCTGGCTGGGTGGCGCAAATCTAATTGAGTTGGGACAGATTGGGTCGGTCCCTAACCGGTGAGTGCTCCTGCCCCGACCTTTGCGGCAAATGCTGAGACAGTGGGAAGATGGTTTGGTCTAGGTGATGGTGCTCCTGAGGTGGAGGTGCAGTGTCAGTTAGATGCTGGTGTGCCCGTTGTATACCCATGCTCTTCCATTGGTGGGGCTTGCACATGGGGAGTCTCCAACATTATTCTTGGTGGCACTTCTGGTGATGTGGATGGAAGTCAGGTTAGTAACAGTCAGCAATTGTTATGAGATCAACACATTGATGCCCCAGGAGGTTTTATTGAGGTGTATTATTTGCCCCCAGGACAATTATTTGCCTGTAAGGCTTTGGCCCGGACATTTCTGGCCCTCTGGGATACATGGGTGGACAACCCCTGAACACATACAGTCTTACATTAATTGCTGTCTCTGGGAAAGAGTAGATATCTTGTTCAGAGGCTGTATGGTGCGGAAACCCTGGACCATCCTTTGGCAAAAATGCAATGGTATATTTGGTCAGGGAGGTGGCAGACCGGGAATGGGGGAAGATGCTAGCATGCCTGCAAAAAGTCTTGCAGAATACTTGTGTTAAAAACGACTGCAATATATAGTGGTAGGCCATGTCAGCACTGGTGGAGGCAGGTTTCTGTAATTTGACCTGGTCCTATTCTCCTGTTAGTTCGTTTTGGACCTCAGTAGTAGAGAGGTAGAGTGCGATGCTTAGCTGGGTTATTCCGTGTACCTTGGAGGTGAGCTTGCTGGGATCCTTCTGCCCAAAATCCAAGAAAGTGGGGAAGAGCTTCATAGACCTAGTCTTTATATTAGCCAAGAGGCAGATTTCCATGATGTGGAAGTCAGCAGTTGGCGTGGTCTTAGCCAGATGGACGGCTGCTGTTAGGGAGTGGGCTTAGGAGGAAGACCAGGCACCCTGAAGGGAGAAGGCACGGGAAGTGAAAAGGAGGCTGATATCGCCTCTATGGACTGGAGTACTAGAGGCATTTGAAAGCCCAGGGGAGCGTAGTCTCTCCCCCACGGGGAGTTTGAACTCTGAGAGTGAAACTGGGATGGCTAACTAAAGGTAGCATGGGAGTGTGGCTGGGGGTACAAGAGGTAGATACCGCTGTGGGTGGACATTGGTAGCTACGATGACCCGCACTTTGGGTAGAAATGTACTAAAGTGTCTTGTCTGGGGCGGCTCCCTTGGGCCCCGGTTCCCCAACTCCCTTTCTGGTTAGAGGCGCTAGATGATGGTCCACTTGGAACCCACTATTTGCAATGTTAGTTACTTTAGTGTAGTTTCAGTGCTTTTTTCACAATACATGTATGTACTGGATGTAGGTACTGTACAGTATGCATGGAAGTATCTTATCGGCAGGTGGGAATGCAACAAATAGTACTGTGAATGTGATTTAACAGTATCAATGCAAATATCCTGCCACTATGTGTTGGATAAAGCACAACCCAGGAACCCTAGAGGGTATGATGGAACAGACACATAGATGTGATGCTATATTATGTAACTGTGCAGTACTATGAAAAAATGGCAATAAAAACACTTAAAAAGAAAATCACAGGGAATCATACAGTGGGGCACCAAGAGGACTTTGATGTAGAACTTCAGGATGTCATGAGTGCAATCGATAGGTGCCCTAATGACAAGGCTCTGGCCCAGGTGAGGTACCAGTAGATCTATTTAACTAGAAATCTAAGGGCCAGATTTATCAAGGTTTTGGGTTGCCCTTGTGACACACAAGGGGGCGCAAGGGCCACGCAAAACCTAAATGAGATTTATCAAGCCATGCAAGTCCACCTCGCGTGGCCCTTCATGGCTTGATAAATCTGGGATAACTCAAGGCTGTGCAAATCCCTGCCTTGCGTTACTCTGAGCCATGGAGATGTTCCATGAGTGGAGCGTGGGTGTTCCCACAAATCCACCTATGGATTTTGGCGCTTTTTCAGATTGATCATTAGTGGTAGGCCTGGGAATGTGTTGAAGTGCTATGCCTCCCCGGTGAGGCGTAACGAGGAGAAATATCTTTACTTCTCCTCAGTTTTTCCTCTTTCTGCGGCACACATAGAAAGAGGAAAATGTCTCAGAGGATTGTTTTAATGCAGGTCGGTGACCCTTCCTTCACAAAAACAATCCTACCTACAGCATAGGCACCCTTGCAACATGACGCAAGGGTGCCTGCATTAGCGTGAGGCAGCCAAAGTGTGCCAGCATTAGGAATGGACATAAGTGTTCCGTATAATGTTAAATACGGCGCATTCCTGCCCCTTCAATTTTATTCAGTGCAGCAAAGTGGCTTGCTGTGTTGCGCTGTGTGAAAAAATGATAAATATGGGGCTTAATCTTTGTGCTCCACTGCTGACCAATGTGTTGAAGGCTATTGCAGGTCTGTTCCGCCTAAAAGTTGGTCTCATTAGACCAATGCCTCTGTACTCAAAAAAGGTAGCAAAGGGGACCTACCACTCAATCTCAATTTTTGATTCTAGAGCTAAAATTACGGCAAGGATTCTTCTAGATCACTTAGAAGTGTGAGCATATGACATACAGATTGTTTTTGATTTGCAGTTTGGATCTCAAGCTAGCCTACGCACAGTCAAACAGTGGCTTGACCTCTACCTCTTAATAATCAACATACTATAGGTAGAGAGGGGAATGTTTATTTGGTTTAATGGATCTAAGATGGGCATTAAATTATGAATAATTTGTCTAAATGATAGGACTTTATGGGGCTAATTCACAAGCTCCTTATGCCTCTTTAGTGTCACTGTTTCGTGATGCTACAGCGGCGCAAGCGGTCCCCTACACTGAGCCACATTTACAAACTAGCATAATGGGACCATTGGGCCAGTTTGTAAAGCCCAGTGCCACACCACGCCTGTGCCAGGTATAATGTATGCAGGGTGGGCGTTCCCATGTTAAAAGCCACGCAGATCTGGTGCAGTGAAATTTACTACATTTCACTGTATCATTATGCGACTTCACAGTGTCAAAAATGTAACGCCTGCTCAGAGTAAGTGTGAAACTGATGCAGGGCTTTTTAACATGGGAGTCTTTCATGCATTGCTGAAGTAGCATAATTTTTTTGGTGCTAGTCCAGCAACACATCAGCTTAGCACCATAGATGCATCAGAATTTCTGAAGCATCTGTGAAAACATGCGCCATGGAGTGCTGTATCATAAATATAGCGTTACCATTGCATCGTTAAGGGGTCCAGGCTCGCACAAGAAATCCGATGCACCAGTTTCTTGTAAATGAGGCCCTATGTCTGTCATAGAGGTAAAGGCAAACATGGTTAGTTTCCTCATGCAACTGCACAATTAGTTGACAGCGAGAGCAGATATGGTCGAAATGGTGAGACCACTAAACCTTTCAAGCTAGTGTGGGCATTTGGCAGGACTGTGCGCTTGCGTCATTTTTATTCATGCTGTACATCAATGGGTGTGAACAACATCTAGCCACTTTGAACATTTATTCTCTATGCATAGACACCCACCCAGTACCTGTATTTCTTTATGCTGAAGATGCAGCCCTCATAGTCAGGACTCCACTTGAGCTTCAAAGATTTTTGTACCAATTTAGACCAAACAGTAAACCAATCTAAAACCCATATAATGGTGTGAGAAAGTAGCCTCTTTCTAGTCTTGTTACCCCCACTTTTGGCCTGTTTGTGAGTATTTGTCAGGGTGTTTTCACTGTCTCACTGGGATCCTGCTAGCCAGGGCCCAGTGCTCATAGTGAAAACCCTATGTTGTCAGTATGTTTGTTATGTGTCACTGGGACCCTGCTAGCCAGGAACCCAGTGCTCATAAGTTAGTGGCCTATATGTATGTGTTCCCTGTGTGATGCCTAACTGTCTCACTGAGGCTCTGCTAACCAGAACCTCAGTGGTTATGCACTCTCTTACATTGGCATACTGGTACACCCATACAATTCCCTAGTACTGTATATGGTACTGAGGTACCCAGGGTATTGGGGTTCCAGGAGATCCCTATGGGCTGCAGCATTTCTTTTGCCATCCATAGGGAGATCTGACAATTCGTACACGGGCCTGCCAGTGCAGCCTGAGTGAAATAACGTCCACGTTATTTCACAGCAATTTACCACTGCACTTAAGTAACTTATAAGTCACCTATATGTCTAACCTTCACCTGGTGAAGGTTGGGTGCAAAGTCACTTAGTGTGTGGGCACCCTGGCATTAGCCAAGGTGCCCCCACGTCGTTCAGGGCAAATTCCCTGGACTTTGTGAGTGCGGGACACCATTTCATGCGTGCACTATACATAGGTCACTACCTATGTATAGCGTCACAATGGTAACTCCGAACATGGCCATGTAACATGTCTAAGATCATGGAATTGTCACCCCAATGCCACATTTCCATGATCCCCCGGGTCTCTAGCACAGAACCCGGGGACTGCCAAACTGCCTTTCCGGGGTCTCCACTGCAGCTGCTGCTGCTGCCAACCCCTCAGACAGGTTTCTGCCCTCCTGAGGTCCAGGCAGCCCTGGCCCAGGAAGGCAGAACAAAGGACTTCCTCAGAGAGAGGGTGTTACACACTCTCCCTTTGGAAAAAGGTGTCAGGGCTGGGGAGGAGTAGCCTCCCCCAGCCTCTGGAAATGCTTTGATGGGCACAGATGGTGCCCATCTCTGCATAAGCCAGTCTACACCGGTTCAGGGATCCCCCAGCCCTGCTCTGGCATGAAACTGGACAAAGGAAAGGGGAGTGACCACTCCCCTGACCTGCACCTCCCAGGGGAGGTGCCCAGAGTTCCTCCAGTGTGCTCCAGACCTCTGCCATCTTGGAAACAGAGGTGCTGCTGGCACACTGGACTGCTCTGAGTGGCCAGTGCCAGCAGGTGACGTCAGAGACTCCTTCTGATAGGCTCTTACCTGTGTTGTTAGCCTATCCTCCTTCCTAGGTAGCCAAACCTCCTTTTCTGGCTATTTAGGGTCTCTGCTTTGGGGAATACTTTAGATAACGAATGGAAGAGCTCATCAGAGTTCCTCTGCATCTCTCTCTTCACCTTCTTCCAAAGGATCGACCGCTGACTGCTCAGGACGCCTGCAAAACTGCAACAAAGTAGCAAAGACGAATACTGCAACCTTGTATCGCTGATCCTGCCGCCTTCTCGACTGTTTGCTGGTGGTGCATGCTCTGGGGGTAGCCTGCCTCCTACTTGCACCAGGAGCTCTGAAGAAATCTCCCGTGGGTCAACGGAATCTTTCCCCTGCAACCGCAGGCAACAAAAGACTGCATCACCGGTCCTCTGGGTCCCCTCTCAGCACGACGAGCGTGGTCCCTGGAACCCAACAACTCTGTCCAAGTGACTCCCACAGTCCAGTGACTCTTCAGTCCAAGTTTGGTGGAGGTAAGTCCTTGCCTCCCCACGCTAGACTGCATTGCTGGGTACAGCGTGATTTGCAGATGCTCCGGCTCCTGTGCACTCTTCCAGGATTTTGTTTGTGCACAGCCAAGCCTGGGTCCCCGACACTTTAACCTGTGGTGCACAACCTTCTGAGTTGTCCTCCGGTGTCGTGGGACTCCCTTTTCTGACTTCGGGTGGACTCTGGTTCACTCCTCTTCTAAGTGCCTGTTCCGGTACTTCTGCGGATGCTGCCTGTTTCTGTGATGGCTCCATGACTTGCTGGGCGCCCCCTCTCTCTCCTCATCCAAGTGGCGCCATCCTGGTCCCTCCTGGGCCACAGCAGCATCCAAAAACCCTAATCGCGACCCTTGCAGCTAGCAAGGCTTGTTTGCGGTCTTTCTGCATGGGAACACCTCTGCAAGCTTCTTCACGACGTGGGACATTTATCCTCCAATGGGGAAGTTCCTAGTCCTCTTCGTTCTTGAAAAACACCAAGCTTCTTCCATCTGGTGGCAGCTCCTTTGCACCCTCAGCTGGCATTTCCTGGGCATCTGCCCACTCTCGACACTGTCGCGACTCTTGGACTTGGTCCCCTTCGTCCACAGGTACTCTCGTCCGGAAATCCACTTTGGTTGCATTGCTGGTGTTGGTCTTCCTTGCAGAATTCCCCTATCACGACTTCTGTGCTCTCTGGGAAATATAGGTGCATTTTACACCTACTTTTCTGGGTCTTGGGGTGGGCTATTTTTCTAACCCTCACTGTTTTCTTACAGCCCCAGCGACCCTCTACAAGCTCACATAGGTTTGGGGTCCATTCGTGGTTCGCATTCCACTTTTGGAGTATATGGTTTGTGTTGCCCTTTACCTATGTACTCCTAGTGCAATCTACAGTAATTCTACATTGCTTGCATTACTTCCTTTTGCTATTACTGCATATTTTTGGTATTGTGTACATATATCTTGTGTATATATGGCATCCTCATACTGAGGGTACTCAATGAGATACTTTTGGCATATTGTCATCAAAATAAAGTACCTTTATTTTTAGTATATCTGTGTATTGTGTTTTCTTATGATATTGTGCATATGACACCAGTGGTATAGTAGGAGCTTTGCATGTCTCCTAGTTCAGCCTAAGCTGCTCTGCTATAGCTACCTTCTGTCAGCCTAAGCTGCTAGAAACACCTCTTCTACACCAATAAGGGATAACTGGACCTGGTACAGAGTGTAAGTACCCCTTGGTACCCACTACCAGCCAGGCCAGCCTCCTACAACCATGACACCAGCACCCCACCCCCTGCAGATGGAGAACCACCCCGCAAACGGTCCCTGAGATCCAGGACAAAGACAGAGAACAATGCCAAGACCCCAGCCAAGAAATGAGACCACCCTGAATGTTATCCTTCTGTCCCACTTCGTCACCCTGTCCATCCTTAAACTGCCCTTGCTCCACTTCCTATGCCCCTTTGGACAATGCACCTGTGAGACAAGTAACTGGACTCTGCCATGGACATTCCTCTACCATCACCCCTGACCATTTTACAACCCCCTCCACTATTCTGCACTTAAATAAACACCCTTGAATCACAAAACAATCTGGAGTCAGTCTGTGCTTTCACAAATGTGTATTTGCAATAACTGAAAAAAGTAGCAATGTCCATTGTATTGTCAACATACCTATGTCACACAGCTCTGGTCCATGAGGTAACATAGCAGAGGACACACAGTAGGACCCACATCTGTGAAATGGAAAGGCAAAGTGACAGGTCAGGGGCCATACACTGGGTGAAAGTGACAAACATACGATATGTTAACAATTGTGTGAGATGTAGGAGGCAGTGATGTCTTCTCACCTGTGTCTCACTGGAAGTATTGCTGGATCGCGTTGTTTCTGTTGTCGATATCCTCTTCTTCTGCCTCCTCTTCTTCACTGTCCACAGGCTCCACAGCTGCCATAAGACCCCCTTCTGGACCATCCTCCTTCAGAAAAGGCACCTGTCATCGCAAAGCCAAGTTGTGCAGCATACAGCAGGCCACAATGATCTGGCACACCTTCTTAGGTGAGTAGTACAGAGAACCACCTGTCAAATGGAGGCACAGGAACCTGGCCTTCAGGAGGCCGAAGGTTCTTTCTATAATTCTCCTAGTTCACCCATGTGCCTCATTGTAGCGTTCCTCTGCCCTTGTCCTGGGATGATTTCTCACTGGGTCAGTAGCCATGACAGGTTGGGGTACCCAGAGTCACCTGCAAATGACGAGGGACAACTGTTAGACACACACTAACCCTTAGGGACAACCCCAGACCCAGACAACTATTCACAGGGTATAGGGTCCTTGTCCTCACCTATTAGCCACACACGGTGCCTCTGGAGTTGTCCCATCACATAGGGGATGCTGCTATTCCTCAGAATGTAAGCGTCATGCAATGAGCCAGGAAACTTGGCGTTCACATGGGAGATGTACTGGTCAGCTAAACACACCATCTGCACATTCATTGAATGGTAGTTCTTCCGGTTTCTGTACACCTGTTCACTCCTGCGGGAGGGGGGTACCAAGGCCACATGTGTCCCATCAATGGCACCTATGATGTTGGGGATATGTCCCAGGGCATAGAAGTCACCTTTCACTGTAGGCAAATCTTCCACCTGAGGGAAAACGATGTAGCTGTGCCTGTATTTAAGCAGGGCAGACAACACTCTGGACAACAAGTTTGGGACATCCCTGATGCTATGGCCACTGTAGTTTGAAAAGACCCACTTGCCAGGAAATGGAGTTGTAATAACTCGCAACCAATTGAAGTAGTTGACAAGTTTATTGAACAGACTGTAGGATGCTGGCCTGGTTTCTAGTGGGTACCAAGGGGTACTTACACCCTGCACTAGGTCCAGGTATCCCTTATTAGTGTAGAGGGGTGTCTAGCAGCTTAGGCTGATAGAAAAGGTAGCTTAGCAGAGCAGCTTAGGCTGAACTAGGAGGCGTGTAAAGCTCCTACTATACCACTGGTGTCATATGCACAATATCATAGGAAAACACAATACACAGATATACTAAAAATAAAGGTACTTTATTTTTATGACAATATGCCAAAAGTATCTCAGTGAGTATCCTCAGTATGAGGATAGCAAATATACACAAGATATATGTACACAATACCAAAAATATGCAGTAATAGCAATAGAAAACAGTGAAAGCAATGTATAGTCACAATAGGTTGCAATGAGAGCACATAGGTACATGGGCAACACAAACCATATACTCTAGGAGTGGAATGCGAACCACGAATGGACCCCAAACCTATGTGACCTTGTAGAGGGTCGCTCGGACTGTAAGAAAACAGTGAGGGTTAGAAAAATAGCCCACCCCAAGACCCTGAAAAGTGGGTGCAAAGTGCACCTAGGTTCCCCAGAGAGCACAGAAGTCGTGATAGGGGAATTCTGCAAGAAAGACCAACACCAGCAATGCAACAACTATGGATTTCCGGACGAGAGTACCTGTGGAACAAGGGGACCAAGTCCAAAAGTCACGATCAAGTCGGGAGTGGGCAGATGCCCAGGAAATTCCAGCTGTGGGTGCAAAGAAGCTGCCACCAGATGGTAGAAGCTGTGGATTCTGCAAGAATGACAAGGGCTAGAAACTTCTCCTTTCGAGGATGGATGTCCCACGTCGTGAAGAAGCTTGCAGAGGTGTTTCCATGCAGAAAGACCCCAAACAAGCCTTGCTAGCTGCAAGGGTTGCGGGTAGGGTTTTTGGATGCGGCTGTGGCCCAGGAGGGACCAGGATGTCGCCAATTGCGTGAGGAGACAGAGGGGGCGTCCAGCAAGACAAAGAGCCCACTCAGAAGCAAGCAGCACCCGCAGAAGTGCCAGAACAGGCACTCTGAAGTGGAATGAATTGGACCTTACCCAAAGTCACAAAAGAATGTCCCACGACGCCGGAGGACAACTCAGGAAGTCGTGCACTGCAGGTTAGAGTGTCGGGGACCCAGGCTTGGTTGTGCACAAAGGAAATCCTGGAAGAGTGCACAGGAGCCGGAGCAGCAGCAAATCACGCGGTACCCAGCAATGCAGTCTAGCGTGGGGAGGCAAGGACTTACCTCCACCAAACTTGGACTGAAGAGTCACTGGACTGTGGGAGTCCCTTTGACAGAGTTACTGAGTTCAAGGGACCGCGCTCGTCGTGCTGAGAGGAGACCCAGAGGACCGGTGATGCAGTTCTTTGGTGCATGCGGTTGCAGGGGGAAGATTCCATCGACCCACAGGAGATTTCTTCTGAGCTTCTAGTGCAGAGAGGAGGCAGACTACCCCCACAGCATGCACCACCAGGAAAACAGTCGAGAAGGCGGCCGGATCAGCGTTACAAGGTCGCAGTAGTCGTCTTTGCTACTTTGTTGCAGTTTTGCAGGCGTCCAGAGCAGTCAGCGGTCGATTCCTTGGCAGAAGGTGAAGAGGGAGATGCAGAGGAACTCTGATGAGCTCTTGCATTCGTTATCTAAAGAATTCCCCAAAGCAGAGACCCTAAATAGCCAAAAAAGGAGGTTTGGCTACCTAGGAAGGAGGATAGGCTAGCAACACAGGTAAGAGCCTATCAGAAGGAGTCTCTGACGTCACCTGCTGGCCACTCAGAGCAGTCCAGTGTGCCAGCAGCACCTCTGTTTCCAAGATGGCAGAGGTCTGGAGCACACTGGAGGAGCTCTGGGCACCTCCCAGGGGAGGTGCAGGTCAGGGGAGTGGTCACTCCCCTTTCCTTTGTCCAGTTTCGCGCCAGAGCAGGGCTGGGGGATCCCTGAACCGGTGTAGACTGGCTTATGCAGAGATGGGCACCATCTGTGCCCATCAAAGCCTTTCCAGAGACTGGGGGAGGCTACTCCTCCCCAGCCCGATACCTTTTTCCAAAGGGAGAGGGTGTAACACCCTCTCTCTGAGGAAGTCCTTTGTTCTGCCTTCCTGGGCCAGGCCTGGCTGGACCCCAGGAGGGCAGAAACCTGTCTGAGGGGTTGGCAGCAGCAGCAGCTGCAGTGAAACCCCGGGAAAGGTAGTTTGGCAGTACCCGGGTCTGTGCTAGAGACTCGGGGGATCATGGAATTGTTTCCCCAATGCCAGAATGGCATCTTAGACATGTTACATGGCCATGTTCGGAGTTACCATTGTGACGCTATACATATGTAGTGACATATGTGTAGTGCACGCGTGTAATGGTGTCCCCGCACTCACAAAGTCCGGGGAATTTGCCCTGAACCATGTTGGGGCACCTTGGCTAGTGCCAGGGTGCCCACACACTAAGTAACTTAGCACCCAACCTTTACCAGGTAAAGGTTAGACATATAGGTGACTTATAAGTTACTTAAGTGCAGTGGTAAATGGCTGTGAAATAACGTGGACGTTATTTCACTCAGGCTGCAATGGCAGGCCTGTGTAAGAATTGTCAGAGATCCCTATGGGTGGCAAAAGAAATGCTGCAGCCCATAGGGATCTCCTGAAACCCCAATACCCTGGGTACCTCAGTACCATATACTAGGGAATTATAAGGGTGTTCCAGTATGCCAATATGAATTGGTGAAATTGGTCACTAGCCTGTTAGTGACAATTTGTACAGAGAGAGCATAACCACTGAGGTCCTGGCTAGCAGGGTCCCAATGACACATAACAAACATTCTGAAAACATAGGGTTTTCACTATGAGCACTGGGCCCTGGCTAGCAGGATCCCAGTGAGACAGCGAAACACCCTGATATACACTCACAAACAGGCCAAAAGTGGGGGTAACAAGGCTACAAAGAGGCTACTTTCTCACACAGACTCCTTGCATAACACCTCCTCTACTTACAGGTTCTATCCTACTCTCCACTCTCTTCATCAACATTCTAAGGTGCACTCCAGGTCGTACCATTAGCCAACATTCTAAAGGAGAGAATTGGAGTGCACCACTTTATTAGTAAGAATAAAATATATATATAATTGTAAGGAAATAGTCATGTGACATTTGAGTTATGTAACATAGTAAAGTAGTGCTTATATAATAGGGCAGCATACTAGGGTACATAGGTTTATATCATTAATACGACAATATTACAACACTTCCCCTTCCCCACCAATACATAAGGGAGAATGGATCACCATATTGTTTATTGCCATAGAACGTACTCTTTATGCCATGTCAGAGGAGTCTTTCTCCTGGGACAATCAGTCTGGTCTCTCCTGGAAACGGTATTGCTCCGATCTTCGCCCTTCTCCTGTTCCTTATCTGATTGGTTGCCCTGGCTGACAGATATGCGGTCCATACTCCATACCCGACCATCCTCCAAGGTTACCACATTTTTATGTACTTTTGTAATTCGTAAAGGTTCTGAGAACTTACTTCCTTCCTTCCGAGTAGATTCTGGAAGTTTTACTCTGACCCATTGTCCAACTATCCATTGTTTACTCCTAGTACCATATTTGTTATTATACCACTCCTGGTACTTTCTCTGGTTCTTCCATACTCTCGCCGCTACTTCTTCACGTTGAACCAAAATGGGTTCCCCCCCTTTTAACCAATTGGGGTTTAACTTGGTTCCTGGTTGTCTTCCCTTAAGAGACACGAAGGGAGATACTTCTGTAACCAAGTTAGGTGTGGTGTGGTATGACCATAACATTCACTCAATCGCACTTTCCCCTGGCTCTCGAGATATGCTAGCTAACTGCAAACACTCCTTGACCATCCTGTTAACCCTCTCCACAAGACCATTAGCCCTTGGGTTGTACAGTGCTGTCCGGAAATGTTGGATCCCACTGTTTCTTAAGAACTCCACCATGGCTCCTGAAGTGAACTGCACCCCATTGTCTGTCAAAATAGTGCTAGGAACACCTTCTCTGGTAAAGGCCTCTTTCAGAAATCCTATCACCTCTTGTGTTGTCACATTGTGCACAGCTTTTGTCATCACCCAGTGTGTATGGTAATCAACTAAAACGAAAATGAACCTTGCTCTCGATCCTAAGCATGTCAGAGGTCCTATGATGTCCAACCCTAGCTTGTCCCAAGGTTTGGTAGGAGCCTCGACGGGAGATAAAGGAGACTTGTGCGTAACCTTAGTTTTAGCACTCATTGCGCAAAGGACACATTCACGCACAGTACTTTCAACTAACCTGTCCATGGTGGGAAACCAGTATGAAGCTCGAAGTTTATTTTTGGTTAAAGTCCTTCCTAGGTGTCCCTTGTGGGCTAGAGCAATACGTTTTTCCCACAACACTTTGGGAGGAACAATTTGCTCGCCTCTCGTAACTAGATCCTTGGCTATATGTAACTCGGAACACACCTC
The DNA here is from genome assembly GCF_031143425.1 of Pleurodeles waltl. Classification (NCBI taxonomy): domain Eukaryota; kingdom Metazoa; phylum Chordata; class Amphibia; order Caudata; family Salamandridae; genus Pleurodeles; species Pleurodeles waltl. The sequence goes on from NC_090443.1 coordinate 192,298,671, forward strand.
CCAATACCCCTTGAGTTCTTCTTCGATCGGTTGTCGTCTTTCAGGCCAACCATTCCTTATCTTACTTTTCACAGTCTGTATAATCCGATCCTCATTAGTGGCTGTGACCCATTCTTCCCTAGTGTTACCTGACAGCTCCACCTGGAGCACAGGTTCAAGGGTCTCATCAGTCTCATTTTGCCTCTCCTTCCTGGGTAGTCTAGAAAGACAATCTGCTATCATATTCCTTTTTCCTGGAACATATTGTATATCAAAATTGAAGCCTTTACCTTTAACGGTGAACAAGGAAACGAGGGGTTTGTGGTCCGTTCTGACCAGGAAGGGCAAACCCCACAGAAAGAACTTGAAGTGATTGATGGCCCAAAAGCATGCTAAAGCTTCCCTCTCAATTGTGGAATAATTGAGTTCTGCCTCCCTTAATGATTTAGATGCAAACGCCACAATCCTTTCCTGCCCGTCAACACACTGAGATAAGGTGGCACCAAGACCTCTCCCACTAGCATCCGTGGTAAGCCATGTTTTCCTAGTGGGGTCAAAATTTCCTAAAGTGGGACAATGAACTATGGCGTCCTTGACTTGTTCAAATGCAATCTGACATTCAACACTCCACTCAAAAGGTACATTCTTCTTTAATAATGCTCTCAAGGGGGCAGTGAACATGGCGAAGTTGTGAACAAATTTAGACATGAACTCAGCTAAACCCAAAAACAATCTCAATTCCTTTTTGTTAGTTGGGGCTGGGGCTTCCTTCACAGCCACTACAAGATCGCATTTGGATTCTACCCCATCTTTATTTGTCTTATGCCCCATGTATTCTACTGACTCAACTCCCAGTTGGCACTTTTCCTTCCTAATTGTCATGCCGGCATCATCAAGGGCTTTGAACACCTCTCTTAGGATGGAATTGTGTTCACTCTCCGTACTTCCATACACTAATATATCATCCTGGAAGCACATAATCTGCTTAATTCCCTGCAATATCTTTTGCATAATTCTTTGAAATACCGCAGCCGCAAGACCGAAGGGCATCCGGCGATATCTAAATGCCCCAAAGGGAGTGATGAAGGATGTGAGTGAACGCGACGTTGGGTGTAATTCCACTTGGTGGTAAGCGGATGACAGATCGATTACGCTAAAATATTTGGCTGACCCTAACATGCTCACCATTTCGTTTATCTTGGGTAAGGGGAACCTGTCCACCCATATGTTAGCATTCAAGTCCCTCAAATCCACACATAGACGAATGCCTCTGCCGTTAGGTTTCCTAGTGACCACTATGGGTGCCAGCCTCAAGGAACTTTCAATGGGTTCAATAACTCCAGATTTAACTAGTTTATCCAATTCTTCCTTCAGGGGTTGCCTCATCAGGTACGGTACAGTTCTGACTTTGTGTATGACTGGTGTAGCACCCTCTTTGAGTTTAATTTTGTGTTGGAAATTTCTCAATAACCCCAGTCTATCCTCAAACAGATTGGGGAATTCCTCACTTATGCTTTTACTAATTTCTTGCAACTCTACTAACAACACTTGTTCCTTGCTATTAGGATCCAGTTTGATTCCAAGATCCTTTTGGTGGTTCCATCCCAATAAGGTCGATCCTTTCTCTGTGATGTATACTATTCCCTTGGTGTGCCTATCTTTAAATGTAATGCCTAGTTCTAACATTCCCTTAAGAGGTATAGGATCATTGTTGTACCCTCTAGGTTTTATATTGGCAGAGTTCAATTTGTACCCCTGAGCTTGGAATTTGTCAACAAAGGTTTGGTAGTTCATGAAAGTATATGGTGAGCATGAATCGGCGTACGCCTTCACACAAATACCATCAAGTTTGATATCACACAACGGATAAGTGTTACTGGGGGGTTCCATCCCATGACTTGCCTTGACTTGCAGAATAAACTTACCACCTAAGTCAGTGATCACCTCCACCTTATTAGCCCTTTTCTCTATGTTTCTATCATTTCTACATGCCCGTGCATAGTGCCCCTTGGCTCCACATTTCCTGCAAAAACAGTTGGGCGCAAGACAAAGGGGACTATTAGCAAGATGATTGGGGTTACCATATCTGAAACACTTTCCCTTTGATATTTCTTCAGTAGGATTTTTTTTTATGGCTGTGGCTAATAATACTGAATCCTCAACCTTGTTGACCACTCCTTCATCTTGTTTATTACAACTTTTAATCTCCCTCACCCCCTCAACCTCTGGCGTGTTTTTGATTTCCTTCATACACTCCATTGTATGCTCAATACTCTTAGCTATGTCCACGGCTTCTTTAAGAGAGGGGTTATGTGTGAGGAGTTTCTCCTGTACCCTTGGACTATTTGTGCACCTCACCAATTGGTCACGTATCAATGAATCCTCCAAGTCCTCAAATTCACATGTATGGGCCAGCAATATAAGTGGCTACCTTCTCTTCCTTGCCATGTACTCTACTAAAAAATCTATGCCTTTCTAGGACAATATTGACTTTGTGACCAAAATGACTTTCCAACTTGACGAGTGTTTGTTGGAACACATCAACATTTTCTCCACCATCCTCACCATCATCTTCTGCATCAGTCAGGCTTTCATACACCTTTCTTCCTTGTATTCCTAGATTATGTAGTAGTATATGTTGTTTCCTTAACGCTGTGAACTCTCCCCCCCAATAGCAATCAGATATGATTCAAACAATTTAGACCACTCTTTCCAGGGTAAAACCGGTTCACCTATTTCATTTAAGAACGGGGGAGGTTGGGACATTCCTGCTGCTGCCATTCTCTATGAAGATAGTTTTACTACATATAATATATATACTTTTTTTTTTTTTAAATGTACAATATTTGTTACTATTCCCTCCTAAGTGTGTACTATATCCATGATGATTCAATCTTAGGTAGGATTTTACTAATTATGTCGTACTAAATTGCAATCAACGTACTCAAAGTTACATCAATCATATGTTGTTGTGAATTATACAATACCTACTTTTCACAACCCAAATTCCCCTTTAATACTGTTAATACACACATACAACAAAACAATGGAACTTTTTAAACTCTTATTTTGAAGGTGTTCCAGGTTCCTGCAGTCAGGACTCTTATTTTGAACGATATCCGTCTGGGGAAGACCCAGACAATCTTTATACTCGTTATGTCTTGTCGCTGTGAGCTCTAATTGCACCTTCATGCCGCTCGATCAGGGATTCCACACCAGGTAGGCTCTTTGAGGTGAAGAAATTGCCTCAGAATTCCCCCGTAGAGTCTAGAACTCGTTGCGCGGAAGAGTTTTTATTTTACAGCGATTTACTCCTTAATAAACGTGCTCAGAGAACTCAGCGCGCTCGCCATGCTGCCTATGCTGGATCGGAAGAGTTCTACCAACAAGCTCCGCTGTGTGGAAGGGTTTTCCGCAGCGCTTAACTCCCCTTGTCAAACGCGCTCAAAGAACTCAGCGCATTAACGAACCTTGCCGTGCTCTCGCCGCGTTACTGGTGCTGATGCAGCCAGGTTCCCCTGACGAGGTTCTTCACACAAGGTAGTCTATGGCACCGCGGGGGTTGGCGCTAAAGGCAAGCCAAGAGCGCTCTGAGGGAGAGTTTCCCTCAGCGCTACCTGCGCCTTGTTATTGCAGACAATAGTTCAGTAATGATACGGCTCACGCGCTGCACCGAACCAACTGCCTCCACACAGTTCTCCCCACACTTGATAATTAGGATAACTCGGACGCAGCTATCCACGCACAGTACTGCCTTAGACGACCACTGTATGTATTGCAACCTTCCTCAATTCTTCCGCACCACACCTCTTTACAGTGTGTGAGTTACAGTGTCTTCCTTATATCAAATCAGTCCTTGTAGTGCCTGCCGCCTCACCACTCAGAATCTCAATATAGTAAAAAGGCTACTCTCACTACGATGTTCTGGTTTCCACAGGTACGCTTGCACACATACCTAGATCCGTCTTGATTAACCTTCTCAACTTATCTCATGACGAACAGTCACTGCAGGCGTAACCTTGACTATACCTTCCAGGTTATACATGAGCAGAACAAAACATCTTTCTGCGGTGCTGAACAGATCAGGGGCAAGGAGTCTTCACCACCCCTGCGCAGTATCCCATCCTCGTCGCCAAAGTTCTTCTGTAATAACTCGCAACCAATTGAAATAGTTGACAAGTTTATTGAACAGACTCCTTGCATAACACCTCCTCTACTTACAGGTTCTATCCTACTCTCTTCATCAACATTCTAAGGTGCACTCCAGGTCGTACCATTAACCAACATTCTAAAGGAGAGAATAGGAGTGCACCACTTTATTAGTAAGAATGAAATATATATATAATTGTAAGGAAATAGTCATGTGACATTTGAGTTATGTAACTTAGTAAAGTAGTGCTTATATAATAGGGCAGCATACTAGGGTACATAGGTTTATATCATTAATACAACAATATTACAACAGGAGTACTGACAGAACCTGTACTAGAGGGGGGATTCCTGTGGGATGGCCGATAGCTGACATCAGGTCTGTCTCCAACTGGGCACACAGTTCCTGGATTGTGGCACAAACAAGTCTGTAGGTGACTATTATATGTCTCTCTTCCATTGTCGACAGGTCCACCAGCGGTCTGTACACCGGAGGATGCCGCCATCTCCTCACCTGCCCCAGAGGACGTGCCCTATGGACGAGAACAGAGAGCACAGAGTCAGCCAACACTGAGGTAGTAAAAAAAAGAATTTATAGCACACATTTCTCAACCCGCTATGTGCCTGTCTCTGTGTGTATGCAAGGCCTAGATATGTGTGACGCATTTAAAAATGATGCCGTGTGGCCCCCTGAAATGGTGGCTCCCTGACTAAAATGTGAGACAAGGGGATATGAGGTAACTGCGCTGGCGTTGTACACCGTCGCGGTAGGCAGTCGAAGACAGCAGCGCAATCCTGCATTGGTTAGCATTGGGCCCTATGGGTCCCAGTGTGAGAAAGTAGCCTCTTTCTAGCCTTGTTACCCCCACTTTTGGCCTGTTTGTGAGTGTATGTCAGGGTGTTTTCACTGTCTCACTGGGATCCTGCTAGCCAGGGCCCAGTGCTCATAGTGAAAACCCTATGTTTTCAGTATGTTTGTTATGTGTCACTGGGACCCTGCTAGCCAGGACCCCAGTGCTCATAAGTTTGTGGCCTATATGTATGTGTTCCCTGTGTGGTGCCTAACTGTCTCACTGAGGCTCTGCTATCCAGAACCTCAGTGGTTATGCTTTCTCATTTCTTTCAAATTGTCACTAACAGGCTAGTGACCAATTTTACCAATTAACATTGGCTTACTGGAACCCCCTTATAATTCCCTAGTATATGGTACTGAGGTACCCAGGGTATTGGGGTTCCAGGAGATCCCTATGGGCTGCAGCATTTCTTTTGCCACCCATAGGGAGCTCTGACAATTCTTACACAGGCCTGCCACTGCAGCCTGAGTGAAATAACGTCCACGTTATTTCACAGCCATTTTACACTGCACTTAAGTAACTTATAAGTCACCTATGTGTCTAACCTTTACCTGGTAAAGGTTAGGTGCAAAGTTACTTAGTGTGAGGGCACCCTGGCACTAGCCAAGGTGCCCCCACATTGTTCAGGGCCAATTCCCCGGACTTTGTGAGTGCGGGGACACCATTACACGTGTGCACTACATATAGGTCACTACCTATATGTGGCTTCACAATGGTAACTCCGAATATGGCCATGTAACATGTCTATGATCATGGAATTGCCCCCTCTATGCCATCCTGGCATAGTTGGCACAATCCCATGATCCCAGTGGTCTGTAGCACATACCCTGGTACTGCCAAACTGCCTTTCCTGGGGTTTCACTGCAGCTGCTGCTGCTGCCAACCCCTCAGACAGGCTTCTGCCCTCCTGGGGTCCAGCCAGGCCTGGCCCAGGATGGCAGAACAAAGGACTTCCTCTGAGAGAGGGTGTTACACCCTCTCCCTTTGGAAAATGGTGTGAAGGCAGGGGAGGAGTAGCCTCCCCCAGCCTCTGGAAATGCTTTCTTGGGCACAGATGTGCCCAATTCTGCATAAGCCAGTCTACACAAGTTCAGGGGAACCCTTAGCCCTGCTCTGGCGCGAAACTGGACAAAGGAAAGGGGAGTGACCACTACCCTGACCTGCACCTCCCCTGGGAGGTGTCCAGAGCTCCTCCAGTGTGCTCCAGACCTCTGCCATCTTGGAAACAGAGGTGCTGCTGGCACACTGGACTGCTCTGAGTGGCCAGTGCCACCAGGTGACGTCAGAGACTCCTTCTGATAGGCTCCTTCAGGTGTTGCTAGCCTATCCTCTCTCCTAGGTAGCCAAACCCTCTTTTCTGGCTATTTAGGGTCTCTGTCTCTGGGGAAACTTTAGATAACGAATGCAAGAGCTCAGCCGAGTTCCTCTGCATCTCTCTCTTCACCTTTCGCCAAGGAATCGACTGCTGACCGCACTGGAAGCCTGCAAAACTGCAACATAGTAGCAAAGACGACTACTGCAACTCTGTAACGCTGATCCTGCCGCCTTCTCGACTGTTTTCCTGGTGGTGCATGCTGTGGGGTAGTCTGCCTCCTCTCTGCACTAGAAGCTCCGAAGAAATCTCCTGTGGGTCGACGGAATCGTCCCCCTGCAACCGCAGGCACCAAAAAGCTGCATTACCGGTCCCTTGGGTCTCCTCTCAGCACGACGAGCGAGGTCCCTCGAATCCAGCGACTCTGTCCAAGTGACTCCCACAGTCCAGTGACTCTTCAGTGCAAGTTTGGTGGAGGTAAGTCCTTGCCTCCCCACGTCAGACTGCATTGCTGGGAACCGCGACTTTTGCAGCTACTCCGGCCTCCGTGCACTTCCGGTGGAAATCCTTTGTGCACAGTCCAGCCTGGGTCCACGGCACTCTAACCTGCATTGCACGACCTCCTAAGTTGTTCTCCGGCGACGTGGGACTCCTTTGTGCGACTTCGGGTGAGCACTGTTTTACGCATCCTCGTAGTGCCTGTTTCTGGCACTTCTCAGAGGTGCTACCTGCTGCTGAGAGGGCATCTTTTCTTGCTCGATGTCCCTTCTGTCTCCTGACGCAATTTGCGACATCCTGGTCCCTCCTGGGCCACAGCAGCATCCAAAAACCCTTACCACACGATTTGCAGCTAGCAAGGCTTGTTGGCAGTCTTTCGGCAGGAAAACACTTCTGCACGACTCTCCACGGCGTGAGGGATCCGTCCTCCAAAGGGGAAGTCTCTAGCCCTTGTCATTCCTGCAGAAACCTAAGCTTCTACTGTCCAGTAGCAGCTTCCTTGCACCCGCAGCTGGCATTTCCTGGGCATCTGCCCATCTCCGACTTGCTTGTGACTTTTGGACTTGGTCCCCTTGTTCCACAGTTACCCTCGACTGGAAATCCATCGTTGTTGCATTGCTGGTTTGTGTCTTTCCTGCAGAATTCCCCTATCACGACTTCTATGTATTTTGGGGAACTTTAGTGCACTTTGCACTCACTTTTCAGGGTCTTGGGGTGGGCTATTTTTCTAACCCTTACTATTTTCTAATAGTCCCAGCGACCCTCTACAAGGACACATAGGTTTGGGGTCCATTCGTGGTTCGCATTCCACTTTTGGAGTATATGGTTTGTGTTGCCCCTATCCCTATGTGTCCCCATTGCATCCTATTGTAACTATACATTGTTTGCACTGTTTTCTAAGACTATACTGCATATTTTTGGTATTGTGTATATATATCTTGTGTATATTTCCTATCCTCTCACTGAGGGTACACTCTGAGATACTTTGGCATATTGTCATAAAAATAAAGTACCTTTATTTTTAGTATAACTGTGTATTGTGTTTTCTTATGATATTGTGCAAATGACACTAAGTGGTACTGTAGGAGCTTCACTCGTCTCCTAGTTCAGCCTAAGCTGCTCTGCTAAGCTACCATTATCTATCAGCCTTTGCTGCTAGACACCCTATACACTAATAAGGGATAACTGGGCCTGGTGCAAGGTGCAAGTACCCCTAGGTACTCACTACAAGCCAGTCCAGCCTCCTACGCCCAGGAGCCAATGACGATGTACGCCGGCAGTGACGATACGCACCGCCGCGGACGTGACCGCGATTTTCTGTCTGTTCACTCACTTGATACCTGACCTTTGACAGGAGAAGACCTACACTGCAAGTGCTGCTGTGACCTCAGTCTGGAAGCGACGATGGCTCATGTGTTTGGGGAAAGGGCCCCTGCCTTCAAATCGTAGGAGTTGGAGAAACTAGTGTATGGGGTCCTCCCCCAGTACAAGCTAATCTACGGTCCTCCAGACAAACAGGTGCGTACACTGTGAGCATGCTGTATGGGCAATGCCTGTTTGGAGTGATGTGGATGGAAGATACGGGGGGAGATGAGGCCTGCATGAGTGGACGGTGAGTGTATGTGCGTCAGGGCAAGGGTGGCAACGTGGGACAATGACTGTGACGGTCCGGACGGTTAAAGTTTTTCCTTTTCCTCTGTACTATTCCACTAGGTCAGCGCCCACCAGAAGAAGGATATTTGGCGTGCCATCGCCAAGGACATCCGGACCCTGGGGGTCCACCACAGATGGAGCACCCACTGCCTGAAAAGATGGGAGGACATTCGCTGCTGGAGCAAGAAGACGGCGGAGGCCCAGCTGGGAATGGCCTCCCAACGTGGGAGGGGAGCCCATCGCACCATGACCCCCCTGATGTTCCGGTTTCTGGCGGTGGCATATCAGGAGTTGGATGGGCGCTTGAAGGCATCACAGCATACACAAAGGGGTGAGTACCGCCACATCCATCTGATTCTGCGTGCATTAGGAGGTGTCTGGTTGGGGGAGGTGGGCAGTAGATTCCCCTAGGCTAGGGCGAGCTTTGTAGGCAAGGACCCTTTGTGAGGCAGGCTAAGTGGAACCCCAACCCCACCAGTGGTAAGAGCCATCTACACCTAGTAAGGTTCCTGTGACTTCCATGTGTGCAGCAATGGGGTATAGGCCCTGTGATTAATTAAGGAACCCTAAGTGCATGGCGCAGTGCAGAGGGCTGCTGTGTCTGTAGTGTCTGCCAACGGTAGCGGTATTGCATGCACTGAACATGTCTTTTGTCTTTCTTCCCCCCCTTTTTGTGGTCTCCCTGTTCTTGTGTGCATTAGCATCACCAGGCAGAGGAGCAGTGCCACCGGAGCAGGAGGGAGCTGCATCCCACATGGCCCTGGAGGGCGAGACAACGGAGTCTGAAGTCACCAGTGGGACGGAGGGAGAGGGGAGCTCCATGGCGGAGACAGGAGCAGAGACCAGCGACACCGACCCCTCCTCTGATGGGAGCTCCCTTGCGGTGGCGGGCCCCTCTGTGCCCACTGCATCTACAGGTAGAGCCTCCCCTCTACCAGCACCGCCCTCCCAGCAGCCCCTCAGCGTGTGTCCCGTGGCCGCTCACCCAGGAGGGTGGGCATCTCCTTCGTCCCATGCACCTCAGGCCCTGCCCCAGTCAGCCCTGCTGCCCTCAGTGAGGAGGTTATTGACCTCCTGCGATCGCTCACTGTTGGGCAGTCTACTTTCTGAATGCCATCCAGGGTGTAGAGAGGCAGTTGCAACAAACAAATGCATACCTGGAGGGCATTCATTCTGGCCAGGCAGTCCAACAGCGAGCAATTCAGGCTCTGGCCTCAGCACTGATGGCAGCCATTGTCCCTGTGTCCAGCCTTCCCCCTCCAACTTCCTCCACCCAGACTCAATCCCCAGTACCTCAGCCTATCCCAAGCACACCATCAGACCAGCATGCACCCACCTCAACACACAAGGGTGGCTCTGGCAAACATAAGCACCACACATCCCACAGGCACTCACACAAGCATCATACCCAAGCACACACACCAACATCCACTGCCTCCACTGTGTCCCCCTCCTCCACTTCTCCCTCCTCCCTCCCTGTCACATCTCCACTCACACCTGCACTACATCCTCAGCCACTACCTCCATCACCAGCACGCCCATCACCACACACCGCTCACGTGCACTCACCACCCCCACTACCATTCACACATCCCCTGTGTCCTCTACCAGTGTCTGTGAGCCCTCCTCCCAAAGTACACAAACGCAGTCACACACCCACCCAACAGCCATCCACCTCACAACAGCCTACAGCCCATGCACCTTCACCCAAAGTCACCAAACGAACACCTCCTACAACCACGACCTCTTCCTCCACTCCCAAAACCCCCTCCATCTACCCGTCCCAGTGTGTCTAAAAAGCTTTTCCTATTAAATGTTGACCTCTTCCCTACACCTCCCCCGTCCTTCCCCTAGGGGCCGCCTTTCCAGGTCCCAACCCAGCACCTCAGCCACCACATCACCGGGCACAGTGGTGCCAGCAAGAGCCAGCTTGTGGAGTGCGCCAAGCAACAGGACTGACAGTGTCCCAAGGAGCGAGGGCAAGGACATTCCGCCACCTCCAAAACAGAAAAAGTTGCCCACATCCCGGAGGGAGAAGGCAAAAACACCTGCCACCAAGGGCTCAGGCAAGACAAAGGTTGAAAGTGGCAAGACAGCTGCGCCACCATCCAAGGTGGGGAAGGGCCAGAAAATGAAAGGCAAGTCCACGTCATTGCCAACCTGTACAGCGGACAAGACCGCCACTGGCACCGCCACCTGCACTGCCGCCACAGACATTGCCGCCAGCACCTCAGACACTGTGCCCTTCACCAGCACCGCAGTCAGTGAGCCCGCCACAAGCACCACAGTTACTGACACCACCGCCAGCATCGCAGTCAGTGAGCCCGCCACCAGCACCGCCGCTACTGACACCGCCACCAGCACAGCAGTCTGTGAGGCCGCCACCAGCACCGCCGTTACTGACACCACCGCCAGCATCGCAGTCAGTGAGCCCGCCACCAGCACGCCGCTACTGACACCGCCGCCAGCACCCCAGACACTGAGCCCTTCACCAGCTCCGCAGTCAGTGAGCCCGCCACCAGCACCGCCGCTACTGACACCACCCCCAGCACCGCCGCCACAATGCCTGCCGCCAGAAGCGATACCACAGAGCCTGCCGCAAGCACTGCCGCTACTGACCCCGCCGCCAGCACCGCCAGCGGCCCTGCAAAATCCTGAGCCAGTGGCACCATCGCAGACATGGCTGCCATCCCCAGTGGTCATTCGTATGAGGCTGGTGGTCAGTTCCAGGGGCCTGGGCAGCTTGCATGTTGCGCCACCGTCAGTGGAGTGTCACATCCTCTACCTCAGTCCTTGGCAGAATGAAGCACTCTGGGCACAAAGCCCCCTCCAGAACCAGTGGAGAAAGGCATCCACTACCTCAGTCCTTGGCAGGATGAAGCACTCTGGGCACAAAGCCCCTTCCAGAACCATTAGAGATTGACATCCACTACCTCAGTCCTTGGCAGGATGAAGCACTCTGGACACAAAGCCCCTCCAGAACCAGTGGAGATTGACATCCACTACCTCAGTCCTTGGCAGGATGAAGCACTCTGGGCACAAAGCCCCCTCCAAAACCAGTGGAGATTAACATCCACGACCTCAGTCCTTGGCAGGATGAAGCACTCTGGGCACCAGGCCCCCTCCAGAACCAGTGGAGAAAGGCATTCACTACCTCAGTCCTTGGCAGGATGAAGCACTCTGGGCACCAGGCCCCCTCCAGAACCAGTGGAGACTGTTATCCATTTGTGAGACTGTGGCTTTGCACACCCCAGGATAAAGCAGTGGGCAACCCACCCACTGGAGAGACTTGAGAGACTGTGGCTTTGCACTCCCCAGGATAAAGCAGTGGGCAACCCACCCACTGGAGAGACTTGAGAGACTGTGGCTTTGCACTCCCCAGGATACATCAATGGTCATGGAGCCCCCTCGTGGAGCTGGCGTTGTGCACTCATCCGGCTGAGATGCCCCCCTTCCTTCCCCCTGAGGTGCCTGTTTCATTTCGATCTGATGCCCCAGCAGTGTTCTCTCTGTTTCGAGTCTGGTATCTGGTGTGGGCCTGGCCCATGCATTTTGGGCCCAGTGGTCCACGGATTATGAATGGTGCACTACCCGGACTTGATTGGTTGGTGTACATAATTGTTTATAGTGTATATAAAGTTTTGACTAATGGATTTTTATTGATTACAATCGTTCAACTCATTTTCTTCTGTCATTGCGTTCTTCCAGGAGGGGTTGGGGGGGTGTAAATGTAGTGTTGCAGCATGTATTGGTGTGTATGTTGTTGTGGGTGAAGGTGGGGGTGGGGGTGTTGCGTGTTGCATGTTTGTGTCACTCTCTTTTCCCTCCCCTCTCCCCCCTCCCCTGTGTTGTAGGTGCAGTACTCACCGTGGTCGTCACCGCCATCTTTTGTGCTCCTGGTAGAGGAGCAGGAAGACTATCGCAGGGAGGATTTGGAGTTCAGGCTCCATGACATCCTGGTTCCTCGTGGGTTGTGTAGAGGTGAGTGTTTTCCCTTCCAAGTCCTGTTTCCGCCGTGTTTTTATTCGTGTTGAATCCGCCCCGGAAAAGGTGGCGGATTGGCCTGACATAACAGTGTGGGCGGTACATTGACTTCCGCCTGTCTGTTGGTGGTGACCGCCAAGCTGTTTGTTTGTACCGCCGTGGCGGTCAGAGTGTTAAAGTGGCTGACCTGCCGCAAAAGGAAATAATGCATGCGCACCTGACCTCCGGGGGGCCACCTCCGATATTGATTGACTATGTCCATCTGTGCCTCATTATACCAACACTAGTCATGGCTTACCTGTTTTATCATCTTCTAATAATCTGCTAATTCCAGGAGCTGTTCCCTTATGGAAACCGTAATTTGACTCTATCGACAGTCCTACAATCATATCCTCTGCTGAGTACACTAATAGCCTTTATCTAGCTGATACTTTTCCCAAACCTAATTGTTCCACTGCCTCTCCAACTGCATAGTTTTTGTCTTGGAATGTGGCGGGCATGAATAGTAAACTAGCTGACATTGATTGGGGGTGTACGTTGACAATTTCAACATATGCATGTTCCAGGAAACATGGGCTATTCATAGTAAGCATAGACAGGGGTTTCGCTCTTTTTGAAAAAAAGCTATGCCGTCTCCTGCTGGTGGAGCAGCAGGGAGCATTAGTACTTGGGTAAAAATGGCAGAGGTGGGTGGAGTAAAGGAGCTACATGTAGATTTCCCTGACATCTTGGCTATAGTTATACAGCCAAATCCGGGTCCCCCTGTTCTGTGTATAAATATCTACAATAGACCGGGCCCTCCAAACCAGCAGTCTGCCACCATAGAGATTTTGAATACTTTAATATCGGACCTTCGCTCAAAGTATCACATTATCATAGCCGGGGATTTTAATGCACCAATTGAGCCCAATCCTGCATTCATTGAGGCTAAGCAGACTGACAATGATATATGGAACATCCCTCCCTACTCAGCCCAGACAAATTTCCCCAAAGTTGGCACTAGGGTCCTGCAGATAACAGACCTTATGATACTCCATGGTCTTCGTCCCGGTAATGGTCGCTTCCCTGCTGATAGCCCTGCCAGACCAACCTTTTTTAGAGGGCCATATATCAACACCCTGGATTTTGTTCTCTTTGATTTAAGGATCTGGCATCACATAAAAGATGTGAAAGTGGGCAACCAGTACACTAGTGACCATGCTCCTCTTCTCATCGTATATGATAGACAATTTTATTGCGAGCTGTGCCTCCCTCTGATTCTGTATCTACTGATGCCCTGAAGATGTCTAGTAACAAGTGTGTGGTGAGATGGGACTCTTTTCAGAATTCCAACAAACTATGGGGTAAATTGTGTGCTATAGTTTTTCAGTCATCAGCTTTTTGACGACCATCTCACACTCACCTCACTTGAGGTTATGTCTCTTCGCCTGGATCTTTTTGTCACTCTTAAAAAGTTGTTTTCTAAATCTGTTAGGGCATCAGCCCGTTCACCTTTACACCCTAACAACAAGTGGTTTGGCAAGAGATGCAGAGAGGCTAAGACTTCCCTGTTAGAAGCGCTAAGATCAAAAGATAGAGAGGAAATTGCCAAAGCGAGACGAAATGATGCCTTCACATGCAAGTTATGCAAAAATAAATATGAAGAGGTGCTATGGAAAGAACTGGCCCAGGCCGCTAGGGCCCCTGACCCCAAACGCTTCTGGTCTCTGATCGCTCGAAGCGATCATAATCAAGTATCCAAGCTAGAGTGCTATATTTCCCCTGAAGTTTGGCTAACTCACTTTAGGGAATTGTATGGCTCCCCATCTGACTGTGATCTTGTAAGCTCTGGGGAGATGACATCCTCATATCTGGCAGTGACTACTTTGCTACCTTTTTCATTAAAAGAAACGGAGCTTGCCATCATTGCCCAAAAACCAGGGAAGGCTCCAGGGCCAGATGGCATCCCCTTGGATATGTACAAAGCAGATTTGAATAATTGGAGTCCGTATGTAAATAGGGTCTCTAAAGCTGCTTTGACAAATAGATCTTACCCTGGGTAATAGAAAGAAGCAATTATTATGATTATTGTGCCTATACATAAGAAAGGGGAGAGGGGCATACCAGGGAATTATAGACCTATCAGCCTCTTAGATAATTTACAAAAAATATTTTGTTACCAGCTACTAACTAGGTTGAAAAAATGGATAGCTGATACTCAAGTACTCAGCCATCTCCAGGTGGGGTTCAGAGATAAAGTCAGTACAATCGACCAGGTTTTTCATTTTCTCTCCACTAAATGGAAAACAGTAGATGTGGACTTAGACCACCTTTTTGTGGCATTTGTAGATCTGAAATCTGCCTTTGACCTTGTTCCACGCCAAAAGTTATGGGAAGTTATGAGTAGTGTAGGGGTTACCTGTCCCATGTTAAATATAATTAGAGATCTTTCTACTGGCAATTGTGCTAGAATCCAATGGGGCCCGAAAGGCGAGATAACACTGGAGTTCCCTACAAATCGTGGCGTGAGACAGGGCTGTGTACTTGCTCCTTTATTATTCCTTCTATTTATTAATGCATGCATCCCTTATCTCCTGGAATGCTCTAGCGATGCCTCCAGCTTGGGAGGGCAAAAGATCCCATGTCTGCTATTTGCAGACAACACCTTGTTAATATCACAAACGGCTACTGGCCTCTCTAATTTGCCTATGAGGTTTGTGGCCTTTTGTAAAGATCATGGCTTAGAAATTAACTCAACAAAAACCAAATACATGGTGTTTGGGGACACAAAGCAAACGATGAGGAGACCCCTCTGTCTGGAGGGTGCCACATTGGAAAGAGTAGGTACCTTTTATTATATAGGATTAAAATTGGAAGATTCACACAAATGGCATGCTCATCTCCAGAAATCAGCAATGAGTTTGAAACAAAGGGCGGGTGGCATTGTGAGATTTGCAGCAATATCCCCCAGATTTGCCATGACTCCAGCTCTTGAAATATATAAATCTCAAGCAAATGGGGGGCCTATATGGAACTCAGCTGTGGGGCCATTGCAACCTGGAGGATTTGGTAAGGGTGGAAAACTCTTTTTTAAAGATGCTGCTAAGAGTTCCATCTAGCACTCCATCCCTGCCAATCCAAAAGGATTTAAATCTCCTTCCAGTCAGCCAGATTGCCGCCCTAAGGTCATTGCTGTTTTGGATTCGACTTTGGTCATTAGACTCTCTCATCCCATATAGACTTGGGCTGATCACCTTGGCAAGCACCAACTTTACTACAAAAATCAAGTCAATCAATCAATCAATCAATCAATCAATCACAATATTTATAAAGCACGCTACGTACCTGTTAGGGTTTCAAGGCGCTGGGGGGCGGAGGGGGGCTGCTATTGGTCGAAGAGCCAGGTTTTGAGGAGTCTCCTAAAGGTGAGAAGGTCCTGGGTCTGGCGCAGGGGGGTAGGGAGGGAGTTCCAGGTCTTGGCGGCGAGGTGGGAGAAGGATCTGCCGCCGGAAGTCTTGCGTTGGAAGCGAGGAACGATGGCGAGGGAGAGGTTGGCAGATCGGAGTTGGCGGGGGGGACATAGAAGTTGAGTCTGTTGTTCAGGTAGGCGGGTCCGGCGTTGTGGAGTGCCTTGTGAGCGTGGGTGAGGAGCTTGAAGGTGATCCTCTTGTCCACGGGAAGCCATTGGAGGTCCTTCAGGTGTTGGGGGATGTGGCATCAGCGGGGTACGTCGAGGACCAAGCGGGCGGAGGCGTTTTGGATGCGTTGGAGTCGTCGGATGTCTTTTGCTGGGATGCCTGTGTAGAGTGCGTTGCCGTAGTCAAGTCTGCTACTGACGAGGGCCTGGGTCACAGTTTTTCTGGTTTCCGTTGGGATCCACTTGTAGATTCTACGGAGCATGCGGAGGGTGTTGTAGCAGGAGGAGGAGACTGCGTTGACCTGTTTGGACATGGTGAGGGCGGAGTCGAGGATGAAGCCGAGGTTGCGTGCGTGGTTGGCTGGTGTTGGGGGGGGTCCCAGCGCGGTCAGCAAACAGGAGTCATCCCAGGCCGAGGGGGTGCGTCTGAGGATGAGGACCTCCGTCTTGTCCGAGTTCAGTTTCAGGCGGCTGTTTCTCATCCACTCGGCGATGGATTTCAGTCCCTCGTGAAGGTTGGCTTTGGCGGTGTGTGGGTCTTTAGTGAGGGAGAGGATGAGCTGGGTGTCGTCTGCGTAGGAGAGAATGCTGAGGTTGTGCTGACGGGCCAGTTGTGCGAGGGGGGCCATGTAGACGTTGAACAGCGTCAGGCTTAGCGAGGAGCCTTGGGGGACGCCGCAGATGAGGTTAGTGGCTTCGGAGCGGAAGAGTGAGAGACGGACTCTCTGGGTTCTGCCGGAGAGAAAAGAGGAGATCCAGTTGAGGGCTTTGGCTTGTATTCCGGCTTCGTGGAGGCGTGTTAGTAGGGTGCGGTGGCAGACTGTGTCGAAAGCTGCGGAGAGGTCCAGGAGGATGAGGGCTGAAGTTTCGCCATTGTCCATTTGCTGTCTGATGTCATCTGTGGCGACGAGGAGCGCGGTCTCGGTGCTGTGGTTGCGTCTGAAGCCGGACTAGGAGGGGTCCAGGATGGAGTTGTCCTCGAGGTAGTGGGTGGGAGGTCTCGATGACCTTTGCTGGGAAAGGGAGGAGGGAGATCGGGCGGACGTTTTTGAGGTCGTTGGGGTCAGCCTTGGGTTTCTTGAGGAGGGCTTGGATATCGGCGTGCTTCCAGCTGTCCGGGAAAGTCGCGGTTTCAAAAGATAGGTTGATGATCTTTCGGAGTTGGGGGGGATGGTGGAGGCGACTTTGTTGTAGACGTAGTGTGGGCAAGGGTCTGAAGGGGATCCTGAATGGATGGAGTTCATGATCCTGCATGTTTCGGCGTCGTCTACGTGGATCCAGGTGGTAAGGTGGTTGGCGTAGGAGGAGATGTCGGGGTGGGTTCTGGCAGAGGTGTGGTGTTGAGGCTGTTGTGGATGACGACGATCTTCTGATAGAAGAAGGTGGAGAGTGCGTCGCAGAGATTCTGGGATGGTGGGACGTCGTTGACTTTGGCACTGGGGTTGGAGAGCTCCTTCACGATGCAGAAGAGCTCCTTGCTATCGTGTGCGTTGTTGTTTAGGCATTCTGTGAAGTGGGAGCGTTTGGCGAGTCGGATTAGTTAGTGGTGCTTGCGGGTGGCTTCCTTGTGGGTTGTCAGGCTGTCGGGTCTGCGTTCGAGTAGGCATTTCTTCTTAAGTCTCTGGCAGGTGCGTTTGGAGGCGATGAGTTCGTCTGTGAACCAGGCTGCTTTTTTCTTATCTTGGTTCACGGTGGGCCTCTTGAGTGGTGCGAGGGTGTTTGTGCAGTTGAGGATCCATTGTTGGAGGTTGATGGCGACGGTGTCCGGGTCGGTAGGGTCAGTAGGCGGGTTCTGGGCGAGGGTGCTGGTTAGTTGGGCTTCGGTGACTTTGCTCCAGCTGCGGTGAGGAGGTAGTGGGGTGCGGTGGTGCTCGGTGTGTTTCTTGAATGTGAAGTGGACGCAGTGGTGGTCGGTCCAGTGGAGTTCGGTGGTGTGGCTGAAGGTGACACGGTTACTTGCGGAGAACACCGGATCGAGCGCGTGGCCAGCGATGTGGGTGGGTGTGTTGACCAGTTGGCTGAGTCCGAGGTTGGAGAGGTTGGTGGTCAGTGATGCGGTATTGGCGTCGTTGTTGTTCTCCAGGTGGAAGTTGAGGTCTCCCACGAGGATGTAGTCTGTAGAGGCGAGGGCGTGGGTGCTCGCGAGGTCGGCGATGGTGTCACTGAAGGGGGGTCTTGGTCCTGGTGGTCGGTAGATGAGTGTTCCTCTGAGGGTGGTGTTGGGGTCCGTGTGGATCCGGAAGTGAAGGTGTTCAGCTGTCTTGAGGGGTGCACTTATGTAGAGCGGACCTTTTCTTCTCTTGGTCTGGGGAACTATTCGAATGACCCTATCTCTATTCCAAAAAACGCTATCCATATATTGAAGGATGCATTTTGGCTTAATGCCCAAACCTCACAATTGGTAGAAGCTTTTCCTTCTAGTATGACTGGCAGTTTCCTACAAATTAAATGCCACTACGAGTTTGAGCACTTTATAGATACACTACTTTCTCCACTCGCACGAGCTCTGTATATTAGATTTAGAATAGGGTCCCTTCCTTTGCGCACCTTAACTTATAAATGGTCTAACACAATTAACAAGACCAAGATATGTCCAATGGGTTGCGAGAATGAAGAATCTATGATCCACGTCCTCCTCCAATCTCCTGCATACTCCAAACAGAGGGCTTGCTGGATCATTCCTTTATGTAAACGTATGGGCTTTTGGAATTGTTTACCGGCTTTGAGGACATTTAAATCGGATCCATCTGTGCTACTGGCATGTTCTTTGGCAAAATTTCTTGAATCTATTTGGCATTTTAGACTTGAAACTTTAAAAGATAAAATCTAGACATAGTTATTAGTAGTAGGTAACCTAGTTTTATAGTTGCGTAATGTAATGTATGACTAGCATTACATTTTAGACAATGAATAATCGATATTATATGCCTTTATGATATTTGTATATTTATGTAAACTCCCAGGCACTTTACTTCGTTTTTTAAGTTTTAGGATTTTAGAGTATTACCTCAAGTTTTAATGATTTTATGTCTCATTTTTATCTTCTTAATTGTTTTGTATTGTGTTTTTATAGTATATTTCTACCAAAATAAAGTGGATGATGATGGCTGTCTATGTTGGCGGTTTCCACCACGGTCGTAATTCAATTTTTTTTCCGCCGGCACTCTGGCAGCGATTTATCTTTCGGCCATTGAGAATGGGCTTGCAACAGGTTGAGTCACATATTCCCTTCCTCAGTGTTTATATGTTTTTGCACTCTCTTACATCAGGAGATATGAGGTTCCTTTGTTGAATCTCCCTGCCTCTCCCCAGAATGCTCTTCTCTCTAGGTTTTGTTCTCTAGCCATGACCAGAAGTCTGGGGGGGAGGGCATGAAGACCTTTCTGTGACCAGGGGGCTACCGTTTTGCCTTTCCGCTTTTGCATTTCTCAGCAAAGTGCTATGCATGAACAGGGGGGAGCAAGTGAAATTCTCCTGGTTGCTCCTTATTGGTGCCACCATTCTTCATTCATGTTGCTTCTTCAGTTGGCGGTTGAACACCAGGGACTCTTCCAAACCGTACTTCTCCCCTGGGGTCCAAACTTTCCCTCTCCTCTGGGATATCCTCATTTGTCACAGACATTTCTTCACCGTCTGTCTCTGGGGTCTGGAAATTGAGCGGCAAATATTCGAATCCTCAGGATGTTCCCCGGATATTGTTCTTTCTGTTCAGAATTCACAAAAGTGCACATTAAAGATTTATGAGCGGCACTGGAAGCCTTTTTCTTCCTTGTACATTTCTAGAAGTGTTTTAACATCTTCATTTCAAGGGAGTAAAATTCTGTAGTTCCTACGAGATGTGTTTTGGGGCTTGCTATCTCTACTTTACATAGCCAATTGGCAGCCATCAGAGTCATTATAGAGTCCTCCATTTCAGATTTTGATACTCTAGGGTCTTAATGATGTAGGAGTTTTCCATTATGAAGCCCTGTTTTTCAAACTCCGGTACCTTTGTGGGATTTGCCTCAGGTGTTTAATGTTCTACAGGAAGCACCTTCTGTCCTACTCCAATAATTTTCTTTAAAATTGTTGACATGTAAGGTCTCTTGCCTGGTGGCGATATCTTCAGGATATAGATTGGGTGAGATTGAGGTACTCCTTTCTCATGAACCTTATATTAGTTTTTTTGTTGAGTAAAGTTATCTTGATACCAGATCCTGGCATTTTGCCCAAGATTTCATCTTCTGTTTATCTCTCTCAGGAGGTTCTTTTTGTCTTTTTACCTGTCTCCTCCTACTGATAAAGACTTTTTGTGGCATTATTTGGCCCTGCATACAGCTCTATTATTTTTAAAAAATGTCTTCTTTCAGACAGGTAGATTTCATATTTATTAGTCAGTCAGTCAAGATAAGCTTTATTCAGTTTTTGAATACACCATGAAAGAAAACACCATAAAAACAATTCATATGCTAAAATCAAATCATAAATATATGTGCAAAATAAGTGCAGTTAAAAAATCATGTTAGTGGATTAAAATCGAAGGCAGCAACCATGTTATACCTAGAATACATTAAAAATCGGACAATAAACATACAAAAAACACATACCCCCAGTAAAAAGGCACATCCGCCACTAAACATACAAAGTTACTGATCACAGCTGATCTCAGTCTCTTTGTGGCTCTCAAAAAGCTAACTATGTTAAGGATGATTTCTCGCTGGAGCAGTTGAAGATACATGAGAGCAGGACGAACTTGAGAACAGCAATCGTCGTCATGATCAGATCGCTTCCTTGTGGGGTGCGGTTATGTCCCCGTGGAATTTATAATTTGTCCGTTATGGGTTTCTGTGTCTGACCAGGTATCTGCTTGCTCATTTTTCTTGTTAGCAACGTGTGTGTTCCGATGTTTGGAGTCATCGTTTGTTATTCATCTCAGTTCTTTGTGACCGCGTATAATACTTTTGTTGGTTTTGAAGGTCACTAGTGCCCATTAAATTGAGATTACTGGTATTCTATTGGTCCTTGTGTCTTATGCTGTTTGGTTTCGATACATCTCGGG
Organism: Pleurodeles waltl; assembly: GCF_031143425.1. Lineage (NCBI taxonomy): Eukaryota > Metazoa > Chordata > Amphibia > Caudata > Salamandridae > Pleurodeles > Pleurodeles waltl. The sequence continues at coordinate 192,319,754 of NC_090443.1, forward strand.
GTACCGATATGAACATAAAGATATTTTAGCATTATTCAGGAGATTTTGCCCCCTTCATTGCTTTTGGTCTTTTGCATCGCCAGCCACTGTTTATTGTGTCCTGAAAAAGGTGCGTGGCCTGTGAGTCACATGGCACCAAAACGTGCGTCGACACTGCAAAAACAGTTGCCAGACACCATAACAATAGTTGTCAGCTGAGACCCTTGTAAAATTATTAGGCCCATATTTCTGGAAGGTTAGCGTCACCCTAGCGCCATTTATTTTGACGCTAAAGCGGCGCTAATTTCACTCCATATTTATATTTTGACGCTAGATGGGTCTAGCGTCAAAATTTTTTAGTTAGCGCCATTTTTAGAAAGCGCCACCACACCTTGCTTTAATGAGATGCAAGGTAGGCGCCCTTCCAAAAAATTACGCTAGTCCCCCAGTGCCATATTTAACACCCGACGCTGAAATGACCCCCAGCATCACCAAAACCCACACCACAGGGACACTACAGGAGATGGAAGTCCATCCCAGGTAATTTGCAGGTACGTGTATGTGTTTGGTGTGCCATTGGGGGCCCATTACATGGGGCCCCCAGCCTGGCACTGGGTATGTAGGCTTGCCCAGGGGACAACGGTCCCCTGTTGTGGGCAATGCAGTAGTCGTAATGACTCCTGTCTATACTTAGACAGGAGTCATTATTTGGCTGCTTGTGCATCAATAATTGATGCTAGGCTGACTAGCGGCAGACATTGTGCCGCTAATCAGCCTAACATCACTTTTGACCCACAAGCGCCATTTTCCCTAATGCCATCCCTCACCAGCTAGCATCTTTTTTTGAGACGTTACCCATTCATTAGCGCCATTGTGCGTCATTTTATAAACATGGCGCACGGATTGCATTAGGGAATGGCGTTAGCTCCCCTTAAGAAAAATGACGCACAATTGCATTAACATAGTTGTGTGCCATTTTAAATAAATATGGGCCTTAATGTTTCTTAACTTAAGGGAGGTCTATGGTCATCTTTGATTGTTGCTGAATATCTCTGTTGCACTTCTTTCATAGATATTGTGAACTTGTTCTATTTACTATATTTGGATGATCAGAATCTATATGTTTGAATTAATAACAGCAACATACAATGTAATTTCAACATCTCTTCTATGTTTGGAGCGTATCTTTGAAGCTGTACAAAATAAGTACATTGTGGTTTTTGTATAACAATGGTATTGGTGATTTCAGCTGTACATTTATGTTAGTTGGGAGAGTATGGTTTGGATATGGTATGGTACGATATAGGATGTGTTGTATGTGTGTGAATGTATTGAATTAATTCGTTTTTTTAATATTGGGAGGGGGGCTGATACTTATGTCAACCATGTATAAGAATAATTTGTATATTGTGATCAATTAGTTTTGATAGAAAATAATTATTCTCAATAAAAATTACACAGGTTTATTATTACTTAAGGTATGTTTTGGGATTTTTTATGTGGAACCTTCATTTGGAGGTTGGGGTTTTGCTATTTTGTTTTTTTTTACTTGGAAATAGTTCACCTGTTTTAATAACGAGATAATGTAAGCCTTCCCTGGGGCCACATAAAAATTACAGAACATCATAAAGAGCAAAGTATCCTGTGGAGACAGATTGTCGTAGCTGCTGTTATGTTGTAACCAGGGACATACCATGAACAGAGGGGTGTTTTGATAAATGGGATGACCTGAAATAGTGGTTAACCCTTTGCTGTGACGGACTGGAGGTTTCGTCCTGACGTCACGGGAGGGAGATGATAAAGTGGCCGGTTGGTTTGGTGCCAACAGGCAGTAACCCCACCAACGAAGAGTGTGCTGTTTTCATTGCCCCATTTCTTCTATCTACGTTAGGCAGTTTTAGCTTCCCCTGACCTATGTTCGAATACCCAACAAATTGGCGACGAGGCGGAGAGCCGAACGCCACCCCTACCTTCGACAGTGACCAAAGCGGAGGGGCATAGGCTGCACGGAGCGGACGCCCGCCGCAGGCTGGGGTTGGTGTGCTCGTGTGGCTGAGCGAGCACAGGATCGCGGGCCCGCAGTATACGAGCTGCCCCCATCTGACAGGGCGGTAGCAGCGACGTAGTTGCTGGCTTTTGCCTGCGGAAGGGGCGCGGTGAGAAATAAGCACAACCCCGCCCTCCGACCGGCAAAACTTTTTCCAATCTGCACCACGTGCGCGGCGGCGCACACGCCGTGTGAGCTGGGGTGAAGTCGTGGGATTCACCTGAAAGACGGGGTGCAGCGCAAAGCGAGGGCTGCCCCGTTCTCCTCATAGAAGTTCACCCCCGGCACAAGGAGAGCCCACGAGAAGCTTGAGGACGACTGCAGCCCCGGCCCTAGAGATCGTGGTTTGTTTACATTGCTGCTGCACAGCTGAGAAACGAGGAGTGCAAGCAGCTGAAGGCACACCGGTGAGTGAGAACAAACAGGGGGCACTTGTCCACGCCAGTTCTTCAGTCTCCTGCCCTGGTACACCAAAAAGGCACAACAAGCCAGTTTAAAGGCTCAAAAAAAAAAAAAAAGATAGAGACAATTAATAAAAACAAAATTAAAAAATATCTACATAACAAACAGTATCATGGCCACATTTCCAGCGCTAGAGCCTTTTGTAATGGAAGGGCCTCCATCAGCTCAAGCAGCAAAATGGAAATCGTGGGTGGAGCGCCTAGAAAACTATTTTGCGGCAATGGCATTAGACCCGGACAGGCAGCGACCGATGCTCCTGCACATGGGGGGAGCAATGATACACAGGATCAGCAAAACAGTAGCTGAAAAAGGACCTCCATTTACTTACCAAACTCTTAAACGGGCGATCACAGCGTACTTTGGACCCATGGCAAACCCAGATTACGAGCAATTTCTCCTCCGACAAGCTAGGCAACAACCCGAAGAGTCCGTAGACAAATATTATGCAAGGTTGAGGGAATTGGCTAGCACATATACTTTACTGGACCCGGAGGATGAAATAAGAGCACAATTCATCCAGGGATGCCACTCCACAAAACTAAGGGAGCACATCTTACAGATTCCTGGCATGGCGATGGCTGACATGCTAACCATGGGCAGATCAAAAGAGCTCTCAAAAGTAAGGGCGGCACATATGGAGTCAGCACTCACACAAGCCATCAAAGTAGAACCGGTAAATGCCATCAACTTGGGGACCACAACAAAAAAAAAAAGACAAGACAAAATTAGCGAATACCCACCGGTCCTGCTATATGTGCGGAGGGACCTTCCCGCATCAGGGTAAATGCCCTGCCCTAGGGAAACAATGCGCGAACTGTCCAAAATTAAATCACTTTGCGAAAGTGTGTTGCTCCACAACAAGGTCCAAGGGAGATAAGTACAGGAAGAGTCACGCTGCTAAGCCTGTTCAACAACCTGATATAAACACTGACCTGGATGATGACGACGAGCCGGAAGGGACAGTATATATAATCCATGCTACAGAACCAGGCAGCCAGCCAGAAAAGAAATACCAAAATGCAAAGTAAAGGCGGCAGGCCATCAAGTAACTGCACTTATCGATACGAGGGCCTCAATCAACATACTGGCCCAGTCGGCATTCAATCAACTGCCACACCAACCCCCCCCCCCTTCGCCACACAGCAGTGCAAGTATTTGCATTTGGATCAACAACACTGCTTCCCCTAGCTGGGGTATTCATGACAGATATCACTCATGAAGATATAACAATACAAGCCAAAGTATACGTCACAAAGATAGGAACTGGGATGCTACTCAGCTTCCGCACGACTGAAGAGCTAAAGTTGGTGGCATTCGCATTCAGTATACACCTAGGGACGCTGGAGAGTCTTCAAGAAGAGTATGCTGATCTCTTCAGAGGAATTGGCTGCCTGCAAGACCGTCAGGTAAAACTGCAAATTGACAAGTCTATAGAACCGGTGGCCCTTAAACACAGACGGATAGCCTTTCACCTTCAGCCGCAGGTGGAGGCTAAATTAAGGAAGCTAGAGGAGGCTGACATTATCGAAAAAGTGGAAGGACCAACACCCTGGGTGTCACCGATAGTAGTCACGAGAAAACCAAAACAGCCAGGAGAGGTACGCATATGCGTGGATATGTGCCTTCCCAACGTGACCATCAGGAGAGAGCGTCATCTCACACCCACTGTGGATGACATAGTGACAGAGGTCAGTGGCTCCAAGTGGTTCTCAAAAATGGACTTGCGTGCAGGGTATTATCAACTCATGCTAGCCCCGGAGTCCCGAGCAATAACAACATTCTCCACCCATGTAGGGCTGAGAAGATACCGACGCCTGAGTTTTGGGATTGCCAGTGCGGCAGAAGTGTTTCAGGACATGACATGAGGTGTGTTAGCTGGGCTAGAAGGCGTCATCAACGTGAGCGATGCATGCTCCCACGATAGAGATACACCTAAAGAGACTCCGGGCTGTGTTCCAACGATTGCACCTAAATGGGCTAACCCTACACCGAGAAAAGTGTGAGTTTTTGAGACAGGACATTGCATTTTTCGGCTACCATTTTTTAGAGCAGGGTGTTCGGCCTGATCCGGAGAAGGTGGCGGACATAAAATCTGCGCCTGCCCCCACGTCAGTCACCGGTGTTCGAAGTTTTTTGGGAATGGTAACATACTGCGGGAGATTTATCCCAAACCTGACTTCTCTCACGGCCCCATTGCGGGAACTCACGAAGGCCAACACTCCATGGGAATGGAGTCCCACACAGGAAACAGCATCCCAGGCAACTAAACAAGCATTATCTGCAGAGACCACCTTAGTGTATTTTGACCCTGCCAAAGACACTGAACTGTCGGTAGAGAACCAGCCCAGTCAGCCTTGGGGCCGTGTTTTTCTCAAAAAGGAAAAGATGGTGAGTGGGCACCGGTGACGTACGCCAGCAGAGCAATTACCATGACGGAACAACAATACTCACATATTGAAAAAGAGGCACCAGCGATAAACTGGGGATGTCACCACTATCATTTATACCTTTATAGCCATCCATTTGTCATATACATGGACCACAACCTCCTAATACTATTATTCAACAAAACAGTGTCACAGCCTCCCCCGAGAATCGAGAAATGGATCCTCCAGTTGCAAGGATACCAGTTTTCGGTGGTATATCGTCCGGGCACTCAGAACCCAGCTGACTACCTCTCACGCCATGCCAGACCTGTCACAGCAATGGAAGAAGCTGAAGATATTGAGGAGTATGTGAGGTTAGTGGTGGAGAGGTCTAGGCCGCTGCCTATGTCACTGAAAGAGATAAAGGAGGCTACGCAGAAGGATGAAGTCCTACAGATGGCCACGTCATGTGTCCGTGAAGGGAAGTGACACCGTTTGAAACAGAATCTGGCTCTTAGAACCGCGGAGGCAATCACTGCATTGCAGGCACTGTTCCGCGTTCGACAGGAACGGGCAGTACCATCAGATGTCTGTCTTCTGCGAGGCAGTCATCTTGTCATCCCCGAAAGCCTGCGACAAAGAACGATTGACTTGGCTCACGCCGCCCACCAAGGCATGGTGAAGACCAAAGCTAGGCTGCAAAGCAAAGTGTGGTTTCCTGATCTGGGCACACGAGTGGAACAGACAATTCAACAGTGTCATGTGTGCCAAATGGTGGGACCAGCGGATCCACTGTCACCCATCATTACGGAATCCATTCCGTCCACCCCATGGCAGAGAGCGAGCGTGGACTTAGGCAGTCTACCGGATGGACGGCACATGTTGGTGGTAATGGCTGATTTTTCAAAGTACCCGGAGGTGGAACTGCTGGAGTCCACCATCACAGAGAAGGTGATACCCTGTATGGAAAAAATAATGGCCACCCACGGGATCATACAGGAGCTAAGGACTGATAATGGCCCCCCATTCTCAAACCATGAGTTTGCATCTTATTTGGCCTCGCATGCTATTCATCACTGCAAGATCACTCCCCGGGGGCCTCAAGCCAATGTGGAAGTGGAACGATTTATGAGGACTCTAAATAAGGTGTTGCAAATTGCAGTAGCACAAGGGAGGAATCTGGACTGTGCAATCTTTGAATTCCTGAGGGAATATCGTTTGACACCCCACAGCATGACGGGAGTGTCCCCAAGTTCAATTTGCATGAGAAGGGACGTGAGAGATACTATACCTCAGGTAGTGGTCCCGCAACAATCCAGGATCAAGTGGAAATGAGACTACGTAACAGACAAGCCCATAACAACCGGATGTCGAAAAAAAGGCGAGCTCGAGTGAGAGACCTGCGAGTTGGAGATTTGGTGTTAATGAAGAACCGACATCCTGGGGAAAGTTCAAGAAGCCTTTTGAACCAAGTCCGTGGATGGTTGTCAGAGTAAAGGGGACTTTAGTGACTGTCAAGAAAAATGATGAGACTGTGACCAGGAACATTTCATGTTTCAAACAATACCACTGTGGTGGACAAGAACCCAAAGTGAGTGGGACAGGTGAGAATCAGGTGGGAGAGAAGGAAGAAATCATGGTGCCATCTTCGCACTGAGAAATCTGTCCGCCAATATGTCCTCATTGTAGGAAAGTACCATCTTACCTGGCATGTTACCCCCATATTTCACTGTATACATGTTGTTTTAGTCTGTGTGTCACTGGGACCCTGCCAGGCAGGGCCCCAGTGCTCATAAGTATGTGTTCCCTGTGTGATGCCTAACTGTCTCACTGAGGCTCTGCTAACCAGAACCTCAGTGGTTATGCTCTCTCTGCTTTCCAAATTTGTCACTAACAGGCTAGTGACTAAATTTACCAATTCACATTGGCATACTGGTACACCCATATAATTCCCTAGTATATGTTACTGAGGTACCCGGGGTATTGGGGTTCCAGGAGATCCCTATGGGCTGCAGCATTTCTTTTGCCACCCAGAGGGAGCTCTGACAATTCTTACACAGGCCTGCCACTGCAGCCTGCGTGAAATAACATCCACGTTATTTCACAGCTATTTACCACTGCACTTAAGTAACGTATAAGTCACCTATATGTCTAACCTTCACTTAGTGAAGGTTGGGTGCCAAGTTACTTAGTGTGTGGGCACCCTGGCACTAGCCAAGGTGCCCCCACATTGTTCAGGGCAAATTTCCTGGACTTTGTGAGTGCGGGGACACCATTACACGAGTGCACTATGCATAGGTCACTACCTATGTGTAGCGTCACAATGGTAACTCCGAACATGGCCATGTAACATGTCTAAGATCATGGAATTGTCACCCCAATACAATTCTGGTATTGGGGGGACAATTCCATGATCCCCCGGGTCTCTAGCACAGTACCCGGGTACTGCCAAACTGCCTTTCCGGGGTCTCCACTGCAGCTGCTGCTGCTGCCAACCCCTCAGACAGGTTTCTGCCCTCCTGGGGTCCAGGCAGCCCTGGCCCAGGAAGGCAGAACAAAGGATTTCCTCTGAGAGAGGGTGTTACACCCTCTCCCTTTGGAAATAGGTGTGAAGGCTGAGGAGGAGTAGCCTCCCCCAGCCTCTGGAAATGCTTGGAGGGGCACAAATGGAGCCCATCTCTGTATAAGCCAGTCAACACCGGTTCAGGGATCCCCCAGCCCTGCTCTGGCGCGAAATTGGACAAAGGAAAGGGGAGTGACCACTCCCCTGACCTGCACCTCCCAGGGGAGGTGCCCAGAACTCCTCCAGTGGGTCCCAGACCTCTGCCATCTTGGAAACAGAGGTGTTCGGGGCACACTGGACTGCTCTGAGTGGCCAGTGCCAGCAGGTGACGTCAGAGGCTCCTTCTGATAGGCTCTTACCTCTCTTGGTAGCCAATCCTCCTTTATAGGTAGCCAAACCTCCTTTTCTGGCTATTTAGGGTCTCTGGTTTGGGGAATTCTTCAGATAACGAATGCAAGAGCTCACCAGAGTTCCTCTGCATCTCCCTCTTCACCTTCTACCAAAGGATCGACCGCTGACTGCTCAGGACGCCTGCAAAACCGCAAGTAGCAAGACGACTACTAGCAACATTGTAGCGCCTCATCCTGCCGGCTTTCTCGACTGTTTCCAGGTGGTGCATGCTCTGGGGGTAGCCTGCCTTCACCCTGCACCTGAAGCTCCGAAGAAATCTCCTGTGAGTCGACGGAATCTTCCCCCTGCTAACGCAGGCACCAAAACGCTGCAACACTGGTCCTCTGGGTCCCCTCTCATCCTGGCGCGCGTGGTCCCTGGAACTCAGAAACTCTGTCCAAGTGACTCCCACAGTCCAGTGACTCTTCAGTCCACGTTTGGTGGAGGTAAGTCCTTGCCTTCCCACGCTAGACTGCATTGCTGGGTACCGCATGATTTGCAGCTGCTCCGGCTCCTGTGCACTCTTCCAGGATTTACTTTGTGCACAGCTAAGCCTGGCTCCCCAGCACTCCTTCCTGCAGTGCACAACCTTCTGAGTTGTCCTCCAGCGTCGTGGGACTCCCTTTTGTGACTTTGCATGGACTCCGGTTCGCTTTCCTTCCAAGTGCCTGTTCAGGTACTTTTACGTGTGCTGCCTGTTTCTGTGAGGACTCCTTGAGTTGCTGGGCACCCCTCTGTCTCCTCCTCCAAGTGGCGACATCCTGATCCCTCCTGGGCCACAGCAGCATCCAAAAACCTCTACCACAACCCTTGCAGCTAGCAAGGCTTGTTTGCGGTCTTTCTGCATGGGAATACCTCTGCAAGCTTCATCGCAACGTGGGACACCCATCCTCCAAATGAGAAGTTCCTAGTCCTCTTCTTTCTTGCAGAACTCCAAGCTTCTTCCAACAGGTGACAGCTTCCTTGCACCCTCAGCTGGCATTTCCTGGGCTCCTGCCCACTCTCGACACTGTCGCGACTATTGGACTTGGTCCCCTTGTCTTACAGGTACTCAGGTCCAGAAATCCACTGTTGTTGCACTGCTGGTGTTTGTTCTTTCTGCAGAATCCCCATATCACGACTTCTGTGCTCTCTGGGGGTAATAGGTGCACTTTACACCTACTTTTCAGGGTCTTGGGGTGGGCTATTTTTCTAACCCTCACTATTTTCTTACAGTCCCAGCATTCCTCTACAAGCTCACATAGGTCTGGGGTCCATTCGTGGTTCGCATTCCACTTTTGGTGTATATGGTTTGTGTTGCCCCTATACCTATGTGCTTCTATTGCAATCTATTGTAATTCTACACTGTTTGCATTACTTTTTGTTGCTATTACTTACCTAATTTTGGTTTGTGTACACATTTCTTGTGTATATAACTTTTCCTCATACTGAGGGTACTCACTGAGATACTTTTGGCATATTGTCATAAAAATAAAGTGCCTTTATTTTTAGTAACTCTGTGTATTGTGTTTTCTTATGATATTGTGCATATGACACCAGTGGTATAGTAGGAGCTTTACATGTCTCCTAGTTCTGCCTAAGCTACTTTGCCATAGCTACCTTCTATCAGTCTAAGCTGCTAGAAACACCTCTTCTACACTAATAAGGGATAACTGGACCTGGCACAAGGTGTAAGTACTTCTGGTACCCACTACAAGCCAGGCCAGCCTCCTACACTCATCAAACCAGAGAGGTACGGGATGGAGCGGATACAGCCCTGAATAGTGAGTTTGATCGAAGTGAGGGAGAAGGGTGTCCTGAAAGGTCCTCTGAGGTCCTGATTCCTGATGCCACCCCTAGAATAGTTTTGGACAGATATAATTTGCGGTCCTGAATCTCTGCCCCTATGAAACTAAAAGACTACGTGTGTTCATAGCTGGACACTCTGAAGTGAAATCTCACAGATCCAGGGACACTGTTTTAATATGTTTTCATTGGGTATTCAAATAAAATGTTAGTGTGTTAGGCCGTGTGGGTTTTTTGCACGTGTTCTGTTTCAGTTTAAAGTTGAGGAGGAATGTTATGTTGTAACCAGGGACATACCATGAGCAGAGGGGTGTTTTGATAAATGTGATGACCTGAAATTGTGGTTAACCCTTTGATATGATGGACGGGTGGTTTCGTCCTGACGTCACGGGAGGGAGATAATAAAGTGTCCGGCTGATTTGGCGCCAACAGGCAGTAACCCCACCAACGAAAAGTGTGCTGTTTTCATTGCCCCGTTTCTTGTATCTACGTTAGGCCGATTTAGCTTCCCCTGACCTATTTTCGAATACCCAACATCTGCCAGGAGCAAGTAAGTGGGTCCTGCTCCTTCTCCTGCCCCTGGGAAAAGCTGGCAAATAGTGTAATAAATCCATCGCAAACCTAGTAAGCAGAAAGCAATCATACGGGCTCCTTACAATTGCGAGATAAATCTCCATAGTTGGGACTGATTTCAACAGAATGTGACTACGGGCACAGGGCTTATGTAGGTCTGCCTGTTTTCTGACTAATTGGCCTTCTGCCACCACCTGAAGTGTTCTTTCAACGATATGTGATCAGCCTTAACTATTCGCTCGGGGTGTAAAATAGTTCAACACCACCTAGCCTCTGCAAGATATCCTGCATATACTTGAGACAGGGGAAATGGTGTGAACGGTCAAGAGACAAACAGTCCTTTAAAATGTCGTTGTTCAATTTTGTCTCGGAACTAGACCAAATGTTTAACCAGAGAGAAAGAGGGCAAAACGCTGTAGCATCAGTTATGTAAACAACACCCTGTTCCTCATGCACTGAAAAGAAAGCGACACTAGGCAGGAAACATACGAGCAGCATCAGAAAGTTATTTCAACCGTCTGCAACTGGGGCTGTTTGACATACCCCCAAACCTCACTCCCATAAACCACTTTAGAAACACATTCGGCACTATAAACATGCAATACAGCTCTAATGGGTCTTCGGCCTAACCTCACCACAAAGTTAAAAACTGCAGCATTGGCCTGTGTAAATTTCGTCCTATTTCCTATTCACCAAAGGGCTCCAGCTCAGGGAGGAGTCAAATAACACCCAAATATGAAAACACTCTAGTCTTTGGTAAAATACAGGTCCCCAAATAGAACTCACTCGTTTTAGTAGAACAAAGGCCGACCACCATCACAAAGTATTTTTAAACATTGATCAATACGTCCAAGTTCTCAATAAAGGTAGCAAAAAAGTTCAGCAGGAACTGCAGACCCTTGGCAGTCTTAGCCATATAACTGCATAATCCGCATATAGGAGCACTGGTAGATGACTGCGCCCCATCTAAGGGCAATCTGCATTAGTAGCAATCATGGCCTGCTCTTGTTTGTTGACCTACAGGATGAATAAAAAAAAGGGGCCACAATACAGCCCTGCCGTACACCTCTATCGATACGAAAGCAACACGTGCATTTGAGATCTCTGGAGTATCGCACCGATGCCTTAGTATTTGTGTGTAGGTCTCTTAAAAAGAGGTCAATGTCCCAATCCACCCCCATGGATAACATAATCTGCCAAAGATTGACTCTGTTCATCCAGTCAGAAGCCGAGGTAAGATCCATGAATGCTAAATGGATGGAACCAGGGCAGGCTATGGTATATTTACTTAGGTTCATATATAAATGTAAACACTAGTACAATGTCGCCCTACCTGAGAGAAAAAAACATACTGCACATCAACTATAACATTGTGTTCCTCGGCCCACATCGCTAATCAGTCCAGAGAAACTCGCCTCACCACCTTCAGAACTGAATCAAGCAATGAAATAGGCCTGTTGCATAGGCGGTTGTCCCTGTCCCCCTTTTGATATAGAGGTGGGCCAAGACTGCTGCATTAATGATTGTAGTCAGGACAGGAGCCCAAACCTTTACATCATGTATGAATAAGTAACGAGGAATTCCACCCGGTCCGGGTGCCTTGTACTTAGTCAGACCAATTATACCCTTCTTGACTTCGTCAAGGGGAAATGACAGCTTTAAAATCCCTTCAACCAAGCACCATCACAACACAGCCCTTATTGGGTAATATATTATAAGACTCCTCAAAATGAGACACCCACCTCTCCTCAGTGATATTTGAGCCCAAATAAGTGGCAACATCCAGTGCCAAAAAGGGGCTATATACTCAAAAACTTAGAGCTACATGCAAACATACTCGTCTTTATTACTTTTTCCTATCCAACATCTTTTAAAGTGTGCTTACACCTCGCTAAATCCAATGTATACTCTTTACAGCTATTCCTAACGAGTACAGAATCCCTTGGTTTAGCATTCAATGCACACTTAAGACTCTTCAGCGCCAGGGAGCATCCTTTATCAAACCATATAGGCATCACGTTAGACTTCCGAGACACTGTTACCTCTAAGAAGGCAGACACTGTGCTAGATAGTACTAAAAAGGCCCCCAGAATATCACAAGGGTCAAAGCTGTTTGACGAACAGGTTCTAAACTAATTTTTCACAACAAGAGTACAAAATGTTATACAAATTAGCAGAAACTTCCTAGAACCACCTTAACCTTCTTCCCTGACTTATAGACTTAGTAACCCCTCTGACACAGAAGGGTTGCTCTTGTACCAGCTGCGTCCAGCATAGTGAAACACACACAGGGTTATGGTCAATAAAGGGCTCGATTGTATCCCAAGCTCAGAAATGCAAGGAAAAAAGGGTGCAGAAACACGAATTAAATCAATAAAAGACTCACATCCCCTTCTGGTAAAAGTGGGGTTAATATCCAGCGCATTTGTGGAAAGGTTATCCAGAGAAACAACTAAATTAAACCCATTCAAAATTGCGTTTAGGATTGAACCTTGGTGAGAATGTTCCGTTTGCAGACCTGATAGGTGCATACAACCCTGAACCCTATTCCCATCCACATTGGAATCCCCACATAAAGGAACATTAAAATCACCTGAAGCATAATATTAGCCATAAAAAAATTAGAACCATTCAGTTTTCTCAAAAAGGAACCCAGGATTTGAATATTACACAAATCATACAGAGGAAACGTGTTGTTATAAAAATTCAAAAACAACAATTTTGAGGAACAAGCAGAGAAGAATATTCGAGCCTGCAGTGAAACCTTCCCTTCACCTCCTGGGATGCAAAGATAATCAGACCCCCTTTCGGCGTACTAACCTGTGATTCAGTGGTTGGAACAAAGGAGTTCTACCCCTCTAAGAAAAAACAGTTAGAGGTAGCCTAGGTCTCTTGTAGGCAAATCACCCCAAAACCTGTAATAAAATACAGCCACTTAGGATCCTTGAACTTGACCACAAGCCCCAAAATATTCCAGTTGATGAGTTTTAAAACCTTAGGATTAGTGTTAGAAATGGGGTCTCTAGTTGACAGTGGTTTGCACTCTGTCCAAGAAGGGATCCTCACTCTAGCTTGCTTATTCTGGAGTGACCAAGGTAGGGGTGACCCTTTCCAGTAGCCACGATGCTGCTGATAATATAACACCAAGAAGGCCATAACCTCCAGAAGGAGTCCCAGAGGAAAAAATCCAAACTTGGGAAAAAACCTCAGATCAAGGAACTCCTGAAAAAGATGTTAAAGAAAAAGAGAAGCACAAAAAGTCTGGAACAAAAACTGCAGGCAGAGAAAAGCAGGAAAAGTCCAAATCGCAAGATACGGGAGCAAGGAGCACAACCAAGACGGAAGTGTTTGCAATGCAAGGAACAGACCAACTGTGCTTATATACTGACAAACAGGAAGTGACATGCAGGAAGTATTGAAGACACCATCTTGGATTGGAAAAAGTCACACTAATGTGAATGGGAAAATAGCCATAGTATAAAAAGTAGTGAGCAAAGCATGCAGGGAAGGAAACACAGACTTCTGGGAAACAGAAGATATGGACAAAGAAAAGGAAGGAAAAAGAAGAAAAGAAGAAAAACAGCAAAAAACAGGTAAGCAAAACTATGAGGGCAAAAAGCGGGCACAGCGCGAAACAGAGCCCAAAGGGAAAGTTTCAGATCGCACCGTGGCCCAAAAAACAGGTCGCGGCCCGAAAAGCGGCCCACGGCAGAAATGGCTGTCTGTGATGCAGACCACCGATCTGACTGTGGTCACACCAGTTTAGAAAAATAGCCAATATTTATCTGAGTAAAACAAGACCAACATGACAAAAATCCAAAATACACAAGCAAAGATATCACGTTTAAAAGTCTAAATGCAATTGTAGTTCCTTGAAATCAATGAAAACATTAAAAATAAAGACGATGCGGGCCGCAGGGGAGGTAATGTGCTGAAAGAGGCAGAGATGCGTCGGTTCCTTACTGTTGCAGGGGAGGTGATGTTTTGGTTCCTTACTGCTAGGCAGGGGAGGTGATGCGTCGGTTTCTTACTGCAATAGGGGAACTGATGTACTGTTCATGGCACGAAGCATCGGTTCCTTACTGTGGTGCGGTTTCGATGAAGGAAATGGCACCCAGGGACAGTGATGCTTCGGAAGTCAAGCCGGGAAGCATTGATCTCACAGCGATGGGGCAGGTGCTGTGTCAGAGTCAGGGAGGTGCGTCACAGACTTCAGTGATGCGGTGCTCAAAACCCATGCAGCAGTGGCTCCTCTGACGTGCTGCAACGGAAAGGTGGGATCTGCGTTGAAAATTGTGGTCGCTGTGTCAAGCGGGGACCATGCTCCAGTGCAGGCAGCGGTGATGCGATGAATCCTTCCACCTAAGCGTCGGTTTGAAATGATGCAGAGAGTCGATGCGTGGATTTTCTCTTTGTAGCACGAAATACCTCCTTCAGGGGCCCAGACTTGATTTGGCACCAATGTACACAATAACAATAAGCAAAAGATTACCACAGCACACCACTAAGTAATATAATCAAAGTAAACAGGATATGTATCCCTGGTAGAACATGAAATCAAATGTAGAATGCATAAATGTCCCAAGTTCGTTGAAGAAAGTGTCTTTATTTGAAGGCGCAGTCCACCCCAAAACAGATAGTGAGTTCTCCGAAATACAGCCAACACGTGTTTCGTCACTCAGATGACTTCATCAAGGCTGCAAAATAATAATATGGACAAACATTGTATATAATGAAACCCATCACTAGAAGAAAGTATAGTTTATGCCAAAGGGGTGGTAGGTTATGCGAAAGAGCGGGGAGAGAAAGTGGCAAATAGTCTAAAGCCCAAGTGAACAAGGAGAAAGAAGGGTTAGGCACCACTTGGCTTGACAGGGCTTTCAGCAGAGGAGTTCAGGTGCTGGCAAATGAAGCATTTGATGGCGTGGTAAAAGGTTAGAGAAAGACCCACTTAATATAATTTAATTTAAAGGGAAAGTCCAAGATAGTCCTAAAAAACAAGAAAATAACCGTGGTCCTACTAGATTAATGAAGAACGTGCGGTGCGCTTCAAGGTTGGCAGGCTGCGTCCGGGTACAGACTAGAGCATGCTAGAGATATAAAAGGATGGCCCCCTAAGCAGTAAAAGATAAAAGTACCTAGACCGTCCGGTCGGTTAAGAAAAGTCGAGTAACCCACAATAGGGCAAGTAAGTAATAATCTGTGAAGAGAAAAACATACGCTGAAAAGCTGCTCATAGTTAAAAGGAGGCAACAGTTAGCCACTGTGAATATCTAAGAAAGCAGAAAAGTAAACATATATGTAAGAACATCTCATGGTATTGCAAATACCTTCAAAAAGCTGTATCTAGTATTTTTTCTTGTATTAATAGTGCAGAGAATCTCCAAAGGTGATCATGGAGAGAATGGACGGCCCTGATAAGCCGAAAGTCATAAAGTCTGCATGGGGAAAAAGAGAAATGAAAAATAAAGAAAAGGAATTTTAGGCATGAGAAAAGACTTAGGGGCTCATTCTGACCCCGGCGGTCTCAGACCGCCGGGGCCAGGGTCGGCGGGAGCACCGCCGACAGACCGGCGGTGCCCCGCAGGGCATTCTGACCGCGGCGGTTCAGCCGCGGTCAGAAGAGGAAAACCGGCAGTCTCCCGCCGGTTTTCCGCTGCCCTTGGAAACCCCCATGGCGGCGCAGCTTGCTGCGCCGCCATGGGGGATTCTGACACCCCCTACCGCCATCCTGTTCGCCCACCAGGAACAGGATGGCGGTAGGGGGTGCCGCGGGGCCCCTGGGGGCCCCTGCAGTGCCCATGCCAATGTCACCCCCATAAGAGGGCCCCACTGTGTATTTCAGTGTCTGCAATGCAGACACTGAAATACGCGAGGGGTGCAAACTGCACCCGTCGCACCCCTGCAACTACGCCGGCTCAATTCTGAGCCGGCGTCCTCGTTGCAGGGGCATTTCCTCTGGGCCGGCGGGCGCTCTTTTGGAGAGCGCCCGCCGGCCCAGAGGAAATGTCTGAATGGCCGCGCGGTCTTTTGACCGCGGTGCGGTCATTTGGCGGCTCCCTCCAGGCGGGCGGCTCCCGCCGCCCGCCGGGCTCAGAATGAGCCCCTTAATGAGTCATAAAATGGGAGAACAATAACGAAAAAAAAGGGGGGATAGCCTAGTAAGTACACTAGAGCAATCTGATGTAATGTGATTGCATTAACAGGCTATCCAAGACCGAAGCTGATAGGGAGTAGTGTGACCCAAAGGATAACGATTTACATGGGTTATGAACCCGTGTTACCCATTAGATAGAATTACAAAAGTAAAACTCGTAAGTAATACACCGGACGGAATTATGGAGGGTTATAGTCAACGTCACCATTGTTACAGATAACACAGATAGGTATAATCATAAAAAGTAGTTAGCATGGACACCTGGCAGTGGTAAGCTCTAAGCTGTGAATGCCGATCGCACATGGAAACATATAGCTGAAAACTGGTCACAGACTGAGCCAGGCGGAAAACACCGACAGTACCATTGGAGGGTTAAGGGATAGGTAATGGAAGTAAAGCATCCTAACGTATCTAGGTGTAGAGCCGAGTAAAGTTGTTTGGTCATTCCCAATTCCAGTAAGCAAGTCCGGGAACGCAGCACTGGTTATTAAACCGGTGTCAACGGTAATGAAAACTGAAGAGGGACTGAAGAAATGGGAACAACACATCCGTGAACAGACCTTAGACTAAGAAAGAAAAAAACGGCGGCCATCTTTGAAGTGGTAGAAAACTCAATAATAGCGTATAAGTAAAGGAGTGGTTATAGAAAGTTGTGCCATCAGATATAACAGCCCCAGGGGTAGTCTTAGTGAGCTAGCCTACTTTTAAGCTAATAGTGAGATAAATAAGAGGATCTGCTACACAGTGATTGTTTATAGATGAAATGATTGGATCCGGTAGTACACTAGGGGAAGGTAATAGATAATCGCGCCAAAGAGTATGAAGACCCAAGCCGTGGTCTCAGTTAACTAGAAAATAGACAGACCCAAGATAGTGAAAAGGACAGAGACAATATCCTGACATTGTGACACAAATAGAATAGCGAATGGGTACAAACAAAGGTTAGACTGTAGCAGGGAAGATAAACCATATTTGAAAGGCATGCGTTAAGCTTCCAAGAGAGAAAGAGGGAAGGATCAACAAAGATCTATACAAACAAAAGTAAACAAAGAGAGACACCCATGACAATTGGGTGGTAGAGGTAGTGTGGACCATTTTGAGTCAGTTCATCAGCAAAAATACATGGGAAGAAATATTAACATGTGGCCGTAGTAATAAGCCGTGAGATGAACAATCAATGTAACATGGGCAGAGCACCCGCCACTGTGGGCTACACGTGATGCCAAGTGGTACAGAAAAATAATCATTAGCACGTCTGGTAACTGTAAGACATAGTTAGTACACAATAGAAACAAACGTATCAATCAAGTAGCATGCTGGTCTTTTGGATACTGCAAAGGTCAAAGCAGGGAAGTAAAGAGAATATTTATAGGCAATGGTGACACATGAACAACATCACAATAGGGAAGCATTATGTAAGGAAAACATGTAATTCACGGTCAGTGTTGAGCCCTTGCTCAACTGCTCGGAGTTTCAGGATCCATTTCGCTTCACATTTGCAGAAATCTTTTGTTCTGTCACCCCATTTTGGTGAGTTGGACACATGAGTTATGCCGTGAAATCTTACGTTTAGAAGATCCTTCTCCCCGTGTTGTGAATTGAAGTGAACAGACGGGATACGTAGTGTTGTGATTCCTAATAGCTCTGATGTGTTCCTGAATGCGTTCCTTCAGTGGGCGTATTGTACTTCCCACATAGATCAGACCACAGGCACAAATGACACAATAAACCGTATATCTGGTGTTACAGTTCATAAACACTTTGATATGATAAATGTTTTTCGTGTTGTAAGAGAAGGATAGAGTTTTGTTCAGGGTTAGTTGACAAGATATACAGCGACCGCACTTAAACAAACCTTTTGGTTTGCCTGGAATCCAAGTCGTTGGTTGTGCCTGTGAGGGAGGAGCAAAAAAACTGGGGCACAAAATATTCCTAAGGGTACGTCCCCCACTATGTGTGATATTGGGAGAACTACCAATGGAGTCTTTGAGACTAGAGTCCAGAAGTAACACATGCCAATGCTTTTTTATGATGCGTAGCACCATCTTGCTTGCAGGGCTATACTGAGTAACAAAAGAGATAGGCCTCTTGTCCGACCTATTGGTGCAAGCTTTTTTGTGGCCTCTAATCAATAGTGAGTGCTGATCTTTGGAGGAGATGCGTCTACTTGCTACTGAGATGAGATCTTCTGTGTAACCCCTATCTCGGAAACGTTGTGCCAAGTTTTCAAGCTCATGTTCGAAAACCCCAGTGTCACTGCAATTGCGACGTACTCTAACCATTTCTCCATAGGGGATAGCCTTGATTTGTGTTAGAGGGTGTGCGCTGCGTGCGTGGAGAATGGAGTTGCAAGCCGTCGGTTTCCTGTACAGTTTGGAAGAAATCTTATTGCCCGTAATGTACAGATGTAGGTCAAGAAATTTTATTTGGGCACATTCAACATTGTAGGTGAACACTAAGTTGAAATCATTGGAATTAAGGTGGTCTATAAGTACAGTAAGGTCCTCTCTGCTGCCAGTCCAGATGGCCAATATGTCGTCAATGTATCTCTCCCAATACAAAATGTGTTGGGTGATATGAGTGGGGCATCTAGCCCAAAGATGTAGCTTCTCAAATTGTCCCATATGAAGATTTGCATATGAGGGAGAGAATTTGGCTCCCATAGCTACCCCCTGGCGCTGCTGAAACCAGTTTCCTTCATGCAGGAATACATTGTTTTCAAGTACCAGGTGTGTTAAATCTAGAAGCATAAGGGTATGCTCATACAATGTGGCATTGCGACCAGCAAGGGCAGCCGAGAGCATCTCTAAACCTGTCTCAAAGGGAATGGAAGTGTAGAGAGAGCTTACATCAAAGCAAACAAACATACACTCCTCTGACCATTCAATATCTTCCAGTTGACGAAGCAAGTCCCTAGTGTCTTGAATGTAAGAGGGTAGGTTATGGACTAGTGGCTGAAGGAAGGAGTCAATGTATTCCGAAATATGTTCTGTCGGTGAGCCAATGCCAGAAATGATAGGTCTGCCTGGTGGAAAGTTACCTGGTTTGTGAACCTTTGGTAAGATGTATATGCAGGGAGCCCGAGGCGTGTCATTATATAAGTACTTATACTCCAAATCAGACAGAAGGCATAGGATCCTCCAATGTGTCAACTTGTTCTCAATCAAGTTGGTGATCCCAGGTAGGGGGTTGTCATGCAACTGTGTGTAAGCCTGTATGTCACTGAGTTGGCGATTTATTTCAGACACATAGTCAGACCTGTTCATTACCACAAAATTCCCCCCTTTGTCAGCCTCCCTGATGACTCTGTCCGTACATGTGGAGAGTCTTTGTAAAGCCAAGGATTCCCCACGGTTGAGGTTGTTGTTTGTTCTGGGTGTGCAGGTTCTAAGTTTATCCTCAAGGTCAAACAGTTCTGTACTCACCGCTTTGTAAAAGACATCAATACAGTTATCCGGTGGTAAGACTGGTACAAATGTGGATCTGAGTTTAAACCCACTAACAAGATCCAGATTTGATGGAATGTCCAAGTGTGCTAGTAGTTCATCAAAAGAGGGGGTTGGTAGAGTGGTAGTGTCTAGTGAAAGAATCATATGAATATCTTGTAAGTCCTTAATGGATTGGTTGCAAGCTTGTAAGGGAGTGTGTGAGATATGGTTGATCACAGGTTTGTTGAGAAAGATTTTTTTGAGTTTTAGGTGAAGTACAAATTTAAAGAGATCAATGTGTAAAAAAATCTGGTTTGGAAGTAGGACAGAAGCCTAGACCCTTTTTCAAAACGTTTATTTCATAAGTAGATAGCTCAAGAGTAGACAGATTGATAACCTGTACAGAATCCCCCTTGGGATAGGGGGAGCAGGATTATTGTAGCTGTTTATGTTCTTTGGGTTTTTGAGGTGGAGCGAGTCATTACACCCTCCTTGCTGTTTGTTGAACTTTCTTCCCCCCCTAAGGGTGGGTTTATGTTTGTATTTGTTCTGTTGAAATGTTGGCGTGCACCCCGTCTGTATCGGCCCAGTTCCTCTAAAAAAGATGATTGTTGGGTGGCACTTTGTGGGGGTAGATTACTCGAGGGACCCTCCATGGATGAGTCCAAACCATTGCTGGATAAATTGGAAACGTCTGATAGGCTACTGGCGGTTGACCCCGCTGGGGTGGTACATTTTGTTGTTTTGCTTCTAGGCTCTTTTTCTTATTATTAATGTACAATTGGTACCCATTCAGTATCTCCTTCAAGATGTTATAGTTTTTATTGGTTGCCTCAGTGAGATTAAGATTCTTAATCTCATCCTCAAGAGAGGCGATATCAAGTAATAGTTTGTTCCTCCTCCTGTCAGCGTGTTTGATGAGTAAGTCGATCATGCCAAACGAGGTGGAAGAAATTAAATGTTCCCATTCCCCTAACAGGTCAGGATCGAGATCCTCAAAAGAGGGAAAAATAATTACTCGTAATTCGCTAGGTACCCGTTTCAGTTCCAAATACCGTTTGAGGGTTATGACGTCCCACCAACGTGCTCATTTCTGTTTCTTAAGTCTCTCTAATTTGATAAATTTCTGTCTAAGTCCTTCCCTTGTAGGTGCATTATTTGCTATATGTGTAGACAAAGGCTTCATGGCAAACAGTTCCGCAGCTTGCAGGAGGCTGCCTGGCTTGTAGTGGGTACCAGGGGTACTTACACTCTGTACCAGGTCCAGTTATCCCTTATTAGTGTAGAAGAGGTGTTTCTAGCAGCTTAGGCTGATAGAAGGTAGCTATAGCAGAGCAGTTTAGGCTGAACTAGGAGACATGCAAAGCTCCTACTATACCACTGGTGTCATATGCACAATATCATAAGAAAACACAATACACAGATATACTAAAAATAAAGGTACTTTATTTTTATAACAATATGCCAAAAGTATCTCAGTGAGTACCCTCAGTATGAGGATGCCAAATATACACAAGATATATGTGCACAATACCAACATTATGCAGTAATAGCAAAAGGAAGTAATGCAAGCAATGTAAAGTTACAGTAGATTGCAATAGGAGCACATAGGTATAGGGGCAACACAAACCATATACACCAAAAGTGGAATGCGAATCACGAATGGACCCCGAACCTATGTGAGCTTATAGAGGGTTGCTGGGACTGTAAGAAAACAGTGAGGGTTAGAAAAATAGCACACCCCAAGACCCTGAAAAGTAGGTGTAAAGTGCACCTATAACCCCCAGAGAGCACCGAAGTCGTGATAGGGGGTTTCTGCAAGGAACATCAACACCAGCAAAGCAACCAAAGTGGATTTCCAGACCTGAGTACCTGTGGAACAAGGGGACCAAGTCCAAGAGTCGCGACACTGTCGAGAGTGGGCAGATGCCCAGGAAATGCCAGCTGAGGGTGCAAAGAAGCTGCCACCAGATGGTAGAAGCTGTGGATTCTGCAAGAACGAAGAGGGCTAGAAACTTCCCCTTTGGAGGATGGATGTCCCACGTCGTGAAGAAGCTTGCAAAGGTGTTCCCACGCAGAAAGACCGCAAACAAGCCTTGCTAGCTGCAAGGGTTGTGGTTAGGGTTTTTGGGTACTGCTGTGGCCCAGGAGGGACCAGGATGTCGCCACTTGGATGACGAGACAGAGGGGGCGCCCAGCAAGTCAGGGAGCCCTCACAGAAGTAGGCAGCACCAGCAGAAGTACCAGAACAGGCACTTAGAAGAGAAGTGAACCGGAGTCCACGCGAAGTCACAAAAGGGAGTCCCACGACGCCGGAGGACAACTCAGAAGGTTGTGCACTGCAGGTTAGAGTGTCAGGGACCCAGGCTTGGCTGTACACGAAGGAAATCCTGGAAGAGTGCACAGGAGCCGGAGCAGCTGCAAATCACGCGGGACCCAGCAATGCAGTCTAGCGTGGGGAGGCAACGACTTACCTCCACCAAACTTGGACTGAAGAGTCACTGGACTGTGGGAGTCACTTGGACAGAGTTGCTGAGTTCCAGGGACCACGCTCGTCATGCTGAGAGGGGACCCAGAGGACCGGTGATGCAGTCTTTTGTTGCCTGTGGTTGCAGGGGGAAGATTCCGTCGACCCACTGGAGATTTCTTCAGAGCTCCTGGTGCAAGAAGGAGGCAAGCTACCCCCAGAGCATGCACCACCAGGAAACAGGTGAGAAAGCGGCAGGATCAGCGATACAAGGTTGCAGTAGTCGTCTTTGCTACTTTGTTGCGGTTTTTCAGGCGTCCTGAGCAGTCAGCGGTCGGTCCTTTGGTAGAAGGTGAAGAGGGAGATGCAGAGGAACTCTGGTGAGCTCTTGCATTCGGTATCTGAAGAATTCCCCAAAGCAGAGACCCTAAATAGCCAGAAAAGGAGGTTTGGCTACCTAGGAAGGAGGATAGGCTAGCAACACAGGTAAGAGCCTATCAGAAGGAGTCTCTGACGTCACCTGATGGCACTGGCCACTCAGAGCAGTCCAGTGTGCCAGCAACACCTCTGTTTCCAAGATGGCAGAGGTCTGGAGCACACTGGAGGAGCTCTGGGCACCTCCCCTGGGAAGTGCAGGTCAGAGGAGTGGTCACTCCCCTTTCCTTTGTCCAGTTTCGTGCCAGAGCAGGGCTGTGGGATCCCTGAACCGGTGTAGACTGGCTTATGCAGAGATGGGCACCATCTGTGCCCATAAAAGCATTTCCAGAGGCTGGGGGAGGCTACTCCTCCCCAGCCCTGACACCTTTTTCCAAATGGAGAGGGTGTAACACCCCCTCTCTGAGGAAGTCCTTTGTTCTGCCTTCCTGGGCCAGGCCTGGCTGGACCCCAGGAGGGCAGAAACCTTTCTGAGGGGTTGGCAGCAGCAGCAGCTGCAGTGAAACCCCGGGAAAGGAAGTTTGGCATTACCCGGGTCTGTGCTAGAGACTCGGGGGATCATGGAATTGTCTCCCCAATGCCAGAATGACATTGGGGTGACAATTCCATGATTTTAGACATTTTGCATGGCCATATTCGGAGTTACCATTGTGACGCTATACATAGGTAGTGACCTATGTATAGTGCACGCGTGAAATGGTGTCCCGCACTCACAAAGTCCGGGGAATTTGCCCTGAACGATGTGGGGGCACCTTGGCTAGTGCCAGGGTGCCCACACACTAAGTAACTTTGCACCCAACCTTCACCAGGTGAAGGTTAGACATATAGGTGACTTATAAGTTACTTAAGTGCAGTGGTAAATGGCTGTGAAATAACATGGACGTTATTTCACTCAGGCTGCAGTGGCAGGCCTGTGTAAGAATTGTCAGAGCTCACTATGGGTGGCAAAATAAATGCTGCAGCCCATAGGGATCTCCTGGAACCCCAATACCCTGGGTACCTCAGTACCATATACTAGGGAATTATAAGGGTGTTCCAGTATGCCAATGTGAATTGGTGAAATTGGTCACTAGCCTGTTAGTGACAATTAGAAAGCAGAGAGAGCATAACAACTGAGGTTCTGGTTAGCAGAGCCTCAGTGAGACAGTTAGTCATCACACAGGGAACACATGCAGGGCACACTTATGAGCACTGGGGCCCTGGCTGGCAGAGTCCCAGTGACACATACACTAAAACAACATATACACAGTGAAATATGGGGGTAACATGCCAGGCAAGATGGTACTTTCCTACACAGCTAAAGTATCACGATTGTCATCAAATGAGGCCATGCCTAAACAATTCGTACAAATAGAAAAATAAGCAAATACAGAAACAGGTCATAAACAGTGTTGTAACCCGGAGTGCAGCTCACCGCAACCGGACAGAGCTAGGCCTAGGACAGTAATGTGGGGTAGTAGGTGTGAGAGATGCCGCACATCCAGGGAGTAAGTACACTAATATGTTAAGAATGCAAATAAAGTTCAAGATGGGTGCCAAGTGGCCAGGAGCCTTACTACCCAGTAGGCACAAAAGTGTGTACCAATGTACACAATAACAATAAGCAAAAGATTACCACAGCACACCACTAAGTAATATAATCAAAGTAAACAGGATATGTATCCCTGGTAGAACATGAAATCAAATGTAGAATGCATAAATGTCCCAAGTCCGTTGAAGAAAGTGTCTTTATTTGAAGGCCCAAAACAGATAGTGAGTTTTCCGAAATACAGCCAACACGTGTTTCGTCACTAAGGTGACTTCATCAAGACTGCAAAACAATAATATGGACAAACATTGTATATAACGAAACCCATCATTAGAAGAAAGTATAGTTTATGCCAAAGGGGTGGCCTGTAGGTTGTGCGAAATAGCGGGGAGAGAAAGTGGCAAATAGTCTAAAGCCCAAGTGAACAAGGAGAAAGACGGGTTAGGCACTACTTGGCGTGACAAGGCTTTCAGCAGAGGAGTTCAGGTGCTGGCAAATGAAGCATTTGATGCCCCTGAGACTTCTTAACAGGAGGTAAACTCATTTCAAGCCCTTGGAAACCCTTGGGAAGCAGGATGTAGAAAGCAAAGTCCAGTCCCTTCACTCCCAGGACAGAAGCAGCAAGCAGTAGGCCAGCACAACAAAGCAACAGGCTGAGTGGCAGTACCTCCTGCAGCATCCAGCTCTTCTTCCTGGCAAAATGCCCTCAGGCCAGAAGTGTTCTAACTTTGCGGTGTCAGAGGTCCAGTATGTATACCCATTTTTGTCTTCGAAGTAGGCAACCTTCAAAGAGAAATCTTTGTAGTGCACAAGACCCTGCCTTTCCTGCTCTGGCCACAGATACTCTCCAGGGGGTCGGAGACTGCTTTGTGTAAGGACAGGTACAGCCCTATTCAGGTGCTAGTGTCAGCTCCTCCCACCATTCTAACTCAGGAAGAACCATCAGGAAATGCAGGCTACACCTCAGCTCCCTTTGTGTGACAGTCTAGAGTGAATTCACAAACAGCCCAACTGTCATCCTGATCCAGCACTGTATTCCCCAGACAGGCACAGGCACAGAATGGTTAAGCAAGAAGATGCACACTTTCTAAAAGTTGCATTTTCAAACTTGCAATTTAAAATCCAACTTCACCAAAAGATGTATTTTTAAATTGTGAGTTCAGAGACCCCAAACTCCAGATCTCTATCTGCTCCCAATGGGAATTTACACTTGAAAGATATTTTAAGGCAATCCCCATGTTACCCAGTGGGCAGGGCCAGCTTAAGCACTGGCGTCATACGGTGTGACAATCTGTTTTGACTTCCTCCTTAGCTCTCCTCACTACCACCCAGCAAAAGTGCCCCTCATCCATCAATATCCCTTCTCTCACACACATTTAATTTGTTTTAAAGCACTGGTAAAGGCTGGCTTTACTAATCCACTCAGCTAACCACATAAAATACAGATTTGTTCTTTGCAGCATGTATAATAACCTTGTGCGCTACTTTACGACGAGTCAAAACTGCCGCTAGGAAGGGCTTTATTCTGGGACACAGAGAGCAGGATCTCTCATTCAGGGTTCAGAGTAGCCATCATGTAGCTGTGAACCTCGTTCCGACCAATGTCCAGCACATATATTAAAATGGCTGCTCTGTTCACTTACTATGTCCCAGGTTTGGCAAATACGCAGTAGGGGCACATTGCTTGTGCATCTATAGCCTCACATACACTATAGTGCACTCTGTCTTAGGGCTTGAAGGCCTGCCAGTAGGGTGACTTACCTATAGTGCATGCAATGTGTAGTGGACAGGGCACACAGGTTGTGTGCCGTGTCAAGTTTGTCTTTCAGGATTACATCAGAACACTCAGCCTGCAATGGCAATGCTGGGTGCTTCTGGATGCATGGCCCTAGACCAGGGGTCTTCACACTGGGGGGCAGGCCCCCCTATGGGGGCCTCATGTGATCCCAAGGGGGGCGCCAGGCTCTGGCCAAAAGAAGCAACAGAACTTTACTATGATGTTTAAATTAGCATAGACATAGTTAAACATTGCCAGCTTATTGGAATAATTGTGAAAAACTTTGAGGGCGCCCAAAGTTTTTGTTTTGCCATCTGGGGGAGGGCACAGCACTAAAAGGTTTGAAAACCTCTGCCCTAGAGAATGGCACAATCTGTGTTGCTGCCCTCAGGGGCCTGTCCTTAGTACCCCATGCCGTTGGTACCTAAGTACCATTTACCAGATACTTATAGTGGCAGCCTAAGATGGTGCCAATTGTGCCAATGCAAACTATAAAACACACAATGTACATGGAGGAATCATTTGCATACAAATATTTCAGCTATATTAAATACTTTTAATGTAGTAATTAACCATAAATCAAATCATTTAGGGGGTCATTCCGACCCTGGCGGTCATGGACCGCCAGGGCCGGGGTTGGAGGAAGCACCGCCAACAGGCTGGCGGTGCTTCCGTGGGCATTCTGACCGCGGCGGTACAGCCGCGGTCAGAAACGGGAAACCGGCGGTGTCCCGCCGGTTTCCCGCTGCCCCAGGGAATCCTCCACGGCGGCACTGCTTGCAGCGCCGCCATGGGGATTCCGACCCCCTTACCGCCATCCTGTTCCTGGCGGTTTTCACCGCCAGGAACAGGATGGCGGTAACGGGTGTCGTGGGGCCCCCTAATAGGGCCCCGCATTGATTTTCAGTGTCTGCCTAGCAGACACTGAAAATCGCGACGGGTGCAACTGCACCCGTCGCACACCAGCAACTCCGCCGGCTCCATTCGGAGCCGGCTTCCTCGTTGCTGGTGCTTTCCCGCTGGGCGGCCTTTTGGCGGTCGCCCGCCCGCTCAGCGGGAAAGTCAGAATCAACGCGGCAGTCATTTGACCGCGCTGCGGTGTTCTGGCGGGGGAACTTTGGCGGGCGGCCTCTGCCGCCCGCCGAAGTTAGAATGACCCCCTTAGTGTTTTAATACAGATGCACTGGTGACCCCCTCTAGTCCCCAATCCCTTTACATCCAAGGGGCAGAAGGAGAGCACCAACCCTCCTGACTCTTCAAGGACAAACGTTTTGAGTCCTATATGCAGTCTTTCAAACAATCAGAAATCGTTCCTAATGGACTCCAGCAGCTCATTTGATGAATTGCTCATTGAAGAGGATAAGGTTAACCATGAACATTGTGTGCTTTATAGTTTAGATTACCCAGTTCTGTTGGGAATATTGGGTTACCCTGTTTATTTGTAACAATTGTGCCAATGCACCACAACAGCTTTAGGGAAAGAGATCTGACCCAGGTAGCAGGTAGCCCTGGCTACTAACAACTTTGACACTACATCAAATACAAGGCTAAAAGTGGGGGCTAACCATGACAAAAGAGGATTTCTCAAACTAACCCCCAAACGAGAGGGGATGTGACTACCCTTTCTGTAGTGAGTCTTCATCATCTAAGTGAAAGAACCTGAAAAGGCCATGGACCACCTAAGAAGTTTGGGGTTTTCACGGGGAGTGGCCGCCAATGTATACGTGGACTAATAAAAATGACTGATGTTATGAATTGATATAAAGAATAAGTTTTACACTAATTATTAATAATTGTGTTATTGAATTTGTGCTGAAATCCTTGTAGGCCTTAAGTTAGCATGAGCCAAAGCTTAGCTGCCTGGCTCTCATTTTAAATGTATTTTTCCTAACTTGCAGTGTGCTGACTCGCAAAAGGAC
Organism: Pleurodeles waltl; assembly: GCF_031143425.1. Lineage (NCBI taxonomy): Eukaryota > Metazoa > Chordata > Amphibia > Caudata > Salamandridae > Pleurodeles > Pleurodeles waltl. Next base: position 192,347,630 of record NC_090443.1, read on the forward strand.
ATGACCCCTTATTTTCCTTCAAACTAGAAGCTGAATGTAACCATAGTAGATCCGTTCCCATGAAATCCACATTGCTTGTAGAAAATATTAGACAAAATGAAACAGTGTAGATTAATGTAATGTACAAGGTCGTTCAAACCGATGAAGACAATGGAGCTACTGACCAAAAGATGTGCAAAGAATTACAGAAGGATGAAATCATACCGGACGTGCTGCCTCTGAAGACGTCAATCATGTGGACCAATAAAAAGTCTGTAAAATAATATGGGGTGAAAGATTAATGACATAATCCGTTTTCTAATTGAGTAAAGATAGTGGGCAATTGGTGTTCTAAATTGTTTTGCATGAAGCCCAACATGCCAATGCTATTTAGTGGTTAGGACAGGTGTTCACTAAATTGACGCAAATAGACAAACGACTGAATCTATGCTTTGTTGAACTGACGAGTTATTGACACTGCTAAATTGATCTATGTTTACGCCATGTTATGTTTTGATGTTTGTGATTCTCGCCTTAATGAAATCTTATCAAAGTTGCCATATCGTGACTAAGCCCAACGTGCCAATGCTATTTAGTGGTTAGGACAGGTGTTCACTAAATTGACGCAAATAGACAAACGACTGAATCTATGCTTTGTTGAACTGACGAGTTATTGACACTGCTAAATTGATCTATGTTTACGCCATGTTATGTTTTGATGTTTGTGATTCTCGCCTTAATGAAATCTTATCAAAGTTGCCATATCGTGACTATGCTATTATGTTTCCTGGTTTTGCGATTAACACATCTGCTTTTAGAATTGTAACTAATTGGGAATAAAACTCATAAAATTCTACTAAACTGGTGTGGTTATTCATGACTGCAAGGTCATGGTAGTGTTTTGAATTGATTAATGACTTTGACTAAAGTGAAATGTATTGTTGTGATAAATATTGATGACATTATTGACGTATTGATTGACATATTGATTAGCTATCTCGTCCTAAGGTGTCTCTCAACTTGGTGAAAAGATTCATTGGCCTAAAACGAGTCCTGATGTGTAATAAATTATCATAAAGGGACGTGTTAGCAGTTCTGGTAATAGAGCGACGGTTTGGCCCTTTGGGGCCCTAGGACGGAGAATTATTGTTTAAATTGTTTTTCTGAGATAATGCAAATTGGAGGTATGATGTGTTTCTAAATTCACCATGACTTTCCTGGCATCTCGGAGCCTGCCTAAGTGAGTTGGGGATGTTCTCGGCGTTTTAGCATGTGTGGTGTAGGATTTGCGCTTGCTCAGCTTATGCATTTTGCAGGTGGTTTGTGAAGTTTGTGTGTATTTAGGCCAGGTAATGTTGTTTTAGTAGGAGTGGGCGTACTCCGCAGTATGAGAGTAAGGAAGTCGGCGTACTTCATATGAGTGTGGCGCTTTGTGCTAAAAAATTAATTATCCACATGGTTGTTTGTTAATGGACGGACCCGTCGTGGTCTAAGACTCCGGAGTATATTGACAAGTGTAGTAGACACATGGGTTTATGTTGTAATTTGTGTGGTTTAATTAGGTCAATCAGGCGTGGTTGACAAGTCAAGTTTGAGTCAAATTGTATGTGTGAAACCTTCGATGGAGATTTGGTAAGTTCTAAAGTGCACTAGGACAAACCATTGACAAGTCGAGAGCAGGAGTCGCGGGTCGAATTCTGCTTGTAGGTGCGGGAACTGAGAAGGAGAGAGTAGCGGCCGAGGCTTCAGGTGAAATCTCTGTAAAGTTCTGAAGCGAATGTGTACCCTTCCTATAGTAAACCGGTAAATTTGAGTTGTTGTTGTTGTTAAAGGTGCTCGCAGTAATTTTGCATTAGTTTGGTGTGAATCTAGTGAGGGGCGGGCGAGCCGCAAGACTTTGTCAGCTGCGGTGTGTGAGTGTGACGTCAGTGGTGCCGCGCTGAGATAGGTCAGTTGACGAGAGGGGTCGCCCACGGATTGGCTGCCATCCGTGAGAGGCAATAGGTTGAGGAAGGTGGGTGAAGAGTGTCCTGGGAATTAAAGTAATTTCCTGATTAAATACAGACAAAAGAAAAGACGCAAAGATGAATTTTATCAAGGCTTTTAGGCGCACTCTGAAAGGAGACGCATACATTATGGCAAGTGAAGGGGAGCCTGCACCGCCTGAGGGTACTCCAGCTTATATAGTAATGGAGGAAAAGAGTGTCGTGCCTTGCTTATGGATGAAACAGTGGCGCAAACTGACAGAAAAGGAGGGATGTTTGGTGTTTCCGGACCACGGAACGTTCAATACGAGAATTTTAGAGAATTTGAGGTGGATGTTAAGTGTACAAAAGCCACCTCCAAGGCCAGCTCAGTACGAGGCATTAGCAGTCTGGGATTTAATGGCTATTAAACAGAGACAACAGAAATTCGAGAGGAGAATGAAAAGGGCAGAAAAGACTTTAGCTGAGGCTAGATGGGACAATGAGAGAAAATGTGGAGACGGGGAATAGTTGACGGACTCAAATTGATTCCAGCAATAGCACAGGGAGACAAGAAGCAGGGGAAGAAAGCCACCTGTAAGACAGACAAGGACTCTAATAAGCCTAAAGAGACTAAGAGGTCTTGGATAGAGGAAGATGACTCAGACGATGAAGAGTTTCTTAATCAGTTATTGCATGATCGCCCGCCACCTTATGGAGTAGACAACAATGTTCCGAGCACCAGTACAGGTCCTGGGAACCAGACGCAGGAGAAGGGAGTTACCGATACAGTACAGACTAGTGATACATGTTTGATACAGAATGGTGTCAGTGTACCCACTGCGCCAGACATGCAGATACAAATGCAACCTCCACCACAGATACAGAGAATCTATCCAGACGTCCCAGTACTAGAGACTACTACGAATCTGATAGTGCCGCCTGACCTGATATATACAAAATCAAGGTTAGTGCAGATTGAGCCAACTCCACAATTGCTGCCCCAGCAGCAGCAAAAACTGATTCCGGGGTATAGTCCAGCAGCAGGACCTCTATTAGTACCTGCCCCAGCCTCAGTGGATCATGCTCTGGGAGTTACTGCTCCGCAGAGTTTGGGACCAGGTCAGACACCAGCTGCTACATCATTACCAATTACTGTCGGTCCACCGGTACCATTGTATGCACAAGGTAAGCCTGGTATGTGTGATCAGGGAGTAATGACCCAAGATGCAATAAGAGGAGGGTCCATAGGAACTCCCCAGTTAATGGCCCCGGGAGAGCAATCGGTCGAAAGACCAAGGTCTTTGTTAGACCTTAACCTGGTTGAAACACCTTTGGAGGCAATGAGACAGGCAGGGCTAGGTGTCCTAACCCCACAGACAATGAGTACGAATGCTTCACAGTTACCAATGATGCATGCAGGGAATATTTCCCTGCAAGGTTTTACGGTGCAACAATTGAATGAGTGGTTAGAAAAAACTTACACTTCACAAAAGACTGCAGTCACTGTGGAGAAACCAGAAAGGTCAGAAAGCGATGAGTACCTGAACTTTGGAAGGCTGGGTGTGGAAGCTGCTGAACTAGTGGAAGGGACAATAGGGGTAAACAGATTAGAATCATACACAGAAGCGGAGTTAAGGTATCTGTGCCCCAAGATTACTAAAGAAGTGGGCAAGGTGCATCAGAGGTTGGCGAACCCAGACAAATACAATATTGACATTGAGAATACTAAACATTTTAAAAGAAGTTACAGACTAGATTTTGACTCTAAAGATTTTGACCATATGAGGTCGACTGGAATAAGGGCCCATCTTAACGAAATACTGCAAAGTGCTCAGGTCTGGGGAGCCCTAGAAAAGTGGGAAGACAGATGGGCAAAGAAAAGAGATAAGGAGAAAAGCGACAGTCCGGGATCGAGTCCGACTAAAGACTCACCAGACACTGGGACAGTAAAGATACTCCCGATGAGAGAAACAGCTGGAGGGGTTCTGGTTCATGTACCATGGTCTAGGGGAGACATTTTGTCATTCACACAGGATTATTCCAGGTTAAGGGAGAAACTGATAGAATGGTATCAGCAGACAGACAGGTTTGTGAAACTTGCGAAATGTCTCTGGGAAGATTTGAATACCTTGTTTGAGATCATTGTTCCGCCCGACTTATGGCTTGAGTGCAAGAGAGGTGTAGACTGGCCGACACAGGAGCCAGCAAGGGATAAGGCGACCGGAGCGCCCTCTGAGGAGGTGATGAAGTACTATCATAAAGTGATTGAGTTTTTGAAGCAAAAGGTGTCGCCGAAAGTGACAGATTGGCAGAAAATCGACCGGACCTCACAGGAGGTTAAAGAGTCAATCCATGCTTACTATGAGAGGTTATTTAAAGTGTTGAAGCATTACAGTGGCACTGAGACTATTGAGCCGAAAGACATGAACCATCTTGTGTTTAGATTTCTGGAAGGGCTGAGACGGAATCATTTGATCTGTTGGCAAGCTAAACCGATTAATGAGGTATTACAATATGCAAAATATTGCAGTGACGAGATTGAGCTGAAGCAGAGAAAATTGAAGGAGAAAGTGATGGTGGTGCAGATAAGGGCAGCGCAGGCTGGTATGCAAGGGAATGGAATCCAGCAGATGGTACATCAGCAACTGCAAGGGAATGGCGTGTTTCAGGCGCAACCGAGAGGCTGAGGTCGAGGTTTTGTGAATCGCGGTCCAAACTTAAATACTGTTGTGGTTCAAAATGACGTACAAGGGGTGAAACAAAATGTCACCATGTCACGCATGCGGGGGCGTGGGGCATTGGAAGCGGGAATGTCCAAATGCGGTGCATGATGGTGTTGTTCAACAAAGCACTGATGTCGGTACATTTCAAAATGTGAGAGGTCAAAAAATGAGAGGTCAAAATCAGAATTTCCAAAATAACATGGTTCAGATGCAGGGGCTACAGCCCATGTAGCAAATGCAAATGCTGCGTGTTCAACCAGCACAAATGCAGCAGGTACAACAGCAGGTTCCAATGGTACCTAGACAGCAAATGCAATTACCATTAGCTCCAATGGGACAGCAACAGGTGATGCTTCCTCAGCAGGTCACAGGTCAAGTAGTGAGCCAAAATAATACAGTACAGCAATTCCCATTGCGTGGTGAAGATGAAATGAATGATGAATGGTCGGACGACAGTTCAGACAGTGAGGAGTGCAAGCTTGCAGCGTCCCTAGAAGTAGATCAGAGGGGACCCTATGTAGAGGGAAAGGTAATGGGTCACAAGGTTTCATTTTTGGTTGACACAGGAGCTACACGCTCTACAGTCAGAAGTGCAGAGGTTCCGAAATTGCCACTTTCAGGGCATACCATAAGAGTGGTAGGAATAGCAAACCAGTATTTGACAAATCCGATCACAGATCCGGTGCAAGTTGAGATTGGCAACTTTCATGGACTGCATAAGTTTGTAGTCTGCGATTCAAGTCCCGTGTCCCTACTGGGAAGAGACTTACTGTGCAAAACGAAATGTTCGATTACCTGTTCCAATGATGGAATTGAGGTACAGACAAAGAGTGATGATGAAGGGGATGATGGTCAGTTCTCAGAGTTAGAGACAGAGACCGCGAATGAGGATTACCCTTTGATAAACTTATTCCTGATGCTTACAGTGACTGACTTACCTGCTGAGTTGCAGGGAACAGTGACAGAGAAAGTGTGGGACTTGACAGGAAAAGAAGTGGGGCTGATAAAAGGAGTGGAACCAGTTAAAGTACAAGTGAAGCCAAATGCAGTGTTTCCCCAGGTGCTGCAGTACCACATGGCACAAGATGTCCTTATTCAAGTGTCACAAATAATTGCGGATTTTGTGAAACAAGGAGTTCTGAAAGAGGTATTGAGCAGCCCATGTAATTCACCAATAATGGGTCTGAAAAAGCCTTGTGGGAAGGTTCGAATTGTGCAGGACTTGAGGAAAATAAACAAGATTGTGGTAAAATGTTGCCCCATAGTGTCGAACCCAGCAGTGATTATGTTTCAGGTCCCGTGTGATGCAGAATGGTTCACCGTTGTAGACTTGTCACAAGCCTTCTTTTCAGTGCCTCTTCATGAGGACAGACAATTTCTCTTCAGTTTCAAATTCCTGGACAAGGTGTACAGTTGGTCACCGTCCATCTTCAATGAGATATTGAAGAAGGATTTGGAGTCATTAGAACTGCCTTTCAGTTCGACTCTGGTGCAATACATTGATGACTTACTGATTGCGTCCAGAACAAAAGATGACTGCAGGTATGATACCATTGCCTTACTGAACCATTTGGGAAAGAACGGACATAAAGGGGGTCATTCTAAGTCTGGCGGGCGGCGGAGGCCGCCCGCCAGACTTCCCCCTCCGAAATACCGCTCCGCGGTCGAAAGACCGCAGAGGGTATTCTAAGTTTTTCCCTGGGCTGGCGGGCGGTCGCCAAAAGACCACCCGCCAGCCCAGGGAAAAACTCCCTTCCCACGAGGATGCCGGCTCGTAATCGAGCCGGCGGAGTGGGAAGGTGCGACGGGTGCTGTTGCACCCGTCGCGTATTTCACTGTCTGCCAAGCAGACAGTGAAATACTTGTAGGGGCCCTCTTACGGGGGCCCCTGCAGTGCCCATGCCAGTGGCATGGGCACTGCAGGGGCCCCCAGGGGCCCCACGACCCCCCTACCGCCATCCGGTTCCTGACGGGCGGACCGCCGGGAACTGGATGGCGGTAGGGGGGGGCGGAATCCCCTCGGCGGCGCAGCTAGCTGCGCCGCCTTGGAGGATTCCAAAGGGCGGCGGTACACTGGCGGGAGACCGCCAGTGTTGCCGGTCCGACCGCGGCTTTACCGCCGCGGTCGGAATGCCCTTGGGAGCACCGCCGGCCTGTCGGCGGTGCTCCCGCGGTCCTCCAACCCTGCGGTCATTGACCGCCAGGGTTGGAATGACCACCAAAGTGTCTCCAAAGAAGTTGCAGTATTGTCAAAAAGAGGTAAAATACTTAGGACACTTGATTGAGAGAGGGTCCAGGAGAATATCAAAGGAAAGGATGACAGCTATTCTGCAGATGAACCCCCCAACAACAAGAGAGATGTCAGGATGTTTTTGGGTAAGGTGGGCTACTGTCGCCAGTGGATACCCAACTTTTCAATTATCTCTAAACCATTGATAAAACTGACAGGCAAGGAAACTAAGGATGACCAGTATACCATAACTCTGTCCAAGGAAGAGCTTGAGTCATTCATGGAATTGAGGGAGTGCATGTGCAGGGCACCAGCTTTAGGTATGCCTGATTACACAAAGCTTTTTCTACTGTTTTGTCATGAACGTGATGCTTGTTCTTTGTCTGTCTTGGCACAGGTCCATGGAGGTGCAAACCGTCCTGTAGCATATTTTTCAGCTACCCTGGACCCAGTCACAGCAGCCTTACCGGGTTGTTTGCGCGCAGTTGCAGCAGTTGGTCAAAGCCACACGCAGTGTGAAAGCATAGTGATGGGACATCCCTTAACAGTAATGGTTCCGCATTCAGTTGAAATTCTGTTGACTCAAACTAAAACCCAGCACATGACAAATGCCCGACTTACCGGATATGAGACAATTATTTTGGGGTCACCAAATGTCTCCTTAAAGAGATGTACTGTATTGAACCCGGCAACTCTACTTCCTGTTGAAAGTACTGAGATAAATAATGAAGAGGGAGTGGAGCATGATTGTCTTGAGGTAACAGAACTATGTACCAAACCCCGACCTAACATTCAAGATACGCAGTTAAAAGAAAATGACTGCATTATGTTTGTTGATGGATCCTGTTTGAAAGACTCAGTCGGAATACTAAGAGCCGGTTAAGCTGTGTGTACAATTGCTGGTATTATTGAAGCTTCCTGGCTCGAGAGAGTGCATTCCGCACAAGTGGCAGAATTAATTGCCCTTACTAAAGCATGCCACGCATCTGAAAACCTGAAAGTCACTATTTATACTGACAGCAGATACAGATTTGGAATTGTACATGATTTTGGCCAATTGTGGTCACAGAGGGGTTTCATGACCTCTTCTGGTTCTCCAGTTAAAAATGGCGAACAGATTAAAGATTTGTTACATGCAATTCAGTTACCTCTTGAAATTGCTGTGGTGAAATGCAATGCTCATGTTAAATCACAAGACTTTGTGTCAATGGGAAACTGCTATGCAGATCAAGTCGCAAGGTTTTGCCCATTGAACTGTATATCGTTCAAGGATCAGTGGGAATTGTTACCACAAACTGAAAATGAAACTAGCTTGAACTTTGCATTAAGGGTGGTTGATTCACTAGATGAGTTAAAATCACTACAGGGTCGTGCTAGCAGAGAGGAAAAACGCTCCTGGCAGAGAATGCAATGTGTACAGAGGGCTGACGACTTGTGGGTCTCAGAGGAGGGGAAGCTGGTTTTGCCAAACAGTCTTCTGTCACAATTTGCAAGGCTTTATCATGGACAGGCACATCTTGGGAGAGATGCAATGATCAGGTTATTCAAAATTGACTGGTTTAACCCGAAATTCAGACAAGCCTCAGAGGTTACTTGTCACAGGTGCATCATCTGTCAACAGATGAATGCAGGAAAAGGGACTGTGGTAACTTTGAGCCACATAGGGAGAGCTGGCTGTCCATTCAGCAAGATGCAAATGGATTTCATTGAGATGCCTGTTGGTGGAGGATTGAGGTACGTGTTGGTGATTGTGTGTGTTTTCAGCCACTGGATTGAAGCTTACCCCACACGTAGGAATGACAGTCTCACAGTTGCAAAGCTGTTGCTTAGAGAACTAATACCCAGGTTCGGTTTTCCGGTCTCTTTAGAATCAGATAGGGGCAGACACTTCGATAATGAGGTGATTAAGATCTTGTGTGCTGCATTAGACATTGAACAGAAGCTGCATTGTAGCTACCGCCCTGAAGCATCAGGACTAGTAGAACAAATGAATGGTACCTTGAAGTCGAGAACGGCAAAAATGTGCACAGCTACCTATATGAAATGGCCAAATGCATTGCCCTTAGTGCTGATGTTAACGAGAAACACCTCTGATAAGAAGACAGGACTATCACCCCATGAAATCCTCATGGGCAGAGGTATGAGGCTACCCGCGGTACCTGCAAATGCTCTTGTGAATATCACGGATGATATGGTGTTGGACTACTACAAGGGTTTGGCTGATGTGGTTCGCTCTTTTTCCCACCAGGTGGAAGCCAACACATTGCCACCGATCAGTGATCCAGGTCATACCCTGCAAACCGGTGACTGGGTGGTTGTCAAGAAGCACGTGAGAAAGTCGTGTTTGGAGCTGCGCTGGAAGGGGCCATATCAAGTAATACTGCCAACAACCACTGCTGTGAAATGTGCAGGCGTTCCAAACTGGATACATGCCAGTTTCACAAAGAAGGTAACATGTTCGACTGATGAGGAACTTGAAGTTTCTGACTCAGCAATTCCAGAGAAGGAAGTCTCAGGGCCAGAAAATAGCCAAGGGGGAACTGAGACTACAGGAGAGCCCACTGAGAACAGCCTAGTCCCTCAAACAGTAAACGAGTTCGAGAGAGGTGACAGTGAGCCTATCTCAGTAGAGGCAACAGGAGAACTAAATCAAGGAGAGGTTCTCCCAGAAGTAGACGTGTACGGGTTAGAGCTAGAACATGTTACAGACCCAGAAGAAGAAGAAGGGGAAATAGTAGAGAGAGGTCAAAGCACACCGGCATCCCCTAAGCCAGTTGCAGGTCCGTTAAGAGAAAACACCATAGCACAAGAGGAGGGTGCTGTTCAGCGTCCTGAAAGGACAAGCAGGAAGAAGTCGCATAAAGGTGATAACCGGCCAGAGAAGCAGGCTGTGAAAGAAAAGGTCGTACCAGGTGAAACAATAGCGGAAGAAATCAATACAACCCGAGTTGAGGATCTAAGTGAAGGAGAATTGCAAAGTGAAAGCAGGTTGAAAAGAAAAAGAACCGCAAATAGAAGGTACGCAGGTCCTGAATGGGCATATGCAACGACATCTGAATGGCAACAAGAATTCTTAGTGTTCTGTTTTGATTGAGAAGTACCAGGCCAATACTACGGTACCTGAAATCAATCAGAGAAAGAGACTGTGTTAAAATTGAAATTGAAATCGAAAGCTGAAAAGCTGAAAAGGAGACTTATAAATTACCGGATGTGACACTGATAACCTGAATTGACTTTGAAACCCGATTATGACAAGCTGCTAACCTGATTGACAAAAGGGTCCTGGAGTGAGTGAAATGCTGTAAATACACGCAGAGAGAGAGAGACTTTGCATCAAGAAGAAGGAAAAAAAAAAAGGGAGCTTTTAATCGTCCTCAAGTTCATTGTTTGTTTTGCTTTGTTCTACTATCTGATTCTTTACAGACCATGGCTCATAACAGAGGTAGTAGCAAGAAGGGTACGGTATGTGGTTGGTTAAGCGTTGCATTAGGTATTGTGTGTGCGATAATAATTGTAGGTGTGATTGTGGGAATACCGTGGTTGGATAAGAAAGCAACTAACAATGCTTCAAAACCTGAGACTACAACACTAACACCGTGGGAAAAGTTTGAGCAAGATACAAAACACTTGCATGAGGGAACTAATTCAAAAGGAGAACTCTCCACTAACGTCTCCTATTGCTTACTGAATGAGTATGTTGAAACCATGGATGCGAGAAATTGTTATGTGTGCACAAAGATTCCTTTATCAGTGCAAGAAGGGGTCACTTATCATAGCTTGCCGTTAACATATGGGATAAGCTGTAGTTTGCTACTAACAAGATTCTATAATCAGGAGCATGTGCAATATTTCTACTCAAATTTGGATGTGGTGTTTGCTTTTGTGCCAGTGATTGAGTTTCTGAAAAAATTAGCTAAGGAGCATAGTATAAAAATAGTTAGAGGCTTCTTTGAACCGACACTTACATTTGGGACAGCTTATGCACACCGCAACAATCTGACTTGCTTATTAACACCTGTAAATAAAAGCTTCTCAGATCACACTGATGATAGACGCAAAGCATTGAAAGAGAGAATAGAAAAGGGACTAGAGAAACGCACGTATGCAAATGATTATGCTTACACTGCAATAAAGACACAAGGCAAATAAGCTATAGATGCATTACATGTAGGAAGGCTCTGTATATACAGGCCAAAATCTGATCATGACACTTTATTTGTGGGAACAAGTGAATGCAGGCATGTGTTTTTGTTTCAGAGTAAATGGACATTCATGTTAAATGGACAGGATACAGCGATCCCTGGGATCTATTATATCTGTGGACTTAATGCTTATTACTGTCTCCCTAAGGGATGGTATGGGACATGTTATTTGGGGATTGTTTTCCCAAAGATTTACCAGATTGATTACTTAAAGCAAATACCTAAAGCGTCTGAATTACAACATGCTAGACAAAAACGAGACAGCGGCTGCTGTTGTTGGTGACATATTTGGAGCCATAATAACTTCAGTAGGGGTTATTCTAAACTCCATAAAGATCCGAAAGTTGTCTACTATTTACAGGAGCTATACTCCTGATGGATACTGAACTTGCTGTGGAGAGAGCATGACTCTTCAAAATCGGCTTGCTTTAGACATTCTTTTAGCAAAGAGCGGCGGAGTCTGCAAGATGCTCAACTAGCGTCATTGTTGCTCGTTTATACCGGACAATAGTAAAAAGATTAGAGGTATGCTTACTAACCTAACTAGAGATAGTGCAGATTTGAAGGAACCTGGAGTGTGGGAGAAAGTGGGAAAAAGAATTTCCAGAGTAGGGAGCTGGTTTAGCAACATTTGGAATGGGGTTCTTGCAAAAATACTATTAGGTCTATTAATTGTTCTGGTCTGTTTATTAGGTTTATGGGGAGCATGCAATATTAATGAGAAAATTAAAAGAAATTGGACCAAGAGAAACAAGAGAAATGAGGAAAGTGAAAGGGAGAAAATGTTTAATGAAATTTGGGAAAGTTCACACAAGGGACAAGATGTTGAAAAAGCGCATTATGCGCAAGGTGAAAAACTAAAGGTGAAAGGTCGAAAGGGAAAGGTTTGTGTGATGACGAACGTCATCAGAGGAGGGACTGAGAGAGCGTATCTTATATAATCTATATTAACATGAAATGTTTATGAATTAATGTGTGATAATGCCGCATAGAAACTGTAGTAATGAATTTTTGCTTAAATATGCACTTGAAATGTGACCACGGGGAGTGGCCGCCAATGTATACGTGGACTAATAAAAATGACTAATGTTACGAATTGATATAAAGAATACGTTTTATACTAATTATTAATAATTGTGTTATTGAATTTGTGCTGAAATCCTTGTAGGCCTTAAGTTAGCATGAGCCGAAGCTTAGCTGCCTGGCTCTCATTTTAAATGTATTTTTCCTAACTTGCAGTGTGCTGACTCGCAAAAGGACATGACCCCTTGTTTTTCTTCAAACTAGAAGCTGAATGTAACCATAGTAGATTCGTTCCCATGAAATCCACATTGCTTGTAGAAAATATTAGACAAAATGAAACAGTGTAGATTACTTTAATGTACAAGGTCGTTCAAACTGGTGAAGACAATGGAGCTACTGACCAAAAGATGTGCAAAGAATTACAGAAGGATGAAATCATACCGGACGTGCTACCTCTGAAGACATCAATCATGTGGACCAATAAAAAGTCTGTAAAATAATATGGGGTGAAAGAATAATGACATAATCCGTTTTCTAATTGGGTAAAGATAGTGGGGTATAACCAATGACCAATAAAATTTTAGGGGAATGTACAACAAAAAAGGGATAAAAACCCATGACACGGGGAGCCATTTAGAATTAGGTAGGGAATGCTATTGATTTTATCCAGAAACTTTGTCACTCTGTTTGGTGACTTACTTTGGCTTTACTTAAACCATCCTTTTCTTAGATTGCCCATTTTACACTTTACCTCCTTACGAGGGAAGTGCCCTTTTTGCCCCGGAGTGATTTGACTGATGTCCTGAGGACGACGACTGAACTAAGTGCTGACCTGAACCTTGGAGGGTAACTATGACAATGAAACTGTAATTTGTCTGTTTGCTTTTCCTTTCTAGGTACCAACTGCTTACTTCTGACAGAGACCATAGTTAGATGTTTTCCAAATTGGTGTTCTAAATTGTTTACGCCGTATTATGTTTTGATGTTTGTGATTCTCACCTTAATTAAATCTTATCAAAGTGGACATATCGTGACTATGCTATTATGTTTCTTGGTTTTGAGATTAACACATCTGCTTTTAGAATTGTAACTAATAGGGAATAAAACTCATAAAATTCTACTAAACTGGTGTGGTTATTCATGACTGCAAGGTCATGGTAGTGTTTTGAATTGATTAATGACTTTGACTAAAGTGAAGTGTATTGTTGTGATAAATATTTATGACATTATTGACGTATTGATTGACATATTGATTAGCTATCTCGTCCTAAGGTGTCTCTCAACTGGGTCAAAAGATTCATTGGCCTAAAACGAGTCCTGATGTGTAATAAATTATCATAAAGGGACGCGTTAGCAGGGGTTTGGGGTTTTCACTTTTCATTTGTTGTAGCCATCTAAGAGGCCTGTGGTTAGTCTGAACTATGAAGTGCAAGCCAAAAAGTATGAACTCAGCTTCTCGAGGGCCCAAACCACTGCAAAGGCTTCCCTCTCTATGGCACTCCATTCGGTTCCCTAGGGAGTAGTCATCTGCTTATCAAAACAACAGGCTGATTATGTCCTTCTTCATTTTTTCTGGGCTAGGACCACTCCTACCCCCAGTTCTGAGGCATCTGTTTGGACAATAAACTACCTGGAGTAATCTGGAGCTTGTAGGACTTGAACAAACCACAAAGCATTGTCAGAGTACCTTGATTTGATTCCCTCAGGAGCAGAAGATAAATCCTCAGTCCCAAACAAGACTACTCACAACAAAATAGAATCTCCGTATTGAGCACCCTGGAAGGGGAATGGGATTTAGAGAGACTACCTCAGAGATGATGTTTCGTCAAATACTCAGGGGGTTATTACAACTTTGGAGGAGGTGTTAATCCGTCCCAAAAGTGACGGTAAAGTGACGGATATACTACCAGCCGTATTACGAGTCCAATATATCCTATGGAACTCGTAATACGGCTGGTGGTATATCCGTCACATTTGGGACGGACTAAGTTGTACTCCAAAGTTGTAATAACCCCCTCAGTCTGCTACCTCACGTCTTGTTTGACTGGATGTCGGCACCTGAAAAAACACATTCACAATTACTAGGGACACACTATTATATGTTACTATACTTTCCTATTAACAAACAATTAATTTTCTATGACATCCAATGTTATACTGACTCACCCTGAGCTCCTTGAAAATTTGCCTCTCTCTGTCTGTGTAACTGTTTATTATTGATATGATAATTAACTTCTTGAAATAGTTCTCAAATTAACACAAAGAGTTGTCTGCTTGTGATCTTGTGATGAGATTTTCTATTCTGAATGAGTTACTTTACACGTTCTTAATTATTCAGCAGGGTTGCTATATATATATAGTTAATAGTTATTTATGTTTGCATTAGGTGTGGTAAAGATTTCCTCTTGAATGTCTTTTAATTACTTTTTCTATCAAGAATAATTTGTGTGCCTTGTTGAAAAAAAGAATATTGAACTTCCTGTTGTAGATTGTTTAAGTTTTGTTGTTTGTATATTGTTGACTAGATTATTTAGTTTGTTGTTAGAATATCTTAGCATTCTTTGAATGTTCTTAATAGTTCAGTCCAGCCGAACACTCTTTAGAGCACTCAAAAAAACTTTCTGTATCCGCAAATCCTTTTACTCCATGAATTATTAATATCTGCAATTAACTTGTTATCTGTGAAAATATGTGAAGTCTAGTTTTCCTCACAAAAGACGTTTACCTCAAAAGACACGCTCTCTCTGTAAATCTGGATTCCTGTCAGATCACAGTTGAAGTGCAAAGCTCTCAAGCGAGGCATGCGTATCCTAGCAACTAAACTGAATGCAACACTAGAACTACAACTTAACCTTCTGGCTTCTTGTCGCCATATTGGATTCCTTTCTTTGGCCTTTTCTTTGTGACAAACACAGCACGACTCAGCAAACCTTCTTCCAACTAGGAGGTCGGTGTCTCCACTGTGGATACTTCTTTGCCTGCATTCTTATTGCTTTTCTTGGACTTTTCACCGTTACTGCATGGCAGGTTTGAAGGGTCTTGACAGTAGTCCCCCTCAAGGAACAGTTCTCTAATTTAGGTTTGTTTGGATAGGTTCTGTGGAAGTTATTTATTATTCTTGAGGCATGTACATAATTATGAGGTTCCCAAGATCGTTCTTCTGGACCATAACTTTTCCAATCAATTAGATAGTATAACTTGCCTTTTCTTATTTTGGAATTAAAATTTGATTGACCTCATACTCTTCTGCAGAGCTAATCTGAATAGGACTCGAAGGAGTGTTTAGATGTAAATTTGGAGGACTGTTCTTTAGCAAGAAAACATGAAAAACTGGATGTATTTTTAGATGTAATGGCAACTGTAATTTAACTGCTACTGGATTGATCATCTTGTCTACTTTAAATGGACCTATGAATCGTGGCTGAAATTTCTGGTTTCCTTTGAGATGTAAATGACGAGTAGATAACCAAACTCTGGCCCTCATTACGAGCATGGTGGTAAACACCGCACCGACGGCGGTAACAACCGCCAACAGTTGTGCGGTCTGGACCGCCAAAAAAGAACTACCTTAAACACAGGCAGCCTGAAAACCATTCACCGCCAGCAGAGGAGTGCCAATAACGACGGCAAAGCCCGCCCACAGTCCGACGGAAAGACCCGACCCGCCCATCAAATAATGAAGCACTAGACCGCCCTCAGTTCCGGGGCGGGAACCACCGCCATGCAGAGCCAGGTGAAAATGCACCAAATAAAAGAAAAACACTCACAAGAGGCACACACAACACACCGAAACAGAAATGGATAAAGAGTTACAGACCATGTCAACCCTGCTCCTTGCCATATACCTCCTCGACCGAGACCGCTGAGGAAGACGACGACGGTAAGTACTGCAACCACCTAAACAAGGGACGAAAGGGCACAGTCACATACGCACCCACCCCACAACGCACCCACAACGCTTCACAATAGCACAAGCCGACACAAGGCAAATCCAACCTGCCTAACGTACACACATGTGCCCAACACCCCCAACCAAAGAAATGGTAAACCACGGATCCTGAGTGTGCCATAAACAACACTGGCCACACATCAATTTTTATTCAGCTCAATGAGCAATATAAGTGCAACATAAGGCCAATGGCCGGTCCAGTGTACGTAGTCCGATGGGCCAAATGGGCCCCAAATTGACTCCCACAAGTGCAAAGGTACTCCACCTCATAGGGGCAACAATGGGGCCTCCAGGCACCTCAGGGAACAGGGGCATAGGGTGGTGGGGGTGGGGACTTATGACTGGGAAGGGGGCTTGTCCTAACGATTGGATGGTGTAGGGGGCTTGGATCTGGACTTTGACGCAGGTGGAGCAGACTTGGTCTGGGGTGCGGCAGATATTCCAGGGCCAGCACGGGGTCTCTTGCTCACAGGGGAGGTAGCCTGGGAATGGGAGGGGCGGACAAGGGTGGGCTGTGACGTGGGAGGAGTGGACAGGGCAAGGAGGTGGGCACGTTTAGGAATGAGATGGGGTGGGCCAGTGGGTTTGAATAGGTCTACACAGGATAGGAAAAGTTTCTTAGGGGCAATTGGGGTGGACATGGAGGAAGGCGTGGGATTGGAGGTAGAGGGAGTGGTCGTCTCAGGTGTAGGTGTGCATGACGTGGGTGCAGGTGACTGGACAGTATGCTGGGGTGTGGTGGCTGTGTGATGGGTTGGTGTTTTGGTGCGTTGGAGTGTCTTGGGAGGAGGGAGGTGGACACAGTTGGACAAGACAGGCTAGCAGTGTAAATGTATGTTGTCTGGGTGTCTGCAAGTCTGGTGAGTGTGCTGCATGTGTCAACTAAAGTAGTTGTGGTGAGTGCAGGTGTGGGTCTGGGGTGCATGAATGGATGTCTGATATTGTGGTGACTGCAAGAATAGGGTCAGCAACATTGAATGAGGGTGCAGTGCCTGTGGGTGTACATGTAGAGGGGATACACAGGGAGGCAGAAGATGCGGACACACTGGGGGAAGTGGATGTTAGTGTGTGTGCCTGTGTATGTTGGCTGTGTGTATGCCTGTGGTGGGAGGTGTGGTGCTTGTGTTTTGAAGTGTGCTTCTTGTGTGTTGAGGTGTGTGCCTGTGTGTCATAATGTGTGCTTTGGACGGGTGAAGGGAGTGGGGTGCTGGAAGGGGTAGAGGTTGTTGGAGGGGGGGAAGGAATGACCAGGGACACTGGCTGCCGTCAAAGAGGAGGCCAGAGCCAGAAAAGATCTCTGTAGGCCAGACACAGCACTGTGAATGTCATCCAGATAGGCATTGGTCTGCTGCACCCCTGATTCTAGCCCTTGGATGGTATTGACGATGGTTGTCTGCCCTACAGAGGTGGTTCTCAGGAGGTCAATAGCCTCCTCCGTGAGGGCAGAAGGGCTTACTGGGGCAGGGGATGAGGTGCCTGGGGCGAAGGAGACGCCCACCCTCCTGGGTGAGCGGGCACGGGCAACACGGTGGGGAGCAAATGGGAGGGCGGTGATGGTATGGGGGGTGGCAGAAGATGATACAGAATAGGTGGGCCCACTAGGGTCCGCCACCGCCAGGGAGCTCCCATCAGAGGAGGTATCAGAGTCACTACCTCCAGTGGTAGTTGCCTCCCCCGTGGTACTCCCCTCATCCTACAACACACTGGTCCCCTTGGCGTCGGACAACTCTGCCTCTGTGGAACCGCAGGCCACTGCATCCCCACTCACCGGTGCCTCAGGTCCCTCGCCAGATGATGCTGATGTACACAGACAACACAAGAGAACAGGGATGGGGAGACAAAACAGGAGAGACAATTGTAAATAGCTGAATGGAGGTTCATAAGTGGTTCACACATACACCCACCCTGCAACTTTCAGACCATGCAAAACCTGCCTCTATGCACATGGCTATGCCCCTGACTAGTGGCCACAACCCTGCTCTACAGCTATCCCCCACAGCACTGAAGGGACTGAAGTCCTGCAGCCCTGACCCTTATAACCCTACTCCCCACGGGGGCCATTTTGTAGATGGACATCAGTCAGAGTCCCTGCCACTAGACAGCATGCATACGACCGCACACACACACATCCATCAAGGAGCCAAAGTATGTTTTTTGTACTCACCCCCTTGTGACTGCTGTGCAGCCTTCAAGCGCCCATCCAGGTCCGGGTATGCCACCACCAGAATGCGTCGCATAAGGGGGGTCAGTGCCCAACGGGCACCCCTTCCTCGTTGGGAGGGCTTCCCCAGCTGGGCCTCACAGATCTTCCTCGCCCAGTGCCCCAGGTCCTCCCACCTCTTCCTTCAATGGGTGCTCCACCGGTTGTAGAACCCCAGGGTCCGTACCTCCTTGGCGATCGCCTGCCAAAGTCCCCTCTTCTGATGGGCGCTGACCTATATGGGACACACAGAAAAAGGAACACAGAGGTCAGGCAATGGCCATTACATACAGCTGGCTATGGGGGTCATTACAACCTTGGCGGGCGGCGGTAACCGTTGTGCGGCCACCAATGCGGCCGCAACTAGGCGGCCCGCATTATGACATTCCCGCTGGGCCGGCGGGCGCAAACCAAGTTTACGCCCGCCGGCCCAGCGGGAATGAGGCCGCAACATAGGAGCCGGCTCCTAATGGAGCCGGCGGTGTTGCGGCTGTGCGACGGGTGCAGTTGCACCCGTCACGCTTTGGCAGACAGTGAAAAGCTGGCTGGGGCCCTGTTAGGGGGCCCCTGCACTGCCCATGCCAGGGGCCCCAGGACACCCCTTACCGCCAGCCTCTTCCTGGCGGTGCAAACCACCAGAAACAGGCTGGCGGTAGGGGTGTCATAATCCCCAGGGCAGCGCTGCTTGCAGCACTGCCCTGGCGGATTATATCCGCCGGGGCTAAAACGGCGGGCCGGCGGTGCGACCGCGGCGCTTCCGCCGCGGTCGTAATAGGGCAGGAAGCACCACCAGCCTGTTGGCGGTGCTTCCGTCATTTTAGCCCTGGTGGTCTCAGACCGCCAGGGTCAAAATGACCCCCTATATGTCCACTATGGGACGGACATTTATAACAGCATAACAACACACACACAAGCAGCATGTCAGGAACCCTGGACTATACAGTGTCACTTGTGCACACATGTTTACAGCCCTCTACCACCATTACACACATCCATGCCCCCCAATCCTCCCACTCACCTGTACCTCTGGCCGACGTAGAGCTTGGCAGGGGCAGGACCCCATCCACGAGCTTCTCCAATTCCTCACTGGTGAAGGCCGGGCCCTTTCCCCTGCCACACGTGCCATTTCCATGAACAGAGGCAGGACACAGCAGCACACTCAGTGGAGTACCTGCATGCACAAAATCTGGGAGTCAAGTGAAGTTGGGGTGACAAGTTAGCGTACGCACCGCAGCGGTGTGCACCGTCACTGCAGGTGGCGATTATGACACGCTAAGAATACCCATTGACAACCATGTTAACCAATTAATTTGCGGACGGTGGTAAACACTGCCTTACGCTATTACGTCAAACGCTAGCGGTATGAGGTCACTTCCACCACAACACTTCTGGATTACAGAGGAAGATATTTTGGCCTTAACTACGCAGTTGTTAAATCCTCACCTGCCCCATGCAGGCCCTATTGTCCCAAAACACCCATAGGCATGAACCAATATACATTTGCTCACCTGAACAGTCCTGATGTATCATTGTGGACATGTTGCTACAATGTCGCACATACTATGCATATGTGTCGTCGACAATCATGCCAGCAGTGCTGAATAGGAAACATTGTGGGCATATGTATGTGTGTTCCTCACATGTGTTCTATACTCCTCCTAGGTACAGGCCCTTGTGGCGAGGGAGGGCCGCATCGGTGTACAGAACACTTGTTGATTTGAAGATCATGGTGGAGCTTCACATTATTATCAATTACAGACTCACTTGTGCTACTATTCATGAACTTTGTGCATTACTGGATCCAGCCCTGAGACTGGCTAATCGTAATCAGAATGCCATCCCTACTGAAGGGCAGGTGCTCTCTGCACTCCATTTCCTGGCCACGGGCTCATTTCAAGTGACAGTGGGCATGGGTGCAGGTTTTTCACAGCCAATGTTTAGCATTATACTGTCTAGATTCCTGAATGCATTTGTATGACACCTGCAGTCCTATGTGAGGTTTCCCCAAAGTGCTGATCTCCCTGCCATCAAGTCAGACTTCTATGCCTTTGCCAGCATACCCCATGTGATAGGTGCCATTGATGGAACCCACATTGCTATCATCCCCCCAAGAGTCAGTGAACAGGTGTACAGAAACAGGAAGAACTTTCATTCCATGAACATTCAATTGGTGTGTACTGCAGACCAGTACATCTCACATGTGAATGCCATGTTCCCTTGGTCAGTCCATGATTCCTTTGTGTTAAGGAACAGTAGTGTGCCACACAAGATAGAGCAACTACAAGGGGACAGAGGATGGATCATAGGTAGGTGTGTCTGACACTTATTGCCACATAGCAGACAGCCAGGCTGTCTTCCACTGAGGGTTGTCATTGACAGTCCTGTTTTGTCCCCTTTTTAGGTGATTCTGGCTACCCCAACATGCGTTGGCTCCTGACACCAGTGAGGAATCCTAGGACAGATGCAGAGAGGAATCACAATGAGGCCCATGGACGTACTAGGAGGGTAATAGAGCACACAATAGGTATCCTGAAGGCTAGATTTAGTTGCCTACATATCTCTGGCGGATCCCTGGCCTATGAACCTGAAAAGGTGTGTAGAATAGTCGTGGCCTGCTGCATGCTGCACAACGTGGCTTATAGGAATTCTATCTCCCTCTTGGAGGAGGAGGGTGCTATATATCCAGACCTGCTTCCTCAGAGATGGGGTGAGAGTGATGGTGATGATGAGGAAGGGGAAGATGTACATTCCAGGAACCAACTGATACAACTCTACTTCTAGTAACTATGTGGGACTAATCAATGAAATTGCTGTCTGTGCAGCATACTGTCAGTGTGCCTTTTCATCTAGGGGGATGTTGGGTCAATAGACCTTGCCACTGTGACCAGGTCTGCATAGGACATGTAACATTATGATAACATTGTTTGACAATTCTGTTGGCACAACCACATGTTATGAGTGGGGTGCAATTCCTGCTACTCAGATAAGAGTAAATGATTTATAAGACAATTGCATCCATACTTCAATTTGTTTTGACATAATGACAGGGGACATTGTAATTGGTGAACTGGTGTTTTATTTGGTGCAGGGATTACCCCGTGCAGTTTACAGTGATGGTAGTGGGCTACTGGTGGTTGTACAATATGGCAACATGGTTGCAGCATTTGTTGTCAGTAGTGGTATGTCCATCTGTCATTTCCAGTGTTTGGTGTTGTTTTTACACAGTTTGGTCGTTAGTTCAGTGGGACAATTGGGGGACAGTTCTTGCCAGAGTCACTTCTTTGAGGGGCCCTTGGTCTTGGCAGGTGTTCCTGTCCCATATCTTGGCCTGAGTGACCGTTTGGGTGCCTGGTGTCGGCCTGTACGGGTTGAGATGCAGGTCTCCTGTGTGTCCTGAGATGGTGGCACAAGTCCAGTTGCTGCTGCTGATGTTGTTGCCTGGTCTGTATCTTGGCCTGAATGTAGGGGCTTCCTTGTCTGTGGGGGCCTCAGGCTGTGCTGGGACAAGGTGCAGCAGCGCTTCTGCTATGGCGGCCATTGTGAAATTGTGCAGTTTCCACTGCTCCATGGCCTCTTGGTGGTGTGCTACCTGCATCCTTTGACTCTGCTCCAGGGTGGACACTATCTGGGCCAATCTGTCCTGGGTATGGTGGCATGCTCCTAGGACCTCAGAGATCACGTCCTGGGCTCCAGCATCCATCCTGTGGCCTCCCCCATGGGCCACTGCTGCCCTCCCACTGGTCCTAGCCCCCTGTGCCTGTGTCACCTGCACAGGTTTGGCGGTACCACTTATACTGTGGCCATTGTCTTTCCTTCCTGTTGGTACGGGCTGACTGTGGCCTCTGTCCATGTGTTCCACCAGTCTGTGGCTTGGATACACAGGTGTGGGGATGGTTACCCTAGGCTGATTTTGTTGGCTAGGTGGAAGGGGTGTCAGTGGTGTCCTGGGTGGGGCTGCTGGATGGTGACAGTCCAGGACTGTGTGAGGGACCAGGTTGTTTGTCAATGTCCAGGGTTCTATCTCCAGTGTCCTGGGTGGTACCTCTGTCTCCCTGTGGGGCACTGTCACTGCTTGTCCTGTCCGTCAGGGTGGCATGGGTGGTGGTGCCTGTTGGGGGGAATGGACATGTCTGTTACAATTGCATGATCAGATCGGGTGCACAAGTCTGGGCTGTTTTGTGCAGGATTTCACACTTTGGGACCATGCAGGGTGCCTTTGTGAGGTTTGCATTGCATTTTGCTTAAGATGTGGAGGTGCATTGTGGGTGGTGTAGTGCTTTTGGGATTCCTTGCAGGGGTAGGTAGCTGTGCACGGGGAGGGATGTGGGCCTGTTAGTGGGTTTGTGGGCATGCAGAGTGACTGGGTGTTGTGAATGTGGGCTGGATGGGGTAGTGGTCCTGGGGGCTGTTGGAGGGGTGGGGTGGTGCATGCATTACAGGTGTGATGGAAATGGGGTAATTGTAGACAACTTACCCGAGTCCATTCCTTCACTGAGTCCAGTGAGTCCCATAGGGTGCAGGATGGCCAATACCTTTTCTTCCCAATCAGTGTAGTCGGGTGGTGTTGGTGGAGGTCCTCCCCAGTCTTCTGGACTGCAATGTTGTGCCGGGATGCCATGGACCTCATCTTCCCATGCAGGTCATTCCATCTCTTGTGGATGTCGTCGCTCATGTGTGGATGGTGTCTCACTGCATTGACCTTGTTCACTATTGTCTGCCATAGCTCCATCTTCCTGGCGATGGGTGTGTGCTGGACCTGTGCCCAGAATAACTGTGGCTCGACCTTCAATATCTTGTCCACCATGGTCCTTAGCTCCCTTTCTGTGAAGCATGGGTGTTTGGGGGGTGCCAGGGTGTGTGTTGTGAATGGTGTCTTGTGTGGATCTAAGAGAGGATGCTCTTGTGTAGTTGGGTGTATGTATTGTGTATTGTGGCGTTCGGTGTCTGCTTCTGGGGTTCTCTGTATCAGTTGTCCCAATTTTGTTGCAAAGGATTGTGGGGTGTGTCTGTGAGTGTTTTATAGTGTTGTGGATGTGTGTCAGGTGTGTGGGTTGCGAACTTGCCAATGTGTGCATTTCTTACTGTTGGGTCCACTTGCTGGCTGTGGCGGTCTGTACCGCCAATGGTCGTTTGGCTTCTACTGACCGCCACAGTTATTTTCCCTGAAAAGTACTCCTAAACTTTCTAAAAGTTTCAAAAAGTTTCAAAAAGTTTTTTTCTGTTCTTCTCACTGTCTCTAAACCTTCTTCTATCATGTCTGATGAAGGAACTTCTCTTAAAATGGTCAATACAACATATGACAATCTTAACTTTAAGAGCCTAAGGAGTCTCTGCATTGATAGAGGTTTAGTGGTAGGAAAGAACCCTTCTAGAGAATTTCTGTCTAACATGCTTATTGAGAATGATAAGTCCCAGGGTGGCACCTCATCTGAAAAGTTGGTAGATAGCTCACACTCTGACTCAGGGGAGCCCCTTGAGGGAGTGGTACAGGGTTCTCTTCCTAATCTGCCCCTTAGCAGACCACCTAGCAATGCTGGTAGTAATAGAGGCTCCCATCATAGTAGGGATGTTTTTGTTCCTGAAGTCCAGGTTGTTAGAGTGCAAGCTGTTAGAGGCAGGTCTCCCTCTGTTGAATCCAATATTTCTTCTGTGTCCAAGCATTCCCACCCCACCCACCCTCAAGGCAAATTGTTAGAAATGGAACTCAATAAGTTGAGAGTGGAAGAGACCAGACTGAAGCTTAAACAGCAACAGCTGGCTCTAGACAGGGAATCCCTAGATCTGGAGAGGGAGAGACAGAGGTTGGGGTTTGGACCCCATGGTGGCAGCAGCAGTATTCCTGATAGCAATCCTGTGAGAGAGCATGATTCCAGGAATCTGCACAAGATAGTTCCCCCTTACAAGGAGGGGGATGACATTAACAAGTGGTTTGCTGCACTTGAGAGGGCCTGTATGGTACAGGGGGTCCCTCAAAGGCAGTGGGCTGCTATCCTATGGCTATCTTTCAATGGAAATGGTAGGGATAGGCTCCTTACTGTTAGAGAAAGTGATGCCAATAATTTTGCAGTTTTGAAGGATGCATTCTTGGATGGATTTGGCTTAACCACTGAACAATACAGGATTAAGTTCAGAGAAACCAGAAAAGAGTCCTCACAAGACTGGGTAGACTTTGTTGACTATTCAGTGAAGGCCTTGGAGGGGTGGTTACATGGCAGTAAAGTTTCTGACTATGAAAGCCTGTACAATCTAATCCTAAGAAAGCATATTCTGAATAACTGGGTGTCTGATTTGTTACACCAATATCTAGTGGACTCAGATCTGACCTCTCCCCAAGAATTGGGAAAGAAGGCAGACAAATGGGTCAGAACAAGTGTGAACAGAAAAGTTCATACAGGGGGTGACAAGGTGTAGGAAAGTACCATCTTGCCTGGCATGTTACCCCCATTTTTAATTAAGTGTCAGTTTGTTTTTGCCTGTCTCAGTGGGATCCTGCTAGCCCGGACCCCAGTGCTCATAGTTTGTGGCCTGAATGTGTTCCCTATGTAGTGGCTACCTGTGTCACAGAGGCTCTGCTAACCGGAACCTCAGTGCTTATGCTCTCTCTCTCCTTAAAATTGTCACTGCAGGCTAGTGACCATTTTTACGAATTTTGATTGGCACACTGGAACACCCTTAGAATTCCCTAGTATATGGTACCTAGGTACCCAGGGTACTGGGGTTCTAGGAGATCCCTATGGGCTGCAGCATTTCTTTTGCCACCCATACGGAGCTCAGACAATTCTTACACAGGACTGCCACTGCAGCCTGAGTGAAATAACTCCCACGTTATTTCACAGCCATTTTACATTGCACTTAAGTAACTTATAAGTCACCTATATGTCTAACCCTCACTTAGTGAAGGTTAGGTGCAAAGTTCATATAGGTTGGGGACAAATCTAAAAATTAGTCTACATCAGGCCCACAACAACACTCTGGTGGGGGTGGTGGGTCCAAATCCTCTTCTAATCAAGTCAAAAAGCCTTGGTGCTATTTATGTAAAGTAAAAGGCCATTGGACAACTGATGCCAGTTGTCCAAAGAAAAGCACCAAACCTCCCACTACCACAACCCCTACTGCAACCTCTAGTGCCCCTAGTAATAGCAGTGGTGGTGGGAGAAAACCTACTAATAGCCAATCCAAAGGAGTAGCTGGGCTCACTTTTGGTAATTTAGTTGGGGTTGGTCGTGTTAGGGAGACCACAGAGGCTGTGTTAGTCTCTGAAGGTGCCATTGATTTGGCCACCTTGGTTGCTTGTCCCCTTAATATGGATAAGTACAAGCAACTTCCCTTAATCAATGGTGTTGAGGTTCAGGCCTCCAGGGACACAGGTGCCAGTGTTACCATGGTGATAGAGAAACTGGTACACCCTGAACAACACCTACTTGGTCACCAGTACCAAGTGACAGACGCTCATAACAACACTCTTACCTACCCCATGGCTGTTGTGAATCTCAACTGGGGTGGGGGGGTTACAGGTCCAAATAAAGTTGTGGTTGCCTCAGATTTACCTGTAGACTGTCTACTAGGGAATGATTTAGAGACATCAGCTTGGGCAGAAGTGGAGTTGGAGGTTCATGCAGCAATGCTGGGCATTCCTGGGCATATTTTTGCTTTGACAAGGGCTCAGGCCTAAAAGCAAAAAGGACAGGGTGACTTGGATCCTGGAACAATGGACCAAGTGCTCCCTAAAGCTAGGGGTAGCAAGGCTAAATTTCTACCCACTATCCCTCTCTCTACAGATGATTCAACTTCTGAGGAAGAAGAATTTCCACCCTGTGCAGAACCTTCACCAGAGGAGCTGGCAGCAGACACTGCTGAGCTTTTGGGTGGAGGGGGGCCTGCCAGGGAGGAGCTGAGTGTGGCACAGCAATCCTGTCCCACATTAGAGGGTCTCAGACAGCAAGCTGTCAAGCAGCAAAATGGGGATGTCAGTGACTCACATAGAGTTTACTGGGAGGCCAACCTCTTGTACACAGAGGCAAGGGACCCAAAACCTGGAGCAGCCAGGAGATTGGTCATTCCCCTGCAGTACAGAGAGTTCCTCCTAACTCTGGCACATGACATTCCTTTGGCTGGACATTTGGGTCAGATTAAAACATGGGAAAGGCTTGTCCCCCCTGTTTCACTGGCCTAGGATGTCAGAGGACACAAAAGATTTTTGTAAGTCTTGCGTGACCTGCCAAGCCAGTGGCAAGACTGGTTGCACTCCAAGGGCTCCCCTTATTCCACTACCTGTGGTTGGGGTTCCCTTTGAAAGGGTAGGGGTTCACATAGTTGGCCCCCTTGACCCTCCTACTGCTTCAGGCAATAGGTATATCTTTGTGGTAGTGGACCATGCCACAAGATATCCTGAAGCAATTCCTCTAAGGACCACTACAGCACCTGCAGTGGCAAAAGCCCTTCTGGGAATATTTTCCAGGATGGGTTTTCCAAAAGAGGTTGTATCAGACAGGGGTAGCAACTTTATGTCTGCATACTTGAAGGCCATGTGGAAGGAATGTGGTGTAACATACAAATTCACCACACCTTATCACCCACAAACAAATGGACTGGTAGAGAGATTTAACAAAACTCTCAAAGGAATGATAATGGGACTCCATGCAAAACTCAGGAGGAGATGGGATGTCCTGTTACCTTGCCTCCTTTTTGCTTACAGGGAGGTACCCCAGAAAGGAGTGGGCTTCAGCCCCTTTGAACTCCTATTTGGGCACCCTGTAAGAGGTCCTCTAACACTTGTGAAGGAGGGTTGGGAACAACCTTTAAAAGCTCCTAAGCAAGATATAGTGGACTATGTACTTGGCCTAAGATCCAGAACGGCGGAGTACATGAAAAAGGCCAGTAAAAACCTTCAGGCCAGCCAAGAGCTCCAAAAGCAATGGCATGACCAGAAGGCTGTTCTGATTCAGTACCAACCAGGACAGAAGGTGTGGGTATTGGAGCTTGTGGCCCCAAGAGCACTCCAAAATAAATGGAGTGGACCCCATCTCATTGTTGAAAAGAAGGGCGAGGTCACCTACTTGGTTGACCTGGGCACTGCCAGGAGTCCCCTTAGGGTGCTCCATGTCAATCGCCTAAAACCCTACTATGACAGGGCTGATCTCACCCTGCTCATGGCAACAGATGAGGGACAGGAAGGAGAGAGTGACCCTCTCCCTGATCTCTTCTCTTCCACAGAAGAGGATGCTCTAGTGGAAGGTGTAGTTTTGGCAGAAGGTCTTACTGCTGAGCAAAAAGACCACTGCATAAATCTCCTAGGTCAGTTTGCTGAACTCTTTTCAACTGTGCCAGGCACCACATCTTGGTGTGAGCACACAATAGATACTGGAGACAGCATGCCTGTCAAAAGTAAAATCTATAGGCAGCCTGACCATGTCAGGGAATGCATAAAACAAGAAGTTCAGAAAATGCTTGAACTAGGAGTGGTTGAACATTCTGAAAGCCCATGGGCCTCTCCTGTGGGGCTTGTACCAAAGCCTCACTCAAAAGATGGGAAAAGAGAGATGTGGTTTTGTGTACATTACAGAGGTCTCAACCAGGTAACAAAAACTGATGCTCACCCTATACCCAGGGCAGATGAGCTCATAGATACCCTGGCATCTGCCAAGTATCTAAGCACCTTTGATTTGACTGCAGGGTATTGGCAGATCAAGTTATCAGAGGATGCTTAAGCAAAAACTGCATTTTAAACTATTGGAGGGCACTACCAATTCACAGTAATGCCCTTTGGTTTGAAAAATGCACCTGCCACTTTTCAGAGGTTGGTGAATACAGTCCTGCAGGGGTTGGAGGCTTTTAGTGCAGCATATCTGGACGATATAGCTGTCTTTAGCTCCACCTGGGATGATCACCTGGTCCACCTGTGGAAAGTTTTGGAGGCCCTGCAAAAGACAGGCCTCACTATCAAGGCTTCAAAGTGCCAGATAGGGCAGGGGAAAGTGGTTTATCTGGGACACCTGGTAGGTGGAGAACAGATTCCACCACTTCAGGGGAAAATCCAACCATCATGGATTGGGTTCCCCCCACAACTCAG
Source organism: Pleurodeles waltl (assembly GCF_031143425.1). Lineage (NCBI taxonomy): Eukaryota > Metazoa > Chordata > Amphibia > Caudata > Salamandridae > Pleurodeles > Pleurodeles waltl. The sequence goes on from NC_090443.1 coordinate 192,375,972, forward strand.
ACCCAGGTGAGAGCCTTCCTAGGCCTCACTGGGTATTACAGGAGATTCATTAAAAACTATGGCTCAATTGCAGCCCCACTTAATGATCTCACTTCCAAGAAGATGCCTAAAAAGGTACTGTGGACAGCTAGCTGTCAGAAAGCTTTTGAGGAGCACAAACAGGCCATGTGCACTGCACCTGTCCTAAAAAGCCCATGTTACTCCAAGAAATTCATTGTTCAAACTGAATTAGGGGTAGGGGCAGTCTTATCACAACTTAATTCTGAGGGCCAGGATCAACCTGTTGCTTTTATCAGCAGGAGGTTGACCCCTAGAGAAAAGCGTTGGTCTGCCATAGAGAGGGAGGCCTTTGCTGTGGTCTGGGCACTGAAGACGTTGAGGCCATACCTGTTTGGCACTCACTTCATTGTTCAGACAGACCCCAAACCTCTACTTTGGCTAAAACAAATGAAAGGTGAAAACCCTAAATTGTTGAGGTGGTCCATATCTCTACAGGGAATGGACTATACAGTGGAACATAGACCTGGGAGTACCCACTCCAATGCAGATGGACTCTCCAGATATTTCCACTTAGACAATGAAGACTCATAAGGTCATGGCTAGTCTTATTGTCCTTCGTTTGGGGGGTTGTGTAGGAAAGTACCATCTTGCCTGGCATGTTACCCCCATATTTCACTGTATATCTGTTGTTTTAGTGTATGTGTCACTGGGACCCTGCCAGCCAGGGCCCCAGTGCTCATAATTGTGCCCTGTTTATGTTCCCTGTGTGATGACTAACTGTCTCACTGAGGCTCTGCTAACCAGAACCTCAGTGGTTATGCTCTCTCTGCTTTCGAAATTGTCACTAACAGGCTAGTGACCAATTTCACCAATTCACTTTGGCATACTGGAACACCCTTATAATTCCCTAGTATATGGTAATGAGGTACCCAGGGTATTGGGGTTCCAGGAGATCCCTATGGGCTGCAGCATTTCTTTTGCTACCCATAGGGAGCTCTGACAATTCTTACACAGGCCTGCCACTGCAGCCTGAGTGAAATAATGCCCACGTTATTTCACAGCCATTTACCACTGCACTTAAGTAACTTATAAGTCACCTATATGTCTAACCTTCACCTGGTGAAGGTTGGGTGCAAAGTTACTTAGTGTGTGGGCACCCTGGCACTAGCCAAGGTGCCCCCACATCGTTCAGGGCAAATTCCCCGAACTTTGTGAGTGCGGGGACACCATTTCACGCGTGCACTATACATAGGTCACTACTTATGTATAGCGTCACAATGGTAACTCCGAACATGGCCATGTAACATGTCTAAGATCATGGAATTGTCACCCCAATGCCATTCTGGCATTGGGGGGATATTTCCATGATCCCCCAGGTCTCTAGCACAGAACCCGGGTACTGCCAAACTGCCTTTCCGGGGTTTCACTGCAGCTGCTGCCAACCCCTCAGACAGGTTTCTGCCCTCCTGGGGTCCAGCCAGGCCTGGCCCAAGAAGGCAGAACAAAGGATTTCCTCAGAGAGAGGGTGTTACACCCTCTCCCTTTGGAAAAAAGGTGTCAGGGCTGGGGAGGAGTAGCCTCCCCCAGCCTCTGGAGATGCTTTGATGGGCTCAGATGGTGCCCATCTCTGCATAAGCCAGTCTACACCAGTTCAGGGATCCCCCAGCCCTGCTCTGGCGCGAAACTGGACAAAGGAAAGCCTGACCTGCACCTCCCAGGGGAGGTGCCCAGAGCTCCTCCAGCGTGCCCCAGACCTCTGCCATCTTGGATTCAGAGGTGTGCTGGCACACTGGACTGCTCTGAGTGGCCAGGGCCAGCAGGTGACGTCAGAGACTCCTTCTGATAGGCTCTTACCTGTCTTACTAGCCTATCCTCCTTCCTAGGTAGCCAAACCTCCTTTTCTGGCTATTTAGGGTCTCTGCTTTGGGGAATTCTTCAGATACCGAATGCAAGAGCTCACCAGAGTTCCTCTGCATCTCCCTCTTCGCCTTCTTCCAAAGGATCGACCGCTGACTGCTCAGGATGCCTGCAAAACAGCAACAAAGTAGCAAAGACGAATACTGCAACCTTGTATGGCTTCATCCTGACGGCTATCTCGCCTGTTTCCTGGTGGTGCATGCTCTGCGGGTAGCCTGCCTCCTTCTTGCACCAGGACCTCTGAAGAACTCTCCCGTGGGTCGACGGAATCTTCCCCCTGCAACCGCAGGCAACAAAAAACTGCATCACCGGTCCTCTGGGTCCCCTCTCAGCACGACAAGCGTGGTCCCTGGAACTCAGCAACTCTCTCCAAGTGACTCTCACAGTCCAGTGACTCTTCAGTCCAAGTTTGGTGGAGGTAAGTCCTTGCCTCCCCACGCCAGACTGCATTGCTGGGTACCACGTGATTTGCAGCTGCTCCAGCTTCTGTGCACTCTTCCAGGATTTCCTTTGTGCAAAGCCAAGCCTGGGTCCCCGACACTCTAACCTGCTGTGCACAACCTTCTGAGTTGTCCTCCGGCATCGTGGGACTCCCTTTTGTGACTTTGGGTGGACTCCAGTTCACTCCTATTCTAAGTGCCTGGTCCGGTACTTCTGCGGGTGCTGCCTGCTTCTGTGAGGGCTCCTTGACTGGCTGGGTGCCCCCTCTCTCTCCTCATCCAAGTGGCGACATCCTGGTCCCTCCTGGGCCACAGCAGCATCCAAAAACCCTAACCGCGACCGTTGCAGCTAGCAAGGCTTGTTTGCTGTCTTTCTACGTGGGAACACCTCTGCAAGCTTCTTCACAACGTGGGACATCCATCCTCCAAAGGGGAAGTTCCTAGTCCTCTTCGTTCTTGCAAAACACCAAGCTTGTTCCATCTGGTGGCAGCTTCCTTGCACCCTCAGCTGGCATTTCCTGGACATCTGCCCACTCTCGACACGGTCGCGACTCTTGGACTTGGTCCTCTTCTCTTACAGGTACTCAGGTCCGGAAATCCACTGTTGTTGCTTTGCTGGTGTTGGTTTTCCTTGCAGAATCCACCTATCACGACTTCTGTGCTCTCTGGGGGTTGTAGGTGCAGTTCACACCTACCTTACCGGGTCTTGGGGTGGGCTATTTTTCTAACCCTCACTGTTTTGTTACAGTCCCAGCGACCCTCTACAAGCTCACATAGGTTTGGGGTCCATTCGTGGTTCGCATTCCACTTTTGGAGTATATGGTTTGTGTTGCCCCAATACCTTTGTGCTCCTATTGCAATCTACTGTAACTTTACACTGCTTGCATTACTTCCTTTTGCTATTACTGCATATTTTTGGTATTGTGTACATATATCTTGTGTATATTTGGCATCCTCATACTGAGGGTACTCACTGAGATACTTTGGCATATTGTCATAAAAATAAAGTACCTTTATTTTTAGTATATCTGTGTATTGTGTTTTCTTATGATATTGTGCATATGACACCAGTGGTATAGTAGGAACTTTGCATGTCTCCTAATTCAGCCTAAGCTCCTCTGCTATAGCTACCTTATATCAGCCTAAGCTGCTAGAAACACCTCTTCTACACTAATAAGGGATAACTGGACCTGGTACAGAGTGTAAGTACCCCTTGGTACCCACTACAAGCCAGGCCAGCCTCCTACATGTTTTATTTGGACTGTTTATTTTATGGTATTATTTAATTGCTTCTGCAGTCCTTATAATATGGTGGCTAATTCCTTTACATCAATTCCTTCTGCTGTTCTATTCAGGAGGTAATCTGACTTCCCCGTAAATTAGGGAGGGCACATTAATCTGTCAGAGTACCTTGATTTGATTCCCTCAGGAGCAGAAGATAAATCCTCAGACCCAACCCAGACTAAATCAAATCAAATCATTAACATTTATAAAGCGCGCTACTCACCCGTGCGGATCTCAAGGCGCTAGGGGGAAGGGGGGGGGTTACTGCTGCTCGAAAAGCCAGGTTTTTAGGAGTCTCCGGAATGCGGAGTGGTCCTGGGTGGTCCTGAGGCTGGTGGGGAGGGAGTTCCAGGTCTTGGCTGCCAGGAAGGAGAAAGACCTCCCACCCGCCGTGGAGCGGCCGATGCGAGGGACGGCAGCGAGCGCGAGGCCAGAGGAACGGAGGAGGCGGGTGGGGACGTAGAAGCTGAGGCGTCGGTTGAGGTATTCCGGTCCCTTGTTGTGGAGGGCTTTGTGTGCGTGGGTGAGAAGTCGAAAGGTGATCCTTTTGCTGACTGGGAGCCAATGCAGGTGTCTCAGGTGTGCAGAGATGTGGCTGTTGCGGGGTACGTCGAGGATGAGGCGGGCCGAGGCATTTTGAATGCGTTGCAGGCGATTTTGGAGTTTGGTGGTGGTCCCAGCGTAGAGGGTGTTGCCGTAGTCCAGGCGGCTCGTGACGACAGGCGGCTCATGACGAGGGCGTGGGTCACGGTTTTTCTAGTGTCGGCGGGGATCCAGCGGAAGATCTTGCGAAGCATTCGGAGGGTGAGGAAGCAGGCGGAGGACACGGCGTTGACTTGTTTGGTCATGGTGAGAAGGGGGTCCAAGATGAAGCCGAGGTTGCGGGCGTGGTCTGTGGGGGTCGGTGCGGTGCTGAGGGCCGTGGGCCACCAGGAGTCGTCCCAGGCGGACGGGGTGTTGCCGAGGATGAGGATTTCCGTTTTGTCAGAGTTCAGCTTTAGGTGGCTGAGCCTCATCCAATCTGCGACGTCCTTCATACCCTCTTGTAGGTTGGTCTTGGCGCTGGCGGGGTCCTTGGTGAGGGAGAGTATAAGTTGAGTGTCATCGGCGTAGGAGGTGATGATGATGTCGTGCTTGCGTACGATGTTGGCGAGGGGGCTCATGTAGACATTGAAGAGTGTCGGGCTGAGCGATGAGCCTTGAGGTACGCCGCAGATGATCTCGGTGGGGTCTGAGCGAAACGGTGGGAGGTAAACTGTTTGGGAACGGTTTGAGAGGAAGGAGGCGATCCAGTCCAGGGCCTGGCCTTGGATCCCAGTGGAGCGGAGGCGGGTGATTAGGGTGCGGTGACAGACGGTGTCGAAGGCCGCCGAGAGGTCGAGGAGGATGAGGGCGACTGTTTCACCGTTGTCCATCAGGGTTCTGATGTCGTCTGTGACTGAGATGAGGGCGGTTTCCGTGCTGTGGTTGGTTCGGAATCCAGTTTGTGAAGGGTCGAGCAGGTTGTTGTTTTCCAGGAAGGTGGTCAGCTGTTTGTTGACGGTCTTCTCTATTACCTTGGCTGGGAAAGGCAGGAGAGAGAAGTTTTTCAGGTCGCTCGGGTCAGCCGTAGGTTTCTTTAGGAGGGCGTTGACTTTGAAGTGTTTCCAGCATTCGGGGAAGGTAGCAGAAGAAAAAGAAGAGTTGATGACGGCCTGGAGGTGCGGGGCGATGATGTCGTCGGCTTTATTAAAGATGAAGTGAGGGCAGGGGTCCGAAGGGGCGCCGGAGTGGATAGAGTTCATGATGGATTTGGTTTCTTCAGTGTTGATGTGGGTCCAGTTGTTGAGGGTGAAGGCCGGGGGTGAGGGTTCGGTGATGTTAGGTTGGGTCTGGTGTCCGAAGCTGTCGTGGAGGTCGCTGATCTTGCGATGGAAGAAGGTGGCGAGGGATTTGCAAAAATCCTGTGAGGGCTTGACGGCGTTTGCTTTGGCGTTGGGGTTGGAGAACTCCTTGACGATGCTGAAAAGTTCTCTGCTGTTGTGGCTGTTTTTGTCCAGTCTGTCGGTGAAAAAGTTCTTTTCGCAGCGCGGATCAGGTGGTGGTGTTTGCGGGTAGCGTTCTTCAGGGCGGTCATGTTGTCAGCGGTGTGGTCCTTGCGCCAGGCCTTCTCGAGGGTGCGACAAGTTTTCTTGCAGAAGACTACTAGCAATGAAATAGAATCTCTGTACGGAGCACCCTGGAACGGGAAAGGGGAATGGGATTTAGAGAGACTGCCTCAGAGATGATGTTTCGTCAAATACTCAGTCTGCTACCTCACGTCTTGTTTGACTGGATTTCCGCACCTAAAAAATCACATTCACAGTTACTAGGGACACATTATTATACTGTACTTTCTTATTAACTAACAATTAATGTTCTCTGACAGCCAATGTTATACTCACCCTGAGATCCCTGAGGATTTGCCTCTCTCTGCCTGTGTAAATGTTTATTATTGATATGATAATGAACTTCTTGAAATAGTTCTCAAATTAACACGAAGAGTTATCTGCTTCTTGTCTCTTGTGATGAGATTTTCTATGCTGAATACGTTTATTTACACGTTCTTCATTTTTCAGCAGGGTTGCTATATATATATATATATATATATATATATATATATATATGTGTGTAAAAAAAATATTATATATATATATATATATATAGATATATATAGAGATATTTATGGTTGCATAAGGTGTGGTAAAGATTTCCTCTTGACTGTCTTTTAATTACTTTTTCTATCAAGAATAATGTATGTACCTTGTTGAAAAAATGCGTATTGAACTTCCTGTTGTAGATTTTTAAAGTTTTGTTGTTTGTATATTGTTGACTAGATTATTTAGTTTGTTGTTAGAATATCTTAGTATTCTTTGAATGTTCTTAATAGTCCACTCCAGCCGAAAACTCTTTGGAGCACTAGAAAAAACTTTCTGTATCCGTAAATGCTTTTACTCCATGAATTATTATCTGCAGTTAACTCGTTATCTGTAAAAATACATGCGAAGTCTAGTTTTCCTCACAAAAGACGTTTACCTCAAAAGACATCTCTGTACATCTGGATTCCTGTCAGATCAGAGTTGAAGTGCAAAGCTCTCAAGCGGCGTGCGCTTATCCTAGCAACTAAATTGAATGCAACCCTAGAACAACAACTTAACCTTCTGGCTTCTCGTCAGCCATCTTGGATTCCTTTCTTTGGCCTTTTCTTTGTAACAAACGCAGCACGACTCAGCAAACTTTCATCCAGTTAGGACGTCACTGTCTCCACTATGGATACTTCTTTGCCTGCATTCTTATTGTTTTTCTTGGGCTTTTCACCGTTACTGCATCACAGGTTTGAAGGGTCTTGATAACCATTCTTCAGAGAGTCAAAGGCCTTTTGACAACTCACTGTCAAGATAATGTTTTTCGGCATTTTCTTGGAGTTTAACTCTGTGAGGGGGCAATTATGGTGCCATAATCTTTCACAAATCTCCTATATTACCCAGTCAAGCCAAGGAATGCCCTGACCTGTGCCTGGGTTGTGGAAGCTTCCCAAGCCAGAATTGTCTAAATCTTGGGCTGGAGAGGTTGAACTTGTCCTCCACCAAACAGGTGACCAAAGTAAACAACTTTACCCTGCCATATCTGGCACTTACTGGCCTTGATAGTGAGGCCTGACTTTTGCAGAGCGTCAAGAACCTTCTCTAGGTGGATCAGGTGATCCTGCCAGGTGGAGCTATAGACAGCTATTTCATCTAGGTAAGCTGCACTAAATGATTCCAGCCCAGCAAGGACTTGGTTTACCAACCTTTGGAAGTTGGCAGGTGCATTCTTTAATCCAAAGGTAATGACAGTGAACTGATAATGCCCTTTAGAAGTAGAGAATGCTGACCTCCCTTTTGCTCCTGGGGTCAGGCCAATCTGCCAGCACCCTAATGTTAATCCAAAAGTACTTAGATATGTTGCTGCCCCTAGTCTGTCAATGAGCTCATCAGCTCTTGAGATTGGGTGTGTGTAGGAGGCTGGCCTGGCTTGTAGTGGGTACCAGAGGTACTTACACCTTGTGCCAGGTCCAGTTATCCCTTATTAGTGTAGAAGAGGTGTTTCTAGCAGCTTAGGCTGAAAGAAGGTAGCTATGGCAAAGCAGCTTAGGCTGAACTAGGAGACATGTAAAGCTCCTACTATACCACTTATATCATATGCACAATATCATAAGAAAACACAATACACAGAGTTACTAAAAATAAAGGTACTTTATTTTTATGACAATATGCCAAAAGTATCTCAGTGAGTATCCTCAGTAAGAAGATAAGTTATATACACAAGTTATATGTACACAAACCAAAATTAGGTAAGTAAGAGAAAGAAAAGTACTGTAAACAGTGTAGAATTACAATAGATTGCAATCGGAGCACATAGGTATAGGGGCAACACAAACCATATACTCCAAAAGTGGAATGCGAACCACGAATGGACCCCAGACCTATGTGAGCTTGTAGAGGGTCGCTGGGACTGTAAGAACACAGTGAGGGTTAGAAAAATACCCCACCCCAAGACCATGAAAAGTAGGAGTAAAATACACCTACTACCCCCAGAGAGCACAGAAGTAGTGATAGGGGGATTCTGCAGGAAGAACAAACACCAGCAATGCAACAACAGTGGATTTCTGGACCTGAGTACCTGTAAGACAAGGGGACCAAGTCCAATAGTCGCAACAGTATCGAGAGTGGGCAGGAGCCCAGGAAATGCCAGCTGAAGATGCAAGGAAGCTGCCACTGGTTGGAAGAAGCTTGGAGTTCTGCAAGAAAGAAGAGGACTAGGGACTTCTCCTTGGGAATACTAATGTTCCACGTTGCGGTGAAGCTTGCAGAGGTGTTCCCATGCAGAAAGACTGCAAACAAGCCTTGCTAGCTGCAAGGGTCATGGTGGAGGTTTTTGGGTGCTGCTGTGGCCCAGGAGGGACCAGGATGTCGTCACTTGGAGGAGGGGACAGAGGGGGTACCCAGCAACTCAGGGAGCCCTCACAAAAGCAGGCAGCACCCGCAGAAGTACCCCAACAGGCACTTAGAAGAAAAGTGAACTGGAGTCCATGCGAAGTCACAAAAGGGAGTCCCATGACGCCGGAGGACAACTCAGAAGGTTATGCACTGCAGGATGGAGTGCTGGGGACCGAGGCTTGGCTGTGCACGAAGGAAATCCTGGAAGAGTGCACAGGAGCCAGAGCAGCTGCAAATCACGTGGTACACAGCTTTGCAGTCTAGCGTGGGGACGCAAGGACTTACCTCCACCAAACTTGGACTGAAGAGTCACTGGACTGTGGGAGTCACTTGGACAGAGTTTCTGTGTTCCAGGGACCATGCTCGTCGGGTTGAGAGGGGACCCAGAGGACCAGTGACGCAGTCTTTTGGTGCCTGCGTGAGCAGGGGGAAGATTCCGTCGACCCACAGGAGATTTCTTCTGAGCTTCTGGTGCAGGATGAAGGCAGGCTACCCCCAGAGCATGCACCACCAGGAAACAGTTGAGAAAGCCGGCACGATTAGGCGCTACAATGTTGCTGGTAGTCTTCTTGCTACTTTATTGCAGTTTTGCAGGCGTCCTGGAGCAGTCAGCGGTCGATCCTTGGTAGAAGGTGAAGAGGGAGATGCAGAGGAACTCTGGTGAGCTCTTGCATTCGTTATCTGAAGAATTCCCCAAAGCAGAGACCCTAAATAGCCAGAAAAGGAGGTTTGCCTACCAAGGAAGGAGGATTGGCTACCAAGAGAGGTAAGAGCCTATCAGAAGGAGCCTCTGACGTCACCTGCTGGCACTGGCCACTCAGAGCAGTCCAGTGTGCCCCCAACACCTCTGTTTCCAAGATGGCAGAGGTCTGGGACACACTGGAGGAGCTCTGGGCACCTCCCCTGGGACGTACTGGTCAGGGGAGTGGTCACTCCCCTTTCCTTTGTCCAGTTTCGCGCCACAGCAGAGCTGGGGGATCCCTGAACCGGTGTAGACTGGCTTATGCAGAGATGGGCACCATCCGTGCCCATCAAAGCATTTCCAGAGGCTGGGGGAGGCTACTCCTCCCCAGCCCTTCACACCTATTTCCAAAGGGAGAGGGTGTAACACCCTCTCTCAGAGGAAATCCTTTGTTCTGCCTTCCTGGGTCAGGGCTGCCTGGACCCCAGGAGGGCAGAAACCTGTCTGAGGGATTGGCAGCAGCAGCAGCTGCAGTGGAGACCCCAGAAAGGCAGTTTGGCAGTACCCGGGTTCTGTGCTGGAGACCTGGGGGATCATGGAATTGTCCCCCCAATATCGGAATGACATTGGGGTGACAATTCCATGATCTTAGACATGTTACATGGCCATGTTCGGAGTTACCATTGTGACGCTATACATAGGTAGTGACCTATGCATAGTGCACGCGTGTAATGGTGTCCCCGCACTCACAAAGTCCGGGGAATTTGCCTTGAACGATGTGGGGGCACCTTGGCCAGTGCCAGGGTGCCCACACACTAAGTAACTTTGCACCCAACCTTCACCAGGTGAAGGTTAGACATACAGGTGACTTATAAGTTACTTATGTGCAGTGGTACATGGCTGTGAAATAATGTGGACGTTATTTCATGCAGGCTGCAGTGGCAGGCCTGTGTAAGAATTGTCAGTGCTCCCTATGGGTGGCAAAAGAAATGCTGCAGCCCATAGGGATCGCCTGGAACCCCAATACCCTGGGTACCTCAGTACCACATACAAGGGAATTATATTGGTGTACCAGTATGTGCCAATGTGAATTGGTAAATTTAGTCCCTAGCCTGTTAGTGACAAATTTGGAAAGAAGAGAGAGCATACATACTGAGGTTCTGGTTAGCAGAGCCTCAGTGAGACAGTTAGGCACCACACAGGGAACACATTTAGGCCACAAACCTATGAGCACTGGGGTCCTGGCTAGCAGGATCCCAGTGACACATAACAAACACACTGACAACATAGGGTCTTCACTATGAGCACTGGGCCCTGGCTAGCAGGATCTCAGTGAGACAGTAAAAACACCCTGACATATACTCACAAACAAGCCAAAAGTGGGGGTAACAAGGCTAGAAAGAGGCTACCTTCCTACAGTGTGCATCAGTTTTGGTTACAGAATTGAGGCCCTGTAATCCACACAAAACCTAATTTCCCTTTTCTCTCTTTTATAGTGAGGTCTGGGGACTAAAACTACTGGGCTAGCCCAGGGGCTCTCTAAGGGTTCAATGACACCCAAATCCAAACATTTTTGACTTCAGCTTATATGCTGTCCCTGACATGGTCTGACTGTCTGCAAATTGTGTGTTTGACAGGCAAGCTGTCACGAGTGTCCACATCATGGGTACACCAATCAGTCTTCCCAGGGGTCAGGGAGAATAACTCAGCATACTGGTTGAGGACTTGCCTGCAATCTGCCTGCTGTTGTTCTGAGAGGGTGTCTGATAAGACCGCCCCGTTCACAGAACCATTGTGTGGGCTGCTGCAGAAGAGATCAGGGAGAGGCTCACTCTCTTCTTCCTGTCCCTCACCTGTTACCATGAGCATGGTCACATCAGCTTTCTCATAATAGGGTTTTAGGCAGTTGACATTAATGATACTTTTGGGGTTTTAGCAACTGCCTAAGTCCACCAAATAGGTGACTTCCCCTTTCCTTTCAAGAATGGGATAAGATCTAGACCAGTTGTCATGGAGAACCCCCTAGAGCAACAGGCTCAAACACCCATACTTTCTGCCTCGGTTTGAACTCAACTATAGCAGCTTTTTGATCATACCAGATCTTTTACAGCTCCTGGCTGGCCTAAAGATTTTGGCTTGCTTTCTCCATGTACTCTGCCATCCTTGAACATAGGGCAGTACATAGTCCACAGTGTCTTGCTTGGGCTCTTTGAGAGGTGTCTCCCAGTACTTCCTTACAAGACTTAGTGGTCCACTAACAGGATGCCCAAACAAAAGCTCAAATGGAGAGAATCCTACTCCCTTTTGTGGCACTTCCCCGTAAGCAAAAAACAGACATGGAAGTAAGACATAGCTCCTTCTGAGTTTTTCAGGGAGTCCTCCAATCATGCCTTTTAGGGTCTGGTTAAATCTTATAAGCAACCCATTTGTTTGAGGATGCTATGGGGTAGTGAACTTATGAGTCACACCATATTTCTTCCACATGTGTTTTAAGTTTGAAGACATGAAGTTTGAGCCTCTGTCTGATACTACCTCCTTAGGGAACCCTACCCTGGAAAAAATACCCAGGAGGACTTTTGCAACTTCAGGACCAGTAATGGTCCTAAAGGGCATAACCTCAGGATATCTAGTGGCATGATCCACTACCACCAGGATATATCTGTGTCCTGATGCTGTTTGTTTGAGGGTCAAGGGTACCAACAATATCAACTCCTACCCTTTCAAGGGGACCCCTAACCACAGGTAATGACATTAAGGGGGCCTTTAAGTGTCCACCTGCTTCGCCACTGGCTTATAAGGTGGTACAGGACTGACAAAAGTCCTTCACTTTTTGAGACATTCCTTGCCATAGAACTGGTTAATCAACCTACTCCAAGTTATATGTTGGCCCAAATGCCCAGCTAGGGGAATGTCATGGGCTAGAGTGAGGAGAAACTCTCTGAACTGCTGAGGTACTACCACCCTTCTGGTTGCAGCAGGGTTGAGGTCTCTGGCCTCAGTGTACAGGAACCCATCCTCCCAATAAACTATGTGTGTACCACTAACACTACCCTGTTCTTATTGTGCAGCTTGCTGCCTCAGGCCTTCAAGAGTGGGACTGGTTCTCCGCCCCTGGCACAGTTCCTCCATAAAGGGTCCCCCTGTGCCTGAGAATTCTGGGTGGTAAGGCCCAAGCGCTGCAGGCTCAGTTCCCTCTGGGAATGACAAGTCCTCATCCTGGGAAGAGGGGCTCTGACTTGTGATCTGTTGGTAAGCTGGCCCCTCAGCCTGCCTGCCCTTTCTCTTGGGAGGCTGGTCCACTATATTAGGTTCTATCTCTCCTTTTTCTTTCTGATGTTTACTAAGTGCCCTAGTCTTGACACAGGCCCATTCTGGGATCCCAGGCATGGCAGCATGGGTCTTCAGTTCTATTTCAAGCCGGGGGAATGCTCCAGGTCACTTCCAAGCAGGCAATCTCCTGGGACGGATGAGGACACAACCACTTATTTTTGCCCCCCAATCAAAAGTTTCCATAGCCATGGGATGGAACTTTGTCTCATTGTTAAGCATTGGTGACAGGATTAGACTTCCCTACCAGGTGCTGATTTGAGTGGAACAAGTGCTGAGTTATCATGGTAACGCTAGCTCCTGTGTCCCTCAGTGCTTCCACTTTCTCCCTATTAACCAAATGGTGCAGCCTGTAGTTTAGCATATTACTTGGCCATGCAGCACAGGATATTCCTACCCCTCCCTCAGTGACTAATGTTGCCTCTGTGGGGTCACTTTCATGGTCAGGCCACACCTCTGATCCATCTGGAGATTAGCTACTTCATGTACTGCAGGTTGACTAGAGGCATTCTTTTTGTTTATACAGTTAGGACCTCAAGTTTGGTGTCCTTTGGTTTTGCAATCATATCACCAAGCTTTGTTGGGATCAAGGTTCTTTCCTTTGTACCCACCCTTTGACTGCAAAGGGGCTCTGGGCCCACCCTCCTGTGCAGGTTTTTGGGGATATTGAGGTCACTCTTTATTTTTGTTTTGGCTCCCATCTTTCCCTTGGGGGGCTTTTTGGCCTCTTTCTTTTGGTCTCCCCCACCAGTAGTAGTTTTGGTCACCTTTGTTTTGACCCAGTGGTCTGTCTTCCTCCCCAACTCTTGAGGGTACAGTGTACGTTTGTCTACCAGGTATTAATGTAGCCTCTCATTGTAAAACTTACTCAGCAGATGATCTTTCATGAATAGGTTATACAGCCCATCATAATCTTGTACCTTGTTACCAGCTAACCAACCACCCACATTTTTACTGAATAGTCCACAAACTCTACCCACGTTTGGCTCTAGGTTTTTCGAGCTTCCCTGAACTTTATGCAGTACTCTTCAGTTGCAAATCCAAACCCCTCTATTTGGGTACCCTTCATGAGGTCATAGGATTTAGAATCTGTTTCATTCAGTGACAGGAGGTTATACCTTCACTTTCCTGAGAATAACTCCCATAATAGTGTGCCCCAGTGTTTTTCTCAATTTCCCACCCAATGCAGGCTCTTTCAAAGACAGAACACCATTTCACTATATCATCCCCTTCTGTGAAGGGAGGGGAAACTTCTTATGGGAGTTTGTGATTGAAAGTTCTTTCTTTCAATACTTGGATGCTGCCACCAGAGATAGGTTATAAGCCCAACTCTCTTCTCTGTTTTTCAAGGTCCAAAAGCTGACTCTCTAAGGCCATTCTTTTGGCCAGCCTGACTAAGACTAGGTCTTCCTCTGTGGGTGCACTAGTGCTTTGGGTAGAGGAGCGACTCTCATCCCCATTTCCCACAGGGTCCTCTCCTCTCCCTGATACTTCATCATCTAATTCATCTGTGGGGTGATCTTTTTCATTATGGGCCACCAGAAGCCTAAGCTTATCTGCAGGGGGGCTTTTTCCAGTTTACATTGGATACAGACTACAGAGTCTCCTTAACTGGTCATAGGCTATATGCCTGATATGCGGCCAGGTCGAGCTCCTGGCTCTGACTCTCTGCATCAGAGATGTTTCCTTTACTAAAGTTGGGACCTTTTTATAAATTTGGAACCCCATTGGACAGGCCAACTAAAGTAAGGACTTTTAAACTTTTGTTATTATTGTAGGGACCAAACCAGTGCCCTAACAATTATTTTAAACATTTGTAAAAAATTCTAGCTAATTGAAAAATAAAAACAATTATACTAAAGACAATTTGGGGAGTTATTCGTGTGCTCACAAAATTGACAAAGTGGTATCAGCAAATACAAAGGGGGTCATTACAACATTGGCGGTAAAAGCCGCTTACCGCCATGCAGAACACCGCCAACACACCGGCGCGGCCACGGAATTCCGTCACAGGTATTATGACCCACATCTCGGAATCCGCCCAAATTCAGACACCCACACAAGTCCGCCACACCAAAGGTCAGTGATAAACTGGTGAAAACAAAACCGACACCGTCACGCCAACAGAAATATGCCCACACTATCACAACACACTAATCCATGCGGCGGTCTTTCAATTGGCGGTACACACCGCCACGCTCAAAATACACACTCTTACAAAACACAGCCACATTGGCCAAATCGAAATACACACACCTGATACACATACACACACCACTCCCACACACCCAATACAATATAAAACACACACCCACATCACCCACAAACCCCTACGACCACAATTCACGACCGAAGGCCAGAGAGAGACACCACCATCAACAAACTAGCATCCACAGGCACACAACACCATCACCCACACAACTTCCACGCACCTCACACAACACACCACTACATATCACCACACTTATCACCACACACACCACCCCACACATCACCTACACCACCCCATGGCATGGCAAAGACAGCCCAGGTTCTCGGAGGAGGAGCTCAGGTTCATGGTGGAGGAAACTGCCCGGGTAGAGCCACAGCTATTTGGATCCCAGGTGCAGCACACCTCAATTGCAAAGAAGATGGAGCTATGGCGAAGAATAGTCGACAGGGTCAATGCAGTGGGACAACACCCAAGAAATCGGGAGGACATCAGGAAAAGGTGGAACGACCTACGGGGGAAAGTGCGTTCTGTGGTCTCAAGACACCACCAGGCGGTTCAGCAGACTGGCGGCGGACCCCCACCTCCCCACCCACAACTAACAACATGGGAGGAGCAGGTCTTGGCGATTCTGCATCCTGAGGGCCTCGCAGGAGTCGTGGAGGAATGGACTCTGGTAAGTCAAATCTTAACTATTACATCCCCCACCCTACCTGCATGCCATCACATACCCCCACCCTCGCCCTCACCCCTATCACTCCAACTCCTCACAAATGTACCAATATCACAAACCAAACATCCCAACACCAAGCCCTGCATGCAACAACAACGCATGGACACCCATCACTAAAGCATGCCCACTGCACATACTCATACACCCCCCTAAACCATCATCACACAAGCTCACACACAGGAATGCAAGCACTGGGGTACACGGTCACCCACCCATTGCACACCATGCCACACACAGATGCAATAATCATGCCTTTCCACCTCTGCAGGACCACTACCCAACGTCACCAGACAGGAGGGTCCAGACATGTCCACTCCACCCACAGAAGAGGCCCACAGTGATGACAGCACCTCTGTCCACCTGGATCTAGATGACCAGCCCGGACCATCGGGGGCCTCGGGACAGTCGGTTCCCCTCACACAGGCTCAGGCCACCACAGACCTTCCCCCCTCAGGAAACACCAGCACAGCACCCACCCAGCGGGCCCATACCTCCGTCCCCAGGACTTGTCAATCAGCTGTGTGTCCACCACTACAGGGAACCCAGGATAACCCACCACCCCAACAACAACAGGGACCTGGGGGCAGTGGCAGTGGGCACAGGGTCCAAGGGACGGAGGCCCCTGGAACACAGGGGAACTGGGAGGGCTGTTGTGCGACAGGGGGCGGACAGACCAAGGGAACCCACTCTCCACGAGGCCCTCTCCTGCATCATGGGAGCCTACCACCACTCCCAGGAGACAATGGCAACGGTACTGGCCAAGTTTCAGGAGACCCAGCGGATGCAGGAGGAACAGTATTTGGGGTTCAGGGAGGAACTCAGAACCATCAGCTCCACCCTGGGCACCATCGTAGGGGTGCTGAAGGAAGTACTCAACACCAGGAGGGACAATGTGGCACTACAAGGGGCCCCTGACACTAGCCTGGACGATGAACTGCCCACCACCTCCGCCGGCGCTAGTGGACAGGAGGCACCACCACAGGACCACCACACCAGCACCCCACCCCCTGCAGACGGAGAACCACCCCGCAAACGGTCCCTGAGATCCAGGAACAAGACAGAGCACGATGCCAAGACCCCGCCAAGAAATGAGACCACCCTGATTGTCATCCCACTGTCCCACTTTGTCACCCTGTCCATATTGAAACTGCCCCAGCTCCACTTCCTATGCCCATATGGGCAATGCACCTGTGAGACTAATAGACTGGACTCTGCCATGGACACTCCTCTGCCATCACCCCTCACCATTTAACTTCCCCCTCCAATATTTTGTATTTAAATAAACCCACCTAAAGCACCAAAAGATCTGGAGTCTGTCTGTGATTTCGAAATAGTGTATTTGCAATTACAGTGACAAAATGTTCTTGAAATAGTAATGTCAACATACCTATGTCACACAGCTCTAGTCCATGAGGAATCTAAGCAGATGAGACACGTTGGGACCCACACCTGTGAAACCGTAAGGGAAAGTGACAACTCAGTGACCATACACTGGGTGAAAACGACAGACAGGATAGAGGTAGAAGTGTAAAAGTACATGTAGTAGGCAGGAATGTATTCTCACCTGTGTTTCACTGGAAATATTGCTGGATCACTGAGTCCCTGTTCTGCATGTCTTCTTCCTCTGCTTCACCCTCATCACTGTCCACAGGCTCCACAGCTGCCACAACACCACCATCTGGACCATCCTCCTGCAGAAAAGGCACCTGTCGTCGCAAAGCCAAGTTGTGAAGCATTCAGCAGGCCACGATGATCTGGCACACCTTCTTTGGGGAGTAGATTAGGGATCCACCTGTCATATGCAGACACCTGAACCTGACCTTCAGGAGGCCGAAGGTCCGCTCGATCACCCTCCTAGTTCGCCCATGGGCCTCATTGTAGCGTTCCTCTGCCCTTGTCCTGGGATTCCTCAGTGGGGTCAGTAGCCATGACAGGTTGGGGTAACCAGAGTCACCTAATAGCCACACACGGTGCCTCTGGAGTTGACCCATCACATAAGGGATGCTGCTATTCCGCAGGATGTAGGCGTCATGCACCGAGCCAAGGAACATGGCATTCACATGGGAGATGTATTAGTCTGCCAAACACACAATCTGCACATTCATGGAATGATAACTCTTCCGGTTTCTGTACACCTGTTCACTCCTGTGGGGGGGGACCAAAGCCACATGGGTCCCATCAATGGCACCTATGATGTTGGGGATATATCCAGGGCATAGAAGTCACCTTTCACTGTAGGCAAATCCTCCACCTGAGGGAAAACGATGTAGCTCCGCATGTGTTTCAGCAGGGCAGACAACACTCTGGACAATACGTTGGAAAACATAGGCTGGGACATCCCTGATGCCATGGCCACAGTTGTTTGAAAAGACCCACTTGCAAGGAAATGGAGCACTGATAGCACCTGCACTTGAGAGGGGATTCCTGTGGGATGGCGGATTGCTGACATCAGGTCAGGCTCCAACTGTGTACGCAGTTCCTGGATTGTGGCATGGTCAAACCTGTAGGTGATAATAACATTTCTTTCCTCCATTGTCGACAGGTCCACCAGCGGTCGGTACACCGGAGGATTCCGCCATTTCCTCACATGCCCCAGTGGACGGTGCCTAGGAAGGACAACAGCGAGCACAGAGTCAAACAACTCAGAGGCATGTACCCACAGCCTACACAGAACACAAATCATATACAAAATGTGGCCTGTATGTGTGTTGAGACTAGGCCTAGGTATGTGTGACGCATTTGGAAATTAGGCCATGTGGGCCCCTGAAATGGCGGCTGTCTGACCTCTAAAGTGGGACAATGGGATGTGAGGTAACTGCGCTAGCATTGTACACCGTCGCGGTAGGCGGTCGAAGACCACTGCGCAATGCTGCATTGGTTAACATTGGACCCTATGGGTCCCAGGAGCCAATGACGATGTACGTCGGCGGTGATGGTACGCACCACCGCGGATGTGACCGCCGCGGACGTGACCGCCATTTTCTATCTGTTTAATCACTCGATACCTGATCTTCGACAGGAGAGGACCTACACTGCAAGTGCTGCTGTGACCTCGGTCTAGAAGAGACAATGGCTCGTGCGTCTGGGGAAAGGGCCCCTGCCTTCACATCAGAGGAGTTGGAGAAGCTCGTCAATGGGGTCCTCCCCCAGTACACGCTACTCTACGGTCCTCCAGACCAACAGGTAAGTACACAGGGAGCATGTTGTATGGGCTATGCCTGTGTGGAGAGGGCTGGTTGTAAGAAGGAAAGGGGCAGAGTTCTGGGTGCATGAAAGAAGGTGGGTGCATGTGCCACATGGCAAGGGTAGGGATGGGGGCCACTCACTTTGACGGCGCAGTTGGTAATGACTTCTCTTCTTCCCCATGTACATTTCATGTACGTCAGCACCCACCAGAAGAAGGATATTTGGCGTGCCATCGCCAAGGACGTCCGAACCCTGGAGGTCCACCACAGACGGAGCACCCACTGCCGGAAAAGATGGGAGGACATTCGCTGCTGGAGCAAGAAGACGGCGGAGGCTCAGCTGGGGATGGCCTCCCAACGTGGGAGGGGTGCCCGTCAAACCATGACTCCCCTGATGTTCAGTATCCTGGCGGTGGCCTACCCGGAGTTGGATGGGCGCTTGAGGGCATCACAGCAGACACAAGGGGGTGAGTACACTCTCATTCAGCTGACTTTGCGCGCAGTGGAGGTGTCTGGGTGGGGGAGGAGGGCTGTGGGTTTCCCTAGACCAGGGTGAGTTGCGTAGGCTAGGCCCCTCCGTAAGGCATGGCCCTGTGGCCCACCCCACCTCAGTAGAGTGCCAAGTACAGCTATTCATGCGCCTGTGTCATCTATGTGTGCAGATGTCGTCCATAGCCTTGTAGGCCATTTCCCATGAATTGCACTGTAGAGCCCAAGAGCGTGACGAAGTGCAGGGGGCTTCTGTGTCCGCCAACGGTAGCGGTAATCCATGCACTCAACATGTCTTTCATCTGTTCCCCCACCCCTTTTTGTGGTCTCCCTGTACTTGTGTGCATTAGCATCATCAGGCGGAGGAGCAGTGGCACCGGAGCACGAGGGAGCTGCATCCCACATGGCCATGGAGGGCCACACTACGGACTCAGAATACAACTAGTGGGACGGAGAGCGAGGGGAGCACCACGGCAGCACAGGAGCTGAAACCAGCGACACAGACTCGTCCTCTGATGGGAGCTCTCTTGTGGTGGCGCATCTACAGGTACAGCCGCCACCCCCCCTACCAGCACCGCCTTCCCAGCAGCCCCTCAGCCTTCGCCCCGTGCCCGCTCACCCAGGAGGGTGGACATCACCTTCGCCCCAGGCACCTCAAGCCCTGCCCCAGTCACTGCTGCTGCCCTCAGTGAGGAGGCCATTGACCTCCTCAGGTCCCTCACTGTTGGGCAGTCAACCATTTTGAATGCCATCCAGGGTGTAGAAAGGCAGTTGCAACAAACCAATGCATTCCTGGAGGGCATTCATTCTGGTCAGGTGGCCCTTCATCGAACCTTTCAAACTCTGGCCTCAGCACTGATGGCAGCCATTGTCCCTGTGTCTAGCCTCCCCCCTCCAACTTCCTCCACCCAGACCCAATCCCCTGTACCTCTGCCTATCCCAAGCACACCATCAGACCAGCCTGCACACACCTCACCACTCAAGGGAAGCTCAGGCAAACATAAGCACCACACATCCCACAGGCACATCCACTGCCTCTACTGTGTCCCCCTCCTCGTCGTCTCCCTCCTCCCTCCCAGTCTCGTCTACACTCACACCTGCATGCACTACCTCTACAGCCACTACGTCCCTCACCAGCACACCCACCAGCACACCCCGCTCATGTGCAGTCACCACCCCCACTACCATACACACGTCCCCTGTGTCCTCTCCCAGTGTGTCTGTGATGCTCCCTCCGAAGATACACAAACGCAGGCACATACCCACCCAACAGCCATCCACCTCACGACAGCCTCCAGCGCATGCACATGCACCCAAAGCCACCAAACGTACACCTCCTACAACCACCACCTCTTCCTCCACTCCCAAACCCCCTCCAGCTACCCGTCCCAGTGTGTCCAAAAAACGTTTCCTGTCCAGCCTTGACCTATTTCCCCCCCTCCCCCTGTCCAACTAGCACCTCAGCCACAACATCTCCGGGACCAGTGGTGCCTGTTGGCACAGGTATGTGGAGTGCACCGGCCAGCAGGACAGCCAGTGTGGCACGGAGCCACAGCACAGCCAGTCACCCCCTGTGAACGTCCAGAAATTGGCCAGTGCCCGGCGGGAGAGGGGGAAGGCTCCAGCCACCCAAGCCACTCCCAGGGGTCCCGGTGGGAGTGTGGACTCACCTGTGACTCCTCCCAAGGTGGGCCACAAGAAACCCGGCAAGTCTGGGAGGAGCAGCACGGCGGAGAAGAACGCCATCATCCTCACTCCCCAGGAGGCCACCGCCAGCCCCATCCTCGCTGCACAGGAGGCCACCGCCAGCCCCATCCTCGCTGCCCAGGAGGGCCCTGCCAGCCACAGCCCAGCTGCCCAGGAGGCCACCGCCAGCCCCATCCTCGCTGCACAGGAGGCCACCCCCAGCCCCATCCTCGCTGCATAGGAGGCCACAGCCAGCCCCATCCTCGCTGCACAGGAGGCCACCGCCAGCCCCATCCTTGCTGCCCCGGAGGGCCCCGCCAGCCACAGCACAGCTGCCCAGGAGGGCCCTGCCAGCCACAGCACAGCTGCCCAGGAGGGCCCCACCAGCCACAGCCCAGCTGCCCAGGAGGGCCCCGCCAGCCACAGCCCAGCTGCCCAATGAAGGACCGCCAGCCCCAGCCCAGCTGGGCAATGAAGGACCGCCAACTCAAGCACCGCTGAACAGGGCACCGCCAACTCAAGCACCGCTGAACAGGGCACCACCAACTCAAGCACCGCTGAACAGAGCACCGCCAACTCAAGCAGCGCTAGCCCATGAGCGGCAGGGGCACTGACGCAACTGGGACCGTCACGGGGTGCGTGATGCACTCTGGGCACCAGTCCCCCTCCAGAACCAGTGGAGACATGCATCCACTACCTCTGTCCTTCACAGGATGAAGCACTCTGGGCACCAGTCCCCCTCCAGAACCAGTGGAGACATCCATCCACTACCTCTGTCCTTCACAGGATGAAGCACTCTGGGCACCAGTCCCCCTCCAGAACCAGTGGAGACTGTTATCCACTTGAGAGACTGTGGCTTCGCACTCCCCAGGATAATGCAGTGGGCAACCCACCCAATGTAGAGACTTGAGAGACTGTGGCTTTGCACTCCCCAGGATTGAACAGTGGGCAAACCATCCACTGTATAGACTTCAGAGACTGTGACCTTACACTCCCCAGGATTGAACAGTGGGCAACCCACCCACTGTAGAGACTTGAGAGACTGTGGCTTTGCATTTCTCATGATTGAACAGTGGGCAAACCACCCACTGTATAGACTTGAGAGACTGTGGCTTTGCACTCACCAGGATTGAACAGTGGGCAAACCACCCACTGTATAGACTTGAGAGACTGTGGCTTTGCACTCCCCAGGATTGAACAGTGGGCAAACCACCCACTGTATAGACTTCAGAGACTGTGGCTTTGCACTCCCCAGGATACATCAATGGGTATGGAGCCCCCTCGTGGATCTGGCATCGTGCACTCATCCGGCTGAGGTGCCTCCCCTTCCCTTCCCCCTGAGGTGCCTGTTGTATTTCTATCTGATGCCCCTGCAGTGTTCTCTCTGTTTTGATCAGGTATCGTGTGTGGGCCTCGCCCATGCATTTTGGGCCCAGTGGTCCACGGACTATAAATGGTGCAATGCCTAGACTACTATTCTTGGTGAATATTTTGTTAATAGTGTATATATGTATATTTTTGCGTACTGCATTTTAATACATTACAATGGTTACACTCATTTCCTTTTGTCTTTGCATTCTTCTGGGGAGGGGTTGGGGAGTGTTACTATAATGTATAGATATGTATTAGTGTGTGAGTTGTAGTGGGTGAGGGTGGGGGTGTCGCGTGTGTGTGTCCCTGTTTTTTGCCTCCCCCCCCTGTGTCGTAGGTGCAGTACTCACCGTGGTCTTCGCCGCTGGCGTTGGTGCTCCTGGTCCAGGAGCAGGAAGACTATCTCAGGTAGGATTTGGAGTTGCGGGTCCATGGTGTCGTCGTTTCTCATGGAGTGTGTAGAGGTGAGCGTTTTCCCTTCGAAATTCCTGTTTCCGCGTGTTTTTATCCGCAGTGAATCCGCCCCGGAAAAGGTGGCGGATTGGCCTGTCATAATAGTGTGGGCGGTACACTGTCCTCCACCTGTCTGTTGGCGGTGACCGCCAAGCTGTTTGTTTGTACCGCCGTGGCAGTCGGAGTGTTAAAGTGGCTGTCTTTGTTGGCGGTTTCCGCCACAGTTGTAATTCCAATTTTTTTACCGCCAGCCTGTTGGCGGTTTTACAGCCGCTTTAACACCATCCGCCAGGGTTGTAATGACCACCAAAGTCTTTATCCCACCGCCGATACACCGAATTTAGGAGGCTGGCCCTCTATGTAGTGGGCAAAACCAGGCACACTGTGTAGAGGGTCCGAGCAACTGCATGTTGGTTTACAGAGGTAAAAAACTAGACCACCTAATGCTTTAGTTTTGATGGTAGCTTAGTCGAGCAGTTAGGCTAATCTTGGAGAAGTGCAAACCATTTGTTGTACTAACAGTATCAATAAATGAAGACACACACTCAAAAGAATAACTCAAGACCAATTTATAAAAAGACTTCAAATTTTTATAATTTCTTTAAGACCAAGATCATCAAAATCAGGTAAGTACCTTTTAAATTATGCATTTTTAATATTTAGAAAATGTCTCAGTTCTGTGAGTAATTACGTACCATTGGAATAAATGGAGAAATACTTAAAAAATGCATATAAAATCAGGCAATACATTTACCAATGTCTCCTTTTGCATATGGGTTGAGGTCATCAGTGGGCCCTGTTGACCAGCTGGAGTAGTTTGGGCGGCTCCCAGATTCGGCAGGAGCTGGTGCAACGCCGCTGCGGGGGACCACTTGGAAAAGCACTGCACAGGAGAACTTCAAGGCGAGTCCGGTGGGTCCCCTTGGAGTGTCCAAATTGAGGGGGGGAGACCCTTATAACACAGCTGGTTCTTTGGTGCAGGGTACAGGGCAGCCCGGTGCAGCATGAATCGGTGAGCCAGGAACAGTGCGCAAAGGTGCTCTTCGAATGAGGCGGTAGGTCGCTTGCAAGTCAGCAGGGTCACTCTTGTGGGAGGTCCTGGTGTTTTCTGAAGTCCCTTGACTGGGGCTTCCTCCTAATCCAGAGTGGACTGTCCTTCTGGGTGTTCAACATTGAGTAATCAGTACCTGAGGCTATTGCACAGTTCAGCCACTGGAGGTTGCAGTCCCACCAATCTTGGCATATTGGTAGGTTTTGTCCTCGCAGTCCATTGTGTGAAATTTGGTCTGGCTGTGGGCTCCAGTTCCTTAGTCAGCAGCCGGTCAGTGAACTGGACTTCACTGGTCTTTTATTCTTTGTTGCAGGAGAGTGATGCCTTCACTCTGAAGGGAGATCTTCAGCGATTTTTAGAAGAGTGGAGGTCCTCTGGGGGTTTGTAGAGTCTGTCCGATGTCCGAGTAATCCGGGAACGTTGATTGTCGAGTCCTGGGTGCATCAGGCAGGGTTTATCGCCTTCTTCTTGGTGCAGCAGAACTTCAGTTCTAGAGCTTTGGGGTCTTCTTTGTTGCTAGTCTTCCTGTGTCCTTGGAATCTGATTTCTTGGTCTAGGGATGCCCACTAAATACTGCATTTAGTGGGCGTTTAAGGGAGTACCTAGTAGGGACCAATTGGTCAATACCTTAGGGTTGCTACACCCACTAAGTGTCCACGTCCTGTGGGCAGAGGTCACTTCCCCACACCTGGTTGGCTATTTTCCTTCCGTGCAAGTTGGAGGAAAATAAAATTGAAGGGTCACTTTGCATTCAACACCTTAGGGGTGGTGCAAGCTGGGGCTGACTAGTCCTCCTGTCCTTTGTGTGGTTTTCCCACCGTTGCTTCTGCCAGAACTGGGGATTTGTAACAGGGCAGCCATCTGCTGCTAGCTGCAGGTTTGGGGGTCGAGTTTCAAGGTTGGTAAGCCCTTTGAAGCTTGCTAACAGGGCAGTGCACATTCATGAGGGAGTGTACATTCCTGAGTGAAGGGGTGTTTGCACCTCCACCCAGGAAGTGCTTTGTTCTAGGACACAGAGAGCAGGATCTCTCACCCCAGGGATCCAGAATCTTGTCTGGTGGTGGCAGGATGGTTGGGACTGGCCAGCAACCATGCCAGGGTAGTTAGCTTTTGCTAGGGGCACATCTAAGGTGAACCCTGGGTGCATTTGGTAATAAATCCAATACTGGTACCAGGTTAGATTTATCATTTTGAGTTGTTTGATACTAAACAACCCAGGGTTCAGAGTAGCCATCATGTAGCTGTAAAACTCATAGTGACCAGTGTCCAGCACATGTATTAAAATGGCTGCTCTGTTCACTTACTATATCCAAGGTTTGGCAAGGACGCTGTAGGGGCAGATAGTGCCACCCTAGAGGGTGGCATAAGCTGTGCTGCTGCTCTTACGGGCCTACCCTTATTACCCAAAGCCCTGGTTACCTATGTACCATTTACTAGGGACTTATAGTGGCAGCTAAAGGTGGTGCCAATTGTGTCAATGCATCACAACAGCTTTAGGGAAAGAGATCTAGCCCAGGGAACCTGGTTAGCAGGGGCTCTGATTACTAACAACTTTGAGGCTACATCAAATACCATGCAAAAACTGGGGGCTAACCATGACAAAAGAGGCCTTTTCTCACAGTAACCCGGCAGAAAGAGACAGTTCCAACAATTAGGTTCAGGTGGTTCAGGTAAAGCCTCAATACACTGAGCCAGTGAAGCCAGGGTGCCACCACCCAAGCATTCAGGCCCGACTAGTCACTCAGGACCACCAATGAAGGTCAGGGGACCATATCTATTACAGACATCTACCTGGCAAGGGGCTGCATGCAGTTCATCCTGTTCCGGTACATTCTGCCTTAGAATCTGCCTCTGGCTAGGCTGTAGAACACAGTCTACTGACAAAGGTCTGTAGAAATAAACCCAAAGGAAGGGTTAAAAAAGAGACTGAGGGGCTGCTAGCATGTGGACGCCCGTTAGAGGGAAGGTCTCTTCTTGCAGCGAAAGGCCTGTTAAAATGTATTATCACACACTCCCCTTCTAAGATTTTCACATCCTTTCTTACCCATTTTTCCCTTTGTACCATGTAGATCCATCCACCAATGTGGGCCCCCAGTGAGGAATTCAAATCCAACCAAAGTGTTACTTTATTCTTTAGTTGATTATGACTTTCCAAGATGCCTGGTTTAAGTGGGGGCACGTTGCCCCACACTACAACGTAGGGTGTGGCTTCAGGGAGTAAGTTAAGAATGAGATCGTTTGTGGAATGAGGCAGAAGCTCACTCCTAGAGAAGAAGCTATTATAGTCCTCTATCAGCAGATCCTGCAAGGCACCCTGCAAGTGAACACATCTGAGACTGGGCACGTCTGCACCATCTGTAGCCAATGGAGTAATCCTGTCTTCAGGAACTTGTCTGACAAGATGGGCCTCCTTGTTGGAAACTGAATAAGAATGCTGCACAGTGGATACATTGTTTCTGCGTACACTAGTTGAAACGGTGTCCCCCCACACCATGACAGGCACGGTCAGGAGAGTATCAGCCTGGGGTAAAGAAATAGGTACTGGAATGGCTGTGGAAACTCCCAGGGGTTGCGTAGACAACTTAAGATGTTTGAGCTCTAATTTGATTGTGGCCAGCCGTGCAATAATTGGCTCTAGTTTAGTGTTAAGGGCAGCAATTAAGTTATCATGAAGGGTGTCCAATAGAGTTTACAGCTTATCTTTTCCTTGGCATGCGAGTCATTTTCGTTCGGTGAGTAGCCCCGGACCCAGATCTAAAGGTACAGACAAGCTTTCAGCATTGGATACTAAGGGGTGGGAAGTAAGGCAAAAATGAAATAGGTGGCATTCGGCCAGCTCAAATTCCTTGTTCGGAATACTCACAGCATGTTGCAGAAATCCATCCAAAGACGTATTAGTGTGAGGCTTGGAAACACAGGCAGGCATCTTACAGTTCCCCATAGTCAACACAGTCAGGATAGTGGATTGTCATAAAAAAGAAAGTAAAAAGACTCAAGCAGAACCCTCAAAAGCAGAAGTCAGAGAAATGGCCCAGCCCAGCCCCCTTCAGGAGATGACGGGTGAAGAGGGGCCAAGTGTTGGCCCTGGCACGCCCATGCTCCGGGAGGCTACCAGCACTCTATAGCGTGTTCACCAAGTCCTGGACCCTCCTGCATTAGGGGAATTTTGGGAGACATGGTCCCACCCCAGCAGTGCTCCGAAAATCACGATATGGCCATGCGGGCAAAGAAAACCGATATGAAGACTCCCCATGATGCAGGAAACCGCTGGCACTTTATAGCACATTCACCAAATCCTGCTGCTCCTGCAACAGTGGAATGCTGGGGGACATAGTCCCACCCCAGCAGGGCTCCAAAAGTCAAGATGCAGCAATGGGGGCAAAGGAAACTGCTGTAAAGACCCCCCACCACTGGGCATGTATTTAGGTGTGGTGGAAGTCCTGGTCCTGTTTGGTTGTTAGAGATGTATGATATGATCCTCACCTTTGCAGTCAGACATGACACAAATATGTATGGTTGCCGAGGTCCTCGTCTGGGCCACTGGGCTAAATATTATTCATCCATTTTTGACTCACCCATAAGGGTCACCACCTTTGTGTCTTGACTTTAAGTATGTGGGTTTGGCTTCTCATTTTTTACCAAGAGTCAGGGTTTCCTCTTCCTTCTGTGTTTCAGGCTCAATCCACCAGGAATATTGATTCCACTTGCGCTGCATTTAAAGAAGCCTTCCTTAAGGATATATGTGCAGCAGCAACTTGAGCCTCTTTCCATATCTTTATTCCTCTGTATGAATTATGTATAGGGGAGGTGATCTCTTCTCTTGGAATAACAGTATCATCAGCAATTCAATAACGGTTTTGGTGGATTCCCTTATTATTTATAAATATACGCTTGGGCTTGGATTTACTAACAACAATACATATATGCCCTCATTCTGAGATTGGCGGTAAATGACGCCTACCACAACGGTGACAGCCACCAACATACTGTCACTGTCCATGGCATTATGACCGTAGACTGAATTCCACCAGTGGTCATGCGGTGGACGGCGGTAAGGTGGCCTGCGCCCAGCAGCAGCGCCACGCCAGCAAAACACTGTTCCATGATACGGCCTGTTTGTGTTTCGCTGGTGGACGCTGCTGCTGGCAGCAGCGCCGCGTCTCCTGCCAGAGGACCCCATATATGCAGGAAAGTCAGGTGCTCCGACAGGAGAGGGGGGTGGGGGTGCTGTGTGCGCGTGTGGTTGTGTGTGGGACTGTGTGTGAATGCATGCATGCATGTGTAATGTGTGTGTGCATGAGTGTGTGTGAGTGTACGTGCATGTTGTGGCATGTGATTGCATGTGTGCCTGGATGTATGTTAGTGAGTGTTGCTGTGAGTGTGCATGAATGTATGAATGCGTGGGTGAATGTGTGTATGCGTGTGGGTATGGTTGTGCATGTATGTGTGTGTGTGTGTGTGAATGTGCGGGGGTCAGAAGAGGGAGGGGGAAGGTGGGGGAGTACTCAGGGAGGGAAGGGGTGGGGGAGACCCCTATCAGTGCCAGGGAAGGAATTCCCTGGCACTGATTGTGCCTACCGCCATGGTTTGAGTGGCGGTACAGAAACCACTGAAACCATGGCAGTGGGGGGTCAAAATGCCATGGGTGGACTAGTGACGGCCGCCGGGCTGGTGACTGTAGTCTCCAGCCTGGCGGTCGTTACCACCGTGGCAGTCGGAGTGGTACATTGGCTGTTTGGCTTTGGCCAAACCACCAATGTTACAATAGTGGAGGTAGGTACCGCCAGCCTTTTGGCGGTAATACCTCCACTATACCACCGACCGCCGGGGTCGTAATGACCCTCATAGTGTGTGGTACTCCTACACAGTTACCCTAGATCTCTACTTTTAAGAGTCTGTGGTGTCGCACTTCCCATTCAGGAGTTTCCAGACATCCCAAAGATTTGGACGGGTGCATTTCCTTGACGAAGTAAGAATCGGGTGGGGGGCACACAGATTTGTGTGCGAATATAAAAATGTTAGGCTTAAAGAAGGATGAGGGTTACACTGTACTGGCAACATTCTGTAATGTTGGGCCGTCTAACCCAATATACCTCATAGATGCATTATTGAGCTATCACACAACGCTCACATGCCTTGAAATAAACTTCAGCAGAATCAGGGAGGGAGGCCGTGCAGTCATAAAAAATCTGGGCAATAAGAGTAGTGCAGCCAGAAGAATACGAGCTGCATTATCTACAATATTGTGCACTTACTTTCTTAAAAGCTTACAGAAGTATCGTATTAACTAGTATTTTGACTTTATGTCCAGAGTGTGACTATAGGAGACACCCCCTCGGAACAGGCCATGAGATAAGTAAGCCATGACTCATAGGTTATTTATCTTCTTTCAACATACTCTATAAAATTATTATGGTTGTTTTTTTCATTCACGTGTGTGCTGTGCCACTTATGCCATGCATGTTTATGTGTCTATTGATCATGTGTGCCATCACTTATTGGACAAGTAAATCATTGAGCCTCCCAAAAAGGGGGTTTTAGAGTAATTTAGCCCCATTGTCGGGCTACTGATATCTTTAGTAACTAAGGCCCTCATTATGAACACAGCAGTAAGCACCGCACCGCCGGCGGTCACAACCGCCAACAGACGTGCGGTCCGTACCGCCAAATAGTGAAGCAACTGAAACACAGGCACCCTGAAAACAACTCACCGCCAGCAGAGGAGTGCTGACAACGACGGCAGAGCCCGCCCACAGGCTGACGTAAAGGCCCTACTCGCCCATCAAATAATGAACCACTAGACCGCCGTCAGTTCCGGGGCTGGAACCACCGCCACGCAAAGCCAGGCGGAAACGAACCAAAGATAAGGAAACACTCACCAGAGGCTTACACAACACACCGAAGCAGGCATGGATAGAGAGCTGCAGATCATACCAGCACTGCTCCTTGCCATATACCTCCATGCCCGAGACCGCCGACGAAGACAATGACAGTAAGTACCGCAACCTACTAAACAAGGGCAGAAAGGGCACAGTTATATACCCACCCCCTCCACCCACCCTGCAATGCTCCCACCAACCCTTCACAGCAGCACAAGCCATGCACCCCACAGCAAGGGGTACTTACCCGACACACGGCAAATCCAACCTGACCAAAGTACATACATGTGCCCCACACCCACAAACAATGAAACAAGAGACCACGGCTCCAGAGTGTGCCTCCATAAACACAGGCCATACATTAACCTTTATTATGCTCACTGGGCAACCGAAGTGCATATAAGGCCAATGGCCAGTCCTTCATAAAACAAGTCCGATGGGCCACAGTGGCCCCAACCTGACTCGCACAAGTGCTACGGTACTCCACCTCATAGGGGCAACAATGGGGCATCCAGGCACCTCAGGGAACAGGGGCAGGGGTGGTGGGGGTGGTGATTTCCGATGGGGGTGGGGCTTAGATTTGCATTTGGAAGGTGGAGGGGGTTTGGGCTTGGCCTTGGAAGGTGGGGGAGTGTGCTTGGACCGGGAGGTGGCAGATGGAACAGGTTCAGCATGGGGCTTCTTCCTCTCTGGGGAAGGGGCACAGGAATGTGAAGGGCAGACAGGGGCAGGCTATGACGTGGAAGGAGTGGACAGGGCAAGGAGGTGAGCATGTTTAGGGACGAGACGGGGTGGGCCAGTGGGTTGGAAGAGGTCAACACGGGAGACGAAAAGTTTCTTAGGTGCAATTGGGGTGGACCTGGAGGAAGGCGTGGGAGTGGAGGTAGAGGAAGTGGTCGTAAGTGGTGTAGGTGTGCGTGATGTTGGTGCAGGTGACTGGACAGTGTGCCAAGGTGTGGTGGATGTGTGATGGGTGGGTGTTTTGTTGCGTTTGAGTGTCTTGGGAGGAGGCGGGGTGGATACAGTGGGACAAGAGAGGCTGCCAGTGTGAATGTATGTTGTCTGGGTGTCTGCAAGTCTGGTGGGTGTGCTGCATGTGTCAACTAAAGTAGTTGTGGTGAGTGCAGGTGTGGTGTCTGGGGTGCATGAATGGATGTGTGCTATTGTGGTGACTGCAGGAATAGGGTCAGCAACAGTGAATGAAGGTGCAGTGCCTGGGGGTGTGCATGTCCTGGTGACAGACAGGGAGGCGGAAGAGGTGGAAACACTGTGGGAAGTGGATGTTGCTGTGTGTGCATGTGTATGTTGGCTGTGTGTATGCTTGTGTTTTGAAGTGTGCTTCTTGTGTGTTGAGGTGTGTGCCTGTGTGTCAGAATGTGTGCTTTGGATGGGTGAAGGGAGTGGGGTGCTGGAAGGGGTAGAGGAGGTTGGAGGGGGGACGGAATGACCAGGGACACTGGCTGCCATCCAAGAGGAGGCCAGAGTCTGAAAATATCTCCATAGGCCAGACACGGCACCGTGAATGCCATCCAGATAGGCATTGGTCTGCTGCATCTCTGATGCTAGCCCCTGGATGGCATTGACGATGGTTGTCTGCTCTACAGAGATGGTTCTCAGGAGGTCAATAGCCTCCTCCGTGAGGGCAGCAGGGCTGACTGGGGCAGGGGAGGAGGTGCCTGGGGCATAGGAGACACCCACCCTTCTGGGTGAGCGGGCACGGGCAACTCGGTGGGGAGCAAATGGGAGGGTGGTGATGGTATGGGGGTGGTGGAAGATGACATAGTAGGTGTGGGCCCACTAGGGTCCGCCACCGCCAGGGAGCTTCTATCGGAGGAGGTATCAGAGTCACTACCTCCAGTGGTAGTTGCCTCGCCCGTGGTACTCCCCTCGACCTCCAACCCACTGGTCTCCTTGGCATTGGACGACTCTGCCTCCAAGGATCCGTGGGCCGATGTATCCCCACTCTCCAGTGCATCAGCTCCCTCGCCAGATGATGCTGATATACCCAGACACACAAGAGAACAGGGACGGGGGACAAAACAGGAGAGATTTTGTAAATAGCTGAATGGAGGCACAATAGTGGTTCACACATACACCCACCCAGAAAACCCTCCAACAGGCAGCACCTAATGCTATACCTATGGCTATGCCCCTGACTAGTGGCCAGAAGCCTGCTCTACAGCCATTCCCCAAATAACCGAAGGACATGACATGTAGTAGACCTGGCCAAAACACCCCTACACCCCACGGGGGCCATGACGTAGATGGACATCAGTCATAGTCCCTGCAACTAGGCAGGATAAATCAGAATGCACATACACACACATCCATCAAGGGTAAAAAATATGGTATGTGTACTCACCCCCTTGTGACTGCTGTGCAGTTTTCATGCGCCCATCCAGGTGCAGGTACGCAACCGCCAGGATGCATTGCATAACGGGGGTCAGTGCCCGACAGGCACCCCTTCCCCATTGGGAGGACTTCCCCAGCTGGGCCTCGCAGATCTTTCACTCCCAACGCTACAGGTCCTCCCACCTCTTCCTGCAGCGGGTGCTCGGCTGGTTGTAGACCCCCAGGTCCGCACCTCCTTGGCGATGGCATGCCAAAGTCCCCTCTTCTGGTGGGCGCTTACCTATAAGGGACACACAGAAATATAACACAGAGGTCAGACACTGGCCAATCATATACAGCTAGCTATAAGTTCACTATGGGACGGACAGTTCAAACCGACTAACAGCACACACGCAGCATGTCAGGAACCCTGGACCATCCAGTGTCAGAGGTGCACACATGTATGCAGCCAACACCAACCACTACACACATCCATGGCCCCCAATCCTCCTACTCACCTGTGGCTGTCTGTAAAGCTCTGGCTGTCTGTAAAGCTTGGCGTACAGGGGCAGGACCCCGTCCACAAGCCTCTCCAATTCCTCTTGGGTGAAGGCCGGGGCACTTTCCCCTGCAACACGTGCCACTTCCATGACCAGAGGAAGGACACAGCAGTGCACTCAGTGGAGTACCTGCTTGCACAAGATCAGGGAGTCAAGTGAAATTGGGGTGACGAGTTCGCGTACACACAGCGGTGTTGTGCACCGTCACCGCCGGCGGCGATCATGATACGCTAGGATTCCCCATTGACATCCATTTTAACCAATGAATTTCCACACGTTGGTAAACACCGCCTTACGCTGTTATGTCAACTGCTAGCAGTATGAGGTCACTTCTACAACAACAGCTCTGGATTACAGGGGCAGACATTTTGGCCAAAACTACTCATTTGTAAAACTCTCATCTGCACAATGGAGTCCCTATTGTGCCCCAACACCCATAGGCATGTGACAAATAACATTATATCACCTGAACAGCCATGATATATCATTGTGGTCATGTTGCTGTAATGTCACACACACTATGCATTAGTGTCGACGACAATCATGCCAGCAGTGCTGAATGAATAACAATGTGTGCAGATGTATTTGTGTTCCTCACACGTGTTTTCAACTCCTCCTAGGTACAGACCCTTGTGGCAAGGAAGGGCCCCATCGGTGTACAGACCACTTGTTGATTTGCGGACCATGGTGGAGCGTCACATCATTATCAATTACAGACTGACTCGTGTGACTATTCTTGAAATTTGTGCATTACTGGATCCTGCACTGACACCGGCAAATCGCAATCAGCATGCCATCCCTACTGAAGTGCAGGTGCTCTCTGCACTCCATTTCCTGGCCACGGGCTCATTTCAAGTGACAGTGGGCATGGGTGCAGGTTTTTCACAGCCAATGTTTAGCATTATACTGTCAAGATTCCTGAATGCATTTGTACGACACCTGCAGTCCTATGTGAGGTTTCCCCAAAGTGCTGACCTGCCTACCATCAAGTTGGACTTCTATGCCTTCGCCAACATACCCCATGTGATAGGTGCCATCGATGGCACCCGCATAACTATCATCCCCCCAAGAGTCAGTGAACAGGTGTACAGAAACAGGAAGAACTTTCATTCCATGAACATTTAATTGGTGTGCACTGAAGACCAGTACATCACACATGTGAATGCCATGTTCCCTGGTTCAGTCCATGATTCATTTGTGATGAGGAACAGTAGTGTGCCACACAAGCTGGAACAACTACAAGAGGACAGAGGGTGGATATAGGAAGGTGTTTCTGTCACTTATTGCCACATAGCAGACAGCCAGGCTGTCTGCCTCTGAAGCTTGTCAATCAAAGTTCTGTTTTGCACCTTTTTCTAGGTGATTCTGGCTATCCCAACTTGCGTTGGCTCCTAACACCAGTGAGGAATCCTGGAACAGACGCAGAGAGGAATTATAATGAGGCCCATGGATGTACTAGGAGGATGATAGAGCGCACAATAGGTCTCCTGAAGGCTAGATTTCCTTGTCTACATATCTCTGGCAGTTCCCTGGCCTATGGGCCTGAAAAGGTGTGTATAATAGTGCTGGCCTGCTGCATGCTGCACAACATGGCTGTGAGTAATTCTGTCCCACTCTTGGAGAAGGAGGGTGTTGTATATCCAGACCAGCTCCATCAGAGAACGGATGAGAGTGATGGTGAGGATGAGGAAGGGGGAGATGTACATTCCAGGACCCAACTGATACAACTCTACTTCCAGTAACTATGTGGGACAATTGGTTGAGATTGGTGTCTGTGCATCATACTGTCAGTATGCCTTGTCATCTAGGGGGGTGTTGGGTCAATACTAATTGCCACTGTGACCAGGTCTGCATAGGACAGATTACAATTTAGTCTAATATTTCAACACATATGTTGGCACAACAACATGTAAGGTATGTGGTGCTTTTCATGCTACTCAGATACCAATAAATGAGTTATCAACCAGTTGCATCTATACTTCACTTTGTTCAAACTTAATGACAGGGGACATTGTAACAGGTGAAAAGGTGTTTTATTTGGTGCAGGGATTAAATCGTGCAGATTACAGTGATGGTGTTGAAGTAAGCCTCAGCAAGGCCTACTAGTGCAAGGGGTTCACCTTTCTCTGCACAAAGTCCTCAGACCATGTAGGAAGAAGTTGGCACAGGAACTGAAATAAAAGACAAAGGCGGTCATTCCGACCCTGGCGGTCATGGACCGCCAGGGCCGGGGACCGCGGGAGCACCGCCAACAGGCTGGCGGTGCTCCCAAGGGCATTCTGACCGCTGCGGTACAGCCGCGGTCAGAAACGGAAAACCGGCGGTGTACCACCGGTTTTCCGCTGCCCTGGGGAATCCTACATGGCGGCGCAGCTTGCTGCGCCGCCATGGGGATTCCGACCCCCATACCGCCATCCTGTTCCTGGCGGTTTTGGCCGCCAGGAACAGGATGGCGGTATGGGGTGTCGTGGGGCCCCTGGGGGCCCCTGCAGTGCCCAGTGCCCCGTGTTACGGGGGCCCCACCATGATTTTCAGTGTCTGCCATGCAGACACTGAAAATCGCGATGGGTGCAACTGCACCCGTCGCACCCCTTCCACTCCGCCGGCTCCATTCGGAGCCGGCATCCTTGTGGAAGGGTGTTTCCCGCTGGGCTGGCGGGCGGCCTTCTGGCGGTCGCCCGCCAGCCCAGCGGGAAACCCAGAATACCCGCGGCGGTCTTGTGACCGTGCAGCGGTATTCTGGCGGCTCCCGCCGGCCCTGCGGATACCGCGGCCGGCGGGAGTCAGAATGACCCCCAAAGTTTATTAACCTCATGAGGTGGTACTACAGTTCAAACAGCACCCTTAGGTAATATCTGAAGTAGCACACTGAACTGAGAGAGCATGGTCCTTTTATACCCACGCAGGGGCTAAAAAGAGGTGGTACAATTATAGAAACAAGACTTGCATAAATGTAAGGTCATGTGGAAAATGCACAGTCGACAGGTAGGAGGAGCTAACAGTTTTCAAGGACTAACAGCTGCAGACCTTACTGAGCATGTGCAAAAGTGGGAGATGCTAAATATAACTTGTCACTAGGCAGATTTCAAGAGTAGTTAACAGAAAGGTAGGACAGAGCACATGGTGAGCACATGGCAGCATGTGGCAGAGAAAATGGCTGCCATGAATACAAAATGGATTCCACGAAATGTTCACAATAGTTACTAAATACATACGGCTTCTGCTAATGCTTAATCTAATCGCTGCTAAACTACAACAGACGACCCTTTCAGCATTAGCTGAAGACATTCGTCTTTCTAGGATAATCTAAATATTCATCTTGTATATTTATGCTCATCATTTCAGCTATTTCCTTATCTAACATATGTTGTGCTTTCATTTCTGTAAAGTTTCTTTTGGTAGGCATACAAGCAGTAATACACATGGAGCAGAACATTGGACCACACTGAATACAGATGCAGCATGTGAAAAATATTGCAATCATTACACACAGGGTAGTCAGTAGTTTCCAGCCCCAGGCGGAAACAAGAGCCCAAACCCATCCATAAAAAGTCCAAGTACCAGTCTCTGTGTGGATTTCTGCAGCAATTTTATGCAATTTAGATATTGCATCATATACTGAAGGTGAGTGATCGGGAATGAAAACACAGCAACTACTACTGATGATACGACATGCACCACCTCGGTCAGCTAATATCACATCTAGTACCATACGATTTTGGAGCGCTACAATCCTCGCAATTTGGAGCTCCTCGGTAATATTCCCAAGTGCCAGAGCTGCCTGATTGGTAACAGCTTCCACAACCCTAGTCAATCGTCTCACTTTCCTACTGTTTAACGCAGCACCCACAAAGGGGAACAATCCTAAATTAAAATCAACATATTGTTGCAGGCTAGTATCCGTTTGGTCTACCTCATTTGTACTTATTTCCCTTTTATATCTATTCTTAATGATGTCATTGAACAGTTTAAAATCTCGGTGATATGATGCAGGGGCCAAAAACACAGGGGGTAATAGAAAAGATACATAACACACACCTGACCACCCAACAGGTAGTTGGTAATATCCATAGTTACCACAAACAAAATATGTGTTATGTGAAGCTGTAAAACTACTATTATTTACACCCTCAATAGTTAAAATCAAGATACAGTCGCTTATCCCTACTGGAATTCTCCCAATGCTACGTATACATAAATCTGCTTTAGTTTTTGTAACAGAAATCACAAATTGTTCTTTCTTGTCAAAGTCTCTTATATTTGTGAAGACATATGGTATTGAAACATTGTCTGGTTGATAATCTTCCCATTCCCATCTTTGTCTTGGTAGCATTCTTTATTAAGGCGAAAAAGAAGTCCGCCCTCTGTACGTTTTCCAGATGCAAACAAAAGCGTGTACCAAGCTTGACATGAACCATTGTGTGAAAAAGGAAGAGGAATGCGCAGGTATCAGTCCACATACCCAACAGTTAGTAGTATTTGTAGCATTATGAGTATGATGCAACATCTGAATGAAAGTATTATTGAAGTACGATTGACGGTGCTTCTGCTCCTGATAGGGAAGCGTAAAGTAATAGTGATCCTCCGGTACTGGAGTAGTGGCAACAAAAAACTCACGAGCAGGAGCCTTCTTTTCAACAAACCAGGTGATTATTGCTATAACCACCATAACAACAACAAACCCCATAGTACTAATGATCAGTTTGTTATTCATTTTAGCAACAGTGATAATCGACCCTTTCAGAAATGAATTAAAAAACAATCGTTGGAGCTCTTATCCCTGGGCAGCCGCTGATTTCTTCACAACGGGCCAAGACGGGTGTCACTACTCTAATGCATGGCTGATCCCCCCCCTTACCACAGTGGCTCTCTGTTTCACTACCAGTTTGTTTAAAAAAAAATTCTGATTCTTTCCTCGGTCTCAAATTATATCGCGACGCTCCAGAAGTCGTATGGTCTGGGAAGACCTCTGCAGATTCGTCAGGTGATATAGCATGGCCTTTCTCCATAGTCAAAATCTCTCGATGATCGGTCAGCACAGCAGGTTCCACCAAGGTAGGTAGCACTCTCTTGCAGTGAGTACTATGGACACAATTATTTCAGTTCGTCACTCGAACTGCTGTCATTGTCGCAAGGAGCACCTGTTCTGGGCCTCGCCACCTTGGTTCCAAGCTGCTTGATCTTTCAAAGGACTTAATCATCACCTGGTCACCAGGTCGGAGTCCATGGCCTTCACCTGTAGATCTGTCAGGAAGTGCTTCTCGAACCTGTTGATGAATAGAAACCAAATTGTCGGTTAACTGTGCCAAATAATCATTCATCAGGACACAAGGTACATCATATACAGATTTTGGCTTAGGAACTCCCCAAATATTCATTGGCCTTCCAAATACTATCTTGTATGGGCTAAGGCCGAGTCGAGAGTGTGGCACTGACCTAATAGACAATAATGCCAATGGTAATGCATCCGGCCAAGTTAAGGATGTGGAAGCCTGTATCTTCGTTAACTTAAGCTTCAAAGTAGCATTATACCTTTCCACCAACCCTGCTGATTGTGGGTGGAAAACCGCATGGAACTTCTGTTTGATCCCTAATCCTTTCAGGACATACTTAATAACTTCCCCAACAAAATGAGGTCCGTTATCACTCCATAAATGTCTGCAAACACCAAACCTAGGGAAAAATTATTTCAAAAGCACCTTCGCTGTGGTAATGGCAGTATTATCCTTTGTGGGGTACGCCTTTATCCATTTACTGAAGTCACAAACCACCACCAAGACATACTTTAAATTGTTGCAGCGTTCAAGCTGAATATAATCCATTTGTAGAACTTCAAAAGGTGCAGTTGGTGTAGCAAACCCTCCCGCAGGAGTACGTGTCCCTTTTCCAGGATTGTATTGTAAACAGATCAAACAAGACTGTACTACTCTCTTAGCTGTACTGGAAAGTTCTGGATGCTCCCAAACTTGCGTAAGCAACTTCGTTATTGTTGAAGCTCCAACATGTGCCAGCCCATGTGCCATCTGAACCATAGGTTGTACAAAAGCTATAGGCAATTTCCATTTATCCATCTGCTTATTCCGCCAACAGCCCTCATCATCCAATTCTCCTTCTTCAGACCACTGCTCACGTTCTTTCACAGAAGCAGATTTCTGCATATCTAATACGTCTTGTCTAGCATTATGCCAACGTTCAGCTTGTGACTTCACTACATACATAGAAGTACTACTTCGCTGCATCGCAGTCTCACGTGCTACACGGTCTGCAAGAGCATTACCTTGCCCTATCTTATCGGTCACTTTCTCATGTGCACTACATTTCACAATAGCTAGTTTCTTTGGATATGTCAATGCAGTCAAGAGGTTATGCACTAATTCTCCGTGCATTATCTGCATCCCGTGGGATGTGAGAAAGCCTCTCTCCTTCCAAAGCAAACCAAAATCAAGAGCCACTCCAAAAGCATAGCGGCTGTCTGTATAAATGTTCACACATAAGTCAGTACTAAGCTCACATGCTCGTGTCAAAGCTATTAGTTCAGCTGCTTGAGCTGACTTCTGTGGTATACGAGCTGTCTCCACTACTGTGTGTATTGTGGTGATTGCATATGCAACTGAGGTCGTACCATCTGGCAACTTCAAACAAGACCCATCAACCCACAGTTCCCCATCTACATCTGGAAGGGGCGTATCTTGTAAATCAATACGACCCTTTGTCTGTTCTTCGGTAAGGAATATACAATCATGTGTTTCTTGTGACTGAGACTGAGTCACCGGATATGGCAACAAAGTGGCTGGATTTAGTGTTGCACATCTCTTCAGTGTAATGTGAGGAGCCAGCAATGTCAATTCATAGCCTATCAGGCGAGCGCTAGTTAAATGTTGCATCTTTGTTTGATTTAAAAGAGCATCAACCGCATAGGGTATTAACACCAACAGCTTATGTGAGAAAACTATCCCTTCACTCTGACGTATTGACACAGCTGTTGCGGCAACTGAACGAAAACACCCAGGCAACGCTCGAGCAACAGGAGCAAGTACTGCTGAAAAATATGCAAAAGGGACGCTGCTTATCGCCATGTGTCTGTACTAAAACTGACAATGCACATCCATCATTCTCATGTACGTAAAGTGCAAAAGGCTTCATGTAATCTGGAGTACCTAACACTGGTGCTGAACAAAAGGCTTGTTGTAGCTGCCGGAAAGAAGTCTCACATTCATATGTCCATGGGAGGGGCATTGGAGTATCTTTAGTCAAAAGTGCTAGCAAAGGATTGACAATGTGTGAAAACACTAATATCCATTGCCTACAAAAAGAAGTAAGACCAAGGAGTGCCCGAACATCTTTCTGAGTAGAGGGTACTGGTGTGTCTAAAATTGCTTGAATACAATCTGATGTAAGTGCACGGCCCTCCTTAGACAAAAGGTGACCTAAATAGGTTACCTTTGGTCTACAATATTGCAATTTCTTTTGTGACACTTTATGACAGTGTGAATCAAGAAAAGAAAATAAGGACAAAGTGCACTTTTCACATTGCTCAGGGGTATCAGCTGCCAACAAAATATAATTGACATGTTGTATGAGAGCCACACCTTCAGGCTAAACAAAAGAATCAAGTTGTCCAAAGTCATAGTACAAGAACTAATTGCTCCCTCAACTTTCTCATAAAAGGCGGCTGTATTTTCCCGCGGGTCAGGTAATGCTGTTTTAAGTGCCATTACATCTGCCCTATTCCAAGGAGTATACACCCAATTATAAATAAAATAACCCTTAGCATCAACAGAAGTTTTATCATCACTTGTACCCAATCCTTTAGGAGGAACATACAAAGGCGCGGCCTCCCGCATTGGTTTCACATGAACTATCATAGTCTTATCTGTTCCAAAGATGGAATCTTGCACCCCGCCGGTCTGAGATGTCTGTGCAACTACGTCCACGGCCCTTTTCTCCTCTCGCAAACGGTCTGCTGCAACACATAATTTCACCAAACGACTGATTGCATCAGCCACCTGGGAGAAAACAAAAAGACCATCACGCATTTGCTTATGATCAGCTGCTACATCATCGGGCTCTAACTCATCAGAATATTTCCGAAATAGTTCAATAACTTTTGTGCCAAATGCCTCAGTAAAATATAGCTGTTCCTTTTCCATCCACCCTTTCATGTTTTCTAAAAGTTCAGAAGCAGAGACAACGCTACAAATTGTTTTACGAGCAATAGATCTAAGCTCAGACGCATGGTCAGCAGGCAACATAGAGCGACTGTCTTGCATCTTCTGTTGTCCGAACTGAGGCCTTAACTAACTCATGAGGGGCAGAAGGAACAACATACGGAGGTGGAGGGCGATCTAATAACAATAAATCATCATGTGGTTTATTAAGGATAGGATAGAGAGGTTGCCTAATGGTGTATTGGCCAGTTACCTGTAATTTACATTCTTTCTCTTCTAGCTCCTTTAAGTCATTTATTTCTTTCTTTCTCATTTCCAATGCTTTCACATATACATTCTTCCGCTGCTCTTTCTCAAGCATGGCTTGCTCACGCTTCACTCGTCCACGCACTTCTTTCTCCCACATTCGTACACAGTCAAACATATCTTGCCTAGACTTTCGCTTACACATACATTGTTCCACATACTCAATCTTTCGCAAATCAAATGACCCATGCATAGGCCAACGTAATTCAGGATCCGCACGAGTGTATTTATTCCATAATGTGCTGTACATTATAGAAGAAAGACCATGTTTAACATACATATCTCTATTTAGCGTCCCCTCTGGGGGTGCCGGTTGCGATTCTTCCAATCTCAAATTGGTACCATTACAAAAGCAACACATCCTACGAAGTGCGCTAAAAACAGGCATGCCAAAAATAGGGCAAAATATGCAATATTATAATCAAAGTAGCACTTAAGGTGCTGTTCAAATCAAAATTAAATTGGAGAAAATTCTCCTCATTACCTGCCTATATAAATTGCAATTTATATATCAATTCAAAGGACACAAATCGACTA
The DNA here is from genome assembly GCF_031143425.1 of Pleurodeles waltl. NCBI lineage: Eukaryota > Metazoa > Chordata > Amphibia > Caudata > Salamandridae > Pleurodeles > Pleurodeles waltl. Next base: position 192,417,577 of record NC_090443.1, read on the forward strand.
GTCACCCAAAACACGAGAGCCACAGTAAGTAGTGCTACACTACATTACCAAACAAAGGCATCAAAACCCACAGCAAGTGCCGTAAAACGGCTCTTACCAATCACAGGGTGTCCAGGTTCCAACTGCCAAGTTCTAAAATCGACCAAATGGTCACTGCATGACGAATGAACAAAAAGGATCTCAGTCGAGGACCGGCGCCACCTGGATGGTCAAATCAGAAAGAAGGGAAAAATGCCATAGTTGCCAAGACTCGGGTCTCCTCAGGCATTGATCGTCTGCAGCAAGATCCCAATCCTTCGTCGCGACCAATCCGTTGGGCATCCGAGTCACCAATGAGTCCCTGTTCGGGCACCAATTTGTTGAAGTAAGCCTCAGCAAGGCCTACTAGTGCAAGGGGTTCACCTTTCTCTGCACAAAGTCCTCAGACCATGTAGGAAGAAGTTGGCACAGGAACTGAAATAAAAGACAAAGTTTATTAACCTCATGAGGTGGTACTACAGTTCAAACAGCACCCTTAGGTAATGTCTGAAGTAGCACACTGAACTGAGAGAGCATGGTCCTTTTATACCCACGCAGGGGCTAAAAGGAGGTGGTACAATTATAGAAGCAAGACTTTCATACATGTAAGGTCATGTGGAAAATGCACAGTCAACAGGTAGGAGGAGCTAACAGTTTTCAAGGACTAACAGCTGTAGACCTTACTGAGCATGTGCGAAAGTGGGAGATGCTAAATATAACTTGTCACTAGGCAGATTTCAAGATCAGTTAACAGAAAGGTAGGACAGAGCACATGGTGAGCACATGGCAGCATGTGGCAGAGAAAATGGCTGCCATGAATACAAAATGGATTCCGCGAAATGTTCACAATAGTTACTAAATACAGATGTCTTCTGCTAATGCTTAATCTAATCGCTGCTAAACTACAACAATGGGAGTGGGCTAATGGTGGTTGTCCAATATGGCAACATGGGTGCAGCATTGTTGGCAGTAGTGGTAGGTCCATCCAGGCTTACATGAGTTTATAGTATTTGTAGCACTGTTTGGTGGTTGATTAAGTGGGACACTTGGAGGACAGTCTTTGGCAGAGTCACTTCTTAGAGGGGGCCTTGTTCTTGGCAGTTGTTCCTGTGCCATATCTTGGGCGCCTGTTGTTGGCCTGTAGGGGTTGAGATGGATGTCCCCTGTGTGTCCTCAGAGGGTGGTTCATGTGATATGCTGATGCTCTTGTTGTCCGGTCTGTATCCTGTGCTGTAGTAGGGGCTTCCTGTTCTGTGTGGGCCTCAGGCTGTGTTTGGACAAGCTGCAGCAGCGCACCTGCTATGGTGTCAATTGTGGAATTGTGCAGTTTCCACTGCTCCATGGCCTCTTGGTGGTGTGTGTGCTGCATCCTCTGACTCTGCTCCAGGGTGGATACTATCTGGGCCAATCTGTCCTGGGTATGTTGATATGCTCCCAGGACCTCCGAAATCATGTCATGGGCTGCAGCATCCATCCTGTGGCCTCCACCATGAACCACTGATGCCCTCCCACTGGGCCTAGCCCCCTGTGCCTGTGTCCCCTGCACAGGTCTGGCAGTATCACTTGTACTGGGGCCATCGTCTTCCTGCCTGTTGGTAGGGGGTGACTGTGGCCTCTGTACTTGTGTTCCACCAGTCAGTGGCCTGGATACACGGGTGTGGGGACAGTTGCCCTGGGCTGATGTTATTGCCTGGGTGGTAGGGGTGTCAGTGGTATCCTGGGTGGGGTTGCTGGATGGTGACAATATAGGACTGTGTGAGGGGCCAGTATGATCGTCAGTGTCCAGGGTTCCATCCCCAGTATCCTGGAAGGTGCCTCTGTCTCCCTGTGGGGCACTGCCACTCCTTGTCCTATCCATCAGGGTGGCATGGGTAGTGGTGCCTATTGGGAGGAATGGACATGTCTGTTACATTAGCATGGTTGGATTGGGTGCACAGGCATGGGCGGGTTTCTGCAGGTTACACACTTTGGGGGCATGCAAGATGCTTTGGTGAGGTTAGCATTGCTTTTTAGCGTGGGATGTGGAGGTGCATTGTGGGTGCTGTAGGCCATTGTGTTTCCTTGCAGGGGTGGATGTCGGTGCACAGGAGGAGGGATGAGGGCCTGTTAGTGGGTTAGTGGGCATGCAGGGTGACTAGATTAAGGGGGTCATTACAACCCTGGCGGACGGTGTTAAAGATGCGGTAATACCGCAAACAGTCAGACTGACAAAAAAAGGGAATTATGACCCTGGCGGAAACCGCCAACAAAGACAGCCACTTTAACACACCGCCCGCAACGGCGGTACAGACAAGCAGCGCAGCGGTCACTGCCAATAGAGAGGCGGAAGACAATGTACCGCCCACAGTATCACAACAGGCCAATCCGCCACCTTTTCCGGGGCGGATTCACCGTGGATAAAAACACGGCGGAAACAGCTTTTGCTATCGGAAAACGCTCACCTTCTACACATCCCACGAGGAACGACGACTCCATGGACACGGAACTCCAAATACTACCTGCCCTTGTCTTTCTGCTCCTTCACGACCAACAGCGACGTAGGCGCAGAAGATACCGGTGAGTACTGCACCTACGACACAGGGGACGGGGGAGGAAAAAGTTAGGGGGACACCCACCAAACACCCCCACCCTCGCATATTACAACATACACACCAATGCAGTCACAAAAATCACAGTAACAACCCACAATCCCCCCGGAAGAATGCAAAGACAATGCGAATTTCGGGCAAACTTTGTAATGTGCCACTATACATGTCATACAAAAATATACAAACATATGTATTCCAAAATCACTCATATTTACATATACAATCCGAGAAGTAGTGCAGATATGTACACAACAATGTCCGTGCACAAACAGTCCAAAAATGCATGGGCGAGGCCCACAATAGATACCTGACCAAAATCGGAGAGAACACTGCCGGGGCATCAGATAGAAACACTACAGGCACCTCAGGGGGAAGGGAAGGGGGGGCACCTCAGCCAGATGAATGCAAAGCCATATCCATGACGGGGCTCCATGCCCATTGATGTATCCTGGGGAGTGCAAAGCCACAGTCTCTCAAGTCTCTACAGTGGGTGGTTTGCCCACTGTGCCATCCTGGGGAGTGCAAAGCCACAGTCTCTCAAGTCTCTACAGTGGGTGGCTTGCCCACTGTGCCATCCTGGGGAGTGCAAAGCCACAGTCTCTCAAGTCTCTACAGTGGGTGGGGTGCCCACTGTTCAATCCTGGGGAGTGCAAAGCCACAGTCTCTCAAGTTGATGCAGGTCCGTACTGGTACTGGGGGGTGACTGGTGCCCAGACTGGTTGAGTCTCCCCGTGAAAGCTAGGGTCCTGTCACTGTCCCAGCTGCACATGGGATAAGGATACCTGATGTGGTGGGCCATTCATTCCTACCCGGTGCATTGCCCTGTTCAGCGGTGCTTTGACATGGGGGTTCAGGACTGTTCAGCGGTGCTGTGCCATGGCGGTCTTTGCCCTGTTCAGCGGTGCTTTGCCATGGTGGTCTTTGCCCTGTTCAGCGGTGCTCTGACATGGCGGTTCTGGACTGTTCAGCAGTGCTTTGACAAGGGGGCTCAGGACTGTTCAGCAGTGCTTTGCCATGGCGGTCTGTGCCCTGTTCAGCGGTGCTTTGCCATGGCGGTCTTTGGACTGTTCAGCGGTGCTTTGACATGGGGGTTCAGGACTGTTCAGCGGTGCTTTGCCATGGCGGTCTTTGCCCTGTTCAGCGGTGCTTTGCCATGGCGGTTTTTTCCCTGTTCAGCGGTGCTTTGACATGGCGGTTCTGGACTGTTCAGCAGTGCTTTGACATGGCGGTTCAGGACTGTTCAGCAGTGCTTTGACATGGGGGTTCAGGACTGTTCAGCTGTGCTTTGCCATGGCGATCTGTGCCCTGTTCAGCAGTGCTTTGCCATGGCGGTCTTTGCCATGTTCAGCGGTGCTTTGACATGGGGGTTCAGGACTGTTCAGCAGTGCTTTGCCATGGCGGTCTTTGCCCTGTTCAGCGGTGCTTTGACATGGCGGTTCTGGACTGTTCAGTAGTGCTTTGACATGGGGGTTCAGGACTGTTCAGCTGTGCTTTGCCATGGCGGTCTTTGCCCTGTTCAGCGGTGCTTTGACATGGCGGTTCTGGACTGTTCAGCAGTGCTTTGACATGGGGGTTCAGGACTGTTCAGCGGTGCTTTGCCATGGCGGTCTGTGCCCTGTTCAGCAGTGCTTTGACATGGCGGTTCTGGACTGTTCAGTAGTGCTTTGACATGGGGGTTCAGGACTGTTCAGCAGTGCTTTGACATGGGGGTTCAGGACTGTTCAGCGGTGCTTTGACATGGCGGTTCTGATACGGACATTGGTGTGTGGCATGACGTTTCCACACTGGGCATTGGTGTGTGGCATGACGATCTCCATACTGGACATTGGTGTGTGGCATGACGATTTCCACACTGGACATTGGTGTGTGGCATGACGATCTCCACACTGGACATTGGTGTGTGGCATGACGATTTCCACACTGGACATTGGTGTGTGGCATGACGATCTCCATACTGGACATTGGTGTGTGGCATGACGATTTCCACACTGGACATTGGTGTGTGGCATGACGATCTCCATACTGGACATTGGTGTGTGGAATGACGATTTCCACACTGGACATTGGTGTCTGGCATGACGTTCCATCATTGCCCAGCGGGGCTGTGGCATCCTGGCCCCGCCTGGGCTGTGACTGCGGCGGTGGTCTCTGGACCAGTGACGATACTTGGGCCCTCCTGGGCTGTGTCTTGTGCGGTGGTCTCTGGACCAGTGACAATACTTGGGCCCTCCTGGGCACTGACTCTGGTGGTGGTCTCTGGACCAGTGACGATACTTGGGCCCTCCTGGGCACTGACTCTGGCGGTGGTCTCTGGACCAGTGACGATACTTGGGCCCTCCTGGGCTGTGTCTTGTGCAGTGGTCTCAGGACCAGTGACGATACTTGGGCCCTCCGGGGCACTGACTCTGGCAGTGGTCTCTGGACCAGTGACGACGGTGCTGGCGGTTGTGTCTGGACCGCCGGAAATGATGGCGCACTTCTCCGCCGTGACAATCACAACAGGCTGGGCAGACTTCCTCTGGACCTTCCCCACCTTTTTTGGAGTTACAGCTGACTCACCAATCGCCTTCGATCCCATTTCACTTGTTGCCCCACCAGGAGTCTTGACACGGTCCCGTCGTCCACTCTCCAATTTCAGAGCCTTTACAGGGGGTGGGCTGCCAGTGCCTTGGCTCCGGGTCCTACTGCCTGCCCTGGTGGACGGTGCACTCCAAAAACCTGGAACACACACCACTGGTACTGGAGGCTTTTTGGCTGAGGCGTTACGACGGGACTGATGAAATGGAGGGGGGGGCGGTGGGGGCAAAAAGGTCAATTTGACAGAGGGACAGTTTCTGACGAACACTAGGATGGGTAGCTGGAGGGGGTCTGGGAGTGGAGGAAGAGGAGGTGGTTGTAGGAGGTGTCACTTTAGCTGCTTTGGGTGCAGGTGCAGGTACTGGAGGCTGTCGTGAGGTGGATGGATGTTGGGTGAGTGATTGCCGGCGTTTGGGTACTTTGGGAGGGGGCATCACAGACACACTGGGAGAAGACACAGGGGACGTATAAATGGCAGTGGAGGTGGTGAGTGCTGGTGAGCGGCGTGTGGTGCTGGGTGTCCTGGTGCGAGTCCTAGTGCCTGTATATATGGTGCATGCAGGTGTGTGTGTAGACGAGACTGGGAGGGAGGAGGGAGAAGAGGAGGAGGGGGACACAGTGGAGACAGTGGATGTTGCTGTGTCTGTATGGGTGTGATGCTTGTGTGAGTGCCTGTGGTGTGTGTGGTGCATATGTTTGCTTGAGCTACTTTTGGGTGTTGACTTGTGTGCATGCTTGTCTGTAGGTGTGCTTGGGATGGGCTGGGGTACAGGGGATTGGGTCTGGGTGGAGGAAGTTGGAGTGGGGAGCCTGGACACAGGGACAATTGCTGCCATCAGTGCTGACGCCAGAGATTGCAGGGTTCGCTGAAGGACAGCCTGACCAGAATGAATGCCCTCCAGGAATGCATTACCGTGTTGCAACGCCCTTTCTACACCCTGGATGGCATTCACAATGGTAGACTGCCCAACAGTGAGTGACCTGAGGAGGTCAATGGCCTCCTCACTGAGGGCAGCAGGGGTGACTGGGGCAGGGCCTGAGGTGCCTGGGGCGAAGGTGATGCCCACCCTCCTGGGTGAGCGGGCACGGGGCGAACGCTGAGGGGCTGCTGGGAGGGCGGTGCTGGTAGGGGGGGTGGCGGCTGTACCTGTAGAAGTGGGGCACACAGATGGTGCCGCCACCACAGGGGAGCTCACATCGGCGGTCGAGTCTGTGTCGCTGTTTGGTGATCCGGTGGCCGACGTGAAGCTCCCCTCGCCCTCCGTCCCACTGGTGTATTCAGAGTCTGTGGTGTGGCCCTCCATGGCCATGTGGGATGCAGCTCCCTCGTGCTCCGGTGCCACTGTACCTCCGCCTGTTGATGCTGATGTACAGAAGGACAGGGAGAGCAGGAAAAGGGGGGGAGACAGAAGAAAGAGAGTTTTAGTGCATGGCATACCGCTACCGTTGGCGGACAAGACAGACGCATTAGCCCCATGCACAACGCCGCGCTCCTGCCCTCTGCACATGCAATTTCTGGGATATGGCCGACATGGCAATGGTGGAAATCTGCGCACAGGGGCAACTATACCTCAACTTCCTAATTTACTGAGGTGGGGTAGAGTGCCACACGGCCTACATTACGGAGGGGCCTTGCCTACCTAACTCGCCCTGGCCTAGGGACACCCACAGCCCACCTCCCCCACCCAGACACCTCCACTGCACGCAAAGTCCGCAGAATGAGGTTGTACTCACCCCCTTGTGTCTGCTGTGATGTCCTTAAGCGCCCATCCAACTCCGGGTAGGCCACCGCCAGGATCCGGAACATCAGGGGGGGTCATGGTACGACGGGCACCCCTCCCACGTTGGGAGGCCATCCCCAGCTGAGCCTCCGCCGTCTTCTTGCTGCAGCGCCGAATGTCCTCCCATCTCTTCCGGCAATGGGTGCCCCGTCTCTGGTGGGTCCCCAGGGTCCGGACCTCCTTGGCGATGGCACGCCAAATGTCCCTCTTCTGGTGGGCGCTGACCTACATGACATGCACAAGGGAAGAGGAACAGTCATTACCAATTGCACCATCAATGTGTGTGGCCCCCTCCATACTCTGACCATGTGGCCCATTTATTCCCATGCTTTACTGTAGTATGACTTCTGACCCCTTCCCTCTTCCACCCAGCCCTGTCCACCCAGGCCTAGCCCATACAACGTGCTCCCTGTGCACTAACCTGTTCATCTGGAGGACCGTAGAGTAGCATGTACTGGGGGAGGACCCCATCCACAAGTTTCTCCAACTCCTGTGCAGTGAAGGCAGGGGCCCTTTCCCCAGACGCAGCAGCCATCGTCGCTTCCAGACCGAGGTCACAGCAGCACTAGCAGTGTAGGTCCTCTCCTGTCGAAGGTCAGGTATCTAGTGATTGAACAGATAGAAAATGGTGGTGACGTCCGCGGCGGTGACGTCCGCGGCGGGGCACATCATCACCGCCGGCGCACCTGTTCATTGACTCCTGGGACCCATAGGGTCCAATGTTAACCAATGCAGCATTGCGCCGCGCTCTACGACTGCCTACTGCGACGGTGTGCAACGCCAGCGCTGTTACCCCACAATCCCATTGTTCCAGTTTATAGATCAGGCAGCCGCCATTTCAGGGGCCCACATGGATTCATTTTCAACTGCGTCACACATACTGAGGCCTACACTCAACACACATACAGGAAGGGTTTTGTGTCTGGTGTAGTCTTGTGTGTAACTGTGGGTACATACCTGGAGGAATAGTGACTGGTTCTTCGCTGTTGTCCTTCGCAGGCACCGTCAGCTGGGACATATGAGAAGATGGCGGAATCCTCCGGTGTACCGACCGCTGGTGGACCTGTTGACAAGGGAAGAGAGACATTTAATCGTGACCTACCGGTTTGACCGTGCTACAATCCAGGAACTATGTACCCAGTTGGAGCCAGACCTGATGTCACCAATCCGCCATCCGACTGGAATCCCCCCTGACGTGCAGGTGCTGTCAGTGCTCCATTTCCTTGCAAGTGGGTCTTTTCAAACAACAGTGGGCATGGCATCAGGGATGTCCCAGCCGATGTTTTCCAACGTGTTGTCCAGAGTGTTGTCTGCCCTGCTGAAACACGTAAGGAGATACATCATATTCCCTCAGGTGGAGGATTTACCTACAGCGAAAGGTGACTTCTATGCCCTTGGACATATCCCCAACGTCATAGGTGCCATTGATGGGACCCATGTAGCTCTGGTCCCCCCCTGCAGGAGTGAACAGGTGTACAGGAACAGGAAGAGTTATCATTCAATGAATGTCCAGATGGTCTGTTTGGCAGACCAGTACATCTTGCAGGTAAATGCAATTTTCCCTGGCTCTGCGCATGACGCCTACATCCTGCGGAATAGCAGCATCCCTGATATGATGGGTGAACTCCAGAGGCACCGTGTATGGCTATTGGGGGACTCTGGTTACCCAAACCTTTCCTGGCTATTGACCCCAGTGAGGAATCCCAGGACCAGGGCAGAGGAACGGTACAATGAGGCCCATGGGCGGACTAGGAGGGTTATCGAGCGCACCTTCGGCCTCATGAAGGCCAGGTTCAGGTGCCTCCACATGACAGGTGGATCCCTATTCTACTCACCGAAGAAGGTGTGCGACATCATCATCGCATGCTCCATGCTCCATAACTTGGAATTGCGACGCCAGGTGCCTTTTCTGCAGGAGGATGATCCAGATGACGGTGTTGTGGCAGCTGTGGAGCCTGTGGACAGTTATGAGGATGAAGCTGAGGAAGATGAAAACGACAACAGGGAGTCAGTCATACAGCAATATTTCCAGTGAGACACAGGTGAGAACATTTTCATTTTTACCATTACATTAACTTGCACACATCTACCTCTATCCTGTACCGACATTTCACTCACTATTTGTTAACTGAGTTGTACCCTTCCATTTCAGTTTCACAAATGTGGTAACCTACGTGTCAACTGTTTGTATCCTTGAAGGGCTTGTGATGTGTGACATAGGTTTGTTAGCCTTCCAATGGGTAACCCATTATGAAACTGTAATTGATAATACAGATTTACAAATCATAGACTGACTCCATTTTTTTTGTGTGTTTCAAGGGTGTTTATTTAAGTGCTCAAAAATGAAGGGGGGTTGTAAAATGGTGATGGGTGATGGTGGAGGAATGTCCATGGCAGAGTCCAGTCTATTAGTCTCACAGCTACATTGCACATCTGGGCATTGGAAGTGGAGCTAGGTCATTTCCGATTTGGGCAGGGTAACAAAGTGGGACAGTGGGGGGACAAACAGGGTGGTCTTATTTCCTGGCGGGGGTCTTGCCATCTTGCTCTGTCCTGTTCCTGGATCTCAGGGCCCGTTTGTGTGGTGGTTGTCCGTCTGCAGGGGATGGGGTGCTGGTGTGTTGGTCCTGTGGCGGGGCGTCCTGTCCACTAGTGCCGGCGGAGGTGGTGGGCATTTCATCGTCGTGGCTAGTGTCAGGGGCCTCTTTGGAGTGCCACGGTGTCCCTCAAGGTCTTTTGAATGTCCGTCAGCACACCTACGATGGTCCCCAGGGCGGAGCCGATGGTCCTGAGCTCCTCCCTGAAACCCAAATATTGTTCCTCCTGCAGACGCAGGGTCTCCTGCAACTTGTCCAGGACCGTGGCCATTGTCTCCTGGGAGTGGTGGTATGCTCCCATGATGGAGGAGAGGGCCTTGTTGAGAGTTGGTTCCCTTGGCCTGTCCTCCCTCCGTCGCACAGCAGCCCTCCCAGTTCCCCTGTGTTCCTGTGCCTCCGTCCCCTGGACCGTGTGCCCACTACCACTACCACTGCCCCCAGGTCCCTGTTGTTGTTGGGGTGGTGGGTTAGCCTGGGTGCCCTGTAGTGGTGGACACACCGCTGATTGACCTGTCCTGGGTAGGGAGGTTTGGGCCCGCTGGGTGGGTGCTGTGCTGGTGTTACCAGAGGGTGTAAGCTCAGTGTTGGGCTGTGGCTGGGCAAGGGGAACCGACTGTCCTGAGGAACACGATGGTCCGGGCTGGTCATCAAGATCCAGTGGGCCAGAGCTGCTGTTGTCACAGTGGGCCTATTCTGGGGGTGGAGTGGTGTTGTCTTGACCCTCTGGTGTGGTGACGTTCCTTCGGGTTCCTGCGGGGGTATAAGTACATGATTATTGCATGTGTGTGTTTCATGGTGTGCAATGGCTGGGTGTGCGTGAACCCCAGTGCAGGCATTCCTGTGTGGGGGCTTGTGTGCTAATGGTTGGGGGGTGTTGTGGGTCTGTGCAGTGGGCATGCTTTGGTGATGGGTGTCTATGCTTAGTTATGTCATGCAGGTCTTGTGGTTGGGATGGGTGGTTGGTGTCATGGGTAGATAGGTGAGGATTTGGGGTGATAGGGGAGGGTGTGATGGTGGGGGTGTGTGATATCATGCAGGTAGGGGGGGTTGTGATGGTTAAGATTAGACTTACCAGTGTCCGTTCCTCCAACGACTCCTCCGAGGCCCTCAGGTTGCAAGATGGACAAGACTTGCTCCTCCCATGTTGTTAGTTGAGGGGGAGGAGGTGGGGGTCCGCCGCCAGTCCGCTGTACCGCGATGTGGTGCCTGGATACTGTGGAACGCACCTTCCCCCGTAGGTCATTCCACCTCTTCCTGATGTCCTCCCTATTTCTTGGGTGCTGTCCCACAGCATTGACCCTGTCCACTATTCTTTGCCATAGCTCCATCTTCCTGGCTATGGATGTGTGCTGTACCTGTGAGCCAAATAGCTGTGGCTCTACCCGGATGATTTCCTCCACCATGACCCTGAGCTCCTCCTCGGAGAAGCGGGGGTGTCTTTGGCGTGACATGGGGTGGTGTGTGTGATGTGTGGGGTGGTGCATGTGTTGATGAGTGTGGTGAGTGTAGTGGTATGTGGTGTTTTGTGCTTGGATGTTGCGTGGGTGATGGTGTTGTGTGCCTCTGTGTGATGGGGTTGTCTGTTCTGTTCTATCTCTCTGGCCTTCGTTCGTGAATTGTGGTCGTAGGGGTTTGTGGGTGATGTGGGTGTGTGTTTTATATAGTATTGGGTGTGTGGGAGTGGTGTGTGTATGTGTATCAGGTGTGTGTATTTGTAATTGTCCAATGTGGCGGTGTTTTGGAGATGTGTGTGTATTTTGAGCGCGGCGTGTGTACCGCCAATGGAATACCGCAGTTGAAAAACCGCCGCGTGGATTCGTGGGTCGTAATGGCATGGGCGTGTTTCTGTTGGCGTGGAGGTGGAGGATGTGTTTCCACCAGTTTATCGCTGACCTTTGGTGTGGCGGTATTGTGTGGGTGTCTGAATTTCGGCGGATTCCGTGATGTGTGTCATAATAGCTGTGGCGGTCTACCGCGGCCGCGGCGGTGTATTGGCGGTCTTCTGCACGGCGGTAAGCGCCTTATACCGCCAATGTTGTAATGACCCCCTAAGTGCTTGTGGGCTGGGTGGGGTAGTGGCCCTGGTGGGTGTTGGAGGGGTGGGGTGGGGTGGTGCATGCATTACAGGTGTGATGGATATGGGGTAATTGTAGACGACTTACCCGAGTCCATTCCTCAAGTGAGTCCAGTGAGGCCCTCAGGGTGCAGGATGGCCAGTACCCTTTCCTCCCAGTCAGTGTAGTCGGGCGGTGTTGGTGGAGGTCCTCCCCCAGTCTTCTGGACTACAATCTGGTGCCTGGATGCCATGGCCCTGACCTTCCCCCGCAGGTTGTTCCATCTCTTGCAAGTGTCGTCCCTGGTGAATAGATGGTGTCCCACTGCATTTACCATGTTGACTATTGTCTGCCATAGCTCCATCTTCCTGGCGATGGGTGTGTGCTGCACCTGTGCCCCGAATAGTTGTGGCTCAACCTTCAGGATCTCGTCCACCATGGTCCTTGGCTCCCTTTCTGTGAAGCGTGGGTGTTTGGGGGGGGTGCCATGGTGAGTGTTGTGAATGGTGTCCTGTGTGGATCTAGGTGAGGGTGCTCTTGTGTGTTTGGGTGTAAGTATCGTGAATTGTTGCGTTCGTTGTCTGCTTCTGGTGTTCTCTGTCTTGGTTGGCCTACTTTCGTTGCAAAGGATTGTGGGGTGTGTCTGTGAGTGTTTTATAGTGTTGTGGATGTGTGTCAGGTGTGTGGGTTTCTAACGTATCCAATGTGTGCACTTCTTACTGCTGGGTCCACTTGCCGTCCGTTGTGGTCTGCACCGCCAATGGTCGTTCGGTTTCCACTGACCGCCGCGGTGATTTGTGCTTCATTATTTGATGGGCGGGGTGTTGGTGTGTTCGGCGGTGGCGGGGTGGGAGGTCCAGCATTTCTGCCGGCAAGGTCCTGGCGGTGACTGGTGGCAGGGTGATTTTTGTCGGATTCAGTTCTTTTCATCATTATATGGCGAGTTTCTGTTCACCGCCAATGGCGGTCTTCTGTTCGCCGTCGGCACGGCGGTCAATGGTGTTTACCGCCGTGTTCATAATGAGGGCCTAAGTTCTCTACCCTTCCTAATTTCTATTTTTATATTTCTTTACAGGGGTGTGCTACCAAAAAATGTGTTAGATAGGTCGACCACTTGTACTTATTTTTTCTACCTTCCTAAATAATATTTTGGGTTAAGGTTTTATATTGAAGTCCTGATAAAAAATGCCTAAGGGCTCTTTAGGCTACAAACAAATGCGCAGAAACATGTCAGCAGTCAATAAGTTCTCTACCCTTCCTAATTTCTATTTTTATATTTCTTTACAGGGGTGTGCTACCAAAAAATTTGTTAGATAGGTCCACCACTTCTACTTATTTTTTCTACCTTCCTAAATAATATTTTGGGTTAAGGTTTTATATTGAAGTCCTGATAAAAAATGCCCAAGGGCTCTTTAGGCTACAAACAAATGTGCAGAAACATGTCGGCAGTCAATAAGTAGGGATATAATCAGGCATAACACCCATCTAAGACCCCATTTTAATACCATGATGATTTTATTTTAATAACATCGTGGATGCCACCCTAATAAAAAGGGCACTTTTGTGGTTTATCCTGAGACATTTTTAACCTTATCTGGCAAGAGTTCTTTGTCCAGTTAGATAATATCTAAGAATTCCCTCAAGAGAGCCCCACTTGAGGTCGAGTCCGCCCTGGTAGTATAATCTTACCAGGGTGGGACGAGGTGGCCAATGATGAAGCATGTCACATTACATGAGCGAGCCCACCTTGTCCAAATCTTTGGGATGTCTGGAAACTCCTGAATAGGAAGGGCAACACCACAGACTCTTAAAAGAAGAGGTCTAAGGTAACTGTGTAGGAGTACCACACACTATTGCCCTCGTTACGACTTCGGCAGTCTTTTGAAAAGACCGCCAAAGCCGTGGGCGCCAACATACCGGCGGTATGTTTGGCTCCCTATTATGACATTTCTGCTGGGCCAGCGGGTGGAAACAGCATTTCCGCCCGCTTGCCCAGAGGAAAAGTCACCACAACATAGAAGCCGGCGCGTAATCGAGCCAGCGGCAATGTTGAGGTGCATCGGGTGCAGCAGCACCCGTCACGCATTGCACTGCCCGTAATTCAGGCAGTGGAATGCATGATGGGGCTGTGCTTGGGGGCCCCTGAGCCTCCCATACCGCCAGCCTTTCCATGGCGGTGTTTACCACCATGGACAGGCTAGCGGATGGAGACTCGTAATCCCCAGGGCAGCGCTGCCCTGGCGGATTACAACCACAGGGACCGCCAGGCTGCAGGCTGGCGGCAGCCTGGCGGTATCAGCGGTAATACCGTCACAGGACCGCACGGTCATAATGTGGTGGTAAGTACTCCCAGCCTGTTGGCGGTACTACCGCCACATTATCGCCACCTGCCGGGGTCATAATGACCTCCTATATGTGTTGTTGATATAAATTGCGGCCAGCGTGGCACTCCATTAAGCCTCAACTATCTCCTTTTGTGTTTAAGACCTGGATTTACTAAGCCTTTACATCAGCTTTGAGTCTTGCAAGGCAGTGCTGCGAAATGCAAAGGGTTATTTGGAATTTACAAAGCCAAGCAAGGACTGATTTGCATGGCCTTGTGTGGCTTTGTAAAGAAATGTAATGTAAAGCAGCAGCTTGCGCTGTTGCGTTACATTTCTTAGTGGTAGGCACTCTAAGGGTGTGTAGGAAAGTGGAGTATTACGTGGTGTGGGGGTTTGTCCTCACCATGTAATACTCACACAACACCCCAGAGATGATCCTTGGATTCACATTAGTAAATCCTTAGCTCCTGGTAGTGTGGCAAAGAGCAGTCAAACTTTACTTAGAGGAACATGTGTTAAGCACTGCACAGCACAAACATAGACTATAAGTAATTGACATGACTCAAAAGAAATATGACACCTATTTTTTTTATAGAAAGATAGACACCAAAATGAACAGTATAAGTGCTGTAGAACCAGAGAAATCAGTTTTAGAAGCAATAGAAAATCACTGCAGAAATGGCATTTAAGCGTTGCATTGAAGTCAATAGGAAAATGTCATGTGTTGCAAAAATGCAATTAAAAGGTGAGTTGCATGGAACCATGGGGGGCGGTGGAGAATCTAATGCAGTTCCTTGGACCCTGGCCCATGGCATCCGGGTGCAGAGGAGTCCTGACTATCTGTGGTGCTGAACGGAACCCGGCGTTAAGTCAATGATGCCACTGGGGACAAATGACCACTTGGAGCTGCGGGGAACCCTTGCAGAGTTAAGGTTGTGCAGTGCCTGGGACCTGGCCACAACAGCTAGTTCCCTTCTACCAGGTTCGTGGGGTTTGGGTGCAGAGTTGTTCTGGCTGTCCGTGGGGCTGAACGGGGCTTGCGCTGGTGCTGATTTTACCACTGACATGACTATGCTGACAAGGGGATGCAAAATCTTATCTGGGGCTGGATTGCAAATGTCAGATGCAGGTTGTACGCTGTACTCTGCACCTGCAGTGTCGAGTGAAGGGGTTAGTTACCAGGCTGGCAAACAACAAGCCTTGGCAGCTGTAATGGTGCAAGAATCCTTTGGGGAGTTACAGGGGTCAGAGGGAGTGAGGTAGTGGCCTGAAATTTTGAGGCAGGCTGGACTACAACTACAGGAAGACACTGGACCACCTGGTTTTTGATGATCCCACGACGGGCCAGATGGCCAGTGAAGCTTCAAATCCTGCGCTTGTTTTTACCTGCAGTTTCCAGAGGACTAGTGCCACTAGTCCAAGGGAGACTGAAGGTGCTTCTGGCTTCCACAGGTGTCCATCTGGTCGAGAGTGACAAGTTTCAGCCAACGACAGAGGTCAATCACGTAGTTCCCTGTCTGTTGCCTCAGGGACAGAGTTTCTCTCTTTTGCTATGGAGCAGTGGGCAGAGTCCAATTGTCAGTGATGCAAAGCTTCCCTTGGTCCTTCTTGTAAGTTGGTCGATCAAATCTGAGGTGCTGGTGTCAGGGGTGTCCCTTAAATCCTGGATTTAGGGAAGTTAGGGGGTGGAGACTAGTGGGCAATGAGCAGCTAGCTCCCACACCTAATCTACCCCTGAGGGGACCACATCCGGTGTGGCAGGTCACCTTTAGCTACCCAGAAATCTCTATTCTGCCACTCCTAAGATGGCAGAAACTAAAATTTAGTGCACAGACTGAGCTGTTCATCCTAGAGGTGTGGTCAGCTTACTGGGGGTGTGCACAGTACTCCATATCTAATTTCCTGCCTGTCCATGAGAAAATGTGCCTGAGGAAGGCTGTTTCCTCGCTGGAGGACCACGTTGATGGCTATCAGGGGCAGCAAAGCTTTTGAAGCTCATCGCCCTGATGGCTCTATTCATTAGCCCGGCTGGGGGCAGGAAGTGTAACCTCCTTCCTGCTTCAGCCTGTTGTTTGACATCTAGGATCACCCAGGCTGCCTGGCAGGAGGTCAGAACTCTGCCTTGGTAGCAGTAAGCATGTGAAAAAGTGTGGGCTGCTCGGCCAAAGCAAAAGGAAGGTGCAAACCGGTGGGCAACCTCAAATGTGCCACCTGGGTGCATGTCAGCTGTTCCTCCACGTGAGAATGGTGTTGTGGGAGACAAGGCAAGTCGTTTGACACCAAACTTGACATATCTAGACAGCAGCACAATAATGGAGCTAGCAGCCCTGGTCAACCGGAGCTTACATCCATGCCATCCTGTGGACTGGCCTGCACTTATGGTGTACCTTAATGGAAAGGACGCTATTGAGACATAGAAGCTCATGCATGGTGCATGCCAGCTTTTACTCAACATGAGAATCGTGTTGTGGGAGAGAAGGCAAGTCGTTTGACACCAAAGTTGACATATCTAGGCAGCACCATAATGGAGCTAGCAGCCCTGGTCAACCGGAGCTTAAGTCCCATGTTATCCTATGGACCGGCCTGCACTTATAGTGTACCTTAATGGAAATGATGCTATAGAGACTTAGAAGCTCATGCTTAGATGTATTTACCTTAAGTATAATGCACCCTGCCTCCGGGGTTGCAGAGGCCTACCTTAGGGGTGTCTGACATATTTGTAAGGCAGTGCATTGGACTGTGCCACTCTTGGTAAGTTCACAGTCGAACTCAAGCAGCTGCACTGCTCTGTCAGTCTGCAATGACAGGCCTGCCACTAGTACTTTGGGAGGGTTACCCAGGGTGGCAAAAACCTGTCCTGCAGTCCAGGGACCCCTTTACCACTTATGCCCTCGGTACCAATTTACTAGGGCATTATAAGGGGGTAAAGTCTTTGCCAATCAGGTAATCAACAAGTTGTCATTACAATTTAGGGAGAGAGCACAGGCACTGGGGCCTGGTTAGCAAACTTCCAGTACACTTAACAGAGTCATAAACATCAGCATTGGGGGCAAAAAGTTTGGGAGGGTGACCATACAAAAAGGGGCACTTTCTTACAGGGTGGAATATGGGTGTTCCTGTGCATCCACCCATGGATTTAATGCAATTTCAAATTTAGTAACGCTTGTAAAGCTGTTATTACGTGACATTGGTATGCCTACCACAGAGAGGCCTAACAAGGAGAAATATCTTTTTTATCCTTATTTGCTTTTTCTACTTGAATTGGATTCTGCATCACACATAAAAAGAAGAAAATGCGTCTTTGGATTGTACCTTTATTTTTAGTACTTCTGTGTATTGTGTTTTCTTATGATATTGTGCATATGACACCAGTGGTATAGTAGGAGCTTTATATGTCTCCTAGTTCAGCCTTAGCTGCTTTGCCATAGCTACCTTCTATCAGCCTAAGCTGCTAGAAACACCTCTTCTACACTAATAAGGGATAACTGGACCTGGCACAAGGTGTAAGTACCTCTGGTACCCACTACAAGCCAGGCCAGCCTCCTACATGGGCTCCTTCCCCTTCTTGGCTGTAGGTGTTGTGGGCCCCTTCCTGGCTGTAGGTCTTGTGGGCTCCTTCCCTTTCCTGGCTGTAGGTCTTGTGGGCTCCTTCCCCTTTCTGGTTGTTGGAGTGGAGTCCCTCACAGTTCTGCCTCTACGACTAGGAGGTGCCTCCACTGTCCCCGTGGACTGTTTGGCTGAGGTGGTGGGCTGGCTGGTTGGCACCCTGGTTCTATGGGCAGGACGGGGGAGTGGGGGGAAGAGGTGAAGTTGGCCAAGGAAAAGCATCTTAGGGACGGTGGGGCAGGAGGAGGGAGAAGGGAGGAGGGATGAGAGTGGAGGTTGAGGGAGTGGCTGCTGGAGGTGTATGTCTGCCTCCGGGGTCTGCCTCCGGGGTTGCAGAGGCCTACCTTAGGGGTGTCTGACATATTTGTAAGGCAGTGCATTGGACTGTGCCACTCTTGGTAAGTTCACAGTCGAACTCAAGCAGCTGCACTGCTCTGTCAGTCTGCAATGACAGGCCTGCCACTAGTACTTTGGGAGGGTTACCCAGGGTGGCAAAAACCTGTCCTGCAGTCCAGGGACCCCTTTACCACTTATGCCCTAGGTACCAATTTACTAGGGCATTATAAGGGGGTAAAGTCTTTGCCAATCAGGTAATCAACAAGTTGTCATTACAATTTAGGGAGAGAGCACAGGCACTGGGGCCTGGTTAGCAAACTTCCAGTACACTTAACAGAGTCATAAACATCAGCATTGGGGGCAAAAAGTTTGGGAGGGTGACCATACAAAAAGGGGCACTTTCTTACAGGGTGGAATATGGGTGTTCCTGTGCATCCACCCATGGATTTAATGCAATTTCAAATTTAGTAACGCTTGTAAAGCTGTTATTACGTGACATTGGTATGCCTACCACAGAGAGGCCTAACAAGGAGAAATATCTTTTTTATCCTTATTTGCTTTTTCTACTTGAATTGGATTCTGCATCACACATAAAAAGAAGAAAATGCGTCTTTGGATTGTACCTTTATTTTTAGTACTTCTGTGTATTGTGTTTTCTTATGATATTGTGCATATGACACCAGTGGTATAGTAGGAGCTTTACATGTCTCCTAGTTCAGCCTTAGCTGCTTTGCCATAGCTACCTTCTATCAGCCTAAGCTGCTAGAAACACCTCTTCTACACTAATAAGGGATAACTGGACCTGGCACAAGGTGTAAGTACCTCTGGTACCCACTACAAGCCAGGCCAGCCTCCTACATGGGCTCCTTCCCCTTCTTGGCTGTAGGTGTTGTGGGCCCCTTCCTGGCTGTAGGTCTTGTGGGCTCCTTCCCTTTCCTGGCTGTAGGTCTTGTGGGCTCCTTCCCCTTTCTGGTTGTTGGAGTGGAGTCCCTCACAGTTCTGCCTCTACGACTAGGAGGTGCCTCCACTGTCCCCGTGGACTGTTTGGCTGAGGTGGTGGGCTGGCTGGTTGGCACCCTGGTTCTATGGGCAGGACGGGGGAGGGGGAGGGGGAGGGAAGAGGTGAAGTTGGCCAAGGAAAAGCATCTTAGGGACGGTGGGGCAGGAGGAGGGAGAAGGGAGGAGGGATGAGAGTGGAGGTTGAGGGAGTGGCTGTTGGAGGTGTATGTCTGCTGGACTTGGGTGCAGGTGCATGGGCAGTGTGAGTGTGTGAGGTGGATGGCTGTTGGGTGTCTGAGTGCTTGCGTTTGTGTCCTTTAGGAGGGGGGACAGACACAGTGGGAGAAGACACAGGGGACAAGTGGATGGATGTTGTGTAGGTGTATGCTAGTGAGGTGTGTGTGCTGCTTGGTGTGGTGATGCTGGTGGTGGATTTTGATGTAGTGCATGCAGGTGTGAGTGTGGACGTGACTGGGAGGGAAGTGGAGGAGGAGGAGGGGGAGACAATGGAGGCAGTGGATGTTGTTGTGTCTGCAACTGTATGGTGTTTGATGAGTGGTTGTGGGATGAAGTGTGGTGCTTGTGTTTGCCTGTGCCACTCTTGGGTGTTAACTTGTGTGCATGCCCGTCTGGATGTGTGCCTGGGATGGATGGGGTTGAGGAGAATGGGACTGGGAAGTGGAAGTTGGAGGGGGGACGGTAGAAACAGGGACAATGGCTGCCATCAGAGAGGAGGCCAGAGCCTGAATCGATCTCTGTTGGGCCACCAATCCACTGTGAATGCCCTCCAGGAATGCATTGCATTGCTGCATCTGGGATGCCAGCCCCTGGATGGCATTCACAATGGTTGATTGCCCTACAGAGATGGATCTCAGGAGCTCAATAGCCTCCTCACTCAGGGCAGCAGGGCTGACTTGGGCAGGGCCCGAGGTGCTTGGGGCGAAGGAGATGCCCATTCTCCTGGGTGAGCGGTCACGGGCAACTCACTGAGGGGCTAGTGGGAGGGCGGTGCTGGTACGGGGTGACAGCTCTACCTTCAGCTGGGGTGGTCACAGAGGTGTCCGCCACCACCAGGGAGCTTCCATCGGAGGAGGTATCTGAGTCTGTGTTGTCTCCTCCAGTCTCCGCTGTGGTGCTCCTCTCGCCCTCTGTCCCACTGGTTCACTCAGCGTCAGTGGACTCTGCCTCCTGGGTCCTGTGGTATGCAGCTCCCTCTGTTGCCGGTGCCCCAGCTCCTCCGCCAGGTGATGCTAATGCACACAAGGACAGGATGACAAAACAAGAAAGGGGGGGAGACAAAGGATACACCCGGTCAATGGCTGCACCAACAACACTATTGGCATGCACATCACCGTCACATATGGCTAGTCACTCAGGCAAGATGAGGACCACACAACCACACACTACCAACTGCAGCACTCCTGAGACCCACAACACCCTGGCTGAAATGGACTGATAACAAGCTAGGATACCTATTTGTGCCATACACCCATTACCCTTCAGTTGAGCCACACTGCAATGTCTGGCCCGGCCTTAGGGGCACCGACTAACACACATCCACCACCCGGATACCACCCCACCAGCCAAATTATGTATTGATACCCACTGTACTCACCCCCTTGTGGCTGCTGTGATTCCCTCAAGCGCCCATCCTGCTCATGGTAGGCCACCGCCAGCATGCGGGCCATCAGGGGGGTCAAGCTCTGATGTGCACCCCTTCCTCATTGACCAGCTGGGCCTCCGTGGTCTTCCGGGCCCAGCATCTCAGGTCCTCCCACCGTTTCCGACAGTGGGTGCTCCACCTGCCACAGACCCCCAGGTTCCGCACATCCTTAGCGACAGCACGCCATATTCCCTTCTTTTGATGGGACTGACCTGCATAGGCAATACAGACAGGAGAACACCATTAGACAAACAGTCCAGCCTGTCACACAAATGGCCCACCATAACCGTTTCCATCACCATTGGCAAACACATAGCCCAGCGCACAACATGTACACCACCACTAGACATCCCCCACCCCCTTACACGATGCTTGCACACACACCTCCATGCATCCTTCCCACATGCATTGTGCCCAAAAATGTACTCACCTGTTGGTCTGGAGGCCCATAAAGCTGTCCGTACTGAGGTAAGACCCCATCCACCAGTCGCTCCAACTCCTCCAAAGTGAAGGCTGGGGCCCTTACCCCGGTCACACGAGCCATGGTAGGCTCCAGACACAGGTCACAGCAGCACACACAGTGTAGGTGTTCTCCTGTTGAAGGTCAGGAAACAAGTGAGGAATCAAACAGAAGATGGGTGTGTACACTGTCATCGCTGGCGTAGATCCCCATTGGCCACTGTACTCCATGGAGCCCGATATTATCCAATGAGGAATTGCAGGGCGGTGCACGACCACCTTCCGCCACGACGCCCAACGTCGGCGGAATTACCTCACTTCCACCTGCCCCTCCATACAGGACAGGCAGTCGCCATTTCAGAGGGGAAACAGGCCTATCAACAATTATTGCGTGTAGCAAAGTACCATCCTGCCTGGCATGTTACCCCCATATTTCACTGTATATATGTTGTTTTAGTTGTATGTGTCACTGGGACCCTGCCAGCCAGGGCCCCAGTGCTCATAAGTGTGCCCTGTATGTTCTCCCTGTGTGATGACTAACTGTCTCACTGAGGCTCTGCTAACCAGAACCTCAGTGGTTATGCTCTCTCTTTGCTTTCCAAATTGTCACTAACAGGCTAGTGACCAATTTCACCAATTCACATTGGCATACTGGAACACCCTTATAATTCCCTAGTATATGGTACTGAGGTACCCAGGGTATTGGGGTTCCAGGAGATCCCTATGGGCTGCAGCATTTCTTTTGCCACCCATAGGGAGCTCTGACAATTCTTACACAGACCTGCCACTGCAGCCTGAGCGAAATAACGTCCACATTATTTCACAGCCATTTACCACTGCACTTAAGTAACTTATAAGTCACCTATATGCCTAACCTTTACCTGGAAAAGGTTAGGTGCTAAGTCACTTAGTGTGTGGGCACCCTGGCACTAGCCAAGGTGCCCCCACATCGTTCAGGGCAAATTCCCAGGACTTTGTGAGTGCGGGGACACCATTACACGTGTGCACTAAACATAGGTCACTACCTATGTATAGCGTCACAATGGTAACTCCGAACATGTCCATGTAACATGTCTAAGATCATGGAATTGTCACCCCAATGCCATTCTGGCATTGGGGAGACAATTCCATGATCCCCCGAGTCTCTAGCACAGACCCAGGTACTGTCAAACTACCTTTCCCGGGGTTTCACTGCAGCTGCTGCTGTTGCCAACCCCTCAGACAGGTTTCTGCCCTCCTGGGGTCCAGCCAGGCTTGGCCCAGGAAGGCAGAACAAACGACTTACTCCCTTTGGAAAAAGGTGTTAGGGCTGGGGAGGAGTAGCCTCCCCCAGCCTCTGGAAATGCTTTGATGGGCACAGATGGTGCCCATCTCTGCATAAGCCAGTCTACACCGGTTCAGGGATCCCCCAGCCCTGCTATAGCGCAAAACTGGACAAAGGAAAGGGGAGTGACCACTCCCCTGACCTGCACCTCCCAGGGGAGGTGCCCAGAGCTCCTCCAGTGTGCTCCAGACCTCTGCCATCTTAGAAACAGAGGTGCTGCTGGCACACTGGACTGCTCTGAGTGGCCAGTGCCAACAGGTGACGTCAGAGACTCCTTCTGATAGGCTCTTACCTGTGTTGCTAGCCTATCCTCCTTCCTAGGTAGCCAAACCTCCTTTTCTGGCTATTTAGGGTCTCTGCTTTGGGGAATTCTTTAGATAACGAATGAAAGAGCTCATCAGAGTTCCTCTGCATCTCTCTCTTAACCTTCTGCCACGGAATCGACCGTTGACTGCTCAGGAAGCCTGCAAAACCGCAACAAAGTAGCAAAGACAACTACTGCAACCTTGTATCGCTGATCCTGCCGCCTTCTCGACTGTTTTCCTGGTGGTGCATGCTGTGGGGGTAGTCTGCCTCCTCTCTGCACTAGAAGCTCAGAAGAAATCTCCCGTGGGATGACGGAATCCTCCCCCTGCAACCGCAGGCACCAAAAGAACTGCATCACCGGTCCTCTGGTTCCCCTCTCAGCATGACGAGCGGGGTCCCTGGAACTCAGCAACTCTGTCCAAGTGACTCCCGCCGTCCAGTGACTCTTCAGTCCAAGTTTGGTGGAGGTAAGTCCTTGCCTCCCCACGCTAGACTGCATTGCTGGGTACCGCGTGATTTGCAGCTGCTCCGGCTCCTGTGCACTCTTCCAGGATTTCCTTTGTGCACAGCCAAGCCTGGGTCCCCGACACTCTAACCTGCAGTGCACAACCTCCTGAGTTGTCCTCCGGCGTCGTGGGACCTTCTTTTGTGACTTCGGGCGAGCTCCGGTTCACTCTTCTTCGTAGTGCCTGTTCTGGCACTTCTGCGGGTGCTGCTTGCTTCTGAGAGACTCCTTGTCTTGCTGGACGCCCCCTCCGTCTCCTCACGCAATTGGCAACATCCTGGTCCCTCCTGGGCCACAGCAGCATCCAAAAACCCTAACCGCAACCCTTGCAGCTAGCAAGGCTTGTTTGCAGTCTTTCTGCATGGGAACACCTCTGCAAGCTTCTTCACGACGTGGGACATCCATCCTCCAAAGGGGAAGTTCCTATTCCTCTTCGTTCTTGCAGAATCCACAGCTTCTACCATCCGGTGGCAGCTTCTTTGCACCCTCAGCTGGCATTTCCTGGGCATCTGCCCACTATCGACTTTGTCGTGACTCTTGGACTTGGTCCCCTTGTTCCACAGGTACTCTCGTCCGGAAATCCATTGTTGTTGCATTGCTGGTGTTGGTCTTCCTTGCAGAATTCCCCTATCACGACTTCTGTGCTCTCTGGGGAACTTAGGTGCACTTTACACCTACTTTTCAGGGTCTTGGGGTGGGCTATTTTTCTAACCCTCACTATTTTCTTACAGTCCCAGCGACCCTCTACAAGCTCACATAGGTTTGGGGTCCATTTGTGGTTCGCATTCCACTTCTAGAGTATATGGTTTGTGTTGCCCCTATACCTATGTGCTCTCATTGCAATCTATTGTGACTGTACATTGCTTGCATTGCTTTCTATTGCTATTACTGCATATTTTTGGTATTGTGTACATATATCTTGTGTATATTTTCTATCCTCATACTGAGGGTACCCAATGAGATACTTTTGGCATATTGTCATAAAAATAAAGTACCTTTATTTTTAGTATATCGGTGTATTGTGTTTTCTTATGATATTGTGCATATGACACCAGTGGTATAGTGGGAGCTTTGCATGTCTCCTAGTTCAGCCTAAGCTGCTCTGCTAAGCTACCCTTTTCTATCAGCCAAAGCTGCTAGACACCTCTTCTGCACTAAAAAGGGATAACTGGACCTGGTGCAGAGTGTAAGTACCCCTTGGTGCTCACTACAAACCAGGCCAGCCTCCTACACTGAGTCACAGATTAGAATGGCACATACTTCGCCATTTACACTGCCCCAATACATAAGTGCACTATTGTAGGAGGCTGGACTGGCTTGTAGTGAGTACCAAGGGGTACTTACACCTTGCACCAGGCCCAGGTATCCCTTATTAGTGTATAGGGGGTCTAGCAGCTTAGGCTGATAGACAATGGTAGCTTAGCAGAGCAGCTTAGGCTGAACTAGGAGACGAGTGAAGCTCCTACAGTACCACTAGTGTCATATGCACAATATCATAAGAAAACACAATACACAGATATACTAAAAATAAAGGTACTTTATTTTTATGACAATATGCCAAAGTATCTCAGTGATTACCCTCAGTATGAGGATAGCAAATATACACAAGATATATGTACACAATACCAAAAATATGCAGTATAGTCTTAGAAAACAGTGCAAACAATCTATAGTTACAATAGGATGCAATGGGGACACATAGGGATAGGGGCAACACAAACCATATACACCAAAAGTGGAATGCGAACCACGAATGGACCCCAAACCTATGTGACCTTGTAGAGGGTCGCTGGGACTGTAAGAAAACAGTGAGGGTTAGAAAAATAGCCCACCCCAAGACCCTGAAAAGTGAGTGCAAAGTGCACTAAAGTTCCCCAAAGGACATAGAAGTCGTGATAGGGGAATTCTGCAGGAAAGACACAAACCAGCAATGCAACAACAATGGATTTCCAGTCGAGGGTACCTGTGGAACAAGGGGACCAAGTCCAAAAGTCACAAGCAAGTCGGAGATGGGCAGAAGGCCAAGAAATGCCAGCTGTGGGTGCAAAGGAGCTGCTACTGGACAGTAGAAGCTGAGGATTCTGCAGGGACGACAAGGGCTAGAGACTTCCCCTTTGGAGGATGGATCCACCACGCCGTGGAGAGTCGTGCAGAAGTATTTTCCCGCCGAAAGACCGCCAACAAGCCTTGCTAGCTGCAAATCATGCAGTTAGGGTTTTTGGATGCTGCTGTGGCCCAGGAGGGACCAGGATGTCGCCAATTGCGTCTGGGGACAGAGGGGGCGTCGAGCAAGACAAGGAGCCATGTCAAAAGCAGGCAGCACCCGCAGAAGTGCCAGAACAGGCACTACAAAGAGGAGTGAAACAGTGCTCACCCGAAGTTGCACAAAGGAGTCCCACGCCGCCGGAGGACAACTTAGAAGGTCGTGCAATGCAGGTTAGAGTGCCGTGGACCCAGGCTTGGCTGTGCACAAAGGATTTCCGCAGGAAGTGCACAGAGGCCGGAGTAGCTGCAAAAGTCGCGGTTCCAAGCAATGCAGTCTGGCGTGGGGAGGCAAGGACTTACCTCCACCAAACTTGGACTGAAGAGTCACTGGACTGTGGGAGTCACTTGGACGGAGTTGCTGGATTCAAGGGACCTCGCTCGTCGTGCTGAGAGGAGACCCAGGGTACTGGTAATGCAGTTCTTTGGTGCCTGCGGTTGCAGGGGGACGATTCCGTCGGCCCACAGGAGATTTCTTCGGAGCTTCTAGTGCAGAGAGGAGGCAGACTAACCCCACAGCATGCACCACCAGGAAAACAGTCGAGAAGGCAGCAGGATCAGCGTTACAGAGTTGCAGTAGTCGTCTTCGCTACTTTGTTGCAGTTTTGCAGGCTTCCAGCGCGGTCAGCAGTCGATTCCTTGGCAGAAGGTGAAGAGAGAGATGCAGAGGAACTCTGATGAGCTCTTGCATTCGTTATCTAAGGAATTCCCCAAGCAGAGACCCTAAATAGCCAGAAAAGAGGGTTTGGCTACTTAGGAGAGAGGATAGGCTAGCAACACCTGAAGGAGCCTATCAGAAGGAGTCTCTGACGTCACCTGTTGGCCCTGGCCACTCAGAGCAGTCCAGTGTGCCAGCAGCACCTCTGTTTCCAAGATGGCAGAGGTCTGGAGCACACTGGGGGAGCTCTGGGCACCTCCCAGGGGAGGTGCAGGTCAGGGGAGTGGTCACTCCCCTTTCCTTTGTCCAGTTTCGCGCCAGAGCAGGGCTGAGGGGTCCCTAAACCGGTGCAGACTGCCTTATGCAGAAATGGGCACCATCTGTGCCCTTGAAAGCATTTGCAGAGGCTGGGGGAGGCTACTCCTCCTCTGCCTTAACACCTTTTTCCAAAGGGAGTGGGTGTAACACCCTCTCTCTGAGGAAGTCCTTTGTTCTGCCATCCTGGGCCAGGCCTGGCTGGACCCCAGGAGGGCAGAAACCTGTCTGAGGGGTTGGCAGCAGCTGCAGTGAAACCCCTGAAAAGGCAGTTTGGCAGTACCAGGGTCTGTGCTACAGACCAGTGGGATCATGGGATTGTGCCAACTATGCCAGGATGGCATAGAGGGGGCAATTCCATGATCATAGACATGTTACATGGCCATATTCGGAGTTACCATTGTGAAGCTACACATAGGTAGTGACCTATGTGTAGTGCACACGTGTAATGGTGTCCCCGCACTCACAAAGTCCGGGGAATTTGCCCTGAACAATGTGGGGGCACCTTGGCTAGTGCCAGGGTGCCCACACACTAAGTAACTTTGCACCTAACCTTTACCAGGTAAAGGTTAGACATATAGGTGACTTATAAGTTACTTAAGTGCAGTGGTAAATGGCTGTGAAATAACGTGGACGTTATTTCACTCAGGCTGCAGTGGCAGGCCTGTGTAACAATTGTCAGAGCTCCCTATGGGTGGCAAAAGAAATGCTGCAGCCCATAGGGATCTCCTGGAACCCCAATACCCTGGGTACCTCAGTACCATATACTAGGGAATAATAGGGGTGTTCCAGTATGCCAATGTAAATTGGTGAAATTGGTCACTAGCCTGTTAGTGACAATTTGGAAAGAAATGAGAGAGCATAACCACTGAGGTTCTGGATAGCAGAGCCTCAGTGAGACAGTTAGTCATAACACAGGTAACACTTTCAGGCACACTTATGAGCACTGGGGCCCTGGCTGGCAGGGTCCCAGTGACACATACAACTAAAACAACATAGGTACAGTGAAAAATGGGGGTAACATGCCAGGCAAGATGGTACTTTCCTACACAACCCCCCCCAAACGAAGGACAATAAGACTAGTCATTACCTGATGGGTCTTCATTGTCTAAGTGGAAATATCTGGAGAGTCCATCTGCATTGGAGTGGGTACTCCCAGGTCTATGTTCCACTGTATAGTCCATTCCCTGTAGGGATATGGACCACCTCAACAATTTAGGATTTTCACCTTTCATTTGTTTTAGCCAAAGTAGAGGTTTGTGGTCTGTCTGAACAATGAAGTGAGTGCCAAACAGGTATGGCCTCAACTTCTTCAGTGCCCAGACCACAGCAAAGGCCTCCCTCTCAATGGCAGACCAACGCTTTTCTCTAGGGGTCAACCTCCTACTAATAAAAGCAACAGGTTGATCCTGGCCCTCAGAATTAACTTGTGATAGGACTGCCCCTACTCCTAATTCAGATGCATCAGTTTGGACATAGAATTTTTTAGAGTAACAAGGGCTTTTCAGGACAGGTGCAGAGCACATGGCCTGCTTCAGCTCCTCAAAAGCTTTCTGACAGTTTGCTGTCCATAATACCTTCTTAGGCATTTTCTTTGAAGTGAGGTCATTAAGAGGAGCTGCAATGGAGCCATAGTTCTTTATGAACCTCCTATAGTACCCAGTGAGGCCTAAAAAGGCTCTCACTTGAGTTTGAGTAGTAGGGGGAACCCAATCAATAATTGTTTGGATTTTCCCCTGAAGTGGTGCAATCTGTTCTCCACCAACCAGGTGTCCCAGATAAACCACCTTTCCCTGCCCTATCTGGCACTTTGAAGCCTTGATAGTGAGGCCTGCTTTTGCAGGGCCTCTAAAACTTTCCATAGGTGGACCAGGTGATCATCCCAGCTGGAGCTAAAGACAGCTATATCGTCCAGATATGCTGCACTAAAAGCTTCCAGCCCTTGCAGGACTGTGTTCACCAACCTCTGAAAAGTGGCAGGTGCATTTTTCAATCCAAAAGGCATTACTGTGAATTGGTAATGTCCTACAATGGTTGAAAATGCAGTTTTAGCTTTAGCATCTTCTGATAATTTGATCTGCCAATACCCTGCAGTCAAATCAAAAGTGCTTAGATACTTGGCAGATGCCAGTGTATCTATGAGCTCATCTGCCCTGGGTATAGGGTGAGCATCAGTTTTGGTTACCTGGTTGAGACCTCTGTAGTCTACACAAAACCGCATTTCCTTCTTTCCATCTTTGGAATGAGGTTTTGGTACAAGTACCACAGGAGAAGCCCATGGACTTTCAGAGTGCTCAACCACTCCTAGTTCTAACATTTTCTGCACCTCTTGCTTTATGCATTCTCTGACATGGTCAGGCTGCCTATAGATCTTACTCTTGACAGGCAAGCTGTCTCCAGTATCTATAGTGTGCTCACACCAAGAAGTGGTACCTGGCACAGTAGAGAAGAGTTCAGAAAACTGACCCAGGAGATTTATGCAGTGGTCTTTCTGCTCAGCAGTAAGACAATCTGCCAGTACAACACCTTCCACTAGAGCATCTTGTTCTGTGGAAGAGAAGAGATCAGGGAGAGGATCACTGTCTTCTTCCTGTCCCTCATCAGTTGCCATGAGCAGGGTGAGATCAGCCCTGTTATAGTAGGGTTTCAGGCGATTGACATGGAGCACCCTAAGGGGACTCCTGGCAGTGCCTAAGTCAACTAAGTAGGTGACTTCACCCTTTTTCTCAACAATTGTGTGGGGTCCACTCCATTTGTCTTGGAGTGCTCTTGGGGCCACAGGCTCCAAGACCCACACTTTCTGCCCTGGTTGGTACTGAACCAAAACAGCCTTCTGGTCATGCCATTGCTTTTGGAGCTCTTGGCTGGCCTGAAGGTTTTTACTGGCCTTTTTCATGTACTCAGCCATCCTTGATCTGAGGACAAGTACATAGTCCACTATGTCTTGCTTTGGAGCTTTTAAAGGTTGTTCCCAACCCTCCTTAACAAGTGTTAGA
Source organism: Pleurodeles waltl (assembly GCF_031143425.1). Taxonomy (NCBI): domain Eukaryota; kingdom Metazoa; phylum Chordata; class Amphibia; order Caudata; family Salamandridae; genus Pleurodeles; species Pleurodeles waltl. Next base: position 192,446,945 of record NC_090443.1, read on the forward strand.
GGACCTCTCATAGGGTGACCAAAAAGAAGTTCAAAGGGGCTGAAGCCCACTCCTTTCTGGGGTACCTCCCTGTAAGCAAAAAGGAGGCATGGTAAAAGGATATCCCATCTCCTGCGGAGTTTTTCAGGGAGTCCCATAATCATGCCTTTGAGAGTTTTGTTAAATCTCTCAACCAGTCCATTTGTTTGTGGATGATAGGGTGTGGTGAACTTGTATGTCACCCCACACTCCTTCCACATGGCCTTTAAGTAAGCAGACATGAAATTGCTTCCCCTGTCTGATACCACCTCTTTTGGGAAGCCCACCCTGGAAAAGATTCCCAGGAGGGCCTTTGCCACTGCAGGAGCTGTAGTGGTCCTTAGAGGAATTGCTTCAGGATATCTGGTGGCATGGTCCACTACCACCAAGATAAACCTATTGCCTGAAGCAGTAGGAGGGTCAAGGGGGCCAACAATGTCAACCCCTACCCTTTCAAAGGGAACCCCAACCACAGGCAGTGGAATAAGGGGTGCCTTTGGAGTGCCACCTGTCTTGCCACTGGCTTGACAGGTTTCACAGGACTTACAAAAATCTTTTGTGTCCTCTGACATTCTAGGCCAATGAAACAAGGGAACAAGCCTGTCCCAAGTTTTCATTTGCCCCAAATGTCCAGCAAGGGGAATGTCGTGAGCAAGAGTTAGGAGGAACTTTCTGTACTCCTGAGGAATCACCAATCTCCTGGCAGCTCCAGGTTTTGGATCCCTTGCTTCAGTGTACAAGAGGTTGTCCTCCCAGTAAACTCTGTGAGAGTCACTGACATCCCCATTTGCTTGTTTGACAGCTTGCTGTCTTAGACCCTCTAGTGTGGGACAGGCCTGCTGTGCCACACTCAGTTCCTCCCTGGCAGGCCCCCCTTCACCCAAAAGCTCAGCAGTGTCTGCTTCCAGCTCCTCTGGTGTAGGTTCTGCACAGGGTGGAAATTCTTCTTCCTCAGAAGAAGAATCCACTGTAGAGGGAGGGATAGTAGGTAGTGCTTTACTTCTACTAGCCCTAGCTTTAGGGAGCACTTGGTCCATTGTTCCAGGATCCAAGTCACCCTGTCCTTTTTGCTTTTTGGCCTGAGCCCTGGTCAAAGCAAAAATATGGCCTGGAATGCCCAGCATTGCTGCATGAGCCTCCAACTCCACTTCTGCCCAAGCTGATGTCTCTAAATTATTCCCTAATAGACAGTCTACAGGTAAATCTGAGGCAACCACAGCCTTCTTTGGGCCAGTAACCCCCCCCAGTTGAGATTCACAACAGCCATGGGGTGGCTAAGGGTGTTGTTATGAGCATCGGTTACTTGGTACTGGTGACCAAGTAGGTGTTGTTCAGGGTGGACCAGTTTCTCTATGACCATTGTAACACTGGCACCAGTGTCCCTGTAGGCCTGAACCTCAACACCATTTATTAGGGGTAGTTGCTTGTACTTATCCATGTTAAGGGGACAAGCAACCAAGGTGGCTAAATCAATAGCCCCCTCAGAGACTAACACAGCCTCTGTGGTCTCCCTAATCAGACCAACCCCAACTAAATTACCAAAAGTGAGCCCAGCTACTCCCTTGGATTGGCTATTAGTAGGTTTGCTCCCACCACCACTGCTATTAGTAGGGACACTAGGTGTAGCAGTAGGGGTTGTAGTGGTAGGAGGCTTGGTGCTTTTCTTTGGACAACTGGGATCTGTTGTCCAATGGCCTTTTATTTTACATAAATAGCACCATGGTTTCTTTTCTTTGTTTTGATTAGAAGAGGATTTGGGCCCACCACCCCCACTAGAGTGTTTTTGTGGGCCTGATGAAGACTCATTTTTAGATTTGTCCCCACCCTTGTCAGAAGACTTACCATCCTTCTTCTTATTGCCATCTTTGTCACCCCCTGTATGAACTTTTCTGTTCACCCTTGTTCTGACCCATTTGTCTGCCTTCTTTCCCAATTCTTGGGGAGAGGTCAGATCAGAGTCCACCAGGTACTGGTGCAACAAATCAGACACACAATTATTAAGAATATGCTCTCTCAGGATCAAGTTATACAGGCTTTCATAATCAGTAACTTTACTGCCATGTAGCCACCCCTCCAAGGCCTTCACTGAATGGTCAATGAAATCAACCCAGTCTTGTGAAGACTCCTTTTTGGTCTCTCTGAACTTCATCCTGTACTGTTCAGTGGTTAAGCCATAACCATCCAGGAGTGCATTCTTCAGAACTTTGAAATCATTGGCTTCACTTTCTTTCACAGTAAGGAGCCTATCCCTACCCTTTCCACTAAATGATAGCCATAGGATAGCAGCCCACTGCCTTTGAGGGACATCCTGTACAACACAGGCCCTCTCAAGTGCAGCAAACCACTTGTTAATGTCATCCCCCTCCTTATAAGGGGGAACTATCTTGTGCAGATTCCTAGAATCATGCTCTATTGCAGGATGACTATTGGGAATACTGCTGCTGCCACCATGGGTTTCGAAACCCAATTTCTGTCTTTCTTTCTCCACTTCTAAGGACTGTCTATCCAAATCCAGCTGTTGCTTCTTGAGCTTCAGTCTGGTTTGTTCCACTCTCAATCTATTGAGCTCCCTTTCTAACAATCTGTCATCAGGGTGGGTGGGAGGGACATGCCTTGAAACAGAAGTATGGTGAGAATGAACAGAAGGAGACCCATCCCTTACAGAAGGCATCCTAACAGCTTGGTTAACAGAAACATCACTTCTACTATGGTGAGAAGGAATACTCTTGCTATGATGTGAGACAACACTATCAGTATGGTGTGACTCTACATCAGTACCAACTATGCTAGGCTGTCTAGTAATGGGCAGGCTAGGAAGTTTCTTTCCTGAATCTTTTTCTAGGGGAGTCCCTGGATCAGATTGTGAACCATTAGCTACTTTTTCAACAGAATGGGCACCTCTGGCCTTATCCTGTTCTACAAGCATGTTAACCAACAGTTCTCTGGGGGGATTCTTCCCTACACTTAAACCTCTTTCTATGCAGAGACTCCTTGCTCCTTTCCAGCTAAGGTGATCATAAGCAAGTTTGGACAGATCAACAGTTTGGCCTGTGCCAGACATTTTAGACAGTGTTTAAGTGACAGAAAAAGAGAGAAAACGTTTTTTAGAACTTTTTAAGGAACAGAAAAAAAACTTGTTAAACTTTTAAAGAACTTTTTAGAACGTTTAGAGGCACTTTTCAGCACTTAGAAAAGAGTGAAAAGAGGAAATGCAAAACTTTTTGTTTAGGTGTACATACACTGAACTTGTTTTGTATATTTTTCTCTTATGAAAAGTACAATGACAAAAGTGGTTAGTAGTTGCAAAGGACTTATCCCACCGCTGCACAACCAATGTAGGAGGCTGGACTGGCTTGTAGTGAGTACCAAGGGGTACTCACACCTTGCACCACGCCCAGGTATCCCTTATTAGTGTATAGGGGGTCTAGCAGCTTAGGCTGATAGATAATGGTAGCTTAGCAGAGCGGCTTAGGCTGAACTAGGAGACGAGTGAAGCTCCTACAGTACCACTAGTGTCATATGCACAATATCATAAGAAAACACAATACACAGATATACTAAAAATAAAGGTACTTTATTTTTATGACAATATGCCAAAGTATCTCAGTGATTACCCTCAGTATGAGGATAGCAAATACACACAAGATATATGTACACAATACCAAAAATATGCAGTATAGTCTTAGAAAACAGTGCAAACAATGTATAGTTACAATAGGATGCAATGGGGACACATAGGGATAGGGGCAACACAAACCATATACTCCAAAAGTGGAATGCGAACCACGAATAGACCCCAAACCTATGTGACCTTGTAGAGGGTCGCTGGGACTGTAAGAAAACAGTGAGGGTTAGAAAAATAGCCCACCCCAAGACCCTGAAAAGTGAGTGCAAAGTGCACTAAAGTTCCCCAAAGGACATAGAAGGCGTGATAGGGGAATTCTGCAGGAAAGACACAAACCAGCAATGCAACAACAATGGATTTCCAGTCGAGGGTACCTGTGGAACAAGGGGACCAAGTCCAAAAGTCACAAGCAAGTCGGAGATGGGCAGATGCCCAGGAAATGCCAGCTGTGGGTGCAAAGGAACTGCTACTGGACAGTAGAAGCTGAGGATTCTGCAGAGACGACAAGGGCTAGAGACTTCCCCTTTGGAGGATGGATCCCCCACGCCGTGGAGAGTTGTGCAGAAGTATTTTCCCACCGAAAGACCACCAACAAGCCTTGCTAGCTGCAAATCGTGCGGTTAGGGTTTTTGGATGCTGCTGTGGCCCAGGAGGGACCAGAATGTCGTCAATTGCGTCTGAGGACAGAGGGGGCGTCGAGCAAGACAAGGAGCCCTCTCAGAAGCAGGCAGCACCCGCAGAAGTGCCAGAACAGGCACTACAAAGAGGAGTGAAATGGTGCTCAACCGAAGTTGCACAAAGGAGTCCCACGCCGCCGGAGGACAACTTAGAAGGTCGTGCAATGCAGGTTAGAGTGCCGTGAACACAGGCTTGGCTGTGCACAAAGGATTTCCGCAGGAAGTGCACAGAGGCCGGAGTAGCTGCAAAAGTCGCGGTTCCCAGCAATGCAGTCTGGCGTGGGGAGGCAAGGACTTACCTCCACCAAACTTGGACTGAAGAGTCACTGGACTGTGGGAGTCACTTGGACGGAGTTGCTGGATTCAAGGGACCTCGCTCGTCGTGCTGAGAGGAGACCCAGGGTACCGGTAATGCAGTTCTTTGGTGCCTGCGGTTGCAGGGGGACGATTCCGTCGGCCCACGGGAGATTTCTTCAGAGCTTCTAGTGCAGAGAGGAGGCAGACTACCCCCACAGCATGCACCACCAGGAAAACAGTCGAGAAGGCGGCAGGATCAGTGTTACAGATTTGCAGTAGTCGTCTTCGCTACTTTGTTGCAGTTTTGCAGGTTTCCAGCGCGGTCAGCAGTCGATTCCTTGGCAGAAGGTGAAGAGAGAGATGCAGAGGAACTCTGATGAGCTCTTGCATTCGTTATCTAAGGAATTCCCCAAAGCAGAGACCCTAAATAGCCAGAAAAGAGGGTTTGGCTACTTAGGAGAGAGGATAGGCTAGCAACACCTGAAGGAGCCTATCAGAAGGAGTCTCTGACGTCACCTGCTGGCCCTGGCCACTCAGAGCAGTCCAGTGTGCCAGCAGCACCTCTGTTTCCAAGATGGCAGAGGTATGGAGCACACTGGAGGAGCTCTGGGCACCTCCCAGGGGAGGTGCAGGTCAGGGGAGTGGTCACTCCCCTTTCCTTTGTCCAGTTTCGCGCCAGAGCAGGGCTGAGGGGTCCCTGAACCAGTGTAGACTGGCTTATGCAGAAATGGGCACCATCTGTGCCCATGAAAGCATTTCCAGAGGCTGGGGGAGGCTACTCCTCCCCTGCCTTAACACCTTTTTTCCAAAGGGAGAGGGTGTAACACCCTCTCTCTGAGGAAGTACTTTGTTCTGCCATCCTGGGCCAGGCCTGGCTGGACCCCAGGAGGGCAGAAACCTGTCTGAGGGGTTGGCAGCAGCTGCAGTGAAACCCCTGAAAAGGCAGTTTGGCAGTACCAGGGTCTGTGCTACAGACCAGTGGGATCATGGGATTGTGCCAACTATGCCAGGATGGCATAGAGGGGGCAATTCCATGATCATAGACATGTTACATGGCCATATTCGGAGTTACCATTGTGAAGCTACACATAGGTAGTGACCTATGTGTAGTGCACGCGTGAAATGGTGTCCCCGCACTCACAAAGTCCGGGGAATTTGCCCTGAACAATGTGGGGGCACCTTGGCTAGTGCCAGGGTGCCCACACACTAAGTAACTTTGCACCTAACCTTTACCAGGTAAAGGTTAGACATATAGGTGACTTATAAGTTACTTAAGTGCAGTGGTAAATGGGTGTGAAATAAGGTGGACGTTATTTCACTCAGGCTGCAGTGGCAGGCCTGTGTAAGAATTGTCAGAGCTCCCTATGGGCGGCAAAAGAAATGCTGCAGCCCATAGGGATCTCCTGGAACCCCAATACCCTGGGTACCTCAGTACCATATACTAGGGAATTATAAGGGTGTTCCAGTATGCCAATGTAAATTGGTGAAATTGGTCACTAGCCTGTTGATTGACATGTCATGGGGACAGAGGTGTGGATACTGGGTGGGTGCTGTGGTGTTGGATCCTGATGGGGGAGGATCTGTGGTGGTCTGTGAGTGGGCTTGGGTGACCGGCTGTCCAGTGGTCCCTGATGGGCCGGGTAGGTCATCCAGGTCCAGAAGTCCAGAGTTACTGTCATCACTGGGGGCATCTTCTGTTGGGGGACTGGATAGTCGTGGCACCTCCTCTCCACTGACATTGGCTGAGGTACCTGTGGGGATGTTAGTGATGTCTTATGCTTCATGTGTATGACATATTGTACATCCCTGGCTTCCCCTCTGTGGTTGCTGCTGCCCTGCCACCTTTTGTTTGTTTATGATGATGTATTGTGTGATTGTTAGTTCCCCTATGCTGTGCATGCTTTTGTGATGGGTGTCCATGCAGGGCTGGGAGGGGTGTCCATACATTGGTATAGCATGCAGGGCTTGGCATTGCAGTTAGGATGCTGGCCTGGCTTATAGTGGGTACCTTGTGGTACTTACACCTTGTGCCAGGTCCAGTTATCCCTTTTTAGTAGATTAGTAGTGTTCTAGCAGCTTAGGCTGATAGAGGTAGCTATAGCAGAGCATCTTAGGCTGAACTAGGAGACATGCAAAGCTCCTACTACACAACTTATATCACTTAGCACTATATCATAAGATACACAATACTCAGAGTTACTAAAAATAAAGGTACTTTCTTTTAGTGACAATATGCCAAAAGTATCTCAGAGGATATACTCCCGTAGGAGGTAAGCAAAATACACAAAATATACACACAGACCAAAATCAGGTAAGTAAACAGTTAGCCAAGTAGTGCAAATACTGTAGAACACAATAGAATGCAATAGGAGACAATAGGCCTAGGGGCAACACATACCATATACTCCAAAAGTGGAATGCGAACCACGAATGGACCCCAGGCCTAGTGTAGTGTGCAGAGGGTCACTTGGAGTGTAAGAAAACACTAAGGGTGTCCAAGATACCCCACCCCAAGACCCTGAAAAGTAGGAGTAAAGTTACCCTACTACCCCAGAAAGACAGTAAAGTTGAGATAGGGGATTCTGCCAAGACAACTGACTGCAAAGCATTGAAGGTGGATTCCTAGACCTGAGGACCTGTAAAAGAAGGGGACCAAGTCCAAGAGTCACGCAAGTGTCCAGGGGGGGCAGGAGCCCACTAAACCCTGGATGAAGGTGCAAATGGGCTGCCTCCGGGTGGAAAAAGCCAAAGATTCTGCAACAACGGAAGGTGCCAGGAACTTCTCCTTTGGTCAGAAGATGTCCTACGGCGTTCTGGAGGATGCAGAGTTATTTTCACGAAGATTGACCTCAAATAAGCCTTGCTAGCTGCAAGAGTTGCAGTGAAAGGTTTTGGGTGCTGCCAGGGCACAGGAAGCACCAGGAGGTCGCCCCTTGGAAGAGAAGACAGAGGGGGCGCTCAGCAACACAGAGAGCCCATGCAGAAGCAGGCAGCACCTGCAGAAGCACCTGAACAGGCGTTCAGAAAATCTGAGCATGGCAGTTGTCTCAGCACAAAAAAAGGGAGTCCCACGAAGTCGGAGTCCGACTCAGCGAGTTGGGCAATGCAGGACAGAGTGCTGGGGATCTGGGCTAGGCTGTGCAAAAAGGAAGTCTTGCAAAAGCGCACAGACGCCCTAGCAGCTGCAGTTCACACAGTACACAGGATTTATGTCTGGTCTGGAGAGGCAAGGACTTACCTCCATCAAATTTGGACAGAAGGGCCACTAGACTGTTGGGGACACTTGCATCCAGCTCCTGTGTTCCAGGGACCACGCTTGTCAAGATGAGAGGGGACCCAGAGGACTGGTGATGCAGAAGTTTGGTGCCTGCGTTGGCAGGGGGAAGATTCCGTTGACCCAGGGTAGATTTCTTTTTGGTTTCCAGTGCAGGGTGAAGGCAGACAGCCCTCAGAGCATGCATCACAGTCGAGAAAGCCGGCAGGATGAGGCGCTACAATGTTGCTGGTAGTCTTATTGCTACTTTGTTGCGGTTTTGCAGGTGCCCTGGAGCAGTCAGCGGTCGATCCTTGGCAGAAGTCGAAGAGGGAAGTGCAAAGGAACTCTGGTGAGCTATTGCATTCGATATCTGATGAGAAACCCACAGGAGAGACCCTAAATAGCCCTCAGAGGAGGATTGGCTACCGAGAAAGGTAAGCACCTATCAGGAGGGGTCTCTGATGTCACCAGCTGGCACTGGCCACTCAGAGGTCTCCATTGTGCCCTCACACCTCTGCATCCAAGATGACAGAGGTCTGGGACACACTGGAGGAGCTCTGGGCACCTCCCCTTGGGAGGTGCTGGTCAGGGGAGTGGCCACTCCCCTTTCCTTTGTCCAGTTTCGTGCCAGAGCAGGGCTGGGGGGATCCCTGAACCGATGTAGACTGGTTTATACAAGGAGAGCACCATATGTGACCTTTAAAGCATTTCCAGAGGCCAGGAAAGGCTACTCCTTTCGGGCCCTTAACACCTATTTCCAAAGGGAGAGGGTGTAACACCCTCTCTCAGAGGAAATCCTTTGTTCTGCCTTCCTGGGACTGGGCTGCCCAGGGCGGCAGAAACCTGTCTGAAGGTTAGCAGCAGCGGTAGCTGCAGAGAAAACCCCAGAGAGTTAGTTTGGCAGTACCCGGGCTCTATGCTGGAGCCCCGGGGATGCATGGAATTGTCCCCCCTATACCAGAATGGTATTGGGGGGACAATCCCATGATCCTAGACATGTTACATGGCCATGTTCGGAGTTACCATTGTGAAGCTACATATATGTATTGACCTATGTGTAGTTCACGCGTGTAATGGCGTCCCCACACTCACAAAGTCAAGGGAAATTGCCCTGAACAATGTGGGGGCACCTTGGCTAGTGCCAGGGTGCCCTCACACTAAGTAACTTTGCACCTAACCTTCACTAAGTGAGGGTTAGACATATAGGTGACTTATAAGTTACTTAAGTGCAGTGGTAAATGGCTGTGAAATAACGTGGGCGTTATTTCACTCAGGCTGCAGGGGCAGGCCTGTGTAAGAATTGTCAGAGTTCCCTGTGGGTGGCAAAAGAAATGCTGCAGCCCATAGGCATCTCCTGGAACCCCAATACCCTGGGTACCTCAGTATCATATACTAGGGAATTATAAGGGTGTTCCAGCATGCCAATGTAAATTGGTGAAATTGGTCACTAGCCTGTTAGTGACAATTTGGAAAGCAAAGAGAGAGCATAACCACTGAGGTTCTGGTTAGCAGAGCCTCAGTGAGACAGTTAGTCATCACACAGGGAACACATACAGGGCACACTTAAGAGCACTGGGGCCCTGGCTGGCAGGGTCTCAGTGACACATACAACTAAAACAAGATATATACAGTGAAATATGGGGGTAACATGCCAGGCAAGATGGTACTTTCCTACACAACCCTCCCCCCCCAAACGAAGGACAATAAGACTAGCCATGACCTGATGAGTCTTCATTGTCTAAGTGGAAATATCTGGAGATTCCATCTGCATTGGAGTGGGTACTCCCAGGTCTATGTTCCACTGTATAGTCCATTCCCTGTAGAGATATGGAATCCCAGTGACACAGGCAAAAACAACATACATACAGGTACAAATGGGGGTAACATGCCAGGCAAGATGGTACTTTCCTACACCTATGCTGTGCATGCTTTTGTGATGGGTGTCCATGCAGGGCTGGGAGGGCTGTCCATGCATTGGTAAAGTATGCAGGGCTTGGCATTGGGGTTAGTCATATGTGTAGGTGCAGTGCGAGGGATGGAGAGGAGCGATGTGAGTGAGGGTGAGGGTGTGAGATGGCATGCAGTTATGGGGGGGTGATAGGTAGTAAATGTTGACTTACCAGTGTCCAGTCCTCCGGCTACTCCAGTGAGTCCCTCAGGATGCAGTAATGCCAGTACTTGCTTCTGCCATGCTGTGAGCTGTGGGGGACGAGATGGGGGTATGGCGAGCTGGTGCCTTGCCACTATGGAACGTATCTTCCCCCGTAGGTCATTCCACCTCTTCCTCATGCCGTCCCTTGTTCTTGGGTGCTGTCCCATGGCGTTCACCCTGTCCACGATTCTTCACCATAGCTCCATCTTCCGGGCAATGGAAATCTGCTGTACCTGTGCTCCAAACAGCTGTGGCTCTACCCTGACAATTTCCTCCACCATGACCCTAAACTCCTCCTTAGTGAAAAAGGGGTGCCTTTGTGGTGCCATGGGTGTTGTATGTTGTGTGTTGGTGACAGAGTGTTGAGTAATGTGGTGGCGTGTGTGATGTGGGGTGTATGAGGGATGTATGGGTATAAGTGGTGTGTGTGTAGTTGTCTCTGTGATGTCGGTGGCTAACTCTTGCAGTCTTTTGGTGTTGGCAAAGGGTTGTGGGTAATGTGGGTGTGTGTTTTATAGTGTGTGGGTTTGTGGGTGTGGTGTGTGTATGAGTGTCATGTGTGTGTTTTTAGTATTGTCCACTGTAGTGTAGTTTTGTTTGTGGGTGTCCATTTTGAGCACAGCGGTATGTACTGCCAATGCTTTACCGCCATTGAATGTCCGCCGCGGTGATTCGTGGGTTATAATGTGATGGGTGTTGTTTTGTTGGCGTAACAGTATGGGTGTTTGGACCGCCACTTTAGCGTTGACCTTTCCCCTGGCAAATTTGTGTTTGTGGCATTATTCTGTCAGATTGGTGTGAGTGTGTCATAATATGGCGAACGGATATACACCACTGCAGCAGTATGTTGGCGGCCGTCAGCATAGCGGTAAGTGGCATTTACCACCAATGTCATAATGAGGGCCTTAGTATTCCCACTCTTATTCCCCACCATTCCCAATCATCCACTCACATTCACCTATCCACTTAATCCACAGACATAAAACTCCACTATCAATTATCAAACACTTTCACTAATAAAAAGCCATTCCTACGGGCTTTTCCAAAGCTTGTTGCCTTCACAGTGGTAGGCAATAAATAGCGCTTTCGCTAAGGTAAGTCTAGAAAGCTGTTTTGTATAAACCTACTTGTGTAATACTACTCAGGAAGAAAAATATTAAAGTGAGGCACGGACTTCTGTATTCTAGCTTTCTTCCACTAGATGGGAGCAGAATGCCTCCTCAACCCTACACCAAGGCTAAAAACGGAGTTTGCATGTTGGAGTTTTCTGGCCACTGGGCTTTCCGTAAACCACCCGCCCCTTTCATGCCTGTTGACAAGCAGCTGTTGAGAAGCATCAGAGAGCAGTCTGATTGTCTCAGCGGAGGTAGATATTGGGTGCGGGGGAAGGAACAAAAGCAGTAGCAGCAGCAGTCGGACCTCAGAGAAATAAGGAGGTAAGGACCCTGCTTTCACTGCATAGTTTCGTCAAATTAGTAGTGCAAGTATACATGTTTAAGTGATACAGTCACTATTGAAGGGGTCAGTGTCCGACTGGAATAAAACAGCAATATAACGGAACTTTGATAGGATCAGAATCATGTGAAAATACTAATATGTCTTCTCCTTTTTTAATTCATGCAAATAAATTTGAAATAGATTATAAGGGTGTTTTTTAGTAGTTTGCAAGCATCGTGTTGGGAACATGCACTCATCAATTAGTTTCATTACAAACATAAATCGCAAAGCATTAATTAAAAAAAAAAAGGTTCACTGTTTAAGCTTGCAGGATTCCAGGTAGAGCTCAGACGAGATTCCCCTGTACAACTATAATATTGTCACTTTTTCCAAGCTGAGTGATCTTTGTATTTATCTAAATCGAAATAATATGATTTTGTTGCTCCTTCACAAGAACCTAAATATGACGAATACCTGATTATGAACCCTTATGAACAGACAGTAAGGCCCTCATTACAAACCTGGCGGTCGGTGATAAAGCGGCCGTAATACCGCCAACAGGCCGGTGGGGAAAAAAATGGAATTATGGCCACGGTGGAAACCGCTCACACAGACAGCCACTTTAACACACCGACTGCCAGGGCGGTAGCAACCAGCACCACAGCAGTAACCGCAAACAGCCAGGCGGAAGACAATGTACCACCCACTGTATTACAACAGGCCTATCTGCCACCTTTTCCGTGGCGGTACCAACGACATCAAAAGCACAGCGGAAACAGTGCAGAGAAGGGAAACAACTCACCCCAGGAGACTTAAGGAAGAACCACGCCGCCATGGAGCCCGAGTTGCAGGTGTTCCCCATGTTCGTCTATCTCCTTCTTCACCATGAATACCAACACCTGCGAAGACGTCCACTGTGAGTACTGCCACTTAGCACACAAGGGAGGGGGGGAGAAAAAAGAGAGTGACAGACACACGCAACATCCCCACCCCCAACACCATACACACAAACAGATGCAGTAACATTACATATACATCCAGTACCCCTCAGGAATAATGCTAGGACAAAAGGAATTGATGAAAGTGAGTATAATAAGATGAAATACTAGAAATACGTGCTTCAAAATCAAAACAGTATGTACAAATGGAGGGACACTGCCCACTCTACAATGTCTGTGGGCCACAGGGCCACATCACATAGGCCAAGGCTCCACTTGACTCCTGCAACAACACAGAGAGAACACTGCAGGGGCATCAGGTTGAAAATACACAGGCACCTCAGGGGGACGGGGAACGGGGCACCTCAGTCGGATGATGGAACAATACCACAAGTCCTGGAGGGGGCTACATGCCCATCACACTGTCCTGGGGAGTGCAAAGCCACAGTCTATCTAGTGGGTGGTCTGCCCACTGCCTGGTCCTGGGGAGTGCAAAGCCACAGTCTCTCCAGTGGATGGCTTCTCCACTGGTTCTGGAGAGGGCCTCGTGCCCAGTGTGCTTCATTCTGTCAAGGAGGGGGTGAGTGGATGCCTTCTTCCACTGGTTCTGGAGGGGGCTTTGTGCCCAGTTTGCTTCATCCTGGCAAGGAGGGGGTGAGTGGATGCCTTCTTCCACTGGTTCTGGAGGTGGCTTTATGCCGAGTGTACTTCATCCTGGCAAGGATGGGGTGAGTGGATGGCGTCTCCACTGGTTCTGGAGGGTGCTTTGTACCCAGTGTGCTTCATCCTGGCAAGGAGGGGGTAAGTGGATGGCTTCTCCACTGGTTCTGGATGGGGCCTTGTGCCCAGTGTGCTTCATCCTGGCAAGGATGGCGTGAGTGGATGGCTTCTCCACTGGTTCTGGAGGGGGCTTTGTGCCCTGTGATGCAGCACATGGGGAGTGCAAGGTCACAGTCTCTCACCTGGGTGTAACACCCACAAAATTTGCAGGGGCCAGGACACACCACAGTCCATTAAGGCAGGACTACACACTGCTCGCTGGCGGTAACGGCTGCTCTGTGGTGGCAGTAGCAGGGCTGCTGTCAGGGATGCCAGTGGTGGGGGGAGGCTCCTGCCCGTCCCCCGGCAGCCTGAGATGGCTGCCCAATGGAGCTGCTGGCGGTGCTGGCAGTGGTGGGGGGAGGCTCCTGCCCATCCCCTGCAGCTGCAGATGGCTGCCCACTGGGGCTGCTGGCGGTGCTGGCAGTGGTGGGGGGAGGCTCCTGCCCGTCCCCTGCAGCCTCGGATGGCTGCCCACTGGGGCTGCTGCTGCTGGCAGTGCTGCAGGCAGTGATGCTGGTGGCCGTGCTGGTGGCAGTTCTTGTGTCGGGAATGCCCGTGGTGCAGGGAGGCTCCAGCCCTTTCCCTGTAGCCTCGGACGGCTGCCCACTGGGGCTGCTGCTGCTGGCACTGCTGCAGGCAGTGATGCTGGTGGCGGTGCTGGTGGCGGGAATGCCCGTGTTGGGTGGAGGCTCCAGTCCTTCCCCTGCAGCCTCAGACGGCTGCCCACTGGGGCTGCTGCTGCTGGCACTGCCACAGGCAGTGATGCTGGTGGCAGTGCTGGTGTCGGGAATGTCCGTGGTTGGGCGGAGGCTCCAGCCCTTTCTCTGCAGCCTTGGAAGGCTTAACCGCCATGGTTGGTGGTGGGGCTCAGATTCAGTCCCTGCACTAGGCCTCCTGACCTTCCTGCTTGCAGGGGCAGGCCCCTTGCCCTTGCCCTTCACAGCTCGTGGTGCCTCTTTGTCCTTCACCTTGGCAGCCAGTGGTGCCCCCTTGCCCTTGTCCTTCACAGCTGGTGGTGCCCCCTTGCCCTTCACAGCTGGTGGTGCCTCCTTGCCCTTCACAGCTGGTGCTGCCTCCTTGCCCTTGCCCTTCACAGCTGGTAGTGCCTCCTTGTCCTTCCCTTTGGCAGCTGGTGCAGGCACACTGTCAGTGGTTATGGCTGGTCCCTTGGAGCCTCTCCCACCTGCAGTAGCTGCAGACACTACTGTGGCTGTGGACTGGGTGGCTGAGGTGCTAGCCTGGGTTCTGACCACCATGGCCTGACGTGAAGGACGGGGTGGGGGGTAGGGAAGAGGTCAACGGCAGAGAGGAAATGCTTCTTAGGGACACTGGGGCGGGAAGAGGCTGAAGGCCTGGGAGTGGAGGAAGAGGGAGTGGTTGTAGGAGATGTCAGTCTGCTGTGTTTGGGTGCATGGGCTGGATGCTGTTGTGAGATGGATTGCTGTTGGGTGTCTGAGTGCTTGCGTTTGTGTACTTAGGGAGGAGGGGGCATAGACACAGTGGGAAAGGACACAGGGGACGTCTGCATGGAGGTGGGGGTGGTGACTGCCAGTGAGGGGTGTGTCGTTTTAGGCATGATGGTGATGGAGGTATTGGATGAGGATGTAGTGCATGCATGTGTGAATGGAGACGCTACTGGGAGGGTGGTGGACGAGGAGGAGGACACAGTGGAGGCAGTGGATGTTGGTGTGTCTGATTCTGGATGGTGCTTGTGTGAGTACCTGTGGGATGATGTGTGGTGCTTGTGTTTGGCTGAGCCACTCCTGTGTGTTGTCTTGGGTGCATGCGGGTCTGAATGTGTGTTGGGATAGGTTGGGGTTGAGGGGAATGTGACTGGGTAGAGGAAGTTGGAGGGGGAGGCTAGAGACAGGGACAATGGCAGCCTCAGGAAGGAGGCCAGAGCCTGGATTGATTGCTGTTGGGCCACCATGCCAGAGTGAATGCCCTCCAGGAATGCATTTGTTTGTTACAAATGGCCTGCCAGCCCCTGGATGGCATTTACTATGGTTGACTGCCCAACAGAGATGGATCGCAGGAGGTCAATAGCCTCCTCACTCAGGGCAGCAGGGCTCCTTGGGACAGGGCCTGAGGTGCCTGGGACAAAGGAGATGCCCACCCTCCTGGATGAGCGGGCACGGGAAACTCGCTGAGGGGCTGCTGGGAGGGCAGTTCTGGTACAGGGGTGGTGGCTGTACCTGTAGTTGGGGTGGCTACAGAGGTGTCCGCCATCAGCAGGGGGTTTCCATCTGGGGAGGTATCACTGTCCAAACTGTCCCCTCCTGTCTCTGCCGTGGTGCTCCCCTCACCCGCCATCCCACTGGTGCCCTCACTGTCGGTGGATTCGGCCTCCTGGGCCATATGGGATGCAGCTCCCTCCGTTGCCAGTGCCTCTGCTCCTCCGCCAGATGATGCTAATGCACACAAGGACAGGGTAACGAAAAAAAAAGGGGGGGAGACAAAAGACACACTTGGTCAGTGGCTGCACCAACACCACTGTTGGCGTACACAGCACACTCACACAGGGAACAGGCCTACGCACTATGCAATGTACTACCAGTCACAATGCTAGTCACCAGCCCTAGGACAGGAATATCTAGGGCCAATAGCAGCATACCTGAGACCCACAGACCCCTGCCCAGTAGTGGAGGCCTACTAGCTTGGTTTGAGGAATTTTACATCAGAACCCTGCCCAACATGGGACCTACCATGCAGTGTCCTGCCTGGCCTAGGGGCACCCACAGGCCCACATCCCTCACCCGGAGATCACCCCACCACGCGCAAGTTGTAGATTTGGAAACTGTACTCACCCCCTTGTGCTGCCGTGATGCCCTCAAGTGCCAATCCAGCTCCGGATAGGCCACCGCCAGTATGCGGAACATCGAGGGGTCAGGGTTTGACGGGTACCCCTTCCTCGTTGGGAGGCCATCCCCAGCTGACTCGAGCCATGGTCGGTTCCAGACACAGGTCACAGCAGCACTTGCAGTGTAGGTCCTCTCCTGTTGAAGGTCAGGTAGTAAGTGAGAGAACAGATAGAAAATGGCAGTCACATCCGCGGCGGTGCATGCCGTCACCGCCGGCCTACATCACCTTTGGCCACTGTAACCCATAGGGCCCATAGACCACCAATGAGGAGTTGCACGGCGGTACTCGACCGCCTCCCGCAATGGCACACAACGTCAGCGGCATTACCTCATTTCCACCTGTCCATCCACACAGGACAGGCGGACACCATTTTGGGGGGGGGGGGCAGGCCATGGCACCTAACTGCATCACAGTACACATAGGCACTATTTGGGCCTATCCAACAACATACTGTTTCAGTCACAACATGCAATGCAGTGTACAGTTTGGAAATGTGGAATACTGACCAGCTGCTCACCGTTTTGCCCCCTAGATTGCAGCCACTGCAGATGAATAGGAGATGGAGACATTACACCGTGTACAGACCCTTGGTGGACTTGGCAACAATGGAGGACAGGCACATTATCCTCACCTACAGACTTGACAAGGCCGCAATCCAAGAGCTGTGTGCCCAGTTAGAGCCAGACCTGAAATCTGCTATCAGTCACCCCACTGGGATACCCCCTCTTGTGCAGGTGCTGTCTGTGCTCCATTGCTTGGCAACTGGTTCTTTCGTAGGTGACAGGGGGCTTGGCAGCAGGAATGTCACAGCCATTGTTCTCAATAGTGCTAACTAGAGTGTTGTCTGCCCTGATGAAACACGTGCGCGGCTACATTGTTTTCCCCCAGATGGAGGATTTGGCCACAGTGAAAGCTGACTTCTATGCAATTGGACATATCCCCAACATTATTGGGGCAATTGATGGTACACATATTGCCTTTGTCCCCCCCCCCCCGGAAAAATGAACAGGTTTTTCAGAAATCGAAAGAGCTTTCACTCGATGAATGTTCAGAGAGTGTGCCTGGCGGACCAGTACATCTCCCATGTCAATGCAAAGTATCCTGGCTCTGTGCATGATGCCTTTATTCTGAGGAATAGCAGCATCCCATATGTGAAGGCTCAACTCCAGAGGCACTGGGTGTGGCTAATAGGTGAGCCCATGGTTCCCACCCATTATATGTTGGTGTATGGGTATCGGATTGGCCCTAAGGGTTAGTGTTTGGCTAACAGGTATCCCTCAATATTTGCAGGTGACTCTGGTTACTCCAACCTCTCATGGCTACTGACCCCTGTGAGGAATCCCAGGACAACGGCAGAGGAACGTTACAATGAGGCACATGGGCAAACAAGAAGGGTTATAGAGAGGACATTCGGCCTCCTGAAGGCCAGGTTTCGGTGCCTCCATCTAACAGGTGGTTCCCTGTGTTACTCACCCAAGAAGGTCTGCCAGATCATCGTGGTATGTTGTATGTTCACAACCTTGCCTTCCGTCTCCAGGTGCCTTTTCTGCAAGAGGATGAGGCTGGAGATGGGCGTGTGGCAGCAGTGGACCCTGTAAACAGTGACGAAGAGGAGGCAGAGGATGAGGACAACAGAACAGCAGTCGTACAACAGTACTTCCAGTGACACACAGGTAAGACACTGTAACTTCACCTTCCATTGACAGTTTTGTGTTGGATATTGTCACTGGCAGGCTGATTTTCCCACTAATATGGCCGCTTACTGTATCCTTTGGCATGTCTATTTTCAGATATCTGAGCCCCACTCTGGCTCCTGGTGTGTTGACTGCAGCCAACTACAGGTCATACCTATGTATACATTACTGTACAGTTGAAATGTAATGTTTACAGCTTGTTAAACTAATACATAGTTCAAGGGTGTTTATTTATGTGCTAAAAAGTGGCGGGGGTATTGCAGTGGGCTGGGGTGGTGGTGGAGGAGAGTCCAGGGTAAAGTTCCAGTCTATTTGTATCACAGGTGCACTGTCAAAGGGGGCATAGGAAGTGGAGCAATGGCAGTTCAAGGCAGACAGGTTGATAGAGTGGGACACAAGTGTGACATTCAGGAGAGTCTTATTTCCTGGTGGGGTCTTGGCAATATTCTCTGGCTTCTGCCTGGATCGCAGGGACCGTTTGCGTGGTGGTTCTCCTTCTGCAGGGGGGGTGCTGATGTTCCTGTGGCGAGGCCTCCTGTCCACTAGCGTCAGCGGAGGTGGAAGGCTGTTCATCGGTTTGGCTAGTGTCATGGGCCCGTTGGTGTGCCACTGCCTCCCTCTTGGTGTTGGCCATGTCTGCCAGCACCCCTGCAATGGTGACCAGAGTGGTGTGGATGTTCCTCAGGTCCTCCCTGATCCATAGGTACTGTCCCTCCTGCAGATGCTGGGTCTCCTGCTACTTGGCCAGTATCTGGCCCATCGTCTCCTGGGAATGCTGGTATGCTCCCATGATGTTGGTGAGTGCCTTGTGGAGAGTCGGTTCCCTTGGCCTGTCTTCCCCCTGTCGCACAGTAGTCCTTCCAGCTTCCCTGTTGTCCTGTGTCTCTGTCCCCTGGAGCGTGTGCCCACTGCCACTGATCCAGGTCCCTATGTTTGTAAGGTGTCCTGGGGTCCCTGTAGTGGTGGACACACTGCTGATTGACGTGTCCTAGGGACAGTGGTATGGGCCCGCTGGGTGGGTGCTGTGGTGGTGTTTCCTGAGGGAGGAGGCTCTGTGGTGGTATGGGACTGTCCCTGGGTAACCGACTGTCCGGAGGTCCCTGATGGGCCAGGTTGTTCATCCAGATCCAGGCATGCAGAGCTGCTGTCATCACTGTGGGCCTCTCCTGGGGGGGACTGGTTGTTGCTGGCACCTCTTCTCCGGTGACGTTGGGTGGGGGACCTGTGGGGATGTAAATTCAGTGTTATTGTTTCTGCATGTGTCATCTTGTGCTCTATGGTTGTTATTGCCCTGGCAGCTAAGGCTTGTGTGAGTGGTGATTTGGTGGGCTAGGTGATTGTCTCACGTGTGCATGCTTTGGTGATGAGTGTCCATGCAGGTCTGTGATGGGTGTCCATGCATTGGTGTTGCATGCATGGCTTGGTTGTGGGAGGGGTTGGTTGTGATGGTTGGGTGTGTGAGAGGTGGTGGAGTGATGGGAGTGAGGGTGCAGGTATGTGATGGCATGCAGGTAGGGGGGTGAAAGTAGTAAAGATTTGACTTACCAGAGTCCAGTCCTCCTGCTACTCCTGCCAGGCCCTCAGGATGCATGATTGCCAAGACTTGCTCCTCCCATGTTGTTAGTTGTGGGGGAGGAGGTGGGGGTCCACCGCCAGTCCTCTGTACTGCTATCTGGTGTCTTGCTACCACAGAACGCACCTTACCCCATAGGTCGTTCCACCTCTTCCTGATGTCATCCCTTGTTCTTGAGTGCTGTCCCACGGCGTTGACCCTGTTCACGATCCTCGGCCATAGCTCGATCTTTCTGGCAATGGATGTCTGCTGCACCTGTGATCCGAATAGCTGTGGCTCTACCCAGAGGATTTCATCCACTGTGACCCTTAGCTCCTCCTCTGAGAACCTGGGGTGTCTTTGTGCTTCCATGGGTGTAGTGTGAGTGGTATGTGTGAGGGTGTGTGGGATGATGTGTTGGGGTGTGTGCTGTAATGTACGTGGATGGTGTAGGGGTGATGGTGTTTCGTGGCTCTGGTTCTGTGGGTGCTGTTGGTCTGTCTCTCTCAATTGGCAATATTTTTGAGTCGTAACGGGTTGTGGGTAGTGTGGGTGTGTGTTTTATAGTGGTGTGTGGGTGTGGTTTGTGTATGTGTGTCTGGTGTGTGTAGTTTGAATTGTCCAATGTTGTTTTGTTTTGTATGTGTGTGTGTATTTTGAGCACAGCGGTATGAACCGTCAGTGGTTTACCGCAGTTGAATGTCCGCCGTGGTGATTTGTGGGTTATAATGCTGTGGGCGTAGTTCTGTTGGCGTAACGGTGTGGGTTTTGATACTGCCAGTTTATCACTGACCTTTGGGCTGGCAGACTTGTGTGTGTGTCTGTATAGTGACGGATTGCTATGTGTGTGTCATAATATGGGTAGCGGTAAACCACAGTGGCGGTGGTATATTGGCGGCAGTCATAATGAGGGCCTAAGTTACCAGTACATGGTAACTTGTGAGAAGTAGAAGATGTTGGAAAATGCTACACCAAGTTAATCTGCTATATTTCTTGCAGCACTTCTTATTCTGGACTCTAGCAAGCAACGTGGAGCTGGTTTGCTTTAGATCCTTCAAGATTTGAAGTATTGTTAAATAAAAGGATAATCCACCGCAGACTTTTCTCCCCAGTAGAGAAAGTATGGTGGAGGAAAATCTGCCTTTTCTTAGATTCTTTGTTAGAACCTCTTGGGCAGAAAGAATGTTTGGGTTAAACAAGAGTCAGTTACCTGCTGGGACGAGCTATGGATGAGGTGAAATAAACAAGCTTATACTTGAACCACTATTTACCGCTTGTTTTTCATCCTTAACTAAAGTAACATTTGGCTACGAATCCAGGATTCAGAGTGATTAATTTTTTTCACTTCAGCATTGGTTCCTGAAATGTTCGAGCTATGGGATCTGCTGTGTCGGGACGGAGGATGTGTGTAGATGTCTGCAGTCGAGAGGCTGTAATGCAGACCTGAGTAGTGCAATTGAGGACCTTGCTGAGAATTGGAGGTGAGACATTATTATAGCCTGCAAATTCATTGGAGCAAGAAATGCGTTGGGCGTTTCAATTCTATGTCAGGACCAGAGGCGAGGATTATGCATTTATTTCTTCATTTTTTTAACATAGCAGTCTTAAAAGAGCACGAAGAAAAAACTGATAAAGACTACATTTCCCATGAACCCCTGGTATTAGTGCCAAATAATAGTCCAATCACAATACAGTCCGCTGTGTATATATGTGTGACGTCCCTTCCTGTTACTCTTTCTTCACTGCTCGTCAGTTTATTTAATTGCCTCATTAACTCCTCTTTTCTGTGACGCAGTTTTCAAGTTTATAATATTACTTGTAATTGTTCTATAAGTCGCTGAGCATTTTGTTGTCATAAGACTATTTAATTGTTTACGAAGTAGGCTTTCGTCCGAGCATGTTGTTTTTATTCTTCGTGGGTTCTGCGAGGGTGCTGTTGCGCGCCATTCACGGACCTGTCAGACGCATTGGAAGCTACTGGAGCTGCTTTCCTCGACACCTTAGTAGTCTGCCTTGCGTGTTTTGGGGAAGCTCTGTTAGTGAATTCCTGTCAGGTTTCCTATTCTTCCCCAAACCAACCCTCACTGCTGACACCGCTTGCAGGTTACAATTAAATAAACATTCACACTGCACAGAGCCACCTTTTGGTGTACTCTTCCAGTGAACATCAGTTTTACTGAATTGAGCACCAGCGAGGGGCCTACCCTTTTAATCTTTGGGTGTAATTTATAAATGCAATATTAAAAATATATATATATATATATATATATATATATATATATATATATATATTTACATTTTTTTTTATTGTGCTCTCACCCTTATTAACTTGAACCATAATGATGGCACTGAAACCTCATCCTTTCAGAATGCTGAACAGGAAGTGCCTCCCTGCAGGGGTGGTCCTATTGCTTTCTAGCGCAATTTCTAGGGCGCTGACCCTTCTTCGTGATCAACTGGACAAATTAGAAAAAAGTATCCCAGGATTTTTAGTGAGCCCATACAATCTAAAGCAGGTCCTATGGTGTTAAGACTGGTGGTAAAAAGGCTTCCAAGTGTGACGCGGTGCACCTGGAGGGTTTCGACAAGCTTACCAAGACCTTCCGAAAGAGTGCACGCATGCTTAAATATCTACCATACCGGGAGGAAGCTGGAGCGAATAGAGACACTGTCGCACAAAACTTATTCACTGACAGTGTGGTCCCCCTTGGAGAGTAGGGTGTGTTGGATGGAGAGTTTTCTTCCAATAAAAACCAAAACTCAGGTAGACCGTGGTGTCCTGCTTCTTTTTCTTCTGAATCCCCAGAAGGAGGTTCGGGTCATTCAGATATGTTTGACCCTACAGACATTTACCATCCTAGATCATCTGAATTTATACCGGATACCAAGGTAGCTGAATATATGTGAGAAACTAGCCTCTTTCTATCCTTGTTACCCCCACTTTTGACCTGTTTGTGAGTATATTTCAGGGTGTTTTCACTGTCTCACTGGGATCCTGCTAGCCAGGGCCCAGTGCTCAAAGTGAAAACCCTATGTTGTCAGTATGTTTGTTATGTGTCACTGGGACCCTGCTAGCCAGGACCCCAATGCTCATAAGTTTATGGCCTATATGTGTTCCCTGTGTGATGCCTAACTGTCTCACTGAGGCTCTGCTAACCAGAACCTCAGTGGGTATGCTCTCTCTGCTTTCCAAATTTGTCACTAACAGGCTAGTGACTACATTTACCAATTCATATTGGCATACTGGTACACCCATATAATTCCCTAGTATATGGTACTGAGGTACCCCCTATGGGCTGCAGCATTTCTTTTGCCACCCATAGGGAGCTCTGACAATTCTTACACAGGCCTGCCACTGCAGCCTGCGTGAAATAACGTCCACGTTATTTCACAGCTATTTACCACTGCACTTAAGTAACTTATAAGTCACCTATATGTCTAACCTTCACCTGGTGAATGTTGGGTGCAAAGTTACTTAGTGTGTGGGCACCCTGGCACTAGCCAAGGTGCCCCCACATCGTTCAGGGCAAATTCCCCAGACTTTGTAAGTGCGGGGACACCATTACACGAGTGCACTGTACATAGGTCACTACCTATGTACAGCGTCACAATGGTAACTCCAAACATGGCCATGTAACATGTCCAAGATCATAGAATTGTCACCCCAATGCCATTCTGGCATTGGGGGGACCATTCCATGATCCCCCGGGTCACTGGCACAGAACCCGGGTACTGCCAAACTGCCTTTCCGGGGTCTCCACTGCAGCTGCTGCTGCTGCCAACCCCTCAGACAGGTTTCTGCCCTCCTGGGGTCCAGGCAGCCCTGGCCCAGGAAGGCAGAACAAAGGACTTCCTCTGAGAGAGGGTGTAACACCCTCTCCCTTTGGAAATAGGTGTGAAGGCTGGGGAGGAGTAGCCTCCCCCAGTCTCTGGAAATGCTTTGATGGGCACAGATGGTGCCCATCTCTGCATAAGCCAGTCTACACCGGTTTAGGGATCCCCCAGCCCTGCTCTGGTGTGAAACTGGACAAAGGAAAGGGGAGTGACCACTCCCCTGACCTGCACCTCCCAGGGGGGGTGCCCAGAGCTCCTCCAGTGTGTCCCAGACCTCTGGCATCTTGGAAACAGAGGTGTCTGTGGCACACTGGACTGCTCTGAGTGGCCAGTGCCAGCAGGTGACGTCAGAGGCTCCTTCTGATAGGCTCTTACCTCTCTTGGTAGCCAATCCTCCTTCCTAGGTAGCCAAACCTCCTTTTCTGGCTATTTAGGGTCTCTGCTTTGGGGATCTCACCAGATAACGAATGCAAGAGCTCACCAGAGTTCCTCTGCATCTCCCTCTTCACCTTCTGCCAAAGGATCGACCGCTGACTGCTCAGGATGCCTGCAAAACCGCAACAAAGTAGCAAGACGACTACTAGCAACCTTGTATAGCTTCATCCTGCCGGCTTTCTCGACTGTTTCCAGGTGGTGCATGCTCTGGGGGGAGCCTGCCTCCTCTCTGCACCAGGAGTTCTGAAGAAATCTCCTGTGGGTCGACGGAATCTTCCCCCTGCAACCGCAAGCAACAAAAGACTGCATCACCGGTCCTCTGGGTCCCCTCTCAGCACGATGAGCGTGGTCCCTGGAACTCAGCAACTCTGTCCAAGTGACTCCCACAGTCCAGTGACTCTTCAGTCCAAGTTTGGTGGAGGTAAGTCCTTGCCTCCCCACGCTAGACCGCATTGCTGGGTACCGCGTGATTTGCAGCTGCTCCGGCTCCTGTGCACTCTTCCAGGATTTCCTTCATGCACAGCCAAGCCTGGGTCCCCGACACTCTAACCTGCAGTACACAACCTTCTGAGTTGTCCTCTGGCGTTGTGGGACTCCCTTTTGTGACTTCGGTTGGACTCCGGTTCAATTTTCTTTTATGTGCCTGTTCAGGTACTTCTGCGGGTGCTGTCTGCTTCTGTGAGGGCTCCCTACGTTGCTGGGCGCCCCCTCTGTCTCCTCATCCAAGTGGCGACATCCTGGTCCCTCCTGGGCCACAGCAGCATCCAAAAACCCTAACCGCGACCCTTGCAGCTAGCAAGGCTTGTTTGCGCTCTTTCTGCGTGGCTTCTTCACGACGTGGGACATCCATCCTCCAAAGGGGAAGTTCCTAGTCCTCTTCGTTCTTGCAGAACACCAAGCTTCTTCCAACAGGTGGCAGCTTCCTTGCACCCTCAGCTGGTATTTCCTGGGCTCCTGCCCACTCTCGACACTGTCGCAACTCTTGCACTTGGTCCCCTTGTCTTACAGGTACTCAGGTCTGGAAATCCACTGTTGTTGCAGTGCTGGTCTTTGTTCTTCCTGCAGAATCCCCTTATCACGACTTCTGTGCTCTCTGGGGGTTGTAGGTGCACTTTATACCTACCTTTCAGGGTCTTGAGGTGGGCTTTTTTTCTAACCCTCACTGTTTTCTTACAGTCCCAGTGACCCTCTACAAGGTCACATAGGTTTGGGGTCCATTCGTGGTTCGCATTCCACTTTTGGAGTATATGGTTTGTGTTGCCCTTACACCTATGTGCTCCTATTGCAATCTACTGTAACTTCACATTGCTTGCATTACTTCCTTTTGCCATTATCTGCATAATTTTGGTTTGTGTACATATATCTTGTGTATATTTCTTATCCTCATACTGAGGGTACTCACTGAGATACTTTTGGCATATTGTCATAAAAATAAAGTACCTTTATTGTTAGTACTTCTGTGTATTGTGTTTTCTTATGATATTGTACATATGACACCAGTGGTATAGTAGGAGCTCTAAATGTCTCCTAGTTCAGCCTAAGCTGCTTTGCCATAGCTACCTTCTATCAGCCTAAGCTGCTAGAAACACCTCTTCTACACTAATAAGGGATAACTGGACCTGGCACAAGGTGTAAGTACCTCTGGTACCCACTACAAGCCAGGCCAGCCTCCTACATTGGTTGTGCAGCGGTGGGATAAGTATTTGTAACTACTTACCACTTTGTCATTGTGTACTTTCATAAGAGAATAATATACAAAACAAGTTCAGTGTATGTACACCTAACCAAAAAGTTTTGCTTTTCTTCTCTTAAACTTTTACAAAGTTCTGAAAAGTTTCTCTAAACTTCTAAAAGTTTCCAAAAAGTTAGAAAAAGTTTTTTTTCTCTGTTCTTTAAAAAGTTCTGAAACTTTTTCTTTCTTCTCACTGTCTCTAAACCTTCCTTTATCATGTCTGATGTAGAGTCTGCTCTTAAAATAGTCAATACTACCCATGACAATTTGAATTACAAGAGCCTAAGGAGTCTCTGCTTAGATAGAGGTTTAGTGATAGGAAAGAACCCCACAAAGAGTTTCTATATAACATGCTTATTGTGAATGATGAGTCCCAAGCAGGCACTTGAGAAGTTAATAGATGGCTCCCTTTCTGACTCAGGGGATAACCTTGAGGGATGTTGGGAGGGTTCTGTTCCAAATCTGTCCCCAAGCAGACCACCTAGCAATGCTGGTAGTAATAGAAGCTCCCATCATAGTAGGGGTGTTTTAATTCCTGGAGGTCAGGTTGTTAGAGTCCAGTCAGTTAGGGACAGATCTCCCTCTGTTGTATCCAATTGCTCTTCTGTGTCAAAGCATTCCCAACCCACCCACCCTGAAGACAACATGTTAGAAAGGGAACTCAAAAAGTTGAGGGTTGAAGGGACCAGACTGAAGCTTAAACAGCAACAGCTGGCCTTAGATAGGGAATCCCTAGACCTGGAGAAGGAGAGACAGAGATTGGGGTTAGGACCCCATGGTGGCAGCAGCAGTATTCCTGATAGTAATCCTGTTAGAGAGCATGATTCCAGGAATCTTCACAAGATAGTCCCCCCTTACAAGGAGGGGGATGACATCAACAAGTGGTTTGCTGCACTTGAGAGGGCCTGTATGGTACAGGGGGTCCCTCAACGGCAGTGGGCTGCTATATTGTGGCTATCTTTCACTGGAAAGGGTAGGGATAGGCTCCTTACTGTCAGAGAAAGTGATGCTAATAACTACAAAGTTTTGAAGGATGCACTCTTGGATGGATTTGGCTTAACCACTGAACAATACAGGATTAAGTTCAGAGACACCAGAAAAGAGTCCTCACAAGACTGGATAGACTTTGTTGACTGTTCAGTGAAGGCCATGGAGGGGTGGTTACATGGCAGTAGAGTTTCTGACTATGAAAGCCTGTATAATCTTATTCTGAGAGAGCATATTCTGAATAACTGTGTGTCTGACTTGTTACACCAATATCTAGTGGACTCAGATCTGACCTCTCCCCAAGAATTGGGAAAGAAGGCAGACAAATGGGTCAGAACAAGAGTGAACAGAAAAGTTCATGCAGGGGGTGACAAGGATGGCAAGAAGAAAGATGGTGAGAAATCTGAGGATAAGCATGGGGATAAGGGTAAAACCAAAGATCCTTCTTCAAATCCTAAACACTCTTCAGGGGGTGGGGATAAATCACATTCCTCCTCTTCTTCCCAACATACACACATTAAAAAGCCTTGGTGCTATGTGTGTAAAAATAAAGGCCATTGGCAAGGGGATAAGTCCTGTCTAGGTAAACCCCCTGAGCCAACCACCACTAATACATCAAACTCTAGTGCCCCTAGCAGTAGTGGTAATAGTGGTGGGACTGCTGGCAACAGTCAAACTAAGGGTGTAGTTGGGTTCACTTATGGGTCCATCATAGAAACTGGGGTAGTCATTCCCAAGACAGTTTCTGTCACACCTAGTGGCATTGGCCTTGCCACACTGGCTGCTTGTCCCCTTAGAATGGATAAGTACAGGCAGACAGTTTCAATAAATGGTGTTGAGGCCCAGGCCTACAGGGACACAGGTGCCAGTATCACTTTGGTGACTGAAAACCTAGTGCCTCCTGAACATCACATCATTGGACAACAGTACAAGATTATTGATGTCCATAACTCCACTAAGTTTCTTCCCTTAGTTATAGTTCAGCTTAGTTGGGGTGGAGTTACTGGCCCTAAGCAGGTGGTAGTGTCACCTAGTTTACCTGTAGACTGTCTCTTAGGTAATGACCTAGAGACCTCAGGTTGGGCTGAGGTAGAGTTTTTTTACCCATGCAGCCATGCTGGGTATCCCTGAGGAATTGCTTCCTCTCATTTCTACTGAAATGAAAAAGCAAAGGAGAGGAACAGGCCTGAAAACTAAGGATCCTTCTCCAACAACAGGTAAAAAGGGCATCACAGTATCCCCTAACCACCCTGCCATTCAGGATACCATTCCTGTGGTAGGAGAAACCTCTCCTGGGGTGGCACCTGTACCAATGGAACCATCAGCTGGCACAGCTGTACTCCCTGAGGTGGAAGTACCTCTCTGTGGGTAATTAATATTGGTGAGAAAAAGTCCACCATTGTAGTTAACATGGAGCATCCCTCCAACCCTCCCAGAGAAACTTTGGTGCAGCAACCCTGCACTGCCTCAAAACACTTAGGACGGCAGCCCTGCCCTAGTGTGGAGCTCATAGGACAGCATCCCTGCCCTGCTCCAAAACAAGAGAAACAGCATCCCTGTTCTCTCTTACACCCATATGGACAAAGTTTTTGCCCAGCTATGGCTTTACTGAGACAGCATCCCAGTCTGGCATTCTCATCACTAGAAATAGGTCCAGTGGACAATTCCCACTGTTCTAAACTAAAACTTACTAATAGGAACTCTGAGAATATATTTTCACATTGTTGGTTAGCTAAAAAACTTCAAACAGGGTGGTTTACATCCCCACAGGGAAGTAACCATATAGTGGATGATAAAGGGAGTAACCAGTCTATTGCAGAGCTACTCTCCACTTATTACCACTTAGACAATAAAGACTCAACTGGCCAAGGTTAACCTTATTGTCCTTCGTTTGGAGGGGGGGGGTGTTGTGTTAGAAAGTAGCCTCTTTCTAGCCTGGTTACCCCCACTTGTGGCCTGTTTGTGAGTATATGTCAGGGTATTTTCATTGTCTCACTGGGACCCTGCTAGCCAGGACCCCAGTGCTCATAAGTTTATGGCCTATATGTGTTCCCTCTGTGATGCCTAACTGTCTCACTGAGGCTCTGCTAACCAGAACCTCAGTGGTTATGCTCTCTCTGCTTTCCAAATTTGGCACTAACAGGCTAGTGACTACATTTACCAATTCATATTGGCATACTGGTACACCCATATAATTCCCTGGTATATGGTACTGAGGTACCCAGGGTATTGGGGTTCCAGGAGATCCCTATGAGCTGCAGCATTTCTTTTGCCACCCATAGGGAGCTCTGACAATTCTTACACAGGCCTGCCACTGCAGCCTGCGTGAAATAACGTCCACGTTATTTCACAGCTATTTACCACTGCACTTAAGTAACTTATAAGTCACCTATATGTCTAACCTTCACCTGGTGAATGTTGGGTGCAAAGTTACTTAATGTGTGGGCACCCTTGCACTAGCCAAGGTGCCCCCACATCATTCAGGGCAAATTCCCTGGACTTTGTGAGTGCGGTGACACCATTTCACACGTGCACTATACATAGGTCACTACCTTTGTATAGCGTCACAATGGTAACTCCGAACATGGCCATGTAACATGTCTAAGATCATGGAATTGTCACCCCAATGCCATTCTGGCATTGGGGGGACCATTCCATGATCCCCCGGGTCTCTAGCACAGAACCCGGGTACTGCCAAACTGCCTTTCTGGGGTCTCCACTGCAGCTGCTGCTGCTGCCAACCCCTCAGATAGGTTTCTGCCCTCCTGGGGTCCAGGCAGCCCTGGCCCAGGAAGGCAGAGCAAAGGACTTCCTCTGAAAGAGGATGTAACACCCTCTCCCTTTGGAAAAAGGTGTCAGGGCTGGGGAGGAGTAGCCTCCCCCCAGCCTCTGGAAATGTTTTCATGGGCACAGATGGTGCCCATCTCTGCATAAGCCAGTCTACACCGGTTCAGGGATCCCCCAGCCCTGCTCTGGTGCGAAACTGGACAAAGGAAAGGGGAGTGACCACTCCCCTGACCTGCACCTCCCAGGGGAGGTGCCCAGAGCTCCTCCAGTGTCCACCAGACCTCTGCCATCTTGGAAACAGAGGTGTTGCTGGCACACTGGACTGCTCTGAGTGGCCAGTGCCATCAGGTGACGTCTGAGACTTCTTCTGATAGGCTCTTACCTGTGTTACTAGCCTATCCTCCTTCCTAGGTAGCCAAACCTCCTTTTCTGGCTATTTAGGGTCTCTGCTTTGGGGAATTCTTCAGATACCGAAAGCAAGAGCTCATCAGAGTTCCTCTGCATCTCCCTCTTCACCTTCTGCCAAAAGATCGACCGCTGACTGCTCAGGACGCCTGCAAAACCTCAACAAAGTAGCAAAGACGACTACTGCAACCTTGTATCGCTTCATCTTGCCGGCTTTCTCGCCTGTTTCCTGGTGGTGCATGCTCTGGGGGCAGCCTGACTCCTTCTTGCTCCAGGAGCTCTGAAGAAATCTCCTGTGGGTCGACGGAATCTTCCCCCTGCAACCGCAGGCAACAAAAGACTGCATCACCGGTCCTCTGGGTCCCCTCTCAGCACGACGAGCGTGGTCCCTGGAACTCAGCAACTCTGTCCAAGTGACTCCCACAGTCCAGTGACTCTTCAGTCCAAGTTTGGTGGAGGTAAGTCCTTGCCTCCCCATGCTAGACTGCATTGCTGGGTACCGCGTGATTTGCAGCTGCTCCGGCTCCTGTGCACTCTTCCAGGATTTCCTTCGTGCACAGCCAAGCCTAGGTCCCGACACTCTAACCTGCAATGCACAACATTCTGAGTTGTCCTCCGGTGTCGTGGGACTCCCTTTTCTGACTTCGGGTGGACTCCGGTTCACTCCTCTTCTAAGTGCCTGATCCGGTACTTCTGTGGGTGCTGCCTGTTTCTGTGAGGGCTCCCTGACTTGCTAGGCGCCGCCTCTGTCTCCTCATTCAAGTGGCGACATCCTGGTCCCTCCTAGGCCAGAGCAGCATCCAAAAACCCTAATCGCGACCCTTACAGCTAGCAAGGCTTGTTTGCGGTCTTTCTGCGTGGGAACACCTCTGCAAGCTTTTTCACGACGTGGAAAATCCATCCTCCAAAGGGGAAGTTTCTAGCCCTCTTCGTTCTTGCAGAATCCACAGCTTTTACCATCCGGTGGCAGCTTCTTTGCACCCTCAGCTGGCATTTCCTGGGCATCTGCCCACTCTCGACATTGTCGCGACTCTTGGACTTGGTCCCCTTGTTCCACAGGTACTCAGGTCCGGAAATCCACTTTGGTTGCTTTGCTGGTGTTGGTCTTCCTTGCAGAAACCCCCTATCACAACTTCTGTGCTCTCTGTGGGTTATAGGTGCACTTTACACCTACTTTTCAGGGTCTTGGGGTGGGCTATTTTTCTAACCTTCACTGTTTTCTTACAGTCCCAGTGACCCTCTACAAGCTCACATAGGTTTGGGGTCCATTCGTGGTTCGCATTCCACTTTTGGAGTATATGGTTTGTGTTGCCCCTATACCTATGTGCTCCTATTGCAATCTACTGTAACTTTACATTGCTTGCATTACTTCCTTTTGCTATTACTGCATATTTTTGGTATTTTGTACATATATCTTGTGTATATTTGGCATCCTCATACTGAGGGTACTCACTGAGATACTTTTGGCATATCGTCATAAAAATAAAGAACATTTATTTTTAGTATATCTGTGTATTGTGTTTTCTTATGATATTGTGCATATGACACCAGTGGTATAGTAGGAGCTTTGCATGTCTCCTAGTTCAGCCTAAGCTGCTCTGCTATAGCTACCTTCTATCAGCCTAAGCTGCTAGAAACACATCTTCTACACTAATAAGGGATAACTGGACCTGGTACAGAGTGTAAGTACCCCTTGGTACCCACTACAAGCCAGGCCAGCCTCCTACAGTCCCCTTGTCATTCAGGTACTCAGGTCCGGAAATCCACTGTTGTTGCATTGCTGGTGTTTGTTCTTCCTGCAGAATCCCCCTATCACGACTTCTGTGCTCTCTCGGGGGTTGTAGGTGCACTTTACACCTACCTTTCAGGGTCTTGGGGTGGGCTATTTTTCTAACCCTCACTGTTTTCTTACAGTTCCAGCGACCCTCTACAAGCTCACATAGGTTTGGGGTCCATTCGTGGTTCGCATTCCACTTTTGGAGTATATGGTTTGTGTTGCCCCTATACCTATGTGCCCCTATTGCAATCTACTGTAATTCTACATTGCTTGCATTACTTCCTTTTGCTATTACTACATATTTTTGGTATTGTGTACATATATCTTGTGTATATTTGGCATCCTCATACTGAGGGTACTCACTGAGATACTTTTGGCATATTGTCATAAAAATAAAGTACCTTTATTTTTAGTATATCTGTGTATTGTGTTTTCTTATGATATTGTGCATATGATACCAGTGGTATAGTAGGAGCTTTGCATGTCTCCTAGTTCAGCCCAAGCTGCTCTGCTATAGCTTCCTTCTATCAGCCTAAGCTGCTAGAAACACCTCTTCTACACTAATAAGGGATAACTGGACCTGGTACAGAGTGTAAGTACCCCTTGGTACCCACTACAAGCCAGGCCAGCTTCCTACAGTCCCCTTGTCTTTCAGGTACTCAGGTCCGGAAATCCACTGTTGTTGCATTGCTGGTGTTTGTTCTTCCTGCAGAATCCCCCTATCACGACTTCTGTGCTCTCTCGGGGGGTTGTAGGTGTACTTTACACCTACCTTTCAGGGTCTTGGGGTGGGCTATTTTTCTAACCCTCACTGTTTTCTTACAGTCCCAGCGACCCTCTACAAGCTCACATAGGTTTGGGGTCCATTTGTGGTTCGCATTCCACTTTTGGAGTATATGGTTTGTGTTGCCCCTATACCTATGTGCTCCTATTGCAATCTACTGTAACTTCACATTGCTTGCATTAGTTCCTTTTGCTATTATCTGCATAATTTTGGTTTGTGTACATATATCTTGTGTATATTTCTTATCCTCATACTGAGGGTACACACTGAGATACTGTTGGCATATTGTCATAAAAATAATGTACCTTTATTTTTAGTACTTCTGTGTATTGTGTTTTCTTATGATATTGTGCATATGACACCAGTGGTATAGTAGGAGCTTTACATGTCTCCTAGTTCAGCCTAAGCTGCTCTGCTATAGCTACCTTCTATCAGCCTAAGCTACTAGAAACACCTCTTCTACACTAATAAGGGATAAGTGGACCTGGCACTAGGTGTAAGTACCTCTGGTACCCACTACAAGCCAGGCCGGCCTCCTACAATATGTTGCCAACAAAATTTGCCAACCTCTGGAAAAAGAGTGTCTCAGACCTTCTCTCCCAGGCAAAGTGGCACTAACGCTTGATATTGATGCCAAACTATGCATCTTCTTCAGTAAATATATAAAAGATCCCAAGAAGTTCATAGAACTGCAAGGATAAACTATTGGCTGAACAAGCTAAACAATCAGAGTCTCACTTGACCAGGCAAATTGTAGCCAGATTGGCACAAAGGGCTATGTGTCTGCTAGGCAATGCAAATTGCGCATTGGCGGCAAAACGCGAAAGATCCCTTCTCATAAAAATTGCCCCCAAACTAGGAGAATTGGCTGCTTCAGAAGCCAGGGTGTTTGCACATGGCAACCTTTTTGGGGACCTTTTTGTCAAAGAATTAGGGAAATTCGTGGCAACCTTTTCCGCCCTGGACAAGTCGCAGTCTTCAATTAAAAAGATTTTCCCTAGTAAGGTTTTTGCCGGGCCCAGATGAGGCAGGGGTGCTCTTCCAGCCATGCTTATCAACAATGCCCCTCCGGAGGACATTTTAAGAGAAGCAATGGCTGGAACAGTGGTCGTCAGAGTACCTTCAGCCCTTGCAAAGGTTCCGGCAGAAGGAAAGGCAACCGGACTGTCAGAGGCAGAGCCAACTCACCAGGAGGATCCTCTCGTAAGCATTATCCCTCGAAATCTGTGAGGGAAGCTTCGGAATTATGCTTACAATTGGGCATCAATCCACATGGATCCATGGGTCCTTCAATCAGTATGGGAATTTCACATCGAATTCTATGGGTTTCCTGTCCAGCAAACCTATCCAAGACCTATGATATATTCAAAAGAAGAGATGAAGCTCATCAATTCAGAGCTGACAGAACTTCTGGGAAAGAGACCTATTTGCAGGTTAGTACTTCACCCAAACAGGTATTTAAGCCATCAATTATTTGTAGAGAGAAAGTGCAAAGGTTTCAGACCTGTCATAAATTTGAGAGAGTTCAATAAGGGGCTGGTTTACTGCCTCTTCATAATGGAAGGTATACATCTGTTGAGGAGCATCCTCCTCCCAAAAGGCTGAATGGTCAGGCGGTATTTCAAGGATGCATACCTTTCGGTCCCCATATATCCACCTCACATGAAATTTCTTCAGTTTGCATGGAGGGGACAAATACACAGATTCAGGGCTGTCCCTTTCAGCCTGTCAACAGCCCTGTCAAGGGTTTACCAAACTCCTATAACCAGTGGCAGAATTCCTGCGCACAAGGGGACTAAGGATGATCATCTATCTGGACAACATCCTTTTAATGAATCAATCTCTATCACTGCTCAAATCCAGTTTGAACATGACTATTATCCTCTTCCAAAAACTGGATTTTATAATTATCGAATCAAAGTTGGAACTAATTTCATCTCAACAGGTGATCTTTCTGGGATTTCTCATCAATTCAGACATGGGGTCACTCAGCCTCCCGACATTGAAACTTTCCAAAGTTTGGAAAGAATTCAAGAAAATTCTCAGATGGGACAGGATAGTAGTACTATTGTCCTCCTCACTTCAGGCTAGCTATCCAGGGCCCCTCCACTATTGAGCACTACAGAGACTGAAAGCAACTTATTTGAGGAGAGGATTCACTTATTTAGAACTAATATCCTTATCTACTGAAGCCAGGATGGAACTCCAGTGGTGGATAGACCACATGGAAGCCTGGAATGGAAGAGCGGTCTTCGGGTCCTCTCCGGACATCATGAAAGAATTGGATGCCAGTTGGCTGGGCTGGGAGCCAGATCCGGAGATGTGTCCCTGGGGGGCAGGTGGTCGGAAGAGGAACTAAAGTTACACATCAACTGCCTGGAACACCTGGCGGGACCGTTCGCGATGAGATCCCTCACTAAGGACTGGGTATGTTGCTCCATTCTACTGAGAATAGCCAACATCTTGGCAGTCCTGTACACCAATCAACAGGTGTGGGGGGACATGCTCGAAGACCCTTTCAGACATGGCAAAGGACTTCTGGTACTATTGTCTCCAAAAACAGATGTCAGTAACTGCAGAATATCTCCCAGGAATCCAGATTACGGTGGGAGGCTGGAAATCCAGATACCTTGCGGACAGCAGCGATTGGAAACTAGATCGACTCACTTTTCTAGCCCTAATGGACAGAAGGAGCCTGTGCGATCTGGATCCTTTCGCTTCTTTGCTGAACCATCAACTTCCAAAACATGTCAGTTGGAGACCGGACCAGGAAGCAATTGTAGTGGATGCTTTCCTTCAAGATTGGTTGAAGAGTCTTGCTTATGCATTTCCACCTTTTCTTATGATTCCCAGGGTAGTAGCTCAGGTCAGATGACAATTAGCGTCTTTGGTACTAGTGACACTGATCTTGAAGTCTCAAGCGTGATTCCCATCATTGAGGGAATTACC
Source organism: Pleurodeles waltl (assembly GCF_031143425.1). Lineage (NCBI taxonomy): Eukaryota > Metazoa > Chordata > Amphibia > Caudata > Salamandridae > Pleurodeles > Pleurodeles waltl. Next base: position 192,481,965 of record NC_090443.1, read on the forward strand.
TTGGGACCACCAGATACAACTACAATCATCCCCTGCAATCCTCCTGGATCCTCAGAGATATCCTCATCCAACGGTCCTTCAAGGCCATCTATCCCTTATGACATAAAGGATTTCCGGGGACGTTGGGAAAATGACCACCTACCAATAGAAGCTACTAACTTTATCCAACAAGCTTGGGCTTCAGCCACCACCAAGAGATATAAATTAGTCTTTAACCATTGGCATCACCAGTGTGCGGAGGAATGTCTGTACCCCTTGGGGGCAGAGGTTACATATATCCTAATTTTTTTAGCTGAACTAGCTCAGTCAAGTTTGGCTTATCATACAGTCAATTCCTTTAGGTCAGTCATAGTTGCTGGACATGACACCATTGACAACAAGCCGATTGGTGAACAAACTTGGGTATGTAAATTGATGAAAGACATTCGCCTTTCTAGACTCCCATAACCCAGATATTCGGACTTTGGGATATTTGTATGGTTTTAAGGTTACTCTTGGATTGGCAAGACAATCAATTCCTATCATAAAAGGAACTTTCAGCTAAATTAGCCATTCTTTAATGCCTCATATCTTGTAAAAGAGTATCGGATACAAGAGCCCTAAATATATCTGCTAGAATTTTCACCCCAGAAGGAGTCGCTTTCACCATATCCAGAAGAACTAAGACTAATACTAGGTTAGTATCTTATCCTGCTTTTCCAGATCATCCTAAATTATATGTAGTCAGATGCATTAAGGCATATATGGATATGACAGTGTACATCAGACCAGCAGGTAAGAATCAACTTCTCATTGCCTTGCAAAAACCTTTTAAAGTGATTTCTTCCCCTTCCATCACCCGGTGGGCATGATGGATAATGGCAGAATCAGGGGTTGACATTCAAAAGTTTGGAGCTCATTCCACGAGAAGAGTCATGGCATCTAAGGCTATTCAGGTAGGAGGCAGATTAGAGGACATCATGAGTACGGCTGATTGATCATTCAAATCCACTTTTTGGAAATTCTACTTTAAACCCATTTCAGAGGCCGCATCTCTGGTGATAAGTAAGATTTGAATATGCATAATCCTCACCTCCAGTCCTGACATAGACTGAATATTTTTTCTAGCAAACAAGAAGGAAAGTTTCAGTTCTATTAAGGACATGGAGGTGAGGATTATCTGATCCAGGCAGTTCATGGCTTAAGAGTCTCACCGTCCTGAGGTTACTTTTGTTTTCAGGAAGTAAAGATATTTAATGGTCTTTTTCTTGACTATGACATGAAATGAATTATTGTAATACATAATTTCCCTCAACTGCAATATAAATACGTTCAATAAGTTGATAGGATAGTGGTTACATATACTTGATAAGATAAAACATTGGTTAATCTACACATACCTTTTAATTCTCAAAGGAATTGATCAAAGGTTTGAATAGAATCAAGGTCAACGGTTAACTTCGTCCAGTAAATAAGAGGAACAGGAAGGGACGTCATGCATATTTATGCATAGGACTGTATTGCGATTGAACTATTATTGGACACTAATACCACGGGGTTCATGGGTAATGTAGTCTTTATTAGTTTTTGCTTCATGTTCTTTTAAAACTGCTATGTTAATAAAGTGAAGAAAGATATGCATAATCCTCGCCTCCGTGTCCTTAATAGAATTGAAACTTTCCTTCTCGTTAACGAGGAAATTTATCATTTGGCAACATTTGTGAAGCAGGCGTTATACACTATTTTGCATAGTTGTTCGGCAGAGCTGGAATGCACTCTGCTCTTCATTAACATAAGGAGAACAATTTACAAGACGCAGCTTGTGAAACGCATCCAGCATTTCGCATTCGCCATAAGGAGTGACAGAGCTGGAGCGCACAGTACGTTCCAAAGACATAAGGATAAAAGTATACAAAACGCAGCTTGTTGAATCGCACTCCCCATTTCCATAGCAACAAGCCCCTCTGCCTTGAGGAAATGACTGCAGTGCATACGCGGTCCTGTTTGCAGGCAATATTAGAAGCTGGAGTCATGGTGTGGATGTAACATTGTGACATGATTGCTAGGTGTTTACCTGTGATGAAACCAGGGGACATGCATTTCTTTATTCAACTGTGGTGACAAGCAAACCTTTGATTGAAGTGCTTGCTAGTTCATCTGGACAAAAACATTGGTACTTAACTCTCACTAAAGGTGCAAGGTAAAGGAGACAGTCTAAGTGTGAGTGAAAAAAAGGTGGAAAGAGAAAATGCAGAATGTCATGCCCTCACCATTTTTTCTTTCAAGTCCAGGGGAACTATATGTCAAGTGGCAAAAGTGGAAAAACATGTTTGTAAACTATGCAAGACTATGTGGCATTAATCTCAGTACGGAGCATAAATACTTCTCACTACTTCATTGTTTGGGAGGGGAATGTCAGGACATTTTGGAGACTCTTCCTGATTTGAGTATGGCTGAACAAAGGCCCTTGAATGAATGAGATCGGCATTCTAAAGCTAGTCTGTAATTATTAACCGAGATCAGCGCAAAGATAGAGCGATATTATTTTGAGTTAAGAGAACAAGGAAAGGAGGAATCAGTGGAAGATTATGTGATGGTTCTTAGGAAACTGGCAGCAAGTTGTAAGCTTAGGGCTCTTACTGAAGAAAGAATAAGAGACTGATTTGTAATAAAGTGCTACAATGATAAAATAAGGGAGGAATTTTGGCTAAAAGATGAGCCATCTCTGAAAGAAGTGATTGTTATGGCAAAAACACATCGTAAAGTGTGTGGGTGAGTTAAGCAAGGAGAATAAGCAGAATGTAAGTGCAAACAAAGTTGAAAAGGTTATATGTCAAGTTAAGCAAAAACCAAATGTCAATGTCAACAGGAGTAATGTAAATGAGTCAAAAGTGAGTTCTGAGTTTCAAAGCACTTGCTTCAGGTGTGGAAGATTTGGACATAAGACCAATGCTGTTATTTGTCCGGCAATACATGTTATATACAGCTCTTGTTTGAAAAGGCCATTTTTCAAAATGTTGTAAAGGAAAAAACAAGAAAGAGCAGAAACGTGAAGTTAAAAAAATAGTGTTCCAAGTGAAGGGTGCAATAATAATCATACTGAATGAGTCAATATTGAGAATTACAAAGTCAAAATGAAATTTGATTCTTGCTCACAGTTGACATTGATATCCTAGGATGTTTTTGATAATTTTAGAGGAAAGGTGAAACTATGAAAGATGGATGTGAAACCTACTGGGTATGGTGGGTCCACCATAAAGATGTATGAGTATTTCCTTGCATGCCTGGAATACAAATGGAGTTTGATGGAGGCAAAATTATATGTGTCAAACAAAGGTGATAATTTACTCAGTTGGCCCCATCAGGGTGTATTGGGGATAACCTCAATCCTAATGCCGTTCTACCTGTTCAAATACGCAAAATAACTGAGGATGTGAGCAAGTATGTGATGAAGTTGAAAAAATTGGTTCGGGATGAATTAGGATGTCGGCAAGGTTACAAATATCGAATTAAGATGAAGTTGGTTTTCACTTCCCAGCATTGACGAGATGGTGAAAACATTGGCTGTTGTAAACTATTTCACTACCTTTGACCTAGCATCTCGGTACCATCAGGTGACACTGGATAAATCTTCTCAAGAGCTGACAGCTTTTATTACTCCTATGGGGTCTTTAGTTCTTATCAATGCCTTTTGGTTTAGTTTCAGTGGCCTACATGTTCCAAAGGGTAATGTCCAAAAGATCTTGCCAACACTCCAAATATACAAGTATATATTCTGGGGTAATCCTACTGGCATCTGTGTTAATTCTTGTATTACCCCAGATGCCAGTAGTAAAGGGATAGGAGTGGCAGTTGTGCAAAAGAGAGCTGGTGGAGTAAAATAATTTGTTTAGCACATGAAGGACATACAGGAATTGCTCAAATGAAGGAGCATATTCTCCTGGGGTTTTGGTGGCCAGGGTTGGATTTACTTGTAGAACATGCTGTAAGAGAGTGCATACAGTGTAGTATGAGTGACAAAGTACATAGAACCAGAAATGTGCCAATGGTTTGTAGTGAGTTAACTAAGTGCCCATGGGAAGAGGTAGCAATTGATATAGTAGGGCCTCTTCATGGTGAACATCATTCACATTATCTTAAAGTCTGCAAGGTTACAAATATCAAATTAAGTTGAAGTTGGGTGCTAAGCCTGTTGTGGTCAAAGTGAGGAAAATACCTCTTAGTGTTCAGGAAGGGGTTCAGTGACAAATTTCGCATTTAATTGACTTGTGGATAATTGAACCAATAGACGCCACTGAATGGTTGGCCTCTACCATAGTGAAGAGGTAATCCAATGATAACATTTGTTTATGTGTTGATCTCAAAACACTTTAGCAAGAAGTGATAGTGGGTAGGTTTTCACTTCCCAACATTGACGAGATGGTGAAAACATTGGCTGTTGTAAACTATTTCACTACCTTTGACCTAGCATCTCCGTACCATCAGGTGACACTGGATAAATCTTCTCAAGAGCTGACAGCTTTTATTACTCCTATGGGGTCTTTAGTTCTCACCAATGCCTGTTGGTTTAGTTTCAGTGGCCTACATGTTCCAAAGGGTCATATCCAAAAGTTCTTGCCAACACTCTAAATATACAAGTATATATTCTGGGGTAATCCTACTGGTATCTGTGGTAATTCTTGTATTACCCCAGATGCCAGCAGTAAAGGGATAGGAGTGGCAGTTGTGCAAAAGAGAGCTGGTGCGGAACAGTTAATTGCTTGTGCTTCAAGATGCTTGAGGGGTACAGAGTTAAATTACTCTGTAATTGAAAAAGAAGTACTTGCCATCTATTGGGCTTTGACAAAATTCAGAAATATGCTATGGGGAACAACTTTCAAAGTAAGATCGGATCACAAGCATTTAAAAGACATTTTTGGAAAGAAAATTGTGGATTCCATAGCTTCCAGGATAAGGAGGTAGGTTGTGCCTCTTCAAGAGTATGACTTCATTGTTGAATATATTCCTGAGGTTAAAAACTTTACAGATGACTGGTTATCTTGATTGGTTGATTTGGTGGATGCAGAAGAATTGCAAGATGAATTGGATGCCTTGCTTGAACAAGAGGTAAAGGTGTGTGAAGTCACATTAGGTGCTATACAAGAAAAGTAATGGAAGGCTGAAATAAAGATACAACCCGGCTGAACATCACAGAAATTATATTGTCTGGAAAAGCTGACACATTTTTTTAAAAACGTTCAATACTTAAAGGTGAATTAGCAGTTAAAGTTGGTGTTCTGACAAGAGGTGCAAAAGTAGTTCTGCCAGAATCTTGGAGGAGTAAAATAATTTGTTTAGCACATGAAGGACATACAGGAATTGCTAAAATGAAGGAGCATATTCTCCTGGGGTTTTGGTGGCCAGGGTTGGATTTCCTTGTAGAACATGCTGTAAGAGAGTGCATACAGTGTAGTATGAGTGACAAAGTACATAGAACCAGAAATGTGCCAATGGTTTGTAGAGAGTTAACTAAGTGCCCATGGGAAGAGGTAGCAATTGATATAGTAGGGCCTCTTCATGGTGAACATCATTCACATTATCTTAAAGTCTGCAAGGTTACAAATATCAAATTAAGTTGAAGTTGGGTGCTAAGCCTGTTGTGGTCAAAGTGAGGAAAATACCTCTTAGTGTTCAGGAAGGGGTTCAGTGACAAATTTCGCATTTAATTGACTTGTGGATAATTGAACCAATAGACGCCACTGAATGGTTGGCCTCTACCATAGTGAAGAGGTAATCCAATGATAACATTTGTTTATGTGTTGATCTCAAAACACTTTAGCAAGAAGTGATAGTGGGTAGGTTTTCACTTCCCAATATTGACGAGATGGTGAAAACATTGGCTGTTGTAAACTATTTCACTACCTTTGACCTAGCATCTCCGTACCATCAGGTGACATCTTCTCAAGAGCTGACAGCTTTTATTACTCCTATGGGGTCTTTAGTTCTCATCAATGCCTTTTGGTTTAGTTTCAGTGGCCTACATGTTCCAAAGGGTCATATCCAAAAGTTCTTGCCAACACTCTAAATATACAAGTATATATTCTGGGGTAATCCTACTGGTATCTGTGGTAATTATTGTATTACCCCAGATGCCAGCAGTAAAGGGATAGGAGTGGCAGTTGTGCAAAAGAGAGCTGGTGCGGAACAGTTAATTGCTTGTGCTTCAAGATGCTTGAGGGGTACAGAGTTAAATTACTCTGTAATTGAAAAAGAAGTACTTGCCATCTATTGGGCTTTGACAAAATTCAGAAATATGCTATGGGGAACAACTTTCAAAGTAAGATCGGATCACAACCATTTAAAAGACATTTTTGGAAAGAAAATTGTGGATTCCATAGCTTCCAGGATAAGGAGGTAGGTTGTGCCTCTTCAAGAGTATGACTTCATTGTTGAATATATTCCTGAGGTTAAAAACTTTACAGATGACTGGTTATCTCGATTGGTTGATTTGGTGGATGCAGAAGAATTGCAAGATGAATTGGATGCCTTGCTTGAACAAGAGGTAAAGGTGTGTGAAGTCACATTAGGTGCTATACAAGAAAAGTAATGGAAGGCTGAAATAAAGATACAACCCGGCTGAACATCACAGAAATTATATTGTCTGGAAAAGCTGACACATTTTTTTAAAAACGTTCAATACTTAAAGGTGAATTAGCAGTTAAAGTTGGTGTTCTGACAAGAGGTGCAAAAGTAGTTCTGCCAGAATCTTGGAGGAGTAAAATAATTTGTTTAGCACATGAAGGACATACAGGAATTGCTAAAATGAAGGAGCATATTCTCCTGGGGTTTTGGTGGCCAGGGTTGGATTTCCTTGTAGAACATGCTGTAAGAGAGTGCATACAGTATAGTATGAGTGACAAAGTACATAGAACCAGAAATGTGCCAATGGTTTGTAGAGAGTTAACCAAGTGCCCATGGGAAGAGGTAGCAATTGATATAGTAGGGCCTCTTCATGGTGAACATCATTCACATTATCTTAATGTCTGCAAGGTTACAAATATCAAATTAAGTTGAAGTTGGGTGCTAAGCCTGTTGTGGTCAAAGTGAGGAAAATACCTCTTAGTGTTCAGGAAGCGGTTCAGTGACAAATTTCGCATTTAATTGACTTGTGGATAATTGAACCAGTAGACGCCACTGAATGGGTGGCCTCTACCATAGTGAAGAGGTAATCCAATGATAACATTTGTTTATGTGTTGATCTCAAAACACTTTAGCAAGAAGTGATAGTGGGTAGGTTTTCACTTCCCAACATTGACGAGATGGTGAAAACATTGGCTGTTGTAAACTATTTCACTACCTTTGACCTAGCATCTCCGTACCATCAGGTGACACTGGATAAATCTTCTCAAGAGCTGACAGCTTTTATTACTCCTATGGGGTCTTTAGTTCTCATCAATGCCTTTTGGTTTAGTTTCAGTGGCCTACATGTTCCAAAGGGTCATATCCAAAAGTTCTTGCCAACACTCTAAATATACAAGTATATATTCTGGGGTAATCCTACTAGCATCTGTGGTAATTCTTGTATTACCCCAGATGCCAGCAGTAAAGGGATAGGAGTGGCAGTTGTGCAAAAGAGAGCTGGTGCGGAACAGTTAATTGCTTGTGCTTCAAGATGCTTGAGGGGTACAGAGTTAAATTACTCTGTAATTGAAAAAGAAGTACTTGCCATCTATTGGGCTTTGACAAAATTCAGAAATATGCTATTGGGAACAACTTTCAAAGTAAGATCGGATCACAAGCATTTAAAAGACATTTTTGGAAAGAAAATTGTGGATTCCATAGCTTCCGGGATAAGGAGGTGGGTTGTGCCTCTTCAAGAGTATGACTTCATTGTTGAATATATTCCTGAGGTTAAAAACTTTACAGATGACTGGTTATCTCGATTGGTTGATTTGGTGGATGCAGAAGAATTGCAAGATGAATTGGATGCCTTGCTTGAACAAGAGGTAAAGGTGTGTGAAGTCACATTAGGTGCTATACAAGAAAAGTAATGGAAGGCTGAAATAAAGATACAACCCGGCTGAACATCACAGAAATTATATTGTCTGGAAAAGCTGACAATTTTTTTAAAAAAGCTCAATACTTAAAGGTGAATTAGCAGTTAAAGTTGGTGTTCTGACAAGAGGTGCAAAAGTAGTTCTGCCAGAATATTGGAGGAGTAAAATAATTTGTTTAGCACATGAAGGACACACAGGTATTGCTAAAATGAAGGAGCATATTCTCCTGGGGTTTTGGTGGCCAGGGTTGGATTTAATTGTAGAACATGCTGTAAGAGAGTGCATACAGTGTAGTATGAGTGACAAAGTACATAAAACCAGAAATGTGCCAATGGTTTGTAGAGAATTAACTAAGTGCCCATGGGAAGAGGTAGCAGTTGATATAGTAGGGCCTCTTCATGGTGAGCATCATGCACATTATCGTAATGTACTTTTAGATTTGTATTCCTGGTGGATTGAAGTAAGCTGTGTGCATGATATTTCATCACATAATGTGATTACGTTTCAAGATGATGTGTGTTTGTGTGTGTGTGTATATATATATATATATATATATATATATATATATATATATATATATATTACCTACTGGCGGTCGTAAGTAGATAGTTATAGTTAGGACCATGTACCATAGGGAAAGCATTTTTTGCCTTGCCTATATCTTTGGTGCCATTTGATGAATCTTTACAATTTTTTCATAAAAAGTGTGCCGGTGATTCTTGTTGTGCACGGAAACTTCTAGGGTGAACCGTCCAGGGGGTGCTGAGAAAAAAAGTGTATCTAAAAAGTTGCGTTCCCCATGTTAATTCCCATAGGACCTTTTAACAAGACTGCAGATCCAAACCACTGGAAGGAATTACACCAAATTTGGCAGAAAGCTAGCTTTCGGTACGCAGATTACTCTTTCGCGTGTTTGGTGTAAATCTGTTCTGTAGTTTTTGAGAAATTAAGGGAAAAATAAATTTGTATCTCTCTGGCCGCGATGTTGTTGTGAATAATAACGAGCTCGTGTAGTGTAATACAGATCTCTGATTGGCTGCCAACACTACAACCAGGAAGTATTGACAGCCATCTTGGTACTCTGCGTCAGTCACGTCCCTCTAAAAAATCCAAAGAAAAAAGGAAAGAGGGCCAGGGTAGAGACACCCTGACCCCTTAGCACTGGTGCTGGCAGCTCCCACCAAGCAAAAGTGAACAAGTCCGCTTTCTGACAGTGGGAGCTGTCAAACATCTCCCCTTGGCAGAAAGTGAAGTTTTCACAAATTTGCGCGCAGGGAGATAGGCTGCCACCAACTCTAGCTGCACACGGCCAAAGGCTGTGCGCAGCATGGGGTGGGTAGTTAGAGGGGTGGGCTACAGCATCTGGCCGCAGGCCATACACTGCGGCTAATCCCCGGCCTTGCGCAGCATGCGGGTGGGTTGTTACATGGATTGGCCGCAGTGAGCGCTGTGTTATATTTACCTTAGAGCACGAGTTATAGTTACTTTAGATAGCTCTAACTATAACAGGTGAATTACTATAGTTTTGTACTTTAAAATGTGAGCCTAACTATAACGTCCCTGTAACCTTTGGATTTTAAAGTGATATTTATATATATATATATATATATATGTATATATATATATATATATATATATATATATATATATATATATTTATTTATTTTTTTCACGTAATTAATTTTGTTTGTGATTTTGGTAGAAATGCCTGGGTTTACTAAGGGGGCAGTTACTGTTGTTAAGAAGAGAGAAGTGTGATGTAATTAGGTTCTTTGTTAGAACCTCTTTGAAAGAAAGAATATTTGGGTTTAAACAAGAGTCAGTTATCTGTTTGGACAAGCAATGGATGAGGTGAAATAAACAAACTTATACTTGACCCACAACTTACTGCTTGTTTTTGTATCCCTAATGTTAGATCTGACAGCCTTAGGGTGGTCTTCCCCCAACTTATTGCCTGCCTTCCTCCACTTTTCTGACACTGTTTTAGCTGTTTTTAGGATTCTGCACACTACCACTGCTAATCAGTGTTAAAGTTTATATATTCTGTCTCTTAAAACATGGTAACATTGATTCATACTCAATTGGCATATTTGATCTACTTGTAAGTCCCTAGTAAAGTACACTACATGTGCTCAGGGCCTTTAGATTGAATGCTACTAGTGGGCCTGCAACACTGGTTGTGCCACGCACATAAGTAGCCCCTTGACCATGTATCAGGCCTGCCATTGCAAGGCCTGTGTGTGCAGTCCCCTTTTTCTACATATAAGTCACCGCTAAGGTAGGCCCTAGGTAACCCATAAGGCAGGACATATACCTGTATGTTTTATATGTCCTGGAAGTGGAAATCTCCTAAATGTATTTTCTACTACTGTGAGGACTGCTCCTTTCATAGGCTAACATTAGGGCTACCCTCATATACTGTTTGAGTGGTAGATTCTGATCAATCCTGCTTATTGGTGAGGTTGGATTTTATATTACTGTTTTAGAAATGCCATTTTTAGAAAGTAGCATTTCTCTGCACTTAAAATCCATCTGTGCCTTACAGCCTGTCTTCAATCCACGTCTGGTTGGGCTGATTGACAGCTCCCTTGTGCATGCCACCCAGACAACCACAAACACAGGATACTCAGTCACACCAGCACTCATCTGCAAACTGAATGGGTCTTCCTGGGCTGGAAGGGTGGAGGGGCCTGACATTTACATTTCAAAGGGTAGTTGCCTGCCATTACAGTGGACTGCCTAACCCCCTACTGGGACCCTGGCAGGCAGACCTGTACTGAAAGGGGACCTTGTGCGCTTTAAAACCACCCTTTGAAGTCTTCCACACTTCGAAAGGCACTTTTGGGTATATAAACTGGGTCCCTGACTCCACCAACTCAGACACTTCCTGGGACAGACACTCTGAACCAGATCCTGTAACCTGCCAAGAGGAGCTGCCTAGCTACCCAAAGGACTCACCTGGACTGCTTTGCTGTGAAGGACTGCTGCTTGTTGTTGCCCTGCTGGTTTGCTGGCCTCTAGCTCTGCTGAGAAGTGCTCTCCAAAGGCTTGGATTGAGCTTGCCTCCTGTGCCTGAAGTCTTGGGCCAAAAAGACTTCTTCTCTTCAAGGAAACTCCTTGTGCGGCAAAAATCGACACATAGACTGGCAGCAATGAAGCATAGCCGGCCCAGCACTGAAAGAATCCCCGCATCGCCGAACCGGATTGATGTAGCCCGGCTCCCCCGAGTGGAGATTGCCGCAGCACCTGCGTTGCGACCGGAACTTTGAGGCACAGCCATCATCGTGCCGGAAGGATGCAGCCCGACTTCCTGCGTGAGGAAGCGACACAGCACCTGCCGTGCGACAGAAACTTTGACGCATCGCCATATCGGATCGACACAGCACCTGCCGTGCGACAGAAACTTTGATGCATCTCCATATCGGATCGACGCAGCACCTGTGACTTCGTCCCGCGTGCCCAGGATTTCCACGCATCGTCCCTGGGTGTCAAAAGACCTCACATCGCAGTGAGGATCCAAGACTGTGCGCCAGAAATCAACGCAAAGCCCTTGCGGCGTGGGAAGAATCAATGCATTGTCTGTGTGCATCTGGAAATCCGACGCACACCTCCCATTTTCCACGCATCGCCTCCTCTGCGGGTTTCGTACTTGTAATTGTGACGCATACCAAGTACTTTGTGCACACAAGAGACATTTGTTGATTTCTAAAGACTTAAGACTCTTCTTATCATTACAAAAGTGATATTTCAACTTGTGCTTATCAAATCTTGATCGTTTTGACCATATTTTTCTAAACCTGTGTGGTGTATTTCTGTGGTGTTTCCACCGTGTTATTGCATGGTTTATTGCAAATACTTTACACACTTCCTTCTAAGTTAAGCCTGACTGCTCAGTGCCAAGCTACCAGAGGGTTGACACATGATAATTTGGTTTCTGTGTGACTTACCCTAACTATGATTGTCGTCCCTACTTGGACAAGGGTGTATACCTCTGCCAACTAGAGACCCAATTTTTAACATTTAAACAATGTGACACTGTAGGAGGCTGGCCTGGCTTGTAGTGGGTACCAGAGGTACTTACACCTTGTGCCAGGTCCAGTTATCCCTTATTAGTGTAGAAGAGGTGTTTCTAGCAGCTTAGACTGATAGAAGGTAGCTATGGCAAAGCAGCTTAGGCTGAACTAGGAGACATGTAAAGCTCCTACTATACCACTGGTGTCATATGCACAATATCATAAGAAAACACAATACACAGAGTTACTAAAAATAAAGGTACTTTATTTTATGACAATATGCCAAAAGTATCTCATTGAGTACCCTCAGTATGAGGATAAGTTATATACACAAGATATATGTACACAAACCAAAATTAGGTAAGTAATAGCAAGAAAAGTAATGCAAACGTAGAATTACAATACATTGCAATAGGAGCACATAGGTATAGGGGCAACACAAACCATATACTCCAAAATTGGATTGTGAACCACGAATGGACCCCAAACCTATGTGAGCTTGTAGAGGGTCGCTGAGACTGTAAGAAAACAGTGAGGGTTAGAAAAATAGCCCACCCCAAGACCCTGAAAAGTAGGTGTAAAGTGCACCTACTACCCCCAGAGAGCACAGAAGTCGTGATAGGCTGATTCTGCAGGAAGAACAACCACCAGCAAAACAGTGGATTTCCGGACCTGAGTACCTGTAAGACAAGGGGACCAAGTCCAATAGTCGCGACAGTGTCGAGAGTGGGCAGGAGCCCAGGAAATGCCAGCTGAAGATGCAAGGAAGCTACCACCGGTTGGAAGAAGCTTTGAGTTCTGCAAGAAAGAAGAGGACTAGGGACTTCTCCTTTGGAAGACTGATGTCCCACATCGCGATGAAGCTTGCAGAGGTGTTCCCACGCAGAAAGACTGCAAACAAGCCTTGCTAGCTGCAAGGGTCGCAGTAGAGGTTTTTGGGTGCTGCTGTGTCCCAGGAGGGACTAGTATGTCGCCACTTGGAGGAGAAGACAGAGGGGGTACCCAGCAACCCAGGGAGTCCTCACAGAAGCAGGCAGCACCTGCAAAAGTACCCTAAAAGGCACTTGGAAGAAAAGTGAACTGGAGTCCACGCGAAGTCACAAAAGGGAGTCCCACGACACCAGAGGACAACTCAGAAGGTTGAGCACTGCAGGAAGGAGTGCCGGGGACCCAGGCTTGGCTGTACACGAAGGAATTTCTGGAAGAGTGCACAGGAGCCGGAGCAGCTGCAAATCGAGCAGTACCCAGAAATGCAGTCTAGTGTGTGGAGGCAAGGACTTACCTCCACCAAACTTGGACTGAAGAGTCACTGGACTGTGAGAGTCACTTGGACAGAGTTGCTGAGTTCCAGGGACCACGCTCGTCAGAATGAGAGGGGACCCAAAGGACCAGTGCTGCAGTCTTTTGGTGCCTGCGTTAGCAGGGGGAAGATTCCGTCGACCCACACGAGATTTCTTCAGAGCTTCTGGTGCAGGGTGAAGGCAGGCTACCCCCAGAGCATGCACCACCAGAAAACAGTTGAGAAAGCCGGCAGGATTATGTGCTACAATGTTGCTGGTAGTCGTCTTGCTACCTTGTTGCGGTTTTGCAGGCGTCCTGAGCAGTCAGCGGTCGATCCTTTGGTAGAAGGTGAAGAGGGAGATGCAGAGGAACTCTGGTGAGCTCTTGCATTCGTTATCTGAAGAATTCCCCAAAGCAGAGACCCTAAATAGCCAGAAAAGGAGGTTTGGCTACCAGGTTAGGAGGATTGGCTACCAAGAGAGGTAGAGCCATCAGAAGGAGCCTCTGACGTCACCTGTTGGCACTGGCCACTCAGAGCAGTCCAGTGTGCCCCTAGCACCTCTGTTTCCAAGATGGCAGAGGTCTGGGACACACTGGAGGAGCTCTGGGCACCTCCCCTGGGAGGTGCAGGTCAGGGGAGTGGTCACTCCCCTTTCCTTTGTCCAGTTTCGCGCCAGAGCAGGGCTGGGGGATCCCTGAACCGGTGTAGACTGGCTTATGCCGAGATGGGCACCATCTGTGCCCATCAAAGCATTTCCAGAGGCTGGGGGAGGCCCCTCCTCCCCAGCCCTTCACACCTATTTCCAAAGGGAGAGTGTGTAACACCCTCTCTCAGAGAAAATCCTTTGTTCTGCCTTCCTGGGCCAGGGCTGCCTGAACCCCAGGAGGGCAGAAACCTGTCTGAGGGGTTGGCAGCAGCGGCAGCTGCAGTGGAGACCCCGGAAAGGCAGTTTGGCAGTACCCGGGTACTGTGGTAGAGACCCGGGGGATCATGGAATTGTCCCCCCAATACCAGAATGGTATTGGGGGGACAATTCCATGATCTTAGACATGTTACATGGCCATGTTCGGAGTTACCATTGTGATGCTACACATAGGTAGTGACCTATGTGTAGTGCACGTGTGTAATGGTGTCCCCGCACTCACAAAGTCGGGGGAATTTGCCCTGAACGATGTGGGGGCACCTTGGCTAGTGCCAGGGTGCCCTCACACTAAGTAACTTTGCACCCAACCTTAACCAGGTGAAGGTTAGACATATAGGTGACTTATAAGTTACTTAAGTGCAGTGGTAAATGGCTGTGAAATAACATGGACGTTATTTCACTCAGGCTGCACTGGCAGACCTGTGTAAGAATTGTCAGAGTTCCCTATGGGTGGCAAAAGAAATGCTGCAGCCCATAGGGATCTCCTGGAACCCCAATACCCTGGGTACCTCAGTACCATATACTAGGGAATTATATGAGTGTAACAGTATGCCAATGTGAATTGGTAAATTTAGTCACTAGCCTGTTAGTGACAAATTTGGAAAGCAGAGAGAGCATAACCACTGAGGTTCTGGTTAGCAGAGCCTCAGTGAGACAGTTAGGCACCACACATGGAACACATACAGGGCAAGTACTTATGAGCACTGGGGCCCTGCCTGGCAGGGTCCCAGTGACACATAGACTAAAACAACATATATACAGTGAAATATGGGGGTAACATGCCAGGCAAGATGGTACTTTCCTACAGACACTACCTAGGTCCAAATGAGGGCAATGCTGTGTGCTGTACGCAGTAAGATCTCTGTCTGTGTCCTATACCCACTCCATACTGTGGCAGACTTTTAGTGCAGGCAACTGAGAGCAATTAAGGCACGCATTCTAAGTCTCCTGATGCAGTGAAATGTGTGTTTTGACCACTGACTTCGTGTTGCACCACTTTGCACATGACTTAGCTGTCCAGTGTTCACCAGTTACAGTCTCCATTTTGTATTCAGTTTAGCCTTAGCCTCATTCTGCCTATTGACTTTATCGTAGCATTAGACACTGCCATGTTAAAAAGCTGCCCGTGATTTTCCACGTTGTCTGTCTTGTTTTCGTTTCTTCCCACAAAGCTTTGACTTGACATCTTGGAATTGTGACCAAATCCCAACGTGTTATTTTCAAAGCATATCTAAACGAGCCAGCATGTTTGAATACTTCTTGCAGTAGCAGGAAGGGTTTTTCCAGAAAGCTCCTTCCTCGTTTTTTTAAGATATAAAAGAGACCCTGATCGACAGTAGGAGATTCAGAGACCTCAATCAGGATTCAGATGTCAGATGTCTGATATAGATTTCCCGTGAGGGTAGCGATCTCTCTTTCTCGCAGTTGAACAGGGTCATCGGCTTGCTGGCAGGAGAAAGATGAAGCACTTGACAGGCCCTACGGTGATGCATTTTTAATTCATTATTTGCTTTGCATTATAATATAGATACATATGTTTGCTGTGTATTTTGCAGTGGAGAATCATTTGTGTATGTTTTCATTTAATTGTTGTGACTATTTTAAACATGTGCTTTCAACATGCTAATCTCCTATTAGGAACCTTGCGTAGTGAAATAATAAATGTCTTCTTTGGACTAAGAAGCGCATTCCAGAGATTTTTGTCATCCCGGTCATTAGTGAAAAGCAAAACACCTGATTGGCTGAACTAACCTCAGTGGCTCACTGTCCTGGTTAAGCACATAAGATACACTTTAAGAATGTATTGCATGTGGCTTGGATATGGGTTTGATTCAGAATGTTTTGCTGTACATCACTGTTAGTGTTACCCGGAACATGTGACAGTTAATCCGATGTTCAAGCTGTCAGTCAGGCCGACCAGATGGCAGGAACGCAGAGGGCAGTGAACTCTATTTTACTTTTTTAATTATAAATAAGCTGTGTTTTTTTATTTTACTTTTACCATAAGTAATACATTCATTTGAAGAGTCATTATATGGCTACTCTAAAGTTGGTGCATAATGTGAATCAGGACTAAGAGGGCACAATGAATGGCACAGATATACCCAGTGAGAATGTACATATTAATCTGATGGATTTACTGAAAAGTGGTGTTGGAATAGAACAAAAGCTGAATTGATGAGTGTAAGAGATTGGATTATTAGCCAAAGGAATGACTACCCACCTTGAGTAATAATCCCAATTCGTATCAGGGTGAACCCTCAAAGTCCCTACATTAACCAGAGCTCAACCCCATAGTAGCTGATGTACACAGCAGACAGGCTTAACATATGACAATGTGTAAAGCATTTATGAAATACCAAAACAATAATGAAGTCAAAACAGAGCACAATAAAAATCTGAAACAAAATTAGAAAAATTTATTAGATTTTGATAAGTAAAATGACACCAAAACAACAATATCGAATAAGGGGAACCGGATATGTGATTTTTAAAGGTTTTAAATACAAATAGTGCCAAATAACATTAAGTACCAACTGTGTGCATTTGGTCACGGTAGAGTGGTACCCAGGTGTGATTTGGGGTCACCCACTGGTCAGATATAGAATGCAGGACCACCCAGAGATGTGCCCAGGGTAAAGAACTCCAAACCTGTTCTTGGAGAAGCTCTCCCTTTCTTGAGGACACTTTTGGTACCCCTGTTTTATGCTTAGTTTTACAGCATAGGTTTGTAGTCACATAATATTCATGCTAGCAGGGCTGCTTTTAAGAAAGGCTTTTACACGCCTTTATGAGTCTGCTTTATTCTAGGAAAGCAAGGAACACATTGCTCATTTAATCAGCCTTTGCACCACATATAATCAGTACTTTATGTCCAAGGCTATGGAGCGCAGTACATGATATGCTAGACTGTGTTGCCCGTAAGGAGACAGCTTCTATCACCCAGGCACAGCATTACATCAGAACTGTAGTCCCAATGTTGTATGGGTTTATTGTATAAACCGCACCCTGGGCCAAGTGGTACAGAGGCATTCTATCCATGATGATTCTGGGACACATGCTATGTGACACGCAGCTTGGCTGGCGCTGATCTGCAAGCTTCCCGAGAGGATTGCCATTTACACAACAGGCTGATTCCTGATACTTTACCAAGTATGGAGCTGCGGCTCATTCCTTAGGTCTGGCTATGCTCTCAGTTATAGATCGGGTTAGGTAGGAATCTCTAGAACATCCAGAAGCACATACATAATGGTTTGGATTGTTTATGTTTTTAACTCTGATCGGAGTGCTGATTACCTTACTTTGTTTCATCTGCCTAATTATCGCAGCTTACTCTTCATATGCTATATTGCGGTTGTTTCAATAAATGTGTTGAAATCCTATTTCGCATCTTTGTGTCTACCCTTGGCATGTGTGAGTAACTGAGTGAAAGGGGCATGATCTATTTCCATGACTTCCCTGTGGAGTCGGAGTCCCATGCTCAGGTTGCCATAATCACCTTTTACCCCGGGGAATTGGAGGCTGGGTGAGGCACTGTGAGCTAGCCAGGAGTTAGGCCGATAGCTGCTAAAGTTGTGGGGTGCACTCACTCTCCCACAATCTGCAGTGCTGCTGTTCTAAACACTCAGTCCTATTACCAAAGTAGGAACTGCATAACATGGTGCCTAATGTATCAAGGTCAGGTACTTATTTAACAGATCTCCTGAGTAGTTCTCTCTTGTATTGCTGATTGTGCCCAATTATTCACCTTTATTCAGAGACATCTGTGGTTTTAAGGAAAATATCCTCCTTAGCTGTATAGTTAGCACCTCTATTTCTCTGTAGGTTGTTCAAGCTTGAACTTTTGAAAGGACACCCCACTTGGTGTTTGTCTTTGAATTCTGTATTCACAAATGGTGAATCCAATAGTTATTCCAGTAAATTGTAGACATTTTGTCACACAACATTTATTTTTAAATGGGCTACCTAATGATGGTAGAGATGTTACGTTTGTGGTTGATGCACACAATGCATACAAAGCAGAAATATTTTAATTCAAGTACATTTCATACATACACAGTGGCTAATCCACCAGCACAATAGAGAGAATACAATTATTTAGAAATCCTATTGTCATACCAAGAACATAAAAATTGGTTTGAAGGTGCCCTCCCACACATAGTTACACAGGCTAGATTGGGTCCCCTCAACAATGTTAGGACCTCATTCCTTGTTTTAGCTGCCTATACCCCCATCTAAATGTACAGAATTTATAGGCAGCAGATCTGTGCCCATGATATAATAATTCAGTGACCCTACATAGAGGCTTAACACAGTTTGTAATGCAAACATTAAATACTAGTATGAGTAAATTGCCCACCAAATTGGAAGAGATTCAGTTTTGGATTGCTCAAAAACTAATCAGCTGGGAGCAGTGATTCCCCATACGGGACCCCAAGATATACATAGAATTCTCACAATATGCTTGCTTCTGGGGATGGTAACCTCAGTAGATGATTCTATTACTTGGGACATAGACACTGCTGCAATTTATACCATAACATATGGTACACCATCACTTGCGATCTTATCAGAAGAGTTAAAGCAAATTCAAAATGAATATAGGGCTGCCCCTGCTTTCGATTTGGGAATGAAATTAATGGGCAATTTCGCCACAGTGTTCCCAATTATTTTAAGTAACATGAAAGGGGTAGCAGCAACATTGGTGGAACTCCAACGTCTCGCCCAAGTTACTTTAGTAGATCAGGAACCCAACCTACTAAAAATAATTGCAGAGACATATACATGTATAGGTCGGGATAATTTAGGGGCTAAGCAAATAAGCCATAATTTAAAGCTAATCCTGAAAAAGATAATACCAAGCAAACACAAGAGTCTTTTAAAAATGCTGGAACAAATAAAAAAAATCAAATAAAAATAGTCAAATCTCTGCATTTGGAGAGCTCAGAAAAACGTTACAACCTACGTAACCATGATAATTTGAAAAACTTGACAGGTATCAGTATACTGATACACGGCCATCTCGCTCCTTTCAGGACTCGTCCGACAAACGGACTGAGAGAGGCGGGTGGTCAGAGCACAGACAAGAAGAGTACGTGAAACCAATGCAGGACTTGCAACACTTGTCTGACATAATAATAAAAAAGGAAGAGAAACTTCCTCAACAAAAACCCCAATTCAAAAGGATGATGGTTGTGGGAATTTCGGCGAAATATGCCACATGTATCGATAACATTACTGATGAACAGTATGTGAGTAGTGACTATGGTAGACAGCGTGGCAGCGGTCACAATAGTTCACCAGAGTCTTCAAGAGTTTCTGGATGTGAGAGCAACTAACAGCTACATAGTAGGCGAAACTCTAGACAGCCAGGTCACCCCTCCAGATACTTATAAACTAAACACACAAATTGAGGGGGCTATAATGAGCACAATTAAAGTAATTTTCTGGAAAGCATTAACACTTAGTTATGACATTCTCTTGGCTGAAAAAGATTGGCCACTGGAATTTGTTAGAACCGTCCCACAAGGGGAAGATGTGATTCTGCCGTCTTACTCAGTCCTAGTTCCAGAGCAAGTAAAGCAAGCCTAGGTTCCAGATTGGGCACTTGCACAAGCCCCATTGCTGTCCCACAATCCTGTGGGCTGGGATAAGAAATCTCCCTATCATGTAATACCCATAAGTCCAGCCTGTAAATGCAACCACAATACCCTTCTGTGAGGGAGATTCTATCACAACTCGAGTACCAGGGAGTAATTGAAACATGTGTATCTCCAGTGAACAACCCCTTATTTCCCATAGCTAAGCTGGATTATTCCTAAAGAATAGTTTTAGATTACAGCTGTTTAATAAGTCATACACATACATTTGCTATAAAAAATTCGCACAACACTGCACTAATAAAATCACACAGTGTGTCACTAATAAACAATATTGTACACAAAAAATACAAAATAACCTTGGATATATCCAATGTTTTTTTATGCCAAAACATAGCGCCCGAAAGTAGGGGTCTACCTTTTTCCCCACTCAGCTCTTCCCCCGATTTTGTTGACTCCCCCAAGGGTATAAGGACAGTCCCAGGCTGTTCTTTGCCTGTGTGTCATGATGGTATTGATCCAGAAGCATTGTCCTATGCCGATGACATATATCTGATGGGCGATGATTTAAACACACACTTGGCCAGGGTATATTGCATTATATTGGGATTTGCTGAACATGGCTACAAATTAAATTTTAAGTAAACAAAAATTGCTCTCCTCAGTGTCCTGTTCCTAGGATACAAGCTTTTGAATGAGGATTAAGAGTCTGGCACCACACATCTTAGAGAAGTGTGCACAACTACAGCCACCAAATACCATAAAAAAACTGTAATACTTGTTAGTATTCTCTAAATTTGACAGAACATACCTGATTATGCACAGCACATACAACAATTATATGATTTAATTCATCCAGAAGTTTGCAGTTAAAATTTGACACCAGCACATACACAAAAATTCAGATCATTAAAGAATGACATTCTTGAGGCAAAACACTCACATGCACGTGAAAACAAAAGAAACCTGGTCATCCGGATCATTCCAGGTGCCATATGGCCTTACCTATGTCATATTCAACAAGGGTGACACAGTGCCCATTGCATATAAATCGCATTTATATTCCAAAGCTGAAAATTGTTTTTCATCTACTGAAAAAATACTGACTGCAGTTCAGATGGATGTCAAGGAAAGACCACTGGCTGAGGGAAAACGCATCATTGTCGTAACCCCTGTACCTGCCTTAGAGGCAGTCACAAAGGCTAGCATTCCAAATGCCAAAGCCTTGCATCCACAGTGGATACAGTGGGCCACTTCCTTGTGTGTCACTGATGTAGACTGACCCTAAATTGCAAACTCAACATTTTCTCCATTACGTACTGAAGCACCCCATGCCCACCAATATTATGCCTCTTGATCAGTAAAATTATATTATTTAAACTGATGGTTCAGCGTAGCCTGCTGTAGGTACAAAACATCAATACTTCACAGCTTGTGCAGCTGTTATATGGAGAAATCCACCCTCAACAACAGTTCCTTGACGATCGCACAGCACTGCTGTCTTAACTAAAAGCATTGATTTTTAGTACTGGATCATATGGATTCTGAATTTCCAAATCTTATTGTGTGCGATTCATTCTGCAGTGTCCAGTCTTTCAATGAAAATTTGCATTACTGGCACATTACCGGATTCAGAGAGACCAAAGGAAACACCATCAAGTATAAAATGCTATGGGGAAAAGTGGTAAGGTTTAAAGACAAACTGCCACGGGCTCATGTAATACACCCATTGGGCCATCAATGTGGTGAAATGCATGTTGTAGGGAATTCACTAGCTGATGGAACAGTCAGATCTGAAGTTGTGACTGCAACAGTAGCTGCGATCACTCGATTTCATACGAGGGTGGATAAAGAAATTCTGGCTGCTGTGAATGCCTCTGCTGATGGCAGCCCCTTACCGAAAGCATATCTAGCAAAATATTCCTACCATTTAAGTGCCCTGAACATTTATTATGTCCCAGTTCCTGGGGTGGGTGATCGTCTTATCCCCAACCAAGACCGCAAGCTAGAATTGATTCAGGCAGCGCATGAGGGTGTTGCTTCTGCCCATGCTGGTGTGGCAGCTACTATCTCACTGCTACAAAAACACTATTGATGGCATGCTCTATACAAACAGACAACCCAGAATGTCCTTAGATTTAATATCTGCCAGCCAATTAAAGGGTGTGCATACAAATGCATTCTACTAGCAGTAGACTCTTGCTCCAGATTCCTTTGGGTGTGGCCACAATGATCAGCTGGTGCTCGCACTGTTATTAAAGATTTCAAGTCTTCATCTGGACATATACAGTTGCAGCATTCCGCTCGGCCAGAGCCTAGAAGATTTGTGGGTGGCCATACCCTATATGAAGTCCTGTTTGACATGCAGATGTTTGTCCCAGTTCTTGATGGTCCTGGTGCAGTGGCAGCAGAAACTCTCTTTGACATAAATGATTTTCACTGTCCTTCAGGGATTACATTTCCAAGATGAGTGTTCTACTACATATGCCGTCACTTTGGAAATGAGGGATTCACCAATATCTACATCAGCTGGATTCCAAAAGTTGGGCATTTGGGTCTTGAAAAGATTGTTGTGACAAAAGAGTGTGGCCCATCATACAATGCAACCATGCCAATTCTTGGAATCCAAGGTACCAGAAATGTGATTCTACCACCACTTGCTGGCTGGAAAACAAACATTTTGGCCCTCATTACAACATTGGCGGTAAATGGCGCTTACGGCCGCGCAGAAGACCGCCAACACACTGCTGCGGCCGCGAATTCCGCCACAGCTATTACGACCCACAGCTCGGAATCCGCCAAAATCTAGACACCCACACAAGTCTGCGACACCAAAGGTCAGTGATAAACTGGCGATAACAAAACCTCCACCGTCACGCCAACAGGAATACCCCCACACTATCACGACCCACGAATCCACGCGGTGGTCTTTCAACCGCGGTATTCCATTGGCAGTAACACCGCCGCGCTCAAAATACACACACATTTACAAAACACAACCACATTGGACAAATTGAAATACACACACCTGATACACATACACACACCACTCCCACACACCCAATACAATATAAAAAACACACCCACATTACCCACAAACCCTTACTGCCACAATTGTGACTGAAGGCCAGAGAGAGACACCACCATCTACAAACTAGCATCCACAGGCACTCAACACCATCACTCACACACATCCACGCACAACGCACGCACAAAACACCACACACCCCTAAACATCACCCCACACATCACAAAACACCCCACCCCACACATCACCCACACCATCCCATGGCACCGCAAAGACATCCCAGGTTTTCTGAGGAGGAGCTCAGGGTCATGGTGGAGGAAATCATCCTTGTAGAGCCACTGCTATTTGGAGCACAGGTGCAGCATACCACAATAGCTAGGAAGATGGAGCTATGGTGCAGGATCGTGGACAGGGTCAACGCAGTGGGACAGCACCCAAGAACACGGGATGTCATCAGGAAGAGGTGGAACGACCTACGGGGGAAGGTGCGTTCCGTAGTCTCAAGACACCAGATTGCAGTTCAGAAGACTGGCGGCGGACCCTCACCTCCTCCCCCAGAACAAACAACATGGGAGGAGCAGGTCTGGTCTATACTGCATCCTGAGGGCCTCGCAGGAGTAGCTGGAGGAATGGACTCTGGTAAGGCAAATCTTCACTACTTCATCCCCCACCCTACCTGCATGCTATCACATACCCCCACCCTCGCCCCCATCACTCCAACTCCTCACATATGCTCCCCTATCACAAACCACACATCCCAACACCAAGCCCTGCATGCGACAACAGAGCATGGACACCCATCACCAATGCATGGCCACTGCACATACCCACACACACACCCCTAAACATTTAGCACACAAGGTCCTACACAAGAATGCAAGCACTGGGGTACAGGGTCACCCACCCATTGCACACCATGGCACACACAGATGAAATAATCATGCCTTTACACCCCTGCAGGATCCCTACCCAACGTCACCGGACAGGAGGTTCCAGACATGTGCACTCCACCCACAGAAGAGGCCCACAGTGATGACAGCAGCTCTGTCCAACTGGATCTAGATGACCAGCTCGGCCCATCTGGGACCTCAGGACAGTCGGTTCCCCTCACACTGGCACAAGCCACAACAGAGCCTCCCCCTCTGGAAACACCAGCACAGCACCCACCCAACGGGCCCATACCTCTATCCCCAGGACACGTCAAGCAGCAGTGTGTCCACCACTACAGGGAACCCAGGCTAACCCACCACCCCAACAACACCACGGACCTCGGGCAGTGGCAGTTGGCACACAGTTCAGGGGACAGAGGCACTGGAACACAGGGGAACTGGGAGGGCTGCTGTGCGACAGGGGGAGGACAGGCCCAAGGAACCCACTCTCCACGAGGCCCTCTCCAACATCATGGGAGCCTACCAACATTCCCAGGAGACAGTGGCAATGGTACTGGCCAAGTTACAGGAGACCCAGCGGCTGCAGGAGGAACAGTATTTGGGGTTCAGGGAGGAACTCAAAAACATCAATACCACCCTGGGCACCATTGTAGGGGTGCTGAAGGAACTCGTCAACACCAGGAGGGACACTGTGGCACAACAAGGGGCCCTTGACACTAGCCTGGACGATGAACTGCCCACCACCTTCGCCGGCGATAGTGGACAGGATTCACTGCCACAGGACCATGACACCAGCACCCCACCCCCTGCAGATGGAGAACCACCCCGCAAATGGTCCCTGAGATCCAGGACAAAGACAGAGAACAATGCCAAGACCCTCGCCAAGAAATGAGACCACCCTGATTGTCATCCTTTTGTCCCACTTTGTCACCCTGTCCATCTATCAACTGCCCCAGCTCCACTTCCTATGCCCCTTTGGACAATGCACCTGTGAAACAAATAGACTGGACTCTGCCATGGACATTCTTCCACCATCACCCCTGACCATTTTAAAACACTCTCCAATATTTTGCACTTAAATAAACACCCTTAAATCACAAAACAATCTGGAGTCAGTCTGTGCTTTTGAAAATATGTATTTGCAATAACTGTGGAAAACTGCTATATCCATTGTATTGTCAACATACCTATGTCACACAGCTCTAGTCCATGAGGAAACAAAGCAGATGTCACACAGTGGGACCCACATCTGTGAAATGGAAAGGGAAAGTGACAGCTCAGTGTCCATGCACTGGGTGAAAGTGACAGACAGATGAGAGGTAGAACAAGGGTTTCAGATGTAGCATGCAGTGATGTCTTCTTACCTGTGTCTCACTGGAAGTGTTGATGAATCACCGTGTTTCTGTTGTCGATATCCTCTTCTTCTGGCTCCTCTTCTTCACTGTCCACAGGCTCCACAACAGCCACAACACCTCCATCTGGACCATCCTCCTGCAGAAAAGGCACGGCACCTGTCGTCGCAAAGCCAAGTTGTGAAGCATACAGCAGGCCACGATGATCTGGCACACCTTCTTTGGTGAGTAGAATAAGGAACCTCCTGTCATATGGAGGCACCGCAACCTGACCTTCAGGAGGCTGAAGGTCCTCTCTATAACCCTCCTAGGTCACCCATGGGCCTCATTGTAGCGTTCCTCTGCCCTTGTCCTGGGATTCCTCACTGGGGTAAGTAGCCATGACAGGTTGGGGTAACCAGAGTCACGTGCAAATGTTGAGGGACAACTGTTAGACACACACTAACTCTTAGGGATATCCCCAGACACCTAGTCACACTGTATAGGGTCCATGTCCTCACCTAATAGCCACACATGGTGCCTCTGGAGTTGCCCCATCACATAAGGGATGCTTCTATTCCTCAGACTGTAAGCGTCATGCACAGAGCCAGGAAACTTGGCATTCACATGGGAGATGTACTGGTCGGCCAAACACACCATCTGCACATTCATCGAATGGTAAGTCTTCCGGTTTCTGTACACCTGTTCACTCCTGCGGGGGGACCAAGGCGGCATGTGTCCCATCCATGGCACCTATGATGTTGGAGATATGTCCCAGGGCATAGAAGTCACCTTTCACTGTAGTCAAAACCTCCACCTGAGGGAAAACGATGTAGTTGCGCATGTGTTTCAGCAAGGCAGACAACACTCTGGACCACACGTTGGAGAACATAGGCTGGGACATCCCTGATGCTATGGCCACTGTAGTTTGAAAAGACTCACTTGCCAGGAAATGGAGTACTGACAGTACCTGCACTAGAGGGGGGATTCCTGTGGGATGGCGGATAGCTGACATCAGGTCTGGCTCCAACTGGGCACACAGTTAATGGATTGTGGCACGGTCCAGTCTGTATGTGACAATTACATGTCGCTCCTCCATTGTCAACAGGTCCACCAGCGGTCTGTACACCGGAGGATGCCGCCATCTCCTCACCTGCCCCAGCGGACGTGCTCTATGGAGGAGAACAGCGAGCAGAGAGTCAGCGAACACTGAGGTACGAAAACACAATTTAATTCAACATTTTTTTTAATCCGCTATGTGGCTTTATTAGTGTGTATGCAAGGCTTAGATATGTGTGACGCATTTAAAATAAATGCCATGTGGCCCCCTGAAATGGCGGCTGCCTGACCTGTAATGTGGGACAAGGGGATATAAGGTAACTGTGCTGGTGTTGTACACCGTCGCGGTAGGCGGTCGAAGACCGCAACGCAATCCTGCATTGGTTAACATTGGACCCTATGGGTCCTAGGAGCCAATGACGATGTACGCTGGCGGTGACGGTACGCACCGCCGGGGACGTGACAGACATTTTCTATCTCTTCACTCACTTGATACCTGATCTTCGACAGGAGAGAACCTACACAGCAAGTGCTGCTGTGACCTCAGTCTGGAAGAGACAATGGCTCATGTGTCTGGGGAAAGGGCCCCTGCCTTAAGCACGGAGGAGTTGGAGAAACTAGTGGATGGGGTCCTCCCCCAGTACACGCTACTCTACGGTCCTCCAGACAAACAGGTAAGTACACTGTGAGCATGCTGAATAGGCAATGCCTGTGTGGAGTGGTGTGGATGGAAGATGGGGGGGGGAGAATGAGGCGTGCATGAAACAACGGTGAGTGCATGTGCGTCATGGCAAGAGTAGGGATGCGGGCCAATGACTGTGACGGTGCGGACGGTTATATCTTCTCCTTTTCCCCTGTACTATTCCTGTAGGTCAGCGCCCACCAGAAGAAGGATATTTGGTGTGCCATCACCAAGGAAGTCCGGACCTTGGGGGTCCACCACAGACGGAGCACCTGTAGTGAATCCTAGTTTGTTTTAACGGGTCAACAGGAGTTAGCTTAGCCGTAGGCTTGTATACTCGTGCCCCCGTCACCCAGTGACTTTTAACCTACTTAGCTTGCTCTGGCTTAGTCCATTTAATTATTTATTTCCTTTAAAATGGCGGCCTTGTTTATAGTTAGGCCACTTGTTATGGGTTCTATTATCAGTGTCACTGCGCCAAGATCAAGCACGAAAGACAAACATACAGTAGGCATTCACACTTAGGGATTTTCCCTCTCTATACTTTCGAGGGATTGTTGATATTAATTGCCGTCCCAAGCATGCCTGTTATCTATTGTTATGAATAACACTTATGTCAGGGGACCTTGTAGATCTGTATAAATACAACACACTTTTAGACAGATAATCAGAGGGATTCCGACCAGAGGGCATCGCCACCATCGCTGATACCGATGCTACAGTCATCTTGACGCTGACCCAGTCTTCGTGTCCCTGCGGAGTCTGAGATAGAGACCTCATTCCAAGGTAACGAGGGTTGGGGGCTCCTCTCATGGACACGGCTTTGGCAGATTAGGTTTAACGAACCCAGCTCTCCTTTTATAGGTAGGAGGTTAGACTTACTCTCCTTAGGGTATTAGGGCTTATTCCATTTTTTACATATACATATATTTCTTTCATATATTGCATAATGGTGGGGGTCTTTATAACAATGACTCTCCTCTTCACAATACTGTTACTTGGTATATTCATTATCCTAATCATTGCAGTTCATGCAACTTATCGCAAATTGCAGTTATGTTGAATAAAAACCATTATAACTTTACTGCATCTGTGTTATTGCCTTTGTTTGTATGAGACATAATAAATCTGTGAGAAAAGGGCAATTTCCGTTTAACCACGACAACCCTGAGATATTGTACTTTGAGTCCATGCATGAGCGACTGCTACAAATCACCTTTTACTATTATGTTTCTGGTGAGGTACTGCTAGTAAGCCGGTAAGGTTTGGACAACAGTTACAAATAGTTGTAGGAAGAAACTTAGGGGGTCATTCTGACCCTGGCGGTCAGTGTTAAAGCGGCGACCAACCCGCCAACAGGCTGGGGATAGAAGCATCGCAATGGAGGGCAGACAGAGACGGAACCACATAGCAACTCACTACTTTGGCAGGTACGTAGCAACCGTGACAACACTCACTAATGTAAGACACACATTGCCCACTTGTGTAGTTCAACAAATTAACCCTTTTATTGCAGGACTATAATGTGGAAACAATTGTCAACTATACCACAGTATGCAAAAAGAAAGTGTAATCTGACACATTATGTGCATGTGCCTCTGTAACACCACGTCAGTAGCTCACAGCCTCCTGCGACTGCGGCCACCATGGCTCACTCCAGGTTGGTCCCATGAGCCCTGCCGTGCACTGCTACTCTGCAACACGCATACATCAGTGGCAGACACACTACTCACACTGGAGACCTCCTCACTGTCCTGCGGGGTATCCCCAATGCCCCTTGGTGCCTGTCTGGTCTCCAGCAGGTCCACAACATGGCTGATGCAGACAAGTCCTCGAGCCACATCTCCTGCAAAATGCCCTAATTCCACTTGCAGGCTGACAGTGCGCCTTGACAGGCAGGTTGTATTGGTAGCCAGGCGCCCCATAGACACACCTAGCCTGTCTAAATGGGCAGCAGAGTTGCGCTCCCTGCGCCGTGCCTGTGCCCTGTCAGCCACCAGTTCCCTGACCAAGTTGTCTATGGAGGTAGTCAGATTACCCAAGTGAGTGTTCATTGTAGTGAACTGGTTGTCCACATTTGCCAGCCCATGCGTGATTGTGTTCTGCAGTCTTGAGAGGTTGTGGTTCATTAACCGCATTTGTCTATTTTGCAGGCGGTGACTTTGCAATAAGGATGCCCAAAAATCCTCATTGGCAACATCCTCCCTAGTCACAGATTGCATTGTGCGTCGTCATCTATGCACTGCGCCAGATGATCCCAGGTGGTTGGCTCTCCCTAGGCCTTGGCCCCAGTGTCCCAATGGCTGCCTCCATAGCCAGAGCAGGATCATCCATGTTCTCCTGTTCCGATTGGACGGGTGGTGTTGTCCTGCACTCCCTTGCGGTGTCTGTGGCAGCCTCCTCCTGTCTGTCAGTGCCATGATCCTCTCCCTGCACAGTGGCGCTGATGGGGGGGCCTTGTGGGAGACCTGTGGGACATAGGGGATACACTGTCAGTATCGCACATATGTTTGATGCCTCAGAATAAGCATTTCCCTATATTTGGACTACTCTACTACATTGCCCATAATGCACTGTTCTATAGATTGCAAAACTGTGAATGGAGCTAATCTGGAGGTGCCTGCTGATGTGTACTGTGATTGTGTGCATGGTGCATAGGCTAATGTAAATACATTCATTTTAATACTTACTTTTTGATGTTCCTGGTGCAGAACTGTCTGTCTCCAATGCCCAGTACAGCCTCCGGCTCCAGAGTTGTCTCCGCCATGGTTTCGATGGCTGTAGGGGGTGGTACAGTCAATGGCCCTCCTCCAGTGCCATGCATCTCCCTCATGCGCTCCACCACCCTCTCCTTGGTCCTGGAGCGAAGGTCATACCACCTTTTGCGGACCTCATCCAGGGTGCGCTGGCTGACACCGATGGCATTAATTTTGTTCAGGATGTCCTGCCAGATCTTCTTTTTTTGGCTGTCTGGGACACTCATTGCTGCCTTGCCAAATAATTCCTCTCGGTGCAGGCAGCACTCGTCGGTGAGCACCTCCAACTCCTTCTCAGAAAACTTAAGTTTGCGTTTTCTGCCTCCACTGGGTGTCTCCTTCTCTTGTGTAGCCATTGTTGCTGCAGCTCCTCTCACCTGGGGGTGGCTCTGTAGTTTGGGCTGGGTGGGCTCCTCCCTGTTCCATGGGGTTACTTCCTGGTTCTGGTCATCACTCAGAACCAGGAAGAGTGTTTTTCAAAACTTACATTTTCACCTGCGTGCAATTTGCGAGTCAGGCGCAATTTGTGACACCGGACCACACCCTTCGTTCAATTTGCGACCTCGCAAATTGCGGTGCGACTCTACACCAAATCGATATTTGGAATAGCGATTTTTCCTGGCATATCGTTTTGCAAGTCGGAATAGCGATTCACATGGAGTCGCTATTTCCGACTCACAATTTTTTGCGTTCCTACATCTGACCCCAAGTCCCTTAGGTAATGACGGACCAACGTGGCCTATGTTTGCCACATATACACTTCACCCAGTTATACAAAATATGCAGGCAGCAGATCTGCGCAATTTATACATTGAGATAGTAACACTATATAGACGACTTGTTCAGTTCGTAATGCGAACTACACAAGCGCATCCAGCACCACCAGCACCTGCTGGAGACCAATTGGCTACTGGGATTAATCCACAAACAGTACATACTATCATGGGTAAGGTACCAACAGAACAAGAGAAAATCCAGATCTGGATAGCCCAGAATGCAAATCAGCTGAAAGCTCTGTTTCCGCATACGGGACCACAGGAAAAACATAGAATACTCACAATGTGCTTGCCTTTCAGGATTGTTCCCTCGGCGGATGACTGCACCACATGGGGTACAGTCTTCCCTGCAATATATACTACCACACATGGTACCCCAACACTTGCGAAATTACAGGAAGTGTTAAAAGAAATTCTGAATGAGCACGGGCTGCACCAGCCCTAGATTTGAGGATGAACTTAATGCGTAACTTTGACGCAGTCTCCTCAGTCATAGTAAGTGACATTAAAGGGGAAGTGGTAGCACTGGCTATACGCCAGCACCTCTGAGAGATTTGCATTTGGACCAGGAGAAACAGCTACTGAAAATTATTTCTGATACCTATACCAGCATAGGACGGGATAGTTTGGGAGCCAAGCCGAAGAATCTTGAAATACAGAGTACCACTCCTAAGGAAGGTACTAAACAAGCACAGGAGGGTTCTAAGAAGCGCTGGTATAAACAAAAACAATTTAAAGATAGATGAAATCAGAGAGCTGATTCTCCACACCCGGCGAACTCCGACAGGAGATATACTCTCAGAAATAGAGAAAATATAAAAGCTACTGACAGATATACTGATTCACGTTCCTCTTGTTCCTTTCAGGATGCACCGAATAGACGTAGCGAGAGAGGGGGCCATCTTGATCGACGTCCTGAATACGTAAAACAGAAGAAAGACTCACCACAGTCTTCAGACAAAAAAGAAGATATGTCCCCACAATAAAAGCCACAGTTTAAAAAGAAAAAGGTGGCAGCACTGTCAATTAAAAATGCCAGTACACTTGAGAACATTGCTGAAGAACAAGACGTGGGCAGTGACACTGTTAGACAGCGCAGCAGAGGTCACGCTGTGTCGCCAGAGTCTGAGAGATCATCTGGATGCGACAGCAACTAACGATTACATTGCCGTTGAGACTGCGGATGGCTGCGTTCTGCCACCTAACAGGGTTTATGACTTAGATATCCAAATTGAGGGAGGTGTAGAGAGCACCGTAGATGTGATATTCTGGGATGAACTTAGTTGTGATAGCCTTCTGGCCGAAAGGAACTGGCCACCTGAGCACTTCCGTAAGCTCCCACATGGGGAAGATGCCATTTTGTCTTCTTTCTCTGATCTTGTTCCAGAAGCGGTAAAACAAGCCTAGGCTGTCTATTGGGCTTTTGCGTTGTACCCCAGTCATGTAGGTTCAGACAAGGATTCTCCTCGCCATGTAATACTTATCAGGTCTACACCCCAGCCTCAGCCGCAATATCCTGTTAAACATGAAGCAAAAGCTCCAGGGAGGGAGATCCTCACTCAGCTTGAGTACCAGGGAGTAATTGAGCCCTGTGTCTCTACAGTGAAAAACCTGTTATTCCCCGTTGCAAAGCCAGACAATTCGTATAAAACAGCCTTAGATTACAGACACTTAAACAGTCATACACGCACATACGTTATACAAAATTCACATAGCACAGCACTAATTAACCCCTTCGCTGCCAGGCCTTTTCCCCCTCCAGTGCCAGGCCTTTTCCCCCTCCAGTGCCAGGCCTTTTTTTGGCTATTTGGGGCAGTTTGCGCTTAGGCCCTCACAACTTTTTGTCCACATAAGCTAGCCAAATTTGCGTCCTTTTTTCCAACATCCTAGGGATTCTAGAGGTACCCAGACTTTGTGGGTTCCCCCGATGGAGGCCAAGAAATTAGCCAAAATACAGTGAAAATTTCGTTTTTTTTTAAAAAATGGGAAAAATTGGCTGCAGAAGAAGGCTTGTGTTTTTTTACCTGAAAATGGCATCAACAAAGGGTTTGCGGTGCTAAAATCACCAGCTTCCCAGCTTTCAGGAACAGGCAGACTTGAATCAGAAAACCCAATTTCTCAACACAAATGTGGCATTTTACTGGGACATACCCCATTTTTACAATTTTTTGTGCTTTCAGCCTCCTTCCAGTCAGTGACAGAAATGGGCGTGAAACCAATGCTGGATCCCAGAAACCTAAACATTTCTGAAAAGTAGACAAAATTCTGAATTCAGCAAGGGGTCATTTGTGTATATCCTACAAGGGTTTCCTACAGAAAATAACAACTGAAAAAGAAAAATATTGAAATTGAGGTGAAAAAAACAGCAATTTGTCTCTACATTTTACTCTGTAACTTTTTCCTGCAATGTCAGATTTTCGAAAGCAATATACCGTTACGTCTGCTGGACTCCTCTGGTTGCGGGGATATATAGGGCTTGTAGGTTCATCAAGAACCCTAGGTTCCCAGAACCAATAAATGAGCTGCACCCTGAAGTGCGCTTTCATTCTATACCGGGTATACAGCAATTCATTTGCTGAAATATAAAGAGTGAAAAATAGCTATCAAGAAAACCTTTGTATTTCCAAAATGGGCACAAGATAAGGTGTTGAGGAGCAGTGGTTATTTTCACATCTCTGAATTCCGGGGTGACCATACTAGCATGTGAATTACAGGGCATTTCTCAAATAGATGTCTTTTTTACGCACTCTCTTATATTTGGAAGGAAAAAATGTAGAGAAAGACAAGAGGCAATAACACTTGTTTTGCTAATCTATGTTCCCCCAAGTCTCCCGATATAAATGATACCTCACTTGTGTGGGTAGGCCTAGCGCCCGCGACAGGAAACGCCCCAAAACGCAACGTGGACACATTACATTTTTTTTAAAGAAAACAGAGGTGTTTTTTGCAAAGTGCCTACCTGTAGATTTTGGCCTCTAGCTCAGTCGGCACCTAGGGAAACCTACCAAACCTATGCATTTTTTAAAACTAGAGACCTAGGGAAATCCAAGATGGGGTGACTTGTGGGGCTCTGACCAGGTTCTGTTACCCAGAATCCTTTGCAAACCTAAAAATTTGGCTAAAAAAACACATTTTCCTCACATTTTGGTGACAGAAAGTTCTGGAATCAGAGAGGAGCCACGAATTTCCTTCCACCCACCGTTCCCCCAAGTCTCCCGATAAAAATGATACCTCACTTGTGTGGGTAGGCATAGTGCCCACGAAAGGAAATGGCCCCAAACACAACGTGGACACATCACATTTTTTCATAGAAAACAGTGCCTACCTGTGGATTTTGGCCTCTAGCTCAGCCGGCACTTGGGGAACCCTAGCAAACCAGCGCATTTTTGAAAACTAGAAACCCAGGGTAATCCAAGATGGGGTGACTTGCGGGGCTCTGATCATGTTCTGTTACCCAGAATCCTTTGCAAACATCAAAACTTGGCCAAAAAAACACTTTTTCCTCTCATTTCGGTGACAGAAAGTTCTGGAATCAGAGAGGAGCCACGAATTTCCTTCCACCCACCGTTCCCCCAAGTCTCCCGATAAAAATGATACCTCACTTGTGTGGGTAGGCCTAGCGCCCACGAAAGGAAATGGCCCCAAACACAACGTGGACACATCACATTTTTTCATAGAAAACAGTGCCTACCTGTGGATTTTGGCCTCTAGCTCAGCCGGCACCTGGGGAACCCTAGCAAACCAGCGCATTTTTGAAAACTAGAAACCCAGGGGAATCCAAGATGGGGTGACTTGCGGGGCTCTGACCATGTTCTGTTACCCAGAATCCTTTGTAAACATCAAAACTTGGCCAAAAAAACACTTTTTCCTCTCATTTCGGTGACAGAAAGTTCTGGAATCTGAGAGGAGCCACAAATTTCCTTCCACCCAGCGTTCCCCTAAGTCTCTCGATAAAAATGGTACCTCACTTGTGTGGGTAGGCCTAGCGCCCCCGAAAGGAAATGGCCCAAAACACAACGTGGACACATCACATTTTTTCACAGAAAACAGAGGTGTTTTTTGCAAAGTGCCTACCTGTAGATTTTGGCCTCTAGCTCAGCTGGCCTAAAATAAATTTAACTCCCGACCCCCCGGAGCGACCCTTGTCTACGGGATCGCTCCCCCGCGTGACATTGGCGCCAAAGAAAAAATCCCCGGTGCCTAGTGGTTTCTGCCCCCTTGGGGGCAGATTGATCTAAAATCCGCCAATCTGCCCCCAAGGGGGGCAGAAATGGTCTAAATACAATTTGCCCCCCAGAGGAGCGACCCTTGCCTAATGGGTCGCTCCCCATCTCTAAAAAAACAAACAAGCAAAAAACAAAACAAAAACAAAAAAAAAAATTGCCCTGGCACCTAGAGGTTTCTGCCTCCAGGGAGGGCAGAAAAGGCCTTCCTAAAAAATGTCCCCCATTGGGAGCGACCCTTGCCCAAGGGGTCGCTCCCTTATGTCTATTTAAAAAAAAAAAAACATCCCTGGTGTCTAGTGGACGTTTCAAAAGCCGGATTGCAAGCAATCCGGCTTTTGAAACGCTTGGAGAGACTTCAAAGGGAAGGAAATACATTTCCTTCCCTTTGAAACCTCTCCGTGCCTCCCCCACGTGATCGAAAGAGATTCGATCGCGCAGGAAGCTGAGCTTCCAGCGCGATGGGGGAGGCCCTGTGACAAATCAGCGCGCGCTCGCGCGCTGACATCACAGGGGGGGTCGGGGTGGAAGGGGAAGGGCTTCCCCTTCCATCCCTGCCTTGGGGGGGTGGGTGGGGAGCACAGGGGGGGAGCGCTAGCGCTCCCCCCAGTTCCTGTGACTTGGACGAGGTGACCTCGTCCAAGGCACTCTGGAACTGGTGCCTTGGACGAGGTCACCTCGTCCAAGGCACAGAACCGGTTAATAACATAGGGGGTTATTCTAACTTTGGAGGAGGTGGTAATCCGTCCCAAATGTGACGGATTTACCACCAGCCGTATTACGAGTTCCATAGGATATAATGGACTCGTAATACGGCTGGTGGTATATCCGTCACTTTTGGGACGGATTACCACTTCCTCCAAAGTTAGAATAACCCCCATAGTGCGCAAAAAATTAAAAACAACATTGGACATCTCCAGTGGATTTTTCTGCCAGAACTTAGCACCCGAAAGTCAGGATCCGAGTGCATTCTCATTTGGCTCACAAAAACGCTTCTGCTGTTTGCCCCAAGGCTACAAGTACAGCCCAGGGCTGTTCTCATCCCGTGTAACATCAATATTACATGATATTTACCCCGAGGCGTTGTCTTATGTGGATAACATCTATCTCACAGATGACCACCTCAATATTCATCTTGCCAGGGTCGATCGGATCGTCTTAGGGTTCGCATCCCTTGGTTACAAATTTAATTTTAGAAAAACTAAAATAGCCTTTCTCAGTGTATTTATTCCTGGGATATGAGCTATCAAACAAGGGCAAGAGCCTGGCCCCACAATTTCTAGAAATATTTGCTCAGCTTCAGCCACCAAACACAATCAAGAATCTACAGTCTTTACTAGGTTTCTTCAACTTTGGCAGAACATACATTCCTGACTATGTACAATGTATCAAGACACTTTATGACTTAATGCGCCTTGATTTTTCTAGCAGACACTGGACAATTGAGCACACACGCACCCTTAGGGAACTGCAACAGGATATGTTAGAAGCAAAACATTTGCACACCTGTGACAACAAAACAAATTTGGTCATCAGAATAATTGCTGGTGCTATTGGGTTCACTTATGTCACCTTTAACGAGGGCGACACAATGCCCATAGCATATAAATCACATTTACACTCCAATGCAGAGCAACATTTTGCACCAACAGAAAAAAATCTAACTGCAGTTCAGATGGCTGTCATTAACCCCTTAGCAGCTGGGACTCAGCCCCCTCACAGTGCTGAGCCCTTTTTTGGCTATTTGGGGTAGTTAGGGCTTAGGCCTTCATAACTTTTTGTCCACATAAGCTATGCACGCCAAATTTGTGTCATTTGTTTCCCAACATCCTAGGGATTGTGAAGGTACCCAGAGTTTGTGGGTTCCCCTGAAGGAGACCAAGAAATTAGCCAAAATACAGCAAACACTTTGTTTTTTTCCCAAAACATTGGCAAAAAAAGGGCTGCAGAAAAAAGCATGTGGTGTTTTCTCTGAAAATGGCATCAAAAAAGGCTTTGCAGTGCTTGAATTCCCAACTTCTCAGCTTTCAGGAACAGGCAGACTTGAATCAGAAAACCACATTTTTCAATACAATGTTGGTGTTTTACTGGAACATACCCCATTTTTACTATTTTTTGTGCTTTTAGCCTCCTTCCAGTTAGTGACAGAAATGGGTCTGAAACCCATGCTGGATCTTGGACAGCTAAACATTTCTGAATAGTAAACACAATTCTGAATTCAGCAAGGGGTAATTTGTGTAGATCCTACAAGGTTTTCCTACAGAAAATAACAGCTAAAATATAACAATATTGAAATTGAGGTGAAAAAAAAAAACAGCCATTTCTCTCCACATTTTACTCTGTAACGTTTTCCTGCCATGTCAGATTTTCAAAAGCAATACCCTGTTACGTCTGCTGGACCCTTCTGGTTGCGTGGATATATAGGGCTTATAGGTGCATCAAGAACCCTAGGTACCCAGAGGCAATAAATGAGCTGCACCTTGCAATGGGTTTTCATTGTATATCAGGTATACAGCAATTAATTTGGTGAAATATAAAGAGTGAAAAATAGGTATCAAGGAAACTTCTGTATTTCCAAAATGGACACAAGATAAGGTGTTGAAAAGCAGTGTGTATTTGCACATCTCTGAATTCGGGGGTTCCCATACTAGCATATGAATTACAGGACATTTCTCAAATACACTTCTTTATTACACACTGTCTTACATTTGGAAGGAGAAAATGTAGAGAAAGACAATGGACAGTAACACTTGTCCTTCAATTCTGTGTTCCCCCATGTCTTCCGATAAAAATGCCCTGGCGCCTAGAGGTTGTGTGGGTAGGCCTAGTTCCAGCGGCAGGAAATGCCCCAGAAAGCAACAAGGACCCATCACATTTTTACTTTGAAATCTGACGTGTTTTTTGCATAAGTGCCTACCTGTGGATTTTGGCCCCTAGCTCGGCTGGCACCTAGAGAAACCTAGCAAACCTATATATTTTTGAAAACTAG
Source organism: Pleurodeles waltl (assembly GCF_031143425.1). Lineage (NCBI taxonomy): Eukaryota > Metazoa > Chordata > Amphibia > Caudata > Salamandridae > Pleurodeles > Pleurodeles waltl. The sequence continues at coordinate 192,519,531 of NC_090443.1, forward strand.
ACACCTAAGGGAGTTTACCCAGAATCCTTTGCAAATCTCATAATTTGGCAAAAAACACTTTTTCCTCAGATTTCGGTGATAGAAAGTTCTGGAATCTGAGAGGTTCCCCAAATTTCCTTCTACCCAGCGTTCCCCCAAGTCTACTGATAAAAATGGTACCTCACTTGTGTGGGTAGGCCTAGGACCCGCAGCAGAAAATGCCACAAAATGCAACATGGACACATCACATTTTCCGAAAGAAAACTGACCTGTTTTTTCAAACGTGCCTCGTTGTGGCTTTTGGCCTCTAGCTCAGCCGGCACCTAGAGAAACCTAGACACAGAGGGGAATTCAGAATGGGGTGACTTGTGGGGCTCTCACCAGGTTCTGTTACCCAGAATCCTTGGCAAACCTCATAATTTGGCCAAAAAAACACTTTTTCCTCATATTTCGGTGATAGAAAGTTCTGGAATCTGAGAGGAGTCACAAATTTCCTTCCACCCAGCATTCCCTCAAGCCTCCCGATAGAAATGGTACCTCACTTGTGTGGGTAGGCCTAGTGCCCGCACAGGAAATGACCCAAAATGCAACATGGACACATCACATTTTCCGAAAGAAAACTGACCTGTTTTTTGCAAAGTGCCTAGCTGTGGATTTTGGCCTCTGGCTCAGCCGGCACATAGGAAAATCTAGCAAACCTGGACAAATCTTAAAACTAGATACGTAGGGGAATCAGAATGTGGTGACTTGTGGGGCTCTCGCTAGGATCTGTTACCCAGAATCCTTTGCAAACCTCAAAATTTGGCAAAAAAAAACACTTTTCTCACATTTCGGTGATGGAAAGTTCTGGAATCTGAAGGGAGCCACAAACTTCCTTCTACCCAGCATTCCCCCAAGCCTCCCGATACAAATGGTACCTCACTTGTGTGGGTAGTCTAGTGCCAGGAATGGATCATATAAGGGTCAATGGTAGTCCTTGCATGAGGGCTACTGTTAACCCTGGAGTGATCCATTCCTGACGCAGGAATAGGCGCATGCACACAAGTGAGGTTGTGTTTTTATCAGGACAAGTGGAGAAACACTGGGTGTTAGGAACTTTGAGAATCCCTGCACATTCCTGTAGTTTCTGTGATGAAAAAGGAGGGAAAAATAGTGTTTTTAATCAACGTTTCTCATTTGCAGGGTATTTTGGCTAAGAAAACTTTGTGAAATTCAAATACGCCACACTTCCATGGACTGCCTCAGGTGTCTACTTTGCAGAAATGTCTGGATTTGGCAGGTGTCCCTGTATGGCCGCCGAGCCCTTGACCAAATACTCAAGTGACTGTCTTACAAAACGAGGCTGTTTTGTGGTAGGTAATTTTGATGTCTCCACAGTCCGTTTTGGGTACTTTCCTGTTGTGGTCACTGCCCACTCACTAAAGTGAGGCAGTTTTTCGCTGGAGACTTAGTGGAATGCTGAGTGGTAGAAAATGTGTGGTTGCCTGCAGATCCCAGGACTTCTGCTCATTGAAATGCAAGGCAAAAGTGTTTTTTAAGCAAATTTTGTGATTTCAAGTGGATTCTGGGTGAAGGAAAACTGGTGAGAGCCCCGCAAGTCCTGCACCCTTGGACACCCCTGGTACTAGTATGTTAAAGTTAACCCACCACTCACACTGGTTGGTATTAGCACCTCCAGAAATTATGGTTTCAAAGCATGAATACTTATCAAAGTATCTGAATATTGAAACCAAGCCTTCTGAAGGTGGGCCATAAAGCCACGCCCAGGCACCAACCTCTTTATGGTCTATTCACATGCCATTCACGCACAACAGACAATCCTTTCATTCCACCGGCCACAGGCCCAATCCAACCAATCACTGCACTCACATTAACTTACCGCTGCCAGACAAGGGTCCATTACATTCATACGCCACAGAACATAATACATTTGACTACATTTTACCACCTGTCAAGTAACCCCCTCCTTGTTCCTGAACATTACCGAATGCATGCGTAACAAACCTTTACTAATGACTCCCATGACAGCCACTGAGGCTCAGGAAACATGTTTTTGCATGCGCCTTTAACGCACTCACTGTGCTAAATCTAACTTCTTCCAGTTTGTGGATGCAAGTTGGGGATGTCCGAGTATGCCGTACAAAGCGATTCCTTGAACTGAGTGAGCAACTAAGGGAGACATTCTGGGGAACCAGCCAACATTATGTGCAGTGCTGTGACTGTAATGCACTTATCATACAGCAAACTGAACATCTACTAAGTTCTAGTGGAGGATGAACATGAAAAGCAGGTCAAACACTGACCCATACATGTCAATGTCCTCCAGTGCTGGGATGGCACCAATGGGTTTGAATCCATAGGTGTAGATGATGTACATCTGTACTACCTTTACTATCTGCCTTCTACCTCTGCAATATCCCTGTGAAGACACACCTATCATAAGTCAGCGTCCTGACTAATCCTGTATAATTGCCAAGTGAACCTATACTAGTTTGTGGATGCAAGTTGGGGTTGTCCGAGTATGCCTTAGGAGGCCTATTCCTCAAAATGAGTGAGCTTATCTACAGTTGAAACTAAGGCAGACATGCTGGTGAAGAAATCCTAAGGTCTCTAAAGTAAAAAGTCAAATAAATATCCTATGGTACTCATTCACCAACACTTCTACTTTTGCTTTGAAAGTGAAGCTACAAATTAAGTTTGCACAATTGCAAACAAGTAGAAATGTTGGCGAATATGTCCGACAGGACAATTGTTTGACTTATTACACTTACTCTGGTTCTCGTTGGCAATCATGGTGGTCCTTGTGCAGTATACAAAAGTTCCCTAACAAGCACTTCAAAATTCAGTCATACTTTTAACATTCTGCCACACAGGCTACTCCGTGACAATGTGGCATATGTTCTGTCCACTAGTATGTGCAGTATGGGGGCTATAATGCACATTAATTGAACAGAACACCTACCACATTCTGACAGTGGATATAGGTCTCAAGCAGGCCATAAGGAAGTCCATGATTTCCTTAAGTAGATGAAGTAAAATTCTGTGGCTCCTTGCCTAACGAAGCAGTGGCCCATGGACTTTCGGTATCCATGCACTGCCACTGAAAGGATTACCCAATGGCAGCTCCACCTCAGTCGATTTCCCAGAACTTTTCTTTCGTATGATACAACGTAAAGCAAGTAGGGACACAGAGGCCTGGTTGAGATGGGCACTGGGGACAGTAATACCGACTCTCCTGCCGCTTTCCATGCTTCGAGCACACGTTACAGCGACGACATGGACGATCCTTTTTGGGTGTTTTAGGAATGCGATCAGCAGTGTCGCTCCTGCAGTCTTGCCACATCCTCCAGAACATATGAGGTGGAGGCTGCTGCTGCTTCTGTAACAGCCATAAGGATTTCAATTACAGACAACTAGAAATCAAGGAAAGTCATGAGTCTTGCTGTGGTTGTCTGACGGTAAACAACATACGCATTTAATGTTGCCATCTGGATCAGGTGGGTAAACAGTCTCTTGTACCAAGTGTGAGTTTTGCGACACTCATTGTATGGTTGAAGAACCTGGTTGTTCTTGTCCACTCCGCCCATGTACTTATTGTAATCAAGTATACAGATGGGCTTGTGGACTTCGGCCGTGTGACCCCAAACCGTTATGGGGGGAGTACTCTTATCATGAATAGTAGTGAGCACGTATACATCACGCCTATCCAAGAACTTGACTGCAAGCAGTTCGTTGGAATTCAATGCAGTACTTTGGGATTTCTGGAGCTTCTTGCAAACAAGCTCCTGCGGGAATCCTTTGCAGTTACAACAAACTGTGCCGCAGGCCACAATGCCAGCTTTGTAGAGCTCACTGAAAAGCTCTACTCCTGTATAGAAATTGTCCACATAAAGTTTATAACCTTTGTGAAGAAGTGGCTGGACAAGTTCCCATACAATCTTACCTGTGACCCCTAACACGGGAGAGCAACCTACAGGGTTTAGGGTAATGTCCTTCCCTGTATACACTCTCAAGCTGTACACATAGCCAGAAGAGCTCTCACACAGCATGCACAGCTTTATGCCATAGCAAGCTCTTTTTCTCGCACTGTACTGTCTGAACAGCAGCCGTCCTTTGTACATAATCAAGGACTCATCGACTGCTATATTCTTTCTAGGAGTATAGACCTCTGGAAACCTGGCAGACAAATGTTCCACGACAGGCCGAGTTTTGAACAACCTGTCATGATCTGGATGGTCCTGGGGCAATGCAGCAGAATTGTAATTTAAATGCAGCATGCGCTGCAGTAGCAAAAACGATCTCTGCTCATGTATGGTGCGAAGATGGGGATTACCCAAACCGTGCGAGTCGTCCAGTAGGACTGCAAGGTGGGTTTCTGCACTAACCCCATTTTGAGCATTAGGCCCAAAAATATCTTTAACTCCACCAGTGAAGTGGGAGTCCACTGGCGTGCCCTAGAACGGAGCCATAGAGTGCCTCCACGCTCCCTCAGAAATTGGTCTGCACGCAAATTTGTTTGCTGCACAATTTCCTGAAGGAAGTCAACATCCAAAGATAGATGGACGTAGTCGACTGGCAAAAAGTTGGCCGTATCAACTTTACATCCAGCGTCACCAGTAAAAGGTGGAATTTGGAGCTGAACTAAACAGGGGGGCTGCCAAGAGAGCACTCTCTGTGTGCATGTGGCCGCATGCACCTGCTCTCTGGGCTCGGCTAACCCGATGTTGTCCCGCTGCACAGACTATGCTTGCGAAGGGACAGCACAGCCGCCGTCATCGTCTCCTTCAGAATCACTGGAAGAGGTGTCGTCGGATGCGACTCTGCCGACTGAAAAATCACTCCCAGATTCTGCTGCATTGTCCCCTCCTCAGATGCTGTCTCAGTATCTGCTGTCTCAGTCTCTAATCCTACATCAGAGCTGTCCTCTATAACCCGAGTTAGGGCTTGAGCAGCAGTCATCTAACGAGACACCATCTCTGCTACTGGCTAAACTGTCCCTCTAAAGTACTAGCCTATGTAGGAGGCAGATAGAGACACAAAATTGCTTGTGATATGTATGATGTGTCCAATAGTAAATGTCGTCATCCTACCTCCGCTTCTTCTCCGATTCAGCAGATTCTCTGAAGACACTGAAAAAACAAGACACACTTTTACTTCCCCTTACCACATACCCATCATCACAGCCTTTAGCGCGGGTGGCAACTATGACCTCCTCTTCTAATTCCCTCAGTACCACCCAGCAAAAGTGCCCCTCATATCTCCATAGTCCCTCTCGCACATACATTTAATTTGTTTTAAAGCGCAGGTAACGCTTGGCTTTACTAATCCACTCAGCTAAATACATATAAATGTATATCCTTTGCAGCAGGACAATAAACCATCTGCGCTATTTTATGGCGTTAAAACTGCCACTAAACAAAAGACAGATTTATATATATATATATATATATATATATATATATCAATCACTTTTATATATGTGTGGTTTCCATGGGGGGCCGATTGTGGCTCCCGGAAAACAACACATGTAAGATATAAATATATATATATATCCTCAAACAAAGGTGGTTTAAAAGTTGCTGGGCGGCGCACTCCACTGCCGGTGCCAGTGACGGAGAGGACCAGTCTTGAAAAATACAAATCACAAAAAGTATTCACTGCACTCCACGAGGTATCATTAGTGCATGTTTTATTCCAAATACCACCAACGCGTTTCAACTCCCTCTGGAGTCTTGTTCACAGTAAACATGCACTATTGATACCTCGTGGAGTGCAGTGAATACTTTTTGTGATATATATATATATACATACACACACACACATATATATAGAGATTTGTCTCTCATTATATATATATATATATATATATATACATATATATATATATATATATATATATATATATGTGGGAGACTGACTTTCTTCATCACTTTTTTTTCCATGCATATGTGCTTTCCCTTGGCAAAGCACACATGTATAAAAACAAAATCACATGTATAAAAAAAATGGCCCCATTGGGGATCAGCCTAAGGGATGACCCCAACATTTTTTTTTTTTTTTTAAAGTATTCCCTGGGGGGGGTCTTGATTGCCCCCTCCCCCTCCCCCAGGAAAACTATTATGATGTAATTGAGCCCCTGGGGTCGGCCCATGTTTGAAAAGGCCAACTCCGCAATTTTTTTGTTTTTTTTAAATAATCATTTTTTTAATTATCTGGGGGACACGATCGACCCCTAATCTATATATTTTTTTATTTATGCACCCACGGGGGGCTGACCCATTTACACGAGGGCCAAACCCCCCAAACAAGATCCCTGGTACCTAGGGGCATTTCCTGGAAAGCAACGATGGAAAAGGTAGACTCTCCCCTTTCCATCAATGCCTCCCTGGCATCTGGGGAGGCCGTTTTGGCCTTTTTTCCCCCACCATAATAGGGAGAGGACGCTTACCTGCTCCTCCGTTCCTCCGGTGGGGAAAAATGTGACGTCAGTGCGCTGTGGGGTGGGTGTGGGGGCGGTGGGAGAAGCAGAAGTTCTTCCGCGTCTCCCAGCCTCAAAAAACTAAATAAATCCTCCAGTGCATTGCACTAGAGGATTTTTTAACCCCCTCCCTTGTGTCGGCCACTGGTCGTGACCCATACCTAAGGGCCACTCTAGGGGTTAAGGAGAGGCCACTTGCCCAAGGGAAACGCATTATTGTAATTTCCCCAGTGCCAGCCGTAGAGGCTGTCACCAAAGCAAGCATTCCTAACGCTAAAGCATTACCTCCACGTTGGATTCATTGGGCAACCTCCTTGACTGCCACCGATGTTGACTACATTTTTGATCCAAAACTTCAGACACAAGAATTTCTCCAATACGAACAGGAGTACCCCGCTCCTCTAGATATCTTCCCACTTGACAGATACCATGCTGTTATTTCCACTGATGGTTCAGCACAACCAGCTGTAGGTACCAAACATCAATATTGAGTCACTTGCGCAGCTGTGAACGGAGTGATGAAGGATGGAGTTTTCCACCCTCACAGTACCTACGCTGTAGGAGGCTTGCCTGGCTTATAGTGGGTACCAGATGGTACTCACACCTTGTGCCAGCTCCAGTTATCCCTTATTAGTAGATTAGTAGTGTTCTAGCAGCTTAGGCTGATAGAGGTAGGTATAGCAGAGCAGCTTAGGCTGAACTAGGAGACATGCAAAGCTCCTACTATACCACTTATATCATATAGCACTATGTCATAAGAATCACAATACTCTAAAAATAAAGGTACTTTATTTTAGTGACAATGTGTAAAAAATATCTCAGAGGATATACTCCCTTAGGAGGTAAGTAAAATACACAAAATATGCACACAAACCAAAATCAGGTAAGTAAACAGTTAGAAAGGTAGTGCAAACACTGTAGAGTACAATAGGATGTAATAGGTCTAGGGGCAACACAAACCATATACTAAGAAAGTAGAATGCGAACCACTTAGGGACCCCAGGCCTAGTGTAGTGTGTAGAGGGTCATTGGGAGTGTAAGAGGACACTAAGGATGTCCAAGATATCCCACCCCAAGACCCTGAAAGTAGGAGTAAATTTACCCTACTTCCCCAGAAACACAGTAAAGTTGTGATAGGAGATTCTGCAAAGACCACAACTCACTGCAAAGTACTGAAGACGGATTCCTGGACCTATGGACCTGTACAGGAAGGGGACCAAGTCCAAGAGTCACAAAAGTGTCCAGGGGAGGCAGGACCCCACTAAACTCCAGATGAAGGTGCAAAATGGCTGCCTCCAGGTGGAAGAAGCTGAAGATTCTGCAATAACGGAGATGCCAGGAACTTCTCCTTTGCACAGAAGATGTCTAAGGGCGTGCTGGAGGATGCAGAGTTGTTTCCACGCAGAAAGGCCACAAACAAACCTTGCTAGCTGCAAAGGTCGCGGTTGAAGAAAATGGGTGCTGCCCGGGCCCAGGAAGGACCAGGAGGTCGCCCCTTGGAGGAGAAGACAGAGGGGGCGCACAGCAACACAGAGAGCTCACACAGAAGCAGGCAGTACACACAGAAGCACTTGAACACAGGTTCAAGAAAACTGAGCACGGCGGTCGTCTCAACACTACAAAGGAGGGACCCACGAAGCCGGTGGTCAACTCAGCGAGTTGAGCAATGCAGGACGGAGTGCTGGGGACCTGGGCCTTGCTGTGCACAAAGGATTCCTTGCAAAAGTGCACAGAAGCCCTAGCAGCTGCAGTTCACTCAGTACACAGGATTACTGTCTGGAGTGGGGAGGCAAGGACTTACCTCCACCAAATTTGGACAGATGGACCACTGGACTGTCGGGGTCACTTGGATCCAGATCCTGTGTTCCAGCGATCACGCTCGTCAAGATGAGAGAGGGACCCAGAAGCCCGGTGAAGCAGATGTTTGGTGCCTGCGGTAGCAGGGGGAAGATTCCGTCGACCCACGGGAGATTTCTTCTTGGCTTCCAGTGTAGGGTGAAGGCAGACAGCCTTTAGAGCATACACCACCAGGAAACAGTTGAGAAAGCCAGCAGGATGAGGCGCTACAATGTTGCTGGTAGTCTTCTTGCTACTTTGTTGCGGTTTTGCAGGCATCCTGGAGCAGTCAGCGGTCGATCCTTGGCAGAAGTCAAAGAGGGAGATACAGAGAAACTCTGGTGAGCTCTTGCATTCTTTATCTGAAGAGAAGCCCACAGGAGAGACCCTAAATAGCTCTCAGAGGAGGATTGGCGACCTAGTCAGGTAAGCACCTATCAGGAGGGTTCCAGCTCCTGTGTTCCAGGGACCACGCTCGTCAAGATGAGAGGGGACCCAGGGGACCGGTGAAGTAGAAGTTTGGTGTCTGCGGTAGCAGGGGGAAGATTCCGTCGACCACGGGAGATTTCTTCTTGGCTTCCAGTGCGGGGTGAAGGCAGATGGCCCTCAGAGCATGCACCACCAGGAAACAGTCGAGAAAGCCGGCAGGATTAGGCGCTACTATGTTGCTTGTAGTCTTCTTGCTACTTGCGGTTTTGCAGGCGTCCTGGAGCAGTCAGTGATCGATCCTTGGCAGAAGTCGAAGAGGAAGATGCAGAGGAACTCTGGTGAGCTCTTGCATTCATTATCTGAAGAGAAGCCCACAGGAGAGACCCTAAATAGCCCTCAGAGAAGGATTGGCCACCGAGTCAGGTAAGCACCTATCAGGAGGGGTCTCTGACGTCACCTGCTGGCACTGGCCACTCAGAGGCCTCCATTGTGCCCTCACCACACAGGGAACATATTCAGGCCACAAACTATGAGCACTGGGGTCCTGGCTAGCAGGATCCCAGTGAGGCAGGCAAAAATAAACTGACACAAGTAAAAATGGGGGTAACATGCCAGGAGAGATGGTACTTTCCTACATACACGCAGACCTTAGGGGACTGCACAGCACAGCTGGCTGATCTCAAAGCCCTTATTTTAGCTCTAGAACACACAGAGACAGGATTGCTGACTTTAATTGTCTGTGACTCATACTACTGCGTCCTGTCCTACAATTATTATCTTAATCATTGGCAATTTAATTGGTGTAAAGACTCCAAAGGGAGCACCATAAAACACAGAACTCTGTGGGTGAGGGTGGCTGATCTCAAGGATACGCTACCCTGTGTCCATATAGGGCATACATTGGGCCACCAACGTCTAGGAGTACACATTATCTGCAACACTTTGGCTGATGAAGTTTCCAAATCTGCAGTAGCTACAGCCTCTGTGGCCGCAGTGACTCGTTCTCAGACGAGATTGGATAATGAAAATCTGACTGCCGTGAAAGCTTTGGCTGAAGGCAAGTCAATCCCCAAAGCGTACCCTACAGAATACTCAGGGCACAAAATGTTGCCTACACAACAATTCCTGGGGTTGGAGATCGAGCCATCCTCAACCAAGATCAGAGATTAGATTTCATTAAAGCAGCGCATGAGGGTGTCGCTTCTGCTCATGCTGGTATTTCAGCCACAGTAACAGTCTTACAAAAACGCTTCTGGTAGACAGGTCTATACAAGCAGACAAAACAATACGTCCTTTGTTGTGACATTTACCAGCAGATTAAGGGCTCCAACGTCAAACGCCCACCGCAGACATCCCTCGTAGTGTACAGCAGACCACTACAGTGTGTGTACCAGGACCATTTTGGTCCCCTTCAACCTGATGGCGCATACAGATACATCTGAGTCACTGTAGATTCTTGTTCTAGATTCCTGTGGGTATGGCCTTAGCGGTCGGCTGACGCTCAAACTGTTATAAAAGACTTGCTGACCTTTATCAGTACATACGCGTTTGCAGCATTCCATTCGGACCAGGGCCCTGCCTTTGCTTTAAGGCAGTCAGGGCACCATGGGGACGATGGGTATTGAACTCCATTACTCCTCACGATACCATCCTGAGGGAAATTCGGTCATGGAGAGGAGGAACCATGATCTAAAGCAGTCCTAACAGCTAGAGTATTAGGTTCTGGCTGCAGTTGGCTACATCATCTGTATGGGGTTCAGAGAGCACTAAATAATCTGCCAAGACAGTCCTTGGGGGGACGCACTCCCTATGAGGTTCTCTTTTGGAAACCCATGTATGTCCCAGATCTTGATGGCCCTGGTTTGGTTGTAGTAGAAACACCTTTTGACATATATGATTTACACGAGATTCAGCAATTTGTGATGATGAATCATCCACCAGTGCTGCCACTTTAGGAATAAGGGATTTACCAACAACTTCCACCGGCTGGATTCCTAAAGTCGAGGATCTGGTTTGTGTGAAGATCCCTGTGAAGAAATAATTTGGGCCATCCTGCAGAGCACCAGCCCCAGTACAAGGTACTAGAACTGTCAATTTACCACCGCTGCCTGGTTCCAAAGCAAACAGATTCACTTCCACTGATGACGTCAAACTTCATCATGTGGGCGATCCTGTACAGTAGACCCAGAGGTCCCTTGGGTAGTTCCCGGTTCCCTCTCACTACCCAATAGGATATACCTCTTTAAAACAGAAATAACAACACTACTTCAGACTACACGACAATGTCCAACAATGCTACAAATACCTCCTCGACAGTAGGGAGGGCGGAAAATGAGCTCTTGCTGATTCCAGCTACCACTTCAACGACAACACCTGTCCAAGATTTGGCTGTTTTCTACACCATCACTACACAAACTGACGACTTCCTCTACTATAAGCCTCCACATGAAGTGGATCCATCCACCGGTAATGCACCTGCTCCTACGTTTGCAGGGACTTCTTCTGGTTACTTCATCGATATTGATGACTTTTCTTCAGACTCATCCACTCCTGTGATTGAAAATGTTTCAAAGACATGTAAGCTGTATTTATGGCTTAAAAATAACTTTTTAATTCACCCATGGAACTATTTGTGGTTCTGCTTGACATTTTTTGCATTATTTCTATTGATTGGTTTTGTGGTTGTTTTCTTTTTACTTATAAATGGTCATTACCTTCCTGAACGCTCCTCTGTTGAGCCTGTGGATGAAGTTTTAACTCAATATCATTCCTCACATAAGGTCCGAAGAGACTTGTCCCTTGTGAACATTTCAGCTGTACCTATTCCTGATGGGATTGTGTGGGACAACGTTCCATTTGATATATACGGGGCTACTGAGGTCATTCAAATTCCATATGTCTTCAACATTTCTGTGACTGATGTAATTACACCTGGTGTTGTATCAGATGATTGGGATGTCCAGACAGTTGATTCTATGTTAACTGAAATGAAGGGCTATTCAGTATTTGAAAGTGATGATGTATACACAAATACAAAGAATTATGGGTAAATGTTCTGCTATAACAACTGGGGACATTACTATCTGCACCATCCAATGCCACTAGACATAGACCAATATTTAACTGCTCACAGTGGAAACACTGTTCAACACCACCTGTGGGGAGCCCAAAATGTTATTCAGATAAATGTACTTATTTTTCTGGGCATGACATCCAGAGTCATACTATTTCAAATTATCTCTTTCAAAAATTAGGAACATTTTGCTAACTGACACAAAGAAGATTTATTCAGATTCCTTTGTTTCCTGTCTTGCAGTTGAAGGTTACAAATACTGGAGGAACACTATTGATTTAATTAGTGTATGGGGGAACACAAGACTGGCAAATATAGGGTAGGGAAGCTTTATTTAGAGCATGCTTGATTCCTATGCAAGTGATCTTTTTAAATGATACCATTCAACAGACATCATGTCTGGGGTTAGCGAAAATAAAAGAAATGAACACGCCCAGTGTCCCCACACAGGCAATCCTTCTTGAATGTCATGAGGAAGAACTAGATGCAAAGGTTCAGGCTGGTACCTATAACTCTTCACTTTCCAGTCCTGGCAAGTGGTTGACATGGCCAATAGACACAAATGTGTGTCAGGCACATTTTGTGAATTCCTCAGGAAGAATTCAGAATTAGACAACTAGACCCTCGCTTTGTCTTGGGTCAACACACGGGTATAGTTAGAAAATACAGTGTGGGTAAACTGTGCCAACAATGGGTACAGACTAACATATTAGCCGCAGTTAAGGAACATCTATTAGCCGCAGTTAAGGAACATCTTAACACTCTTTCTGAAGATGTAGACTTGCAGGACTTTTTGTTAGGTCTTAGAAAGCCATGCTCTAAAAGATTCATCTATGCCATATATAATGAAATCTGGAAGCTTTCTCAGATAGAAGCTGCAGGGCGTTTAAGGCAAATAGACAATGGCATGAACACTCTGTCCAACAGGATTTATTCCCTGACAAACATAGTATTGTTTGGATTTATATCATTCAGATAGAAATGTCCCTTCTATATCATGGGCAAAGTCAGCTGTGTTCCATCATGCAGTTAGGTTTGATGTTACAGACTTTGAAAAATGGCCGAGTTCCATGGAAGTACATTAACGGTAGTGAATTGTGCACTGCTTTTAATTTATCCAAGGAACAACAGACGATGGCTAAAGGGAAGCAAGTTTCACCATGCTTCACATAGAGAAGTTGCCTTTCAAAGTTGCAGAGAGTCCCTCAACTATATGGCTCCTACACGGTATTATCAATCTGCCCATTTCCACCTTTGTTTTTCGAAATGCCCGAAACATCTTGCCATGGGCAGGTACGAGCGGCTAGTCGATAGCTATATTAAAGAAGAGTGGGATTTGCCCTTCGAATACAAATGTCTGAACGGCAAAACAGTTGTCTGGCTACTTGTGAGCTGCCCTTGGTGAACGATCCAGCTCTTTTCGGCACTATGGAGAGTGCCACTTCTGCAGGTGGACCTGCACAAGAGACTACTACGTACTACTGCTCCATGAATCTGTCTGCCTATCCGGTCATCAATCTAGCATCAGACGATGTGGCCTCTTTCCTGAGGTCCTTTCCATTCAATGGCTTCGAAGATGCTTTTCAAGATCATGGCTACTGTTAGAAAGATTTGATGATTGGCTTATCTTACCAAATTCAAAGTTTGCATTTATTGCCCTTGCTTTGGCCTGCTGTGCTTTTCATGGTCGACATTATGGGGGTGATTCTGACCCTGGCGGTAATTACCGCCAGGGCGGAGGTTGGCGGTAGCACCGCCAACAGGCTGGCGGTGCTCCGCCGGGCATTCTGACCGCGGCGGTACAGCCGCGGCCAGAAGCGGAAAGCCGGCGGTGTACCGCCGACTTTCCGCTGCCCATGGGAATCCGCCATGGCGGCGCAGCTTGCTGCGCCGCCATGGGGATTCTGACACCCCATACCGCCATCCTGTTCCTGGCGGTTCGCCCGCCAGGAACAGGAGGGCGGTATGGGGTGTCGAGGGGCCCCTGGGGGCCCCTGCAGTGCCCATGCCAATGGCATGGGCACTGCAGGGGCCCCCGTAAGAGGGCCCCACAAAGATTTTCACTGTCTGCTTTGCAGACAGTGAAAATCGCGACGGGTGCCACTGCACCCGTCGCACCCCTTCAACTCCGCCGGCTCAATTCTGAGCCGGCTTCTTTGTTGACGGGGCTTTCCCGCTGGGCCGGCCGGCGGTCTTCTGGCAGTCGCCCGCCGGCCCCGCGGGTAAGCCAGAATGACCGCTGCGGTCTTTCGGCGGGAACCGCTTGGCGGGCGGCGACCGCCGCGGTCAGAATCACCCCCTATGTCTCTTTGTATGTTTTTAACATGTTTTTTAGATACCATTTTAGCTAGTTTTTTATGATTTTAGCTTTTTAGGCCAGAGCATTTTTAGCTTGGATTCATTCGCCTTCAATGGCGTCATTCTATGGTGTCATACTTGTTACGGCAATGGGGAGGGTGTAGTGAATCCTATCTTGTTTTTATATGACACCGGAGTTAGCTTAGCCTTCTGGCTTGCGGACCTGTGCCCCCGTCACCTAGTGACTTTTACCCTACTTAGTTTGCTCTGTTTTAGCGCAATTGTTTAATTATATGTTTCTAAGATGGCTGACTTGTTTCTAGTTAGGCCTATGTTTTAGTTTCATGTTATCAGTGCCACCGCGTTAGGGCGTCAATATCAAGCGACAGCCATAAACAAACTGTAGGTATTCACATTAGGTACTTTCCATCTTCACGCCTTCGAGGGAATCGTTTACATAAATTGCCATCCCACGCATGTCTTGTTATCTATTGTTTAGGAACAGACCTATGTCAGGGGTCCGAGCAGATCTGTATAAATACACCTCACTTAGACAGATAGTCAGAGGGGTTCTGACCAGATGCCATCGCTGCTATCGATGCTGCAGGTCACCTTGACACTGACCCAGTCTTCGTGTCCCTATGGAGTCTGAACTAGAGACCTTATTCCAAGTTAATGAGGGTTGGGGGACTCTTCTCATGGACATGGGATTGGCAGATTAGGTTAAACACACCTAGCTCTCTTTCAGGTTAGAGATTAGGTACATCATATTAGGGTATCAGGACATATTTCACATCTCATGTCATTGCACAATGGTGAGGGTCTTTGTATTAATGACTCTTGTATTTTCCATTCTGTTTCTTGCATTATCCATTATCCTAATTATTGCAAGCCATGCAACTTTTCGTATATTGCAGTTCTGTTAAATAAAACCTATTAAAAACTTCACTGCATCTTCTTTGTCTGTGTTTGATTGAGACACGATTGTTCATGTGAGAAAGGGGTAATCTCTGTATTTCATGACACTCCCTCAGATGTCACACTTTTGAGTCCATGCGTAAAGGCTGCCACAAATCACCTTTTTCTGTTTGGGTTTTTTGTGAGGTGCTGCTTGTGAGCCGGGAGGGTTGGGACGACAGTTACGATTTGTTGTAGGATTGTCATAGTCGCCTACAAACATAAGTACTGTTATCCTTAAACCAGCAGTCTTGCCTAGAGCAAGAGTCAAACTACGACAATGCACTGTTTATGTGGTTACGCTCTCAAAGGGCTGATTGTATGGTTAAACTACAATGCTCTTTCATCATGCTGTTTCACTGTAATGCCCTATAGGGGGTAGTTCTGACCATTACAATAATACCAAATATCTGAAAGGATGCTCAAACACAAAGTTTATTCCTGATAAGTGTTTTATTGGGTTTTCATGATGATTGCATATGTTTTATTGATTTATTGTCATCGCAATTATGACAATGATTCATGCCAAAGTATTATAGTTGTTACACAATGACTGTTGAAACTCAATTCATATGTGTGGGTGACCCCTCTACGGGGCCACTACTGATTACACAATGTCATCTATTGTGTGTACCATCTGCCAATGTATATTTGTAAAATACTGTGTAGTATTTAGTAGTGTGTCCATTATAAATGTGCTTCGCCTTTTTCTAAGGAAAAAATACTGACTTAACAATCATTTATTGAGTGTTAATATTGCCTCCCGGTGATTGGTGATTACTAGCCCACACCACCTCCCTTGAGAGTAGGCCTTAGACTGCTCTGCCTCGCTACCCTGTGAGAATCACGCTCTACAATGGGGTGTTTGGTTCCCACTGAGGGCAATTCAGGACCTATTACTTGTGCTAGCCACACAACTAATAACCCAGGTTCCAACAGGGGGCTACAGATACACGTAACACAGGCCCATTGCATATCCTAATGGTCCTAATCACAATTTCGGGCTGTTAAGAAATGCAAAATTGCCTTTCGGTGTGTATGAAAGGCATATGCAGCGTCGCAAAAATTGAGTTCTACCCAATAGAAATCCCATTTTGGGAATCGCAAAAAAAAAGCGCAAATAGGCAGGTATTTCCTATTTGCGATTCAGTACCCGCATGTACATAGCATTTCCTAATTGCGACTGGTCGCAAAATGGGCATTTAGGCATTGCAATTACCATTGATTCTCAACTGGTGGTAACCAGGTGCAAACTATAAAAAGCCACCCAAAATGCATCAGGGACATCCACAATGGCAGCTTTGTTCATTTTGGCATGGAGGATGTGGATTTTGGTGGAGAGGCAAAGAAGGAGGAGGAGAAGACAGGAGAAGATATTTAGGGTGAGGTTCACCCTGTTTGAACAGACTGAGGAGGACATTATTGAGAGGAATAGACTCAGTAATCAGGTAATACATGATTAATTGCTGCGTTACAACCTCAGCTACAGGACCCAACACTCAGAACCAATGCCATCCCACCACATGTGCAGATATTGTGTTGCCTATACCCTAGCTTCGGGCAGTTACCAGGGGGTCATGGATGTGGCAAGAAGGGATTCCCAAAGTGCATTTTTCAGGTTCTTCCGCATGCTCCTGGACACTGGTGACAAAAGCTTAGCCAATATATATCATTCCCCAATACCCCCCCCCCCCCAATCATTGCAACAAAAAATATTTTTGTTCTACAGGGTAGCGCAGTTCCCCAATGTCATTGGCTGTGTTGATAGCGTATATATTTTATATATGTGCCTCCCCACTCCCCCCAGCAATTGAATACGTAGACAGTAAAAGCTCATGCTTAATCAATGTGCAGGTAGTGTGTGATGCCTCCTGTATCATAACTGACCTTGTGGCCAAATACCCAGGCAGCACTCGTGACTGTTTCATGTTGTGCCACTGTGGCATACAGAACTGACTTGCACAGGCCAGTTTATCAATGGTTACCTACTTAGTAAGAGGATCACAAACTCAATGACTACAGTGGCCAGGACAATGTGTGTGATGTGACCTAATGGTTTCCCTTCTCATGCTCTTAAGGTGAAAGTGCATATGTGTTACGTCCCTGGCTACTAACACCTTACCTGACTCCAAAGACAAGAAGTTGCAGGAAATTCAACTGGGCACATAGGACAACACACTCAATCATTGGGAGGACCTTTGACATCTTAAAGTCCCACTTCAGCTGCCTCCACAAGACCGGCGGGGTACTACTGTACAGACCAGATACATGCTGCAAGATAATCATCACTTGTGCCTTACTGCACTATATTCCCATGAAGAAGGGTCTGCATGACATCCCATAGAGTCTGAGTCTGACTGATGATGACTTCCCACCACTACAGCTGCAGCAGAAGGGTAGACGTGCAGCTGAGGGATATGCACGACACAAAGAGATAACCAATAACTATGTCAGAGCTAAGGGATTACATAACATCATAGAAATGAAACATCACACAGGATGGTAGTGCCTGGTGCACAACTGAGAGCTCACCTTTTATTCCAGTTGCTACAACATCATAACAATCAAGGATTAACTTCATTCTTGTGCTTGATAAATTGTTAACTTGAGGAAAAACAAAGTAAATAGTGTGAATGAGAAACAGAGACAAGTCATCTAATTGAGTGTCTATGTAGTCACTTCTTACTGCCCGGGGGTTAGGTGCTTTGTGAGCAGCACCAGGTTGTGGGACTGGCGACGATTCAGTGCCAGACAGATTGAGGCATGAATACCGGGATGGGATGTTGGGAATGCACAGGTTGTGGGTCTGGATGTTCTCCAGTGCAGTGGTGACCTGCACCAGCCCACATGTGACGTCCTGGCAGCAGTGTGCCATGTCTGTCTGGATAGTGACAGTCCCCCTTGCCAGGGTCGATGTTACGGCTGCCAGCTAGTTGATGGACTGGGTGAATGTGTCCAACCAGGTCAAGTACTGCCTGTGCCTCTGATGCTGCACACAGTGCTCCGTCTCCATTGCTGCTAGCCACTGTTCCTGCTCTTTTTCAACGTTATGCAGGGACTTTACCATGCATTGCAGCTGCCTACTCATCGTTCCAATTTTCTTTGTCTGCAGGCGCTGTGTTGAGGATGGACCTCTCCAGGCTACCATACATGGGATGTTCATCTGACACAGTCTCTGGACAGCCTGCTGGGGTGTGGCCTTTACACCTTTACAGTGTCCTGGGCCCTGATGTTGTGGGGTCACTTCTTTGTGACATTCCCCCACCACTGTCATCAAACTTTGACAGTGGGGAGATGGTGGCTCTCCTGCCAGTTGGAGTTAAGGTGATGGGCTGAAGGGATGGTGGTGTTGTGACCTCAAAGACAACCTCACTGCCAGTAGCCCCTTCAGCTGCCACGGGTCTGACATGTCCGGGCTGTGATCTGTGGTAATGCATGTATTTAGTCATTGTAATTAAATGGTTAATGTTTAGCAACAATATTGTTGTGACTCTGCTGCATGTGTTTGTGACATGTTTGTGTTGTATACATTTGGTGTCATCATCAGCACTCAGTACTGCATGCTAATGATGTGTACCACAACTCCCTTGATGCATTGCCTGGAAGGGCCAGGCACATCAGTGGAGTAATTTATGCTGTGATGTATGATATGTGGATTGACTAACATTATGTTATGTATGGTACACAAAGAGAAGATGACTTACCCTGGCTGGTGCTGCTGGAATGAAGGTGTCAATATCAGCAACTCCCTCAATACGATAAAGTTCGAGGATCCCTTCAATGAGCATCTCCATGGCAGCTGGAGGGGGGTGTTGTGCGGGTCATCCGACTATCGCACGCCCGTCTGCCATTCTGATGGCCACCTTCTCCTTGGTACAGGATAGCAGGTCATACCACCTCTTGCGGATCTTCGGGACGGTCCTCTGTGTTACTCTTAGGGAGTTCACCTTCTCCAGGAATCCATTCTAGATCCACATTTTTTGTGTTTCAGGTACTGAGAAGGAGGCCTTCTCAATCAGTTGGTCCATGTTGGAGGCGCATGCCTCGGTCAGGACCTCAAGCTACCTCTCAGAGAACTTTACCTTTCTCTTCCTGCTGCTCCCAGTCCTTGTATTCCTCTTCAAGAGCCACGGTGTTCACTGGAGATGGTATGTTGTACTGGTAGCAATAACTCAGGGGCACTCCTTGCTTCCAGTAGCTTTTAGGCCTCTGGCCTCACCCTCTAATTATCCTCCACCTGAGCTCTGACATCATCCTCCTGCTTCCAGAAAAGTTCTGTTTCCAAAATTGGGATTTACTAATTTGCAATTTCCTTAATAGTGACTGCAAATCCTTGGGAATCACTATTTGGAAATCGCAGGTTTTTTACATTCCAATTTACAATTCCCAAATAGTGATTTCTACAGATTTGCTGTTTGGGGATCACAAATTGGGAATTTCATACAAATGGGCCACAGAGAGTTGGCAACTATTGTTTAATCAGCATCACAATACTACATCAGATAAAGTCCTACCTGTAAATATTAGAGCTGTGTTAAATGTGTACCATCAAGACGTCTGATTAAGTACACAATGATGGATTCGGAATATTATATAGTAAATGAAAATTATAGTATAGTAAATGAAAACTATAAAAAAAACATGTAAAGATTTAAAAAATGGGGATTGAGTCAGGCTAAACTTAGCATCTGTAACAAAATAGGTTTTTCCTTTATTTGAAGTCTACAAAAAATAAAAAACAGTGTAACACCATTTTATTTAAAAATAAGTGTATTGTTAGTCTGCCAACTACTTAGTTTCAGATAAAAATAAGAACTTTTCTAGTCTGACATATGCCGTAGAAACGCATGGTGTCAGTCTTATTAAAAATATCTCATTCAAAACTGTAACGCTAAATAGGTGCCCAATATAGATAATCATTGAGCCAATGATATCTGTCTTCCTGAAATTTCACAAAAAGTAACTATCTCAGAACTAATCACATTAGGGGGGTCATTCCGACCCTGGCGGTCATGGACCACCAGGGCCGGGGACGGAGGAAGCACCGCCAACAGGCTGGCGGTGCTTTATGGGCAATTCTGACCGGCTTTAAAGGGCAACCAGCGGTTTCCCGCCGGTTTACCCCTGCCCAAAAGAATCCTCCATGGCGGCGTTGCTCGCAGCACCGCCATGGGGATTCCGACCCCCTTCCCGCCATCCTGGTCCTGGCGGTAAAAACCGCCAGGAACAGGATGGCGGGAACGGGTGTCGTGGGGCCCCCTAACAGGGCCCCATAATGATTTTCAGTGTCTGCCTAGCAGACACTGAAAATCGCGACGGGTGCCACTGCACCCGTCGCACACCAGCAACTCCGCCGGCTCCATTCGGAGCCGGCTTCATCGTTGCTAGGGCTTTCCCGCTGGGCGGGCGGGCGGCCTTTTGGCGGTCGCCCGCCCGCCCAGCGGGAAAGTCAGAATGACCGCCGTGGTCATTTGACCGCGGCGCGGTCTTCGGGCGGTCTCCGCCCGGCGGGCGGTGCCCGACGCCCGCCGGGGTCAGAATGACCCCCTAGGTATCTTAGAATTAATACTATGTATCAGATAAGTGACATTCTCACAGACCAGGTGTAGGAAAGTACCATCTTGCCTGGCATGTTACTCCCATTTTTATATATATGCAAGTTTGTTTTTGCCTGTCTCACTGGGATCCTGCTAGCCAGGACCCCAGTGCTCATAGTTCGTGGCCTGAATGTGTGTACCCGTGTAGTGACGGTGCCACTGAGGCTCTGCTAACCAGAACCTCAGTGTTTATGCTCTCTCTGCCTTTAAAACTGTCACTATAGGCTAGTGACCATTTTTACCAATTCTAATTGGCACACTGAAACACCCTTATAATTCCCTAGTATATGGTACTGAGGTACCCAGGGTATTGGGGTTCCAGGAGATCCCTATGGGCTGCAGCATTTATTTTGCCACCCATAGGGAGCTCAGACAAATCTTACACAGGAATGCCCCTGCAGCCTGAGTGAAATAACACACACGTTATTTCACAGCCATTTTCACTGCACTTAAGTAACTTATAAGTCACCTATATGTCTAGCCTTCACTTGCTAAAGGTTAGGTGCAAAGTTACTAAGTGTGAGGGCACCCTTGCACTAGCAAAGGTGACCCCACATAGTTCAGGGCCATTTCCCCGAACTTTGTGAGTGCAGAGACACCATTACACGCGTGCATTACATATAGGTCAATACCTATATGTAGCTTCACAATGGTAACTCCGAATATGGCCATGTAACATGTCTAAGATCATGGAATTGTCCCCCATGCCAAAAATGGTATTGGGGTGCCAATCCCATGCATCCCGGGGGCTCCACTATGGACCCCGGGTACTGCCAAACCAGCTCTCTGGGGTTTTCTCTGCAGCTACCGCTGCTGCCAACCCGCAGGCAGGGTTCTGCCCTCCTGGGGTCTGGGCAGCCCAGTCCCAGGAAGGCAGAACAAAGAATTTCCTCTGAGAGAGAGTGTTAAACCCTCTCCCTTTGGAAATAGGTGTTAAGGGCTGGGGAGGAGTAGCCCTCCCTAGCCTCTGGAAATGCTTTGAAGGGCACAGATGGTGCCCTCCTTGCATAAGCCAGTCTACACTGGTTCAGGAAACCCCCAGCCCCTGCTCTGGCATGAAACTGGACAAAGGAAAGGGGAGTGACCACTCCCCTGTCCATCACCATCCCAGGGGTGGTGCCCAGAGCTCCTCCAGTGTGTCCCAGACCTCTGCCATCTGAGATCCAGAGGTGTGAGGGCACTCTGGAGGCCTCTGAATGGCTAGTGCCAGCAGGTGACGTCCGACACCCCTCCTGATAGGTACTTACCTCACCAGGTGGCCAATCCTCCTCTGAGGGCTATTTAGGGTCTCTCCTGTGGGCTTTTCCTCAGAGAACGACTTGCAAGAATTCACCAGAGTTCCTCTGCACCTCTCTCTTTGACTTCTGCCAAGGATCGACCGCTGACTGCTCCAGGACACCAGCAAAACTGCAACAAAGTAGCAAGAAGACTACCAGCGACATTGTAGCGCCTAATCCTGCTGGATTTCTCAACTGTTTCCTGGTGGTGCATACTTTGGGGGCTGCCTGCCTTCATCCTGCACTGGAAGCCACGAAGAAATCTCCTGTGGGTCGACGGAATCTTCCCCCTGCTCCAGCAGGAACCAAACTTCAGCGTCACGGGTACTCTGGGACCCCTCTCATCCTGACGAGCGTGGCCCCTGGAACACAGGTGGTGGACCCTAGTGACCCAGACTGTCCAGTGGTCCAATTGTCCAAATTTGGAGGAGGTAAGTCCTTGCCTCCCCTCTCCGACAGTAATCCTGTGCACCGCGTGAACTGCAGCTGCTAGAGCTTCTGTGCACCTTTACAAGGAATCCTTCATGCACAGCCAAGCCCAGGTCCCCAGCACACCGTCCTGCATTGCTCGACTTCCTAAGTTGACCTCCGGCTTCGTGGGACCCTCTTTTGTAGTGTTGAGAAGACCGCCGTGTTCAGGCTTCTTGAACCCGTGCTCAAGGACTTCTGCGGGTGCTACCTGCTTGTACGTGCGTCTCCTCTCCCAAGTGGGGAAATCCTCATCCTTCCTGGGCCCGGGCAGCACCCTTTTCCTTCAACCGTGACTCTTGCAGCTAGCAAGGCTTGTTTGTGCTCTTTTGCCAAAGAAACAACTCTGCATCCCCCAGCACTCCGTGGGACATCTTCTGCACAAAGGGGAGGTTCCTAGCACCTTTTGTTGTTGCAAAATTTTCAGCTTCTTCCATCCAGAGGCAGCCCTTTTGCACCATCATCCGGGGTTTAGTGGGCTCTGGACACTTTCACGACTCTTGGACTTGGTCCCCTTCCTTTGCTGGTTATCAGGTCCAGGAATCCGTCATTAGTGCTTTGCAGTCTGTTGTGGTCTTTGCAAAATCCTCTATTGCAAGTTTAGTGTTTTTCTGGGGAAATAGTAGTACTTTACTCCTACTTTCCAGGGTCTTGGGTGGGGTATCTTAGTATTTTCTTACACTCCCAGCGACCCTTTACACACTACACTAGCCTAGGGTCCATTTGTGGTTCTCATTCCACTTTCTTAGTATACGGTTTGTGTTGCCCCTAGGCCTATTGCATCCTATTGTATTCTACAGTGTTTGCACTATTTTCTGACTGTTTTACTTACCTGATTTTGGTTTGTGTGTATATTTTGTGTATTTTACTTACCTCCTAAGGGAGTATATCCTCTGAGATATTTTTGGCACATTGTCACTAAAATAAAGTACCTTTATTTTTGGTAACTCTGAGTATTGTGTTTCTTATGATATAGTACCTATATGATATAAGTGGTATAGTAGGAGCTTTGCATGTCTCCTAGTTCAGCCTAAGCTGCTCTGCTATAGCTACCTCTATCAGCCTAAGCTGCTAGAAACACCTCTAGTCTACTAATAAGGGATAACTGGACCTGGCACAAGGTGTAAGTATCATCAGGTACCCACTATACGCCAGGCCAGCCTCCTACACCCAGTAAGTATTACTTTCCAAGCCTAGATAATTAGAGATCACCAATTTACTGCACGGAAACGTAGTTTAACTATTCTGTTAAGGAAGCTGTTGATACACTTCAAGGGTCCTATGATAAGATTGCATTAGTGCAACTGAATAATCACTAGATAGGAGACAACAATGTTTGGGTTAGAAAGGAGGGGTAATAAAACAATTAACATATTGACCAGAATTATCACCTCTACTGATCAACATTTAGCCTCAGTATATTGGGACAGCTTTGAAACTTTTAAGATTGACCTCCTACTCAGATATGTTTGTGAGGGTAATAATGACATTTTGAATGGAAACAATTTATTCAATGTATTCCTTTATGTCCAAAGTCTTGGCCCCTTCAACTCGAGGGAGTTGGATAGAGTATACTTTATTCCAGGAGGGTGAGCCACTGCAAGATGGCAGACAGGTATTAGGACTGCTCCGTTGGGAGACTCTTGATCCGTCAACACCTGCTGCCATCTGTGCTCCTGGGGTTTTGCCGTGGACGGGTATGAGCTGGGGAACTGTAGGGGCATCATTTGAGATGTTGCTTGAAGTATTTGAAGCCCTGTGTGCCCATTTACAGCACAGGCAGTCCCTTGGGCCCGCATGGTTTACATCATAGTTGGGTGTCCCAGCAGGAGTCCGGGTCTGCCACACGCTTTGCAGGATTGGAGCCGGCTACTGTGGGAGAATACAAGATGGCCCGAGAGGCGACTGGCTGATGAAAGGAGTTGCCCGTCACCTGCATGTGCCTCCAGAGAGACCCCAAAATGGCCCACAATGGTTGACGTCATTACTGAGGTAGGGGAAGCCGACTTGTTGTGTGATGGCGGCTTTTGCCGGTGGTGAGGGCTGGAGAGGGAGAGGGGGCCCATTACATGATGTGTGAGACTTGAATTGCTACATTGTGGGACATTGACTGTTGGCCTACCTCCCGCTGATGACCCGGTGATGAAGAGAAATGCATGGCAAGAGAAAGCCACGTCGGGCATGGAGAAGTCTGGGAGGCCCCAACTATAGTAAAGATGTGGGGACTCAGGCCGGGGGGACATTTGGCGACTCCAAGATGAGAAGTCATAGTGGGAGGAACGAGGAGTCAACAAATAGCACTTGGGTATTCAGAAGGGCACTGTACAGATGCAGACCCAAGCAGTGAGAGCCTATAGCCATCCTGCTCTTCTCTTTCACTTTGCCTCGCCAAATCGTCCAGTGGCTCAGAATATAATTCACAATAGCAGTCGGGCCGAAGCAGAGCACCCACAGTGCACATTAAATTGTACATAACAGACATAACGGAGAGGGACATGCAGTTTCCTAAATGACTGGAGCCACGGTGGAGGAGCTAATGGATGAGGGAACTTTAGTACCCATGGGCTTAGAGACCACCTTCTCTACGGGCGGAACTGAGTCATCCTTCACTAGGAGGTTGGCGTAAGAGACCTCCCTGTATCTAGCCTGCATATCAACTTTACTGGTGTGAGATTTGACTGCTCGTGCCCCCCTGGAGTGGCCACTGCTAGACGGCCCAGTGGAGAGGTGGGTCCTTTTGAGTGGTTTCACTGGACCCCAGTGAAGATATACAAGAATGGCACTAGAACCATCAGAGTGGAACTGTAAAACCTGAGACCCCCCCCCACCCTCCCCAATCCCACAGACTTGAGCCTCTCACACTGCTGACTCAGGATTCAGTACTTGGGGACAGGAAGTGACTGAGGAACCCTGCAGGACTGGTCGTGCTATCCCACTACAATATTTAGTACTACATAGCTGGGGGTCAGGCGGGTCCATGGCATCTTCTCCCGAGATATTACTTACCCTAACCCTGTCTTAGTCTAGATCACTGGTATGGAGCTCACTACATGATAAAAAGGCACCATGTGGTGTAAAGGTGGAGTGTGATCTCAGCCTCAAAAAGCGATTAAATGCAGACATCACAGACCTTCCAGGTCAAGAATCCATAGCAGACACTGCAGCTACGGTCCATAGTGATATCAAATTAGACAAAATATTGGAGGCTGTTGCTGGCACAAGACAAGACCTGCATACTCGAGTAGATGCAGTAGCAACGGAACTGGGTCTTTTCTGAGATGATCAGCGCAAACTGGCAGACTGCGTTACATACACTGAAAGTGAAATCACAGCGCTACAGCCAACGATAACAGGTAGGCCAGGTCCACTCGCTCACCACCAAGCTTCATAGAAAGAAGAGGTATTACTTCACTGAGCCAGCAAAGGCCTGGGACTGGCTGGAACAGCGCTGTTATGAATCTTCCACTGTGGCATCTCCAGAGCACCAGCCGCCTGTGGCCCAGCACCAATGATGTAGAAAGTGAAAAATCCACAAAGCTAGAAGTGAGGCGGTCCAGGGGGCACTGTCCCTGGTAAAAGTGAAAGAGCAGCAGATACAAGCACTGTCAACTGCTACCACGCTATGGGGAGGCCAGAGGTCTCTGTCTTCTCAGACACAAAAGGAGGCTTCATCAGTTAATGTATCTACTCATTCATCAAACAGTATGTTGTCAATGATATTGCCTGTTGTGACGCCACAAACAGCAGATGAATTTCTGTGAAGGGTCACGGGGGCCCAGGTATGATTCTTTTTACAGAGGTATGAAACATAGTGGGGACCTGGGACACATGGCGCCAAGACTACCTACAAACATATGTTGACTTTGGGAAACACTGAGAAGAAATGAGTGTCCCACCTAGTTCCGCCACCAGAGAAGCACATAGACTTCCACGAAATGGCAGTGACGTTTGTTGGTCTGGCTACCCCCACGCCCTGCTCCTGGACAACTGCAGTGCTTATTTGCACAAAGCTAGGAGCGCCCCATTTATGAGAATGTTAAGTTAATGTTTGGATGACCAGCCGCTCTGGGAGGGGATTTGAGGGTTCTAGTTCCAAAGTTTACAGGGCCATGCGGGTGGGTGTTGAGTTGCCACATGCAATATATGTCACATGCAGTATATATCTCCTGAATACAGGCATATGGAGGCGATGAGTCACTCATAGCACTGGCCGGTGCCAGCCCCATGATACTACTGTCGCCCTGGTAAGAATTTATGTTCTAACATGGAATGTTCGTGGAATGGGTATGGCGTACAAATGGCATGCAGTGCAAAAATACATTAGGAGAAGGGACACACAGATTGCGTTGTTACAGGAGACACACATAGCAGGGGGAAAGCCACTTGGCCGCAGAAGCGCTGGCGGTGTCAGTGTTACTGCATGACATAGTCAGGGTTTGCTGATATGAGTGAGGTCAGGGGTCCCATTTCGATGTCTGGCAGCAGAAATAGACCCAGAAGGGCACTACACCTTAGTTGAGGGACAGTTGGATGATAGACCTCTTCTATTAGGGAGCATATATGGACTAAACACGGCGCAGCTGGCCTTCGTGTCCAGATTTGCTTACAAGATGGGCGCACCTTCGGGTGGATTATTAGAGGAGACTTTAATAGCATACTAGATCCTCACCTGGATGCCTCTAATCTGCTCTTGCCATCATCCCCAGTGGTGACTGCCACTTATCCCAATGGCTCACACACTGCTCCTTGTTAGATTGCTGGCGATTGCTATACCCAGACTCTGGCGGTGGGTGGAGTATCTGGGAAAGACCTTCTCTGATCATAAACCTCTCCTGCAACTTGAGTGGGATTCACCTGGACCACCGGTCCCTAGCTGGTGATTACAACCCATTATGCTTGAAGATCAGGTCTTCCAAAATGCAACTAGTGAGGCGAGCTCACATTATCTCACAGAAAACTGAGGCACGGCCTCTTCCAAGCTAATAGATTGGGAGGTGCTAGAGGTGATGATCAGAAGACATTGCATTCATGCAGTGTTGGGTGTCAGAGCTGGTCTACAGACGGAACTCTCACATATAGAAGAGTCACTAGAGACTTTAGTGACAAGGGCCCCTGACTGATCGTGAGAGACAGGGAGAGCTGACATGCACAATTAATTGAGCAGTTTCG
Source organism: Pleurodeles waltl (assembly GCF_031143425.1). Taxonomy (NCBI): domain Eukaryota; kingdom Metazoa; phylum Chordata; class Amphibia; order Caudata; family Salamandridae; genus Pleurodeles; species Pleurodeles waltl. Next base: position 192,547,092 of record NC_090443.1, read on the forward strand.
CTTCCTAGACTTCTAAGGTGTACCAGGCAAAGATGTATGCAGAGGGGTCCAATTACTTGCGTGGCTCCTGCGCAGCACCAAACTACACACACCCATCACAATGATACCCGCAACCCTGATGCAAATAGTTACAAACCAAATAGAAATATACCAAGCGTTCTAGATCCACTACCAATCTTTAAATGACCCACCAAACATCGATCGCCTGCCAGTAATACACCATTTTCTGAACTTGGGTACATGAACTATCATTGAACCTTACAGGAAATCCAGAGAGCAGTATAAGGCGCTGGCAACAAAGACCCCGGGATTTGGATGGGATCCCCATCAAATTTTATAAGGCATATGAGTATCTGTTGGCCCCCAAACTGCTAGAACTATATCAAACTGCTTTAATGGAAGGCTGTATCCCAGCTTCAGAAAAATATTTTTTTTCTGGTATTGCTCTCACAGCCCGAAAGAGATCCCCTGGAATTATACTCATACGCTCACTGTCAATGCTGGGATCAGATTACAAGAGTTTGAGAAAAGTCATAGCAGGTAGGCTATACAAGCACATGCTGAGGTTAGTACGTCCCTACCAGAAAGGCTTTGTGCCAGGGAGCTGCACCACCCTCAAAATATGGTGCCTACATAGAGTGATGGAACTTTCTCCGTTCTGTTGGCCTTATGCTGCATGCATGGTACTTGACTTGGAGAAATCATTCAATACAGTAAATTGGAACTATTTAGTCTCTGTCCTTTCCAACTTCTGCATCTTAGGTAGGCTACACCGACGTATTCAGTTATTATATTCTGAACACACTGCTAGAGTAAAGATGGGCTAATGCATTTCCCAACCATTCCCAGTGAGCAGGGGAACATGGCACGGATGTCTCTTATCCCCCAGCTCTTCGCCCTGGTGATGGAGCCACTTGCATTAATACTTTGCCAATGTGGACGAGATTGGGCCATTCCACTGAATGGAGATACCCATGTTGTTTCGCTCTTTGCAGTCAATGTGTTAATTTATATTAGGGACATAGGACATCTTACAGGAATTCCGAGCAGCCTGTGGTTTGGTAGTAAATTGGGCCAAGTCCTGTTAATATCCCTTGCATCTCAATTGCCCTCCACAACAGTTAGTGGTGGATCACCAGCCTCTCTATTGGGAGCCTAACACATTCCGATACCTAGGAATACACATTTACCACAAAACACAGGACCTAATAGATTGTAATCCCACCAAGACTATCACATCATTGAGGCCCCAAATGGTTTTCTTGAGCACTTTACCTCTCACGGTCCAAGGCAGAGTATCTTTATTGAAAATTGTGATGCTCCCTTGCTTATTCCACTATTTTCACAATCTCCCAGTAAACATTCCTAGATCAACATTTCCTGCACTGCACTCCGTACTAGGGAGCTTCATTTGGAATAAAGGGAGGTGTAGGTTGGCCCTCCATAAAATACAATTGCCTTTGGACAAGGGAGGTTTATGAGTCCCAAATTTCGAGCATTATTATTTAGCAGCGCAGCTACAGTGGCCAGCATGATGGCTGGTGGGGTGCCTCACGGAGGAACTGGGACTTTTCGCTTCCGCACAACCATTGGATGTGGTTCAGAGAACTTTTCTGCCTCGTGCACGACCTCCATGGGATGCTAATAAATTGATGAGGGTGGCCTTGACAGCTTTCATTGCAGCCTGCAACTCATGTTGCAAATCCCCCAATACTCACTTGAAATGCTAATAGGCTATAATGCCTTGTTTGGTGACATGATAGGAAAGATTGGCATAGCGACGTGGGAGACTGCAGGAGTAAACACGCTTGGAGCCCTGTTCCAGGACGGAGTACTTCTACCCTTTGACAGTCTACACGAGGAGAGTTGGGTGCTGGGGGTTGCCAACTTATTACATGGTTTGTTCGTGCCCTGGCATTCACTACACATGACCCATTGTCTGTCACACGTAGTCGCTGGGAGGGAGGGATAGGTAGAGTATTCATGAAAAAAGAATGGGAAAGGATACTCATAATCCCCAGGAAAATGTCTTGAAATGCTAAGTTCCAGTATATACAGCATATTATCTTACACAGGGCTTATTTTACACTGGTTACAATCCACCAGATGTTTGGATCATCTGGGGACTGTCCCCGATGTCACCATACGGGAGCGGATTTGGCGTACATGTTTTGAAGTTGCCAGGCAGCCGCAGTAATATAAGGGGAAGTCACAAATGCGTTAGCTGAGGTGACTGGCCACAAATGTCTGTATGATTAAGGGTGCATTGCTGGGGCTATTCAAGAGCTCGGAAATTGCGAGCACCAAGAACTGCTTCCTTGACTTGGCGCTACTCATAGTTCGGAGGCTCATAGCTATGCACTGGAAGGCTCAGGCATTGCCAGATGTTCACTATTGGTGTGCAGCAACGCTAAACTGGGGAAAGGCGGAGATGGTGGCTGTGAATGAGAAGAGGCCGCGGTTTGCGCAAAGTCCCCATAGCGGCAGACTGGCAGACACTGCTACAGGATCTTCATGCCTACAAAGAGGAACTAAATGACTGAACCTGAATCAGATGTGCACTCAGTCCCGACCTTATATACCTGGTGGTGTGTCCCACTTCCCTCTATCCCCTCCACTCCTATGTCCTTCTCTCCTCCCTTCCCCCTTTACTCCCTCTAAACTCTCCTTCCCTCTCCTTCTTTCTTCCTCTCCTTCCCCTTCCGAGCGTGAAACCCTCCTCCGACTTCCTCCCTTATGGGTCTTCTCTGCCCCTTCACATGGAACTGCGCACAAGATATTGACCAATATGCATATCCCACTAGGGACCTACATGCCTATTTCCCATTGTATAATGCAAACCTCTTGACAGATAAGATAGCAACAAGATATTGCGGCACTCATGCCTACCACTTAATGTGCACTATAAATGTGATAATGTCCCTGTATGCCCCTTTTTTTTTTTTTTTTTACTATTTACAATGTTTAGATGAAATAACTAGGAACAATACTCCTGTTTGTTATACTTTGATGAAACAAATGTACAAGACATATAAATACACAACAGCTGTGTAAGTAATGTTATGATACTGCAACACTATCTCTGTGCAAGACATGATGATGAAAGTCAGTAAAATTGGTTAAAAATTATGTTTTCCAGGAAATTTAAAAGGTAGGTCTGGAGACATTAGAATTACTTAAACAAAAACATTTTTGCGCAGAAAAATCAAGCGTACGGAAACTGGTGGAGAATTATGGAATAGAAGTATGAAGAGTTAACAAACCCACATACATATCAGTGCTTTGAGAACTAACAGCCTAAAGCCTTAAATCAAAGTTCTCTCTAACTGCATAAACTCCAATTTGAACTTTGAGCTTAACAGGCCACTTTGATGGTTAGCCTACTCAATGTCTTAGAGGTCTGTCAAATTTGAATATTAACACCATCTTTCTTTTCATGAGGGTTGAAGGTTATTTGTCCCTCCTGTTTTTATACTGTCACAGACTGCTAATCATGAAGGAGAACTGGGGATTAATTCTGTTGTGTAATACCGAGTAACATTCTTAAAGTATAAGGATGATGCTTCAGAAAGGATTTATAAAAATGGACGTACGATTTAAATGAAAAGTATTGTCCTGGAATACTGTAGGTACTTGTGAATATTTAGAAAACTTAGATAATTCTCTTGAATATTTTTTTTTAATCGAACGTTCACATTATTTGTCTTCAGTAAATCTGGTATCTTCAACAACTAGCCCTTCAGAACTACTCAAATGATGAAGTTCTTGATTGAGAGGTTGACCAGTGGGTGGCTTACTATATTTATAGTGAACATCTCAATATATTAGGACCATGATTTATCTATGGGGCTCATGTTACTACGGGTTCCGTATTGTATATTTATTGGCCCTTCAAGAATCTTTGGTGAACCCCTACTGTGAAACATCAAGATTTCTTCCAAGGATGGTGATCTGTTCTATTTATATGAATTTATGACTTTACAATGCATGTAATTACCACACATGCCTTTTCCATGCAGCATGTCTTTCCCACGCATACCTTAACAATGCATGGTAATTATATGTAAGGTAAACCCCCAAAACCCATAGCTACATATAACCTACTGGCAGTCGCCAGTAGGTAGGTATAGGATCATGTTTCCATAGAAAAAGCGTTATTTGACTTGCCTATATCTTTGGCACCTTTCAACGAATCTTTGCAAAATTTTCCAAATAAAGTGGCCCCGGTGATTCTTGTTGAGCACATGAAGAATCGGGGAGATCCGTCAAGCAGGAGCCGAGAAAAAGGGGGCTAAAAAAACATTGGCCCTCATTATGAACACGGATGTAAAAACCGTCGTGTTCATGCTGGCGGTCAAAACACTGACCACCAGCGTCCCCGGATCCCCGCCGGCCATATTATGAACATTCCTGTGGGCCTGGCCGGGACATTGAAGGCAGCTCCACATGGAGCCGCCGCCAATGCCTCTGCGCGGCGGGTGCAGCTGCACCCGTCACGCAGATCATGCACGATGGGGCACTGCACCGGGGCCCCTGCACTGCCCATCCCAAGTGAATGGGCAGTGCAGGGGCCCCCAGGGGTGCCCCGGTGCACCCCTTCCGACAGCCTTTTTCCTGGCAGGGAAACCCGCCAGGGAAAGGCTGGAGGCTGAGGAAACATTATCTGGGGGCAGCACCGCTGCCCTGTATGATAATGTTTCCACGTCCGCCAGGCTGCCTGATGGAGGCAGCCTGGCGGTGAGTGAGGGCTGCCGATGGCGGACCTCATGGGGTTCTTTATGTGGCGGTGTGGCCCACCATGCCGGCTGGCGGTTTTACCCGCCACAGTCGGTATGGCGGGCCACACCGCCGTGTTCGTAATGAGGGCCATTGTGTTTCCCATGTTGATTCCCATAGGGCCTGTCAACATGTCTACAGCGCAAACCTCTGGACGGAATTACACCAAATTTGGTAGAAAGCTAGCTGCCGGTACACAGATTGTGCTTTTTGGTATTTGGTGTAAATCCGTTCAGTAGTTTCGGATATATCTAAGGGCAAATAAATTTGTATATCTCTGGCCACAAATAATTTGTAAACATTTGCAATTATTTGCGAATACCCATACAAAAAGAAGCTATGCAATTGGCTGACCACAACCTGACTAGAAAGTTGCAAATTGAAACTGAAAGTGGCAAAAGGGGTCAGGGTGAAGGTACCCTGACCCCAGGGTTGTGATATAGGTGTGTTTTAGGGGCAAATTATAGGTTTAATATAATTTTTTCGTTATTTCGCTTAGTATTCGCAAAAATTCACAAATGTTCCTGAATTTCCACAAATTATTCACAAAATAGTCACGATTATAGAAAAATGTGATAGAAAAACTACAGACTTATTCAAACACTAATTCATTCACTCATACATGCACTCAGAGGCTCAGGCACCCACTCATATAGTTACTCAAGCCACTCATGCGCCCACTCACACATCAACTGACAGAGACAGGCCTGTGGCCAACCTGCGCTGTGCATGGCCAAAGGCCATGTGTGGCGCGGGCTTGGGTGGTTATAAGGACTTGGCTGCAAGACCAAGCCTTGCAACCAACCCCGGCAGGGGTTGTAATAACATATAGTAATTACAGTTACTTTACATTAAAAAAACATAGAAATTGACTGAAAAAAACAAATGTTACAGGGACGTTCTGGTTAGGTTCAGAATTTACTCGTACAATACCATAGAAATTCAGGAGTAATAGTTAGATTTCTTTCAAGTAACTATAACTCATGCCCAAAGGTAACTATAACTTACACCTTCGCCATACACAGCTAATTAATCAACATATTGTCATTGATGAGATCTTGTATGGCATCTTTGATATCATTGCGCCGTTTGCAATAAAGTTATTGATAAGAAAACTGTGTTTAGCAAGGGCACGAGTTGTAGTTAGCTTAGGGCACGAGTTATAGTTACTTGAAAGGACTCTAATAATAACTGCTGAATTTCTAGTCTTGTACGAGTAAATTCAGAACCCAACTATAACATCCCTGTAGCCTTTGGTTTATATATATATATATATATATGTGTATATATATATATATATATACATATATATATATATATATATATATGTATATATATATATATATAAAATAATGTTGCACTCTCAGGAGCTGGTCACTGTCTTTTTTAATTTGCAATCACAGCCTCCAGTGCCACTTAACTGCACTGACGCGTTTCGACCTCCGTCTTTCTCAAAGTGGAATGTTGTAAATAGAATAAGTGTTTTTGGATTTTCTTATATCTTTGGCAACGTTTGACGAATCTTCAGGAAATTCACAAAAAGGTGTGCCCAAGAGTCTTGTTGTGCATGGGAAGTTTTGTGGAAATTCGTCAAGCGGGGGCCGAGATTAAAGGGGGTTAAAAAAAATGCATTTCCCATTTTAATTCCCATACAGATTTTAGAAACAACAACCTCCAACACTGCTGGAAGGAATTATCCAAAAATTGGTAGAAAGGTAGCTCTTGGTCCCGAAAGAGTGTGTTTTGTCATTTGGTGTAAATCCATTCGGTAGTTTTCGAAATATTAAAAGAAAACCAAATTTGGATATCTGGAGGCTCGAAGGCTTTGCAAATACTCCTGATCTTGTGTAGACACGAAGTGTTAGGAGACATTCTGAGAATCGTCTTTTGTCTAGTGTCAAAGACAAACGTTAAAAAACATGAAAAAGGGGCAGGGTACATTTACCCTAACCCCTTAGCTTTGGTGCATAGGTCCCCTAAGTTCCTCTCCCCCCGGCTTAAAAGTATTTATTTTTTAAATCACTGCAGAAATCGGGAAAGATTTGCGAATTTCACCATGGTTTAAAAAAAAAAAAAGCAAGCACTGTCTCCCTAGCTTGCTTTTGATTGTGCCCCCAGGTGGGCCAGGCCCCAGGAGCATGGTGGGCAAAATAGGAGGGGCAGATGGGGCCCCCCTCCTAGGGCTTATAGAAGAACCAGGGGCAACCACCTCCCTGGGGCTTTGTGCTAAAGATATGCAGGGGGCCCATTGTCCCCGCAGCCCAGGGATCACTGCCTTCCTGGGGATTATTGAATATTAATATGATGGGGGAGTCCTGTGGACCCCCCCAGGGCCCGGGGACCACCACCTTCTTGGGGCAATGTTGATAAAGTATGCGGGGGAGCTGTGAAGCTTCTCCATGCCCAGGGGACCACCACCTCCCCGGGGCAACATATAAATATAATAGTGAGGGTCCTGTGGATCCCCCTGGGACTGCCACCTCCCCAGGGCTATAATTTCGAAATATGCCGGGGGCGCATGGCCCCCCTGCACCCTGGGACCAACACCTCCCTAGGGCAAAATTTTAAAGATGAAAGGGGCTCCACAGCCCCCCTCGTGAAGCCATGCATGGCCCTAGGGACCGCCACCCCCTAGGGTTGGCTTCTGCCTCCCAAGATGCCCACCCTTGGGAGGTAGCTGTTTGCTTTTGCTTGGTGGGATCTGACAGCTTGAATTTCTGCGATTTTGTACATTTAAAATGTGAGCCTAAGTATAATATTCCTGTAACCTTTGTTTTTTTTAAGTGAATTTGTATGTTTTTTCAATTCTGTTTCCTAACTATAACGTCCCTGTAACCTTTGGTTATAGTTAGGAAAAAATGTATTAATTCTTTATATACAAACCCAAAAAAGCAATCACAGACATGGTTGTCTGCTGAGCCCAGGAGGCCACCACCCCTGTGATTGTAGCCATTCGCAGTGGGCCGCAAATTGCAATCTACCTCCTGAATATTAATGAGGTAGGTCCATTTGCGAGCCCGTGCAAATTGCTATATGAAACTCCTGGAGTTTCATACTTTCCAATAGCGATGACTTAATTGCGATTTGCAAAAAATCGCAATTTGGTAATCGCTATTGGAAAGAATGATACATCTGGCCCTTTGAGAAATAAAAAGTTATAGTTATAACTTAAATTGCTAATTTACGCACAACTAGCTAGAACTTACATTTTGAATTTATGCACCACCTTCAACTTACTGTAGGTTGTGCACCTCTGTACACATTCTTCTCGCAAGAATCTCCACACTATATCAACTATAACTCACTGTTTCTCCATGCACTGGTTATGCCCATGCATTTTATAAAACTTATAGCACAAGAGTGCAGTTGCTTTCTTTGGAATATTGTACATTAGAGTGGCATAGATTGGAGTGGTGTAGAGTAGCGTACAGTGCAGTTGCATAGCAGGGAATAGTTTACATTGGAGTTTTGTAGAGGGTAGTGGCATTAAGTAGAGTGGTGTACAGTAGAATAGCATACAGTGAAGTGACAAAGAGTTGAGTGGCATAGAATGGAGTGTGATACACTGTAATAGCTACAGTGGAGTTGCATAGAGTGGCGTAGATTGGAATATCATATAGTGGAGTGGTGAAAAGTGGAGTGGCATAGAGTGGAGTAGTAAGTGTACAGTTGTGCACAGTGTAATAGCATAGAGTGGAATAGCGTATAGTGGAGTTTTGTTGAGTGTAATGGGGTTGGCTAGAGTGGTGTACAATAGAATAGCATACAGTGAAGTGGCGAAGGGTGTAGTGGCATAGAATGGAGTGTGGTACAGTGTGATAGCTTACAGCCGAGTTGCATAGACTGCACTGGCATAGAGTGGAATGGCCTACAGTGGAATAAGGTATATAATAGTGACATACAGCAGAATAGCATACAATGGAGTTTCGTACAGTTGAGTGAAATAGTGTATAGTAGAAAAGTGTACAGCAGAGTGGCATAGAGTGGAATAGCATATACTGGAGTGGCGTACAGTGGAGTGGCATAGGCTGAAGTAGCATAGAGTGAAATGGCGAGAGTGGAGTTGTGTACAGTGGACTAGCGTAGAGTGGACTAGCGTACAGTGGAGTAGCATACAGTGGAGTGGCATATTGTGGAGTGAAGTAGATGTGTCATAGAATGGAGTGGCACAGAGTGGAGTGGCGCAGAGTGGAGTGACAGAGTAGAGTGGCATAGAGTGGAGTGGTGAGAGTGGAGTTGTGTACAGTGGAATAGTATAGAATGGAATAGCGTAGGATGGATTTGCGTAGTCTGAACTGTAGTAGAATGGAGTAGCCTAGAGTGGAGTGGCGTACAGTGGAGTCGGATAGAGTAGAGTGGTATAGAGTGGAGTGCCATACAGTGCAGTTGGAGTGGAATAGCTTATAGTGGAGTTTTGTTGAGTGTAATGGAGTTGGCTAGAGTGATGTACAGTAGAATAGCATACAGTGAAGTGGTGAAGGGAGTAGTTGTGTAGAATGGAGTGTGGTACAGTGTAATAGCTTACAGCCAAGTTACATAGAGTGCATTGGCATAGAGTGGAATGGCATACAGTGGTATGAGGTATATTATAGTGACATACAGCAGATCAGCATACAATGGAGTGTTGTGCAGTTGAGTGGCATAGAGTGAAATAGCATATAGTAGAAAAGTGTACAGCAGAGTGGCATAGAGGAGTGTCACAGGGTGAAGTAGCATAGAGTGGAATGGTGAGAGTGGAGTTTTGTACTGTGGAATAACATAGAGTAGGCTAGCATAGAGTGGAACAGTGTACAGTGGAGTGGCATACAGTGGAGTGGCATACAGTGGAGTGAAGTAGACAAGTGTCACAGAGTGGAGTGGCGTGGAATGACATTGAGTGGAGTAGGGCAGAGTGGAGTGGCGTACAAAGGAATAGCGTGTATCAATGGAGTTGCACAGAGTGGACTGCCATAGAGTGGGATAGCATAGAGTGGAGTGTTGTACAGTGGTGTTGGGTACAGTGTAATAGTGTAGAGTTGATTGGTGTATAGTGTAAGTGGCGTACAGTGTAGTGGCATAGACTGGAGTGTCGTACAGTAGAGCAGCATTCAGTGGAATACTTTAAAGTGGAATGGTGTACAGTGCAGTGGCATACATTGGAGTGTGGTAGAATGGACTGATATGCAGTGGAATATCATAAGAGTGGAGTGACATAGAGTGGAGTGGTGTAGAGTAGACTTGCATGCAGTGGAGTGAGGTACAGTGTAGAGTTTACTGGCAAAAAGTGTAGTGACATAGAAAGGAATTGCATATAGTGGCACAGAGTCACAATATAGTGTGTACTTGTTAAGCGCATGTTTACCCCTATCTTGAGACTCTTGGCGTTGTAATAACAGATGTTTTTGAGATTAACATCTGAAGTGGTGTTGAGTGGAGTATGGTACAATGGAGTAGCGTAGAGTGTAGTGACATAGAGCGAAGTGCCGTAGAATGGAGTGGTGTACAATGCAATACCATACAGTGGATTATCATAGAATGGAGTGGCATGTAGTGTAGTGGCATAGAGTGGAGTTATGTAGAGTGGAGTGGCATACATTGGAATAGCATATAGCGCAATGGTGTACAGTGAAGTGGCGTACAGAGCAATAGCGTAGTCTGTAGTGTTGTAGAGTGGAGTTACGTACAGTAGAATAGCGTACAGAGGCAGAGCATAGACTTGAGGGGCATACAGTGGAGTGGCGTTGTCTGATGTGTAATAAAATGGAGTGGCATAAAGTGTAATAGTATAGAGTGGAGTGGTGTAGAGTGGAGTGGCATTGAGTGGACCGGAGTAGAGTACAGTGGTGTACAGTGGATTAGTGTAGAGCAGAGTGGCGTATAGTGAAGTGAAGGATAGTTGAGCGACGAAGAGTATAATAGCGTAGTGAGGTGCCGTGGAGTATCAAAGAGTGAAATAGGGTAATTGCAGGAGATGTAGCATGAAAGTATATGAACAGATGCAGATGTAATGTATCTGGAATATACATTGTGAGGTGTAAATTATAATTTTTGGTAATATGTGTGAATAGTGTTAGCAGTGTTAATGTTATAAGTTTAAAGAAATATATTTATATATTGTGCTGCGTTATACTTCGGTACGTGTGCAGTATACAGTGGAATATGCAGATGAGAAGTCAGTATGAGCTTGTCTAATGGCTGTGTTTACCAAAGGTAAAAGGAAGCCATGTAGTTTTTAGCACAGTGTTGTTGCGTTCTGTGTTTCACAGTGTTTTGCGTTGCATGTTAGGTATAAGTAAGTAGTAGGTTTTATTGTTGTGCCCTACCTATTACCACCTTATTAAAGTGGCAATAGGTAGAGACTTTTTAAAAATAAATGTCTACACATTTTTCCAGCATTTTAGGGAGAACTGCACATTTTTGTGCGTATATACAGTAGATATGTTAAAAATATAAAATAAACTATGGTACACTATATTTATAAACTATATGGTAGTGGAGTGTATTTATCATTTTTTAACATGCTTACCGCAGTACACCATACATTTTTTCAATGCATAGAAATTTATAAAAAAATTTCCCTACCTATTAACTCTTGAATAAAGTGGTAACATGTAGGGGAAAAATATCAAACCTAATACCTACCCATATCTAAATCCTTAATGCAGAACATAGCCAAAGTGTACCCCAAAACACCCTGGCTGCATTTACCTTTTGAAAAGATATTCATTAGCCAATCACATAATGACTTTTGATCGCTATGTACTGCGGTACTCCTGTGAAATACCACAAAATTTCACAAACATACAGCACATACAGATATCACTAAGTTAAAGTAGCTCATATCTTAAACAATACATGACCTACTTACCTATAGTATCCAACAGGATCATCTGTGCACCATAATGCACCATAATGTGTAATCCTGCCAAATTTATTTGAAATCCGTTCAGCCCTTTTTGCACTAAACATAAGTACAAAGTCTATGGGAAATGCCTTGGTGCCCAAATGTTTTCTTTGAGTCTCCTTTATGAATCTCCACAAAACCTTGCTTTTTCCACCAGTATAGAAAGAGATATAGGTCTACAAAGTTTTGTGGAGATTCGTCAAACGGGCACAAACTTATTAATGGTGAAAAATCTGAGGAATTCCTATCTCTCCTAACCTTTAACGTATACTTATCTGAAAAAACAATAACTTGTGCTGTTAAGTAACTTTAGGACATGAGTTATAGTTTCTTAACACAAGTATAACTATAAGTATAACCATTGAATTTCTGTTTTTTTTTTTGAGTAAAGCGTGAACCTAACTATAACGTCCCCGTAACCTTTGTTTTTTTCCAGAGAATTTCTATGTTTTTTTTTTTTATGTAAAGTAATATATAAATACTGTATGTTAATACAACCACTGCTGCGTGTGGCCTTTGGTTGTGCGCGGTGGGAGTATTGAGTATTCCCCTCTGCTAAGATTTATATCAGGCCCTTAATAACAAACTGCTGAACAGATTTTCACCAAATTACAAAAAGCAAGCTTTCTGGACCAAAATCTAGCTTTCTGCCAAATTTAGTGTAATTTCATTCAGTGGTTCAAGCTGTAGTTGTGTTTATTTCCCTATGGAAAATTGCATGGGGAAAACACGTTTTGGGCCCCCAATTTTTCTTGGCCCTTGCTTAACGAATCACCCTGAAGCTTTCTACACACTGGCTGAAGTGAGTGGCAAACTAGTTTTGAAAACTGTGCCAAACTTATAGGCAAAACAAAACATGCTTTTCCTATGGAAACTAGGTCCTAACTATAACTACCTATTGGCCTTCTCCATATATATATATATATATATATATATATATATATATGAGAGAGTTGTCCTGAACAAAAGGGCACTCACAACTGGTCATTATGGAATGTAGCAAAGTCAGCAACTTACAGAGAATTTCTTTGGCATTTTCATTATTTCAGGCCTTCTATTTTCAAACATCTCTGGACACGTGTTTCTGGGTTAATCCCTTCATCAGCAGAGAGCAAACATTTCCTTCCTTTTTCAAAGGTCAACTGCATGGCTGCTCAGCAGATTTAATTGCAGGCACCTGATATCAGTTGAATACCAGTTTTGTCCCAGTGGACCTGAAGTGAGCTGCAAAGTGTATCCTGGTAAAGGTAGTCCTGCACATATGTCCACTTGAAGGCGTTTGCCAAAACGCGTAGACATTTGGTCAGGACAGCGTGATTGTAATTTTGTTCGGAACATTAAATTTTTATTATAATAAATAGCGGACAAATGATTTCCATTTGAGACGCTTTGGATATTTTCATCTACTTCTCAGCCAAATGCGATCCTTGGGACTTTGTGCAGCCGTCCGGTGATTTCATTTTGCACTGGGTTTTTTAACTATATATATATATATATATATATATATATATATATATATATATATATATATATATATATATATATATATAGGAAAGTACCATCTTTCTTGGCATGTTACCCCCATTTTTACCTATATGTCAGTATGTTTTTGCCTGCCTCACTGGGATCCTGCTGGTCAGGACCCCAGTGCTCATAGTTTATGGCCTAATGTGTGTGTCTGTATAGTGCTTGACTGTGTCACTGAGGCTCTGCTAATCAGAACCTCAGTGCTTATGCTCTCTCTGCTTTTAAATTTGTCACTATAATGATATATTATGACATATTGAAGCAATTCAGTACATGTCAAAAATAATACTAGATTATTAGAATTTCTCAAGACAATCCTTCATATTCAGAGTAGAACCCATGTGAATATAGACAAGAAGACTTCAAATCAAATCAAATCAAGCTTTATTCGGTCAATTAACCATCAAAGCATCACATACATTAAAAGAAAAATTTCATCTCATTTTATAATCTGTACAATGATTAAATAATTTTATTTAAAAAAACACATAAATAAATACATACATGTGATATCAAAGTATTCATCTAAAATCCTGCCTGGGCACGCTTCATGGGTCCTTGATTAAAATGGTGATCACGTATATGCCAAGCTGCCACTAAAAACTTGCGGACTGCTAAAATTAATTAATTTGATCTATGGCTTTTTTAAAACCCTTATTGCTATACTGCAATTTTTCAGCCCCATTTCCCAACAGGTTTTTCGAATCCATTTTGACTGTGGAAAAAAATATGTAGGGCAAAAAAAAAAAAAAAAAAAAAAAAAAAAACCATAAAATGTTCAGCTGTTTCCGGGGCACCGCCACAAGCCGGACATATATCTGAAGTAGTGATTGGCCCCCAGTTGCAAGTTAAAGACAACATTGGTAAGGACCCAAAACGGAATCTAGCACATAAACCTTTGCCCTATAAATCTAGTATAATATCTAAATAGGATTCATACTGCGGAAACCACTTAAAATCAATAAAAAGATTAGTTAATCGACCATGAGATTTACAACAAATATAATTGTTCCATACATTGGACCAGTAAGCTGATTTCAAAGCAGTTTTATGGGATTTCACTAATTTTTGGGGATTCTCCCAATAATCTCCGAACCCCAAGATACAAAACCAATTGGACACATATTTAATCCAAGGAATAATAGCTGCATTTGGTCTCTTTAGCAGGTCAAGCAATGATGCTTTGTATAAATCCAATTCAGGGTGGTCCAAATCCTTGTCCAATATAATAGAGGTCATAGGGAAATTAAATCAGCTACTTGGTTTAGCCCCAAATCAAGAAACATTGGGATCAGTGGTGTACTTCGGGGGCACGCTATCAAAGCCCTCGCAAAATTGTTTTCTCCCACAGTTATATTTGTATATACATAGCTTTTTTGGTTACTTTCAACCCTAAAAGCAAAACAACCACCGGTAGAAAGATAAAAGATAAGTAAAAATTAAGTTAAAAAGGAAATAAGAGGAAAAAAAAAGAACATCCTTTACGGCCTTAAAACACATAAAAACCAAACACCTAATCTCCTACTGACTGTCATTTAAATTAATCATGGGGTTTTGTTCCAGTCTAGGTGTGTGGTTAAAATTTGATGACTAAAACATTCCATTGTCAGTTTTTCATGTTGTCCTTATTTGGAAGTAAGTTCCGCATCAGCAACTTTCCCCAAGTGATTAATACGTACATGCCAGGCAGCTGTAATGTACTTACTAACCGCACAGGGCAAGGGGGGGGAACTTTCCCTCATCAGAATTCTTAAGGCAACAATACAATGTCTTACCCCCATATTTCTACACACTGGCCGTAACCACTTTCGACGCGCAATCAAATAGGCAGGACATAAAAACATAAAATGTACAATGGATTCTGGATTATGGGTACAGCTCGGACATAAATCAGATCTTGTAGTTGCACTCCACTTACTGCCATATGATTTGAGAGGCAGACAACCATATCTGAACTGGATATATAAACTCTTACTTAATGGGTCAAGAATTATATCCATAAAAGATTCAAAAGACGGATACCATTTAAAATCCAAAAATTGTGAGGTCAATCTGCCGTGAGTAGGGCACAGCAGATAGTTTTCCCTGACGTAAGTCCAGTATACAGTTTTCAAATGATTCTTCTGCTCCTTCCTTATACTTTCTGGATGACTCCATAGCTCACTAAGACCCAATTTGTGAAACCATTTAGAGATGTGATTAAACCAGGGAATGGTGAGTACATTTGGTCTATCCAAGATGTCTTGGATAGACTCCTTGTATGTAGATAACTCAGGGGTGGACCAAACACGGACCCAAAAAAGCAGAGGTCGTAGGGCAACTACATCTGTGATGCGTGAAAGGCCAAGGTCCCAGAACAATGGCAGCAGTGGGGTACTGCGAGGGCAGGCCAAAGTAGACCTCACAAAATTGTTTTCCCCCACTGCAAGCCTGCCAGTGTTTGAGGACCCCCAAATTTCTGCCCCATAGACCGCAGCACTTTGTGCCTTTGCTCTATAAATTTTAATAATTGGAGTAATCACTCTCTCAGAAGTAGACTTATGAAAACGAAGAATGGCTCCAGATGACTGTACCAGGCGAGCCAAACTTTTGTCGATTTGGGCCCCCCAATGCAGATTGTTGCTAATTCTCACCCCCAAGTAATCTATAGAGCTTACCAAACCTAGGGGCGTTCCATTGTAAAATATTGAATATCTCTTAGTGGGGCCACAACCCAAAGTCATGAGTTTAGTTTTGCTATGGTTAAGTTCCAGACCATAGTCACCGCAAAACAAACTGAACTTGTCCATGAGTACCTGGAGGCCCATAGGGGTTCTGGAGATCAAGAGAGAATCATCGGCAAATAACAAAATTGGAATTTTATGGTGATTCAAAGATGGGGCATCATTTTGACAATTGGACACGACTTGCACCACCTCATTGATGAACAGTGTAAATAGCGTTGGGGCAAGAACGCAACCCTGGCGCACTCCTCTCTTGATGTCTATTTTGTCTGTGAGTTCCCCCTGATTGCCCCATCTTACTTGTGCAAATGTTTTTTCATGTAATCTTTGGATTAAATGCACTAAGTTCCCTGGGATACCAATTTTGTACAATACTTCCCACAGTTTCTCTCTTGGGACAAGATCAAATGCAGATCTTAAGTCTACGAAAGCCACATAGAGTTTTTGCTTAGATAAGGTGACATACTTCCAGAACAGTAATGACAGCCTGAAAACTTGGTCCATAGTATTAGTTTTGGGCCGAAACCCAGCCTGTAAGGGAGATAAAATTTGCTGGTCTTGAATCCAGTCAGTAAGCCTCACTAAGACTTGTTTGGCAAACGTCTTCTGAAGGATATCAATAAGGCTAATTGGTCGATAATTTACAGGCAACCCTGTATCACCCTTTTTATAGATCGGTATTATTTCAGCACCATGCCAAGACTCTGGAATAGGGCTGCCAGCTGCTATGGCATTGGACAACAAATTGATATACCATGCCCATATCTTAGGTTCTGATTTGAACAAATCCCCTGGAATCTTATCCGGGCCAGGGGCTTTTGCTGGCCTCAGAGAATCAATAGCAGCTGTGGTTTCAGCTAAGGTAAAAACAATTCTCTCAGATGAGATCTTATTAGCAGCCCAACACTCGACATGTGCAGGGTCCTCCAGAGCTTGCTGTACAGGCAAAGCATAGATTTCAGAAAAGTAGGACACCCATCTTTCGGGCTGTATATGCAACCCAATATCATCCTTACCCCTATTCGAACTGGAGGTCAACAACCGCCAAAAAGAGCTATCATCTTTACTTTGGACTGCTGCAAGCAGTTTCTGCCATGTCTCATTCTCCCAGTCTCTTTTGGCTCGCTTCAGGGCATTAGCATACCTACAACGAGCCTCTTTAATAGCCGCATGCGTAGAATTTTTAACAGCCTCTTTTAAGGTGGATCTTGCTTGCGCACAATCCTGATTATACCAGTCCCTGCGAAGGGTGTCGGCGGGTCTCAATTTAAAGGAAGTTTCCTTATAGAAGATACCCTGAAGGGAATCGACCATCTTAGTGTGGATCGCCATAATAGGAATATCCGAGGATTCTTGATCTTCATAATCTACAAAGAGTTTTAAAAAAGATGAATAAATTTCCCCAATTAAGTACGGGTTACATTCAACCTTTGGCCAGCAGACCCTAGAGCGTCTATGGTTCAAATGAGGGAATGGAACATTAGTAATCCTTAAGTGCTGGACTCTTAAAAATGCATGATTAGTCAATACAAGACACAAAGGATTATGATCACTATCCAAGCGAGGTAAAATTTCCATATCAAGTGAACTTGACCATAGCCTAATGTCCAAAAGAATGTAATCAATAGTACTAAAGGAAAGCCCTCGCTTGAAAGTAATGGCTCGCTCTGAGTCAGATTTAGTGCGGCCATTGCATTCTCTCAGGCCATAGTTCAGGCAAAGGGAAGACATCTGGAATGCAACACAGGAAACAGGCGAAAGTACCATTTCTTTAGATTGGGGAATACCCCAATGTTCGTCCTCCTCAGTAGTCAGATTGCTAATGGAGTTGTCCAACACGAAAGAACAATTAAAATCACCTGCTATAATCAGAAAAACTGAAGGGTCCAAAACGTCTATGTAGTCCGTCAACTGGGAAAGAACAATTGAATCAGACCCACGGGGAACAGATCTAGCATAAATATTCAGAACTATCATTTTAAAGCCAGGACGGAATGTAAGTTGCACACCCAGCAGATCAAAGGAGTTAAACTTTATCACAGAGTGATCACATTCTAACTTATTGTTCAGTAAAATCATTAAACCTCCTATCTGTCTTCCAAATCCACCAGAGGCAGGTTGGGCAGCAGAGAAATAGGTTGTAAAGCCTTGTAAGGATAACTGTTCTTTAGTCCATGTCTCCTGGAAGAGACAGATATCTTGTTTGTTTACAAGGCTTACCCATTCCGGGTCATCCAGCTTTTGCTTGATTCCAGTTACATTCCAGGACATGATGTTAATTTTAGGAGGTGGAGATATTGACTTTGTTCTCATAGGTAGGGCAGGAGTCGAAATCCCTATAAATTGACACACATCATTTACTGTTTTTGGAAGCACTGTACAGGGGGCAGACAGTCAGTCCAATTCAGAGAGTGAGGGGGAAGGGTTCTCATATTTAGAAGTAACAGAATTAACTGGGGAGGGAATAGCCCCAGCTGCTATAATTCCAGATATACAACATTCTCTGGATAGCGGGGCCCCAGGCGGCTGACTGCTAAGTCTAAGATTCGATACCCTACCAATACATAGTGTGCGTGTCCGTGCATCAAAGGCCAGGAGATCTTTAGCTAGACTATAATCATTGAAGAGAATCGAGATGTAATCAAATTCTGACCCTAACTGGTTATGTCTGTGGGCCTCACATATATCAGACCGGATAACAGAGAGGCAATTCCTCTGTGAACTAATCCAGTGAATCACTTTGTTAATTAGTGAATCACTCGACTCTCTGTTACCCTGAGGTAGCTTTGGTACCCTAGTTAAATAGATAGTCGCGACTTCCCTCCTCCTTCTGGACCTTTGATTAGGGACGTGCGTCTGCAATAATGTCATATGATCAGGATTAGTGGCTGGAAGGGGACTAACACAGCAGCTTACTACCGAGGATGTTCCTCCTGGATTTAACTGAGAAGTTTTTGGACGTGAAATATCTATATCTCCCCGTCCAAAAATTGATCCACCCTTATTAACACCTGATTGAGACATTCACTCATATGCGGAAGACATGGATTGAGAAACAAACCTACCATTCCTGCCACATGTTGGGGAGTTATCATTAATACACCTAACGGTGTTGTGTGTAGAGGAAGATGTCATTTTGTCACCTATACTGAGGGGACTGGGTTTTGTGGAATCCATCAGAAGATCAGACGAGGGGACAGACTTATAGGGCACACTACAGTTACAACCAGACTTTTGACCCTGAAGTCCAGCAATTTTGTTCATCAAAGTTACCAATAGACTTTTAACATCATCTAATTTCAGAGAAATAATATCCAACTGGGAAACTTCATTATTGCCCATCTTTGCATCCAGAGAGTTTTTAACAGAACCTTCTTCGCATAAGGTCTGTAAGTAACCAGGACTTACAGGATTTGAAGCCAAAACCGAAAACCTATTTGAACAAGGAATGGTAATAGGGGGAGGGGACGCGCACCTCACATGGGGTGCATCTTCTTTGGCTAGATGACCATTTATCCCCACCAAGGGTGGTGAGGTTTCCGGAGGTAAAGGGGTTACACCCTGGGATTGAGGAAAAGGGTGTAAATCAGCTTTAACCTCTATTCTATGTGACTGGGTTTTTTTCTTGAAGAGATCTGGGATCTTTTTGGAAAGAGTGGTATCTGGTCTAGAAGGACCAACAACGGAAGGACTCCTCAATATAGCCTCAACCTCTTCAAACAGTGAATCAATTGCTTTGAATTGCTGTAATTTAGTGGTTGAAGATCCCTCCGTTTTCCCGGCAGAACGTTTCTTGGGTTTTTTAACCCTAGATTGGGATACTGCTACCTCATCGGCCTTCCTCTTCCCCATGTCGACTGACCGGTGGCCTAGTAAAGTAAGTAATTTCAACCACAATTATAGGAAGAAAATAGCCCAGCCCCAAAAGCCTACTATCAAGTACAAATGATGTTCTAAGGAAAGGAAGCCCCTATAAAATAAGAGGTAATAGAAAATTACACCACTAGCAACAGAGGCCTCTATACCAGAACTAAATATAAAAAGACCATAATTTTAGGGGGGTGGCCCAGCCCAGTCTCCTCCTGGCGATGACGGGCGCAAGACGGGCCCGCCCTTGGCCCGGGCTTTGCCCGGGCGCCGCCCGCGCGCGTCCCGTCTCCCCTGGTTGATGGCGTTCCCCGCGCAGCGGGAGCGCAAAGAAATGTTTAAAGGGCTCCTGCCCTATCAGCTGTCTCCCCTGGTTGATGGCGTTCCCCGCGCAGCGGGAGCACGAAGACATGTTTAAAGGGCTCCTGCCCTATCAGCTGTCTCCCCTGGTTGATGGCGTTCCCCGCGCAGCGGGAGCGCGAAGAAATGTTTAAAGGGCTCCTGCCCTATCAGCTGTCTCCCCTGGTTGATGGCGTTCCCCCAAGAGTAAGATGCTACAAGTCATGAAGTGAATATAAAAAGGATACAAGCATAAGTGTAGGAAAGTACCATCTTGCCTGGCATGTTACCCCCATATTTCACTGTATATATGTTGTTTTAGTTGTATGTGTCACTGGGACCCTGCCAGCCAGGGCCCCAGTGCTCATAAGTGTGCCCTGTATGTGTTACCTGTGTGATGACTGTAGGAGGCTGGACTGGCTTGTAGTGAGTACCAAGGGGTACTTGCACCTTGCACCAGGCCCAGTTATCCCTTATTAGTGTATAGGGTGTCTAGCAGCTTAGGCTGATAGATAATGGTAGCTTAGCAGAGCAGCTTAGGCTGAACTAGGAGACGTGTGAAGCTACTACAGTACCACTTAGTGTCATATGCACAATATCATAAGAAAACACAATACACAGTTATACTAAAAATAAAGGTACTTTATTTTTATGACAATATGCCAAAGTATCTTAGAGTGTACCCTCAGTGAGAGGATAGGAAATATACACAAGATATATATACACAATAGCAAAAATATGCAGTATAGTCTTAGAAAACAGTGCAAACAATGTATAGTTACAATAGGATGCAATGGGGAAACATAGGGATAGGGGCAACACAAACCATATACTCCAGAAGTGGAATGCGAACCACGAATGGACCCCAAACCTATGTGACCTTGTAGAGGGTCGCTGGGACTATTAGAAAATAGTGAGAGTTAGAAAAATAACCCTCCCCAAGACCCTGAAAAGTGAGTGCAAAGTGCACTAAAGTTCCCCTAAGGACAAAATAGTCGTGTTAGAGGGAAAATGCAAGGAAAACACAAATCAGCAATGCAACAACGATGGATTCCTGACTGAGGGTACCTGTGGAACAAGGGGACCAAGTCCAAAAGTCACAAGCAACTCGGAGATGGGCAGATGCCCAAGAAATGCCAGTGGTTGGTGTAAAGAAGCTCTTACTAGGCTGAAGAACTGTGAATACTGCAGGAACGACAAGGGCTAGAGACTTCCCCTTTGGAGGATGGATCCCCCACGCCTTGGAGAGTCGTGCAGAAGTGTTTTCCCGCCGGATGGACGCCAACAAGCCTTGCTACACGCAAATCGTGCGTTTGGCGTTTTTGGACGCTGCTGGGGCCCAGGAGGGACCAGGAGGTCGCAAATTGGACCTGAAGAGAGAGGGGACGTCGAGCAAGACAAAGAGCCCTCACTGAAGCAGGTAGCACCCGGAGAAGTGCCAGAAACAGGCACTACGAGGATGCGTGAAACGGTGCTCGCCGAAGTTGCACAAAGGAGTCCCACGTCGCCGGAGACCAACTTAGAAAGTCGTGCAATGCAGGTTAGAGTGCCGTGGACCCAGGCTTGGCTGTGCACGAAGGATTTCCGCCGGAAGTGCACAGGGGCCGGAGTAGCTTGCAAAGTCGCGGTTCCCAGCAATGCAGCCCAGCGAGGTGAGGCAAGGACTTACCTCCACCAAACTTGGGCTGAAGAGTCACTGGACTGTGGGGGTCACTTGGACGGTGTCGCTGGATTCGAGGGACCTCGCTCGTCGTGCTGAGAGGAGACCCAAGGGACCGGAAATGCAGCTTTTTGGTGCCTGCGGTTGCAGGGGGAAGATTCCGTCGACCCACGGGAGATTTCTTCGGAGCTTCTGGTGCAGAGAGGAGGCAGACTACCCCCACAGCATGCACAAGCAGGAAAACAGTTGAGAAGGCGGCAGGATCAGCGTTACAGAGTTGCAGTAGTCATCTTTGCTACTATGTTGCAGGTTTGCAGGCTTCCAGCGCGGTCAGCGGTCGATTCCTTATCAGAAGGTGAAGAGGGAGATGCAGAGGAACTCGGCTGAGCTCATGCATTCGTTATCTAAAGTTTCCCCAGAGACAGAGACCCTAAATAGCCAGAAAAGAGGGTTTGGCTACCTAGGAGAGAGGATAGGCTACTAACACCTGAAGGAGCCTATCAGCAGGAGTCTCTGACGTCACCTGGTGGCACTGGCCACTCAGAGCAGTCCAGTGTGCCAGCAGCACCTCTGTTTCCAAGATGGCAGAGGTCTGGAGCACACTGGAGGAGCTCTGGACACCTCCCAGGGGAGGTGCAGGTCAGGGGAGTGGTCACTCCCCTTTCCTTTGTCCAGTTTCGCGCCAGAGCAGGGGCTAAGGGGTCCCTGAACCGGTGTAGACTGGCTTATGCAGAATTGGGCACATCTGTGCCCAACAAAGCATTTCCAGAGGCTGGGGGAGGCTACTCCTCCCCTGCCTTCACACCATTTTCCAAAGGGAGAGGGTGTCACACCCTCTCTCAGAGGAAGTTCTTTGTTCTGCCATCCTGGGCCAGGCCTGGCTGGACCCCAGGAGGGCAGCTGCCTGTCTGAGGGGTTGGCAGCAGCAGCAGCTGCAGTGAAACTCCAGGAAGGGCAGTCTGGCAGTACCAGGGTCTGTGCTACAGACCACTGGGATCATGGAATTGTACCAACAATGCCAGGATGGCATAGAGGGGGCAATTCCATGATCATAGACATGTTACATGGCCATATTCGGAGTTACCATGGTGAAGCTACATATAGGTAGTACCTATATGTAGTGCACGCGTGTAATGGTGTCCCCGCACTCACAAAGTTCAGTGAATTGGCTCTGAACAATGTGGGGGCACCTTGGCTAGTGCCAGGGTGCCCTCACACTAAGTAACTTTGCACCTAACCTTTACCAGGTAAAGGTTAGACATATAGGTGACTTATAAGTTACTTAAGTGCAGTGTAAAATGGCTGTGAAATAACGTGGACGTTATTTCACTCAGGCTGCAGTGGCAGGCCTGTGTAAGAATTGTCAGAGCTCCCTATGGGTGGCAAAAGAAATGCTGCAGCCCATAGGGATCTCCTGGAACCCCAATACCCTGGGTACCTCAGTACCATATACTAGGGAATTATAAGGGTGTTCCAGTAAGCCAATGTGAATTGGTAAAAATGGTCACTAGCCTGTCAGTGACAATTTGAAAGTAATGAGAGAGCATAACCACTGAGGTTCTGGTTAGCAGAGCCTCAGTGAGACAGTTAGGCACCACACAGGGAACATATACATGCACACCTACGAGCACTGGGGCCCTGTGTGACAGGGTCCCAGTGACACATACATATAGGCCACAAACCTATGAGCACTGGGGTCCTGACCAGCAGGATCCCAGTGACACATAACAAACATACTGAAAACATAGTGTTTTCACTATGAGCACTGAGGCCTGGCTATCAGGATCCCAGTGAGACAGTGAAAACAGTGACAAACACCCTGACATACACTCACAAACAGGCCAAAAGTGGGGGTAACAAGGCTAGAAAGAGGCTACCTTCTCACACAACCCCCCCCCAAACGAAGGACAATAAGGCTAACCTTGGCCAGTTGAGACTTTATTGTCTAAGTGGTGATAAGTAGAGAGTAGCTCTGCAATAGACTGGTTACTCCCTTTATCATCCACTATATGGTTACTTCCCTGTGGGGATGTAAACCACCCTGTTTGAAGTTTTTTAGCTAAGCAACAATGTGAAGATGTATTTTCAGAGTTTCTATCAGTAAGTTTTAGTTTAGAGCAGTGGGAATTGTCCACTGAACCTATTTGTAGTGATGGAAATGCCAGACAGGGATGCTGTCTCAGAAAAGCCATAGCTGGGCAAAAACTTTGTCCATCTGGCTGGAAGAGAGAACAGGGATGCTGTTTCTCTTGAGTTGGAGCAGGGCAGGGATGCTGTCCTATGAGCTCCACACTAGGGCAGGGATGCTGTCCTAAGTGTTGTGAGGTAGTGCAGGGTTTCTGCACTAAAGTTTCTCTGGGAGGGTTGGAGGGATGCTCCATGTTAACTAAAATGGTGCTGTTTTTCTCACCAATGTTAGTTATCCCACAGAGAGGTACTTCCACCTCAGGGAGTCCAGCTTTGCCAGCTGATGATTCCCTTGGAACAGGTGCCACCCTAGGAGAGGTTTCTCCCACCACAGGAATAGTATCCTGAATGGTAGGGTGGTTAGGGGATACTGTGATACCCTTTTTACCTGTTGATGGAGAGGGATCCTGAGTTTTCAGGCCTTCTCTCCTTTGCTTTTTCATTTCACTTGAAATGAGAGGGAACAATTCCTCAGGGATGCCCAGCATGGCTGCATGGGCATAAAACTCTACATCAGCCCAACCTGAGGCCTCTAGGTCATTACCTAGGAGACAGTCTACAGGTAAGCTAGGTGATACCACCACCTGCTTAGGGCCAGTAACTCCACCCCAACTAAACTGAATTATAGCTAAGGGAAGAAACTTAGTGGAGTTATGGACATCAATAATCTTATACTGTTGTCCAATGATGTGTTGTTCAGGAGGCACTAGGTTTTCAGTCACCAAAGTGAAACTGGCACCTGTGTCCCTGTAGGCCAAGGCCTCAACACCATTTATTGAAACTGTCTGCCTGTACTTATCCATTGTAAGGGGACAAGCAGCCAGTGTGGCAAGGCCAATGCCACTAGGTGTGACAGAAACTGTCTTGGGACTGATTACATCAGTTTCCACTATGGACCCAAAAGTGAACCCAACTACACCCTTTGCTTGACTGTTGCCAGCAGTCCCACCACTAGTACCACTACTGCTAGGGGCACTAGAGCTTGATGTATTAGTGGTGGTAGGCTCAGGGGGTTTACCTGGACAGGACTTATCCCCTGGCCTATGGCCTCTGTTTTTACACACAAAGCACCAAGGCTTTTTAATGTGTGCAGGTTGGGAAGAAGAGGAAGAATTTGTTTTATCCCCACCCTCTGAAGAGTGTTTAAGATTTGAAGTGGGATCTTTGGTTTTACCCTTATCCCCATGCTTATCTTGAGATTTTTCACCATCTTTCTTCTTATTGCCATCTTTGTCACCCCCTGTATGAACTTTTCTGTTCACCCTTGTTCTGACCCATTTGTCTGCCTTCTTTCCCAATTCTTGGGGAGAGGTCAGATCAGAGTCTACCAGGTACTGGTGCAACAAATCAGACACACAATTATTAAGTATATGCTCTCTCAGGATTGTGTTATACAGGCTTTCATAATCAGTAACTTTACTGCCATGTAACCACCCCTCCAAGGCCTTCACTGCCTGGTCAATGAAATCAACCCAGTCTTGTGAAGACTCCTTTTTGGTCTCTCTGAACTTTATCCTGTACTGTTCAGTGGTTAAGCCATAACCATCCAGGAGTGCATTCTTAAGAACTTGGAAATTGTTAGCATCATTTTCTTTTACAGTAAGGAGCCTATCCCTACCTTTTCCAGTAAATGATATCCATAGGATAGCAGCCCACTGCTTTTGAGGGACATCCTGTACAGCACAGGCCCTCTCAAGTGCAGCAAACCACTTGTTAATGTCATCCCCCTCCTTGTAAGGGGGAACTATCTTATGCAGATTCCTGGAATCATGCTCTTTTGCAGGATGACTATGGGGAATACTGCTGCTGCCACCATGGGTATCTAAACCCATCTTCTGTCTTTCCCTCTCTATTTCTAAAGACTGTCTATCCAAATCCAGCTGTTGCTTCTTGAGCTTCAGTCTGGTTTGCTCCACTCTCAATCTATTGAGCTCCCTTTCTAACAATCTGTCATCAGGGTGGGTGGGAGGGACATTTCTAGATACAGAGGTGTGATGGGAATGAACAGAAGGAGACCTGTCCCTTACCAAGGGCACCCTAACAGCTTGGCTACCAGCATAATGTGAGAGCACATCATCAGTATGATGTGATTCAACCTCTGTACCAACTATGCTAGACTGTCTAGTAATGGGCAGGCTGAGAAGTTTCTTTCCTGAACCTTTTCCTGGGGGAGTCCCTGGATCAGATTGAGAACCATTAGCTACTTTTTCTACAGATTGGGCACTTATGGCCTTATCCTGTACTCTAAGCATATTAATTAACAGTTCTAAGGAAGGATTCTTCCCTACACTCAAACCTCTCTCTATGCAGAGACTCCTTGCTCCTTTCCAGCTAAGGTGATCATATGCAAGTTTGGACAGTTCAACTTTTTGGCCTGTGCCAGACATTTTTAGAGAGAGTTAAAGTGATAGACAAAGAGAAAAAAGTTTTCAGAACTTTTTGGAAAGACAGAAAAAAACTTTTTAAACTTTTAAGAACTTTTTGAAAGTTTAGAAGTACTTTTCAGCACTTAGAAAAGAGTGAAAAGAGGAAATGCAAAACTTTTTGGCTATGTGTATATACACTGACCTTGTTTTGTATATTTTTCTCTTATGAAAAGTACAATGACAAGAGTGGTAAGTAGTCTCAAAGCACTTATCCCACCACTGCACAACCAATGTAGGAGGCTGGACTGGCTTGTAGTGAGTACCAAGGGGTACTTGCACCTTGCACCAGGCCCAGTTATCCCTTATTAGTGTATAGGGTGTCTAGCAGCTTAGGCTGATAGATAATGGTAGCTTAGCAGAGCAGCTTAGGCTGAACTAGGAGACGTGTGAAGCTACTACAGTACCACTTAGTGTCATATGCACAATATCATAAGAAAACACAATACACAGTTATACTAAAAATAAAGGTACTTTATTTTTATGACAATATGCCAAAGTATCTTAGAGTGTACCCTCAGTGAGAGGATAGGAAATATACACAAGATATATATACACAATAGCAAAAATATGCAGTATAGTCTTAGAAAACAGTGCAAACAATGTATAGTTACAATAGGATGCAATGGGGAAACATAGGGATAGGGGCAACACAAACCATATACTCCAGAAGTGGAATGCGAACCACGAATGGACCCCAAACCTATGTGACCTTGTAGAGGGTCGCTGGGACTATTAGAAAATAGTGAGAGTTAGAAAAATAACCCTCCCCAAGACCCTGAAAAGTGAGTGCAAAGTGCACTAAAGTTCCCCTAAGGACAAAATAGTCGTGTTAGAGGGAAAATGCAAGGAAAACACAAATCAGCAATGCAACAACGATGGATTCCTGACTGAGGGTACCTGTGGAACAAGGGGACCAAGTCCAAAAGTCACAAGCAACTCGGAGATGGGCAGATGCCCAAGAAATGCCAGTGGTTGGTGCAAAGAAGCTCTTACTAGGCTGAAGAACTGTGAATACTGCAGGAACGACAAGGGCTAGAGACTTCCCCTTTGGAGGATGGATCCCCCACGCCTTGGAGAGTCGTGCAGAAGTGTTTTCCCGCCGGATGGACGCCAACAAGCCTTGCTACACGCAAATCGTGCGTTTGGCGTTTTTGGACGCTGCTGGGGCCCAGGAGGGACCAGGAGGTCGCAAATTGGACCTGAAGAGAGAGGGGACGTCGAGCAAGACAAAGAGCCCTCACTGAAGCAGGTAGCACCCGGAGAAGTGCCAGAAACAGGCACTACGAGGATGCGTGAAACGGTGCTCGCCGAAGTTGCACAAAGGAGTCCCACGTCGCCGGAGACCAACTTAGAAAGTCGTGCAATGCAGGTTAGAGTGCCGTGGACCCAGGCTTGGCTGTGCACGAAGGATTTCCGCCGGAAGTGCACAGGGGCCGGAGTAGCTTGCAAAGTCGCGGTTCCCAGCAATGCAGCCCAGCGAGGTGAGGCAAGGACTTACCTCCACCAAACTTGGGCTGAAGAGTCACTGGACTGTGGGGGTCACTTGGACGGTGTCGCTGGATTCGAGGGACCTCGCTCGTCGTGCTGAGAGGAGACCCAAGGGACCGGAAATGCAGCTTTTTGGTGCCTGCGGTTGCAGGGGGAAGATTCCGTCGACCCACGGGAGATTTCTTCGGAGCTTCTGGTGCAGAGAGGAGGCAGACTACCCCCACAGCATGCACAAGCAGGAAAACAGTTGAGAAGGCGGCAGGATCAGCGTTACAGAGTTGCAGTAGTCATCTTTGCTACTATGTTGCAGGTTTGCAGGCTTCCAGCGCGGTCAGCGGTCGATTCCTTATCAGAAGGTGAAGAGGGAGATGCAGAGGAACTCGGCTGAGCTCATGCATTCGTTATCTAAAGTTTCCCCAGAGACAGAGACCCTAAATAGCCAGAAAAGAGGGTTTGGCTACCTAGGAGAGAGGATAGGCTACTAACACCTGAAGGAGCCTATCAGCAGGAGTCCCTGACGTCACCTGGTGGCACTGGCCACTCAGAGCAGTCCAGTGTGCCAGCAGCACCTCTGTTTCCAAGATGGCAGAGGTCTGGAGCACACTGGAGGAGCTCTGGACACCTCCCAGGGGAGGTGCAGGTCAGGGGAGTGGTCACTCCCCTTTCCTTTGTCCAGTTTCGCGCCAGAGCAGGGGCTAAGGGGTCCCTGAACCGGTGTAGACTGGCTTATGCAGAATTGGGCACATCTGTGCCCAACAAAGCATTTCCAGAGGCTGGGGGAGGGTACTCCTCCCCTGCCTTCACACCATTTTCCAAAGGGAGAGGGTGTCACACCCTCTCTCAGAGGAAGTTCTTTGTTCTGCCATCCTGGGCCAGGCCTGGCTGGACCCCAGGAGGGCAGCTGCCTGTCTGAGGGGTTGGCAGCAGCAGCAGCTGCAGTGAAACTCCAGGAAGGGCAGTCTGGCAGTACCAGGGTCTGTGCTACAGACCACTGGGATCATGGAATTGTACCAACAATGCCAGGATGGCATAGAGGGGGCAATTCCATGATCATAGACATGTTACATGGCCATATTCGGAGTTACCATGGTGAAGCTACATATAGGTAGTACCTATATGTAGTGCACGCGTGTAATGGTGTCCCCGCACTCACAAAGTTCAGTGAATTGGCTCTGAACAATGTGGGGGCACCTTGGCTAGTGCCAGGGTGCCCTCACACTAAGTAACTTTGCACCTAACCTTTACCAGGTAAAGGTTAGACATATAGGTGACTTATAAGTTACTTAAGTGCAGTGTAAAATGGCTGTGAAATAACGTGGACGTTATTTCACTCAGGCTGCAGTGGCAGGCCTGTGTAAGAATTGTCAGAGCTCCCTATGGGTGGCAAAAGAAATGCTGCAGCCCATAGGGATCTCCTGGAACCCCAATACCCTGGGTACCTCAGTACCATATACTAGGGAATTATAAGGGTGTTCCAGTAAGCCAATGTGAATTGGTAAAAATGGTCACTAGCCTGTCAGTGACAATTTGAAAGTAATGAGAGAGCATAACCACTGAGGTTCTGGTTAGCAGAGCCTCAGTGAGACAGTTAGGCACCACACAGGGAACATATACATGCACACCTACGAGCACTGGGGCCCTGTGTGACAGGGTCCCAGTGACACATACATATAGGCCACAAACCTATGAGCACTGGGGTCCTGACCAGCAGGATCCCAGTGACATAACAAACATACTGAAAACATAGTGTTTTCACTATGAGCACTGAGGCCTGGCTATCAGGATCCCAGTGAGACAGTGAAAACAGTGACAAACACCCTGACATACACTCACAAACAGGCCAAAAGTGGGGGTAACAAGGCTAGAAAGAGGCTACCTTCTCACAATGACTAACTGTCTCACTGAGGCTCTGCTAACCAGAACCTCAGTGGTTATGCTCTCTCATTTCTTTCCAAATTGTCACTAACAGGCTAGTGACCAATTTCACCAATTTACATTGGCATACTGGAACACCCTTATAATTCCCTAGTATATGGTACTGAGGTACCCAGGGTATTGGGGTTCCAGGAGATCCCTATGGGCTGCAGCATTTCTTTTGCCACCCATAGGGAGCACTGATAATTCTTACACAGGCCTGCCATTGCAGCCTGAGTGAAATAACGTCCACGTTATTTCACAGCCATTTACCACTGCACTTAAGTAACTTATAAGTCACCTATATGTCTAACCTTTACCTGGTAAAGGTTGGGTGCTAAGTTACTTAGTGTGTGGGCACCCTGGCACTAGCCAAGGTGCCCCCACATTGTTCAGGGCAAATTCCCCGGACTTTGTGAGTGCGGGGACACCATTACACGTGCGCACTATACATATGTCACTATATATGTATAGCATCACAATGGTAACTCCGAACATGGCCATGTAACATGTCTAAGATCATGGAATTGTCACCCCAATGCCATTCTGGCATTGGGGAGACAATTCCATGATCCCCTGAGTCTCTAGCACAGACCCGGGTACTGCCAAACTACCTTTCCCGGGGTTTCACTGCAGCTGCTGCCAACCCCTCAGACAGGTTTCTGCCCTCCTGGGGTCCAGCCAGGCTTGGCCCAGGAAGACAGAACAAAGGACTTCCTCAGAGAGAGGGTGTTACACCCTCTCCCTTTGGAAAAAGGTGTCAGGGCTGGGGAGGAGTAGCCTCCCCCAGCCTCTGGAAATGCTTTGATGGGCCCAGATGGTGCCCATCTCTGCATAAGCCAGTCTACACCAGTTCAGGGATCCCCCAGCCCTGCTCTGGCGCAAAACTGGACAAAGGAAAGGGGAGTGACCACTCCCCTGACCTGCACCTCCCCTGGGAGGTGCCCAGAGTTCCCCCAGTGTGCTCCAGACCTCTGCCATCTTAGAAACAGAGGTGCTGCTGGCACACTGGACTGCTCTGAGTGGCCAGGGCCAGCAGGTGACGTCAGAGACTCCTTCTGATAGGCTCTTACCTGTGTTGCTAGCCTAACCTCCTTCCTAAGTAGCCAAACCTCCTTTTCTGGCTATTTAGGGTCTCTGCTTTGGGGAATTCTTTAGATAACGAATGCAAGAGCTCATCAGAGTTCCTCTGCATCTCTCTCTTCACCTTCTGCCAAGGAATCGACCGCTAACTGCTCTGGACGCCTGCAAAACTGCAACAAAGTAGCAAAGACGACTACTGCAACCTTGTATCGCTGATCCGGCCGCCTTCTTGACTGTTTTCCTGGTGGTGCATGCTGTGGGGGTAGTCTGCCTCCTCTCTGCACTAAAAGCTCCGAAGAAATCTCCCGTGGGTCGACGGAATCTTCTCCCTGCAACCGCAGGCACCAAAAGACTGCATCACCGGTCCTCTGGGTCCCCTCTCAGCACAACAAGTGTGGTCCCTGGAAATCAGCAACTCTGTCCAAGTGACTCCCACAGTCCAGTGACTCTTCAGTCCAAGTTTGGTGGAGGTAAGTCCTTGCCTCCCCACTCTAGACTGCATTGCTGGGTACCGCGTGATTTGCAGCTGCTCCGGCTCCTGTGCACTCTTCCAGGATTTCCTTTGTGCACAGCCAAGCCTGGGTCCCCGGCACTCTAACCTGCAGTGCACGACCTCCTGAGTTGTCCTCTGGCGTCGTGGGACCTTCTTTTGTGACTTTGGGTGAGCTCTGGTTCACTCTTCTTCGTAGTGCCTGTTCCGGCACTTCTGCGGGTGCTGCTTGCTTCTGAGTGGGCTCTTTGTCTTGCTGGATGCCCCCTCTGTCTCCTCACGCAATTGCCGACATCCTGGTCCCTCCTGGGCCACAGCAGCATCCAAAAAACCCTAACCGCGACCCTTGCAGCTAGCAAGGCTTGTTTGCAGTCTTTCTGCATGGAAACACCTCTGCAAGCTTCTTCACGACGTGGGACATCCATCCTCCAAAGGGGAAGTTCCTAGTCCTCTTCGTTCTTGCAGAATCCACAGCTTCTACCATCCGGTGGCAGCTTCTTTGCACCCACAGCTGGCATTTCCTGGGCATCTGCCCACTCCCGACTTGATCGTGACTCTTGGACTTGGTCCCCTTGTTCCACAGGTACTCTCGTCCGGAAATCCATCGTTGTTGCATTGCTGGTGTTGGTCTTCCTTGCAGAATTCCCCTATCACGACTTCTGTGCTCTCTGGGGAACTTAGGTGCACTTTGCACCCACTTTTCAGGGTCTTGGGGTGGGCTATTTTTCTAACCCTCACTGTTTTCTTACAGTCCCAGTGACCCTCTACAAACATAGGTTTGGGGTCCATTCGTGGTTCGCATTCCACTTCTCGAGTATATGGTTTGTGTTGCCCCTATACCTATGTGCTCTCATTGCAATCTATTGTGACTGTACATTGCTTGCACTGTTTTCTATTGCTATTACTGCATAATTTTGGTATTGTGTACATATATCTTGTGTATATTTGCTATCCTCATACTGAGGGTACTCACTGAGATACTTTTGGCATATTGTCATAAAAATAAAGTACCTTTATTTTTAATATATCTGTGTATTGTGTTTTCTTATGATATTGTGCATATGACACCAGTGGTATAGTAGGAGCTTCACATGTCTCCTAGTTCAGCCTAAGCTGCTCTGCTAAGCTACCCTTTTCTATCAGCCTAAGCTGCTAGACACCTCTTCTACACTAATAAGGGATAACTGGACCTGGTGCAGAGTGTAAGTACCCCTTGGTACCACTACAAACCAGGCCAGCCTCTTACAATAAGCAATGTCAGTTAGATTGTTGTCTCAGTACATGCATGATGGTGGTGACACATATCACCCCTCATTTTATCAGTCACCACAGTATGACCAGATATCCTAATCTTAATTCTGTAGACTTCTGTTAGATGTGCAGTGTCCGTATTCAGACCATGTGGGGCCTGTAGGGAAGTAGCCTCTTTCTAGCATGGTTAACCCCACTTTTGGCCTGTTTGTGAGTGTGTGTCGGTGTGTTTTTATTGTGTCACTGGGATCCTGCTAGCCAGGACCCCAGTGCTCATAGATAAAAACCTATATGTCAGTGTGTTTTGCCTGTCTCACTGGTATCCTTCTAGCCAGGACCCCAGTGCTCATAGTTTGTGGCCTAATGTGTATGCCTGTGTTGTGCCTAACTGTGTCATGAGGCTCGGCAAATCAGAACCTCAGTGCTTATGCTCTCTCTGCTTTTACATTTGGCACTGTAGGCCAGTGACTCCATTTAGCAATTTCAATGGGCACACTGGACCCCACTTATAAGTCCCTAGTATATGTTACCTAGGTACCCAGGGCATTGGGGTTCCAGGAGATCCATATGGGCTGCAGCTTTTCTTTTGCCACTCATAGGGAGCTCAGACAAACCCTTACACAGGACTGCCATGGCAGCCTGCGTGAAATAGTGCACACACTTTCACAGCCATTTTCACTGCACGTAAGTAACTTATAAGTCACCTGTATGTCTAACCTTCACTTGCTGAAGGTTAGGTGCAAAGTTACTAAGTGTGAGGGCACCCTTGCACTAGCAAAGGTGCCCCCACATAGTTCAGGGCCATTTCCCCAGATTCTGTGAGTGCGGGGACACCATTACACACGTGCACTACATATAGGTCAATATCTATATGTAGCTTCACAATGGTAACTCCAAATATGGCCATGTAAGGTGTCTAAGATCATGGAATTGTCCCCCCATACAGAATCTGGTATTGGGGAGCCAGTTCCATGCATCCTGGGGGCTCCATCATGGACCGCCAGTATTGCCAAACCAGCTTTCTGAGGCTTGCGCTGCAGCTACAGCTGCTGCCACCTCACAGACAGGGTTCTGCCCCCCTAGGGTCTGGGAAGCCCAGTCCCAGAAAGTCAGAACAAAGCATTTCCTCTGAGAGCAGGGTGTTACACCTTCTCCCTTTGGAAATAGGTGCTACAGGCTGGGGAGGAGAAGCCTCCCCCAGCCTCTGGAAATGCTTTGAAGGGCACAGGTGGTGCCCTCCTTGCATAAACCAGTCTACACCGGTTCAGGGACCCCTTCTCCCCTGCTCTGGTGGGAACTGGACAAAGGAAAGGGGACTGACCACTCCCCTGTCTATTACCACCCCAGGGGTGGTGTCCAGAGCTCCTCCAGTGTGTCCCAGACTTCAGCCATATTCCTTTGCAAGGTGTGGGGGCACTCTGGAGCGCTCTGAGTGGCCAGTGCCAGCAGGTGACGTCTGAGACCCCTCCTGATAGGTGCTTACCCGACTAGGTGGCCAATCCCCCTCTCAGGGCTATTTAGGGTCTCTCCTGTGGGCTTTTCTTCAGATAACAACATGCAAGAATTCACCAGAGTTGCTTTGCATCTCCCTCTTCGACTTCTGC
Organism: Pleurodeles waltl; assembly: GCF_031143425.1. NCBI lineage: Eukaryota > Metazoa > Chordata > Amphibia > Caudata > Salamandridae > Pleurodeles > Pleurodeles waltl. The sequence continues at coordinate 192,581,310 of NC_090443.1, forward strand.
CAAGGATTGACCGCTGACTCCTCCAGGATGCCTGCAAAACTGCAACAAAGTAGCAAGAAGACTGCCGGTGACATTGTAGCGCCTAATCCTGCCGGCTGTCTCGACTGTTTCCTGGTGGTGCATGCTCTGCGGGCTGTCTGCCTTCACCCTGCCCTGGAAGCCAAGAAGAAATCTCCTGTGGGTTGACGGAGTCTTCCCCCTGCTAACGCAGGCACCAAACTTCAGCTTCACCAGTCCTCTGGGTCCCCTCTCATTTTCACAAACGTGGTCCCTGGAACACAGGTGGTGGATCCAAGTGACCCCATCATTCCAGTGGTCCATCTGTCCAAATTTGGCAGAGGTAAGTCCTTGCCTCCCCTCACCAGACAGTAATCCTGTGTACTGCGTGAACTGCAGCTGCTAGGGCTTCTGTGCACTTTTGCAAGGAATCCTTTGTGCACAGCACAGCCCAGGTCCCCAGCACTCCGTCCTGCATTGCTCAACTCGCTGAGTTGACCACCGGCTTCGTGGGACCCTCCTTTGTAGTGTTGAGACAACCGCCATGCTCAGTTCTCTTGAACCTGTCTTCAAGTACTTCTGCGGGTGCTGCCTTCTTGTGCATGGGCTCTCTATGTTGCTGAGGGCCCCCTCTGTCTCCTCTTCTAAGTGGCGACTTCCTGATCCTTCCTGGGCCCGGGCAGCACCCTTTTTCTTTAACCGTGACCTTTGCAGCTAACAAGGCTTGTTTGCAGTCTTTCTCCAAAGAAACAACTCTGCATCCTCCAGCACGCCATGGGACATCTTCTGTGCAAAGGAGAAGTTCCTGGCACCTTCCGTTGTTGCAGAATCTTCAGCTTCTTCCACCCGAAGGCAGCCATTTTGCACCTTCATCTGGGGTTTAGTGGGCTCCTGCCCCCCCCCAGACACTTTCACGACTCTTGGACTTGGTCCCCTTCCTTTACAGGTCCTCAGGTCCAGGAATCCGTCTTCAGTGCTTTGCAGTCAGTTGTGGTCTTTGCAGAATCTCCTATCACGACTTTAGTGTGTTTCTGGGGAAGTAGGGTCACTTTACTCCTACTTTTCAGGGTCTTGGGGTGAGGTATCTTGGACACCCTTAGTGTTTTCTTACACTCCCAGCGACCCTCTACACACTAAACTGGGCGAGGAGTCCCTAAGTGGATCGCATTCCACTTTCTTAGTATATAGTTTGTGTTGCCCCTAGGCCTATTGCATTCTATTGTATTCTACAGTGTTTGCACTACTTTTCTAACTGTTTACTTACCTGATTTTGGTTTGTGTGTATATTTTGTGTATTTTACTTACCTCGTAAGGGAGTATTTCCTGTGAGATATTTTTGGCACATTATCACTAAAATAAAGTACCTTTATGTTTAGTAACTCTGAGTATTGTGATTCTTGTGATATAGTGCTATATGATATAATTGGTATAGTAGGAGCTTTGCATGTCTCCTAGTTCAGCCTAAGCTGCTCTGCTACAGCTACCTCTATCAGCCTAAGCTGCTCGAACACTACTAATCTACTAATAAGGGATAACTGGACCTGGCACAAGGTGTAAGTTCCCATCAGGTACCCACTATAAGCACTATAAGCAGGGCCAGCCTCCTACAGTGTGCGAGTCACTGAAAGCTATCCTTGTAGTGGCTAAATTGCACAGTGTAAAACTAGGAAATCTAGGATCAATCCCAGTGTGGGATCGTAGGCAAATACTTTGTCACAGAGACTTTTTTTTGTCCATTATCACATATCAGCGCACTTTCAAATGTAGGTGTTCACGATGTCCACTACACAAAAATCCTTTAGTGAGTTTAATTTAATAAACTGTAAAGTCGCTTTGTGCATAATGAGAATCTAGACCACATATTGGGTACTTATTACACATGACTGTCCTTATTTCACTGATAGCACTGTCATCACTGCGGGGCAGAAATGTTCTCAATTTCTATTTAAAATCTATCACTTTAAAAAAATAATTTTGGATGCATATTTACAGTCTGATGTCCTTGCAATGGTGGGGGGATTGCTTCAATGTTTGTATGCTAGGGCTGGCATATATTGGGGAAACTACATGTGCGTCCCATTCAGTGGTTGAAGTGCATTAAAAAAATCTCATTGTTGACTTGTGCCAGTGAAGATGTGAGGCAAGGTAATTTCTCTGGAATTTGCCAACTGTCGTTCCACCGCCCCGGCGGGGCCTCCCAGCTCGCCTTGACAACCCTAGCACCCACTGTTACAGTCCGAGGTTCCTCCTGTGAAGGGGCAGCCCGTGCCAGAGTCGAGTGAAATGGACAGCCACTCTTCTTCACCCACAGAAACCCGTCGCCATTTTATTAACACTCTCCCCCCCACATTCCACTTCCGATTCATTGCTGGCTTCACAAGTCTCATGAGAGTTTCACTGTCTGCAAACAGTGTGGTACAGAGTAAACTCTCTCCATAGAGTAAAAACTGTTTACAGTACCCACTTTTCTACTCATATCAACATAATTTCTCAATGAAGGTTCGGAACTGTGGAATGTTTGATGCAGATAAAGGCCATCCATAGTTGGTTATTCATGTTGGAAGAGATGCTGAGTACTTGGCTTTCTCTAGACACTTCTAAAAAGATTGAACACCGTGTGCTACAAGGGTTTTCCATATATCAGTGGTTGATTGTTTACATGAACTAGGCTAGCTATGAAGTGTATGGTATAGGGCCAATGTTGCACGTAACCCACACTTGCTACACCCAAGGGAGTTGTATTTGTGATGGCATTAATGATGTTTCATATTATTCTGAGCTGTTTTGTTCTATTGTGTACTTACTTTCAGGCAGCTAATGCCATACTATTTTATAGAGCAATGTCTGCAAACTAAGCTTGGATGATGTCATCAGTGATGTCATCAATGGCGTCATTTGAGATGTCATCACTGATGCCATAAATGTCATATAACATTTCATGAGTGATGTCATATGTGAGATCATAAGCAGTCCAAGCCCTGTTGACAAATCCCTGGCAGGCAACCAACTGTATATTGTGCACAGCCTTTGCCGTGTGCAGCGTAAGGTTGGCATTTGGGCCCTGGGGACCCCATACAAGAAAAAAGGGTCTGGGATCCACATGGGCCCCTCCCCGAACCTTTTTAGGCTTAGTGGATCCCATCCCCGGGGTAGTACTAATAAAAAAGGAGGGGCCACCATGTGGCCCCCTCCCCAAGCCTCATTAGGCCCTGGGGACCCCATCCCCCAGGGCTTTATGTATGAGAAAGGAGAGGGAGGCTGCATGGCCCCCTTCCATAAGCCTAAAAATGGCCCCAGGGACCCATTCCCCCAGGGCTGTGATTTTATTTTTTTAAAGCAAAGGGGTGCCCTGTAGCCCCCTTTCTGAGCCTGATTAGGCCCAGTGATCCCATCCCCGCGGCCCTATGTGTTTAAAAAGGGGAAAAGGGGGTGCCACATGACCCCATCTACCTGAGCCCGATTAACTATTTTTTTTATAGTTGGGGTGGGGGGGTCACATGGCCCCTTTTCTGAGCCTGTTACACCCCTGGGGACCCCATCACACATGGCTAAAGGGGCAGAGTTCCACATGGTCCCCTCCCTAAGCCTGTGATGGCCAATGGGGACCCCATCCCCCAGGGATATATATAGGCATTTATGGGATGGAAGTGAGAGTGTTTGACAGGACTGCAGGGGAGCCTGAAAGCCCCCACGGTCCTATGCAGCTCCCCACATCTTGCAGGAGCCAGCATTGCTGCGGTAAGCAGGTATCTGCTTTATATAGCAGCTCCCTGCTTGCAGGAGAAATGTTTTCATCTGTTTCCCTGCACACATATTTCACAGCTCTCACTTGCAGAAAGTGAAGTGTTTGCTCTGACTGGGCGAGAGTTGTCAAAGCTCCCATCAAAGTCATAGCAAACAGCTATGTCCCAGGACTGGGCATCCTGGGACATAGAACAAGCTGTCCCTCGAGGGTGGCGGTCCACAGGGCCATTTTTGGCTCTACGAGGGGGGCTGAATGCCCCCCCCTCCGTCGTTTAAATTGCCCCAGGGTGGTGGTGGACCTTGGAGTTGGAGGTCTATGACAGAACCCCGTTATTCTTTCATTTCAGACCAGGGAGGTGGTGGTCCCGGGGCTGTGGGAGGAGCACAGCCTCCCTGTGCGGCCCCCCTTCCAATGTTAAGTAGCCCCGTGAGGTGATGGTCCTTGGGGCTGCATGGGGCTGGGTAGCGCCCCCACATATCACTCTACATTGGCCCTGGGGAAGTTACAGTGCCTGAAGCTGCGGGGTGCTGGGCGCCCTGCATCCATTTTCTTAAAAGCCTTGGAAAGGTAGCGGTCCCTGGGGCTGTGTGGAGGCTCTCCCACATTCAAAATTTTCATCTGTTTCCCTGCCCACTGTCATTCGGGCAGGGAAACTTGTGAAACAATTGGTCCTGCATGCAGGGAGCTGGCTGGGACAGCATGGGCCTTCAGGGTCCCCCTGAGGTCCCCATCAATGCACACTTGTACCCTAGGTGGGGCCAAGGCACACAGACAGACAGTAGTGGCTCGACCCAAGGGATGGTGTCCCCAGGCCAAAATCAGCCTGGGATATGGGGCAGTCTGGCCCCTCCCCCTTTAAGTAATTGCTTGGGCCCCAAGGGATGGAGTCCCCAGGGCCAAAATCAACCCAAGAAGGGGGTCCACACAGTCCTCCTCCCCTAATAACACTTGGCAAAGCCACAGGGCTATGTGACCCCCCCATTTCAATCATTGGCCGGGTCCCGGGGATGGGGTCCGCAGGGCCAAAATCAGCCTAGGATGGGGGGGCATACGGCTCCTCTCCGCTTCTAATAATTAACCGAGGGACGGGGTCACCGGGCCAAAATCAGCCCGGGGGGGCATGCAGCCTCCACTCTCCCTTAAAATAATTGTTCTGTCCGCAGGAAATGCGGTGCTCAGGACAAAATCAGCCCAGGGAGGAGGGCCCTACTCTTCCCCCCTCTTTCATGAATTGCTCGGTTCTGGGGGATGGGGACCCTGGGGCCCAAATCGGGCAGGAATGGGGGCCCTATAGGAGGTTGGCTGCAGGGCCTGGCCGCAGGCCCTTTGGCCAACCCCCCCACGGACAGCCGAAGGCCATGTGTGGGTTGGGTGTTTATTGTGCACGGCCTAAGGCCACCCATGACCTGGGATTGGGTGCCTATTGGGGTTTGGCCGCAGGACCTGTGGCCAATCCCTGCGACGCACTGTCTTTGGCCTTCCGTGGCACAGGGTTGGGTGCTTATAGGGTAGAGGCCAGAGGGCCACTTTTTGGAAAATTTCATGAAGATTCGTCACATGGTGGTAAAGATAAAATCAAGGCAAAAAAATTTTTTTCTATGAAAACCAGGTCCTAACTATAACTACCTACTGGGATCCGCCAGTAGGTAATATATGGATTCATATATATATATATATATTCACTGAAAAACCATGCACAGTTTTACCATCAAAAACTTTACTGCAAATATTACATTGATATTATCAGTGATGTTATCAAAGATGTCATGAGTGTCATAATTAGTGGGTTAATTAGCAATGCATGGCGAGGGTGTGAGTTCTAGCTACCTTTGGGCACAAGCTATATTTACTTGAGGTAACTCTAACTATAACTGGTGAATTTCTATGGTTTTGTACATTTAAAATATGACTCTAACTATAACGTCCCTGTAACCTTTGTTTTTTTCACTGAACTTCCATTTTTTTTTACATATAGGCCCTCATTACGACACTGGCGGTAAATCCCACTTACTGCCGCGGTGACTGCCGGCAACATACCGCCGCAGTGGCGAATATCCGTTCTCCATATTATGACACACACACCAAACCAACAGAACACTGCCACATACACAAATCTGCCAGGCCAAAGGTCAGTGTTAAAGTGTCGGTACGAATACCCATACAGTTACGCCAACAATACATCGCCCACCACCTTATGACCCACGAATCACCACGGTGGACATTCAGTGGCTATAAACCATTGGCGGTACATACCGGCGCGGTCTCAATGGCCACCCAAATACAAAACAACTCCACACTGGCCAAAACGAAAATCACACACCAGACACTGATACACACACCGCACACACCCACAGCACTGTAAAACACTCACCCACAATACCTACAACCCTTTGCCAACACCAAAAGACTGCAAAAGCTAGCCATCTACATCACAGAGATAACTACACACACACACCACACCCACTCATACATCCGTTATACACCCCACATCCCACACCCCACCACATTACTCAACACCCTCTGCACAACACATACCACACAACACCCATGTCCCTACTAAGGCACCCCTATTTCACTGATGAGGAGTTGAAGGTCATGGTGGAGGAAATTGTCAAGGTAGAGCCACAGCTGTTTGGAGCACAGGTCCAGCAAATATCCATTGCCAGGAAGATGGAGCTATGGCAGAGGATCGTGGACAGAGTAAACGCTGTAGGCTACATCCAAAAACAAGGGACGACATCAGGAAGAGGTGGAACGACCTACGGGGGAAGGTATGTTCCATGGTGCAAGGCACCAGCTCACCATACAGAGGACTGGCGGTGGACCCCCACCTCCTCCCCACAAACTCACAGCATGGGAGGAACAAGTCTTGGCAAACTGCATTCTGAGGGACTCAGTGGAGTTGCCGGAGGTCTACACACTGGTGAGTCAATATTTACTACTTCTCAACCCCCACACCTGCATGCCATCTTACCCCGTCACCCTCACTCCCATCACTCCACTCCATCCCACACACTGCACCTACACATCTGACTAACCCCAATGCTAATCCCTGCATGCTATACCAATGCATGGTCAGCCCTCCCAGCCCTGCATGGACACATGCACAGCATGGAGAACTAACAATCGCACAATACATCACCATACACAAACAAAGGTGGTAGGGCAACAGCAATGATAGAGGGGAAGCTAGGGATGTACATTTTGTCACAGACATAAAGCATAATACATAACTTACATCCCCACAGGTGCCCCAGCCAATGTCAGCTGCGAGGAAGTGCCATGACTATCCAGTCCCCCAATAGAAGATGCCCCCAGTGATGACAGTAACTCTGGACTTCAGGATCTGGATCAAATACCTGGCCCATTAGGGACCACTGGTCAGTCAGCCACCCCAGCCCACTCACAGTCTACCACATAGCCTCCCCCATCAGTATCCAACACCACAGCACCCACCCAACGTCCCCACACCTTTGTCCCCAGGACACGTCAAACAGCAGTGTGCTCACCTGTACAGGGATCCCAGTCCACACCTCACCCCCAAGACAATAAGGGACCTGGGGTCAGTGGCAGTGGGCACACTGTTCAGGGGACAGAGGCATAGGGAAACTAGGACACTGGGAGGACCGCTGTGCGCCGGGGGAGGACAGGCCCAGGTAACCGACTCTCCAGGAGGCACTCACCAATGTCCTGGGGGCTTACCAACAATCCCAGTACAAGATGGGCCAGATCCTAACCAACATGCAGGAAAACAAGCTACTGCAGGAGGAACACCATTAGGAGATCAGGGAGGATTTGCAGGCCCTCAACACCACTGTGATCTCTATAGCAGAGGTGCTGGCAGATATGGCCAACATCATGAGGGAATGGACAGCACACCAGTGGGCCCCTACCACTAGCCAGTCAACTGACCATCCCTCCATGGCAGCAGCCCCTGCCACAGGACCCATAGGCCAAAGCACCCCTCCCCCTGCAGAAGGTGAACCACCCTGCAAACTTTCCCTAAGACCCAGACAGAAGCCAGAGACACTTGCCAAGACCAAGACCACCACCAGGCAATGAGACCCTCATGAATACCCCCCTTGTGTCCCACCCTGTCACCTTGTCCACTTTGAACTGCCTTTGCTCCCCTTCCTATGGCCTCTTGGACACTGGATCTATGCTACAAACAGACTGGAACAATACCCTGGACTTTCCTCACCCCATTCCATTGCACTTATCCGTCAATTATTTGCACTACAATAAACACCCTTGAACACAACTTGAGTGACAGTGTTGTATGTGATGAAAATGTGCAATTATGGAAACAGTCACATCATGAGAAAATGATCTGAACACTGTGATAGCATACAGTTAATGACTTGTAGCTGTCTGTAGTCATCACATCAGCACACTGTTATATCACCAACATCTGCAAAATGAGAAGCCATAGTTGACAGTAAGTTGAGATGCAAAGGAAGTGAATCCCATCCTGCTACAGCCACACAGATAAAATCAATAGTCAGAGGAATGGTCATTTACACTGTCTCACCTGTGTGTCATTGGAAGTATTGACGTTTAACTGATGTTCTGTTGTCCACGTCCTCATCCTCTGCCTCCTCATCCTCACTGTCCTCAGGGTCCACTGCTGCCACAGGGACATTTCCAGTCTCCTCCTCCTGCAGATAAGGCACATGTCGTCTGAGGGCCAGGTTATGCAACATGCAGCATGCCACTACTATCTGGCAGACCTTCTCGGGTGAGTAGCACAGGGATCCACCTGTCAGATGGAGGCAACTGAACCTGGCCTCCAGGAGGCCGAAAGTCCTTTCAATAATTCTTCTGGTTCGCCGATGTGCATCATTATAACAATTCTCAGCCCCTGTCCTGGCATTCCTCACAGGGGTCAGGAGACACAATAGGTTTGGTTAGCCAGAGTCACCTGCAAGTTTTGAGGGACAAACATTAGCCTTACACAATGGGATGGGGTTAACACTAGAAGGCATACACTGACATAGATTGGGTGGGGACTCAGGCTCACCTATTAGCCACACCGTCTTCCTCTGTAGTTGTGCCATCACATTTGGGATGCTGCTATTCCTCAAAATAAAGGCGTCGTGTACCAACCCAGGATACTTGGCAGTGACGTGGGAGATGTACTGGTCCACCAGGCACACCATCTACACATTGAGTGAGTGGAAACTCTTCCGATTCCTGAACACCTGTTGTAGGAGGCTGCCCTGGCTTATAGTGGGTACCTTGTGGTACTTAAACCCTGTGCCAGGTCCAGTTATCCCTTATTAGTAGAATAGAGGTGTTTCTAGCAGCTTAGGCTGATAGAAGGTAGCTATGACAAAGCAGCTTAGGCTGAACTAGGAGACATGCAAAGCTCCTACTATACCACTTATATCATATAGCACAATATCATAAGAAAACACAATACTCAGAGTAACTAAAAATAAAGGTACTTTATTTTTATGACAATATGCAACAAGTATCTCAGTGAGTACCCTCAGTTAGAAGGTAAGTAATATACACAAGTTATATGTATACAAACCCAAAACAGGTAAGTAATAGTAAGAAAAGTAATGCAAACAGTGTAGAATTACAATAGGTTGCAATAGGTGAACATAGGTCTAGGGGCAACACAAATGATACACTCCAAAAGTGGAATGCGAATCACAAATGGAGCCCAGACCTATGGGAGCGTGTAGAGGGTCACTGGGACTGTAAGAAAACAGTCAGGGTGTCCAAGATACCCCACCCCAAGACCCTGAAAAGTAGGAGTAAAGTACCCCTACTACCCCAATAGGACACAATAGTCATGATAGGGGGATTCTGCAAGAACCACAAACACCAGCAAAGCACTGAAGATGGATTCCTGGACCTGAGGACCTGCAAGACAAGGGGACCAAGTCCAAGAGTCGCGATAGTGTCCATAGGAGGCAGGAGCCCAGGAAACCCCGGATGAAGGTGCAAGAAGGCTGCCTCTGGGTGGAAGAAGCCAAGGATTCTGCAACAACGAAAAGGGCTAGGAACTTCTCCTTTGGATGGAAGATGTCCCACGGCGTGCTGGAGGTTGCAGAAGTGTTTCCACGCAGAAATACCGCAAACAAGCCTTGCTAGCTGCAAGGGTCGCGGTAGAGGTTTTTGGGTGCTGCTGGGGCCCAGGAAGGACCAGGATGTCGCCACTTGGAGGAGGATACAGAGGGGGCGCTCAGCAACTCTGAGAGCCCCCACAGAAGCAGGCAGCACCTGCAGAAATACCGGAGCAGGCACTTAGACGATTTGTGAACCGTAGTCCACTCAGAGTCACAAAGGAGGGTCCCACGACGTCGGAGTCCAACTCAGAGGGTTGAGCACTGCAGGACGGAGTGCTGGGGACCCAGGCTAGGCTGTGAACAAAGGAATCCTTGGAGAAGTGCACAGAAGCCGGAGCAGCTGCAAATCACGTAGTACACAGGTTTGCAGTCTAGCGTGGGGAGGCAAGGACTTACCTCCACCAAACTTGGACTGAAGGATCACCGGACTGTGGGGGTCCAGGGACCACGCTCGTCAGGATGAGAGGGGACCCAGAGGACCGGTGATGCAGTCTTTTGGTGCCTGCGTTAGCTGGGGGAATATTCTGTCTACCCACAGGAGATTTCTTCTTGGCTTCCAGTGCAGGGTGAAGGCAAACAGCCCTCAGAGCATGCACCCCCAGGAAACAGTCGAGAAAGCCGGCATGATGAGGCGCTACAATGTTGCTGGTAGTCGTCTTGCTACTTTGTTGCGGTTTTGCAGGCGTTCTGGAGCAGTCAGCGGTCAATCCTTGCCAGAAGTCGAAGAGAGAAGTGCAGAGGAGCTCTGGTGAGCTCTTGCATTCGTTATCTGAAGAATACCCCAGAGGAGAGACCCTAAATAGCCAGAAAAGGACGTTTGGCTACCAAGAAAGGAGGATTGGCTACCTCGAGAGGTAAGAGCCTATCAGAGGGGGTCTCTGACGTCTCCTGCTGGCACTGGCCACTCAGAGCAGTCCAGTGTGCCCCCAACACCTCTGAATCCAAGATGGCAGAGGTCTGGGACACACTGGAGGAGCTCTGGGCACCTCCCCTGGGAGATACTGGTCAGGGGAGTGGTCACTCCCCTTTCCTTTGTCCAGTTTCGCGCCAGAGCAGGGCTAGGGGATCCCAGAACCGGTGTAGACTGGCCTTTGCAGAGATGGGCAAGCATTTCCAGAGACTCGGGGAGGCTACTCTTCCCCAGCCCTTCACACCTATTCCCAAAGGGAGAGGGTGTAACACCCTATCTCAGAGGAAATCTTTTGTTCTGCCTTCCTGGGCCAGGGCTGCCCAGACCCCAGGAGGGCAGAATCCTGTCTGAGGGGTTGGCAGCAGCAGCAGCTGCAGTGGAAACCCCGCAAAGGCAGTTTGGCAGTACTCGGGTTCTGTGCTGGAGACCCGGGGATCATGGAATTGTCCCCCCAATACCAGAATGGTATTGGGGTGAAAATTTAATGATCCTAGACATGTTACATGGCCATGTTCGTAGTTACCATTGTGATGCTATACATAGGTAGTGACCTATGTATAGTGCACACGTGTAATGGTGTCCCCGCACTCACAAATTCCGGGGAATTTGTCCTGAATTAAGTGGGAGCACCTTGGATAGTGCCAGGGTGCCCACACACTAAGTAACTTGGCACCCAACATTCACCAAGTGAGGGTTAGACATGTAGGTGACTTTTAAGTTACCTATGTGCAGTGAAAAATGGCTGTGAAATAACTTGGACGTTGTTTCACTCAGGCTGCAGTGGCAGGCCTGTGTAAGAATTGTCTGAGCTCCCTATGGGTGGCAAAAGAAATGCTGCAGCCGATAGGGATCTCCTGGAACCCCAATACCCCGGGTACCTAGGTACCATATACAAGGGAATTATATGGGTGTACCAGTGTGCCAATGAGTATTGGTAAATTTAGTAACTAGCCTGTAGTGACAAATTTAGAAAGCAGAGAGAGCATAAACACTTAGGTTCTGGTTAGCAGAGCCTCAGTGATACAGTTAGGCACCACACAGGGAACACATACAGGGCACATACTATGAGCACTGGGGTCCTGCCTAGCAGAATTCCAGTGACACAAGGGCTAAAACAAACATACATACAGTGAAAATGGGGGTAACATGCCAGGCAAGATGGTACTTTCCTACACCTGATCATTCTGACGCAGAGGGGGGACAAACGCAATAACTGTACCGTCATTCACCCCAATAATGTTAGATATATGTCCCATTGCATAGAATCCAGCCTTCACAGTGGCCAAATCTTCCCCCTGGGGGGAAGCAATGTAGCTACACGTTTTTGACCATGGCAGACAACACCCTTACCAGCACGATTGAGAACACTGGCTGTGACATTCCTGCTGCCAAGCCCACTGTCACTTGAAAGAACCAGTTGCCAGGAAATGGAGCACTGATGGAACCTGCACGATAGTGGGGATCCCAGTGGGATGATGGATAGCTGATATCAGATCAGGCTCCAATTGGGCACCCAGCTCTGTAATTGTGGCCCTGTCCAGTTGATAGGTGAGTATTATGTGCCTGTCCTCCAGTGTAGCCAAGTCTACAAGGGGTCTGTACACAGGGGCTTGTCTTCTCCTATCCATCCACAGTAGTAGGTATTTAAGGGACACGAGTGAATAGGCTGTCAAAATTTGAACAATGTAACCACCACATCAGTGTACATGGAGCTGTGTTTGGGCTATGGGAATGGCAATGTATGTCTATTTATTGATTATCTAAATGTTGTCCACCACCATAAAATGGCGAACACCTGTCCTGTATGTAGGGACAGGTGGAAGTGAGGTAACTCCGCCGACATTGGGCGTTGTGGCGGAAGGCGGTCTTGCACCACCGTGCAATTCCTCATTGGTTAATATGGGGTTCTATGGAGTACAGTCGCAAATGGAGATCACTGGCGGCGGTGACGGTGTACACCGCTGCGGGCGTGACCGCCATTTTCTATCTAAAACCTCACTTGATTCCTGACTTTCCACAGGACAACACCTACATTGCGTGTGCTGCTGTCACCTGTGTCTGGAACCTACCATGGCCCATGTGACAGAGAAAAGGGCCCTTGCCTTCACTTCGTAAGAGTTGGAGCGCTTGGCGGCTGAGGTCCTACCCCAGGATGGACAGCTGTATGGGCTTTCAGACCAGCAGGTGAGTGCACCTTGGGCACGATGCATGTGGCAAGGTTGCATGGAGATGTGTGTGCAAGCATAGTGTCATTTGGGGGGTGTGGTATGTCTGGTGGTATTGTACATGGTGGGCGCCGGGCGGTGTGTGTGTCAGTGGAGATGGAAATGGGATTTGTGGGCCATGTGTGACAGGCTGGATTGTATGTTTAATGGTGTCCTCCTGTCTGTATTACCTCTGCAGGTAAGCGCTCATCAGAAGAAGGGATTGTGGCATGTCATCGCCAAGGACGTGCGGACCCTGAGGGTCTACAGCAGGTGGAGCACCCACTGTAGAAAAGGTGGGAGGACCTGAGACACTGGGCACAGAAGACCACGAAGGCCCAGCTGGGGATGGCCTACCAACGAGGAAGGGGTGCCCATCGGAACCTGATTCCCCCCCCCCATGGCCCGCATACTGGCAGTGGCCAACCCACAGCTGGATGGGCGCTTGAGGGCATCACAGCAGCCACAAGGGGGTGAGTACAGTGGGCGTTACAACAATAATTGGTAGGTGCCATAGGATCCAGGTGGTGGGTGTGAGTTAGTGGGTGCCCCTTAATGCCAGCTCAGACATTGCAGTGTGATCCAGCTCAAGGGTAATGGGTGTATAGCAAAATCAGGTAACCTAGCGAGCTTGCATTCCATGTCAGACAGGGCTTAGTGGGTCCCAGGAGGGTTTCAGTTGGCGGTGGTTGGCCTTCATCTTGGTGTGGCCTCTAGCCAATTGAATGCCAGTGTGGTGCATAGTGTTCAATCCTGATCCCTGTGTGTGATGGTAATGTGCATGCCAACTGTGGTTTTGGTACTGTTATTGACCCAGTGCTCCCTTTCCCTCTCTTCCCCCCTTTTTTTTCTGCCATCCTGTCCATGTGTGCATTAGCACCATCTGGCGGAGGAGGAGGGGCACCGGCGACAGAGGGAGCTGCATCCCACAGGACCCAGGAGGCAGAGTCCACCAACGCCGAGGGAACCAGTGGGACAGAGGGCGAGGGAAGCACCACGGCAGAGACAGGAGGTGACAACTCTGACTCAGATTCCTCCTCCAATGGAAGCTCCTTGGAGGTGGCAGACACCTCTGGAACGACCCTAGCTCCAGGTACAGCCGCCACCCCCATACCAGCACCGCCCTCCCAGTAGCCCCTCACCGAGTTTCCCGTGCCCGGTCACCCAGGAAGGTGGGCATCTCCTTTGCCCCAGGTATCTCAGGCCATGCCCCAGTGAGCCCTGCTGCCCTGAGTAAGGAGGCTATTGACCTCCTGAAATCCATCTCTGTAGGGCAGTCAACCATTGTGAATGCCATCCAGGGGCTGGCATCCAAGATGCAGCAATGCAATGCATTCCTGGAGGGCATCTACGGTGGATTGGCGGCCCAACAGAGATTGTTTCAGGCTCTGGCCTCCTCTCTGATGGCAGCATATTGTCCCTGTTCCTACTGTCCCCCATCCAACTACCACTTCCCAATCCCAGTCTCCTCCACCCCAACCCATCCCACGCACACATACAGACAAGCATGAACACAAAACATCACACAAGAGAGGCACAGACAAACACAGGCAACACTTCAGGCCGCAGGCACTTACACAGACAACAGACAGTTGCACACACAACAGCATCCACTGCCTCCACTTTCTCTCCCTCCTCCTCCCTCACAGTCACATCCATACTCACCTGCATGCACTGCTTCAACAGCCACCACCACCAACACCACACCAAGTAGCACACACACCTCACTAGCAGACACTTCCACAATATCCATCCACGCATCCCCTGTGTCCTCTCCCACCCTGTCTGTCCCCCTCCTAACGGACACAAACACACACACTCAGACACCCAACAACCATCCACCTCACATCAGCACACTGCCCATGCACCTGCACCCAAGTGCAGAAGACATACTCCTCCACCAACCACTCACTTAACCTCCACTCCCATCCCTCCTCCCTCATCCCGTCCCACCGTCCCTAAGAAGCTTTTCCTTGCCCAAATTGACCTCTTCCCTCCCCCCGTCCTGCCTGCAAGACTAGGGTCACAACGACCCAGCCCAGCACCTCAGCCAAACAGTCCACCGGGAAAGTGGAGGCACCTCCTAGTCGTGGTGGCAAGATAGTGAAGGATCCCACTCCACCAGCCAGGAAAGGGAAGGATCCCACTTCACCAGCCAGGAAAGGGGAGGATCCCACTCCACCAGCCAGGAAATGGAAGGTTCCCACTCCACCAGCTAGGAAAGGAAGGTTCTCACTTAACCACCATTGAAAGGAGATGTTCCCACTCAACCACCTATGAAAGGAGAGGTTCCCACTCAACCACCAATGAAAGGAGAGGTTCCTACTCAACCACCAACAAGAGGCAAGAAGCTATCACCTCCAGCTGAGACACAGCAGCCCTCACCTCCAGCAGAGGCTGTCCAGGAAACACCTCCCCCAGCAGACACACAACAGCCCTCACCTCTAGCAGAGTCTGCCCAGGAGACACCTCCCCCAGCAGAGACAGAGCAGCCCTCACCTCAGAGGGCATGTAGGCCACCTTCCAGGGACTGTTGTGCATGGAGCCCCCTCCAGAAGCAGTGGGCAAGTTCCCCACCTCAGAGACTGTGACCTTGTACTCCCCAGCATTGACAAATGGGCATGGAGCCCCCTCCAGAACCAGTGGGCAAGTTCCCCACCTCAGATACTATGACTTTGTGTAGGAAAGTACCATCTTTCTTGGCATGTTACCCCCATTTTTACCTGTATATCAGTTGCTTTTGCCTGTCTCACTGGGATCCTGTTGGTCAGGACCCCAGTGCTCATAGTTTATGGCTTAATGTGTGTGTTTGTATAGTGCTTAACTTTGTCACTGAGGCTCTGCTAATCAGAACCTCAGTGCTTATGCTCTCTCTTCTTTTAAATTTGTCACTATAGGCTAGTGACCTCATTTACCAATTTCAATTGGCACACTGGACCCCCCCCCCTTATAAGTCCCTAGTATATGGTATCTAGGTACCCAGGGCATTGGGGTTCCAGGAGATCCTTACGGGCTGCAGCATTTCTTTTGCCACCCATAAGGAGCTCAGACAAACCCTTTCACAGGACTGCCACTGCAGCCTGCGTGAAATAACACACATGTTATTTCACAGCCATTTTCACTGCACTTAAGTAACTTATAAGTCACCTATATGTTTAACCTTCATTTGCTGAAGGTTAGGTGCAAAGTTACTAAGGGGGTCATTCTAACTCTGACGGGCGGCGGAGCCCGCCCGCCAGAGTTCCCCCCTCCAGAACACCGCTCCGCGGTCATAAGACCGCTGCGGTGATTCTGGGTTTCCCACTGGGCTGGCGGGCGACCGCCAAAAGGCCGCCCGCCAGCCCAGTGGGAAACACCCTTCCCACGAGGAAGCCGGCTCCGAATGGAGCCGGCGGAGTGGGAAGGTGCGACGGGTGCAGTTGCACCCGTCGCGAATTTCACTGTCTGCAATGCAGACAGTGAAATTCAAAGTGGGGCCCGCTTACGGGGGCCCCTGCAGTGCCCATGCCATTGGCATGGGCACTGCAGGGGCCCCCAGGGGCCCCACGACACCCCATACCGCCATCCTGTTCCTGGCGGGCGAACCGCCAGGAACAGGATGGCGGTATGGGGTGTCTGAATCCCCATGGCGGCGCAGCGAGCTGCGCCGCCATGGAGGATTCAGAAGGGCAGCGGAAAACCGGCGGGAGACCGCCGGTTTTCCTCTTCTGACCGCGGCCAAACCGCCGCGGTCAGAATGCCCTGCGGGGCACCGCCAGCCTGTTGGCGGTGCTCCCCGCCGGGGTCAGAATCACCCCCTAAGTGTGAGGGTGCCCTTGTACTAGCAACGACGCCCCCACATAGTTCAGGGCCATTTCCCAGGACTTTGTGACTGCGGGGAAGCCATTACACACATGCACTACATATAGGCCAATACCTATATGTAGCTTCACAATGGTATCTCCGAATATGGCCATGTAAGGTGTCTAAGATCATGGAATTGTCCCCCCATTCCAAGTCTGGTATTGGGGAGCCAATTCCATGCATCTTGGGGTCTCCACTATGGACCCCGAGTACTGCCAAACCAGCTCTCTGAGGCTTGCACTGCAGCTACCGCTGCTGCAACCTCACAGACAGGGTTCTGCCCTCCTGGGATCTGAGCAGCTCAGTCCCAGGAAGGCAGAACAAAACATTTCCTTTGGGAGCAGAGTGTTACACCCTCTCCCTTTTGGAAATAGGTGTTACAGGCTGGGGAGGGGTGGCTTCCCCCAGCCTCTGGAAATGCTTTGAAGGGCACAGATGGTGCCCTCCTTGCCTAAGCCAGTCTACACCATTTCAGAGACCCCTTGTCCCCTGCTCTGGCGCGAACCTGGACAAAGGAAAGGGGAGTGACCACCCCCTTGTCCATCACCACCCTGGGGATGGTGCCCAGAGCTCCTCCAGTGTTTCCCAGACTTCAGCCATCTTGCTTTGAAAGGTTTGGGGGGACTCCGGAGGGCACTGAGTGGTCAGTGCCAGCAGGTGACGTCAGAGACCCCTCCTGATAGGTCCTTAGCTGATAAGGTAGCCAATCCCCTTCTCAGGGCTATTTAGGGTCTCTCCTGTGGGTTCTCTTCAGATTCTGCTTGCAAGTTTCTAGTAGGAATTCTCTGCAACTACTACTCCATCCTGTGACCTCAGACCAACTCAGGCCTGCTCCGGGAACCGCTGTAACAGCAACAAAGTATCCAGAAGGGATACTCTTCCTCTGCAACTTCAGTTCCAGCCAGCAACTGCAACAGTTTCCATGGTGTGCACACTCTGAGGACTCCCTGTCTTCACCCTGCACCAGATGGACCGAAGAAATCACCAGTGGGGTGACAGAGTCAATCAATCAATCAATCAGAACATTTGTAGAGCGCGCTACTCACCTGCGAGGGTCTCAAGGCACTAAGGGGGGGGCTGTTACTGCTCGAAAAACCAGGTCTTGAGGTGTCTCCTGAAGGTCAGCAGGTCCTTGCTCAGCTGCAAGTTTTGGTGGCGAGGTGGGAGAAGGACCTGCCGCCGCTGTTGACCTGTGGATGCGAGGAACGGTGGCGAGGGTGATGTTGGCAGAGCGGAGCTGTCGGTTCGGGGTGTAGAAGGTGAGTCGTTCGTTGAGGTAAGCTGGTCCGGCGTTGTGGAGTGCTTTGTGAGCGTGGGTGAGGAGCTTGAAGGTGATCCTCTTGTTGACAGGGAGCCAGTGTAGGTCTCTCAGGTGGGATGTGATGTGGCTGCGGCGGGGGATGTCGAGGATGAGACATGCTGAGATGTTCTGTATGCGTTGCAGTCTTTTCTGGAGATTGGCCATGGTTCCCGCATAGAGAGCATTGCAGTAGTTCAGTCTGCTGCTGGCAAGGGCCTGGGCACCCGTCCTTCTGGTTTTGGTGGGGATCCACCTGTAGATCTTGTGGAGCATGCGGAGGGTGTTGAAGCAGGAGGATGAGACGGTGTTGACTTGTTGGGTCATGGAGAGCGATGAGTCCAGGATGAACCGCCAGGTTGCGTGCGTGTTCGGTGGGCTTCAGTGCAGCTCCCATTGTGGTCGGCCACCAGGAGTCGTCCCATGCAGAGGGGGTGGAGCAGAGGATGAAGACCTCCGTCTTGTCCGAGTTCAGTTTCAGGTGACTGTTCTCCATCCAGTTTGTGACAGCCTTCATTCCTTCGTGGAGGTTGTTTTTGGCGGTGGTGGGGTCCTTGGTGAGGGAGAGGATCAGCTGGGTGTTGTCGGCGTAGGAGACGATGTTGAGGTTGTGAGATCGGACGATGTTGGCGAGCGGTGCCATGTAGCCGTTGGAGAGGGTCGGGCTGAGGGAGGGTCCTTGTGGTGCGCCGCAGATGGTTATGGTGGCTTCAGATCGGAAAGGAGGGATTCCGACTCTCTGGGTTCTGGCGGTGTGGAAGGAGGTGATGAAGTCCAGGGTCTTTCCGTGGATTCCTGCGTTGTGGAGGCGTGTGCGTAGGGTGCGGTGCAGACAGTGTTGAAGGCGGACGAGAGGTCCAGGAGGATGAGGGCCGTGGTTTTGCCCTTGTCCAGCAGGGTCCTGATGTCATCGGTGGCGGCGATGAGGGCGGTCTCAGTGCTGTGGTTGCTGCGGAAGCCGAGTTGGGATGGGTCCAGGGTGTTGTTTTCCTCAAGGAAGTGGGTCAGTTTACTGTTGGCAATCTTCTCGATGACCTTCGCCGGGAACAAGAGCAGGGAGATGGGCTGGTAGTTTTTGAGGTCCCTTTGGTCCGCCTTGGGTTTTTTGAGTAAGGCGTTGATCTCGGCGTGCTTTCAGCTTTCCGGGAAGGTGGTGGTCTCAAAGGAGCAGTTGATGACCATTCAGAGTTGGGGGACGATGATGGAGCTTGCTTTGTTGAAGATGTGATGCGGGCAGGGCTCAGATGGTGAGCCGGAGTGAATGGTGTTCATGATTTTGGTGGTATCATCGTCATAGACATGGATCCAGGAGAGCAGTAGGTTGATGTGGCTGGGGGGCGGTGAGTCTGAGGTGTTGGTGGGGTATTGGTGTTGAAGCTGTTGTGGATGTCTGTGATCTTGTGGTGGAAGAAGGTGGCTAGGGAGTAGCAGAGGTCTTGTGAAGGTGGGATGTCGTTGGTGCTGGAGCTGAGGGTGGAGAATTCCTTTACGATGGATCTCCTGGCGGTCCGGATGAGCTGGTGGTGCCTGCCTATAGCGTTCTTGAGGGCCATATGGGTGATCGGTGTTGGTTCGTGGCACCATTTCCTCTTGAGTCTTCGGCACGTCTGTTTGGAAGCCTGGAGGTCGTCTGTGAACCAGATGGCCTTTCTGTCAGTACGGTTGTTGGAGGGTTTCTTGATCGGGCTAGAGCTTTGGTGCAGTCGTCGATCCATTGCCTGTGGTTGCGGGCAGCTGTATCAGTGTTGTCGGCTGGTGGGGCTTGGGTGAGGGCGGAGATCAGCTGGTCTACAGTGACCTTGTTTGAGCTGTGGCGGGGGATCCATTGCGGGTGATGGTGCGTGGTGGGTTTCTCGAAGGTGAAGTGGATGCAGCGGTGGTCGGTCCAGTGGAGTTCGGTGGTGTGGCTGAAGGTGACGTGGCTGCTGGCAGAGAAGATGGGATCGAGCCTGTGTCCGCCGCAGTGGGTGGGTGACGTGATGATCTGTTTGAGTCCAAGGTTGGCGAGGTTGGCGAGCAGCGTGATAGAGTTGCTGTCATTGGTGTTCTCGAGGTGGAAGTTCAGGTCTCCAAGGAAGATGTAGTCTGTAGAGGTGAGGGCTTGCGTGCTGTCTACGTCGGCGATGGAGTTGCTGAACTGCAGCAGAGGTCTGGGGGGGGTCTGTAGATGAGGATTCCTCTGAGGGTGGTCTTGGGATGGGTGTGGATCTGGAAGTGCAGGTGTTCGGCGGTGCTAAGGGTGTCTTCAGTGTTGGTCGAGGTTCTGACGGTTTTCCTGTGGATGATGGCGATCCCTCCTTCCGGTCTGTTGGCACAGTCTCTGCGGGTGGTCTTGTAGCCGTCCATGATGGCTATGGTGATGTCGGGTGCCGAGGATGGGTTCATCCAGGTCTCTGTCAGGAAGCCGACATCCAAGGAGGAAGAGACGAGAAGGTCCCAGAGTTCGATGGCGTGCTTGTGGACAGAGAAGGTGTTGAGAAGGATGCATCTAAGATGGTTGCGTCCGGCTCTGGTGGGCAGGGCAGTGGCTCGGGGGCTGGGGAAGTTGCAGCTCCGGCAGGAGAAGGGTCCGTGGATGCGCTTCGGGGTGGCCTGGAAGTAGGTGGCTGATCGGATGCCATTGAGGGCGTGGAGGGTGTTGGCGTCGTAGCAGCGCCGGGCTACGTGGTGGTCACGGGGACCAAGGGGTCTGGCGCTGGGTGCGGTCCAGGCGCAGACGGGCTTACCTCTGGTGCGCCACCGGCACGCCAACAGTGCGGTTGCGCAGCAGCCGCCATTAAGAAGGGGAGGTGGGAGGGAGGGGCAGCTGGGAGGTGGGAGTGGAGCACGAATGAGCGCGCGAGGGGGGCGGGGTCGCAGGGGACGCAGCGGCGGTAAGATCAAAGGGGGAGCTGGCAAAGGAAAAAGAAGACATGGAGAGAGAACCGTGAAGGGCAAAACGCAGATAAACAGTAAAAAGGCAGCAAATAATATGACAGCAGACACAAGGCAGACACAAAATACTTACAGGCTCACCACTGGCCACAAGGGATGAAGTGCAGGTGGGAGCCTGCGGGTGGAGGAGGGCCTCAAACTCGCTTCAGCAGCAAGGGCAAGGAAGCAGACACGGGCAGAGTCAGGTGGAGCTGTGCGGCGTGGGTAGCGATCTAACCCTGAGGACCAGTCCCTAGATAGGGAACTCAGAAAGCTGAGGTTAGAGGAGGCCAGAGTGAGGCTAATGCAGCAACAGTTGGCCTTAGACAGGGAATCCCTGGCTGTGGAAAAGGAAAGGCAGGGTTTGGGGTTAGTTCCCCATGGTGGCAGCAGCAGTTTTAGAAATTCAAATGCTAGGGAACCTTCATTTGACTCTAGGAATCTACATAAAGTTGTCCCTCCTTGCAAGGATCGTGATGACATCTATAAGTGGTTTGCTACACTTGAGAGGGCCTGTAAAGTTCAGAGGGTCCCTTGTGTACAGTGGGATTCTATCCTGCGGCTATCCTTCTCTGGTAAAGGGAAAGACAGACTCCTTATTGTCAGAGGGGATAATGCAGATAATTACCAAATTCTTAAAAGTGCACTCTTGATGGTCTGGGCTTAACCACTGAGCAATACAGGATAAAGTTCAGAGAGAGACCAGAAAGGAGTCATCACAGGACTGGACAGACTTTGTAGACTGTTATGTGAAGGCCTTAGAAGGTTGGTTAAATGGCAGTAAGGTGACTGACTATGAAAGCCTATATAACTTGATTCTGAGGGAGCATATTTTGAATAACTGTGTGTCTGACTTGTTGCACCAATACCTAGTGGACTCGGATCTGACCTCTCCCCAAGAATTGGGAAAGAAGACAGACACACGGGTCAGAACAAGTGTGAACAGAAAAGTTCATACAGGGGGTGAAAAGGTGTAGGAAAGTACCATCTTGCCTGGCATGTTGTCCCCATTTTGAATTAAGTGTCAGTTTGTTTTTGCCTGTCTCAGTGGGATCCTGCTAGCCAGGACCCCAGTGCTCATAGTTTGTGGCCTGAATGTGTTCCCTGTGTAGTGGCTACCTGTGTCACAGAGGCTCTGCTAACCGGAACCTCCGTGCTTATGCTGTCTCTGTCCTTAAAATTGTCACTGCAGGCTAGTGACCATTTTTACGAATTCTGATTGGCACACTGGAACACCCTTATAATTCCCTAGTATATGGTACCTAGGTACCCAGGGTACTGGGGTTCCAGGAGATCCCTATGGGCTGCAGCATTTCTTTTGCCACCCATAGGGAGCTCAGACAATTCTTACACAGGACTGCCACTGCAGCCTGAGTGAAATAACGCCCACGTTATTTCACAGCCATTTTACATTGCACTTAAGTAACTTATAAGTCACCTATATGTCTAACCCTCACTTAGTGAAGGTTAGGTGCAAAGTTACTAAGTGTGAGGGCACCCTGACACTAGCCAAGGTGCCCCCACATAGTTCAGGGCAATTTCCCAGACTTTGTGACTTCCCATTACACGCGTGCACTACATATAGGTTGACACTTATATGTAGCGTCACCATGGTAATGCCGAATATGGCCATGTAACATGTCTAGGATCATGGAATTGTCACCCCAATACCAGATTCCATGCATCCCCGGGTCTCCAGCATAGAGCCCGGGTACTGCCAAACTAACTTTCTGGGGTTTTCTCTGCAGCTACCACTGCTGCCAACCCTTACACAGGGTTCTGCCCCCCTGGGGTATGGGCAGCCCAGTCCCAAGAAGGCAGAATAAAGGATTTCCTCTGAGAGAGGGTGTTACACCCTCTCCCTTTGGAAATAGGTGTGAAGGGCCTGAGAGGAGTAGCCTCTCCTGGCCTCTGGAAATGCTTTGAAGGGCACAGATGGTGCCCTCCTTGCATAAGACAGTCTACACCGGTTCAGGGATCCCCCCAGCCCTGCTCTGGCGCGAAACTGGACAAAGGAAAGGGGAGTGACCACTCCCCTGTCCAGCACCTCCCAGGGGAGGTGCCCAGAGCTCCTCCAGTGTGTCCCAGACCTCTGCCATCTTGGATGCAGAGGTGTGAGGGCACAATGGACAGTTCTGAGTGGCCAGTGCCAGCAAGTGATGTCAGAGACCCCTCCTGATAGGTGCTTACCTTTCTCTGTAGCCAAACCTCCTCTGAGAGCTATGTAGGGTCTCTCCTGTGGGCATCTCACCAGATAACGAATGCAAAAGCTCACCAGAGTTCCTCTGCACTTCCCTCTTCGACTTCTGCCAAGGATCGACCGCTCCAGGACGCCTGCAAAACCGCAACAAAGTAGCATGAAGACTACCAGCAACATTGTAGCGCCTCATCCTGCCGGCTTTCTCGACTGTTTCCTGGTGGTGCATGCTCTGAGGGCTGTCTGCCTTCACCCTGCACTGGAAGCTAAGAAGTAATCTCCTGTGGGTCGACGGAATCTTCCCCCTGCCAACGCAGGCACCAAACTTCTGCATCATCGGTCCTCTGGGTCCCCTCTCATCCTGACGAGCGTGGTCCCTGGAACACAGGAGCTGGGTCCAAGTGTCTTCGACAGTCCAATGGCCCTTCTGTCCAAATTTGGTGGAGGTAAGTCCTTGCCTCCCCTACGCCAGACAGTAATCCTGTGCACTGCTTGAAATGCAGCTGCTCGGACATCTGTGCACTCTTGCAAGACTTCCTTCGTGCACAGCCTAGCCCAGGTCCCCAGCACTCCGTCCTGCATTGTCCAACTCGCTGAGTTGGACTCCGACTTCGTGGGAGTCCCTTTTGTTGTGCTGAGTCGACCGCCATCCGCCCTCCGCCATCCTCAGATCTTCTGAGCGCCTGTTCAGGTGCTTCTGTGGGTGCTGCCTGCTTCTGCGTTGGCTCTCTGTGTTGCTGAGCACCCCCTCTGTCTCCTCCTCCAAGGGGCGATGTCCTGGTCCTTCCTGGGCCCTGGCAGCACCCAAAATCCTCAACCGTGACTCTTGCAGCTAGAAAGGCTTGTTTGAGGCCCCCAGGTCCCACCTGGGTCCAGATAGCACCTAGTTGATGCAAAACGCGACTTTGCCGGAAACAAGGCTTGTTGGAGGAATCCAGCAAGAAAAAACTCGCCTGCATCCAACTTCACAACGTGGAACATCCTTTGTATCATGCAGGAACCCGCTGGCATCTTCTTAGGGTGCATTTCTGCAGTCTTTGTCCAACCAGGGACTCTTCTTTTGCACCCTCTTTCTGCTGGCATCTTCGTCGGGTGCATTTGTGCAGTCTTCGTCCAACCGGGGACTCTTCATTTGCACCCTCTTCTGGGTTGGCAGGGGCTTCTGTCCTTCCTGGAACTTCTTTTAACTTCTGGACTTGGTCCCATTCTTTTGCAGGTCTTCAGGTCCCGGAATCCACTGTTTATTGTTTGCAGACTTGGTTGATTCTTGCAATAATTCCAATCATAAGGTGTAGTGTGTCCTAAGGAAACTTGCAGTACTTTACTCCTGCTTTTCTGGGTTCTGGGGTGGAGTAATTTGCTTACCTTTACTGTATTCTTACTCTCCCAGCGATTCTGTACACACTACACTTGTCTAGCATGGAATTTGTGATTCACATTCCACTTTCTTAGTATATGGTTTGTGTTGCCCCTAGACCTATTTTCTCCCATTGCATTCTATAGCATTTCCTATTATTTGCATTATCCTATGTGTAATTACTTACCTTATTTTGGTGTCTAGGGTATATATTGTGTATAATACTTACCTCCAGAAGGAGTATCGCCTCTAAGATATTTTTGGTAACACTGACTCTTGTCTTTACTTGTGTATAAGTACAGTGTAACTATAAGTGGTATTGCATGGTCTTTGCATTTCTCCTAGTTCAGCCTAAGCTGCTCTGTGATAGCTACCTCTATCAGCCTAAGCTGCTAGAACACTACTACATTTCACTAATAATGGATAACTGGACCTGGTGTAAGGTGTAAGTACCCAAGGTACCCACTACAAACCACACCAGCCTCCTACATTGGTATGGCAGCGGTGGGATAAGTAAATGCAATTCCTTTACCACTTTGTTACTGGTGCTTCTCACAAGAAAGGCTTGCTCCAATTCTTAGAGCATATATAATATATACCTACAAGTAATTTTTGAACTGTATCAAAAGTTATTTAAACTTTGCAAAAGTTTTTACAGAGTTCTGAAAAGTTTTCTTCTTTTCTCTAAAAAGTTAGCTCTGTTTTTCCACTAACTTCTTACTCACTTTACTAAACATTTTCTCTTTCAATATGTCTTCTGTAGAAGCTACCCCTAGAGTTGTGAAAACAACATATTGTATTGTATTGTATTGTAATCGTATTTATATAGCGCTTACTACCCCTGACGAGGCGTCAAAGTGCTTTTCGATGAGTAGCACGCTGCTGTGGAACCCAACAAGAATTAGTGATGGATTAGTATAGTTAAATAATGAGTACAGTTTTAGTATTATTATGAGTTAATTTGAGCTCCGGATATGAGAGTTTGTTAGTTAGATTGACTGGAGTAATGGAGGGGTGGAGGAGGAAAGAAATCCAGAAATTTTAATCGGGAGTATATCCTTCATTTACTCAACCCAAAGGCTTGGGATGAGTAAAGGGGGGCGGAGGGGGAAGAGTATGTGGAAGGGTTAGAGAGAGCATAGTAGCAGGGTGAGATAAATGCAGGAGAATTTAGTAGGGTTGTGTGGGAGGTCACAGTAGTAGAGTGATGTTTGGTGAGTTAGATGTGGAAGTGGAGGGAAGAGCTTAGGCAGAGATATTTAGGAGATGAAAGTGGTAGAAGGGATTTGGGATGAGTCAGAGTGAGAATGGAGGATAGTTTGATAGAGACATGACATAAGAGTGATGAGTAGATAAGTGTGATAAAATGAGAGCAGGAATTCATAGATATCTAGTATAACAAACCACCCAGGAGCCATGCAATGATCTACTAACATGCCAAGCACAGAAACAACATATACAAATACATATATATATATATATATATATATATATATATATATATATATATATATATATATATATATATATACACACACACACATATACATGAATACACACACATATGCACATACAATACATAATTAGAACCATGGGTAAAAAATACTTAGTCAAACAGGTTTAAAGAGTGTGTGTGTATTTTATTGTTATGACATAGTAGCAATACATATTTTCTAAAGAAACTATAAATAAATAGAAATATACATATAATCTGAAAAATATTTATCAACATAGGCATATGCAGTTCATAGTTGTTTGAATGAGGTGGTTATGAAGGAAAGAGCCAACTCTTGAGTAGTTTTCTGAAGACAAGAAAGTTATCTGTGGCTCTTATAGTTGGGGGTAATGAATTCCATAGTTTGGCTGCTTGGACGGAGAAAGATGTACCACCTATAGTCTTTTTCTTGTATGGTGGTGTTCTAAGGCAGGGTGCCAATCTTGAGCGGAGGGTTCTTTGTTGGGTGTATTTGGTAATTTTCTTTCTGATAAAAAGCGGTCCTGGTCCATGTATAGTTTTGTAGGTGATACAAAGCAGCTTGAAAGTGCATCTTCTGGCAACGGGTAACCAGTTTAGTGCTCTCAAGGCATGGGAGATGTGGGCTTGCGGCTTTATATGTAATAGTAGCCTGGCTGCAGAATTCTGGATACGTTGTAGTTTTTTCATAACAGATAGAGATGATCCATGGTAGAGGCTATTGGCATAATCCAGTTTGGATAGTACAAGCGAAATAGTAGCTTGCACCTTGTGTGGAAATCCGAGGTGGGGGAAGATGCGTCGTAAAGTCTTTAAGGTGATGAAGCTTGTGCGTGCTAATTTGTCTACTTGGGCATTCATAGTTAACTTGGAATCCATGGTGATTCCAAGGTTTTTAACTTCCTTGGATAATTGAGGAGGTGGTCCGAGATCGTCAGGCCAGACGCACAGAGGGTCATAATTTTTCCAGTCACCACATATGAGTATTTCTGTTTTGGAGGTATTTAGTTTGAGATGGCTCCAGGTCATCCACTGATCAACGGCTCTGAGGCAACTGAAGATTTGTGAGTTTTCAGTTGTAGCATGTGAGATGGAAATCATTGATCAGTTCTGGTAAAGATATCATGTAGATGTTGTAAAGCAAAGGTGAGATGATTGACCCTTTGGGGGACCCCTGCTTTTGTGAGGTAGGGTTCGGACGAGAAGGGGGGCGAGTGGATGATATTCGATCTTTTTTGAAGATAGGAAGTAATCCAGTTGAGAGCAATCCCTTGTATGCCGGCTTCGTGGAGTCTTTGAGTTAGGGTGTTATGGTCAACCGTATCAAAGGCAGCTGAGAGGTCCAAGAGAAGTAGTGCACCAACTCCATTTTGGTCGACTGTGTTTTTAAGATCGTCCCAGATTGCCATGAGTGCCGATTCAGTGCTTCTTCCTGGGCGGAATCCAGTTTGGAAGTTTGAAAGTATAGAAATGTCTTCAATTAATTGTGACATCTGGCGGAATGCTGCTCTTTCTATCAATTTTTCCAGGAAAGGTCCATTTGTGATTGGTCTGTAGTTGTTGGAGTCTTGCGGGTCTATGTTTGTTTTCTTTAATAAAGGTCGTATGTATGCCTTTTTCAGGTCTGCAGGAAAAGTCCCTGAAGTTAAAGAGTTGTTGATGATTCTTCTTACAGGTGTGGCAGCAGAAGTAGATAGAAGGATGTTCTTGAAGATTTGTGGTGGGCAAGGGTCAGAGGGGCAACCAGAAGGTCTGCTTTCTTTGACCAAATCCATAAATTCATCCTGGGATATTTGTTTGAAGGACTGTAGAGGTTGGGATGGTTTATTCTTAAAGGGTATTTTAGGAAAGGGGTTGGTGCTGATGGTTTTCTTCTGTTTTAAATAGGAGTACAATGTGTCTGCCTTGGTTGTGTAGTGAGTTGCCAATTTGTTTGTGAACTCTTGAGTAGTGGGATGACTTCCTTCCATGCATGTAGGTTTTCGAAATTCATTGAGAATTTTATAATAGTAGTATTTTTTTTAGCTTTTTTGATTGATGATTTGTATATCCTGTTAAGTTTGTGTAGCTGCAGTTTGTCTTGACTGTTGTTTGTTTTGAGCCAGGTCCACTGCAACTTTCTGATTTGTTGCTTTATCTTTTTAAGTTCTGTGTTTCTCCAAGGTGTTGGTTTTCTTTTGTTGTGTTTAGTTTTTCTGAGTGGTATTAGGACATCAAAAGCTTCCTGTAGCCACTCATAAAGTTTTGGTACAGAATTAATTGTATCTAGATCTGTGTTTGCTGTTAGTTGTGTTTCTAAGTGATCCATATTGAGTTTGTTCCATGGTCGATAGGTGTATGTATGTAAGTAGTTGTGGGGTGTGTTGATTTGTGGAGTTGTATGTCGGAAAGTTATAATATGGTGGTCTGACCAGGTGATTGGCGTGATGCTATGAATAGTAACTAGTTCAGGCTTAGCAAAAATGACATCTAGGATGTGACCAACGATGTATGTGGGATTGTGTACAATCTGATGTAGGTTCAATGCGAGTAGGCCAGTGGTGATAGATTTTGGATGGGGCATATTGGGTTCGTCAAACCAAATGTTTAGATCCCCAAGAATGCATAGATTGGAGTATAGTGTAATAAGGTTTGAGACTGTCTAGAAAAACATCTGGGAAAGTGGAGTTGTTAGGTGGAGGTCTGTAAAGGAAGAGAAAGTTACAGGAGGAAGTTGGAGTAGGGTGGCATCTGGTAAGGAAGGCTTCATAACCTTGTATGGAGATGTTGTCTGTTTTACTGAGGTTCATTGCCTGTTTGAATATAATAGCTAGTCCACCTCCTCTCTTGCCTATACGGTTTTGAGTGATGGTTTGATAGACCGGAGGAACGGCTTCGTGCAACACTGGTGCCATGTCATCTCCCAACCAGGATTCAGTAATGAATAGTAAGTCAGGTTGTGTGTCTGTGAGCAGGTCGTAGATGTGGTGCTTGTTTTTTGAGAGTGATCGAGCATTTATGAGCTGGCAGTTTAGAAAAGGTGTGATAGTGGTAGTGTTGTTTTGTTTAGTAGAAGGGTAAGTAGTGTAGTGTGAGCTTGGAGCAGGAGTGTTGCTAGTTGTGATAACTGTTTGAGGGTCACAATAGTCTTACTTTTCAACATAGTGTTCCTCTTCCAGCAGGTTAAGGAGGCATTTTGTTGGGTCTGTGTGTGTGGGTGGTGGACTTGGTGGCTGAGAGATCCATGAGGAGTGTACGGTTTTTGTAGGGTAGTTTTATTATGTAACAGACAAAGGGATGCGAGGTTGCTATGAGTAGCATGTTTTTTATTTTGTTTGTGTTTGTTTAGTGTGGATGGAGTATGGGTTAGGGGTGGTGGAGGAGCATGTGGATCATGATGTAAGGCTCTAATTTGTGCAATGGAGGAGAGGCGAGTGAATGAAAGTTGCTGGGTTGGGGTGCTTGTGGTAGGTGTTTGCGAAGAGTGGGGGGGTAGGGGTGGGGATAGGATGGAATTTGTATTCTTTGTGTAGTCCTGGGGGTGGGAGTGGGTATGATGATGAGTGTAAAGTAAGTTTGTGTTGCTTTGATGTGCTGATGTTTGTGGTTGGTATTGTTTTTGTGGAATAATGAGAGGGGATATTGGTGTACTTGTTTTTGGTGAGGGATTTGTATGTGAGTTAGTGCTGCTAAGTGGAATATGAGTGTTAGATGGGTTGTTGATGTGTTTTGGAGATGAATGTATGAGGTGTGTAAGAGGTGATGGGTGTGTGTCAGGGGAGTTAGTATTAGTTGCGATGCCTGGAAGAGGTAATATGTGTGGTGGAGTGAAATGTTGGGATTGTATGGTTGTGTGTAATTGGTTAAGAGAGGGGAAGAGTGTTTGTAGATGATGTGTTTGAAGGCAGGGTTTGGGCATTGTTATGACGACAGGTGGTCTGTGTGGAGCGAACAGCGGATAGTGTTGTTGGTTAGTATGAGCAGTGAGTGTGTATCTGGGAGACTGAAACTGAGAGAAATGTATGTTGTAGTTTTGTATTGTGTGGGTGATGGCAGGTTGTGTTAGTGGGAGTGGACAGAGTAGTGTTTGCTGTGAGAATGAATTAGTTTGACTGTAGTAGTTGTGGGGGGTATGTGTATATGTGTTGTATGTAGGGTATTGTGTTGAGTGATGGGGCAATGCAATCTTTCTGTGGTCAGTTTGTGATGCATGTGTTGGATGCCTTTGTAGAATATGTGTTTGCATGTTGAGGGATGTGTAGGGGCTGAAACAATTCATGGTCAAATGTGAGTTGGGCAGCATTTCTGGCCCTAGTCCCTAGTCCCTATCTGTCCTTAACAGGCCCAAACAGACAACTGCCCTTGTCCTCTCCGCCCTTTGCCTTGACACCCGGGCTGAGAGGCCATGAGTCCTAGCCTTTTATAGCCCTACTGGCCAATAAGAAGCTGATCCTAACCCTAGCCAATCCAATTTCAAACCCTGATTCAGCCAACTAATGGGAGACCCAGCCCTAATCACCAGTCATAGCCCTATTCCTGACCACCAATCACAGCCCCAGCCCTAAAACCAGCAACCAATCAGAATCTCAGCCCTATCCATCAATCACAGCCCTAGAACCAACAGCCAATCAGAATCTCAGCCCTGTCCACCAATCACAGCCCTAGAACCAACAGCCAATCAGAATCTCAGCCCTATCCACCAATCACAGCCCTAGAACAGCCAATCAGAAACTCAGACCTAGAGCCAACAGCCAATCAGAATACCAGCCCTATCCACCAATCATAACTGCATCCCTGGAGCTAGGAACCAATGAAACACCGTCTCCCAACAACCTATCACAACAGCATATGCAACAACCAAAAGGAACTTATATAAGGAGCAAGTTAACTGAACTCCAGTCCCTGTGGGCAGGGGGAAAGGCAACTGCTGCTCTATTCAGAATCTCCTTGGATACAGACAGGCTGAATCCACACTTCCAAGCTAGCAGAGTCTACTTTCCAGGTAAGGGGGGGATTGTTTAAGAGACAAACACTGCACTAGTGCTGGGCGCACACTCTAAAATTGGGCTCTTTTAAAGGCAAAAAATACAGGGGGGAAGACAGTTTTAAAGCACAATTTAAATCACACAAACAGATTAAAACAGTCTCCTAAAACCACACTCTGCAAGATGTATGTAGCCTTTTTACTTTGAAGAGAATCTAAACTTTAAAAGTTTGAGGGGTCTCTGTATTGAAAGAAGTTTAGGGATTGTGAAGAACCCCAATAAGGAGTTCCTCTTAAATCTTCTCCTCCAAGATGACCAGGGACTCAGCACTGGTCCAGATCAGACAGGGGGAGAAGTAGAGGATGATTCCAACCAGGAAGGCTCAGAAGAGCCCACTGACAGTCCTGGGGAGGGTCCTTCCACAGATTTATCTGTTAACAAGCCCCTTAGTACAACTGGGAGTGGAAAGGGTTCACACACTAGTAGGGCTCCCTTCACCCGTAGAGGCCAGGTCGCTAGGGTGGCCCCTGTTAGAGATAGATCTACCTCTGCACATTTGAATGTTGCCTCTGTTTCAGAGGCATCCCACACATCTAACCCTGAGGACCAGTTCCTAGATAGGGAACTCAGAAAGCTGAGGTTAGAGGAGGCCAGACTGAGGCTAATGCAGCAACAGTTGGCCTTAAACAGGGAATCCCTGGCTTTGGAAAAGGAAAGGCAGGGTTTGGGGTTAGTTCCCCATGGAGGCAGCAGCAGTTTTAGAAATTCAAATGCTAGGGAACCTTCATTTCACTCTAGGAATCTACATAAAGTTGTCCCTCCTTGCAAGGATCGTGATGACATCTGTAAGTGGTTTGCTACACTTGAGAGGGCCTGTAAAGTTCAGAGGGTCCCTTGTGTACAGTGGGCTGCTATCCTGTGGCTATCCTTCTCTGGTAAAGGGAAAGACAGACTCCTTATTGTCAGAGGGGATAATGCAGATAATTACCAAATTCTTAAAAGTGCACTCTTGATGGTCTGGGCTCAACCACTGAGCAATACAGGATAAAGTTCAGAGAGAGACCAGAAAGGAGTCATCACAGGACTGGACAGACTTTGTAGACTGTTCTGTGAAGGCCTTAGAAGGTTAGTTAAATGGCAGTAAGGTGACTGACTATGAAACCTATATAACTTGATTCTGAGGGAGCATATTTTAAATAACCGTGTGTCTGACTTGTTGCACCAATACCTAGTGGACTCGGATCTGACCTCTCCCCAAGAATTGGGAAAGAAGACAGACACACGGGTCAGAACAAGTGTGAACAGAAAAGTTCATACAGGGGGTGACAAGGTGTAGGAAAGTACCATCTTGCCTGGCATGTTACCTCCATTTTTAATTAAGTGTCAGTTTGTTTTTGCCTGTCTCAGTGGGATCCTGCTAGCCAGGACCCCAGTGCTCATAGTTTGTGGCCTGAATGTGTTCCCTGTGTAGTGGCTACCTGTGTCACAGAGGCTCTGCTAACCGGAACCTCAGTGGTTATGCTCTCTCTGTCCTTAAAATTGTCACTGCAGGCTAGTGACCATTTTTACGAATTCTGATTGGCACACTGGAACACCCTTATAATTCCCTAGTATATGGTACCTAGGTACTGGGGTTCCAGGAGATCCCTATGGGCTGCAGCATTTCTTTTGCCACCCATAGGGAGCTCAGACAATTCTTACACAGGACTGCCACTGCAGCCTGAGTGAAATAACGTCCACGTTATTTCACAGCCATTTTACATTGCATTTAAATAACTTATAAGTCACCTATATGTCTAACCCTCACTTTGTGAATGTTAGTTGCAAAGTTACTACGTGTGAGGGCACCCTGACACTAGCCAAGGTGCCCCCACATAGTTCAGGGCAATTTCCCAGACTTTGTGACTTCCCATTACACGCGTGCACTACATATAGGTTGACACCTATATGTAGCGTCACCATGGTAACGCCGAATATGGCCATGTAACATGTCTAGGATCATGGAATTGTCACCCCAATACCATTCTGGTATTGGGGGGACAATTCCATGCATCCCCGGGTCTCCAGCATAGAGCCCGGGTACTGCCAAACTAACTTTCCGGGGTTTTCTCTGCAGCTACCACTGCTGCCAACCCTCACACAGGGTTCTGCCCCCCTGGGGCCTGGGCAGCCCAGTCCCAGGAAGGCAGAACAAAGGATTTCCTCTGAGAGAGGGTGTTACACCCTCTCCCTTTGGAAATATGTGTGAAGGGCCTGGGAGGAGTAGCCTCTCCTGGCCTCTGGAAATGCTTTGAAGGGCACAGATGGTGCCCTCCTTGCATAAGCCAGTCTACACCAGTTCAGGGATCCCTCCAGCCCTGCTCTGGCGCGAAACTGGACAAAGGAAAGGGGAGTGACCACTCCCCTGTCCAGCACCTCCCAGGGGAGGTGCCCAGAACTCCTCCAGTGTGTCCCAGACCTCTGCCATCTTGGATGCAGAGGTGTGAAGGAACAATGGACAGTTCTGAGTGGCCAGTGCCAGCAGGTGATGTCAGAGACCCCTCCTGATAGGTGCTTACCTTTCTCTGTAGCCAACCCTCCTCTGAGCGCTATGTAGGGTTTCTCCTGTGGGCATCTCACCAGATAATGAATGCAAGAGCTCACCAGAGTTCCTCTGCACTTCCCTCTTCGACTTCTGCCAAGGATCGACCGCTGACTGCTCCAGGACGCCTGCAAAACCACAATAAAGTAGCATGAAGACTACCAGCAACATTGTAGCGCCTCATCCTGCCGGCTTTCTCGACTGTTTCCTGGTGGTGCTGCTCTGAGGGCTGTCTGCCTTCACCCTGCACTGGAAGCTAAGAAGTAATCTCCCGTGGGTCGACGGAATCTTCCCCCTGCCAACGCAGGCACCAAACTTCTGCATCACCGGTCCTCTGGGTCCCCTCTCATCCTGACGAGCGTGGTCCCTGGAACACAGGAGCTGGGTCCAAGTGTCTTCGACAGTCCAGTGGCCCTTCTGTCCAAATTTGGCGTAGGTAATTCTCCCCCCCCCCCACGCCAGACAGTAATCCTGTGCACTGCTTGAAATGCAGCTGCTCGGACATCTGTGCACTCTTGCAAGACTTCCTTTGTGCACAGCCTAGCCCAGGTCCCCAGCACTCCGTCCTGCATTGTCCAACTCGCTGAGTTGGACTCCGACTTCGTGGGACTCCCTTCTGTTGTGCTGAGTCGACCGCCATCCTCAGATCTTCTGAGCGCCTGTTCAGGTGCTTCTGTGGGTGCTGCCTGCTTCTGCGTGGGCTCTCTGTATTGCTGAGCACCCCCTTTGTCTCCTCCTCCAAGGGGCGATGTCCTGGTCCTTCCTGGGCCCTGGCAGCACCCAAAATCCTCAACCATAGATCTTGCAGCTAGAAAGGCTTGTTTGCGGTCTTTCTGCGTGGAAACAACTTTGCATCCTCCAGCACGCCGTGGGACATCTTCTGACCAAAGGAGAAGTTCCTGGCACCTTCCGTTGTTGCGGAATCTTTGACTTCTTTCACTGGAGGCAGCCCTTTTTGCACCCTAATCCGGGTTTTAGTGGGATCCTGCCCCCCCGGACACTTGTGTGACTCTTGGACTTAGTCACCTTCCTTTACAGATCCAGGAATCCGTCTTCAATGCTTTGCAGTCAGTTGTTGCCTTTGCAGAATCCCCTATCTCGACTTTACTGTCTTTCTGGGGTAGTAGGGTAACTTTACTCCTACTTTTCAGGGTCTTGAGGTGAGGTATCTTGGACACCCTTAGTGTTTTCTTATACTCCCAGCGACCCTCTACATACTACACTAGGCCTGGGGTCCATGCGTGGTTCGCATTCCACTTTTGGAATATATGGTGTGTGTTGCCCCTAGGGCTATTTCTCCCTATTGCATTCTATTGTGTTCTACAGTGTTTGCACTACTTTTCTAACTGTATACTTACCTGATTTGGTTTGTGTGTGCATGTTTTGTGTATATTACTTACCTCCTAAGGGAGGATATCCTCTGAGATACTTTTGGCATATTGTCACTAAAGTAAAGTACCTTTATTTTTAGTTACTCTGAGTATTGTGTTTTCTTATGATATAGTGCTAAGTAATATAAGTGGTATAGTAGGAGCTTTGCATGTCTCCTAGTTCAGCCTAAGCTGCTCTGCTGTAGCTACCTCTATCAGCCTAAGCTGCTAGAACACCTCTAATCTACTAATAAGGGATAACTGGACCTGGCACAAGGTGTAAGTACCACAAGGTACACACTAAGCCAGGCCAGCCTCCTACAACGGGGACAAAGAAGATGCAAAGTGTGGTCATTGAACCACTATACTGGAGGGTCCCACACCATCAGAGAACAACTCAGGGTGCTGTGCATCGCAGGATGGAGTGCTGGGGGTCTGGGCTACGCTGTGCACGAAGAACTTATGGAAGAAGTGCATGGAAGCCCAAGGACCTCCAGAAGACGCGGTGCACAGGGGTACTCTCGCAGCATGGGGAGGCAAGCTCTTATCTCCACCAAATTTGGACAGCTGGACCTTTGGACAGTCTGGGTCACTTCCGTCCACCACCTGTGTTCCAGGGAGCACATGCGTCATCAGGAGAAGAGTCCCAGAGTACCGATTGCCGTTGCAGAAGGGTTCCTGCAGAAGCAGGGAAGTGACTCCGTCACTACACTGGAGATTCCTTTGGTTCTTCTGGTGCAGGGTGAAGACAGGCAGTCCTCAGAGCATGCACACCTTGGAAACTGTTGCAAATGCTGGCTGGGGCTGAAATTGCAGGTCACAGGAGTCGTCCTGGATACTTTGTTGCAGTTACAGCAGTTCCTAGAGCAGTCTGCGGTTGATCTGACGGTCAGAAGTTGAAGCAGAGGATGCAGAGGAGTCCTGGAGGAATCTACCAAACCGAATCTGAGGAAACACCCAGAGGAGAGACCCTAAATAGCACTGAGAGGGGGATTGGCTACCTACTCAGGTATGCTCCTATCAGGAGGGGTCTCTGACGTCACCTGCTGGCACTCGCCACTCAGAGAACTCCAGAGTGCCCCCACACCTTGCAAAGCAAGATGGCTGAAATCTGGGACACACAGGAGGAGCTCTGGGCACCACCCCAGGGGTGGTGATTGACAGGGGAGTGGTCACTCCCCTATTCTTTGTCCACTTTCGACTTTGGGGGTCCCTGAACCGGTGTAGACTGAATTATGCAAGGAGGGCACAGTTTGTGCCCTGTTTGTGCCCTTCAAAGCATTTCCGGAGGCTCTGGGACACTACCCCTCCCATGCCTGTAACACCTATTTCGATTAAGAAAGGGTGTAACACCCCTCTCCTAAAGGAAATGCATTGTTCTGCCTTCATGGGATTGAGCTGCTCAATCCCCTGGAGGGCAGAAACCTGTCTGTGAGGTGGCAGCAGCTGGGGCTGCAGTGGAAACCTCAGAGAGCTGGTTTGGCGGTACTGAGGGTCCATGGTGGAGCCCCCAGGGTGCATGGGATTGGACCCCCCCAATACAATATTTGGATTGGGGTTGGTCAATTCCATGATCTTAGACACCTCACATGGCCATATTCGGAGTTATCATTGTGAAGCTATATATCTGTATTGACATATATGTAGTGCACGCTTATAATGGTGTCCCCGCACTCAAGAATTGCGGGGAATTGGCCCTGAACAAAGTGGGGGCACATTTGCTGGTGCAAGAGTGCCCTCTCACACAGTAACTTTGCACCTAGGCTTCAGTAAATGAAGGTTAGACATATAGGTGACTTATAAGTTACTTAGTGCAGTGAAAAATGTCTGTGAAATAGTGTGTGCACTATTTCACTCAGGCTGCAGTGGCAGTCCTGAAGAAAGGTTTGTATAGACTTCTTATGGGTGGCAAAAGAAATGCTGCAGCCTATAATGATCTCCTAGAACCAAAAATGCTCTGGGTACCTAGGTACCATATACTAGCGACTTATAAGGGGGTCCAGTGTGCCAATCAGAATTGGAATATGACGTAACTAAACTATAGTGACAAATTTGGTAAGTAGAGAGAGCATAAGCACTGGAGTTCTGGATAGCAGAACCTCAGTGACACAGGCAAGCATACTGACAACACACATAGGCCAAAAACTATGAGCACTGGGGTCCTGGCTAGCAGGATCCAAGTGAGACAGGCAGAACACACTGACAAATAGGTTTTAAACTATGAGCACTGGGGTCCTGGCTTGCAGGATCCCTGTGAGACAGTACAAACACACTGACAAACAGGCCCAAAATGGGGGTAACCATGCTAGAAAGAGGCTACTTTCTCACATAACTCCCACCCCCCACAAACGAAGGACAATAAGGCTAACCTTGGCCAGTTGAGACTTTATTGTCTAAGTGGTGATAAGTGGAGATTAGATCTGCAATAGAGTGGTTACTCCTTTTATCATCCACTGTATGGTTCCTTCCCTGTGGGGATGTAAACCACCCTGTTTCGAGATTTTTTGCCAAGGAAACAGTGCAAGTGTTCTCAGAGTCTTCATTCGTAAGTTTTAAAGTTGGGCAGTGGGATTGCTGCACTGAGCCTATGTCAAGACAGGATTGCTGTGCTAAGGAAGAGAATGCCAGAAAAGGATGCAGTCTCAGTAAGGCCATAGCTGGGAAAAATGTTTGTCCATATGGCTGAAAGAGAGAACAGGGTTGCTGTTTCTCTTGGGTTGGAGCAGGGCAGGGCTGCTGTCCTATAAGCTCCACACTAAGACAGGGCTGCTGTCCTAAGTGTTCAGAGGTAGTGCAGGGCTACTGCACTAGAGATTCTCTGGAAGGGATGGAGGGTTGCTCCAAATTTACCAAAACAGTGCAATTTTGCACATCTGGTTTAGTGGTTCCACAGAGAGGCACTTTTACCTCTAGTGAGTTCAGCTGTGGTAGCTGTGGGCTCCTTTAGTACAGGGTCCACCCTAGGAGAGGTTTCTCCCACCACAGGAATGGTATCCTTAGTGGTAGAGTGGGGAAGGGATACTTTGATACCCTTTTTACCTGTTGGTGGAGAGGGATCGTGAGATTTTAGGCCTTTTTCTCTCCTTTGCTTTTTCATCTCACCTGAAATGAGAGGAAGCAATTCCTCAGGGATACCCAGCATGGAGACTTGGGTCCGAAACTCTACCTCAGCCCAACCTGAGGCCTCTAGGTCATTATCTAAGAGACAGTCTACAGGTAAGCTAGGTGATACCACCACCTGCTTTGGGACAGTAACTCCACCCCAACTAAGTTGCACTACAGCTAAGGGGAGAGACTGAGTGGAGTTGTTGACATCTGTAACGTGGTACTTCTGTCAAAGGAGGTGTTGTGCAGGTGACACCAAGTTTTCACCAAAGTGATACTGGTACCTGTGTCCCTGTAGGCCTGGGCCTCAACGCCATTTATTAAAATTGACTGCTTGTACTTGTCCATGTTAAGGGGACAATCAGCCAAGATGGCAAGGCCAATGCCACCACGTGTGACAGAAATTGTCTTGGGAGTTTCTACCCCAGTTTCTATGATGGACCCAAAAGTGAACCCAACTACATCCTTTGTTTGACTATTGCCAGTAGTCCCACCACTATTACCACTACTAGTGGGGCACTAGAGTTTGATGTATTAGTGGTTGTAGGCTCAGGGGCTTTACCTGGGCAGGACTTATGCCCTGACCTATGGCCTTTACCTCTGCACACATAGCACCAGTGCTTTATATTGTGTGTTAAGTGAGAAGAAGAGAAAGATGATTTATCCCCACCCCAGAGGAGTGTTGTGGTCCCGAAGAAGGATCTTTGTGCTTACATTTATCCCCATGCTTATCCTGAGATTTTCACCATCTTTCTTCTTTTCTTTGTCACCCCCTGTATGAGCTTTTCTGCTCACCCTTGTTCTGACCCATTTGTCTGCCTTCTTTCCCAATTCTTGGGGAGAGGTCAGATCTGAGTCCACAAGATACTGGTGTAACAAGTCAGACACACAACTATTCAATATATGCTCTCTCAAAATCAGATTATACAGGCCCTGGTGATCAGACACTTTACTCCCATGTAACCATCCCTCTAAAGCTTTCACAGAACAGTCCACAAAGTCAACCCAATCTTGTGAAGATTCTCTCTTGGTTTCCCTAAACTTGATTCTGTATTGCTCTGTGGTTAGGCCAAAACCATCAATGAGTGCATTCTTTAAAATGTTGTAGTTGTCTGCATCTTCCTCCCTAACAGTGAGGAGTCTGTCCATCCCTTTGTCAGAGAAGGACAACCAAAGTATAGCAGCCCAGTGCTTTTGACGGACCCTCTGAACTTTACAGGCCCTCTCAAGTGCAGCAAACCACTTTTGAATATCATCTTCCACCTTGTATGGGAGAACAATTTTGTGTAAGTTTCTGGAGCTAATGTTGTCCTCCCTTACCTCATGAGTCCTGAAACTTTCAATGCTGCTGCCACCATGGGGAACTAACCCCAACCCTGCCTTTCTCTTTCTACAGCTACAGCTTCCCTATCTGGGGTCATCTGTTGCTGTTTCAGCCTCAGTTGGCCTCCTCCAATCTCAGTTTTCTGAGTTCCCTGTCTAGGGAGTTAACCTCAGGTTGGGAGATGTGAGACCCTTCAGAGACTGAGGTGATGTGTGAATGGGCAGAAGTAGATCTCTCCTTAACTGATGTAACCCTAGTGACCTGGCCTCTCGGTGTAAAGGGTGCCCTACTTGTGTGAGACCACTTTCCACTACCAGCTACACTATATGGTTTGTTAAGAGAAAGATATGTGGAAGGACCCTCCCCTGGATCTTCAGGATCCTCTCCCAAATCTACATGGTCAGAATCCCCCTCTACCTTCCCTTCTGGTTTGATATGACCCTCCGGATGCTCCTGGTCATTTTGCAAGAGGAGATTCAAAAGAAAATCCTTGTTAGGATTCTTCCCAATCCCCAGTCTTCTTTCTAAACAGAGACCCCTCAGACATTTTAAATTAAGGTTTTTATAAGTGGTATGGACAACCCTGAGGGTAGCCTCTACAGAAGAAATAGTGATATAAATAGTTAGGGAGAAGAGTAAGAAGTTAGCAAACTATTTCACCTAACTTTTTGAAGAAAAAGAAAAACTTTTCAGAACTTTGTAAAACTTTTATAAAGTTTGAAAAAACTTTTTTGAAAGTGAAAAAGTGACTGCTAGGTATAATTGCATATAGCTCTAAGTTTTTGAGTACACTTTTCTTTTGAAAAGCACCAGTAACAAAGTGGGAAAGCAATTGCAAGTACTTATCCCACCACTACACCACCAATGTAGGAGGCTGGCCTGGTTTTTAGCGGGTACCAGAGGTACTTACACCTCATACCAGGTCCAGTTTTCCCTTATTAGTGAAATGTAGGCAGTGTTCTAGTATCTTAGGCTGTCTAGAGGTAGCTGTAGCAGAGCAGCTTAGGCTGAACTAGGAGACATGCAAAGCTCCTGCAATATCACTATAGTTGCACAGTACTTATACACAATAAAAGACAATACTCAGTGTTACCATAAATAAAGGTATTTTATTTTAGTGACACAAGGCCAAAAATATCTTAGAGGCAATACTCCTTCTGGAGGTAAGTATTATACACAATATATAGACTAGTAACCAAAATCAGGTAAGTAAACAGTCATAGAGTAGTGCAACCAGTAGAAAATACAATAGGTTGCAGTAGGCCTAGGGGCAACACAAACCATATACTAAAATA
Source organism: Pleurodeles waltl (assembly GCF_031143425.1). Classification (NCBI taxonomy): domain Eukaryota; kingdom Metazoa; phylum Chordata; class Amphibia; order Caudata; family Salamandridae; genus Pleurodeles; species Pleurodeles waltl. The sequence continues at coordinate 192,621,966 of NC_090443.1, forward strand.
GTGGAATGTGAATGTTGAATTCCTCCCTAGGCAAGTGTAGTGTGTAGAGGGGTGCTAGAAGTGTAGGAAAACACCAAAGGTAAGTAATGTACCCCACCCCAGAGCCTAGGAAAGCAGGAGTAAAGTACAGCAAGTTTCCTCAGGACACACTTAAAGTCATGATAAAGGATTATGCAAGAACCAAGCAAGACTGCAAGCAACAAATGATGGATTCCTGGACCTGAAGAACTGTGGAGAGAGGAGACCAAGTCCAGAAGTAGAAGAAGAGTCCAAGAAGAACAGGAGCCCATGCCAACCTGGAAAAAGGCACAAAAGTGGATTCTCCTGTTAGAAGAAAAGTACAGAAGTGCACCAAAGAAGATGGCTGCAGGTTCCTGCTTGGTGCAAGAGATGTCCCACATTAAGTTGTTGGATGCAGACGGCTTGCGTTGCTGGATTCCGCAAACAAGCCTTGGTTCAAGCAAATACGCGGTTTGCAATCAAAGAGGAGCTGTCTGGACTGAGGAGACAGAGGAGGCTCTCAGCACTTCAGAGAGCTCTAAGACCAGGCAGCACCCCCGGGAGTCCCAGAACACAGGGACAAAGAAGATGCAAAGTGCGGTTGTCGCACCAGTACACTGGAGGGTGCCACGCCGCCAGAGAACTCAAGGAGCTGTGAGTTGCAGGATGGAGTGCTGGGAACCTAGGCTACACTGTGCACGAAGAACTTTTGGAAGAAGTGCACAGAAGCCCAAGGAGCTGCAGAAGACGCGGTGCACAGGGCTACTGTTACAGCATGGGGAGGCAAGCTCTTACCTCCACCAAATTTGGACAGCTGGACCTTTGGACAGTCTGGGTCACTTCCGTCCACCACCTGTGTTCCAGGAAGCATGCTCGTCATCAGGAGAGGAGTCCCAGAGTACCGGTTGTCGTTGCAGAAGGGTGCCTGGTGAAGCAGGGAAGTGACTCTGTCATTCTACTGGAGATTCCTTCATTTCTTCTGGTGCAGGGTGAGAACAGGCAGACCTATGAGCGTGCACACCTTGAAACTGTTGCAAATGCTGGCTGGAGCTAAAGTTGCAGGTCACAGGAGTCGTCCTGGATACTTTGTTGCAGTTACAGCAGTTTCTGGAGCAGTCTGCGGTTGATCCGATGGTCAGAAGCTGAAGCAGAGGATGCAGAAGATTCCTGGAGGAATCTTGCAAACCGAATCTGAGGAAACACCCAGAGGAGAGACCCTAAATAGCCCTGAGAGGGGGATTGGCTACCTATTCAGGTATGCGCCTATCAGGAGGGATCTCTGACGTCACCTGCTGGCACTGGCCACTCAGAGGTCTCCAGAGGGGCCTCACACCTTGGAATCCAAGATGCCTAATGCCAGGGTGTAGGAAAGTACCATCTTGCCTGGCATGTTACCCCCATTTTCACTGTATGTATGTATGTTTTAGCCCCTGTGTCACTGGGATCCTGCTAGGCAGGACCCCAGTGCACATAGTATGTGCCCTGTATGTGTTCCCTGTGTGATGCCTAACTGTATCACTGAGGCTCTGCTAACCAGAACCTCAGTGTTTATGGTCTCTCTGCTTTCTAAATTTGTCACTGCAGGCTAGTGACTAAATTTACCAATTCTCATTGGCACACTGGTACACCCATATAATTCCCTTGTATATGGTACTTAGGTACCCATGGTATTGGGGTTCCAGGAGATCCCTATGGGCTGCAGCATTTCTTTTGCCACCCATAGGGAGCTCAGACAATTCTTACACAGGCCTGCCACTGCAGCCTGAGTGAAATAACGTCCACGTCAAGTCTCCTATATGTCTATCCTTCACTGCCGAAGGTTGAGTGCTAAGTTACTTAGGGGGTCATTCTGACCTCGGCGGTAAAAGGCCCTTACCGCCGGTCAGAAGTCCGGCATTCTACCGCCGCGGCCGCGGTAAACCGCCACGGTCATTCTGACCCACAACGGCGGGACCGCCAAAATCCCGACATCCAAGGAAGGCCGCCACATCAGCGGGCCGCGGAAAACTGGAGATGACCAAACCTCCACTGTCACGCCAACACAAACACGCCCATGCCATTCTGACCCACGAATCCACGCGGTGGTCTTTCAACCGCGGTATTCCATTGGCGGTACACACCGCCGCGGTCAAAATACACACACAGCTCCAAAACCCAGCCACATTGGACAATTTGAAATACACACACCTGACACACATACAAACAACACTCCCACACATCCAACCAACTATAAAACACACACCCACATCACCCACAAACCCCTACGACCGAAGATCATAGACGAAGGAGAGAGAGACACATCACAGAATAGAGAGCTACATCACACAGAGGCACACTACACCATCACACACACCACATAGAAGCACAAAGCACCACACACCAACACACTCTTCACCATATACACCACCCCACACCTCATCCACACCACCCCATGGCACCCCAAAGGCACCCACGCTTTTCGGACCAAGAACTCCGGGTCATGGTGGAGGAGATCATAAGAGTCGAACCCCAGCTCTTCGGCTCACAGGTGCAGCACACCACTATAGCCAGGAAGGCGGAGCTATGGCAGCGGATCGTGGACAGGGTCAACGCGGTGGGACAGCATCCCAGAAATCGAGAGGACATCCGCAAACGTTGGAACGACTTACGGGGAAAGGTGCGCTCGATGGTCTCGCGACACAACATCGCAGTGCAGAAGACTGGCGGGGGACCCCCACCCACACCACCCGAATTCACAGCATGGGAGCAAGAGGTACTAAACATCCTGCATCCTGATGGCCTCGCTGGAGTACACAGAGGAATGGACTCTGGTAAGTACAATCTCAACTACTTCACCCCCCCCAGCATGCCAACCCCCACCACCACCCTCACCCCCAACCCCCCATCACACATCCTCCCTGAGAATGTCTCCCCAGCACAACCCACCCAACACCAACCCCTGCATGCCACAAGGGAATGACAGCACTGGGGGACAAGGGCACCCATAAATCGCACACAATAGCACACACAGAAACAATAATCATACTCTCTTACCCCATGCAGGACCCGAACGCCAACACACCGACCAGGAGGGTCCAGAAATGTCCATTCCCCCCCCCGGAAGAGGCACCCAGTGATGACAGCAGCTCTGTCGACCTGGAACCTGACGACCAGCCCCGACCATCGGGGACCTCTGGACAGTCGGTTCCCCACACACAGGCCACAGCAGACCCAACCCCCTCTGGGAACAACAGCACAGCTCCCACCCAGCGGGCCCATGGCTCTGTCTCTAGGACAGGTCAATCAGCGGTGTGTCTGCCACTACAGGGCCCCCAGGCTAACCCACCACCCCCACAACAACAGGGACCTGGGGGCAGTGGTAGTGGGCACACCATCCAGGGGACAGAGTCCGGGGGAAACAGGGCAACTCGGAGGGCTGCTGTGCGACAGGGGGGGGAGGAGAGGCCCAGGGAACCGACTCTCCAAGAGGCCCTCACCACCATCATGGCAGCCTACCACCGCTCACAAGAGACAATGGCGACAGTACTGGCCAGGTTCCAGGAGATCCAGGCACAGCAGGAGGAACGCTACATGGGGTTCAACAATCATCTCACCCACATCTCTACCGCCATGGGGAGCCTAGTCCAGGCCCTCCACCGGATAGAAGACACGTTGCGGGACCATGTGGCACCACACAGGGCCCCTGTCACTAGCCCGGACCAGGAACAGCCTACCACCTCCGCCGGCGCTAGTGGACAGGAGGCCCCACCACAACGACAGGCCACCAGAACCCCACCTCCTGCTGAAGAACAACCACCCCGCAAGAGGAGCCTGAGATCCAAAAAAAAGACAGAGTAGGATGTCAAGACCCCCGCCAGCATGAGATACCCCCTGAAGTCATACCACTGTCCCACATTGCCACCCTGTCCAACCTTGAACTGCCCCTGCTCCATCCTTCCACAGGCATATGGACAATGCACCTGTGAGACTGAGAACTGGACTCTGCCATGGACATTACTCCACCCCCACCCATCACCGTGTGAATATCATGTACCATTATCTAGCACCAAAAATAAATCACTCAATGCACTGAAATCATGCTGGAGTCAGGCTGTATTATTTACAAATGTAAAACACATTACCGATCAATTATGTTCTGTAAACTTTGTGCTGAACACATACCGAGATCAATAAGCATTAGTCCATGGGCTAACCAAGCAGAAGTCACGCAGTGGGTCATACAGCACTGAAAAGGGAAGGGAGAATCAAACATCAGTTTCAAATAACTTGGGGGTCATAGACAAAGTTGAGAAAAACGAGGCAGTCAGGAAAATTAAAATGGCGTGTGTGATTCTTACCTGTGTGCTACTGAAAATACTGTTGGATAACTCTGTCCCTGTTGTCTGGGTCGTCCTCTGAGTCTTCCTCCTCTTCACTCTCCACAGGCTCTACAGCTGCTTCAACACCACCATCTGGACCATCCTCCTGCAGGAAAGGCACCTGATGTCGCAATGCCAGATTGTCAAGCATACAGCAGGCCACGATGATCTGGCACACCTTCTTTGGTGAGTACATCAGGGATCCCCCTGTCATATGCAGACACCTAAACCTGGCCTTCAGAACCCCAAAGGTCCTTTCTATGATCCTCCTAGTTCGCCCATGGGCCTCATTGTACCGTTCCTCAGCCCTGGTCCGGGGATTCCTCACTGGGGTCAATAGCCAAGGCAGGTTGGGGTAACCAGAGTCACCTATTAGCCACACACGTTGTCTCTGTAGCTGTTCCATCACAAAAGGGATGCTGCTATTACGCATCACATACGCGTCATGCACTGAACCAGGGAACATTGCATTCACATGGGAGATGTAGTGGTCAGCCAAACAGACCACCTGGACGTTCATAGAATGGTAACTCTTCCTGTTTCTGTACACCTGCTCATCGTCTTTTGGGGGGACTAAGGCTACATGGGTCCCATCAATGGCACCAATTATGTTGGGAATATGTCCAAGGGCATAAAAATCACCCTTCACAGTGGGCAAATCAACCTCCTCTGGGAATATAATGTAACTCCGCATGTGTTTTGTCAGGGCAGACAACACTCTAGACAAAACCTTTGAAAACATTGGCTGAGACATTCCAGATGACATGGCCACTGTTGTCTGGAATGAGCCACTTGCAAGAAAATGGAGGACTGACAGCACCTGCACCAGAGGGGGAATTCCTGTGGGTTGGCGGATGGGGGACATCAGGGCTGGCTCCAGCTGGGCACACAGTTCATGGATGGTGGCACGGTCAAGTCGGTATCGTAGTATGATGTGGCGTTCTTCCATTGTCGACAGGTCCACCAGCGGTCGGTACACGCGAGGATTCATCCTTCTCCTCGCAAATCCCAGCGGACGGTGCCTAGGAAGGACAACATGGAGCACAGAGTCAAGATAATCACTGGTACGTTCACCACTGCTTGCATGGCACACGGTTATCTAGGTATTGAAAGGCGTGTATGTGTGGCAATGCCAGGCCTAGGCCTGTGTGTCGCAGTAGAGATTATGCCATGTGGGCCCTTGAAATGGCGGCTGCCTGACCTGTGAAGTGGGACAATGGGATGTGAGGTCACTGCGCTGGCGGAGCACACCGTGGCGGTAGGCGGTCGAAGACCGCTATACGGAGCCGCATTGGATAACATTGAAGCCTATGGGTTTCAGGAGCCAATGACGGTGTGCACCGGCGGTCGCGGTACGCACCGCCGCGGTACGCACCTCCGCGGGCGTGACCGCCATTTTCTATCTGCTTAATCACTCGAGACCTGATCATCCACAGGAGAGGACCTATACTGCAAGTGCTGCTGTGAACTCGGTCTGGAAGTGACAATGGCTGCTGCGACTGGGGAAAGGGCCCCTGCCTTCACGTCTGAAGAGTTGGAGAAGCTCGTGGATGGGGTCCTCCCCCAGTATGCGTTACTCTACGGTCCTCCAGACCAACAGGTGAGTACACCGGGTGCACATGGAATGGGCGATGCCTGTGTGGAGTGGGGTGGATGTAAGTTGGTGGGGTGGGGGGCGAATGAGGAGTGCAACGCACGACAGATGAGAGCATGTGCTATATTGCAAGGTTGGGGAGGGGGGGCCAATCACATCTAACATGCAGTAAGTTGATGATTGTTTCCTTCCCACCCTGTACATGTCACATAGGTCAGCGCCCATCAGAAAGTCGGGATTTGGCGTGCCATCGCCAAGGAAGTCCGGGCCCTGGGGGTCCACGTCAGACGGGGCACCCACTGCCGCAAGAGGTGGGAGGACATCCGCCGCGGAACCAGGAAGACCGCCGAGTCACTGCTGGGGATGGCCTCCCAACCTAGGAGGGGTGCCAGTCGTACCCTGACCCCCCTGATGTCCCGGATCCTGGCGGTGGCCTACCCTGATTTGGATGGGCGCTTGAGAGCATCACAGCAGACACAAGGGGGTGAGTATCAGCACATTCAGCTATCTTTCTGCGCAGTGGAGGCGTCTGGGTGGGGGAGGAGGGTTGGGGGTGACATTAGGCCAGGGCGCTTTCTGTAGTGTAGTCCTCTCCCTTAGGCATGGCCCTGTGCTCCCGGACCCCACCTCCGTAGGGTGACAAGTCCAGCTATTGATGGTCCAGCCTCACACATGTGCGCGCTTGTCGTCTCCTGACCTGTTGTCCGAGTCAGAAGTACTGAGTAGTGTGCCCCGAATGCGCGGCTTAGTGCATGCGGCTCCTGTGTCTGTCGTCTCCGCCAACGGTGTTGACATTGCATGCACTCAACCAGGTCTTCTCTTTCTCCCCCCACCCTTCTTCTTCATCTTCTTGTGCATGTGTGCATTAGCATCATCAGGCGGAGGAGATTTGGCATCGGAGCACGAGGGAGCTGCAAGCCACAAGGCCCCGGTGGACACAGGAACAGACACGAGGGCCCAAGTGAGCCGGAGGGCGAGGGGAGCACCACGACGGGGACCGCTGGTGAGAGCAGCGACACCGACACGTCCTCGGATGGGAGCTCCCTAGCGGTGGCGGCAACATCCGGGCCCCCCGCCTCTACAGGTACAGCCGCCACCCAGCGCACCAGCGCCGCCCTCCCAGCAGCCCCTCAGCCTACGCTCCGTGCCCGCTCACCCAGGAAGGCGGGCGTCTCCTTCGCCCCAGGCACCTCAGCCCCTGCCCCTGTTACCCCTGCTGCCCTCAGTGAGGAGGTCATTGATCTCCTCAGGACACTCATTGTTGGGCAGACTACCCTTTTGAATGCCATCCAGGGGGTAGAAAGGGAGGTGCATCGGAGCAATGCCTACCTGGAGGGCATTCATTCGGGTCAGGCTGCCCATCAACGATCGTTCAATGCTCTGGCCTCAGCACTGACGGCAGCCATTGTCCCTGTTTCCAGCCTCCCTCTTCTGACTGCCTCCACCCTGTCTCTGTCTCCTGTTCCTCAGCCTATCCCATCCACACCATCTGACCAGCCTGCACACACCTCAACACCCAAGGGCAGCTCATCCAGACAAGCACCACAGATCCCACAAACACTCACCCAAGCAACACACAGATGCAGACATCCCAACAGTCACTACCACCCCTGTGTCCCCCTCCTCCTCGTCTCCCTCCTCCCTCCCTGTGACGTCTCCACTCACACCTGCATGCACACCAACATCAGCCAGTGCTACCATCACCACCACACCCTCCTGTACAGTCCGCACGCGTGCAGTCACCACCCCCACTGCCATTTACACGTCCCCTGTGTCCTCTCCCACTGTGTCTGTCACCACCCCTTCCAAGACACACAAACGCAGGCAGACACCCACCCAACAGACATCCACCTCACAACAGCCTACAGCACCTGCACCTTCACCCAATGACAGCACACCTGACTCTCCTACAACCACATCCTCTACCTCCACTTCCATCTCCACTTCTACCTTTTACCTTGGCCCTAAAAAGCTTTTCCTGGCTAATCTTGACCTCTTCCCCTCCGATGACCTACCCCCTCCATCTGCAAAGAGTCCCAAGAGCACCACAGCCACCACCAGCCCAACTTCGGGTGTCACTGTTGTGCATGGGTTCTGGAGCCCACCCTTTGCCAGCAGTGACACCTCCATCAGCAGCAAGGACACATCCAGCCCCCCCCCCGGCAAGAGGACCAGGAAACACGGCTGCCCCCAAGGAGCAGAGTTCGCCCACTTCACCAGCCACAACGTCTAGGGGAGGCAAGGGCCCGAGAGCCCCATCTAAGGAGCGTAAGGGCAGCAGGGCGGAGACGTCAGCCAGCAGGAGCGCGGAGAAGGTGGGCCCCACATGCCACATCCCAGCTGTAAAGGAGGACACCAAAGGGCCCAGGACTCCATCACCGAAGGGCCCAGGAACATCACGGCCGGAGGGCGTCTGAGCACGGAGTCCAGGCCAGGTCTGGCTCCCTTGAACCTACTGGATGTGCACCGCTGAACAGGGCCCGCCGTGCAGAAGAGCATCGCTGAACAGGGCCCGCCGTGCAGAAGAGCACCGCTCCGCTGGGCCCTTCCTGTCAAGCACCGCTCCGCTGGGCCCCGCCGGCTCCAGCACCGCTCCGCTGGGCCCCGCCAGCTCCAGCACCGCTCCGCTGGGCCCCGCCGTCTCAAGCACCGCTCCGCTGGGCCCCGCCGTCTCAAGCACCGCTCCGCTGGGCCCTTCCTGTCAAGCACCGCTCTGCTGGGCCCCTTCATCTCAAGCACCGCTCCGCTGGGCCGCTTCATCTCAAGCACCGCTCCGCTGGGCCCCTTCATCTCCAGCACCGCTCCGCTGGGCCCCGCCGTCTCAAGCACCGCTCCGCTGGGCCCCTTCATCTCAAGCACCGCTCCGCTGGGCCCCGCCGGCTCCAGCACCGCTCCGCTGGGCCCCGCCGTCTCAAGCACCGCTCCGCTGGGCCCCTTCATCTCAAGCACCGCTCCGCTGGGCCCCGCCGGCTCCAGCACCGCTCCTCTGGGCCCCGCCGGCTCCAGCACCGCTCCGCTGGGCCGCGCCGTCTCAAGCACCGCTCCGCTGGGCCCTTCCTGTCAAGCACCGCTCCGCTGGGCCCCGCCGTCTCAAGCACCGCTCCGCTGGGCCCCTTCATCTCAAGCACTGTTTATGGTTCACTGTGCCCCCATGCCTCCTCCTTGACCAGTGGTGACTGTTATCCACTTGAGAGACTGTGGCTTTGCACTCCCCAGGATGGCAGAGTGGGCAAGCCACCCACTGTAGAGACTTGAGAGACTGTGGCTTTGCTCTCCCCAGGATGGCAGAGTGGGCAACCCACCCACTGTAGAGACTTGAGAGACTGTGGCTTTGCACTCCCCAGGATGGCAGAGTGGGCAACCCACCCACTGTAGAGACTTGAGAGACTGTGGCTTTGCACTCCCCAGGATGGCAGAGTGGGCAAGCCACCCACTGTAGAGACTTGAGAGACTGTGGCTTTGCACTCCCCAGGATGGTAGAGTGGGCAAGCCACCCACTGTAGACACTTGAGAGACTGTGGCTTTGCACTCCCCAGGATGGTAGAGTGGGCAAGCCACCCACTGTAGAGACTTGAGAGACTGTGGCTTTGCACTCCCCAGGATGGTACAGTGGGCAAGCCACCCACTGTTGAGACTTGAGAGACTGTGGCTTTGCACTCCCCAGGATGGTACAGTGGGCAAGCCACCCACTTGTGAGACTTGAGAGACTGTGGCTTTGCACTCCCCAGGATGGTACAGTGGGCAAGCCACCCACTGTAGAGACTTGAGAGACTGTGGCTTTGCACTCCCCAGGATGGTACAGTGGGCAAGCCACCCACTGTAGAGACTTGAGAGACTGTGGCTTTGCACTCCCCAGGATGGCACAGTGGGCATGGTGGCCCCTTCGTGGATCTTGCGTCGTGGACTCATGTGGCTGTGGTGCCCCCCCCCTTCCCTTCCCCCTGAGGTGCCTGTAGTATTTTCATCAGATGCCCCTGCAGTGTTCTCTCCAAAGGACTCAGGTCTCCTGTGTGGGCTTTGCCCTTGTGTCGCTACACTGTAGCCCACGGACTGTTCCATTTGACTTGGATGTAGCGGACTAATTGCCTCGGTTCCCCATGGCAGTGTGTATAGTATTATTTTGTTATGGATATTTTGCATAGTTGCCGATACGTCTCAGAGTCTATTTTTTATATAAAAATTTGGTTCAAAATTTAATTATGTCTTTGCATTTTTCAGGGGGGTTTGGGTGGTGTCACTGTGCATTGTTGCTCTGCATTGGTGTGTACATAGTTTGGGGGGTGGGGGTCGCATATGTGTGTGCCCGTAACCTTTCGTCCTCCCCCCTCCCGTGTGTCGTAGGTGCAGTACTCACCGTTGTCGTCTGCGCCGGAGTTCGTACTCGTGGTAGATGAGCAGGTAGACGAGTGCAGGTAGGATGTTTAATTCGGGTTCCATGCTGTCCTCCGTACTCGTGGAGTGTGTTTTGGTGAGCGTTTTCCCGTCCGTAGTCTGTTTCCGCCGTGTTTTTATCGGCGGGGCTCCCGCCCCGGAAAAGGTGGCGGATTGGTGAGTTGTGATACTGTGGGCGGTACATTGTCTGCCGCCTGCCTGTTGGCGGTGACCGCCGCGCTGTTTGTCTGTACCGCGGTGGCTGTCAGAGTGTTAATGTGGCGGGCTGTGTTGGCGGTTCCCGCCAGGGTCAGAATTCCATTTTTTGGACCGCCGGCCTGTTGGCGGGTTGCCCGCCGCTTTATCACCGACCGCCAGGGTTAGAATCACCCCCTTAGTGTTTGGGCACCCTGACACTAGCCAAGGTGCCCCCATGTCGTTAAGGGCAAATTCCCCAGACTTTCTGAGTGCGGGGACACCATTACACGTGTGCACTATACATAGGTCACTACCTATGTATAGCGTCACAATGGTAACTCCGAACATGGCCATGTAACATGATCCCCTGGGAACCGGGTACTGCCAAACTGCCTTTCCTGGGTTTCCACTGCAGTTGCTGCTGCTGCCAACCCCTCAGACAGGATTCTGCCCTCCTGGGGTCAAGGCAGAACAAAGGATTTCCTCTGAGAGAGGGTGTTACATCCTCTCCCGTTGGAAATAGGTTTGAAGGGCTGGGGAGGAGTAGCCTCCCCCAGCCTCTGAAAATGCTTTGATGGCACAGATGGTACCCATCTCTGCATAAGCCAGTCTACACCAGTTCAGGGATCCCCCAGCCCTGCTCTGGCGCGAAACTGGACAAAGGAAAGGGGAGTGACCACTCCCTTGACCAGTACCTCCCAGGGGAGGTGCCCAGAGCTCCTCCATTGTGTCCCAGACCTCTGCCATCTTGGAAACAGAGTTGTTGGGGGCACACTGGACTGCTCTGAGTGGCCAGTGCCAGCAGGGTACGTCAGAGCCCCCCTCTGATCGGCTCTTGGTAGCTAATCCTCCTTTCTTGGTAGCCAAACCTCCTTTTCTGGCTATTTAGGGTCTCTCCTCTGGGGAATTCTTCAGGTAACGAATGCAAGAGCTCACCAGAGTTCCTCTGCACTTCCCTCTTCGACTTCTGCCAAGGATCGACCGCTGACTGCTCCAGGACGCCTGCAAAACCGCAACAAAGTAGCAAGACGGCTACCAGCAACATTGTAGCGCCTCATCCTGCCGTCTTTCTCGACTGTTTCCTGGTGGTGCATGCTCGGGGGGTCATCTGCCTTCACCCTGCACTGGAAGCCAAGAAGAAATCTCCCGTGGGTCGACGGAATCTTCCCCCTGCTAAAGCAGGCACCAAAAGACTGCATCACTGGTCCTCTGGGTCCCCTCTCATCCTGACGAGCGTGGTCCCTGGAACACAGGAACTCTATCCAAGTAACTCCCACAGTCCAGTGATCCTTCAGTCCAAGTTTGGTGGAGGTAAGTCCTTGCCTTCCCACAGTAGACTGCAAACCTGTGTACTGCGTGAATTGCAGCTGCTCCGGCTCCTGTGCACTCCCCCAGGATTTCCTTCGTGCACAGCCTAACCTGGGTCCCCAGCACTCCGTCCTGCAGTGCTCAACCCTCTGAGTTGGCCTCCGACGTCGTGGGACCCTCCTTTGTGACTCTGAGCCAGGTCCGGTTCACAAATATTCTAAGTGCCTGCTCCGGTGGGGGCTCTCTGAGTTGCTGAGCGCCCCCTCTGTCTCCTCCTCCAAGGGGCGACATCCTGGTCCTTCCTTGTCCCCAGCAGCACCAAAAAACCTCTACCGCGACCCTTGCAGCTAGCAAGGCTTGTTTGCGGTATTTCTGCATGGGAACACTTCTGCAACCTTCAGCACGCCGTGGGACATCTTCCATCCAAAGGAGAAGTTCCTAGCTCTCTTCGTTGTTACAGAATCCTAAGCTTCTTCCATCCGGAGGCAGCTTCCTTGCACCTTCATCCGGGATTTCCTGGGCTCCTGCCCCCCCGGACACTATTGCGACTCTTGAAATTGGTCCCCTTGCCTTGCAGGTCCTCAGGCCCAGGAATCCGTCTTCAGTGTTTTGCTGGTGTTTGTGGTTCTTGCAGAATACCCCTCTCACGACTATTGTGTCGTTTGGGGGTAGTAGGTGTACTTTACTCCTACTTTTCAGGATCTTGGGGTGAGGTATCTTGGACACCCTGACTGTTTTCTTACAGTCCCAGCGACCCTCTACAAGCTCCCATAGGTCTGGGGACCATTTGTAATTCGCATTCCACTTTTGGAGTATATGGTTTGTGTTGCCCCTAGACCTATGTTCACCTATTGCAACCTATTGTAATTCTACACTGTTTGCATTACTTTTCTGACTCTTACTTACCTGTTTTGAGTTTGTGTACATATAACTTGTGTATATTACTTACCTTCTTACTGAGGGTACTCACTGAGATACTTGTGGCATATTATCATAAAAATAAAGTACCTTTATTTTTAGTATATCTGTGTATTGTGTTTTCTTATGATATTGTGCATATGATATAAGTGAAATAGTAGGAGCTTTGCATGTCTCCTAGTTCAGCCTAAGCTGCTTTGCCATAGCTACCTTCTATCAGCCTAAGCTGCTAGAAACACCTCTATTCTACTAAAAAGGGATAACTGGACCTGGCACAGGGTGTAAGTACCATAGGGTATTCACTATAAGCCAGGACAGCCTCCTACATTGGTGGTGCAGCGGTGGGATAAGTACTTGCAACTGCTTTACCACTTTGTCATTTTGTACTTTTCATAAGAGAATCATATACCAAATAGTTCAGTGTATGTACACTTAACCCAAAAAGTTTGCTTTTCCATCCTAAAACTTTTTACAAAGTTCTGAAAAGTTTCTTAAAACTTCTAAAAGTTTTCTAAAAGTTAGAACAAGTTTTTTTCTCTCTGCTTTCAAAGGTTCTAAAACTTTTTCTCTCTTATCACTATCCTTAAACCTATACTATCATGTCTGTTGTAGATTCCACTCTCAAAACTGTTAATGCAACCTATGAGAGTTTGAACTATAAGAGTTTAAGGCTTCTCTGCCTGGATAGAGGTTTATGTATAGGAAAGAACCCTACAAAAGAGTTTCTCTTTAATATGCTTGTTGTGGATGACCAGAACCAGTCTGGACCATCAAAATGAGAGGTTAGAAAAGAGAGAAGCTTACCAGTCTGATTCAGAGGAACTCCCTGAAGAAGCTGGGGAGGGTTCTGACAAGGTTCTGCTCCCTAGCAGGGCACCTAGTGATGCTGGCAGTGAGAAAGGTTCCCATAACAGTAGGGCATCCTTTTTCCCTAGAGGGCAGGTTACCAGGGTCCAGACAGTTAGGGACAGGTATCCCTCTGAAATTTCCCATCTGTCCTCTGTGTCAAAGCATTCCCAACCCACCCACCCTGAGGATAACCTGTTAGAAAGGGAACTCAAAAAGTTGAGGGTTGAAGAGACCAGACTGAAGCTTAAACAGCAGCAGCTGGCCTTAGATAGGAAACATTGAGAGGGAAAGTCAGAGGTTGGGGTTAGTTCCCCATGGTGACAACAGCAGTATTCTTGATAGCAATCCTGTTAGAGAGCAAGATTCCAGGAATCTGCACAAGATAGTCCCCCCTTACAAGGAGGGGGATGACATTAATAAGTGGTTTGCTGCACTCGAGAGGGCCTGTATGGTACAGTTGATCCCTCAAAGGCAGTGGGCTGCTATTTTGTGGCTATCTTTCACTGGAAAGGATAGGGATAGGCTACTTACTGTTAGAGAAAGTGAAGCCAACAACTACAAAGTTTTGAAAGATGCACTCTTGGATGGATTTGGCTTAACCACTGAACAATACAGGATTAAGTTCAGAGACACCAGAAAAGAGTCCTCTCAAGACTGGACAGACTTTGTGGACTGTTCAGTGAAGGCCTTGGAAGGGTGGTTACATGGCAGTAAGGTATCTGACTATGAAAGCCTGTACAATCTTATTCTGAGAGAGCATATTCTGAACAACTGTGTGTCTGACTTGTTGCACCAATACCTATTGGACTCAGATCTGACCTCTCCCCAAGAATTGGGAAATAAGGCAGACAAGTGGGCTAGAACAAGGGTGAACAGAAAAGTTCATACAGGGGGTGTAGGAAAGTAGCCTCTTTCTAGCCTTGTTACCCCCACTTTTGGCCTGTTTGTGAGTATATGTCAGGGTGTTTTCACTGTCTCACTGGGATCCTGCTAGCCAGGGCCCAGTGCTCATAGTGAAAACCCTATGTTGTCAGTATGTTTGTTATGTGTCACTGGGATCCTGCTAGCCAGGACCCCAGTGCTCATAGGTTTGTGGCCTATATGTGTTCCCTATGTGGTGCCTAACTGTCTCACTGAGGATCTGCTAACCAGAAAGGCAGCCCTGACCCAGGAAGGCAGAACAAAGGATTTCCTCTGAGAGACGGTGTTACACCCTCTCCCTTTGGAAATAGGTGTGAAGGGCTGGGGAGGAGTAGCCTCCCCCAGCCTCTGGAAATGCTTTGATGGGCACAGATGGTGCCCATCTCTGCATAAGCCAGTCTACACCGGTTCAGGGATCCCCCCAGCCCTGCTCTGGCGCGAAACTGGACTAAGGAAAGGGGAGTGACCGCTGGACTGCTCTGAGTGGCCAGTGCCAGCAGGTGACGTCAGAGGCTCCTTCTGATAGGCTCTTACCTCTCTTGGTAGCCAATCCTCCTAACCTGGTAGCCAAACCTCCTTTTCTGGCTATTTAGGGTCTCTGCTTCGGGGAATTCTTCAGATAACGAATGCAAGAGCTCACCAGAGTTCCTCTGCATCTCCCTCTTCACCTTCTGCCAAAGGATCGACCGCTGACTGCTCAGGACGCCTGCAGAACCGCAACAAAGTAGCAAGACGACTACTAGCAACCTTGTATCGCCTCATCCTGCCGAATTTTTCGACTGTTTCCAGGTGGTTCATGCTCTGGGGGTAGCCTGCCTCCTCCCTGCACCAGGAGCTCTGAAGAAATCTCCCGTGGGTCGACGGAATCTTCCCCCTGCTAACGCAGGCACCAAAAGACTTCATCACTGGTCCTCTGGGTCCCCTCTCAGCCTGACGAGCGTGGTCCCTGGAACTCAGCAACTCTGTCCAAGTGACTTCCACAGTCCAGTGACTCTTCAGTCCAAGTTTGGTGGAGGTAAGTCCTTGCCTCCCCATGCTAGACTGCATTGCTGGGTACCGCGTGATTTGCAGCTGCTCCGACTCCTGTGCACTCTTCCAGGATTTCCTTCGTGCACAGCTGTAGGAGGCTGGACTGGCTTGTAGTGAGTACCAAGGGGTACTTGCACCTTGCACCAGGCCCAGTTATCCCTTATTAGTGTATAGGGTGTCTAGCAGCTTAGGCTGATAGATAATGGTAGCTTAGCAGAGCAGCTTAGGCTGAACTAGGAGACGTGTGAAGCTACTACAGTACCACTTAGTGTCATATGCACAATATCATAAGAAAACACAATACACAGTTATACTAAAAATAAAGGTACTTTATTTTTATGACAATATGCCAAAGTATCTTAGAGTGTACCCTCAGTGAGAGGATAGGAAATATACACAAGATATATATACACAATAGCAAAAATATGCAGTATAGTCTTAGAAAACAGTGCAAACAATGTATAGTTACAATAGGATGCAATGGGGAAACATAGGGATAGGGGCAACACAAACCATATACTCCAAAAGTGGAATGCGAACCACGAATGGACCCCAAACCTATGTGACCTTGTAGAGGGTCGCTGGGACTATTAGAAAATAGTGAGAGTTAGAAAAATAACCCTCCCCAAGACCCTGAAAAGTGAGTGCAAAGTGCACTAAAGTTCCCCTAAGGACAAAAGAGTCGTGTTAGAGGAATAATGCAGGAAAGACACAAACCAGCAATGCAACAACTGTGGATTTCCAATCTAGGGTACCTGTGGAACAAGGGGACCAAGTCCAAAAGTCACAAGCAAGTCGTAGATGGGCAGATGCCCAGGAAATGCCAGCTGCGGGTGCAAAGAAGCTTCGACTGGACAGAAGAAGCTGAGGTTTCTGCAGGAACGAAAAGGGCTAGAGACTTCCCCTTTGGTGCACGGATCCCTCTCGCCTTGGAGAGTTGTGCAGAAGTGTTTTCCCGCCGGAAGGACGCCAACAAGCCTTGCTACACGCAAATCGTGCGTTTGGCGTTTTTGGACGCTGCTGGGGCCCAGGAGGGACCAGGAGGTCGCAAATTGGACCTGAAGAGAGAGGGGACGCCAAGCAAGACAAAGAGCCCACACTGAAGCAGGTAGCACCCGGAGAAGTGCCAGAAACAGGCACTACGAGGATGCGTGAAACGGTGTTCGCCGAAGTTGCACAAAGGAGTCCCACGTCGCCGGAGACCAACTTAGAAAGTCGTGCAATGCAGGTTAGAGTGCCGTGGACCCAGGCTTGGCTGTGCACAAAGGATTTCCGCCGGAAGTGCACAGGGGCCGGAGTAGCTGCAAAGTCGCTGTTCCCAGCAATGCAGCCCAGCGAGGTGAGGCAAGGACTTACCTCCACCAAACTTGGGCTGAAGAGTCACTGGACTGTGGGGGTCACTTGGACAGCGTCGCTGGATTCGAGGGACCTCGCTCTTCGTGCTGAGAGGAGACCCAAGGGACCGGTAATGCAGCTTTTTGGTGCCTGCGGTTGCAGGGGGAAGATTCCGTCGACCCACGGGAGATTTCTTCGGAGCTTCTGGTGCAGAGAGGAGGCAGGCTACCCCCACAGCATGCACAAGCAGGAAAACAGTCGAGAAGGCGGCAGGATCAGCATTACAGAGTTGCAGTAGTCGTCTTTGCTACTATGTTGCAGGTTTGCAGGCTTCCAGCGCGGTCAGCGGTCGTTTCCTTATCAGAAGGTGAAGAGAGAGATGCAGAGGAACT
Organism: Pleurodeles waltl; assembly: GCF_031143425.1. NCBI lineage: Eukaryota > Metazoa > Chordata > Amphibia > Caudata > Salamandridae > Pleurodeles > Pleurodeles waltl. The sequence continues at coordinate 192,639,239 of NC_090443.1, forward strand.
CGGCTGAGCTCATGCATTCGTTATCTAAAATTTCCCCAGAGACAGAGACCCTAAATAGCCAGAAAAGAGGGTTTGGCTACCTAGGAGAGAGGAAAGTCTACTAACACCTGAAGGAGCCTATCAGCAGGAGTCTCTGACGTCACCTGGTGGCACTGGCCACTCAGAGCAGTCCAGTGTGCCAGCAGCACCTCTGTTTCCAAGATGGCAGAGGTCTGGAGCACACTGGAGGAGCTCTGGACACCTCCCAGGGGAGGTGCAGGTCAGGGGAGTGGTCACTCCCCTTTCCTTTGTCCAGTTTCGCGCCAGAGCAGGGGCTAAGGGGTCCCTGAACCGGTGTAGACTGGCTTATGCAGAATTGGGCACATCTGTGCCCAACAAAGCATTTCCAGAGGCTGGGGGAGGCTACTCCTCCCCTGCCTTCACACCATTTTCCAAAGGGAGAGGGTGTCACACCCTCTCTCAGAGGAAGTTCTTTGTTCTGCCATCCTGGGCCAGGCCTGGCTGGACCCCAGGAGGGCAGCTGCCTGTCTGAGGGGTTGGCAGCAGCAGCAGCTGCAGTGAAACCCCAGGAAGGGCAGTTTGGCAGTACCAGGGTCTGTGCTACAGACCACTGGGATCATGGGATTGTGCCAACTATGCCAGGATGGTATAGAGGGGGCAATTCCATGATCATAGACATGTTACATGGCCATATTCGGAGTTACCATGGTGAAGCTACATATAGGTAGTGACCTATATGTAGTGCACGCGTGTAATGGTGTCCCCGCACTCACAAAGTTCAGGGAATTGGCTCTGAACAATGTGGGGGCACCTTGGCTAGTGCCAGGGTGCCCTCACACTAAGTAACTTTGCACCTAACCTTTACCAGGTAAAGGTTAGACATATAGGTGACTTATAAGTTACTTAAGTGCAGTGTAAAATGGCTGTGAAATAACGTGGACGTTATTTCACTCAGGCTGCAGTGGCAGGCCTGTGTAAGAATTGTCAGAGCTCCCTATGGGTGGCAAAAGAAATGCTGCAGCCCATAGGGATCTCCTGGAACCCCAATACCCTGGGTACCTCAGTACCATATACTAGGGAATTATAAGGGTGTTCCAGTAAGCCAATGTAAATTGGTAAAAATGGTCACTAGCCTGTTAGTGACAATTTGGAAAGAAATGAGAGAGCATAACCACTGAGGTTCTGATTAGCAGAGCCTCAGTGAGACAGTTAGTCACTACACAGGTAACACATTCAGGCACACTTATGAGCACTGGGGCCCTGGGTTACCAGGGTCCCAGTGACACATACAACTAAAACAACATATATACAGTGAAAAATGGGGGTAACATGCCAGGCAAGATGGTACTTTCCTACACAACCCCCCCCCAAATGAAGGACAATAAGACTAGCCATGACCTGATGAGTCTTCATTGTCTAAGTGGAAATATCTGGAGAGTCCATCTGCATTGGAGTGGCTACTCCCAGGTCTATGTTCCACTGTATAGTCCATTCCCTGTAGGGATATGGACCACCTCAACAATTTAGGATTTTCACCTTTCATTTGTTTTAGCCAAAGTAGAGGTTTGTGGTCTGTCTGAACAATGAAGTGAGTGCCAAACAGGTATGGCCTCAACTTCTTCAGAGCCCAGACCACAGCAAAGGCCTCCCTCTCAATGGCAGACCAACGCTTTTCTCTAGGGGTCAACCTCCTACTAATAAAAGCAACAGGTTGATCCTGGCCCTCAGAATTGAGTTGTGATAGGACTGCCCCTACTCCTAATTCAGATGCATCAGTTTGGACATAGAATTTTTTAGAGTAACTAGGGCTTTTCAGGACAGGTGCAGAGCACATGGCCTGCTTCAGCTCCTCAAAAGCTTTCTGACAGTTTGCTGTCCATAATACCTTTTTAGGCATTTTCTTGGATGTGAGGTCATTAAGAGGGGCTGCAATGGAGCCATAGTTCTTAATGAACCTCCTGTAATACCCAGTGAGGCCTAGGAAGGCTCTCACCTGAGTCTGAGTGGTAGGGGGAACCCAATCAATAATAGTTTGGATTTTCCCCTGAAGTGGTGCAATCTGTTCCCCACCAACAAGGTGTCCCAGATAAACCACCTTACCTGCCCTATCTGGCACTTTGAAGCCTTGATAGTGAGGCCTGCCTTTTGCAGGGCCTCCAAAACTTTCCATAGGTGGACCAGGTGATCATCCCAGCTGGAGCTAAAGACAGCTATATCGTCCAAATATGCTGCACTGAAAGCTTCCAGCCCTTGCAGGACTGTGTTCACCAACCTCTGAAAAGTGGCAGGTGCATTTTTCAAACCAAAAGGCATTACAGTAAACTGGTAATGTCCTCCAATGGTAGAAAATGCAGTCTTAGGTTTAGCATCTTCTGACAGTTTGATCTGCCAATACCCTGCAGTCAAATCAAAAGTGCTTAGATACTTGGCAGATGCCAGTGTATCTATGAGCTCATCTGCCCTGGGTATAGGGTGAGCATCAGTTTTGGTTACCAAGTTGAGACCTCTATAGTCTACACAAAACCGCATTTCTTTCTTTCCATCCTTAGAATTGGGTTTTGGTACCAGTACCACAGGAGAAGCCCATGGACTGTCAGAGTGCTCAACCACTCCTAGTTCCAACATTTTCTGAACTTCTTGCTTTATGCAGTCCCTGACATGGTCAGGCTGCCTATAGATCTTACTTTTGACAGGTAAACTGTCTCCAGTATCTATAGTGTGCTCACACCAAGAAGTGGTGCCTGGCACAGTAGAGAAGAGTTCTGAAAATTGTCCTAGGAGATTTATGCAATTGTCTTTCTGCTCAGCAGTAAGACAATCAGCCAAAACTACACCTTCCACAAGAGCATCTTGATCTGTGGAAGAGAAGAGATCAGGTAGAGGATCACTGTCTTCTTCCTGTCCCTCATCTGTTGCCATGAGCAGGGTGAGATCAGCCCTGTCATAGTAGGGTTTCAGGCGGTTGACATGGAGCACCCTAAGGGGACTCCTGGCAGTGCCTAAGTCAACTAAGTAGGTGACTTCACCCTTCTTTTCAACAATTGTGTGGGGTCCACTCCATTTGTCTTGGAGTGCTCTTGGGGCCACAGGCTCCAAGACCCACACTTTCTGCCCTGGTTGGTACTGAACCAAAACAGCCTTCTGATCATGCCATTGCTTCTGGAGCTCTTGGCTGGCCTGAAGGTTTTTACTGGCCTTTTTCATGTACTCAGCCATCCTTGATCTGAGGCCAAGTACATAATCCACAATATCCTGCTTAGGAGCTTTTAAAGGTTGTTCCCAACCCTCCTTTACAAGTGTGAGTGGACCCCTAACAGGGTGTCCAAAAAGAAGTTCAAAGGGGCTGAAGCCCACTCCTTTCTGGGGTACCTCCCTGTAGGCAAAAAGGAGGCATGGTAGAAGGATATCCCATCTCCTGCGGAGTTTTTCAGGGAGTCCCATAATCATGCCTTTGAGAGTTTTATTAAATCTCTCCACCAGTCCATTTGTTTGTGGATGATAGGGTGTTGTGAACTTGTACGTTACACCACACTCCTTTCACATGGCCTTTAAGTATGCAGACATGAAATTGCTTCCTCTGTCTGATACTACTTCCTTTGGGAAGCCCACCCTGGAAAATATTCCCAGGAGGGCCTTTGCCACTGCAGGAGCTGTAGTGGTCCTTAAAGGAATTGCTTCAGGATATCTTGTGGCATGGTCCACTACCACCAAGATAAACCTATTGCCTGAAGCAGTAGGAGGGTCAAGGGGGCCAACTATGTCAACCCCTACCCTTTCAAAGGGAACCCCAACCACAGGCAGTGGGATAAGGGGTGCCTTTGGGGTGCCACCTGTCTTGCCACTGGCTTGACAGGTTTCACAGGACTTACAAAATTCTTTTGTGTCCTCAGACATCCTAGGCCAATGAAACAATGGAACCAATCTGTCCCAAGTTTTCATTTGACCCAGGTGCCCAGCTAGGGGAATGTCATGTGCCAGTGATAGGAGGAACTTTCTGTACTCCTGAGGAATCACTAATCTCCTGGCAGCTCCAGGTTTAGGATCCCTATGCTCAGTGTACAAGAGGTTGTCCTCCCAGTAAACTCTGTGAGAGTAACTGACATCCCCATTAGCCTGTTTGACAGCTTGCTGTCTGAGACCCTCTAATGTGGGACAGGTTTGCTGTGCCACACTCAGCTCCTCTCTGGCAGGCCCCCCTTCACCCAAAAGCTCAGCAGTGTCTGCTTCCAGCTCCTCTGGTGTAGGTTCTGCACAGGGAGGGAATTCTTCTTCCTCAGAAGTAGAATCCACTGTAGAGGGAGGGATAGTAGGAAGTGGTTTGCTTCTACTAGCCCTAGCTTTAGGGAGCACTTGGTCCATTGTTCCAGGATCCAAGCTTCCCTGTCCTTTTTGCTTTTTGGCCTGAGCCCTTGTCAAAGCAAAAATATGCCCTGGGATGCCCAGCATTGCTGCATGGGCCTCCAACTCCACATCTGACCAAGCTGATGTCTCCAAATCATTCCCTAATAGACAGCCTACAGGTAAATCTGAAGCTACCACAACTTTCTTTGGACCAGTTACCCCCCCCCCAGTTGAGATTTACAACAGCCATGGGGTGGCTTTGTGTTATGTTGTGAGCATCGGTTACTTGGTACTGGTGTCCAAGTATGTGTTGTTCAGGGTGCACCAGTTTCTCAATCACCATTGTGACACTGGCACCTGTGTCCCTGTAGGCCTGGACCTCAACACCATTTATTAGGGTTAGTTGCTTGTACTTCTCCAAGTTATGGGGGCAAGCAACCAAAGTGGCTAAATCAATAGCCCCTTCAGAGACTAAAGTAGCCTCTGTGGTCTCCCTAATTAGACCAACCCCAACTAAATTACCAAAAGTGAGCCCAGCTACTCCCTTGGATTGGCTATTAGTAGGTTTGCTCCCACCACCACTGCTATTAGTAGGGACACTAGGTGTAGCAGTAGGGGTTGTAGTGGTAGGAGCTGTGGTGCCTTTCTTTGGACAACTGGGATCTGTTGTCCAATGGCCTTTTATTTTACATAAATAGCACCATGGTTTCTTTTCCTTGTTCTGATTAAAGGAGGATTTGGGCCCACCACCCCCACCAGAGTGTTTTTGTGGGCCTGATGAAGACTCATTTTTAGATTTGTCCCCACCCTTGTCTGAAGACTTACCATCCTTCTTTTTGTTGCCATCCTTGTCACCCCCTGTATGAACTTTTCTGTTCACTCTTGTTCTGACCCATTTGTCTGCCTTCTTTCCCAATTCTTGGGGAGAGGTCAGATCAGAGTCCACCAAGTACTGGTGCAACAGATCAGACACACAATTATTAAGAATATGCTCTCTCAGGATTAAGTTATACAGGCTGTCATAATCAGTAACTTTACTGCCATGTAACCACCCCTCCAAGGCCTTCACTGAATGGTCAATGAAATCAACCCAGTCTTGTGAAGACTCCTTTTTGGTCTCTCTGAACTTTATCCTGTACTGTTCAGTGGTTAAGCCATAACCATCCAGGAGTGCATTCTTAAGAACTTGGAAATTATTAGCATCATTTTCTTTCACAGTAAGGAGCCTATCCCTACCTTTTCCACTAAATGATAGCCATAGGATAGCAGCCCACTGCCTTTGAGGGACATCCTGTACAACACAGGCCCTCTCAAGTGCAGCAAACCACTTGTTAATGTCATCCCCCTCCTTATAAGGGGGAACTATCTTGTGCAGATTCCTGGAATCATGCTCTTTTGCAGGATGACTATGGGGAATACTGCTGCTGCCACCATGGGTATCTAAACCCAACTTCTGTCTTTCCTTCTCTAATTCAAAAGACTGTCTATCCAAATCCAGCTGTTGCTTTTTAAGCTTCAGTCTGGTTTGTTCCACCCTCAACTTATTGAGTTCCCTCACTAACATTCTGTCATCAGGGTTGGTGGGAGGGACATTTCTAGAAACAGAGCTATGATGGGAATGAACAGAAGGAGACCTGTCCCTTACAGAAGCCAACTTAACAGCTTGGTTTACAGAAACATTACTACCAGTATGGTGAGAATAAATGCTTTTGCTATGATGTGAGACAACACTATTTCTTTGGTGTGGCTCATCATCATTACCATCTATGCTAGATTGTCTAGTAATGGGCAGGCTAGGAAGTTTATTTCCTGAATCTTTTCCTGGGGGAGTCCCTGAATCAGATTGGGAACTATTAGGTACTTTTTCAACAGATGGGCCACCTCTGGCCTTATCCTGTTCTCTAAGCATGTTAATTAACAGTTCCAAGGCAGGATTCTTCCCTACACTCAAACCTCTCTCTATACAGAGACTCCTTGCTCTTTTCCAGCTAAGGTTGTCATATGCAAGTTTGGACAGATCAACACTTTGGCCTGTGCCAGACATTTTTTAGAGAGAGTTAAAGTGATAGAGAAAGAGACAAAAGTTTTCAGAACTTTTTGGAAAGACAGAAAAAAACTTTTTAAACTTTTAAGAACTTTTTGAAAGTTTAGGAGTACTTTTCAGCACTTAGAAAAGAGTGAAAAGAGGAAATGCAAAACTTTTTGGCTATGTGTATATACACTGACCTTGTTTTGTATATTTTTCTCTTATGAAAAGTACAATGACAAGAGTGGTAAGTAGTCTCAAGCACTGATCCCTCCACTGCACAACCAATGTAGGAGGCTGGACTGGCTTGTAGTGAGTACCAAGGGGTACTTGCACCTTGCACCAGGCCCAGTTATCCCTTATTAGTGTATAGGGTGTCTAGCAGCTTAGGCTAATAGATAATGGTAGCTTAGCAGAGCAGCTTAGGCTGAACTAGGAGACGTGTGAAGCTACTACAGTACCACTTAGTGTCATATGCACAATATCATAAGAAAACACAAAACACAGTTATACTAAAAATAAAGGTACTTTATTTTTATGACAATATGCCAAAGTATCTTAGAGTGTACCCTCAGTGAGAGGATAGGAAATATACACAAGATATATATACACAATAGCAAAAATATGCAGTATAGTCTTAGAAAACAGTGCAAACAATGTATAGTTACAATAGGATGCAATGGGGAAACATAGGGATAGGGGCAACACAAACCATATACTCCAAAAGTGGAATGCGAACCACGAATGGACCCCAAACCTATGTGACCTTGTAGAGGGTCGCTGGGACTATTAGAAAATAGTGAGAGTTAGAAAAATAACCCTCCCCAAGACCCTGAAAAGTGAGTGCAAAGTGCACTAAAGTTCCCCTAAGGACAAAAGAGTCGTGTTAGAGGAATAATGCAGGAAAGACACAAACCAGCAATGCAACAACTGTGGATTTCCAATCTAGGGTACCTGTGGAACAAGGGGACCAAGTCCAAAAGTCACAAGCAAGTCGTAGATGGGCAGATGCCCAGGAAATGCCAGCTGCGGGTGCAAAGAAGCTTCGACTGGACAGAAGAAGCTGAGGTTTCTGCAGGAACGAAAAGGGCTAGAGACTTCCCCTTTGGTGCACGGATCCCTCTCGCCTTGGAGAGTCGTGCAGAAGTGTTTTCCCGCCGGAAGGACGCCAACAAGCCTTGCTACACGCAAATCGTGCGTTTGGCGTTTTTGGACGCTGCTGGGGCCCAGGAGGGACCAGGAGGTCGCAAATTGGACCTGAAGAGAGAGGGGACGTCGAGCAAGACAAAGAGCCCTCACTGAAGCAGGTAGCACCCGGAGAAGTGCCAGAAACAGGCACTACGAGGATGCGTGAAACGGTGTTCGCCGAAGTTGCACAAAGGAGTCGCTGGAGACCAACTTAGAAAGTCGTGCAATGCAGGTTAGAGTGCCGTGGACCCAGGCTTGGCTATGCACAAAGGATTTCCGCCGGAAGTGCACAGGGGCCGGAGTAGCTGCAAAGTCGCGGTTCCCAGCAATGCAGCCCAGCGAGGTGAGGCAAGGACTTACCTCCACCAAACTTGGGCTGAAGAGTCACTGGACTGTGGGGGTCACTTGGACAGCGTCGCTGGATTCGAGGGACCTCGCTCGTCGTGCTGAGAGGAGACCCAAGGGACCGGTAATGCAGCTTTTTGGTGCCTGCGGTTGCAGGGGGAAGATTCCGTCGACCCACGGGAGATTTCTTCGGAGCTTCTGGTGCAGAGAGGAGGCAGGCTACCCCCACAGCATGCACAAGCAGGAAAACAGTCGAGAAGGCGGCAGGATCAGCGTTACAGAGTTGCAGTAGTCGTCTTTGCTACTATGTTGCAGGTTTGCAGGCTTCCAGCGTGGTCAGCGGTCGTTTCCTTATCAGAAGGTGAAGAGAGAGATGCAGAGGAACTCAGCTGAGCTCATGCATTCGTTATCTAAAATTTCCCCAGAGACAGAGACCCTAAATAGCCAGAAAAGAGGGTTTGGCTACCTAGGAGAGAGGAAAGTCTACTAACACCTGAAGGAGCCTATCAGCAGGAGTCTCTGACATCACCTGGTGGCACTGGCCACTCAGAGCAGTCCAGTGTGCCAGCAGCACCTCTGTTTCCAAGATGGCAGAGGTCTGGAGCACACTGGAGGAGCTCTGGACACCTCCCAGGGGAGGTGCAGGTCAGGGGAGTGGTCACTCCCCTTTCCTTTGTCCAGTTTCGCGCCAGAGCAGGGGCTAAGGGGTCCCTGAACCGGTGTAGACTGGCTTATGCAGAATTGGGCACATCTGTGCCCAACAAAGCATTTCCAGAGGCTGGGGGAGGCTACTCCTCCCCTGCCTTCACACCATTTTCCAAAGGGAGAGGGTGTCACACCCTCTCTCAGAGGAAGTTCTTTGTTCTGCCATCCTGGGCCAGGCCTGGCTGGACCCCAGGAGGGCAGCTGCCTGTCTGAGGGGTTGGCAGCAGCAGCAGCTGCAGTGAAACCCCAGGAAGGGCAGTTTGGCAGTACCAGGGTCTGTGCTACAGACCACTGGGATCATGGGATTGTGCCAACTATGCCAGGATGGTATAGAGGGGGCAATTCCATGATCATAGACATGTTACATGGCCATATTCGGAGTTACCATGGTGAAGCTACATATAGGTAGTGACCTATATGTAGTGCACGCGTGTAATGGTGTCCCCGCACTCACAAAGTTCAGGGAATTGGCTCTGAACAATGTGGGGGCACCTTGGCTAGTGCCAGGGTGCCCTCACACTAAGTAACTTTGCACCTAACCTTTACCAGGTAAAGGTTAGACATATAGGTGACTTATAAGTTACTTAAGTGCAGTGTAAAATGGCTGTGAAATAACGTGGACGTTATTTCACTCAGGCTGCAGTGGCAGGCCTGTGTAAGAATTGTCAGAGCTCCCTATGGGTGGCAAAAGAAATGCTGCAGCCCATAGGGATCTCCTGGAACCCCAATACCCTGGGTACCTCAGTACCATATACTAGGGAATTATAAGGGTGTTCCAGTAAGCCAATGTAAATTGGTAAAAATGGTCACTAGCCTGTTAGTGACAATTTGGAAAGAAATGAGAGAGCATAACCACTGAGGTTCTGATTAGCAGAGCCTCAGTGAGACAGTTAGTCACTACACAGGTAACACATTCAGGCACACTTATGAGCACTGGGGCCCTGGGTTACCAGGGTCCCAGTGACACATACAACTAAAACAACATATATACAGTGAAAAATGGGGGTAACATGCCAGGCAAGATGGTACTTTCCTACACAACCCCCCCCCCAAATGAAGGACAATAAGACTAGCCATGACCTGATGAGTCTTCATTGTCTAAGTGGAAATATCTGGAGAGTCCATCTGCATTGGAGTGGCTACTCCCAGGTCTATGTTCCACTGTATAGTCCATTCCCTGTAGGGATATGGACCACCTCAACAATTTAGGATTTTCACCTTTCATTTGTTTTAGCCAAAGTAGAGGTTTGTGGTCTGTCTGAACAATGAAGTGAGTGCCAAACAGGTATGGCCTCAACTTCTTCAGAGCCCAGACCACAGCAAAGGCCTCCCTCTCAATGGCAGACCAACGCTTTTCTCTAGGGGTCAACCTCCTACTAATAAAAGCAACAGGTTGATCCTGGCCCTCAGAATTGAGTTGTGATAGGACTGCCCCTACTCCTAATTCAGATGCATCAGTTTGGACATAGAGGGCCTTATTTATACTTTTTGGTGCAAAACTGCACTAAGGCAGTTTTGCCCCAAAAAGTTTTGCACCGGCTTGCACCATATTTTAGCACCAGCTGGGCACCATATTTATGGAATGGTGCAAGCAGGTGCAAAGGGTAGGCTAGCTTAAAAAAAAATTACGTTAGGCAGTTTTGAGTCAAAATAAATGATTCTGACCAGATTAGCATCATTTTTTGACGCTAAGGGGCATATTTATACTCTGTTTGCACTGAATTAGCGTCATTTTTTAAAATTCTAATTCAGTGCAAAACTAACTCCATATTTATACTTTGGTGCTAGACCCGTCTAGCACCATATTTATGGAGTTAAAGTCATTTTTTGGAAGTGGAAACCTACCTTGCCTTAATGAGATGCAAGGTAGGCGTTCCCGTGCAAAAACATGACTCTATGGCCTTAACACCATATTTATACTCCCATGTAAAAATGGTGCAAGGGAGGGAGGAGGGGTCAAAAAATGGGGCAAAGCTTGCTTTGCCCCATTTTTTAAGACGTGGGTCTGGGCAGGCCTTAGGGGACCTGTGGCCCTATTTCCATGGTGGAACACCATGGAATGAGCCCTGAGGTGCCCTACCTAGGCCCTAGGGGCACCCCCACCCACACTAGAGGGACTGCGAGGATGGGGGACCCCATCCCAGGTAAGTACAGGTAAGTGCATTTTATTTTTGAAAGTGCCATAGGGGGCCCTGAAATGGGTCCCTATACATGGCACAGGGTGCAATGGCCATGCCCAGGGGACCCCGGTCCTCTGTGCTGGCCACTAGGGTGGTGGGCATGACTCCTGCCTTTTCTAAGGCAGGAGTCATGTGGCATGGTAGGTTTAGCACCATAAAATTATGCTAATCTGGTTAGAGTCATTTTTTTTACTCTAACCTGCCTAAAGCCATTTTCTGGTGCTAAACCCTCTTCTTCTATACTGCCAGCTCCACCCGACTAAAGTCATTTTTTAAAAACTCTAGCCTTCCCTTTGCACCGGCTTGCACCATTCCATAAATATGGTGCCCGGGTGGTGCACAGAAATGGTGCAAGCCGGTGCTAAACGTTTTGGTGCAAAACTGAGTTAGTGCAGTTTTGCAGCAAAAAGTATAAATAAGGGCCAATATTTTGTAAGTTTGCGCCACTTTTGCGTCATAAAATGACGTTAATGCAGTGCAAAAAAAGTTTAAATCAGGGCCTTGGTGCTAGATGGGTCTAGCACCAAAGTATAAATATGGAGTTAGTTTTGCACCGAATTAGAGTAAAAAAAAATGACACTAATTTGGTGCAAACAGAGTATAAATATGCCGCAGAGTATAAATATGCCCCTAAATATGGCGTTAAGGCCATAGAGTCATTTTTTGCACGGGAACACCTACCTTGCATCTCATTAAGGCAAAGTTGGTCTCCACTTTCAAAAAATGACTTTAACTCCATAAATTTGGTGCTAGAGGGGTCTAGCACCAAAGTATAAATATGGAGTTAGTTTTGCACCGAATTAGAGTTAAAAAAAATGACACTAATTCGGTGCAAACAGAGTATAAATATGCCCCAGAATTTTTTAGAGTAACTAGGGCTTTTCAGGACAGGTGCAGAGCACATGGCCTGCTTCAGCTCCTCAAAAGCTTTCTGACAGTTTGCTGTCCATAATACCTTTTTAGGCATTTTCTTGGATGTGAGGTCATTAAGAGGGGCTGCAATGGAGCCATAGTTCTTAATGAACCTCCTGTAATACCCAGTGAGGCCTAGGAAGGCTCTCACCTGAGTCTGAGTGGTAGGGGGAACCCAATCAATAATAGTTTGGATTTTCCCCTGAAGTGGTGCAATCTGTTCCCCACCAACAAGGTGTCCCAGATAAACCACCTTACCCTGCCCTATCTGGCACTTTGAAGCCTTGATAGTGAGGCCTGCCTTTTGCAGGGCCTCCAAAACTTTCCATAGGTGGACCAGGTGATCATCCCAGCTGGAGCTAAAGACAGCTATATCGTCCAAATATGCTGCACTGAAAGCTTCCAGCCCTTGCAGGACTGTGTTCACCAACCTCTGAAAAGTGGCAGGTGCATTCTTCAAACCAAAAGGCATTACAGTAAACTGGTAATGTCCTCCAATGGTAGAAAATGCAGTCTTAGGTTTAGCATCTTCTGACAGTTTGATCTGCCAATACCCTGCAGTCAAATCAAAAGTGCTTAGATACTTGGCAGATGCCAGTGTATCTATGAGCTCATCTGCCCTGGGTATAGGGTGAGCATCAGTTTTGGTTACCAAGTTGAGACCTCTATAGTCTACACAAAACCGCATTTCTTTCTTTCCATCCTTAGAATTGGGTTTTGGTACCAGTACCACAGGAGAAGCCCATGGACTGTCAGAGTGCTCAACCACTCCTAGTTCCAACATTTTCTGAACTTCTTGCTTTATGCAGTCCCTGACATGGTCAGGCTGCCTATAGATCTTACTTTTGACAGGTAAACTGTCTCCAGTATCTATAGTGTGCTCACACCAAGAAGTGGTGCCTGGCACAGTAGAGAAGAGTTCTGAAAATTGTCCTAGGAGATTTATGCAATTGTCTTTCTGCTCAGCAGTAAGACAATCAGCCAAAACTACACCTTCCACAAGAGCATCTTGATCTGTGGAAGAGAAGAGATCAGGTAGAGGATCACTGTCTTCTTCCTGTCCCTCATCTGTTGCCATGAGCAGGGTGAGATCAGCCCTGTCATAGTAGGGTTTCAGGCGGTTGACATGGAGCACCCTAAGGGGACTCCTGGCAGTGCCTAAGTCAACTAAGTAGGTGACTTCACCCTTCTTTTCAACAATTGTGTGGGGTCCACTCCATTTGTCTTGGAGTGCTCTTGGGGCCACAGGCTCCAAGACCCACACTTTCTGCCCTGGTTGGTACTGAACCAAAACAGCCTTCTGATCATGCCATTGCTTCTGGAGCTCTTGGCTGGCCTGAAGGTTTTTACTGGCCTTTTTCATGTACTCAGCCATCCTTGATCTGAGGCCAAGTACATAATCCACAATATCCTGCTTAGGAGCTTTTAAAGGTTGTTCCCAACCCTCCTTTACAAGTGTGAGTGGACCCCTAACAGGGTGTCCAAAAAGAAGTTCAAAGGGGCTGAAGCCCACTCCTTTCTGGGGTACCTCCCTGTAGGCAAAAAGGAGGCATGGTAGAAGGATATCCCATCTCCTGCGGAGTTTTTCAGGGAGTCCCATAATCATGCCTTTGAGAGTTTTATTAAATCTCTCCACCAGTCCATTTGTTTGTGGATGATAGGGTGTTGTGAACTTGTACGTTACACCACACTCCTTCCACATGGCCTTTAAGTATGCAGACATGAAATTGCTTCCTCTGTCTGATACTACTTCCTTTGGGAAGCCCACCCTGGAAAATATTCCCAGGAGGGCCTTTGCCACTGCAGGAGCTGTAGTGGTCCTTAAAGGAATTGCTTCAGGATATCTTGTGGCATGGTCCACTACCACCAAGATAAACCTATTGCCTGAAGCAGTAGGAGGGTCAAGGGGGCCAACTATGTCAACCCCTACCCTTTCAAAGGGAACCCCAACCACAGGCAGTGGGATAAGGGGTGCCTTTGGGGTGCCACCTGTCTTGCCACTGGCTTGACAGGTTTCACAGGACTTACAAAATTCTTTTGTGTCCTCAGACATCCTAGGCCAATGAAACAATGGAACCAATCTGTCCCAAGTTTTCATTTGACCCAGGTGCCCAGCTAGGGGAATGTCATGTGCCAGTGTTAGGAGGAACTTTCTGTACTCCTGAGGAATCACTAATCTCCTGGCAGCTCCAGGTTTAGGATCCCTATGCTCAGTGTACAAGAGGTTGTCCTCCCAGTAAACTCTGTGAGAGTAACTGACATCCCCATTAGCCTGTTTGACAGCTTGCTGTCTGAGACCCTCTAATGTGGGACAGGTTTGCTGTGCCACACTCAGCTCCTCTCTGGCAGGCCCCCCTTCACCCAAAAGCTCAGCAGTGTCTGCTTCCAGCTCCTCTGGTGTAGGTTCTGCACAGGGAGGGAATTCTTCTTCCTCAGAAGTAGAATCCACTGTAGAGGGAGGGATAGTAGGAAGTGGTTTGCTTCTACTAGCCCTAGCTTTAGGGAGCACTTGGTCCATTGTTCCAGGATCCAAGCTTCCCTGTCCTTTTTGCTTTTTGGCCTGAGCCCTTGTCAAAGCAAAAATATGCCCTGGGATGCCCAGCATTGCTGCATGGGCCTCCAACTCCACATCTGACCAAGCTGATGTCTCCAAATCATTCCCTAATAGACAGTCTACAGGTAAATCTGAAGCTACCACAACTTTCTTTGGACCAGTTACCCCCCCCCAGTTGAGATTTACAACAGCCATGGGGTGGCTTTGTGTTATGTTGTGAGCATCGGTTACTTGGTACTGGTGTCCAAGTATGTGTTGTTCAGGGTGCACCAGTTTCTCAATCACCATTGTGACACTGGCACCTGCGTCCCTGTAGGCCTGGACCTCAACACCATTTATTAGGGTTAGTTGCTTGTACTTCTCCAAGTTATGGGGGCAAGCAACCAAAGTGGCTAAATCAATAGCCCCTTCAGAGACTAAAGTAGCCTCTGTGGTCTCCCTAATTAGACCAACCCCAACTAAATTACCAAAAGTGAGCCCAGCTACTCCCTTGGATTGGCTATTAGTAGGTTTGCTCCCACCACCACTGCTATTAGTAGGGACACTAGGTGTAGCAGTAGGGGTTGTAGTGGTAGGAGCTGTGGTGCCTTTCTTTGGACAACTGGGATCTGTTGTCCAATGGCCTTTTATTTTACATAAATAGCACCATGGTTTCTTTTCCTTGTTCTGATTAAAGGAGGATTTGGGCCCACCACCCCCACCAGAGTGTTTTTGTGGGCCTGATGAAGACTCATTTTTAGATTTGTCCCCACCCTTGTCTGAAGACTTACCATCCTTCTTTTTGTTGCCATCCTTGTCACCCCCTGTATGAACTTTTCTGTTCACTCTTGTTCTGACCCATTTGTCTGCCTTCTTTCCCAATTCTTGGGGAGAGGTCAGATCAGAGTCCACCAAGTACTGGTGCAACAGATCAGACACACAATTATTAAGAATATGCTCTCTCAGGATTAAGTTATACAGGCTGTCATAATCAGTAACTTTACTGCCATGTAACCACCCCTCCAAGGCCTTCACTGAATGGTCAATGAAATCAACCCAGTCTTGTGAAGACTCCTTTTTGGTCTCTCTGAACTTTATCCTGTACTGTTCAGTGGTTAAGCCATAACCATCCAGGAGTGCATTCTTAAGAACTTGGAAATTATTAGCATCATTTTCTTTCACAGTAAGGAGCCTATCCCTACCTTTTCCACTAAATGATAGCCATAGGATAGCAGCCCACTGCCTTTGAGGGACATCCTGTACAACACAGGCCCTCTCAAGTGCAGCAAACCACTTGTTAATGTCATCCCCCTCCTTATAAGGGGGAACTATCTTGTGCAGATTCCTGGAATCATGCTCTTTTGCAGGATGACTATGGGGAATACTGCTGCTGCCACCATGGGTATCTAAACCCAACTTCTGTCTTTCCTTCTCTAATTCAAAAGACTGTCTATCCAAATCCAGCTGTTGCTTTTTAAGCTTCAGTCTGGTTTGTTCCACCCTCAACTTATTGAGTTCCCTCACTAACATTCTGTCATCAGGGTTGGTGGGAGGGACATTTCTAGAAACAGAGCTATGATGGGAATGAACAGAAGGAGACCTGTCCCTTACAGAAGCCAACTTAACAGCTTGGTTTACAGAAACATTACTACCAGTATGGTGAGAATAAATGCTTTTGCTATGATGTGAGACAACACTATTTCTTTGGTGTGGCTCATCATCATTACCATCTATGCTAGATTGTCTAGTAATGGGCAGGCTAGGAAGTTTATTTCCTGAATCTTTTCCTGGGGGAGTCCCTGAATCAGATTGGGAACTATTAGGTACTTTTTCAACAGATGGGCCACCTCTGGCCTTATCCTGTTCTCTAAGCATGTTAATTAACAGTTCCAAGGCAGGATTCTTCCCTACACTCAAACCTCTCTCTATACAGAGACTCCTTGCTCTTTTCCAGCTAAGGTTGTCATATGCAAGTTTGGACAGATCAACACTTTGGCCTGTGCCAGACATTTTTTAGAGAGAGTTAAAGTGATAGAGAAAGAGACAAAAGTTTTCAGAACTTTTTGGAAAGACAGAAAAAAACTTTTTAAACTTTTAAGAACTTTTTGAAAGTTTAGGAGTACTTTTCAGCACTTAGAAAAGAGTGAAAAGAGGAAATGCAAAACTTTTTGGCTATGTGTATATACACTGACCTTGTTTTGTATATTTTTCTCTTATGAAAAGTACAATGACAAGAGTGGTAAGTAGTCTCAAGCACTGATCCCACCACTGCACAACCAATGTAGGAGGCTGGACTGGCTTGTAGTGAGTACCAAGGGGTACTTGCACCTTGCACCAGGCCCAGTTATCCCTTATTAGTGTATAGGGTGTCTAGCAGCTTAGGCTGATAGATAATGGTAGCTTAGCAGAGCAGCTTAGGCTGAACTAGGAGACGTGTGAAGCTACTACAGTACCACTTAGTGTCATATGCACAATATCATAAGAAAACACAATACACAGTTATACTAAAAATAAAGGTACTTTATTTTTATGACAATATGCCAAAGTATCTTAGAGTGTACCCTCAGTGAGAGGATAGGAAATATACACAAGATATATATACACAATAGCAAAAATATGCAGTATAGTCTTAGAAAACAGTGCAAACAATGTATAGTTACAATAGGATGCAATGGGGAAACATAGGGATAGGGGCAACACAAACCATATACTCCAAAAGTGGAATGCGAACCACGAATGGACCCCAAACCTATGTGACCTTGTAGAGGGTCGCTGGGACTATTAGAAAATAGTGAAAGTTAGAAAAATAACCCTCCCCAAGACCCTGAAAAGTGAGTGCAAAGTGCACTAAAGTTCCCCTAAGGACAAAAGAGTCGTGTTAGAGGAATAATGCAGGAAAGACACAAACCAGCAATGCAACAACTGTGGATTTCCAATCTAGGGTACCTGTGGAACAAGGGGACCAAGTCCAAAACTCACAAGCAAGTCGTAGATGGGCAGATGCCCAGGAAATGCCAGCTGCGGGTGCAAAGAAGCTTCGACTGGACAGAAGAAGCTGAGGTTTCTGCAGGAACGAAAAGGGCTAGAGACTTCCCCTTTGGTGGACGGATCCCTCTCGCCTTGGAGAGTCGTGCAGAAGTGTTTTCCCGCCGGAAGGACGCCAACAAGCCTTGCTACACGCAAATCGTGCGTTTGGCGTTTTTGGACGCTGCTGGGGCCCAGGAGGGACCAGGAGGTCGCAAATTGGACCTGAAGAGAGAGGGGACGTCGAGCAAGATAAAGAGCCCTCACTGAAGCAGGTAGCACCCGGAGAAGTGCCAGAAACAGGCACTACGAGGATGCGTGAAACGGTGTTCGCCGAAGTTGCACAAAGGAGTCCCACGTCGCCGGAGACCAACTTAGAAAGTCGTGCAATGCAGGTTAGAGTGCCGTGGACCCAGGCTTGGCTGTGCACAAAGGATTTCCACCGGAAGTGCACAGGGGCCGGAGTAGCTGCAAAGTCGCGGTTCCCAGCAATGCAGCCCAGCGAGGTGAGGCAAGGACTTACCTCCACCAAACTTGGGCTGAAGAGTCACTGGACTGTGGGGGTCACTTGGACAGCGTCGCTGGATTCGAGGGACCTCGCTCGTCGTGCTGAGAGGAGACCCAAGGGACCGGTAATGCAGCTTTTTGGTGCCTGCGGTTGCAGGGGGAAGATTCCGTCGACCCACGGGAGATTTCTTCGGAGCTTCTGGTGCAGAGAGGAGGCAGGCTACCCCCACAGCATGCACAAGCAGGAAAACAGTCGAGAAGGCGGCAGGATCAGCGTTACAGAGTTGCAGTAGTCGTCTTTGCTACTATGTTGCAGGTTTGCAGGCTTCCAGCGCGGTCAGCGGTCGTTTCCTTATCAGAAGGTGAAGAGAGAGATGCAGAGGAACTCGGCTGAGCTCATGCATTCGTTATCTAAAATTTCCCCAGAGACAGAGACCCTAAATAGCCAGAAAAGAGGGTTTGGCTACCTAGGAGAGAGGAAAGGCTACTAACACCTGAAGGAGCCTATCAGCAGGAGTCTCTGACGTCACCTGGTGGCACTGGCCACTCAGAGCAGTCCAGTGTGCCAGCAGCACCTCTGTTTCCAAGATGGCAGAGGTCTGGAGCACACTGGAGGAGCTCTGGACACCTCCCAGGGGAGGTGCAGGTCAGGGGAGTGGTCACTCCCCTTTCCTTTGTCCAGTTTCGCGCCAGAGCAGGGGCTAAGGGGTCCCTGAACCGGTGTAGACTGGGTTATGCAGAATTGGGCACATCTGTGCCCAACAAAGCATTTCCAGAGGCTGGGGGAGGCTACTCCTCCCCTGCCTTCACACCATTTTCCAAAGGGAGAGGGTGTCACACCCTCTCTCAGAGGAAGTTCTTTGTTCTGCCATCCTGGGCCAGGCCTGGCTGGACCCCAGGAGGGCAGCTGCCTGTCTGAGGGGTTGGCAGCAGCAGCAGCTGCAGTGAAACCCCAGGAAGGGCAGTTTGGCAGTACCAGGGTCTGTGCTACAGACCACTGGGATCATGGGATTGTGCCAACTATGCCAGGATGGTATAGAGGGGGCAATTCCATGATCATAGACATGTTACATGGCCATATTCGGAGTTACCATGGTGAAGCTACATATAGGTAGTGACCTATATGTAGTGCACGCGTGTAATGGTGTCCCCGCACTCACAAAGTTCAGGGAATTGGCTCTGAACAATGTGGGGGCACCTTGGCTAGTGCCAGGGTGCCCTCACACTAAGTAACTTTGCACCTAACCTTTACCAGGTAAAGGTTAGACATATAGGTGACTTATAAGTTACTTAAGTGCAGTGTAAAATGGCTGTGAAATAACGTGGACGTTATTTCACTCAGGCTGCAGTGGCAGGCCTGTGTAAGAATTGTCAGAGCTCCCTATGGGTGGCAAAAGAAATGCTGCAGCCCATAGGGATCTCCTGGAACCCCAATACCCTGGGTACCTCAGTAACATATACTAGGGAATTATAAGGGTGTTCCAGTAAGCCAATGTAAATTGGTAAAAATGGTCACTAGCCTGTTAGTGACAATTTGGAAAGAAATGAGAGAGCATAACCACTGAGGTTCTGATTAGCAGAGCCTCAGTGAGACAGTTAGTCACTACACAGGTAACACATTCAGGCACACTTATGAGCACTGGGGCCCTGGGTTACCAGGGTCCCAGTGACACATACAACTAAAACAACATATATACAGTGAAAAATGGGGGTAACATGCCAGGCAAGATGGTACTTTCCTACAACAGCCAAGCCATGGTCCCCGACACTCCTTCCTGCAGTGCACAACCTTCTGAGTTGTCCTCCGGCGTCGTGGGACTCCCTTTTGTGACTTCGGGTGGACTCCGGTTCAAGCTAGCAAGGCTTGTTTGCGGTATTTCTGCGTGGGAACACTTCTGTAACCTTCATCGCAACGCGGGACATTTTCCATCCAAAGGAGAAGTTCCTAGTCCTCTTCGTTCTTGCAGAATTCCAAGCTTCTTCCATCCGGAGGCAGGTTCCTTGCACCTTCATCCGGGGTTTCCTGGGCTTCTGCCCCCCCGGACACTGTCACGACTATTGGACTTGGTCCCCTTGCTTTGCGGGTCCTGAGGTCCAGGAATCCGTTTTCAGTGCACTGCTGGTGTTTGTTGTTCTTGCAGAATCCTCCTATCATGACTTTTGTGTCCTTTTGGGGTAGTAGGTGTACTTTACTCCTACTTTTCAGGGTCTTGGGGTGGGGTATCTTGGACACCCTGACTGTTTTCTTACAGTCCCAGCGACCCTCTACAAGCTCCCATAGGTCTGAGGTCCATTTGTGATTCGCATTCCACTTTTGGAGTATATGGTGTGTGTTGCCCCTAGACCTATGTTCACCTATTGCAACCTATTGTAATTCTACACCGTTTGCATTACTTTTCTGACTCTTACTTACCTGTTTTGGGTTTGTGTACATATAACTTGTGTGTATTACTTACCTTCTTACTGAGGGTACTCACTGAGATACTTGTGGCATACTGTCATAAAAATAAAGTACCTTTATTTTTTAGTAACTCTGTGTATTGTGTTTTCTTATGATATTGTGCATATGATATAAGTGGTATAGTAGGAGCTTTGCATGGCTCCTAGTTCAGCCTAAGCTGCTTTGACATAGCTACCTTCTATCAGCCTAAGCTGATAGAAACACCTCTATTCTACTAATAAGGGATAGCTGGACCTGGCACAGGGTGTAAGTACCACAGGGTACTCACTATAAGCCAGGCCAGCCTCCTACAGTTAAAAGCTATGAACTTTGTTTTATTAACATTTCTAGCCCACGCGAATAACAAAAACTAGAGAATTTTCATATCAGAGTTTGCAGACCACCCAGGGTTTTTGATCGTAAGAGTATTGTCAGCAAAAAGGAGGGCAGGGATGTTCTCATCTCCCAATATGGAGGGGGGGGGGAGTCATTATTATAGTTGTACAGATGTCATTTACCCGATTGATATAAAGAGTGAACAAGTTTGGTGCCAAGATGCAACCTTGTAGGATGCCCATTACAATGGGAATTCTATCCGTCAAGTCTCCTTTGCCCCCCCCTTCTAATCTGTATGTAGTTGTTACTGTATCATCGTACGATCAGGAACAGCAATGAATCTGTCAAACCCATTTTATTGAGAACCAACCATAGCTGCCCCCTAGGAACAAGGTTGAAAGCTGCCCTTAAATCTACGAAGGCCAAGTGCAGGTGCTCTTACCTCAACCAAACAGTCTTCCAAACCAGGAGGGAGAAGCAAAAGGCTTGGTTGATCGTAGTGGTAGTCTTCCTAAACCCAGCCTGCAAATGGGAGAGAAACCTTGCTATTCGTATCTAGTCAAGTCTCTGACTAGGATCTGTCTGAAGATTTTTGGGCAGTATCAGTAAGGCTAATGGGTCAATAAATAGCTGAATTGTCCCTATAGCCTTTGTTAAAGATTGGGATTATTTCAGCCCTCTCCAAGTGGCAGGAATACCAGAGCCTGCAGCAATTTCATTTGAAAGTAGGTTAATATATGGACCCCAAATAGATGGTTCTAATGATATAAACACATTATATAATATATAGCCTGTAATATTAATGCTCTTAATAGTGGTAGTCATACTAGGAGTGACATTAGGGAG
The DNA here is from genome assembly GCF_031143425.1 of Pleurodeles waltl. Taxonomy (NCBI): domain Eukaryota; kingdom Metazoa; phylum Chordata; class Amphibia; order Caudata; family Salamandridae; genus Pleurodeles; species Pleurodeles waltl. Next base: position 192,660,622 of record NC_090443.1, read on the forward strand.
TCAACTCTGGTCCTGAAAAGAAGCCTTGGGATAAGGCTCAGAAACATGTAGACCAGGAAGCAGGGTACATAACACACCCCACTTCTGATGCCCCCTTTTTTAATTATACCGTCTCCATGAGATCTATTAAATCACCAAAATCACTTGGAGGCAGGTATTTTTAACTCACCCGAGACCCCGCCACTTCTAGCCCTCTTATGATCCACATTGATGAGAGACTACAACAGTGGTTCCACATAATTTGTCGATAGTAGCACGTCCTGCCCTGCAGCAGAACTGGAAGAAACCCAGTGATGAAGCATTCCACCAAGGGATAACCCTGATGGGTGAGGATTTTTCTAATAAAGAAAATGTTCCTCCTTTCCATGTCCATCCTGTGAATTTTCTTTGGGCTGGTATCTAGTTTGTAATATCTGAATGATATAAGTCAGCATGGATTTTGTCATACCCTGCTGCTTTGCTCTCCTTCATTGAGTCAATGGCCATCAAGATCTCACCAAGGTGAAAATGATATGCTTCAGGTTGCCTTCCTTTGCACTGTGGACTTATTCTTTTGATTAGAAGATTTGAATTTGACAGCTCAGTCCAATATAGTTATAACTTACATTGACAAAATACTGTTCTGGATTACACACTCATCAAAGGAGCCAGCATTCTCTTGTGTCAACATTTTTGTACATTATCGCAAACAGACAGTGATCATAATCCTCAGGCCATCACTTAAGGTTGAGCGGTTTATATTTCTGGTGAAACTTCGAGAGGGGAAAACATAGCAGTGAACATTATTGACATAAAAAAATTCTGGAAATTTTTGTTCGGTGGATGGTTGAAATTATCCAGTCATAAAGAAATATGTTTCAAACTTGAAACAAATTTTATTTCAAGGGTGTTCATTCTTAGTTCTGTAGAAGGATTTAATAAATTAAATATATTTTCTCCTGAGTGCTGCTCCAGTGTTTATTACCAGTAACAACTGTAGAAAGTATATCAGCAGAGCCAAAAACTGCTGTGAAAATGCAGATCTTATAATAGAAAAATAACACGCACAAGTTAATGAAACATAATGGAAGGCTGACTAATTCCATAATGGGTAACACACGGGCACAAAGTAGTATCAAGAGACTACTTGAATAAGATTGCACAAAGCTATCAACAATAATTATTCAGAATCATTCAAGAATGTAATTGTTTTTTAGGCACAGATAATTACATAGGTAGCTCTGATTTCCACATCAGTGTTGATAGCCGAAAAACCTATATCCGAGAATTGTATGATGAACTACTTTCAAATAGGATTCAATCCCCCTGAAAACATTTTTGAAAGAATTGCTACCCATGTAAGCAACCTTACAAGAGCGACTTGTTCATAGGTCCTGGGACCCAATGTTATTTCTAAGGTACTTTTTCGGTCTGGTATAGAAAATTGGAAAAGGTTACTCTGCCCTTTTCTATGACATTATAATAATAAAAAAAGACTCATCCACCTCAGCTTCTTTATGGCAAGTTCCAATGTGATCGGGGAAGCAGGTCCAATAAAAAAAGGGATGGGAGGGCGAAAAACATGCCTGTGACAGCCTCCAAAAGATGTTTATCAGTGAAGTGTGAGAATGCTGCAAAATATTTTACAAAGGAGAAATCAATCACAAGTATGACATTGCGGCTTATGGAACAGGTGAGCTGAGTAAGAGCTGCTGTTCATCTTTACTTTCACAGATTTTTTCAACTAAGAATTAATCTAAACTTTGCTTTAGGTGCTTACATCTCTTCGACAACTTTGAAGAGTTTGGGGGTCATTCTGACCGCGGCGGTACACCGCCGACTTTCCGCTGCCCATGGGAATCCGCCATGGCGGCGCAGCTTGCTGCGCCGCCATGGGGATTCTGACACCCCATACCGCCATCCTGTTCCTGGCGGTTCTCCTGCCAGGAACAGGATGGCGGTATGGGGTGTCGTGGGGCCCCTGGGGGCCCCTGCAGTGCCCATGCCAATGGCATGGGCACTGCAGGGGCCCCCGTAAGAGGGCCCCACAAAGAATTTCAGTGTCTGCTTTGCAGACACTGAAATTCGCGACAGGTGCAACTGCCCCCGTCGCACCTTCCCACTCCGCCGGCTCCATTCTGAGCCGGCTTCCTCGTGGGAAGGGTGTTTCCCGCGGGGCTGGCGGGCGGACTTTCGGCGGTCGCCCGCCAGCCCAGTGGGAAACCCAGAATGACTGCCGCGGTCTTTTGACCGCGGTACGGTCTTCTGGCGGTTCCCGCTTGGCGGGCGGCTACCGCCGCCCGCCAAGCTTAGAATCAGGGCCTTTGTCTTTTTTAAGTGTTTTTGAGTCAATTACATAGAAAGTCAAAGGATAGCGAGCCACATATGCAAACGAAGGCAGGGTTGTGGCTTGCGACTCGTATGCATTCTGATTTTTTGGGAGAGCTTGGTCTCTGTTTCTGTTCTGAATTCCTAGTTAATGTTGATGGTACTTATTCCTCTTCCTCTTAAGTATATTCCATACCATACATGCCTATAATAAGGAGTTTCCATTTATTAAGTAAAAAAAAAATGATCTGATGTGTCGGGTCAGTTTCGATCTCAGATTTGTTCTTTTGTTGTATTCCATGATTTAGAATTGTAAGAAGGATCGCCTGGTGTGCAATGCAAAAGGCTCTGAAGGATTTACGTCATGTCACTAGTAATCATTGTAGAGTTTTTATGGCAGGGTAATATGGTCTAGAATGCTTAGTTTAAAAATGTAAATGGTTGCTGCATTTTAGGTTCTTTGAACGTTGGCAATCATTTTGTGTTAACTTGCCCTTTAAAGATAGGTAGACTATGGAGTGTTAAGGGCATCATAGAATACTGTAGGTGACCTGGGTAACCACTGGGTCAGTTGAATGGTGGCTGATTAAAGAGAGGGTGTGTTTCTTTTGGTGGATGCCAATAAAGAGAGTTTAACCTTCAGTACAGTTTTAGGCTTATTATAAAACTGCAGACGAGTGGACCCTGCATGCAAGAATTGACTTTGCACTCACACAGAGTGAGAAAAGAACTCATGCAGGGTTTCAAAATTTCTAATTTAAACGAATCGCCTGCGAGTTAATTATTCTACTACAAAAGCACTATAATGAAGTACATAATATGTAACGTACCATAGCTGAAGACGATTGGTATGTAAACGTTGGAAGTATTGTGTTGTTCAAAGGTGTAAACGGAGAGGCGTATGCACAGTGTCATTGAGGCACAACGCCATCCACAGACTCTTCCCTCTTCCATCCTCCTTTACTCATCCCAAGCCTAAATCCTATCACCATATACTCCCAATTAACACTTCTGGATTCTTTCCTCCTCCACCCCTCCATTACTCCAGTCAAAGTAACTAACAAATTCTCATAACCCCGGCTCAAATTAACTCATAATAATACTAAAGCTGTACTCATATTTCCCTATACTATTCCATCACTAATTCTTGTTGGGTTCCGGTAGCGTGCTACTCTCCAAAAAGCGCTTCAACGCCTCGTCAGGGGTAGTAAGCACTATATAAATACTATTACAATACAATACAATACAATAAAGATGGCAAAGAGTGCAGACAGAGAAGAGCGTGCACATTGTGCCGTTGTGTGCGCAGCATACACAGCGTCATTCACACACAACGTTACAATGTGGAAGAAGACTAGAGCAGGCACCACGCTACAGCGCTGAAAAACACCAGAACACCGTGAATGAGTTCAGCAAAGTGATACTAACCCCAAGTGTGTGTAGAGTAACACACAAAAAAGAAGCAATTTATGTGCCGCATTCATGTAGCAATGCTATTTTATTCAAGGATTTGTGAGGAACTGTGAGGTTTTGGGAAAAGTGCCCTGAGGGAACGGGGTAATATGATCCGTAGAAATCCTGAAACCTTGGTGATGTGACACAGAGTGTGAATTTGGAATACCATAATAGATTATTTTACAGATGTTAAGCCTGCATTGCATCATTGGGGTAAGATGCAATATTTTTATTCTAATAACAACAAATTTGTAAGGAACACAGCCAACCACAATAATGTACTGGGATCTATATTGAAGGCAAAAGACTTTGAACAAGCTTCACTAAGAAGTATTTGAATTGATACCTTAATTTTTTTATTCTCTAATTTTAACTTATTATATTGGATTGTTATTTTAAATTGGTATATTAGTTAGTTACGTTATTTTACATTACAGGAATGGCAGCCACCAGTGTGAATCAATCCCCACAATTTCTATTTGAACGAGAGGGACCTTTGGTACTCTGAAACAAGTGGAAACCTATGTTTGTCTCCTATGTTATAGCGATAGGTGGAGAAAACATTTCTCCAGTAAGGAAACAGGCTTTGCCTCCACAATTTAGGTATAGAAGCTCGTAACATATATGATAGTCTGAATCCTGTGGCTATTGGTAGTGACGAAGAAGAACCAAGAGACCTCTATGAGATGTCACTACTTATGCTGCAAACACATTTTGGGCCCCGCATTCATGTAGTAATAGAGAGTCACAAATTCTTTATGAGAGTTCAAGCCAAAGATGAGAAGGTTTGAAACTATGTAGCAGCACGTCATTGACGCAAACTTGTGATTTTGCAGACTTGACAGATTCTCTGATACGTGAGCAGCTGGTACATTGCACCAATGATTCTAAAGCGCAAGAGAAGTTCTTGGCCAAGAATACCACTTTAAAAGAAGCCATCAGTACTGTGGAGAACATGAAATATACATCTACATGGGTAAAAGAAATACGCAGTCCCTCGGTTTCCACACCAGGTGTTTCAGAAGTAATAGAGACTGAGCTTGGAAATGTAGCAAAAGTATCTGAGAGACGCGAGAAAACAACAGATAAAACTGAAGAACAAAAACGAAAGCAGAAATGTTTAAAATATGGGAGCCCAGACCATACATCTAACTATCCAAATTGCTATGCAAGGTATGTAAAGTGCAAGAATTGTGGAAAAAGGCGACACTGCTTGAGTGTGTAGAAATATTAAAGTGAATTGTATAGAAGTAGACGTGGAGACCCTTCAACAGGTTTTTTTACATGTAGCCAATTCTGAAACAAAAGCCAGCTGTAAATAGTGGTGGCATGGCAATGCCAAAGTGTGATATTTCAATTGGTGGAATAAATTGCACCAGTCTTGGCAGACTCTGGATCTCCCTTTACACTATTAGTTGATAACAATTGGATAGGTTACAACAACTAGGAGTAATAGAGGAAATAGAATCCTTTGAATGGTTGGCCTGGCAACCCATACCAAAAATAGTGAAGCATTAGAAATGTTGAGAGCAGCAAGTGTTCTTAGTGTTAAGGGTTTGTCATCAGCGTATCACCAAGTGTTATCACATGAAGATTCCAGTGCATTAACCTCTTTTGCCACACCTCTGGGGGCATTTTGATTAATCATAACACTATTCAGTTTGGCTTCTGCAGCTGCATGTTTTCAGCGGTTGATTGGTTGACTAAGGAGGCTTTGTCTGGAATAAGCTCAGTAATGTATTTTCAAGATGACATATTGGCGTATGGTAAAGACAAAACAAGTCATGAAGAAATCCTCAAAAGGTCCTGTCCAGGTTGCATGAGTGGGGGCTTACTTTAAGAAGGGAAAAGAGTAAATTCAGAGTTGGTACAGTTTCATATTCAGGTCACACCATCTCAGGAGAGAGTATCAGCCCTAAATGTGAATTGGCAGAAGCAATCTCATAAGCACCAGCCCCTAACGATAAAGACCAGGTCAGGTCGTTCCTTGGTCTTTCTGAATACCACTCAAAATGTGTTAGTAACTTTGGCAGTATAGCACAACCATTAAGCGTTATTTCTCAAAAAGGCTGTAGGATTTCATGGTCTCCAGAATGTGACAGTTCAGTTAATAAGATGAAAGAAGAACTTGCTTGAATGCCAACTCTATGGCATTTTGATGTAACAAAGAAAACTATTTTGACAACGGATGCTAGCATGAAGGGGTTAGGTACAGTACTGTCACAGGTAGCTGAAGGTAGAAAAAACATTATAGCTTTTGCCTCACGCTCATTCAAAGGGGCCAAGGAACGTTACTCATTGATTGAGCATGAGGCATTGGCATGCATGTGGTCCATCAACCATTTCAGGTTTTTTGTGGGGGCTACCATTTACTCTGAAAACTGACCACAGACCCTTAGTTCATATTTTCACCTGTAGAAATGTGAAAAATACTACTCCAAGAAAAAAGAGATGGATTGAAGGACTGTGGGATTATAATTTCAAGGTGGAATATTTACCTGGTATAAAAAAAACATAATGACGGATTACCTTTCCAGAATGTCTTTAGTTAAGACGGTAATGTCTAATGCTGATTTGTCTGTATATTGTATTAAGGAACCAGCTCTCACCATGTCAGAGAGGGAAGCTGGAATGTCACAAGATGAGACACTCAAACAATTAATGGACTTTGTAGTGAAAGGTTGGCCAATCTTTAGCAAAGTACCAGAGGATTCAAGAGCATTCCGGAATGTGCATGATGAGTTTAACATAGTGAACAAAGATTTGTACAGTGGTGAAAGACTGGTTCTTCCCAGTAAGCTAGATGGAAAAATCATTAATTTGGCCCATGAAGGTCATCCGGGCTGTAATCTAACCAAAGCTAGAGTGAGGGAATTTTACTGGTGGCCAGGAATTGACAAACAAGTGGAGGAAGTTGTCAGAGATTGTATATTATGTGCAAGTACCGATACATCAAGATCAGTCAGAGCAACTCCCCTATCTCCTGTGGAGGTTCCGGATAAACCATGGTCCAAATTAGCTCTGGACATTGTGGGACCATTTGATGTACTATCCCCTAATAAGAGATGTGTACTGGTGTTAGTTGATTACACCTCCAAGTGGGTATCAGCATGCTGTGTTAGCTCTATTGTCACGGAAAGTGTTTGGGAATTCCTCAGAGAGGTATTTGCATGTGAAGGTGTTTCTAAAACTATTGTGATGGATACTGGTGTTCTATTCACTTCACAGGAGATGGTAGAGTTTCTTGAAGAATTGACAATCACACACCACCACACTGCACTGTATGCACCACAAGCCAATTGCTTGGTGAAGCGCATGAACCCGCTAGTATCGGCATGTGCGCAGATGGCAGTAGAAACCAGAATGTCATTAAAAGGCATTCTAAGAGAATAACTGGGAACATTGTAATACTCTGAACAATGTTACAGGTATTTCTCCATTCCAAAGGTTGAAAGTTCACCTTGCTGGAACTAAATTCAATCTTGAGTGGTTAAGTTGTAACAGGAACAGGGATAAGCTATCCTCACACAAAATCAAGAGTCCCAGGAAAAATACAAGAGAAGGTGTGGAAAAAGGCAATTGTAGAATACGGGAAAAGGTTTGTGTGAAGAAACGGGTTGGGTCTTCTAAAGGTGAAACAAAATTCCTGGGACCAAAACACATAATTGACATCAAGAGAAATGTAGTAGTTTTAGATGGGGTTGAGATATGGAGCATGTCCAGCTTTTCAAAATGTAACCACAGCCAGGAAATACCTAATTCAGAGGAAAAAAGAACTAATACTGAAGGAAGACATAGATCACGTGTAATGAGTGTGATGCAAAATGTGATTGAGATACCAAGGATAATCCTAGGCTGAGGAAATCACCTGCTTATCTCCAAGAGTATGTTTTGAAGTGATATTCAATAGTCGTATGATTGGTGCTTGATATACCTTTATCCGTCCATCACTTGTTGTTTTTGCTTTGTCGCCCTAAGTGGGAAGGGTATGCCCAGACGTGGGTCCCGTGCTTCCCATGCCACTGGATTCAAGCTAGCCTGGCTGATGAGGGGTGAAACCCCGAAACCGGTCCCAGGATGCTTGCTTCCAGTCCAGGGAAGACCTGGTTTAGCAGTTCGGGCTGGACTGTTCCCATGGGGAACAGGGTCAAGACTGATTTGCATATGGCTGGGTCCAAACTGGAATGGCATGGGCAGCAAAAAAACGATGGATTTAGGCCCAGATCACTGTACTGGGGGTGAATGTTTGACAATGTTCAGCATTCCGTCCATCACTTGTTGTTTTTGCTTTGTCGTCCTAAGTGGGAAGGGTATGCCCAGACGTGGGTCCCGTGCTTCCCATGCCACTGGATTCAAGCTAGCCTGGCTGATGAGGGGTGAAACCCCGAAACCGGTCCCAATTAAAAGGGAAGTCCTGGTTTAGCAGTTCGGGCTGGACTGTTCCCATGGGGAACAGGGTCAAGACTGATTTGCATATGGCTGGGTCCAAACTGGAATGGCATGGGCAGCAAGAAAACGATGGATTTAGGCCCAGATCACTGTACTGGGGGTGAATGTTTGACAATGTTCAGCATTCCGTCCATCACTTGTTGTTTTTGCTTGATATACCTTTATCATCATTTTTTATACATAAGTGTTACCTTACTGTAATGGTTATGTTATTATATGTTCTGATTATCATTCCTTTATAATTAGCAGTGCATGTCGAGAGCGCGAATTGTAGTTACCTTAGGGTACGAGTTATAGTTACTTGAGATAACTCTAACTATAACAGATGAATTTCTGTGGTTTTGTACATTTTAAATGTGATCCTGACTATAAAGTCCCTGTAACATTTGTTTTTTTAACTGAATTTCTATGTTTTTTTAAAATTCTATTTCCTACTATAATGTCCCTGTAACCTTTGATTTTTTCAGTGAATTTCTATGATCGTTTTAAAGTAATGTAAGTTTTATTACTATACATTAATCTAACCACTCCTGCTCACAGCCTTCTGCTGTACATGGTGGGGTTAGCCACAAGGCCTGGGCAGCAACCAGGCCTGGCAGTCAACCCCCTATAACCACCTACCCCGTGCCACACATGCCTGTGGCTGTGCACAGCACAGGTTGGCCGAAGGACCAGGCCTGTGGCCAGACCCTGCAGCCAACCCCCCTAACCACCCAGCCCCACACTGCGCACAGCCTTTGGCCATGCATGATGAGAGTTGGCTGCTGCCTGTCTCTCGGGTGTGAAAATAGGTGTGAGAGGGTGTATCTTGATGTGAGAGTGGTTGTGAGAGTACTGTCTTAATGGGTCTGTGAGTAGGTGTGTCAGTGTCTGTGTGGGTCTGTGAATGGGTGCGTGACTGTTTCAATGGGTCTGTGAGAGTCTGAGTGGGTCTTTGACTGTGTGATTGAGTGGGTCTGTGAGTGGGTGCGTGAGGGTCTGAGTGGGGATGTGAGTTGGTGCACGAGGGTCTCAGTGAATCTGTGACTGGGTACGTGAGTATCTGAGTTGGTCTGTGAGTAGGTGTGTAAGGGTCTGAGTGGGTATGTGAGTGGGAGAAAGATTGAACAAGAGAAATTGAGAGGGAGAGGGAGAGAGATAGATATAGAGGTTTTTTAGGCTTTTATAAATGATATACTTAGAATTAGATATTTCTGGACAAATTGAAAAGAAAAATGCATTTGTCAAAAAGAATGAGATCACCTTTCAGTATGAACCTTAAACTTTTTTAAGTTTAAAAGAAATTAAAGAAGGAAAATGACCACGGACACACCTGGAGTAGAACCCTCAACTTCATAGTGATGGTCTGTGGCCTTCACCTTTATGCCATAGGTGAATCCTTACTGTGATGCTTCCAGACATACTTATGACAGTCAACCCATGCATGTGATTGGAAAGAAACATGAATGTTCCATCACTAGGAACATTTAACAGTCAAAACACTAGTAAATAAACAAACACTCTGCCAAGCCATACTAGGATTTGAACTTTCAGCCTACTGAGTAACAGCACAAGACCATGACCAGTAACCCACAAGTGACTCTGTTCAACTCTGCGTCCAATGGTAACTATTATGTTCGCACTGAACATCTTACTAGTCTTACTCTTTGAAGTCTTTGTATGGAGAGGCCATTGCAATGACAATCTCTCTCTCTTCCCATCCTATCCCATTATGGGAGAGAGAGAGTGACAGAACCGTGCGGGGAGCCTGAAGGCCCCCTCAGTCCTAGCCAGCTTCCCGCATCCTGCGGGAGCCAGCATTGCTCCCATAAGCAGGGAGCTGCTGTAAATTGTAGCTCCCTGCTTTTGGTTTCCGCTGATGAAAACTCTGCTTTCTTCCAGCAGGAGCTGTTTGACAGCTCTCATTGTCAAAAAGCTGGCTTTTTTGATTTTGCTTGATGGGAGCTGTCAGCTCCCATCAAGCTAAAGCAAATAGCTTTGTCCCAGGTGTGGGTACCCTGGAACATAGAAGGAGCCGGCCCTGGGCGGTGGCGGTCCCCAGTGCCATCTATGGCTCCTCGAGGGGGGCAACGTGCCCCCCAGCGACTATTGCCCTGGGAAGGTGGTGGTCCCCAGGGCTGCAGTGGGCAGTGCAGCCCCCTACACACATCTATATTTTTGCTCTGGAGAGGTGGGGGTCCCCGGGGCAGCAGGGGGGCTGGCAGCCCCCCTGCATTGGATTTAAACTTGTGCCCCAGGGAGGTGGTGGTCCCTGGGGCTGTTGGGGAGGGAGGGGGCCGCCCACATCCATTTTCTATAAAACCAGAGGGAGGTGGCAGTCCCTGGGGCTGCCGGGGGGGGGGGGGATGGGGAAACCCCCATTCAAAATGTAAATGCCCCCGGCGGCTTTAATGAAACAAGCACAGGAGCCAACATTTGGTTTTTTTAAATTTTGAAAGATCCGCTGATCCACTGTGATTCTCGGCAAAAATTTCTCTTAGGTGGTTTCTCTTGGACCCCAACACCAGAACTAAGGGGTTATGGTGTCTCTACCCTGGCCCATTTTCTTTTTTTAAATATTTTTTTCAGGGACTCGGCTGAAGCAGAGTCCCAACATGGATGCCAACACTTCCTTGTTGAAGTGTTAGCAGAAAATTAGATCTCAGCACGAGATCGGGATGGTTCACGGAGCCTTCACTTCCCTAAATAAACAAATTTGGTTTTTATTTAATTTCTCGAAAACTACTGAATGATTTACACCAAATAACAAAAAGGACACTTTCCGGACCAAGAGCTACCTTTCTGCCAAATTTGGTGTTATTTCGTCCAGTGGTACAGGCGCTATTCCTGTTCAAAATCCATATAGAAAAATGCATGTGGGAAAGTGTTTTGGGACCCCCTTTTTCTCGGCCCCTGCTTGACGGATCACCCCAAAACTTTCCAGACAGACGCTGAAGTGTTCATCATGTTTTCTTGGAACATTTTGTGAAGATTCATCAAATGGCGCCAAAGTTATTAGCAAAAAAAAAAAACACTTCATAGATAGATATTTAGATATTATTCTTTATTCTTTTGACTTCTTTTCAATTTTCAGTAAATTGGTCAGTTACATTTATTAAACAGGAAAGATGGGTTGTAACTTGCCCTTTAATAATATGTAGATTATGGAATGTTAAGGGCATCAGAGAAAACACTGTGGGTGACCTGGGTACCCACTGGGTCAGTTGAATGGTCGCCTAATCAGGAGAGGCTGTGTTCCTTTTAGTAGATGCCAATACAGAAAGTTTTAACCTTCAGCACGGTGTTGGACTTATTATAATACAATTATATAGTCAGTCTAATGAAGACGCGATTTGCATAGTTCAGGCATTGCATCACCAGCTCGATCGATGCCTGTATCCAGTGTGTGAGCTGTAAACAGTGGAAGATATGTTAACTATTCTTATCATACAGAATGGGCCTCGTTATAAGATAGGGTTTTTCACTTCCTTGGATGTGGCTTACAGATAACCATTTTCATGGAACCAGGGGTTATTATTTTGCCTGCATTGACAAACAAGTACTTTTTAAGAGTTAAGTTTGAGATAATTCTATAAGATCCTTTGTTCCGTATGCTGTTAGGCATTCTCCGACTCCAGAAGTCTGCATGTTTGAAGGTGGGTCCAATTTAAAGCTAATTTGAGTATTATCAGCACAATAGTAGCATGTGAGGGTGAATGAGCTGACCATTTTCATGGATCTAGAGGTTATTGTTTTGCCTGCATTGACAAACAAGTGCTTTTTAAGAGTTATGTTTGAGATAATTCTATAACTGCAGTTGTTCCATATGCTATTAGGCATTCTCCGACTCCAGATGTCCACATGTCTGAAGGTGGGTCCAATTTAAAGCTATTTTGAGTGTTGTCAGTATAATTGTAGCATGTGAGGGTGAATAAGTTCACAAGAACAGTATGAGATGCTAGGTACACAATAAAAAGAAGGGAGACATTTGTTGAGGCCTTTATGTTGCCTACCTGGCAGGTTTAGGGTGAGGATTTGAAAGGAGGTGGTAAGGCAGGTTGGAAATCTATCTTTAAGGTGAGGTTTTATCCAGTTTAACACAGTGCCCTTGATTCCAGTGTCTGATAATATTTAGGCTTTGATTTGGTGGTTGACTATGTCGAATGTGGGTGATAGGGGGAGTATGAGCAGACCAGCAAATTAATTTGTGTTGGTGGAATTCTTGAGGTCCTCTCGGATCAATATTAGTGCTGATTTGGTGTTTATTCTGGGTCTGAGACTGTTCTGTCTCTTAAACAGTAGTCTGTTTTGTTCAATAAAGGTTGAGATCTGAAAGAACGCTGTAATTTCAATGAGTTTATCCAGAAAGAGCTTTTGATCTGTAGTTTGCTGGGTACACCTGGCCACATTCGTGCTTCCTTAGTATTGGTTTAACTGCTTTGGTGCAGTGGACAGCTCCTAATCCACCCTTCGCACTCCTCCTCATGTGTTGAGGACGATTTCAAGCTGTCCTCACACACAAAGCAGGAAATCCCTCTGGTGAGTGCCAGCCAGGCAACATATTTATGGAATGGTGCAAGCTTGCGCAAACGGTAGGCTAGCGTAAAAAGAAATGATGTTAGCCAGATGGGGCTGGCGGTATGGGAGAAGGGGGTTTTGCACTAAAATAATTACGTTAGGCAGTTAGAGTAAAAACAAAATTACTCTAACCAGCCTAGCATCATTTTCTGATGCAAAACCCTCCATACCACATGACTCCTGTCTTTGAAAAGACAGGAGTCATGCCCACCTCCCCAATGGCCAGCACAGGGGACCAGGGGCCCCTGGGCATGGCCATTGCACCCAGTGCAATGGAGGGGGCCCGTTTCAGGGGCCCCAATGGCACTTTAAAAAATAAACTAAAATACTTACCTATACTTACCTGGGATGGGTTCCCCCATCCTCTGCTGTCCCTCTGGTGTGGTTGGGGGTATCCCTGGGGCCTGGGGAGGGCACCTGTGGGCTTATTCCATGGTGTTCCACCATGTAAATAGGCCTACAGGTCCCCTAATGCCTGCCCTGACCCAGGTGTTTAATAATGGTGCAAAGCAAGCTTTGCACCGTTATTTGACCCCTCTTCTCCCTGTGTGTGATTTTAGCACGGGGGATAAATATGGCACTAAGGCCATAGAGTCCTTTTTTGCACAAGAACGCCTACCTTGCATCTCATTGACGCAAGGTAGGTTTCCACGTCCAGAAATTTTGCACTGAATTTGCGTTAGAAAATGATTCAGATTCAGCGCAAAACAAGTATAAATATGCCCCTTGATTCTTTTGCATGTTGTTTTTCTTAAATGGGCCAGGAGAGTTTGGCTAACCCCCAGTTTCGTCTCACTTGCAATGGTGAACTGCTGCATGTAGGAGGCTTGCCTGGCTTATAGTGGGTACCTTGGGGTACTTACACCTTGTGCCAGGTCCAGTTATCCCTTATTAGTAGAATAGAGGTGTTCTAGCAGCTTAGGCTGATAGAGGTAGCTATAGCAGAGCAGCTTAGGCTGAACTAGGAGACATGCAAAGCTCCTACTATACCACTTATATCATATAGCACTATATCATAAGAAAACACAATACTCAGAGTTACTAAAAATAAAGGTACTTTATTTTAGTGACAATATGCCAAAAGTATCTCAGAGGATATATTCCCTTAGGAGGTAAGTAATATACACAAAATATATGCACACACACCAAAATCAGGTAAAGTAACAGTAAGAAAAGTAGTGCAAACCATGTAGAATCACAATGGAATGCAATAGGGAGAAATAGGCCTAGGAGCAACACAAACCATATACTCCAAAAGTGGAATGTGAATCACGAATGGACCCCAGGCCTAGTGTAGTGTGTAGAGGGTCGCTGGGAGTGTAAGAAAACACTAAGGGTGTCCAAGATACCCCACCCCAAGACCCTGAAAAGTAGGAGTAAAGTTACCCTACTACCCCAGAAAGACAGTAAAGTCGAGATAGGGGATTCTGCAAGGACAACAACTGACTGCAAAACACTGAAGACGGATTCCTGGACCTGAGGACCTGTAAAGGAAAGGGACCCAGTCCAAGAGTCACGCAAGTGTCCAGGGGGGGTAGGAGCCCACTAAACCCCGGATGAAGGTGCAAAAGGGCTGCCTCCAGGTGGAAGAAGCCAAAGATTCTGCAACAACGGAAGGTGCCAGGAACTTCTCCTTTGGTCATAAGATGTGCCACAGTGTGCTGGAGGATGCAGAGTTGTTTCCACACATAAAGACAACAAACAAGCCTTGCTAGCTGCAAGAGTCGCGGTTGAGGATTTTGGGTGCTGCCAGGGCCCTGGAAGGACCAGGAGGTCGCCCCTTGGAGGAGGAGACAGAGGGGGCGCTCAACAACACAGAGAGCCCACGCAGAAGCAGGCAGCTCCCGCAGAAGTACCTGAACAGGCACTTAGAAGATCTGAGGACAGCGGTCGACTCAGAGTCACAAAAGAGGCTCCCACGACGTCGGAGTCCAACTCAATGAGTTGGGCAATGCAGGACGGAGTGCTGGGGACCTGGGCTAGGCTGTGCACGAAGGAAGTCTTGCAAAAGTGCACAGAAGCCCGAGCAGCTGCAGTTCACGCAGTACACAGGATTACTGTCTGGCGTGGAGAGGCAAGGACTTACCTCTACCAAGTTTGGACAGAAGGGCCACTGGACTGTCGAAGACAATTGGACCCAGCTCCTGTGTTCCAGGGACCACGCTGGTCAGGATGAGAGGGGACCCAGAGGACCCGTGATGCAGAGGTTTGGTGCCTACGTTAGCAGGGGGAAGATTCCGTCGACCCACTGGAGATTTCTTCTTGGCTTCCAGTGCAGGGTGAAGGCAGACAGCCCTCAGAACATGCACCACCAGGAAACAGTCGAGAAAGCCGGCAGCATGAGGCACTACAATGTTGCTGGTAGTCGTCTTGCTACTTTGTTGCGGTTATGCAGGCGTCCTGGAGCAGTCAGCGGTCGATCCTTGGCAGAAGTCGAAGAGGGAAGTGCAGAGGAACTCTGGTGAGCTCTTGCATTCGTTATCTGGTGAGACACACACAGGAGAGACCCTAAATAGCCCACAGAGGAGGATTGGCTACTGAGAAAGGTAAGTACCTATCAGGAGGGGTCTCTGATGTCACCTGCTGGCACTGGCCACTCAGAGCTGTCCATTGTGGTCTCACAACTCTGCATCCAAGATGGCAGAGGTCTGGGACACACTGGAGGAGCTCTGGGCACCTCCCCTGGGAGGTGCTGGTCAGGGAAGTGGTCACTCCCCTTTCCTTTCTCTAGTTTCGTGCCAGAGCAAGGCTGGGGGGATCCCTGAACCGGTGTAGACCCGCTTATGCAGAGAGGGCACCGTCTGTGCCCTTCAAAGCATTTTCAGAGGACAGGAGAGGCTACTCCTCCCAGGCCCTTCACACCTATTTCCAAAGGGAGAGGGTGTAGCACCCTCTCTCAGAGGAAATTCTTTGTTCTGCCTTCCTGGGACCAGGCTGCCCAGACCCCAGGGGGGCAGAAACCTGTCTGAAGGGTTGGCAGCAGCAGTAGCTGCAGTGAAACCCCGGGAAAGGTAGTTTGGCAGTACCCGGGTCTGTGCTAGAGACTCGGGGGATCATGGAATCATGCCAGAATGGCATTGGGGTGACAATTCCATGATCTTAGACATGTTACATGGCCATGTTCGGAGTTACAATTGTGACGCTATACATAGGTAGTGACCTATGTATAGTGCACGCGTGTAATGGTGTCCCCAGGTCTATGTTCCACTGTATAGTCCATTCCCTGTAGTCATTATCAATTTTTATAATAATGCTGTTCCAAGAGAACTGTCCAATATTTTAGTGGGAATGGAAAATGATTTAAAAAAAATATTCGGAAAAAACAATCGATAGATCCTATTGATATGGGGGGGGTGATTTTAATGTCCATCCGTGTGAAGAAATTTCAGATAAGATATGTGGTTGGGACTCGGAAGGCATAGGCACAAGCCTCCACTTCTCTCATAACGCTCAAGGAGAGGAAATGAACTTACTGGCTCAAACCTATAACCTCTCCTTTGTAAATGAATTAGTTCTGGCCGATCCACAGTTTAAACCAACATATAACGGAAGGGGCGCAAATACAGTGATCGATTATGTCCTAATGTCTACTCACTTCGCTCACTATCTTACAAACTACTCATTGCATGACATCGCAATTAGTGATCACTATCCTCAGAGTATGAATCTCTTAATATCTCCCCTTTTAGCAGCTAGGGAAGATAGTATTATACTGGCAGATGATATTGAACTGGCACCGCGCAATGGATATACTATGAAGTGGGCCCAGATAGACCCCAAGTCTTTATTGAAACAGGTAATACACCAATGTAAACATGCCTTCGCAGACTGTCTAAGAGAGAACCCACATCCAGGGCAATGTCTAAGTGCGTTTACAACGATTACACAAACCATAAAAGAAGCCCTCACTATTAAAAGCAGTAAGGTAGAGAAAAAAAGGATGTGCGGATGGTTTGACCATAACTGCACCCAAGCACATAAGAGACTGAAAAAGGCCCTAAATGCCCCAAAAAGGTGTTGGAGTGATATACGCAAACGCAGACAGGAATATAAGACAGCAATAAAGAAAAGGAAATTGACCATAAAAACAAACTTGTGGGAAACCCTCCATATAGCAAGTCGCAAGAAAGATAACATACTCTTCTGGCAGACAATAAATTCCCCTATGCTAGGGGACAGTGACACTCCTAGGATGGAAATTGCTATCTCCGAAGAAGACTGGGTAGCACATTTCTCTAATATATATTCCCTGACGAGTGACACACTAGACCATACCCACGACCACGATGCACAGGAAAGTCCGCGCCTAATCATAACCCCCCAATTTAGCCTTCAGGAGGTAGAGGAAGCTTTAATAGAAAGTAAATCAGGGAAAGCGCCAGGCCCTGATGGCGTTCCGATTGATTTATTCAAGGCCAACATGGAGCTGTGGGGGCCTGTACTGACGCAGACATTGAGGGCTATCTGTACATGCGGACCCCTACCATCTTGGAGAGACTCTAACATAATCCCAATATATAAAAAGGGTGACCGCCTCAATCCAGCCTGTTACAGGCCAATCTCCCTGCTGGACACAACAGCTAAAATAGCAGGGAGAATAATTCTGAACAGACTACAAACATGGGCAGAGGAAAATAATGTTCTAACCCCGGTCCAGTATGGATTCCGAAAAGGAATCGGAACAGTGGAACAAAGTCTAAATCTAAGTCTTATTATTGCAAAGTATACTAAGATCAGAGCAGGCAATCTGTACCTGGCCTTTATTGATTTATCATCAGCCTTCGACTGTGTGATTCATGATAAATTATGGGATATTTTAAACAGCATGGGGGTGGAACCGGCCATAATTCAATTTATTCGTGAAATGTACACAGGGA
The DNA here is from genome assembly GCF_031143425.1 of Pleurodeles waltl. Lineage (NCBI taxonomy): Eukaryota > Metazoa > Chordata > Amphibia > Caudata > Salamandridae > Pleurodeles > Pleurodeles waltl. The sequence goes on from NC_090443.1 coordinate 192,678,267, forward strand.
GCAGAGCAAGAGTGAGGTACGGCCTAAAAGGGGAATGCACTCGCCCCTTTGGTTTATACAGAGGAGTGCGCCAAGGCTGCGTTCTTGCTCCGTTCCTGTTCTCAATGCACATATACAACCTAGACAAAGAACTGGCCACTAAATGTAAAGATCTACCCCAAATTTACTTTACGCAGACGACGCAGTACTAATGGCTAGGACCCCAATAGCTCTCCAGAAACTCTTAACAACCTGCATTACATACATGTCACAGCTGGGTCTTACTGTCAACCGCTCAAATTTTTTTATCATGAACTGCGGTGGGAAGCGCGGGAAGTCTTATAACATCACTATTGCATATAGCAAGGTCGAAACCGCGCAATTTTTTTCATACTTGGGCATAACTCTTGATAAGTTGGGTTCCTGGGCCAACTGCAGGAAGATGAAGAGAGTGCACTTGATTAAAACAACGATGGCACTACGACTCTTCTCCAAAAGGCTTGGGGGGATTACACCACCTAACATGGTAAAGATCTACAAAGCCAAGTGCATTCCAGCTGGTACGTACGGGGCAGGAATTTGGGGTCATACAAACTGTGATCTAGTTCAGACTGTGGAGAATGATTTCCTACGACATGTGTTGAGGGTACCAAAAGGTACTTCATCGTACGTCACGCACTTGGAACTTGGGGTTCCTTTCATTGCAGACCTGATAAAGATACAGCCATTGCTATTATGGCATAAAGGGGGTCATTTAGAAGGCCACCCACCCGCCCAGCGGGAAACCCCCTTCCACAAGGATGCCGGCTTCGAATGGAGCCGGCGGAGTGGAAGGGGTGCGACGGGTGCAGTTGCACCCTTCGCGATTTTCAGTGTCTGCCACGCAGACACTGAAAATCTATGTGGGGCCCTGTTAGGGGGCCCCTGCAGTGCCCATGCCAATGGCATGGGCACTGCAGGGGCCCCCAGGGGCCCCACGACACCCGTTCCCGCCAGCCAGGTTCTGGCGGTGAAAACCGCCAGAACCAGGCTGGCGGGAAGGGGGTCGGAATCCCCATGGCGGCGCTGCTTGCAGCGCCGCCGTGGAGGATTCCCTGGGGCAGCGGGAAACCGGCGGGACACCGCTGGTTTCCCGTTTCTGACCGCGGCTGTACCACCGCGGTCAGAATGCCCATGGAAGCACCGCCAGCCTGTTGGCGGTGCTTCCGCGGTCGTTGGCCCTGGCGGTCCATGACCGCCAGGGTCAGAATGACCCCCAAAGTCTGGACCTCGGAGCACACCAGTTTTAATAAGGCCATTCATACTGACTGTACGAAGTCATTATACACATCAAGGGTACCATGGTTAAAATACATCACGACCTTGTTTGAAAAATTGGGCAACAAAGACTACTACTCAAATCCAGCCTCGTTGCAGAAGATATCTAGGAAGGACCTGAGCAAGCTGGCATTAAAACACCTAGAAGACATACGTTGGGGTGTGGAATAAAAAAAAACTTCAGTCATTCATAACCAAATAATTTTGACGGCGGAGGGCATGCAGCCTTACTTGGCAAACATGGTACTCCCTCGCCACTGTTATGTCCTTACCAGACTTAGGCTAGATACGTTTCATCGCCTAGTTTCATTTCCAACTGTGAATGATTGGTCAATCTTGTTAAAACCATGCCCCTGTGATGCAAAAACACCGCAATCGACAATTCATGTGGTCTTATTTTGTAATTTTTACGCCTACCAGAGGAAACGCCTAGTTGTTCCACTTTTAAGGAAAATTAACCTCCCTCAATGTCGCACAGCGTATGCCTGTCTCCAGTCACTCTCTTCTTTAGAAACGTGTGGAATTTTAGCAAATTTTTTATGCATGGTATTAAAGATAAGGAAATCTATGGGGGAGATGTTCAAAATATAAACTACCGTGATAGGTTTCTTCCATTGTTGTGTTTCTTTTTCCTTCTTTTACTACATTTTTACTATATTTTTATCGTTTTATCTATTTTGACTTTTATTCTTCATTGAAACACATGTATTATAACCAGAGATCTTTTTTATGACTGTTATGTCTTTTATGACTTGGTGAAAGTCGACTAAAGATTTAGTACTATTACCATTCCCTGTAGAGATATGGACCACCTCAACAATTAAGGGTTTTCACCTTTCATTTGTTTTAGCCAAAGTAGAGGTTAGTGGTCTGTCTGAACAATGAAGTGAGTGCCAAACAGGTATGGCCTCAACTTCTTCAGTGCACAGACCACAGCAAAGGCCTCCCTCTCTATGGCAGACCAACGCAGTTAGGCACCACACAGGGAACATATACAGGGCACATACTATGAGCACTGGGGTCCTGCCTAGCAGGATCCCAGTGACACAGGGGCTAAAACATACATACATACAGTGAAAATGGGGGTAACATGCCAGGCAAGATGGTACTTTCCTACACAGATGGTGCCAATTTTATCACTTCAGAGAAAGGAAAGCAATTATTAAGTCACATGGGCTACACCTAGACCAAGAAAGTGTGCATCAACAGAAACTATGAACTGGAAATGTACTAAATATTACTCTAATGCATATGATAGAAGGGCAACAACAAAATAAAATGTTGTAATTAATGTAAAAGAGCATAACCACCCTCCAAATATAACAGAAATTGAAGATAGAGAAATTTTAAGATATAAGAGAAGCAAGCAGGAACCCACAAGCAAAATACTTAAAGACATACTAATCAATGTCCCTGAACACATACCAGGCCAATTACCATCTATCCCCACTTTAAAATGTCTATTGCACACACTAAAAGAGCCACCAGTGATACTCCACCTGCTCCTAGAAGATACCAAGACATACAAATACCAGACCATTTGACAATTACACTTAGGGCTTTATTACGAGTCTGGCGGTCCAAGTACTTCCAGACTCATGGTGGTGGTCGTACCGCCACATTACAACTGTGGCAGTTGGACCACCAGGGGGCCGATGTACCCATCAGCAACATGGTTCCCGACAGGCTGACAGTGGTCTGACATATGCTCAGCCGCAGCGGGGCTCAGTTCAGCACTGTGCTGACCATGAGTACCCTTTCTGCCAGCCTTTCCATGGTGGTTTAACTGCCATGGAGAGGCTGGTGAAAAGGCTGTGCTAGGAGCCACAGCGGGGCCTCTGCACTGCCTATGCCCATGGCAAGGCAGAGCAGGTCCTCCCCTGCCAAAACCTCGGAATGCACACTGTCTGCTTAGTAGACAGTGTACATTCTGAGGGTACTGTTGTGCTACGGTATTGGCCTTGGCTACCTTAAAGGTGCTGATACCAATACCGTAGCACTGTTCCTGCCGGGCTGACCAACAGAAACATTGTAATGCGATGTTCCTGCTGGTCAGCCCGGTGGGAACATAGCAGTACGTCGGGGGTAAAGCAACTGGGGTGATGGCCACCTCATGCCTGCCAGTTTGGCAGTCAGCTCATCCGACTCCAAAACTTGCAGTGAGCCCATTAAAGAGGAACCCTTCCTTTTACTTGACAATCTAAATAGTGAAAAAGAAATACTAATCTTTTCTACTGCAAACAACTTAATGAAACGTACCCAATGCCAAACCTGGATGATGAATGGAACCTTGAAAATGTGTCCTAAACCATTCATTCACATATACACCATACTTTTAAATATCCATCCTAGATCTTCCCTACCCTCAAAACCCTAAAAGAAATCCTTGAAAAACTATACCATTTTAATCCATTCTATGTTTTTCCTCTTTCAACAGAAAATAAACACCTTTTCCACATTAAAGCAAACTTAACAGAAAGGCTGCAAAACATCTCCACAAAACATACAAGTAAGTAACTAAATAAATATAACTGCATTTTTAAATATGTGAATAGGCGACATACAAAAGTTAAACATAAACATAAAAAATACAATTATAATTATTACAAATTAGCAAATTTACTAATTGTATAAAAAATGTATTACATTTTTACAGAATCTTTTTTAATATTTTCAAAAAACATTTATACATTTTCTTAATCTTAAGTAATTTAAACATTTATAACAATTTCATGAAAGAATTTGAATATTTTAATTTAACTATTTTTACATGTTTTCTAATTTGCAATATATTTATTTTCTATAAAAACATTAAAATATATCTTATTTCACATAAAATAGCAATATAAATTAAAATTATAGTCAAATACATTTCACAAAAAAATGTATTTGCAATGAACTTCACTTTTAGTCCAACATCACACTACTACTAATTTTCTATAATTAATAAAAATACATTAAAACAATTAAACGTAGAAATATCAACAATTCAATAAATAAAAAAACTTAAACACAAAGTTTAAAAACATTTTTAAGACATTAGATACAATTTTATAATAAAAACTGTATTATATCCAAAACATTTACTCCATCAATATTTTTTAACATCGATATTATTAACAACACCAAAAACGATATTTTTAGCTTCCGTATTACTTACAATGATATATGTGAAGTCCCAATATTCCTGACACAATATTTCCTGTGCACAATATGCTTTATCTGATATTTTATCCAAACATCGTATCACCAATACACATTGCCCAACAACACCGTAATGTAATCGCATTTTAACAACAGTGAGATATATTATAGTAATATTCAGATAGATAAGGAAAGTCCAAAAGCATGTACTGGCAACTTTGTGGCATAGGAGTTCTGATGGGATGTTCTCAGGTAGTAGTAAACAGTTGAAGGGTCTTAAGTTTCCTTCCACAGTAGTTAGCACAGATTTTATTTTTACTGGCATATGGTTTCGGAAGGCTATGTTTCATGTAATTTCATGTCACATTTTCATGTGACACATAGAGGGTCATTCTGACCCTGGTGGGCGGTGGCCGCCAGGGCCACCGACCACGGGAGCACCGCCAACAGGCTGGCGGTGCTCCAACGAGCATTCTGACCGCGGCGGTTCAGCCGCGGTCAGAAGCGGAAAGTCAGCGGTCTCCGCTGACTTTCCGCTGCTCGTGTGAATCCTCCATGGCTGCGGAGCGCGCTCCGCAGCCATGAGGATTCCGACCCCCCCTACCGCCATCCTGTTCATGGCGGGAAAGCCGCCATGAACAGGATGGCGGTAGGGGGGGTCGCGGGGCCCCTGGGGGCCCCTGCTGTGCCCATGCCAATGGCATGGGCATGGCAGGGGCCCCCGTAAGAGGGCCCGCAAAGTATTTCAGTGTCTGCCTTGCAGACACTGAAATACACGACGGGTGCCACTGCACCCGTCGCACCTTCCCACTCCGCCGGCTCGATTACGAGCCGGCATCCTCGTGGGAAGGTCGTTTTCCCCTGGGCTGGCGGGCGGTTTTTCAGCAACCGCCCGCCAGCCCAGGGGAAAACTTGTAATACCCGCTGCGGTCTTTTGACCGCTGCGCGGTATTTTGGAGGGCGGCATCCTGGCGGGCGGCCTCCGCCACCCGCCAGGGTCGTAATGAGGCCCATAATTTTTCCAGTGTTTTTTTTAATCAGCCACACATTTCTGACATGTACTTCTTGTTGCTTGCTCCTGGGTAACGCGGCATGCATTTAACACTGGATTATTTCCCAATCTTTTTTTTTATGTTTCTTGAACATATGACTGTTCAGCCACTATATTTCAAAAACTAGACTTTCAATTTGTATCCCTCTCTATTCAAAGATTCATTTGGTAGTGCAGAAAGATTTCCAAATGACGGCTCTCCCAGTTGGCAAGGGTTAGCTTGACACTTCCATAAACTGAATGTGTTCCCAACCCACATTATTTCTACAAAATACATTAGTATGGACAGTGAGCTTTAGAATTGCAATTGAGAAAGACAGTGTTGATGAGCAGTTTGTGTAACTATAAACGTTTCATCCTCTTAATGCATACTTATACTAAGGATAACAGCCAGAATTCTGCATGTCTTTAGATTGAAAATGGAGGTTTACTAATGTAACGTTGGAAATGACTGTATTAATCTCTGGGAAATTGACCCCCTGTTCCAGATATGCTGTTCTTAGAGCTTCATGAGTTTCCCAATGTGCAGTCCACCTCACAACACACTGGATTTCAGGGATCATGTAAGAGTAGAAAAAAGAAAGAAGAGGCCTGATTGGGCCCCCTACAAAAAGATAACTGTTTGGTCAGGCCATTCTCACCCTTCCTAGACCAACACCTTGGCATTGCCCATCCACTATCCCTTCGGTCTGACACAAAAAGAAGCATGAGATACTTAAACCTCCCCCAGCAACAGTCCTTCTATTTGCACTGCTCTGGCACAGTCTTGCACAGCAAGTATCCGTCATATCAGTGATACTCTCAAAAAGTGCACCTTAAAGCAGCCTAGAGACTCCGCATATAACACCTCGCCCTTGCCCCCATGTGCAGCTGTGTATTTTGCCTACAGTCATAGGGCATATCGTGATTTACAAAATAAACTATGCTCCTCCTTTAGAATAATGCTTTAACGTCTATTACATTTCCCCGATCAAAAAGTGTAGGAAGGAAGACTCTTTCTAACCTTGTTACCCCCACTTTTGGCCTGTTTGTGAGTATATGTCAAGGTGTTTTTACTGACTCACTGGGATCCTGCTAACCAGGGCCCAGTGCTCATAGTGAAAACCCTATGTTGTCAGTGTGTTTGATATGTGTCACTGGGATCCTGCTAGCCAGGACCCCAGTGCTCATATGTTTGTGGCCTGTATGTGTTCCCTGTGAGGTGCCTAACTGTATCACTGAGGCTCTGCTAACCAGAACCTCAGTGTTTATGCTCTCTCTGATTTCTAAATTTGTCACTGCAGGCTGCTGACTAAATTTACCAATTCTCATTGGCACACTGGTACAACCATATAATTCACTTGTATATGGTACTTAGGTACCCAGGGTATTGGGGTTCCAGGAGATCCCTATGAGCTGCAGCATTTCTTTTGCCACCCATAGGGAGCTCAGACAATTCTTACACAGGCCTGCCACTGCAGCCTGAGTGAAATAATGTTCACGTTATTTCACAGCCATATTTCACTGCACATAAGTAACTTATAAGTCACCTATATGTCTAACCTTCACCTGGTGAAGGTTGGGTGCCACGTTACTTAGTGTTTCGTGTTTAGTGTGTGGGCACCCTGGCACTAGCCAAAGTGCCCCCACATCATTCAGGGCAAATTACCCGGACTTTGTGAGTGCGGGGACACCATTACACGCGTGCACTATACATTAGTCACTACCTATGTATAGAGTCTCAATGGTAACTCCGAACATGGCCATGTAACATGTCTAAGATCATGGAATTGTCACCCCAATACCATTCTGGTATTGGGGGGACAATTCCATGATCCCCGGGTCTCTAGCACAGAACACGGGTACTGCCAACCTGCCTTTCCGGGGTTTCCACTGCAGCTGCTGCCAATCCCTCAGACAGGATTCTGCCCTCCTGGGGTCTAGGCAGCCCTGGCCCAGGAAGGCAGAACAAAAGATTTCCTCTGAGAGAGGGTGTTACACCCTCTCCCTTTGGAAATAGGTGTGAAGGGCTGGGGAGGAGTAGCCTCCCCCAGCCTCTGGAAATGCTTTGATGGGCACAGATGGTGCCCATTTCTGCATAAGCCAGTCTACACCGGTTCAGGGATCCCCCAGTCCTGCTCTGGCGCTAAACTGGACAAAGGAAAGGGGCGTGACCACTCCCCTGACCAGTACCTCCCAGGGGAGGTGCACAGAGCTCCTCCAGTGTGTCCCAGACCTCTGCCATCTTGGAAACAAATGTGTTGGGGGCACACTGGACTGCTCTGAGTGGCCAGTGCCAGCAGGTGACGTCAGAGACCCCCTCTGACAGGGTCTTACCTCTCTTGGTAGCGAATCCTCCTTTCCTTGTAGCAAACCTCCTTTTCTGGCTATTTAGGGTCTCTCCTCTGGGGAATTCTTCAGATAACGAATGCAGGAGCTCACCAGAGTTCCTCTGCACTTCCCTCTTCGACTTCTGCCAAGGATCGACCGTTGACAGGACGCCTGCAAAACCGCAACAAATTAGCAAGACGACTACCAGCAACATTGTAGCGCCTAATGCTGCCGGCTTTCTTGACTGCTTCCTGGTGGTGCATGCTCTGAGGGCTGTCTGCCTTCACCCTGCACTGGAAATCCCGAAGAAATCTCCTGTGGGTTGACGGAGTCTTCCCCCTGCTAACGCAGGCACCAAACTTCTGCATCACCAGTCCTCTGGGTCCCCTCTTATCTCGATGAGCGTGGTCCCTGGAACACAGGAGGTATATCCAAGTGACCCCCACAGTCCAGTGATCCTTCACTCCAAGTTTGGTGGAGGTAAGTCCTTGCCTCCCCACGCTAGACTGCAAACCTGTGTACTGCGTGATTTGCAGCTGCTTCGGCTTCTGTGCACTTCTCCAAAGATCCCTTTGTGCAGAGCCCAGCCTGGGTCCCCAGCACTCCGTCCTGCAGTGCTCAACCCTCGGAGTTGGACTCGGACGTCGTGGGACCCTCCTTTGTGACTCTGCGTGGACTCCGGTTCACAAATCTTCTAAGTGCCTGTTCTGGTACTTCTGCGGGTGCTGCCTGCTTCTGTGGGGGCTCTCTGAGTTGCTGATCGCCCCCTCTGTCTCCTCCTCCAAGGGGCGACATCCTGGTCCTTCCTGGTCCCCAGCAGCACCCAAAAACCTCTACTGCGACCCTTGCAGCTAGCAAGGCTTGTTTGTGGTGTTTCTGCGTGAAAACACTTCTGCAACATCCAGTACGCCGTGGGACATCTTCCATCCAAAGGAGAAGTTCCTAGCCCTTTTCATTGTTGCAGAATCCTTGGCTTCTTCCACCCAGAGGCAGCCTTCTTGCACCTTCGTCTGGGGTTTCCTGGGCTCCTGCCCCCCCGGACACTATCGCGACTGTTGGACTTGGTCCCCTTGCCTTGCAGGTCCTCAGGTCCAGGAATCCATCTTCAGTGCTTTGCTAGTGTTTGTGGTTCTTGCAGAATCCCCCTATCACGACTATTGTGTCCTATTGGGGTAGTTGGGGTAGTAGGGTTACTTTACTCCTACTTTTCAGGGTCTTGGAGTGGGGTATCTTGGATGCCCTGACTGTTTTCCTACAGTCCCAGCGACCCTCTACAAGCTCCCATAGGTCTGGGGTCCATTCGTGATTCGCATTCCACTTTTGGAGTATATGGTTTGTGTTGCCCCTAGACCTATGTTCACCTATTGCATCCTATTGTAATTCTAAACTGTTTGCATTACTTTTCTTACTCTTACTTACCTGTTTTGGGTTTGTGTACATATAACTTGTGTACATTACTTACCTTCTTACTGAGGGTACTCACTGAGATACTTGTGGCATATTGTCATAAAAATAAAGTACCTTTATTTTTAGTATATCTGTGTATTGTGTTTTCTTATGATATTGTGCATATGACACCAGTGGTATAGTAGGAGCTTTGCATGTCTCCTAGTTCAGCCTAACCTGCTTTGTCATAGCTACCTTCTATGAGCCTAAGCTGCTAGAAACACCTCTATTCTACTAATAAGGGATAACTGGACCTGGCACAGGGTGTAAGTACCACAAGGTACCCACTATAAGCCAGGCCAGCCTCCTACAATCTGTTATTGTATCTGTAAATAGTTTAATAATATAAAAACATATTGTAGGTTACCTTTTGTATGTTCCTTATTTATATATTTAAAAATGCAGTAACATTTATTTTGCTACCTGTATGTTTTGTGGAGATCTTTTGTATGGTTTGCAGCCTTCCTGTTAAGTTTGCTATAACGTGGGAAAAGTGTTTATTTTCTGTTGAAAGAGGAAAAACCATAGAATTAATTGAAATGGTATAGTTATTGCTGGTTTGCTGTGGTTTAGGGAGTTAGGGCCTCATTACGAGGTTGCGGCCCTCCAGCCCTTTGGAGAGTGGACTACTGCAGAGCAGTATTTGTGTTTCTGATATTTGTGTTATCGATATTTGTAAAAAACAATTTGTGTGCTCGATATTAGTGTTTTCTTTGTTATGTATACGGAGGCGATATCTATATTCTTGATATTACATTTCTGATATTTGTGTTTCTCAATATTTGTTGAATCAGTATTATATCAGTCATCCAGTAATACTCAATACCATGCAGGGTTCTCCAATCTACATTTACTTACAATCGCCGGAAGCAATTTCTTGGATTCGACTTATCATGGTCACGCATATTTTTTGTTTTGTTTTGTGACACACATCTCAGTTGGATAATCCTGTAACGCGCCCACTGGGAATATATTGTGTATTGGATTCTGCGGTACATTGGATATTTGGGAGACATACATAACTTGCCTTAAGAAAGTCAATTTGACGAAACACGTGTCGGCTTACTTCATGGGTTAGCTGTTCTTTGTACAGTCTCCTGAATCTAGGAGGAATTAAAATTCCAGCACGTAAACTACTTATGACTCAGCATTTCTGAATGGACTACAGGACCAAATGTGGTGTGTGGTGGTATTTTGAACACTGTACTATTATTTGTTGACTGGTTTTACACCCGGAGTGGCTGGGTGTTATACCAGTTTGGCACCCTCGAAAGGACTACCTATGAACTAATTAATTTTGGACTTCATTACTTTGTATACACATAGGAAGTGTGAACCATCTGCATAGCCACTTGTTGTATGTTATAACCATGCAAGTGATGTTCGACGTCTTAGGATTCATCGAATGCCGGACCCCTCTTCAATTAGGAAGGATCTTTTAAATATGCCAGGGTGCTGCTTGATTTCTGCTTGCCACATCGTTGATCAAAATGCTGCCGTGCTGCTGGGTAAGCCAGGAAGCTACTGGTAGAATTAGGATTCAGAGTGTTTCTGAATTTAGCAAAGGATGTTGTTTATCATAGCAGGGCTGGTCCTCAATTACTGATGGGTGTTGCCTACTATGCCAAAGGTGGTGGCCAATGTGCCAGTGTTGTTGCTCCATAGGACCAAGGTCCTGCACAGTGTGGGCTATGTGCTGCTCAACATACTATGGTACTTCTCTTCTCTGTATTCATCATTTACCTGAATGTCTGATTATTTAAGAAGAATCACCCTCTGTATTTAAAGATCGCTACCTGCCTGGCAGGGATCATTTTCCAGAAGTGCATCCACTGATATGGTGAACACATGTTTGGCAAAACTGAATGTCGGAATGAGCAACAATGTTGTTGTGGCCTGCTCAGCAATCTTTGTTTTTCTGTAGAAAGAAGTATTTTCTTTCTGCAGAATGACATTTGTGTGTCAAAGACATTGTCTGTTTTCCAACCAGGGGCCAACATGACCTGAATGGTGGTTGCAAACAAGGCTTTGTGATGTATGGGCCTCTGAGTCACGGTTTTATGATGGCAAAGACAGATAAGGCTCCATCTCCAGAAACCTAGAGGCAGGAGGAACCACAGGAGTCGCATGGCTGGAGCCAAGTCATTTTAATGAATTAGACATGCGTAACCCTTCTCCTAAGAATGTAATCTAGTTACTGTAATATTTCAACTCTTTGAACAAAATTATTCCATATACCTGTTACCCTAAATAGCCAATTACACTTCCATCTGGCAAGTATTTTACATTGTTCATTAAGTTTTTTCAAGTCTGTTGATAACAATGATATATATACAGTATATATATATATATATATAGATATAGAGGCTGATTTAGAGTTTAGCAAACAGGGTATCCATCACAAATGTTGGGCAAACCTTCAGTTTTCTGAAGGTAATGGCTCCATTGTTTCTGCTTTTAGAAACCTTACTCCAACAGCCCAACGAAGTAGGGGTTGTCAGAGGAAGGGCATCAGACCTACTGCCCTATTTATAGCAGACTATCTGATGTCCTCTTTTATGTCTATCACTGCCAGGTTTTTGGCAAAAACAGAAAACTTGACAACCACACCCTAGAAAAAAACTCCCTATGCTGGGGGCTATTTGTTTAAAAAAAAGTAGGAATCCTGCTTTTGGAGTTTGATTCTGAATAGCAAAAACGTTTGGTGTGCGGCCACCTAAAAGATAGTGGTCATGCACCAAAGTTTTAGTGCCATCACAGTATTTGCCATCAATGCAATTCCTTCTAGACACAGAGATCACCGCTGGGCTGGCAATAATCTCTTAATTTGGAATGTGGCATCCTCCAGGGACTAAATCAGACCCATAATCTCTTAGCTCTGTAGATGAAGTGTATATAGACCTAGGTAGGTATCAATTTATTTGTAACGCTTCACATACAAATACACAGATTTTGCAGTGTTGCTTTAGCACTTAATGACATTTATTAATTTTCCTATTTTGAGTCTTCATAATATTTGGATAAAACTACTGATCAAATCTAATTTCTTCCACAAAAACATTTACAATGCACAGCGAGGAAGGGTTGTTCTCAGAAAGAAATGTAAATGTGCCATAAATATGTTAACTAAAAAAATGACTAACTCTCCATTCCGATCCCTATCTACTGTTCAAATTGAAATTATTATTGCTCTTTTAATGGAACTCTTTGTTATTTCCCTGTGCAATGGGCTCACATTATCAATATTTATAAAGGCACAAATCTAGCTTTAAAACAACAGAGTGCAATATATTACATGTTGGGTTAGGAGACAATCTATAGGATCGTATACATCAAGTGAAGATTACACAAATACATTTTAGAAAAAGTGAGGTTGAGTGATTTGCCTGGAAGCACACTGTTGAGTCTAGGTTTGAGGGTAGGATTCAATCATAAGTCCACAGGTTCCCAATGTAGTAGCTCGAGCTGGTAGGACACATCTCCTCCCTGATACCAATCAGTTTACAGTTTGTCAACATATTTGATTGGTTTGACATCCCTTCTCTGTGGTCCAGGAAATCTTGATGTTTCTCCAATGGTGGTTGGATCTTTGTTTACTACTAGCCGTACATCAAAGCTATTTTCTCAATTTAAATTTTATAGGTTCAGTTCAACCACTTCTTCTCAGATTGACTCCCACATGAGAATTAATTTTGCTGGTCTCCATGCCACTTCTCAGACTGTTCGGCTTGGATTTCTTTTAAAAACTGTGACAATACATTGTCCCAGTGATCTGTCCCAGTGCTTTGATTACATGATCAGTAATATCAGAGAACTCCTCTGTACCTTAACATCACTTCTTCCACATTGACCCCACTTTACTTTTTTCCCATTTTTGTAGAATATTGTGCTTCTGTTCAGTTGATAGAATTTTATGACTTTAAATTTATTTTTGATGCTTAACAGGTGGTCTTTGTACGAAGGACACTTTATTGCTCCTTCTGGTGGTGCTTAACAACATTAGGATTATGACAGATTCCTGCAGGGTCAGCACCCTGCTTTTGATAGATCTTTTTGCTATATACAGCATGGTTAACTACACTATCCTCAGAAGACCTTGGCCTCTGCAGGCCAGTTCTTATGAGGTAAAGAGCTTTTCTGTCTTTCAGCGTTCCAGTCATCTCCCTTACTCCATTTTTCTGTGCCTAGGGAGCAGGTATGTGAAGTTCCTCTAGGGTTACTGTCAAGCATTCTTTTCTGTGTTTATGATGGGGATTATGATTGCCTCATCAGATTCCACGACTTTGGCATTCACACATTTCTCAATAACACCTATATTGTCATCTGTTTGGATGGAAACCCAGCTGTCATTTCCAGCTATGAATGATGAAGCTACAGAGCAGGATAGGCAGTGGGGTAACACAAGCTCCCCGCAGGCCCAGCAGAAAGGGGTGGACCTAAGCTCCAGAGACCCCCCTCAACAAAACTGGTAGATGTTGTGCCAGGGAGGAAGGGGCCCCCTCAATGTATTTTGCATGGGGGCACCCTCACGTTTTGTTACGCCACTGAGGATAGGGACACACTTGGTTCAAGATAATATGGGCAAAACTGAGTCTTGGTGACAGTGGAGATCTCTAGGGTACTACCTTTTGGATTCTGAAGTTTGGGGCACGTCCTGTTTCAGACAAAGTTGTAAGAAGTTGAGGGAGAAAATGGACACTCACCTTTTGATGTATCTCATACTTATGTTGTTACTGTGTTAATAAATTGAATCACATATTTATCAACAAAATGAGATATATATTGCCATGAAGGTCTGCTACATTGCCTCATCTTATGGTGATCTGTGAGAATCTTGGACCTTAGGAAATAAATATGACAATGCTATTAGAGGAATGGAGCACCATTAACTAAGCTCATTCTAATTAAATAAGCCTTGTTTTATTTATTTATTCAATAGTCTCTTACAGGCAACCGTCCTGGTATAACTGAACTTTACATGGAACCTGAAAACATACAGCAAATTACTATGCTGGTAATGTGACATCTCAGAAGAGAGAAAACTATGTAGTCCTGAAAACTTTAGAGATCTACATTAGTCAAGATGTAAAAGAAAAACAACTCATTTTTAGTAGTTTTTTAAAGGTTAAGATGCTGGGGTGAGTTCTTGGTTACTAGAAGCAGAGGACTATAGAAAGTGACTGCTGTTCCAGTAAAATATTGTACCACGGCTTGAGATGGTTTGAATTGTAGAGATTTTAGTTGTAGTGAGCCTTTGCACCTCACAATCCACTGTCTACCTAAAACGGTAATTTGTCCAGAATATTGTGGCTTTTTCACCTGAAGGGCCTTTTATTCCAGGCAGCGCATTTTAAATGTCATCATTTTTTCTAAAGGTAACTGTGATAGGGTTTCGATATCCCCATCTCCCAAAGATTCCACGGGGCGGCTGTATTCGTACCCCGGGGGTACCGTAGAGGGGGCTGACACCCAGAATGTCAACCCGAATATCCATCATCAGACGGATACAAACAGAACGGGAAGACGGGGCAGAAAAAGAGAAGAGGAACAGGCGACAGAGAGGGACGGCGCGGAGAATGAAGAAGTTGAGAAGAGCGGTTCACGAAGAGGACGACTCGCCTTCCTGGGATAGCGACGAGGAGGGCGTGCACGAGGACGGCTTGCGGCTAGCGGAGAAGAGCGAACACCCGCCGGGGAGACAGACCGAAGATTCCCGCCACGTCCCTGGAGGGACGTGGCTCACTCAGGTGCGTGCATACCTCCCCAACACCAGCAACTTGTTGTGGAACTGGGGAGGTGGGAGAGGGGAAGAGGGGCAGGCAGGAGGAGGGTGGAGGTGACACAAGGGAATAGCCAGGAAAAGGGAACGAACAGGAAAACAAGGATAGAATCAGACTCTGTATTTTAAGGAATTACCTTTCACCAGTGTGTCTAAAACGACCGTACGAACACTTCCCTCCCTGTTACCCGGGACTTCCCTTTGGTTATGGTACTATCCTCCTAATACTCTCCTCCGGCACGCTCCTTCTCTTCTCCCGCACCATTATTAACCCAAAAGAGGACTTAGTTAAAGCAAAATCCACTTACCTTTATTTTGTTTTATTTTCCCCTCCCAACCACGTCCCCATATTTCACATTCCTACACAAGGTGAGGTTCTCTTTGGGGGAAAGTGCTCACGGCAGAAAACCCTGCAGGGAACAGAAGAAGAAGACAAAAGAGGGACAATTAAAGAAACGCTAAACAAACTATAATCAGAAGCAAAAGAAGAACAGAGAACCAAAAAGACCAGAACTTCTAATACAAAGAACCTTTCTGTTTAGTTTTAAACATTTTCTTTTTGTTTCCCCCGCTACTTGTTTGCGAAGACTTTATTCATATATCCCTAGAGCACTACGAAAAATAAAAGAATCTATAAAATACCTAGTTAATCGGTCTATGTCTTCCAAATAGATCCATAACTTTTACATTCTCACCCGGGAGACCCACCATAGTAACTATTCTAAACTTCTCCCAAACTGGGGTGGTTGTGAAATTTCCTCTTGTACAGGGTTTACATGGAGTAAGAGAGTAACCTGTTGTATAACTTGGCATCAAATTATTTTGTATTGTAAAATTAGGTGACTAGTAAATGAGGAATAACATTTAATATCTAATAATAGTTGTTGATCTTCGTACATGTGACCAACTTGACTGAGGATGATGACTATGTATCCCTTATCTGCTCTTTTTATTATAATGATACCTGCTAGTAAGTTATGAATCAAGTGTCTGTGAATGAGCTTTAGATAATTTGTTTGGCTGAAATCTGTTTATTTTGTCGTCCTGTCAATGCAGTTCTCTTGTGATTAATCATTTTTCTATTCATGGTTTCAAAAGTATTCTCTTTTAGTGGCCTGACCTCAATAGAATGTATCAATTTCGTTTTTCAAATATGTTCAAATAAATCAATAATAAGATGAAAGGTCCTAGCCTATAGTGCCCCTAGTTGTCATTGCTCTTTCATTATTTCCAGTTCGACTCTTTACTTTCTTGATGTCTTTCTTCTTTTTGAATTCACTGTGATTCTTGTGTCTCTGGAAATTGATCACTACTACACTTTCATTAATCATTTTGACAAACAGATATCTTGTATTGGGAGTGTTAACCATTATGTCCTCACTAATTTAGTTTGAGGGAACATCATTGTGTCTGGTTGAAATTTCTTTTCACTATGTAAAGGGGATACTCCTTTAAACAGGGTGTTTTTAACGATGAATAGTCAACAGTGCTGTTTGGCATGCCTTGGTGCTGTTCAATCTACCCCAGTGCTGCTAATTAGGCTACAGTGCTTCTCAGTGTGCAACAGTGCTGCTCAGTGTACTGCTGTTACCTTGTGGTCGGTGGTAGCTGTGAATTGCTGTTGGAAGATGGTGGAGTCCGGTCCTATCCTTGATTGAGATGTAGTTAATAGAATGTTCTTTAGGTGATTAAGCAGGGGACTGGGTTAGTCCTGTTTCTTTTTTTATTATAAAAATATATTGATTTTTGTAATGACGCATAAGAGAAACTGAAAGTCAGTTATCATCTGGTACTTCTTGGCAAGTATGTACTCAAATAACGTTAGCAGAAACGTGACAGCATATTTAAGTAATGTGGCGGACACTGTGGGTACAAGAATTCAACAGGGGGTCCAATTATAACCCTAGAACCCATCCCCACAGAGCATTAGCGTAGATAACAAGTATCTATCCAAGGGTCCTAGGTCTTACTATGTTTGTAAGTCTGCCTCCATGCTTCGTATAAAGGCATCTCCTAAACATGCACATACCCAGGTCCCTTAGCCACCCATGCAAGAAAGACAGATTTGCAGCTCACCCAAGTTGAGCTATGCTGCTTTGTGCTACCACCAGGCCTAAGTGTAGCAAGGCTTATACTTACTGATTAGCATTGATGTTGTCAAAGATGTGGAGAACAGTTACCTTCAACGTGGGTAGAATATACCTTCTGAAAAACAGTGTCAAAGGACTGAGGATCCTCTTCTTGAAATCCTGAGTGATCAGACATTCTCAGGTCATATGTAGAAATGTTGCTGTTGCAGCCCGACCTCTTAGGCACACTGGGGAAGAGTCTCCCTTCATCTTGCATCGTCTACGTATTTTATTTGGAGAAGTCTGAACATTGGGTTTATAAACCCACCTCCCACGATGACATAAGAGCATATCAGCACTCTAACTCAGATAGGCTTCCTACATCATCCTCCCAAATTGTCTTGTGTGGTGAGAATGGGTCAAGAGAATTAATAACCAGTGCTCTATAAATGCTGGTAATATTCCTATTCTTCAAAGCTCCAATTGTGAGCCTTGCCTGGAGTGGGTTGATGTGCAAAATCTCCAGGCTCTTTCAGATAAGCAGTGGTAGCTTATCTCAAGTGAAGGTGATGGAAAAAAATGATTTTTTGAAGGGGCAAAGTAATTTTGGAAGTCGGAAAATGAACACAGGCCAGATTGCAAGAGCAAGTTCTTCAAAGGAAATGCCTATTAAGTCCAACTCAAAGAAGCCTTGAGGAAGGCCTTTTGGACCAGTTGGTCTCCAACCTCATTAGGTTCTTGGCTGTCGGATTATCTTTCCAATGACGTCTGTGCAGCGTGACTGTCTATTGGTCAAAGATTAGTTTGGTGATTGGGGGGTGATCCGAAGGAAACCTGTCTCTATAGTGGTAAAGCTGAGTCAAGCACATGTGCAGGGTTTATCTCTCAGGCAATTAAGCCAGGCCTAATAGAGGGTGGAAAGGCCAGTCATTAATAGCTACAAGGTGGGCAGCATGATGGTAGGAAGCATTGTTGGTCCCACTGTCATAGGGACACTGATAATATTTAGCAATAACGACTGTTGCAGGTCCATCCTCCCACAGAAGATATTGAAGCATAGCATTTACAGTACAGAAAGGGAGGGATGTGTGGTGTGAGTAGTTATGAATAGCGTAAAGCAATTTCAACAGGGAGGCTATTTTATTTTTTTGTAGCAACAAGCGCCATTAGTAACAAAGGAAGTGGTCTTTAATCTCTAAAGGTGGAGTTGACAGGGGAATTTTTATTCACAGCACTGCGCTGAGCAGCAGAATCCACGGTGTGGATGCCCAAGTATGTGAAGCATTCAGATCAATCTTAAGCTCTGGAACCCAAAGCACCTTACACGCAGCCCCTTACAGAACTGATTTGAACTAATTGACTTGCAGGCCAGAAGTCATGCTGAAACAATTTATGAGATGCATTACCCAAGGGCTGTATATGAAGAAAAAACTCAGGCATAAGAACAGGTCGTTTGTATGAAGTGAGGCCTACACTTCAAACACTGGCTTTGCTTGAGATGCCCTGACTCACTTTGTCTGTTCTCAGTTGCCTATCTAAAGGATAAAGAATAAGGTCAGAGACTATGACAGGAAAGGGGCACTTGTGCCTGGTGTCTTGTTTTATGCAGAACTGGAGGGACAGAATGCCATTGACATCTATCCTGATGAGGGGTCCTTTGTTAAAAAGACAGACATAGGGGGTTATTCTAACTTTGGAGGAGTGTTAATCCGTCCCAAAAGTGACGGTAAAGTGACGGATATACCACCAGCCGTATTACGAGTTCCATAGGATATAATGGACTCGTAATACGGCTGGTGGTAAATCCGTCACTTTTCCATCACTTTTGGGACGGATTAACACCTCCTCCAAAGTTAGAATAACCCCCATAATGTAGGAACCATGGCCTAAAACTAATTCTTGTTGGAATAACAAAGCGCTAATGCCAACCAACTGAATTGAACATTTTCTTGAATATGACAAGCAAGAGCACCAGTGGTATCTTGAGGTGAGAAGAAAGAACACGCGCATTTTAGGGAGAACGATTGTAATGGTGTGTGGACTGGCTGGACATGACAATACTGTAATCAACATTGAATAATGAAGGATTACAGAGAAGTTTGCAGTTGGCGTGGACCCTGGCAAGGATCTTACCTTCCTTGTTGTTAAGGGGTATGGATCTGTATGAGGCACAACAATTCACAGATTTACTTGTCTTCAGCATAACCACGATGACTGTCTTTCATGGGTCTGGAGCTGGGGTCTGATGTTCAGTGGTTCTGTTGGCTATGTCACTCAAAAAGGGGTGACCTTAGAAGAGTGGCGCTTAAAAAGTCCTACTGATCAACCGTAAGGTCCAGGAGTTTTTCCAGTGGTGAGGTGGGAGGTGGCACAGGAAGAAGGATTCTGCTTTAATCCTTCAGACGTTTCACCTCCATACATTATTGTTCTGGTCCAAACGCTGTCCCAACAAGATCACAGGGAAGTGATTTGAAATGCCATAGGGAGGATATCCAAATCAATGACTTGTTGAGAGTCCACTATAGGAAAAAATACTAGTCTCACCTGAAGAAAGACTTTAGGGCACCAGAAAAAAACGTGTATTTCTTTGAGGTGGCATGTAATAAGCAGCAAGCATTTCTCAGTCTATAAGGAGTAGTAAAATTCCTTAAAGGGGCATACCGAGTTTGAGCTCCTTATACTATGAGAGTGCCAGGTGCAACACATGACTCAGGGGTGAAAGAAAGGAGGATTATATTGTGAGTGGAGAATAGATATTCAGACATGAGTTGTGTGTAGAAAGGTTGGGTTTGGTGGAGAAAAAGTGCTTTTCTGTGAGGGGCTATAAAGTGGCTCGGGAAATAGCATGCCATCAAGGTTAGTCTATGGGCCTGATTACCATTTGTGTTTGGTGGGCTGACCGACGGAGACTGCCACAGAGCTGGAGGTCTCCCCAACCGCCCAATTACAATGTTTCTACCTGACTGACTGGCGGAAACCTCAATTTTAGGAGGTTTACTCCGGTCAACCCGGTGAAAACATTGTTGCAGCATTGACCTTAGCTCCACAGGAGCCAAGGCCATTGCTATTACACAGGGGGTGCTCCATAGCAAACTGTGCGCATTCCGAGGGTGCTGGGCAGGAGGCCCTCAGCACTGCCTTTCCGCCAGCCTTTTCTGGCAGAAAGGGAAGTCGTGATCAGCACAGTGGTGCTGAATTCAGCAGGGCCGTGGCTGACCACGACTTTGACCTCTGCCAACCCTTTGGGATCCATGACCCTGGTGGTCGTGGCGGTCCCCTGGTGGTTCAATCGCCAGAGTCATAATCTGGCGATCGGACTGCCAGGAGTGCGGCGGTCCGACCACCACCACGAGTTTGGCAGTTACAAGACTGCCAAACTCGTAATTAACCCCTTTGTGTCTGCTCCCGTTGAGAAATGAAGCTGGAGGAAATCATGCAACTTAATACATAAGACCCATAAACAACCTCCTACTCCACATTTCTAACCTGAAGTATTTGTTCTTAAACCCTACGAAGAGGTGTGGAGAGGTGTGCAGTGAACTCAGTACTATTGAGAATCTTATAAATGGTAACAAGTATGGTAGGCTATGCTGAAAGAGGAGAAATGTCTTAGGATAGATAGACTGACCATGGTGTCATTGAGATCCTGCAAGAGAAGACAAATTTGTAAAAATAATCAAAGGATACTAATGCATAGGAACCTTTCTGCCATGTTATCAAAAGTAAAAGTGTGCGCTTTGCCTTTAGGATCAAGGTAAAACACTTGAAAATCAAAGTTGTTCAGGGAGCAGAGTCTAAATCAGGTAGTCTCTGCCTATACTACTGGAACAGCTTCTTTATCCAGATGATATGGAAAGTCATCAGCAAGATTCAATATTCAATCCATTTGCAGGAGCTATTGTAAAGTCTCCAGTGGTAAAGTCGGAGTCTATGGATGCAGCACCAGTTTCCCTGGCCCATGTCTCCTACTGCCAGGAGCCTCTGCCCCAGGTCTGGAGAGGTATCTTCTTCCAGGGTACACCTGACTATCCTTCAGTCGAGAAGTAATAGGTTTCTGTTAGCAATTGGTTCTCTAGTTGGCAGAGGTATGCACCCTGTCAAAGTAGGGACCACAATCCTAGTCAGGGTAAGTCAGATACACACCTAAAATTAACCTGTGCTCACCCTCTGGTAGCTTGGCACAGAGCAGTCAGGCTTAACTTAAGAGGCAAAGTGTAACATATTTGTGCAACAATTAATTACAGTAACACAGTTAAAGACACCACAAAAAAGACTCCACATCAATTAAGTAAAACAAGACCAAATTGAAAAAAAAAAAAAAAGTGGAAGTTGAGATATGATTTTTTTTTTAATTAAATGTAAAAACATTGCTTAGAAGTCACTAGCGGTCAAAAGGTTACTTGAGGTCATGAGGGGCCGTTGTAAATCCAAAATCCAAGCCAACCACCGTAGGGAAGTACCATCTTGCCTGACATGTTACCCCCATTTTTTGCTTATATATATGTTTGTTTTTGCCTGTGTCACTGAGATCCTGTTGGCCAGGAACCCAGTGCTCATAAAATGTGCCCTATATGTGTCCCTGTGTGGTGCCTAACTGTATCACTGAGGCTCTGCTACCCAGAACCTCAGTGTTTATGCTCTCTCTGTTTTTAAAATTGTCACTGCAGGCTAGGGACTAATTTTACCAATTCTGATTAGCATACTAGAACACCCTTATAATTCCCTAGTATATGGTACCTAGGTACCCAGGGTATTGGGGTTCCAGGAGATCCCTATGGGCTGCAGCATTTGTTTTGCCACCCATAGGGAGCTCAGACAATTCTTAGTCAGGACTGCCACTGCAGCCTGAGTGAAATAACGTCCACGTTATTTCACAGCCATTTTACACTGCACTTAAGTAACTTATAAGTCACCTATATGTCTAACCCTCACTTAGTGAAGGTTAGGTGCAAAGTTACTTAGTGTGAGGGCACCCTGGCACTAGCCAAGGTTCCCCACGTTGTTCAGGGCAAATCCCCCGGACTTTGTGAGTGCAGGGACACCATTACAAGCGTGAACTACATATAGGTCAGTACCTATGTGTAGCTTCACAATGGTAACTTCGAACATGGCCATATAACATGTCTAGAATCATGGAATTGTCACCATTCTGGTATTGGGGGGACAATTCCATGCATCCCCAGGGCTCGAGCATGGACCCTGGGTACTGCCAAACTAGCTACCGCTGCTGCCAACCCTCAGACAGGTTTCCGCCCTCTTGGGGTCTGGGCGGCCCAGTCCCAGGAAGGCAGAACAAAGGATTTCCTCTGAGAGAGGGTGTTACACTCTCTCCCTTTTGAAATAAGTGTTAAGTGCTGGGGAGGAGTAGCCTCCCCTAGCCTCTGGAAATGCTTTGAATCCTAGCATAAGCCAGTCCACACTGGTTCAGGGAGCCCCCAGCCCCTGCTCTGGCGTGAAACTGGACAAAGGAAAGGGGAGTGACCACTCCCCTGTCCATCACCACCCCAGGGGTGGTGCCCAGAGCTCCTCCAGTGTGTTCCAGACCTCTGCCATCTTGAATGCAGAGGTGTGAGGGCACAATGGGGACCTCTGCGTGGCCAGTGCCAGCAGGTGACATCCGAGCCCCCTCCTGATAGGCTCTTACCTGGTTAGGTAGCCAATCCTCCTCTGAGGGCTATTTAGGGTCTCTCCTGTGGGTTTCTTGTCAGATAACGAATGCAAGAGCTCACCAGAGTTCCTCTGCACTTCTCTCTTCGACTTCTGCCAAGGATCGACCGCTGACTGCTACAGGACGCCTGCAAAACTGCAACAAAGTAGCAAGAAGACTACCAGCAACATTGTAGCGCCTCATCCTGCCAGCTTTCTCGACTGTTTCCTGGTGGTGCATGATCTGAGTGCCTTCACCCTGCACTGGAACCCAAGAAAAAATCTCCAGTGGGTCGACGGAATCTTCCCCTGGCCAACGCAGGCACCAAACTTCTGCGTCAACGGTCCTCTGGGTCCCCTCTCATCTTGACAAGCGTGGTCCCTGGAACATAGGAGCTGGATCCAAGTGACCCCGACAGTCCAGTGGTCCTTCTGTCCAAATTTGGTGGAGGTAAGTCCTTACCTTCCCACGTCAGACAGTAATCCTGTGTACTGCGTGATCTGCAGCTGCTAGGGCTTCTGTGCACTTTTGCAAGACTTACTTCGTGCACAGCACAGCCAAGGTCCCCAGCACTCCGTCCTGCATTGCCCAACTCGCTGAGTTGATCTCTGACTTCGTGGGACCCTCTTTTGTTGTGCTGAGACGACTGCCTTGCTCAGATATTCTGAATGCCTGTTCAGGTGCTTCTGCGGGTGCTGCCTGCTTCTGTGTGGGCTCTCTCTGTTGCTGAGCGCCCCCTCTGTCTTCTCCTCCAAGGGGCCACCTCCTGGTCGTTCCTGGGCCGTGGCAGCACCCAAAATCCTCAACCGTGACTCTTGCAGCTAGAAAGGCTTGTTTGCGGCCTTTCTGCATGGAAACAACTCTGCATCCTCCAGCACGCCGTGGGACATCTGACCAAAGGAGAAGTTCCTGGCACCTTCCGTTGTTGCAGAATTTTCGGCTTCTTCCACCCGGAGGCAGTCCTTTTCCACCTTCATCCGGGGTTTAGTGGGCTCCTGCCCCCCTGGACACTTGCGTGACTCTTGAACTTGGTCCCCTTCCTTTGCAGGTCCTCAGGTCCAGGAATCTGTCTACATTGCTTTGCAGTCAGTTGTTGTCTTTGCAGAATCCCCTATCTCGACTTAAGTGTCTTTCTGCGGTAGTAGGTTAACTTTACTCCTACTTTTCAGGGTCTTGGGGTGGGGTATCTTGGACACCCTTAGTGTATTCTTACACTCCCAGCGACCCTCTACACACTACACTAGGCCTGGTGGCCATTCGTGGTTCGCATTCCACTATATGGTGTGTGTTGCCCCTAGGCCTATTGTCTCCTATTGCATTCTATTGTGTTCTACAGTGTTTGCACTACTTTTCTAACTGTTTACCTACCTGATTTTGTTTTGTGTGTATATTTTGTTTTTTTTACTTACCTCCTAAGGGAGTATATCCTCTTAGATACTTTTGGCATATTGTCACTAAAATAAAGTACCTTTATTTTTAGTAACTCTGAGTATTGTGGTTTCTTATGATATAGTGCTAAGTGATATAAGTGGTATAGTAGGAGCTTTGCATGTCTCCTAGTTCAGCCTAAGCTGCTCTGCTATAGCTACCTCTATCCGCCTAAGCTGCTAGAACACTTCTAATCTACTAATAAGGGATAACTGGACCTGGCACAAGGTGTAAGTACCATCAGGTACCCAATATAAGCCAGGCCAGCCTCCTACAACCACAATGGAGGGTAGTCTAGCTTGATGGAGCAATGTGTCTGGCGAGAACACGATGCATCAATATTTTTACCACACTTGGGGCACTATGTCAACGGCGGGCAGCTGCTGTGTCATGATTGGACTGCGCAGTCTGTGAATCTGCTCGTTGTTAGGCAGTCACTGCATCACCGGAGATGAGTGATGTGTTGATTTGTCTGCCAAACTTGGGGCGATGTATCACTTTTTGCAGGTTTTAGCTGTAGAACCTACTTTGGCGGCCAAGGACTTGGGGGAACCTTAGGCAAGGGTAGGACTCAGCACCTGGAGAGTTACAGGCAGTCTTTGATATCCCTGAGACAACTGGAGAACAGAGAGCAAGCCAACAAGCCCTTGGAGACTCGTGGATTCAAGAATGTTGAGAGCAGTTCCAGTCGTTCTCACTGCAGGACAGAAGCAGCAGCCCAACACAGAAGAGCAAGTAGTAAAGTGGCAGTCCTTTCTACAGCACAGCACACAGCAGCAGCAATAGGCCAACACAGCAATGCAGTTGCAGAGTGACATTCCCTCCTGGCAGCATAGCAGTCCTTTTCCTGGCAGAATATTCTTGGTTCAATAGAGGTCTGATTTACTGGGGTTTATAGGGTCCAGTACTTAAAACCAAATTTACCTTTGAAGTGGGGGATACTTTAAAGGAGGCCTTTAAAGATCACAAGACCCCTGCCCTGCTCTTCCCTGGCTCAAGACACTCTACAGGGGGTTATGCAGCTCTTTGTGTGAGGAGAGGCAAAGCCTTATTCAGGAGTAAGTGTCAGCTCCTCCCACTCATCTAGCCTAGGAAGACTGATCAGCCTGGTGATGGACCATCACAATGCAAATGCAAGTGTCACACTCATGCTCCCTTTGTGTGTGACTGTCTAGAGAGAGTGCACAAAGCCCAACTGTCATCAAGAGATTGGATAAAGTAAGAAAATGCCAACTTTCTAAAAGTGGCATTTTCGGACTTACAATTTAAAATCCAACTTAATCATAAGCTGTGACTTTAAATTGTGAGTCCAGATTCACCAAACTTCATACTTCTATATTTTCCCAATTGGATATTACAGTAAAGAGGTGTTTTTACGGTAGCCCCCAATGCTATCCTATGGGAGAGATAGTCCTTGCAATGCCAAAAAATGAATTTAACGTTTTTTCACTATCTGGACATGTTAAACCTAAAAGTAAATGTCTAACTTTTTAAATACACTGCATCCTGCCCTTGGGGCCAACTAGGGCCTGCCCTAGGGTTGACTTGCATGTAATGAAAAGGAAGGTTTGGGCCTGACAAATGGGTACACTTGCCAGGTCGAAATGGCAGGGCCGGGGATGCGGGAGCACCGCCAACAGGCTGGCGGTGCCCCGCCGGGCATTCTGACTGCGGCGGTTTGGCCGCGGTCAGACAAGGAAAACCGGCGGTCTCCCGCCGGTTTTCCGCTGCCCTTGGAATCACCCATGGCGGCGCAGCTTGCTGCGCCGCCATGGGGGATTGACACCCCCTACCGCCATCCTGTTCCTGGCGGTCCGCCCGCCAGGAACAGGATGGCGGTAGGGGGTGCCGCGGGGCCCATGGGGGCCCCTGCAGTGCCCATGCCAATGGCATGGGCACTGCAGGGGCCCCCGTAAGATGGCCCCACTGTGTATTTCAGTGTCTGCAATGCAGACACTGAAATACGCGACGGGTGCAAACTGCACCCGTCGCACATACCCACTCCGCCGGCTCCATTCGGAGCCGGCTTCCTCGTGGGGTGGGGTTTCCCGCTGGGCTGGCGGGCGGCCTCCTGGCGGTCGCCCGCCAGCCCAGCGCGAAAGCCTGAATGGCCTCCGCGGTCTTTCGACCGCGGAGCGGCCATATGGCGGTTCCCGCGAGGCGGGCGGCTACCGCCGCCCGCCTCACTCGGAATCAGGCCCTAAGTCTGCACACACAAGCTCTGCAGTGGCAGGCCTGAGACATAATTGAAAGACTACTGTAGCGGGTGGCACAATCAGTGCTGCAGGCCCACTAGTACCATTTAATTTACAGGTACTCAGCACATATTGTGCACTTCACTAGGGAAATATAATTAAATTAAGTATGACAATTGTGAAGAAGCCAATGTCACCGTGTTTAGAGTACAAAGCACATGCACTTCAGCACTGGCCAGCAGTTGTAAAGTACCTAGAATCCTAAAAGCCAGTAAAAATGAGTCAGTAAAACAGGAGGTCAGAGGGCAAAGTTAAGTGAACCCACACCAAGGATG
This sequence comes from Pleurodeles waltl, assembly GCF_031143425.1. Taxonomy (NCBI): domain Eukaryota; kingdom Metazoa; phylum Chordata; class Amphibia; order Caudata; family Salamandridae; genus Pleurodeles; species Pleurodeles waltl. Next base: position 192,704,967 of record NC_090443.1, read on the forward strand.
CCAGGTCTAACATGTGTTCCCCCACTAAAAGTGGGGAGAGATACCCAACACCTTGGGACTTCTCTTCACTAAGGTGAAAGAACCTAGAGAGACCATCAACATTGGTGTGGTCTGTTCTAGGATGCTGTTCCACAGTAAAGTCCATTTCCTGTAGGGAGATGGACCACCTCGACAGTTAGGGATTCTCATCCCTCCTTTGCATTAACCATCTGAGGGGCCTGTGGCCTGTCTGATCCCGGAAGTGAGTGAAAAACAGGTATGGCCTTAGCTTCTTCAGTGCTCAGAAGACCGCAAAGGCTTCCCTTTCAATTGCGCTCACCTCTGTTCCCTAGGAAGTAGCCTCCTACTGATGAAAGCTATGGGTTGATCCAGACCTTTTTCATTTAGCTGTGAGAGCACGGCCCCTATGCCATACTTTGAGATGTCTGTCTGAACAACAAATTCTTCAGAGACATCTGGGGCCTTGAGCATAGGTGCCATGCACATAACTTCCATTCATGCATCAAAAGGTTTCTGGCATGCCCGTGTGCAGATCACCTTACGTGGCTGCTTCTTGGAAGTCAGTTCTATCAAGGGGGCAACAATGGTGCCATATCCCTTGATCAATCTTGTGTAATAGTCAGTGAGGCCTAGGAAGGCTCTGATTTCAGTCTGGGTCTTGGGGGGGTTTCCAAGCTAGAATGCTGTCAATCTTCGGTTGCAGGGGCTGCACCTTGCCGCCCACACAACCATGCCCTGTCTGGTACTTTCTGTCCTTGCTAGTCAGATCTGCCCTCTTCAGAGCCTGAAGCACTTACCTCAGGTGGTACAGGTGGTCCTCCCAGCTAGAATTGAAGATCGCAATGTCGTTCAGGTAGGTGAAACTGAAGTTCTCCAGTCCAGCTAGGACCTGATTTACCAACCTCTGGAAGATGGTGGGGGCATCCTGTGACCTGAAGGACATGACCCAGAACTGGAAGTGCCCCTCTGGCTTAGAGACTGCAGACCTCTATTTTGCCCCATCAGTCAAGGCAACCTGCCAGTATCCAGACTTTAGGTTAAATGTGCTGAGGAACCTAGCAGCTCTAAGCTGATCTATGAGCCCATCAGCTCTGGGGATAGGGTGTGCGTCAGTCCTAGTGACTGCTTTGAGCCCACAGTAGTCCACACACAACCAGAGTTCAGGTGTAACATCTGGAGGGGCAGCTTTGGGGTCCAGCACCACTGGTCTGGACCATGGGTTGTTGGATGGCTCCGTTACCCCAGGTGCCAACATCTTGGAGACCTCCTCCTTGATGTTAGCCCTCACCTTGTCAGACAACCTGTGAATCTTTACATGCTGACTGTCTCTATTGTCAATATCATGGGTGCAGGATGTAGTGAGCCCTGGGGTAAGGAAGAATAAAGAGGCAAACTACCCGAACTAGCAGCAGTCTCTTTGTTGATCTAGAGTCAGTGTAGGGGAGAGGCTGACATCCTCCACTGACCCATCCTGCTCTTTGGAGGACAGGAAGTTAGGGAGAGGTTTACTCTCCTTTTCTACCCCATCATCTCAAACCTCTCAAAGTGGGACTTTAGACAATTCACAGAACCCTCAAGGGGTCAGGTTTTGATGTTTACCAGATAGATAACCTCACTCTTCTGCTCCTTAACCTCATAGAGCCCAGGCAAGCGGCCTTGCAGAGCACAGAACTCCACGGGCTCCATGATCCATACTTTTTGGCCAGGCTGAAACGCCACCAAAAGTGGCATTCCGTTCATGCCAGAGTTTCATGTCCTCCTGGCTGGCTTCTAGGTCCTCTTGGGTAAGATTCCTGAAGCACACTGTCTGGTTGCAGAGGCCAGCATGTAGCTGACTACATCCTTTGGGGCTCTCCTGGGAACTTGCTCCCAGCCCTCCATCACCAAAGTGAGAGGCCCTCTCACAGGGTGCCCATACAGAAGTACAAAGGGGCAGTAGCTAACCCCTTTCTGCTGTATCTCTCTGTAGGTGAACAACAGGCATGGCAGAAGGACATCCCACTTATGCCTCATGGTTTCAGGTAGACCCATAATCATGCCTTTCAGGGTTCATTTGAACCTTTCAACCAACCTATTGGTTTCTGGATGGTAAAGAATGGTGAACTTTTAAGTCACCCCACACTATGTCGCTAATTAGTACTGACTCGCAAATTGTGAATGAGCATTGCAATTGGCATTTTGCAGTTTGCACCATGCAAAATGCTTGCTACATCTGGCCCTTGGTATCTAATTTGTAGTGCCCTTCCTGATGACATTCACAGCACTTCACGGGAGACTTCCCTGCAGACTTGTTCTCAGGGAACCACTTTTTATTTTTCTAAGAAGGGGGAGAGGAACCCTACCCTGCAGAACTAGCTTGAGGCTCTTTGGTGAACTCCTTACTCTTTTTGTGTCCCTCCTTTCCGGGTGAGTACCCTGCCTACCCTTGATGTGACACCCCCCCTCCCCCCCCCCCCAAGTCTCTTCTTGGAGACCCAAGTGCTCCATGTCCTGGGCAAGCTCTCTGGGGTCAGTGAGCTTGCAGTCAACAAGGTGCTGGTGCAGATCTGGAAAGTAAACACTGAACAGGTGCTCTATTGCAATCAAATTGTACAACCCCTAGTAATCTTTGACCTCACTTCCCCTCACCCAACCATCCAGTGCCTTGCAAAAACAATCCACACAATCCACCCAGGTATGTTAGGAACCCTTTTGACTGTCCCTGAATTCATGCCTGTATTTTTCTGGGGTCAGACCAAACTTTCTCAAAGGATACCTCATCTTCTCACTCCCTTACCGGGCCAACAAAGCGTCCTTACCTTTACTAGGGATGTGTGCCCACAAACCAACCCCTAATCTGCTACAGGGACCTTGTGCATTTGTAGGGAGTATGCCTTAAACGGCACAGAAGAATTGCTGCCACCATTCTTGCTGGACTCCGCCTGCCTGGCCTTGATGTCCAGCTCCTTCAGGCTCAACTCCTGAGCCAACATCAACCTTTTCTCTTCAATAGCCAATTTATTTTGGCTCTCCTCTATTGCCATGGTTAATATCTTTTGGTTTCCCTTCATCTCCATGGCCAATCTTTTCTGTTCCAAGGCCTGTTACCTTTCCTCCAAAGCCTTCTCCTTCTCCAGCCCAAGGCCTCCGCTCAGACCCTGGTCCAAGTCATCTTCCACATCCAGCTCTTCCTCAGTCTCCTCTGAGTTCTGATATGCTGCAGCATGGCCTTCTGAATAGGCTATCAGTGCCTTTTACAATTCTGTCTTTTTGATCCTTGCAGGTACCCCAAAACCCTTACAGAAATCCTATATGTAGGAAAAAGTACCATATTTCTTGCCATGTTACCCCCATTTCTACCTGTATGTCAGTATGTTTTTGCCTGTCTCACTGGGATCCTGCTGGCCAGTACCCCAGTGCTCATAGATTGTGGCCTAATGTGTGTGTCTGTATAGTGCTTAACTGTGTCACTGAGGCTCTGCTAATCAGAACCTCAGTGCTTATGCTCTCTCTGCTTTCATATTAATCACCATAGGCTAGTGACTTAATTGACCAATTCCAATTGGCACACTGGCCCCCCTTATAAGTCCCTAGTATATGGTACCTAGGTACCCAGGGCATCGGGGTTCCAGGCAATCCTTATGGGCTGCAGCATTTATTTTGCCACTCATAAGGAACTCAGACAAACCCTTTCACAGGACTGCCACTGTAGCCTGCGTGAAATAACACACACATTATTTCACAGCCATTTTCACTGCACTTAAGTAACTTATAAGTCACCTATATGTCTAACCTTCACTTGCTGAAGGTTAGGTGCAAAGTTATTAAGTGTGTTGGCACCCTTGCACTAGCATAGGTGCCCCCACATAGTTCAGGGCTGTTTCCCTGGACTTTGTGAGTGCGGGCGCCATTACACGCGTGCACTACATATAGGTCAATACCTATATGTAGCTTCACAATGGTAATACCGAATAAGGCCATGTAAAGTGTCTAAGATCATGGCATTGTCCCCCCATTCCAAATCTGGTATTGGGGAGCCAGTTCCATGCATTCTGGGGGCTCCACCATGGACCGCCAGTGCTGCCAAACTAGCTCTCTGAGGCTTGCACTGCAGCTATAGCTGCTGCCACCTCACGGATAGGGTACCCCCCTCCTGGGGTCTGAGCAGCTCAGTGCCAGGAAGGCAGAACAAAGCATTTCCTTTTGGAGCAGGGTGTTACACCCTCTCCCTTTGGAATTAGGTGTTACAGGCTGGGGAGGGTAGCCTCCCCCAGCCTCTGGAAATGATTTGAAGGTCACAGATGGTGCCCTCTTTACATAAGCCAGTCTACACTGGTTCAGGGACCCCTTGTCCCCTGCTATGGTGCGAAAATGGACAAAGGAAAGGGGAGTGACCACTCCCCTGTCCATCATCACCCTAGGGGTGGTGTCCAGAGCTCCTCCAGTGTGTCCCAGACTTCAGCCATCTTGCTTTGCAAGGTGTGGGGGCATTCTGGAGGGCTCTGAGTGGCCAGTGCCAGCAGGTGACATAAGAGACCCCTCCTGATAGGTCCTTACCTGATAAGGTAGCCAATCCCCCTCTCAGGGCTATTTAGGGTCTCTCCTGTGGGTTCTCTTCAGATTCTACTTGCACGTTTCCAGCAGGAATTCTTTGCAAATACTACTTCATCCTTTGACCTAGGATCAACTGCAGCCTGCTCCAGGAACCGCTGTAACATCAACAAAGTATCTACAAGGGATACTTTTCTTCTGCAACTTCAGCTCCAGCCAGCAACTGCAACAGTTTCCATGGTGTGCACGCTCTGAGGACTCCCTATCTTCACCCTGCACTGGAAAGACCAAAGAAATCTCCAGTGGGGTGACGGAGTCACTCCCCTGTACAAGCAGACACCTTCTAAGTCGACGACCAGTTCTCTTGGTCTCCTCTCCTGGCAATGAGCATGCTCCTTGGAACACAGAGGATGGACCTGATCGACACAGACTGTCCTGAGGTCCCGCTGTTGCAATTTGGAGGAGGTAAGACCTTGCCTTCCCCCAGAACGACAGTACCCCTGTGCACCGCGTCTTCTTCACCTCCTGAGGCCTCTGTGCACTATTTGCAAAGTTCCTTCGTGCACAGCCTAGCCCAGGTCCCCATCATTCTATCCTATGACGCTCAACTCGCTGAGTTGATCTCCGGCGGCGTGGGACCTTCCTTTGTAGTGCTGCACCAACCGCATTTTGCACCTCCTTTGTCCCTGTGTCCAGGGGCACCCGTGGGTGCTATCTGGTGCTCTGAGAGCTCTCTGAAGTGCTGAGAGCCCCCTCTTCCTCCTCACACAGAGTTGAGGCCCGAGGTCCTGCGCCTAGTTGACGCAAAACGCAACTTTGCCGGAACCGAGGCTTGTTGGAGGAATCCAGCGCCAAAACTCACCTGCATCCAACTTCACGACGTGGGACATCCTTTGCATCATGCAGGAACCCGCTGGCATCTTCCTTGGGTGCATTTCTGCAGTCTTCGTCCAACCGGGGACTCTTATTTTGCACCCTCTTCTGGGTTGGCAGGGGCTCCTGTCCTTCCTACAACTTCTTCCGACTTCTGGACTTGGTCTCCTTCTTTTGCAGGTCTTCAGGTCCAGGAATCCTATATTTATTGTTTGCAGACTTGGTTGGTTCTTGCAATAATTTCAATCACGAGGTGTAGTGTGTCATAAGGAAACCTGCAGTACTTTACTCCTGCTTTTCTGGGCTCTAGTGTGGAGTAATTTACCTACCTTTACTGTATTCTTACTCTCCCAGCTACTCTGCACACACTACACTTGTCTAGAGGGGAATTTGTGATTCACATTCCACTTTCTTAGTATATGGTTTGCGTTGCCCCTAGACCTATTTTCTCCCATTGCATTCTATAGCATTTCCTATTGTTTGCGCTGTCCTAACACTAATTACTTGCCCTATTTTGGTGTCTAGTGTATATATTGTGTATAATACTTACCTCCAGAAGGAGTATTGCCTCTAAGATATTTTTGGTACTATGTCACCCAAATAAACTACCTTTATTTTTGGTAACACTGAGTATTGTCTTTACTTGTGTATAAGTACTGTGTAACCATAAGTTGTATTGCGTGAGCTTTGCATGTCTCCTAGTTCAGCCTAAGCTACTCTGCTATAGCTACCTTTATCAGCCTAAGCTGCTAGAACACTACTACATTTCACTTATAAGGGATAACTGGACCTGGTATAAGGTTTAAGTACCTAAGGTACCCACTACAAACCAGGCCAGCCTCCTGTACTATAGCTGGGTCACAGTGTAATCCTCCAGCTTGGCCAGCTCAAGCTCCATCTTTGCAGTTGCAGACATGGAGTCTTCAACCAGAGATATGAATTAGAGTAAAATAAAATGCCAATCAGGGAGAGTTGAAAATCACAAATACGAATTCAATAGTGCAGGCAAACATGGTGATGGGGATCACAGACAATTAATTTGAATTGGTCTAGGTTTGAGTGGTAGTGTACACCAAATTACTGTAAGGCACTGAACAAATACAAGTCCTATCCTCACCGCTGATCACCAGTGTTAGAAATTGGGTCTCTAGGTGGCAGAGGTATGCGCCCTGTCCAAGTAAGGACCACAATCCTAGTCAGGGTCAGTCAGATATACACCGTAAATTAACCTGTGCTTACCCTCTGGTAGCTTGACACAAAACAGTCCGGCTTAACTTAAGAGGCAATGTGTAAAGTATTTGTGCAGCACTTAATTACAGTAACACAGTAAAAGACACCACAAAAAATACTCTGCATCATTTTAGAAAAATAGAGAATATTTATATGAGTAAAACAAGATAGAAATGGCAAAAGACCAATTGGTAGAAGTCTAGATATGATTTTTTCAAAATTAAATATGAAAACAGTGCTTAGAAGTCACTAGCGGTCAAAAGGTTACTTGAGGTCACAAGGGACTGGTGCAAACCCAAAACTCAGGCCAACCGAGATGGAGGAAAGACCGGCTACAGAACCTACGCAGGGTCCGCTAAAACAGTATCTTTGATGAAACAATCTGTCAACAGCGAGAACATGTTGCGTCAATATTTTTAGCGCATCGGCAGCTGCTGTGTCATCATCGGGCTTTGCAGTCTGTGAATCCACTCATCGTTGGGCAGCCGCTGCGTCACCGGCAGTCAGCGATATGTTCATTTTCTGCCGCACTCTGGGCGATGCATCACTTTTTGCAGGTTGTAGTTGCAGAACCCACTTCAGTGGCCGAGGACTGGATGGAGTCCAGCAGCCAGTCTTTGTTGTCCCTGAGATTGCAGGAGAACAGGGGGCAAGCCAACAAGCCTTTGGAGTCTCTTGGGTTCAAGGATGTAGAGCAGTGGTTCCCAACCTTTTGATTTCTGTGTACCCCCACTTTAACATTAATGGAACCAAGGGACCCGCAATGAATCATCATGGGAATCCGGCGACCCCCGTCTGAGTAATTACTGGAAGCTGGGGACCTAATTTGTCAATATTTGTTAATACTGTTTAATTTTCTAGGCTCTCGCGGACCCCCTTGAGAAGGAATCGCGGACCCCCAGGGTCCCCGGACCACAGGTTGGGAACCACTGATGTAGAGAGTGTAGAAGGCTGGCCTGGCTTATAGTGGGTACCTTCTGGTACTTACACCTTGTGCCAGATCCAGTTATCCCTTATTAGTAGAATTGAGGTGTTTCTAGCAGCTTAGGCTGATAGAAGGTAGCTATGGCAAAGCAGCTTATGCTGAACTAGGAGACATGCAAACCTCCTACTATACCACTTATATCATATAGCACAATATCATAAGAAAACACAGTACTCAGAGTTACTAAAAATAAAGGTACTTTATTTTAGTGACAAAAAGTATCTCAGAGGATACCCTCACAATGGAGGTAAGTAATATACACAAATTATATGTACACAAACCCAAAACAGGTATGTAACAGTAAGAAAAGTAGTGCAAACAATGTAGAATTACAATATAATGCAATAGGTAGACATAGGTCTAGGGGCAACACAAACCATATACTCCAAAAGCGGAATGCGAATCACAAATGGACCTCAGACCTATGTAGAGGGTCGCTGGGACTGTGAGAAAACTATAAGGGTGTCCAAGATACCCCACCACTAGACCCTGAAAAGTAGGAGTAAAGTTACCCTACTACCCCAGAAAGACAGAATAGTTGTGATAGGGGATTCTGCAAGAATCACAAGCACCAGCAAAACACTGAAGACGGATTCCTGGACCTGAGGACCTGTAAAGGAAAGGGACCAAGTCCAAGAGTCGCGCAAGTGTCCGGGGGGGGGGGGGTTGGGGGGGCAGGAGCCTGCTAAACCCCGGATGAAGGTGCAAAAGGGCTGCCTCCGGGTGGAAGCCGAAGATTCTGCAACAAGTCGCAGTTGAGGATTTTGGGTGCTGCTGGGGACCAGGAAGGACCAGGATGTCGCCCCTTGGAGGAGGAGACAGAGGGGCCACTCAGCAACTCAAAGTGCCCCCGCAGAAGCAGGCAGCACCCGCAGAAGTACCGGAACAGGCACTTAGAAGATCTGAGGACAGCGGTCGACTCAGCGTCACAAAGGAGGGTCCCACGACATCGGAGTCCAACTCAGCGAGTTGGGCAATGCAGGACGGAGTGCTGGGGACCCAGGCTAGGCTGTGCACAAAGGAAGTCCTGGAAAAGTGCACTGAAGCCGGAGCAGCTGTAAATCACGCAGTACACAGGTTTGCTGTCTGGGGTGCGGAGGGAAGGACTTACCTCCACCAAATTTGGACAGAAGTGCCACTGGACTGTGGGAGATACTTGGACCCAGCTCTTGTGTTCCAGGGACCACGCTCGTCAGGATGAGAGGGGACCCAGAGGACCGGTGATGCAGTAATTTGGTGCCTGCGTTGGCAGGTGGAAGATTCCGTCGACCCACAGTAGATTTCTTCTTGGCTTACAGTGCAGGGTAAAGGCAGACAGCCCTCAGAGCATGCACCACCAGGAAACAGTCGAGAAAGCTGGCAGGATGAGGCGCTACAATGTTGCTGGTAGTCGTCTTGCTACTTTGTTGCGGTTTTGCAGGCGTCCTGGAGCAGTCAGCGGTCGATCCTTGGCAGAAGTCGAAGAGGGAAGTGCAGAGGAACTCTGGTGAGCTCTTGCATTCGTTATCTGAGGAATAGCCCAGAGGAGAGACCCTAAATAGCCAGAAAAGGAGGTTTGGCTACTGAGAAAGGAGGTGTGGCTACTGAAAGAGGTAAGCACCTATCAGGAGGGGTCTCTGACGTCACCTGCTGGCACTGGCCACTCAGAGTAGTCCATTGTGCCCCCAACACCTCTGAATCCAAGATGGCAGAGGTCTGGGACACACTGGAGTAGCTCTGGGCACCTCCCCTGGGAGGCACTGGTCAGGGGAGTGGTCACTCCCCTTTCCTTTGTCTAGTTTCGCACCAGAGCAGGGCTGGGGGATCCCTGAACCTGTGTAGACTGGCTTATGCAGAGATGGGAACCATCTTTGCCCATCAAAGCATCTCCAGAGGCTAGGGGAGGCTACTCCTCCCCAGCCCTTCACACCTATTTCCAGAAGGGAGAGGGTGTAACACCCTCTCTCAGAGGAAATTGTTTGTCCTGCCTTCCTGGGACTGGGCTGCCCAGACCCCAGGGGGGCAGAAACCTGTCAGAGGGGTTGGCAGCAGTAGCAGCTGCAGTGGAAACCCCGGAAAGGCAGTTTGGCAGTACCCGGGTTCTGTGCTAGACACCCAGGGATGCATGGAATTATCCCCCCAATACCAGAATGGTATTGGGGTGACAATTCCATGATCCTAGACATGTTACATGGCCATGTTCGAGTTACCATTGTTACGCTATACATAGGTAGCAACCTATGTGTATTGCACACGTGTAATGGTGTCTCCGCACTCACAAAGTTCAGGAAATTTGCCCTGAACAGTGCCAGCAGGTGACATCCGAGCCCCCTCCTGATAGGCTCTTACCTGGTTAGGTAGCCAATCCTCCTCTGAGGGCTATTTAGGGTCTCTCCTGTGGGTTTCTTGTCAGATAACGAATGCAAGAGCTCCCCAGAGTTCCTCTGCACTTCTCTCTTCGACTTCTGCCAAGGATCGACCGCTGACTGCTACAGGACGCCTGCAAAACTGCAACAAAGTAGCAAGAAGACTACCAGCAACATTGTAGCGCCTCATCCTGCCAGCTTTCTCGACTGTTTCCTGGTGGTGCATGATCTGAGTGCCTTCACCCTGCACTGGAACCCAAGAAAAAATCTCCAGTGGGTCGACGGAATCTTCCCCTGGCCAACGCAGGCACCAAACTTCTGCGTCAACGGTCCTCTGGGTCCCCTCTCATCTTGACAAGCGTGGTCCCTGGAACACAGGAGCTGGATCCAAGTGACCCCGACAGTCCAGTGGTCCTTCTGTCCAAATTTGGTGGAGGTAAGTCCTTACCTTCCCACGTCAGACAGTAATCCTGTGTACTGCGTGATCTGCAGCTGCTAGGGCTTCTGTGCACTTTTGCAAGACTTACTTCGTGCACAGCACAGCCAAGGTCCCCAGCACTCCGTCCTGCATTGCCCAACTCGCTGAGTTGATCTCTGACTTCGTGGGACCCTCTTTTGTTGTGCTTAGACGACTGCCTTGCTCAGATATTCTGAATGCCTGTTCAGGTGCTTCTGCGGGTGCTGCCTGCTTCTGTGTGGGCTCTCTCTGTTGCTGAGCGCCCCCTCTGTCTTCTCCTCCAAGGGGCCACCTCCTGGTCGTTCCTGGGCCGTGGCAGCACCCAAAATCCTCAACCGTGACTCTTGCAGCTAGAAAGGCTTGTTTGCGGCCTTTCTGCATGGAAACAACTCTGCATCCTCCAGCACGCCGTGGGACATCTGACCAAAGGAGAAGTTCCTGGCACCTTCCGTTGTTGCAGAATTTTCGGCTTCTTCCACCCGGAGGCAGTCCTTTTCCACCTTCATCCGGGGTTTAGTGGGCTCCTGCCCCCCTGGACACTTGCGTGACTCTTGGACTTGGTCCCCTTCCTTTGCAGGTCCTCAGGTCCAGGAATCTGTCTACATTGCTTTGCAGTCAGTTGTTGTCTTTGCAGAATCCCCTATCTCGACTTAAGTGTCTTTCTGCGGTAGTAGGTTAACTTTACTCCTACTTTTCAGGGTCTTGGGGTGGGGTATCTTGGACACCCTTAGTGTTTTCTTACACTCCCAGCGACCCTCTACACACTACACTAGGCCTGGTGGCCATTCGTGGTTCGCATTCCACTATATGGTGTGTGTTGCCCCTAGGCCTATTGTCTCCTATTGCATTCTATTGTGTTCTACAGTGTTTGCACTACTTTTCTAACTGTTTACCTACCTGATTTTGTTTTGTGTGTATATTTTGTTTTTTTTACTTACCTCCTAAGGGAGTATATCCTCTTAGATACTTTTGGCATATTGTCACTAAAATAAAGTACCTTTATTTTTAGTAACTCTGAGTATTGTGGTTTCTTATGATATAGTGCTAAGTGATATAAGTGGTATAGTAGGAGCTTTGCATGTCTCCTAGTTCAGCCTAAGCTGCTCTGCTATAGCTACCTCTATCCGCCTAAGCTGCTAGAACACTTCTAATCTACTAATAAGGGATAACTGGACCTGGCACAAGGTGTAAGTACCATCAGGTACCCAATATAAGCCAGGCCAGCCTCCTACAACCACAATGGAGGGTAGTCTAGCTTGATGGAGCAATGTGTCTGGCGAGAACACGATGCATCAATATTTTTACCACACTTGGGGCACTATGTCAACGGCGGGCAGCTGCTGTGTCATGATTGGACTGCGCCGTCTGTGAATCTGCTCGTTGTTAGGCAGTCACTGCATCACCGGAGATGAGTGATGTGTTGATTTGTCTGCCAAACTTGGGGCGATGTATCACTTTTTGCAGGTTTTAGCTGTAGAACCTACTTTGGCGGCCAAGGACTTGGGGGAACCTTAGGCAAGGGTAGGACTCAGCACCTGGAGAGTTACAGGCAGTCTTTGATATCCCTGAGACAACTGGAGAACAGAGAGCAAGCCAACAAGCCCTTGGAGACTCGTGGATTCAAGAATGTTGAGAGCAGTTCCAGTCGTTCTCACTGCAGGACAGAAGCAGCAGCCCAACACAGAAGAGCAAGTAGTAAAGTGGCAGTCCTTTCTACAGCACAGCACACAGCAGCAGCAATAGGCCAACACAGCAATGCAGTTGCAGAGTGACATTCCCTCCTGGCAGCATAGCAGTCCTTTTCCTGGCAGAATATTCTTGGTTCAATAGAGGTCTGATTTACTGGGGTTTATAGGGTCCAGTACTTAAAACCAAATTTACCTTTGAAGTGGGGGATACTTTAAAGGAGGCCTTTAAAGATCACAAGACCCCTGCCCTGCTCTTCCCTGGCTCAAGACACTCTACAGGGGGTTATGCAGCTCTTTGTGTGAGGAGAGGCAAAGCCTTATTCAGGAGTAAGTGTCAGCTCCTCCCACTCATCTAGCCTAGGAAGACTGATCAGCCTGGTGATGGACCATCACAATGCAAATGCAAGTGTCACACTCATGCTCCCTTTGTGTGTGACTGTCTAGAGAGAGTGCACAAAGCCCAACTGTCATCAAGAGATTGGATAAAGTAAGAAAATGCCAACTTTCTAAAAGTGGCATTTTCGGACTTACAATTTAAAATCCAACTTAATCATAAGCTGTGACTTTAAATTGTGAGTCCAGATTCACCAAACTTCATACTTCTATATTTTCCCAATTGGATATTACAGTAAAGAGGTGTTTTTACGGTAGCCCCCAATGCTATCCTATGGGAGAGATAGTCCTTGCAATGCCAAAAAATGAATTTAACGTTTTTTCACTATCTGGACATGTTAAACCTAAAAGTAAATGTCTAACTTTTTAAATACACTGCATCCTGCCCTTGGGGCCAACTAGGGCCTGCCCTAGGGTTGACTTGCATGTAATGAAAAGGAAGGTTTGGGCCTGACAAATGGGTACACTTGCCAGGTCGAAATGGCAGGGCCGGGGATGCGGGAGCACCGCCAACAGGCTGGCGGTGCCCCGCCGGGCATTCTGACTGCGGCGGTTTGGCCGCGGTCAGACAAGGAAAACCGGCGGTCTCCCGCCGGTTTTCCGCTGCCCTTGGAATCACCCATGGCGGCGCAGCTTGCTGCGCCGCCATGGGGGATTGACACCCCCTACCGCCATCCTGTTCCTGGCGGTTCGCCCGCCAGGAACAGGATGGCAGTAGGGGGTGCCGCGGGGCCCATGGGGGCCCCTGCAGTGCCCATGCCAATGGCATGGGCACTGCAGGGGCCCCCGTAAGATGGCCCCACTGTGTATTTCAGTGTCTGCAATGCAGACACTGAAATACGCGACGGGTGCAAACTGCACCCGTCGCACATACCCACTCCGCCGGCTCCATTCGGAGCCGGCTTCCTCGTGGGGTGGGGTTTCCCGCTGGGCTGGCGGGCGGCCTCCTGGCGGTCGCCCGCCAGCCCAGCGCGAAAGCCTGAATGGCCTCCGCGGTCTTTCGACCGCGGAGCGGCCATATGGCGGTTCCCGCGAGGCGGGCGGCTACCGCCGCCCGCCTCACTCGGAATCAGGCCCTAAGTCTGCACACACAAGCTCTGCAGTGGCAGGCCTGAGACATAATTGAAAGACTACTGTAGCGGGTGGCACAATCAGTGCTGCAGGCCCACTAGTACCATTTAATTTACAGGTACTCAGCACATATTGTGCACTTCACTAGGGAAATATAATTAAATTAAGTATGACAATTGTGAAGAAGCCAATGTCACCGTGTTTAGAGTACAAAGCACATGCACTTCAGCACTGGCCAGCAGTTGTAAAGTACCTAGAATCCTAAAAGCCAGTAAAAATGAGTCAGTAAAACAGGAGGTCAGAGGGCAAAGTTAAGTGAACCCACACCAAGGATGCCAGGTCTAACATGTGTTCCCCCACTAAAAGTGGGGAGAGATACCCAACACCTTGGGACTTCTCTTCACTAAGGTGAAAGAACCTAGAGAGACCATCAACATTGGTGTGGTCTGTTCTAGGATGCTGTTCCACAGTAAAGTCCATTTCCTGTAGGGAGATGGACCACCTCGACAGTTAGGGATTCTCATCCCTCCTTTGCATTAACCATCTGAGGGGCCTGTGGCCTGTCTGATCCCGGAAGTGAGTGAAAAACAGGTATGGCCTTAGCTTCTTCAGTGCTCAGAAGACCGCAAAGGCTTCCCTTTCAATTGCGCTCACCTCTGTTCCCTAGGAAGTAGCCTCCTACTGATGAAAGCTATGGGTTGATCCAGACCTTTTTCATTTAGCTGTGAGAGCACGGCCCCTATGCCATACTTTGAGATGTCTGTCTGAACAACAAATTCTTCAGAGACATCTGGGGCCTTGAGCATAGGTGCCATGCACATAACTTCCATTCATGCATCAAAAGGTTTCTGGCATGCCTGTGTGCAGATCACCTTACGTGGCTGCTTCTTGGAAGTCAGTTCTATCAAGGGGGCAACAATGGTGCCATATCCCTTGATCAATCTTGTGTAATAGTCAGTGAGGCCTAGGAAGGCTCTGATTTCAGTCTGGGTCTTGGGGGGGTTTCCAAGCTAGAATGCTGTCAATCTTCAGTTGCAGGGGCTGCACCTTGCCGCCCACACAACCATGCCCTGTCTGGTACTTTCTGTCCTTGCTAGTCAGATCTGCCCTCTTCAGAGCCTGAAGCACTTACCTCAGGTGGTACAGGTGGTCCTCCCAGCTAGAATTGAAGATCGCAATGTCGTTCAGGTAGGTGACACTGAAGTTCTCCAGTCCAGCTAGGACCTGATTTACCAACCTCTGGAAGATGGTGGGGGCATCCTGTGACCTGAAGGACATGACCCAGAACTGGAAGTGCCCCTCTGGCTTAGAGACTGCAGACCTCTATTTTGCCCCATCAGTCAAGGCAACCTGCCAGTATCCAGACTTTAGGTTAAATGTGCTGAGGAACCTAGCAGCTCTAAGCTGATCTATGAGCCCATCAGCTCTGGGGATAGGGTGTGCGTCAGTCCTAGTGACTGCTTTGAGCCCACAGTAGTCCACACACAACCAGAGTTCAGGTGTAACATCTGGAGGGGCAGCTTTGGGGTCCAGCACCACTGGTCTGGACCATGGGTTGTTGGATGGCTCCGTTACCCCAGGTGCCAACATCTTGGAGACCTCCTCCTTGATGTTAGCCCTCACCTTGTCAGACAACCTGTGAATCTTTACATGCTGACTGTCTCTATTGTCAATATCATGGGTGCAGGATGTAGTGAGCCCTGGGGTAAGGAAGAATAAAGAGGCAAACTACCCGAACTAGCAGCAGTCTCTTTGTTGATCTAGAGTCAGTGTAGGGGAGAGGCTGACATCCTCCACTGACCCATCCTGCTCTTTGGAGGACAGGAAGTTAGGGAGAGGTTTACTCTCCTTTTCTACCCCATCATCTCAAACCTCTCAAAGTGGGACTTTAGACAATTCACAGAACCCTCAAGGGGTCAGGTTTTGATGTCTACCAGATAGATAACCTCACTCTTCTGCTCCTTAACCTCATAGAGCCCAGGCAAGCGGCCTTGCAGAGCACAGAACTCCACGGGCTCCATGATCCATACTTTTTGGCCAGGCTGAAACGCCACCAAAAGTGGCATTCTGTTCATGCCAGAGTTTCATGTCCTCCTGGCTGGCTTCTAGGTCCTCTTGGGTAAGATTCCTGAAGCACACTGTCTGGTTGCAGAGGCCAGCATGTAGCTGACTACATCCTTTGGGGCTCTCCTGGGAACTTGCTCCCAGCCCTCCATCACCAAAGTGAGAGGCCCTCTCACAGGGTGCCCATACAGAAGTACAAAGGGGCAGTAGCTAACCCCTTTCTGCTGTATCTCTCTGTAGGTGAACAACAGGCATGGCAGAAGGACATCCCACTTATGCCTCATGGTTTCAGGTAGACCCATAATCATGCCTTTCAGGGTTCATTTGAACCTTTCAACCAACCTATTGGTTTCTGGATGGTAAAGAATGGTGAACTTTTAAGTCACCCCACACTATGTCGCTAATTAGTACTGACTCGCAAATTGTGAATGAGCATTGCAATTGGCATTTTGCAGTTTGCACCATGCAAAATGCTTGCTACATCTGGCCCTTGGTATCTAATTTGTAGTGCCCTTCCTGATGACATTCACAGCACTTCACGGGAGACTTCCCTGCAGACTTGTTCTCAGGGAACCACTTTTTATTTTTCTAAGAAGGGGGAGAGGAACCCTACCCTGCAGAACTAGCTTGAGGCTCTTTGGTGAACTCCTTACTCTTTTTGTGTCCCTCCTTTCCGGGTGAGTACCCTGCCTACCCTTGATGTGACACACCCCCTCCCCCCCCCCCAAGTCTCTTCTTGGAGACCCAAGTGCTCCATGTCCTGGGCAAGCTCTCTGGGGTCAGTGAGCTTGCAGTCAACAAGGTGCTGGTGCAGATCTGGAAAGTAAACACTGAACAGGTGCTCTATTGCAATCAAATTGTACAACCCCTAGTAATCTTTGACCTCACTTCCCCTCACCCAACCATCCAGTGCCTTGCAAAAACAATCCACACAATCCACCCAGGTATGTTAGGAACCCTTTTGACTGTCCCTGAATTCATGCCTGTATTTTTCTGGGGTCAGACCAAACTTTCTCAAAGGATACCTCATCTTCTCACTCCCTTACCGGGCCAACAAAGCGTCCTTACCTTTACTAGGGATGTGTGCCCACAAACCAACCCCTAATCTGCTACAGGGACCTTGTGCATTTGTAGGGAGTATGCCTTAAACGGCACAGAAGAATTGCTGCCACCATTCTTGCTGGACTCCGCCTGCCTGGCCTTGATGTCCAGCTCCTTCAGGCTCAACTCCTGAGCCAACATCAACCTTTTCTCTTCAATAGCCAATTTATTTTGGCTCTCCTCTATTGCCATGGTTAATATCTTTTGGTTTCCCTTCATCTCCATGGCCAATCTTTTCTGTTCCAAGGCCTGTTACCTTTCCTCCAAAGCCTTCTCCTTCTCCAGCCCAAGGCCTCCGCTCAGACCCTGGTCCAAGTCATCTTCCACATCCAGCTCTTCCTCAGTCTCCTCTGAGTTCTGATATGCTGCAGCATGGCCTTCTGAATAGGCTATCAGTGCCTTTTACAATTCTGTCTTTTTGATCCTTGCAGGTACCCCAAAACCCTTACAGAAATCCTATATGTAGGAAAAAGTACCATATTTCTTGCCATGTTACCCCCATTTCTACCTGTATGTCAGTATGTTTTTGCCTGTCTCACTGGGATCCTGCTGGCCAGTACCCCAGTGCTCATAGATTGTGGCCTAATGTGTGTGTCTGTATAGTGCTTAACTGTGTCACTGAGGCTCTGCTAATCAGAACCTCAGTGCTTATGCTCTCTCTGCTTTCATATTAATCACCATAGGCTAGTGACTTAATTTACCAATTCCAATTGGCACACTGGCCCCCCTTATAAGTCCCTAGTATATGGTACCTAGGTACCCAGGGCATCGGGGTTCCAGGCAATCCTTATGGGCTGCAGCATTTATTTTGCCACTCATAAGGAACTCAGACAAACCCTTTCACAGGACTGCCACTGTAGCCTGCGTGAAATAACACACACATTATTTCACAGCCATTTTCACTGCACTTAAGTAACTTATAAGTCACCTATATGTCTAACCTTCACTTGCTGAAGGTTAGGTGCAAAGTTATTAAGTGTGTTGGCACCCTTGCACTAGCATAGGTGCCCCCACATAGTTCAGGGCTGTTTCCCTGGACTTTGTGAGTGCGGGCGCCATTACACGCGTGCACTACATATAGGTCAATACCTATATGTAGCTTCACAATGGTAATACCGAATAAGGCCATGTAAAGTGTCTAAGATCATGGCATTGTCCCCCCATTCCAAATCTGGTATTGGGGAGCCAGTTCCATGCATCCTGGGGGCTCCACCATGGACCGCCAGTGCTGCCAAACTAGCTCTCTGAGGCTTGCACTGCAGCTATAGCTGCTGCCACCTCACGGATAGGGTACCCCCCTCCTGGGGTCTGAGCAGCTCAGTGCCAGGAAGGCAGAACAAAGCATTTCCTTTTGGAGCAGGGTGTTACACCCTCTCCCTTTGGAATTAGGTGTTACAGGCTGGGGAGGGTAGCCTCCCCCAGCCTCTGGAAATGATTTGAAGGTCACAGATGGTGCCCTCTTTACATAAGCCAGTCTACACTGGTTCAGGGACCCCTTGTCCCCTGCTATGGTGCGAAAATGGACAAAGGAAAGGGGAGTGACCACTCCCCTGTCCATCATCACCCTAGGGGTGGTGTCCAGAGCTCCTCCAGTGTGTCCCAGACTTCAGCCATCTTGCTTTGCAAGGTGTGGGGGCATTCTGGAGGGCTCTGAGTGGCCAGTGCCAGCAGGTGACATAAGAGACCCCTCCTGATAGGTCCTTACCTGATAAGGTAGCCAATCCCCCTCTCAGGGCTATTTAGGGTCTCTCCTGTGGGTTCTCTTCAGATTCTACTTGCACGTTTCCAGCAGGAATTCTTTGCAAATACTACTTCATCCTTTGACCTAGGATCAACTGCAGCCTGCTCCAGGAACCGCTGTAACATCAACAAAGTATCTACAAGGGATACTTTTCTTCTGCAACTTCAGCTCCAGCCAGCAACTGCAACAGTTTCCATGGTGTGCACGCTCTGAGGACTCCCTATCTTCACCCTGCACTGGAAAGACCAAAGAAATCTCCAGTGGGGTGACGGAGTCACTCCCCTGTACAAGCAGACACCTTCTAAGTCGACGACCAGTTCTCTTAGTCTCCTCTCCTGGCAATGAGCATGCTCCTTGGAACACAGAGGATGGACCTGATCGACACAGACTGTCCTGAGGTCCCGCTGTTGCAATTTGGAGGAGGTAAGACCTTGCCTTCCCCCAGAACGACAGTACCCCTGTGCACCGCGTCTTCTTCACCTCCTGAGGCCTCTGTGCACTATTTGCAAAGTTCCTTCGTGCACAGCCTAGCCCAGGTCCCCATCATTCTATCCTATGACGCTCAACTCGCTGAGTTGATCTCCGGCGGCGTGGGACCTTCCTTTGTAGTGCTGCACCAACCGCATTTTGCACCTCCTTTGTCCCTGTGTCCAGGGGCACCCGTGGGTGCTATCTGGTGCTCTGAGAGCTCTCTGAAGTGCTGAGAGCCCCCTCTTCCTCCTCACACAGAGTTGAGGCCCGAGGTCCTGCGCCTAGTTGACGCAAAACGCAACTTTGCCGGAACCGAGGCTTGTTGGAGGAATCCAGCGCCAAAACTCACCTGCATCCAACTTCACGACGTGGGACATCCTTTGCATCATGCAGGAACCCGCTGGCATCTTCCTTGGGTGCATTTCTGCAGTCTTCGTCCAACCGGGGACTCTTATTTTGCACCCTCTTCTGGGTTGGCAGGGGCTCCTGTCCTTCCTACAACTTCTTCCGACTTCTGGACTTGGTCTCCTTCTTTTGCAGGTCTTCAGGTCCAGGAATCCTATATTTATTGTTTGCAGACTTGGTTGGTTCTTGCAATAATTTCAATCACGAGGTGTTGTGTGTCATAAGGAAACCTGCAGTACTTTACTCCTGCTTTTCTGGGCTCTAGTGTGGAGTAATTTACCTACCTTTACTGTATTCTTACTCTCCCAGCTACTCTGCACACACTACACTTGTCTAGAGGGGAATTTGTGATTCACATTCCACTTTCTTAGTATATGGTTTGCGTTGCCCCTAGACCTATTTTCTCCCATTGCATTCTATAGCATTTCCTATTGTTTGCGCTGTCCTAACACTAATTACTTGCCCTATTTTGGTGTCTAGTGTATATATTGTGTATAATACTTACCTCCAGAAGGAGTATTGCCTCTAAGATATTTTTGGTACTATGTCACCCAAATAAACTACCTTTATTTTTGGTAACACTGAGTATTGTCTTTACTTGTGTATAAGTACTGTGTAACCATAAGTTGTATTGCGTGAGCTTTGCATGTCTCCTAGTTCAGCCTAATCTACTCTGCTATAGCTACCTTTATCAGCCTAAGCTGCTAGAACACTACTACATTTCACTTATAAGGGATAACTGGACCTGGTATAAGGTTTAAGTACCTAAGGTACCCACTACAAACCAGGCCAGCCTCCTGTACTATAGCTGGGTCACAGTGTAATCCTCCAGCTTGGCCAGCTCAAGCTCCATCTTTGCAGTTGCAGACATGGAGTCTTCAACCAGAGATATGAATTAGAGTAAAATAAAATGCCAATCAGGGAGAGTTGAAAATCACAAATACGAATTCAATAGTGCAGGCAAACATGGTGATGGGGATCACAGACAATTAATTTGAATTGGTCTAGGTTTGAGTGGTAGTGTACACCAAATTACTGTAAGGCACTGAACAAATACAAGTCCTATCCTCACCGCTGATCACCAGTGTTAGAAATTGGGTCTCTAGGTGGCAGAGGTATGCGCCCTGTCCAGGTAAGGACCACAATCCTAGTCAGGGTCAGTCAGATATACACCGTAAATTAACCTGTGCTTACCCTCTGGTAGCTTGACACAAAACAGTCCGGCTTAACTTAAGAGGCAATGTGTAAAGTATTTGTGCAGCACTTAATTACAGTAACACAGTAAAAGACACCACAAAAAATACTCTGCATCATTTTAGAAAAATAGAGAATATTTATATGAGTAAAACAAGATAGAAATGGCAAAAGACCAATTGGTAGAAGTCTAGATATGATTTTTTC
Organism: Pleurodeles waltl; assembly: GCF_031143425.1. Classification (NCBI taxonomy): domain Eukaryota; kingdom Metazoa; phylum Chordata; class Amphibia; order Caudata; family Salamandridae; genus Pleurodeles; species Pleurodeles waltl. The sequence goes on from NC_090443.1 coordinate 192,725,722, forward strand.
AAAATTAAATATGAAAACAGTGCTTAGAAGTCACTAGCGGTCAAAAGGTTACTTGAGGTCACAAGGGACTGGTGCAAACCCAAAACTCAGGCCAACCGAGATGGAGGAAAGACCGGCTACAGAACCTACGCAGGGTACGCTAAAACAGTATCTTTGATGAAACAATCTGTCAACAGCGAGAACATGTTGCGTCAATATTTTTAGCGCATCGGCAGCTGCTGTGTCATCATCGGGCTTTGCAGTCTGTGAATCCACTCATCGTTGGGCAGCCGCTGCGTCACCGGCAGTCAGCGATATGTTCATTTTCTGCCGCACTCTGGGCGATGCATCACTTTTTGCAGGTTGTAGTTGCAGAACCCACTTCAGTGGCCGAGGACTGGATGGAGTCCAGCAGCCAGTCTTTGTTGTCCCTGAGATTGCAGGAGAACAGGGGGCAAGCCAACAAGCCTTTGGAGTCTCTTGGGTTCAAGGATGTAGAGCAGTGGTTCCCAACCTTTTGATTTCTGTGTACCCCCACTTTAACATTAATGGAACCAAGGGACCCGCAATGAATCATCATGGGAATCCGGCGACCCCCGTCTGAGTAATTACTGGAAGCTGGGGACCTAATTTGTCAATATTTGTTAATACTGTTTAATTTTCTAGGCTCTCGCGGACCCCCTTGAGAAGGAATCGCGGACCCCCAGGGTCCCCGGACCACAGGTTGGGAACCACTGATGTAGAGAGTGTAGAAGGCTGGCCTGGCTTATAGTGGGTACCTTCTGGTACTTACACCTTGTGCCAGATCCAGTTATCCCTTATTAGTAGAATTGAGGTGTTTCTAGCAGCTTAGGCTGATAAAAGGTAGCTATGGCAAAGCAGCTTATGCTGAACTAGGAGACATGCAAACCTCCTACTATACCACTTATATCATATAGCACAATATCATAAGAAAACACAGTACTCAGAGTTACTAAAAATAAAGGTACTTTATTTTAGTGACAAAAAGTATCTCAGAGGATACCCTCACAATGGAGGTAAGTAATATACACAAATTATATGTACACAAACCCAAAACAGGTATGTAACAGTAAGAAAAGTAGTGCAAACAATGTAGAATTACAATATAATGCAATAGGTAGACATAGGTCTAGGGGCAACACAAACCATATACTCCAAAAGCGGAATGCGAATCACAAATGGACCTCAGACCTATGTAGAGGGTCGCTGGGACTGTGAGAAAACTATAAGGGTGTCCAAGATACCCCACCACTAGACCCTGAAAAGTAGGAGTAAAGTTACCCTACTACCCCATAAAGACAGAATAGTTGTGATAGGGGATTCTGCAAGAATCACAAGCACCAGCAAAACACTGAAGACGGATTCCTGGACCTGAGGACCTGTAAAGGAAAGGGACCAAGTCCAAGAGTCGCGCAAGTGTCCGGGGGGGGGGGGTTGGGGGGGCAGGAGCCTGCTAAACCCCGGATGAAGGTGCAAAAGGGCTGCCTCCGGGTGGAAGCCGAAGATTCTGCAACAAGTCGCAGTTGAGGATTTTGGGTGCTGCTGGGGACCAGGAAGGACCAGGATGTCGCCCCTTGGAGGAGGAGACAGAGGGGGCACTCAGCAACTCAAAGTGCCCCCGCAGAAGCAGGCAGCACCCGCAGAAGTACCGGAACAGGCACTTAGAAGATCTGAGGACAGCGGTCGACTCAGCGTCACAAAGGAGGGTCCCACGACATTGGAGTCCAACTCAGCGAGTTGGGCAATGCAGGACGGAGTGCTGGGGACCCAGGCTAGGCTGTGCACAAAGGAAGTCCTGGAAAAGTGCACTGAAGCCGGAGCAGCTGTAAATCACGCAGTACACAGGTTTGCTGTCTGGGGTGTGGAGGGAAGGACTTACCTCCACCAAATTTGGACAGAAGTGCCACTGGACTGTGGGAGATACTTGGACCCAGCTCTTGTGTTCCAGGGACCACGCTCGTCAGGATGAGAGGGGACCCAGAGGACCGGTGATGCAGTAATTTGGTGCCTGCGTTGGCAGGTGGAAGATTCCGTCGACCCACAGTAGATTTCTTCTTGGCTTACAGTGCAGGGTAAAGGCAGACAGCCCTCAGAGCATGCACCACCAGGAAACAGTCGAGAAAGCTGGCAGGATGAGGCGCTACAATGTTGCTGGTAGTCGTCTTGCTACTTTGTTGCGGTTTTGCAGGCGTCCTGGAGCAGTCAGCGGTCGATCCTTGGCAGAAGTCGAAGAGGGAAGTGCAGAGGAACTCTGGTGAGCTCTTGCATTCGTTATCTGAGGAATAGCCCAGAGGAGAGACCCTAAATAGCCAGAAAAGGAGGTTTGGCTACTGAGAAAGGAGGTGTGGCTACTGAAAGAGGTAAGCACCTATCAGGAGGGGTCTCTGACGTCACCTGCTGGCACTGGCCACTCAGAGTAGTCCATTGTGCCCCCAACACCTCTGAATCCAAGATGGCAGAGGTCTGGGACACACTGGAGTAGCTCTGGGCACCTCCCCTGGGAGGCACTGGTCAGGGGAGTGGTCACTCCCCTTTCCTTTGTCTAGTTTCGCACCAGAGCAGGGCTGGGGGATCCCTGAACCTGTGTAGACTGGCTTATGCAGAGATGGGCACCATCTTTGCCCATCAAAGCATCTCCAGAGGCTAGGGGAGGCTACTCCTCCCCAGCCCTTCACACCTATTTCCAGAAGGGAGAGGGTGTAACACCCTCTCTCAGAGGAAATTGTTTGTCCTGCCTTCCTGGGACTGGGCTGCCCAGACCCCAGGGGGGCAGAAACCTGTCAGAGGGGTTGGCAGCAGTAGCAGCTGCAGTGGAAACCCCGGAAAGGCAGTTTGGCAGTACCCGGGTTCTGTGCTAGACACCCAGGGATGCATGGAATTATCCCCCCAATACCAGAATGGTATTGGGGTGACAATTCCATGATCCTAGACATGTTACATGGCCATGTTCGAGTTACCATTGTTACGCTATACATAGGTAGCAACCTATGTGTATTGCACACGTGTAATGGTGTCTCCGCACTCACAAAGTTCAGGAAATTTGCCCTGAACAATGTGGGGGCACCTTGGCTAGTGCCAGGGTGCCACACACTAAGTAGCTTGGCACCTAACCTTCACCAAGTGAGGGATAGACATAGAGGTGTGCAGTAAAAAATGGCTGTGAAATAACATGGACGTTATTTCACTCAGGCTGCAGTGGCAGTCCTGTGTAAGAATTGTCTGAGCTCCCTATAGGTGGCAAAAGAAATGCTGCAGCCCATAGGGACGTCCTGGAACCCCAATACCCTGGGTACCTAAGTACCATATAAAAGGGAATTATAAGGGTGTTCCAGTGTGCCAATGAGAATTGGTGAAGATGGTCAATAGCCTGCAGTGACAATTGTGAAAAGCAGAGACAGCATAAAAACACTGAGGTTCTGATTAGCAGCGCCTCAGTGATACAGTTAGGCACCACACAGGGAAAAAATACAGGGCATACATTATGAGCACTGGGGTCCTGCCTGACAGGATCCCAGTGACACATGAACAAAAACAAACATACATACAGTGAAAATGGGGGTAACATGCCAGGCAAGATGGTACTTTCCTACAGGGAGCATGTCCAGACCTTCTCACTGCAGGACAGACGTAGCAGGCAGCAGGCCACAAAAGCAAGCAAGTAGCAAAGTTGCAGTCCCTCCTACATCACAGCACACAGAAGCAGCAGTAGGCCACTACAGCAATGCAGTTACAGAGTGGCAGTCCCTCCTGGAAGCACAGCAGTCCTTTTTTCTGGACACAGTACTGGACACTGGACACAGTGTCCTTGGTTCCAGTAGAGATCTGATTAGCTGTGGTTTGGGGTCCAGTACTTATTCCCAAATGTGCCTTTGAAGTGGGGGAGACTTTCAAGGAGGCCTTTGAAGATCCCAAGGTCCCTGCCCTGCTCCTCCCTGGCTCCAGATGCTTTACAGGGGGTTATGCAGCCCTTTGTGTGGGGAGAGGCACAGCTCTGTTAAGGAGTACATGTCAGCTCCTCCCACCCATCTGTCCCAGGAAGACCCATCAACCTGTTGATGGGCCTTTGTGTGTGACTGTCTAGAGGGAATGTACAAAGCACAGCTGTCAACAACCCCAAACATGTATTCAGAGTCAGGCAGAGGCACAGAATGGTTAAAGTAAGAAAATACCAACTTTCTAAAAGTGACATTTTCCAACTTAAAATTTAAAATCTGACTTCACCATAAGTTGTGATTTTGAATTGTGAGTCCAGAGACGCCAGACTTCATATTTCTATTTTTTTCCAGTTGGAAATTACATTTAAGAGAGGTTTTGAGGTAATCCCAATGCTATCCCATGGGAGAGACAGTCCTTGCAATAGTGAAAAATGCATTTAAGAGTTGTTTTCAGTATCTGGGCACGTTAAACTTAAAAGTTCACAACCAACTTTTTAAATACATTGCACCCTACATTGGGGCTAACTAGGGCCTACCTTAGGGGTAACTTACATGTAATAAAAATGAAAGTTTGGACGTGGCACCTGGCTACGCCAGGTCGATATGGCAGTTTTAGTCTGCACACACAGGCTCTGCAGTGGCAGGCCTGAGACATGTTTGAAAGGCTACTGTAGCGCGTGGTACAATGAGTGCTGCTGGCCCACTAGTAGTAGTTAATTTACCTGCCCTAGGTACATATAGTGCACTTTACTAGGAACTTACAAGTAAATTAAATACGCCAATTGTGGGGAAGCTAATGTCACCATGTTCAGAGTACAAGGCACCAGCACTTTAGCACTGGTCAGCAGTGGTAAAGTACCCAGAATCCTAAAAGCCACAAAAAATGAGTCAGAAAAACAGGAGGTAAGAGTGCACAAAGTTAGGGGAAACCACGCCAAGGATGCCAGGTCTAGCAGTTTCAATGAGCACAGAGAGGCTGAAGAGATCACTTGAGCTGGCACAATGCTCCATCTGTCATCAACCCATTCCCATGCTGCTTTAGGGATTTTGAAGGATAATCATTTGTACTGAACTGTCACTTTAGGTTTTGATGGCTTTAAGAGCATATATTGAAGGTCTACTTCTTACACTTTGTGCTTGACAGCGTCAGACAACAGTCTTTGAATCTGCACTTGTGGAATGTGATCTGCAAATGCTATAATGAGGGGGACTCATAGCGTAGCTGGTCCAGCCTCAGCATTACTTTTAGGAGTTTGTCTCAGTCTTTGTATTTTGGTGAGCATTGGTCAGACAACATGGTGCACTCACTCCAAGGACGGTCCTTCTTCAGGAATGATTCCTCACACTCGCCCCTCCATGAAGCTCTCAGATTGGGTATTTTCCACTTCCTTCAGAAACCCTAAAAATTGCTTGATATTGTGTCAGGCCTGACCCTCCACATGGATCTTCAGTGACCTGGATGCTGCTGCTGTCATGGGGGGCACAGATGCTTAAAGGGTCTTAACCGTGTCCTTAGGTTCAGAGACATGCTAAGCTTGCTTCACCAATCTGTGGAAGACATATGGTAGGCTTGGATAGTGTGAAGAGTTATACCAGTGGAAGAAGATGAGCCAATCAGAATAGCAGCCTCAGCATGGGCAGAGCGATTGAAGGGACAGTATGAGAATGTTGCCCTGGCAGTGTGTTGAGCTTCCCTTGATTGTTCACTTGATTCAGAGTAACTTTAGCCATGTTGGGGGTTGATCTAACTGCAGAGATGGGTGTAGTTAAGAGAAGACTACTGAGGTGACAATAAGGCTATAGTAGCATGTCTGGGTCCAAGCAGCTTGCACATTGTAGGAGTGAGTAACTGGTGAATGAAGACTCCACTGTACTTGGGCAGACAGCTGTAGGTTGGAGTCAGTATGCACCACACGAAGGGATAGATAATGACAATAGAGAAAAGAGGTGAAGCACTCTGAACACTCTCAGGGCCAATGAAAGGCAACATGGCTGCTGAGTGGTATGTCCCTTGGGTAGGGGATGCCAAGCACCTTCGCACCCAGGACTCTCCACTTCTTGGTGTTTGTGAGCAGGGATGAGCCATGTTCTGCCTAGGACAAAGATAATGAATGAGATGGTACCTGTAGGTCAGCTCACCAACACACCTCAGGCAATCCAGTTGTATGAAGGGGGCAAGTAGGGGGGCACCTACAGGCAATTTAAAGCAGTCCAGGCTTGACTCTTGGAGCATTTATCTAAAGTGGCAGGCCTATTTAAAGTCTCTGGGATCCAACGTGAATAATTTCACTTTATAGTAAGCCTCTGTGGAAGATAGTGCTAACAGAGCATAGCAGAACCTTCAGGGGTAAGATGCTTTCCTGACCTGCTCCACCTCTAGCATTATTCAGTGATGTAAGAAGAGCACAAGCAGGCAGGTGCGTCTGCGCCGCCGCCATCAACCTCCATCAATGGATCCTCGACTGCGCCAACACCTTAGCTCCACTCAAGAAACCCACCGCCAACCAAGGAAAGAAAAAAACAGCCTGGTTCACAGACGAACTGACCACCTCCAAACGCACCTGCCAGAAACTCAAGAAGAAATGGATCCTCGAGCGCACACCCGACAACCTTGCTACCCTCAAGGACGCCAACCGTGATCACTACCAATGGATCCGACTCGCCAAGCGTGCCCACTTCACAGAACGCCTCAACAACAACGCCCACGACTGCAAAGAACTCTTCGGCATCGTGAAGGAACTCTCCAACCCTAACGCCAACATCAACGACGTCCCTCCCTCCCAAAAACTCTGCGACCTCTCCACCTTCTTCCACCAGAAAATCTCAGCCATCCACGACAGCTTCAACACCACACCTCTGGCAGACCCCACCCCCGACGACTCCTCCCCCCCCTACCGCCTCACCGCCTGGACCCAAGTAGACAACGCCGAAACCCTAACAACCATGAATTCCATCCACTCAGGCTCTCCCACGGACCCGTGCCCACATCACGTATTCAACAAAGCCGACGCCACCATCGCCCCCAAACTCCGCAAGATCATCAACCTCTCCTTCAACACCGCCACCTTCCCGGACAGCTGGAAGCACGCAGAAATCCAACCCCTCCTCAAGAAACCCAAGGCTGACCCCAACGATCTCAAAAACTTCCGTCCGATCTCTCTCCTCCCTTTTCCAGTGAAAGTCATCGAGAAGATCGTCAACACACAGCTCGCCCACTTCCTAGAAGACAACTCCATCCTAGACCCCTCTCAATCTGGATTCAGACGAAACCACAGCACTGAGACCGCACTCCTCACCGCCACAGATGACATCAGACAACAAATGGACAATGGCGAAACCTCAGCCCTCATCCTCCTCGACCTATCAGCCGCTTTCGACACAGTCTGCCACCGCACCCTACTGGCCCGTCTCCACGAAGCCGGCATCCAAGACAAAGCCCTCAACTGGATCTCATCCTTCCTCTCCGACAGAACCCAGAGAGTCCGACTCTCCCCCTTCCGCTCCAAAGCCACTAACCTCATCTGCGGCGTCCCCCAAGGCTCCTCTCTTAGCCCAACGTTGTTCAACGTCTACATGGCCCCCCTCGCACAACTGGCCCGTCAACACAACCTCAGCATCATCTCCTACACCGACGACACCCAGCTCATCCTCTCCCTGACCAAAGATCCGCTCACCACCAAAACCAACCTCCACAAGGGACTGAAATCCATCGCCGAGTGGATGAACAATAGCCGCCTGAAGCTCAACTCCGACAAGACGGAAGTCCTCATCCTCGGAGGCACCCCCTCGGCCTGGAACAACTCCTGGTGGCCCACTGCCCTCGGACCCCCACCCACCCCAGCCAACCACGCAAGAAATCTCGGCTTCATCCTCGACTCCGATCTCACCATGTCCAAACAAGTCAACCCCGTCTCCTCTTCTTGTTTCAACACCCTCCGCATGCTCCGCAGAATCTTTAAGTGGATTCCAACAGGAACCAGAAAGACGGTGACTCAAGCCCTCGTCAGTAGCAGACTTGACTACGGCAACGCACTCTACACAGGCATCCCAACGAAAGACATCAAACGACTCCAGCGCATCCAGAATGCATCCGCCCGCCTGATCCTCGACATGCCCCGCCGATGTCACATCTCCCCCCACCTGAAGGACCTCCACTGGCTCCCCGTGGAAAAAAGGATCACCTTCAAACTCCTCATCCACGCCCACAAGGCTCTACACAACACCGGACCCACCTACCTCAACACCAGACTCAACTTTTACATCCCCACACGTCAACTCTGCTCTGCCAACCTCGCCCTCGCCATCGTCCCCCGAATCCAGCGCAAGACCTCCAGCGGCAGATCCTTCTCCTTCCTCACCGCCAAGACCTGGAACTCTCTCCCCACCTCTCTTCGCCAGACCCAGGACCTCCTCACCTTCAGGAGACTCCTCAAGACTTGGCTCTTCGAACGCTAGCAGCACCCGTCTCCCCCCCCCCCCCCAGGGCTTCGAAACCCTGACGGGTACATAGTGCGCTTTATAAATTATCTGATTGATTGATTGATTGATTGAGTGCAATAGTAACACGGATTACAGTGTGATGCCTCAACTGAGTCGCTCACCGGCCTGGTGGCAAAATGTGAGTCTGTGCAGCAGCCCACAATATCTCTGTTCCCAGGGGCCTACTGCCTTCGATGTCCACAATCAAGTTAAAGGTCCCCCTTTCCACCAGTCCTGGGCACTTACCTCATGAGTATACTGTGGCAATAAGGGAAGCCCCTACAGCATCCACAAGAGACTCCTCACTGACATATGCTTCCCCGCTGGCTGTCGCTGCCAGTGTCAATGAGGGGTGCTGCTTTGGAAATTCATTGGAGAGTAATGTCCTTTTTATATATATTACTTTTTACTTTTCAAATGGTCCAAATTTGGACCGAATAAACTATTGATTAATTGATCATTGGAGAGTAACGGAGTGACAACCTCAATGGAGATGGGGTATGTCACTGAGGAAGTTCTGCATTGCAGAGGGCGGTGTAGAGTTCCCCGGTTTACTCCTGTCTGACACTTAATCCATACTATGGCCACTGACAGCTTGTGAAAATCCAGCTCAGGCTGCTCAAACTGACAGAGCATGCCCTGCATGTGAAGGCATCACTGCTGATGGCCGAGGGGGACCCAACCCAGGTGTCACCAAACCTGGTGCAGAGTGGTTCTGGTCTGAGTCAGCCCACCTCCTCACTCAAGAACATAAGCACAAAGCATTCAGGGAGGCAACAAGTGACAGCCCCAGTTACCCAAGAGCGTGCAAAGATTGGCACTTGACTCTGGAAGCCGGGTATTTCACAAGTTGAAGAATGATGTAGGATAACTGGGTGTGGACTGAAGCATGACCTGGGTGCGAAAACAGTGTCTTCGGTGTGAAAACAGCATCTGCCATCTTGTCCCCTTCAGCCTCTATTCTTTACCTCTCCTGGTGAGGACGCTTTCTTTTGGAAATAGGAATTGCAGAGGCAGGGCTAAGGATAGCAATCAGGAGGATCACAGGCACATTTGCAACACTAGTCAAACTCTAAATGATAACAAAGCCTTCAATTACAGTGCAGAGAGTGCCTGGTCACTAGGGGCCAGATGTAGGAAGCCTTTTGCACGTCCCAAACTGCGAAACACGCAGTTTGCGACATGCAAAAGGCCGTTTGCAATGCACAACCTCAAATTGCGAGTCGGTACCAACTCGCAATTTGAGGCTGCGACTCGCAAATAGGAAGGGGTGTTCCCTTCCTATTTGCGACCGCATTGCCATGCTGAGTTGCTTTGTGACCGCAAATGCGGTCGCAAACCAACTCGCAGTTTCCACCCACTTGAAGTGGGTGGTAACTCATTCGCAAAAGGGAAGGGGTCCCCATGGGACCCCTTCCCCTTTGTGAATGACAAAAATATGGTTTTTCAGAGCAGGCAGTGGTCCTATGGACCACTGCCTACTCTGAAAAAAACGAAACCAAATGGTTTCGGAAGTTTTTCTTTTTGCAACTTGTTTTCCTTTAAGGAAAACGGGCTGCAAAAAGAAAAAAAAAATGCTTCATTAAAAAAGCAGTCACAGACATGGAGGTCTGCTGTCTCCAGCAGGCCACCATCCCTTTGAGTGCATGGACTCGCTATGGGGTCGCAAATTGCGACCCACCTCATTAATATTCATGAGGTGGGTCTTTGCGACCCCATAGCGAGTCGCAGAAGGTGTCTGAGACACCTTTCTGCATGCACTTTTGCGAGTTGCAATTTGCGAGTCGGTATGACTCGCAAATTGCAAGTCGCAAAATTTTACTTACCTACATCTGGCCCTAGGTTCTTTTCGTTCCCTGTGGGAGTGAAGTACAGCAAAACTGTCCATATCACTGCACCCTTAAGGACATGTCTCATCTGAAAGCTAGTATTCATGGACATGATGGAGCATTTACCTGTTATGCTCTAAAGACATTGACAAGCCATTGAGTCCTACAAAGAGTTGAACAAGCAATAGGGAAAACTGTGGCCACACACTGAACACCCAAGTCTGAAATCAAGTTAAAGGGTTTTATTACAAATTAATACTCAGGTTAATGTAGATAAATCTCAAAAACATACCGTAAAGATACAGAATAGCAATAGGATAGCTGAACCTCCATAAGACATAGAAGAAACTCAGATATAGCAATGCAAAATATCAATAAGAGAATCTGTTGCTCCAAAAACAAGCTCTGGTTCAATCTGTCACACATTAGTGCAACCATAAAATCATCACATTAAATAAGTTACGGACAATCTGAAATCTCCTCATGCAACCTAAAGAATGCATATGTCCTAACCTAATTGGTGAAAGGATGAAGAGAAATAAAAAAAGGGCACAATAATTTGGTAAAATGTCATTGAGGCAAAAGAAAAATAACTAAAGAAGGCAAAAATTGATAAAGTTGGGTAGGGGCAGCATATCAGAACATCAGGTAAGAGTTTTCTTAGGGAATCCAGTGTTAGCCTAATCCACACTTAACAAGCATGGGGAAAGGAAAATTGAGGTCTGTACTTCTCAAAATCCTGGGGAATCTCTGGTCTACGGAAGTCAGGGTAGTTCTGCTCAAGGGTCAGGATTGATCTGCTCACCATCAATTAGTGAAAGTCCTAGTTAAAACAACAGTTAATTTGGTTACACCTCCTCTGATCGGAAAAGTTCCAGTTCCATCTTCTTATGTCTCATGAATACCTTGCAACAACTTTATTATTTCCCAATACCACCATGGGAAGGTAAATGGCCCTGATTTTCTGTACGACTTTGCAACGAATTTAAATATGATTCTCTCAAAGTCTCTATGTACCTCTTCAAGGTTATTTTCTCATGTTGTGAAGGAATAAGACAATACATTAAAAGATAATGGAAAACAGTTCCTCATGTTCAAGAAAAATATTATTCAGGCCAAGTTCAGCTAACAAAAAGAAATGCATTTATGGCACATTTAATTCATGATATACTAAACTCTGCATGCCAACAGTTCCAGCATAAAATATCAATTATACTTTGTCAGTCTGAATTCTAGGTTACAATAAAATGCAAAACTAAATAAACTGTTAACACTATAAATGAATATCATGGAGAACTACATTTCTGCAGTGTTAATAATTTCAGCATACATGTTTACAAAACTATTATTGTGTTAAGATAAGTCAGTCCTAACTATTGTAAAGATCAACATATAGCATTAATAATTATTACATTTCTACTAATAATTTCATACCACATTGTTTTCTTCATCTATCACTATAGTTAATTCACCTCATAATGCGTCTCAAGTTGAACACTTTACATCCAATACTACATTTGTTTATAGAATTAATTTGATAATATGGTCACATATGGGTCATGTTAGAGCTGACATCCTTAGGGTGGTCTTCCCCCAACTCATTGCCTGCCTCCTTCCATTTTTCTGATCTTGTTTCTGCTGGTTTTAGGACTCTGCACACTTTACCACTTCAGACCAATGCTAAAGTACTTGTGTTGTCTCCCCTAAACATGGCAAAATTGGCTTCTATACAATTGGTATATTTAATTTACCTATAAGTCCCTAGTAAAATGCACTATATGGTCCCAGGGCCTGTAAATTAAATTCTACTAGTGGGCTTGCAGCACTGAGTGTGCCACCCACATAAGTAGCACCTAAACCATGTCTCATACATGCCATTGCAAGGCCTGTGTGTTCAGTTTTACTACCACTTCGACGTGGCATATAAAACTACTTTGCCAAGCTTTAAACTCCCCTTTTATTACATATAGGTCACCCTTGAGGGTAGGCCTCAGGTAGCCCATAGGGCAGGGTGCTATGTAAGTAAAAGGCAGGACATGTACTTGTAAGTTTTACATGTCCTGGTAGTCAAAAACCCCTAAAGTAATTTTTCACTATTGTGAAGCCTGCTTCTCTCATAGTCCAGCTTTGGAAATTCCATTATATACTTGTAAGTGGTAATTTCTGATCTGAAATCAGTAACCTTATCACGTTTGGTATGGTTGGAATGGTAGTGAGAAATCCTGCTTTCTGGTGCAGTTGGATTTAACATTACTATTTTAGAAATGCCATGTTTAGGAAGTAGGCATTTTCCTGCACTTACTGCTCTCTGTGCCGTACAGCCTGTCTCCAATCCACATCTAGTCTGTGCTGGTTGACAGCTCCCCTTTTGCATTCCACCCAGACAGCAATAAACACTGGACACTCAGCTGCATCTATGTTCATCTGTATACTTATGGGTCTTCCTGTACAGGACCGGTGGAGGGGTTTTCACTCACACTTCAAAGGCTAGTGGTCTGAGCTCACACAAAGGACTGATCACCCCCCACAGATCTGGTAGACAGGACTTGGTTGAAAGGGGAACATGTGCATTTCAAAACCACTCTTTGAAGTTTCCCCCACTTAAGAGGCACATTTGGGTACATATACTGGGTCTGTAGCCCCCCTAAAATCAGACACTTCTGGACCTACAACTGGACTCTATCAGAAGGACTGCCATGCTGCCCGAAGGACTTATCAGGACTGTTTTTCTGGAAGGACCGCTCTCCTGCTTGTTGCCCTGATGCCTGCTGCTCCCTGACTCTGCCGAGAAGGGCTTTGCCTTCCCCCACAAGTGTTCTCCACAGAGCTTGCCTCCTGTTATGAAGTCTCAGGGTTATCAAAGACCACCAGAAAGAGAAAATCCACTCAGTCGGAAAACCGACACAATGCCTGCAAATTAGATACATCACCTGCAGAATCGAAGCTGCGCCTGTCTCGCGGCTGAAAAACCACTGCAGCTCCTCCCAAATCAACGCAGTGCCTGTTTCATTATTGCAGCGCATTTTGGATTTTCCACGCATCGTCCCTGGGTGTCAAAATATCTCTGTACCACAGTAAGGAGCCAGGGCTGCACACCTGGAAATTGACGGCTCACCTTGCCCGTGAGGAAAGAATTAACGCATCAGCTCCGCCACACAGGAAAAATTGATGCATCACGTTACTTTCCGATGCATCACCTCCTCTGCAGCCCTTTGCATCGTCATTTGTGATCCATTCCAGATACTTTGTGCTAAAAAGATACACCCATTGATTCCTACGGACTACAGCTTACCTAAACCTCTAACAAGTGATATCTTGGCTTGGGCATATTTAATTCTTGTTGTTTTGGTCTTAATTTTATTCAGATAAATATTGTCTATTTTTCTAAACTGCTGTGGAGTACTATTTGTGGTGTTTTCACAGGATTGTTGTCCCTACTTGGACAGGGTGCATACCGCTGCCAACTAGAGACACAATTTCTGACAGGTCACATATAGGTCATGATTATGATGTCAGGAATGATGGCAATCCAGGCTGTGCCAGACGTCATACAGAAAGGCAAAAAATGCAAGGGTCTTGATTTTGACACTTCTGAGTTGTAAATTAAGAAAACCAACATCGACTGAACGGCCTGCCTTTTCTATGTACTGCAACTTCTAAGGACCTGAACAAATGTTTTTCGACCAGTGTTCAGTTTGTAGAATAGCAGAGAGTGACTGTTGCATTTCATTTTATAGAAGCAGGTATCCTGCAGAAAAGCGAGAGAACGGGTACGATTAGTATTGAGCAGCATCCAAACAAAAAAATGCAATAACAAATACATATTAGGTGTGCTTTTCTAAAGCACACGCCACCAGTAAAACGTTTTATTAGGGCAAAAAACTCGAACCATATTCCTTCTGGACCCATACTCAATCCGAATTTATTACCTTTCCGTTTGTGCTTAAAAAAACACCTTTCGAGAATGCAGCTAACGGACATGGGGCCACATGTATGAAGCTTTTTTCACGTCGCAAACAGCTTTGCGACGTGCAAAAAGCAAATCGCAATGCACAAACCCCGTTTTGCGATTCGGTAACCTGGCTACCGAATCGCAAAACGGGTTTGCGAGTCGCAATTAGGAAGGAGTGATCCCTTGTTGCAGTGCAATGCAGGATTGGTTTGTGACTTTGAACGCGGTCGCAAACCACTCACATTTTGCACCCTTTTGAAATGGGTGGTAACCCATTTGCAAAAGGTAAGGGGTCCCCATGGGACTCCTTCCACGTTGAGAATGGCACTCCTATGGACCACTGCCTACTCTGAAAAAATGATACGAAAACGTTTCATTTTTCGTTTTTTTAATGTATCTCGTTTTCCTTTAAGGAAAATGGGCTGCATTACAGAAAAAAAAAACTGCTTTATTAGAAAGCAGTCACAGACATGGTGGTCTGCTGTCTGCAGCAGGCCACCATCCCTGTGAGGGCCGCCATTCGCAAGGGTGTTCGCAAATTGCGACCCACCTTATGATTATTCATGAGGTGGGCATTTGCAACCCCCTTGCGAATTGCATATGGTGTCAGGGACACCATCCAACATTCAGAATTGCAACTCGCAAATTGCGAGTCGCAATTCTAAATGTTGCTACATCTGACCCTGTCTGTTCTCACTTCATTCTGTAGAATATGGTACCGTTCTCTTTGTTTTGCTTTTCTCTTCTACACGCTTAACTGCACACGTAGCTAAGATCGAGCTATGCAAATACTGTTGAAAAATAAAATAATAAATAAAATATTCACTTGATAGGCTTGCATCACTGGGTAATGCATCTCATCTGAGGAGTTTCCTCGTCACACAAAAGAGCTTGGCCCATATAACCGATTGGAGTGTGGCGTCCTCAGTCAGTTGCAGCGGCATCTAGGAGTCGTTTGTAATAATAAATAACAGCTTGTATTTATATTGCAGTGCTCCTCAGTTTTACTATTTCATAGCACTGTAAACAGCACTTGTCATTATTAGTTCATTTAATGGCACTGAATTTAATGATTTAACATGGATAAGTGGTTGAATTGGACTTGCTTGCATTCAACATGTATTACGAAGAATGCCATTTTGGTTGGTGAGCAAAGGATGAAAAAGTGTTCCTTTCCTGAAAGAAAGGTGACATTAGCTCTGAGGGCTGTACTACTGAGGCAAGAAGGACCTATGCATATTATTCGCTCAAGTTTAATCTTGTTTACACAAAGAAGAGGTAACCAGCTGCACAAAACTATAAAGAATGTGTATTGTTCATTTTCTTTCCTTAGTGCCCTAGAACCTTTGTACGGTGATGGGCAACACGACTAGTGATCGCGTCTCGGGAGAGAGACAAGGGTCCAAATCTCACCGCAGTGATGGACCAGCCAGCAGTCATTCTTCGAAGGAACAAGAGCAGAACAAAATCATGGTGGGCAGCACCGACGATCCCAACATTTTCAGCACCCAGGACTCAAAGGTATGATACAGTACCGCTTCACTGCAAACCTACTTTAATTTACATTGGTGTAACGTGAAAGTACTACCATACACATGTGTTTCTATAGTAGCTGACACGTTGGCACACCTGAAACATTAGGGACATTCGTATGGTTTAATGTAATTCACTGTGTCTTTATTTACACTTTTCTAGAAACGAGAATGCCTTGCGTATGCTTAGTGTGCCTTTAAAGAGTTAAATGACTGCACGCTTAGGTTGATAACAATAATATATGTCTAGGAAGAGGAAACGTCTGTTGTACAGCTTACTTGAATCGTGCCTTACCCAGCGTACTAAGTTGACCCGCAACACTGAGAATTTAGGTGTTCTTCATTAAGCGTCTCCAGCTTATCAAAAAAAAGTGAAACATTTTTCGAGAGTTACAACATACCCTGCCAGTACATTAAAACTGATGCTAATTTGTAAAAAAAAAAATAATGTGCCAGGATACTTTTTCAGGAGGTCACTGCCAATGACAGTACCAACACAAATACTAATTATCACACTACACAAGTGTGACAATTCAGACTCTTCCAGATCTCCAAAGCCATAGAAATGGCTTGAGCTGCAGGTATTAGTCATATATATATATATATATATATATATATATATATATATATATATATATATATATATATATATATATATTTTTTTTGTTTCACTTAAAAAAACAAAGGTTACAGGGACATTATAGTAAGGCTCACATTTTATACATACAAAACCATAGAATTTTTCCAGTTATAGTTACCTCAAGTAACTATAACTCGTGCCCTAAGGTAACTATAACTCGCGTCCCCACCATGCACAGTTTTTCCATCAAAAATATTACTGCAAATATTACATTCATGTTATGAATTATGTTATCAAATATTTCATGAGTGCCGTAATTTGTGGGGTAATTAGCAGTGCATGGCGAGTGCGCAAGTTATAGTTACCTTAGGACACAGGCTATAGTTACTTGAGGTAACTTTAACTATAAATGGTGAATTTCTGTGGTTTTGTACGTCTAAAATGTGAACCTAACCTTAACGTCCATGTAGCCTTTGTTTTTTTTAACTGAATTTTTATGGTTTTCTTTAATTCTATTTCCTAACTATAATGTCCCTGTAACCTTTGTTTTTTTCAGTAAATTGTGATGTTTTTTCAACGTATAGTAATTTTCATTACTATACGTTAATCCATCCACTGCTGCGCATGGCCTTGGGCCGTGCAGGGTGGTGGTTGTCCACAAAGTCAACCCCGTAAGCCCACAATTTGCACTGTGCACAGCCTTCACCTGTGTGCAGCGGAGGTTGCCCCCAAGACTTAGCCTGCTATCAGACCCTGCGGCCCCTTGGCCGTGTGCGATGGGAGTTGGCTGCAGCCTCTCTGGGTGTGAGAATAAGTGTGAGAAGGTTATCTGGGAGTAAGAGTAGCTGTGAGAGTACATGTCTGGGTGTGAGAGTGCTTACATCAGTGGTTTAGTGGGTGCATTAGTGTGTGCTCGGGTCTGTGAGTGGGCGTATGAGTGTGTCATTGAGTATGTGAGTGGGTGTGTGAGTCTGAGTGTTCTGTAAATGGGTGCGTAACTCTGAGTGCGTATGTGAGTGGGTGCGTGAGGGTCTGAAGAGGTGTGACAGGGTGTACAAGGATCTGAGTGGGTCTGTGAGTGAGTGTCTGAGTGGGTCTGTAAGTGGGTGTGTAAGTGTCTGAATGGGTGTGTGGGTGGGAGAAAGATTAAAAGAGAGAGAGAAAGAGAGTGAGAGAGATAAGAGAGTTTTTTAGGCTTTGATATATGATACCCTTAAAATTAGAGATACTTCTGGTCAAATTAAAAAGAAAAATGTATTTGTCATTTACAAAAAGTAAGATCACTTTACTGTATGAGCCTTAAACATTTGTAGTTAAAATAAAATAAAGAAGGGAAACAATTCTGGCTGGAGTAGAACCCTCAACACTGTGTGGAGGTCTGTGACCTTCACACTGAGCTATTCTTTTTTTTTTTTATAAAGCTTCTCTTTTTAGCCCTTCATGGGCTATAAGGGATCAAAAGAGAGCCCTCAAGGGCTCCCCCAGTGTTCCCAACATTATTTTTTTTATTTTTTATAACAAGCCATTTACAGGCTATCTGGGACTGCAGGGGAAGCCTCAAGGCCTCCCCGCAGTCCCATTGCTTCAACAACCAAGAAGCTGCCTTAAGCAGCAGCACTGTGTTGCTGAAGCAAACCTTTCATCTCTATTACCTGCACCATACCTGTGTGCAGTGAACAGAGACGAAAGCTGCACTTTCTGTTTTCAGAAACTGGACTGTTTGCTGTGGAGCTGCAGCCAAGCCACAGCAAACAGCTGTATCCTGGGGTTGAGCACATTAGGACATAGCAGAAGCCGGCCCAGAGGGGTGGTGGTCCCCAGGGCCATCAGTGGCTCACCTCCAACAACTGTAGCCCTGGTGAGGTGGTGGTGCGCGGGGTTACAGAGGGTCTGAAACGGACCTCCTTTATGTTTTTTAAATCTTTGCTCTGAGGAGGTGGTGGTCCCTGAGGAAGCGGGAGGGGGCCAGGTGGCTCCCCGCACTTAATATTATCAAAGCCGGTGGAGGTGGCTGTCCCTGGGGTTGGAGGAGGGGCGGGTGCCCCCTATTTCTTTTATGAAGCCCTGGAGAGGTGATGGTCCCCAGGGCAGCAGGGGCCTGGACAGCACCCCTGCACTTAATATTAGCAAAGTCCCAGGAAAATGGCGGACCGCAGGGCCGACAGACCTTCCCCACACCAATAATTAATATTGCGCCAGGGAGATGGTGGTCCCCTGGGCTTTGGGCAGGGGGCAGCCCTCTGCTAACAATTAGAGCTTCGCCCAGGGACGTGGCGGTCCCCGGGGCTGCAGGAGGGCCAGGCACTCTTATGAAGAATTCCCCCGGGACTTGGCCCACCCTGGGCCTTTAAAAACACCTCAAAAACACACAGACACAGGAGCCCGCACATACGTTTTTCAAAATGTTTTTTCCTGGATCTGCTGTGGATGTGGGCAAAAATTACAAAAAAATTGCTTCTTAGCGCGGGGGGGGGTCAGCTTATCTGTACCCTGGCCCCTTTTCTTTTTTGATATTTTTTTTTCTGGGACTCAGCTGCCGAAACCCAATGTGCAAGATGGGTGCTAACACTTCCTGGTTGAAGTGTTGACAGCCAATCAGATCTCAGCACGAGACTGGGAGGGGTTGTGAATCCTTGGTGTGCCTAGATATACAAATATGGATTTTCCTTAATTTCTCTGAAACTACTGAACTGATTTACACCAAACAACAAAAGGGTTTCTTTCTGGACCAAGAGCTACCTTTCTGCCAAATTTGATGTAATTCCATCCAGTGGTTTTGGCGCCATCGCTGTTGAATTTTTCCTATGGCAATTAACATTAGAAACAAATTTCACCCCTCCTTTATCTAGGCCCCGCTTCATGGAACACCCCGAAACTTTCCAGACAGCGGCTTATGTGACTGTCAAATAATATTAGAAATTTACATGAAGATTCGTCAAGCGGCGCCAAAGATATAGGCAAGCAAAAAACTGCATTTTCTATAGAAACTAGGTCCTAACTATACATATATATATATATATATATTTATATGTATATGAGTTCTGTGGAGAAGTTGGAACGAGGGAGCGGGCATTGCTGAGGTGCTATCGGTTGCCGTTCCCGACTTGTTTCTTAAGAATAAACTTTTCTTACCCACATCATTGTGACTCCTAATCACAGTATTGCATTGATAAATAACTATTGTTGTGCTCATCTCTAAATTAGACAAACAGCCTCACCGTGTGGCAGGCTGTCACAAGTGCTGGTGTTAACAATAAGGTGCTGGTGGCAAGTACTGGAAACCACCGGCTCAAATTAAGCACTGGATATATTCTAGGGGAAGGAAGTCCTTGCAGTCTCTCTTTAGTCAAATGTAAGTTTTGCTTACCCTTGCGATACAAGCAATATAACTCATCATTTCAGGAATTCTATGTTGAGAATCCAATTGGTATTGGTAATTGGTACGGAGACACTCTCTCAACTCAGCGTATTCAAGGAGGTGAGAGGCAGAAGTAGGACGCAAGGGAGAGCGAGGAGGAAGAAGAGGAAGAGGTCTGGCACCGCGGTACCTGCAGGAGCAGCTGACCTAGACCTCGGGCATCTCGTAGCACCCAGCATCGGTCTCTGCACTGGGCAGTGGGCAGCGGCGGCGAGCAGTGGCAGCAGACTGTGAGTTGTGGGGAAGTGGACCGCAGTGGATGTCTGTCAGCCATGCTCTCACATCCCTGCACCTCCCCTGCCAGTCTCGCTAGTCTTGCTTGCCAGCTCATGCCGTCCCCTCTTTGCTCCTCCTGCCCCCCCTCATACACCAGACTAAGGTTAAAAGAGAGGCCAAAGAGAGGACAAGGAAGGCAAAGAGGCCAAGACCAAAAACACGCAAACTCCTGTAGGATCCTGGTCTCCCCGGTGAAAGGCCCCAGTGAAAGATGAGCATGGTGAGGCGAGACAAAGCAGTAGTTGTTATGGTCCCCCACACATAGGGTGCCCCTGGCCCATGGAAGTGGCCTGACCAGGCCCACGTGCGGCTTGTGGGCTAGGTGGACCCCCCCTCACTATCACCACCAATTTCCACACCTTCACTGCCTTTACAACAGCCTGACTCAGTCTAACTCATCCTCATACAGTTTACACAGCTCATACAGATACAGTTCCACAGTAAGTCTTCTGATTGCTTCTTGACTTCAAACTTAAATCATCAACTAAGCTGCCCCTTATCTTGGAACCTATGGAAAGCCCCTGGGAAGCACAGTATCAGCACCTCAGCAGCATGCTCATGCCCCCTACTCCTCCCCTACCAGGGGAGACACCCACCAGGGGTGTGGTGGCGCTAGCAAAAAACTCAGCTTTTGAAGATAGCCCCCGGAGGAGTCCAGACTCCATACTTCAGGTGCTCCCGAGGGCTCTCAAGACCTCCCGCTGCAACAGAGTACTCTTTCACGGATTTTCTCATGGCGTGCTTGTGCCCCCCTCACCCCCAGGATAACCACTCCATCTAGGAGAGGGGTGTGGTGGGGCTCACAAAAACTCCAGAAACAAGATCAACTCAACCAACTTAGTCAACTCCCAAGGTCACCTAGCCATACAGCAAACAGCCTTCAGTTATTGGTGGCAGCCAGCAACCATCCAGCAGCCCCAGTCAGCCAGTTCAACTATCACATGACTTACATGACTCATACAACTCAACAAATGAGATCAGTGGAAACCAGGAGCTTTACTGCCCAAGGAAGCAAGCAAAGGAAGCCTCTACAGTGACTCTCCTACTCCTCTGCAATCTTTCCTGCTGTAACTAGCACCAGGGACAGGCAGCCAGCCCTGATAACCAACTGAGAATCACCTCCAAATGTCAATTCCTGAGAGATGCATATCTGGCCATCGCACTTGACTCATCTGAGACTAGAGGACTGCCTGCCCCACTAGTGCCAACAATAATAATACAGACAGGACCGTGCAGCAATGCTATTACATGGCATTGCCACTTGTGAGGACAACAACGGACACCGCCAAGCCTCAACCGACTATTCTGGAGGATAAAATTCCCTCAGAGGACACAAAGCGTAAGTCAGGAATCACTTCCATGCCTAGCCAGCAAGCCTCAAGATCATGGGATGATCATTGACCTAACCACTAGCTGACCCTCAGTCTGACCAACCCACATGTGTTTGCCTGGGGTACAGCAGGCCTATTTCCTCTTCAAGCTTCAACCTCGGGCACATGAGGTCCAACAGAAATTATAAACAAAGCGACTCCAGTAAGGGGCATTTACCCAAGAAAATCAGGAAGCAAGACAACAGACCAGGATGTATCTGGTGACCCTTCTGTTTTCCTGACCACTGTGACGGCAGCAGCTGGAAATAGCAGCACATCATCATTCGCGACACCGTTGCACCAAGTGTGCACTCTCTAGACTTTAGTGGACGCGGCTGGCTTCAAGGAGCCCAAAGTTGCAGCTCCCTCTAAGCTCCCCTAGCTCCCCCTAACTCGGCTGGATCCAGCCAAATGCTGACAGGAGCATATGGAAAAGACCCAGGTCAAAATAGCCCACAACACGCAGACAGAACACATAGAGAACGCAGAGACCTCTTCCCTGGCACAGGATAAGGGGATGAGATGTTAGCCTACTACGCCTTCGACACTGAGCTGGAAGTTATTCAGGAAGAAGCAATTCTAAAGGCAGAGCCTGGCAAAACGGAGGCTACCGTAAAAAGGAACAATACCCTCTCAGAAGAAGGAATCTGGCCTTCTACCCTGAAGACAATACAGTTAGTGGTCAATGCCATGGAATACCGCTGAGCTAAAATGGGCATCCAAATAGGGATATTGAACACCATTGCCTCTTACATGGCTGGGATCCACTGTAAGATCTCTGATTTGAACAATCTTATTAGAAGGCCTAAAACAATGCAAGAGAGCTAACCCATATGTGTACTTGTTCCCCAGTACTAGATAAACTGAGCACGTTACCAACCATGCTCACAAATATATTTGACAAGCTAAAGGCCTTCCTGAGGCCCCAAATGAAGAATGGGTCCAAATTATCACCAGAGGAAACATCGGACAATGGTGGCAGCACAGTGCCATCTCAACTCAAAAACAAAACTCCACCTGCAGCCAAATCTCTCTTAGGCACTGTTCTGCTCCCAAGAACTGCTCAAGAGCCTACAATAATTGAAATAGACGGGTCACCTATCTGGAAACAAAGAGTGACAACTCTTAACAGTGAGCCTTGTAGCAGTAAAGAGTCAAGCCACCTTGGCACAAATGGCCTACCTCCAAATATACTACCAGAAAGTTCCAAGAGAGCAATTGGTGGTGCAAGACCAAAAAAAGACGTGAAAAAGGGAAGTCAAGGAACACAATCTTCCCCAAAACCAAGTGGCTGGGAAACTACGCTGTCCAATGCCTGAAAGGAACTTGACAACCTCCCCCAATGTGGGAAAGGGGGGAGAGACAGACATAATAGAGGATGAGTCCCCATTACGACAAGCAGCGCCAACAGCCAAAGACAGGACTTTGTCAGGTGGGAATTGGGGAAAAAACAGAGCTGTCCTTCATTCCTGACTCCCTGCCAGCCACCAGAGAAAAAAAAGAAAAAAAAGAAAAGGTGAGTGGTCCATCAACTTGAACCGAACCACACAAAGTCTCCCTAAAAGCCTATAATCTAATAAAGGATGAATGCTCAGCAGGAATTACATTGCGCCTCATTCCAGAGGTAGCAATCTAGGATGAGTTGGCAGGAAGTCAATGACCCTCTGAAACAATGATCTCTGATATCCCCTCAGGAAGCGCTACAACCAATAAGCAGGCCCTATCGAGAACTGTTTGGGACAAACTGGAGAACTGTCTGGCAGCACAAACACATGCAGGTCCTTACCCCTCATCAGCAGCTAGCTGCCCACCAAGAGCACAATTCATGAGACCTCAGAAACAGCAGAACACAACATAACTCCGTTCCACTCACTTTACAGCTCATTAGGAAATGAGGACATCCTCAATCAAGGAAATATTATATCGCTGTTGAACTAGATCCCAGACTTGGCAAGGGTAAATACAGCTGATATAGAATATGTAAAATTTATAAACACATATCATGGGTCACAGGGAGACTCCACAAAGGTCACTTGGAGTACACCGGAAATGGCAGACAAGGTGCACTGTGAAAGTAACTACTTCCTAGCTTTGAGTATAATCATCGAACAATGTCAAGAATCAGGGTACCCGTGCCCACTGAGAAGGAGATTGGGCAGCAAGCCAGGGGAAATTAGCTCATAGCCAAAACCATTCTTAAAAAAATGCTTTAGGTGCAAGCCCACAGAGCAAGGGAAAAGACATAGGACCAGATCCACTGCACCATGCTATGAGCCAACCCCGCATTGGGCCAGCCACCAAAGAGTGGGAATGGATCGCCAGAGCCTTAAACAAGCCTCAAACAGCTCAGTGACATGCATCAACACAAGGAAATACATCTGACCCCGCAATTCAAACTTTAAGACTCCGCTCCTGGAATATTCATGGCTTAGCTAATAAACTGGAAGATCGCGATCTAGTCCACTACCTCTAAAACATCTCAGTAGTCACCTTACCAGAAACCTGGGCCCAAAAGCCAGTACCTATCCCAGGTTTCCTGCACCATGTAATTCTGGTGACTAAAGAGTCAACATTTTGATGCAGCAAAAGAGGTCTTGCAATTTACCTGCCCACAACTCTTAAAATGAGTGTGAAGGAACAAAAAATAGACTTGGTCGACATTCAAATACTGCACCTGGGGCTGCAGACATGTCAAACAGCAGTTACAGGCCAAAAAGTGGTACTAGTAAATCTTTACTCACCTCCAAATTGTAGAGGTCACTCAGAAATGCTGGAGTTAGCTGCCTTAGGGTAAGAGCATCCAAGCGCCACTCTCTGACCATAGTTGTAGGAAGCTGGCCTGGCTTATATTGGGTACCTTGTGGTACTTACACCCGGTGCCAGGTCCAGTTATCCCTTATTAGTAGAATAGAGGTGTTTCTAGCAGCTTAGGCTGATAGAAGGTAGCAATGGCAAAGCAGCTTAGGCTGAACTAGAAGACATACAAAGCTCCTACTATACCACTTATATCATATAGCTCAATATCATAAGAAAACATAATACTCAGAGTTACTAAAAATAAAGGTACTTTATTTTTATGATAATATGCCAAAAGTATCTCAGTGAGTACCCTCAGTTAGAAGGTAAGTAATATACACAAGTCATATGTACACAAACCCAAAACAGTAAGTAATAATAAGAAAAGTAATGCAAACAGTGTAGGATTACAATAGGATGCAATAGGTGAACATAGGTCTAGGGGCAACACAAACCAAAAGTGGAATGCGAATCACAAATGGACCCCAGACCTATGGGAGCTTGTAGAGGGTCGCTGGGACTGTAAGAAAACAGTCAGGGTGTCCAAGATACCCCAACTCAAGACCCTGAAATCTAGGAGTAAAGTACACCAACTACCCCAATAGGACACAATAGTCGTGGTAGGGGGATTCTGCAAGAACCACAAACACCAGCAAAGCACTGAAGACGGATTCCTGGACCTGAGGACCTGCAAGGCAAGGGGACCAAGTCCAAGAGTTGCGATAGTGTCCAGGGTGGGCAGGAGCCCAGGAAACCCATGAAGGTGCAAGAAGGCTGCCTCTGGGTGGAAGAAGCCAAGGATTCTGCAACAACAAAAAGGGCTAGGAACTTCTCCTTTGGATGGAAGATGTCCCACGGCGTGCTGGATGTTGCAGAAGTGTTTCCACGCAGAAATACAGCAAACAAGCGTTGCTAGCTGCAAGGGTCGCGGTAGAAGTTTTTGGGTGTTGCTGGGGACCAGGAAGGACCAGGATGTCGCCCCTTGGAGGAGGAGACAGAGGGGACGCTCAGCAACTCAGAGAGCCCCCACAGAAGCAGGCAGCACCCGCAGAAGTACCGAAGCAGGCACTTCGATGATTTGTGAAAAGGAGCTGGCTCAGAGTCACAAAGGAGGGTCCCACGACGCCGGAGGCCAACTCAGAGGGTTGAGCACTGCAGGACGGAGTGCTGGGGACCCAGGCTAGGCTGTGCACGAAGGAAATCTTGGAGAAGTGCACAGAAGCTGGAGCAGCTGCAAATCACGCAGTACACAGGTTTGGACTCTAGCGTGGGGAGGCAAGGACTTACCTCCACCAAACTTCTACTGAAGGATCACTGGACTGTGGGAGTCATGTGATAGAGTTC
Organism: Pleurodeles waltl; assembly: GCF_031143425.1. Taxonomy (NCBI): domain Eukaryota; kingdom Metazoa; phylum Chordata; class Amphibia; order Caudata; family Salamandridae; genus Pleurodeles; species Pleurodeles waltl. The sequence continues at coordinate 192,751,233 of NC_090443.1, forward strand.
CTGTGTTCCAGGGACCACGCTCGTCAGGATGAGAGGGGACCCAGAGGACCGGTGATGTAGTCTTTTGGTGCCTGCGTTAGTAGGGGAAAGATTTCGTCGACCCACAGGAGATTTCTTCTTGGCTTCCAGTGCAGGGTAAAGGCAGATGACCCCCAGAGCATGCACCACCAGGAAACAGTCGAGAAAGCCGGCAGGATGAGGCGCTACAATGTCGTTGGTAGTCGTCTTGCTACTTTGTTGCGGTTTTGCAGGCGTCCTGGAGCAGTCAGCAGTCGATCCTTGGCAGAAGTCGAAGAGGGAAGTGCAGAGGAACTCTGGTGAGCTCTTGCATTCGTTATCTGAAGAATTTCCCAGAGGAGAGACCCTAAATAGCCAGAGAAGGAGGTTTGGCTACCAAGAAAGGAGGATTGGCTACAAGAAAGGTAAGAGCCTATCAGAGGGGTCTCTGACGTCACCTGCTGGCACTGGACACTCAGAGCAGTCCAGTGTGCCCCCAACACCTCTGTTTCCAAGATGACAGATGTCTGGGACACATTGGAGGAGCTCTGGGCTCCTCCCCTAGGAGCTACTGGTCAGGGGAGTGGTGTTTGTCCCTTTGTCCAGTTTAGCGCCAGAGCAGGGCTGGGAGATCCCTGAACCGGTGTAGACTGGCTTATGCAGAGATGGGCACCATCTGTGCCCATCAAAGCATTTCCAGAGGCTGGGGGAGGCTACTCCTCCCCAGCCCTTCATACCTATTTCCAAAGGGAGAGGGTGTAACACCCTCTCTCAGAGGAAATCTTTTGTTCTACCTTCCTGTGCCAGGGCTGCCTGGACCCCAGGAGGGCAGAATCATGTCAGAGGGGTTGGCAGCAGAAGCAGCTGCAGTGGAAACCCCAGAAAGGCAGTTTGGCAGTACCCGGGTTCTGTACTAGAGACCCGGGGGATCATGGAATTGTCCCCCAATACCAGAATGGTATTGGGGTGACAATTCCATGATCTTAGACATGTTACATGGCCATGTTCGGAGTTACCATTGTGACGCTATACATAGGTAGTGACCTATGTATAGTGCACACGTGTAATGGTGTCCCCGCACTCACAAAGTCTGGGGAATTTGCCCTGAACGATAGGGGGGGCACCTTGGCTAGTGCCAGAGTGCCCACACACTAAGAGCCAGATGTAGCAAAAATTTGTGAGTCGCAAATGCCCCGAATCGCAATCTGCGACCCCGCAAAATTGGAAATGGGATGCAAAAATCCCATTTCCGTAGTGCAAATTGTGATGCGAGCCATTACCGACTCGCAAAAATTGCAACATGATATATATCTTCATCATCAACTTAGTTCATCAATGACCATAAAAGCACATAAAACAGAATATAATAATTCTTAAGTAAATAAATAAATACATGTCTGTAAATAGGTGTAAAATATTAAAACAATAACTTGATTTGCACATATGGCTCTAAATCTTACCTATATAGAGATAAGACCTTAAATAACTTTTTGAAGATGGCAACGTATGCGCCAAGCTGTTGCTAAATACTTTCTTACTGAAAGAATTACGTCAGCTGAATTATGGCTTTTTAGAACCCGTAGAGCCAAGGAGCAATTCTTGAATCCCATGTCCCTGCAAATCTTGCGGATCCATTTTGTTCGCGGAATCGCATAGGCTGGGCAGAAGAACATAAAATGCTCAATGGTTTCAAAAATACTGCCACAGGCAGGGCATGTATCGGGAAGATTAATCGACCCCCACCTATGAATCAATGACATCAGGGGCAGTGAGCCAAAACGAAACCTTGCGTATAAGCTCTTGCCTTGCAAGTCCGGTATCACATCCAAATAGGATTCAAACTTTGGGGACCATTTAATATCAGTAAAGGAATTAGTTAAGCGACCATGGGATTTATGGATTATGTAGTTGTCCTTAACATAAGACCAATAGGTTAACTTTAAAACATTTTTGTGCCGTCTCTCTAGTTTGTGGGGATTTTCCCAATAGTCGCCCAAGCCCAAAAGCCTAAGCCAATGGGCCACATGGCGAATCCAGGGAAGAGTATTAGCATTTTGGCATTTCAGTAAATCGAGTAATGCGGTCTTATATATATCTAGTTCGGGGGTTGTCCATAATCTAATCCAATAAAGGAGAGGTCTTAGAGTAGCTAGATCTGCTACTCGGCTTAACCCCAGATCTAGAAATAATGGAAGCAAGGGTGTAGTGCGTGGACATGCAATTAAAGCCCTTGCAAAGTTGTTTTCCCCCACACTGATCTTATTGCAGTTAGCGTAACCCCATACCTCCGCTCCGTACAGGGCTGCCCTTTGAGCCTTAGCCGTGTAAATTTTTATTGCTGGGGAAACAACCTTTGTAAAGGAGCTTTGATAAAAACGCAATATGGATGAGGCTCTATGTTGAAGGAGCCCTGCACTTTTCGTAATCTGCTCTTCCCATAGTAGTTTACTGGTTAACCTAACTCCCAAGTAATCTATAGAGCTTACTTCCTTCAGCGGTACTCCCTCAATGTGGATGGAACATCTTTTCCTAGGTCCCTTGGATAAGACCATCAATTTTGTTTTGTTAATGTTAACCTCCAGCCCATAATCGCTACAGAATTGGTTAAACCGGTCAACAAGGGTCTGCAACCCCATTGGTGTCTTAGAAATGAGGAGTGAATCATCGGCAAAGAGCAGGATAGGGATTTTTTGTGTATTCAGGGAAGGGGCATCATTCTGGCCTGTGGACACAGCCTTTACTACTTCGTTGATAAATATAGTAAACAGTAGGGGGGCTAACACGCAACCTTGGCGAACTCCTCTTCTGATTGGAATCCGTTCTGTCAGTTCGCCTTGTTCACCCCACCTCACTTGGGCATAAGTGTTCTCATGCAGTCGTTTTAACAGGAGTAATAGATCCTCTGGGATTCCCAATCTACCCAGCACTTCCCACAGTTTGGCTCTTGGGACCAAATCAAAAGCCGATCGCAGGTCTATAAATACCACATACAGGCATTGTTTGGCCACAAGTACATATTTCCAATGCAATATGGCCAATCGAAAAACCTGGTCTATCGTGCTTGTTTTTGCACGAAACCCTGCCTGTAGATGGGAAAGGATTTGGTACTCCTCAACCCAATTGATTAACCTCTGTAAAATTTGTTTTGCAAAGATCTTTTGTAGGTTGTCTATAAGGCTAATTGGCCTGTAGTTGGCTGGAAGATTAGCATTCCCTTTTTTATAAATGGGTATGATCTCTGCCCCCTTCCATGTACCTGGAATTTGCCCCCCTGCTGCTATACTATTTGAAATGGCATTTATATACCAGGACCAGATATGTGGTTCTGATCTATAAAGATCTCCAGGAAGCTTATCTGGTCCAGGTGCTTTGCCAGGTTTTAGGCTATTTATAGCCTCAAGGGTCTCTTCTATTTTAAAAATGAGGCAACGCTCAGGGACACACTGAGACTCCACTTGGGGGGCCATACGGGAATTTGGTTCCAACAATTCTGTTGGAGAGTGGACCACATTGGTGTCCATTGGGCCCTCTGGTAGGGCATAGAGAGTAGTAAAATGCTCTACCCAGCTTTCTGGTTGGATATGGTTGCTGGGACAACTCCTACCTCCATTTTCTCTTTTAGACAGAAGCTCCCAGAAACGCTTATTGTTCTTCTCTCTGGAAGCATCTAATAATTCCTGCCACAGGGAATCCTCCCACTGCTTTTTAGCATAAGACAAAGTTGCTTTGTATAGGGACCTGGCTTGTTTAATTTCCCCCTGGGAACCAGACATTACTGCAACTCTTAACCCAGACTTAGCCTTTGAGCACCTCTCATCAAACCATCCCTTGCTTGCCCCTTTCCCTTCATGTGTCTTTGACCGCCTTGTTTTATAAAAAAAAGACCGTAGTTGGGTATACATGTTGTCATGTATTTTGAGAATCGGAATATTCCCCACTGCCTGGTCTTCATACTCTGCCAAATTATTTAAAAAAATCTGATATATTGCTCTGATATGATGAGGGTTGGACACCACTTTTGGCCATGTAATCTTGGTGAATTTGTTATTCCAACAAGATGGCGGAATGATTGTGACATGGTTATTAAGTGTTCTCCTGAACGTTTCTCCAGAAAGAGTAAGGAGCAAGGGGAAATGGTCACTGTCACATCTTACTTCTATTTTCATATCTACCAATTGGGGCCACAACCTAACATCGACCAAGAAGTAATCAATAGTGCTTGTCGACATGCCCCTTTTAAAAGTAGGTGCGCTGTTCATATCAGATGGAGTTCTACCGTTACAGGCCCTAAGGCCATGATTTAAACATAATGTGGCTAATTGCATGGCCACCCGAGATTTTTTGCATGGCTGGGTAATAGATAGTTGTGGGATCCCCCACTGCTCATCTTCTTCATCAGTTAAACCACTTGTAAGAATAGAAGGCTCGAAGGTACAGTTAAAATCTCCAGCTATGATTAGAATAGTTGAGGGGTGGAGGCTGCCTACAAATTCAGACAGAATAGCCAGGGTATGGGACTCGGAGCCATTTGGGACCGATCGTATATAAGCATTAACAATAACAATTGATAATCTTCTGTTAAACGTAATACACATGGCTTTTAGATCTACAGAATCAATTCCCAAAAGCTTGTAGTCACACTGCAAATTCTTGTTAACAAGTAATAAGAGCCCACCTTTTGCCCGGCCCCTCCCCTTCTCTGGAGGTATAGCAGGTGCACTAAATGAGAGAAATCCATCTATGTTGGTGGCATCCTCCGCCCAAGTTTCCTGAAACAAACATATGTCTGTTTTTTTAATAAAAGAGGCCCATTCACCATCATCTAGTTTCTTTGCCAGGCCGGCAACATTCCATGACATAAGTTCTAATGTACATTTATCTTGGTTTGTCACCACGGGTGTGCATCCAGCGTCTACCACACTCGAGTCAGTACTACAAGTGTTTGGTGATAATGTTTTGTCATCCCCCGTAAAATGTAAGGCCTTGGAGCAGGCCGTCACATTAGTTACTAGTTCAGTAGTCAGTCATACAGGATTGGGCAACAGCCTGGGATTAACTTCCTTTCGTGCAGCACCTCCGCGGGAATTAGTTAAACCATCAGATCCTGCCAGTCCCATGGCTTGTCCAGTATTTTGTGGGTGTAACATGAGTCTAATTCCCTCCCTGGTTGTTGCATATTCCAAGTGGGTACGACGATCAAAATCCATTAATTGTGTCACCATATACTTGTCTTCAAAATAGATAGTTATTATGTCAAGATTGGTCCCTGTGATGCTGCTTCTCTTGGCCGATATTATGTCAGAACGAATAACAGAGAGACAACTTCGTCGGGAACGTATCCAATGTATGACTTTGTTGATCAAGGAAGCTTGATTCTCAGCTAACCCTGGCGATAGTTTTGGAACATTAGTCAAATAGATTTTATTTGTTCCCTGACTTATAAACAGGTCCTGTTCTTTATTAACTATACTCTCAGTATTGTATCGGGAGAGAGTGATGTTTTTAGAGGGAGTCTTATGTGACTTGTTGGGGGGTTGTGTAAGGCTGGAATCTTGGACAGTTTCTGGTGGGTCGGATTTGCTAGTCCTACCTCTGGCCCTGTCACTAGTAAGATTACTTGACCAACTACCTTGACGGTCTCTGTGCCTAGGTACATTTGTAGACCTCCTGGGTCTCATGTTGTCGATATTGGGATCACAACGGTAGTCTTCCCTCCCTAGAAGAGCTGCCCCCCTTCTAGTGGGGAGACAACAATTGTCCCTTCGCTCCGTCCCCATTGGTGGGGCAGATAATGGGAAGGCTTCTTCCCCCCTGACCTCCCCACAGACTTTACAAAGTCCAGCACAAGCACGATTGCTCTTCATAAGATCTATTAATACTAAAACCAGTCCCTTAACTTCATCAACTCTCTGGAGAACCGTAGCCAGGTTGTCTCTACTAGCTGCTGGTTCTTTGCCTTCTGGCTCGAGCTGGGGGATCGGTGAAATAACACTAGGGTTGGGTTTTCCAACTACTGACTTGCACTTGGGCACACTCGTGGGCACGGGCGAGTCCTCTATTACCAATAGAGGTTCAAAACGATTAGTACAGAATAGGCTAGGGACCACCTTGATCACCGGAGTCAATGGTAGAAGGGTTGGTGTATGTGGTACGTGTGGGAGACCCAGCTGGGATACTGGAGAACTCGCTATGTTATAAGTGGGTAACGGTAGGGGGCCCTTGCAATTATGCGGGCCCCCGTCTCCATCTACCCCTATTATAGTATCTGTAGGATCCCTTGACCCCTTCTTTTTAAATAACTCTGGGATTTTCCTATCGTTAGGGGGGCCTCTCTTTAAATTAGTTGCCCCTAGAGTTGTTTGTGTACCTAACATAGACTCAACTTCTTTAACTAGGAGATCTATTTCATCCAATGGGTTTAACCCATTGGGTATAGCTGGATTCAAAGGTCTACTTGGGCGTTTTTTTGCGATTTTAGTACCCTTGGATTGTGCTGGTAAATCTATAGCCTTCCTTTTCCCCATATTGGGAAGATGCCCGCAATGGGGTAGCTTAGAGGAGGAATTAATGGGGGAAGGGCTGAGTGAAGAATAGGCTTCTCAATTTAGGAATAGTAGGATGGTGCTATAATCTGTACTCTCTTAAACAACTCTTAGATAACAAGTAATTCTCTTACTACAGGTGAAAGAGATGGGGCCCAGCCCAGCCTCCTCCGGTCTCTGACGGGCTTCGCCCGGGCGCTGCCCGCGCGCGTCCCGCGCTGCGGGAGCGCGAAGATAATTTAAAGGGCTCCTGCCCTGTTGCGTGACTCGCCTCCCGGCTGTGACAGCGCTACCCGCGACGGCGGGAGCGCGAAGATAATTTAAAGGGCTCCTGCCCTGTTGCGTGACTCGCCTCCCGGCTGTGACAGCGCTACCCGCGACGGCGGGAGCGCGAAGATAATTTAAAGGGCTCCTGCCCTGTTGCGTGACTCGCCTCCCGGCTGTGACAGCGCTACCCGCGACGGCGGGAGCGCAAAGATAATTTAAAGGGCTCCTGCCCTGTTGCGTGACTCGCCTCCCGGCTGTGACAGCGCTACCCGCGACGGCGGGAGCGCGAAGATAATTTAAAGGGCTCCTGCCCTGTTGCGTGACTCGCCTCCCGGCTGTGACAGCGCTAAGTCCCTTGTAACTGGTACCCTTGGTACCAAGGGCCCTGATGCCAGGGAAGGTCTCTAAGGGCTGCAGCATAGCTTATGCCACCCTGGGGACCCCTCACTCAGCACAGACACACTGCTTACCAGCTTGTGTGTGCTGGTGAGAACAAAATGAGTAAGTCGACATGGCACTCCCCTCAGGGTGCCATGCCAACCTCACGCTGCCTATGCAGTATAGATAAGTCACCCCTCTAGCAGGCCTTACAGCCCTAAGGCAGGATGCACTATACCATAGGTGAGGGCACCAGTGCATGAGCACTGTGCCCCTACAGTGTCTAAGCAAAACCTTAGACATTGTAAGTGCAGGGTAGCCATAAGAGTATATGGTCTGGGAGTCTGTCAAACACGAACTCCACAGCACCATAATGGCTACACTGAAAACTGGGAAGTTTGGTATCAAACTTCTCAGCACAATAAATGCACACTGATGCCAGTGTACATTTTATTGTGAAATACACCCCAGAGGGCACCTTAGAGGTGCCCCCTGAAACTTTAACCAACTACCTGTGTAGGCTGACTGGTTCTAGCAGCCTGCCACACTCGAGACATGTTGCTGGCCCCATGGGGAGAGTGCCTTTGTCACTCTGAGGCCAGTAACAAAGCCCGCACTGGGTGGAGATGCTAACACCTCCCCCAGGCAGGAGCTGTAACACCTGGCGGTGAGCCTCAAAGGCTCACCCCCTTTGTTCCAGCACTGCAGGGCACTCCAGCTAGTGGAGTTGCCCGCCCCCTCCGGCCACGGCCCCACTTTTGGCGGCAAGGCCGGAGGAAATAATGAGAATAACAAGGAGGAGTCACTGGCCAGTCAGGACAGCCCCTAAGGTGTCCTGAGCTGAAGTGACTCTAACTTTTAGAAATCCTCCATCTTGCAGATGGAGGATTCCCCCAATAGGGATAGGATTGTGACCCCCTCCCCTTGGGAGGAGGCACAAAGAGGGTGTACCCACCCTCAGGGCTAGTAGCCATTGGCTACTAACCCCCCAACCTAAACACGCCCTTAAATTTAGTATTTAAGGGCTCCCCTGAACCTAAGAATTTAGATTCCTGCAACTACAAGAAGAAGAGGACTGCTGAGCTGAAAGACCCCGGCAGAAGAAGAAAAGAAGACACCAACTGCTTTGGCCCCAGACCTACCGGCCTGTCTCCTGCCTTCTAAAGAAACCTGCTCCAGCGACGCTTTCCCCAGGACCAGCGACCTCTGAATCATCAGAGGACTGCGCTGCTTCAAGAAAGACAAGAAACTCCTGAGGACAGCGGCCCTGGTCCAAAAAGACTGCAACTTTGTTACAGAGGAGCAGATTTAAAGACCCCTGCAAATCCCCGCAAGAAGCGTGAGACTTGCAACACTGCACCCGGCGACCCCGACTCGACTGGTGGAGAAACAACGCTTCAGGGACGACCCTCCGGCGACTCCAAGACTGTGAGTAACCAAAGTTGTCCCCCCTGAGCCCCCACAGCGACGCCTGCAGAGGGAATCCCGTGGCTCCCCCTGACCGCGACTGCCTGACTCTAAAATCCCGACGGCTGGAAAAGACCCTGCACCCGCAGCCCCCAGCACCTGAAGGATCGGAACTCCAGTGCAGGAGTGACCCCCAGGAGGCCCTCTCCCTTGCCCAGGTGGTGGCTACCCCGAGGAGCCCCCCCCTTGCCTGCCTGCACCGCTGAAGAGACCCCTTGGTCTCTCATTGAAAACCATTGAAAACCCGACGCGTGTTTGCACACTGCACCCGGCCGCCCCCACGCTGCTGAGGGTGTACTTTTTGTGCTGACCTGTGTCCCCCCCGGTGCCCTACAAAACCCCCCTGGTCTGCCCTCCGAAGACGCGGGTACTTACCTGCTGGCAGACCGGAACCGGGGCACCCCCTTCTCTCCATTGAAGCCTATGTGTTTTGGGCACCTCTTTGACCTCTGCACCTGACCGGCCCTGAGCTGCTAGTGTGGTAACTTTGGGGTTGCTCTGAACCCCCAACGGTGGGCTACCTTGGACCCAAAACTGAACCCTGTAGGTGGGTTACTTACCTGCAAAAACTAACAATACTTTACCTCCCCCAGGAACTGTGAAAATTGCACTGTGTCCACTTTTAAAACAGCTATTTGTGTTTTATGTGAAAAGTATATATGCTACTGTAATTATTCAAAGTTCCTACAGTACTTACATGCAATACCTTTCAAATGAGATATTACATGTAGAATTTGAACCTGTGGTTCCTAAAATAAACTAAGAAAATATATTTTTCTATAACAAAACCTATTGGCTGGATTTGTCTCTGAGTGTGTGTTCCTCATTTATTGCCTGTGTGTATGTACAACAAATGCTTAACACTACTCCTTTGATAAGCCTACTGCTTGACCACACTACCACAAAATAGAGCATTAGTATTATCTCTTTTTGCCACTATCTTACCTCTAAGGGGAACCCTTGGACTCTGTGCATACTATTCCTTACTTTGAAATAGTGCATACAGAGCCAACTTCCTACAGGATGTGTCTGGGTTGAGAGTGGGTGTGGAAGGGTGTCTCGGTATGAGAGTGGGTGTGAGAGGGTTTGTCTGGGTGTGAGAACATTTTTGAACTATTTCAAGCCATTAATTATTCATTTAGCACAATTAAATAAACCCCCATAGGGTCAGGGAACCTCTACACTGACCCCTTTATCTCCATTGCAGCCCCTATTTTGGCCCAGCGAACCGTTCCCTGATAAAAGCAAACGGCGGGCACAACTTTCCTGGCAAGTTGCGGCCAGCCAGTCAGATTCTTCCTGTGGTGCGTAGATCTGCATCCCTATATGTCCCTATTTTTTGCCCTTCAATATTTCTAAAACCACTGAACAGATATACTTCAAATCACAAAAAGACTGCTTTCTGGACTAAAAATGACCTTTCTGCCACATTTGGTGTAATTCTGTTCAACAGTTCGGGTTGTAGCTGTGTTAAACAATTTGAAAAATCCTTTTGCCACTGAATGTGGAAGAAGTGTTTTGGGACCCCCTCCCAACCCTCTTTATCTCTGCCCCTGCTTGGCAGGTCACATCTAAACTTTCAGCACAGCAACTGAACTGACTAAAGTATAAGTTTAGAAAATGTTGTGAAGATTCGTCACACAGCACCAAATTTATTGGCAAAACAAAAAACGCTCTCTCTATGGAAAAAATTATCCTAACTATAACTATCTACTGGCGACAAAGATATTGGCAAGTAAAACATTTTTTTTCTAGAGAAACTAGGTCCTAACTATAAGTACCTAGTGGTGACTGCCACTAGGTAATATCTATATAAATATGTTTATATATATATATATATATATATATATATATATATATATATATATATATATATATTCACTGAAAAAAACAAAAGTTACAGGGACATTATAGTTAGGTTCTGAATTTACTCGTACAAAACCATAGAAAATCAGCAGTTAGAGTTCTTTCAAGTAACTATAACTTGCACCCTAAGGTAAGTATAAATCACGCCCTCTTCATGCACTGCCAATTACCCCAGATATTACAGCACTCATGACAGGTTCTATAACGTCCTTAAAACTATAAATGAAATATTATCAGTCAGATTTTCGAAGAAAAAGCTGTGCATGGCAAGGGTGCTTGTAATAATTTCCTCAGGGCGTGAGTTATAGTTACTTGCAAGAACTCTAACTGCTGAATTCCCATGGTTTTGTACGAGTAAATTCAGAAACTATCTACAACGCCTCTGTAACCTTTGTTTTTTTCAGTAACTTTCTAAGGGTTTTTAAATTATACTTCCCACATATAACCTCCCTGTAACCTTTGTTTTTTTCAGTGAATTTCTTTTTTTTTTTTTAACATAAAGTAATTTTCACTACTACACATTAATACAACCCCCACCGTGCATGGCCTTCAGCCATGCACAGCGGCAGTTGGCCTCAGAGCCCGGCCTGCATCCAGGCCTTGCAGCCAACCCCAATAACAACCCAACTCGCGCTGTGCATATCCTTTGGTCGTGCCCAGTGAGGATTTGCCGCAGGGCCAACCTCTATAACAACCCAACCCTGCACACAGCCTGACCTGTGGCCAGGCCCTGCGGCCAACCCCTATAACTACTTATACCTGCAGCGGGGTTTGGCCGCAGGGCCTGGGATTCGCCAGTCCCTGCGGCCAACCCCTTTAACAAACCAACCCCATATGACCCCCCTTCCCCAGGCCGATCTTGGCCCCATGGACTCCATCCTCCAGAGCCCGGTATAAACATTAAAAAAAAATTCGGTTGGGGGCCACGGACCCCCCTCCTCAGGCCGATCTTGACCTTAGGGACCCCATCCCTCAGGGCGCACTCGAAATATTTATTATTTTGTGGGGGGGGGGCACATGGACCCCCTCCCAAGCACCTATCTCGACCACCGGGGACCCCATACCCTGGGACCCAGCCATGTGACCTGGGTGCCCCCAATATTGAGGACTGTGGAGGAAGCCTGAAGGCCACCATGGTCCCAGCTGGCTTCCCACCTCCTGCGAGAACCAGCATTTCTATGACAGAGAGGGAGCGGCTAAAGCAGCTCCCTCGCTGTGAGAGCAATTGTTTCTTTTGTCTCCCTACCTACATCTTCACAGGCAGGGAGACAGAGGAAACCTCTGCTCGCAGCGAGGGAGAGCTGTTTGACAGCACTCCTTCACTGCGAGCAGAGTGTTTGGTGTGACTTGTTGGCAGCTGTCAAAAGCTGCAGCCAAGCCACAGGAAACAAAAGTGTTCTGGGGTGGGCACCCTAAGACATAGCAGGAGCTGGCCCGGGGGGATGGCGGTCCCCAGGGCCATCAGAGACTCCTTGATGGGGGCGTGCAGCCCCCCTCCCATGAAAAGAGCCCTGGGGAGGTGGTGGTCCCTGGGGCTTCAGGGGTCCAAAACGGACCCCCATTCTGTCTTTTAATATTTGCCCTAGGAAGGTGGTGATCCCTGGGGCTGTGGGAGAGCTGTGCGGCCCCCGCCCATATTTTGAGAAATACCCTAGGGAGGTGGTGGTCCCCGGGACTGCAGGGGAGGGAGTCACGTAGGCCACCCCGCACACACATCCAGCAGTGCCCCAGGGAGGTGGGGGTCCCCGGGTCATCAGGTGCCCCCAGTGATAAATTGATTTAAAGCCCTGGGGAGGTGGTGGTCCCCGGGGCTTTGGGGGGGGTGGCAGGTGGTCCTCTTCATTTCATTTTTTAAAGCCCCAGTGTGGTGGCTTCAGGGGCACTGGAGGACCTGCCTGCATTACAAATATAAATGCCCCTGGGATCTGGCCCTCTTGGGGGCCTCACAAAAATAAGTGCAGGAGCCCATACTTGTTTTTATTTAGCCACATATTTGTGAATTTTCTTTTAAAAAAGACATGCGTTTTAGCTCTTTTGGGGAGGAGGGGAGAGCTAAGGGGTCAGGGCGTCCCTACCCTGGCCCCTTTTCCTTTTTTCCCATTTTTTAGTCGGACTCTGCTGAAGTGGAGTCCCAAGATGCCTACCAACATCTCCTGCTTTGAAGTGTTGGCAGCCACTCAGAGCTGTGCATTTCCCTGCATGAGCTCATCTTTATTCGCAAATCATCTGGAAGTATCCACGTCCCTGGATATACACATTCATTTTCCCTTTAATATCGCCAAAACTACCGGAAGGATTTACACCAAATAAACAAAAGTGTAATCTGCGTACCGAAAGCTAGCTTTCTAACAAATTTGGTGCCGTTCCATCCAGTAGTTCGTGCTGTAGCCGTGTCTAAAGGTCATATGGGAATTAACACGGGGAATACAACTTTTTGCCACCCCCCCTTTTTCTCAGCCCCCTACTTGATGGATCATCCTGAAACTTTACATGTGCAACAATAATCACTGGCACACTTAAAAAAAAAAAGAATCATGAAGATTCGTCAGATGGTTCCAAAGATATAGACAAGTCAAAAACACTTTTTCTATGGAAACATGGTTGTAACTTTAACTACCTAGTGGTGACCACCATGAGGTTATATATATATATATATATATATATATATATATATATATATATAGATTGATCGAGAGACAGATAGAAAGTTAGATATGGCACTCGCCAGTAGGTATAGTTAGAACGTAGTTTCCATAGGAAAAGTGTTTTTTGTTTTGCGAAAATCTTTAGCGCCGTTTGACGGATCTTCACACAATTTTCAAAACTACTATGACAGTCAGTTCGACTGCTGTCTTGAAAGTATTGGGGCGATTTGTCAAGCGGGGCAGTGAAAAAGAGGGGGTCCCAAAACTCTTTTTCCGCATGCAATTTACATAATGACTTTTAGACATGGCTACATCCTGAACTGCTGAACTGAATTTCACCATATTTGGCAGAAAGGTAGCTTTTGCTCCAGAAAGTACTCTTTTTGTGTTTTGTTGTAAATCCATTCAGCAGTTTTTGCGATATTAAAGTAAAAATACATTTGTATAGTTGGGTGGAGTCTAAGCACATATTTCAATGTGAGATCTGATTTTCTGCCTGCACTTCAACCAGGAAGGGACCCATGTACATGAGAGCACCTTCTAAATTATCTACGGAGCTGAAAATGAGAACTACGGTGTTTTTAACGTCATTCTCAATACCGCCAACAAGTTGGACGCTGTAACTCTACTTCTATTCCTATATTGCAATATTTCTTCAATTGATAATCTAAATTTACGCTGAAACTGCACTCGTTCTTCAAATGGCATAAATCAAATTTACCACTTCTGTTTAACCATACCCATCTTTCCCTGCCCAATTGATCTGTCTGTAAAGCTTTCAACCATATCCGTAGTCTTTGTCCTCCTAAGCAAATATAATTTCCCAACAAACCTCTCAGTCCAGAAATGCACCATAAAACATCCATAACATACCCAGTCTAAAAATGTGAATTTCATCTTCATCATAACAACTGTTTAACATTACCAATAACTGTTGCATTAAGTCAATTGTGATTGTTTTGCTTAGTGCTGTTCGTCTACCCTGTTCATTACTAGTACCCTTCAGAACTTTTCTCACAAACTCACTTTCCAGTGGGTCATAACCCCACTAGTTTTCCTATAATTATATGCCTGCCAACATGCCTGTTATAGTTGTGTGTGATAACCTCTTTTCTATCATTAACATGACAAAATACATTTTTTTTTTTACTTTTTCTTCTTTTATACTGTGTTGTGTGATCCTAGCACTACCATGTTTCAGAAATGTGTGCCAAGCTTGCAGATATCTTCTTTTGGTTGACACTGCTAGAAACCTCTCTACCAATTCCACCACTCCCATTCCCCCATACCCAAACTTTCTATGGCAATTGTGTTTGTTCACTGTTTGGACCGGGGGTCAATATATGAAATCTCTGCCAATGCAAAGTAGATAAAGCACCTGCTTTGTTGTTCTTCGCTCCTGGAACGTCCTGCTTAAAAGACAACATTAAGCTAGAAACACTTTAGCATGAAGGTACGTAGCAGTTGCAAAACTCGTAAGTCCCTGGCCTTCTGTTTGTTAACAAGCTCAACAGTCATATTGTCCACATTAAGCATGACTGCCCTGTTTTTAATCTTCTCTACTCCCATATATAAAACCACCACTAGACGAAACAATTCAAGACAAGCTATGTTAAATCGTTGACGCAACCATTGTTCAGGCCGTCTTTCCGCACACTATCTGCCTTCCCAAAAATGCCAAAACCACTTGCTTCCACTGCATCTGAAAATATCTGCATAAGCCAAATTGTGTCATCTTCCAAGAAATACACTGAAATGCTCCAGAAAATTCATCCAAGTACATAAGTCTGCTCCAAGTGCTGCCGTAATCCTCACTCTGTGATGAGGTAGAGAGACTCCTAACATTGCAAGACCTAGTCTTCTTCAAAATGTCCTTACCACTCTAAATATGAAGTTTAAATATATCAAAAGTGTTTGTGTATTCTTCAATTTAAGCTTTTTTAATCGAATTATAATTTCTAAAAAACAGTTTATATTTCTTGTACCTTACTCTTTGGTATTCTTGCAATCATCTGTTCATTATCCAATTTGATGCACAAAAAAAGTTATCTCAGTACTTTGACCTTCAGTCTTTTTCGGGGCCAGTGGAACACCTAACTCCAAGGCTATTGCTTCAAAACAGTTGCAATGTATTTTCATACTGTCCTGAGTGTTTTTCGCCTATAAATAAAACATCATCCAAATAATGGCACAGCAGTTATGACCGCTTTGTTTCGTGAAACACCACTACCACTAGGAGTGCCCAAGATATTGCACAAACCATTGGTAATGTTTTATCCACATGTATGGCTCCCCCGAACTGCATACTCAACATAACAAAATCGGTGGAGTAAACAGATAGTAATCTGAAAGTGAAATGTATGTCACTTTTTGCAAGCTCAGCACCATTCCACCACACCTGACCAACTTTATGGCATCATCCACGGATGCATAAGTTATATGTGTGTCTTCTGCTGCAATGTATCCATTGGCAGACTGACTTTCTGGCAATGACAAATGATGTATTAAGCAAATTCACCTTCTGTTTTTGGGAATAATACCTATAAGGGAAATCATCACATTTGTTAACATCCGGTGCATAAATGGACCTTCAATTCTCCCTGCTTGTAACTCCATCTCCAGTTTGTGTTGTATTATGTCTTGCATTGGATTGGCAGATTTTAAACTCTCCACCTACCTTTTTACTCTGGGGCCTTGATAACTGAAAGGAAAACCTTCTTTGAAACCCCAGTATAATTTCAAAGTTGTTTCCCTATCTTGAGTACTCAGTATATACTAGCATAAATTAAAAATGCAAATGTCCAATGTTCTATATTCACAGATACTCTATGTGTTCTAGCCAGCTCCCATTCATTTTCTTTACATTTTTCTTTTGCCTGAATGTCTCTATGAAGTAATTTAAATACATCGACAAAATCATATTTCCATAACTTGATTTTTGTTTAGTCTGACAAGTGTGATCCTAAACGCATGGCAATTCCCATATAGGGCAGCTTTTTGTTATGTGGGTCACTTTCTCTTTTTTTTGTGCACTTTTTCCTTCCCCTTTAGCTTTATTCTTTGCATCTTAACTCTGTATTTCTTTAACATACATTACCTTTTTGTTGCTGCTATCCACCTCCTTTTTGGGAATTTATATTCATATTAATCTTTTGTATTGTCTTCCTTAAATTAAACTCATCAAACAAGATCTCTTCTCCTACACCTATGGACCTTTTCAGAACTACCCCAACTTTATCTTGCAGCTCCCACACCAACCACTAGTTATCCTGACCTTTCTGCAATTTTTTCAGTTTTGCATGCTCATCTTCTTTCAACTACTACCATCTTTCTTTTTCTCTGTCGTTTGTAGTTCTTAGTGAGTGCTTGGTCTGCTGCAGACTTCTGCAATACACTAAAACATTCCTCTTCGCTGCTAGGTTCTTGTTCCCTCCCCCTAATTTGTCCATTCCATTTGAATTCAAATTACACTTGTTATCTCTCAGTTTCCCTTCTTCCAAATCAACACTGTCATCCCCACAGTCTAAGTCCAAAACATCCTCTTCATCAAACATACTCCCACCACTTACTCTAGGACACTCTGCATAACCCACTCCACTATCATACACTGTCTATTTTATAACCCTTCCTTTTCTTCAGGCCAGCATCTGAGAGACACCAACTGCTCAGTTGCCATCTGCATCCTTTCACTGGCTTCTAACATCTTCTTGGAGCAGTCCACACTTCTCAAAAAGCTTTGACCTGAAGGCGTTCCTTTACTACTCTTCCCATATGCTAGTCCAGCTTTTCTATCTTGAGTGTAACAACTCTCATCTTCTTCTACCCATAACCATTTACCTGGTCTTTTCTTTTTAAAACTCCCTCGTCAACTGAAACTTCTCTATATTTTGTCAGGCATTCACCCAAGTATTCTTAAGGTGAGTTTCATTATGTGTTTCAAAATCTATTTTAGCTTCACGAATATTGTTTTTAACTTCACCCTTAGCCACTTCTGTCTTTTCTGAATTCATGCTACCAATTATCATTTTTTTTATTGCTTTCATATTTGTTTTTGTATCCGCTTTTTCCACAATTTTCCTTTCTTCTTCCACTTGTACTGATGGGACTACAAATCTCATTATGCCACCAGGATCCATTAATTCCAGATTCAATTCCTCCCTGGTTCTGTTAACTGGTGCCCCCTGGTGCTTAAACGCATTCAACACGCTTGCAGGCCTAGCTTGAATTGATGCTGTGTACTACTTTTTTTCCCTTGCCTGCTTCATGGGTGCCTCTCTGGCTCTGCCTATAATTTCCTCCCTCTCGCCTGCTCTCACCTTCTTTTGCAAGAAAACCACATCCCTCCTTCTCCTGCTCCATTCAGCTTCCAGCACGGGGAAGTCACTCCATTCATTTGTTTTTTTTAATAACTCTGTTTTTATTGAGTTTGAAAAACATCATCTGGAAGAAAAATACAGTGCAGTGCTAGTTATTGCAAGACATGGCAGTATCATTATATCACAGTACCAGAGGGCCTCATTAACATGAATCCAAGCCAAGGGACGATAGCAACCACTGTGGCAGAATTACACTCAGACACCCCTTCCCCCGCTGAGGATCCTCTTGAGACCAGTCATTACACATATTGCATAAAACCAAAACATGACCTCACCATAGTTGACCGTCACCTGCCAAATTGGTTCAAGGCGTACTCCCACACCCCTCATCCTCCGTGCTTCCTGCAGAACTTAAGTCCTCCACTCCAGTGAACCATTCCAGTAGTGCACCCCAAGCCACCACATCTGTTAAAGCCCCTGCATCCCTGCGTATCAGGCCATATGCTGTTCCTCAGCCGCACCCCATTCCATTAAATCTCAAATCCAACAGGGGATTGAAGGACTCTGGGCACCCATCCAGCCAATATCTGCCCTGCGCCTGGCCAACAACAGCGCCAGCTTATATGAGATTCTCTGGCCCGTGGTCTTCTCACTACTCCCAAAAGGAATGTCATTGGCGTTACCTCCAACCCCAATCCCGTAACCTCTTCAACTCTCCCTACCACTTCCTGCCAGAAGTTAGGCACCATCCTACAGGTCCAAGCCAAATGCAAGAAGGAAGCGCCAAAAGCGCCACCCCTGGAACACCCCGCCCTTCGTCCTGTGTCGATCTTGTTTAGTCAGCTAGGTGTGAGGTATGTCCTGTGCACGAAGTTGAAGTGTAACAGCTTAAACCTATTGTTGCATGACACGGTGCGCACCAACGACAACGCCAGTTCCCAGTCAGCTTCTTCTATGTGGTCCCCCAAATCATGCTCCCACTACCAACGTGCCACACTTATCGCATCCGGCTGATCATCCCGAAGGGCTTTGTAAAACCGGATGATCAAATGAGTCCCCTCGCCCCATTTAATCAGTCCATTCAGCACTGCCGAGGCCTGTGGGGCCATTGGAAAACAACACCAAATCTCACAAGCCACACTCTCCATTTTTGCATATTGCAAGAACTGCCCGGGCCCAGACCGAACGAATCCCGAGCATCAGTAAAGGAAATGAACTCACCATTGGGGTATAAATCTCTAACTACTTCACAGCCTCCCAGCTTCCAACCCTCCATGGACATTAGATTTTCCATGTCCCTAAAGGGTGCTAAGTCCCATATCCTCAATTCTGTCAAATGGGGCCTGTCGTAGCACAGTCTTAACGGCCTGCTCCCAGATCCAGGCAGTGGTCTTGACCAAACAGGGGACGACTGATTCAGAGCGATCAACTCACATCAATAGATGCACCAACATCTGTCCACCCAGCATTCCTGCAAACAATCTCTTCTCCCAGTTGTTTGACTCCTTCATCCACTTTGCAGTGTGTTTAAGGTGCGCCGCGTAATAATAATGTCTAATATTGGGAATCACCAGCCCTCCCCCTCGAGATCCCTTTGTAACACAGGCAATGCCACCCTACTACGTCGCCCGGCCCACACCAATGAGATCAGCAAGCTATCCAGACGGCGGAAGAGCCGAGCGGACAACGGAAACAGGGAGTTCTGAACCTGGTAAAGGCACCGCAGCAGGAACGCCACCTTTGCTACAGCTGCCCTCCCCATTACAGAAAGAGGTAATCTATTTCAAAACGAGACGAATGCTCCAGGCCGGTAACTACTCGTTCTACGTTATGTTTTTCATGTGCCGCCACAGTGTGAGTGACCCATATGCCGAGATGCCGGAAACTCTCAATCTCCCACCTGAGTCCTACCCTCGGTAAATCATCCTGGGGGACACCGTAAAGTGATCCCAAGGGAAACAGGAGTGACTTCTTCCTATTCACCTTAAGACCAGAGACAACTCCAAAGGTACTCGACAACTGCAACAACAAAGGCACCGAGACACTGGGGTCCCGAAGATACACCAGTGCATCATCTGCATATAGGGAAACAATGTGTGTGATCTGCCCCACCGGATACCCCACGGTCCCAGCTTCTCCCGGAGCCAGATCGCCAGTGGCTCCACAGTCAGGGCAAAGAGTAGTGGCGAAAGCGGGCATCCCTGTCTGGTACCTCTGCTGATCTCCCAGGAGTCTGATAGCTCTCTCCCTCCCCGAACGCGTGCGGAAGAGCAGCATACAATAGCTTCACCCATGCACAAAAACCTGGGCCAAACCCCATGCACTGCAGCACCTCTAAAATATAGCCCCACTCTACTGTGTCGAAGGCCTTCTCCAGGTCCAATGACACTAGCGCCAATGCATCCTCCTCGCCCTTGGTTTCATGCAGAACATGTGCCAAGCGACCAGGGATAAAACTGCAATGATCTTTGTGCACCAAGCTCCGAATCACCCCACGAGGCCGAGTAGCCAAAATCTTACACAGTATCTTTACATCACTATTCAGCAAGGTGAGCGGGCGATAGGAAGAAGGGTCACTAGGATCCCTTCCAGGCTTAAGCATCAAGCACACAATGGCCTGACGCATGGTTTCTGGCAACATGCCTCGCATTTGGGTCTCATCAAACACCACCAGGAGCTTCTCCCGCAGGAGTAGGGAGAACGTTTGGTACAACTCAACCGGAAAACTACCACCATCTGGAGACTTAGACTTGGTCATTGCATCCACCGCCTCACTCATTTCCTCCACAGTAATCGCAGCCTCCAAAGCATCCCTACTGTACGGTTCCAAACACGGGAGCCGCATCCGCCTCAGAAGCTCCCCCAAGCCATCCTCTGGGATTGGTGCACCAGCTCTTGATACCCTCTGCCGATGTTCCACCAACACCCAAAGGATATCCTTATGTTTAGTGATCATCTCGCCACTAGCATTCCTAATGTGCACAATGGGGGGCGCCTCCACCTCCTGTTTTAGGACCCACGCCAACAGTTTGCCAGATTTATCCCCTTCCCGGTGCAGATGTTGCCTGTATGCTCTAAGTGTAACCCTACTCAGGGTATCTCAACAATTGTTAATCTCCATGTACAACCTGAGTTTCTCTCTTTCAGCCATTCTCGTGTTCGGTATCTGGTGCTGCAGAACCACTAACTTCTTCTCCAAGCTCGTGAGTTCCTTCTCCATTTGTTTACGTACCCCGCAAGCAGTACCTATGCAGACCCCCTGCTCCACAGCCTTCAAAGCCTCCCACTCCATACCCCTGGACGTCATTGTGTTCTAGTTCAAGTCCTTATAATCTTTAATGGCCTCCCCCACCTTGTCCCGACACCCCGCATCAGTCAGAAAGTCCGCAGGCATACGCCAACTACGTACTAACCCAGTAGTATCAGATCCCCACTGCAGTTGCATCAACACCGGTGCATGATCAGATAAGAACCTATCCAGATGTTTGACATCCAGGACCTGCGAGCTGCTCAATCCCCCCACAAGACTATGGTGGTCATTCCAACCCTGGCGGTCAATGACCGCCGGGTTGGAGGACCGCGGGAGCACCGCCGACAGGCCGGCGGTGCTCCCAAGGGCATTCCGACCGCGGCGGTAAAGCCGCGGTCGGACCGGCAACACTGGCGGTCTCCCGCCAGTGTACCGCCGCCCTTTTGAATCCTCCAAGGCGGCGCAGCTAGCTGCGCCGCCGAGGGGATTCCGACCCCCCCTACCGCCATCCAGTTCCCGGCGGTCCGCCCGCCGGAAACCGGATGGCGGTAGGGGGGGTCGCGGGGCCCCTGGGGGCCCCTGCAGTGCCCATGCCACTGGCATGGGCACTGCAGGGGCCCCCGTAAGAGGGCCCCTACAAGTATTTCACTGTCTGCTTGGCAGACAGTGAAATACGCAACGGGTGCAACAGCACCCGTCGCACCTTCCCACTCCGCCGGCTCGATTACGAGCCGGCATCCTCGTGGGAAGGGAGTTTTTCCCTGGGCTGGCGGGCGGTCTTTTGGCGACCGCCCGCCAGCCCAGGGAAAAACTTAGAATACCCTCTGCGGTCTTTCGACCGCGGAGCGGTATTTCGGAGGGGGAAGTCTGGCGGGCGGCCTCCGCCGCCCGCCAGACTTAGAATGACCCCCCATATGTGATATATGTTTTTGAATGACAAGTGTACTCCCTGCTCTCCGGGTGCAGTTCCCTCCATCCATCCCATAATCCTAAATTACTCATAACTTCCGTGAGAGATTTCACCATCAAGGGTTTAGTCCCCAGCTTGGGCGGGAGACGATCCATTTCCCCATTCAATGTGCAGTTATAATCACCAGCCCACACAATAGGCCCATCCACACCATCCCCCAAGATCTCAGGTATTCTGGCATAAAAGGAGTGTTAATCTGTGTTGGACGCATAAGTGTTAAGGTTAATGATGGGTGATCATCCAAGGTGCCCTCCACAAGGACGTATCTACCCTCGACATCTGGTGAATGGGACCCCCAGAGCCACCCATATGGTCATGCCCCTGGGATAAGAGGAGAAGGAGGATGAGAACAACTGACCCTGCCATTTCTTGGATAGTTTTTGTGCTTCCTCCTCAGTCATGTGCATTTCCTAAAGACAGGCGATATGAACCCTATTTCTCCTCAGAAAGGAGTGCACACTGTAGTGCATGGTGTACCTCTTCAACCCCCTGACATTCCACATCAACATATTAATCTGTCGACCCATACTGATACTTAGCCTCCATCCCTCCCTCTGTACCTCCACCTCTTACCTCCCCCCAACAGTGGGAAGACAAGGAGAGTACGCATGGCCCATCTCGCCTATATGCCTGCCCTGCTGAAATGAACTTCAAATATTGATAAACGTCACCAACCAAACACCCCAGCCCCCCAACCCCCACCTCGGATAAACAGTAAAACAAGCACAACAAACCATACTGTAGATCCATGCTGTAGATGCTGCCAAGACAACAGCCTAATTCCCAACAACCCAGTTATGAAGTCCTATGAAGTGACCACCCCCCAACCCGGCTTCAACATACAAATGCCTGAATACCAACCCAACATGGCTCGATATTATCATAGGCCCCTCCAATGTCCAATACATTCCTGAGTTCAGATTGCACCTCATCAGGACCTTGATCATTATCTAGAAGCACCCTTCCTCGCACAGAAAGTGCTCTCACTTAGACACAAGCCCCCCGATAGAGGGCACAACAGCAATTTCCAGATATCAGTAACATAGATTAAAAGTCACTAGGTGACGGGGCACGAGCCTGCAAGCCAAATGCTAAGCTAACTACTGTTATCCCATTAAAATGAAGTAGGATTCACTACAACGCGAAGGGGTGGGGAGGCAGGAGCCTCAGTGCCTCCCCCCTGGATCCTAACCATTAAAAAAAAAAAGTATGGAGTTATATGCCCTCAATGGGATATATGCATCCGTGGGGGGAGCCTCAAAGCCTCCCCCACGGTCCCAGTGCTCCAGCAAGCAGGCAGCTGCTTTTAACAGCAGCTCCCTGGTCGCTGGAGCAATGCTTTCATCTCTGTTCCCTGCACTCATACATGCGTGCAGTGAACAGAGAAGAAAAATCTGATTTCTGACAGCAATAGCTGTTTGAAAGGTTCCGCTGTTAGAAACCAGAGTGTTTGCTGTGACTTGGGTGGTCACCCCAGGACATAGCAGGAGCCAACCCTGGGGGATGGCTGTCCCCAGGGCCATCAGTGGCTCCTTGAGGGGGGCCATGTGCCCCCCTCCAACATGATAGCCCCTGGGAGGTGGTGGTCCCCAGGGCTACAGGGGGCCCAAAATGGACCCCCTTCACTTTTTTAATCTTTGCCCCAAGGAGGTGGTGGTCCCCAGTGGGGCTGCACAGCCCCATGCACTTAATATAATGTAGCCCTGGGGAGGTGGTGGTTCACAGGACTGCGGGGGCCATGTGCCCCCTCCGTATTATTAGTTTAAAGTCCCAGGGATGTGGTAGTACTCGTGGCTACAAGGGATCTTGAACTGACACCCTTCACTTTTTTACTATTTGCCCCGGGGAGGAAGTGGTCCCCAGGGCTGCTTGGGGGCCATGCCCCCCCCATAAAATATTTTTAACGCCCCAGGGAGGTGGTGGTTCCCGGAGCTGTGGGGAGGCCGCATGCCCCTGCATTAATTATAATTAAAGCCCCAGGGAGGTGGTGGTCCATGGGGCTGCAAGGGGGCTGGGTGGCTCCCCAGCAAGTCATTAACTTGAAACCCCAGGGAGGTGGTGGTCCTTGGTGCTGTGGGGGAGGCTGACAGGCCTCCCCCACACAAAGCAGTTTGCCCTTGGGAGGTGGTGATCCCCGGCGCATGGGGGGCTATAGCCCCCCCATCATATATAACAAAAATCACCCCAGGAAGGTGGTGGTCCCCGGGCTATCGGGGGGGGGGCGGGAATGACCCTTGATGCGGGCCCAACCGGGGGCTTTTTAAAAAATGAGCGCAGGTTGTTGAAACATTTTTTGCTGTGAATTTGCGAATATCGCAATTTTGTGGCAAAAAGTTATATAAAAAATGCTTTTTGCTTTGGGGAGGGTCCATTGAAACCCGACCACCAAAACTAAGGGGTCCTGGTGTCCCTACCATGGTCCCATGTCTTTTCTTTTTTCTTACTATTTTAACGGGACTCGACTCAAGCCGATTCCCAAGATGGCTGCCAACACTTCCTGGTTGAAGTGTTGGTAGCCAATCAGAGCTGTGCATTTCCCTGCACAAGCTTGTCTTTTTCACCAATACTTTGTGGCCATAGGTATACAAAATTGGATTTCCCTAACTTTCTAAAAAAAAAAAAAATAGACTGAATGGATTTACACCAAATAAGCGAATGCACTATCTGCATACCGAAAGCTAGATTTCTGCCAAATTTGGTGTAATTCTTTCCAGTTATTTGGGCTGTAGTTGTGTTTAAAGTTCCTATGGGAATTAACATGGGAAATGTCTCTTTTTTTACCCCCCTTTTTCTCTGTCCCCGCTTGACACATCACCCAGAAACTTTCTGTGCACAATAAGAATGACTGCAATACTTCTTTCAGAAATTTTGTGATGCTTCGTCAAACGGTGCCAAAGATATAGGCAAGTCAAAAAACACTTTTTCTATGGAAACATGGTCCTAACTATAACTACCTAGTGGCAACTGCCACTAGGTTTTTTACACACATATATATATATATATATATATATATATATATATATATATATATATATATATATATATATATATGTATGTATATATATATATATATTTATATCACACTCTAAACTAAAGCATCAGTGTGCTGTACATGAAACAAACAAAGACAACCTCAAATTACCTTGAGCTGGATACATTCAGTTTTTTTAACCCAATAAGGAGTTATTGCAAACTACATTGAAAATATGTATCCTTTAAAAATAATCTTGCTGTGATTAGTGCTTGAAGTAAGGAATTAGGGCAGGAGTAGTTGTGATGCTACCTGCGGGAGGTGGCAGTAAAATGGAGTTATAAAGTGATTGTTGTTCCTGAACTTTTAAGCGAGTAAAAAATTGACAATATATTTTTAATTGTATCTGGGGGGATTTATTTTATGTGCTGCAAAGTGAAAGTCCGAATGACTGCATAAACGTTAATGTGCTGTTTTGAATTCAGGAAATCCTTTGGGATAAATAATAGTGGGTAACACAAGTCTCCACATGAATAAAGATGGGAGATGCCGTCTTGGGCTACAGAGTGTAACTGTGGCCCTCTTACAAGAGTAGAGGGCACTGACGGCCTTCAACATTTTGAACAGGTGTAGCAGGGACTGGCACCTGTGTACCACTTTGAACATAGTTACTTAGGCTATGGAGCTCTGTATAACAATGACCTACTAGGTAATGGCTCCTTGCCAATATGTGGAAAACCAAAAAAACAACACAAACCCTAGTAATCTAGGCTTAAAATTGCCCCACACATTTATTTTGCTCCAATTTCCCAACTAAATATCCATGTTTTATCTTGAAAATATCACTGCCTTCTTAAGCCTACAATTCTCTTCAGACCTAATCAGCTTTGTCTCTAACTGGTATTGGCAAATTGTGAAAGGCAGCTTTATATTCACCAGTGTTCTATTAAAAAAATATAATTGAACATTTGAACCACTGACGGGGATCACAGAAAACAACAGCCATCCTTGAGTGTGTGTGTGTATGTGTCTGTATAAGACAGACAGGGAAAAAGTGAAAGTGATTGTAAGAAACAGGAGCTGAGAAGGAGAATGATATGAGCAAGGGAAAGCTCAGTGCAAGTGAGGTTAAGCGTGTGGGGAAGGCAAGTAAGTGGGATTTGCAAGAGGAAGGAGCATTTGAAAAGGAATCAAATGTGTGCATGTGTTTTTAAGAGGAGCATTCCATTGAGAGGTTAGGGTGTGAGTGAAAATGGGATGGTATTAGGAGTGTCAGGGGCAGAAAAGACAGTATTTAAAAGATGGGTGTGAGGAGAAAGTGAAACTTAAAGAGATGTGAAAGGAAGACGTCAGACAGGAATGTATGAGATACTATAGCAAGATCACTGTCACGAGAAGTACAGTGTGGTGAGCTTTAAGGAATTGAGAAGGATAGCAAGAGAATGGTATAAGATGGTATACAAAAATGGGTGTGGGAATGAAAAGTGTGATAAGAGGGCACGTGACAGTGAAAGTGGGCTGAAGTGCTGAGAAAAGAAAATGTGAGGCTCATGCTTTAAACAAAAGGCAGCAAAAGCATCATTAAATAAATCAATCAATCAGTGTTCAGGTATAGCATGGCTAATCACCCATTAGGGTCTCAAGGGGTTAGGGGAGGCAGTTGTAGGTGAGTCGAAGAGCCAGGCCTTGAGGTCCTTCTAGAATTGAGGCAGTGAGTGTGATTGCCTGAGATGTAGCGGAAGAGTGCTCCAGGTCTGCACAGCGGGGAAGAAGAAGGATCTTCCTCCGGCTGAGCTCTTGTGGATCCTTGGGGTGGTGGTTACGGCCAGTTCGGCGGAGCAGAGGTGTCTGGTGGGCGTGTATGAGGACAGGCGGTGGTTCAGGTATGCAGGTCTGATGTTGTGGAGGGCCTCTTAGGCATGTGTGAAGAGCTTGAAGGTGATTCTTTTGTTGATTGGGAGCCAGTGAAGGTCTCTCAGGTGAGCAGTGATGTGGCTGCAGGGGGGATGTCCAGGATGAGTCTGGCCAGGACGTTCTGGATTCTCTGCAATTTCTTTTGGAGTTTTTGAGTGGTGCCAGTATAGAGTGCGTTGGTGTAGTCTACCTTGCTGCTGACAATCGTCTGGGTGACTGTTCTCCTGGACTTGATATGGATCCATTTGAAAATCTTTCGGAGCAGGCGGAGAGTGTGGAACAGGCGGATGAGAGGGCACTGATTTGGTGGTTCTTTGAGAGCGAGGAATCAAGGAGGAGGATGTGGTTGCGTGGGTGTGGAGGGTGTTCAGAGTGCTGAGGACAACCAGGAGTCATCCTAGGCAGAGGGGATAGAACCCAGGATGAGGTCCTCGGTATTGGCAGAGTTGTGTTTGAGGCAGCTGTCCTTCATCCAGGTGGTGACTGCCTTCAGTCCATTGTGGTAGTTGCTTTTAGCAGCGTATAGGCTCATCGGTGAGGGAGAGGATCAGCTGGGTGTCATAAGCATAGGAGAAGACAATGTTTGCAAGTGGGACCATATAGATATTGAAGAGGGTGGGGCACAGAGAGGAGCCCTGAGGAACTCCGCAGCTGATCTCTGTCGGTTTTGAGGAGAATGGTGGGAGCCTGACTCTCTGGGTTTGGCCTGTGAGGAAGGAGCGGATCCTCTCTAAGGCTTTGCTGTGGATGCCTGCATCATGGAGTCTAGTGCAGAGGGTGTGGTTGAAGACGGTGTTGAAGGCGACGGACAGGTCCAGGAGGATGAGGGCTGCGGTTTCGCCTTGGTCGAGGAGGGTTCGGATAACGTCCGTTGCAGCGAGGAATGCAGTCTCAATGCTGTGGTTGCTTCTGAAGCCTGATTGGGAGGGGTCCAGGGTGTGGTTTCTTTTGATTAATTCTATGAGTTGGGCATTGATGGCCTTCTGCATGACTTTGGCTGAGAAAGGGAACAGGGAGATGGGTCTGATGTTTTTGAGGTTCGTCAGGTTGGCAAAGAGTTATTTCAGAAGAGGGTTGATTTCTGCATGTTTCCAGTCTTCCAGGAAGATGGCGGATTCAATGAAGCAGTTGATGGTGTAGCAGAGTCTGTGGGCGATGGTGGTTCTGGCTTTGTTGAAGATGTAGTTGGGGCTTGGGTCTGAGGGGTTTCTAGACGTAAGAGCTTAACCACTCAGCTGAAAGGCAGGTTGTCTGCAGGGGCGATGACTGTTCCCACATCCTTCCAGGACACCTCTCGGCACTGGGGGGATTGGATGGGAGAGATAGAGAGAGAAGAAAGATATTGTCTGCTGCCTGGTCCAGCTGGGCTCCCGATGCTTGGGGGTACAGGTAATCTCTGTCAGCGTTAGTTGTTGAGTATCCAGAGCTATAAGAAAAAAGACAGGGATGAGTGGTGTGTTGAGGGCCCTCTTGTACAGTATTTATGCAGTCTATTATCTCAGCTAATTACCTGTCACTCAACACTTTCCGTGCACAATCTCTCCACTCAATTGGACTTAAGGAATGCTCAAACATTTCCTTTATTTTCTCTCTGTCTCACACTGCTTAGAGTAATTACTCTTGGTGTAGTTGTTAACACTGAAAACGTATAGCACATGAACATACAACAAAAACTCTTTTAAAAAAGGAATAAACATACACTGATATCTACAGTCAAGTGAAAGCCTGCTTTTTCAGTTTTTAAGGAATCACTAATATCAGTTCTAGACAATACTAAAATTGTTCCTGCAAAATGAGGATTGTTCTCATAATAAGCAATACACATGTAATTAGCAAAGTCACACACATATGAAGGTTGTTCATCTCACAACACTCTCTTTGCATTCTGATGTCCTTTCCGATTTTAGAATGAATCAACAAGGCAGGGTTCAGATGCAGGATAAATGTCAAAGCTTTAAGTGTTTCCATACACTCTCTAAGTTTTTCATCTAAAAAATAATTTAGCTCAACATAGCTTGCTTCCTCCACTTAGCTTATGTAAACAGCTGCAGGCACGTAGAAGCTGAAGAAGTTGTTTTCTCTCTTGTTGCCCAGCAACCAGACAGAAACTTTGCAGGGAATTCCCAGGAGTAGGCTCTCAATGTCAGCTTCAAGAAGACCCTGAACAAAGCCAAGTGCTGACTAATACCTGTAAGGCTTTTTATAGTTTGTGTAGGAATGAGTCATGAGTGATGAGTCATGTTTAGTACATGGCTCTTGAAAACACTGGTGCTGCCTAACAGTCAGAGAAGGCAGCTGTCCAACAACGTGCAGGGGCTCAGGTGTTTCTAATTAACCCCGTAGATGCTCCAAAGCACCTCGTCGAGGTTGAGTAAATAAGCCTTGATAAAATCAAGCAACACTGGGTAAACAAGCTTTGGTAAAAACATGGTGTACATACTTTTCAATCTACAAAGGCAAAAAGCTTTGGCCAAATAACTGTAAACATTACACCTTAACATAACTACCCCAACTGAACATGATCAAGTCAACAACCCGGTGGTAGTTTATTACACACAATACAAGAAGCAGATAAATGAGAGGGAATCACAACCCCGGAGAGGATGGTTTTCATGATCTTTAGGGTGTCATCAGTGGAGACGGTGGTCCAGTTGAACAGGATCGGCTGTGAACTGGAGCCTTTGAGTGCAGTGGTTGCAAGTAAGGTTGGTGGGTCTTGCGTTGCAAAGCTCTTGTAGATATTTAAGATCTTGCAGTGGAAGAAGGTGGCATGGTTGTCGCAGAGGTCATGGAAGGTGGAGATGTCTTTGGTGTCTGTGCTGGGTTTGGTGAACTCTTTGATCACAGTGAAGAGTTCTTTGCTGTTGTGTGCGTTGGCGTTGATGTGTTCTTGTATGGCTATTTTCTTTGTGGTTCTGATGAGGTGGTGTTGTGTGGTGATGGCGGTTTTGAAGACTGCGTGGCCAGCCGGGTTTGCTGCTCCTCTGCCTTCTCTCGAGCTGTCTGTAGGTGTGCTTGGACTTTTGGCAGGTGGGACCAGCTGGCTTTCTTGGAGGCTTGTTTGTCAGAGGGTTTCCTGAGGGGAGCCAGTGTGTTGGCGCAGTCAGAGATACATCGGTGGAGGTTGTATGCTGATGTCTTGGTGTATGTGGTTTCTGGTGGTGGTGTTTGTTGGAGGGCAATGGCGAGATGCTGTTCGGGGGCCTTTTTATAATTGCTGCATGGATAGTGGAGGTGTGCAGTGGGTTTAGTGAAAGAGAAGTTGATGCAGTGGTGGTTGGTCCAGTGTAGTTCGGAGGTGTGGGTGAGCAAGATGTTGTTGCTAGCAGAGAAGACGGGGTCGAGCGTGTGTCCTGCTGAGTGGGTTGGGGATGTGACCAGTTGTTTGAGTCCCATGGTGGTGAGGTTCTCTAGTAGGGATAATGTGTTGTGGTCATTGAGGTTGCCCAGGTGGGAATTGAGGTTGCTGAGGAAGATGTAGTCCGTTGAGGTGAGAGCGTGGTGTGTGATGAAATTAGCTATGGATTCACTGAAGGGTGGACAGGTTCTGGGGGGTCTGTAGACGAGGGTGGCACGGAGGGTGGCGTTCGGGTTGGTCTGGATTTGGAAGTTGAGGTGCTCCATGTGGGGTGAGTGGTCGTCAAAGCTAGTTGTGAGGCTCAGGGTGTTTATTGTGAATGATGGCAATGCCCCCTCCCTGTCGGTGGATGCGGACCTTTTGGATGATTTTGTAGCTGTCGGGAATGGCAGTGGCCATGTCTGGGGCTAAGTTGGGGATCAGTCAGGTTTCCATGAAAAGTGCAATGTCCGGAGAGATGGAGTCGAGCAGATCCCATATCTCCACCACATGTTTGATGAGGGAGTGGTTGTTGAGAAGAATACAGCTAGATGGCCAGGTTCAGTATTAGGGGGAGTGTGGTTGGTTGGTGAGGTGTGCAAAGGCAGTGGAAGGCACAGTTGGAGCAGGTGAATGGCCCTTGTGGGTCCTTAGGTGACACAAGGTGGCAGATGGCGGATAGTCCGGTGTTGAGGGCATGGAGGGTGTTGGCGGCGTGGTGGTGAAAGGTGTGGGGACCAGGGTCTGTGGTGCAGGGTGCAGTCCGGGCGTGGGCAGGTGCAGAGGGGCATGCCTTTGGCATGCCATCAGCGTGCCTGTGGCGCTGCCGCACAGCCACCCCCATTAAGAGGATAGGGAGGTGGGAGGAGCTGGTCAGCTGGGAAGTGGGAGGCGGGAAGTGGCGCTGAGAGGGGGCGGGTCGCAGGGACAGAGCAGCAACAAGAGTGGGAAGGGGAGAGGAATGAAAGAAAAACAACTGAAAAACAATGGAAATATGGAAGGAAAATGCCAGAAAGGCTAGAGCATAGAACACGAGATACAGAGATACAGAGCAAAGAGTAAGAGCAGAGACAGACTCACCACTGGACCACCAGGGATGAGGCGCAGACGGGAGTCTGTGGGTGAAGGAGGGACTCGAACACGAGATCTGAAGGGTGGAGCAGTACAGAGGCGCAGCAACTAGCAGGTGGAGCTGCACGGTGGGGAGATCTGATGCTGACCAAGGGTCAGTGAGGTTGATAAAAAAAGAGTTCAAGAGGGTAGTTGTGAGAATAGATAACAGTTAGAGACATATGACAGGAGGGAACATTTTTAGGGAAACAAAAATACTAAGTGAATGCCATATTTCTGGATCGCGCAGCAAAAATGTCACAACTGCTAAACTGGCTGGTGCAGAATAATGTACTTTGAACTAGGCATGGCAAAAATCATTGTTCTGGCCCTAGTTGAGATGCAGATGGAGATAAATTTAGAAGAGACAAGTGAGAAAGAGAAGGGATATATGAGTGATAGAGGAGTTAAAAGACTGAGAAAGATGGGAGGAGCATGAGCAACATACATATAATTGTTTAAATTGAGACAGAAAAGGGCGAGAACAAAGTAGTAAGTGTGAATGAATAGTGTATTACCAGTCAGAGCCCTTTTCTGCTTCCATCAGGGTCGAATAATCTCTCCACTGAGCAAAACCAGCTTTGTTCCATAGCTACTTTAGTGGCAAAATAATTTATTCTAGCGAATTGGAAGTCAGTAGCTATTCCAACTACGGCTCAGTGGCGTAACAAAGTGTGTAAGGTTAAAAGCCATGCGAATCTGTATGCAAAAAGAGTGTGTCCAAATAAGTGGTTTAAGAAAACTTGGAAGAACTGGAAAAGAGGAGGAAACTGGGAAATCAGTGGGTAGCAGGTTCTTTCAGACAACTGCAAGAAATGCTGGCTTTTTATATCATGTACTAACACCAGCATTATGAATTATAGGAATGTTGATTCTTGTGATTTGTCAACCTCTGATCTGAGATAAAATGTTCTGCTGCACTTTCATAAATAAACATTAGAAAAAGTAAATACAAATGAAAGTGAAAAAGGAGAGAATGAGAAGAGACTGAAAGAGAAAGAAATGTAAGCCAAATAGAGAGGGCTAAAGAAAATAAAGAGGCAAAAGAAGGAAAGAAGAGAATGGATAGCGGTAGAAAGTGGATAAAGAAAGAGTGTGAAAGCAAAAGGGATATGTAATAGAAAAAGGGAGAATATGCGGGCACATGAGGCTATGGTGGGAAGACAACAAAATATCAACAGAGAGATTATTTTTTTTGTTTTTTCAATACTAGATACGTCACTCCCTCTATCTCATTTCACACCATGAGCAGGGAAGTCTCAGTATTGATAGATCAAGGGCCCATCCTTCGACAGATGTACATGTAAAATGCAGCAGTTGAATCTAAAGTAAGTGACAGCAGCAGAGCTGGAAGATATGACATCAGTAGTTGCAGTTGTTATAGCTCTTACAGCAGTTCTCACAGTGTGAAAACAGTGGGACTTTGAGGAAACTGACATCAACATTTAACTTTAGTGAGAATGATGTTAGAACTTGAATTTTCACCCACTCTTCCACCTATACATACCTCTCTGTGAGGTAAGCTCCCACTCCAAAGATCTGTCTGTAACTTACATGTCATTCATTCCTTAACTGAGCATGGTCTGTGAGCAAAGAAAGCTTGTACTAGTTTGCTTTCTGAGTCTATTCTGCGGTGAAAGGAAGATTGTTCTTACTGACTTCTGTGAGAGAAGGAATCTTACTTTGCTACTCCTATAATTTGCCTGATCTGTGAGCAAGCAAACCTTTCACTGCTCTTACCTCATTTGTACCTGTCCTCTGATGGGAAAAGCAAGCACTGCTGCTGCTCTAGCTGTACGTGTCCTCTTAGGGATAGCAGTTTACACTTTTTCTGTACAAGATGTGTCTGATTTATGAAGAAGGGATATTTCTCCTGCATTTGCCCCATCTTATGAAGTAGCAAAGGATATATTGAATGCACTTGCATAACATGTCCTATGAAACAGGAAATGTAATGTAGGTCTGAGTTTAACAAAAGGAAAACAAACACATCACCTTGTGGGACATAATCTCATCCAAACTAGGGAACCCATAACTAGGAAACTGTACAACCAGTACAATTGGATTATTACCAGTGCTAGATATGGAAACCATTGTTGACGCGTACCAATCTAGGAAGGTGAAGGTCCATCATCCTACATAAATGTATGGTAATTCCACTGAAGGTTTGGCTGTTTCCAGGTGTGTGTTGTACTTCTTGTATGTTGATGTCTGTTCACAGAGAGTATACAACAACACTTTAACTTTTCTCATTCCCTTTTTAGTATGTTAGCTGCCTGAATTGTACCTGTCTTGTACGTTTGAGAGCAGTGTAATATTCCTCCTGTGACCTATTTTTGTCTGTTTCTGTTTGTTAGGGAAGGTAGGGCCGCTGATGCTTATATTGTACCCCTGTTGTGAAGTGAAGCTATGTATCAAACATACCACTACACAAAAGACAAAACAATTTGCATTGTCAAAGCTTGCTTTAATGCTCGTTGTGCATAAAAGACTGAACCCTCACAAAAAATGTGAGCGGTGTTTATTTTGGTTTTAAGTGTGAAATGTGCCGTTTTTTT
Source organism: Pleurodeles waltl (assembly GCF_031143425.1). Classification (NCBI taxonomy): domain Eukaryota; kingdom Metazoa; phylum Chordata; class Amphibia; order Caudata; family Salamandridae; genus Pleurodeles; species Pleurodeles waltl. The sequence continues at coordinate 192,784,821 of NC_090443.1, forward strand.
TCCAATGGACTAGAATACTTTGTAAATATATAAACAATAGAGGGCAAGTGGCATAAAGTCATATATAAGTCCTTAGACCAATGTAACTAACTCCACTTTGAATGCTTTCATTTTGAGCCCATAAGGGCAGCATTCCAAGTAAAACTATAAGCCCCAGAATACAACATGCTGTTTGCAGACCAGCCAATAATGGCGAATGGCCTTATATGCAGGGCCATTGCAATTATACCGCCGTGGAAGACCAAATTATGCAACAGGGCTGTCAACATTATGCATCTAGGAAAGGCAAATTATGCTAAATAATGCAGCACAATCCGTAGTCTAATTTCTTTATTTTGTAATTTTGCAACTATTAAGTGTCTAGGGAAAGATGCATTACGTTAGTGCTAGTTTAACACCACAATACAGCAATCCTCAACTAAAAGGTGAGTGGTTACACTGTGAAAAGGTTCTGCTACTGCTCAGAATTTTGTATGGCACTTTTTGTTTAATAAGATTTGATCCTTACTTTTGATCCGTTTGAGCTAGAAACATAATTTATTTTTTGGTGCACACTGCAGCGCCAGAAACAGGGCCGGCTTTAGAGCTGGTGGAACCTGGTGCGACAATCTTTTTTGGTGCCCCCCCCAGCATGACCTCCTTGGATTCCCTTACTATCACTTGGGAGAAGTGCCCCTCATCTCTTCAAAGACCCTCTCTCACATACATTTCATTTTTTTTTAAAGCGCTGGTAAAGGCTGGTATTACTAATCCACTCAGCTATTTATATCAAATACAGATTTGTTTTTGGCTGCAGGCATATTAACCCTCTGTGCTACTGTTATATTCTATATTCGGGTTCTGAGAATGTGTGAGCTTGAGAGAGAATCTGGAGCGTGAAGTGCGAGAAGGAAGGACGGTTGCAGAGGGAGGCGGAGGTCGGGATGCTTCCTCTTCGGAAGAACTAACAGCTTTCTACAATAAACATACGCACGTTAACACAGCGATCTGATTCCTGTTCTTACCTTCAGCCATTGTCACAATGGAGACGAAAGGCTTTCCCACGCGCATTTCAGGAAGCATCCTCACAGATATTATCGGGGGAAAAAAAAACAGACTTTCTGCTGGACTCGGTTGATGTAACCGTGAGTTGCCTATTGTTTCCATTCTCTCCAGCCTCTCTGAGCAATATTTTGTTTTCTTTGTTTGTCCGTCCTTCCATTCCTACTCTTCCGTCTTGAGCGCTGGTTGCGCTCTCGTGCCTCCTGTTGCCAGGACAACCGAGCAGCTTTCTGACGTCAAGGCAATTTTCACATGTGGATTCCAACGCGACGGCCCAGCCTGTTTCCAAGGCAACCTACACTCTGATACCACGTTATTCCAGACTCTACGTCTTCAGCATCCCTCATTTCTAGGACAACTCTGTATTCTTACATGCTGATCGATGGCGGCCTTTGTTATCACGACTCTTAAACTGCGCTTGGCATGCAAAATTGACATGCTAAGCCAGTTTAATTTCAGCGTCGGCTGTTTTTGTTCATCTTGCCTCTTCAACTGCTACTGGCACGCATAATTGACACTCTAAGCCAGTTCAATTAGTGTTATTTCTTTTTCAACTTATACAATACTAACAACCATTATACCACACACCTGTGCCTGGCAATTGGTCATCCTTTGCGTCAGACACGCAATATTTTACTGCGTCATAGCGCTATACCACTGCTGCACATATTTATTTTTATTTTTTTCTCTTTCTTTTTCTCTTTTTTCCCCATCATACATTAGTTACTTTATTTTGATCTCTGAACAATGCAGAATGTTGCTGCTCCTCCCTTTTTCCTCTCCACTCCTGGAGATCCTCCAATCAAATGGAGCAAGTGGAAGAAAGTATTCAAAAGGTACGCTAGAGTTTGTGGTACTTCACTTAGTACCGAAAGGAGGACCACTTTATTACTTCACTGCCTAGGTACGGAAGGTCAAGAGGTTTTTGACCATCTCCCTGACATTCCTGACACTGACTCCATTGCCCTTAACGAGTATGAAATTTGTATTAAAAAATTAGACTTACATTATCTACCAAAAATCAGCACCATCATGGAAAGGTACTATTTCGGTAGAAGGCTACAAGTTGAAGGATAAACAGTTTAGAATTACTTAACCGATTTGAGACGTTTAGCCTCCTCATGCAAGTTTGGCTCTATCTTGGATGAACAAATTTGTGATGAATTCATGCTAAGATGCTAAATTGACAAAGTACGTGATGAGATATGGTTGTTAGATGATCCACATTTAGATGAGGTCATTCTCCTTGCAAAAAGAATTGAAGTTGAGGTCATGAAGAAACAAGAATCCAAGGAGGTGTCTGTAGTGGTGAAAGACAGTAGACCCAATAACTCCCCTCAAGGTTCCGCCGACAAGAAGAGATGTTTTAGATGTGGTAAAGAAGGACATCTTGCCAACGATAAGTCTTGTCTTGCTTCTAAAAGCTACTGCTCGTACTGCAAGAAGAAGGGACATTTCTCTGCGGTATGCAACCAACGAAAGTTTAAAAAGTCAGTCAACTCCATTGATAATCACAGTGATGAGACTCAGGTGGTTGGTGACTTTCAGTGTGGTCAGATTGTTTTACAAATCTCCGACTGCAAAGTTAAGGGTCCTGTGGATTACGTATTGGTAGAAGGGGCAAGGACCTTAATGCTTTTTGACTCTGGTGCCAAAATCACAATAATATCTAATACATTTTTCAGGAACACCTAAAGGGGAAGGTTCAACTATCCAAGCCTGACATCAGACCATGTGCTTATGGCGGAGAACCCATAGAATTACATGGCTACTTCCTAGGTTTACTTGAATATAGTCAGCGCTTCGCTACGAGCAAGGTTTATGTTTCCAAAAAAGGGGATAGCATAATTAGTTGGTGGCATCAAAGAGATTTGGGGGTGATGCTTGACCCCAACAGTTCTCCTCCTATCATCCTTAGGGAACAGCCAAGTGTTAGAGAAGTAAACAACAAAGGAGTAAACCCTGATTTCATTTCTACTCTTCATCGAGACTTCAGAAATCTATTTAGCGATAAGATAGGGTACATGCGAGGTTACTCACACAAGATCAAATTGCTTCCTGGTTCCGTTCCTTTTTGCAGCAAGGTTCGGAGTGTACCTTTTTCCATAAGGGATGATCTTCAAACTGAACTGATGAAGCTAAAGGAACAAGGAATAATCGAAGAAGTGGAGGGCACAGAATGGTTGTCTCCCATTGTTATTGCAAGGAAAACTAACGGACAGATTAGACTTTGTGTGGATCTCCGCAAGCTCAACAAGTGTGTTGTTGTGGATAGGTATCCTCTTCCTAACATTTCTGAGTTTCTGTCTACTGTCTCAGGAGCTAAAGTCTTTTCTACAATTGATCTCACGTCGGCTTATCACCAAGTCGAACTAGATGAATCATGTAGGAACTACACGGCCTTTATTACTCCGTGTGGCACCTTCAGATTTGTACGATTACCTTTTGGTCTGATTTCTGCCGCCTCCGTATTTCAAAGGTTGATGGAGCGTGTGTTGAAAGGATTGTGTGGAGTGTGTGTGTATCAAGATGACATACTAGTATATGGCAAGGATACCAAAGAACATATGACGAGACTCAGAGAGGTGCTAAAACAAATAACAGAATGTGGATTAACTATAAAGGCTGAGAAGTGCAAGTTTGGGGTGGATGCCATTGACTATTTAGGGCATACCATTTCTGGTGGGGGTGTTTCACCCAAGAAAGAACTGGTTGACTCCATTTGGTGTCAGTCATCTCCCACTTCAAAAGAGGAATTAGTGTGATTCCTTGGTATGGCTGAATTTTACAATAAATTTGTCAAGAATGTTGCCATTTCTTGTGTTAACACGAGAAGCTTGTTAAAAAAGGGGGCTGATTATAGTTGGGATGATGAGTGTGAGAGGGAGTTTTGTGCTCTCAAGGAGTCTCTAGCGATGGCGCCCGCTCTCAGGAGTTTTGATCCTAACGCGCATTCTATTTTGACAACCGATGCCAGTAGCAAAGGGTTGGGAGCAGTTCTACAACAAGGTGGTTTAGATCCTGGAAACACCATTGCTTTTATTTCTAGGAGTCTTAGAGGTGTTGAGAACAAATATTCTGTGATTGAGAGGGAAGCACTTGCGGTCTTTTGGGCGATTAAGAAGCTAAAAAGGTTTTTGTGGGGAGGTTATTTTGTCGTGTGGACTGATCACAAGCCTTTATGCCAGGTTTCCTATTCTAAGGGAATTGATTCTGTCTCAAGTAGGATCACTAAGTGGATTGTTGGATTACAGGAGTACGATTTTGTGGTAGAATGTGTTCCTGGCTCTCATAATGTGTCGGCTGATGTTTTATCTAGATTAGTTTCTACAGAAAGTAAGAACTATGAGAATGAGGGTTTGGATCGTGATGATACAGAATGCTTTGATCGAGTGTGTGAAGTGAATTTTGAAATAATCCCGAAGCCAAATGGTGTGAAGAAACCTTAAGAGATGTGTTACAAGAAGTCATCAAGTTGTTACAAGATAATTGGAAAACTAAAAAACAAAGTAGTGGTGGGAGTGCAGAATTTTGGAATGTAAGGAATGAATTGGTATGTGTTGATGGACTGTTGTTGAGAGGTACAAGGTTGGTTCCTCCTTGTAATGTGAGGAGTCAATTATTAAATCAGGCTCATGATAGTCAACTGGGCATCTCAAAAACCAAAGAGAGGTTGCGTTCCTCCTATTGGTGGCCAGGGATGGACATTCAGGCTGAAAGGGTTGTCAGAGATTGTCTACAGTGTGCAGTGAGTGAGAAGGCTTTGAAACCTCGGGTTCAACCCATGATCACTAAGGAAACACCGAAAGGTCCGTGGCAGGATATTGCACTAGATATCTTAGGACCCATTCATAGTGGTGGCATGGCTGAATACGTGATTGTGTTTTGTTTTTTTTGTATAAAGAATTTTTATTGGTTTTAGAGAAAACAAAATGGAAAACATAAATGCAAATACAAACATTGATAACATGGCACCATTAACCTGAATACTTCCATCGTCCTGTCAGTCCCCAAGGGCTCAATAAACATCGTATGTACATACTCAAAAAAATTGACATCAGTAGCCCTCAGTATTGCAATAATCAATAAAAATTGGCTGAATGATAAAGTAACTGAAGCACAGTTCCCTGAACACATGATGTTGTGACTCTGAACAGTCCCCTTCCCCCCCTTACCGCAGGCCCTGTCCAGGAGTGAGGTGTTTTTTGGTGAGTTCAACTATCGCAAACAGGCTAGCTAATCAGTGTGTTCTCCCATTTCCCCCACGCTCTGTTGTGTTTGTTAGGGCATCCTCTTGCTTCATAGACTAGTTTTTCGCATTGTGCACACCAGTCTACACCCCGCCTCCACTTGGCGATGGCCGGGGCTCTCTCAGATTTCCACTCTGTCATAATGTCTCTTTTTGCCACAAGGCACACCACTCCAAGAAAGGTCCGGTCTGCTCTATTCAACCCTGTCTCCCCGGTGGCCCCCAACAGGATCGATACAGGGGACATCTCCACTACTGTTTGTAAGACCTCTGAGATCTCCTCTACAATTATTCTCCAGTAGTGCTCTATAGTTGGGTAGGACCAGACCATGTGAAAGAAGTCAGCTTCTGGGTGTGAGCATCAGGGACAATCTACTGATGGTCGGAGACCGGCCTGGAAGAGCCTTTTGTGGGTAAGGTATGCTATATGCAGATAAAGGGTTTGCAGTAGTTGGAATCGAGATGTTATGGCCGCTGACCGGGGGGCCATTAATACTTCCCTCCAGTTTGTATCCTCTGTGGGGCCAATCCACCCTTCCCATCTTTGACGGAGTCCCTCGAAGGGGGTGGATGTATTAGCGAGGATGGAGCGATATATTTGGGAGATTCCCCCCTTGCCCAGGTTTCCCATCAGAACCTTCGCTTCCAGAGGGCTGTGTTCAGGAATATTGTCCTCTGGTCATATGTGTACTAGCAGAGCGTGTCTGAGTTGTAGGTACTTTTGGAATTGGGTACTGTTCAATAAATAAATTCCTTGGAGCTCCTCAAAGGATCGCATATGTGACCCGCCCCAGATGTCCCCAAGGGTGGATATCTCGATGTTATCCCATTTCCGGAAGCCTTCCAGTGCGGAGACCTCACCCAGCCACTTCCCCTGCCAAAGAGGGGTCTGTTGAGTGACGCGGTTCCACCAACCCTTTATCCTCTGGGCCACCCGCCACCCCAACAGAATCACTCTGACCACCTCTGGGATATTTTGTGGGATCGAGCCCCCATATAGTGCATTAAAAATTCAGTTATAACCCATTACTTGGAGTTCTAATCTGTATGTTGGGTCTGTCCATCCTCCAGCCAGCCAATTGTTAACCACTAGTAAGTGCATAGCCAAATAGTAAAAGTAGATGTTAGACATCCCTAGCCCCCCGTCATGGACATCCCTCTGGCATGTGGCGAAGGATATCTTGGGCCGGGAGCCGTGCCACAAAAATTGTCGCGCTGTTGCCTCCAGATCTTTGAACCATTTCCGGGGGACCGGGAGTGGGAAGTTCTGTAATTGGTAAAGAAATCTGGAGAGTATCATCATTTTATATAGTGCTATTCTGCCCAATAGGTTGAGAGGTAAATTCCGCCAGCGTGTGAGATCTTTCTTGGTGCTCTTAATAAGTGGGGCAACATTTAGTTCCCATGCAAGTTCAGGTAACATAGCTATATGGACACCTAAGTATTTAAAACTGTTTTGACGGATTGGGATGTTTCGTTGCCAGTCGACACAGTCTCTGGAGGGGTGCAAAGGGACCAGTAGGGATTTGCTCGGATTCAAAGTCAGACCAGAGGTCTGAGAGAACAGGTCTAGAAGTTGCAAGATTCGGGGGCCACTTGTGGCCGGGTTAGAAAGGTATATGAGGACGTCGTCGCGTACAAGGCTACCCGGTCTTCTGGGCCCGCGGGCCACGACCAGCCCTCTAACAGGGGGTTCTCCCTCAACAGCTTCGCCAGTGGTTCAATCGCAAGAGAAAATAGCAACGGGGACAGTGGGCATCCCTGCCGAGTACCACGATGAATAGGGAATGGTTTGGATGCTACCCCATTCACTTGAATACGTGCGGCTGGGTTGGAGTAGAGAAGCCTGACAAGGCCACAGAATTTGGGTCCGATTCCATTATGTCTAAGGACTTGTTCCAGGTAGGACCAGTCCACAGTATCAAAGGCCTTTTCAAAGTCGAGTAGGAGAAGGGCCAAAGGGGACCGAGTCAGAATGCTGCGGTGCGCCAGTGCGACGTTCAACCGTCTGATGCAGTGTCTGGTGCTACGTAACGGCATAAATCCACACTGGTCTGGGTGTACCAGCGAGGGGAGCGCTTACTTCAACCTGGTCGCGAGTGTTCAGGAGTGAGATGGGTCTATACGCCGAGTGGTTACGCGACAGCGGTTGGGTCTTCGGGATTACTACTATTGTAGCTTGATCGATCCCAGCAGAGAAACAGCCGGTCTTCTCAGCTTCGTCATACATGCTAAGCAGTTGGGGGCCCAGAATATCTCCACACCTGTTGTAAAGTTCCGACGGGAAGCCGTCTGGGCCGGGCGTTTTGCCCGAGGACAGGCTGGATATTGCTGCTGTGATCTCGGCCAGCGTTAAGGGTTCATCTAGGTTTTCACTGGTCGCTGGTGATATCTTAGGAAGGACAATGTCGTTAAAGAGGGGGGACTCCATCTCAGCCGGAGGTCGCGGGCGTTCCTCGTATAATTGTGCATAGTAGGAGGCAAAACTCTGAGCAATTTCGGTAGGAGTCTTCGCGAGTGAGCCCGTTTTGTCTGTAACCTCGGGGATAACTCTGCCGGCTAGTGGGCGCGAGGCTAACCAATGTAAGAGTTTGCCGTTCTTGTCTCCCCAGCCGTACACGTGGGCTGCCGATGCTCTCCAGGCATGTTTTGCAGAATCTAGTACTAGTTGTTTTATTTCCTCCCTAACCCTGACGCAGAGGTGGAGGAGGTCTCCAATCGCTCAAGGTCTAATGCCTTGGCTTCGAGATCTGCCACCTTTGAGTTGCGTGCATGTACTCGGGCACGCACACAGTGTTTAGCGTAGCCTCTAAGTGTGGCCTTACACGCCGCCCATATCTTGCCCGGGGACTTCACGGACCCTAAGTTCTGCTCAAAATATTGGGTAAGATGGTCCCTTATCTCGAGGGTATAGTCATTGTCTTGCAGGTACCACGCATTCATACGCCACGTTGGGCGCTGGGTCGGGTCGACGTCATCAACCGGATACGTACTGGGGAATGGTCTGAGACACCGCGAGGTAATATCTCTGCGCCAGTGACCCTAGAAATATCCAGCGTGGGCATAAACACGAGGTCGATCCTGGCCTGTGAGTGGTGGGCAGCTGAGGTGTGTGTGTATTGTCTCGACCTAGGGTGCCAGGTCCCCCACACTTCGCAGAGGCCCAGACCCGTGGCTCATCTGTTCAAGGTTGACTCCCTCCCAGAGCAAGTGGTGGATATAGATCCAGACACATCGAGTTTTGGGTCCAGGACAGAATTGAAGTCCCCCCCAATTAGTGTGAGTCCCTGGGGGAGGCCCGTCAGCACCTGTCGGAGTGCAAGTAAAAAGGTGTCAAAGCCGGCTGGTGGTGCATAGGCACACACAAGATTAAACGACAATCCCTGCAGCGTGCCGGTCACCGTTACAAACCTATCCTGTGGTTCTGAATGTGTGGTGGTAACCACTATGGGTAGTGAACGGTGTAATAGAATAGCTACTTCCCTAGAGCCTGTTGCGAATCCTGCATGGAAAACCCTGTCAAAGCCCCGTGCCAACAAGTGGCATTTAGTGGCGAGTAGGTGGATCTCTTGTAGGAGGACCACCGAAGGGGCATATCTGCGCAAGGTGCTGAATACCGCGGATCTCTTAATTTTGTCCAAGAGACTGTTCACATTCCATTTAAGAATCTGTGTCAGAGAGGGAATTGTGTGCATAGTGGCCATGTGTTGAAGTGTTGTGAGCCCATTCGGGGACCCGAGGACGAATGTTCTAGGTGAAGAGGATCGTTATGACAGGTGCAGGTGCAACTAAGGAAACTTACCAAAACAACGTTACTAAACCCTAATGAAACCTTTGTACCCTTCAACCGCCACCACCCCATACTTCTACCCTGGAAGCATCTGTCTCTTAAAAACCCAACCGGGGTGTCACAGTCATAAGGACTGCCACTAAATGGAGTGTTGGACCCCTCCTTCGTAACGGATCATTTGCAATCAACTAATGAACTCCTGCCCTAAGGGGGAATTGGAACATGTTGTGTTATGTCAATGTGTATGTGGTCCTGTTCCACCTGAACAGCTCAGTATCCATTGTAGTCATTGTGGTCCGGCCCCTGGCTTGCCGGAGCCCAGTATATTTAAAGCCACATTAACCAAGTGTTGGGGACTGGCTCAGACGATCGACTTCCGCATCTCCCTTTAGTGCCCGGGCTACCGAGGAGTCCTTACCCCCCTCAGTCGCCGGGGAGTTCAGGTCGGGCTGAGCACCCCCCTCCGCTGGTGCACCAAAGTTCCTTTGCCTCCCGCACCTGGACCTCGTGCGCTTCCGACCTCTTCGCGTGTCCATTAGGGGGTCAGTTCCCCCCCCCCCCCAGGGGGCCCCCGGAGGAGGAGCCGGCGTGACCCTTTTGGGCCTCAATACTTTCCTCTGTGAGCCATTCCCACTCCTCCTCAGGTGATTAAAAAAAGTGTGTTTTGCCGGCCAGGATGACCTTTAGGCATGCGGGAAAGAGGAGCATGTAGGAGAGTTGCATCGCTCTTAACTTTTGCTTTACCTGTTCGTACGAACGACGCCTGGCCTGGACCTCTCGGGTGTAGTCTGGAAAGATCAAAATTCTTTGGTTATCCCAGAGGAGGTTGGGGGAGCGCCTGGCTTCTCTGACGATGGCGTCTCGGTCTTTCAAATTGAAAAAGCGTGCGATCATGGGTCTCCGAGGCCCGCCCGGCGGAGGCCGCGGGGCCAGGGCTCTGTGTGCACGTTCAATCGCAAACCATGGTGAGAGAGTGTTTTCTGGCATCCAGGACTTAATCCAACTTTCCAAAAACTCAGGGGCTTTGCTGTCTTCTGCGCCCTCCGGAATGCCAACGAAACGTAGGTTGTTGCGCCGGGAGTGATTTTCGGCATCCTCGGCCCGGCGGTGTAGCTCGCCAGTTCGAGTTTGTAGTTGGGCCACCTTGGTTCTGAGGTCAGTCAAGTCGTCTTCTGTTTGGGAGACACGGCTCTCCATCTCTGTGATTCGGCCCATTGCATTTCTAAGATCTTGTCTCATGAGGCCCATGTCTTCCCTCACCTCTCCAATTTTGGTTTCCACTGCCCGCTGTGATGTTTGGATTGCCTGAAGGATAGCATTGACCCCGTCCGGGGAAGGGTCGTTGGACGAAGTGTCGCCACCATTCCGAGGAGCCGCTGGTGTAGTGAATTGATCAATCCTCTGCTGGGAGGGCTGCGTTTGCCTTGAGGCTCTGTCTTTTCCCATCTTTCTTTTGGGGCAGGCGAGGGCAGTTGGCGTGTTGTTCGTCCGTGTGGACCAGGGTTGGTCACCTCGCGGGCCTTTCCCCTACCCCCACAAGGCAACTCCAGGTCCAATAGATCCCAGTGCGTGAGCAACCAAAGATGCCGGTGCGCGGATCAATAGTCAGGGGGCGGGGTATCAAGTTCTTCGACTAATTCACGATACCGGAGGCAGAGAGGTTCTCCACCCCCCAGTCACAGCGAGCTTCCCGGCCCGTTCAGCGGTGGGGGACACCCCTCCCGTCGGGTCCACAAAACCGGGAAATGTTTTTTAATTGGATGTCTGGGGCCACTTACCGCGTGTACCCAGTGCTGCTCTGACCCAGCGGTTGCCAGTCGTTGGTCGTCTACGGTGTTCCGGTGCCTTGGCGCGCTTTCGCAGACTCAGGTGTGGCGGGCACCACAGCCTCCAGAATTGGTTTCCCTTCTTCCTTTCACTTGCAGAGACAAAGCTGTCCACGTGCATCCAGGCCGTGCGGCGGGGATCCGGGGCCCCCAGTGGTTCCTCCAGCCCAATGATGTCGCCTCTGATCGCTGCTGGGAGGGTCTCGTCCGACCGCCGCCCAACACAACGGCGGGCCGGCCAGACCACCCAAGTCCCTCTGGTCGATTCTCTTTGTGGGTGCCCAGGCCTGGTTTCTGCCACCGGACGCTCCTCGCTCAAATTCCCGCTGGGGGGGGGGGCGCAGATCCCACAGCCCCTGCATCCCCTCCCCGACCTCCACAAAAGTCAAGTTCTGACCCCCGAGGGCCCGAGGTGTCTCCGCGGCCTCCGCTCCAGCCTCGGGCCCAAGGGGGAGCGTCCAGGTCCCGGGGGGAGGCCAGTCTCCAAGAGGATTGGATGTGCGCGGGCCGGCCGGCCCCGCAGTCCTCCCGTCCCGGCCACAGTCAATGGGAGCGCGCCGGGTGCCGCCCAAGCCCCCGGCCGCTCCGGTGCAGTGCGCGCGCTCAGTGTTGAGCGCCGGCAGTCTCCGCTCACCCTTGCGGAGATGCTCCGGCCGGGAGCCGATGCTTCAGCCCCAGGCGCTGGACGGCCCACTCCAAGCGCCGCGCGCACAGCGCGCCAGGTCTGTTTTCGGGGTCGTGCGTCCCCCGGGCGTCCCCGCTTTCGGCCCACCAGGGGCTGCCGTCACCAGGGCACGCTCGGCATTCCACGGAGCAGGGGAACAGAACCCAGGAAGGCAGAATGTTCGAGCGGATGACGGAGGGGTCCAGAGCACTCTCAGAGTGCGACCGCCATCTTGACGCCCGTAGCCACGCCTCTCCGTGATTGTGGTTATTGATATGTTTTCAAGGTGGCCTGAGGTAAGTTTTACTGGAAGTATCGAAACTAACAAAGTGATTACATTTTTCAAGAAGTTAATAATTCAAGAAGGCATACCCATTACCATTCTCACTGATAATGGGGTACAGTTGGTTTCTGGGGAAATGAATGATTTTTTGCATGGGTGTGGTATCAAACACAAACTCTGTGCCCTGTACCATCCTGAGTGTAATGGTATGATGGAATGATTTAAGCGCGTCCTCAAAGAAACCATCTCCTTTGCTAAAGACAACCAATTGAACTGGAAGGAGGAAGTATTAAAAAAGGTCTATGGGGGTTATTCTAACTTTGGAGGAGTGTTAATCCGTCCCAAAAGTGACGGTAAAGTGACGGATATACCACCAGCCGTATTACGAGTTCCATAGGATATAATGGACTCGTAATACGGCTGGTGGTAAATCCGTCACTTTTCCGTCACTTTTGGGACGGATTAACACCTCCTCCAAAGTTAGAATAACCCCCTATATCTATAGACATACCCCTCACACGTCTACGGGGGAGACACCTTTTGCCCTATTTCGAGCTAGGCGTGGAAACTCTGAATTGGAACCTAGTTGGGTTAATGGCCTACTTGATGGTAGAGGTAGGGTGGTGGTGAATGATAATTGGATGTCCAAGGAGTGTGCGAAGAGGGTGAAAAGTAAAATTAATTTCGATAGGACCCATGCTGTGAAGAAAACTGTAATTAATGTTGATGATTGGGTTCTTATCAAGAATCCGCTGATGAAAAAGAAACTCTCTGGTCCCATGAAGGTTGTGAAACTATTTACCAATGCTGTGAAAACAGATGATAATAGAATTTGGAATTTGAATAGAATTGTCAAATTTAGAGGAGATCCCAATTCCTTGTGTAAAGTTGTATTCCATAGAAAGGCCGTTGGAGATTCCACACAGAACTCAGACTCAAGTAGTCGGAAGGATACCACTGAAGAGTTGTCAAGCAGGTCAGATGTGAGGAGATCGAACAGATCCGTCAAACCTCCTTCACATCTCAAAGACTATGACATGTTGTAAAGAACCTGTTTTCCAAAGTACTATAGTTTGTTATAATGAGTTTGTATTTCAAATGTTTATGTTTTTCCCTGTTGTTTCGTGTTAAGGAAGGGAGAAGTGTTATATTCTATATTCGGGTTCTGAGAATGTGTGAGTGTGAGAGAGAATCTGGAGCGTGAAGTGCGAGAAGGAAGGACGGTTGCAGAGGGAGGCGGAGGTTGGGATGCTTCCTCTTCGGAAGAACTAACAGCTTTCTACAATAAACATACGCACGTTAACCCAGTGATCTGATTCCTGTTCTTACCTTCAGCCATTGTCACAGCTACTTTATGGCGAATCAAAACTGCCACTAGACAAAACTCCAATCTCTCTCTCTCTAGCAGGAACATTAATCACAAGTGTTATCTTGACATTTTTATTGCTGCCGGATAACTGGATGCAAATGGACCTCTGTTGCAGGTGCTTTTAAATCGTAAGTTATTGCTCAACACAGCCCCCCCCTCCAGGTCAGCGCCCAGTGCGGCCACACCGGTCGCGCCGCCCTAAAGCCAGCTCCGCCCAGAAATGCATGAGTCCAGTGGCCCTGAAAATGACAGTATCAACAGTCAGACGTCTTGGGCCATATAATAATGGCTCAGTGCTAAACCAAGTAGCGGCTTTTTTTGCACGTGAAGTGTCTTAAGTCCCAAGATATGTCAGAATTTCTCTGAGGTAATGCATGAATGTTGAACAGAACACGTCAGAAACAGTGACAACGATTGGTTCTCTCTGCTTCCAACTTGTGCCTGAGGTTTGTGCATTAAGTTATGTGTTTGAACTTTAGACACCCCAAGTGCAACAAGCATGTTCAATGCAACAGGTCTCGCATTTGTTCGAGTTAGAGCTATTAGCGTTGTAAAGCAAAAAAAAAACACAACACGATGTAAAATGCAGCGCGATCGAGCTGCGTGGAAAATAAACAGATAAAGTAGTCCGAACTCCAGGCTGAAAACATCGAGCCTTGTATTTTTTTTGTACTTTACTGGTGCTGTGTAGGTGGGCTAAACACCGGAAAAGGCATGACGTATGCATGCCTGTCACAAATGAAAGCAAGCGGATTTTAAAAGGCAAGACCACGAACCAATGCAAGTGACTTTCGTGGCATGGGCCTGGTTTCAAGCCCAAAGAGAGATTACAGAATGGACGTACCACTTTGTGCTTGCCCATAAAAACAAGCTTTGGGCTCTGAGTGGAGCTATTATGATGCGATCCATGAAATGTAAAATAAAACTTAGTTCCAAACAATTAGCCTTTTTTGAAGCAACGGAGTATTAAACCACCCAGTGCTTGAGTGGGCAAAGACAGCCCTTTAATGTCAGATGCTAGAATCTCACTGCTAATGGGCTGAGATTAACACTCTTTAGATCAACGAATGAGCAGCAATACAAGCTAATTCCCCGAACAACTGGGCAGCAGCAGCAAGTGTCTGAAGAGAGAAACAAAAAAGAAAAACAATACACCTGCCAAACTGCCAACTAAAACAAAAATTGCACAGTGTGAGGAGGGAGGGCGCACCTTGGAGGAGGTGGGTCGTCATGCTGAGCAGTACCTACGAGACATTATCACCTCATCCCCCCAAAACCCCACCTCCAAAAATAAAACGCTTGCTGAGCATGGTGCTGATGTTCTTGGGTGTTTTCTCACCCCTTAACGGATGTAGGCAGTTCAAAGCCTCCGAATATGAGCAGAAAATATCCTGTTTACAGTGTTTTTTTGCTCTTTCAGCTCCTTTTTTCCTGTCACCATGCGATATCTGCTCCTAACCGGGAGACTGTCTGAAGGGAGCCAATATAGTGTGTCTCATGGTGGCACCAGGTGAGTTGGCAAGCTTGCATCCCTTTCTGAGCCCATTCTCTGCCTAGAGGTTAGTGTGGCCTAGGTGGAGCACCTGAAATAGCATCTGCTTTCCTTGAATATGTGCAGCACATGCTACTGGTGCTGCCTTGCGAGGGCCGCCAGTGGTGGAGGGAGTTGGGGTAAATATAGAGGCAATATATTATTGTAATGAAAACAGTCTATATCTCTTTTCTGAATGAAGCAATTGTTCTTTTTATTCCTAAAGCTGCTGGATGATAAAGAATTTGTGTCGTGGCAATCAGATTCAGATGACCCTTCAAAGACAACGTCTCAGGCACGCCCCACTGTCATACGCTGGGGAATGGGTGGGAAGGAGGTGTTTATATCAGGATCTTTTAACAACTGGAACACCAAGATCCCTCTTATCAAAAGGTACAGTATACAATTTTGACATAATGATTAATGTTTTTTTGTAAATCTACTCCTGTCTTTACAGCAGTAACAGTGCTGTTGCATTTCATGCCCTTTAGAGAGAAATACCTCAGAGTGTGAAGTCAGCGCAACAATATCTTAAGGGTAGCCCCACTGACATTACAAACCCCTGATCTGTGATGATGTCATGAAAATGACATCACAGAACCATGGGCCCATAGACTTGCCAATGCACAACAACTTTACTGATTTTTGTTATGATAATATGTTGTCCAACGCTGGGTACTATTGCGCATGAGCAGGATGCTAACACAGGGCAGTCTGTTTTTGCTGTCTTGCCTCAGAGTAAGGCTTGCGCATTTCCTTTCTCATTTCTTGGCCTTTAAGTTTGCACCCAATTGCAAGCATTGGGTTGTTTGACATCACCAAGGCACCTGAGGTCAGATATCAATCCTGGGTGTTACAGTACATTCCCCCTCACAAAACTAGACAATGAACACATCGTCAAAAACACTTTAGCCAAATGATGATCAATGATTCAGTGATGCACAGTTCTTTCTGACTGCATATGCCCAGTAGTATTCAAAGTCAATAGCTTGTTGTGAAGTCAGTTGGGTGGAACAAGACCAAAACAGCCCACATAACAATGGTATTGGGAAATTTGAAAAGTTCCTGGCTGGGGACAATTTCTTAAATTGGAATTTCCTTTAGGAAATTCTGACTACTGACAGGTGTGTCAGTAATGCTGCACTCCACCAGTATGCCCTTCTCAGGGTGATGGTCGCAGGGTGGGTTGTGGGGTCTAAGCAGGTCATGCACTGTCATGCACTTTGGCAGACTCTTGAACATAAGAACGTTTCTTGTGAATTTCATGGCCGTGTTTTGCCATTATCAAAATTTGTTTGGTGACAACCACATTCCAGGAGCCATACTTGAATGGTGTGTCAATCTTCCTTCCTGGATAACAGCCTTGGCCCTACATGTGATTGCCAATCTTGTATTGAATACTAATCTAGGTTCTGCTTTGACTGACATTCTTACCAGGGCAGACTACATTTTAGTGCCAAGTGCTTTGGACAATTCATGTAACTAGCACAGAGCAGGTTTGATATCTAGGCTTGCGAGCACGCTTTTTCTTCTATGGCAGGATTCGAAAACCCCGCACCCAAGGTCGATGGGATCTTTGGACCCAGTGAAGAGTGTGGTAAACCAAATACATTAAATCAAATCTCAATCAAAACAGCAACTTTAAACACCATAACCAATTTTGCCATGGAAACAAAACTCCAATCAATGGAAAGTTTCAAAGCATTATTACAACCACAAAGCCAAACTCATGCAAATAGTGTGCAAAACTAAGTTAGAAAGATAAATGAAAATCATAGGCTGACCAAATCTGTGAAATATGTTTAATCTACTCAGCATCAATACCATTAAACATTCCAGCAAAATTACACAAACAATTTTGAATTTGTGCGACGGAAACATTAAATCATTAGATGGTGACATTGGTCAATAATCAAATTCAAAGTTCAGTATATCAATTTTGTGAGGATGGTTACCAAGGCACAAGATTTTAATTTAAGGTTTTTCAAAAACAAATAACACATTCAATTTGAGAGTGTGGTTTTAAAAATCAACTTATCAATATTAGTAGGATGGTTATTCCCTACAACTATCGTAAATTAGGACAAGTGTGTGCGGGAACGCACTGACATATGGGGACAAACGTAAGAAGAGAAGAAGGAAAAAATAATTTGGAAAAATAATCTGTCTCGGGTTAGATTAAACTGACTACTAAAAAGAAAAAGAAAACAGGTGTCAGCATGCTAAACTAATTAAAATAAGGCAAGGGAAAAAATAGCATTGCAATTTTATACCTCTTCCGGAAACAGCAATCAAATTAGAGACCAAAGCAGAACATGTCAGATCCAGCAGAGTATATCAGGAAACACCACCAGGAAATGCAGAACACGGGCTGCACATCAGGAACGGACTTGGGATAAATTAACAATTACATTCAAAGGGGCATGAATAATACAATGGTAAGGAGGGAACCCAACAAGAGGATGTAACAGCACTGGGGACCAAAAGAAGACTGATTAAAAGCTTCTGCCTAACTAGAAATGTCCAATGTAATTTGATTGGTCCAATGTGTAGAACCATATGTTGTAGAAGCATAAATGTCCAATTAAATTTTAAACACCCACTAGGTTTGCCACATCTTCAGATCTTCTCAGGCAGATGCAAAGTCATCTCCCCTTCCGTGCGACACCAGTAGCAACTAGCAACTCAATACATTTAGTTAATACAATCCAAAATCTTTCCATGGCTCACAACAGTTTTCTCCTTTCACATGGCAAGAAATATTTTAAACATTAGTACTGCTTTACTTTCCAGTCCTCAAGTTCTAATCAACAATTTAAGGTTACTGCAAAATCAGTTTACACACAATACCATAGAACTTTTTATTAAACATGCGAAACAGCCTAATGAAACAATTCAGGTTAAAGATAAAGAAATGATTCAACTTTTCATTATTGCTGTGAATATGAAGCTTCGGGCTGAGTTATGCCAACACAAGAAATACAGTGCATTAATATAATCATTGTTAAAAGCACGCAAAATAAAAAACCACTCATGAATATATCTCATTAATATTATATCATAAACTATGTAAATCATTTTCAGTATTAATTGCAATTTTTGTTGACACATCACATTAAGTATGACTGAGACGTGCATTTATTTTTCTGCACACGTGTAACTTTAAAACAGTGATATTCAAAATACGTCCTGGGGGTCGCATGTGGCCCTCCTGACCTTTAGAAGCAGGCCCATGCTCAACAGCAGCACTGTGCTGCTGTTTACTCGACCCAGCACTAATACTAAAAATGTTAAATAAACAGGCAATTATTTATTTAAAGGCTAATTGAAGTTGAAGAAAGGAAGCAACTAGGGTGTGCTGCACCTCCTAATTTAAAAACACCTTCATTAATAGACATCTTGCAGCAAAAGTATAAAAGTATGATAAAGTCTGTTTGGAAATTCAAAAGTGCATTTCATTACATGAAGAACTGTTTCACCTTAGTAGATAATATCAGTTATATGATTATAACAGTGCATTAAGAAGTATTTTTTTAGTTAATGTTTTCAAGCATAAATTTAGAAACTTTCATTCATACCCCTATCATGACAAGGTGAATTGTGATCTAAGAGGCAAGTCGGTTGTTATTTTAACTCTTTTGGAGGCCTGGGTTTCTATTTTACATGAACAACATTATAGTTTACTAAATCAGAGACAGAAGGTTTTGTACAGCGCACATCCTGAAGTCATGAATTTCAAGGTCCTCATATGTGATAATGAAGAAAAAGGGAAAAAGGGAGGTAAAGTGAAATATAACTATTGCCTAGGATCACACAATTTGGTTAAGTGGAGAAGCTGGGATTTATACCCAAGTTTCTTGTTTCACATTGTGCAATTCAGTCACTAGGGGCCTCACTTGGTAGGAAATGGTGCAGCGTGGTGATGTAAGCAATACTGCTGCTCCGAGCTGCAGCATTTCCAAAACGCAGGGATGCACCGTATTTACAAGAATACAGTGCATCCCCGTGTTTTCCCCTGCACTGGCACTAAATCTGCGGCCTAGCACCAATGCAGCCACCCTTGCACAATGGATGCCTGTGTTGCGGAGGTAATTGTTTATGTGCAGGAAAGGACACCTTCCTGCACATAAACAATCATTAACGGTGATTTGTTCCTTCTATATGTGCAGCAGACAAAGAAAGAGCAAAAAACAAGGAGAAATAAAAGTGGTGGCATTCGTTTTTGGTGCTGCCTCGGGTTTGCGATTTCTTGAAAAATTGAGGCAGCATCAAAAAGCAATGGGTGTTGTGTGGGTACTCCCACATCAACACCCATTGATCGCCCCTTTGCGGCAGAAAACTGCCCATATTTACAAGGCCTCATTAAGCCACATAATGGCTTAATGCCACCTTGTAGATATGGAGCAGGACACAGAGCCACCAAAGCGTTACTAAAAGTGGCGCTCCAGTGGCACAAACGCCTCCTAAATGAGGCCCTAGATGCATATGCTTCACTTCTCCAATATCTACCTTACTGCCACCGTCCCCCACCTCCAGCCCGCCACCCTGCTGCCATCAATGCGGCACTCCGTCACATCACAAACAATACTGTGTGGCTCCTTGGAAAATGTTTGCAAGTACCCATGCTTTAAACTAATAACTCATATTAATCAGAATAATTATTTTCTAATTACAATAGGTCATTCTAATGATTAATTATTTTCAAACATTGTTATAAATCAGGTTAGCATTTAACCCCTTCGCTGCCAGGCATTTTCCCCCCTCAGGTGCCAGGCCTTTTTTTGGCTATTTGGAGCAGTTTGCGCTTAGTCCCGCATAACTTTTTGTCCACATAAGCTACCCACACCAAATTTGCCTCCTTTCTTTCCAACATCCTAGGGATTCTAGAGGTACCCAGAGTTTGTGGGTTCCCCTGAAGGAGACCAAGAAATTAGCCAAAATACAGCAAACATTTCGTTTTTTTCAAAAGAATGGAAAAAAAAGGCTGCAGAAGAAGTCTTGTGTTTTTTTCCCCTGAAAATAGCATCAACAAAGGGTTTACAGTGCTAAAATCACCAGCTTCCCAGCTTTCAGAAACAGGCAGACTTGAATCAGTAAAACACATTTTTTCACACAAGTTTGGCATTTTACTGGGACATACCCCATTTTTACTATTTCTTGTGCTTCTAGCCTCCTTCCAGTTAGTGACAGAAATGGGTGTGAAATCAATGGTGGATCCCGGAAAGCTAAACATTTCTGAAAAGTAGACACAATTCTGAATTCAGCAAGGGGTCATTTGTGTAAATCCTACAAGGCATTCCTACAGACAGTAACAGCTGAAATGACATAATATTGAAATTGAGCTGATTTCTCCACGTTTTACTCTGTACTTTTTTCCTGCGATGTCGGATTTGTGAAAGCAATATACCGTTACATCTGCTGGACTCTTCTGGTTGCGGGGATATATAGGGCTTGTAGGTTTATCAAGAACCCTAGAAACCCAGAGCCAATAAATGAGCTTCACCTTGCAGTGGTTTTCATTCTATACCGGGTATACAGCAATTCATTTGGTGAAATATAAAGACTGAAAAATAAGTATCAAGAAAACCTTTGTATTTCCAAAATGGGCACAAGATGAGGTGTTGAGAAGCAGTGGTTATTTGCACATCTCTGAATTCTGGGGTCCCCATACTAGCATGTGAATTACAGGGCATTTCTCAGACGTCTTTTTTACACACTGTCTTACATTTGGAAGGAAAAAATGTAGAGGAAGACAAGGGGCAATAACACTTGTTCTGCTATTCTGTGTTTCCCCAAGTCTCCTGATAAAAATGGTACCTCACTTGCATGGGTAGGCCTAACACCCACGACAGGAAACGCAACATGGCACATCACATTTTCACAAAGAAAACAGAGCTGTTTTTTGCAAAGTGCCTAACTGTGGATTTTGGCCTCTAGCTCAGCCGGCACCTAGGGAAGTCTACAAAACCTGTGCATTTGTGAAAACTAGATACCTAGGGGAATCAAGGATGTGGTGACATGTGGGGGTCTCACCAGGTTCTTTTACCCAGAATCCTTTGCAAACCTCAAAATGTGGCCAAACAAACACCTTTTCCGCACATTTCGGTGACAGAAAGTTCTGAAATCTGAGAGGAGCCACAAATTTCCTTCCACCCAGAATTCCCCAAGTCTCCCGATAAAAATGGTCCCTCACTTCTGTGGTTGGGCCTAGTGCCCGCAACAAAAAGTGCCCCATAACACAACGTAGACACATCACATTTTCTCAAAGAAAACAGAGCTGTTTTTTGCAAAGTGCCTAGCTGTGGATTTGGGCCTCTAGCTCAGCATTCACCTAGGGAAACCTACCAAACCTGTGCATTTTTTAAAACTAGATACCTGGGGGAATCCAGGATGTGGTGACTTATGGGGCTCTCACCAGGTTCTGTTACCCAGAATCCTTTGCAAACCTCAGAAGTTGGCTAAAAACACTTTTTCCTCACATTTCGGTGACAGAAAGTTCTGAAATCTGAGAGGAGCCACACATTTACTTCCACCCAGCGATCCCCCAAGTCTCCTGAAAAAAAAATGGTACCTCACCTGTGTGGGTAGGCCTAGTGCTGGTGAAAGGAAATGCCCCAAAACACTATGTGGACAAATCAAAATGATCAAATACAAAACTACCTGTTTTGGCAGGGGGGGGGGTGGAGGGGCACCTGCGTTTTTTGTCCTGGGCTCAGCAGCCATATAGGGAAACCTACCAAACCCAAACATTTCTGAAAACTAGACACTTGAGGGAGTCCAGGGAGGTGTGACTTGCGTGGATCCCTCAGTATTTTCTTACGCACAATCTTCAGCAAACCTCACATTTAGCTAAAAAATGACAATCTTTCCCACATTTCTGTGTGGAATCACTGCAACAGGACAAATCTCCTACCACCTAACATTCCCCTCAGTCTCCCGGTACAAATGATACCTCACTTGTGTAGGTGAGCCAAGTGCCTGTGACAGGGAAGAGGGAAAAACATGTTAAAATTGAGGGTTCTAAAAGGGCAGTTTGAAAAAAAAAAACATTTTCAGGCTGAAAAGTGGCGCAGAATTTTTATCAGTATAGATGAGACGATGGTGGGTGGTAGGAATTTTGTGGATTCCGGAAGGTTCCATCACAAAAATGTGGGAAAAATGTGTGATTTTCAGCAAAGTTGGAAGTTTTCAGGGCTCTGTGGTTAAGAAAATGGTGCGGTGCATGTGAAGCACACCACCCTGGACTCACCCAAATGTATAGTTTTCAGATGTGTCTAGGTCTTGTGGATTTTTCTATATGGCAGCGTCCCAAAGTCCAAAGAGTGCAGCCCTCACCATTCCAAGGGGGACAATGTTGAGAGTTAGAAGAGCTCTCATTGCCCAAACGTAAAACTAAAATACAAAATAATTGAATGTCCTCTTGCTTGCTGTGGTATAAGATATTTTAGTGTGTGGGGAAGAGCTGAAAGACTGTTACCCTCTTCAGTTGGGGTGGGGGCATCACCATGCCCATACTGGTTGGTAGCCACCACTCCACTATTTTTTTTTAATTCCCTTGCATCTAGTAGGTTTTCTGTCCCCACCTGCAGGGAGTGAATCGGGGGTAATTGCCCCATCTGCCCACCGGTGAGCAGAACAACTTTGGCCCCATTTATTTGGGGTGGGGGTATGGTCATACACCCACCCTCTTTCTTTGAAAAAAAAATCTTTGTTGGTCTCTGGTGGTCTTTCTGCCCCCCTTGGGGGCAGATGGGCCTTCCACAAATAGGCCGATCTGCCCCCAAGGGGTGCAGATATGGCAAACTGTAATGTGCCCCTATAGGGAGTGACCCTTGCCCACGGAGCTGCCCCCCAAACAAAACACACACATACACACCAATCCCTGGTGCCTAAGTGGTTTCTGCCCCCCATAGGGGCAGATCGGCCTATTAGAAATAGGCAAATCTGCCCCCAAGGGGGCAGAAATGGCCTAAAATAAATTAGTCCCCCAGGAGAGCGACCCTTGCCTAGGGGGTCGCGTCCCATCTGTAAAGAAAATGTTAAAAATAAAAATCCCTGGTGTCTTTGCCCCCAAGAGCCTAATACAAATAGGCCGATAGGCCCCCAAGAGGGGCAGAAATGGCTTAAACTAAAATTGCCCCCAAGGGGAGCGACCCTTGCCTAAGGGGTCGGTTCCCCACCTGTAAAACAATTTTTTTAAAAATCCCTAGTGCCTAGTGGTTTCTGTGCCCCTTGGGGCCAGATCGGCCTAATTAAAATAGGTCTATCTGCCCCCAGGGGGGGCAGAAATGGCCTAAAATACATTTGCTCCCCCACCCGGGAGCAACCTTTGCCTAAAGGGTCGCTCCCCCTGCGTGAAATTGATCTTAAAAAAAACTCCCTGGTGTCTAGTTGTTTCTGCCCCCCTCGGGGGCTGATTGGTCTAATAAAAATAGGCCGATCTGCCCCCAAGAGGGGCAGAAATGGCCTAAATATAATTTGCCCCCTAGGGGAGCGACCCTTGCCTAAGGGGTCGCTCCCCACCTCTGAAAAAAAAAAGAAAGAAAGAAAACAAAAAAAAATATCCTTGGTGCCTAGAGGTTTCTGCCCCCCCATATTTCTAATTGCAATAGGCCGATATACCCCTGGGGGGGCAGAAAGGCCTGGAAAATAATTGCCCCCCTTGCCCAAGGGGTCGCTCCGCTTATGCCAATTTCCTTTTTGAAAATTATCCCTGGTGTCTAGTGGGCATTTCTGCAGCCGGATCGCTTCACGATCCGGCTGCTGAAATGCTCTAAGAGACATTAAAGGGAAGAAAATTCCTTTCCTTCCCTTTGAAGTCTCTCAGGCCCCCATCACATGATTGGAAGAGTAATGCTTTAGCATTTCTCTTCCGATGTGTGTGCAGTGGGGCCAAGGGGGGATTTGGCGGGCGGGGTAGAAGGGGAAGCGATTCCCCTTCCATCCCTGCCCTAGGGGCGCTGAGGTGAGGCTCATGGGGGGAACGAGACGGTCCAAGGACGAAATGGTTACTTCCTTGGCGCCTCAGCAACGCAGCCAAGGACGTAACCGTTATGACCTTGTCTGCGAAGGGGTTAATAAACTCAGCTAGGTACAACATCTGCCATGGTAAACACGATGCTCAACATGGGTAGGCACAAAGTCCACCATATTGCAAACGTGCACACTTTACATTACACGTTAATTCATCTCTGTTAGGCCTTTAAATGCAAATAAAGAGTTGCCTACTGCTGACTTCTGTGCCACTAATGTATAACCAAAAATGCCACTCTAACAATCCCTCCTCTGACAGCAATTTATACTGTCACCGAAGGACACTCAGTTACGAGACAACTCAAAGCCTGGTTGTTTGATAACGTAATGGCCTTGGTCTACTGTAATTCTCAAATCTCTTCAGGTTCTTATAATAACTGCACCTCATTTTCTCCATTTCAATTTCTTCCCTCTCTGTTTATTCTTAGCTCTTTGTTTCTTCCAAAAAATATATGCTCCGTAAAGTCCAAGTGCAACAATAATGCACACAGTCATAATCAAAGGTTTCAGGAGCATTCTCACAAGTCCCTTTCCTAAATCTCTAAACCAAGATCCAACGTTCGAAAAACTTCTACCTATAGATTCCCAGACATTTGTCTCTTTCAGATCTTTCAAGTCATGTGTCAGGTTTATCATATTCAGTATGAATCTTCTTATCTCCTTACTGTTATCAGGGATGTACGTGCTACATTGTTGCGCCTTATTTTGCCAATAGGATGTCTAACGCAAGACAGTTTTGCAAAACCATTTATCTCATAACAACCATTTCCGTATCCACTAACATGCATAATCAGTTGACATCTTATTGACAATAGTTGACAACTTTCTTATCTTGATGTCATTTAGAATCACAGCCACAGATGGAATCACTGCACCAAAAATGTTGTCTGTCATCTCTGCTGCTTTAGCTCCTTTCTTTCTCCTGGAATTAGATTTTCCTTTCCACACTGGATTGTCAAAATTTTCCACATTGTAGACTTTCAGAAAAGTTACCCCTAAATTGCATGTACCATACCAACCTTTCTGCAGTTTACAAAAGGCATTCCTTTCACAAATTAAATAAAAACCTGGTATGGCTGGGACTTGTCCGTTTAGCATCTACATTTACCAGTTCCTACAAACTTATTATGAGTCTTTGACTGCGGCCTAATAGCTTCTCTACATTTTGCCAATCTAAGGCCAAGCATCCTTTTTTATCAGCGCCTGGAAGATGTGTAGCATCTTTTGCCCATTCCTGTAAAACTATTCCCTTTTCTATTTTTATTTTTATTGGTTTTCTTCTGTCATCTACTTGATTTATGAAACCCTTTTCTACTTGTGTAAGAATGCATGTCAGGTTATTCTTGTGAGCATAAGCAGTGCCAAAAGTTAATGTTGATTCAAAGAAACTACCCTCTATGTCAATGTTCTTTACCTCAGCAATGTTACTCAAATGCTGATTAATAGGCAGAAAGGAAAATACAATATTGTAGTTAGAATAGAAATATTGAATATACTCTTGATCATACAAACATGTTAATAACAAACTACAGCTAATACCAGAAGTCAAAGGCAGACTATGGTATGTAATTCCTTCCTGTACAGATGAAGGAATGCGTACACACATAACAATCACACACATCCATAGTTTCAATGTATTCATACAGTACTCTGTGGTATGCATTAGAAGACAAATCTCCCTTTGAGTTGTCAAGATGAAGCAATCTTTCATTCCCATACAATTGATCTTGTTTTGTATGTGTTTCTCCATACACTGGTGTAACTGTGCTCTCTAAATTATCTTTCACTGACACACTCAATCCAGCAATTACTAATATACTTACAATAACATACACTAGTGCTAAAGCAATACACAAAAATTTACTCTGTTTACCTTGATCTGGATTCATGACTTATCTAAAGGCAAATCATAAATCCGAAATTCAAAATCAAAAAGAAAATAAAAAAATCTAAATCAAAAATGTAAAGCGGCTTTTAAAAGTGTTTTTTCATTAACGTGAAAAAAGCAAACTCAAAATCAAAACTATACTCCAAAGTCTATTTGCACTTATTTACAACAGTTATTGATCTTCTAGAAAGTTCATCAAGTTTCACTAATAAAAGCTTCTCAATGATTTAAAAAAAAAATGTCCATCATAAATTACCATTTGGTAATCATGGATTAGCACTTCCAGCATATAGGCCCTCATTACAACCCTGGTGGTAAATGCCGCTTTCTGCCGTGCAGAAGACCGCCAACATACCGTTGCGGCAGTGGAATTCCGCTAAAGGTATTACGACTCACAGCTCGGAATCTGCCACAATACAGACACCCACACAAGTCTGCCACACCAAAGGTCAGTGATAAACTGGCGATACCAAAACCTACACCGTTACGCCAACAGGAATATGCCCACACTATCACGACCCACGAATCAACCTGGCGGTCTTTCAACCGCGGTATTCCATTGGCAGTACACACCACTGCGCTCAAAATACACACACATTTACAAAACACAACCACATTGGACAAATCAAAATACACACACCTGATACACACCATACCCACACACCCAATCCAATATAAAACACACACCCACATCACCCACAAACCCTTACAACCAAAATTCAGAAAGAAGGCCAGAGAGAGAGACTACCTAACACAACACCAGCATCCACAGATTCACAACACCATCACTCATAAAACGCCCACGCACCTCAAACAACACACCAATCCATCCCCTCACACATCACAACAGACACCACCTCACACATCACCCACACCACATCATGGCACCTCAAAGACACCCCAGGTTCTCTGAGGAGGTGCTCACGGTCATGGTGGAGGAAATCGTCCGGGTAGAGCCACAGCTATTCGGATCACAGGTGCAGCAGACATTCATTGCAAGGAAGATGGAGCTATGGCGGAGAATTGTCGACAGGGTTAACGCAGTGGGACAGCATCCAAGAACACAGGATGATATCAGGAAGAGGTGGAACGACCTATGGGGGAAGGTACGTTCCGTGGTATCCAGACACCAGATTGCTGTACAGAGCACTGGCGGTGGACCCCCACCTCCTCCCACACAACTAACAACATGGGAGGAGCAAGTCTTGGCGATCATGCATCCTGAGGGCCTCGCAGGAGTAGCAGGAGGACTGGACTCTGGTAAGGCAAATCTTTACTACTTTATCCCCCCCATCCCACCTGCTTGCCATCACATACTCCCACCCTCACCCGCACACCCATCACCCCAACTACCCACAGATACCCCACTAACACAACCCACACATCCCAAAATCAAGCCCTGCAAGTAACACCAATGCATGGACACCCATCACCAAAGCATGTCCAGTAGAGAGACTCACTCATGCGCCAAAATCACCAATCACACAAGGGCCATAATAATGCAAGCACAGGAGTAGAGGGTAACTCACCCATTGCACAAGATGGCACACACAGATACAATAACTATGCATTTACACCCCAACAGGACCCCTACCCAACGTCACTGGACAGGAGGTGCCAAACATATCCAGTCCCCCCCTCCCAGAAGAGGCCCACGGTGACGACAGCAGCTCTGCACGCCTGGATCAAGATGACCAACCCCGGCCCATCAGGGACCTCGGGACAGTCGGTTCCCCTGACACAGTCACAAGCCACCACTGAACCTCCCCCCTCAGGAAACACCACCACAGCACACCCAGCGGGCCCATCCCTCTGTCCCCAGGACACGTCAATCAGCAGTGTGTCCACCACTACAGGGAACCCAGGCAACCCCACTAACACAGGACGATCAGGGACCTGGGGGCAGTGGCAGTGGGCACACGGTTCAAGGGACAGAGGCACAGGATAACACGGAAGCTGGGAGGACTGCTATGCGACAGGAGGAGGACAGGCCCAGGGAACCCACTCTCCACGAGGCACTCGCCAACATCATGGGAGCTTACCACCATTCCCAGGAGACCATGGACATGGTACTGGGCAAGTTTCAGGAGACCCAGTGGCTGCAGAAGGAACACTACCTGGGGATCAGGGAGGACTTGAAGTCCATCATCACCGCCTTGGTTACCATTGCAGGGGTGCTGGCAGACCTTCTGAACACCAGGACGGATACAGTGGCACACCAACGGGCCCCTGACTCTAGCCTGGATGATGAACAGCCCTCTACCTCCGCCGGCGTTAGTGGACAGGAGGCACCGCCACAGGAACAACAGGCCACCAGCACCCCACCCCCTGCAGATGGAAAACCACCCTGCAAACGGTCCCTGAGATCCAGGAACAAGACATAGAACTTTGCCAAGACCCCCGCCAGGAAATAAGACCCCCCTGAATGTCACCCTTCTGTCCCACTTTGTCACCCTGTCCACCTTAAACTGCCATTGCTCCACTTCCTATGCCCCATTTGACAATGCACCTGTGAAGCAAATAGACTGAACTCTGCCATGGATATTCCTCCACCATCACCCCAGCCCATTCCACACACCCCTCCACTTATTTGCACAGAAATAAACACACTTGAATCACAAAACAATCTGGAGTCTGTCTGTGCTTTCACTAATGTGTAATTGCAAAACTTCTGGAATATAGCAATGTCAATGTACTTGTTCACATACCAATATAACACAGCTGTAGGCCAGCAGTAAACATAGCAGAGGGCACAAAGTGGGACCCAGATCGGTGAAATGGAAAGGCAAAGTAACAAGTCAAGGTCCATACACTGAGTGAAAATAACAGACTTATGCTAGCTTCAACAATAGTGTGAGATGTGGGAAACAGTTATATCTTCTTACCTGTGTCTCACTGGAAGTATTGCCTGATGATGTTGTTTCGGTTGTCGACATCTTCTTTTTCTGCCTCCTCTTCTTCACTGTCCACAGGCTCCACAGCTGCCAAAAGACCACTATCTGGCCCATCCTCCTGCAGAAAAGGCACCTGGTGTCGCAAAGCCAGGTTGTGCAGCATACAGCAGGCGACGATTATCTGGCGCACCTTCTTCGGTGAATAGTTTACGGAGCCACCTGTAAGATGGAGGCACTGGAATCTGGCCTTCAGGAGGCCGAAGATGCGTTCTATAATCCTCCTAGTACGCCCATGTGCCTCATTGTAGCATTCCTCTGTCCTTGTCCTAGGATTCCTCACTGGGGTCAGTAGCCATGACAGGTTGGGGTAACCAGAGTCACCTGCAAATGTTGAGAGACAACTGTTAGACAGACACTAACCCAGGGAAACCTACCAACCCCATACCCAGACACCTATGTCAACTGTGTTGGGACCTTGGCCTCACCTATTAGCCACACACCGTGCCTCAGGAGTTGCCCCATCACATAAGGGATGCTGCTATTCGTCAAAATGTAAGCGTCATGCACAGAGCCAGAATACTTGGCATTCACATGGGAGATGTACTGGTCTGCAAAACACACCGTCTGCACATTCAGCGAATGGTAGCTTTTCCGGTTTCTGTACACCTGTTCATTCCTGCGGGGGGGACAAATGCCACATGTGTTCCATCAATGGCACCAATCATTTTGGGGATATGTCCCAGGGCATAGAAGTCACCTTTCACTGTGGGAAAATCCTCCACTTGTGGGAAAACGATGTAGCTGCGCATGTGTTTCAGCAGGGCAGATAAGACTCTGGACAACACGTTAGAGAACATTGACTGGGAAATCCCTGATGCCATGGCCACTGTTGTTTGAAAAGACCAACTGGCCAGGAAATGGAGTACAGACAGAACCTGCACTAGAGGGGGGATTCCTGTAGGATGGCGGACAGCTGAAATCAGGTCCGGCTCCAACTGGGCACACAGTTCCATGATTGTTGCACGATCAAGTCTGTATGTGATAATGATGTGTCACTCTTCCATTGTCGACAGGTCCACCAGGGGTCTGTACACCGGAGGATGCTGCCATCTTATCACCTGCCCCAGCAGACGTGCCCTATGGAGGAGAACAGCGAGCAGAGGGTCATCCAACACTGAGGTATCACAATGTGTTATTTGCTGAAACGTTGGAAAATAGCAATGTGCCGGTATCCGTCTGTATTCCCGGCCTAGAGAGGTGTGACGCAGTTTTTATTCATCCCATGTGGCCCCCTGAAATGGCGGCTGCCTGACCTGTAAGGTAGGACAAGGGGAAATGAGGTAACTGCGCTGGCGTTGTACACCGTCGAAGTGGGCGGTTGAAGACCGCGGCGCAATTAAGCATTGGTTAACATTGGGCCCTATAGGTCCCAGGAGCCAATGACGATGTACACCGGAGGTGACGGTACGCACCGCCGCGGACGTGACTGCCATTTTCTTACTGTTCCCTCACTTGATACCTGACCTTCAACAGGAGAGGACCTGCACTGTAAGTGCTGCTGTGACCTGTGTCTGGAAGTGATGATGGCTAATGTGTCTGTGGAAAGGGCCCCTGCCTTCACTTTGGAGGAGTTGGAGAAACTGGTGGATGGTGTCCTCCCCCAGTACACGCAACTGTACGTTCCTCCAGACAAACAGGTGAGTACACTGTGAGCATGGTGGATGGCACCGGAGTGTATGGAGTGTCTTGGATGGAAGAGGGTTGGAGGGGGACAGGCCAGCATGTCTGGATTGTGTGTGTATGTATGGCAGGGCCGGTGTGGGAGGTGTTTGACAATGCGTGAGATGAAATGTACCGGCTAGAAACATCAATTTTTACTTCACTTTTCCTATAGGTCAGTGCCCACCAGAAGAAAGGTATTTGACGTGCCATCGCCAAGGACGTCCGGATCCTGGGGGTCTACCATAGACAGAGCACCCACTGCCTTAAAAGATGGGAGGACCTGTGCCACTGGAGCAAGAAGACAGCGGAGGCCAAGCTGGGTATGGCCTCCCAACGTGGAAGGGGTGCCCGTCGCAACATGACCCCCCTGATGTACCGGATCCTGGCGGTGGCCTATCCAGAGTTGGATGGATGCTTGAGGGCATCACAGCAGCCACAAGGGGGTGAGTACACTCTCATTCAGCTGACTCTGCACGCATTACGAGGTGTCTGCGTGGGGGAGGTGGGCTGTGGGTTCCCCTAGGACAGGGTGAACGTGGTAGGCAAGGTCCCTTGTTAGGCAGGCTCTGTGGCACCCCAACCCCACTACTGGTAATGGCCATCTACACCTAGTCAGGCTCCTGTGACCTCCAGGTGTGCAGCAATTGGGCTTAGGCCTTGTCCCCCATGGGCATGTGAATTTGCTAGGAACTGTTAGTGCATGGCTTAGTGCAGAGGGCTGCTCCCTGTGTGTTGTGTCCGGCAACGGTAGTGGTGTTGCATGCACTGAACATGTGTTTCTTCTGTCTTCCCCCCCTTTTTGTTTTGTCTCCCTGTTCTTGTGTGCAATAGCATTATCTGGCGGAGTAGCAGTGGCGCCAGAGCAGGAGGGAGCTGCAACCCACGTAGCCCTGGAGGGTGAAGCAACGGAGTCTGAAGCCACCAGTGGGACGGAGGGCGAGGGGAGCTCCACGACGGGGACAGGAGCATACACCAGCAACAGCGACTCCTTCTCTGATGGGAGCTCCATTGTGGTGGCGGGCACCTCTGTACCCACCGCACCAACAGGTACAGCCGCCACCCCCACTACCAGCACCGCCCTCCCAGCAGCCCCTCAGCGTGTGTCCCGTGCCCACTCACTCAGGAGGGTGGGCATCTCCTTCGCCCCAGGCACCCCTGCTGCTCTCAGTGAGGAGGCTATTGACCTCCTGAGATCCCTCACTCTTGGGCAGTCAACCATTTTGAATGCCATCCAGGGTGTTGAGAGACATTTGCAACAAACAAATGTATACCTGGAGGGCATTCATTCTGGGAAGGCAGCCCAACAGAGAGCATTTCAGGCTCTGGCCTCAGCATTGATGGCAGCCATTGTCCCTGTGTCCAGCCTCCCCACTCCAACTTCCTCCACCCAGACCCAATCCCCTGTTCCTCAGCCTATCCCAAGCACACCATCAGACCAGCATGCACACTCATCAACACACACAAGTGGACATGGCAAACATAAGCACCACACATCCCACAAGCACTCACACAAGTACCATCCCCATGCAGACACAGCAACATCCAGTGCTTCCACTGTGTCCCCCTCCTCCACGTCTTCCTCCTCCCTCCCTGTCTCATCTCCAATCACACCTGCATGCACTACATCCTCAGCCACTACCTCCATCACCAGCACACCCATCACCACACACCGCTCATGTGCAATCACCACCCCCACTACCATGCACACATCCCCTGTGTCCTCTCCCAGTGTGTCTGTGAGCCCTCCTCCCAAAGTACACAAACGCAGGCACACACCCACCCAACAGCCATCCACCTCAGAACATCCTCCAGCCCATGCACCTTCACTCTAATTCAGCAAACGTACACCTCCTGCAACCACTACCTCTTCCTCCACTCCCAAACCCCCTGCATCTTCCCGTCCCAGTGTGTCTAAAAATCTTTTCCTGGCAAACTTTGACCTCTTCCCTTCACCTCCCCCTAGGGCCAGGGTTTCCAGGTCCCATCCCGGCACCTCAGCCACCAAATCCCCAGGCACAGTGGTGCCAGCAACTGCGGGTCATCGAGTGCGCCACCCATCAGGGCTGCCGGTGTGCCTTCTTGCGAGGTCAAGGATATTCCGCCACCTGCCAAGGTGAAAAAGGTGCCCTCATCCCGGAGGGAGAAGCCGCACCTACCAGCCATCAAGGGCTGCGCCAAAACAAAAGGGGACAGTGGCAAGACACCTGCGGCACCATCAAAGGTGGGGAAGGGACAAAAGCAGAAGAGCAGGTCAGGACACGGCACGGTGGCACCGACTGAGGGACTAGTGTCACCCCTTCTGTCCACGACTACACCAACCTGTACGGCGGCGAACACCGCAACCTGCCCCGCCACCACCACCGCCACCTGCACCGCCACTAGCACCGCAACCTGCCCCGCCACCTGCACCGCCACTAGCACCGCCACCTGCACCGCCACCAGCACCGCCACCTGCACAACCACCTGCACTGCCACCGGCACGTCTGCAGCCTCAGCAACAGTCCCCAGCAACTTCCCCAGTGGGCAGCCGTCCAAGGCTGCAGGAGACGTCCTGCTGTGTCCATCAACAGGTGCTGACACATGCACCACCGCCAGCACCACCACCACAGACACTGCCGCAAGCCCCGCCACCAGCCCTGCGACATGCTCGGACAGTGGCACCACCGCTGACATGGCTACCATCCCCAGTGGTCAGCCATCCGAGGCTGGAGGAGACTTCCTGGACCCTGTCCAGCTTCCATGAGGCATGACTTTCATCACTGTTTGCACCTGCAGGTGGAAGGGGAAGGCGCAGCAGTGTGGGGTATGTCTCTGCCTCCATGGCGTATCAGGCTACCTGTTCCTAGGCAATCTCGTGGCGCACACACAGGTGAGGGAATGGGACTGGCCACGCTGCATGTGGAGCACTCTGGGCACAAGGCCCCCTCCAGAACCAGTGGAGAATCACATCCACTACCTCAGTCCTTGGCAGGATGAAGCACTCTGGGCACAAGGCCCCCTCCAGAACCAGTGGAGAATCACATCCACTACCTCAGTCCTTGGCAGGATGAAGTACTCTGGGCACAATACCCCCTCCAGAACCAGTGGAGAATGTTATCCACTTGAGAGACTGTGGCTTTGCACTCCCCAGGATAAAGCAGTGGGCAAACCACCCACTGGAAAGACTTGAGAGACTGTGGCTTTGCACTCCCCAGGATAGAGCAGTGGGCAAACCACCCACTAGAAAGACTTGAGAGACTGTGGCTTTGCACTCCCCAGGATAGAGCAGTGGGCAAACCACCCACTGGAAAGACTTGAGAGACTGTGGCTTTGCAATCCGCAGGATAGAGCAGTGGGCACACCGCCCCCTGGAAACACTTGAGAGACTGAGGCTTTGCACTCCCCAGGATAGAGCAGTGGGCAAACCACCCACTGGAAAGACTTGAGAGACTGTGGCTTGCACTCCCCAGGATACAGCAGTGGGCAAACCACCCACTGGAAAGACTTGAGAGACTGTGGCTTTGCACTCCCCAGGATACAGCAATGGGCATGGAGCCCCCTCATGCAGCAGGTGTGTCGTCCGTTTATCCGGCTGAGGTGCCCCCCTCCTCTTCCCCCTGAGGTGCCTGTTTCATTTCCATCTGATGCCCCTGCAGTGTTCTCTCCGTTTTGAGTCAGGTATCTTGTGTGGGCTTCACCCATGCATTTTGGAACCACTGGTCCACGGACAATGTTTGGTACACTATCCGGACTTGTGTAGTTGGTGTACATATTTGTATATACTGAATTTTGAACTTTCACTATCAGATTTTTCATGATTATAATCGTTACAATCATTTAATTTTGTCCTTGCTTTCTTCCAGGGGTGGGGGGGTGTATATGTAATGTTGCTGTGTGTATGGTGTTGTGGGTGAGGGTGGGGTATTGCATGTTGCTTGTGTGTGTCACTTTCTTTCCCTCCCCCCTCCCCTGTGTTGTAGGTGCAGTACTCACTGTGGTCGTCGACGGCATCTGTCCTGCTCCTGATAGAGCAGGAGGAAGACAAGCATGGGCAGGAAGTGTAGTTGGGGCTCCATGGCGTCCTGGTTCCTCGTTGGGTGTCGAGAGGTGAGTGGTTTCCCTTCTGTGTATTGTTTACGCCGTGTGTTTGATAGTGTTGGTTCCGCCCCAGAAAAGGTGGCAGATAGGCCTGTTTTTATACGGTGGGCGGTACTTTGTACTCCGCCTGTCTGTTGGCTGTTACCTCTGCGGTGTTTGTTTCTACCGCCGTGGCGGTCGGAGTGTTAAAGTGGCTGTCTATGTTGGCGGTTTCCGCCATGGTCGTGATTCCATTTTATTTTTCCGCCGGACTGTTTGCGGTATTACCGCTGCTTTACACCGACCGCCAGGGCTGTAATGAGGCCCATAGTGGGTTTTTTTTATCAGTTGGCAAAGTTATTTCAAAATTTAGCTTGAATGCAATTTCAAATTCCAAAATGTTAAGCTGAATCGGCACAGTCAAAACAAAAGGTAGCAAATTTGTTCACCCATTCATTTGCAACAAAGTAAGTCCATTCAGATGCTGACTACCTGTGTCTTGGCACTCTTTTTCTCTCTGATCTTCTTGTTGCACTGTTTTCACCATCACTTTGATCAGATTCTCCAGCTGCTTCAGCTATTTCAGTGCTTCGGCACATCATGCAATTGGTTCTAGACTTTTTGATGGCCACCGGTCTCCTCTTACAGGTTGCGTTTCATGAGCTACAGGTACTGCAACATTTCCTGAGCTAGCAGGAGTTGACTGACTTTGACTTAGCTCTCCTGCACCTCCAACAGTCTTTGATGCTCTCAGACTCTCACCAGTTTGTGCAGGCTCTGCAGCAGCCACTCATCGAGCCCTCACAGTGTGGCTAACCTGTACCCCTTCACTCACTAATTCTGACCCCAGAGGAATAGGCACTGTATCTTAAAGAGGACATCGAACTTTGTGCATATGGCTCGCATGAACCCAGTTCGGAAGACCAGCACAATTCACAGCTGTCATGCTCACTAGGATAACTTGGTAAGGCCCTTTCCACTGTGACTCCAAGCAAGTCTTTATCATGTATTTTTTGACTAGCAAAAAGTCACCAGACTTCAAGTCATGACACTGATCCTGTGTCGTTTGAACCGTTGCTTCTTCCACCTGATGAGACAAAGAGTGAACCACATCAGCTAGACCTTTGCAATAATCTAGCACTGAGTCATCTGTAATGTTCACAAGTGCATTTGCAGTCATGGCTGGCAGTCTAATGGCATGTCCCATGAGAATCTCATGTGGTGACAATCCTGTTTTCCTGTCAGGAGTGCTACGCATGCTCATCCGAACAAGTGGCAATGCATCAGGCCATTTCATTGTTGTAGAATCACACACCTTTGCCGATCAAGATTTTAAAGTTCCATTCATGTGCTTAACCAAACCAGGTGCCTCTGGTCTGTATCTGCAGTGCGATGTTTGCTCAATTTGTAATGCCACACACAACAATTTTATAATTCCACTATTAAAATAAGATCCTCGGTCTGATACCAAAGAAGTAAGGAATCCGAACCGTGGGATCAACTCACTCAGCAACAGCTTTACAACAGTGAGGCTATCATATCATTACGATCACCAACACATACTTTAGTCCATTGCATGCAGGCATCTCAATGAGATCCATCTGCATTCTGTAAATGGTCCACCCTAATCTACCTATGTGACTCAAAATAACCACAGTGCGTTTCCCTACATTCATCTGCTGGCATGTTACACATTTGCGACACAGTGCTTCTGCAACAAGTCTGAACCTGGGGTTGTACCAAGTCTGTTTAAATGTCCTAATCATTACCTCCCTGCCAAGATGTACCTGCCCATGATAGTACCTCATCATTGACGGCAGCAAACTATTTGTCAGTACTGCTTTTCCTTAATTTGAAACCCAAACTTTTACCTCATCTCTCTGAACACAACCTGCTCTACTCAATCCTCTGCGTTCTTCTTCAGCAAATTGCATGAACAGCTCTCAGAGTTCCTTCATTACCTCTCAAGAGGGAGCCATCAACAAATATGACTTAGTGATTTTCATCTAATGGGGTATCTTGAATAACAGGTCTTGGTTTGGTGCATAGTTCAGTCATATCGAGACAGTCATGTTCCACTTGATTTTCATTGTTTACATTTTCTCTAACCACTGGTAAAAGTGTTGCCAGGTTCAAAACAGTACAACGTTTAGGCCCTCGTTACAACCTCAGTGGTCTTTTCAAAAGATTGTGTTACTGTCCGCTGGCCCAGTGGAAAAGTCATATCAACATTGCTGCCGGCTCGTAATAGGAGCCGGCGGAAATGCTGATGTGCAGCGGGTGCAGTAGCACCCGTCTCGCATTTCACTGCCTGAATTTCGGGCAGTGAAATGCGCAATAGGGCTATGCCTCAAGTCCCCCTTACCGCCAGCCTTTCCATGGCGGTGTTTACCGCCGTGGCCAGGCTGGCGGTCGGGGACTCATAATCCCCAGTGCAGCAGTGCTTGCACCGCTGCCCTGGGGAATATGACCGCCAGGTGAAAACCTGGCGGTACAGTGGAGGGGCCGCACCCCTGCCCTGGGGATTGGGCCGACGGTATGGCCGTGGCTATAGCACCACGGTCATAATAGCTGGCGGAACACTGCCAGCGTGTTGGCGGTGCCGGCCGCCGGGGTCATAATGAGGCCCTTAATGTTTACATTGGGAGATCCTAAAATCAGGGGCTCATAACGTGTCAAACATGCATTGGTCAGATACTCGGTTTTAGTTCTGGTCAAAAGAACCTCCACAGAGTGGGAACACAGATGGTTAAAGGATGACCCATGACAATGCCTTCGCACTGTCCAAAGCTGACACCAGTCACAAGACAGATTTTAAACAGCCGAGCAAAGCAGCAGCTACATGATCAAGTGTAGTAGAAAAATAAGCCACTAGTCTGTTGACCTCTCCATCTAACTGCGTCAAAACTAAACATGTACAACCGATACGTTCATGAGAAAACAATGAAAAACCAATTCCTCACTGCAGACAATAAATTAACCAAGTGTCTCCATACACTTGTGCATCACTCTGGAGTCTTAGATCACGACAGACCCATAAACAACAACAACCACATGGACAATTTTGAGGACAAAGTGCCACAATCACTTTGAGTATGATGACTCCACAAACACCTCACAACATCATACTTTACTGCAATTTTAGCAAAAGCACCGCAAGTGCAAAGTCCCACTCATACGAATACTGAACATTTGCAACACAATGCTGGAATTTCATCAACCCCATCAAACTCTAGAACAACTCCAGAACAACTCTATTCATGGTTCTCCCCTCCTCATGGGACAAAACCATGAGTCTGCTGACTAGAACTGCAAATGCACTTTCTCCTCCATGTTAGGATTTGAAAACGCTCACATCTGAGGTCGATGGGATCTTTGGACCCATTGAATAGTGTGGAAAACCAAATACACTCAATCACATCACAACAACAACTGTAAACACCATAACCAATTTGCCCATGGAAAGAAAACTCCAATCAAAGGAAAGTTTCAAAGCTTCATCACAACCACAAACCCAAAATCATGTAAATAGTGCATAAAACTAAGTTATAAAGATAAATTAAAACCATTGGCTGACCAAATCTGCGAAACAAGTTTAATCTACTCTACATCAATACCATTAAACTTTCTAGCAAAATTATACTAACAAGCAATGATAGAATTTGTGCGACAGAAAAGACTTTAAATCATTAGATGGTGACATCGGTCAATAATCAAATTCAAAGTTCAATATATCATTTTTATGAGGATGGTGATCCAGACTCAACGTTTCTATTTAAGGGGATGGTTTTAAAAATCAACTTGTCAATATTAGGAGGATAGTTATTACCTACTACTACTGCAAATTAGGACAAGCATGTGTGGGAATGGATTGTTACATGCGGACAAAAGTAAAAAGAAAAGAAGACAAAATTAGTTGGGAAAAATCATCTATCTTGGGTAAATTAAACCAACTACTAAAAATAAAAATAAAACAGGTGTCAGCATGCTAAACTAATTAAAACTAGGCAAGTGAAAAAATAACATTGTAATTGTATACCTCTCCCGGAATTAGCAATCAGATTAGAGACCACAGCAGAACATGTCAGATCCAGCAGAGTACATCAGGAAACATCATCAGGAAATGCATTCCACGGGCTGCATATCAGGAGCGGGCAT
This sequence comes from Pleurodeles waltl, assembly GCF_031143425.1. NCBI lineage: Eukaryota > Metazoa > Chordata > Amphibia > Caudata > Salamandridae > Pleurodeles > Pleurodeles waltl. The sequence goes on from NC_090443.1 coordinate 192,823,325, forward strand.
GGGACAAATTAACAATTACATTCAAAGGGCCATTAATAATACAAAGGTAAGGAGGGAACTTAACAAGAGGACGTAACAGCATAGGGACCAAAAGAAGACTGACTAAAAGTTTCAAAAGTCTAATGAAATGTTAGACGCCCATTAGGTTTGCAAGATCTTCAGATCTTCTCAGGGTAGGTGTGAAGTCATCTCTCCTTCTGTGCGACACCAGCAGTAACTAGCAACTCTGTACATTCAGTGGATGCAATTTAAAATCTTCCTATGACTCACAACAGTTTTCTCTTTTCACATGGGAGCGAACATTTTAAACAATAATACTGTTTTACTTTCCAGTCCTTATGTTCTTACGTTGCAACAATTCAAGGTTACTGCAAAATAAGCTTACACAAAATACATTAGAACTTTTCACTAGACATGTGAAAACAGCCTACTGGAAAAATTAATCTTAAAGAAAAAGAAATGATTCACTTTTTCATTACTACTGCGAATATGAATCTTCAGGCCTAGTTATGCTAACACAAAAAATACATTATTAAAAGCATGAAAAATATAAAAATGTATGAATATGTCATTAATAATATTTCATAAAATATGTAAAGCAATTTCAGTTTTAATTGCAATTTGTGTTAACGCATCACATTAAATATGACTGAGTTGTGCATTTATTTTTCTGCACACGTGTAACTTTAAACTTATAACTCACATTAATCAACATAACATAATTATTTTCTAATCATAATATTTCATTCTAATGATTAATTATTCTCAAACATTGCTATAAATCTGGTTAGCATTTAATAAACTCAAGTAGGCACAACGTCTGTCATGCTCAACAGGGGTAGGTACAACGTCCACCGAATTTCAAACGTGCACTCTTTATTACATTACATGTTAATTTATACCTGTTAGGCCTTTAAATGCAAATATAGAGTTGCCTAGTACTGACTTCTGTGCCACTAATTTATAACCAACAATATCACTCTAACAGGCTCATTCAATGCTATCGGAGGATGAACAGTTTGAGTATTGATGGTTTAAACTTTGAATGATATGGACCCTCATTTCTTTAATCTAATCATCTACATGCAGCTACTTGTGAGTTCACAGAAGTGAATATAGATGTTGTACAGTGGAATGCCTATGTTATGATGCAACTGTTGGAGTATAAACCTCACATTGCCAAGGTTTATGTGGGAATAGAACCGAGATTCAAGATCTGCAAAGGCACTAATAGACTGATCTTCCTCTCCAATCCAGTAGGCTCTGGAACAAGTTGTATATATCTTCCTACATATAATGCAACAAGAGTGTTGTCTGTTTCTCTTGTGCCCCTGAAATACGTGTTGTGTTGAGCCGGGCCAACCAGACATTTCAAGTGGCGTACCTGTGGCAGATGCAGCAAGCTTACTAAATAGTGGCAGCGGATTAGCAATGTCACCAGATGAAGCCCGGGATAGGCCTCTTGCGGCTGCAGTACTTTCAACCGCCCATACTGGATGCGTTGTTGGGAGAAAGTGTGAGTCCACGTTACTCCTGTTCCTCTATTTAATTTCTCATTACTCTGGGCTGTGGTCTTCAGGTTACGTAGCAAGCCGTTTCTGCTTCCTTTCTGTGTCTCCAGTCTCAATCACACCTGTGTGGTGCGAACTGTTCCTATGCCCTCACAGCAGTCACTCCTTCTTTGTGATGAGTGCAGCTTTTCCGCACACAACTTTCTTCATCTTAGTTTTCCTTTTTTCAATGTGACTGCTGTGCTGCCTTTTTTTTTTACTTTTCGTATGTCATCAGTACTCATTAGCATTTTGTTTCGCCCGTCTCCACTTCAAAGCATTTACATTGTGTTGCATCTCAGGAACAGTCACTGGTGTGTACTGTGTTGCACCCTGTTAACCACCGGCACATTTCAGTGCCTAAGGACAGGTTAGAGATTCCAGCTTACGCACTTATTGCAGTAGATAAAGGCACATCCAGCTACCCCCAGGGTGCCGGATCATACAACTTTTCAAGGCAGCGTAGGATTTGACTGCCCCAGCCTCAGTTTGTTTTCTCATCATAGGGACAGCAGGACATAGGCAAGGGGCTGACCCATTTAGTATTGTCTTGTAGTGGGGCTCGTGTGCCGGCATCCCAGTTATTAGCAGCTGAGGCTGCGCTTGTCTGTGAGTGAAGTGGTGTTTCCCAGTACATGAAGTGAAATATCAGCGCTGAGTGGTACAGTACGGGTAGAGCAGAACAAAAAGTCAGTGTACTCTCATTGATAATAAGAAGGTATCCCAAGGGAGCTGCTTTCGGATAGCCCTCACCATTCTGCTTCTCAGCAGTTTCAAATGTGGCCACCACTAGTGCATTTGAGGATGAGCGACAACAGTTACAGACCTGACAGAAGTTGCAAGAAGTTTATCCGAGGTTGTGTGATGTAACACACCAAAACTCCATGTCCCATTATGTTCATGAACAACAATTTCTCAAAGGCACAAATCGCCATCTACTATTATCTTTACAAGCTGAAGACATGCTTCTTTTTAAAAGATAGCAAGTCAGAATAGTGAAAGTGCTGGTAGGCTAAGCAGACATTAGAGGATGCAAAACAGTTGACAGGCATTGCAAGTAGAAACATATGTAACACCAGCTACCTTTATCTACCCCACATATGATGCCCCTTGCCTAAAACTTAATTTCAACCATTGAGATGCATTATCACTGCAACAACATTGTTTTCAGTTTTTACTTTGACAGTGAGCTAATAATGAATGTTACTTAATGTCTGTGTCCTGGCACACACTGGAAGTTCTTGTTTTAAAACCGTGGGATGGAAATCTAGAATTATACCCCACTTGGACTGGCAGGATGGATGCCCTGTATTCCTGCATATTTGTCATCGCCTGAAATATCCCCAGGATCCCTACTGTATCTGGAAACCTTCGATTTCAACACGAGGAACAGGTGCCACCACAACTTCTTCAATTGAGCAAATGTCCAGGTAACCATTGCTGATGAGCAGGTGTCATGGAGCTGCTATCAGCACTCTGCGGACGCTCTCTGGGGCAAAAATATGCAATCTGTGCCAGCAAGCAAAATGGCTTATAGCTTTGAAATATAAGCATAAATAGACATGTTAAGGGCCTTGCACCACTATGGTACAGCAAAGGCGAATTGCATTATGTGGGCAAATTGGTCCAGCACAACACTGAGAAGAGAAGTGTTTAGTCAAGTACAACAACTTAACATCTGAGACATATCTTGAGCTGAGCTAGCATTAGCATTGAAAGAGGAGTGATGCAGCGCACACTACAGCTGTGCCTGCATTCACCTGTGTATGAAAGTTCATCCACAACTGACCTGCTTAACACATTGGACCGGAATACAGTACCCTCGAGAATAGGAGGCAGGGGCAAGAGGGAATGAAAGGCAGAAAAATTGTGCCTCTACATGCAAGGTAAAAATAAATAAGAAACAAAAAATATGAAACAAGAAAAATAAAGACAGGGAATAGATAATTGTTAGATAATTATTAAACATTTATGAAACCGTTACAGACAAGAACTGGCAAAGGCAATAAGTCTAGACTTGAAAGGTGATTGCCGAGCAATTGGCACTTCCAATGCTTACTTCCATTGGTATTGGCAAAACAAATTGAAAATGTCCCTTCGTGCATCGCAATCTAGGCACACTTATGGGCAGGCATTTTGTATGTCTTTTCTAATGAATTAAAAAACATTCCAAGATGGTCACTGATGCTTGTACATATGTGCTCATGTATTGTGATGCAACCCCTGCCATGTGTTGTAGAATGGTAAAAAAAAAAGATTGCAAGACATGGCGCACAAAGAAAAAGAGGCGAGCAGCCTAGGCGCAATGTGCTACTGCAAGGCCAGCGGCGGCTCCTCCTTTATGACAGAGAAGCATCGCCCCCCTACAAGTGGCAGCAGCCTAAAAACTTTAAAAATAAATAGATAGTTTTTATAGGGGTGGTGCCACGGGGAAGACAGGCAGGGAGAGGGAGTGGTGTGCACTCCCTCAGTGCGCACGTGTGTTTTTATACACATGCGCAGTGAGCTGCCTCCAACCCAACCTGTATTGGAGACAGAAGGCACAGGCTCCCATTCAGCGTGGGAGTGCAAAGCCAGGGCTCTCAGGCCAGTCCTGATGCTTCTCTCATGCTGCCAGCAGCATGAAAGCAGCAATAGGATTGGCTGCAGAGCAGGCTGGAGCCTGTGCCTGCCTGAAGATCGGCGTTGTGGTGGTGCAGTGATGTGGCGGGGATCGAGGTAAGTTTATGTTTTTTAATTTTTTTATTTTTTTATTTTTGTTTTGTTCACCGCCCCACCACTTTGCCCTGCCGCCAGCTGTGAGTGGGCGAGGCCCTTACCAAAGCAATTCTATTTAAAAAATGAATGCATAAATAAAATAGGCATTGCCAATTCCAGTTTGTCTCACTATTGTATTATATGCAATGGCATTCACATGTTCATATCCTTGAAGGGCGATCATCTGCACTTTCCTAGTGTAGGCTACAGTACTTTAGGCTGGTATTGAAGTCTTGAGTTATACAGGTTTGCTTTCTTTAGCAGACTACAGTACTTTAAGCATTTAATAAGGGTTCCATAGAAAATAAGTGCCTCTTTATTTACAAATCCGCCATCACATTGCAGGCATAGAATATAGGTACTGCAGAAGTGGAGGCAGTTAAATTATGACAGATTAGGTGTGATAGGTGAGTTATTGTAGGGTGGGGAGGTAGTTTAGGCTTGATATGATAAGTAAATTATGGTTGGTAAGGGGATGTAGGTGTGTATAAGATTCAATATCTTAATGACTGTCCAAGCCGCAGCTATGCCAATGAGAGGTGACTATTGAAGGAAAATGATGTCATTGGCAGTATATAACAGCTGGTATGTAAGCCACAGTCCTAGTTTATTGCTTAACAAGACATAAGGTCAGAAGTAGTTTTAAGAAGTAGGATATATTCAGAAGACAAAAAGAGTTTGTCTGTCCAAGACCAGTCAAGGCCCTAAGGTCATAATCAAAAACTTGGCTTTTGAAACCTTAGCCCTAGAGATAGACTGGGCTGTAAAAGGGGAGGCCTCAACCCCTGATGCTGACATGGTCAAGGCCAGAGTGGCACTTAAAACCAGTTTGTGAAAGTTTTGGAGGAAAGCAGATGATCTGAAGATTGTAGGTTTGAAGTGCGGTAGATGTACTCCTGAAGACTGACCATGAGGCTATCTGATACAAGCTGAATGTAGAATATATACCTGCATAGAGAAAACTGGAGGCCTGAAAGGGAGATGGCACTGATTCCATTTTCACAAGAGGAGACATAGCAACGATGCCAGTTTGAGTGAAAAGTTTTTTCAAGGTGAGAGCATTCTGCAATTTGGAGGAAACTAATCGAATAATGAGGATGAGAGCAAATACAGGGAAGTGGTTCTCTTACATGCTGTCAATGCTGTTAATTAGGCAGCAATCAAGGGTATCCTTGCCCAAAGAGGTAGACTAAATCAGGGGAAGATGATCGATGATAGTGGAACAGTAGATGTCAGTAGTTCTTTCTGAAAGACCTTTGCAAAAAGCATTGAGGGAAAATAGGCCTAGGCCAGCAGAGAGAGAGCAAGGGGATCTAGGTTCCATCCCTGGCAGTAGCAAAAAGTGAAACAGTAGATAGCAATCCCTCAGTAACTAGGGGTCCGGTTTAAAAAAAAACCTATACATAAATATATGCTCCCCCTGTTAGTTTTAAAATTAGTCAGTAAATTGGAAACCAATCAATAGTTAGTCAATCATCAACCTCATGCACCAATAACATAGCTCTGTGCAAAGATTATACTGTTCCCACATATAGAAAAAATATATATATACATTTATTTTCCTCTTGATTATAAAATATGCTAAAAATAGTGTTTAAAAAAATATACATATACTAACCAACATTACAATTCATAAGTGACATAGACTTACAAATAAAAAACTAAGCTAGGTTAGGAAATATTTGTGAGCATGTCCTTCTTGGTTCAGTAGGAGAGAGGTGATGGAGGGGAGGAGGCGTGGTTCATTAATAGCTAGATCCATGAAGTGGGGAATTCAGGCCTGAAATGGCTCATCGGAGGGTGCAATCTTAACCATCTTGCAGAGGAAGTGTCTTGCAGATAGGAGCCTCAAAAGGAGAGTGAAGAGAGGAAAGACATAAGAACCGAAGTGGGACAAGTCCTGAAGAAAAGCGTCTGTCACCCAAGCATTTGAATATCAGATAACTTGTGATTCAAGTGGAAAGGGAAGAGGTCCATGCCCAGGAAACCCAAAGAAGGGCCAGAGATTGCAAAATGTCTGGAGCCAATCTCCAATAACCGCAGTCCGTATGGTGTCTGGGGGCAGCATTTCTAAAGCTCCCAGGAAAGGCCTGCTAATTACTTGGACGGTCCTCCCCCAAATTTGGCAACATTTCATTCCACTGATGTGTTGTCCACACAGATTAAAATGCAACAGTGGGATTGTTTTTTGGTGAGGATTTTTACTGCAAAGATGCCTGTGAGGAGCTTCAAGACGTTGATGAAGGGACCCTTCTCTGATGGGGACCATAGTCCTCAGCTTGACTGAGTTCCTTAAATGGCACCTTTCTCTTTTCTATTGGTATCTGAATTGATGACTAGATTGGCGGAAAAACAGACAATGGCCTTGCCATTCCAGGCCTATATATTTAGAAGCCACCAACGAAGTTCTACAAGGAAATTGTTGTCTAGAGAAATGTGGTTGTCAGACCTTGGCACAGAAAATGGGTCTTCCAGCTTTGAAGGGCTCTGTAGCAAAATGCTACAAAAACTGCTTGGATGGAAGCAACTAGGAGACCGATGAGGCAAGTCCGACATGGTTCCCTGTTAATCACTGGCTGAAGCAAAAAGGAGAGTCCTATGGGATACTGGTCTCATGATGGCCTGAGCCTTATTCAGTGAGGTGAATGTAGACACTTAATAGGAGAGGGATTTGATGAATCTCTTGTGAGAAAGTAGCCTCTTTCTAGCATGGTTACCCCGACTTTTGACCTGTTTGTGAGTGTGTGTCAGTGGAGTTTTACTGTGTCAATGGGATCCTGCAAGCTAGGACCCTAGTGGTCATAGTGAAAACCCTATATGTCAGTGTGTTTTGCCTTCCTCACTGGGATCCTGCTAGCCAGGACCCAAGTGCTCATAGTTTGTGGCCTAATGTGTGAGTTGTCAGCAGTGCTTAACTGTGTCACTGAGGCTCTGCTAACCAGAACCTCAGTGCTTATGGTCTCTCTGCTTCCAAATTAGTCACTATAGTTTAGTGACTTAATTTACCAATTCCATTTCTGTAGGAAAGTACCATCTTGCCTGGCATGTTACCCCCATTTTTACAAATATGTAAGTTTGTTTTTGCCTGTCTCACTGGGATCCTGCTAGCCAGGACCCCAGTGCTCATAGTTTGTGGCCTGAATGGGTGTACCTGTATAGTGACTAACTGTGTCACTGAGGCTCTGCTAATCAGAACCTCAGTGCTTATGCTCTCTCTGCCTTTAAAGTTGTCACTATAGGCTAGTGACCATTTTTATGAGTTCTAATTGGCACACTGGAACACCCTTATAATTCCCTAGTATATGGTACCTAGGTACCCAGGGTATTGGGGTTCCAGGAGATCCATATGGGCTGCAGCATTTCTTTTTCTACCCATAGGGAACTCAGACAAACCTTACACAGGACTGCCACTGCAGCCTGAGTGACATAATGACACGTTATTTCACAGCCATTTTTCACTGCATTTAAGTAACTTATAAGTCAACTTATGTCTAACCTTCACTTGCTGAAGGTTAGGTGCAAAGTTACTAAGTGTGAGGGCCCCCTTGCACTAGCAAAGGTGCCCCCACAAAATTCAGGGCAATTTCCCCGGACTTTGTGAGTGCGGGGATGCCATTACACGTGTGCACTACATATAGGTCAATACCTATATGTAGCTTCACAATAGTAACTCTGAATATACCCATGTAACATGTCTAAGATCATGGAATTGCCCCCCCATGCCAAATCTGGTACTGGGGTGCCAATCCCATGCATCCCCGGGACTCCAGAATGGACCCTGAGTACTGCCAAACCAGCTCTCTGTGGTTTTCACTGCAGCTACCGCTGCTGCCAGCCCACAGACAGGCTTCTGCCCTCTTGGGGTCTTGGCAGCCCAGTCCCAGGAAGGCAGAACAAAGGATTTCCTCTGAGAGAGGGTGTTACACCCTCTCCCTTTGGAAATAGATGTTAAGGGCTGGGGAGGAGTAGCTTCCCCCAGCCTCTTGAAATGCTTTGAAGGGCACAGATGGTGCCCTCCTTGCATAAGCCAGTCTACACCGGTTCAGGGATCCCCCAGCCCCTGCTCTGGCACGAAACTGGACAAAGGAAAGGGCAGTGACCCCTTCCCCACCCCAGGGGTGGTGCCCAGAGCTCCTCCAGTGTGTCCCAGACCTCTGCCATCTTGAATGCAGAGGTGTGAGGGCACAATGGTGGCCTCTGAGTGGCCAGTGCCAGCAGGTGACGTCAGAGACTCCTCCTGATAGGTGCTTACCTGACTAGGTGGCCAATCCTCCTCTGAGGGCTATTCAGGGTCTCTCCCGTGGGCTTCTCGTTAGATAACGAATGCAAGAGCTCACCAGAGTTCCACTGCATCTCCCTCTTTGACTTCTGCCAAGGATCGACCGCTGACTGCTCCAGGACACCTGCAAAACTGCAACAAAGTAGCAAGAACACTACCAGCGACATTGTAGGGACTAATCCTGCCGGCTTTCTCAACTGTTTCCTGGTGGTGCATGCTCTGGGGGCTGTCTGCCTTCACCCTGCACTGGAAGCCAAGAAGCAATCTCCAGTGGGTCGACGGAATCTTCCCCCTGCTAACGCAGGCACCAAACTTATGCTTCGCCGGTCCTTTGGGTCCCCTCTCATCGTGACAAGCATGGTCCCTGGAACACAGGAGCTGGATCCAAGTGACCCCGACAGTCCAGTGGTCCATCTGTCCAAATTTGGTGGAGGTAAGTCCTTGCCTTCCCACGCCAGACAGTAATCCTATGTACTGCGAAAACTGAAGCTGCTAGTGCTTCGGTGCACTTTTGCAAGGAATCCTTTGTACACAGCACAACCCAGGTCCCCAGCACTCCGTCCTGCATTGCTCAACTCGCTGAGTTGACCACCGGCTTCGTGAGACTCTCCTTTGTAGTGTTGAGACAACTGCCATGCTCAGTTTTCTTGAACCCGTGTTCAAGTACTTCTACGGTTGCTGCCTGCTTTTGCGTGGGCTCTCTGTGTGGCTGAGCGCCCCCTCTTTCTCCTCCTCCAAGGGGCAACCTCCTGGTTCTTCCTGGGCCCGGGCAGCACCCATTTTCTTTAACCGTGACCTTTGCAGCTAACAAGGCTTGTTGGCGGTCTTTCTGCATGGAAACAACTCTGCATCCTCCAGCACGCCGTGGGACATCTTCTGTGCAAAGGGGAAGTTCTTGGCATCTTCCGTTGTTGTAGAATCTTCAGAAGCTTCTTCCACCCGGAGTCAGCCATGTTGCACCTTCATCAGGGTTTAGTGGGCTGCTGCCCCCCACTGGACACTTTTGTGACTCTTGGACTTGGTCCCCTTCCTTTGCAGGTCCTCAGGTCCAGGAATCCGTCTTCAGTGCTTTGCAGTCTGTTGTGGTCTTTGCAGAATCTCCTATCACGACTTTAGTCTGTTTCTGGGGAAGTAGGGTAACTTTACTCCTACTTTTCAGGGTCTTGGGATGGGGTATCCTGGACACCCTTAGTGTTTTTGGACACTCCCAGCAACCCTCGACACACTACACTAGGCCTGGGGTCCCTAAGTGATTCACATTCCACTTTCTTAGTATATGGTTTGTGTTGCCCCTCGGCCTATTGCATCCTATTGTATTCTGCAGTGTTTGCACTACTTTTCTAACTGTTTACTTACCTGATTTTGGTTTGTGTGTATATTTTGTGTATTTTACTTACCTCCTAAGGGAGTATATCCTCTGAGATATTTTTAGCACATTGTCACTAAAATAAAGTACCTTTATTTTTAGTAACTCTGAGTATTGTGATTCTTATGATATAGTTCTATATCATATAAGTGGTGTAGTAATAGCTTTGCATGTCTCCTAGTTCAGCCTAAGCTGCTCTGCTATAGCTACCTCTATCAGCCTAAGCTGCTAGAACACTACTAATCTACTAATAAGGGATAACTGAACCTGGCACAGGGTGTAATTACCATCAGGTACCCACCATAAGCCAGGCCAGCCTCCTACACTATAGTTTCTCATTTTGCAGATGCTGGTGTTATAACAACTGTGTACTGATGTGATGACCACAGACACCTACAGATCATTAATTGTATGCCATCACAGTGTTGAGATCATTTGCACAAGATGTGACTGTTTCCATAAATGCACATTTTCATCACATAAAACACTATCATTCAAGTTGTGTTCAAGGGTGTTTATTGTAGTGCAAATAACTGACAGAAAAGTGCAAGTATTGTTCCAGTCTGTTTGTAGCACAGGTCCAGTGTCTAAGGGGCCATAGGAAAGGGTGCAAAGGCAGTTCAAAGTGGACAAGGTGACAGGGTGGGACACAAGGGGACATTTAGGAGAGTCTAATTTCCTGGCGGTGGTCTTGGTCTTGGCAAGTGTCTCTGGCTTCTGTCTGGGTTGCAGGGAACGTTTGTGGGGTTGTTCACCTTCTGCCAGGTGAGGGGTGCTGGTGGCCAAGGGTCCTGTGGCAGGGCCTCCTGCCCACTAGCTTCAGCTGAAGTGGTGGGCTGGTCAGTAGACTGGCTAGTGGTAGGGGCCCGTTGGTGTGCTGTCCTTTCCCTCATGATGTTTGCCATATCTGCCAGCACCCCTGCTATGGAGACCATGAGGGTGTTGATAGCCTGCAAATCCTCCCTGAACTCCTGATGGTGTTCCTCCTGCAGCTGCTTGTTCTCCTGCATCTTGGTAAGGATCTGGCCTATCTTGTGCTGGGATTGTTTGTAAGCCCCCAGGACATTAGTGAGTGCGTCCTGGAGAGTCGGTTCCCCGGGCCTGTCCTCCCCCTGGCGCACAGCAGTCCTCCCAGTGTCCCTGTTCCCCTATTCCTATGTCCCCTGAACAGAGTGCCCACTGCCGTTTACCCAGCTCCCTCATTGTCTTGGGGGTGAGGTGTGGACTGGGATTCCTGTACAGGTGGGCACACTTCTGATTGCCTTGTCCTGGAACAGAGGTGTTGGGACATTGGGTGGGTGCTGTGGTGCTGGATACTGATGGGGGAGGCTTTGTGGTGGACTGTGAGTGGGCTGAGGTGGCTGACTGACCAGTGGTCCCTGATGGGCCAGGTATTTCATCCAGATCCTGAAGTCCAGAGTTACTGTCATCACTGGGAGCATCTTCCTTAGGGGGACTGGATAGTCGTGGCACCTCCCTGCCTCTGAGATAGGCTGGAGCACCTGAGGGGATGTAAGTGTTGTATTATGCTTCATGTCTGTGACATATCGTACATCCCTAGCTTCCCCTCTATTGTTGCTGTTTCTCTTCCACCTTTGTGTATGTTGATGTATTGTGGAATTGTTAGTTCTCAATGCTGTGCATGCTTTGGTGATGGGTGTACATGCAGGGCTGGGAGGGCTATCCATGCATTGGTATAGCATGCAGGGCTTGGCATTGGGGTTAGTCAGATGTGTATGTGCAGTGTGTGGGATGGAGTAGAGTGATTGGAGTGAGGGTGAGGGGGTGTGATGGCATGCAGGTGTGGGAGGGTGATAGGTAGTAAATGTCGACTCACCAGTGTCCAGTCCTTCGGCTACTCCAGTGAGTCCCTCAGGATGCAGTATTGCCAAGACTTGCTCCTCCCGTCCTGTGAGCTGTGGGGGAGGAGGTGGGGGTCTACCGCCAGTCCTCTGGATGGCGAGCTGGTGCCTTGCTGCTATGTAATGTACCTTCCCCCGTAGGTCATTCCACCTCTTCCTGATGTCGTCCGTTGTTCTTGGATGCCGTCCCACTGCATTCACCCTGTCCACGATTCTCCACCATAGCTCCATCTTCCTGGCAATGGATGTTTGCTGTACCTGTGCTCCAAACAGCTGTGGCTCTACCCTGACTATTTCCTCCACCATGATCTGCAGCTCCTCATCAGTGAAACGGGGCTGCCTTAGTGGGGACATGGGTGTTGTGTTGTGTGTATTGTGCAGAGGATGTTGAGTGATGTGGTGGGGTGTGGGATGTGGGGTGCATGACGGATGGATGGGTGTTTGTGCTGTGTGTCTGTAGTTGTCTCAGTGGTCTTCGTGTGAGTCTTGTGGCGATTATTGGTGTTCGGTAAGGGTTGTGTGTAATGTGGGTGGGTGTTTTATAGTGCTGTGGGTGTGTGGGTTTGGTGTGTGTATCAGTATCAGGTGTGTGAATTTCATTTAGACCAATATTGTGTTGTTTTGTATTTGGGTGGCCATTCTGAGCGCGCCAATGGGTACCGCCAATGGTTTACCACTATTGAATGTCCGCCGTGGTGATTCGTGGGTCATAATGAGGTGGCCGTTGTTTTGTTGGCATTACGGTATGGGTGTTTGTTCCAACACTTTTGTACCCTACCCTTGGGCTGGCGTATTTGTGCATGTGGCAGTATTATGTCGGTTAGGTGTGTGTGTGTCATAATATGGCAAATGGATATTTGCCACTGCGGCGGTATGTGGGTGGCAGTCACCACGGCGGTAAGCGTCAGTTACCGCCAATGTCATAATGAGGGCCTCAATTTCTAACAGTCCGCATTTGCATCTGCTTTGGATGCTGCATTTTATTGATAATGCTTAAGAATTGCCATGGGATCTCCCTGATTGTGACTGTCTCTTCAAGATTCACCCAGCCCTTGATCATTTTGTAGATCTATGTTCCAGGAAAAGAAATAGCTGTGGGTCAATCTTTGGTCCTGTTTAGAGTTTAGGCAGTATTCCTAGCAAGATGGTACATAATGGAATTAAGTTGTATATGCTGTCTGAGAGTAGTACTGGATATGTCTGTAATTTCACTGCACTGGTAACGGTTCTTCTATTGATCCCGTGGTTGTCCTTCCGCTTTTAGAGGACATTTTAACAAAGGCACCATTTACATGTAGATAACTTATACACTGGTGTTGAGTTCTCCAAGGAATGGTTTAAAGTGGACGCTGTTGCATGTGGCACAATCCCCCTAACCATAAAGGTTACCCTAAAGAGTGTATATGTAAAAAACTTCAGAGGGGACAGTACAGTGCCTTGCATAGTGGTGAACTTCCCAGCTGTGGGAGCCAAATAAGTCATCCCACCCTAGATTTGCATAAGTGTCTAGTGCAGGTTTACTAGGTTTTCCTAGATGTCGATGGAGTTAGGGCCCCAAATATGCAGCTAGCCACATTGTGAAAAAAGGGTCTGTTTTCACTAGCCCTACCCACACAAGGAAGTACCATTTTTATCTGAAGACCTGAGGGAATGGTATGTGTTAGGGAATTAGTTGCTCTCTGCAGATTACATGAATTCCCATCAGAGAAATGTGAGGAACATGTGTTTTTTTAGTCAAAGATTGAACGTTGCATGGGCTTATTGATAAAAAACATTTAGTGAGAGTCATGCACGTCACTCCACCCTGAATTCCCCGAGGTGTCTAGTTTTAAAAAATGTGCAGATTTGCTAAGTTTCCATAGGTGCCGGGTGAGCTAGGGCTCAAAATCTACAGCTAAGCACATTATAAAAAAAGATTACATTTTCAATGGAAAATGTTATATATCCATGTTGAATTTTGGCGCCTTTCGTCTTGGGGCAACTAGCCCTACTCACACAAGTGAGGTACCATTTTTATCAGGATATTTGAGGGAAAGGTAGGTGGTAGGAAGTTATTTGCTCCCTACAGATTCCATAACTTTCCATCACAGAAATGCTGGGAAAAGGTTTTGTTATGCAACGTTTGAGGTTTACAAGGGTTGTTGGGTAACAAAACCTGGTGGGAGCCACACAAGTCAACTTACCTTAAATTCTTCTAGGTGTCTAGTTTTCAAAACTGTGGAGGTTTGCTAGTTTTTCCTAGGTGCTGTCCGGGGCTTGGGCCCAATATCTACAGCTAGGCGCATTGCATTAAATAGAGAAATGTGATGTGTCCATGTTTCTTTTTAGCGCCTTTCATGACATGGCCACTAGCCCTATCCTGGCAAGTGAGGTACCATTTTTATCGGGAGACTTAGGGGAAACATAGATGGTTAGAAACTATTTGCTTCCATCAGATTGCATAACTTTCCATCCATGAAATTTGGGGGAAATTTATTTTTTAAGTTAAAATTTGAACTCTACAAGGGCTTTTTTTGGTAAGAAAACCTGGTGAGAGCCAGACAAGTCACCCCAACCTGGATTCCTCTACGTGTTTAGTTTAAAAAAATGTGCAGGTTTGCTAGATTTCCTTAGGTGCCAGCTGAGCTAGGTCCCAATATCTTCAGCTAAGCACTTTGCAAAAAAAGGGTCAATTGTCATTGGACAAATGTTATGTGTCCATGTTGTGTTTTGTCGCCTTTCGTATTGCAGCCACTAGCCCTAACCACACAAGTGAGGTACCATTTTTGTCAGGAGATTTGGGGGAATGGTAGGTGGTAGGAAATAATTTGCTCCCCACATATTCCATTACTTTCTGGGAAATGTGGGGAAAATGTGTTTTTTCATTCAAAGTTTGAGAATTGCAAGGGCTTCTTGGTAAGAAAGCCTGGCGAGAGTCACACAAGTTAACTCGCCCTGAATTCTACTACGTGTCTAGTTGTCAAAAATGTGTGGGTTTCTAAGTTTCCATAAGGAAAATAGTATATGGTAAGAAATTATTTGCTCCCTGCAGATTTCATAACTATCCATCACCGAAATATGGGGAGAATGTGTTTTTTTATTCAGAGTTTGAGGTTTGCAAGCGCTTCTGAGAAATAAAATCTGGTGGGAGACCCACAAGACACCTCACCTTGAATTGTTCTAGGTGTCTAGTTGTCAAAAATGTGTAGTTCTGCTAGGTTTTCTTAAGTGCCGGCTGAGCTAGAGCCCAAAATACACAGCTAGCCTCTTTGCAAAAAAAAAAAGGTCAGTTTTCAGTGGAACAATATGTGTTCATGTTGCCTTTTGGTGCCATTTCTGTTGTGGCCGCTAGCCTTACCCACACAAGTGAGGCATTATTTTTATTGTCAAACTTGACGGAATGGTAGGCGGTAGAACATTTGCTGCTTCCTGCAGATTCCATAGCTTCCCATCTTGGAAATATGGGGAAAATTTGTTTTTTATTCAAAGTTTGAGGTTTGCAAAGGCTTCTGGGTAAGAACACCTGGTGTGAGCCACACAAGTCAGCTCACCCTAGATTCTCCTATTTGTCTTTCAGAAATGTGCGGGTTTGCTGGATTTACCTGGGTTCCGGCTGCGCTTGGGCCCAGAACCTATAAGTAGGCATATTGCGGAGTGTCAGTGGCCAATGGAAAAATGTGATGTGTCCATGTTGTGGTTTGGCGCCTTTCATGTAACAACCATTAGCCCTACTCACACAAGTGAGATACTGTTTTATGAAGAAACCTGGGGGAATGTTGGATGTTATGAAATGTAGTTGCGCCCAGCAGATTCGAGAACTTTCCGTCACAGAAATGTGGGGAATTTGTTTTTATTATTTTTATTCAAAGTTTGAGGTATGCAAGGGCTGGGTAGGTAGGTATCCTAGAGGGTATCAAGGGGTGGAGATCGATGTTGTAGGTTATTTTACCTCTTGTATTAAGTTTGGCAGTCAACGTGTGGAAGGGAAAGTTCATGTGGCAGAGTCTAGACCACCGATTTTGGGATGGGAGCATCAGTACGATTTGCATATTATCATTGACCCCCATTCTGACAATAAGGTCTTGATAGTAGAAGATGAATCTTTAGAAAAAATTATTGACGATGCCAAAGGTGTATTTGATGAAAAGTTGGGGGAGTTGAGAGAGTACGTCCACAAAATTGTACTGGAAGAGGGTGCTGTAACAATGAAACACAAAGTGAGGAGAGTTCAGTTGGTGGTAAGAGAAGAAGTGATGAAAATGTTACAAACTATGGTGGATCAGGGCATAATTGAACCTGTGGAGGCCTCAACTTGGGTTTCACCAGTAGTCATTACAAAAAAAGGGAGGGCAAGCTTCGCTTCTGTGTGGACTTGCGCAGTTTAAATAAATTTGTAGTCACAGACTCCTTTCCTCTTCCAAACATAAATGAACTCTTGTCTCTTCTCAAAGGGGGGACGTTTTTTTCTAAATTGGAAATGAGGAGTGCGTACCATCAAATTAAATTACATGATGAGTTTCGTGCACTCACTGCCTTCGTGACCATGGAAGGTACGTTTCGGTTCACCAGAATGCCATTTGGGCTGTCCTCTGCAGCAAGTGTGTTTCAGAAAGTTATGTTGAGCCTGTTCTCGGGATTACATAACGTGTTGTATTTTCAAGACGATATGTTGATTTTTGGTCAGACAGTAAGTGAACATAATTCTGTTCTTAAAGCTGTTCTAAGCAAATTGAAGGCAGCTGGTTTGACATTGAGGAGAGACAAGTGCACATTTTTGGTGGAGGAAATTGATTATTTAGGTCATACAGTATCTGGAGAAGGGTACAGACCCAAGGAAGACTTGTTAAATGCTATTCGTTCAGCACCCATTCTGAGTAACAAAGATCAGCTGCGTTCATTTATGGGGTTGATAGAGTATTACAACAAGTTTGTTGAGAATTTTGCTTGGAAAGCTGAAAGTTTAAGAATGTTGCTGAGGAAGGTGTCAAATTTCAAGTGGGGAAATGAACAACAGATCGCGTTTGATACAGTAAAAAAAACATTTGTGGAGCAGGTATTTTGTCTCCTTTTGATACTCACCTTAAGACAATTCTAACTATGGATGCAAGTGCGTGTGGTTTGGGAGCTGTACTTTCTCAGGTATGTAAAGGGAAAGAGACTACTGTGGCTTTTGCATTGCGGTCTTTGATGGCATGTGAACTGAATTATTCTGAAATTGAACGCGAGGCTTTGGCTGCTGTGCGGTCATTTGAGTACGTCAGGACCTTTCTTTGGGGCATAGATTTCACCTTACGGTCTGATCACAAACCGTTACTCAAAGTGTTGAGTCCTGGTGGTGCGGGTAAAGGTTCTGCTAGACTAGCGAAGTTAGCTTCCAGACTCCAAGAATATTGCTTCAGTATGAGTTATATTCCTGGTTTGGAGAATGCCCGAGCAGATTGCCTCTCTAGATACCCTTTAGACTCGGTGGGTGTGGGCAAGGCAGAGGATTTACTCAAAGAACAAGAAGGAGCAGTAGGTTGGTTGAGTGATATTGAGGAGAGGGGTGAAGGCACTTTTTCGACAGAGGAATGGAGGATTTGTATGGAGAAGGATTCAGTACTTAAAGGTGTTGTATGTATGATTGGTAGGTAAAAAGGAGGGACAGCACTGTGGTTCCTTCCTTGAGACCTTATTTAAAATTGGTGGATGAGTTATCTGTCCTAGATTCGCACTTGCTTATGAGAAATGACAAATTTATTCCATTGGAAGGTCTAAGGAAGAGGATTTTTGAGTTGGCACATGAGGGTCATTTGGGTCAAACCATGACTAAGAAGAAAGTCAGGGAATACTTTTGGTGGCCAGGAATGGATGATGTGATCTCAAGGTGGGTTGTAGATTGTACAACGTGTAAAGAGAGCGAAAAAAAGTTGAAAACTGGTGCGCATGGAATTCGGGGCCATATAGAAGAACCTGGGTTACCCTAGTGGAATGTGTGTTTGGATTTTATTGGTCCCGTTCAAGGTGTAGGGAATGCATGCAAAAATGCTGTGGTCATGGTTGACGTGTACTCTAGATGGGTGGTCTTGAAATTTGTACAGGAAATTAACATCAAGAGTACTATTGAAGTGTTGAGGGAAGTTTTTCTGGAAGAAGGTTTTCCTAGAGTCTTGATAACAGATAATTGCACTCAACTTACATCTCATGAAATGAAGAACTTTTTAGAGAACTCTGGGATTATTCATAGGCGTACTGCTCTATATAATCCTCAAGCCAATGGAATGGTATAGAGAATAAACCGATTGGTGAAAGGCACAATTTTAATGGGTGTGCAGAGTGGAAAAGATGTAAGAGAAATTGTAAATGAGATGGTTTGGGCCCACCGTACTACATTAAATAGATCTATGGTTGCAACTCCGTTTGAAAGAATGAGGGGAAGAAAGCCAGGTTCGAAACTACTGCCAGCGTAGTTGTCGGATGGTGCTGTGTGTGATACAGAGTGCACAAGCAAAAAGTTAAGAGGAAATGATGTAGTGGAAGGTGATTGGGTAAAGATCAGACATGGTAGAGTCATTGGTGGTCTTTCTAAGTTCTGGGGTCCTTTCAAATTCAAGAAGGTGGGTGTAAATTATGTGGAGTTGGAGAATGGTGACAAATGGAATAAAAGAAAGGTTACGGTCTACCAAAGGAGGAAAGAAGGTGACGTGGTAATTAAGGACAACCCTCCCTTTAGTAGGGGCTACAACAGTTTTATGTTCATGAGTGATGAAGAGTTCAATGCCAGGTCAGATGGGAATGCTTCTGGGGGAGTAGAACAATTGATGCATTGTCCGGATATGAGTGGTACTGAGCGTGTTGAAGTGGGAGCAGATTCCGGTTCAGCAGAATCTGTTTCAAATGATGGCACTACAGATGGTGGTCGCAACGCAAGGACTAGCAGACCGCCATGTTATTTAAGGGATTATTTACAATTTGTGTGAATTGTATCTTCAGCTTGTTTGAATTGTATCTTGGAATGCTTTTGCTTTCTAGTTTTTAACATTAATTCATTCTCCTATGTTTTAGGATATAGTACTATTGTATTATGTTGTTATATCAGCATTTTTTTCTTTTTGTGGGTGTGTTGGGGTCTTGGGGAAAATTGGAAGGGAGGGGGATGTGTTATATTCTATGTAGCGTGGTAACTGTGGAATGTGGGGTTAGCGATCTTTCCGATCGAGTCAGTTGGTGTCAGCTGGCTTGGGAGGAGGATCGCGTTTATTTCTGACAAATAAACTTTGTGTGTTTCTAAATGTAAATGGACTTTGTGTGCAGCTCATTACTTCATTTCCCTAGGTACTAGCTGAGCTAGGGCCCAAAATACACAAGGCACATTGGGAAAAAGAGTTACTTTTTAAATGGAAAAATGTGATGTGTCCATGTTGGTTTTGGCACCTTTCCTGCAACTGCCACTAGCCCTACTCACAAAAGTGAGTTGCTCCATGCAGATTTCATAACTTCCCATAACAGAAATGTGAGGAATTATTTTTTGGTCTAAGTTTGAAGTTTATAATGAATTTTGGGTAAGACAACCTAGTGAGAGCCCCACAGGTCACCACACCCTGGATTCCCCCAGGTGTCTAGTTTTCAAAAATGTACAAGTTTGCTAGGTTGCCGTAGATGCCAGCTAAGCTAGGGCCCAAAGTCTTCTGCTAGGCATACTGCAAAAAAGAGCAGTTTTCAATAGAAAATGTGATGAATCCATGTTAGGATTTTTATGCCTTTTGTATTGTGGCACCTAGCCCCACCCACACAAGTGAGGTACCATTTTTTATCAGTAGAGTTAGGGGAATGGTAGGTGGTAGGAAATTAGTTGCTTCATGGTGTTTCCTGAACTCCCCATTACAGAAATGTGATGAAAATGTGTTTTTTATTGAAAGTTTGATGTTTGCAAGGGCTTCTGGGTAGAAAATCCTGGTGGAAGCCACACTAGTCACCCCGTCATGGATTTTCTTAAGTTTCTAGTTTTATAAAATGTGGAGGTTTGCTAGGTTTCCTGTTTGAAATGGCCCTTTGTGCAGGGTTATCACCAAATGTTTTGCCTTCCTCCTTTGATTTTTCTAACTACCTTTTTGTTGGCTTTATGACTCTGGGCTTTTTACTACTGCTGATCAGTGCTAAAATGCATGTTCTCTCTCCCTTAAAACATGGTATGTTTGGCCTTCACCTGTTTGGCATATTTAATTTACCCATAAGTCCCTTGTAAAGGGGAATACCTTATACCCAGGACCTGTAAATTAAATGCTACTAGTGGGCCTGCAGCGCAGATTGGTCTGCCACTGCAGTGCCTGCATGTGCAGTTTATTGTCACATTGACTTGGCATTTCTAACTACTTGCCAAGGGCTAAACTCTCCTTTTTTTGCACTTAAGTCACTTTTAAGGTAGGCCCTAGGTAGCCCTATGGGCAGGGTGCTGTGCATGTAAAAGGTAGGACATGTAATCTTATGTCCTGGGTGTCCTAGTAGTGAGTCTATTACATTTTTCACTGCTATGAGGGCTGCTTCTCTCTTAGGTTAGCATTTGGAATTCCCTTATATATGTTTAAGTGGTGATTTCTGATATGAAAGGAGTAGCGTTGCCATATATGGTATGTTTGGAATGGTAGTGAGGAATCCTTCTTACTGGTATAGTTGGATTTTACATTACCATTTTGGAAATACCACATTTAGAAAGTGGCCATTTGTCTGTGTTTATAACCCTAGTGTTTTGCAACCTGACTCCAATCTACAACTAGGGCAGAGCGACAGTTACACTTTGTGCAAACTTTCCAGACAGCCACAACATAGGAAGGGCTGGGTGTGATAGGAGCGGCATCTGCATCCATCCGCATATTGATGGTCTTCCTGGGCTGGTAGAGGGGGAGATCATTCACACCTTCCATGCCGATAGGATGTGTCTTGCTCTCACACAAAAGGCTGATTTACCCCCTACTGATGTCTGGAGCCAGTACTGGGCTAAAAGTGGTTGTGTTACTCTTGAACGAGTACCTTTGGAATCACCCCTTAGATCAAAAAAAAATTTCAGTATAAGTACAGAGGCTCTGACCCCATGTTTTTAAATACTGTGTGGGACTTGTAACCAGATCCCGCTGGCTCTAAATAGTGCACCAGAGGACTTCTATGCTGCCAAGAGTGACAGCCATTTGGACTACTTGCTTTGATGTGCTAGCTCATTGCCTGCTAGGTTGCTGAAGGGACTGCCACTCTGCCAAGTCGCACTGTGCGCTTGCTTGACTGCATACTGCCCCCTAGGAGCCCCCCAGTGTTGTCCAGGGTCTGGGTGGCTGCCCCCCGTTAGTTTGGGAGCCGGGGGTTTAAGAGCATCCAGAAAGATTGCCCCTTTTGTTTGTTCTGAAGGGAAATGCATGGTGAGCTTTTTCATTTTCATTTTGTCTTGTGTCAAAGAGGAGCCCATGGTGGGCGCACCCTATTTTTCCCAAGAGCAACTAGTGGCATGTGGTTTCTTTAGCATGCTCCCCCCTGCTCTGGAAATTGCTGGCTGTCGGTAAACCCTCTGGCCCAGTCCCCTGTGCTGCAGGAGATGCAGAGAACAGAGTTCGCAACCTGAATGTCACTATGGAGAATCTCTCCCGTCAACATCAGCTTTCGCCACTGGGTGGAGCAGGTGGGTCCCCAGGGAAGCAGGGACTGCTGCGAGGACATCAGGTGCTGAGGGTCAGCAGACCACCTTCCATGAGTAGACCGTCCCCACCAGTGGCATGGATGGTGAGTCAGGCCCCAGGGTAACGTTTCAGCCATCCTCTGCTCCTGTGCCAACAAATCTACATTCACTAAAAAGGCCGGTGCAGCCCTGGGGGCATTGTTCCCGGAGGGCTCCGGACATACTTTAATGTTGGTCTAAATATTGCCGAACTGTTGCCTCATCCAGTAGCTGCTCCGCGCGTCCGCAGGATGCTACCCTATTGCTGACATATGTGGGGTCTCCCCACAACAGTAGGCAGTGTATGCCCTCTGTGTTGGCACATACCTTGGGGGAGTTCCTGGGTGCCATGGTGATGGATGCATTTTCTTGTTTCATACCACCAGATGCATTTCGTGGCCTCAGTAACTAGTGGGGCTAATGACGTATAATGTATGCTGTGTGGGTTCTTACACCATGGATGGTAATTCAGGTGCTTTTGCCTCATGCTAACATTACTGTATTGCTCTCATGTGATGGTGTGTACTTCTGCAACTGTTAACATGCTTTATGTTTTGATGGTGTACTTATGATAGTACCATGCTTTATGTGGGTATTTTTAAGTGGGATTTATTACAAACTGTAGATATCCACTGACAATGGGTTGTATGTCACAGATGATTATTGTTTCACTCAGGGTAACGAGTATCATCTAGTAATTGCACAATATATATGATGTATATCATTTGTGGTCTAAGATATATATTTTCAATACAAAAACATATTTTTTTATAATCCTGCGTGGAGTCACATTTGTGGTGTATTTATTGTGTCACTGGTGTGAGTGTGTTGCACATACGATTTACGCAGTGCCTCTGGGGATAAACCTGAATGCTCTGTGCCAAGCTACCAGGGGGTGAGCACAGGTTATCTTTGGTTTGTAACTTACTTGCCCTGACTAGAGTGATGGGTTGTTCCTGGCTTAGGTGCTTACCCTAGTCAACTAGAAAACAAATTTCTAACATTTTCTTAGGTGCCTGCTGAGCTAGGGCTAAAAAACACGGCTAGCCACATTGTAAACTAAGGATCAGTTTTTAGTGAAAAAATGTGATGTGACCATGTTGCGTTTTGGCGCCTTTCCTGTTGTGGCCACTTGCCCTACCCAAACAAGTGAGGTAGCATTTTGTTTGGGAAACTTAAGGGAATGGCAGGTGGTAGGAAATTAGTTGCTCCTTCCAGATTCCATAACTTTGCATCACGGAAATGTGAGGAAAATGTGTTTTTTATTCAGTTTCATATTTTCACGGGCTATTGGGTAGTAGGAAAACCTGGTGATAGCCCTGCAAGTCACCACACATTGGATTCCCCCAGGTGTCTAGTTTTCGGAAATGTGCAGGTGTGCAAGGTTTACCGAGGTGCCGGCTGAGCTAGGGCCCAAAATACACAGCTAGTAACATTTTTTTAAAAAGGGTCAGTGTTCATTGAAAACATTTTATGCATCCATGTTGCGTTTTAGTGTCTTTCGTGTTGCTGCCACTAGCTCTACCCACACAAGTGAGGTACAATTTTTATGGAAGACTTGGGGGAAAGGTAAGTGGTAGGAAAATAGTTGCTCTCTGCAAATTACATGAATTTCTATCACAGAAATGTGAGGAATTTTTTTTTTTTTTCAAAGTTACAACTTTTCAAGGACTTCTGGGTTAAAAAACCTAGAGGGAGCCACGCAGTTGACCTCACCCTGGAATCTCTTAGGTGTCTAGTTTTACAAAATATGCAGGTTTGCTTGGTTTCCCTAGGTACCAGATGAGCTCAGGCCCAAAATCCACAGCTAAGCACATTGCATCAAAAAGGTCCTTTTTCGATGAAAAATTTGATCTGTCCATGTTGCGTTTTGGTGCCTTTCGTTTTGCGGTCACTAGCCCTACCCACACAACTCAGGTACCATTTCTATGAGGAGCTTTGAGGGAAAGGTAGGTGGTAGGAAAATATTTGCTCCCTGAAGATTCCATAACTTTCCATAATGGAAATGTGGGGGAAATGTGCTTTTTTTATTCAAAGTATGATGTTTGCAAGGGCTTCTTGGTAAGAAACCCTAGTGGGAGCCACACAAATGAACACACCCTGCATTGTACTAGATGCCTAGTTTTCAAAACTGTGGAGCTTTGCTAGGTTTCTGTAGGTGCTGGCTGAGCTAGAGCCCAAAATCTACAGCTAGGCACAATTAAAAAAAGTTAGGACCTGATTTAGATCTTGACGTTGTTACCGCCAAGCCACGTTGGCGGCAGACCTAAAAAGACCGTCAAGTCAACGCTGTTCCACCCGCTGTATTTTAATGTTAAATGATTGAGCCGAAGACCACCACTAGAGAGTGCACTCCATCGCCCCAGCTTTATCCTGCAGCCGGCACAGTGGACTCCAGTGCTGACAAGGTAGCCCTCTATTGTGACAGCAGTATCCCGCAGAGGCTATTTAGATCACACAGTCGTGGTTGTGGTGGTGTATCACCGGTGGGCCCATGGCGGAGGACCCTTTCAATATAGTACTATGGCTGCGGCTATTGGCTAGCTACTGGTAGCCTACACCTGTTGTATATTGGACAGTTGTGAACACCTGCGAAATACACTGTAAAACACACTCCATTTCAGACCTTGTTCCTTTTCCATCACACTGCAGCAGACTTTTCAGCCAGCAGATTTTTTAACACGTTTTTTTTTCAGAGTTTCTCTCCCTCTTGGTTTTTTGTCAATATTACTTTCTTTCATTATCCTTCATTTTTTTGAGCACTATATTATTTAAAAAAATTATCACAAAGGCAGGGAGGAGAAATCCCCGTTTCACAGAGAGAGAGTTGTCAGTAATGGTTGATGAAATCGTTAGAGTACAGCTACAATTGTTTGGATAAGAAGTACAAAATACAGCCATATGTCAGAAAAAGCAAATGTGGTCCAAAATAGTTGACAGAGTGAATGCTGTAGCAAACAACCTGCGCACCCAGGAGGAGATTAGGAAGAGGTGGAACGACCTGCAGGGAAGAGTGTGTTCCCTGGCCTGCAGGTGTCACCTGGAGGCCCAGAGGACTGGTGGTGGTTCTCCCAGGTCCCCATTACAAACCTTTCCATGGGAGGAGAAGGTCTTGCAGATCCCACGGCCTAAAGGTTTGACAAGAATCCGTGGTGAAGTGGAGACTGGTAAGTTGCACTGTCTCAACAATCACAAATGGAGTTCTGCCCTTAAGTTAGATGCTTAGAATGGTTCAACACCCTTAGCAAAACTGATATATTTAAACTTGACTCCACACAATATCTTGTTTCATACCAATTACTAGCATTGTGGTACTGAAAATTCTGTACCCGTGTTATAAACGTCATCGTATCACAACGATTTTGGTATCAGCAGACCGGGAATTATTAGAATAGTATGCACAAGCATTGTATTCATATTCGGGTAACAAAATCACCCGAATATCAGAGTTTCCGTCCTGAACCCTCGTGTTCCATTTAAACGACAGCCATTTTATGATTGCCCTCACATAGGCCAATGTCTAATGCTGAAAACGAGTCTGAAGGACACGTACATCTATGCTGACTCCTCTGTGACCTGGGCAAGCTGACTCCACTGCCTGAAGCCAAACCTGTTTGGCCAGTTTCTTTCCCAGTGGCCGAATGAGATTAGTATCAAGGCACAACACATCATAAACCTTTCATCACACACAAACCATGCCTAATCTTACACACACCTGTCCCTGTTTCTTTCTTTATGACTTGCTTTACAAGGAGGAGGTGCCCGTTTATATTGGGGGTCCGTCGATATCTGATGAAAGTACTAAGCCTTGCCGGGTAATTGATTGAGGGCTGGACAAACTGGAATATGGGCTTGTCATCATAAACCTGCTATTTCTTTGTAGTGAAAATATGTGAATGGTCAACTGTAAAATAAGGAATGTTTGCCTAAAGCATAATATTTTGTATAAAAGAGAAGGTTAGCTTTGCAAGAGGAGCAGTATCCTGAGAATATACACCGTATTGTACTTCTAGGATACCTGTTACTGGCTGCAGCCAATAAACAATATCTTTGACTTCACCAAGAAGACTCTGTGTTTCTGTAGTCTGAAACAGGAAGGACTCGAAGTCTTAGGGTGTGTTCCCTGGCACCGCTGGGTTCTGAAAAACCCAGTACTTCAGTATCATGGTTATATCTCTCTTCTTAACAATGTGCAATATGTTTAGTCAGATAGTGTGTTTTCCCCATGGATCATCCCTTGTGTTTGCTTATTCCCTTGCTTTCTATCAGGGTATGTTGTTGTTCTCCCAAAAACAAGTCCAAAACTTCATCCATTTGCACATGAAGGTATAGTGCTTGTAAGTGGTATTGTCACCTGTTCACATCCCATATTTGTGTACATGTTGTAAATGTGTATTTATCTCCACTATAGGTATTTCAATAGATATGTGTAACTCAGTTTTTAACAAAGTATTGTATATGGTGTCAACAGATGACTACAACTACCATGATGCCCTGTTTTGTGTATCTGCAAAACAATAGTGTAATGTAATGTTGCTCCACCTTCCTTTACTTCCATACGTGCACACATCTTGAAAACTTGTGCATTTAACAGTCACCAAGTTATGCTGTGGATGAAAATGTCAGTTGTTGTGTATCTCAAGTATGTTGATACCTTCTCATAGCTGCATTGAAATGATGTAATTGCTTATATGGGAATATCAACACACACTATACTTTGCACTGTCCATAGGATGACCAATGACAGTTTTACTATTACGTTGAACCACAGTTTGTCTAATGTTTTCTAGCCTGTTAGGCCTTGGAATGGTCCAGTATGCTAATTTACTGACTCACCACTGTGTTGGGTTGAATGTCTGGTACATGTAATGTACAATTCAGAAATAACATTTTGCATTTCAAGGCATCTCTACAATATGGTCACTGGAGTTTGTATCTGTGTAACTCAGCCTGCATATGTAAAATAATGAAAATCACACAAAGGCCTAAACGTTCTATCAGTCTGATTTTAAAAGGATTGTCCAGTTTGTAGCTAAAAACACATTGTAGGAAAGTAGCCTCTTTCTAGCTTGGTTACCCCCACTTTTGGCCTTTTTGTCAGTGTGTTTGACTGTGTCTACTGAAATCCTACTAATCAGGACCCCAGTAGTTATGTTCTCTCCCTTAAATTATGGCTGTTAACTCAGTATTTCACTCAGAATTGGCATACTAGTGCCCCCTAATAAGTCCCTAGTATATGGTAACTAGGTACCCAGGGCATTGGGGTTTCAGGGGATCCCTATGGGCTGCAGCATTTGTTTTGCCACCCATAGGGAGCCTATGCAAAGGCTTCTGCAGGACTGCCATTGCAGCATGCGTGAAAAGGGGCATGCACCCTTTCACTGCCATTTACACTGCACCAGATCACTTATAAGTCATCCCTACAGTAGGCCCTCCAGTCCTGAGGGCAGGGTGCAGAGTACCTGTTAGTGAGGGCACCCCTGCACTAGCAGAGGTGCCCCCACGACATTCAGGACCATTTTCCCAGACTTCATGAGTGCGGGGATGCCATTTTACATGTGTACTGGACATAGGTCACTACTTATGTCAAGCTACATAATGGTTACTCCGAACATAGGCATGTTTGGTATTAAACATGTTGGAATCATACCCCATCGCTTTTTCAAGCATTGGTTGTATGATTCCATGCACTCTGGGGGCTCCTTAGAGGACCCCCAGTATTTCCATTCTAGCCTTCTGAGGTTTTCCAGGCAGCCCCAGCTGCTGCCACCTCTCAGACAGGTTTCTGCCCTCCTGTTGCTTGAGCAGCTCAAGCCCAGGAAGGCAGAACAAAGGATTTTCTTTGGGAGAGGGGTGTTACACCCTCTCCCTTTCAAAATAGTTGTTAGCCTCTGGAAATGCTTTGAAGGGCACAGATGGTGCCCTCCTTGCATAATCCAGTCTACACCATTTCAGGGACCCCCAGTCCCTGCTCTGGTGTGAAACTGGACAAAGGAAAGGGGAGTGACCACTCCCCTGTCCATCACCACCCCAGGGGTGGTGCTCAGAGCTCCTCCATAGGGCCCCTGGGTTTTGCCATCTTGGATTTCAAGTTGGCAGGGCACTCTGGGAGCATCCGAGTGGCCAGTGCCATCAGGTGAGGTCAGAGCCCTCCCTCTTCCACAGGTCTTCAGGTCCAGGAATCCATTGTTTTAATGTATGTGAGTACTGTGTGACTACAGTGTATTGCATGAGCTTTACATGTCTCCTAGCTAAGCCTTGGCTGCTCAGCTACTGCTACCCCTAGAGAGCCTGGCTTCTAGACACGGCCTACATTTCACTAATAAGAGATAAATGGACCTATTATAAGGCGTAAGTACCATAGGTACCCACTACAAACCAGGCCAGCCTCCTACACACATATATGGTACAAACCAGATTTTGTACCAATCTATTGACTGCATTATTCTCAGGTCTAACCCCTTGGGGGCCAGTGTACCACTGTCTACCACCCAAGACACATCCACTCCAGACCAGGGTCAAGCCTTCAGTGAGGACTCCAGTCCAGATGTTTGGGGGCAGCCTGGTCCATCTAGTCTGTCTGGTCAGACAGCTTCAGTGAGTCACACTTGGCCCACACCTACACTTCCCACTCCAGCTGCAACATCATTTAAGCATCAGGATACCTCAGCTTCCTGTGTACCAAATAACTACACACCAATCTTGAGCCCCCCGTCCTGGCTGCTGTTGAGACAATACCAACACCACCTCTAGTTGTGCCAGGACCCAGTAGGATGGGGCACACTGCCTCAAGGGCACAGGGTAATGGGGGTAGGCTTCATGGGAGGGAATCTTATGGCCTTCAAAGTGAGGCCAGTGGCATCTTTGTCAGCCAGACCACCACTGACCAACTCTTGGGAGCAGTACAACAATCCCAAGATGTGATCGTAATTGAGCTCAGGGAGATCAAGGAGGTGCAGAGGGAGATCATGTTGGAAATACAAAATCACAATGACATAATGAGCTCCCTGATTTGGGTGATTTTCGACATGTGCAACCACATGTGCAGGGCTTTTCCCATACCATCTGCCCCTGTCTGTAGTCATTCTACATCTGGACCAAGTACACCACTGCTAAACACAGACAGGGAGGCCCTCCACATGAGGACCCTGCTCCTCCCACCCCAGTCCCTGCCCCTGTGCCCCCCTCCCCAGAGGGGATGGTAATCCGGACCACCAGGAGAGGATGGCCAGACCTCCACTACCACCTCCAAGAGACGCAGATCCTAATTCCCTCCAGTGTGTGTCTGCCATTCACTCTGTGGACTATTTCAGGGCACATTTACCTTTTTTGAGGACAGCTGTTGTTAGAAATGGGGTCTTTAGTTGGCACCCTTGTCTGAATAAGGACCTCAATTCTAGTCTGGGTAAGTCACACACAATCCAATTTATCCTGTGCCCACCCTCTGGTAGCTTGGCACTGAACAGTCAGGCTTAACGTAGAAGGCAATGTGTAAAGTATTTGTGCAATAAATCATACAGTAACACAGTGAAAACAGCACAAAAATACACCACACAGGTTTAGTAAAATAGATAATATTTATCAGAATAAAGTAAGGTAAAAGCAACAAAGATCTAATAAGCACAAGTTGAAATATCACTTTTAAAAGGTTTAAAAGAGTCTCAATCCTTAGAAATAAACAGTTGTCTCTTTGTTACACACAGTACCTGGTATGCGTCAAAAATAACGACGCAAGGAGACCGCAGAGGAGAAGATGCTTGGAAAAATTAAGGTATTGCTCCGGATTTTCCGACGCAGCAAATGCGATGCATCACTTTTTTCCACGCTGCAAGGGGTTTGCGTCATTTTTTGGCACGCAGTCTTGGTTCCTCACTGCGATGCGGGGATATTTTGACATGCAGGGACGATATGTGAAAATCTTTGAAGCGCTGGAAGATGTGTTGATCCGGTAGGTGATGCGTCTAATTTTTCCGTCACAAGGCAGGTGCTGTGTCAAATTTCCACCCAGGAAGTCGGGCTGCTGATCAGCTGTGCGGTAATTTCTCGGTCGCAAGGCAGGCTTCGTGTAGATTTTGGCAGGTGGTGCATCAATTTTCGATGCTCAAGGAGTTTCCTTGAAGAGAGGAAGTCTTTGTTGGCCCAGAGACTTCATAAACAGGAGTCAAGCTCAATTCAAGCCATTGGAGGGCACTTTTGGGGGAAGCCAGAGTCCTTTCAGCAAAGTCAGAGGTCAGCAGGGCAGCAGGCCTTCAGCAGTGCAGTGGCAGGGCAGCAGTCCTTCTCAGCAAAGCAGCCCCGATGAGTCCTTTGGCAGCCAGGCAGATCCTCTTGACAGGATTCAGGTGTATGTCCAGAAGTGTCAGAGTTGGTGGGGTCAGAGAGCCAGTTTATATACCCAAAAATGCCTTTGAAGTGGGGGAGACTTCAAGAGTGGTTTTGAAGTGCACAAGTTCCCCTTTCGGTCCAGTCCTGTCTGAAAGGGTCCCAGTGGGGGCTTATTAGAGCATTGTGTGAGGCTAGGCCACTGGCCTTTGAAATGCAAGTGGCAGGCCCTCCATCCTTCTAGCCCAGGAAGACCCATTCAGTATGCAGATGAATGCAGATGTGACTGAGTGTCCTGTGTTTGTGGCTGTCTGGGTGAAATGCACAAGGGAGCTGTCATCCAACCCAGACCAGATGCTGATTGGAGACAGGCTGTAAGGCACAGAAGGTTTTAAGTGCAGAGATATGTTCACTTTATAAAATTGGCATTTCTAAAATAATAATATAAAACCCAACCTCACCAATACACAGGATTTTCTATTACCATTCTGGCCATATTAAATATGACCTGGTTACCCCTTTCAGATTAGAATCTACCACTCAAAAAGTATATGAGGGCAGCCCTAATGCTAGTCTATGAAAGGAGCAGGCCTCACAGGAGTGGAAAACAAATTTAGGAGTTTTCCACTACCAGGACATTTAAAACATATATGTACATGTCCTGCCTTTTACCTACATAGCACCCTGCCCTATGGGTTACCTAGGGCCTACCTTAGAGGTGACTTATATGTAGAAAAAGGGAAGTTTAGGGCTTGGCAAGTACTCTTAAATGCCAAGTCGAAGTGGCGGTGAAACTGCATACACAGGTCTTGCAATGGCAGGCCTGAGACATGGTTAAGGGACTACTTATGTGGGTAGCACAATCAGTGCTGCAGGCCCACTAGCCCTGGGCACATGTAGTGCACTTTACTAGGGACTTACAAGTGCACTAAATCTGCCAGTTGGGTCTGAGCCTATGTTACCATGTTTTTAGGGGGAGAGCACATGCACTTTAGCACTGGTTAGCAGTGGTGAAGTGTCCAGAGTCCTAAAGTCAGCACAAAATGAGGTCAGAAAAAGAAGAGGAGGAAGGCAAAACATTTGGGGTGGCCCTTCAGAGAGGCCATTTTCCAAAAGTTGTATTTTGTATGTTTGGCTCCAAACTGTTTTTGGCTCTACTACTATATTTTCATCCACCATGATAGACTTTTTGTTCATTTAATCATTGTTTGAAGCACCTTTCTGTTCTTTTGTGTCATGCACATAAATGATACGGACACAAACTACAAGACTCTTGTTGTATTTATTGCGGTATTTCATTTGACATGTCTATTTTCCACCATCATTTTGTCAAAACCTTTCAACATTTATTTGCAAAGTAAACTTAGAAATGACAAAGAGGTAATGTGTTACTCATTTTATTCAAACAAAACAAAAGAAAATCCCAATGTATTGTTAACATATATATGTAGATAACAAACCCTGGACGAAATCAGAGCTGTGTGTCACAAACCATGCATAACCCCAGTAGTCTGTGCCATTTAGAGGTGGACACTCCATAACCTTGACACCATGGAAGGAAGTGGATATTGCATGGGATCCAATTGAATAAGCAAACTATCATTGATACAAGACCTCAGCTGGACCATACATCCTGCCCTCACAATATGAATCCTACATATATAACACAACAAGTCTACATCATCGCAGTAATACAAATTAAGGCCACATGACCATTATAGGACACTGTGGCAGTATCTGGTGCAGTGTCACTGCCACCATTCAGTGGTGTGCTAAAAGAATGTTCTATCAACTATGAGGAGATACATCAACAGCTACCACTATTGAAGACAATTGAAGATTCAGCCAGTGTGAAGGAAAAACAGTATGCTATGGCTTGACAATCACACGTGGTTTGAGCAGGTTAAGTGGCACATATTGCCTTGATAGCAAAATCACACAGAAAACAGGTCTGATACAGTCTCCTAAACTTTCACTCAGTCACAGTACAAGTTGCCTCTAAACAAGAGCTGTCCATACCAGGTGGGTGTCTATCCCAGGATCAAAACAGTTACTTTGTACTTTCCAATGGCAACATACCGCTACAAATGTCACAACTTTGAAATGTCCAAATGAAGAGTACATGGTGAAGGACCCTGAAAAAGGATAATATGGGATAAATAATGATTTCACATATTCAATTTGACTCAAATGACAAGTAATCAATGTAGTGAAACTTTGATCCACTAACATCTTTGCCTTGGATTTTCCTGAACTGGCCATTGTAGACTGATGTTCACTATGTCACAATTTGTTCTGACATTGGAGGTTAAAATATGTAAAACTAAACTTCCACATAGGTGAAGAAATGGTCAGTAACATTTGACATAGGTCAATTCTTTCCTCTTCACTACTGTCATCTTCATTGGGCATTTCAACATCCTCACCCGGTGGCTCTTCACGGTCTCCATCATCTGCGACTATTGGGATGCTCCATTGCAGGACTATGTTGTGAAGCATGCAGCAGGCAACCGTGATTTGGCACACCTTATTGGGTGAGTAGAGGAAGGCTCCATCAATCTTGTCCTGGCACCTAAACCTGGCCTTGAGGAGCCCAAAAGCCCATTCCATTGGCTTCCGTTTTCTTCCATGGCCTTCATTAAAGCGGACTTCCCCTGGCATTATTGGATTCCTCAGCGGTGCTGACAACCATGGTCTGTTAGGATAAGACGAGTTTCCTACATGGAAGTAACAGATCAATATATTATCATCATATCAAGCCACTATACCTTCCTAAACTAGGATTCAAACAAATGATCCTCAAGTCATGTTGTACTTAACAACAGGCCAGGCCATCTCAGGTCCAAGTTGTGACATTTGCAGAGGTATGAAGCTGCTCTGTAGTACAAATGAATCATGCTGACCCAGCAAAGCGGGCACACACACTTGAGATGTATAAATCCAGTGAGCAGACAACTTGCACATTGATGGAATGGAGGTTCTTCTGATTGTGGTTGACCTGTTCCTTTGCATATGGTGGTACCAAGGTAATATGTGAACCACCATTTGCTCCAACCACATGTAGTAGTCCACCCAAAGCATGAAATTCTTCCTTCACAGTGGCCAAGTCCTGTTGCCGTGGGCACTGGATGTGGCTGTTGCTGTGTCTCAGGATTGAAGAAAGGACTTCTTGTAGCACACCACTGAAAGTTGGTTGGGACATGCCCCAAGATACTGCCACAGTGTATTGAAAACGCCAGTGGCCACAAAATGAAGAACTGCCATGAGTTTCACTATTGGTGTTATTGCTGTTGTATTTATGTTGTTAGGCAGGACATCAGGCTCCAGCTGGTGACACAAATCCAGGATAGTTTGCCTATTTAGTCAAAAACAAATGTATAACATCCCTTTCCTCCATGGGGACAGGTCTGGAAATGACATGAAGACCTAAGGCCGTCATCTCCTACCCTTGCCTGGGTTCTAATGTCTGCATGGATGGCAAAGAAAATATCAGCATAACTGGTCACGCCATACCTTCATAATCAACACAAATCTGATATCTTAGTAACATTATGAATCTCATTGTGCCATATATGGTCATACAATGTTTTCAAATTATTTTTTACTTCTAAAATCACATTTTCCCTGTCTTATTTTTTTTTATTAGGTGAAAATAATATATTTGTAATGTATTATTTGCAGATCATTTTTGTAAACGTTTTTAATAAATGTTGTCAACTGAGGTATTACTTCCCCCCCAGCACTACTGATGCCAAACACTGTCACAGTTCACTTTTACTGTGTCATATATTGCAAAAAACAGTGTAGTTTGTATCTAACATTTGTACATACACTAGCCTCCATTTTGAGTGCTGGTGACGCACTAACAATTGGAAAATGCACAGCTTCACACCCTAAAATGGGGGATGCCTGACCTTGCCCTCAAGACATTGGCTAGCCGACAGCCATCTGCAAAAGTTGACCACGTAGTAGGTGTTACACACCTCAACGGACTCTGCCATAGGCTAACATGTGTGATGGCTATGCACAAAAGCCAATGGCTGTGTCTGTTTCCATCACGGATTGTGTCCACTGTGTACTTGTATGCAGTGTATTGAAAAAAAATCACTTGCCTCCTACTCTTTAGCCAATACGACCTCCTCATTTTTTGCTGCTGTTACCGACCTCTCAGTGCCAGGATGCTGGGCAAAGAAGGTGACAGGGCCCCTGCCTTAAGCACGGAGGATCTGGAGCTCCTTGCCAGAGAGGTCCTATCACTGTACAGCCAGCTATATGGAAACCCATACATGTCTGATTGGGAAATGTTTGCCTAAGTAATTGGTTGCTTTTTTGGTCCTAAAGCTAATTTGTCCTTTTTTTGTTCATGGGTGAAGTGTTGTTCATGGGTGAAGTGATTGGAGTGTAGTGAGCAGAATGATTCAGCTGGGGACATAATGCTGTTTGCCAATGTTAGAAATGTCTGTACATGGAAATGAAAAGTCACCTGAAAAGAGAAGGTGAGATATCTGTCCATGTAACTCACAATTCCAGATTTCATCAGACAAAATGTAGGCCCCTTACTGCCAATGGCCAGTAGACAGTGCACCGGGACTATAAGTGAAAATATACAGCCCATGTGAAATTGTGAGTAATGTTAAGTGCAAGACTATTTTCTAAAGTTATGTAGTTACTGATGCTGTCCGGTCAAATTGGATTACAGTACATATTGTGGAATAGAATTATCTGTACGGTTTAAACATGTCATGGAGCCACATAAGAGGAACGTTATTTCCTGTGCTGCAGGTTCAAATAACACAGATTCTCCATCATCTATACAAGTATGTCCCATTCCTACACACACTTGTTCATACATCCCCTTAAATCCATGTTCTTGTTGACACATAGCTGCCCTTACATACTGTCCTTAGTCACTGTATGTGATGCAAACCATGGGTTCTGACTCTTAGAAGCTTAGGCATGAAAACAATGTAGCTGTGCATGAGGTTATGTGTGAATTATGTACACGTTATTAGCCTTTAGTAGCTCACAATAATTGTGACTAATCAGGAGTTGGTCTCTCAACAGGAAAGGTTACATGCCCCTGGCCTAAATGATGTTTGTGGCCTGAATTGGTAACATGAGGATATAGAAAGTGTTGAGGGTACTCAGTAGGTCCCTGTAAATCATATGTTTGTGAAAAAATGAAGATAGTGTTTGGTGACTGCATGTGAGTGGTGCCATAAAATTGTGTCACAGCACTACAGATAAACATAATCAACCTCTAACCTTTTTTGTCATTTTCTGTCATCCATATAGGTCATAGCCCATCAGAAGCAGAAAGCCAGCCCGGCCAGTCCTTCCAACGATATCCTCCCTATGGGCTTGCATCCTTGCGGTGGCCTACCCAGAGTCTGATGGGCAGTTGAGGGCCCAACAGCAACATCAAGGGGCTAAGTTATTGTCTGTTGTCATTTTTTTGTTTAACCTTTTTTTATTTCCAGCAACGTTGTATGGCATCAACATGACGGGTCAACACACAACCAATGCACATGAGGATTTCTGGAGGTGCAAGTTAATCAGACAGTGTCTAATGCTGTGTTTGGTGTATTGTTTAGTGCTGAAGGTTGCCCTAGATTCATTATCACACGCCAAGTACTGTTTTGAGCAGACACATGGCTGCATGCAAACAAAGGGGTACCTGCATTTTCTCTGTCATGAGGGACTGCTGGACCAAACATGCCCCATTTGAGGATTGTGTCTGGTATGGTGCTCCATCACAAATATGAGTAGGTAATGTAGGCCCTATTACTGTTGAGATGGCAAACTGCGCACTTCTGATACAGTTGATGTATCAGACATGAAAATTGGTACGTTTAATGCTATGACAATATGATAATCAGCATTTGTTCGAAAAGGACAGGAAACATGTGTACAATGGCATCATTTCTTACCTGAACCATGTGAAACCTGTTTTCACAGCACATTTCTAGTCAGTTCATGTGTACAGTAGCAGATTGGCATGAAGCCCTAGTCCTTCAGAAATGTGCATGTAAGCCAGGCTGTGTCAAACAACATGAATTAGTATGCCCATCTGTATCGATTGCAACAGACAGCAATGTGTCCACATTGGTGAGAGAGTTACACGTACTGCTAACACCATTGTGCTGTCCTTAGTTCTGTCCAAATGAGAAATCAATGATGGAGAGAAATGTGATACTTAAAGGAACATTTGCAGATAGAGAGTTACATAATATAGATGTTGTAGTATCCTGTATTGAGAAGTCAATATCTGGCCCAACACATGAATCTTTTGGAAATGTGAATATATTTTAGCTTTGTATTTCAGTGGGTTTGAAATGTCTCAAGGCCTATGTGTTTACTCATGCTGATGAAGCCCTTTGTCACGGAGAGAACTATATATGGATAAGAGACAAAGGCACACATGATATAGGAGCTAGCAAGGGGAATTTCTAGACTTTGAGCAAATGTTGTGTGATCAAAGCTCATATTCAATTGAATTTACTCAAACTGTTGTATCTGCCTTTTCAGCATCATCTGGGCAAGGCAAAAGTGACAGTGACCACGTTGGCGGTGAGGAAGCTGACCACTGTGGCTTGGGTGTAGACACCACAGACACCTAGAGACCCAGTGGCCCAGAGAGTGAGGTGACTGGCAAGAAGGCCACCAGTGACTCAATATCTTCTTCGGAGGCCTCCACTGAAGACCTGTCCCTAGTGGTGGCAGACCGTGGAGGGACTGTTACACCTGCATTGTTTTCCACCACCCATGTTCCAATCGCCACCCTCCATCTTGCTACCACCCCGTTGGCTGTTGCCCCTCTCTAAAAGGGCTGGTGTCACCTTCGCTGAAGACACTTCCCCCCCCACCTCAGTGGCCCAGACTGCACTCAATGAGAAGGCTGTAGGACTTTTGCTGACTGTTGCTGTAGGCCAGACCGCACTACTGAATGCCATGCAGGGGCTGAGTGGTCAGAACACCCAGATACTGGCTTACCTGGATGGTATTCACAGTGCCCTGTGTGGCCTACAGCAGTCATTACAGGGGAAAGCCTCCTCAATGACCAGTCTCCCACCCACCCCAACCTCGTGTCAAAACTCCCACCGCTTCCCCATCCCTAACCCGAATTCCTTTTCCCAGCCATACCCAGAGTACATGCACACCTTTACATGTCCCGTCAACAACAACCAGAAGCAGCACATCCTTACCTACACAGAAGCACAGCAGAAAACACACACACATGCTGATACCACACACCCTACCACCACCACTCCCTCTTCCTCCCAATCCAAACACCCTGCCAACAACCCTACCCATTTTCCTAACAAAGACCACAGTTTTGCCCTGGACCTTCACCCTTCCACATCCCTTCCCACCCCTCCCAAACATCTTTCCACCTCTTCCACACCCCACCCCTACGCACCCCTTCCACATCCCAAACCACCCCTCCCGAAAGCCTTTCCAACCTTTCCGCACCCCAACCCACCCTACCACATCCCAAACCATCCCTCCCAAACCCAAACCCACCCCTCCCAAAACAATACCCACATCTCCCAAACTCAAGCCCCCCT
Organism: Pleurodeles waltl; assembly: GCF_031143425.1. Taxonomy (NCBI): domain Eukaryota; kingdom Metazoa; phylum Chordata; class Amphibia; order Caudata; family Salamandridae; genus Pleurodeles; species Pleurodeles waltl. The sequence continues at coordinate 192,860,687 of NC_090443.1, forward strand.
CCCACGCCCCATTCCCAGTAAGATCATTGAGGTGCCTTCTTTCTGCCCAATAGATGCCCCTTCCTGAGGAGGTTGTACCTGGCAGTGAAATTAGGAGGCAGGTTCAGGGCCTGAAATGCACATGTCCGGCTGTGGACAATTTGGACATTAGTCATTGATAATTACATGAGTTAAAAGAGACAAGTATCTCATACTAAAATTAAATATATTTTTTGTCCTGCTCTTATTTTTGGATTGTTACTAATTGTTTGCTTATGATGTTATCTCTGCTAATGTGTGTATGACAGTGACAAGCACGGGTTGTGTATATATATATATACATTAGTGTTGTACATTTGTGATGAACATATTCAATCAATTAATCAGGATTCTTATAAAGCATGACTAATTACATCGCACATCTCGCTTTGCTGGGGGGGAGATAGTGGATCTGCGGTTTAGTTGAAGAGCCAGGTCTTGATGTCCTTCCTGAATTGCGGCAGTGATGGTGATTGCCTGTGGTGCAGAGGCAAAGAGTTCCAGGTCTTCACAGCGAGATAGGAGAAGAATCTTCCTCAAGCTGTGGCTTGAGGGTCCATGCAATGGTGGCCCGGGCCAGTTGGGCGAAGCAAAGATGTCTGGTGGGAGTGTAGAAGGAGATGGGGTAGTTGAGGCATGCAGGCCTGGTGTTGCGGAGGGCTTTGTAGGCGTGCGTGAGGAGCTTGAAGGTAATTATTTTGTTGATAGGTAACCAGTGAAGGTCTCTCAGGTGGCAGGTGATGTGGCTGCGACGTGGGATGTTCAGGATGAGTTTGTCGGAAGAGTTCTGGATGTTCTGCAGTTTCTTTACGAGTTTCAAGGTGGTGCATGCGTAGAGTTCGTTGTCGTAGTCAAGTCTGTTGCTGACGAGCACATGGGTGACCATTTTCCTGGACGCAATGGGGATCCACTTGAAGATCTTACAAAGCAGGCAGAGCATGTGGAAGCAGGAGGGCAAAATGGAGTTGATTTGGCAGTTCATTGAGAGCGAGGAGTCCAGGATGATGCTTAGGTTTCGTGCTTGGTCTGTTGGTATGGGGAATTTCAAGTGCTGCGGCCTACCAGGTGGAGGAGTGGAGCCCAGGATGAGGACTTCGGTCTTGTCTGAGTTAAGCTTGAGGCAGCTTACCTTCATCCAGGTGGCGACTGCCTTCATCCCATTGTGGAAGTTGCTCTTGGTGGCTGTGGGTTCGTCTGTGAGGGAGAGGCTCAGTTGGGTATCTTTGACATAGGAGACGATGTTGAGTGCGTGGCTTTGGATGATCGCTGTAAGCGGGGCCATGTAGATGTTGAAAAAGGTGGGGCTCAGGGAAGATCCCTGAGGCACTCTGCAGCTGATCTCTGTGGGTTCTGAGTTGAATGGTGGAAGTCTGACTCTCGGTGTTCGGCCAGTAAGAAAGGTGCGGATTCTTTCTAGGGCTTTGTTGCGAATGCCGGCATTGTGGAGTCTTGCACAGAGGGTGTGGTGGGAGACGGTGTCGAAGGTGACTAAGAGGTCCTAGAGGATGAGGGCAGCAGTTCGGTCAAGGAGGGTGCAGCTGTTGACTGGATGAGTTGTTCTAGATGCTCTGGAGTTTCTGTAGGAGTTTCTGGGTGGTGCCGGCATAGAGTGTGTTGTAGTAGTTGAGCCTGCTGCTGACAAGCGCATGGGTGAGCGTTTTCCTGGACTCTATGGGGATCCACTTGAAGATTTTATGAAGCAAGCAGAGCATGTGGAAGCAAGAGGACGAAATTATGTTGATTTGGCAATTCATTGAGAGCCAGGAGTCCAGGATAATGCTGTGGTTTCTTGGGTGGTACGTAGGTGTGGGGGGGTTCCGAGCGCTGGGGGCCACCAGGAGTCGTTCCAGTGGGGGGGTGGAGCCCAGGATGAGGACTTCAGTCTTGTCTGAGTTAAGCTTGAGGCAGCTTTCCTTTGCTGTTATGGAAGTTGCTTTTGGTGGCTGTGGGTTTGTCTGTGAGGGAGAGAATCAGCTGGGTGTCGTCGGCATAGGAGACGATGTTGAGTCTGTGGCTTTTGACAACAGCTGCAAGCGGGCCATGTAGATGTTGAAGAAGGCGGTGCTCACGGAGAATCCCTAAGGTACTCTGCAGTTGATCTCTGTTAGAAATGGGGTCTCTAGTTGGCAGTCGGTTTACACCCTGTCCAAGTAGGGATCCTCACTCTAGTCAGGAAAAGGGAAATACCCGCTCAGATAACCCCTGCTCACCCCCTTGGTAGCTTGGCACGAGCAGTCAGGCTTATCTCAGAAGCAATGTGTAAAGCATTTGCACATAGCAAGCAGTAATAAGTGAAAACACTACAAAAGGACACCACACCAGTTTTAGAAAAATAGCCAATATTTATCTATATAAAACAAGACCAAATACAATAAAAATCCAACATACAGTAAGAAAAATATGAATTCTGCAAGATTTACTCAAGATACAGTTCCTTGAAGTCGATAGCTCCACCTGGGGCTATCACGGCGTCGTGATCAACAAAACCAACAATTCAGGCCGGCCGTGGCGTTGCGGGCCAGCTACAGTGTCAGGAAGACCTGCAAACAGTACCTTGGATTTGCAGGGCGTCGTGATCCTCGCAGTGAGCTCCGGAGGGTGGCGACACTGATGTTGCGGTGTCGGGTCCGGAGTCGGTGCAGGAGTCATCGGGCCCTTGAGGTCACATGCGTTGCAGATCGAACTCCAGGCTGATAAAGTCAGGTGCTATGGCGTCGGGGCTGCGGTGCGAAGTGGGACGATGCGACGTGCGGTGCCCACAGGTCACGGTGCAGGCAGCGGCTCAGTGACGGCGTCCAGCGGGGCGGTGCGACGTGCGGTGTCCACAGGTCAGGGTGCAGGCAGCGGCATTGTCATTGCTAAAGCGCTGTCCTTGGTTGGCCCAAGCCAGCAGTGCAGGACGGGATGGTGCTTCATGACCCTCACGAGCGGTGTCCACAGGCCACGGTGCAGGCAGGATGCCTGGGGACGACACAGGAGTCGATGGTGCTGGCGTCAGTGGACCGGGGCTGCGGTGCAGGATTGGACAGTGCTTTGTGTACCTCACGGGCGGTGTCCACAGGCCACGGTGCAGGCAGCGGCGCCGGTGTCAGCAGGAGCGTCATCGTCGGGATGCCCAGGCTGCGGTGTGAGCAGGCGATGAAGGAGTGCGGGGCCCACAGGTTGCGGTGCGAGCAGCGGCTTGGTGAAGTCGTCCGATGATGGCGTCGGTGAGACCAGGGTCGCGGTGCGAAGCGGGGCAATGCGACTCCATGTGGTGTCAGCAGGTCACGGTGCAGGCCAGTGGCGTCGTTGCAGTGGTTTCTCCTCTTGAACAGCACAAAACACACAGTTCCCAGGGCTGCAGGTCGAGGAAACTGAAGTCTTTGGTGTCCTTGCGACTTCCAACAGGAGGCAAGCTCTACTCCAAGCCCTTGGAGAATTTTCTCAAGCAGGACACACAGCAAAGTTCACCCTTTGCACTCTTTTCAGGCAGAAGCAGCAACTGCAGGCCAGTCCAGCAAAGCAACCCAGCAAAGGGACAGTACTTCTCCTTCAGCTCTTCAGCTCTTCTCCTGGGCAGAGGTTCCTCTTGATTCCAGAAAGATTCTAAAAGTCTGGGGTTTTGGGTCGTCTTCTCATAGCCAGTTCTGCCTTTGAAGTTGGCAAACTTCAAAGCAAAGTCTCAAGTGTTTGCAAGATCCTTCCTTGTCCAGGCCAGGCCCGAGACACTCACCAGGGGGTCAGAGACGGCATTGATTGAGGGCAGGCACAGTCCTTTCAGGTGTGAGTGACCACTCCTCCCCTCCCCTCCAGCACAGATGGCTAATCAAGATATGCAGGCTACACCCCAGCCCCCTTTGTGTCACTGTCTAGAGGAGAGGTGTGAACAGCCCAACTGTCAAACTGACCAAGACGGGGAATCCACAAACAGGCAGAGTCACAGAATGGATTAAGCAAGAAAATGCCTACTTTCTAAAAGTGGCATTTTCAAACTAACAAGCTAAAAAACAACTTCACTAAAAGATATATTTTTAAATTGTGAGCTCAGAGACCCTAAACTCCACATTTTTATCCGCTCTCAAAGAGAATCAGCGCTTTAAGGATATTTAAAGGCAGCCCCCATGTTAACCTATGAGAGAGATAGGCCTTGCACAGTGAAACCCAAATTTGGCAGTATTTCACTGTTAGGACATATAAAACACACTAGTATATGTCCTACCTTAAACATACACTGCACCCTGCCCATAGGGCTACCTAGGGCCTAACTTAGCGGTGCCTTACATGTAGTAAAAGGGAAGGTTGAGGCCTGGCAAGTGTGTACACTTGCCAAGTCGAATTGGCAGTTTAAAACTGCACACACAGACACTGCAATGGCAGGTCTGAGTCATGTTTACAGGGCTACTAATGTGGGTGGCACAACCAGTGTTGCTGGCCCACTAGTAGCATTTGATTTACAGGCCCTGGGCACTGGGCACCTCTAGTGCATTTTACTAGTAAATCAAATATGCCAATCATGGATAAACCAATCAACAATACAATTTCTATAGGGAGCACTTGCACTTTAGCACTGATTAGACAATAAACCAGCAAAAACAGACCTAACAAAATAGGAGGAAGAAGGCAAAAAGTTTGGGGATAACCCTGTAAAAAGGGCCATTTCCAACAATCTCTATGGGTTCTGTGTTAAAAGGTGGAAGTCTGACTCTCTGTGTTCAGCTGGTGAGGAAGTAGCGGACCAATTCTAGGGCTTGTCGTGAAGGCCGGAATCAAGGAGTCTTGGTCAGAGGGTGTGGTGGGAGACGGTGTGGAAGAAGTCCAAGAAGATGAGTGCAGCAGTTATGCCCCAGTGGAAGGGGGTGCAGATGTTGTCTGTAGCGGCTAGGGGAGTGGTTTTGGTGCTATGTTTGCTTCTGAAGCCTGTTTGGGAAAGGTACAGGATGTAGCTCATTTCGATGAACTCAGAGTGTTGGGCATTGATAGCTTGGACTCTTGGAGGGTGGGGGAGAATAAGCTGGCTTTCTTGGAGGGTTGCCTGAGGGGAGCCAGTGTGTTGGCGCAGTCAGAGATCTAGGAGTTGAGGTTGTGTGCTGAGGTGTTGTCATCCGTGGATGCCGGTGGTGGGGCTTTGTTGAGGGAGGTGGTGAACTGGTCTTTGGTGAAGATGTTGTTGCTTGCGGCGAAAATGGGGTTGAGCGTGTGTCCTGCTAAGTGGGTTGAAGTTGTGACCAGTTGTTTGAGTCCGATGGTGCAAGGTTCTCCAGTAGGGATGCAGTGTTGTGGTCATCGAGGTTGTCCAGATGGAAGTTGAGGTCATTGAGTAGGATGTAGTCCATAGAAGCGAGTTCTTGGTGAGCAATGAAGTCTGCTATGGCTTTGATGAAGGAGGGGGTGCGAAGTCCGGGAGGTCTGTAGATGAAGGTGCTGGTTGTGAGGCAGAGGGTTTTTTTGTGTACGATCGCAATGCCTCCTCCTGGTCGGATGACGCAATCCTTGTGGATGATTTTGTAGCCGCCGGGGATGGCTGTTGTGATGTCTGGGGTGGAGTTTATCCAGGTGTCTGTAAAGAAGGCAATATCGGGATAGATCGAGTCGAGCAGGCCCCAGATCTCCACTGTGTGTCTTTTGAGGTCATATTAATTTTGGTGCAAGCATTCATGTTGTTTCTGGACACTTACACCAAATGTATATGTGTTTCTGTTATTGTGACGGCAGAAAGCATATGTGTTTATTTTTACATAATATGTCAATAATATACATTTAGACATTACACAGGGAGCCTGACACTTGACAGTTAAATAACATCTAATATGTATCATATATTGCACATATCAAGGGGATATATGACCTTCATACATCTCTGCCAAGTTTGGAGTTTAGAGTTAAGTTTGGTAGTACATTCTGTCTACACCCACTCGTAGCATGTTGTAGTGAAATTGCTACATTATCATGGGATTGAGTATTTCCTATAGGGTACACTGTTTATGTTTATGATTTTGGATTTAATGAGATATTATTGCACACCCCTGTATGGACACATTTGTGTTTGCTGTGACTTTTTGTGTAAGTGTCCATTGCCATGAAGGCAGTAAGTACCAGAATGGTGGGCGCTACTAATATCTCGAGGTATGTAATGATACAGTTTTCTAGGTATGACATTACACACATATGCGTTGCACATCATTATTGTTGTTGTTTACTAAACTTTTTTACACATGCACAAGTCCAATGCTACTGTACTGCAAAAATTAGGAGGATGACAGGTATAACAGTGACTTTCTTTTTTGTTCCGGTGACGATGTGGTTGATTTTATTCTTCGTCCAGGAGAAGCAGCAATAACTTGTATTACTGGGCTCATGGCTGGAGCAAATGGGAAAAGTGGGAAGAAAGGTGAGTTTTGTCCTTTTATCCCTCCCAATCCCCAACTCAGGTGTGAAGGTTTGGCTGCCACAGTTGTGCCTGCAGGAATGCACATCATGATTGACTTGGTGGGAAAAGGGGCCGAAGTCCAGCTGCCAGACGCTTTTGCTGATGGTGCCATCATTGATGCGGGTGGAGATTCTTGGCAGTCCGTCGGTGGTCTTTCACCTATGCTCCCTCTAACATCTTAATAGGGCGGTGGCCTGTCATGGTGGTGGATGGGTTTTCAGACTGGAAACAGAGCCCGGAACTGTTACCGCCAAGACCTAAATCAGGCCTTCAGTGTTCAATAGAAAATTTGATGTGTCCATTTTTCTTTTTAGCGCCTTTTATATCACAGGCCCTAGCCCTTTTCTGACAAGCGAAGTACTATATTTATTGGGGAATTGTAGGTGGTAGGAAATGAGTTGCTTCCTGCAGATTCCATAACTTTCCATCACAGAAATGTGTGGAAAATGTTTTTTTAAAATTTAATTTAAAGTTTGAGGTTTCAAAGGGCTTCTTGGTATGACCACCTGGTAAGAACCACACAATCTCTCAGACATCTAGTTTTCAAAAATCTGCAGGTCTGCCAGGTTAGGTCCCACACTCTATAACTTGGCACATTGCCAAAAAAAGGATCAGTTTTTGATGGAAAATGTGATGTGTCCATGTTGCCTTTTTGATGCCTTTCTTGTTGAACCCACTAGCCCTACCCACACAATTGAGGTGCCATTTTTATTGGGTTATTTGGGGGAATGGTAGGTGGTAGGAAATGATTTGCTCCTTGTAGATTCCATAGGTTTCCTTCACAGAAATGTGGAGAATATGTGTTTTTGTTTTCAAAGTTTGAGATTTTCAAGGGCTTCTGGATATGGAAATCTGGTGGGAGCCACACACGTTACCCCGCCTTGGATTTTCCTAGGTGTATAATTTTCACTACTGTGCAAGTTTGCTAGGTTTGCCTCGGTGCTGGCTGAGCTATGGCCCAAAATACAAAGCTAGCCAAAATGCAAAAAAAGGGTCAGTTTTTACTAGAAAAATATGATGTATCCACAATGCGTTTTGGCTCCTTTCTTGCCAAGTCCTCTAGCCCTACTCACAAAAGTGAGGTGCCATTTTTATCAGGAGTCTTGAGAAAATGGTTGGAGGTAGTAAATTATTTGCCTCTGCCATTTCCATAAATGTCCATCACAGAAGTGTGAGAAAATGTGTTTTTTAGTCAAAGTTTGAACTTGCAAGTGCTTTTGAGTAAGAAAATCTGGTGAGAATCACATAGGTCACTGCATGCTGTATTGCCCCAGGTGTCTAGTTTTTAAAACGTGCAGGTTTGCTAGGTTTTCCTATGTGCTTGCTGAGCTAGGGCCCAAAATCTACAGCTAGGCACAATGCAAAAAAGGTCAGTTTTTTGATGGAAACTGTGATATATCCATGTTGCATTTTGGCATCTTTCCTGTTGCCGCCACTAGTCCTACCCACACAATTGAGGTACCATGTTTATCTGGAGATTTGGAGGGTTGGTGGGTAGTCCTAAATTAGTTGGTCCCTATTTGCAGAACTTCCCATCACAAAAATGTGAGAAAATTGTGTTTTGTCATTCACAGTTTGCGGTTTGCAGGGGCTTCTAGATTGAAAAACCTGGTGAGAGCCACACAAGTCACCCCACCCTGGATTTTTGTAAGTGTCTAGTTTTAAAAACTATGGAGGTTTGCTAGGCTTCCCTAGATGCCAGCTGCGCTAGGGCTCAAAATACACAGCTAGTCACATTGCAATAAATGAGTCAGGTTTTAATAGAAAAATGTGATTTGTTGATGTTGTGTTTTGGCATCTTCCGTATTGCGGCCACTAGCCCTACTCACACAAGTGAGAATGTATTAGGAATTTATTTGCTCCCTGCAAATTCCATAACTTTCCATCAGGGAAGTATAGGGAAAATGTGTGTTTCAAAATTTGAGGTTTGCAAGGGCTTCTGGGAAAAAAAAACTGTCGGGAGCCACACAAGTCTTCTCTCCCTGGATTCTACTAGACGTGTAGTTTTCAGAAAATGAGCAGGTTTCCTAGGTTTCTTAGGTGCCTGCTGAGCTAAGGCCCAAAACCTATAGCTAGGCACATTGGAAAAAGGATCAGTGTTCAATGGAAAAGTGTGATGTGTCCATGTTGCGTTTTAGCGCCTTTCATGTTGCGGCTACTAGCCCTGCCCACACAAGTGTGGTACGATTTTTTATTGGGAGACTTAGGGGAATGGTTGTTTTTTGCATAGCTTTTATTAGCATTTCAACATACAAAATGTGTATAATACAGGCAACAGTGAAACTAAATGTACCCTCCCAACCCAAACCCACCCCCTCTCTACCACAGCAATACACAGGTTTGCATCTGCTGCAATAAAAAGTGTCACAGAAGATACCAAGTCATTTCCTGGAGATTAATTTATATACAATATTCTGTACAGAACCCAAGGCTACTAATATACCAAGAGAGGTCACTTACTAGCAATACTGATCAAACCGTTCATTGCATCATCATCCTGGCCACAACCACAGTCATTTCATCTAAGGTGGTCTGGCATCCGGGGGTTCCAATAAGTCAGCAAGCATAGCTACCCATGCCTGTAAATCGTCTGCCACCTTTGTATCCTTCCTTCCTTCATTTACGCATCAGCCACAGCATATTCAGCCACATCCTTTACCCACACATGCACCTCAGAAGGGGTCGGGGAAAGACAATGAATAGCGAAAATCTGCATGTTCATCCAGACAACGGTGACATGGGGAGGAGGTCCGTCCCGGGTAAATGACATGTAGTATAGTATAGCTGGGGGTTAAATATACTTGCTGAATAACATTATATTGAATCAGTTCAAACCTCGCACTAGCAGTGGATTTTTGTACAGCTAAATGTATTGAATCCAACTCTTCATCAATGATTTGGTCTTCCATTACATTCTGCCAATTATCCTGTATGGGAAAAGGACATCTTTGCAAAGCACCTTGTAGAAAAAGGAGATTAATCACCTGCCCCCTCCATGTCCAACAATGTAAGTAAAGTGCTAGATTCCTGTGGAACCTCGGAGAATGCGGGCCATATGCCCAAACAGGGGCACCTATTTTGGCGAGTTGCAAGAATTGCCCTTGGCCCAGTTGAAATATCTCCATAGCATCCTGTAGTGTAATAAATCTTTTGTTTGGATACAGATCATAGAGTGTGTTACAACCCCCTGCAAGCCACCTATCCATCGCCATTGAATGCGTTATCTGGAGGAAGGGCTGCAGGAACCATATGGGCATATCTGGAGCATAAAGGGCACACCTGAGCATTCCACAAACCACCCACTTCCATGCCCTACAAACCTGGCAGGTCACATAAGGAGCAGAGTTTGGGACCTTTGCCCCTAGCATCAGGACTTCTGGAAGGGGTGTGTCACTATGGGTACCGTGAAGGATAATGTTTTCCCAGCCGTCCCCCTCACCTAACCAGTGCCCTGCATGTTGCAACTGGGCTGCTAAATGATAGAGTTCCTGATCAGGCAGTTCTAAACCCCCACGGTTCCAAGGTCATTTTAACATTGACCATCTGACACTTTTTCTTCCAGACGTCCAAAATAATTCAACAATATGTTTGTCAAGTTTAATAAAATACGTCTTGAAAGCCACCCCACTAGGCACCACACCTGAACTGAGGTTCTGTGTGGATTACAGAGGGCTAACCTCTGTGACAAAGACTGATGTTCATCTCATCCCTAGCTCATTGATAGGTTAGGGGTTGCCCAGTATATAAGTAACTTTGAACTTACAGCAGGGTACTGGCAGATCGCCCTACAGAAGGATCCAAGGAGAGATACACCTTCTCCACTTCAGAGGGCCACTATCAGTTAAGGGTGATGTCCTTTGGATTAAAGAACACTCCTGCCACCTTCCAGAGGTTGGTGAACCAGATCCTTGCTGGGTTGGAGATCTTCTCAGCTGCCTACCTGCATGACATAGCTGTCTTCATTAGCAGCTGTGAGGACAACCTCTTTCACCTCCGGGAAGTGCTTCAGGCCCTGCAACAGACAGGCCTGACTATTGAGGACAGGTAGTGCCAGATAGGGTAGGGGTCTGTGGTGTACTTGGGACACCTGGTGAGCATGGGCAAGGTGCAGCCCCTCCAGGCCAAGATTGAAACTGTGATAGTCTGGGAGCCCCCCAAAGCCCAGACCTAGGTCAGAGCATTCTTGGGCCTCACTGGGTACTATTGAAGGTTTGGCAAGTGATATGGCACCACTATTGCCGTCTTAACTGACCTGGCTTCTAAGAAGCAACCCCGAAATGTGATTTGGACAGAAGCATGCTGTTGGAAAATGGGTTATTGGTAAGGGCAGGTAGGTACCTACACCTAGCAACAAGCCACTAACCTCCACTTAGGTCCAGTTAGGTCTCAGTAAATTAACCCCAGCTCAACCCTTGGTAGCTTGACAACGAGCGTCAAGGCTTAACTTAGGAGACAGAGTGTAAAGCATTCAAATATCACAAAACAGTAATTAAATAAAACACAGGAAACAGTTTAAAAATCCAAAACCAATTTATAAAAATAGTTTATATTTTTATCTTTAAAATGACACCAAAACGAATAAAATCGGATAAGGGGAACCGGAGATATGAATTTTTAAAGAATTATTATTTTTCTAGCGCTTAGAACCAAAAAGCGCCAATCGGGTCATCTGGTTGCACCTCGACCGGGGCAAAGTCAAAGTTTCAGGCCGACCGCGATGGAGCCCTGCTCGGCTGCAGATCGCGGGAGGCCTCGGTTAAAAAGTTACCTTCTGACTTAGTCTTTATTTTGAAGATTTTCTTCAGCGGGACGAACCTGCCAGTCCAATCCGACCTCCTGGAGCCCTTCTCCGGATACGCGATGCTGGATTCCTCGGTGGAGATTTTTACCTTCGGACTTAGTCGTTTTTTTGAGGTGAAAATCCTTCGACCGGGGTAAACCTGGATCTTGATCCAACGTCCATGGAGCCCTTCTCGGATACGATGGCTGGAAGGTCCCGGTCAACTTTTTACCTTTGGACTTAGTCTCTTTTTCGGAGATTTTTCTTTACCGGGACGAACCACCAAATCAGGCCGGGTCGCGGTTGAGGCAAGCCGGCTAGAATTGCCGCGGCGGGTCGGTCCCTCTATGGAGCTTTTTTACAAAAATTCTCAAATCTTCTCTAAACTTCTGGGGCTTCACCCAGATGTCCTTTTAAGGTTCTTTTGGGGTCCACAGCTCACCCCAAGGGTCCAGAAGTTCTGAGATGGTCCTTGGGGGGTGGGGACTACAACTCCCAGAATGCACCTGGCGCAAAATCCTTTTTGGCCACTGGGCAGTGGTCAGCTGGTCGCTTTCTTCAGGAGTTGGTGCAGGGGACTCTGGATAGCAATTTTTCACCTGTAGCAAACAGGGAGTCCCTCCTTGAACCAGTTGAAGCCAGGCAAAGTCCTTCTTGTGGTGAAGCACAAGTGTGCAGCTGGTGCAGTCCTTCTGAGTGCAGGTTCCAGGTGCAGGCCAGGGGTCCAGCAGGGCAGTCCTTCTTCTCCTTTAGTTCTTTTCTTGTTGAAATCTGGTGGGGATCTGAGGTGTGGGTTCAGGTCTGCCAGTTTTATCCTTGCTCCTGGGTGAAAAGCAGGGGGGTCCTGGTTCTCCAATCAGGTACAGGGTCGTCCCCCTGTGATGACGACTTCCTGGGAAGTGTGGCAAAAATCCATCCCAGAAGGCAACATTCTCTAAAAATCCATTGTGGCTGAATCTGATTTTTGGAGGTTACATCTGGCTGAGCCCACCCACTGGTGTGGCTAAAAATCATAAACACACCCCTCTCCTGTCCTCTCCTAATCTAATCAAGGGGGCACCTAGTTGTCTGGGGTTGCAGGATGTGGGGGTGTTGCTGGGTGCTCCAAATGTCCTTCTCTGCCTTTGAAGACCAGTTTGGCAGCCCTCCCCGTCCTGCCTCACCATCTGCTGAGGGGAGATTCCCTCCCACAGGCACATTCCTTTGTGTGAAGCCAGGCCACTTCACACCTCATCAAGGCAGCTTGGCTAAGCTGCTACAGGCTGGCCAATCAGAGCACAGCAGCAAAAACAATGCAGGGCTGAAATTGGCAACTTTTTAGGTAAAGTCTAAAACTCTTTACCTGAACAAGTTATATTAAATCCCACAACTGGAAGTTGTGGGATTTAATACAACAATTAATTTGATACCAAATTCTTGGTATGCATCATTTAAGGAGAATTTTATAATTTAAAACAAAGTCTCCCCATTCTAGCCTATGAAGGCCATTTACTACAATGAGGGAAAAACTAATTTGGCTGTTTTTACCTCACCAGGGCTTATAAAACTATTTTTATAAAGTCCCTGCTTATAGTTACATGGCACCCAGCCCTAGGGGCACATAGGGCACACCTTAGGGGTGACTTATATGTAAAAATAAGGTAGTTTAAGACTTTGGAACTACTTTTAATTCCAAAGTCGAATTTGCATATAACTTTAATTTAAAAGCAGCCAGCAAGGCAGGCCTGCCTTTAAAATGACACTGGGCACCTCAGCAGTGCACCTATGGGTGCACCACCTATGCTGTGGTCCCTAAACCTACATGCCCTACCATATACTAGGGACATATAGGTAGGTTAACTTAGCCAATTATAATTAGCCTAATTTGCATATCCATTTTACACAGAGCACAGGCCCTGGGACTGGTTAGCAGTACCCAGGGCACCATCAGAGTCAGGAAAACACCAGCATAAAGTGGAAAATGGGGGCAAAAAGTTAGGGGGCCTCTGCAATCAGCCCTGTTTTCTCACACATGCCAAAAAACATTTGACACCCTGAAGCAAGCCATATGCTTTGTGCTTTGCTCTAGGCCCCTGACTTCTCCAAGGAGTTTATCTTTCAGACAGATGCCTGAGAGCATGGCACAGGGGCAGTTTTATCACAGTTAAGTGCAAAAGTTGTAGCCTTCATCTCTAGGAGGTTACTTCCTTGGGAACAGAGGTGGAGTTGCTGTGGTTTGGGCCCTGAAGAAGCTGAGGCCACCCCTATTTAGCACTCACTTCCTGATTCAGACTGACCACAGGCCGCTCAGGTGGCTCATGCAAATATGGAGTGAAAATCCAAAATTGTTGCTGTGGTCCATTTCCCTACAGGGTATGGACTTCAGGGTGGAACACAGCCCAGGGATAGACCACGCCAGTGCTAATGGTCCATCCAGGTTTTTTCTGCCTCAATGATGAGAACTACCTTTAAGTTGGGTAGCTCTTCCCACTTTCAGCTGGGGGAACTGTGTTAGACCTGACAATCTTAGAGCGGTCCTCCCCTAATTTGTTTGCCTATTTGCCTTCATTTGTGCTGTATCTTTTTGTTGGCTTTTGGGCTCTGAGCCCTTTACCACTGCTAACCAGTGCTAAAATGCATGTGCTTCTCCCCTACACATGGTAGCATTGGTGTATACACAATTGGTATATTTAATTTACGTATAAGCCCCAAGTCAAATGTTACAACATATACCCAGGGCTTGTAAATTAAATGCTACTGTAGGTCCGGGCTCACTATGCCACTGGATTCAAGCTAACCTGGCTGATGAAGGGTGATACCCTAAAACCGGTCCCTGGATGCTTGTTTCTAGTCCAGGGAGGACCTGGCCTGGCAGTTCGGGCTGGACTATTTCCAGGGGGAACAGGTTCAAGACATATTTGCATATGGCTGGGTCCAAACTGGGGTGGCATGGTGAGAAAAGGAATTGATGGATTAAACCCTGATCTGTGACTAGGGGTGAATGTTTGATTGGTTCTGCATTCCGTCCATCATTTGTGTTTGTTTGTTTTTGTCACCCTAAATGTGCTGGGTATGTAGGAGGCTGGCCTGGCTTATAGTGTGTACCTTGTGATACTTACACCCTGTGCTAGGTCCAGTTATCCCTTATTAGTAGAATAGGGTGTTTCTAGCAGCTTAGGCTGATAGAAGGTAGCTATGGTAAAGCAGCTTAGGCTGATCTAGGAGACATGCAAAGCTCCTACTATACCACTTATATCATATAGCACAATATCATAAGAAAACACAATACTCAGAGTTACTGAAAATAAAGGTACTTTATTTTTATGACAATATGCCAAAAGTATCTCAGAGAATACCCTCACTTAGAAGGTAAGTAATATACACAAGTTATATGTGCACAAACCCAAAACAGGTAAGTCACATTAGGAAAAGTAGTGCAAACAATGTAGAATCACAATAGGATGCAATAGGCAAACATAGGTCTAGGGGCAACACAAACCATAATACTCCAAAAGTGGAATGTGAATCACAAATGGACCCCAGACCTATGGGAGATTGTAGAGGGTCGCTGGGACTGTGAGAAAACAGTAAGGGTGTCCAAAATACCCCATCCCAAGACCCTGAAAAGTAGGAGTAAAGTTACCCTACTACCCCAGAAAGACACAATAGTCGTGATAGGGGGATTCTGCAAGAACCACAAACACCACCAAAACTCTGAAGATGGATTCCTGGACGTGAGGACCTGCAAGGCAAGGGGACCAAGTCCAAGAGTCGCAATCGTTTCTGGGGGGGCAGGAGCCCAAGAAACCCCGGATGAAGGTGCAAAAGGGGGCTGCCTCCGGGTGGAAGAAGCCAAAGATTCTGCAACAATGAAAAGGGCTAGGAACTTCTCCTTTGGATGGAAGATGTCCCACATCGTGTTGGATGTTGCAGAAGTATTTCCACACAGAAATACCGCAAACAAGCCTTGCTAGCTGCAAGGGTTGCAGTAGAGGTTCTTGGGTGCAGCTGGGGACCAGGAAGGACCCGGATGTCGCCCCTTGGAGGAGGAGACAGAGGGGGCGTTCAGCAACTCAGAGCCCCCGCAGAAGCAGGCAGCACCCGCAGAAGTACCGGAGCAGGCACTTAGAAGGTCTGTGAAACCAGAGTCACAAAAGAAGGGTCCCACAACGCCGGAGTCCAACTCAGAGGGTTGATCACTGCAGGACGGAGTGCTGGGGACCCAGGCTAGGCTGTGCACGGAGGAATCCTTGGAGAAGTGCACAGAAGCCGGAGCAGCTGCTAATCACAGAGTACACAGGTTTGCTGTCTGGTGTGGGGAGGCAAGGACTTTCCTCCATCAAACTTGGACTGAAGGATCACTGGACCGTGGGGGTCACTTGGATCCAGCTCCTGTGTTCCGGGGACCACGCTTGTCAGGATGAGAGGGGACCTTGAGGACCGGTGATGCAGTCTTTTGGTGCCTGCGTTAGCAGGGGGAAGATTCCGTCGACCTACGGGAGATTTCTTCTTGGCTTCCAGTGCAGGGTGAAGGCAAACAGCCCTCAGAGCATGCACCACCAGGAAACAGTCAAGAAAGCCTGCAGGATGAGGCGCTACAATGTTGCTGGTAGTCGTCTTGCTACTTTGTTGCGGTTTTGCAGGCGTCCTGGAGCAGACAGCGGTCGATCCTTGGCAGAAGTCAAAGAGGGAAGTGCAGAGGAACTCTGGTGAGCTCTTGCATTCGTTATTTGAAGAATATCCCAGAGGAGAGACCCCAAATAGCCAGAAAAGGAGGTTTGGCTACCAAGAAAGGAGGTTTGGTTACCAAGAGAGGTAAGAACCTATCAGAGGGGGTCTCTGACGTCACCTGGTGGCACTGGCCACTCAGAGCAGTCCAGTGTGCCCCCAACACCCCTGAATCCAAGATGGCAGAGGTCTGGGACACACTGGAGGAGCTCTGGGCACCTCCCCTGGGAGGTACTGGTGAGGGGAGTGGTCACTCCCCTTTCCTTTGTCCAGTTTCGTGCCAGAGCAGGGCTGGGGGATCCCTGAACCGGTGTAGACTGGCTTATGCAGAGATGGGCACCATCTGTGCCCATCAAAGCATTTCCAGAGGCTGGGGGAGGCTACTTCTACCCAGCCCTTCACACCTATTTCCAAAGGGAGAGGGTGTAACACCCTCTCTCAGAGGAAATCCTTTGTTCTGCCTTCCTGGGCCAGGGCTGCCCAGACCCCAGGAGGGCAGAATCCTGTCTGAGGGGTTGGCAGCAGCAGCAGCTGCAGTGGAAACCCCAGAAAGGCAGTTTGGCAGTACCCGGGCTCTGTGCTAGAGACCCGGGGGATCATGGAATTGTCCCCCCAATACCAGAATGGTATTGTGGTGACAATTCCATGATCTTAGACATGTTACATGGCCCTGTTCGGAGTTACCATTGTGACGCTACACATAGGTAGTGACCTATGTGCAGTGCACGTGTGTAATGGTGTCCCGCACTCACAAAGTTTGAGGAATTTGCCCTGAACGATGTGGGGGCACCCTGGCCAGTGCCAGGGTGCCCACAAACTAAGTAATTTGGCACCCAACCTTCACCAAGTGAGGGTTAGACATATAGGTGACTTATAAGTTACTTATGTGCAGTGAAAAATGGCTGTGAAATAACATGGACGTTATTTCACTCAGGCTGCAGTTGGAGGCCTGTGTAAGAATTGTCTGAGCTCCCTAAGGGTGGCAAAAGAAATGCTGCACCCCATAGGGATCTCCTGGAACCCCAATACCCAGGGTACCAAGGTACCATATACAAGGGAATTATATGGGTGTACCAGTGTGCCATTGAGAATTGGTAAAATTAGTCACTAGCCTGCAGTGACAAATTTAGAAAGCAGAGAGTGCATTAACACTGAGGTTCTGGTTAGCAGAGCCTCAGTGATACAGTTAGACACCACACAGGGAACACATACAGGGCATACATTATGAGCACTGGGGTCCTGCCTAGCAGGATCCCAGTGACGCATGGGTAAAAACAAACATACATACTGTGAAAATGGGGGTAACATGCTAGGCAAGATGGTACTTACCAACACATGGGTCCCGAGCTCAATATGCCACTGGATTCAAGCTAGCCTGGCTGGTGAAGGGTGATACCCTAAAACCGGTCCCAGGATTTGTGTTTCCGGTCCAGGGAGGACGTGGTCTGGCAGTTTGTGCTGGACTGTTACCATGGGGAACAGGATCAAGACTGATCTGAATATGGCTGAGTCCAAACTAGGGTAGCATGGTGGGCAAAATAATTGAAGGATTAAACCGAGCTCTGGGACTGGGGATGAGTGTTTGATTGGATCTGCATTCTGTCCATCATTTGTGTTTGTTTGCTTTTGTCACCCTAAGTGCACCGGATATGCCCAGCCAAGGGTCCCGGGCTCACTATGCCACTGGATTCAGGCTAGCCTGGCTGATAAAGGGTGATACCCTTAAACCGGTCCCGGGATGCTTGTTTCCAGTCCAGGGAGGACCTGGCCTGGCAGTTTGGGCTGGACTATTCCCATGGGGAACAGGGTCAAGACTGATTTGAATATGACTGTGTCTGGACTGGGGTGGCATGGTGAGCGAATGAATTGATGGATCAAACCCAGATCTGTGACTGGGGGTGAATGTTTGATTGGTTCTGCAGTCATTTGTGTTTGTTTACTAGTGGATCTGCAGCACTGACTGTACCACCCACTTTAGTAGCCCTTAAACATGTCTCAGGCCTACCATTGCAGAGCCTGTGTATGCAGTTTCACTGCCACTTTTACTTGGCATTTAAAATCTCTTGCCAAGCGACTTGGCTTTTAAAACTTCTTGCCAAGCCTTAAACTCCCCTTCTATTTCATAAAAGTCACCCCTAGGGTAGGTCGTAAGTAACCCTAATGCAGAGTGCTATGTAAGTAAAAGGCAGAACATGTACTTCTACGTTTTATAAGTCCTGGTAGTGAAAAACTCCCAACGCTATGTTTCACTACTGTGAGGCCTACTCCTCTCATAGGCCAGCATTGGAAATTCTTTAATCTACTTTTACGCTGTAGTTCCTGGATTGGATTTAACGTTACTATTTTAAAAATGCCACTTTGGTTTGCATTTCTCTGCTCTTACTGCTCTGTGCGTCTTGAAGCCTGTCTCCAATACACGGCTAGGCTAGGTGACAGCAACACTTTGTGCGTTCCCTCTAAACTGCCACAAACACAGGAAGGTTACGTGTGCCTGGACAGTCACCTGCATTCTGATTGGCCTTCCTGGGCAAGAAGAGTGGAGGGGAGCTGACACTTACACATTAATAGGGAAGTGCCTGTTCCCACACAAATAGCTGACTACCCCCTACTGGTAGTCTGAAGCCAGGGCTGGGATGAAAGGGGGATCTATGCACGTCAAGGAATCATTTTGAAGTCACCCCCACTTCAAAGGCACATTTGAGTATATGTACTGGGTCTCTGACCCAACTAAATCAGTATACTACTGGACCTGGGAAGAACTCTGCTGGAGTAAAGACTGCTGTGCTCTAAGGACTGCCGCTTTGCTTGGACTGACTGTTGGGAGGCTCTGCATCTCTGTTTGCTAAGCTGCCATGCTGCCTCCTGATCTCTTTCCTGCTGAGGACAAGGACGGGACCCATCTCAGTTTAACCCAGAGTGACTTCAAGGGCTTGCTGGGTTACCTCCTGTTGACTGAAGTCTTGTGTACACAAAAGACTTCTTGCAACACTACAAGTGCTGCTGGACTCTGCCATCTGTGAGTTCTTGATGTTCCCCCTCCAGCCCTGGGCATTAGAAGTGGGTTCTGCAGCTGTTTTCCACAAAAACTGATCCATCATCACCATGCGCCGGTTGGAAATGATGTATCGCCCTTCAACAATGACAAAGAGGCAGCTTAATGACAGCGGATTCACAGCCTGCATGGCGTGACAACAGTGGTCTGCACGGCTCAATGACAATGCATTGCCTGTATTTCTGAGAAGTCCAACGGCGATGCAGTGACCCGACTGTGTGGAAAAGATTGACGCATCTTGCCCTCGGCATTGACGCTTTGCTCCATCTAAAGTACTTTTTCAGCAGACCTTGCATGGGCTCTTTAGTTGGCCTCCCCTCTATCGTGGCCAGCCTGTACTTTGGATTTGCACTAGCCCATTCGTGGCCTCAAGTAATTTCTAAGATACTTCTAAGGGCTATTTTTAGTTTATTCTTTAAAAATTAATATCTCAACTCCTGCCGATTGGATTTTTGTCATTTTGGTCTTGTTTTACTCAGCTAACTATTCTCTATTTTTTAAACTTGCATGGAGTCTTTTTGTGATGTTTTCATTTTGTTAGTGTGTGTGTGTGTTTCACAAATACTCAACACAGTGGGGGTATTACAGCTTTGGAGGAGGTGTTAATCCGTCCCAAAAGTGACGGTAAAGTGACGGATATACCACCAGCCGTATGACGAGTCCATTATATCCTATGGAACTCGTAATACGGCTGGTGGTATATCCGTCACTTTTGGGACGGATTAACACCTCCTCCAAAGTTGTAATAACTCCCAGTGTCTTTTAGGTTAGCCCTGCCTGCTCTGTGCCAAGCGACCAGAGGGTGAACACAGGTTAATTGAAAGTGTGTATCTCACTTACCCTGAATAGGATTGTGGTTTAGATAGGGTGCATACACCTGCCAAATAGAGTTCCCATTTCTAACAATAACAATTATAGTTTATCTAGCCTTTCCTTGTGTGTATGTAAAACTGGAGCATACAAAATGTGAGTGTTCTGTTGAAGTGAGGCTGGCTAGCGTAGTCATCAAGACTGAACAAAACACATCGAGGTCATGATGACGCATAATGTCTGGAATGTCCTTTCTGTTATCCTGTTGCTTTTAACTAAAGCTACTTAAGCCTACTCTTGCACTTCTCATGCAGTGATTCATCATTATGAATGATGAGAGTAAGTAGATGTTGCATGTGCCAGATTTTAGCCAGAAGTACTTCTCCACTTTATCGTTTCCAAAAATTATGACATTGAGACTGTCTTCAAGGACATTAGCAGTAGCACCCATTTAAGCAAGGGTGTCACACTCTAAATTAATTTATTAGCCACGTAATAGGATAATCCCAAGCCTCTCAGCAAACGAGGTCATATTTTCTTGAATAACTGCGATTAGAAGTTGTGTCTGTGATGCAAGAGTTGTAGTTCACATATCCCAATAAACTTATATGTTGTTTCCCTTCATGGTAGGAGGTGGGGATACCGATCTGGCTGATTACTCCACTTCTTCTGAATTGTAATTTAAGACTGTGGTCTTTATTCATCATTCTAACAAAGAATAAAGACTGTCTGCTTTTCTGTTCTAAAGTCTGTCATTCTTTAAATGTTTCTTTTGTCTCTATTTTGTGACCCATAATATACTCCATCTTCCATGCTTTATTTGCTGTAAAGGTGACAGTTATTTGACTTGTTTGTGGTACAGCCAGATCCATACCACTAGCTTAGTGACCATATGGCCTGAATGCTTGCCTTGTTCAAAATCTACGGTTTTCCACTTGTTTTAGACATAAAAGTATTTTACATTAAATCATTCCCACAGTTACATATTTTACGGCAGGCAGATATAAATGGTACTGAATGGCCAGTTCTAAACTCGTGGAAATGGAGTTTGAGGTTTAGTTAAGGCATGTGAAATATAACTGCCAACATATATATCTGATGTTCTAGTGGGACTGCAGATTGGATACCCCACTCTGTAGTCTTCCCTGAAGGTAGGAACCTTCCAGAGTTATGTAAAATGCGAGATTCTGCCTGACCCGCGATCAGTGGGGGCATGAATCACACAAAAGGTGATTGAAGATGCGCTTGCAAAAAGTCTAACCTCTGGCACTCACTCAGGGTACAATTCCAACTCAGCATTTTTCACCCACTGTGCCACTGTAGAGGTCACACCCATAAGAGCTGTGACCTCCTCAGCCCAGCAAAGTTCAGCTCAGGCAGCCAGGAGTGTGTGCGCAAATCGTGCATGTCTGCTCCTGGGTGCCTGAGCTGAACATGGAGAGTGTCTGTCAGGCTGGCCTTTGTTCAGCCTGACAGACACTCTTCATGAGGGGCAAAAGGTGGGGGGGCGTGGCCCCTCCGCCCTAAAGGACGGGCCGCCACTGTCAGTACTGACCCTATTTCTCCTGAGAACATTCCATCCAAAACTGCCAGGTGAGGCCCCCTCAAGAAGGACCCACAAGCAAACCCAGCCCAGTTGTGACCTGGTTAGACCCATTATGTGAGGTATAGCATGGATCCTGTGGCACAGAGAGCAAGGGACCTGTGCTTGGGCAAACCCTTGGCTACTCAGGGCATAACATCAGCCACACAAAAAGTGGAAGGAATGCTTGCAAAAAGTCTACCCACAATGCCACTCTAGTCAAAGGCCCACCTTCTGCAAAACAGTACTGACCTTGCTTCTCAATAGGAAAAGTCCATGCCGAACAGCCAGGTGAGTCCCCCTTCATAAGGGATCAAAAGCAACCCCTGACCAGTTTCAAACTTCTAATGTCTTGTCAATCAATGGGTGCACCAAATGTGACTTTCTAGCTTAGCAAACTGAAATATGGTATGCAGTTCTAGAAATGAAAATAAATCACTTCAAGTACCCATGATGTTGGGGTCAAGGTGTGGCAGTGGAAAGGGAATGGAGTCACAAAAAGCAGAATCATAAAAAGCAGAGTCTGACAGGTAATTTATCCATTTATTTTTTTAAATACCCTACTGTAAAGAAATTGTCAGCAAGAGCAAATGTGACAGTAAATCTGTTCTGGCTTACTAATTGGTCCCAAAGAGGCTGCATTTTAAAATATCTTATGTAGTTAAGGCACCTGCTGCAGAGATCTTTGTGTGCAAAGCAACTTTTTGGGGATAATAAAAACGGTAAGATTACTCTGGTGGTTAATGCTTTCCTGTAGAGATCTGTGTTTTGTCTGGTCACAGTTTTTCGCACAGCACACTATTAACAGGCAGGTCACATATTTTTATTTTATATAGATCTGTAAGTGGTTACTGATTTAAAGTTTAGAACTTTATTGTTTTTCTCAATTTGTTGTGATGCTAAGGTTGCTAAAAAGGTTCGGTTGGGTAGTACAGTCTTATTAGTACAGACAACCCCAAGCACTCTTTATGTTTTAAATTCTGACTTTATGTTGATTCTGACCATTCACTCATCAATTAATACCTACCTTACCTTATGCAACAATTACTGTAAATTGCTTTACACATTTGTATAATTTATTGTTCCTGTATAACATGTATGTGTCTGATGTAAATGGCTCTGACATCCTACATTGAGATGAATAGTGCTATAGAAGAATTAGATACAAAAATATAAAGAACAATTTATATCATTAGCAGCTGGTGGTTTTTCAGAATGGTGGGGTGTTGAAATTTATTGATACTTGTATGCCACCTCTCTCTCAAGCATGGGATGGCGATCTGTGTGAGTGCATGCTTGGACAAAGCTTGAGACCGACTTGGAACTGAGGCACTAGTGTGTACTCAAGAGAGAGCTGTTGGACCATAGTCCATATTGCATAAATGTCTGTCTTAAACCTAGGTAAATGTACTGCATTCAAATTACAAGTGATTACCCAGCTCATGACTTTGATGTAGAGGATCTCTTGCATAGGATCTCCAATGTCCGTATCAGAGGTAGAACTCTGGCCTGACTTTTCTTCTTCTAGCAGAATCGTTATTTACAGGTCCAGGATCAGCCCTTTCTCTTAGCAAGCCTTCCGTCTTGCTGTGGAGTGCCCCAGAGTTCCTCCTTGAGCACCACCTTATTCAATCTTTATCTATGCCCCCTGGCTGATATAGTTCAAGCCCATGGGCTATTGCTGGTTTCCTATGCCAATGACACTCAGCTGGTCACATCAATCTCATAATTCCAGTCACGTATCTTTGACATCCTATCTACATGATGTAGCCAGCTGGATGGCCGCTGTAAATCGAACCTCAATGAAAACAAAACTGAGGTCATGTTGTTGGGGAATAATCTTAGTAATTCAACGCTGAGCTCTTTTCCAGGCTGTCTTAGCAACCTACCCACCCCTAAAAATCCAATAAATAGCCTCAGGTTCTGGCTTGATCCCAACCTTACCTTGGACTCTCAAGCCAAAAAAATCACCACCAACTGCTGTTGCTTTCTTAAATTGTTGCAGAAGGTCTTCCATCTTCTTCCCTTCATCGCTAGAAGAATGGTTGTGCAGGCCCTTGTCGTAGCCCATCTTGATTATGGGAATGCCCTGTTCCTAGGCTCACCCTGCTATGTCATCAGGAGGTTTCAGATTGTGCAGAATGCTGCCACGCGCCTCCTGATGAACATCCCTAAACATGCCTCAGCCTCCAAGGCCTTGAGGGACTTACACTGGAATCCAGGGGAACGTCAAGTACAGTTCAAATTCATTGTATCATGCCCAAGGCAATTTATAACAAGGGACCCCTCCTGCTACGGCCCTTTTACCTGAATACACTGCATTGTTTTTATTTACTCGTTTTATTAGATTTTAGAATGGCCTGCTTTTAGCTTTAATGTTTTATTTTCATTATCACCTGTCATTTAGTGAACGTATTGTTATCATTTGTTTTGCCTGACATTTTCCATTGTGTTCCTTGCCCTAGGATTAACAAGAACAGAATGAGAATAATACAAGATAATGTTTGGTATTGCCGTCACAAGACTGCGTAAACAATCTACTTCTTAGGCACAGTTCACGATAAGCCTAATTCACAATACAAAACATGTTTAGCTGTATAAACATCATGTGCGCCAAGGGTCGTTAGACTGGTCCTTCTGGCCAGGAATATCCATCTATGCTGAATGCTACTTTACAGATTACCTTAGCCATGTCTCTTCATCCAAATCAGGAAACGGAGGGTAGACCCTTGTGCCAAGGTAACAGGGGTGGGAGTGTCTCTCATGGACTCTGATCGGACAGATAGGGCTAACACAGCAATCCTCTTGATATAGGCTAGAGATTAGGTGATGGGGTAGGAATCATTTACCCATGTTTATTGCAATATGTTAGGTTTGTTCATCTTCACATCGCTGACATTCGCAAACCTAATTCTGTTGTGTCTCATTATCCTTATTATTAAAGCTCATATATTTGATCCTAGATTGCAGCCTTTTAAATAAATGTATTGAAAACCACCCTGCATCTCATTTTCTGCCTGTGAATGTGTACGAGACTTGTTACTGATGAGAGAAAAGGGTATAGCTCGTTTACTGTGACTTCCCCGAGAAGTCACTAGAATGTCATGCGCTAGAATGCCACAAATCACCCTCAACCTTTGTGTCTAGAAGAGGTACTGATAGCAAGCTGGAAGGGTTGGTACAATGGTTGCCAAATCGGTGTAGGAGAGACTCAGTGACCTACAAAGTGGTGGTGCTGCCACCCCCAGTCCATCAGTCTGGTGGAATCACGAGAGTCACGCAACGCAACATGGCACCGCCAACAATGGTTAGGCACCGATTATATGTGTCTCCTAAATGTCTCACACACATAGAAGGCCCCATAAGTACCATTATACGGAGACATCCGTGGTCTTAGGGAAGATCCTTCTTAGCTGGATAGAGAATACCTATCTAGACTGTAGGTTGCTCAAGCTTGAACCTCAAAAGTAATTCCCCCCTTGGTGTTTCCATCTCTGATACCTACCGTTAATATGGACCAAACAGTAAATATTAGGGAAAACTGTAGACAACCGGTCACACAGTTTCTTTAGCTAATGGCTTAACTAATGAGGGTGGGGATGTTACATTAATTGTGGAAGTTCACGACGCATACAAAACAGAAATATTTTCCTCTTGGGTAACCTTTCCTGAAGTAAATGCAGACTCAAAAATGTTTCACAAATACAGAATTGTACCACAACACTATAGAGCATACCAATATTTAGAAGTACATCTGACTTATAAAGAATACTTTAATAATTGGTTTAATGGCGCCCTCCCAAATGTAGTGCAACCTGTTAGATTAGGTCCTTTAAGTACAGACGGACCAACGTGCCCAACATTTGCCATGTATACACCACATACCAATGTACATTATGTAAAGAGTTAGTAGCAATAGATAGAAGATTGATACAATTTGTGATGCAGACTTTAAATACCACCCCAGCAAGGGCTGCTCCAGCTATACAGCAATCAGGTGTTACAGCAATGAATTCATAAACAGTCCTCTCTATTATGGGTAAAGCACACACTGAAATGGAGAAGATTCTGTTCTCAATTGTTGTTTTGCTTTAGTGAAAACTAAGAAGAAATATAGAAATACTGAAAGGAATTTCTGGTATGCAACCTCTCAGTCCAAGAAATACATTTATCAAGGCACTTTGCAAGGTTTGAATAAGAAGGTCAATTATGTACAACATGAGTGCACATTTGAAGAAAGTCACTGCAGTGAAATAAAAGTATTCTGCTTTTACTTTAAACTGAGAGGAAACACGAATAAAAGGAATTCCACCAATGCAGAGCTCTTAGTCTGAGAAATACATTTATTAAAGCACTGTTTCAGGTTCCAATAGAGGAATCATGTAGGTCAAATTCAGCAACATGAATACACTTCCAAAAATGATCACAGCAGTAGAATAATAATGATCATAGGAACAAACAATGAAAATACACTACGTTAATCATAGATTATATAGCTGCATATACAGTGATTATATATCCATTCACAATGGACAGCTACCAATAATAATTAAAAACAATTCATCACCATGGGGCTGACTTTCTTCATCTCTTTGCCAGCAACAGGCTGTGAACCCAGTCGACCATGAAGAGAGAACTACCCTGAAGGGAGTGATGGCAGGCAAAGGCATCCACACTCCTGCCAGAGTTCAAAATCCATAGTCATCTGGTTTCCTCCTCTTATATACCTTAAACAAGCCGGAGAGGAGAATTCTAGACATCCCCCCCCTCCCATCCAATGAGTTGTTTAAACACTGGCAAAAGCAGGTTGGTTTTGAAACGGGCACGTTGAAGATTGGCCACATCCCAATGTTCTCTTCCAAGACCAAACCATTCCTTGCCGTACCATAAACATCATCCTTTATCTAAGTTGCACTCCTCCATGTTATGTTCTAGCCCTTGGTGAGAAAGAGCATGAAGAGTGAAAACATGAGCGAAAAACACATTGTATAACTTGTGCACAGAAAAAAAGCTGCACCTACAACATGACTGTGGCTGAAACTCAGTTAAGCACAAAATGGAGTCTGTAATCAAAATGGAGCTGATGGCAACCAATGTGACGGTGTGCTGGTGGCCACAAATGTGACGCTAGGCTAAGCACAAAATGGAGTCGGTGGTCAAGATGGAGCATTGGTTAAATACAGATATCATTAGACCCCACCCTTTGACCATGACCCTCCTAACTTACAGGTCCAAAATCAACTCTTTTTGGTTTAAACATCGCAAGCAAATTAGGTATACATTGTACACAGCAACACAACATTATAACTATAGAAATTACCATGAGTACCCCACCCATGACATTGCATAATTGTCCAAAATCAGGCAACCACTTGAATATCCAATCCCACCACCTTTTATCTACATCTTGTTTTAATCCTTTCACCAGTTCATGTCAAGCGTCAATATTGGTCTGGAAGGATTTAGAGTGGTTGGACAAATTGAAGCAACACATGCCTTCAAATTCAGAACACCTATGACCATAACAACAGATAATCAGTAGCAGCCCTATTTTGTAATGCTGCCATTCTAGTACCACGTATATCTAGTAAGAATTCAGATAAAGCAATAGAGGTATGATTAATATTTTTAACCATTGAGTATTTTTTTCAAACATAATTTTTAAGAAAATGTTTTAAAAAACAATCATTACATTGTACCAGCCAAAGGGGGTAAATTCGCCTTCATAGTGTCATCACAACTTTATGTATACATAATTGGCTGAATAACAGCACATAAGCCATCACATGAGTTAAAGACTGATTACAGACATCATTGACTAAGGCAGTTCAACTGTTGTTCTCTTCTATACATCTAATCCAAGTGCATCAGAAAGCCATTTGTTATTTTATTGGTAGCCGTATCCAATATCTGGTGAACTGCGAAACATTGTCCCCACTCTATGAAATAGCCTTCAAAAAATTAAAAGTATACCAGCATTCTATCCTTGCTTATCAATATGCATCCAGGATAAGTCAGTTATTTTTTCATTTCTGCTTGGATACATTACAATCACTGGTACATAGGCCTACCTCACTGTCTGGTACTAATTAAAGTGGTATTAAACAACCCTCTACCCCCAAACCCTCAACTTGCCTTTAACTGCTCAGTGCACCTGTTAACTTAGTGGAAATTTCTATGGCATTTTGCAAAGGAGGGGGGAGAGGAGGCAGTAAGGGGACATCCCTTCTTCCTTCTGGCAAGGGTCAAGGATGGGATCCGCAAGTAGCACACTTAGTGCATCACAGGTCGGTCTACCCGGTTGAGGCCCGTGTCCTCTGTATTCTCCTGGGTGTCCTCTAGCCCATTCTGCCACAGGCGTTCCATTAACATCTCCCAATCAGCTGAAATGGGACGTTGCCACAGACCCCTGTATTGCTTTCTATGCAAGGCCGTGCCTTCTGCCTCCTCCCAACGGAGTAACTCTGTTCTCCATGTCTGGACTGACGGGGGTGTAGGGGACTTTCAGCGAATTGTAATTATCCGTTTGGCTAGTATAAGTGCTAGGTCAACAATCTAGTTGTCAGTCCCGCTTTCCCCGGCCTGGGATACAGATCCAATACATAATGGTCTGCTGACTCCCAGTAATACAGCTCAGTGATTTCACAAAGTGCGTTACGGATACTATTCCAGTAGTGTCTCAGCGACGGGCAGACTCACAACATGTGGAGTAAATCTGCCTCTTCTGCATGGCATCGGGGACAGGTGGATTTTGTGGTTGGAAATAGGGGGTGTACCCTTTGTGGAGTAAAGTAGGCTCTAAGGAAGGTTGCAAACTGGATCAATTTGAACCATGCATTGACACATGTTCTGTAAGGAATTTCCATTCCATATCATGCAAAGGGCATGCTAAGTCTGTCTCCCATCTTTCACGCAGTGGGGACAGCGATATACAAGAATGGGGAGTGTTGAGCTTTGTATAGCAGCTTGATTAAATGTCACCCTGTCCCATGTCATACATTGTCTGTACTGGGGAATGTGTCTGGGGTTCTTCCCTGGAGATGGACCATTGTTGGCGAATAAAATGTAACAGATTGATTGTCCAGAATTTGATCTGTGATCTTAATGCTATTATCGCTCTGTTCAAATTACCTTCTAGTAGGTCATCTGGGGAGCGATATATTTGTACCCCTAGATATCTGAATGTCTTTTGGGCCACGGGGATCTCCAGCCCACTAAATGGGACTTTGGCAGAGGTGAGCAGCCCCTCTTGGAATGAAAATGCAAGTGACATTGAATGGTTGTTAGAGGGTGTGACTAATTGGTTTGTGCTCTTTGCTCATGTCACGTATATATAACAGCAAGTCATCCGCATATAAGGACACTGTGGGGGTGATTCTAACTTCGGCGGGCGGCGGAGGCCGCCCGCCGAAGTTCCCCCACCAAAATACCGCTCCGCGGTCGAAAGACCGCTGAGGGTATTTTGGGATTTGCCCTGGGCTGGCGGGCGGCCGCCAAAAGGCCTCCCGCCAGCCCAGGGCAAATCAACCTTCCCACTAAGATGCCGGCTCAGAATTGAGCCGGCGGAGTGGGAAGGTGCGACGGGTGCAGTTGCACCCGTCGCGTATTTCAGTGTCTGCTAGGCAGACACTGAAATACTTTGTGGGGCCCCCAGGGGCCCGCGGCACCCCCTACCGCCATCCTGTTCCTGGCGGGCGAACCGCCAGGAACAGGATGGCGGTAGGGGGTGTCAGAATCCCCCATGGCGGCGCAGCAAGCTGCGCCACCATGGGGGATTCTAAGGGCAGCGGTAAACCGGCGGGAGACCGCCGGTTTACCCTTTCTGACCGCGGCCAAACCGCCGTGGTCAGAATGCCCTGCGGGGCACCGCCGGTCTGTCGGCGGTGCTCCCGCCGACCCTGGCCCCGGCGGTCTGAGACCGCCGGGGTTAGAATGAGGGCCTGTGTGTATTGGCCCCCCCCATCAAGCATCCCCCAGTTGCCTGCTTCCTGTCTCCACTTCTGGGCAAGGGATTCCATCGCCAGAGCAAATAGTAATGTGGACAGCGGAAAGCCCTGCCGGGTGCCCCTGGATATCTGGTAGATTGCTGAGATGTGCTCACCTATTTTCGCTCTTGCCGTAGGACAGGAGTACAGTACTCTAACGCATCTTATGTAACCAGCTGGAATGTTGAACTTCCTAAGGATAGCATATAGATAATCCCAATCTAGTGAATCAAATGACTGCTGCAAATGTAAAGAAAAACATCCCGCATGTGGGTAGGCTGCCTGCTCTACCCCCATCACTTGATAGAGGCGGCGAATGTTTAAGGAAGTGCTCCAGCAGGGTATAAAACCACATTGATTAATGTCAATCAATTGAGGGAGGAACAACAGAAGCCTTTGTGGGAGTACTTTGCTGAGTATTTTATGATGAGTGTTTAATATTGACAGTGGTCTGTAAGAGGCAAGCTTAGTGGGTGCTCGACCTGGTTTTAATATAGAAGTGACTAGTGCTTGGCTCGTGGTTACAGGGAGCTCCCTGCATTCCAGCACCATTTTGTACATTGCAAACAACTTAGGGGTGAGCTGTGACACAAATGTAGAATAGAATTCGATTGGCAACCCATCAATACCCAGGGACTTATTGTGTGGCATCTCCCTTATGGCCTGACATATCTCTTCTTCCATTATGGGCCCAATTGATTGTGTATGATCATCTCTGGACAGATATGAGAGTTGGAGGTCCCTGAGGAACTCTGCACTGAGGTTTGGGGAGGGGGTGGGAGTGGCTGTATACAAGGCCCTGAGATATTCTTTGAACGCCCGATTCACCTCCAGCTGAGTAGAGCACTGCAGGCCGGATAGTGATATCACCTGAAGGATTGACTTAAGGGTCCGGGGGGGGTTGTATCATACGTGCTAACAAGGCTCCCGCTATATCTTCGTCTACATGTGTCTGGTGTGTATAGGTTTTGTAGTTATAGACCCACAGTTGCTCAATAAGTTATTCTTGTCATTTTTTAGCTGCCAGTAGTTCAGGTGTACAGATCGGGTCGCCAGTCAACTCCCGCTCTCAGTTACCTATTTCTTTTCTATATCTGTCAAATCTCGAAGCAACTGACTCCTAGTCCCTACTATGGTTTTAATGGCTAACCCCCTAACCACTACTTTGAAAGCATTCCATTCCACTACCTTTGACGAGGTGGTACCCTCGTTTATAGTGAAATACTCTGTGATGGCCGTGTTCACAGTGCTGCAAAAGGACGCACTCTCAAGATGAGTGGGTTGCACGTGTCATGTGAGGATTGGCGAGGGGGCACGGCCCCATTGGAGAGTCGCCTCCAGATGGTTGTGATGTGAAAAGGTCTTAGCCAAATATGTTGTGTCTCTGAATCGCCTCGTCATGTGGTTCGTGCAAATGATGCAATCCAATTTGGTGTGTAAGCTGTGTGGTGGGAAGAAAAAAGAGTATTCCCTCATGTTGTGTTCTCCACACATCTGCCAGACCCCACTGAACAGTCCAGGCTGTAAGGGCCTGTGCTTTCCTTGATGAGTTGGCGTGGGGTTGTGGTGAATGTGAGCGATCTAGGGTAATATCCAACACTGCGTTAAAATCTCCTCCTAACACCCACTGAACATGTGTCCATTCTGCCAGTGTTGTGGAAAGGCGTTGCAAAAAGACATCATGGTCTGTGTTAGGGCAATATATGCTCCCCAGTACCAGACGCTTCCCATCCAAATTTCCCAGTGCAAAAATCATATCTGCCAAGGGTGTCTTTTTTGGTGTGCATAACCTAGAAGGGAACTCCTGCTCTGATCCAGATGGCCGTACCTCTGGCAAATCTGGAATAAGAGGTGGCTATTACTTGGCCTTTCCACTTTGATCGAAGCCAGGCCACCTCGGGTAATGATAAATGAGTTTCCTGTTGGTAGGCAATAGATGCCTTGCGGTGATGCAGTTGGGCTAGCACCCTATGCCTCTTTTGAGCAGATCCCAAACCCCTAACAGTCCATGTCACTATCTTATACTGGTATGGCGGCAGTGCTATCTTTCTGAGGTGCGGTCAGTTTCATCCCCGTCCAACTCCCCCTATTATGCAGAGCATCTTGTGGAAGGCAAAGCAGCATTTTATAAAGCCCAACTATTAGGTCCAACATGAAACATCTGTTCTACCAAACATTCATCAAAACTTCAAATAACACACTTGTGTAACCATTTGTGCAATTGCACTTGAGAGGAACCAAGTATAACTTAAAATTGGTGGGTACCATTTTGCCCATGATGAGATTAATGATGAGCTAGCTCCCTGGCACTCGCACCGGAGGGCCCACATCTGATGGAGATCAATGGCCTTGACCAACCACAACATATAGGGCAAGCGTATCTAAGCCAATCCCCGGCCCCTTGGAATCATGCCAAGTCTTCAAGTTACATACATGACACAGGGGATCTCTCAACGAGGCACCAGTTCAGTCAGGTAATAGTGTTGGAGGTCTGCGGGGTGATCGAGGGGAACAGGGCCATCCTGGAGTCAGACTCGGCATCCGAAAGGGATGTAGTGGAATGATGCGAGGGCGATCGGTTTGTCCGGGCCTCTATGTTCTTCAGCAACAACAGCGCTGCCGCTCTACCCCTACGAGCCTCCCGGGTGAGGGGGACTCTGATCCGTTCTGAAGTTGTGTACGAGCATGGGTTAGGGCTTCCTCATTCCTCTCCCGATCAGGGGCCATAGGGTATGTTTGTTGCAACTAATCCCAGGTGGCTTCTGAAGTTTCGAAGAACATGGAGCAATTGTCAAGCAGGATTTTTAACCGTGCTGGAAATAAGAGGGCATATTTCAGGCCCTCCTTGCGGAGTTTCTTCTTTGCAGACTAGTAGGAGGCACGGCGCTGCTGGACTTCTTGTGTGTATTCCGGGAATAATGAGCCTGTTGCATTGGCCACTTTAATAGACGTTGAGCTCTGCGCCATACGCAACAAGTGCTCACGATCTCTATAATTCAGGATCTGTGCCACAATCGGCTGGGGTGGCAACAAATATGGGTGACAGACCTTCGGGCTCTACAGTTATACGAAGCCACTCCTCAACAAACTGAGTTGGATTAGCTCGTCCTTTACCTTCTGTCAGGCCCACTATCCATATGTTATTTTTACATACTCAACCTTCAGCATCTTCTGCTTTGTCATGTAGCTGTTGGATACGACGCTGGAGGTCCACTAGGTTGTCCAAGTTCCGGGTGTGCTGGGGTACTACCTTGGACAGGGTGCCCTTGTGAGAAAGTAGCCTCTTTCTAGCCTTGTTACCCCCACTTTTGGCCTGTTTGTGAGTATATGTCAGGGTGTTTTCACTGTCTCACTGGGATCCTGCTAGCCAGGGCCCAGTGCTCATAGTGAAAACCCTATTTTGTCAGTATGTTTGTTATGTATCACTGGTACCCAAAAAAAAACCTGATTGAACACCTAGCAATCATGATAAGGGCCACATCATACTTGTTATAATACCTTTGCTGACTCTTCCACGTTAAACCAAAATAGAAAGGTAGGCAAAAAACGCAGTTCCACCCAGGTGTGTACATGGAAATCGGTAGTGACTGCTACCAACCTGTCAGTGATGTTCACGCTTTACCACTACTCGCATTACAGGCAAGCAAAGCACAAACATCTTTTGTACATCCATAACTGAAAGTTGCCGTTATTACTTAAAACACCACACAATATATTTAAGTAAACATAAAGATATGCCTATTGTTATAAATCGTACCAAGTTAAGTTGTGTGTCAGTACACTAAAATGTAACCGTATTGCATTGAAATTACAAATATGTGTAATTATATATGAAAAAAAGAACTGTTCATTCTCTTACCACTCCAAGAGAAATGTACTGCTGTTTGCGAGTTAAGTTTAATAAACAGATTTAAAAAAAAAAAGTGTCACTGGGACCCTGCTAGCCAGGACCCCAGTGCTCATAAGTTTGTGGCCTATATGTATGTGTTCTCTGTGTGATGCCTAACTGTCTCACTGAGGCTCTCTCTGCTTTACAAATTGTCACTAACAGGCTAGTGACCAATTTTACCAATTCACATTGGCATACTGGAACACCCTTATAATTCCCTAGTATATGGTATTGAGGTACCCAGGATATTGGTGTTCCAGGAGATCCCTATGGGCTGCAGCATTTCTTTTGCCACCCATAGGGAGATCTGACAATTCTTACACAGGCCTGCCAGTGCAGCCTGAGTGAAATAACGTCCACGTTATTTCACAGCCACTCACCACTGCACTTAAGTAACTTATAAGTCACCTATATGTCTAACCTTCACCTGGTGAAGGTTGGGTGCAAAGTTACTTAGTGTGTGGGCACCCTGGCACTAGCCAAGGTGCCCCCACATTGTTCAGGGCAAATTCCCTGGACTTTGTGAGTGCAGGGACACCATTTCACGTGTGCACTATACATAGGTCACTACCTATGTATTGCGTCAAATGGTAACTCCGAACATGGCCATGTAACATGTCTAAGATCATGGAATTGTCTCCCCAATGCCAGAATGGCATCCCCTGGGTCTCTAGCACAGAACCCGGGTCCTGCCAAACTGCCTTTCTGGGGTCTCCACTGCAGCTGCTGCTGCTGCCAACCCCATAGACAGGTTTCTGCCCTCCTGGGGTCCAGGCAGCCCTGGCCCAGGAAGGCAGAACAAAGGATTTCCTCTGAGAGAGGGTGTGACACCCTTTCCCTTTGGAAATAGGTGTGATGGCTGGGGAGGAGTAGCCTCCCCCAGCCTCTGGAAATGCTTTGATGGGCACTGATGCTGCCCATCTCTGCATAAGCCAGTCTACACCGGTTTAGGGATCCCCCAGCCCTGCTCTGGCGCGAACCTGGGCAAAGGAAAGGGGAGGTGCCCAGAGCTCCTCCAGTGTGCCCCAGACCTCTGCCATCTTGGAAACAAAGGTGTTGCTGGCACACTGGACTGCTCTGTGTGGCCATTGCCATCAGGTGACATTAGAGGCTCTTTCTGACAGGCTCTTACCTTTCTTACTAGCCTATCCTCCTTCCTAGGTAGCCAAACCTCCTTTTCTGGCTATTTAGGGTGTCTGCGTTGGGGAATTCTTCAGATACCGAATGCAAGAGCTCACCAGAGTTCCTCTTCATCTCCCTCTTCACCTTCTGCCAAAGGATCGACCGCTGACTGCTCAGGACGCCTGCAAAACTGCAACAAAGTAGCAAAGACGACTACTGCAACCTTGTATCGCTTCATCCTGCCGGCTTTCTCAACTGTTTCCTGGTGGTGCATGCTCTGGGGGTAGCCTGCCTCCTTTCTGCACCAGGAGCTCTGAAGAAATCTCCAGTGGGTCGACGGAATCTTCCCCCTCCCTGCAACCGCAGGCAACAAAAGACTGCATCACCGGTCCTCTGGGTCCCCTCTCAGCACGACGAGAGTGGTCCCTGGAACTCAGCAACTCTGTCCAATTGACTCCCACAGTCCAGTGACTCTTCAGTCCAAGTTTGGTGGAGGTAAGTCCTTGCCTCCCTACGCTAGACTGCATTGCTGGGTACCGTGTGATTTGCAGCTGCTCCGGCTCCTGTGCACTCTTTCAGGATTTCCTTCATGCACAGCCAAGCCTGGGTCCCCGACACTCTAACCTGCAGTGCACAACCTTCTGAGTTGTCCTACGGCGTTGTGGGACTCCCTTTTCTGACTTCGGGTGGACTCCGGTTCACTCCTCTTCTAAGTGCCTGTTCCGGTACTTCTGCGGGTGCTGCCTGCTTCTGTGAGGGCTCCCTGACTTGCTGGGCGCCCCCTCTGTCTCCTCATCCAAGTGGTGATATCCTGGTCCCTCCTGGGCCACAGCAGCATCCAAAAACCCTAACCACGACCCTTGCAGCTAGCAAGGCTTGTTTGTGGTCTTTCTGTGTGGGAACACCTCTGCAAGCTTCTTCACGACGTGGGACATCCATCCTCCAAAGGGGAAGTTCCTAGTCCTCTTCGTTCTTGCAGAACACAAAGCTTCTTCCATCTGGTGGCAGCTTCCTTGCACCCTCAGCTGGCATTTCTTGGGCATCTGCCCACTCTCGACACTGTCGTGACTCTTGGACTTGGTCCCCTTGTCTTACAGGTACTCAGGTCCGGAAATCCACTGTTGTTGCATTGCTGGTGTTGGTTTTCCTTGCAGAATCCCCCTATCACGACTTCTGTGCTCTCTGGGGGTTGTAGGTGCACTTTCCACGTACCTTACAGGGTCTTGGGGTGGGCTATTTTTCTAACCCTCACTGTTTTCTTACAGTCCCAGCGACCCTCTACAAGCTCACATAGGTTTGGGGTCCATTCGTGGTTCGCATTCCACTTTAGGAGTATATGGTTTGTGTTGCCCCCATACCTATGTGCTCCTATTGCAATCTATTGTAACTTTACACTGCTTGCATTACTTCCTTTTGCTATTACTGCATATTTTTGGTATTGTGTACATATATCTTGTGTATATTTGGCATCCTCATACTGAGGGTACTCACTGAGATACTTTTGGCAAATTGTCATAAAAATAAAGTACCTTTATTTTTAGTATATCTGTGTATTGTGTTTTCTTATGATATTGTGCATATGACACCAGTGGTATAGTAGGAGCTTTGCATGTCTCCTAGTTCAGCCTAAACTGCTCGGCTATAGCTACCTTCTATCAGCCTAAGCTGCTAGAAACACCTCTTCTACAATAATAAGGGATAACTGGACCTGGTACAGAGTGTAAGTACCCCTTGGTACCCACTACAAGCCAGGCCAGCCTCCTACAGCTCTCCACTGTGCGCACTTTGCCAGCTTCTTATGATTATGTCTCAAGATGCCGAGGTCCGAGGAAATAGAGGCAATGCAGTGTTCAATAGTTGTCCGAGACCCATGGATTTCTTGCAGAATCAAGTCCAGCTTTGTTTGCGGGGGTAGCCGGATTGGTGGGAGGAACACTGTCCCCAGTGGCTGGGCTATTGCTCCATTCCTGAGAGGCCACAAGGTCTACTGAGTGGGATGGGGTGCGGGCCGCCTTGTTGCGATGCATTGTCTTTGTGAGCTTTCCCCCCTTTACCAACCGGCCTGACCGCGCCTTCTGACAGATGGATCCCCTCCGATTCTTGCCTTGCCTTTAATTTGGGTGTCCTATTCCAGGGCGGCTGGTGCGGATTCAACTGTAGACTACAGATTGGCAAAGTGTGGCAGCGGTGCCCAATCGATGTCCCTGCCGTCAGTCATGCTCTCACTTCTTTTGAATCAGGCCGGGGGGGGACCATCCAGTTGTCATGCCCCCGCTCAGTGGGTATCAGTTTCCAGCCTTTCATCTTTCTTTAACATTACTGCTGCCCGCTCTCTCACGGTCAGGCCCCTCGTCTCAGCCGCAGAAGGCTCCGCCGTGGTGCTGCGCAACACTGGGGGGCACCAGAGCCCACACAGAGACCCAATTCACCAGTCTAATCGCTCCTGAGGGGGCAGCGCCACCCTTTCCCGGTATTTTTACGGGGCTGCTCCTCATCCCCGGTCCTAGTGACTTTCCTCACCGGGAACGCCTCCTCCAGTGCCGCCTCGTATTCCAGAGGGTCAGATGTGGGCCCTGTTGTCCCCCTACCGTCGGGGGGGGGAAGAGGAGGGACCACGGATGCAGCTAGGCCCCAGGGATTCCTAGATATCGTAGGCTCTCTCCACCATGGCGCACCCCATCAGCTCATGGCCCGACCCCGGCATCAGAGTTGCACCAGTCGCATCCAAGGGGGAGGGGTTGCTGCTACTGCTGCTGTGCGCACCACCACTGGAGCCAGACGTAATTCGCTGTAGGACCCCGCTGGCCCACGGAAGAGCTGGGTGAGGTTGTCTCCCAAACTACCACCCGGGCTCGCATAGGCCATGCTGCTCATGTCCGCAGCCGATCGGTCTCCGGGCAATAGGGGCCGGCCGGGGGGACCCCGATGTCTCTACCCGCTCCACTCTGGTTGCCTCCCTCAGCTTCAGCCGAGCAAGGTGAGTCTACAGGATAACTCAGGACTCCCCAGCGGGTCCTGGGACCTCCGCTAGTCCGCGTCCGTCATGTTTGGTGCCTTGCCACCTAACCATTAAGCAAGCCAGTTTATTAATCATTCGAGTATTATAAACGGCTAGGCCAGGTATTCCTACAATAGAAAGACTAAAGCTTAGTTATTCTGATGAGATATTTGAATGTCCGAATCGCAGACCTCACCTAATTGAAATGCATTCCTAGGATAACAAATATGTACAGAGTTGATTAGAAACATATTGAGTCCTAATTGTGTGAATGTACAGGGTCCATGGGTGATATTAGCAGGAATATAGGTGAAGGTGACATTTCCACACTAGAAGATCCAATCTCTCGTAGTTTAATATGTTTGATGTAACTGGCAGCAGTCACCAAGTGATCACAAGCCATGTGATTGGTTAAATTTTTGCAGTGTTGATCCGTTCGGCGAAAGCACAAAGTTTGATGTGCCCATGGGATCTTTTGAGAAGACCCGTTGTGCCTTCTAGATGCAGTTGAACACATTTTCCAGCGTTACGAGGATTGCAAGACATCTGGTAACAGACTTCACCTGTGTTGATATTGTATACAATTATCTAAGTGACTTTATCCCACTTCTCATTTGTTGCTTCTTAACAGTCCCTACAATACGCATACGGACTGAAATGAGATTTCACGTCATGTTCTTCAACATCCACATCGTAGTTGGTGGCATTAAAAATATGCAGTAGGACACTTGCAGGTGGAGGTATTGCAATTAAACAGGTTGATAGAACATCCATGGTACTCTGCATAGTTCCCATGCAAAAGTCTGTTCTGTTGAGCACGACTCGTGCTAGGTGGTTCCACATATTCTCCATCAAGTGTAGCAGTGGTGTCACGTGACGTGGTCGATCAGTCAGGTTGGAGTTGGGGGTTTTGGGTCCCTTCCGACCCCATACGCACACGCCTGGAAGGAGACCACACAGCACACTCAGAACAGAAGCAAGTCGTAGTATGATCTGTCAAAGAGACAAGTATGATTATTCCCGCAAATAACACTTGTCAGCTGGGATGTGCTCCCATTTTTCCTTTCCTGGTTTTTATAATCGGGAGAACATTATCTGGGCCCTTAGCTATGATTTTTGCTGTTTCAGGAGGATGATTTGGGGATTCTACTTACATCTTAGCACCAGGATTCTTGTCATTTGAACCAAAACTTTCCCTTCCCACGTACTGTAAGATTGGCTGGGGAAGACCACTTTTTCATTATTCCTCCATACACTGGGGTAATCACCATTTGGGCAATCCTATCTCCGATTGTATCATCAAGTCAGTTTCTCCACTATTCAAAAGAATAGTTTTGATTTCTCCTTGGCAGTCTGCATTGATCACTCATCCCAAGACCTGAATACCTTTGAGTAGTAATCCTGATCTGGGAGCAATCAATCCGAAATGCTCCGGAGGAATCTGTATTCCAACACCTGTTTCACAAAGTGCCATATCTCTTGGTTTCATTGTGTACACTTTTCAAGACCTGCAGATTCTGGTGTGGCTCTGTAAGGAACTAAGACTCCAGGTTTTATTTCCCAGTACATGATGATGTTGGTGGCCACATGGGGTTGTATCTGCAATGCGGGGTTAACGTTCTCATCAGGGGAGTCTCAGCATTTGTTAGTCGTCAGTTATTCAGAATCTGGAGGGCTTCATTTAAATGCTCTCTCCAGTTTTTCAACGTTCCATCTGATAATAATTTTCATAATGCGGCAAGCCATTCATTCTCTCAAATCCCGAGGCTTGTGGATAATATGCAGTGTGATAAACCCACTCAATGTTGTGTTGTAGACAGTAATCTTGTACCAATGTTCCTTTAACGTGTGACCCATTGTCACTCTGGACCTAGAGTGGTACTCCATAATATAACATTAAAAGGCTCAGAGTTTTGATGGTATTGTACATAGGAGCACATATACATGGGACCTCAATCAGGTAACCAGAATAGGTGTCCACTAATGTGCAAGCATATTGACACCCACAACTTATCGGTAGTGGCCCAATGTAATCAATTTGCTATATCTGTCCTGGTAACTTTCCTCTCCCCAATTGACCTTTGACAGTTTGTGGGACAGATCTCTGTTGTGTGTGCTGACAAATAGGACATTGTAAAATCACAGTTTTTATCAAATCTAGGGGAATGTGCACCTCTCTAATCTCTGCCCACCTGTAAGTGGCTTTCTCTTCCAGGTGTCCACATTTTTGGTGCGCCCACTTACCCATTCCCATCAAGTCAGAATCCTGTGTTGACACTTCTGCCTCTGAGATTTTGGCTTTGTCGTCTGCAAGGGAATTGAACCAGTATTCTAGTGAATCAATGGGTCAGTGAGCATCTACATGATACACAGTAACAGTACTTTGCTCCAGCATTTCCCAAATGTCTTGCCACAACTCATTGCCCCACACTTCCTTTGAATGAACGGGCCAGATATGTGCATTCCATCTGGGAAGCCAGGTGGCTAACCCATTGGCAGTGGACCAAGAATCAGTGTAAATATGACAAGTTCCAGGCAGCTCTTGCTTTACAGCCTGATACACAGCATACAACTCTGCATACTGACTACTTTTCTCTTCTCTGGTAGTCGTTTTTGGTGACTGCATTATATGACACAGCTTTCCAATGTCTTTTAGCACCTGCATATTTGGCTGAACCATCAGTAAACGATTCAGGCTTCCTAATCTCAGGGGACAAGGATTCAGATGGTGTACCCCCTCTCACTGGTGACTCTTTTACCTGTGGTATCTCCTGCACCCTCTCCTCATTCTGCACTGGGGCTTGTAACACCTGTTCGTGTAGAGCGGCGGTGCCTACTGGTCCCGCTTGAGCTCTGTCCTGAATGTACCATTGTCAACGTATGATACTAGCTTCTTGTGCATGTCCTATGCAGTGTGTTTTAGGTGAACTCATCCCCCATTGCATTATTAGAATCTCAGGTCTTAGAATCACATTATGACCTACGGTTATTTGCTCAGTATCCACTGGAGCCCAATAACACGCTACCAGCTGTTTCTCAAAGGGAGTGTATCGCTCCCCAGCCTCAGGTAACATTTTAGTCTAGAACCCCAGGGGCACCCTTGTTCTTCCCTGTTTTTGTCACATGCTCCAATTTGCATATTGCCACTGAACAGTTACATGCAGCTCAATGTCTCCATCCTGTACTGGCCACAAATCTAAAGCTTGCTGAATTGCCTCCTTTGCCAAATCAAATGCACACTGCTGTTGTTCACCACACTCAAACTCATGTTTCTTTCTTGTCACTCAGGACAAAAGGGCAAAGATCTGAGTCAGATGAGGGATATGCTGTCTCCAAAAACCAAACAATCCAATGAATCTCTGTGTCTCCTGCTTAGTGCGGGGAGTGGCAAACTCTAGCATCTTTGGTTTTGCTTGCGGCAACACCTATGCCCCTGGTTCCACTGAATCCCTAGAAACTTCACATTTTGAGAGGGTCCTTGTTTCTTGTCTAGACTCATCATCCACCCTTTACTCTGCAAGAATTCCACAATTAGCTCCAACTGAGTCTGCACCTGTTCTTGTGCCTCTCCCTGAATCATCACAACATTAATGCAATGGGCCAGTTCCACTCCTGGAATGATAGATACTTCATCCAGGTGTTCTGCCACCAGCCACTGACAGATGATGGGGCTATGTAAATACCCTTGGGGGAGCCTTAACATTCGGAATTGTCTGCCAGAAAATGAGAAAACAAATTGATCATGTCACTCAGGGGCCAGTGGTACTGAAACGAAAGCATTGGCCATATCAATAGTTGGATACCATGTCCCTTTATGTTTCTGTATCCCTTCAATCAAAGTGATGGTGCCTGGGACCGTGGCTGTCAAAGAGGGTGTATGTTTATTCAGCTTATGGTAATCGACCGTCATTCTGTAGCACCCGTCAGGTCGATGAATGAGCCATAAAGGATTGTTCCATTCAGTGGTAGTTGGAGCTATTACACCAGCCTCAATCATCTCTTTTATAGTTTCACTTATTTCATCATGCCCTCCTGGAATGCGGTATTGCTTCAAGCGGTTTACTTTGGTTGCTGGAGGCACCTTTACCGGGGGTATTTTTAACTGACCCACTCTCATGGTGGCCACCGAAATGTATCTCTTTGATCCACATTGATAACAACCATCATCCAAATACAAAGTAATTACTTTCAAAATGTCAATTCCCAGTATGTACTCCAGAAGGGGCACAATCAAAACCGTACATTCTCTTTTTGGTGTTCTTCCTATTTTCATTTGAACCGTAGTTTGCACGGCGGGTGTCTGCTTTTCCCCCAAAGCCCTGTGATGGTGTACTGCTGACCTGAAAACTTTTTAGGATTTCCATAAATTAAAGAGGCCTCTGCTCCAGTATCAACCTCTGCTTGAGCGTTTTGCACATTTTTGTGTTTCCAGTGTATTTCTAAATCAACATGGGGTCTGTTATCTTTACGAGCCCAACTTTGTACCGGAGCTTGACCAGTTTCCTAATCTAATTTAAACCTGTTTACTTTTTGCCGAAGTCAGATCTGGATGTATGCGTTCATATCTGCGAGTAGCCTCCCCTCCATCCCTGTTCTCAAACATTAGCCATTCGCTGTCCAACTCATCCTCCTCGTTCCCTCGTGAAGAAACATTTTTCTCCCTCACCTTTCCATCTTCCTGCACCTGTGGCTGGTTCTGAGTTGCATGTTTACTATCTTGTTTGTTTACCTTTCTGCTACCTTCCTTCTGATCCTAGCCTCTTTTAAGGTACGTTTCCCACACGTTTTCTGTATCCAACCTATCAATCTGTTCCTTGCTGACACCATCATTCAGTAATGCCATGAACATATCCCTCCTAGATACTCTGTTGTTATCTGTGTGACCCTCAGACCTTGAAACTCTCTCTGGTTTTTCCTAGGCACCTAATTCACCTAACTTACGTACCGCCTCTAGCACATCTTTCAAAGACTGACCTGTCTGATTAATTAGGAGAGTCATTATTACTTGCTTATTGACTGGAAAGCAAGGCAAATGATTTTGTTTCGTACTGTTACAGTGAGCGGTTAGTCTAACAGACGGTGAGCAGTACTCAGGAAAATGGCAGGTTTCATTGCCTCCTCTTTAATTTGCTGCATGGCATCTCTTAAGGTGTACAAGGGTTTGTCATGTGGTGGCCTTTCTGACTCTGTAGGATACTTATGGTTACAACCATCAACTGCTAATTGCAGTAGGGGGATCTGGTGTTGTCCCTGATAACCTCTCAATTGTTCCTGCATTATGGTGTCAGAGCTAAGAGTGCAAAACTTAGAAGCATCTCCTATATCTAACATTACCCCAGAAGCTCCAGTGTCAAACAAACACACCATCTAGGTGAGTAATGTTTACCCAGCCTGCTGCCTGAATCTATCTATAATATAATTGATTTCTTGCTGGGTGTAATCTTCCAAAACATGCAGTTCAATTACTGCTAGATTCTGTGGGCTGCTCTGTAGTTTCCGTTTAAATATTGGTTGTGTGCCAACCACGTTCTTGTTCTGTTCATTTGGCTCACACTGCCCCCACTTTTTTTAACCTCGTCAGCACTGGAATTTGGAAAATCTGAGCTGTCCCATATGTTTGTATACCATAAATCTGGGTTCCAATCTAAACCAGCTTTAGCAATGGCTAAATTGACTTTTTTTCTGATTTATTTCTCCTCTAGTTTTACGGAATTTGTTCTGGGCGACTTTAAC
This sequence comes from Pleurodeles waltl, assembly GCF_031143425.1. Taxonomy (NCBI): domain Eukaryota; kingdom Metazoa; phylum Chordata; class Amphibia; order Caudata; family Salamandridae; genus Pleurodeles; species Pleurodeles waltl. Next base: position 192,903,772 of record NC_090443.1, read on the forward strand.
AGCGGCCCTCTCAGCCACGGTTTGGTAGATGTCCTACTTATCTTGTAATAACTTACTCTGACAAGACAGCATAGTTACGGTATTTTTTGTGCCAACAAGTTGTTTTTCTTCTTGTCCTAACTGCTTGTACTTCTCATGCATTTTCTGTAGGCAGAGAGGAGTACCCAATCCCTCTTGCCAGGGACAGAAAGGTCATCTTTCCATTCAGAACGTACTTTTTTAAGCACATAAGAACATTTTGTGTCTCTGCATCACCCAGAATTCAGAAAGTCCTAATAAACAAGAAAACTCATTCGCTAAAACATTATAAGGTTCTTTCATCCATCCTGGAATTTCACATGCATTTTTAGAAATGGCTTGCGGTGCTGCTTTTGACTTACTACCCCAAAGTGTTTTGCTTTACAGAAGACTAAGAAGAAATACACAAATACTGAAAGGAATTTCTGGTATGCAACCCTCTCAGTCCGAGAAATACATTTATCAAGGCACTTTGCAAGGTTTGAATAAGAAGGTCAATTATGTACAACGCGAAGGCACATTTGAAGAAAGTCACCACAGTGAAATAAAAGTGTTCTGTTTTTACTTAGAGGAAACATGAATAAAAGGAATTCCACCAATGCAGAGCTCTTAGTCTGAGTAATAAATTTATTAAAGCACTGTTTCAGGTTCCAATAGAGGAATCATGTAGGTCAAATGAAAGCAGCACAAATACACTTCCACAGCAGTAGAATAATAATGATCATAGAAACAAATAATGAAAACACACTGGTGGTCATTACAACCCTGGCGGTCAGTGTTAAAGCTGCGGTAAAACCGCCAACAGGCCAGCGGTTACAGAATTGGAATCACGACCGTGGCGGAAACCGCTAACATAGACAGCCACTTGAACACTCCGACCGCCAAGGCGGTAAAAACAAACACTGCAGCGGTAACCGCCAACAGACAGGCGGAAGACAAGGTTCCGCCCACTGTATTACAACAGGCCAATCCGCCACCTTTTCTGGGGCGGATTCACCGCGAACAAAAACACGGCGGAAACAGGACTTGGAAAGGAAAACGCTCACCTCTACACACCCCACGAGGAATCAGGACGCCATGGAAACCGAGCTCCAGATACTCCCAGCCTTTATCTTCCTGCTTCTCTACCAGGAACAACAAAGACGGCGGCGAAGACCACGGTGAGTACTGCACCTACGACACTGGGGAGTGCAAAGCCACAGTCTCTCAAGTCTCTCCAGTGGGTGGTTTGCCCACTGCTGCATCCTGGGGAGTGCAAAGCCACAGTCTCTCAAGTCTCTCCAGTGGGTGGTTTGCCCACTGCTTTATCCTGGGGAGTGCAAATCCACAGTCTCTCAAGTGGATTTCAATCGCCACTGGTTCTGGAGGGGCCCTTGTGCCCAGAGTGCTTCATCCTGCCAAGGACAGAGGTAGTGGATGTGATACTCCACTGGTTCTGGACGGGGCTTTGTGCCCAGAGTGCTTCTTCCTGCCAAGGACTGAGGTAGTGAATGGGATACTCCACTGGTTCTGGAGGGGGCTTTGTGCCCAGAGTGCTTCATCCTGCCAACGACTGAGGTAGTGGATGTGATACTCCACTGGTTCTGGAGGGGGCTTTGTGCCCAGAGTGCTTCATCCTGCCAAGGTCAGAGGTAGTGGATGTGATACTCCACTGGTTCTGGAGGGGGCTTTGTGCCCAAAGTGCTTCATCCTGCCAAGGACTGAGGTAGTGGATGTGATACTTCACTGGTTCTGGAGGGTGCTTCATCCTGCCAAGGACAGAGGTAGTGGATGTGATACTCCACTGGTTCTGGAGGGGGCTTTGTGCCCAGAGTGCTTCATCCTGCCAAGGACAGAGGTAGTGGATGTAAATCTCCACTGGTTCTGGAGGGGGCTTTGTGCCCAGAGTGCTTCATCCTGCTCGTAGCAGCCTCAGTAGCGTTGGAAGCTTTGGTGCTCACTGGCCTGCGGTGCTTGTTGCGGCGGTGTCCTGTTCAGTGGGGCTGGTGGCGGCGGTGTCCTTGGCAGCGGTGTCCTGTTCAGCGGTGCTGGTGGCGCCGGTGTCCTGTTCAGCGGTGCTGGTGGCGGTCTTGTCCGCCGTGCAGGTTTTTGCCGACTTGCCTGTTTTACTGTGCCCCTTCCCCACCTTGGATGGTGGCGCAGCTGTCTTCACACTCCCAACTGTACCCCTGGGAGAGGCTTTGGTGGAAGATGTTTTGCCTCTCTCCCGCCAGGCACTGGCCAACTTTTTGTGCTTTTGAGGTGGGGGACTGTCCGTGGTCTGGCTCCTTGGCACACTGGCTGCCCTGCTGCCTGCCGCAGTCCAGAAGCCGGTTACTACTCGCACCACTGTTCCCGCAGATGTTGTGGCTGAGGCGTTGGGTTGGGACCTGGAATGGCGGGCCCTAGGAGACTGAAGGGGTGGGGGAGGTGTGCGGAAGAGGTCAAGGTTGGACAGGAAAAGTTTTTTGGACACACTGGGACGGGTAGATGGAGGGGGTTTGGGAGTGGAGGAAGAGGTAGTGGTTGTTGGAGGTGTACATTTGGTGACTTTGGGTGAAGGTGCATGGGCTGGAGGCTGTCGTGAAGTGGATGGCTGTTGGGTGGGTGTGTGGCTGCGTTTGTGTACCTTGGGAGGTGGGCTCACAGACACACTGGGAGAGGACACAGGGGAGTGTGAATGGTAGTGGGGGTGGTGAGTGCACGTGAGCGGGGTGTGGTGGTGGGTGTGCTGGTGATGGAGGTAGTGGCTGACGATGTAGTGCATGCAGGTGTGAGTGGAGACGAGACTGGGAGGGAGGAGGGAGACGAGGAGGAGGGGGACACAGTGGAGGCAGTGGCTGTTGGTATGTCTGCATGGGTATGATGCTTGCGTGAGTTCCTGTGGGATGTGTGGTGCTTATGTTTGCCTGAGCTTCCCTTGTGTGTTGACGTGTGTGCATGCTGGTCTGATGGTGTGCTTGGGATAGGCTGAGGTACAGGGGTTTGGGTCTGGGTGGAGGAAGTTGGAGGGGGGAGGCTAGAGACAGGGACAATGGCTGCCATCAGTGCTGAGGCCAGAGTCTGAAAAGCTCGCTGTTGGGCTGCCTGACCACAATGAATGCCCTCCAGGTATGCATTGGTCTGTTGCAGCTGCCTCTCTACACCCTGGATGGCATTCAAAATGGTAGACTGCCCAACAGTGAGGGACCTGAGAAGGTCAATGGCCTCCTCACTGAGGGCAGCAGGGCTGACTGGGGCAGGGCCTGAGGTGCCTGGGGCGAAGGAGATGCCCATCCTCCTGGGTGAGTGGCCACGGGGAACACGCTGAGAGGCTGCTGGGAGGGCAGTGCTGGTAGGGGGGGTGGCGGCTGTATCTGTAGATACAGGGGGCACAGAGGGGCCTGCCACCGCAAAGGAGCTCCTATCAGAGGAGGAGTCGGTGTCACTGGTCTCAGCTCCTGTCCCGGCCGTGGAGCTCCCCTCTCCCTCCGTCCCACTGGTGGCTTCTGACTCCGTTGTGTCGCCCTCCAGGGCCATGTGGGATGCAGCTCCCTCCTGCTCCGGTAGTACTGCTCCTCTGTCTGATGATGCTAATGCACACAAGAACAGGGAGACCACAAAAAAGGGGGAAAGACAGAAGAAAGACATGTTGAGTGCATCCAATACCGCTACCGTTGGCGGACACTACAGACACAGAAGCCCCCTGCACTACGCCATGCACTTAGAGTTCCCTAATTAATCACAGGGGCATGGGTTACAAGGCCTATGCCTGATTGCTGCACACATGGAAGTCACAGGAGCCTGACTAGGTGTAGTTGGCTCTGAACACAGGTGGGGTGGGGTGCCACAGGGCCTGCCTTAAGATGGACCTAGCCTACTAAACTCGCCCTGGCTTAGGGGAACCCACAGCCCACCTCCCCCACCCAGACACCTACAGTGCACGCGGAATCAGCAGAATGAGAGTGTACTCACCCCCTTGTGGCTGCTGTGATGCCCTCAAGCGCCCATCCAACTCCGGATACGCTACCGACAGGATCCAGAACATCAGGAGGGTCATTGTGCAACGGGCACCCCTCCCACGTTGGGAGGCCATCCCCAGCTGGGCCTCCGCCGTCTTCTTGCTCCAGCGGCGAATGTCCTCCCATCTTTTCCGGCAGTGGGGGCTCTGTCTGTGGTGGACCCCCAGGGTCTGGACTTCCTTGGTGATGGCACGCCAAATATCCTTCTTCTGGTGGGCGCTGACCTACAGGAATAGTACAGGGGAAAAGGAGAAGATATACAGTCCGCACTGTCGCAGTCATTGGCCCTCATCCCTACCCTTGCCATGACGCACATGCACTCACCGTCGTATCATGCACGCCTCATTTCCCCCCCCCCCATCCTTCATCAACACCACTCCAAACAGGCATTGCCCATACAGCATGCTCACAGTGTACTCACCTGTTTGTCTGGAGGACCGTAGAGTAGTGTGTACTGGGGGAGGACCCCATCCACTAGTTTCTCTAACTCCTCTGTGCTGAAGGCAGGGGCCCCTTCCCCAGACACACGAGCCATTGTCTATTCCAGACTGAGGTCACAGCAGCACTTGCAGTATAGGTCCTCTCCTGTCGCAGATCAGGTATCAAGTGATTTAACAAAGAGAAAATGGCGGTGACGTCCACGGCGGTGCGTACCGTCACTGCCGGCGTACATCGTCATTGGCTCCTGGGACCAATAGGGTCCAATGTTAACCAATGCAGGATTGCGCTGCGGTCTTCGACCGCCTACTGCGGTCTTCGACCGCCTACTGCGACGTTGTACAATGCCAGCGCAGTTACCTCATATCCCCTTGTCCCACATTACAGGTGAGGCAGCCGCCATTTCAGGGGGCCACATAGCATTACTTTTGACTTCGTCACACATATCTAGGCCGTGCTTAAACACTAATACAGCCATATGTTGATTTTCAAACATTTTCCGATAAAGTTGTGCTTACCTACCTCAGTGTTGGTTGACACTCTGCTCGCTGTTCTCCTCCATAGAGCACGTCCGCTGGTGCAGGAGAGGAGATGGCGGCATCCTCAGGTGTACAGACCGCTGGTGGACCTGTCGACAATGGAGGAGCGACATGTAATTATCATCCACAGACTTGATCGTACCACAATCCTGGAACTGTGTGACCAGATGGAGCCAGACCTGATGTCAGCTATCCGCCATCCCACAGGAATCCCCCTTCTAGTGCAGGTGCTGTCAGTACTCCATTTCTTAGCAACTGGGTCTTTTCAAACAACAGTGGCCATAGCATCAGTGATGTCCCAGCCTATGTTCTCCAACGTGTTGCCCAGAGTGTTGTCTGCCCTGCTGAAACACATGCACAGCTACATCGTTTTCCCTCAGGTGGAAGATTTGCCTACAGTGAAAGGTGACTTCTATGCCCTGGGACATATCCCCAACATCATTGGTGTCATTGATAGGACACATGTGGCCTTGGTACCCCCACGCAGGAGTGAACAGGTGTACAGAAACCGGAAGAGTTACCATTCTATGAATGTGCAGATGGTGTGTTTGGCCGACCAGTACATCTCCCATGTCAATGCCAAATTTCCTGGCTCAGTGCATGACGCTTACATTCTGCGGAATAGCAGCATCCCTTATGTGATGGGGCAACTCCAGAGGCACCGTGTGTGGCTATTAGGTGAGGACATGGACCCAATACAGTGTGACTAGGTGTCTGGGTATGGGGATGCCCCTAAGAGTTTGTGTGTGTCTAACAGTTGTCCCTCGCCATTTGCAGGTAACTCTGGTTACCCCAACCTGTCATGGCTACTGACCCCAGTGAGGAATCCCAGGACAAGGGCAGAGGAACGCTACAATGAGGCCCATGGGCAGTCTAGGAGGATTATAGAGAGGACCTTCGGCCTCCTGAAGGCCAGGTTCTGGTGCCTCCATATGACAGGTGGTTCCCCATTCTACTCACCAAAAAAGGTGTGCCAGATCTTCGTGGCCTGCTGTATGCTTCACAACTTGGCTTTGCGATGACAGGTGCCTTTTCTGCAGGAGGATGGTCCAGATGGAGGTGTTGTGGCAGCTGTGGAGCCTGTGGACAGTGAAGACGAGGAAGCAGAAGAAGAGGACATAGACAGCAGGAACTCGGCGATCCAGCAATACTTCCAGTGAGACACAGGTAAGAAGACAACACTGCCTGCTACATCTGATTTAATCATTCTACCTCTCATCTGTCTGTCATTTTCACCCAGTGTATGGACACTCAGTTGTCACTTTCCCTTTCGAATTCACAGATGTGGGTCCCACTGTGTGACTTCTGCTTTGTTTCCGCATGGACTAGAGCTGTGTGACATAGGTATGTTGAAATTACATTGGATATAGCATTTTGCCACAGTTATTGCTAATACACATTTTTGAAAGCACAGACTGACTCCAGATTGTTTTGTGATTTAAGGGTGTTTATTTAAGTGCTAAATAGTGGAGGTGGTTGTAAAATGGTCCGGCGTGATGGTGGAGGAATGTCCATGGCAGAGTCCAGTCTATTGGTCTCACAGGTGCATTGTCCAAAGGGGCATAGGAAGTGGAGCTAGGGCAGTTTAAGTATGTACAGTTTATCACTGAACTTTGGTGTGGCGGACTTGTGTGGGTGTCTAGATTTTGGTGGATTCCGAGCTGTGGGTCATAATGGCTGTGGCAAAAGAATTCATCACCATGGGGCTCGCTTTCTTCATCTCTTTGCCAGCAACAGGCCGTGAACCCAGTCGACAGTGAAGAGAGAACTACCCTCAAGGGAGTGATGGCAGGCAAAGGTGTCCCCCTCCTGCCAGAGTTCAAAATCCACAGTCATCTAGTTTCCCCCTCTTATATAGTTTAAACAAGATGGAGAGGAGAATTCTAGAAATCCCCCCTCCCATCCAATGAGTTGTTGTTCAAACGCTGGCCAACACAGGTTGGTTTTGAAAAGGGCACGTTGAAGATTGTCTTCATCCCAAAGGTGCTCTTTGAAGACCAAACCATTCCTTGCCATACCAAAAACATCATCCTGGTACATCCTTATCTAACTCGCCCTACTTCATGTTATGTTCTAGCCCTTGGTGAGAAAGACCATGAGGAGTGAAAACATGAACGAAAAACACATTGCATAACTTGTGCGTGGAAAAATACCTGCACCTCTAACGTGACAGTGGCTGAAGATAAGTTAAGCACAAAATGGAGTCTGTAATCAAAATGGAGCAGTTGGCCACCAATGTGACGGTGTGCTGGTGGCCAGCAGTATGACGCTAGGCTAAGCAAAAAATGGAGTCAGTGGTTAATATGGAGCATTGGTTAAATACAGATATCATTACAATTGTGCAAAAACAACCCAACTGGAAGCAGTGTTTCCCCATACGGGACCCCAAGATAAAAATAGAATTCTTACAATGAATAGTTCCCTCAATAGAGGACTGTGCCACTTGGGGCTCAGTCTTGGCTGCAATTTATACCACTACACATGGTACACCGACACTTGTGAATTTACCGGAAGTGTTAAAACATATTCAAAATGAACACGGGGCAGCTCTGGCCCTAGATTTGCGGATTAAGCTGATGCAGAACTTTGACACAGTGTCCTCAATTATTTTAAATAACTTTAAAGCGGAAGCACCAGCACTTGTGATTCGCCAGCAGCTCTGTGAGATTCCTCAAAAGGAACACCAGCAAGAGCTGTCAAAGATTATTTGCAAGACCCGCACTAGCATAGGTTGGGATAGTCTATAGGCCAGACCAGCAAAACCACATACTATCTCCGCTAAGGAAGGTACTAAACAAGCTCAAGAGGGTTCTAAAAACGCTGGGATAAACAAAACAGAATAAAGTCAAAAGAAGAATGTACATTAAATTATGATATATTATTGGCAGAAGGAGATTGGCCACCTGAATTTGTCCGCAAGCTCCCACAAGGGGAAGGTGTAATTTTGCCTTTTTCTTGGTCCTAGTTCCAGATGTTGTAAAAGAAGCCTATGCTGCTGGTTGGGCTTTGGAGCAGGCTACCGCGCTGTACCATAACCACTTAGGGTAGAATAAAGATTTGCCTTACCATGTAATACCTACAGGATCCACACTAGAACCACAGCCTCAATATCCCATTAAATATGAAGCAAAAGCTCCAGTGAGAGAAATTTTCTTGCAACTTGAGAACCAGGAGATTATAGAAATCTGTGTCTCTGCAATGAATAACCCGTTATTCCCTGTTCCTATTGAATAGTCTTAGATCACAGATGTTTGAACAGTCATACAGTCACATGTGCAATACAAAATGCACATAGTGCAGCACTAATAAACAATATAGTGCGCAAAAAATACAAAACTATGTTGGATATCTCCAATGATTTTTTTCTGCCAAACTCTAGCGCCTAAAAGTTGGAATCTAAGCGCTTTTAGCGCACTTGGCTTGTAGAGGCATTTTTGTCGTTTGCCTCAAGGCTATAAGAACAGCCCAGGGTTGTTTTCAGCCCATGTGACATCAATACTACATGATACGTACCCCGAGATGTTTTCCCATGTGGATGACATCTGCCTTACAGATGACATCTTCAACATACATGTATCCTGTGTGGACCGGATTGTGCTCGGTTTTTCAGTCCAGGGCTATCATTTCAATTTCAAGAAAACAAAAATTGCCTTCCTCAGTGTCCTATCTTTCTAGCTATCAGATGAAGGCAAGAGCGTGGTCTTACACTTTCTAGTGAAATGTGCTCATTTCCAAATTCCAAGCACCATTAAGAAACTACAGTCACTGCTGGGTTTCTTTAACTTTGGCAGAACATACAAACCTGATCATGCAAAACACATAAAACCCCTTTATGATCTAATTTGACCAGATTTTTCAAGTAAACATTGGACAGTAGAACACACATACATTCTCAGAGAATTGCAACTGGACATTTTAGAAATAAAACATTTACTCACAACAAAACAAACAAGGTCATCAGAATAATTGCTGGTGCCACAGTGTTCACCCATGCAAAAAGAACAGTTAATAGACGGAATGTAGACCAAATCAAACAGTCCTCCCTGGACCAGAAACAAGCATCCTAGGACCAGTTTCAGGGCATCACCCCTCTTCAGCCAAACTAGCTTGAATCTGGTGGCATAGTGAGCATAGGACCCACGCCTGGACATACCCTTCCCACTTGGGGTGACAAATGCAAAAAGAACAGTTGATGGATGGAATGCAGACCAAATCAAACATTCACCCCCAGTCACAGATCTGGGTTTAATCCTTGAGTTTTTTTGTTCACCATGCCATTCCAGTTTGGACCCAGCCATATGCAAATCAGTCTTGACCCTGTTCCACATGGGAACAGTCCAGCCTGAATTGCCAGGCCAGGTCCTCCCTCGACCAGAAACAAGCATCCTGGGACCGGTTTCAGGGTATCACTCCTCTTCAGCCAGGCTAGCTTGAATCTGGTGGCATAGTGAGCACAGGACTCATGTCTGGGCATACCCTTCCCATTTGAGGCAACAAATGCAAAAAGAACAGCGATGGATTAAACCCAGATCTTTGTGACAGGGGGTGAATGTCTGCATTGTTCAGCATTCCGTCCATCATCTGTTCTTTTTGCGTTTGTGAACCCAAGTGGGAAGGGTATGCCCAGATTTTGGTCCCGTGCTCTCTGCGCCACTGAATTCAAGCTAGCCTGGCTGATGAAGGGTGATACCCTGAAACCGGTCCTAGGATGCTTGTTTCCGGTCCAGGGAGGACCTGGCTTGGCAGTTTGGGCTGGACTGTTCCCATGGGGAACAGGGTCAAGACTGATTTGCATATGCCTGGGTCCAAACTGGGGTGGCGTAGTGAGCAAAAAAACGATGGATTAAACCCAGGTATTTTTGACTGAGGGTGAATGTCTGCATTGTTTAGCATTCCATTCATCATCTATTCTTTTTGCGTAGTGTTCACCCATGTCACATTTAATGAGGGTGACATGGTATTCATAGCATACAAATCACACTTGTATTCCAATGTAGTACAATGTTTTGCCCCAACATAGACATTTTTGACTGCTGTACAGATGGCTGTCATTAAGTAGAGGCCACTTGCCCAAAAACACATTATTGTTGATACCCTGGTACCAGCCCTTGAGGCTGTCACCAAAACCAGTGTTCCAAATGCAAAAGCATTACAGTCACAATGGATTCAATGGGCAACCTCTCTGACTACCACTGATGTTGATTACATCTTTAATCAAAAACTTCAGACTCAATAATTCCTCCAATATGAACAGGAATACCCACACCTGCTAATATACTATGGCTTGATCAATGTTGAAATATCATTTACACTGATGGTTCAGCACAGCCAGCCATAGGTACCAAACATCAAGCACAGCTAGCAGAGTTTAGAGCTCTTGCTTTAGCACTGGAACATACAGATCCAGAACACCCAACACTGATTATGTGTGATTCGTACTATTGTGTGAAGTCTCATAATTATTACTTACACCACTGGCACCTGAATAGGTTCAGAAATTCCAATGGGAACACCATCAAACATAAAAACTTGTGGGGGAGGGTAGCTGATCTCAAGGACAGTCTACCATAAGCTCATGTAGTACATAAATTTGGCCATCAACATGTATTAGTACACGTAGTAGGAAACACTTGGGCTGATGAAGCTTCCAAATCTACAGTAGCTACGGCTTCTGTTGCAGCAATAACATGTTTTTATATGAGATTCGATGATGAGCCACTAGCTGCTGTGAAAGCCTTGGCTTATGACAAGCCTTTTCAAAATGCATATCCTGCAAAGTATTCCTACCATCCTAGTGCCCAAGACATTGCATTTGCAGCAATTCCAGGGGTGGGACTTTGAGTGATCCCCAACGAAGCACAGAGATCAGATCTCATTAAAACTGTTCATGAAGGTGTTGCATCAACTCATGCTGGTGTGGCGGCCACAATTACTCTATTGCAAAAACACTTTTGGTAACCAGGTCTATATAAACAAACCAATCAGTATGTCCTTTGTGGTTACATTTGCAACAAATTAAGGGATTCAACATTAAATGCCCACCACACACATCCCTCTTATTGTCAAACAGACAGTTACAATGTGTGTACCTGGACCACTGTGGTCTCTTACAACCTTATGGTGCATACAAGTATATCTTAGTCGCTGTTGACCCATGTTTTAGATTCCTGTGGGTATGGCCACAGTGGTGGGCTGTCATTCTGACTTTTATTAAAGATTTCCAAGTCTTTATGGGGATATATATGGCTGCAGCATTACATTCAGACCAGGACCCTGCCTTTGCCTCTAGGGCATTCAGGGACACCATGGGGATGATGGGTATTCAGCTCCATTATTCCTCTTCCTATCATCCTGAGGGTAATAGTGTTGTAGAGAGGAGGAACTGAAACTTAAAGCAATCTTTAACAGCGAGAATATTAGGTTCAGGCCATAGCTGGCTACATCATCTATATCGGGTCCAGAGAGCACTAAGTAATCTGCTCAGAAGGTCCCTGGGAGTATGCACTCCTTATGAGGTCCTATTTGGGACATCAATGTACATCCCAGATTTTGATGGCCCTGGTATGGTGGTAGCACACACGTTTGACATAAATGAATGTGTCACTGTTTTAAAAGAGCTACAACAGTTTTATAATGAGATTTCATCCACCTATGCCACCACCTTGGGAATGAGGGATTTGCCAACAACCTTGACAGGCTGGATTCCGGAAGTAGGGTGTAGGAAGGTGGCTTATTTCTAGCATGGTTACCCCCATTTTGGACCTGTTTGTCAGGGTGTTTTTACTCTCTCACTGGGATCCTGCTAGTCAGGACCCCATGCTCATAGTTTGTGGCCTATATGTGTTGTTAGTATGCTTGACTGTGTCACTGGAGTTCTGCTAACCGGAACTCCAGTGCTTATGCTCTCTCTGTTTACCAAAGTTGTCACTATAGTCTAATGACTTGATATTCCAATCCATATTGGCATACTGGAACCCACTTATAAGTCCCTAGTTTATGGTACCTAGGTACCAGATGCATTGGGGTTCAAAGAGATCGTTATGGGATGCAGCATTTCTTTTGCCACCAATATGGAGCTCATGCAAATACTCCTTTGGGACCGCCACTGGAGCCTGAGTGAAATAGTGCACACACTATTTCACAGCCATTTCCACTGCACTAGGTAACTTATGAGTCACCTAAATGTCTAACCTTCAGTTACTGAAGGCTAGGTGCAAAGTTACTGTGTGTGAGGGCACCTTGCACTAGCAAAGGTGCCCCTACATTGTCCTGGACCAGTTTCCCAGACCTAGGAGTGCGGGGACACCATTATAAGCGTGCACTACACATATGTCAATACATATATGCAGCTTCACAATGGTAACTCCGAATATGACCATGTGGGGTGTCTAAGATTGTGAAATTGAACTCTCAATCCAAATCTTGTATTGGGGGGGGCAATTCCACGCACCCTGGGGGCTCCACCATGGACCCCCAGTACTGCCAAACCAGCTCTCTGAGGTTTCCACTGCAGACCCAGCTGCTGCCCCCTCACAGACAGGTTTCTGCCCTCCTGGGGATTGAGTAACTCAATCCCAGGAAGGCAGAACAATGCATTTCCTTTAGGAGAGGGGTGTTACACCTTCTCCCATTAGAAATAGGTGTTACAGGTTGGGGAGGGGTATCCTCCCAGAGCCTCTGGAAATGCTTCGAAGGGCACAAATGGTGCCCTCTTTGCATAATACAGTCTACACCGGTTCAGGGACCCCAAGTTCCTGCTCTGCACGAAACTAGACAAAGGTAAGGGGAGTGACCAATCCCCTGTCCATCACCACACCAGGGGTGGTGCCCAGAGCTCCTCCAGAGTGTCCCGGGCGTTAGCCATCTTGGATTCAAAGGTGTGGGGACCCTCTGGGTGCATCTGAGTGGTTGCACATAATGCAAAACCGGTCTGAATGACAGAGTCCAGTCACACTCCAATTGCTCCAGAAGTGTTGCTCCGAAGTACTGCATCATACGTTCACGACACAGCAGTGCTGGTGGGGGCGCTTTCATTCCTCCCTAGTGCGGCGGGACAGCCATTGCTCAGAAAACATAGCAATAGCAAAATGCCACTTTTTACAGCCAAAGTTATTGTAAATCCCCCGAAAATACTGGAGAATATTGAGTGGATGGCTGATGGTATCAAATCGAACATAGAGGAGAAGGTGTAAACGAAACCAGAACCAACAGCATTAAAAAAGTTTGCGATTCCATTAGCACTGGACGCATTAAATATTCGTCCCACGAGTTCACCAAAGTGTCTTGGAAAGTTAGTACTTAAAAGGGACTGCATCTCTGCTGATGACCTTGCTACCTGAAGTGCGTAGGTCTTGCGTGTAGATGTGAGCGTCACATGTTTTTGAAAAATTCACATTAGAAGTAGCAATATTGGGCCAAATCTCAGCTACTTCCCTTTGTCTTGTGGGAGGAAAAAGTAAATTCCTGCAGCATGTAACAATCTTAGCGACTGAAACATTATAAACTATTCCTGCTTGCATCCCACAACTGTTTTCACTATTGCGGACAATATAGGTGCCATTTGAAAACACCTTGAACACAGGTTTAATTAAGGGTACTGAAACTCCCTTCAGATAACAAGATATGTTTGCAGCCGAAGCGTTACACGCCCCATGCAAGGACAGCTGTTTACAAACCATTGAATGGCTGACAGAAGTCTCGCATTCACTACCGCTAAGAAAGACCTCCTTCATGCCACTGAGACATTTGTATGAGAAGGGCAGCTCCCCCACCTCATGGATGTAACTATCTCCCAACCTCTAATATCTACCTACTGACATGTGTTTTAAACAGGATGTGATTTCAAGTGTTGAAATAGGCAGGTTAATGACCCCAGTGCTTAATTTGTAAATTAAAACTTGCCAGTGCTCAAATCCCTCCTCTTAAACACGTGGCTGCTGCAATTAAATGTGCGAGCATGGAATACTGAGGGAGCGCAATCCTGAATCCATCTCAGGCCTCTTAAATCCATTTGCAGCCACTCCCTGCCCAGTCAGCTTATTCTTGCAGCTTTCTGCTTTCTCCCTTTGTGGTGCTTTTTCATTTTTCCCTTCCTCCGACTTTCCCATATGTGTCTTTTGCTCGCAGGCAATGCTTGAAGCAGAAAAATAAGCAACAATAAGTGCCGGTGCTCAGCACTGGAAACAACAAGCACAAATTAAGCATTGAATGACCCTGTGAATAAGCCATTCAGCAGATGGTATTTCAGCCACAGTAAAAGGCAACTTTTCAAAATGTTCGATGTTTAACGTAACATAAGCCACTTCTTTCTTAGCTATTAGTTGTTGTTGTCCTGTTAAGTTAAATGTAGAAAATATATCCCTTGCGCTAACGTTGCCAGGGAACGTGACCTGCCTTCAATGTTTGAAGTGTCCAACCCAACTGCATGATGGACCTTAGTTGACTCTGTCCGTGTTGTAAAGAAGACATATCACTTTGTATTATGTCTATTGTGGAAGAGACAATGTTGTTTAAGGTGTCTATCCGATCGGACAGGGTATTAATCCCATTATCTACAACAGCTAATGTCTTCTGTAAGTTTTCCTAGTCTATTTGCCTTAACCAGGCAGCAGCTTCTTGTTGGGAAAGCTTCCCGATTTCATTATAGACTGCGTATAAGAAGCGCTTTCTACATTGTTTTCTGGGGCCTTACAGGAAATCCTGTAAATCGGTGTTATTAGACAGGAGATTGAGGTGTTCTCTAACCGCATCAAGTGAGGAACTCTTCAACCATTGCTGGCATAGTTTCCCTACACTGTATGTTGTTACTATATCTGCATGTTCGGAAGACATATAGCGAGGGTCCGGCCTATTAGTTCGAAAGCCCCCAGTGGAGTTTATAAAACGTTTATGACACCCATTGGTATCTATTGGCCACAATAACCACCTGCCAGGACGTGACAGTGAAGCATTAAACATTCCATTCTGGACCCATTCATCAAGCTGATCTTCATTTGCATTTATGTATTTTTGCCATTTGTGAAATTTTGCAGGGGCAGTAATACTGGGCGCATTCAAATCCTTAATCTTTCCTAAGCCTAAACAACTGGTCTGTTGTACAGTTTCATTTAAAAATATCATGTGAACAGGTATCAGGCATGCTCTAAACAAAGCTTCCTTCCCCCTTATTTGCCAATTTCGTGTTCCTCACACACTTTTCAAGTCAATCAACTTTAACCAATATTCATAGCCTTCTATAGCCAACCGGGAAACAAAGGAATCTGAATAAATGAATTTCGTATCCATCAATAGTAAATGTATATTTTCCATTGATGGCAATTTAAAATAATATGACTCAGCATTTTTAACATTGTGCCCAGAAAAATATGCAAACTTTTCACAATATGTTTTAGAACTTCCCTATTGTGGAGTCAGACAGTGTTCCTATTGTGTGTAATTAAAAATAGTCTTTGGGGTACTTGCGCTATGAATGAAATGGTGCTCATAATAATTATAGCAAAACATATAATCATAATTTTCTTTAGATTGATAAATATCTTCACTTCAAAGACAGTATAATACTGCAATTTACTCATCATAGAATCAACTGTTTTCACATCTCAGTCATCAGAAACAGCTCTGGGTATTATTACATCGTTCATTGAAAGTTTAAACACACATGGTATTTGGATGACCTCCGTGAGAGTATATATCAAATGTTACTTTATCCCACACAGCCCCATCAGGAATTGGTATAGGGGAAATGTTCACAACAGACAAGTCTCTGCGGACCTTGTGAGAAGAAAAATTGGGTTTTAGGACCTCATCCACCAATTCAACTTTTGATCTTTCAGGAAGAAAATGACCTTGCATTAATAAAAAGAATGTTGTGACAAAATCAATCCAAAGAAGGAAAGCTAATATAGTCAGGGAAAGCCATATATAGTTCCATGGGAAAATAAAGTAATTTGTTTTAAGCCAATTTATCAGCTTACGTGTTTTTGACAGTTCAGATGTAGAAGAGGTGAATGAGTCCGAGAAGGTGTCATAGACTTCTACAAAGTATCCAGAAGCAGTTCATGCGTAAACTAGAGCCGTATTTGTAGGAGGAGAACCGGTAGGGGTCTCCCGTGGTGGTTCAGAATAAATGACGCCATCCGTCTGTGTTGAAGTGGTGTCAAATCGATCAGTTATTTCTGTATTGTTTGTTGAAACAGGTGTTAGTGGAACTAATGAAGATCATTTTCCACCCTCCCCAAGCTCAGAGAGGTGTCAGCGTCACTGCTTAAAACTTGTAGAGGGACTTCTTGACCAGTAGTGAGAGAGATTCGGGAACTACTGGCTGTTCCTCATGGTCTGCTGTGCAGGATCGGCCACATGGTGTAACTTGACATTGTCGATAGACAAAAAGCGGTTTTCTTTAGCAACAGCCAACAGTGGTAGAATGACAGTTCTGGTACCATGTTTTCCCAAGACTGGGACTGGTGCACGATAAGAAGGACGGAACTCCTTTTTCACAGCAACCTTTTCACATACTAGATCCCCAACATTAGGAATCCAGCCGGTAGGTGTTATTGGCACATCCTTAATTCCTGTGGAGGCGACATTGGCAGAAGCATTATCATCACAGAACTGTTGTAATTCCTGCAAGACAGTGACACGTTCATTTATGTCAAAAGGCGTTTCTGCCGCCCCAAGCCAGGGCCGTCAAGATCTAGAACATAGATTTGAGTTCCGAAAAGGCACTCATATGAAGTACGACCTCCCAAGGGACCTTCTAGGCAGATTGTTAAGTGCTCTCTGGACTCCATACAGGTGGTTGAGCTAACTACGACCCGTACCTAAGACTCTGGGTGTTAAGTACTACTTTAAAATCACAGTTTTGTCGCTCCACAACACTATTTCCCTCGGGATGAAATGGAGACGAGTAATGGAGTTGGACCCCTAATGAAGTCATGGCGTCCCTGAACGCCCTTGAGGCAAAAGCAGGGCCATGGTCCGAGTGGAAAGCCGCAACTGCATATGTACCGATAAAGACTCGCAAATCTTTAATAACAGTCTGAGCGTCAGCCGAGCGTTGTGGCCACACCCATAGATATCTGGAGCAATAGTCAACAGCGACTAAGATGTATTTGTATGCACTGTCCGGTGTTAGGGGACCACAGTGATCCAAGTACAAACATTGTAATGGTTTGTTGGAAACTAGGAGGGGTGTCTGCGGTGGGCATTTGAAGGTGGAAGTCTTAATTTGTTGGCAGATGTCACAACAAAGGACATACTGCTTGGCCTGTTTGTATAGACCTGGCCACCAAGCACCATAATGTGCTTGCAACAATGACAGTGTAGCCTCCACACCAGTATGGGCAGATGGTACCCCCTCATGCGCTACTTTAATCAACTCTGATCTTGTGTCTTTGTTGGGGATTAGTTGAACCCCTACGCTTGGTATTAGTACTTCAGCATCTAGGAAGCCTCCCATTCGGTAGGAATATTTGGCTGGAAATGCTTTTGGATAAGGCGTGCCTTCAGCCGTAGCTTTCACGGCAGCCCATATATCATCATCCGGTTTCGCTCCTGATTGGGTTACTGCAGCAACAGTAGCTAGGGCTTATTTTGCGGCTTCATCAGCCAGTGTATTTCCAGCAGCATGCATTCCAACGCGCTGGTGTCCGCAAGTGTATGTACAACATGGACATTTGGTAGCATTAACTTCAGATCCGCTACTCTCCCCCACTGAAGTCTGTGTTTAATGGTGTTTCCTTTAGAATCCCTGAGTGCATCTGGCGCCAGTAATGCAGGGATTCATTGAAGGACTGGACACAGTAGTACGAATCACAGACAATCAGTGTTAGCTGTGTAGGATCCATATGTTCCAGTGCCATCACAAGAGCCCTTAGCTCTGCTAATTGTGCTGTGCAGTCCCCTAGTGTTTGCGTGAACGTATGCAGGGGACAACATTTATTATCCTCCATATAGCCGCTTACGACTGCGCAAGTGGAGTATTGATGTTTTGTGCCAATTGCAGGTTGCACTGAGCCATCGATATACATGACTCTTTGATATTGATCAATAAGAAGTGTATTTGCTGGAGCTGGGTATTCTAGTTCATACTGCAAAAATTCTTGAAGTTGTAATTTTGGGTCAAAGATGTAGTCAACATCAGTGCCTGTCAAAGACGTTGCCCATTGTATCCAACGTGGATGTAATGCTTTAGCGTTCGGAACGCTGGCTTTGGTAACAGCCTCAAGGGCTGGGTTTGGGGAGACGACAATAATGTGTTTGCCTTTGGCTAGAGGTCTTTCTTAATGACAGCCATCTGAACAGCAGTGAGAATTTTCTCAGTGAGAGCAAAATGTTGTTCTACTGCTGAATATAAATGTGATTTGTATGCAATCGGGACTGTTTCACCCTCATTGAAAGCTACATAGGTGAAACTAATGGCACCAGCAATTACTCTGATGACAAAATGTGTTTTATTGTCCCTTGTGTGTAAATGTTGTGCTGCAGGCATGTCTGTTTGTAAAGCTCTGAGAATGTGTGTGTTCGACTGCCCATAATTTACTTGAAACGTCAGGACGTATTAAGTCATATAAACGTTTTATACGTGATGCTTAATCAGGAATGTAAGTTCTGCCAAAATTTAGAATACCCAATAGGGATTGGAGTTTTTTATTAGTACTTGGAGGTTGTAAATGTGTGCATTTTTCCAAGAATTGTGGCGTTAGGCTCTTTCCTTCACTTGATAGCTCATATCCCAGAAACAGTACGCTAAAGAAGGCTATTTTTGTTTTTTGAAATTGTAGCCAAACTCAGCAAATCCCACAACAATGCGGGCTACCCGTCTTAAATGTTGCAGCAATTCATTATCCGTGAAATAAATATAATCGACATAGGACAATGTATCAGGGTCAATGTCGTGCAATATTGAAGTTACACGTGCTGCGAATAGTCCAGGACTGTTCTTATACCCCTGGGGTAAACAACTGAATTTTTTCTGGGAGCCTAGTGCACTGAAACTTGTTAAGTCTCTACTCTCAGGCGCTATATTTTGGCAGAAGAAACCATTGGAGATACCCAATATTGTTTTGTATTTTTTGCGCACTATGTTGTTCATGAGTGCTGTGCTATGTGAGTTTTGTACAGCATATGTGGATGTATGACTGTTTAAATGCCTGTGGTCTAAGACTATTCTATACAAGTGGTCCGGTTTAGCTACTGGGAATAAAGGATTATTCATGGGTGAGACACGGGGTGCGATTACGCCCTGGTACTCCAGTTGTGTGAGGAATTCCCTCACAGGTGATTTAGCATCATGTTTTATTGGATATTGGGGTTGAGATTGGTGTTGATTTTTAATTGGGATTACATGGTAGGGGGAATCTTTATCCCATCCTACATGGTTGCGATATAACCGGGGTGCGTACACCAGTGCTCAATCAACGGCGTAGGATTCAGCGAGCTCCTTGGGAACAAGAGGTGAGAAAGAAGGTTTAATCACATCTTCCCCGTATGGGCAGGTACGGACAAATTAAGGTGGTCAATCCCTTTCGGCCAATAGAATATCATATATATTTAAGAAGCGGTCCCAAAAGATTGCGGCAATTGTGCGCTCAATGTCTCCTTCTAACTGTAGCGTTACTTCATACACCCTATCAGGGGTGGAGACACGCATGTCCGCAGTTTCTAGCTGTAGGAAGTCATCAGTTGCTTTCACCTCCAGATGCTCTAGAAGATTCCGGTGAACTATTGTGACCTCTGCTGCGTTGTCTAATAGCGCTAGTGCCTTCTTCTTGTTCTACAATAGAGCCCTCTTCTTGAGTGGCATGTTAAACTGCAACAGCTGCCACCTTTTTCCTTTTGAATTGTGTTTTTTTGTTGGGGAAGTTTCTCTTCTTTTTTAACAGAAATTTTTGTTGAGCGTTGTGATTCCTTTTCTCGGTTTCACATACTCAGTTCTTCGCTCTGACCGCCCACCTCTCTCACTGCGTTTTTCCGATGAGTCCTGAAAGGAACGAGATTGGCGTGTATCAGTATATTGATATCTGTCAGGCGTTTTTATATTATCTCTATTTCTGAGATTGTATCTATTCTGTGGGGTCTCCGTATGCAGAGATCCTCCCCTTTCTTTTTTGTGTGTTTGTTGTTTTTTATCCCAGCATTTCTTACTACCCACAGGAGCTTGCTTGGTAGAATCTTTATAGGCTTTACCTTGAAATTGTGGTTTTGTTGGCCTGTCCCCAGACTATCTCGACCAATACTAGAGTAGGTCTCTGCGATAATCTTTAGCAGCTCACGTTCTTCATCCTGTGGAGGAACGTCCCGGAGCAGCATACGCACCGCTAGTGCGACCGCTTCCCCTTTAAGGTTACCTAATATAATTGAGGATACTGTGGCAAAATTGCCCATTAGTTGCATCCCCAAGTCCAGGGCCGGGGCAGCCCTGTATTCATCTTGAATTTGTTTCAACACTTCCGGTAAATTCCGGTAATTCGGCAAGTGTTGGTGTAGCGTGTGCGGTAATAGAGAGCATGGCAAATACCGTGCCCCATGTATTACAGTTGTATATAGTAGGAACCATCCCAAATGGCAAGGACATAGTTAATATTTTGTGTTTATCCTGAGGTCCCATGTGGGGAAATACTGCTTCCAGCACGTTTATTTTTTGAGCTAATCAAAACTGAATTTTTTCTCGTTTGGCGGGTACTTTACTCATGATCGAATGTACAGTTGCAGGATTAATGCCTGGTGTTACTGCATGTCGTTGCGCCGGAGCAGCACGTGCTGGGTTTGTGTTTAATGTTTGCTTTACAAACTGTACCAATCGTCTATATATTTCCGTCAGCTCAGCGTATAAGCAGCGGACCTCAGCTACCGTTAGGTACACTGCAGCAGGGTGAGGTGTGTAAGTGGCCAATAAAGGCCAGGTAGAACCATCATTACTTAAAGGACCTAACCAAACGTGTACAATTGTGTGGGGTAGGGCGCCATCAAGCCAATTATTACGTTCTTGATAAGATAAGGGTATTTCTAAATATGCATATGCTCTGTATGGTGCAGGGATATTTGCAGGTGTATAGTGATGAAATGTATTTGTGTTCCCATCAGCTGCTGGAAATGTGACCCAAGAATAAAAAAGTTCTGTTCTATAGGCTGCATGTGCCTCAACAACAAATGTGACTGGACCCCCATGGGCCGTTAGGCCGTGTGCCAGTAAATGGGCAGTAAGGGGTGGTCTCATATTGACTGCTATTGCTACCTGTTGTGGATTCGCCATAATGAATGGTAAATTGGTTCAGAGATAAGCACACCAAATGGGGATTATCCTTTTAGAGTTCAAGCTTGAACAACTTACAGCATTAGTTAGGTACTCCCTACTTAGCTGAGTAGGAAATCTTCAATACCACGGACGTCTCCGTATATAGTATTGAGGTGTCTTTGTATGTAGTGAGACAGAGATACTCAGGAGGATCCTAAAATTATAGCCTGACCAAACGTTGGTGGTGCCATGTCGCGTAGGCTCTCATTATTCTAATGAGACTACGGGATTTGAGCGGCAGAATTGCCTGCGGTGTGAGGAGACTGAGTCTAACCCACTACAGGTGACACCTGTCAGCCTAAACCGGGTTTTGCTCTGGCTAACTAGCAGTGCCTCATCTCCACTCAAGAGCAGGGATGATTGGGCAGCCAAGCGCATGACACAATTGACTCCTCAGGGAAATCGTGGTCACTCACATCTCATCCGTTTCTCTCAGTTACATTAGTCTCACATATACAAGGACAGTCAGAGGCAGTATCAGTTTCAATAAGGTATTAATGAAGCAACTGCATCTTATATAATAAAGCATGTACTGCAATAACTGGAATGATAAAGCTTGACAGGATTAAAATTGTGACTAGGAGAGTGAAGCATAGGAATAATGCTACAATATTGTCACTGGAGTCGATAGACTAATTCCTACCTAGGCTATATTAGAGCACAGCATGTTAAGCTCTAGTTCTGTCCTTCAGGTTCCCCTGGGAAGACATCATCCCCCATACCTGAGCAAAGGCCTGAAGTCTGCATAAGCAGCTGTAGCGAAGCTTCAGCAATCAGCATACAGTCGTGGTCATCTGGCTGGAATCTCCCTCTAACGTGTACGTGACAGGGAAGTGTTTTTATAATAAAACAGCTGATGTTCTGAGAAAATGTCCCTATGTAATGATGTGTATGTTTCTATGAACACCTGAGACAAAGCATGACCACGTTTTACTGGCAACTTATCTTACTGCAGCCTTGGGAAAAGCACAGAGTGAAAGAAATGCCTTGTTTAAGAACACAGTGCTGGCCTAGGCAAAGAACATCTAGATAGAGAGAAATAAAACAAGACCGCAAATGTGGCTATTGCTAAAATAATAAACAAAGCTGTATAAAGTATATCTAAGTTAAAGCGCACAGCGGCAGGCCTAGTGTGTTAAAATAACCTGTATGGAGCTATAGCTAAAATGGATACACAACAATACTACTCCAATTCAATGCAGACGGATGCCATTGGCTATTATGAACCACCAGTAGATTCATCCACCAGCGCTGCACCTGCTATCATTGACACTGATGATTCTTCAAACTCATCTACATCTGCTACTGAAACTGTATCTAAGACACATAGGCCCACATTACAACCCTGGCGGTAAATCCCGCTTACCGCCGTGCTGACGGGCGCCAACATACCGTGGCTGCAGCGGAAATACGCTACAGGTATTATGACTCACATCTCGTAAACCGCCACAATACAGACACCCACACAAGTCCGCCACACCAAAGGTCAGTGATAAACTGGCGATAGCAAAACCTACACCGTCACGCCAACAGGAATACACCCACACTATCACGACCCACGAATCAACGCAGCGGTCATTCAACCGCTGTAATCCATTGGCGGTACACACCGCTGCGCTCAAAATACACACACATTTACAAAACACAACCACATTGGACAATTCCAAATACACACACCTGATACACATACACACACCACACCCACACACTCACACCACTATAAAACACACACCCACATTATCCACAACCCCTTATGACATTTTTTGAAAAAGCAGAGGGAGACAGAATAGCAAACACAACACCAGCGTCCACAGGCACACAACACCATCACTCATACAACATCCACGCACCTCAAAGAACACACCCCAACACAACACATCACACAGCAAAACCAACATCACCTCACACATCACCCACACCACATTATGGCACCTCAAAGACACCCCAGGTTTTCAGAGGAAGAGGTCAGGGTCATGGTGGAGGAAATCATGCGGGTAGAGCCACAGCTATTCGGATCACAGATGAAGCAGACATCCATTGCAAGGAAGATGGAGCTATGGCAGAGAATTGTCGAGAGGGTCAACGCAGTGGGACAGCACCCCAGAACCCGGGATGACATCAGGAAGAGGTGGAATGACCTACAGGGGAAGGTGCATTCCGTGATATCCAGACACCAGGTAGCCGTACGGAGGACTGGCGGTGGACCCCCACCTCCTCCTCCACAATTAACAATATGGGAGGAGCAAGTCTTGGCGATCATGCATCCTGAGGGCCTCGCAGGAGTAGCAGGAGGACTGGACTCTGGTAAGGCAAATATTTACTACTATATCACCCCCACCCTACCTGCATGCCAGCACAAACTCCTACCCCTACACTCACACCCATCACCCCAACACCTCACAGATACCCCACAATCACAACCCACACATCCCAATACCAAGCCCTGCATGCAACACCAATGGATGAACACCCATTACAGACCTGCATGGACACCCATCACTAAACCATGTCCAGTAGAGATACTCACCCAGGCCACAAAATCACCACTCACACAAGGGCCAAAGCAATAATGCAAGCACAGGAGTAGAGGGAAACTCACACATTGCATAGGATGCCACACACAGATACAAATACTATGCATTTACACCCCAACAGGACCCCTACCCAACGTCACCGGACAGGAGGTGCCAGCCATATCCAGTCCTCCCACAGAAGAGGTCCACAGTGGCGACAGCAGCTCTGCACGCCTGAATCAAGATGACCAGCCCGGCCCATCAGGGACCTCTGGACAGTCAGTTCCCCTGCCACAGTCCAAAACCACCACTGAACCTTCCCCCTCAGGAAACACCACCACAGCACTCACCCAGCGGGCCCATGCCACTGCCCCCAGGACACGTCAATCAGCAGTGTGTCCACCACTACAGAGGCCCCAGGCAACCCCACTAACCCAAGACAATCAGGGACCTGGTGTCAGTGGGCACACATTTCCGGGGACAGAGGCACAGGACAACAGGGAAACTGGGAGGACTGCTGTGCGACAGGGGGAGGACAGGCCCAGGTAACCCACTCTCCACGAGGCACTCTCCAACATCATGGGAGCATACCACCATTCCCAGGAGACCATGGGCACGGTACTGGCCAAGTTTCGGGAGACCCAGCGGCTGCAGGAGGAACAGTACCTGGGGATCAGGGAGGACTTGAAGTCCATTAACACCACCCTGGTCACCATTGCAGGGTTGCTGGCAGACATGGCCAACACCATGAGGGAGACAGTGGCACACCAACGGGTCCCTGACACTAGCCCGAACAATGAAGAGCCCTCCACTTCCGCCGGCGCTAGTGGACAGGAGGTCCCGCAACTGGACCAACAGGCCACCAGCACCCCACCCCCTGGAGAAGGAGAACCACCCTGCAAACAGTCCCTGCGATCCAGGCACAAGACAGAGAACATTGCCAAGACCCCTGCCAGGAAATGAGACTCTCCTGATTGTCACCCCTCTGTCCCACTATGTCACCCTAACCACCTTGAACTGCCATTGCTCTACTTCCTATGCCCCCTTGGACAATGCACCTGTGATACAAATACTGGACTCTACTATGGACATTCCTCCACCATCACCCCAGCCCATCGCATATACCCCTCCACTGATTAGCACTTACGTAAACACCCTTGAATCACAAAACAATCTGGAGTCAGTCTGTACTTTCACAAATGTGTTATTACAACCTCTCTAACAACTATCAATGTCAAAATTTAATTTGCACATATCAAAGTATGACATTTGTTGGGCAGCAGTAAACATAGCAGAAGGCAGAATGTGGTACCCAGACCTGTGAAAAGGAAAGGCAAAATGAACTGTCAGGGTCCATACACAGAGGTAAAAAGGCAGAATCATGCTGTGTCCTACAGTAGTCTATATGAGAGGAGCAGTGCCAGTCTCTTACCTGTGTCTCACTGGAAGTATTGCATGATGATGTTGTTTTGGTTGTCAATATCTTCTTCTGCCTCCTCTTCTTCACTGTCCACAGGCTCCACAGCTGCCACAAAACCAACATCAGGCCCATCCTCCTGCAGAAAAGGCACCTGGCGTCGCAAAGCCAGGTTGTGCAACATACAGCATGCCACTATGATCTGGCACACCTTCTTCGGTGGGTAGTATAGGGAGCCACCAGTCAGATGGAGGCACCGGAACCTGGCCTTCAGGAGGCCGAAAGTCCCCTCTATAATCCTCCTTCTACGCCCATGTGCCTCATTGTTAGCGTTCCTCTGCCCTTGTCCTGGGATTCCTCACTGGGGTCAGTAGCCATGACAGGCTGGGATAACTAGAGTCACCTGCAAATATCGAGGGGTATCTGTTAGACATACACAAACCCTTAGGGACTCTCCCATACCCAGACATCTATTCAAATGTTGGGCTTGGGCTCACCTATTAGCCACACACGGTGCCTTTGGAGTTGGCCCATCACATAAGGGGTGCTGCTATTCCTCAAAATATAAGTGTCATGCACTGAGCCAGGATACTTGGCATTCACATGGGAGATGTACTGGTCTGCCAAACACACCATCTGCACATTCATGGAATGGTAGCTTTTGCGGTTTCTGTACACCTGTTCATCCCTGTGGGGTGGGACAAATGCCAGATGTGTACCATCAATGGCACCAATGATGTTGGGGATATGTCCCAGGGCATAGAAGTCACCTTTTACTGTGGGCAAGTCCTCCACTTGGGAGAAAACGATGTAGCTGCGCATGTGTTTCAGCAGGGCAGACAACCCTCTGGACAATACGTTGGAGAACATTGGCTGAGATATCCTTGATGCAATGGCCACTGTTGTTTGAAAGGAACCACTGGCCAGGAAATGGAGCACTGACAGGACCTGTACTAGAGGGGGGATTCCTGTGGGATGGCGGATAGCTGACATCGGGTCTTGCTCCAACTGGGCACACAGTTCATGGATTGTGGCTCTATCAAGCCTGTTGGTGATAATGATGTGTCTGTCTTCCATTGTTGAAAGGTCCACCAGGGGTCTGTACACCAGAGGATGATGCCATCTCATCATCTGCCCCAGCGGATGTGCCCTATGGAGGAGAAAGGTGAGCAGAGGGTCATATACCACATAGGTTGCACAAGGATGTTTTGCACTATTGTGATTTAATTGGTGTGTGGCGCTGTCTGTCCGTATTCCTGCCCAAAAGTGCTGTGACGCAGTTAGGTGCCCTGCCATGTGTCCCCCTGAAATGGCGGCTGCCTGACCTGTAAGGAGGGACAAGGGGAAATGAGGTGACTGAACTGGTGTTGTGTAGCTTCGCGGTAGGCGGACGAAGACCGCTGCGCAATTGGTTATCATTGGGCTCTATAGGTTCCAGAAGCGAATGACGATGTACGCAGGTGGTGACAGTACGCACCGCCGCGGACGTGATCGCCATTTTCTATCTCTTCACTCACTTGATACCTGACCTTCAACAGGAGTGGACCTACACTGCAAGTGCTGCTGTGACCTGAGTCTGAAAGCGACAATGGCTACAGTGTCTGGGAAAAGGGCCCATGCCTTCACCGTGGAGGAGTTCGACAACTGGGTGGATGGGGTCCTCCCCCAGTACACGCTACTCTACCGTCCTCCAGATAAACAGGTAAGTACACTGTGTGCATGGTGGATGGGACATTAATGTATGGAGTGGTGTGGATGGAAGATACATGGGGGGGCTGTGGCCTGCATGTGAGGATGATCAGTGTATGTGTTTCAGGGCATGGTTGGGAAGTTGTGGCCAATGAGTAAGAAGAACCAGACGGGGGAGTAAAATCCATTCTTACTTTACCTTTCCTGTAGGTCAGCGCCCACCAGAAGAAGGGTATTTGGCGTGCCATCGCCAAGGAAGTGCGGACCCTGGGGGTCTATCATAGATGGAGCACCACTGCCGCAAAAGATGGGAGGACCTGCGCTGGTGCAAGAAGACGGCAGAGGCCTAGCTGGGGATGGCCTCCCAACGTGGAAGGGGTGCCTGTCGCATCATGACCCGCTGATGTTCCGGATCCTGGCAGTGGCATATCCGGAGTTGGATGGGAGCTTGAGGGCATCACAGCAGCCACAAGGGGGTGAGTACAGTCTCATTCAGCTGACTCTGCGCGCTTTACGAGGTGTCTGGGTGGGGAAGTGGGCTGTGGGTTCCCCTAGGCCAGGGTGAACTTGGTAGGGTAGGTCCGTTGTTATGCAGGCTCTGTGGCACTCCAGCCCCAATAGAGGTAGTGGTCATCTACACCTAGTCAGGCTCCTGTGGGTTCCAGGTTTGCAACAAATGGCCTTAGGCATCGTCCCCCATGGGCAGGTGATTTTCCTAAGAACTGTTAGTGCATGGCCTAGTGCATAGGGATGCTCCCTGTGTGTTGTATCCGCCAACTGTGGTGTTGTTGCTGGCATTGACCATTTGTCTCCTCTGTCTTTCCCCCCTTTTTGTTTTGTCTCCCTGTCCTTGTGTGCATTAGCATCATCTGGCGGAGGAGCAGTGGCACCGGAGCAGGAGGGAGCTGCAACCCACATGGCCCAGGAGGGGAGCTCCACGACGGGGACAGGAGGGACACCAGCGACAGCAACTCCTCCTCAGATGGGAGCTGTAGGAAAGTACCATCTTGCCTGGCATGTTACCCCCATATTTCACTGTATATATGTTGTTTTAGTGTATGTGTCACTGGGACCCTGCCAGCCAGGGCCCCAGTGCTCATAAGTGTGCCCTGTATGTGTTCCCTGTGTGATGACTAACTGTCTCACTGAGGCTCTGCTAACCAGAACCTCAGTGGTTATGCTCTCTGCTTTCCAAGTTGTCACTAACAGGCTAGTGACCAATTTCACCAATTCACATTGGCATACTGGAACACCCTTATAATTCCCTAGTATATGGTACTGAGGTACCCAGGGTATTGGAGTTCCAGGAGATCCCTATGGGCTGCAGCATTTCTTTTGCCACCCATAGGGAGCTCTGACAATTCTTACACAGGCATGCCACTGCCGCCTGAGTGAAATAATGCCCACATTATTTCACAGTCATTTTACACTGCACATAAGTAACTTATAAGTCACCTATATGTCTAACCTTCACCTGGTGAAAGTTGGGTGCAAAGTTACTTAGTGTGTGGGCACCCTGGCGCTAGCCAAGGTGCCCCCACATCGTTCAGGTCACTACCTATGTATAGCGTCACAATGGTAACTCGGAACATGGCCATGTAACATGTCTAAGATCATTCTGGCATTGGGGAGACAATTCCATGATCCCCTGGGTCTCTAGCACAGAACCCGGGTACTGCCAAACTGCCTTTCCCGGGGTTTCACTGCAGCTGCTGCTGCTGCCAACCCCTCAGACAGGTTTCTGCCCTCCTGGGGTCCAGCCAGGCCTGGCCCAGGAAGGCAGAACAAAGGACTTCCTCAAAGAGAGGGTGTTACACCCTCTCCCTTTGGAAAAAGGTGTCAGGGCTGGGAGGAGTAGCCTCCCCCAGCCTCTGGAAATGCTTTGATGGGCACAGATGGTGCCCATCTCTGCAAAGCCAGTCTACACCGGTTCAGGGATCCCCCAGCCCTGCTCGGGCGCGTAACTGGACAAAGGAAAGGGGAGTGACCACTCCCCTGACCTGCACCTCCCAGGGGAGGTGCCCAGAGCTCCTCCAGCGTGCCCCAGACCTCTGCCATCTTGGATTCAGAGGTGTGCTGGCACACTGGACTGCTCTGAGTGGCCAGGGCCAGCAGGTGACTCCTTCTGATAGGTTCTTACCTTTCTTACTAGCCTATCCTCCTTCCTAGGTAGCCAAACCTCCTTTTCTGGCTATTTAGGGTCTCTGCTTTGGGGAATTCTTCAGATACCGAATGCAAGAGCTCACCAGAGTTCCTCTGCATTTCCCTCTTCACCTTCTACCAAAGGATCGACCGCTGGCTGCTCAGGACGCCTGCAAAACCACAACAAAGTAGCAAAGACGACTACTGCAACCTTGTATCGCTTCATCCTGCCGGCTTTCTCGCCTGTTTCCTGGTGGTGCTTGCTCTGGGGGAAACCTGCCTCCTTCTTGCACCAGGAGCTCTGAAGAAATCTCCTGTGGGTCGACGGAATCTTCCCCCTGCAACCGCAGGCAACAGAAGACTGCATCACCGGTCCTCTGGGTCCCCTCTCAGCACGATGAGTGTGGTCCCTGGAACTCAGCAACTCTGTCCAAGTGACTCCCACAGTCCAGTGACTCTTCAGTCCAAATTTGGTGGAGGTAAGTCCTTGCCTCCCCACGCTAGACTGCAATGCTGGGTACCGCGTGATTTGCAGCTGCTCCGGCTCCAGGATTTCCTTTGTGCACAGCCAAGCCTGGTCCCGGACACTCTAACCTGCAGTGCACAACCTTCTGAGTTGTCCTCTGGCGTCGTGGGACTCCCTTTTCTGACTTCGGGTGGACTCCGGCTCACTCCTCTTCTAAATGCCTGTTCCGGTACTTCTGCGGGTGCTGCGTGCTTCTGTGAGGGCTTCCTGACTTGCTGGACGCCCCCTCTGTCTCCTCATCCAAGTGGCGACATCCTGGTCCCTCCTGGGCCACAGCAGCATCCAAAAACCCTAACCGCGACCCTTGCAGCTAGCAAGGCTTGTTTGCGGTCTTTCTGCGTGGGAACACCTCTGCAAGCTTCTTCACGACGTGGGACATCCATCCTCCAAAGGGGAAGTTCCTAGTCCTCTTCGTTCTTGCAGAACACAAAGCTTCTTCCATCCGGTGGCAGCTTCCTTGCACCCTCAGCTGGCATTTCCTAGGCATCTGCCCACTCTCGACACTGTCGCGACTCTTGGACTTGGTCCCCTTCTCTTACAGGTACTCAGGTCTGGAAATCCATTGTTGTTGCTTTGCTGGTGTTGGTCTTCCTTGCAGAATCCCCCTATCACGACTTCTGTGCTCTCTGGAGGTTGTAGGTGCACTTTACACCTACCTTTCAGGGTCTTGGGGTGGGCTATTTTTCTAACCCTCACTGTTTTCTTACCGTCCCAGCGACCCTCTACAAGCTCACATAGGTTTGGGATCCATTCGTGGCTCGCATTCCACTTTTGGAGTATATGGTTTGTGTTGCCCCTATACCTATGTGCTCCTATTGCAATCTATTGTAACTTTATACTGCTTGCATTACTTCCTTTTGCTATTACTGCATATTTTTTGGTATTGTGTACATATATCCTGTGTGTATTTGGCATCCTCATACTGAGGGTACTCACTGAGATACTTTTTGCATATTGTCATAAAAATAAAGTACCTTTATTTTTAGTATATCTGTGTAATGTGTTTTCTTATGATATTGTGCATATGACACCAGTGGTATAGTAGGAGCTTTGCATGTCTCCTAGTTCAGCCTAAGCTGTTCTGCTATAGCTACCTTCTATCAGCCTAAGCTGCTAGAAACACCTCTTCTACACTAATAAGGGATAACTGGACCTGGTACAGAGTGTAAGTACCCCTTGGTACCCACTACAAGCCAGGCCAGCCTCCTACAGGAGCTCTCTTGCGGTGGCGGGCACCTCTGTGCCCACCACCACAACAGGAACAGCCTCCACCACCCCTACCAGCATCACCCTCCCAGCAGCCCCTCAGCGTGATTCCCGTGCCCGCTCACCCAGGAGGGTGGCCATCTCCTTCGCCCCAGGCACCTCAGGCCCTGCCCCAGTCAGCCCTGCTGCCCTAAGTGAGGAGGCTATTGACCTCCTGTGATCCCTCACTGTTGGGCAGTCAACCATTCTGAATGCCATCCAGGGTGTCGAGAGGCATTTGCAACAAACAAATGCATACGTGGAGGACATTCACTCTGGCATGGCAGCCCAACAGAGAGCATTTCAGGCTCTGGCATCAGCACTGATGGCAGCCATTGTCCCTGTGTCCAGCCTCCCCCCCCAACCTCCACTACCCCGACCCAATCCCCTCTACCTCAGCCTATCCCAAGCACACCATCAGACCAGCATGCACACTCATCAACACACAAAAGTGGCTCTTGCAAACATAAGCACCACACATCCCACAGGCACTCACACAAGCACCATACCCATACAGACACAACAAAATCCACTGCCTCCACTGTGTCCCCCTCCTCCATGTCCACCACCTCCCTCCCTGTCTCGTCTCCACTCACACCTGCACGCACTACATCCTCATCCACTACCTCCATCACCAGCACGCCCATCACCACACACTGCTCACGTGCAGTCACCACCCCCACTACCATGCACACGTCCCCTGTGTCCTCTCGCAGTGTGTCTATGAGTCTTCCTCCCAAAGTGCACAAATACAGGCACACACCCACTCAACAGCCATCCACCTCACAGCAGCCTCCAGCCCATGCACCTTCACCCAAACTCAGCAGACGTACACCTCCTACAACCACTACCTCTTCCTCCACTGTGTCTAAAAAACTTTTCCTAGCTTCCATTGACCTCTTCCCTACACCTCCCCCGTCCTTCCCCTAGGGCCAGGATGTCCAGATCCTAGCCCAGGACCTCAACCACAAAATCATCGTCCAGTGTGGTCCCTGCAAGTCCGGGAACATCGAAGGCTGCACCCATCAGGGATGCCAGTGTGCCACCTAGTGAGGCCAAGGACCACCCTATTCCGCCACCTGCCAAGGTAAAGAAGGGGCTCGCATGCCAAAGAGAAAAGCCGCACCAACCACCCAGCAAGGCCTCTTATAGAACCAAAGAGGACAGTGCCAAGGTCCCAGCTGCGACTTCCAAGGTGGGGAAGGGACACAAGGGCAAAGGGAAGTCAGCTCAGGGCACGGAGCCTCTGGGTGAGGGACTGGTATCAACCGTTCTGCAAGACAGACCAACAACCTGTACGGCGGTGGCCACCGCCGCAACGACCGCCACCTGCACTGCCACCTGCATGTCTGCTGCCTCTACTACAGTCACCAGCATCATCCCCAGTGGGCACCCTTCCGAGACTGCAGGAGACGGCCTGGTGTCTCCCTCCACAAGTGGAGTCACCTGCACCACCGGCAGCATCTCCACCGCAGACACCGCCGCAGCCACCGCCACCTGCCCCGCAACATGCCCAGCCGGTGCCACTACAACAGACATCAGCATCATCCCCAGTGGGCAGCCGTCCGAGGCTGCAGGAGAAGTCCTGGATCCTGCACACACTACATGAGGCACCACAACCAGCACTGTCACAACCAGCAGTTGGCAGGCTAAGTCGCCGCAGGGTGGAGTGTGGCTCTGCCTCCATGGAGTATCATGCTACCTGTTCCCTGAAAATCTATTGGCTCAGACACCCAGGTGAGGGAATGGGAACTGCCACACCCCAGGTGCAGTATCACTGGGCACAAAGCCCCCTCCAGAACCAGTGGAGAGATACATCCACTACCCCAGTCCTTGGCAGGATGAAGCACTCTGGGCACAAAGCCCCCTCCAGAACCAGTGAGCAAGTGAGACTGTGGCTTTGTACTCCCCAGGACCAACCAGTGGGCAAACTACCCACTTGCAAGACTGTGGCTTTGCACTCCCCAGGAGCAAGCAGTGGGCAAACCACCCACTTGAGAGACTGTGGCTTTGCACTCCCCAGGAGCAAGCAGTGGGCAAACCACCCACTTGAGAGACTGTGGCTTTGTACTCCCCAGGAGCAAGCAGTGGGCAAACCACCCACTTGAGAGACTGTGGCTTTGTACTCCCCAGGAGCAAGCAGTGGGCATGGAGCCCCCTCAAGGAGCAGTGGCATCGTCCCATCATCCGGCTGAGGTGCCCCCCTCCCCTTCCCCCTGAGGTGCCTGTGTTTTTTTCGACCTGATGCCTCTGCAGTGTTCTCTCCGTTTTGAGGCAGGTGTCATGTGTGGGCCTCGCCCATGCTTTTTGGGACCACTGGTCCACGGACATTTAATGGGACAGTATACGGACTTGTGTACTTGCTGTAAATATTTGTATATACTGATCATTTACAATTATATTTGCCTATCTGAATTTTCGATTATTACACTTGGTCCTTGCGTTCTTCCAGGGGGTGACGGGGTGTATCTGTGATGTAATTGGATGTGTTTGTGTGTATGGTGTTGTGGGTGAGGGTGTTGCATATTGCGTGTGTGTGTCACTCTCTTTTTCCTCCCCCCGTGTACTAGGTGCAGTACTCACCGTGGTCGTCGCCGCCGTCTTTGATGTTCCTGGTAGATGAGGAGGTAAACCAACATGGGCAGGACCTGTAACTAGGGCTCCGTGGCATCCTGGTTCCTCGTTGGGTGTCGTGAGGTGAGTGGTTTACGTTCCAAGTACTGTTTCTGCCGTGCTTTTGATGGCGTTGGTACTGCCCCAGAAAATCTGGCGGATTGGTGCCTTGTAGTAGTTTGGGCAGTACATTATCTTCTGCCTGTCTGTTGGCGGTTACTGCTGCGGTGTTTGTTGCTACCGCCGTGGCGTCCAGAATGTTAAAGTGGCTGTCTGTGTTCGCGGTTTCGGCCATGGTAGTGATTCTATTTTTTCTTACCCCCGGCCTGTTGGCGGTATTACCGCCGCTTTATCACCAACCGCCAGGGTTGTAATGAGGGCCATAAGCTGTACATGTGGCTTGAAAACAATTACCTAATTTATGCATGGTATTATTTGTGGTACTATTGACGTTGCTTCCCTTTCTGCTCTGGAGTGACTTTGTCATTGTTTTCTTTCTTTTAATAAATGGTCACTAGCTTCCTGGGCACTCTGCCGTTGAGCTGGTGAGGTTTTAACACCATACTTCTCTTCCCATAAGGTCCGAAGAAACTTGTCCTTTGTGAACATTTCAGCAGTTCCAATCCCAGATGGGATTGTTTGGTATAAAGTACCTTTCGACATACATGGTCCTACTGAGGTCATCCAAATTCCTC
Source organism: Pleurodeles waltl (assembly GCF_031143425.1). Taxonomy (NCBI): domain Eukaryota; kingdom Metazoa; phylum Chordata; class Amphibia; order Caudata; family Salamandridae; genus Pleurodeles; species Pleurodeles waltl. The sequence goes on from NC_090443.1 coordinate 192,937,881, forward strand.
ATGTATTTAAAATTTCACTGAATGATGTTATTACACCTGGTGTTGTTTCTGATGAATGGGATGTTAAAACAGTTGATTCTATGCTTTCTGAACTTAAATACTTCACTGTATTTGAAAGTGAAGTTGTTTATATGAACACAGCGAATTAGGGGATAATATTTTGCTATCACCATTACAGACATTACTTTCTGGATTGAGTTATTATCCCAAGGTGAGTTTTTAATTACACACGATAAGAGCATTGTTTGACCCCAAAAATGGGGAGTTCTAAAACATATAGAAAAGTTTGCATATTTTACTGGGCCTAATGTTAAGAATGCGGAATGCTATTATTATAAATTGCCACCAACTAAAATAAGGTAAATATTATTAATGGACACTAAATTAATATATTCATGTTCCTTTGTTTCATGGCTTGCTGTTGAAGGCCATGAGTATTGGAAAAATAAGATAAGTTGGAGAGTGTTTAGGGAGCAAAAGATTGGCGAATTCAGGGTAGGGAAGCTTTGTTTAGAGCATGCCTCATTCCCTTACAAATTATATTTCTAAATGACACAGCTCAGCAGACTACAAGTTTTTGGTTAACAAAAATAAAATAACTAAATGCGTCCAGTATCCCCAAACCCACAAAATTTAGCGATTGGCAGACATTTTTAAATATTTTGTAAGAACAGCTCAGTGCTTGGGTTCAGAATGGTACCTTTAATTCCTGACGTTCCAATTCCAGTGTATGCTTATTGTGGCAAATGGACACAAATGGTTGCTAGGCACATTTTTTTAATTCCACATGGCGTTTCAGATTATGCACCCCAGACCCTCACTGTTTCACGGCTCAACACTTTGGTGTCGTAACAACATATAGTGTGGGTAAACATTGACAACAGTGGTCACGTTCCTCCACATTAACAGCTGTCAAAGAACTTCAGAGGAAGTCGACTTGCAAGATTTCTTGCTAGGACCGAGAAAGCCTCGCTCCAGATGCTTTGTGTATGCCATTTATAATGAGATCTGGAAGCCTTCCCAGATGGATGCTGCTGCACGTTTAAGCTAAATTGATAAGGAAAACATGGAAAAGTCTTTAGCTGTTGTTTAGCTGTTGTTGATAATGGCATGAACACATTGTCCAAGAGAATTTACACCTTCCATAACTGTGTCTTCTGCAATAAACATCATTCAGAATGACATGTCCTCCTCATACCATGGACAAAGTTCATTAGTTATGTTCAGCACACAGTGGTTCTTATTTCCATGGACAACATGACAGCCATGTTTTACCTATAGAAATAGGGCTACACACACTTGCCACAGTTGTCGGTGTCAGCACAAGATATTTGGTGGTGAACACTTAATCAGAAAGATCATTTACTGGCAGAGTGGACAATGACTATGCAGATTCACTCAGCAGGATACAGCAACCAGTCCCCGAGAGGGAACTTAGACTGCACACCCTACTCGTATAGTTCTGTTGTTTGGGGGTTTCGCAAAATAGATCTCTTCACTACTGTCAAACACAAAATGCCCAAGCTTTGCCTACAGGTTTCCACACCCACAGTTCATGGGCAATGCACTATGGATAAAATAGTCAAGGATATTTGCCTACGCTTTTCCACCTCTCCAACTTATCCTGTTCATGGTTGGGAAGCTTCTACAAACATCCCTGAGTCTCATTCTAGTGGTTCCCACTTGTGCCGAAGAGCCCTGATTCACCACCCTTCTCAACCTGTCCCTAGTGCTCCACTCCATGAGAAGCTGCCCAATTGACCAGACTTTCTCACACAGAGCCAGGCATCCCAAACTCAGGCAGGGGAATCTTGCAATTTGGTTCCAAGGTCCTAGAATTTGGCTACTTCAACCTACCTCCAGAGTACATGACCTTCCTAAGAAGGCACAAAAACTTACAATGCAAGCCAAATGTAAAAGGTTTCATCACGATTATCTCCCCGAGGACGCTTACCCTCTCAACACAGCAGTCGAGGACATTGTCTGTTATCTGCTTTATCTACAGAAGTCATGCCTTACTTCTACTTCCATCAGATTTCACTCAGGTGAATTTACTGCTTACTTTCAGAACAAGGAACATACTTCACTCTTTACGGTTCCAGTCATTAAGGCCTTCTTGGAGGGACTCAAAAGAGTCATTCCACCCAGGGCTCACCTGCTTCCATGTGGAACCTCAACATTGTTCTCTCAGGACTTATAAGCCCTCCTTTTGAACCACTTCAAACTTGCCCTTTACAGTTACTTCCCTGGAAGGTGGCCTTCCTGGTGGCAATCACTTCCCTCGGGCGTATGACTGAGCTTCAGGCTGTAACCCTGGAGGAACTTTTCTTCCAGGCTCACAATAGGGTAGTTCTTAGGACAAACCCCAAATTTCTCCTTAAGGTGGTGTCTCTTAATTCCACCTCAATCAAACTGTCAAACACTGTGTTCTTTCCACATTCGGACTTAGTGGCACAAAGGTCTCTGCACACACTACAAGTCAAAAGGGCTCTCATGTACTACGTTGACAGGACAATACCCTTCCGTAAAATACATCAGCTGTTTGTTTCTTTCTCCAAACCACCCAGGCCGTGTGCTCTCCAAAGCAAAAACCACCAAAACACAATGGTTAGTCAAATGTATATAAACCTGAAACACCAAAGCTGCTAGACAGATGCTGGTCCTTCCCAGACCCCATTCTACCCGCAAAGAGGGGGCCTCTTTGGTTTTTGTGGGTAGCACCACCATAGCATGCATCCGCAAGGCAGATACCTGGTGTATGCCACACATTTTCACCAAGCACTACTGAGTGAATGTCCTTGCATGCAAAATGCTAACATTGGTCAGGTTGTACTTCGTACACTCTCTCAATCCTTTGCAACATCCTTAGGCTAGCCACTGCTTTTGGGAGAACTGCTTTATAATTAACGCACAACACTTATATCTATAGCTACACATGCCACGAACTGCAAATGTTACTTACTCTGTAAGTATCTGTTCATTGCAAGCAGTGCTGTAGATTCACATGAGTCCACCATCCTCCCCAGAAGCCTCCGGTTGGTGCAGATGCCTTTCTTCATTCTTTGCATGATCATCTCCTTCTGTGTCTCTACGCTTCATTTTCATCCTCACCAGCCATGCAGCAAAAAGAATCTAACAATGGGGTCGATGTCCATGTGCATTATCGCTAATAGGTGGAGTCACTATACCTTGTGATTCGAAGGAGAAAATGTTGTACATGTCAAAGCCCGACACTAGACTGCAGGATTATGCACAGCATGTTAATCCACAGCACTACGGGGGTCATTCTGACCTCGGCGGTAAAAGGCGCCTACCGCCGGTCAGAAGCCCGCCATAACACCGCCGCGGCCGCGGTAAACCGCCACGGTCATTCTGACCCGCAACTTGAAAACCTCCAAAAACCCGACATCCACAAAAGTCCGCCACACCAAAGGTCAGCGAAAAAATGGCGATGACCAAACCTCCACCGTCACGCCAACAGAAATACGCCCATGCCATCACGACCCACGAATCCACGCGGCGGTCTTTCAACCGCGGTATTCTATTGGCGGTACACACCGCCGCGGTCGAAATACACACACCTTTACAAAACATCCCCACATTGGTCAATTTGAAACACACACACCTGAGATACATATACACACCACTCCCACACACCCAATACAAAATAAAACCCACACCCACATCACCCACAAACCCCTACGACAACAATTGCGAATCAAGGACAGAGAGAGACAGCACTGCTTAGAGTAGACCATCACACCGAGGCAAATCACAACATCACCCACACAATTACCACGCACAAAACACCATACACCACCACACACATTACACTCCACAACACATACACCACCACTCACCTCATCCACACCACCCCATGGCACCCCAAAGACACCCCAGGTTCTATGACGCAGAACTCAGGGTCATGGTGGAGGAAATAGTCCGTGTAGAGCCCCAGCTATTTGGGGCACAGGTGCAGCACACCACAATAGCCAGGAAGATGGAGCTCTGGCAAAGGATAGTGGACAGGGTCAACGCGGTGGGACAGCATCCACGCAATCGGGATGACATCAGGAAGCGATGGAACGACCTACGGGGGAAGGTGCGTTCCATGGTATCAAGGCACAACATTGCGGTGCAGAAGACTGGCGGCGGACCCTCACCTACTCCCCCAGAATTTACAGCATGGGAGGAGGAAGTCTTGCACATCCTGCATCCTGAGGGCCTCGCAGGAGTATCTGGAGGAATGGACTCTGGTAAGTCAAATCTTAACTACTACTTCCCACCCCCACCCCACCTGCATGCTAGCACATACCCCCACCCTCACCCCCACCCCCATCACACCAACTCCTTGCACAAGGCTCACCATCACAACCCACCCATCCAAACACCAAGCCCTGCATGCGACCACAAAGCATGGACACCCATCACCAAAGCATGCCCACTGCACACACACATCACCCCCACAAGCCACCCTCACAAAAGCCCCTACAAGGGAATGCCTGCACTTGGGTACACGGACACCCACCCATCACACGAAATGCCACACACAGAAGCAATAACCATACCTTAATACCTCTGCAGGACCCGAACGCCACCACACCGCCACGGAGGGTCCAGAGATGTCCATCCCACCCCCAGATGAGGCCCCCAGCGATGACAGCAGCTCTGTCTCCCTGGAGCCAGACGACCAGCCCGGCCCATCGGGGACCTCTGGACAGTCGGTTCCCCACAGACAGCCACAGGCTACACCAGACCCAACCCCCTCTGGGAACACCAGCACAGCTCCCACCCAGCGGGCCCATGCCTCTGTCTCCAGGACACGTCAATCAGCGGTGTGTCCGCCACTACAGGGCACCCAGGTTGACCCACCACCCCAACAACCACAGGGACCTGGGGACCGTGGTAGTGGGCACACCGTCCAGGGGACAGAGGCCCAGGAACACAGGGGAACTGGGAGGGCTGCTGTGCGACAGGGGGGGGACAGGCCCAGGGAACCCACTCTCCAAGAGGCCCTCTCCTCCATCATGGGAGCATACCACCACTCCCAGGAGACGATGGCGACGGTACTGGCCAGGTTCCAGGAGATCCAGGCACAGCAGGAGGAACGGTACATGGGGTTCAGAGAGGAACTGAGGAACATCGGTTCCGCAATGGGGACCATCGTCCTGGCCCTTAACCAGATAGTCACCACATTGCGGGACCATGTGGCACCACAAAGGGCCCCTGTCACTAGCCAGGACCAGGAACAGGCTACAACATCTGCCGGCGCTAGTGGACAGGAGGCCCCCACACAACGACAGTCCACCAGAACCCCACCTCCTGCTGAAGAAGAACCACCCCGCAAGCGGAACCTGAGATCTCACAAGAAGACAGAGTAGGATTGCAAGACCCCGCCAGCATACGATACCCCCTGATGTCATCCCACTGTCCCACATAGTCACCGTGTCCAACCTTTAATTGCCCCTGCTCCATCCTTCCACAGGCATATGGACAATGCACCTGTGCGACTGAGAACTGGACTCTGCCATGGACATTACTCCACCCCCACCCATCCCCGCTTCCCAATCATTTACCTATATGTAGCACTTGAAATAAATCACTCATTGCACTTAAAATAACAGGAGTCTGCTTGTATCTTTCCCAAATGTATTACACATAACGGTGCAATTATGTTCAGTAACATTGTGATGACAACATACCAATGTCAATAAGCTTTAGTCCATGGGCAAACAAAGCAGTAGTCACGCAGTCGGTCATACAGCTCTGAAAAGGGAAGGGAAAGTCACAATTAACTTAAAAGGAACTGGCGGGAAACACAGACAGTAGAGACGCAGGAGGCCTTAGGTAAATGTAAATTGGGGTGGCTGTTTCTTACCTGTGTGCTACTGAAAGTATTGTTGTATGACTGTATCCCTGTTGTCCGTGTCGTCCCCGTCGTCTTCCTCCTCTTCACTCTCCACAGGCTCCACAGCTGCCATAACACCACCATCTGGACCATCCTCCTGCAGAAAAGGCACCCGGCGTCGCAAAGCAAGATTGTGAAGCATACAGCAGGCCACGATGATATGGCACACCTTCTTTGGTGAGTACATTAGGGATCCACCAGTCATATGTAGGCACCTAAACCTGGCTTTCAGGAGGCCGAAGGTCCTTTCTATGATCCTCCTAGTTCGCCCATGGGCCTCATTGTAGCGTTCCTCTGCCCTGGTCCGGGGATTCCTCACTGGGGTCAATAGCCAGGAGAGGTTGGGGTAACCAGAGTCACCCAATAACCACACACGGTGTCTCTGTAGCTGTTCCATCACATAAGGGATGCTGCTATTTCTCATAACATACGCGTCATGCACTGACCCAGGGAACTTGGCATTTACATGGGAGATGTACTGGTCTGCCAAACAGACCACCTGGACATTCATCGAATGATAACTTTTTCTGTTTCTGTACACCTGCTCACTTCCACTGGGGGGAACCAAAGCCACATGGGTCCCATCAATGGCACCAATGATGTTGGGGATATGTCCAAGGGCATAGAAATCACCCTTCACTGTAGCCAAATCATCCTCCTCGGGGAAAACAATGTAGCTCTGCATGTATTTCATCAGGGCAGACAACACTCTGGACAAAACCTTAGAAAACATAGGCTGAGACATCCCTGATGACATGGCCACTGTTGTCTGAAAAGACCCACTTGCCAAAAAATGGAGTACTGACAGAACCTGCACCAGAGGGGGAATCCCTGTGGGTTGGCGGATGGGGGACATCAGGTCTGGCTCCAGCTGGGCACACATTTCATGTATAGTGGCTCTGTCAAGTCTGTATCTAAGTATAACATGTCGTTCTTCCATTGTCGACAGGTCCACCAGCGGTCGGTACACGGGAGGATTTATCCTTCTCCTCGCAAGTCCCAGCGGACGGTGCCTAGGAAGGACAACATGGAGCAGAAAGTCAAGCAAACCACAGGTTCGTTCACACAGCTTGCACAGTAAAAGAATCGCAATGCATTGAAAGGCTTGTATGAGTGGCAATGCACGGCCTAGGCCTGTGTGACGCAGTTGAAATTATGCCATGTGGGCCCTGGAAATGGCGGCTGCCTGACCTGTGAAGTGTGACAGTGGGATGTGAGGTCAATGCGCTGGCGTGGCACACCGTGGCGGTAGGCGGTCGAAGACCGCGGTGCGAAGCCGCATTGGTTAACCTTGCACCCTATGGGTTTCATGAGCCAATGACGATGTGCGCCGGCGGTCGCGGTACGCACCGCCGCGGTACGCCCCGCCGGGGGCGTGACCGCCATTTTCTATCTGAATAATCACTCGAGACCTGATCATCCACAGGAAAGGACCTATACTGCAAGTGCTGCTGTGACCTCGGTCTGGGAGATACTATGGCTGCTGCGACTGGGGAAAGGGCCCCTGCCTTCACATCTGAGGAATTGGAGAAACTTGTTGATGGGGTCCTCCCCCTGTATGCGCTACTCTACGGTCCTCCAGACCAACAGGTTAGTACACAGGGTGCACGCTGAATGGGCTATGCCTGTGTTGAGTGGGGTGGATGTAAGATGGTGGGGAGGGGAGCGAATGAGGAGTGCAACGCACGACAGATGGGAACATGTGCCACATGGCAAGGTTGGGGAGGGGGGGGCACTCACATCGACCATGCAGAAAAGTGATGATATTTCCTTTCCCACCCTGTACATGTCAAATAGGTCAGCGCCCATCAGAAGATCGACATTTGGCGTGCCATCGCCAAGGACGTCCGGGCCCTGGGGGTCCACAACAGACGGGGCACCCACTGCCGAAAGAGGTGGGAGGACATCCGCCGCGGGACCAGAAAGACCGCCGAGTCTCTGCTGGGGATGGCCTCCCAACGTAGGAGGGGTGCCAGCTGCCAATTGACCCCCCTGATGTTCCGGATCCTGGCGGTGGCCTACCCCGATTTGGATGGGCACGTGAGGACATCACAGCAGACACAAGGGGGTGAGTATCAGCACATTCTGCTATCTTTGCGCGCAGTTGAGGTGTCTGGGTTGGGGAGGAGGGCTGTGGGTAACTCAAGGCCAGGGCACTTTCTGTAGGCTAGTCCCCTCCGTTAGGCATGGCCCTGTGCCCCCGCCCCCCACCTCTGTAGGGTGCCAAGTACAGCTATCCATGGTCCTGCATCACCCATGTGTGCATTTGTCGTCCATAGACCTGTAGGCCTAGTCACAAGAACTGAGTAGTGTACCCCGATTGCGCAGCGTAGTGCAGGGGGCTTCTGTGTCTGTCATCTCCGCCAACGGTGTTGCCAATGCATGCACTCAACCTGTCTTCATTTTCCCCCCCTCCCATTTTCTTTTTCTTCCTGTGCATGTGTGCATTAGCATCATCAGGCGGAGGAGAAGTGGCATCGGCGCACGAGGGAGCTGCATCTCACATGGCCCCGGAGGGCCATGCAACCGACTCAGAGTTCACCAGTGAGACGGAGGGCGAGGGGAGCTCCACAACGGGGACCCGTGGAGACGTCAGCGACACCAACACGTCCTCGGAAGGGAGCTCCCTTGCGGTGGCGGCAACATCCGTGCCCACTGCCACAACAGGTTCAGCTGCCACCCAGCGCACCAGCCCCGCCCTCCCAGCAGCCCCTCAGCCTTCGCTCCGTGCCCGCTCGCCCAGGAAGGCGGGCATCTCCTTCGCTCCAGGCACCTCAGGCCCTGCCCCAGTTACCCCTGCTGCCCTCAGTGAGGAGGTCATTGACCTCCTCAGGACACTCATTGTTGGGCAGTCTACCCTCTTGAATGCCATCCAGGGTGTAGAAAGGGAGGTGCATCGGAGCAATGCATACCTGGAGGGCATTCATTCGGGTCAGGCTGCCCATCAGCGATCGTTCAACGCTCTGGCCTCAGCACTGACGGCAGCCATTGTCTCTGTCTCCAGCCTCCCTCTTCTAACTCCCTCCACCCAGTCCCAGTCTCCTGTTCCTCTGCCTATCCCATCCACACCATCAGACCAGCCTGCACACACCTCAACACCCAAGGGCAGCTCATCCAGACATAAGCACCACAGATCCCACAAGCATTCACACAAACAACATCCAGATGCAGACATGCCAACAGTCACTACCACCTCTGTGTCCCCCTCCTCCTCGTCTCCCTCCTCCCTCCCTTTGAAGTCTCCACTCACACCTGCATGCACACCACCATCAGCCAGTACTTCCATCACCAGCACACCCTCCATTACAGTCAGCACACGTGCAGTCACCACCCCCACTGCCATTTACACGTCCCCTGTGTCCTCTCCCACTGTGTCTGTCACCCCCTCTTCCAAAGCACACAAACGCAGGCAGCCACCCACCCAACAGCCATCCACCTCACGACAGCCTCCAGCCCAAGCACCTGCACCCAAAGACAGCACACTTGACTCTCCTACAACCACATCCTCTTCCTCCACTCCCATACCCACTGCACCTACCCCTCCCATTGCTCCTAAGAAACTTTTCCTCTCCAAAATTAACCTCTTTGCATCACCTGACCCACCCCCTCCATCTGGTAAGAGTCCAAAGAGCACCTCAGCCACCACCAGCCCTGCATCTAGTATCACCATAGTGCAGGGCTATTGGAGTCCACCAGCTCCTAGGGAAGGAACATCGGCAAGCAGCAAGGGGACAGCCAGCCCACCCCCTGGGAAGAGGACAAGAAAAATTAAGGGCCGGCGCGAAAAGCCTGAGACGGCTGCCACCAAGGAGAGTGGCCTTGCCCTGTCACCTGCCACATCATCTAAGGGAGGCAAGGGCCAGAGAGCTGCAGCGAAGGAGGGCAAGGGCAGCAGGGCGGAGAAGACATGCAGCATGCGAGCGCACCAGGAGGGCCCCACCAGCCCCATACCGGGTGTGACGGACGACACCCACGGGCCCAAGACTCCATCACAGGAGGGCCCCGCTACCGCAAGGTCGGAGGGCGACTAAGCGGGGAGTCTTGGCCAGGTCTGGGTCCCTTGAAAGACAGGACAAGCACCGCTGAACAGGGCCCCGCCAAGACAGGCACCGCTGAACAGGGCCCCGCCGTGAAGAGCACCGCTGAACAGGGCCCCGCCAAGACAAGCACCGCTGAACAGGGCCCCGCCAAGACAGGCACCGCTGAACAGGGCCCCGCCGTGAAGAGCACCGCTGAACAGGGCCCCGCCGTGAAGAGCACCGCTGAACAGGGCACCGCCGTGTAGAGCACCGCTGAACAGGGCCCTGCCAAGACAAGCACCGCTGAACTGGGCCCCGCCAAGACAGGCACCGCTGAACAGGGCCCCGCCGTGAAGAGCACCGCTGAACAGGGCCCCGCCGTGAAGAGCACCGCTGAACAGGGCCCCGCCGTGATGAGCACCGCTGAACAGGGCCCCGCCAAGACAGGCACTGCTGAACAGGGCCCCGCCAAGACAGGCACCGCTGAACAGGGCCCCGCCGTGAAGAGCACCGCTTCGCTGGGCCCCGCCGTGAAGAGCACCGCTCCGCTGGGCCCTTCCTGTCAAGCACCGCTCCGCTGGGCCCTTCCTGTCAAGCACCGCTCCGCTGGGCCCCGCCGTCTCAAGCACCACTCCGCTGGGCCCTTCCTGTCAAGCACCGCTCTGCTGGGCCCTTCCTGTCAAGCACCGCTCCGCTGGGCCCTTCCTGTCAAGCACCGCTCCGCTGGGCCCTTCCTGTCAAACACCCCTCCGCTGGGCCCCGCCGTCTCAAGCACCGCTCCGCTGGGCCCTTCCTGTCAAGCACTGCTCCGCTGGGCCCTTCCTGTCAAGCACCGCTCCGCTGGGCCCTTCCTGTCAAGCACCGCTCCGCTAGGCACCGCCGTCTCAAGCACCGCTGGTCCATTGACAGTGCCGGTTCTGTGTCGAGCAGGTGTTCACGAAGCACTCTGGGCACCATGCCTCCTCCAATACCAGTGGAGTCGGTTATCCATCTGATGGACTGTGGCTTTGCACTCCCCAGGATGGTACAGTGGGCATGGAGGCCCCTCGTGGATCTGGCGTCGTGGACTCATGTGGCTGAGGTGCCCCCCTTTCCCTTCCCCCTGAGGTGCCTGTTGTTTTATCATCTGATGCCCCTGCAGTGTTCTCTCCAATGGTATCCGGTCTCCTGTGTGGGCTTTGCCCATGTGTTTGTACACATTGGCCCACGGACTATGGATATTTAACGGACTGTGCAGGACTTATTGAATATGTTTATACTTTGCACTATGTTCATTATTTCTTTTGTATATTTCATATGGCATATTTACCATGACTTCAATGAACCTATTTTATACATAAATTTGAAACTTCATTTTAATTATGTCTTTACATTCTTCCGGGGGGTTTGGGGGGTGTCACTCTGACTTGTTGCTCTGCATTGGTGTGTAGGTATTGGGGGGTGGGTTGGGGGGGTGGGTGTATGGCGTATGTGTGTGCACGTAACCTTTCCTCCTCCCCCCTCCCCTGTGTCGTAGGTGCAGTACTCATCGTTATCGTCTGCGCCGGCGTTCGTACTCGTGGTAGATGAGCAGGTAGACAAGAGCTGGTAGTATGTTTAATTCGGGTTCCATGCTGTCCAGATTCCTCGTGGAGTGTGTGGAGGTGAGCGTTTTCCCGTTCGTAGTCTGTTTCTGCCGTGTTTTTATCGGCGGGGCTCCCGCCCCGGAAAAGGTGGCGGATTGGTGAGTTGTGATAGGGTGGGCGGTACATTGTCTGCCGCCTGCCTGTTGGCGGTGACCGCCGCGCTGTTTGTCGGTCCCGCCCTGGCGGTCGGAGTGTTAAAGTGGCGGGCTGTGTTGGCGGTTCCCGCCAGGGTCAGAATTGCATTTTTTGGACCGCCTGCCTGTTGGCGGGTTGGCCGCCGCTTTATCACCGACCGCCAGGGTTGGAATCACCCCCTACATGCCATGAACATATGCTTATATCCTATGGACTCGTAATACGGCTGGTGGTATATCCGTCACTTTACCGTCACTTTTGGGACGGATTAACACCTCCTCCAAAGTTGTAATAACCCCCTAAGTGAACTAAGGGGCAAGTCAGTAGTCATATCTACAATATACATTACCACATTTTTTATTGTAGGTGGAGCAACCCTATAGGCTGTCAATTAAAATACAAGATAGGTTTTCGTACAGCACACATCCTGAAATCAAGTACTTGAAGGTGCCCTTGTATGTGATAACAAACACAAATGATGCTCAGTGAAATAAAGTATTTGCGTAGTATCATACAATTTGGTTAAGCAGGAAAGTTGGGATTGACCCCAGATTGTCAGTTTCAACCAGTAGATTGGTATATCTTTCTGACATCAGTGGTTTAATGCTTTGTGCTTATTTTTGGGAGGATGAAATCAAAGTTTTGGTGACAGGCTTAATCCACGTTTTATTTTTGGAGTTTTATACAGTGCAAGTAACCCTGCCGACGTACACTGCATCACTTTACAACAGAAACAGAATACATTACGTGTGTTTTTTACAGCACATGGAGATTTGCTGGATTCAGAATGGTGAGCCGAGGCTTGGTTTTAAACCGGCTCGCAGAGAGATGGGGTTGGCAGTTGCAGCCACTAGGCCAAATTGCCCTCAGTGAAAGCCCGATTAAGTTTGGCCTCAAAGTTACCAGAGGACCTCGAACTGAGCCAGAACTAGGCATATGGCTCACGCCTGGCTCAAGAGTTCAGTGGCTCACGCACCCATAGATTCCTTCTAAACAGGCATATTGTCATTTCGAAAACAAATCCACGTCAGCACAAGTAGGAGTACAGTTCAGTAAAAACCAGTAAGTTTAATACGTGCTGCTTTTGAATGAATCATGCCTTACAATTTAACATGATTGCTGTGATATAATTTTGCTTTATGCCTTTCCAAATGAAATTCGTAAAGAAATGTTCATGTTCCTGAAAACACATTCATATTATCCTTACAAAGTGAAAGAGCTTCCACCTTGCACATTTTCAGTTTATAGGATACTAACCTGTTTATATCATACGGCACAGTAGAAGAGCCCCTTCTAACTAAATACCGGGAGTTGCGAATACGCAATTTGAGGTACTGTGTATCTGTGTGCCCACATTTCAAAATATCTATGCATCTAATCATGATCCTTTCTGTGCATATGTTTACACGTATGCATGGTGTGCGTGTCCAAGTACTCACACATGTAGGTAGCTATACCTCTAAGAGAAGCGGTGAGTGGTTATGTTGACGCTGGCAAAGAATGGGACGCGGTATCTATCTTCGCAGTAGCATGGGTTGGGTTGGCTGCCAAAGTGACAGATGAATACTGACTCCGGTGCTGGAACAAGGCTCGTTTCTGGAGCAATGACAACTTTACATGAGATAAGTTTGGAAGAAGTGACTTTAATAAGGACAGCAAAGAGCACGATTTAAAACAGTTCCTTTATTCACTTATTAAGTATTTTACACTTATGTCACCGTATGCAAGGGTTCCAAATTCAGATCAAACAAGAATTGGTAAAGCCAATAGGTCTCGCCTATGCAAGAGGTATTGGCTTTGCCAATGTGTTTTAGCCATGTTCACCAGCGTGGCTGCTCTTCAGAATGGCTAAAAGTTAGCGGCATAGAGGAGAGTGGAATACAGTGTCATAGAGTGGAATGGCAAAGAGTGTAGTAGAGTGTTGTAGAGAGGAGTGGCAGAGAATTTTGTGCACTGGAGTGGCATAGTGTGGAGTTGCATAAAGTGGCATACATTGGAGTGGCGCAGAATGGATTGGTGTAGAGTACACTGGTGTAGAGCATTGCAGAGTATAGTGGCATAGAGTGCAATGGCATTGAGTGCAGTGGCATTGAATTCAGTGGCATACAATGCAGCATCATAGAATGCAGTGGCTTAGTTTAGAGTGGTGCATAGTGGAGTGCAGTGGTGCAGAGTGTAGTAGTGCAGGGTGAAGTGGTGTAGAGTGAAGTAGTGGAGAGAGCAGTGCCACAGAGAGCAATGGCATAAAGTGCAGTGACGTAGAGAGCAGTGGCATAGAGTGCAGTGGTGCAGAGTAGAGTCAAGTGGCATAGAGAGAAATGTCACAGAGTGGTGCAGAGTAGAGTAGCATAGAGTGGTGCAGAGTACAGTACAGTGCCATAGAGTGCAGTGGCATAGAGTGGTGTAGAGTGGAGTAGAGTGGCATAGAGAGCAGTAGCATAGAGTAACGTGATGCAGAGTAGAGTGCAATGACAGAGTGCAGTTGTGTAGAGTTCATTGGCATAGAGTGCAGTGGTTAAGAGTAGAGTAACATGGAGCACAGTGGCATAGAGTGGAGTAGCTCAGAGAAGAGTGGTGTAGAATATATTGTTTCAGAGCACAGTGAAGTGGCGTACCATGAAGTGTTGAAGGGTAGAGTGCAGTTGCGTAGAGTGGCATAGAGTGTAATGGCATATAGTACAGTGGCGTAGAGCGCATGTGGTACTGAAAATTGTGGACCCGTGTTATAAACATCGTCGTATCACAACGATTTTGGTATCATCAGACCGGGAATGATTAGAATAGTATGCACAAGCATTGTATTCATATTCGGGTAACGAAATCACCCGAATATCAGAGTTTCCGTCTTGAACCCTCGTGTTCCATTTAAACGACAGCCATTTTGTGATTGCCCTCACATAGGCCAATGTCTAATGCCGAAAACGAGTCTGAAGGACATGTACACCTTTGCTGACTCCTCTGTGACCTGGGCAAGCTGACTCCACTGCCTGAAGCCAAACCTGTTCGGCCAGTTTCTTTCCCAGTGGCCGAATGAGATTAGTATCAAGGCACAACACATCATAAACCTTTCATCACACACAAACCATGCCTAATCTTACACACACCTGTCTCTGTTTCTTTCTTTATGACTTGCTTTACAAGGAGGAGGTGCCCGTTTTTATTGGGGGTCCGTCGATATCTGATGAAAGTACTAAGCCTTCCTGGGTAATTGATTGAGGGCTGGACAAACTGTAATATGGGCTTGTCATCATAAACCTGCTATTTCTTTGTAGTGAAAATATGTGAATGGTCAACTGTAAAATAAGGAATGTTTGCCTAAAGCATAATATTTTGTATAAAAGAGAAGGTTAGCTTTGAAAAGAGAGCAGTCTCCTGAGAATATACACTGTGTTTTGTACTTCTAGGATACCTGTTGCTGGCTGCAGCCAATAAACAAGATCTTTGACTTCACCAAGAAGACTCTGGGGGTCATTCTGACCCTGGCAGTAAATACCGCCAGGGCGGGGGTTGGCAGTAGCACCGTCAACAGGCTGCCGGTGCTCCGCCGGGCATTCTGACCGCGGCGGTACAGCCGCGGCCAGAAGCGGAAAGCCGGCGGTGTACCGCCGACTTTCCGCTGCCCATGGGAATCTGCCATGGCGGCGCAGCTTGCTGCGCCGCCATGGGGATTCTGACACCCCATACCGCCATCCTGTTCCTGGCGGGTCGCCCGCCAGGAACAGGATGGCGGTATGGGGTGTCGTGGGGCCCCTGGGGGCCCCTGCAGTGCCCAGGCCAATGGCATGGGCACTGCAGGGGCCCCCGTAAGAGGGCCCCACAAAGAATTTCAGTGTCTGCTTTGCAGACACTGAAATTCGCGACGGGTGCAACTGCACCCGTCGCACCTTCCCACTCCGCCGGCTCCATTCGGAGCCGGCTTCCTCGTGGGAAGGGTGTTTCCCACTGGGCTGGCGGGCGGACTTTTGGCGGTCGCCCGCCAGCCCAGTGGGAAACCCAGAATGACCGCTGCGGTCTTTTGACCGCGGGACGGTCTTCTGGCGGTAGAATCAGGCCCTCTGTGTTTCTGTAGTCTGAAACAGGAAGGACTCGAAGTCTTAGGGTGTGTTCCCTGGCACCGCTGGGTTCTGAAAAACCCAGTACTTCACGCAGGGGCATAGATTAGAGTGTTGCAGAGTAAAGTGCATTGGCATAGAGTGCAGTGGCATAGAATGCAGTGTCGCAGAGTGGCGTAGGGTACAGTGTAGTAGAGTGGAGTTGTGAAGAGTACATTCGTGTGGCCCAGACTGTTGTGGTATAGAGTGCGATGGTGAAGAGTACAGTGGTGTACAATAGAGCGACGAAGAGTGCATTGGCTTAGAGTGGAGTGGTACAGGGTAGATTAGTGAGGCGTAGAGGGTAGTGGCATAGAGTTCAGTGGTGTAGAGTGGGAGTGGTGCAGAGTGGAGTGGTGTAAAGTGGAGTGGTGCAGTATAGAGTGCATTGGTGTGGAGTGGGGCAGAGTAGAGTGGAGTGGTGTAGAGTGGAGTATTAATGGTGCTGTAGCACACTGCCATTACAGACAACCCATTTTCAATTAAAATGACTATTACATTTGTGGAGACATACAGTTTTATTGATAAAATTATACAGTGCGCAGACGAAAATATGTGGAAAATGCGTCATCTAGTTTAATGATTCAGTTTGATCATATTAAAGTATTTGGTTCCAACACTTCAGAAATAACAACAAATATGCATCATTTGGCATTCATAATTATGATATATTCTGAAATACTTACACAGTTCATTTAAACGTTGTCCTGTGCTAGAAAAAAACTCTTTCCTACCTGCAATATCCAGCAACATTGACACATAAATCCTTTCGCTTTGAAGTCAGAGAATGAAAAGTAAACAATTGCCTTTGGTAGACTACGCTTGACATTTGACCGCTGTATTTGAATGCACAGCAAATTTGACGAGATGAGAACAAGATTTAAAGGCCTCTTAGCAGAAAGCGTGTTTGTGGAAGGATACAGAAAACATTGTTTAGGTAATAGGAGGGATTAACTGAACCTTGAGAGCCTAAAGCAAATAAAGCCAGCAAATGGAAAGCCAAAAAGTGTGATTTGCAAACCACAAAGCCAGTGTTAATCAATGAGTGGAATGCATTCCCAGGTCAACATTCTAAAAGTACCAAAGAAGTCATTAGCAAACCAGACAGCTGCTCTGTCTAGTAGGCTGCGACCTAAAAAGTGGGTAGGTCATTCAAATCCACACATGTGCTCTGAGGCCGACTGCAAAGCACCACAAGAACAGTTCTCTCTTTCACTCCCTCATGGGCAATCTTGTCATTGGCACTGGGTGCTAAGGGAAGGGAGCATTGCATCAAAGCATGGCCAATCACTGCAGAGCTTCAAAATAAAGCCATGCAGTGATTGCCCATGTGCTGTGAACATCTCTTCCTGCACCCGCACTGCCTCATGTATGGGCCTGCCGTAAGACTAGAGGCTTACCCCCCTGGCTCCCGAGCCATTCCTGATGCTGTTGATTTGCTGATTATGTTAGTAAACAACATGAGAGCAGTGCCAGGATTGGTTGTAAGAGAGGCCTCAAGTACACATGTAGGCTAGCCTCAGGAAGGCATCAATCTGACCTGAAGTGCACTTCTCTTAAAGCCGCTTCCTTGGACGTCTTTCACCTGTCAATCAAACCACACTTTAGGGCACAGCACCTGACTGGGCAGTGACTAAAATAAAATAGCAATGCGGCCGGGCATAGATTTAAATTAGGTAGGTGCAGGCTGGCGGTTCTGGGGGCGGGGTGAGGGGGGTGGGGGAGGGTGGAATCAATGCTTTAAAGCCCCAAAGGAAGAGCTGTCCTTAAATTATATTATTTGCATGATTACTCTTACAGACAGATACATTTGACATTCTCACAGTTCATGTATTTTGCTTAAATACAGGGGTTGGACAAAGTAAAAAACTGCCTCCAAATCATAGGTTTTCTCAAAACATGTGACGTGAGAACAGGTTGTGCCCCTTTGTTTCCCTCCATTGCATTTGGCACCCAGGTGTTAGGTTCAAGATAGCATCTAGCCCCGATGATACTCAAGCAAAAGGAGGGTTGATGGTACGTTACATCAGGTCCTTGTTTTAGACTCGACTGAGAGTGAAAATAAGAACCTCCCCCATCACTGCAACTTATTGCTCCAAATGGAAAGCAGTCAACGTGCAGGGGCTGTTGAATGTGTCCAGCGAATAATTTCTGCCTAATGTATGGTGTCAGCTGTTTTTAACATATCTTTACTGTGCACTTTCCACTGGCTCTTTATAGAAGCCGGTTCCCTGTAGAAATTGGCATATATCACCATATCTATCTAATTCACCTCAAAACTAGCTGAGGGAAGTCATCTCACTCTAAACCATTTTTCTAACTTTTTCTTTTTAAAAGGCAATCCACGAGCCTAGCTGTAGCTTGGCACCGACATATAATACAAATGATTCACAAGACAGCTAGTAGGACTTAGCAATCGAGACAATTTAAATCGACATGTGGTCCATGTTCAAGAGAAGGTAGATTTTCAGAGGTTTCCTGAACTGAAACAAGAGAGGAGGAAGATATCCCTGGTAACCCATTACTGACGTTTGATCATGTATGTCATTCTGGCACTGCTACTTACTGCCTGATTGCGAAATGGGTCATGTTTGTATTTTTCCACCTTGTCCCTTTCCTGTAGAATGTCAGTCATAACATCTGATTGAAACTTACCTTGGAACGGGAAAGATGGAACAAGCATTTGCAATGCAATAGGTCTTGCATTTGCAAGAGTTAGAGCTATTGGCACTGTAAATGTAGGTTGAATTGGAATTGTTTGTTGTGGAATTGTGTGGGGTGGAATTGGGTGGTGTCTATTTTATTTGTGTAGTGGCATTATGTGAAATGGTGAATAGGTACGGGTGACACCTGCACAGAATAGTTAGAAAGGAAGATAGAGAGGGATAGGTAGTGTGTGCACAAAGTGGTGAATGAACTCTAGATAGAGGAACAGAAAAAGTGTGTGAGAAAGAGAGAAAGAAGGGGGGGGGGGGCAGGCCACAGATGCATAAAGAGGGAGTGCCTGTGTATGCAGAAGAGACCCTAAGAAGAGGAGGAGAGCGTGGGCTTGAGGGACAGAAAAAGGCACGGGAAAGAAATTGTGCTTGAACACTTGAAATTAACTAATTAAAGAGTGGTGGGGAGAGTGCATGAGAAAGCGAGAGAGGTGTGAGAGAGAGAGAGAGAGAGAGGGGGATGAGTAGGAGGGTCACCCAGAGAGTGGGAGGTGAGAGGTGGACTTTTGCACAGTGCAAGATGGTAGAGGAAGGTAGCATGTGTGAGCAGGCAGTATAGAGAAGAGACAGGGAGTCTGAGGGAGGGATGAGACGGGGTAGTGAAATTGCGAGATGAGAGGGCGTAGTGGCAGTGTGAGGGAGAGATGAGAGGCCGTGGGTGTGTTAGGGTGTTTTACTACTTTCAATCAATAGATGTGCAGACTGGGAAGAGGTTCTAGGGAGAGCACAGTAAGATTGGAGGGGGACTCCAGAGTTCAGTAGCGGCAACCGTCACAAAGATTAAGGAGGTCAAGGGTCAGGCTGATAGCGAGGCCAATAGGCTTTCACCTTTCAGAAGTCGTTCTAAAAGATATTTTGGGTAGTAGCAACACTAATTATTCACAGCAATTGAAATGTCAAAAAAGCAGGAAGAAGTGTCATAAACAAGTTACCTATATTCCACTTCAACCACACCAATTATACAGACTCTAAAACTCTACCCTACTTTTACAAATCACAGCCTCTCCTTACAATATCCCCAAATGCTCACTTGTCAGATCGCAGAATTTCTTTTTTTGGAGCAGCGCTGAAAGGCCCCAAATAACCAATTGCACTGCTAGATCACTTGCTGTTTCTAGGACAAGTTCCTGCAGCATCGCAGCACCAAGAAAACGCAAGGAAACTGCTGAACGGACCTCACTCCCAGCCCGCTTTTTAAGTGCACTCCACCAGTGTAATTCTAGTGTTTGATGTCTAGTCAATAAGATGCAAACCTTGTTCCTCCACTATAAGGTGTGTTTTTCAAATATGTCACAAACGTGCAGCCAGGACAAATTTGTTCCGACCTAGTCGGCACAACACCCTGTGATTCTGGACAAGTCATTTAATCTTCCCATGCCTACCAAAAATGTATATGTTAACTGGTGCTCAAGTAAAGTGTTCCTATACCTTTGGGTCGAGTTTGAGTTGTATAAAAACTGCAACATTAAAAAAGAAGGAAAAAAACGCTAAAGAGAGAGAAGCGGGAGGGGGTAAGAAATAGCACCTCAGTTGCGTCGGGAGCAGCGGACAAGCACTTATTAAGTTTAATCAATCTGTGCTTGGCCGTTGCTCCATTGCGAGCACAGGAAGTAGCGTTTTGTCTGAATTAGCCAATTAGGAATGCTGAAATGAAGAGTGACACTGCAGCACACAAATGTTGTATACATGGTCTCGCAAGTGAAACGCAGGCACTAGCATATGCACTCCAAAGCTCGACCCTAAAAATGAAAGGAAGTGAAATATGGAAGTGTAGATAGATGCTCTGTAAAAGTATAGGCTATAAAATAAAATCTTCTGAACTGCCGGTCTCACATGTTTTTTATTTTTTTTATTTTTTTTAAGGAAAGCGTATTGCGAGTTGCACTACATTTCTACTTTTTTCTCAAACTTGGGGGCAGATTTATGAAAAGTGAAGCTGCACCTAGTGCAGCACCACTTTTCTTGCACCCCTTAGCGCCCCCCTAACACCACCATGTGTGCGCAGTATTTAAAATACGGCACACCATGGCGGCAGTCAGGGGGACTAGCATCATAATTTTTTACGCTAGCCGGGGCTTTGCAGGATTGACATAAAAAATGATGAGGCTAATACTGCAAAGCACCCAGAGGCTAATTGTAACCAATAGCAGCCCCTTTTTAACGCCTGCACTTAGCAGGCATTAACAAATGCAGATAAAAACAGCGCAAAGGAATCTCATAGATTCCTTTGTGCCATTTTTACAGCACCCCTAGTGCTGAAACGCCCCCCTTGCATACATTAGGCTTGGCGCAGGCATAATGTGGCGCAAGGGATTACAAAGTGGCACAAAGCAAGCATTGCACCACTTTGTAAATATGGCACTGCGTTTTTGCCCTTCCAACGCAGCATTAGCGTAAAAAAAAGATGCTAATGTGGCGTTGGAACGGCGCAAGGCCACCATATATATGGGCCTTGCCACACTATGAATATAGTTGAATATTTCAATAGTCGGAGTCACTAACTTAGCTTGCTCATTCCATTTTGGTTGGGGAAGGAATTCTTCATTGCTACCTACATTTATCACCAGGCACGCTGTTTCAGAGCTGGTGGCTCTGAATTGCAAATATTCTCTCACATCTTTGTGTAAAACAAGAGGTAGAAACTTCAAAATAGCCAGTATTATTGAATCTCAAATTCTGGTTTGTGGCACACAAGGAAAATCTTGTCATGAGATATGGTGGTGCTAGCTTGTGAATGTATTTAAAGAGGAGACTGATGACCTTAAGGATTACCCTTTTGAACACTGGTATCCAATATAAATTAGATGAAACTGTATCAGCCATTGTGTCAAATTTCCCCAGACCTCTAAACAAATACACACCACAATTTGCACATATGCGCATGTGGCTGAACTGATCGCTCTTACTAGAGTGTGCTGTCCTTCTAACAATTTGACAGTTTACCATGTATAGAAATAGTCAGTACGGGTTTGGCATGGTTCATGATTTTGGACAGTTGTAGTTTCGGAGAGGTGTCATGACTTCTTATTTTCTCCTATTAAGAATGGAAATTATGTAGTAAACTTGCTTGATGCATTAAACTTGGCAAGAGAAAAAAAGGAGCACACAAGAAGGAGTGGGGTTTTGTGACTGCTGTAAACCGATTTGCGGATAAGACAGCAGGGTGCTGGGATCTTAAGTCCTGCACTTTCAATAGAGATCACTCATGCAACTCTGCGATGGATGCTGTTTCAAACATTTAGTTGTCTGTTGCTGATGGTAGATAAGAGATTAAAACACACAAGGAGAAGCCCAAGAATGCAAACAGGAGATGTGATTAGAGAAGAATGTGTGAAGAACGAGAATGAGATCTGGGTTATGACTGATCAGAGATTGGTCCAACCAGATGCCAGGTTGTCCCCAAGCCCAAACATTTTCATGGTTCAGCTCACATAGGAAGATATGCTATGGTTCATCTCTTCAAAACCTATTGGTTCAATCGCCATTTCTGTGTCGTTGCAGAGAACCTATCTCACAGATGCATTAATTACTAGCAGTTAAATGTGGTCAGGAGGACAGTTGTGACAAAGAGTCACATAGGAAGATAAAATGGTCACTTTCTTCAGATGCAGCTTGATTTTGTTGAATTGCCTAATGCAACTGATTCCATTATATCTTGGTGGTCGGATGTCTCTTTTCCCTTCGGGTGGAAGCGTACTGACTAGGAGAAATGTTAGTTTCACTCTGGCCAAACTGTTGTTGAGGGAATTGATTCCCAGGTTCGACCTACTGGTTCCTCTGGAGTCAGATCATGAGACTAATTTTCAAAATGGGATTATGAAGCAGATCCTGAGACTCATTTTAAAAATGGGATTATGAAGATGCTGTCTGTAGCCCTTCAGATAGAACAAGGGTTCCATTGTAGTTACAGTCCATAAGCATCAGGGATTGTTGAACAAATGAATGGGACACTGATGTCTCACCTTACTAAAGCGTGTGTCCACTTCCCTCAACTCGCCTGATGCCCTGTTCCAGGTTCTGATGAGCCTCCGAAGCACCTATGATTAAAAGGTTGGATCTCCCCTCACAAGACCACCTTGATCACTGCCACCTACAACATCAGAACTCTCCTCCACCAAGGTGAAAAAGCATCCTTGATCTTCTCGACCTCTCAGCAGCGTTCAACACCATATCCCACTACTCACTCATCAAGAGACTCCACCACAAGGGCATCAAGGGCGATGTCCTCAAATGGATTGCATTCTTTCTCACAGGATGAGCCCAGAGAATCTGCTTACCACCCTTCAGATCGGAACCCAAGAGCACCATCTGTGGCGTCCCTCAAGGTTCATCCCTCAGCCCCATCCTGTTCAACACTTACATGATGCCCTAGCCAAAATCGTCAGAACCCAGAGCCTCAACATTATTTCCTATGAAGAAGACACCCAGCTTATCCTTTCACTCTCAAAAGGCCTCTCTACCACCATGACCAACTTCCACAACTGCATGATGAGGGTCGCCGACTGGACCAACTGCCTGAAGCTCAACAAGGACAAGATGGAAGTGCTGATTTTTGGGAACAACACCTCTCCAAGGAAGGACACCTCCAAACTCTGACCCACATCCACACTGACAGCGCCCACAACCTCAGCTTCATCCTGCCAGCATACTCACCAGGAAGAATCAGATCAACGCAGTCTCCTCCGCCTGCTTCCACACTCTCTGCATGCACCAAAAGATCTTCAGATGGCTCCCTGCCAGCACCAGGAAAACCGTCACTCAGGCCCTCATTACCAGCTGGCTGGACTATGGCAATACACTGTATGTAGGATTCACCCCCCAACGCCTGAAGAGACTGCCAGACATCCTAGATGTCCCCAAATGGCTCTCCACCCAGGAAAGATGCAATTTCAGGATGCTGACACGCCTGAAAGGCCCTCATGACCAACAACATCAACCACCGCCTGAACTTCCACCAACTCTTTAGGCACCTGCGCTCTTGCTCCGTTGCCCTCCCACACACTCCCCGCATCTGCCAACACTACAGTGGAAGACAATCCTTCTCCTACCTCGCTGTCAAATCCTGGAACAACCTTCCCCTTTACCACCGAACAACATCCTCTCTCCCGGATTTCAGAAAGGGACTCAGGACCTGGCTTTTCAATTGGTCCCAGCAAGAACCCAGAGCCTGGATACACTCTCTGGTGATAAGCTACACTCTACAAATCTGAGCTCATTGATTGATGGATGGAGAGAGCCATGAAACTTCGCGCCTGCAGCTGCACTTGTGAATATAACATATGATATGATTCTTGACTAATGCAAAAGATGGCTGATGTTTGAAGGGAGGAGTTGATTATGAATAGGCATCTCACAGTCAGATTGAGACAGGTGCAGGGCTTGTTGTGAACAAACCTAGAGTAGCCACAGTGAACCAGGCTAAAGAAAGTGGAAGTGTGTTGCCTCAGCTTGAGGAAGGTGCAAGTAATTTGGCCTAAGAAAAGTAAGGAAGAGAAAAGGGGTCAAAAAGGGGTGAGAGACTGAGAGTTGTTGTGCCCGAAGAACACATCCCAGACACGATCAATGAAGACAGTGATACATGAGATAGTGAACATCGAGAAGTAAGAAGACCAAGAATACAACAGGTGCCTACCCTAAGGTACTCAGCTCCTAAATAACGTTCTTGGGTGTGGTGATATATGAGCCTGCTCAGTGGTACAACCGAGTTTGGAGAACACGTGGCTAGTGTCTACTATTCGAATCTTGCAGGGTGAGCAGGTCTCCGGAGTCTCTTGTTTCGGGTGTGTCTTGTGTTTTGGTGCTTGGACTGCATCCTGGCTACAACTGTTCTGCAGATTTCAGAGAAGTTATGGTTTGATGCGCATCCCATTGCGCAGCTGTCACTTATGTTACATCAGACTGGTAATCCTTCAGCAACACGTTGCATGTGGTGGACTGTGTATCATTGTAAGGGCTTTTCATTTGCAGCAAATTATTTAGCAGTGCTGCTGTAGGTGCATATTTGCTTATTGAAAGGGTGATTAAGTGTGGCATTGTTGATGAAATCACTGTTTGTGGAATCCCTGGGGTTTGGGTTCCTTACTAAAGTCCTGTACATTCTTAGGATGCAGTTTTCTGTTTGTGCAAAGATGGTATTACAATACGTACATACGTTTGAAAGAAGCAACCAAACAAGAGTAAGATGTGTACTGGTTTCTACACCCTTTGATATTTTGATGTGACAGTAAGGGTGGAGTGTTGTGTGAGAGTTGACACCTCTTCGAAATTAAAATGTTTATGAAATTAATTCTCAGGGATTATATGCTACAATATTTACATTGAATCATGCATGATGAAAAGAGTTCAGCTTGAGCGTGGCAGTCTTCAAGCATTGTTTAGTTGCATTTTTTTTCCATGTCTCCTTTCATGCTGACACCTTTTGCCTAACATCTCCCCAACTTACCAAACTTTTCCCTAGCTTAGTTCTTTAGGGTTTCTCTTCCTGGGAAAATGAGTCTGATTTGATTGATTTTGAGAGAACTTTATAACAGTTTTCTTTGCATTTTTGATTTTGAATTGCTTTGAGTATATTGATTAATGCATTCACGCATTGGCTATTGAATTACAACTAGGTACCCAGAGAATTTTGGTTCCAGGGGATCCCTATGGGATGCAGCATTTCTTTTGCTTCTTCAGGACTGCCATTGCAGCCTGTGTGAAATAGTGCATGCACTATTTCTCAGCCATTTTCACTGCACCAGGTCACTTATAAGTCACCTATATATCAGGTCTTCCAACCCTGAAGGCTGGTTGCAAAGTACCTGTGTGTGAGGGCACCCCTGCACTAGCAGAGTGCCCACACATTGTCCAGGCCCATTTTCCCAAACTTTACAAGTGTGGGGATGCCATTTTAAGTGTGCACTGTACATAAGTCAATACCTATACACAGCTTCACAATGGTAACTCCCAATAGGGCCAAGTAAGATGTGTAACAACTGGGAATTGTACCCCAATACTGATTCTAATATTGGTTGCACAATCCCATGCACTCTGGGGGCTCCACAGTGGACCCCCAGTACTGCCATACCAGCCTTCTGAGGTTTACACTGCAGCCTCAGCTGCTGCCACCTCACAGACAGGCTTCCACCCTCCTGTGGCTTGAGCAGCTCAATCTCAGGAAGGCAGAACAATGCATTTCCTTTAGGAGAGGGGTGTTACACCTCCTCCCTTTGGAAATAGGTGTTACGGGCATGGGAGGGGTATCCTCCCAAAGACTCTGGAAATGCTTTGAAGGGCACAGATGGTGCCCTCCTTGCATAATCCAGTCTTCACCGGTTCAGGAACTCCCAGTCCCTGCTCTGGTGTGAAACTGGACAAAGGAAAGGGGAGTGACCACTCCCCTGTCCATCACCACCCTAGGGGTGGTGAGCAGAGCTCCTCCATATTGTCCCTGTGTTTTGCCATCTTTGATTCCAAGTTGGTGGGGCACTCTGGGAGCATCTGAGTGGCCAGTGCCAGCAGGTGCCATGAGAGACCCCTCCTGATAGGTGCTTACCTGGTTAGGTGACCAATCCCCCTCTCAGGGCTATTTAGGGTCTCGCCTCTGGGTGTTTCTTCAGATTAGAATTGCAAGACTCCAGCAGGAATCCTCTGCATCCTTTACTTCATCTTCTACCAACAGAACAACCAGTGCCTGCGCCAGTAACTCTGCAAAACTGTAACAAAGAAGCTAAGATGACTTCTGCAACATTGTATCTTCAGCTTTTGCCAGCAGCTGTAACAGTTTCCAGGTTGTGCATCCTCTGAGGACTGCCTGTCTTCAGCCTGCACCAGAAGAACTGCAGGAATCTCCTATGGAGTGATGGAGTCTCTTCCCTGCTTCAACAGGCACCTCTCTGCATCAACAACCAGTGGCTTGGGTCCCCTCTCCAGATGACAAGCGTGGATCCAGTGACACGGGTAGTGGACTAAATTGACTCCGGCAGTCCTAACGTCAAGCAGTCCATTTTTTGTTAGCGGTAAGGGCTTGCCTCCCCACGCAAAACAGTACCCCGTGCACCGTGTGACTTTCAGTTGCCAAGGCTTGTGTGCATCCTTCCAAGAAGTTCTTCGTGCACAGCACAGCTTAGGCCCCCAGCACTCCATCTTGCTACGCCCAGCTTCCTGAGTGGTTCTCCGGCGGTGTGGGAATCCTTTGTGTCATGCTGCATGGGCCTCCGTTTGCACCTCCTTTGTCCCCGTGCTGTGGGAGTCCTGTGCACGCTGGCTGGTCTTTTGAGGGCTTGCTGATTTGCTGAGAGCCCCCTCTGCCTCCCCCTCCTGGGTAGAGGCCACCAAGTCCCTCCTGATCCCGGGCAGTGCCATTTTCCGCTAACCTCAAGCTTAGCGTGTGCCAAGGCTTTTTGGCGGAATCCAGTGACACAAACTGGACTGCATTTATCCATCTGGTGTGGGACATCTTCTGCACCAACCAGGAACCCACTTCTGTCTTCTTTGGTGCAATACTGACTTTGTCTTCTCACCGTTGGTTCTTCTTTGTGCCTTCAGCCGTGTTAGCAGGGGCTCCTGTCCTTCCTGAACTCTTCAGTGCTTCTTAGACTTGGTCTCCTTCTTCCACAGGTCTTCTGGTCCAGGAATCCATCACTGGTGTCTTGCAGTCTCTTCTGGTTCTTGCATTATCTTCTATCACGACTTCTAGTGTGTTTTAGGAAACTTGCTGTGTTTTACTCCTGCTTTCCTGGGCTCTAGGGTGCGGTACATTACTTACCTTTGGTGATTTGTTACACTTCCAGCGCCCTTCTACACACTACACTTGACTAGGTGGGAAACCAACTTTCACATTCCACTATCTTAGTACCTATTGTGATTTTCACTTTTTGCACTATTTTCTGCCTATTTACTTACATGTTTTTGATTACTAGTGTATATAATGTGTGATTTACTTACCTCCTAAGGGAGTATAGTCTCCAAAGTATTTTTGGCATTGGGTGACTAAAATAAAGTACCTTTATTTTTGTAACACTGAGTATTGTCTTTCATGTGTGTAAGTACTGTGTGACTACAGTGGTATTGCAAGAGCTTTGCATGTCTCCTAGTTCAGCCTTAGCTGCTCTGCCTGCAGCTACCTCTAAACAGCCTGGCTTCTAGACACTGACTACATTTTCCCTAATAAGGGATAACTGGACCTGGTTTAGGGTATAAGTACCGTTGGTACCCACTACAAACCAGGCCAGCCTCCTACAGGGGTAAACCCCAGGTCTAAAATAGTCTAGATCTTTTCCTGTAGTGGTTCAATCTGTTCTCCACCTACCAGGTGTCCCATAAAAAACACCTTTCCCTGCCCTACCTGGCACTATGAAGCCTTGATAGTGAGGCCTGCCTTTTGCAGGGCCTCAACAACTTTCCACAGGTGGACGAGGGGGACATCCCAGGTCGAGCTGAAGACAGCAATATCATCTAGATATGCTGCACTAAAAGCTTCCAGACCTTGGAGGACTATGTTCACCAACCTCTGAAAAGTGGCAGGTGCATTTTTCAAACCAAAGGGCATAACAGTAAACTGATCCTGCCCTCTAATGGTGAAGAAAGCTGTTTTGGGTTTTGCATCTTCTGACAATACCCTGGAGTCAAATCAAAAGTGCTGTGATACTTGGCAGATGCCAGTGAATCAATACGCTCATCTGCCCTAGGTATAAGGTGATGATCAGTCTCTGTAACTGTGTTGAGCCCTCTGTAATCTAGACAGAATCTCATTTCCCTTTTTCCATTCTGAGAATGAGGTTTGTGTCCAAGCATCACTGAGCTGGCCCAGGGGCTATCAGAGTGCTCAATCACTACTAGGTCAAGCACTTTCTGAACCTCTGATTTAATGCAGTCTCTGACATGGTCAGGCTGTCTATAAATCTTACGTTTGACAGGTAAACTGTTTCCAGTATGTATGGTGTGTTTCAGCAAAGAAAAGTTCTGAAAATTGACCTAAGAGGTTCCTGCAATCTTCTTTCTGCTCTTCAGAAAGGCAGTCTGCAACAATAACTCCTTCCACTGAGCCATCAGGTGCAATGTTGGAGAAGAGATCAGGGAGAGGGTCACTCCTCTTCCGGTCCCCCATCAGTGGCCAAGAGCAGGGTTAAGTCAGCTCTGTCATAGTAGGGCTTCAGACGGTTCACATGATGTGCTCTAAGAGGACTTCTAGGAGTGCCTACGTCCACTAAATAAGTGACCTCACCCTTCTTTTCCACTATGATGTGTGGTCCATTCCATTTGTCTTGGAATGCTCTGGGTGCAACAGGCTCCCGCACCCACACCTTCTGTCCTGGTTGGTACACTGTGAGGACATGACATTGTTTCTGTAACTCTTGGCTTGCCTGAAGGTTTTTAGTGGCCTTTTTCATGTACTCAGCCAATCTTAATCTCAAACCAAGCACATAATCTACTATGGGGGTTATTACAATTTTGGAGGAGGTGTTAATCCATCCCAAAAGTGCTGGTAAAGTGACAGATATACCACCAGCCGTATTACGAGTCCATTATATCCTATGGAACTCTTAATACGGTTGGTGGTATATCCGTCACATTTGGGACGGATTAACACCTCCTCCAAAGTTGTAATAACCCCCTATATCTTGTTTAGGGGGCTTCAAGGTTTGCTCCCACACCTCTTTCACAAGAGTTAATGGACCCCTAACAGGGTGAGTTCAAAGGGGCTATAGCCTACTCCCTTCTGGGTACCTCCCTGTAGGCACAAAATGAGGCATGGTAACAGGACATTCCATCTCCTTCTGAGCTTTTCAGAGAGTCTCATAATCATATCCTTGGGAGTTTTATAAAACCTCTCAATCAACCCATTTGTTTGGGGATGATAAGGTGTGGAGAACTTGTAGATTACACCACACTCTTTCCACATTGCTTAGGTATGGAGACATGAAGTTGCTACCTCTGTCTGACACCACCTCTTTTGGAAAATCCACCTTGGAAAAGATTCCCAGGAAGGCTTTTGCCATTGCAGGAGCTGTAGTGGTCCTCAGAGGTATTGCTTCTGGGTATCTAGTGGGATGGTCCACTGCCACTAAAAAGAACCTATTGCCAGAAGCAGTAGGAGGGCCAAGGGGCCAACAATTGCAATCCCTACCCTTTCAAAGGGCTCCCCAACCACTGGCAGTGAGACCAAGGGAGCCTTTGGGGTGCCACCAGTCTTACCACTGGCTTGGCAAGTGACACAGGAGCGCCCAAACTCCTTTGTGTCCTCTGACATGTGAGGCCAGTGAAAGTGAGGGACAAGTCTGTCCCAGGTCTTGCTTTGCCCCAGATGTCCAACAAGGGGAAGGTCAGGAGCAAGGGCCAACAGAAACTCCCTGTACTTCAAGGGAATGACCAGTCTCCTGGTGGCACCCGGTTTTGGGTCCCTTGCCTCTGTGTATAGGAGATTGTTTTCCTAATACACCCTATGGCTGTCAGTGACATCCCCTGTCCCTTGTGTAACAGCTTGCTGTCCTAAACTCTCAAGTGTGGGACAGGTTTGCTGATCCACACTAACTCCTCCCTGGAAGGCCCCCCTGCTCCCAAGAGTTCAGCTGTGTCAGCCTGAAGCTCCTCTGGTGTAGGTTCTGCACAGGGAGTAGACTCCTCTTCCTCAAAAGGGGAATCTTCAGGAGGGAGGGCTAGTGGATAACCTTTTACCCTTTCTACCCCTGCTTCTGGGAAGCTGTTGGTCCATTGTTCCAGGATTTAAGTTTCCCTGTCCTCTTTGCTTCTTGGCCTGAGCCCTTGTCAAAGCAAAGATATGCCCAGGAATACCCAGAATTGCTGCATGAGCCTCCAACTCCACCTCAGCCCAAGCTGAAAGCTCCAAGTCATTGCCCAGTAGACACTCTACAGGTAGGTCTGTGGATACCACAAATTTCTTTTGACCAGTAACCCCCCCAGTCGAGATCAACAACAACAATGGGGTGGCTAACAGTGTTGTTATGGGCGCCTGTCACTTGGTACTGATGACCAAGTAGGTGTTGCTCAGGGGCCACCTGTTTTTCAGTCACTATTGTGACTATTGTGATTGTCACTCTTGTGACACTGGCAGCTGTGTCCCTGTGTCCAAGGGAATGACCAGTCTCCTGGTGGCACCCGGTTTTGGGTCCCTTGCCTCTGTGTATAGGAGATTGTTTTCCTAATACACCATATGGCTGTCAGTGACATCCCCTGTCCCTTGTGTAACAGCTTGCTGTCCTAAACTCTCAAGTGTGGGACAGGTTTGCTGATCCACACTAACTCCTCCCTGGAAGGCCCCCCTGCTCCCAAGAGTTCAGCTGTGTCAGCCTGAAGCTCCTCTGGTGTAGGTTCTGCACAGGGAGTAGACTCCTCTTCCTCAAAAGGGGAATCTTCAGGAGGGAGGGCTAGTGGATAACCTTTTACCCTTTCTACCCCTGCTTCTGGGAAGCTGTTGGTCCATTGTTCCAGGATTTAAGTTTCCCTGTCCTCTTTGCTTCTTGGCCTGAGCCCTTGTCAAAGCAAAGATATGCCCAGTGTTAGAAATGGGGTCTTTGGTTGACAGTCAGGTTACCCCCTGTTCAAGCAAGGACCCTCACTCTAGTTAGGATAAAAGAGAATCACCCTCAGCTAACCCCTGCTTACCCCCTTGGTAGCTTGGCAGAGCAGTAGGCTTAACCTCAGAGTGCTGGCCGTAAAGTATTTGTACCAACACACACAGTAACTTAATGAAAACACTACAAAATGACACAACACCAGTTTAGAAAAATAGGAAATATTTATCTAGACAAAACAAGACCAAAACGACAAAAATCCAACATACACAAGTCAAGTTATGATTTTTAAAAGGTTTAAAATAAAAAGAGTCTTTAGGTAGTTGTAACAACACACTAGCGCTGCTAGCGTGAAAATGTACCTGGTTTGCGGCAAAAATAACCCCGCACGGGCGGTGTGCGTCGAAAATAACCCGGCACGGGTATATGCGTCGAAAACAGCTCGGCTCGGCGAGGCGCGTCGAAAAAGCCAGCCACGCGACGGTCCGAAGTCCCGCGGCGCTGGTTGCGATCTCTCAGCCTTCGTCAGCGATGCTGCGCGTCGTTTCTCCTGCTCCGGGCGTCGATTCTCCGGTCGCGTTTCCTGCGGCGTCGTTTCTCAGCTGCGGAGCCGGCGTCGCGTCGTTTTCTCAGCCGCGATCGGATTCGCGTCGATCTTTTCTCCGCACGGTGCGCAGTGCGTGTATTTTTGTCCTTAGGCTGCCAGCCTCTCCTTTCAGGGTCCCAGGAACTGGAAGGGCACCACAGAGCAGAGTAGGGGTCTCTCCAGAGACTCCAGGTGCTGGCAGGAAGAAGTCTTTGCTATCCCTGAGACTTCAACAACAGGAGGCAAGCTCTACATCAAGCCCTTGGAGATTTCTTCTTCAAGATGGAAGGCACACAAAGTCCAGTCTTTGCCCTCTTACTCTGGCAGAAGCAGCACTGCAGGAAAGCTCCACAAAGCACAGTCACAGGCAGGGCAGCACTTGTTCCTCAGCGATCAGCTCTTCTCCAGGCAGAGGTTCCTCTTGATTCCAGAAGTGTTTCTAAAGTTTGTAAGTTTGGGTGCCCTTCTTATACCCATTTTAGTCTTTGAAGTCACCTTCCTTCAAAGGGGACTCACACCTTCTTGTGAAATCCTGCCTTGCCCAGGCAAGGCCTCAGACACACACCAGGGGGCTGGAGACAGCATTGTCAGAGGCAGGCACAGTCCTTTCAGATGAGAGTGACCACTCCACCCCTCCCTCCTAGCAGAGATGGCTAATCAGGAATGCAGATCACACCCCAGCTCCCTTTGTGTCACTGTCTGGTGTGAGGTGAAAAACAACCCAACTGTCAACTGACCCAGACAGGGAATCCACAAACAAGGCAGAGTCACAGAATGGTTTAAGCAAGAAAATGCTCACTTTCTAAAAGTGGCATTTCCAAACTCACAATCTCAAAATCAACTTTACTAAAAGATGCATTTTTAAATTGTGAGTTCAGGGATCCCAAACTCCACCTGTCCATCTCTTCTCTAGGGGAATCTACACTTTAATCATATTTAAAGGTAGCCCCCATATTATCCTATGAGAGAGAGACAGACCTTGCAACAGTGAAAACGAAATTGGCAGTATTTCACTGTCAGGACATATAAACCACATTACTATATGTCCTACCTTATCCATACACTGCACCCTGCCCTTGGGGCTACCTAGGGCATACCTTAGGGGTGCCTTACATGTAAGGAAAGGGAAGGTTTAGGCCTGGCAAGTGGGTACACTTGCCAAGTCGACTTTACAGTGTAAAAATACACACACAGACACTGCAGTGGCAGGTCTGAGACATGATTACAGAGCTACTTATGTGGGTGGCACAACCAGTGCTGCAGGCCCACTAGTAGCATTTGATTTACAGGCCCTGGCACCTCTAGTGCACATTACTAGGGACTTACTAATAATTCAAATATGCCAATCATGGATGAACCACTTACATATAATTTAAACAGGAGCACTTGCACTTTAGCACTGGTTAGCAGTGGTAAAGTGCCCAGAGTAACAAAAACAGCAAAATCAGAGTCCAGCACACATCAACAACCTGGGGAACAGAGGCAAAAAGTTAAGGGAGACCACGCCAAGGATGAAAAGTCTAACACGTGTCCCCCCCAGCTAAAAGTGGGGAGCAACTACCCAACCTCATGGGAGTTCTCATCACTAAGGCGGAAGAACCTGGACAGACCATCAGCATTGGCGTGTTCTGTACCGGGTCGATGTTCCACCGTAAAGTCCATCCCCTGTAGGGAAATGGACCACCTCAACAGTTTTGGGTTCTCACCCCTCATCTGCATTAACCATCTGAGGGGTCTGTGGTCGGTCTGAACTCGGAAGTGAGTCCCAAACAAGTAGGGTCTTAGCTTCTTCAGTGCCCAGACCACAGCAAACGCTTCACGTTCTATGGCACTCCACCTACGTTCCCGGGGTAGTAACCTCCTGCTAATGAAGGCTACGGGTTGATCTAGGCCCTCTTCATTCAGCTGTGAGAGTACTGCTCCAATACCATGCTCTGAGGCGTCTGTCTGTACAACAAACTCCGTGGAGTAGTCAGGTGCCTTCAGCACCGGTGCTGTGCACATGGCAGCCTTCAGGGCATCAAAAGCGTTCTGGCAAGCCTCTGTCCAGATCACTTTCTTGGGTTGCTTCTTAGAAGTCAACTCAGTTAAGGGGGTAACAATGGTACCATATCCCTTAACGAACCTCCGATAGTATCCTGTGAGACCTAAAAAGGCTCTCACTTCAGTCTGGGTCTTGGGAGGCTCCCAAGCCAGAATCGTGTCAATCTTAGGCTGTAGGGGTGCCACCTGGCCACTCCCCACCTGGTGTCCTAAGTACACAACAGAACCCTGCCCTATTTGGCACTTGCTCGCCTTAATAGTGAGGCCTGCCTTCTGCAGGGCCTCTAACACTCTCCAGAGGTGTTGCAGGTGTTCCTCCCATGTGGAACTAAACACAGCAATGTCATCCAGGTAGGCGGCACTGAACTCATCCAGTCCTGCCAACACCTGGTTGACCAACCTCTGAAAGGTGGCAGGGGCATTCTTCATCCCAAAGGGCATCACATTAAAGTGGAAGTGCCCATCGGGGGTAGAGAATGCTGACCTCTCCTTTGCCCCTTCAGTTAAGGCAATCTGCCAGTACCCAGATGTTAAATCAAACGTACTGAGGTACTTGGCAGCTCCTAACCGATCAATGAGCTCATCAGCTCGGGGGATGGGGTGTGCGTCAGTCTTGCTGACCGCATTGAGACCCCGGTAGTCCACACAGAACCTAAGTTCTGGAGTGGCACCAGGAGCAGTAGCCTTTGGGACCAAGACCACTGGGCTGGCCCAAGGACTGCTGGAGTGCTCAATAACCCTTAGGGCTAACATTTTGGAGACTTCCTCCTTAATGCAAGCCCTCACCCTGTCAGTCACCCTGTAAACCTTATGTTTAACAGGTGTACTGTCCCCAGTGTCCACATCATGTGTGCACAGGTGTGTGACTCCTGGGATCAGGGAAAACAGTGAGGCGAACTGTCCCAGCACGTGGCGACAGTCCCTCTGCTGTTCTTCAGTCAGGGAGGGGGAGAGGATCACTCCCTCCACAGACCCATCTTTCTCTCCTGCAGACAGGAGGTCAGGAAGAGGCTCACTCTCTTCCTCCACCCCGTCATCTGTCGCGAGGAGCATGGATAGCTCAGTTCGCTCAAAGTGGGGTTTGAGGCGGTTGACATGTAGGACCCTCAAGGGGTTCCTGGGGGATTGCAAGTCTACCAGATAGGTGACCTCGCTCTTTCTTTCCACCACCTCAAAAGGCCCAGTCCACTTATCTTGGAGAGCCCTAGGCTCTACTGGTGCCATGACCCACACTTTTTGTCCAGGCTGAAACTCAACCAGAGTGGCATTCTGGTCGTACCACCGTTTCATGTCCTCCTGGCTTGCTTCCAGGTTCTCCTGAGCGAGACGCCTGAAGCGGGCAGTCTGGTTTCTTAGTGCCAGCATGTAGCTAAATACATCCTGGGGTGGTTTACTAGGAGCTTTCTCCAAAGCCTCCTTCACCAGACTGAGCGGTCCCCTCACAGGGTGGCCATAGATGAGCTCAAAGGGGCTAAAGCCAAGTCCCTTTTGAGGCACCTCCCTGTAAGCGAACAGAAGGCATGGCAAGAGGACGTCCCACTTACGCCTCAAGGGCTCTGACAGGCCCTGAATCATGCCTTTCAAGGTGCGGTTGAATCTCTCAACCAGACCATTACTTTGGGGGTGGTAAGGGGTGGTGAACTTGTAGGTTACCCCACACACCTTCCACAGAGACTTCATATAAGTGGATATGAAGTTTGTACCCCTATCAGATACTACCTCCTTGGGGAACCCCATGCGGGTAAAAACCCCCATCAAGGCACGTCCCACCACGGGGGCGGTGACCGTCCTTAGAGGAATAGCTTCTGGGTACCGTGTGGCATGGTCCACCAAGACCAGGATGAACCTGTTGCCCAGGGCTGTCTTGGGATCCAGAGGCCCCACAATGTCAATTCCTACCCTTTCAAAGGGAGTACTGACTACCGGTAAAGGTTGGAGGGGAGCTTTGCATTTCCCCCCACTCTTGCCACTTGCCTGACAAGTCTGACAAGATCTACAATAAGCAGCTGACTGCTTGTTCATCAAGGGCCAGTAAAAGTGGGAGACAAGCCTCTTATAGGTCTTGTCCTGCCCTAGATGTCCTGCCAAAGGCACATCATGAGCCAAACCCAGTAGGAAGGTCCTGAAGCCCTGGGGTACCACCAGCATACGAGCTGACCCCGGCTCAGGAACCTTAGGCTCACTATACAGGAGGCCATCCTCCCAGTAAATCAGGTGAGTACCTGGCGCTCCGCCAGCCGCCTGGGCTGCAGCCTGCTGCCGCAGTCCCTCAAGAGTAGGGCATTCCTTCTGCGCTGTGCAGAATACTTCCCTGGAGGGTCCCCCTTCCTGCTGCCACTGCGACAGCTCAGGGACCTCCCCCAGTTCAGCCACCTGTTCCCCTGTAGGTTCCGGGGCATCACCCTCAGGCTCTGCCTCCTCCCGGACCGTGGGAACTTCTGGGGCGGGTTTCCCGCGCCTCCTGCCTTTCCTCTTCTTGGCGGTCCCCTGGGCCACTGTTTCAGGCTCCAGGGGCTCTTGACTACCCTGATTGGCTGCCATAGACCGGGTGGATACGCATACCCACCCAGGCAGACCCAACATCTCCAAGTGAGACCTGTGTTCCACCTCCTTCCAAGGGGAATCCTCCAGGTCGTTGCCTAGCAAACAATCAACAGGCATGGTTGGACTCACAGCGACTTTCCAGGAACCTGAGACCCCCCCCCATTCAAAGGGAACCTGCGCCACTCTGCAGAGGCGCTCAGAGTTGTCTACTGCAACTACTTGGTGAAGTACCCGGGGATCAATCTGCTCTTCAGACACCAGGTGACTCCTCACTGTAGTCACACTGGCTCCTGTGTCTCTCAGAGCCTCCACCCTCTGTCCATTGATGGTCACCCATTGCCTGTACTTCTTAGTGTTATCAGGCACTAGGTTTCTCTGGACCATCTCACTGTCCCCTAGTGAGACAAGGGTCATTTCTGCTGGTTCCCACCCACCTGAAACCAACTCCTCCCCAAGCGCTACACTGGCCAAACCCTGGGACGGTGCACCAGTGGGTGCCGGTGTACTTTTGGGGCATTTGGGGTCCCCCCTCACATGACCCACCTGGTCACATGAATAGCACTTACGTAGGGGACCACCTGCCATTGGCTTCCCTTTGGAGAACCATGGCCTCTTTTCACTGGGGGGTTGGGAATCCTTACCCTGGGAATCAGTTTGGGGCCCTTTAGAGAACTCATCCTGTTTGCCCTTACCCCCCCCTTTCTTCTGAGAGGGACCCTGCCCACCCTTGGCGTGGTCTCCCCCATACCTCTTTTGGACCCTGGTGCTCTCCCAGCGGTCCGCTTCCTGTGCAAGCTTCCTGGGGTCAGTCAGCTTGCTGTCAATGAGGTGCTGGCGCAGCTCTGGAAAACATAAACTGTACAAGTGCTCCCAAGCAATTAAATTGTAAAGCCCCTCATACGTGTTTACCTTACTGCCCTTCACCCAACCATCCAGTGACCTGCAACAAGAATCAACACATTCCAACCATGTTTGGGATTCCTTTCTCTTGTAGGATCTAAACTTCTCTTTGTACTGCTCAGGGGTGAGACCATACCTGGTAAGTAAGGCCTCCTTCATGGCAGGGTAGGTGAGACTCTGAGCATCCCCTAAGGCCGTCAGTGTGTCCCTCCCCTCTGCCTCAAAATGCTTCCACAGGGCTGCCCCCCAATGAGCTTCAGGGACCAGGTTCATGTGGAGAGCTGACTCATAACCCTTGAACCACAAGTAGATGTCATCCTCCCTCTTATAATCCCTCACAAGGTCTTTTGGGATGTGTACCCTTCTCTCAGGCTGCACTGTAGAATTGCTGCCACCATCCCTACTGGACTGACTCCTCTGATCAATCTCTTTTAAACTGAGCTCATGAGCCATGTTTATCTTCCTTTCCTCAAGGGCCAGCTTTCTCTGTTCCACCTCTAGACTGAGCTTTTTCAGCTCCAACTGGTACTCCCTCTCTGCCTGTCTGTCCTGTAACTCTCCAGGTGTCAGACTCTTGGAGGACACACTGCTACCTGCCCTGGAGATTCTCCCCTGAGACATAGCAGGCCCACCCACTACATCAGTGTGAGTGACTTGCAACTCCTCTTCCCCCTCTGGCTCCTCATCTGTGTGCCCCTCAGCTGCTTTGGCTGCCATCCAGGCCCTCAGCGCCTTTTGCAGCTCATCCTTCTTGGATGAGCTCTCAATGGGACAGCCAACATTCCTACAAAACTGCTTCAACTGAGCCACCTTGTAGCTCTCCAATTTCTCCAAATCAAAAGCAGTTTCAGCTAGGGCATCTCCAGACTGAGACATGATGAGAGGTTAAAAAGAAAATATGCACAGTTCCAAAAACAGAAAAGCAAGTTCTCAAATGAAGTTTCAGCAAAGTCAATCCCGGGATCAGTGAAAAAAAGAAACTGAATGCAGAGAAAAACAGTCCAAGTAAAAAACAAAAATCACAAGACTAGTAGTATGTGGTCACGTAGTGGTCTGAGATCAAAACAGTAGTGTACACTTAATTACTGTATGTCAAGTACAAATACAAGTCCAAATCCCGACCGCTGGTCACCAATGTTAGAAATGGGGTCTTTGGTTGACAGTCAGGTTACCCCCTGTTCAAGCAAGGACCCTCACTCTAGTTAGGATAAAAGAGAATCACCCTCAGCTAACCCCTGCTTACCCCCTTGGTAGCTTGGCAGAGCAGTAGGCTTAACCTCAGAGTGCTGGGCGTAAAGTATTTGTACCAACACACACAGTAACTTAATGAAAACACTACAAAATGACACAACACCAGTTTAGAAAAATAGGAAATATTTATCTAGACAAAACAAGACCAAAACGACAAAAATCCAACATACACAAGTCAAGTTATGATTTTTAAAAGGTTTAAAATAAAAAGAGTCTTTAGGTAGTTGTAACAACACACTAGCGCTGCTAGCGTGAAAATGTACCTGGTTTGCGGCAAAAATAACCCCGCACGGGCGGTGTGCGTCGAAAATAACCCGGCACGGGTATATGCGTCGAAAACAGCTCGGCTCGGCGAGGCGCGTCGAAAAAGCCAGCCACGCGACGGTCCGAAGTCCCGCGGCGCTGGTTGCGATCTCTCAGCCTTCGTCAGCGATGCTGCGCGTCGTTTCTCCTGCTCCGGGCGTCGATTCTCCGGTCGCGTTTCCTGCGGCGTCGTTTCTCAGCTGCGGAGCCGGCGTCGCGTCGTTTTCTCAGCCGCGATCGGATTCGCGTCGATCTTTTCTCCGCACGGTGCGCGGTGCGTGTATTTTTGTCCTTAGGCTGCCAGCCTCTCCTTTCAGGGTCCCAGGAACTGGAAGGGCACCACAGAGCAGAGTAGGGGTCTCTCCAGAGACTCCAGGTGCTGGCAGGAAGAAGTCTTTGCTATCCCTGAGACTTCAACAACAGGAGGCAAGCTCTACATCAAGCCCTTGGAGATTTCTTCTTCAAGATGGAAGGCACACAAAGTCCAGTCTTTGCCCTCTTACTCTGGCAGAAGCAGCACTGCAGGAAAGCTCCACAAAGCACAGTCACAGGCAGGGCAGCACTTGTTCCTCAGCGATCAGCTCTTCTCCAGGCAGAGGTTCCTCTTGATTCCAGAAGTGTTTCTAAAGTTTGTAAGTTTGGGTGCCCTTCT
The DNA here is from genome assembly GCF_031143425.1 of Pleurodeles waltl. Lineage (NCBI taxonomy): Eukaryota > Metazoa > Chordata > Amphibia > Caudata > Salamandridae > Pleurodeles > Pleurodeles waltl. Next base: position 192,977,167 of record NC_090443.1, read on the forward strand.
TATACCCATTTTAGTCTTTGAAGTCACCTTCCTTCAAAGGGGACTCACACCTTCTTGTGAAATCCTGCCTTGCCCAGGCAAGGCCTCAGACACACACCAGGGGGCTGGAGACAGCATTGTCAGAGGCAGGCACAGTCCTTTCAGATGAGAGTGACCACTCCACCCCTCCCTCCTAGCAGAGATGGCTAATCAGGAATGCAGATCACACCCCAGCTCCCTTTGTGTCACTGTCTGGTGTGAGGTGAAAAACAACCCAACTGTCAACTGACCCAGACAGGGAATCCACAAACAAGGCAGAGTCACAGAATGGTTTAAGCAAGAAAATGCTCACTTTCTAAAAGTGGCATTTCCAAACTCACAATCTCAAAATCAACTTTACTAAAAGATGCATTTTTAAATTGTGAGTTCAGGGATCCCAAACTCCACCTGTCCATCTCTTCTCTAGGGGAATCTACACTTTAATCATATTTAAAGGTAGCCCCCATATTATCCTATGAGAGAGAGACAGACCTTGCAACAGTGAAAACGAAATTGGCAGTATTTCACTGTCAGGACATATAAACCACATTACTATATGTCCTACCTTATCCATACACTGCACCCTGCCCTTGGGGCTACCTAGGGCATACCTTAGGGGTGCCTTACATGTAAGGAAAGGGAAGGTTTAGGCCTGGCAAGTGGGTACACTTGCCAAGTCGACTTTACAGTGTAAAAATACACACACAGACACTGCAGTGGCAGGTCTGAGACATGATTACAGAGCTACTTATGTGGGTGGCACAACCAGTGCTGCAGGCCCACTAGTAGCATTTGATTTACAGGCCCTGGCACCTCTAGTGCACATTACTAGGGACTTACTAATAATTCAAATATGCCAATCATGGATGAACCACTTACATATAATTTAAACAGGAGCACTTGCACTTTAGCACTGGTTAGCAGTGGTAAAGTGCCCAGAGTAACAAAAACAGCAAAATCAGAGTCCAGCACACATCAACAACCTGGGGAACAGAGGCAAAAAGTTAAGGGAGACCACGCCAAGGATGAAAAGTCTAACACCCAGGAATACCCAGAATTGCTGCATGAGCCTCCAACTCCACCTCAGCCCAAGCTGAAGTCTCCAAGTCATTGCCCAGTAGACACTCTACAGGTAGGTCTGTGGATACCACAAATTTCTTTTGACCAGTAACCCCCCCAGTCGAGATCAACAACAGCAATGGGGTGGCTAACAGTGTTGTTATGGGCGCCTGTCACTTGGTACTGATGACCAAGTAGGTGTTGCTCAGGGGCCACCTGTTTTTCAGTCACTATTGTGACACTGGCAGCTGTGTCCCTGTAGGCCTCAACCTGAACACCATTTATTAGGGGTTGTTGCTCGTACTTATCCATATTAAGGGGAAAAGCAACAAGGGTGGCAAGGTTAATGCCACCATCAGAGACTAAAACAGCCTCAGTGTTTTCCCTAACTAAACCAACCACCACTACATTTCCCAGAGTGAGCCCTACTACACACTTGGATTGGCTATTTCTAGTGTTATTCTTCCCACCACCACTGCTATTACTAGAGTGTGAGAAAGTAGCCTCTTTCTAGCATGGTTACCCCCACTGTTTGCCTGTTTGTGAGTGTGTGTCAGTTTGTTTTTACTGTGTCACTGGGATCCTGCTAGCCAGGACCCCAGTGCTCATACCTAAAACTTATATGTCATTGTGTTTTGCCTGTCTTACTGGGATCCTGCTAGCCAGGACCCTAGTGCTCATACTTTGTGGCCTATTGTGTGTGTTGTCAGTAGTGCTTGACTGTGTCACTGAGGCTCTGCTAATCAGAACCTCAGTGCTTATGCTCTCTCTGCTTTTAAATGTGTCACTGCAGGCTAGTGACTTAATTTACCAATTTCAATTGGCACACTGGACCCCCCTTATAAGTCCCTAGTATATGGTACTTAGGTACCTAGGGCATTGGGGTTCCAGGAGCATTTCTTTTGCCACCCATAAGGATCTCAGACAAACCCTCCCACAGGCCTAACATTGCAGCTTGCGTGAAATAACGTACACTGTATTTCACAGCCATTTTCACTACATTTAAGTAACTTATAAGTCACCTATATGTCTAACCTTCACTTGCTGAAGGTTAGGTGCAAAGTTAATAAGTGTGAGGGCACTCTTGCACTAGCAAAGGTGCCCCCACATAGTTCAGGGCCATTTCTCAGGACTTTGTGAGTGCGGGGACGCCATTACATGCGTGCACTACATATAGGTCAATACCTATATGTAGCTTCACAATGGTAATTCCGAATATGGCCATGTAACATGTTTAAGATCATGGAATTGTCTCCCATTCCAAATCTGGTATTGGGGAGACAATTCCATGCATCCCAGGGGCTCCACCATGGACCCCCAATACTGGCAAACCAGCTCCCTGGGGTTTTCACTGCAGCTACAGCTGCTGTCACCTCACAGACAGGGTACTGCCCCCCTGGGGTCTGGGCAGCCCAGTCCCAGGAAAGCAGAATAAGGCATTTCCTCTGAGAGCAGGGTGTTACACCCTCTCCCTTTGGAAATAGGTGTTACAGGCTGTGGAGGGGTAGCCTCCCCCAGCCTCTGGAAATGCTTTGAAGGGCACAGATGGTGACCTCCTTGCATAAGCCAGTCTACACCGGTTCAGGGACCCCTTGTCCCCTGCTCTGGCACAAAACTGGACAAAGGAAAGGGGAGTGACCACTCCCCTGTCCATCACCACCCTAGGGGTGGTGCCCAGAGCTTCTCCAGTGTGTCCCAGACTTCAGCCATCTTGCTTTGCAAGGTGTGGGGGCACTCTGGAGGGCTCTGAGTGGCCAGTTTCAGCAGGTGACGTCAGAGACCCCTCCTGATAGGTCCCTACCAGATAAGGTAGCCAATCCCCCTCTCAGGGCTACTTAGGGTCTCTCCTGTGGGTTCTCTTCAGATTCTGCTTGCAAGTTTCCTTCAGGAATCCTCTTCAACTACTACTTCATCCTCTGACCTCAGGTCAACCTCAGCCTGCTCCAGGAACCGCTATAACAGCAACAAAGTATCCCCAAGGGATACTTTTCTTCTGCAACTTCAGCTCCAGCCAGCAACTGCAACAGTTTCTACGATGTGCACGCTCTGAAGGCTCCCTGTCTTCACCCTGCACCAGAAGGACCAAGAAATCTATTGTGAGGTGACGGAGTAATTCCCCTTCTCACGCAGGCATCTTACAGGCCGACGACTGGTACCCTTGGACTCATCTAACAACAACGAGCATGCTTCTAGAAACACAGAGGGGGGACTCCATCGACATAGACTGTCCTGAGGTCCTGCTGACGCAATTTGGAGGAGGTAAGACCTTGCCTTCCCTGAGAGCGACGGTACCCCTGTGTACTACGTCTTCGTCACCTCCTGAGGCCTCTGTGCACTATTTGCAAAATTCCTTTGTGCACAGCCTGGCCCAGGTCCCCAGCGCACCATCCTGCAATGCTCAACTCGCTGAGTTGTTCTCCGGCAGCGTGGGACCTTCCTTTGTTGTGCTGCCCCATCCAGCGTTTTGCACCTCCTTTGTCCCCGTGTCCTGGGACTTCTGTGGGTGCTGTCTGGTAGCCTGAGGGATCTCTAAAGCTGAGAGCCCCGTCTTCCCCCTCACACAGACTTGAGGACCCCAGGTCCCTCCTGGGTCCAGCCAGCGCCATTTTGATGCAAAATGCACTTTTGTCGTAACCAAGGCTTGTTGGTGACTTCCAACACGAAATTACATCTGGATCCATCTTCATGTAATGGGACATCTTCTGCATCATGCAGGAACCCGCTGGCATCTTCCTAGGGTGCATTTCTGCAGTGTTCGTCCAATCGGGGACTCTTCTTTTACACCCTCTTCTGGTTTGGCAGGGGCTCCTGCCCTCCCTGGAACTTCTTTCGACTTCTGGACTTGGTCTCCTTCTTTTGCAGGTCTTCAGCTCCAGGAATCCACTGTTTGTTTGCAGACTTGGTTGGTTCTTGCAATAATTCCAATCAGGAGGTGTAGTGTGTCCTAAGGAAACTTGCAGTACTTTACTCCTGCTTTTCTGGGCTCTGGGGTGGGGTAATTTACTTACCTTTACTATATTCTTACTCTCCCAGCGATTCTGCACACACTACACTTGACTAGGGGCGAATTCATGATTCGCATTCCACTTTCTTAGTATATGGTTTTTGTTGCCGCTAGACATATTTTCTCACATTGCATTCTATACTTTTTCCTATTGTTTGCACTATCCTATGACTAATTACTTGTCTAATTTTGGTGTTCAGTGTATATATTGTGTATAATACTTACCTCCAGAAGGAGTATTGTCTCTAAGATATTTTTGGTAGTGTGTCACCCAAATAAATACCTTTATTTTTGGTAACACTGAGTATTGTCTTTACGTGTGTATAAGTACTGTGTAACTATAAGTGGTATTGCATGAGCTTTGCATGTCTCTCAGTTCAGCCTAAGCTGCTCTGCTATAGCTACCTCTATCAGCTTAGGCTGCTAGAACACTACTATTTCTCTAATAAGGGATAACTGGACCTGTTATAAGGTGTAAGTACCGAACGTACCCACTACAGACCAGGCCAGCCTCCTACACTAAGGGCACTAGTGGAAGAAGTGTGGGTTGTGGTGGTGGTCGCTTTGATCTTTGTCTTTGGACAAGTACTGTTACTTGCCCAATTACCTTTGCTTTTACACATATAACACCAAGGCTTTTTATTCTGATGGTTAGAAGAGGATTTATACCCACCCCAGAGGATTTTTATGGGCCTGATGCAGGGTCCTTGTTTTTATCTTTGTCCCCACCTTTGTCATTAGACTTACCATCCTTCTTCTTGTATTAGTCACCCCCTGTATGAGATTTCCTGCTCACCCTTGTTCTGACCCATTTGCCTTCATTCCCAATTGTTGGGGAGAGGTCAGATCTGAGACTACCAGGTACTTGTGTAACAAATCAGACACGGTTATTCAAAATATGCTCTCTCAGGATAAGATTGTGTACGTCCTCATAGTCTGACACTTTGCTGCCATGTAACCAGCCTTCTAAAGCCTTAACAGAACAGTCCACAAAGTCTATGCAATCATTTGAGGACTCTTTTCTGGTTTCTCTGAACTTAATTCTGTATTGTTCAGTGGTTAAACCAAATCCATCCAAAAGTGCAGTTTTAAGAATACCATAATTGTCTGAATCTTTTTCTCTGACAGTGAGAAGTCTAGCCCTCCCCTTTTCAGAAAAGGACAACCACAGAATAGCAGCCCACTGCCTTTGAGGGACCCTCTGTGTGGGAAAGTAGCCCCTTTCTAGCATGGTTACCCACGTTTTTGGCCTGTTTGTGAGTATTTGTCATTGTGTGTTGACTGTCTCACTGGGGTCCTGCTAGTCAGGACCCTAGTGCTCATAGTTAAAACCCTATTTGTCAGTGTGTTTTGCCTGTCTCAATGGGATCCTGCTAGCCAGGACCCCAGTGCTCATAGTCCGTGTCCTGTGTGTGTGTTGTCAGTATGCTTAACTGTGTAACTGAAGTTCTGCTAGCCAGAACTCCTGTGCTGATGCTCTCTCTACTTACCAATTAGTCACTATAGTTTAGTGACTCCCTATTCCAATTCCAATTGGCAGAATGGACCCCTAGTACTGCCAAACCAGCTCTCTGAGGTTTCCAATGCAGCGCCAGCTGCTGCCACCTCACAGACAGCTGTCTGTCCTCCTGGGGACTGAGCAGCTAAATCCCAGGAGGGCAGAAGAATGCATTTCCTTTGGAAGAAGGGTGTTACACCCTCTCCCTTTGGAAATAGGTGTTACAGGCTTTGGAGGGGTAGCCTCCCACAGCCTCTGGAAATGCTTTGAAGGGTACAGATGGTGCCCTCCTTGCATAAGCCAGTCTACACTGGTTCAGGGACCTTCAGTCCCTGCTCTGTCGCGAAACTGGACAAAGGAAAGGGGAGTGATCACTCCCCTGTCCATCCCCATCCCAGGGGTGGTGCCCAGAGCTCCTCCAGTGTGTCCCTGGCATTAGCCATTTTTGATTCCAAGGTGTGGGGACACTCTGGAGACCTTTGAGTGGCCAGTGCCAGCAGGTGACGTCAGAGACCCCTCCTGATAGGTGCATATCTGGTTAGGTAGCCAATCCCCCTCTCAGGGCTATTTTGGGTCTCTCCTCTGGGTGTTTCCTCAGATTCAGCTTGCAGGAGTCCTCAGGGAATCCTCTGCATCCTCTGCTTCAGCTTCTGACCGTCAGATTGACCGCAGACTGCTCCAGGAACTGCTGTAACTGCAACATGGTATCCAGGACGATTCCTGTGACCTGCAACTTGAGCTCCAGCCAGCATTTGCAACTGGGTCCAAGGTGTGCACGCTCTGAGAACTGCCTGTCTTCATCCTGCACCAGCAGAACCGAAGGAATCTCCCGTGGAGTGACGGAGTCACTTCCCTGCCTCTGCAGGCACCCTTCTGCGATGACAACCAGTACTCTGGGACTGCTCTCCTGACGACGAGCTTGCTCCCTGGAACACAGGTGGTGGACCGACGTAACCCAGACTGTCCTAAGGTCCAGGTGTCCAAATTTGGTGTAGGTAAGAGCGTGCATCCCTGTGCTGCGACAGTACCCCTTTGCAGCGCGTCATCTCCAGCTCATTGGGCTTCTCTTGCACTTCTTCCAAGAATCCTTTGTCCACAGTGTAGCCCAGGCCCCCAGCACTCCATCCTGTGATGCACAACTTGCTGAGTTGTTCTCTGGCGGCGTGGGACCTTCCTTTGTTGTGCTGCAATGACCACACTTTGCATCTTCTTTGTCCCCGTGTCCTGGGACTCCCGTGGGTGCTGCCTGGTCTTCTGTGGGCTCTCTACATTTCTGAGAGCCCCCTCTGTCTCCTCAGTCTGAGTTGAGACCCCCAGGTCTCTCCTGGGTCCAGGCAGCTCTATTTTTACGCAAACTGCGTACTTGTGTGAACCAAGTCTTGTTGGCTGAATCCAGGTTGGCAGGGTCTCCTGTCCTTCCTGGACTCTTCTTCGACTTCTGGACCTGGTCTCCTCTCTCCACAATTCTTCAGGTCCAGGAATCCATTGGTTGTTGCTTGCAGTCTTGCTTGGTTCTTCCAAAATCTCTTATCACGACTTGTAGTGTGTTCTGAGGAAACTTGTTGCACTTTACTCCTGCTTTCTTGGGCTCTGGATGGGGTACTTTACTTACCTGTGGTGTTTTTCTTACACTCCCAGCACCCCTCTACACACTACACTTGCCTAGGGGGGAATTTGTGATTTGCATTCCACTATTTTAGTATAAGGTTTGTGTTACCCCTAGGCCCATTGCAATCTATTGTACCTTCTACTGTTTGCACTATTCTATTACTGTTCACTTACCTGGTTTTGGTTACTAGTGAATATATTGTGTATAATACTTACCTCCAGAAGGAGTATTGTCTCCAAGATATTTTGTGTCACTAAAATAAAGTACATTTATTTGTGGTAACACTGAGTATTGTCTTTTATTGTGTATAAGTACTGTGTAACTATAGTGGTATTACAGGAGCTTTGCATGTCTCCTAGTTCAGCCTAAGTTGCTCTGCTACAGCTACCTGTAGACAGCCTAGGCTGCTAGAACACTGCCTACATTTCACTAATAAGGGATAACTGGAACTGGTATAAGGTGTAAGTACCTTAGGTACCTACTACAAACCAGGCCAGCACCCTACACTCTGAACTTTGCAGGCCCTCTCATGTGCAGCAAACCACTTGTAAATATCATCCCCCACCTTGCATGGGGGAACAATTTTGTGCAGATTTCTAGAGTTAATTGTGTCCTACCTTACTCCATAACTCCTGAAACTGCTGCTGCCACCATGGGGAACTAACTCCAACGCCTGCCTTTCCCTTTCCACAGCCAAGGCCTCCATATCTATGGTTAGCTGTTGCTGCTGCAGCCTCAGTCTTGCCTCCTCCAGTCTCAGTTCATTGAGCTCCCTATCTATGGAGTCATCACCTGGAGTTGAACCATGGGATCCCTCAGAAACTGAGGTGATGTGGGAATGGGCAGAGGTAAATCTTTCCCTAGCTTTTGTAACCCTAGTGACCTGACCTCTAGGTGTGACGAGAGCCCTACCTGAGTAAATTCCACTCCCACTGCCAGCTACACTAGTGGGTCTGCTAGGTGGTAGATCTTTGGAAGAGCCATCTCCTGAATCCCTGAATCTGAAGAATGATTCCGGGACTCTAAGGGGCTAGAATCTCCCTCCCCCTCCTCCTCCTGGTTCTCAGCATGTTTCTAATCATCCTGGAGGAGAAGGCTCAACAGAAAAGTCTTGTTGGAGTTCTTCCCTACATCTAGGCTTCACTCTGAGCAAAGCCCTTCAGTTCTTTGAAGTCCATGCCGTCATAGGGAGTACCCGTGACCTCAGAGCTAGGCCCAACAGTAGATATGATGCAGTTGTGTGTAATAGTGTAAGGAAAACCTAACCTACCTACCCTCTAGTCTATTGGAAAGGAAATTAAGAGACTAGAACCCTGTAACTAGGCATATGTGTATATTTCTAGGCATAAAGTACTCTTTCCTGTGGGAAGCACCAGTGACCCAGTGATAAGGGAATTGCAAGTACTTATCCCACCGCTGCACCACCAATGTAGGAGGGTGGCCTGGTTTGCAGGTCACCTTATACCAGGTCCAGTTATCCCTTATTAGTGAAATGTAGGCAGTGTCTAGAAGCCAGCCAGGCTCTCTAGGGGTAGTGGGGATGAGGAGCCAAGGCCTAACTAGGAGACATGCAGAGCTCATGCAATACCACTGTAGTCACGCAGTATTCACACACATGAAAGAAAATACTCAGTGCTACAAAAATAAAGGCACTTTAATTTGATGACACAAATGGCAAAAATACCATAGACCCAATACTCACTTAGGAGGTAAGTAATACACAAAATAAATACACTAGTATGCAGACATAGCTGTACGAACAGTTAGAAAACAGTGCAAATAGTGAAAATCACAATAGTTAGAAATGGGCGTTTGGGGGAATACAAACCATATACTAAGAAACTGAAATGTAAAAAAAATTGTTTTCCCACCTAGGCAAGTGTAGTGTGTACGGGGGGCTGGGAGTTTTAGAAAACACCAAAGGTAAGTAATAGAACCCACCCCAGACCCCAGGAAAGCAGGAGTAAATCACAGTAACTTTCCTAGAACACACAAGAACACGAGAAAAAAAAGAAGATCACGCAAGAATCAGAAGAGACTACAAGACACCTATGATGGATTCCTGGGCCTGAAGACCTGTGGAAGAAGGGGACCAAGTCCAAGAAGCACTAAAGAGTCAAGGGAGAACAGGAGCCCCTGCTAACCAGGATGAAGGTGCAAAGGAAAAACCACTGGTGAAGAACAACAGTCAGTACTGCACCCAAGATGACAGATGCAGGTTCCTGGTTGGTGCAGAAGATGTCCCACGCCAGATGGATGATTGCAGTCTGGTTTGCGTTGCTAGATTCTGCCAACAAGCCTTGATACACGCAAAGCTTGCAGTTAGCAGAAAATGGCACTGCTGGGGACCAGGATGGACCTGGTGGACTGTACCCAGGAGGGAAGACAGAGGAGGCTCTCAGCAACTCAGATAGCCCTCAGAAGGCCAGGCAGCGTGCACAGGAGTCCCACAGCATGGGGACATAAAGGTGCAGAAGGTGGCCCACAGAACACTACACAAAGGGATTCCTCGCCGCCGGAGAACCACTCAGGAAGCTGTGCTTCGCAGGAATGAGTTCTGGGGCCCAGAGCTGCACGGTGCACGAAGGACTTTGTGGAAGGATGTCAACAAGCCTTGGCAACTGTAAAACATGCGGTGCATGGGGGTACTGCCTTGCATGGGGGGGCAAGCTCTTTCTCCAACAAAGTTGGACAGTTGGTCGTCAGGAGCATCGCGACCACTTCAGTCCACCACCCGTGTTGTTGGATCCACGCACTTCATCAGGAGAGGGGACCCACACCACCAGTCATCGCTGCAGAGGGGTGCCTGCTGAAGCAGGGAAGTGACTCCTTCACTTCAAGGGAGATTCCTTTGTTCTTCTGGTGCAGGCTGAAGACAGGCAGTATTCAGAGGATGCACAACCTTGAAACAGTTGCAGTTGCTGGCAGGAGCTGAAGATACAATGTTGCAGAAGTCATCTTTGCTTCTTTGTTGCAGTTTGTAGAGTTCCTGGAGGGTCCAGATGCAGTTTCTTCAGTAAGAAGGTGAAGTGAAGGATGCAGAGGATTCCTGCAGGAGTCTTGCAATCCGAATCTGAAGAACCACCCAAGAGAGAGACCCTAAATAGCTCTGAAAGGGGGGTTGGTGAGCTAAACAGGTAAGCACCTATCAGGAAGGGCTCTGACGTCACTTGCTTGCACTGGCCACTCAGATGCTCCCAGAGTGCCCTGCCAACATGGAATCAAAGGTGGCAAAACCCAGGGACCTGCTGAAGGAGCTTTGAGAGCCACCCCTTGGGTGGTGATGGACAGGGAAGTGTTCACTCCCCTTTCCTTTGTCTAGTTTCGTGCCAGAGCCGGGACTGGGGGTCGCTGAACTGGTGTACACTGGATTATGCAAGGAGGGCACCATCTGCATTTCCAGAGGCTCTGGGAGGCTACCCCTCCCAAGCCTGTAACACCTATTTCCAAAGGAAGAGGGTATAACACCCCTCTCCCAAAGGAAATTCTTTGTTCTGCTTTCCTGGGCTCGGGCTGCTTGAGCAACAGGAGGGCAGAAACCTGTCTGAGAGGTGGCAGCAGCTGGGGCTGTCTGGAAAACCTCAGAAGGCTGTAATGGCAGTACTGGGGGTCCTCTAAGGATACCCCAGAGTGCATGGAATCATACAAACAACGCTTGCAAAAGCATTGGGGTATGATTCCAACATGTTTTATACCAAACATGGCCATATTCGGAGTTACCATTGTGGAGCTGGCCTAGTGCACGCATAAAATGGTGTCGCTACACTCACGAAGTCTGGGGAAATGGTCCTGGAGGGGCACTTCTGGTAGTGCAGGGGTGCCCTCACACACACAGGTACTCTGCACCCTGCCTTCAAGGCCAGAAGGCCTGCAATAAGGGTGACTTATAAGTGACCTGGTGCAGTGTAAAGGGCAGTGAAAGGGTGCATGCATCTTTTCAGACAGGCTGCGATAGCAGTCCCGTAGAAGCCTTTGCATGGGCTCCCTATGGGTGGCAAAAGAAATGCTGCAGCCCATAGGGATCCCCTGGAACCCCAATGCCTTGGGTACTTAGGCACCATATACTAGGGACTTATAAGGGAGGACCATTATGCCAATTCTGAGTGAAATACTGGGTTACCAGTATGCAGTGACACAATTTAGAGGAGAGAGAGCATAATCACGGGGGTCCTGGTTAGCAGGATCCCAGTGAACACAGTCAAACACACTGACATCAGGCAGAAATTATGGGTAACATACCAAAAAGTGGGTACTTTCCTGCAAGTGCAAAGTGGTGCATCACCCTGCAAATGTAGATGATAAGCAGTAAGCTACAATTACAAAGTTTTAGCATAGCCCGCCTTGTAATTTGTATTAGAATCCCCGTTACATGTATTGGGTGAAATAAATGAGAAAAACAGCCTCGGGTGCTGAAAGCAGAACATCCATCTATCCTGACTACTTTTTTATAATGGGATTTCATAATGAAGCTATGATATTTCTTTTCTAGACAATTATCCAGTTTTTTAGCTGTCTTTGCAAAGGTGATGTTATTGCTGAAAATCCCAGGGATTGGGGAAGACACAAAGGATTTTTGGAATTCTTTCAAATCCTAATACACTACTTTTTTGTCAGGGTGACCAGATCCTCGGGGTCTGCGCACGTTCCCAACATGTCCACCATCAGACAGCTCCTAGACTCTGATAGAATAACCACACAGACTGAGAGAGTCCAAGCGGGGGAAAAGGGGATTAGGATGGGAACAGCTGGGAAGGAGACCTGTAGAAAACAAAAAGGTTAAACACACACAATATAAAGATTATATCACATTAGTCTTTTCTAGACTATGATTCTAAGCACTATCATACTGTAACCATGGATAACTAGCATGGACTAAATAACTAGGCCTCAAGAAGCCTGGTTATCTGGGAAGGAATCAAGAATGATTAATACAACTTCTCAATTAATCTCTTAATGAAAAGTTACATATTGACTAGGAACATAAGAACCCTCTAGAATTATGTTTTCACAAATCAAACATGGTCTTTCTGCATGAGGACAAGAAAATAATCTGAACGTTTTTCTGGAAAACAGTAGGAGTTGTATTAAGGGAATTATTATGCACATATAATGTAACATCTAGAATTTTAACTCTTAGTTTTAAATGCAGAAACATGAATTGCGCACATTGCTGATTTCAACAAGAATATGCTAATGCCATGAAATGATTGTGCACACTGCAAGTGATCTGAAACAGCAATTTTTTAATTGCAGGAATGAATCGCGCGTCTTGCTGATTCGAATGCCACCTTGTAAGTGCCAAGAAATGGTTGCGCACAATGAGTATCAAGAGTTAAACACAAGGAATGAATCGCGCATCTTGCCGATTCGAATGTCACCATGTAAATGCCATGAAATGGTTGAGCACAATGTGTATCAAGAGTTAAACACAAGAAATGAATTGCGCGTCTTGCCAATTCGAATGCCACACTGTAACTGCCAAGAAATGGTAGCGCACAATGAATATCAAGAGTTAAACACGAGAAATTAATCGCGCGTCTTGCCGATTCGAATGCCACCATGTAACTGCCAAGAAATGGTAGCGCACAATGAATATCAAGAGTTAAACGCGAGAAATGAATTGCGCGTCTTGCTGATTCGAATGCCACCTTGTAAGTGCCAAGAAATGGTTGCGCACAATGAGTATCAAGAGTTAAACACAAGGAATGAATCGCGCGTCTTGCCGATTCGAATGTCACCATGTAAATGCCATGAAATGGTTGTGCACAATGTGTATCAAGAGTTAAACACGAGAAATGAATTGCGCGTCTTGCCGATTCGAATGCCAACATGTAACTGCCAAGGAATGGTAGCGCACAATGAATATCAAGAGTTTAACACGAGAAATGAATTGCGCGTCTTGCCGATTCGAATGCCACCATGTAACTGCCAAGAAATGGTAGCGCACAATGAATATCAAGAGTTAAACACGAGAAATTAATAGCGCGTCTTGCCTATTCGAATGCCACCATAACTGCCAAGAAATGGTAGTGCACAATGAACATCAAGAGTTAAACATGAGAAATGAATTGCGCGTCTTGCCGATTCGAATGCCACCATGTATCTGGCAAGAAATGGTAGCGCACAATGAATATCAAGAGTTAAAACATGAGAAATGAATCGCGCGTCTTGCCGATTCGAATGCCACCATGTAACTGCCAAGAAATGGTAGCGCACAATGAATATCAAGAGTTAAACACGAGAAATGAATCGCGCGTCTTGCCGATTCAAATGCCACCATGTAAATGTCAGAAAAAACCAAGAGCACATTCACACGCACAAGCTAAATTCTGTCAACATGAAAATTAGGCCCAAGATCTTGAATGCCTTTGAAAACGGGATCGGGGGCCCAGCCTGACCTCCGTCTTACCGCCCTGATCAAGGATCGCCAATACAATGAAGGGCAAGGCCTGGAAGATCAAAGTAGGCCTCCGGAACAGGAGCTCAGGAAGTTGCTGCTGCTCTGCACCGGGACCTCTGAATAGTGAGCACGTGGAGCTTGGCTGGCTCCCTTGTATAGAGTCTGGCCCAGCCCTCAAACCACACCCAGTCATGCTGCAGAGAAAGCTTCTAGAAGGCCCTGGAAAGGGACCACACCCTAACACACTCTGAAAGCCTGCAGCAATACATTGCAAATGAACAGTATTTATAAGCACCTTGAATATAAGTCTTCAGGATTAAACTCTGCAATGCAAAAGGTTAAATAACAGCATATCAGCATAATGCATGAATTACATAATCTCGCAAGTGCTGGGTTTTTGCATTCCAGTTGCCGGTAAAGCGCGCACTGCCCTGATGTTGACACTTTTCTTTGCCCAATTAACTGTGGGACTGCTTGGATCAATACAAACTACCTGCAGCATATTTATTTATTTAAACATGTTTAAAGCACTCTGTCACCAATTCAGGTATCTTGGCGCTGGTGTAGCCCCACCGTAGCAAGGAAGAAGGGGAGGGGGTACAAGGAAAAAAAAGCCTCAGGACAGAACTAAGTAGAAGAGAAATCTGCTGCTGATAGGGGTACCATAATCCACTTACTGTGGAGAAAGGCAAGTTTTCAAGGCTTTTCTAAAATGCAGAAGGTCTGTTAAAGATGAAATAGAACCCGGGAGCTGGTTCCAAATTTGTACGACCATAACTGGAAAGGCCCTACCTCCATGTCTAGATTTTCTTATCATTGGAATTTGCTCGAGATTGGCAGAGGCAGACCAAAGGCCTCTCCCACGGGAGTATCGTTTTAATGTATTTCATAACCGCACAAGGCCTTCGCCCTGGACATGTTTTTTTTTTTTTTTACACAAAATTTTATTCGTTTTCATTATCAATGGTTTCATCATATAGTCAATTGATAACTCATATGGACCGTGGTTAGGTGTACATTCATACAATAGAGTAACAAGTACAAACTAACATTCTTCTAGTGTGTAACAGTGGTGTTGAACAACAATCTCTTACCCCGCCTAGCCTGCACCCTACCCAGCTTCCGTCTTTTAGCCCCTTAGTAAGAACACTGGGGATGGTACTGTTAATAAGTTCTTCAGGAATATATACTCACTCTTAAAACTTATTGAACCAGTTATACAAAAGTGAGGTAGAGGCTTGCATGGACCCTATAAGATACAATATGTGGATGCCACAAGTGTGTAATACAGACGCGCCCCCCGCAACACCCCACAGGGCACTCTGGTTGCCCCAGCACAATCCACCCTATGTCTCAAGCTGTGACCTATGCGCTTCTACCAGGGAGTCCCACTCGAGAGATATTGGTTTACTTCTCAGACCTCTATACTCCTCCCTTCTAAGGGCAGCGCTTTCAGCCTGGCTCCAGCCTAACACTTTGTCTTTCCAGGAGAGGAGAGATGGGGCATTGGGGGATTTCCAACGTCTCGTAAACTAACGTATTGCCAACAGCAGAGCCGGATCCATGAAGCACATACGTACTTTGGAGGCACGTTTCTGAGGAGACAGCCCCAGGAGGAAATAGGTTGGTGACAGTTCTACTGATTAGTCCATGACCTCCGCCAGAGTGGCTCCTATTGCATTCCAGTACTGTGTGAGGGATGGGCATGACCAAAGCATATGGAGAAGATCAGCGTCCGCAGTGTGGCACTGAGGACAGTGTGGAGTTGTAGTGTGACAGATTCTATTGAGTCTATGTGGAGTGAGATATGCCCGGTGAAAGAGGTAAAACTGGATCAGGTTGAACCAAGTGTTACAAGATACATGTTTAGCATGTTGTAATTAAAAGGACCATTCCTTGTCAGTAATGTCTCTGCCTATATCAGTTCCCCATGCAGCCTTCAGTGTGTCCAATGATATGTGGAGCTATGCCCGGATCCCGCGATATAGCCATCGTGCAACATGTCTACCATGTCCCATTGTGTGGAGAGCCTGGAGTGTTTCATGTGTTACCGGTTCAGCACCTTGTGGTCCCCAATAAGTGCGAACATATGATAGTATCTTAGCATGTGTCAAAAAAAGAGTCTCCGATAAACCATGCAATTGCACAAAATCGGAATGTGAGAGTAACATGCCATCCTCGAACAAGTCTCCTAAAATGAGGGCACCCCGTTGTTCCCAAACCCCGAGCATAGCCCTCGTTAGAGTACCGGAGGGTATAGAGAGCCCACGTAATGGTATGTTAGGCGCATAGGTGGTTGGTGAAGCCGCGTATTAAGTAATTTGTTTCCAGTACGCCAAGGCCGTGCGTAGTTGTAAGGTAGCTTCAAGGGTGATTTTAAGCGACCTGGGACAGAGCAGCTGGCAAACAAAACCCCTCTCCCACATTATTTTTGTACAGTTTATCTCATCTAAGTTGTGGCCAGCGAGCCAGTCGGCCAGCCATTGTAACTGGCCCACAAAACAGATAGGTAGTGTAGTCCAAAAGTCAACCTGGGATCAGAGTGATGCAATTGTCCAGTGTAAATTTCGGTCTAACAGGTCTGCTGGATTCCGGTATGCACAGATACCAAGAAAGCAGAAGGAGATGGGGCTGTCACAATGGTCATGGGCTCAAATGGAATCGTAGGCTCCGACCAGGTGCCCTGAAAGGAGTACGCATATGACATATCTGGATTAATACGGAGGCTGGAGAGGAGCGCAAAGAAGGTGAAAATCTGCACCGTCTTCTCAGTGACCTGCTGCAGATCTCTGTAATAGAGTATCATATCATCTGCATATAAAGAGCAAGCATGTGTAATAGAGTTGAGCACTATTCCCCAATCCTCCGCACTGCAGTGGAGGTGTTGTGCTAGGGGCTCCAATGCAAACAAAAGTTGAGACAGAGAGCAGCCCTGTCTAGTTCCGCGGTATATGGGGTAGGAAGCAGATATATGCCCCTCTTCCTGTCCCTAGCAGTCGGGGCTGTGTATAGAAGCCTAACCCACCATATAAATTCAAGAGGAATTCCAAAGAGATACTGCCAGCTGACGGTATCAAATGCCTGCCGCATGTCTAAGGAGATGCAGCCGGAGTATGGGTATTTGTGCTTCGACTCTTCCATTAACTGAAATAATTGGTGGATATTGATGGATGTACTCCGAGGAGGGACGAAGACACATTGATCCCTGTGGAGCAGCCGCCGGAGTAGTGGTAGAAGTCTATGTGCTAAAACTTTATAGGAGTTTATATTCAGTATTTAATACAGTATAGACAGGGGCCTATAGGAGGATATTTGTGGGGGGGGGGGGCTATCTGGTTTGAGAAGCGAGGTCACTACTGCTTCGCGAGTCGTAGCCAGAAGTATTTCTTCCACAAGAGACCTCTGGTATAATTTCTCTAAGTGGGGTATGCGGCATAAAACTCCACCAGCAATCCATCGGTGCCAGGAGTTTATTGGGCACCATCTCTTTTAATGCTTCACCAATCTCGGCCATGGAGATTGGGGTGCGCAGCATTTCCTTTTGTAGTGTCGACACCTGAGGGAGCGAATGATGGTGCAGAAACGTGTGATGAGAGTGTTGGTCTGCAGGTGGCTGCTCCGAGTACAAATCTGCATAGAATGAACAAAAGGCCTTATAAATGTCTGCTTGGCTAGTTAAGAAACCTCTCTGCGGGGATTGTATCATTAAAATAGGTGTAGGGGACTGTTGCGGTCTGATTAATTTAGCAAGCAGGGCAGCCAGTTTCTCTGCTTCTGCATGCATCTGCTGCATGTATGATCTATAATCTATGACTCTAGCACTCTAAAAGCTCTGCATGCTGAATGTGCGCTTCTTGTAATCCCTCAGCTTTGTTGTCATCCATTATCGCCTTCCGTTCTAGCGATCCCAACTTGTCTTCCAACTGTGTGAGCTGAGAGACAATTTCAATACGAGCTCCCACCCTCATAGATATGGATGTCCCCTGGATAATCACTTTGAAGACCTCCCATTCAATCAGTGATGATGTTGTTGTGCCAGTATTCTCTGAAAATTATGTCTATGGTAGTAGCTAATGTCTCCTTAAAGTCTTCCAAGAGTGTAAGCTGCAGGCGCCATGTAGGTATCCTTCCCCAGGTGAATTGCATCTCTAGCGGCTTGTGGTCAGACAGTGTCTTGCCAAAGCATCTAGCATGAGTTATGTGGGGTTGTAAGCTGGGAGAGCATAAAAATCAGTCTAACTGGAAATGGAGCACATGAGGGTCAGAGTATGTAGGAGGCTGGCCTGGCTTATAGTGGGTACCTTGTGGTACTTACACCTTGTGCCAGGTCCAGTTATCCCTTATTAGTAGAATAGAGGTGTTCTAGCAGCTTAGGCTGATAGAGGTAGCTATAGCAGAGCAGCTTAGGCTGAACTTGGAGACATGCAAAGCTCCTACTATACCACTTATATCATATAGCACTATATCATAAGAAAACACAATACTCAGAGTTACTAAAAATTAAGGTACTTTATTTTAGTGACAATATGCCAAAATTATCTCAGAGGATATACTCCCTTAGGGGGTAAGTAATGTACACAAAGTATATACACACAAACCAAAATCAGGTAAGTAACAGTTAGAAAAGTAGTACAAACAATGTAGAACACAATAGAATGTAATAGGGAGAAATAGGCCTAGGGGAAACACAAACCATATACTGCAAAAGTGAAATGCGAACCATGAATGGACCCCAGGACTAGTGTAGTGTGTAGAGGGTCGCTGGGAGTGTAAGAAAACACTGAGGGTGTCCAAGATACCCCACCCCAAGACCCTGAAAAGTAGGAGTAAAGTTACCCTACTACCCCAGAAAGACAGTAAAGTCGAGATAGGGGATTTTGCAAGGACAACAACTGACTGCAAAGCACTGAAGACGGATTCCTGGACCTGAGGACCTGTAAAGGAAGGGGACCAAGTCCAAGAGTCACGCAAGTGTCCAGGGGGGGCAGGAGCCCACTAAACCTCGGATGAAGATGCAAAAGGGCTGCCTCTGGGTGCAAGAAGCAGATGATTCTGCAATAACGGAAGGTGCCAGGAACTTCTCCTTTGGTCAGAAGATGTCCCACGGCGTGCTGGAGGATGCAGAGTTGTTTCCACACAGAAAGACCGCAAACAAGCCTTGCTAGCTGCAAGAGTTGAGGTTGAGAATTTTGGGTGCTGCCAGGGCCCAGGAAGGACCAGGAGATTGCCCCTTGGAGGAGGAGACAGAGGGGGCACTCAGCAACACAGAGAGCCTATGCAGAAGCAGGCAGCACCTGAACAGGCACTTAGAAGATCTGAGGATGATGGTTGACTCAGAGAAACAAAGGAGGGTCCCACGACGTCGGAGTCCAACTCAGCGAGTTGGGCAATGCAGGACGAACTGCTGGGGACCTGGGCTAGGCTGTGCACAAAGGAAGTACTGCAAAAGTGCACAGAAGCCTGAGCAGCTGCAGTTCACGCAGTACACTGGATTACTGTCTGGCGTGGGGAGGCAAGGACTTACCTCCGCCACATTTGGAGAGAAGGGCCACTGGACTGTCGGAGACACGTGGACCCAGCTCCTGTGTTCCAGGGACCACGCTCGTCAGGATGAGAGGGGACCCAGAGGACCGGTGATGCAGAAGTTTGGTGCCTGCATTGGCAGGGGGAAGATTCCGTCGACCCATGTGAGATTTCTTCTTGGCTTCCAGTGCAGGGTGAAGGCAGACAGCCCTCAGAGCATGCACCACCAGGAAACAGACGAGAAAGCCGGCAGGATGAGGCGCTACAATGTTGCTGGTAGTCTTCTTGGTACTTTGTTGCGGTTATGCAGGTGTCCTGGAGCAGTCAGCGGTCGATCCTTGGCAGAAGTCGAAGAGGGAAGTGCAGAGGAACTCTGGTGAGCTCTTGCATTCGTTATCTGAAGAATTCCCCAGAGGAGAGACCCTAAATAGCCAGAAAAGGAGGTTTGGCTACCAAGAA
Organism: Pleurodeles waltl; assembly: GCF_031143425.1. Classification (NCBI taxonomy): domain Eukaryota; kingdom Metazoa; phylum Chordata; class Amphibia; order Caudata; family Salamandridae; genus Pleurodeles; species Pleurodeles waltl. Next base: position 192,996,737 of record NC_090443.1, read on the forward strand.
AGGAGGATTGACTACCAAGAAAGGTAAGAGCCTATCAGAGGGGGTCTCTGACGTCACCTGCTGGCACTGGCCACTCAGAGCAGTCCAGTGTGCCCCCAACACCTCTGAATTCAAGATGGCAGAGGTCTGGGACACACTGGAGGAGCTCTGGGCACCTCCCCTGGGAGGTACTGGTCAGGGGAGTGGTCACTCCCCTTTCCTTTGTCCAGTTTCATGCCAGAGCAGTGCTGGGGGATCCCTGAACCGGTGTAGACTGGCTTATGCAGAGATGGGCACCATCTGTGCCCATCAAAGCATTTCTAGAGGCTGGGGGCGGTTACTCCTCCCCAGCCCTTCACACCTATTTCCAAAGGGAGAGGGTGTAACACCCTCTCTCAGAGGAAATCCTTTGTTCTGCTTTCCTGGACCAGGGCTGCCTGGACCCCAGGAGGGCAGAATCCTGTCTGAGGGATTGGCAGCAGCAGCTTCAGTAGAAACCCCAGAAAGACAGTTTGGCAGCACCCGGGTTCTGTGCTAGAGACCCGGGGGATCATGGAATTGTCCCCCCAGTACCAGAATGGTATTGGGGTGACAATTCCATGATCTTAGACATGTTACATGGCCATGTTCGGAGTTACCATTGTGATGCTGTACATAGGTAGTGACCTATGTATAGTGCACACGTGTAATGGTGTCCCCGCACTCACAAAGTCCGGGGAATTTGCCCTGAACGATGTGGGGGCATCTTGGCTAGTGCCAGGGTGCCCACACACTAAGTAACTTGGCACCCAACCTTCACCAAGTGAGGGTTAGACATATAGGTGACTTATAACTTACTTATGTGCAGTAAAAAATGGCTGTGAAATAACATGGACGTTATTTCACTCAGACTGCAGTGGCAGGCCTGTGTAAGAATTGCCTGAGCTCCCTATGGGTGGCAAAAGAAATGCTGCAGCCCATAGGGGTCTCCTGGAACCCCAATACCCTGGGTACCTAATTACCATATACAAGGTGTAGGAGGCTGGACTGGCTTGTAGTGAGTACCAAGGGGTACTTGCACCTTGCACCAGGCCTAGTTATCCCTTATTAGTGTATAGGGTGTCTAGCAGCTTAGGCTGATAGATAATGGTAGCTTAGCAGAGCAGCTTAGGCTGAACTAGGAGACGTGTGAAGCTACTACAGTACCACTTAGTGTCATATGCACAATATCATAAGAAAACACAATACACAGTTATACTAAAAATAAAGGTACTTTATTTTTATGACAATATGCCAAAGTATCTCAGAGTGTACCCTCAGTGAGAGGATAGGAAATATACACAAGATATATATACACAATACCAGAAATATGCAGTATAGTCTTAGAAAACAGTGCAAACAATGTATAGTTACAATAAGATGCAATGGGGACACATAGGGATAGGGTCAACACAAACCATATACTCCAAAAGTGGAATGCGAACCACGAATGGACCCCAAACCTATGTGACCTTGTAGAGGGTCGCTGGGACTATTAGAAAATAGTGAGAGTTAGAAAAATAACCCTCCCCAAGACCCTGAAAAGTGAGTGCAAAGTGCACTAAAGTTCCCCTAAGGACAAAGAAGTCGTGTTAGAGGAATAATGCAGGAAAGACACAAACCAACAATGCAACAACGATGGATTTCCAATCTTGGGTACCTGTGGAACAAGGGGACCAAGTCCAAAAGTCACAAGCAAGTCGGAGATGGGCAGATGCCCAGGAAATGCCAGCTGCGGGTGCGAAGAAGCTTCTACTGGACAGAAGAAGCTGAGGTTTCTGCAGGAATGAAAAGGGCTAGAGACTTCCCCTTTGGTGGACGGATCCCTCTCGCCGTGGAGAGTCGTGCAGAAGTGTTTACCCGCCGAAAGAACGCCAACAAGCCTTGCTAGCTGCAAATCGTGCGGTTAGCGTTTTTGGACGCTGCTGTGGCCCAGGAAGGACCAGGATGTCGCAAATTGCGCCAGGAGGTAGAGGGAACGTCGAGCAAGACAAGGAGCCCTCTCAGCAGCAGGTAGCTCCCGGAGAAGTGCCAGAAACAGGCACTACGAGGATGCGTGAAACGGTGCTCACCCGAAGTCGCACAAAGAAGTCCCACGTCGCCGGAGAACAACTTAGGAGGTCGTGCAATGCAGGTTAGAGTGCCGTGGACCCAGGCTGGACTGTGCACAAAGGATTTCCGCCGGAAGTGCACGGAGGCCGGAGTAGCTGCAAAAGTCGCGGTTCCCAGCAATGCAGTCTAGCGAGGTGAGGCAAGGACTTACCTCCACCAAACTTGGACTGAAGAGTCACTGGACTGTGGGGGTCACTTGGACAGAGTTGCTGGATTCGAGGGACCTCGCTCGTCGTGCTGAGAGGAGACCCAAGGGACCGGTAATGCAGCTTTTTGGTGCCTGCGGTTGCAGGGGGAAGAGTCCGTCGACCCACGGGAGATTTCTTCGGAGCTTCTAGTGCAGAGAGGAGGCAGACTACCCCCACAGCATGCACCACCAGGAAAACAGTCGAGAAGGCGGCAGGATCAGCGTTACAGAGTTGCAGTAGTCGTCTTTGCTACTATGTTGCAGTTTTGCAGGCTTCCAGCGCGGTCATCAGTCGATTCCTTGGCAGAAGGTGAAGAGAGAGATGCAGAGGAACTCGGATGAGCTCTTGCATTCGTTATCTAAAGTTTCCCCAGAGACAGAGACCCTAAATAGCCAGAAAAGAGGGTTTGGCTACCTAGGAGAGAGGATAGGCTAGCAACACCTGAAGGAGCCTATCAGAAGGAGTCTCTGACGTCACCTGGTGGCACTGGCCACTCAGAGCAGTCCAGTGTGCCAGCAGCACCTCTGTTTCCAAGATGGCAGAGGTCTGGAGCACACTGGAGGACCTCTGGACACCTCCCAGGGGAGGTGCAGGTCAGGGGAGTGGTCACTCCCCTTTCCTTTGTCCACTTTCGCGCCAGAGCAGGGCTAAGGGGTCCCCTGAACCGGTGTAGACTGGCTTATGCAGAATTGGGCACATCTGTGCCCAAGAAAGCATTTCCAGAGGCTGGGGGAGGCTACTCCTCCCCTGCCTTCTCACCATTTTCCAAAGGGAGAGGGTGTAACACCCTCTCTCAGAGGAAGTCCTTTGTTCTGCCATCCTGGGCCAGGCCTGGCTGGACCCCAGGAGGGCAGATGCCTGTCGGAGGGGTTGGCAGCAGCAGCAGCTGCAGTGAAACCCCAGGAAGGGCAGTTTGGCAGTACCAGGGTCTGTGCTACAGACCACTGGGATCATGGGATTGTGCCAACTATGACAGGATGGCATAGAGGGGGCAATTCCATGATCATAGACATGTTACATGGCCATATTCGGAGTTACCATTGTGAAGCTACATATAGGTAGTGACCTATATGTAGTGCACGCGTGTAATGGTGTCCCCGCACTCACAAAGTCCGGGGAATTGGCCCTGAACAATGTGGGGGCACCTTGGCTAGTGCCAGGGTGCCCTCACACTAAGTAACTTTGCACCTAACCTTTACCAGGTAAAGGTTAGACATATAGGTGACTTATAAGTTACTTAAGTGCAGTGTAAAATGGCTGTGAAATAACGTGGACGTTATTTCACTCAGGCTGCAGTGGCAGGCCTGTGCAAGAATTGTCAGAGCTCCCTATGGGTGGCAAAAGAAATGCTGCAGCCCATAGGGATCTCCTGGAACCCCAATACCCTGGGTACCTCAGTACCATATACTAGGGAATTATAAGGGTGTTCCAGTAAGCCAATGTAAATTGGTAAAATTGGTCACTAGCCTGTTAGTGACAATTTGAAAGAAATGAGAGAGCATAACCACTGAGGTTCTGATTAGCAGAGCCTCAGTGAGACAGTTAGTCACTACACAAGTAACACATTCAGGCACACTTATGAGCACTGGGGCCCTGGGATACCAGGGTCCCAGTGACACATACAACTAAAACAACATATATACAGTGAAAAATGGGGGTAACATGCCAGGCAAGATGGTACTTTCCTACACAATCCCCCCCCCCCAAACGAAGGACAATAAGACTAGCCATGACCTGATGAGTCTTCATTGTCTAAGTGGAAATATCTGGAGAGTCCATCTGCATTGGAGTGGCTACTCCCAGGTCTATATTCCACTGTATAGACCATTCCCTGTAGGGATATGGACCACCTCAATAATTTAGGATTTTCACCTTTCATTTGTTTTAGCCAAAGTAGAGGTTTGTGGTCTGTCTGAACAATGAAGTGAGGGCCAAACAGGTATGGCCTCAACTTCTTCAGAGCCCAGACCACAGCAAAGGCCTCCCTCTCTATGGCAGACCAACACTTTTCTCTAGGGGTCAACCTCCTACTAATAAAAGCAACAGGTTGATCCTGGCCCTCAGAATTAAGTTGTGATAGGACTGCCCCTACTCCTAATTCAGATGCATCAGTTTGTACATATAATTTTTTAGAGTAACAAGGGCTTTTCAGGACAGGTGCAGAGCACATGGCCTGCTTCAGCTCCTCAAAAGCTTTCTGACAGTTTGCTGTCCATAATACCTTTTTAGGCATTTTCTTGGATGTGAGGTCATTAAGAGGGGCTGCAATGGAGCCATAGTTCTTAATGAACCTCCTGTAATACCCAGTGAGGCCTGGGAAGGCTCTCACGTGAGTCTGAGTGGTAGGGGGAACCCAATCAATAATTGTTTGGATTTTCCCCTGAAGTGGTGCAATCTGTTCCCCACCAACAAGGTGTCCCAGATAAACCACCTTACCCTGCCCTATCTGGCACTTTGAAGCCTTGATAGTGAGGCCTGCCTTTTGCAGGGCCTCCAAAACTTTCCATAGGTGGACCAGGTGATCATCCCAGCTGGAGCTAAAGACAGCTATATCGTCCAAATATGCTGCACTGAAAGCCTCCAGCCCTTGCAGGACTGTGTTCACCAACCTCTGAAAAGTGGCAGGTGCATTTTTCAATCCAAAAGGCATTAGAGTAAACTGGTAATGGCCTCCAATGGTTGAAAATGCAGTTTTAGGTTTAGCATCTTCTGATAATTTGATCTGCCAATACCCTGCAGTCAAATCAAAAGTGCTTAGATACTTGGCACTTGCCAGTGTATCTATGAGCTCATCTGCCCTGGGTATAGGGTGAGCATCAGTTTTGGTTACCAGGTTGAGACCTCTATAGTCTACACAAAACCGCATTTCCTTCTTTCCATCTTTGGAATGGGGTTTTGGTACAAGTACCACAGGAGAAGCCCATGGACTTTCAGAGTGCTCAACCACTCCCAGTTCTAACATTTTCTGCACCTCTTGCTTTATGCAGTCCCTGACATGGTCAGGCTGCCTATAGATCTTACTTTTGACAGGTAAACTGTCTCCAGTATCTATAGTGTGCTCACACCAAGAAGTAGTACCTGGCACAGTAGAGAAGAGTTCAGAGAATTGATCTAGGAGATTTATGCAATGGTCTTTCTGCTCAGCAGTAAGACAATCAGCCAAAACTACACCTTCCACAAGAGCATCTTGTTCTGTGGAAGAGAAGAGATCAGGTAGAGGATCACTGTCTTCTTCCTGTCCCTGATCAGTTGCCATGAGCAGGGTGAGATCAGCCCTGTCATAGTAGGGTTTCAGGCGGTTTACATGGAGTACCCTAAGGGGACTCCTTGAAATGCCTAAGTCAACTAAATAGGTGACTTCACCCTTTTTCTCAACAATTGTGTGGGGACCACTCCATTTATCTTGGAGTGCTCTTGGGGCCACAGGCTCCAAGACCCACACTTTCTGCCCTGGTTTGTACTGAACCAAAACAGCCTTCTGATCATGCCATTGCTTCTGGAGCTCTTGGCTGGCCTGAAGGTTTTTACTGGCCTTTTTCATATACTCAGCCATCCTTGATCTGAGGCCAAGTACATAATCCACAATATCTTGTTTTGGAGCTTTTAAAGGTTGTTCCCAACCCTCCTTGACAAGTGTTTGTGGACCCCTAACAGGGTGACCAAAGAGGAGTTCAAACGGGCTGAAGCCCACTCCTTTCTGGGGTACCTCCCTGTAGGCAAAAAGGAGGCATGGTAACAGGATATCCCATCTCCTGCAGAGTTTTTCAGGGAGACCCATAATCATGCCTTTGAGAGTTTTATTAAATCTCTCCACCAGTCCATTTGTTTGTGGATGATAGGGTGTAGTGAACTTGTAAGTTACACCACACTCCTTCCACATGGCCTTTAAGTATGCAGACATGAAATTGCTTCCCCTGTCTGATACTACTTCCTTTGAGAAGCCCACCCTAGAAAATATTCCTAGGAGGGCCTTTGCCACTGCAGGTGCTGTAGTGGTCCTTAAAGGAATTGCTTCAGGATATCTTGTGGCATGGTCCACTACCACCAAGATAAACCTATTGCCTGAAGCAGTAGGAGGGTCAAGGGGGCCAACTATGTCAACCCCTACCCTTTCAAAGGGAACCCCAACCACAGGCAGTGGGATAAGGGGTGCCTTTGGAGTGCCACCTGTCTTGCCACTGGCTTGACAGGTTTCACAGGACTTACAAAATTCCTTTGTGTCCTCAGACATCCTAGGCTAATGAAACAAGGGGACAAGTCTGTCCCAAGTTTTCATTTGTCCCAGGTGTCCAGCTAGGGGAATGTCATGGGCAAGAGTTAGGAGGAACTTTCTGTACTCCTGAGGAATCACTAACCTCCTGGCAGTTCCAGGTTTAGGATCCCTTGCTTCAGTGTACAAGAGGTTGTCCTCCCAGTAAACTCTGTGAGAGTCACTGACATCCCCATTAGCCTGTTTGACAGCTTGCTGTCTTAGACCCTCTAATGTGGGACAGGTTTGCTGTGCCACACTCAGCTCCTCTCTGGCAGGCCCCCCTTCCCCCAAAAGCTCAGCAGTGTCTGCTTCAAGCTCCTCTGGTGTAGGTTCTGCACAGGGAGGGAATTCTTCTTCCTCAGAAGTTGAATCCCCTGTAGAGGGAGGGATAGTAGGAAGTGGTTTGCTTCTACTAGCCCTAGCTTTAGGGAGCACTTGGTCCATTGTTCCAGGATCCAAGCTTCCCTGTCCTTTTTGCTTTTTGGCCTGAGCCCTGGTTAAAGCAAAAATATGCCCTGGGTTGCCCAGCATTGCTGCATGGGCCACCAACTCCACATCTGACCACGCTAATGTCTCCAAATCATTTCCTAGTAGACAGTCTACAGGTAAATCTGTGGCTACCACAACTTTCTTTCCAGTAACCCCCCCCCCAGTTGAGATTTACAACAGCCATGGGGTGGCTAAGTGTGTTGTTGTGAGCATCGGTTACTTGGTACTGGTGACCAAGTAGGTGTTGTTCAGGGTGGACCAGTTTCTCTATGACCATAGTCACACTGGCACCAGTGTCCCTGTAGGCCTGAACTTCAACACCATTTATTAGGGGTAGCTGCTTGTACTTATCCATATTAAGTGGACAAGCAACTAAGGTGGCTAAATCAATAGCCCCCTCAGAGACTAACACAGCCTCTGTGGCCTCCCTAACAAGGCCAACCCCAACTAAGTTACCAATAGTGAGCCCAGCTACTCCCTTGGATTGGCTATTAGTAGGTTTGCTCCCACCACCACTGCTATTAGTAGGGACACTAGGTGTAGCAGTAGGGGTTGTAGTGGTAGGAGGCTTGGTGCTTTTCTTTGGACAACTGGGATCTGTTGTCCAATGGCCTTTTATTTTACATAAATAGCACCATGGTTTCTTTTCTTTGTTTTGATTAAAGGAGGATTTGGGCCCACCACCCCCACCAGAATGTTTTTGTGGGCCTGATGAAGACTAATTTTTAGATTTGTCCCCACCCTTGTCAGAAGACTTACCATCCTTCTTTTTGTTGCCATCTTTGTCACCCCCTGTATGAACTTTTCTGTTCACCCTTGTTCTGACCCATTTGTCTGCCTTCTTTCCCAATTCTTGGGGAGAGGTCAGATCAGAGTCCACCAAGTACTGGTGCAACAAATCAGACACACAATTATTAAGAATATGCTCTCTCAGGATCAAGTTATACAGGCTGTCATAATCAGTAACTTTACTGCCATGTAACCACCCCTCCAAGGCCTTCCCTGAATGGTCAATGAAATCAACCCAGTCTTGTGAAGACTCCTTTTTGGTCTCTCTGAACTTTATCCTGTATTGTTCAGTGGTTAAGCCATAACCATCCAGGAGTGCATTCTTAAGAACTGTAAAATTATTGGCATCACTTTCTTTCACAGTAAGGAGCCTATCCCTACCTTTTCCACTAAATGATAGCCATAGGATAGCAGCCCACTGCCTTTGAGGGACATCCTGTACAACACAGGCCCTCTCAAGTGCAGCAAACCACTTGTTAATGTCATCCCCCTCCTTATAAGGGGGAACTATCTTATGCAGATTCCTGGAATCATGCTCTTTTGCAGGATGACTATGGGGAATACTGCTGCTGCCACCATGGGTTTCTAAACCCAACTTCTGTCTTTCCTTCTCTAATTCTAAAGACTGTCTATCCAAATCCAGCTGTTGCTTTTTAAGCTTCAGTCTGGTTTGTTCCACCCTCAACTTATTGAGTTCCCTCTCTAACAATCTGTCATCAGGGTTGGTGGGAGGGACATTCCTAGATACAGAGGTATGATGGGAATGAACAGAAGGAGACCTGTCCCTTACAGAGGGCACCCTAACAGCTTGGCTAACAGAAACATCAGTACCACTGTGGTGAGAATAAATGCTTTTGCTATGATGTGAGACAACACTATTTGTATGGTGTGGCTCTTCATCATTACCAACTATGCTAGACTGTCTAGTAATGGGCAGGCTAGGAAGTTTCTTTCCTGAACTTTTTCCTGGGGGAGTCCCTGGATCAGATTGGGAACCATTAGCTACTTTTTCAACAGATGGGGCACTTTTAGCCTTATCTTGTTCTCTAAGCATGTTAAGTAACAGTTCCAAGGAAGGTTTCTTCCCTACACTCAAACCTCTCTCTACACAGAGACTCCTTGCTCCTTTCCAGCTAAGGTGGTCATATGCAAGTTTGGACAGATCAACATTTTGGCCTGTGCCAGACATTTTTAGAGAGAGTTAAAGTGATAGAAAAAGAAAAAAAGTTTTCAGAACTTTTTAGAAAGACAGAAAAAAACTTTTAAACTTTTTAGAACTTTTTAGAAAGTTTAGAAGTACTTTTCAGCACTTAGAAAAGAGTGAAAAGAGGAAATGCAAAACTTTTTGGTTATGTGTATATTCACTGAACTTGTTTTGTATATTTTTCTCTTATGAAAAGTACAATGACAAGAGTGGTAAGTAGTCTCAAAGCACTTATCCCACCGCTGCACAACCAATGTAGGAGGCTGGACTGGCTTGTAGTGAGTACCAAGGGGTACTTGCACCTTGCACCAGGCCCAGTTATCCCTTATTAGTGTATAGGGTGTCTAGCAGCTTAGGCTGATAGATAATGGTAGCTTAGCAGAGCAGCTTAGGCTGAACTAGGAGACGTGTGAAGCTACTACAGTACCACTTAGTGTCATATGCACAATATCATAAGAAAACACAATACACAGTTATACTAAAAATAAAGGCACTTTATTTTTATGACAATATGCCAAAGTATCTCAGAGTGTACCCTCAGTGAGAGGATAGGAAATATACACAAGATATATATACACAATACCAGAAATATGCAGTATAGTCTTAGAAAACAGTGCAAACAATGTATAGTTACAATAGGATGCAATGGGGACACATAGGGATAGGGGCAACACAAACCATATACTCCAAAAGTGGAATGCGAACCACGAATGGACCCCAAACCTATGTGACCTTGTAGAGGGTCGCTGGGACTATTAGAAAATAGTGAGAGTTAGAAAAATAACCCTCATCAAGACCCTGAAAAGTGAGTGCAAAGTGCACTAAAGTTCCCCTAAGGACAAAGAAGTCGTGTTAGAGGAATAATGCAGGAAAGACACAAACCAACAATGCAACAACGATGGATTTCCAATCTTGGGTACCTGTGGAACAAGGGGACCAAGTCCAAAAGTCACAAGCAAGTCGGAGATGGGCAGATGCCCAGGAAATGCCAGCTGCGGGTGCAAAGAAGCTTCTACTGGACAGAAGAAGCTGAGGTTTCTGCAGGAACGAAAAGGGCTAGAGACTTCCCCTTTGGTGGATGGATCCCGCTCGCCGTGGAGAGTCGTGCAGAAGTGTTTTCCCGCCGAAAGAACGCCAACAAGCCTTGCTAGCTGCAAATCGTGCAGTTAGCGTTTTTGGATGCTGCTGTGGCCCAGGAAGGACCAGGATGTCGCAAATTGCGCCAGGAGGTAGAGGGGACGTCGAGCAAGACAAGAAGCCCTCTCAGCAGCAGGTAGCACCCGGAGAAGTGCCAGAAACAGGCACTATGAGGATGCGTGAAACGGTGCTCACCCGAAGTCGCACAAAGAAGTCCCGCGTCGCCGGAGAACAACTTAGGAGGTCGTGCAATGCAGGTTAGAGTGCCGTGGACCCAGGCTGGACTGTGCACAAAGGATTTCCGCCGGAAGTGCACGGAGGCCGGAGTAGCTGCAAAAGTCGCGGTTCCCAGCAATGCAGTCTAGCGAGGTGAGGCAAGGACTTAACTCCACCAAACGTGGACTGAAGAGTCACTGGACTGTGGGGGTCACTTGGACAGAGTTGCTGGATTCGAGGGACCTCGCTCGTCGTGCTGAGAGGAGACCCAAGGGACCGGTAATGGAGATTTTTGGTGCCTGCGGTTGCAGGGGGAAGATTCCGTCGACCCACGGGAGATTTCCTTGGAGCTTCTAGTGCAGAGAGGAGGCAGACTACCCCCACAGCATGCACCACCAGGAAAACAGTCGAGAAGGCGGCAGGATCAGCGTTACAGAGTTGCAGTAGTCGTCTTTGCTACTATGTTGCAGTTTTGCAGGCTTCCAGCGCGGTCAGCAGTCGATTCCTTGGCAGAAGGTGAAGAGAGAGATGCAGAGGAACTCGGATGAGCTCGTGCATTCGTTATCTAAAGTTTCCCCAGAGACCCTAAATAGCCAGAAAAGAGGGTTTGGCTACCTAGGAGAGAGGATAGGCTAGCAACACCTGAAGGAGCCTATCAGAAGGAGTCTCTGACATCACCTGGTGGCACTGGCCACTCAGAGCAGTCCAGTGTGCCAGCAGCACCTCTGTTTCCAAGATGGCAGAGGTCTGGAGCACACTGGAGGAGCTCTGGACACCTCCCAGGGGAGGTGCAGGTCAGGGGAGTGGTCACTCCCCTTTCCTTTGTCCAGTTTCGCGCCAGAGCAGGGCTAAGGGGGTCCCCTGAACCGGTGTAGACTGGCTTATGCAGAATTGGGCACATCTGTGCCCAAGAAAGCATTTCCAGAGGCTGGGGGAGGCTACTCCTCCCCTGCCTTCACACCATTTTCCAAAGGGAGAGGGTGTAACACCCTCTCTCAGAGGAAGTCCTTTGTTCTGCCATCCTGGGCCAGGCCTGGCTGGACCCCAGGAGGGCAGATGCCTGTCGGAGGGGTTGGCAGCAGCAGCAGCTGCAGTGAAACCCCAGGAAGGGCAGTTTGGCAGTACCAGGGTCTGTGCTACAGACCACTGGGATCATGGGATTGTGCCAACTATGCCAGGATGGCATAGAGGGGGCAATTCCATGATCATAGACATGTTACATGGCCATATTCGGAGTTACCATTGTGAAGCTACATATAGGTAGTGACCTATATGTAGTGCACGCGTGTAATGGTGTCCCCGCACTCACAAAGTCCAGGGAATTGGCCCTGAACAATGTGGGGGCACCTTGGCTAGTGCCAGGGTGCCCTCACACTAAGTAACTTTGCACCTAACCTTTACCAGGTAAAGGTTAGACATATGGGTGACTTATAAGTTACTTAAGTGCAGTGTAAAATGGCTGTGAAATAACGTGGACGTTATTTCACTCAGGCTGCAGTGGCAGGCCTGTGTAAGAATTGTCAGAGCTCCCTATGGGTGGCAAAAGAAATGCAACAGTCCATAGGGATCTCCTGGAACCCCAATACCCTGGGTACCTCAGTACCATATACTAGGGAATTATAAGGGTGTTCCAGTAAGCCAATGTAAATTGGTAAAATTGGTCACTAGCCTGTTAGTGACAATTTGAAAGAAATGAGAGAGCATAACCACTGAGGTTCTGATTAGCAGAGCCTCAGTGAGACAGTTAGTCACTACAGGGAGTGCAGAATTATTAGGCAAGTTGTATTTTTGAGGATTAATTTTATTATTGAACAACAACCATGTTCTCAATGAACCCAAAAAACTCATTAATATCAAAGCTGAATATTTTTGGAAGTAGTTTTTAGTTTGTTTTTAGTTTTAGCTATGTTAGGGGGATATCTGTGTGTGCAGGTGACTATTACTGTGCATAATTATTAGGCAACTTAACAAAAAAAATATATATACCCATTTCAATTATTTATTATTACCAGTGAAACCAATATAACATCTCAACATTCACAAATATACATTTCTGACATTCAAAAACAAAACAAAAACAAATCAGTGACCAATATAGCCACCTTTCTTTGCAAGGACACTCAAAAGCCTGCCATCCATGGATTCTGTCAGTGTTTTGATCTGTTCACCATCAACATTGCGTGCAGCAGCAACCACAGCCTCCCAGACACTGTTCAGAGAGGTGTACTGTTTTCCCTCCTTGTAAATCTCACATTTGATGATGGACCACAGGTTCTCAATGGGGTTCAGATCAGGTGAACAAGGAGGCCATGTCATTAGATTTCCTTCTTTTATACCCTTTCTTGCCAGCCACGCTGTGGAGTACTTGGACGCGTGTGATGGAGCATTGTCCTGCATGAAAATCATGTTTTTCTTGAAGGATGCAGACTTCTTCCTGTACCACTGCTTGAAGAAGGTGTCTTCCAGGAACTGGCAGTAGGACTGGGAGTTGAGCTTGACTCCATCCTCAACCCGAAAAGGCCCCACAAGCTCATCTTTGATGATACCAGCCCAAACCAGTACTCCACCTCCACCTTGCTGGCGTCTGAGTCGGACTGGAGCTCTCTGCCCTTTACCAATCCAGCCACGGGCCCATCCATCTGGCCCATCAAGACTCACTCTCATTTCATCAGTCCATAAAACCTTAGAAAAATTAGTCTTGAGATATTTATTGGCCCAGTCTTGACGTTTCAGCTTGTGTGTCTTGTTCAGTGGTGGTCGTCTTTCAGCCTTTCTTACCTTGGCCATGTCTCTGAGTATTGCACACCTTGTGCTTTTGGGCACTCCAGTGATGTTGCAGCTCTGAAATATGGCCAAACTGGTGGCAAGTGGCATCGTGGCAGCTGCACGCTTGACTTTTCTCAGTTCATGGGCAGTTATTTTGCGCCTTGGTTTTTCCACACGCTTCTTGCAACCCTGTTGACTATTTTGAATGAAACGCTTGATTGTTCGATGATCACGCTTCAGAAGCTTTGCAATTTTAAGAGTGCTGCATCCCTCTGCAAGATATCTCACTATTTTTGACTTTTCGGAGCCTGTCAAGTCCTTCTTTTGACCCATTTTGCCAAAGGAAAGGAAGTTGCCTAATAATTATGCACACCTGATATAGGGTGTTGATGTCATTAGACCACACCCCTTCTCATTACAGAGATGCACATCACCTAATATGCTTAATTGGTAGTAGGCTTTCGAGCCTATACAGCTTGGAGTAAGACAACATGCATAAAGAGGATGATGTGGTCAAAATACTCATTTGCCTAATAATTCTGCACTCCCTGTACACAGGTAACACATTCAGGCACACTTATGAGCACTGGGGCCCTGGGATACCAGGGTCCCAGTGACACATACAACTAAAACAACATATATACAGTGAAAAATGGGGGTAACATGCCAGGCAAGATGGTACTTTCCTACACAAGAGAATTATATGGGTGTACCAGTGTACCAATGAGAATTGGTAAATGTAGTCACTAGCCTGCAGTGACAAATTTAGAAAGCAGAGTGAGCATAAACACTGAGGTTCTGGTTAGCAGAGCCTCAGTGATACAGTTAAGCACCACATAGGGAACACATATAGGCCACAAACGTATGAGCACTGGGTAGCAGGATCCCAGTGAGACAGTGAAAACACCCTGACATATACTCACAAACAGGCCAAAAGTGGGGGTAACAAGGCTAGAAAGAGGCTACCTTCCTACAGTACTTTCCTACACAACCCCCCCCCCAAACGAGGGACAATAAGGCTAACCTTGCCTAGATGAGTCTTCATTGTCTAAGTGGAAATATCTGGAGAGTCCATCTGCATTGGAGTGGGTACTCCCAGGTCTATGTTCCACTGTATAGTCCATTCCCTGTAGGGATATGGACTACCCAACAATTTAGGGTTTTCACCTTTCATTTGTTTTAGCCAAAGTAGAGGTGTGTGGTCTGTCTGAACAATAAAGTGAGTACCAAACAGGTATGGTCTCAACTTTTTCAGTGCCCAGACCACAGCAAAGGCCTCCCTCTCTATGGCAGACCAACACTTTTCTCTTGGGGTCAACCTCCTGCTGATAAAAGCAACAGGTTGACCCTGGACCTCAATATTCAGCTGTGATAGCACTGCCCCAACCCCTAGTTCAGAAGCATCAGTCTGGACTATGAATTTCTTGGAGTAGCAAGGGTTTTTTAGGACAGGTGCAGAGCACATGGCCTGTTTGAGCTCATCAAAAGCTTTTTGACAGCTAGCTGTCCACAGTACCTTTCTATGCATCTTCTTACTAGTGAGGTCATTAAGAGGAGCTGCAATGGAGACATAGGGGGTCATTCTGACCCCGGCGGTCTAAGACCGCCGGGGCCAGGGTCGGCGGGAGCACCGCCGACAGGCCTGCGGTGCCCCGCAGGGCATTCTGACCGCGGCGGTTCGGCCGCGGTCAGAAGAGGCAAACCGGCGGTCTCCCGCCGGTTTACCGCTGCCCTTAGAATCCCCCATGGCGGCGCAGCTTGCTGCGCCGCCATGGGGGATTCTGACACCCCCTACCGCCATCCTGTTCCTGGCGGTTCGCCCGCCAGGAACAGGATGGCGGTAGTGGGTGCCGCGGGGCCCCTGGGGGCCCCTGCCGTGCCCATGCCAATGGCATGGGCACGGCAGGGGCCCCCGTAAGAGGGCCCCGCAAAGTATTTCAGTGTCTGCTAAGCAGACACTGAAATACGCGACGGGTGCAACTGCACCCGTCGCACCCCTGCAACTCCGCCGGCTCAATTCTGAGCCGGCGTCCTCGTTGCAGGGGCATTTCCTCTGGGCCGGCGGGCGCTCTTTTGGAGAGCGCCCGCCGGCCCAGAGGAAATGTCTAAATGGCCGCGCGGGCTTTTGACCGCGGTGCGGTCATTCAGCGGCGGAACCTTGGCGGACGGCCTCCGCCGTCTGCCAGGGTCAAAATCAGGCCCATAGTTCTTAATAAACCTCCTACAGTACCCTGTGAGGCCTATAAAGGCTCTTACCTGGGTTTGAGTTGTAGGGGGAGCCCATTCCATAATAGTCTGGATCTTCACCTGCAGTGATGCAATCTGTTCCCCACCTACCAGATGGCCCAGATAAACCACTTCCCCCTGCCCTATCTGGCACTTTGATGCCTTGATAGTGAGGCCTGCATTTTGCAGAGCCTCCAAAACTTTCCACAGTTGGACCAGGTGATCATCCCAGGTGGAGCTAAAGACAGCTATTTCATCTAGATATGCTGCACTAAAAGCGTCCAGCCCTTGCAGGACTGTGCTCACCAACCTTTGAAAAGTGTCAGGTGCATTTTCCAGACTAAAGGGCATTACTGTAAATTGATAGTGTCCTCCAATGGTTGAAAATGCAGTCTTTGGTTTTGCATCTTCTGATAACCTAATGTGCCAATACCCTGCAGTTAGATCAAAAGTGCTTAGATGCTTGGCAGAAGCCACTGTATCTATGAGCTCATCTGCCCTGGGTATAAGGGTAAGCACCTTTCTTGGTTACTTGGTTGAGCCCTCTATAGTCAACACAAAACCTCATCTCTCTTTTTCCTTCCTTACTGTGAGGTTTAGGGACAAGCACCACTGGGCTAGCCCATGGGCTTTTTGAAGGCTCAATCACTCCTAAATCTAGCATTTTCTGAACCTCTTGTTTAATGCAGTCCCTGACATGGTCAGGCTGCCTATAAATCTTACTTTTGACAGGTAAACTGTCTCCAGTATCAATTGTATTCTCACACCAAGTAGTGGTACCTGGTATCAGTGAGAAGAGTTCAGAAAACGGACTTAAAAGATTTACACAGTTATCTTTCTGCTCTGCAGTAAGACAGTCTGCAAGTACTACTCCCTCCACTAAGCCATCACCTTCAGTGGTGAAGAAGAGATCAGGGAGAGGGTCACTCTCTGCTTCCTGTCCCTCATCAGTTGTCATGAGCAGGGTGAGCTCATCCCTGTCATAGTAGGGTTTCAGGCGGTTGACATGGAGTACCCTAAGGGCACTCCTGGCAGTGCCAAGGTCTACCAAGTAGGTAACCTCACCCTTTTTCTCAACAATTAGATGGGGTCCACTCCATTTGTCCTGGAGTGTTCTTGGGGCCACAGGCTCCAATACCCACACCTTCTGTCCTGGGTGGTACTGAGTCAGGACAGCCTTCTGGTCATGCCATTGCTTTTGCAGCTCCTGGCTGGCCTGAAGGTTTTAATGGCCTTTTTCATGTACTCAGCCATTCTTGATCTTAGGCCAAGCACATAGTCCACAATGTCCTGTTTAGGAGCTTTTAAAGGTTGTTCCCAACCTTCCTTAACAAGTGCAGGGGGACCTCTCACAGGGTGTCCAAAGAGGAGTTCAAAGGAGCTAAAGCCCACTCCTTTTTGGGGTACCACCCTGTAAGCAAAAAGGAGGCAAGGTAACAGGACATCCCATCTCCTTCTGAGTTTTTCACGGAGTCCCATTATCATACCTTTGAGAGTTTTATTAAACCTCTCAACCAGACCATTTGTTTGTGGATGATAAGGGGTAGTGAACGTGTAAGTTACACCACATTCCTTCCACATTGCCTTGAGGTATGCAGACATGAAGTTACTACCTCTGTCTGACACCACTTCCTTAGGGAAACCCACTCTGGAAAAGATTCCCAGGAGGGCCTTTGCCACTGCAGGAGCTGTAGTGGTCCTTGAGGGGGTGGCTTCAGGGTACCTAGTGGCATGGTCCACTACCACCAGGATACACCTATTGCCTGAAGCTGTTTGAGGGTCAAAGGGGCCAACTATGTCAACCCCTACCCTTTCAAAGGGCACCCTAACCACTGGAAGTGGAATTAAGGGGGTCTTTGGAGTGCCACCAGTCTTGCCACTAGCTTGGCAGGTCACACGAGCAACAAAACTCTTTAGTGTCCTCTGACATATGAGACAAGTGAAACAGGGGAACAAGCCTGTCCCAAGTTTTAGTTTGGCCCAAATGCCCAGCCAAAGGAATGTCATGTGCCAAGGTAAGAAGAAACTCTCTGTATTGCAAGGGAATGACCAATCTCCTGGCAGCTCCAGGTTTAGGGTCCCTTGATTCAGTATACAAGAGGTTGTCTTCCCAATACACCTTATTGCTATCACTGACATCCCCATTCTGCTGCTTGACAGCTTGCTGTCTTAAACCCACTAGTGTGGGACAGGTCTGCTGTGCCACACCCAGCTCTTCCCTAGCAGGACGCCCGGCACCCAAAAGCTCACTAATGTCTGCTGCCAGCTCATCTGGTGTAGGTTCAGCACAGGGAGAGGATTCCTCTTCCTGAAAAGGGGAATCTTCTGGAGAGGGAGGGATAGTGGGCAAGGATTTACCCTTTCTACCCCTAGCTTTTGGGAGCACTTGGTCCATTGTTCCAGGATCCAAGTTTCCCTGTCCTTTTTGCTTTTTGGCCTGAGCCCTTGTCAAAGCAAAAATATGCTCAGGAATGCCCAGCATTGCTACATGAGCCTCCAACTCCACTTCAGCCCAAGCTGATGTCTCCAAATCATTGCCTAGTAAGCAATCGACAGGTAATTCAGTGGCTACCACAACTGTTTTTGGACCTGTAACCCCCCCTAGTTGAGATTCACAACAGCCATGGGGTGGCTAAGTGTGTTATTGTGAGCATCAGTCACTTGATACTGCTGACCAAGTAGGTGTTGATCAGGGTGAACCAGTTTCTCTATCACCATAGTTACACTGGCTCCTGTGTCCCTGTAGGCCTGAACCTCAACACCGTAGATTAGGGGTAGTTGCTTGTACTTATCCATATTAAGGGGGCAAGCAACCAAGGTGGCAAGGTCAATGCCACCATCAGAAACTAAAACAGCCTCTGTGGTCTCCCTAACAAGACCAACCCCAACTACACTGCCATTAGTGAGCCCAGCTACACCTTTGGATTGGCTATTTGTATTAGACTTCCCACCACCACTGCTATTACTAGAGGCACTTGAGGCTGCAGTTGGGGTTGTGGTGGTAGGAGGTTTGGTATTTTTCTTTGGACAAGTGGAATCACTTGCTCATTGGCCTTTTCCTTTACATAAATAACACCAAGGCTTTTTCAGATTGTTAGAAGAGGATTTGGACCCACCACCCCCAGAGGAATTTTGGGGGCCTGATGAAGACTCAGAATGTTTTTTTATCTTTGTCCCCACCTTTGTCAGAAGACTTACCATCCTTGTCACCCCCTGTATGAACTTTTCTGTTCACTCTTGTTCTGACCCATTTGTCTGCCTTCTTTCCCAATTCTTGGGGAGAGGTCAGATCTGAGTCTACCAAGTACTTGTGCAACCAATCAGACACACAATTGTTAAGAATATGTTCTCTCAGGATCAGATTAAACAGGCTTTCATAGTCAGTCACCTTACTGCCATGCAACCAACCCTCCACGGCCTTCACTGAACAGTCTACAAAGTCTGTCCAGTCTCGAGAGGACTCTTTTCTGGTGTCTCTGAACTTGATCCTGTATTGTTCAGTGGTTAAGCCAAATGCATCCAACAGTGCATCCTTCAAAACTTTGTAGTTATTAGCATCACTTTCTCTGACAGTAAGGAGCCTATCCCTACCCTTACCAGTGAAAGATAGCCACAAGATAGCAGCCCACTGCCTTTGAGGGACCAACTGTACCATAAGGGCCCTCTCAAGTGCAGCAAACCACTTGTTAATGTCATCCCCCTCCTTGTAAGGGGGGACTATCTTATGCAGGTTTCTGGAATCTTGCTCTCTAACAGGATTGCTATCAAAACCACTGCTGCTGCCACCATGGGGAAATAACCCCAATCTCTCCCTTTCCCTCTCAACATCCTGAGATTCCCTGTCTAAGGCCAGCTGCTGCTGTTTAAGCTTCAGCCTGGCCTCTTCCAACCTCAGCTTTCTGAGTTCCCTTTCCATTAAGTTATCCTCAGGGTGGGAGGCTTGGGAATTGTGAGACACAGAGGAAATGTGGGAATTGGCAGAGCTACATGCCAGACAAGATGGTACTTTCCTACATAATAAAAGGAGTATTCCCTTGCAGTTGCATTACGGTACCGCCAGACATCTACTAAGTCCCACCCCTGAACCCATTTTTGCAGTACTTTGGCCTGATGGACTGGAGTGGCACTAGGGAGGGGCGGGTGCAAGTGGTCGAGATGCACATCCAGGACAGTATTAGAGTCACACCCCAACACCCAGGGGAGATGAGCCCATTCTGCTAGCATGTTAGCCAAGCGTGTATAAAACGCGTCCTGTTCCTGGTGTGGGGCATAAAACAGCCTAATACTAACTGTTCCCCATCTGGGAGTCCCTTGATGAGGACATATCTACCTTGGGAATCAACTTTGGTATCTTGCACAGAAAATGGAATTCCCGCCCTTATCCAAATGGCAGCACCTCTCGCATATGCTGAGAAGGAAATATGAAACAATTGACCCCTCCATCTGCGCTGTAATTTTTGGGCTTCTGGCGTGGTGAGGTGGGTTTCCTGCAGGAAGGTAAGATGAACGTGACATGTATGCAATTGTGCTAACACCCTGTGATGTGTGTGATGTGTCCCTAGGCCTCTGATATTCCAAGTGGTTATATTGTATGATTTAACAACCGAGGTCATTGCACTGGATGTAAGAGGTATAACTGTCAGTCCTATGATCTTACTACATTCCCCATGTATGACTGTGATGATGGAAGCTTTTGAAGAACAAGTACCCCCCTACCCAGCACGAGGTCCAGCGGAAACAACTAAGCTTGACCAATTTAACTAACATAACCAATTGTAACAACAGAGAAATAGTAAGGCTTATGCTAGTGGGGTCCAATGGCTCCATCGCCCAATCATACATTTGTACTGCAGGCAAACCATCTAAACCTGGTCCAGACCCAGGTCATAGCAGCAACTGGTCTCCTATTCGTCCTTCCCCTACGCTAGTAAAAGTATAAGAGTGTGACATATATATATGCAGATATAAGCATCTTAGAGATAGGTGAGAAAGAGAAGAAAAAAAAACAGATAAACATCATGGCGCCATCAAGCATTGACCAGTTTGTTGCCCATCGATCTTAATTGGCACTCCGGTGGTGATCACAGTGTCCACGCAGCGTGGATGAGGAGCCATGCAGATAGGTTTCCTACATCACAGATCGTGTGCGGTCTACATCGTGACAGATGGGAACAATGTCACACTGCCTTCAGTTTCAGTGTCCGAGTCCCCAGCTACAGACGACTCCTTGCTGGATCTGCGATTAGGATCTCGTAGATTAGTTGCAAGTTGGATGGCCTCCAGTTGGCTCTTAAGTGCCAGCCTCAGGGATGGTCCCCCACCACTGTCCAGCACCGCATCCTGCCCACAACTGGTACGCTGGGACCGCCGCCCTGGACCCTGTGGCATCAACACCCGCTGCCACCCATTACGTCGTCCCTGAAAATTCTGGTCCAGGCATTCCCTGACCTAAGCCGGAGAGTCAAAGACGTGGGAGCAGTTGTCATGTATCACTTTCAGTGCTGCAGGAAAGATCAATGCGTATGTAAGGCCATGTGGTCTAAGGTTTTTTTTCACTTCCTGGAAGGAGGCCCGCCTCCATTGCACCAACAGTGTATAGTCCTGGTAAAGAGATACTCTAGTACCCTCTACTGTAAGCGGTGCGCGCTCCCATGCAGCATGCAGCAAAACATATTAGTAATTTAGAATTTTAGCCACTATGGGTCTCAGCGGGGCCCCAAGGATGGGTTTCCTAGAGGGTACTTGGTGTGCTCTTTCAACTGTGAAGAAAGCGGACAAGCCTTCTGGGGACACAGTTGACTGTAGCCAGTTCTCAATAAATTGTGTGAGTCGGTCTCCTTCAGCACCCTCCGGCATACCCACTATTCGGATATTGTTCCTGCGTGCTCTTCCTTCGGCATCTTCAGCTCTGTCTTGGAGTTGTTCCACCTGTTTGCGCAGTTGTTGCAGCATAGAGCCATGTTCCACCTGCCCTGGAGTCAAGGTAGCCAATGCATGTTCAGTTGATTTGACCCTATCGGCCAGTTTGTGCTGGTCGTCCCTCAGCAGGTTAAGGTCTGTGGTGACAGCGCCAAGCTTCTGCTCCATAATCTCTCTGGAGTCACATATCTCCTTTAAGATAAGATCTAGCTTTTCTGCTGAAGCCTCTGCTCTCGAAGGGGGAACGCAGTCCTGCGGTGTGGCGGAGGGCGAGATGTCCGAGGGCGGGGAGCGGCGCCACACATATTCCTCCATCCTGGGGGCCTTAGTCTTGTTCTGTCCCATGTTATTGAGGGATTGTCACCCTAAGGCCTGACGTCTGCACCTGCCATGTCAGAGGTTCACTTCCAGTAGGTGTGCATGGAAATTGTCACCACTGCTCTGTCTGCAGCATCCCAGACTGCGCCTCAACAGCACCACAGCTCTCTAAAATCTTCAGATGGACTGGTCACATAAGGCAAGGCCTGGCCTGACCACTTCAAGCTGGCCAGCCTCGCAGCCGTAGCCCTCAAGTCCAGCCCCCAGTCATCTGGCGCTCCGTGTCACCCCTGAGGGGCTGGACCAGCACCAACCTCCAGGACAGGCCGCCCCGCGTGCCCCCCAGTCATCCATACACCTCCCGCCTCCAGTGCCTGGCCTGTTCAGCCTGGTGTTATGTGCTACAGCGCTTTGGTCCCAACGCGCCCACGTAGCGCTTGATTTGGGAGTGACTTACAGGTGCTGCGCGTCTTCTGGGTCCCTCCGCTGGCAATGGTACGGATGTAGGCTACACTGGGACGATCCGCCACCAGAGGGCCACATCAGCATTCAGTCCAGGCTCAAGCGGGCCCATCCACCAGCTCGGTCCTGCGCTAGTTGGCACCCGGCCTCTACTTCCACCCATCAGCCACCTCTCACCACTGGCACAGGCAGCCGATTTCTAGGCCCAAGGAAGGGGGGGAGGGTTGCACCTCCAGCACCCTCCGGTGCACACTGGCACACACCTGTGTGCACCCCCAGGGTGACCGCACAATCGGGTGCTGCTCCTGGCACAATTGGAAGCTCCCCGGCCAAGCGCTGCAGTCCCCGCCTTTGCAGTCACCTTCATGCGGTCGGGTGGCCCAGCCGCAAAAGGAAGCATGAGACACCGGCCGGGGAGGAGGAAAGGCTCTGCACAGGCTGACTTTTCTCTCTGGCAGCCAGAGGCAGCCAGACACAGCGCGATCGCTGGGCCCAGCGCCCCTCAGCAGCGTCTGCTTTGGCTGGATTGGTCAGGAATTGTAGGCCTCACAGTGCACGGGAGCAAAAGATGGCAGGCGAGAGGCAGGCAGCCCCGTGCACCGACGCCTCCCCCTTCCAGTACACAGCGTTCAGCACCCCTTCAGGCCGCACGGGGAACTGTGCGGTACGGTGTCTCCGTAGGGGGCAGATTACAGGGAAATTGCGAGATCTGGGTCCGGATCCCTCAGATCATACGTCCGCCATGTTGTGTTCCTGGACACGCCCCCCCCCCCAGACGGCTTTACACATTGCAGAGTGATTTTAAAATTAAACTCTGTTGCAGCAGAAGCCAATGAAGGTCTTTCAACACCAAAGAGACTGATGATCTCCTGGGTCTAAGGAGAGCCAGCTTAAAGGCCACAATCTGAACTCTGTAAAGTCTGTTCAGAAGATAGTCTGGTGTACCAGCAGGAGGGCATTACAGTAATCTAGGCTGCTCAAGATAACACCACGAACAATTGATGTTTTTTTAGAGGGGGCATCAATGGAGGAATCTTCCGTAGACTACAAAGCAATGAAAAACAAGTGGCTGCGGGTTTGTTCATGTGTGTTTCCATCGACAGCCTATTGTCAAACATAATTCCCAGGTTGCCGACCAATTCAGAAGGAATTAACTTTGTATCATCAGGCTAAAGACTCAACAGGATAGAATTCAGAGCTTTACTAGCAGGGCAATATAAATGCTTGGTTTTATCCCTACTAAACTTGAGCGAATTGAGATTGAGCCAAATGGCAACATCATTCATGCAGTTATGGAAGTTCAAAACGGACACTGACTGGTCCTTCCCAAAGGACAAAATAAGCTGTTTGTAATCAGCATAGTTCACCACACTAATCTTGTGTGACTTACTGAGAGTAACTAAAGGTCTTGAATAGAACCAGACTCAAAGCAGAACCTTGTGTTACTCATTGCTCTAAGTTCTTAAAATTGAAGCTATATGGAGGGAGAGCAACTCCTTGGGAACAACTGGAAACATAGGACTTAATTAATTTGTGTATGTTGCCACAAACTCCGGATGTGTTAAGAGGCCAAGGAGTATACTGTGGTTCACTCTATCGAATGCGGCTGAGAGATCTAAAAGGACCAGGGCAACAGAGTTGCCTTCATCAATCCACATTCTAAGTTTGTCCAGAGCAATAAGCAAGGTGGACTCAGTGCTGTGGTTTGGCTTGAAGCGTTCTCCCTCAAGGAGCAACTTTTCCTCCAGAAATTGAGATAATATTCGGCAAACGTAACGTTCCAGATTTTTAACTGGAAGTGGCAAGAGAGAAATAGACCTATAGTTACTCAGGACCCCTGGGTCAAGTGAAGCCTTTTTTAATAAAGGGTTTATCACTGCCTTCTTCCAGGGCAGTGGGCATCTGACAGACCATGCTGTGCATTATTCTTTAGAAAGACATGCACAATCTGTATGTGGACGGAGGTATAAGAATTGAGTGCAGACCAGGCTCATCAAGTGTTTTATAAAGATGTTGAACAGAGACAACAAGGGGAATCCTGGGGTAACCCACAGTCTACTGCAACCAAGGCAGATCCAAATATCTTTTGTCTGACCCTCTGCTGTCTCCGTTTGAGAAATGAATTGAACCATTGTAGCCTGGGTACCTCAACACATGCTCACTAGTAAACAAGAGATCTTGCTGAAGCACATCACCAATAGTGGTAAAGGCTGCCAACATGTCCATCAAACTGAGGATAAAAACATACCAGAACCCTAGCATTGTACTGACCCTTCAAATAAACTTGCTAAAACATGGAATAGTTATTTTTCATTGCAGAATCCTAACTCTAGAATACTTGATATACCCCAATCGGTCATCAAAACTGCCATAATTAATTCAATCCCTACTTAAGCCTCCGATGACTCTTAACAGGAAAGGCCTGTATCAACCTCTCTCTTCACAATGTATCTTCAGAAAACTCTACCTATATCAACCTATGCCTACTCCTATACGCATGAACAAAAGCAGTTTGACTATAATAACACCATAATTAAGTATATTTGATGACATGAAGCCAGATTACCAAACTCTGGGGGTTATTCTAACTTTGGAGGAGTGTTAATCCGTCCCAAAAGTGACGTTAAAGTGACGGATATACCACCAGCCGTATTACGAGTTCCATAGGATATAATGGACTCGTAATACGGCTGGTGGTAAATCCGTCACTTTTCCGTCACTTTTGGGACGGATTAACACCTCCTCCAAAGTTAGAATAACCCCCTCTGTATCAACACAGTGCCATTTTGCATTAATAGTCTGGACATCTGAACCATTTGCCCCTGTAGATAGGTAAAACTGCTATATATATATATATATTTTTTAAATATATTTTTATTGTTTTGTTTCATACTTACAGAGCTTTGATTACGTTACCTTTCACCCCCTCCCCCTCAGCTATTCAGGCCGAATTCCCGTGCTCCTTTCCTCTGGGCGATGTCACCTTGGTTTTTGCTATTGATTGTTTATTGTCCGGCATATGGCAAGCCTGCTTGCTAGTCCGTGTTAATGTTTTCAGTTGAGTTTGATTCCTCTGTTGAGATGTCCTGGTCCTGAGGGTTGTCTATTGGGTGTTTCATGCGATATATCAGATTGTCTCATTGCTGTGCCCTCTCTGCGTTTCCCGCTCCTTTTGTCAGCTCCAGGCGTAACGCCTCGCCTTCTGCTTCAGCCCATTTAATCAAAGTGTCCTTCCACATTTGGACCCTCGGTCCTTTGGGATCCTTCCAGTGCATTGCGATTTCTCTTTTTCCTAAGATTAGCGCTAGATCTATGAATTTGTTCTTCATTTTTTTTACTGCTGGGGTTATCGCCAGTTTCCTTCCTGTAATCCTTTCGGTTTCTTTCATTACCTCTTCCCAGTAGTTTGTTAGTTCTCTACAAGTCCATAGCATGTGTAGTAAGTCTGCCACTAGTTCTGTTCATCTAGGACAAGTGCTGCTTGCGTTTTTGTACATTGATGTTAGCTTGACTGGGCTCAGGTATGCTCTATGGTATATGTAGATGTTGATCTCTTTAAACTGGGCATTCCTAGACACTTTGTAGACTTGGGCTGTGATATAACTCCACTGTTCATCGTCTATGTTTTCCCCAATATCTGCTTGCCATTGGGTTTTTAGAGTTTCTAGAGAGGTCAATGCTTCTGTTTGCAGTGTTTTGTATATCGTGGATATTGTCTTTCTGTCTCCCCCTATTGTGCAAATGGCGTGGCTTCCTGTGTGTGTGGGTGGTTCCCTTAGTCCCTGTTTCCAGTGTCGCTGTATCAGAGCTATTAGGGATCTATGTGTAAGGAACATCCCGGGTGGGTGTGTCATCATGTCCGTGTATGTCATGAGCTCTCCATTCCTGTATAGGTCCCCTATTGTGGTTATTCCGTGCGTCTCTAATTTCTGGATCCCTGCTATAGAGCTGCTTCCGGGGAGTAAAGTCAGGAATCTTAGGGGGAATTTCAGTGTATATGGGGACTTGACTCGCGCCCGCTGCAGGCTACGCTTCCAGCATTTGCTTATAACTTGATATTCCAGTGATTTTGTCACCTTCCTACCCCCTGGAGCTAATAGTATCTCCGTGAGAGCCGCCGCTTTTGCCTCTTTCCCTGGGCTTTTAGCTACCAGCGTTATTACAGTGTGCCATTCCTTTGCCAGCCACTGGAGCTGTCCCGCCAGATAGTATAGTTTCATATCGGGAGCTGCTAATCTGCCTTCTGCGGTGGGCCGTTGCAGTTTATGTAGGGCCAGTCTGTGGCGTCCCGCCCCCCCATATGAAGCTGGTGATGACGGAATTGATTTCCCTAAAGGTCGCTCTGGGTATCAGCACCGGCAAAGTCGTGAAGCCATATAACATATATACATTTTTGTCAATGCCGCTCGGCCGGTCACTGAGAGGGGCAAAGTTTTCCAGAACTGGGTGGCTGATTTTAATGCCCGAACTGCTTGGTTTACATTTCCTTCTAGGAGATCTCCCAGTTCATGATATATTTGTACGCCTAGATATTTGAACCTTGTCGGATACCATCCCAAGTTTTGGACGGTTGTGATCTGGGGGGACCCTTTCTGCAACAGGAAGAGGTGGGTTTTCTGCCAGTTAATATGGAGTCGCGACACGCTCCCTAACCAGTCCAGTAGGGACATAACCCTGGGAAGATCCCTGCTTGGGTCCTTTATAAATAGTATTATATCGTTGGCGTATAATGCAATCTGGTGCTTTCTTTCCCTTATAGTTATTCCCTCATAGTGTTCCTCTGTCCTAGCCATCAAGGCCAATGGTTCCACTGCAATGGCGAACAGTAGTGGTGATAACGAGCAACCTTGCCTGGTGCCCCTCCCTATTTCATGAGTTCGAAATTGTATGTCGCGTGCGAACTCTTGCTGTGGGGGTGGTGTATAACAGTCTAGACCACCTCAGGAATCCTGTTCCCAAACCCATATTGTTCATTATTATTTGTAGATAGTCCCATCGTAGGCTATCAAATGCTTTCTCAATGTCCACCACTTGTACCACTGCGTTGGTGAGGCTTGGCGAGCCTGATTGCATTATTCCTATCAGTCTTCTAATGTTTGTGGCTGTATTGCAATTTGGTATGAAGCCAGTTTGGTCAGGGTGGATTAATGTTTCCATGTGCGGCATAAGTCTGGTGGCTAGGATACGGCTTAATATTTTATAGTCCATATTCAACATTGATAATGGATGGTATGATCTTACGTCCGTGGACGGATTATCTTGTTTTGGCAATGGGACCACAATAGCCTCATTGGTAGATCTGGGAAGGCTACCACTCTCCCATGCCTCTCTATATATGTCACTGATCCGTGGCGCTAGCAGGTCCACGTACTCTTTAAAGAATTCTGCTGGTAACCCATCTGCTCCTGGTACTTTTCCTCTGGCCATTGCTTCAACCGCCACTGTCACCTCCCGCGGGGTCACCACCTCCCCCAACAGTTGCTGATCCTCTGCTGCTAAGGTCTGAAACTGGATATTGTCCAGGCTTCTCAGTCAGTCTGGTTCTAGGGGTTCAGAGAGGGAGGCATAAAGTGCTGCATAATATTTGGCGAAGCTGGCATTAATCTCTCTCTGACCGTATAATTTTCTGCCCTCCGCTGTCTCTATTTCCATCACCACGGATTGCTGCCTCGGTGGTGTCACCAGCCAAGCCAACAGTGCTCCTGTTTTGTTCCCCTCTCTGTGTTGTTTACCTATGTATTTCCTGTAATCAAATCGCCTGAGCTTTTCTAGTGCACTGGTTATCTTATACTTGGTTTCTGATATTTTCGGTGCCAGGGCTGGATTGTCTGGTCTGTTTCGTTCCAGAGTTCTCAGTGCTTTCTCATGCTTGTCAATTTCCCCCTCTATTGTCTGTCCAACTCCCTGCGTTTCTGCTATACAGTGTCCCCTTATCGTCACCATGAACGCTTCCCATTCTTGCATTCGTGAGGAAGTCGAGCCTGCGTTATGTGTGAAAAACTCCTTGATTGCTTCTCGGAGGGCCTGTCGGTGGGCGCTGTCCTCTAGTGATTCTACGTTCATTCGCCAGTCCGAGATAGGGGGGCGGTCTCTCCGCCAGTCTAGGGTAAGTAGCAGCGGGTTGTGAACCGATACTGTGCGGCATAAATATTCCGCATTGCGTACAGTGCTATTCACATCCGGGGAGGTTAAAATTGGGTCCAGTCGGAAGTGCAAGTCATGCATAGGCGAGTAGAACAAGTAGTCCCTTTCCCGTGGGTGGAGATGCTTCCACGTGTCAATCAGTCCCCAGTTCTTCTGCCAGTCTGTGAAGTTCTTGGCTGTCCTGTGTATATGGGAGGCCTCTAGCGGTGGATGAGATCTGTCTAAGATCGTGTCTGACACACAATTGAAATCCCCCCCTACCACTGTTGTCTGAGTCAAGTGGGGACCCCACACGCGGGACAGAGCCTGTAGGAAGGTGACTGGTCCTGGTTGGGGGCATAGATACCTGCTAGCGTGATGTCCCTACCCCCCAGTCTGCCCTTTACCAGCACGTAGCGCCCTTCTCTATCTATTACTGTATCTATTTTTTGGAAGGGAGTCCCCGGGCTTATCCATATCAGAACTCCTCGCGCATATGCTGAATTTTCTGTGGCATATATCTGACCCCCCCATCTTTTGGACAGAGCTGCTACTTCTTTCCCTATCAGATGGGTCTCCTGTAGGATTGCTATTTGCACCCCTAGTCTCTTAAGTTGATTATATACCCTGTATCGTTTAGCTGGGCTATTCAGCCCTCTAATATTCCATGTGAGGAATTTGTAATCTAGTGGTTTTTCCATATGTCCTTGTTATAGATGATTCTCTGGTGTGGTGCGCATGCCCTCGCCTCGTGTGTGACAGTGCCTTGGAGCTTTTGTCGGTTGATTCCCCCATGGAGGTGTATTCCCCTTATTTGAAGCCTTTTAACTGTTAACTTAACAACATTTTTGGAAACCAAACTCCCTATCCCCAGGATCGGTGTGAGAACTTTCCCCGTCCAAACTGTCCCCAACTTGCAGACCTTTGTGTATATTTTTAGAGGGGGCTAGGCTGGGGCTGTGTGCCAGGCCCTTAGGCCCCGACCTGTCGCTTATGTGTAACATTCCATTTGTCTTCTCCCTGGTGTCCCCGTCCCCCGGTTATACTTGCGGTGAGTGGAGTGCGGCCTTTCCTCGTTGCTGCGGAGTTTGCTCTTTTTTGTTTTGCCTTTGGGTGTGGTGTGTCATGATCTCGTCTGATGTCCCGGGGTGATTCGAGGACGGCCCCCAGCTGTGTCCTGCGAAGAGCAGAAGGTTTCATCAGGTCCTGAGTCCTGTTCGGACAACGACTCGGTCCGGCGCGGGGAGGCGGCTCTTTCATGCCCCAGGGATGCCACTGCCTTCACGGCTTCTAGTCTTTCCCGTATGGTTTGGGTGAGAGGCGGGGTCAAGTCCACCCGTTGCTTCTCTCGTCATCGGGAGGGCCTTTCTTTATTCCTGCTTGCTCCTTCTCTGGGTCGCTGCTCTGTCGGGCCTTGCTCCTCCAACCATTCACACGCCTGCTGTGGCGTTGTGAAAAAAAGTGTGTCATTATTCGTGGTGACCCTTAGTTTGGCAGGGAGTAGCATGGCATACTGGATGCCCTTTTCTCTAAGGCATTGTTTAACCTCCAAAAATGTGGCTCTTTGCTTCTGAGTGTCTTTAGTGAAGTCCGGGAAGATCATTACTCGCTCTCCACTCAGTTTGATCTCGCCTTTTTTCCATGCTTGTGCCAGGATAAAGTCTTGGTCCTTGAAATGCAAAAGTTTTGCCACAATCGGGCGCGGTCTAGCTCCGGGCGGGGGGGGCCTTGCTGGTACCCTATAGGCTCTTTCTATTGCGAAGTGTTGTGCTAGGCCCTGTGACACTATTTCCTTACGTATCCATTGCTCAAGGAAGGTTTCCATGTCTGGTGCTTCACGTTCCGATTTTTCAGGGATGCCCACCAAGCATAGGTTGTTCCTTCGTGCCCTGTTTTCAGCATCCTCTGCATGTGATTCCAGTATTTTTACCCTGGCCATCAGAGTGGTTGTGGTATTGGAGAGTGTCTTGCATTCAGGAGATAGTTGTTCTAACGATTTTTCGTTGTCCGTTACTCTGTCGGACAGTTTCCTGTGATCATCTCTTAAGAGCATCAGGTCTACAGACAGGGTGTCTATTTTAAGTTCCAGGGCCTCTCTAGAGGCTTGAATTGCCTGCAGCAGAGTTTCTAGGGTGGTTCCCTCATTGGCCTCACCGCACGTTCCTTCTTTTGTTGAGCTGCTGTCTTCTCCTGGGCCCTCTCGCTTCTTAGGTTTACCCATTTTCAGTGGGTACCATGTCTCAGTTTCACTGTATGTGGGTTCCTGTCTGGGCTGCTTGTGTCTTGGATGTCCTTTATGTTGTGTCCTATGGCAGGGAGAGCTCTGCTTACTTTTCCCCTTTCTGGCAGTGCGTGTTGCAGGTTCCGCGAATCAAGTTGCACCGTGTTGGCAGGCTGGGCATCTGATCATGTTTTCATCGTCCGCTCCTCTGTATTGCCCTTGCCGCTTCCCTCTTGAATGTATTTTTCTTTGCTAGTTTCCTTTTCTGGGAAGTGGGCCTTATTTCGTTATCTTCGCAACCTCCCCCGGCCGGTCTGGCCTTCAGGGTCTGAGGTCCGCAATTTTCCAGGCCCCCCGGGCTCGTTGCTGGGTCCTCTTACTGTCTCTTGGCCCCCTGCTTCCAGTCTCCCCTGCTTCTCCTCCGCGCAGGTGGATGGGTCGGGACTGGTGTCTGAGGTCTTTCCCGTATTCCCGCTGGGTTTCTCCCGCATCACCTCCAGGACTGGCTCTCCGCCCGGGTTCCCTCCTCCGTTCCCCCTTACCGCTCGTCCGGGTCGCTGCTCCAGGGCCGGCGCAGGTTCCAGGCACTTTCTCCGTGCTCCGGTGGCATCTTACTGTGCCCATGTTATGCGACTCCTCAGTTCTCCTCAGTCGTCCGGCCTTCAGTCTCGCGTCTTCGCGGGGCCGCCAATTTGCCTCATCGCTCCGTTTCTATTTCGAAGGCGCAAACTACTGTTTTAAGCTTTTCGGTTGCCGTTGCTCAGTGCAAAGGGGGTTCCTTTAGGTGCCATATGTTTTTCGAGTTCTTTGTTGGGGCCCAAGTGACAGGATTATTCGTGCAAGGATCGTCAGCCCTCGGGAGCTCCGCTTTACGCGTGCTGCTCCATTGGCTTCCAGCCACGCCCCTTGGTAAAACTGCTATTTGTGCATTTGCACACGATTGCAAAGCATCTGTAATCTGGCCATATGGTTTCCAGAATTATGCGTGGGAATACATAAAAAGTATTAATGCTGTTTTATATGTCTGTCAAGGCATTCTAGTTGATTCAGTTTGGCAAGCTCATCTACCAGTCCCAGAAACTCAGGTCCAGTCTCCCCCAAGTTTCCTGGTCGAGCAGATACAACCACAGCAAAACATTCTGACCCACAGTTGAAATTAAGCTCAAACAAAATTGCTTCCTTACTCAAGCCAAAAGTATTCAAGGTCTAGCTGAGACATAGGTAATAATACTGCAGCAGTGTCAGAAGCAGCAAAATGTAGCTGTCCCACACATGGGACTCAATCAGTGTTACCTTCTGGATAGGCATGAGAGGGCACATAAACGTACTCCTAACACGGGCGGGATTTAGTTATCAATTTAGCTGATAGAATTCAGTAGTTTTAAAAGATGATTTTTTTACTCTGTTGATTCTGTCCTGTATTTGCTTTCATGGGCATCCATGCCCAGCAGCATCTCCCATGTAAAGCAGACTAATTCAGCAATCAACAGTTGTAGTACTTGGATGTGAATTGTAGAAAGTGTTCTTTGGGAATGAAATGTTCACATTAGTTGTGAGAGCTCTCAGGCACTTTATAAAATGTGTAAAATTGCATTTCATTTTGTTAGTGTTCTATTCCAACCACAAATGTTCTGAAATGTGTACTATTTAAATTTTTTCTGTGATATACCTTCTTGGAAAACTACAGCCATATTAATATAAAGAAAAGCATATTGAAATGGTAAAAGTGGGTAAAGAACATGAGAAGGACTGAAGTGATAAAATGGAGAAGTGGACCCAAAGTTGTAATTGGGTTATAGAGGATCAAAAACCAACAAAGATATGCAGAAATGAAATACTAATATAGTAAGGATTATCTTATACATTACTTTGGACCACAGGGCTATTTAGATCATCTTCAGTGTGCTCACCTGCTCTTTCCACCTACTTGTGACAATATGTTACCCTTTCGTATTTTTCCTTTCTGTTTCCAGCCACAATGATTTTGTTGCCATCCTGGATCTTCCAGAGGGAGAGCATCAATACAAATTTTTTGTAGATGGACAATGGGTTCATGACCCTTCAGAGGTAAATCGTTTTTCTTTGATGTATATGGTACAAATGCTACTGTGATTATTCTTCTTTAAAAATGTATTTTCAAATGTTTTAGTTAACCAATCTTGGTTTAAATGGTGTGATTTTTCTGTTCATGAGCGATTGATGCTTTCTCCAAATCACTTAGGCCAAGTTAGTTGACATAAGTGATATATATTTGAAAAGGAGAATCACACAAATATCAGAAGAAAAATATTGTGTGACATGAATATTGTGTCAAAGATTTCCTGACTACCAGAATATTTTGGAACAAAATATCGAAAGTTAAGAATATGGTTTTTACAAATATAATATCATTTTTAAGAATATCACTGTATTTATTATTGTTTAATATAGTAATAAACATGTTTTATCATTTTAATTCTTGTCAGTTACCATTATAACTATAGGTGTTAGCATTATTATAATTGTTATCCATTTAATTGAATGAATATCACATGTAATTTATGTGTAATTTTGTAATTTAATTTGTAATTTATAATATAGGGGCATGCTGTTTGATCTGTAGGGGAATAGACTAGGAAGCTATTTAAATTATAATTATTAATTTTTTTTATTGTTCATTATCTCTTTAATTGACTATGAATTGTGTAAATTGTTTTATTGTAATTTTATTTATTTGAGTTAAGCTTGTTAATTCTTTTAAGTTTTACATTTTATTAGTAATTTATATTTTAGTAGTGAGTGGCTGGGTTTCTAGGGAAACAGATTGGAACATTAATAACATTAAAATCATTTTTTCTATATTATTTTGTATTGCAGTTTAAATATTTAATTAATTTTTTTTTTAAAAAATTAGAAATATGTGTTAGCTATTTTATTTATTTAGATTCAATTTAGAAATTATAGGGTATATATTGTTTTTTTAGTTTAGTAAAATATATTTTAGTAGTAGGTTTTTAGGTATGCAGGACAATAGGGCTGGAAGTTATTGAACGTATGTAGTACTTCTTCAAATTCTTTATTCATTTAAAAGCAAACCAGCAAACCATATAAGCATATATATATATATATATATATATATATATATATATATATATATATATATATGCACATTTAAAAACCTAGACACATTACATAAGTGCCATTCAGTCAGCTTGTCAAGATTTGTCAAGAGTTTTAGAATCACGATCATGCCATTACAAAATGCTCAGCAAGTATTAAAACATTCTGCAATACTAAGGGGAATATCATGTAGGTTCCTGTGTGTCATTCGTTTTGACATGGCATCAGCTATGTTTAGAGACAAAAATTAAAAAGTACTTATGCATACAAATAATTAAAACCTTGATCCATTAAAAGATTACAAAATACTGACAGTTGCTATGTAGGAGACAATAGGGGATGTCTAGAAAACACAATGCTTGTGCTTTTTAAATACTAAAATGTAGCAATAATTACCTAAATTGACAATCTCATACTAAAATGTAGCAATAATTACCTCAACAATGATCTGGCTATTTCAGTACTTTAAGCTAACGTATTTGGAGCTTTAAATAAAATGCAAGTGCATTAAAATGCTAACATCCCCTTTATACGAAGAGTCTTTTGTCAGCCAGCTTACATAAAAATGGCCTTAATTAACCCAACAGAAAAACAGCATTAGCTATGTCTGGTGGTCTTAAATCCGACACCTACTTAAAATTAAACAAGATCATCTATTTCACATTTATACATCTCAGTCACAAGGCATACTGAGGGTATGATATTGCAAAGGGTCTAGATATTGCAGAGACAAGTCATTCAGGGGGTAATTTTGACCTCGGCGGTCTTTTTCCAAGACCGCTGAGGGACCGCCGTGCGGAAGACCGCCAGTGGTGGCGGTTTGCCGCTCGGCCTATTATGACTGTTGGCAGCTCTCCATCCTTTTACGGACGGAGAGCCACCAACAGCCATACTGGCGGGAGGCGGGGAAGTGGAGGTTGCTCCACCTCCACCGCCACCCCAACAGAACACTGCCCAGCGAATCACATCCTGTGATTCGCCGTGGTGGTGTTCTGTTGATGGTGTGGTGTCGGCGGAGCAGCCCCCATGGCTCGCGTCCCCTCCCGGAGGATCTTTGGACCAGGTAAGTCGATCGTCCATGATTGGAGGGCGGTGGGGGGGGTGTTGTGTGCGTACATGAGGGTATGCGTGTGTGTATGTAGAGGGGGTGTGTTTGTGCGTGTATGCTTGCGGGGGTGTTGTGTGTTTGGGAATGAGTGCGTGTAGGTCTGTAGGTATGTCTGTATGGCTGTGTGCATGTATGTTTGAATGTGGGTGTGCATGTCTGACTGTGTGTGTGGATGTTGGCATGTATGTCGGTGTGTGTGCGTGTATCTGTGTTGGTGGTGCCTGCGTGTGTGTCGTGTGTGTATGAATGCTGTTATGTTGGGTGTCGGGGTGGGGAGGGGGGTCCTGCCACCTTTAGGGGGTGGCAGGGGTGGTGGGGGGGTAGGGGAGGGAGTCGGGGTGGGGGTGGGAGGTGGGAGAGACCCCTATCAGTGTCAGGGAAGTATCCCTGGCCCTGATAGTGCTCACCTCCATGGAGTTCATGGCGGTTTCAAACCGCATGAAATCCATGGCGGTCAGCAGGGTCCAAATACCGCCGGCGGTATAGTGACGGCCGCCGGGCTGGAGAACCAGGTCTCCAGCCCAGCGGTCGTCTCCACCATGGCGGGTGGAACGGAGAAGCGGCGGATGACCATGGCGGTAACCGCCATGGTCATAATACAAAAAAAAGACCGCCAGCCTGTTGGCGGTCTTACCGCCGCTTCTCTGCCTTCCGCCAGGGTCATAATGACCCCCTCAGTGTTGTCAGTTTTTAGAATCCTGGTTGCTCCCTTTAGTTGAGTCAAAGATAAAATATGGCAGGTCAAAACTATCCATTTCCTCTAAAAGAGAAGGACAAAATAAAATAAACTGTTGCACTATCACTCTTTCTGGCATCACATGCCTCACAAGAGAGACACATTGATTTAGTGTGACTATCATTTCATTTGCTACAAAAGTTATTTGTAGGCAGAATTTCATACCTAAACTCTAGGAAAATAGTTTTTGCTTGTGAAGGATCTATTTGATTCAGGAAAGGTTCAAACTGTATAATATCCTTGAAAGGTAAAGACCTTGTTGGTAGCATGCCCCCTTTATTGTTATCAAACCATTCTTCATTTATATGGTTACAATACCTCCTTTTTAGACATGCCATGTTGCTCTTCCTAATATATTCAGGGGTGTCCCACTAGTCACCCATCCTCAGTCGGGATAACCAGGTTTTAATGTATTTGAAGCAGGGCATTTGCCCCTTTGTGTCTATCAATCTTACTTCACTAAGCGATTGCTTGAGGGGAAGTGGGAATTTGCTGTTCCCAACCCTCAACCAATAGGCCAGTGTAATACAAGTTTCTACATGCACTATGTTCATTAAACCAACACTTAGATGCATTTGGGTTAGTAGAGTATTCCGTGGGAGTGCTAAAACTGATCGCATGAAATTGTTCTCCACTTTGTCGAGAGCCCCTGTGTGATTCAAGCACCAGATCTCAGCTCCATATAGAGCAGCCCTAAGGCCCATTGCACAATACATTTCTAGGGTCTGAGTGACTGGCTTGCAACTCATTTTTTTTAACTTTTTTACTATAGAGGCGCCTGTATGTTGTAAAGCCAGCAGAACTTTGGTTATCTGGCCTGTCCACTTGAGGTGTTGTGATTCTAACACCAAGGTAGTCAAAGTGTTTAACTTGTTCCCAGCAGGCTGCCCCTAACTTTTTCTTACCTCTAAAGGCCTTGTGTGGGTTAAAGGACATAAATTTGTTTTTTCGATACATTGACATCCAGGCCATATTTATCACACAAGGATATACACTGACTGAGTAAATTTTAGAGGCCTGTGTAGTGTAGTCTTGTATACCACTAACATATCATCTGCAAATAGCAGATCGGGCACCAAATGGTCTGACAATTTCAGTGAGTTGGCATTACAATCAAACAATGCCCCAGACAACCCGTTTATATTTAAAATGAACAGGGCCGGGGCTAGTACGCACCTTGGCAAACTCCTCTATTTACACTAATGCGCTTAGTTAACTTGCCATTCTTTCCCATCTCACGTGGGCATAATTATTGCAGTGAAGCCTCATTTTAATTTGCAAAAGGTTGGTTGGCATCCCTTTCTCTCAACCCACGTTTTTTCCCTGTGAATGAGTCAAAGGCTGCCGATAAGTCTACGAACACAACATATATGTGTTCCTTTTTTATGACCACATATTTCCATAGTATTAATAAAAACCGTAATATTTGGTCAATTGTGCTCGCATTTGCTCTAATCCCTGCCTGTAGAGGTGAGAGAACCCGTTCTTCCTCCATCCATGTTTGGACCCTTACTAACTTCTGGGATATGTCGGTCAAGCTGGTTGGCCTACAGTTTGCTGAATCCCCCTTGTCTCCCTTCTTGTAGATTGGCACTACGTCTGCGCACTTCCAAGAGTCAGCTATTTCTGCCCCCTTGCTATCACATTAAAGATTTGATTTAAAATTAAACCCCAAATCACTGGTTCAGAGACAAAGAGATCGTCAGGATTTTGGCAAGGCCTGGTGCTTTTCCTTTTTTTTTTTTTTACACTGGCCAGGGCCTCCAGCATTCCACCCATGGTTAAACTGATCGGATATACATCCCCAACTACCCTATTTATACAGCTAATCACCAGGTCAGATCCCTCAGCAACTTCCCATATTTCACCCTGTTTAGAATAAAGGGTACCTTACCTGTGAATGGAACTTTTGGCTAACAAGTGCCAAAATTGCTTACTGTCCCTTGTTGTCACTGACTTAACCAGGTTACTCCACAACTTTACTTCCCATGTTTTTTGGGCTCCAGTTAGGAAGATTTATATTTTTTTCCTTGCCTCAACTATTATCTCTGCACCAGCATTTAATAGTGGTCATCAATATTTGTCATGCTGCTTTACATTCTTGGTCATACCATGGTGCCCCTCTTGTTAGTGTAGTAAAAATACCTACCGTATCTTGAGCATCTTGCTGCTGATCGTTGATGTTATTTAGCGTGTGTGTTGTATGGGTGTAGATCTGAGCGATAATGTTTACATTATTTTCAATTGCAGACCATTTTACCCTTCTCCTATTATTACTAGTTATAATGGATATTTCAGTTTTGCTGTATCAATTGAACACACAAAAGAACAGGTGTTCCCACCAAATCTAATACCAAAGCGTGGTCGCTATCTAGACTTTCAATGACTGCCATATCTATTAGATAGGGCCATAAGGATCTAAAAGTATGGAGTTATTCTATTCTAGAACTACTAAATGCCCTTTTGAATGTATAGCTAGCATCTTTATCCAGTACGGTGCGACCGTTGCATGCTCATAAACTATATTTCAATGTAATGGATGCAACTTGCATTGCTACCTTTATATTTTTTTACTAATCGAGTAACAATTAATTTAGGGATGGCCCTTTCCTAATCTACTCCTTCTGTTAAGTTTGCCTTTACATCAAGAGGTTTGAATGTTGTAATTAGATCTCCTGCCATAATTAGATTAGTTGAATTATTATCTTCTTCCAGGTATTCATCTGAAATGGATAGAGTAGGTGATTACTTCTCCAGTGAACAAAACCCATTATATACAGTCAATCTTTCTTTAACTGGATAAAAAGATCCATAAAAGATACGCACATATAAACAATAATACGATAAATAATCTCTTTATAAAAACAAACACAACAATTAGTAAAATTATCTATTTTATCATTATTGCACCAGCCCCTCAATCTGCACATCCTCATATCGAAATCTCTCCAGATGTACATATGTCTTCCTCCATTTAATTGCATGAGTAATAAACCAAATTACTGAAAAACAGGTTTCCACAGTACTTAGGTAACCTATAAAATTTAAATCCTCTTTAAAATGAAACACCTGTTAGTAATAAATAGAGGTTTAAAACAACATCTCCTAATATCCTGGTAAAGTTTACAAAATAAAATAATATGTTCAGTAGATTGCATAGTTTTACGTCACAAGGACAATTTGGAAGATGCTTCCGCCATTTCCCCACAGCTGGAAAAGCAACCAAATAGTGTACGGTTCTCAGATGCAGTCTAGTTAACAAAAGCCTATCTTGTACATTGGTAACCATTGACAAATATTTTGGGATGGTATTATCATACAAATCACACATATAATACATTACTGTAAATGTCATGCCTTCTCTTACCCCCTAGCAGCCTCTCTCTGATTCCTCAATACCGTCCTCAGCTCTTTATTATTATAGCTAAGTATTGTAAGTGGGTTGCCTAATTCTGAATTCAAACCAATACCTTTCAGCAAGTTGTTCAGTGTACAAACCAAGGAATTCTGTTACTATGTTCAAGAGCTAAACAATCTCTTATAATCTCCCTTAGTGAAAACTGTCCCTGCTTTGGACCATATACAATGCCAAGTTAACAAAACCCTTATATAAAAATAATCTTCAATAAAGGGGAGCATCAGTTCCTTTTGTACAATATAAGATGATGTGGAACTAGGTACCGCAAGTATTCTGCACAGAAATGTTTTCTCCATTGTGAAGCAATTGAATATTCGTTAATCCCCATAAAGCGGAGCCATAGGAAACACTACTAATTATTTTACTTTTATAAATTGTCAGCATTTCATTTACCGGTTTGTTACAGATGTTAGGTGAAAACCTAACCATTGCCTCAGAAGACCTTATAAATTTCATCCTCATAATTTTCATCTGTTGGCTCCACAAACCAAAATTAGAGAAATGTACCCCAAATAAGCGTAATTACTCACTTCTTTAAGTTTTTGACCTTGAACTCTAAAGATTTGTTTCTTAGCCTTGCCGGGCCACAAGTCATTATAAAGGTCTTATCCTGATTCAAACGCATGTCCCTACTCTCCATTAAATCTAAAAACCCATCAATCAACCACTGCAGACCATTAGCAGTCCGTGTCATCTGTATACAGCAGTGGCGGGAATAGGGCGGTTGCTAACTTTCGGTTTGTCAGCTGAAAGTTGCTGTAGGTATGCATCCATCCCATCTATATATAATGAAAAAAGAATTGGAGCTAAAACACACCCTTGACAAATGACCCTCCCTATCCTAATACCAGACGTACACTCTCCAGTGGTCCCATATAGTGCTTTTGCTTTAAGCTGGCGGTGCAGTTAAGTTAAAAAATGGGTTTTATCTACAGGGGCTCCCTACTCCATCAAAACATCCCACATTTTAGCATGATTGACAAAGTCAAATGTGCAACTTTGGTCCCCAAAACACATAAAAATATGCCCTTTTTTCACTATTGTATATTTGCTCACTAATAGATGGAGAATAATACACTGCTCTATCGTACCTAATTCTGGTTTAAACCTTATTGGGTCACAGTAGGCACCTGTTATCTATTGCTCAATTCTCCAGCCATTTTAAAAGTATTGTTCCTAAAAGTTTCACTGAGGAATCCAAGAGGGAAGTAGGTCTATAATATTTAGCATCCCCCTATTTCCCTTTTTAAAAATAGGGATTAGAATACTTTCTGTCCAAAATGATAATATAAAACCCTTTGAGATGGCCTTATATACTATTGTTAAAATGGGGCTCCACAAATCAATGTGATTTATAAGCATCTACTGTCATCCCGTCCGTATTTTCAATTGTAGACTATTTTACCCTTCTCCTATTATTATTAGTTATAATGGATATTTCAGTTTGCTGTATCAATTGACCACACAAAACAACAGGTTCTCCCACCAAATCTAATACCAAAGCATTGTGGTCGCTATCTAGACTTTCAATTACTGCCATATCTATTAGATAGGGCCATATCCCTTTTGCACATAGCTCCATAGCAGCCCCGACCTTGTCCAAAGTTACATTAGTTAAGTATGGTGGGCTGAGCACTAATAATGGTGTTTTTAAAATATCAAGAGACAAATTATCTGGATTAAAAATCCCTCCATAATATGTAGGCCGGTCATCTGGTTGGCCGTGCATAATGACTTCAGGGGCATTCATATCATGAAAGGCTAGTTTACAGTATTCCAAAACAGAGTTCTACACTGAAGGGAGGCTGCTTGCTCCAAACCTATCTATGCCTTGGCTCTTAACCTTGATTTCCTATTCTCTAGTGCACGTTTGTACTCCTGGCATCTTTCCCTTATCTTTTCTCTATTTCTGTGGTTAGCTTGAAGAATAATGTTGAGCTCCCGTCTAGCTGCAATACAATTATGATGAAACCAACCCAACATATCCCCATAATTATTCCTGGGTCTTGATTTTAAAATCTTTGAAATAGCCCTACTGAGCTTATGAAAAGCCAATAGGGTTTCTATTGGACACTGAGGCCACTCTATACATATTGATATTTCCTCCTTATTCTTTCTAATAATATTCTCTATAAAATGATCTTCATTGATGCAAGTCCACCTTATACTAATACCATTACGGCCTCCAGTTTCAATATCCCTCGCTAAACATTTCCCTTTTTTGTTTAATATCCCAGTCTCAAACCCGATTGACAATAGATGGTGATCACTAAATATAGTTGGCCTAATTTTAAGCTTATCTTCTAGGGTGGCCCGATTCTTTAACCACTTCGCTGCCAGGCCTTTTCCCCCTCCTGTGCCAGGCCTTTTTTTGCCTATTTGGGGCAGTTCGCGCTTAGGCCCGCATAACTTTTTGTCCACATAAGCTAACCAA
Organism: Pleurodeles waltl; assembly: GCF_031143425.1. Lineage (NCBI taxonomy): Eukaryota > Metazoa > Chordata > Amphibia > Caudata > Salamandridae > Pleurodeles > Pleurodeles waltl. The sequence goes on from NC_090443.1 coordinate 193,037,951, forward strand.
GCCAAATTTGCGTCCTTTTTTTCCAACATCCTAGGGATTCTGGAGGTACCCAGACTTTGTGGGTTCCCCTAAAAGAGGCCAAGAAATTGGCCAAAATACAGGGAAAATTTTGTTTTTTTCAAAAAAATTGGAAAAAGTGGCTGCAGAAGAAGGCTTGTGGTTTTTCCCCTAAAAATGGCATCAACAAAGGGTTTGCGGTGCTAAACTCAGCAGCTTCCCAGCTTTCAGGAACAGGCAGACTTGAATCCGAAAACCCAATTTTTCAACACAATTTTGGCATTTTACTGGGGCATACCCCATTTGTGCAATTTTTTGTGCTTTCAGCCTCCTTCCAGTCAGTGACAGGAATGGTCATGAAACCAATGCTGGATCCCAGAAACCTAAACATTTCTGAAAAGTAGACAAAATTCTGAATTCAGCAAGGGGTCATTTGTGTAGATCCTACAAGGGTTTCCTACAGAAAATAACAGCTGAAAAAGAAAAATATTGAAATTGAGGTGAAAAAAACATCAATTTTTCTCTACTTTTTACTCTGTAACTTTTCCCTGCAATGTCAGATTATCGAAAGCAATATACCGTTACGTCTGCTGGACTCCTCTGGTTGCGGGGATATATAGGGTTTGTAGGTTCATCAAGAACCCGAGGAACCCAGAGCCAATAAATGAGCTGCACCCTGCAGTGCGTTTTCATTCTATACCGGGTATACAGTAATTCATTTGCTGAAATATAAGGAGTAAAAAATAGCTATCAAGAAAACCTTTGCATTTCCAAAAAGGGCACAAGATAAGGTGTTGAGGAGCAGTGGTTATTTGCACATCTCTGAATTCCGGGGTGACCATAGTAGCACGTGAATTACATGGAATTTCTCAAATAGATGTCTTTTTTACACACACCCCTATATTTGGAAGGAATAAATGTAGAGAAAGACAAGGGGCAATAACACTTGTTTTGCCATTCTATGTTCCCCCAAGTCTCCCGATAAAAATGATACCTCACTTGTTTGGGTAGGCCTAGCGCCCGCGACAGGATATGCCCCAAAACACAACGTGGACACATCACAGAAAACAGAGCTGTTTTTAGCAAAGTGACTACCTGTAGATTTTGGCCTCTAGCTCAGCCGCCACCTAGGGAAACCTACCAAACCTGTGCATTTCTGAAAACTAGAGACCTAGGGGAATCCAAGGAGGGGTGACTTGTGTGGCTCGGACCAGGTTCTGTTACCCAGAATCCTTTGCAAACCTCAAAATTTGGCTAAAAAAACACATGTTCCTCACATTTCTGTGGCAGAAAGTTCTGGAATCTGAGAGGAGCGACAAATTTCCTTCCACCCAGCATTCCCCCACGTCTCCCGATAAAAATGATACCTCACTTGTGTGGGTAGGCCTAGCGCCCGCGACAGGATATGCCCCAAAACACAACCTGGACACATCACAGAAAACAGAGCTGTTTTTAGCAAAGTGACTACCTGTAGATTTTGGCCTCTAGCTCAGCCGCCACCTAGGGAAACCTACCAAACCTGTGCATTTCTGAAAACTAGAGACCTAGGGGAATCTAAGGAGGGGTGACTTGTGTGGCTCGGACCAGGTTCGGTTACCCAGAATCCTTTGCAAACCTCAAAATTTGGCTAAAAAAACACATGTTCCTCACATTTCTGTGGCAGAAAGTTCTGGAATCTGAGAGGAGCCACAAATTTCCTTCCACCTAGCGTTCCCCCACGTCTCCCGATAAAAATGATACCTCACTTGTGTGGGTAGGCCTAGCGCCCGCGACAGGATATGCCCCAAAACACAACGTGGACATATCACAGAAAACAGAGCTGTTTTTAGCAAAGTGACTACCTGTAGATTTTGGCCTCTAGCTCAGCCGCCACCTAGGGAAATCTACCAAACCTGTGCATTTCTGAAAACTAGAGACCTAGGGGGATCCAAGGAGGGGTGACTTGCGGGGCTCGGACCAGGTTCTGTTACCCAGAATCCTTTGCAAACCTCAAAATTTGGCTAAAAAAACACATGTTCCTCAAATTTCTCTGGCAGAAAGTTCTGGAATCTGAGAGGAGCCACAAATTTCCTTCCACCCAGCGTTCCCCCACGTCTCCCGATAAAAATGATACCTCACTTGTGTGGGTAGGCCTAGCGCCCGCGACAGGATATGCCCCAAAACACAACGTGGACATATCACAGAAAACAGAGCTGTTTTTAGCAAAGTGACTACCTGTAGATTTTGGCCTCTAGCTCAGCCGCCACCTAGGGAAACCTACCAAACCTATGCATTTCTGAAAACTAGAGACCTAGGGGAATCCAAGGAGGGGTGACTTGTGTGGCTCGGACCAGGTTCTGTTACCCAGAATCCTTTGCAAACCTCAAAATTTGGCTAAAAAAACACATGTTCCTCACATTTCTGTGGCAGAAAGTTCTGGAATCTGAGAGGAGCCACAAATTTCCTTCCACCCAGCGTTCCCCCACGTCTCCCGATAAAAATGATACCTCACTTGTGTGGGTAGGCCTAGCGCCCGCGACAGGATATGCCCCAAAACACAACGTGGACATATCACAGAAAACAGAGCTGTTTTTAGCAAAGTGACTACCTGTAGATTTTGGCCTCTAGCTCAGCCACCACCTAGGGAAACCTACCAAACCTGTGCATTCTGAAAACTAGAGACCTAGGGGAATCCAAGGAGGGGTGACTTGCGGGGCTCGGACCAGGTTCTGTTACCCAGAATCCTTTGCAAACCTCAAAATTTGGCTAAAAAAACACATGTCCCTCACATTTCTGTGGCAGAAAGTTCTGGAATCTGAGAGGAGCTACAAATTTCCTTCCACCCAGCGTTCCCCCAAGTCTCCCGATAAAAATGATACCTCACTTGCGTGGGTAGGCCTAGCGCCGGCGACAGGAAACACCCCAAAGCGCAACGTGGACACATCCTAAATTTTGGAAAAAAACAGAGGTGTTTTTTGCGAAGTGCCTACCTGTAGATTTTGGCCTCTAGCTCAGCCGGCACCTAGGGAAACCTACCAAACCTGTGCATTTCTGAAAACTAGAGACCTAGGGGAATCCAAGGAGGGGTGACTTGCGGGGCTCGGACCAGGTTCTGTTACCCAGAATCCTTTGCAAACCTCAAAATGTGGCTAAAAAAACACATGTCCCTCACATTTCTGTGGCAGAAAGTTCTGGAATCTGAGAGAAGCTACAAATTTCCTTCCACCCAGCGTTCCCCCAAGTCTCCCGATAAAAATGATACCTCACTTGCGTGGGTAGGCCTAGCGCCGGCGACAGGAAACACCCCAAAGCGCAACGTGGACACATCCTAAATTTTGGAAAAAAACAGAGGTGTTTTTTGCGAAGTGCCTACCTGTAGATTTTGGCCTCTAGCTCAGCCGGCACCTAGGGAAAGCTACCAAACCTGTGCATTTCTGAAAACTAGAGACCTAGGGGAATCCAAGGAGGGGTGACTTGCGGGGCTCGGACCAGGTTCTGTTACCCAGAATCCTTTGCAAACCTCAAAATTTGGCTAAAAATACACATGTTACTCACATTTCTGTGGCAGAAAGTTCTGGAATCTGAGAGGAGCCACAAATTTCCTTCCACCTAGCGTTCCCCCACGTCTCCCGATAAAAATGATACCTCACTTGTGTGGGTAGGCCTAGCGCCCGCGACAGGATATGCCCCAAAACACAACGTGGACATATCACAGAAAACAGAGCTGTTTTTAGCAAAGTGACTACCTGTAGATTTTGGCCTCTAGCTCAGCCGCCACCTAGGGAAACCTACCAAACCTATGCATTTCTGAAAACTAGAGACCTAGGGGGATCCAAGGAGGGGTGACTTGCGGGGCTCGGACCAGGTTCTGTTACCCAGAATCCTTTGCAAACCTCAAAATTTGGCTAAAAAAACACATGTTCCTCAAATTTCTGTGGCAGAAAGTTCTGGAATCTGAGAGGAGCCACAAATTTCCTTCCACCCAGCGTTCCCCCACGTCTCCCGATAAAAATGATACCTCACTTGTGTGGGTAGGCCTAGCGCCCGCGACAGGATATGCCCCAAAACACAACGTGGACATATCACAGAAAACAGAGCTGTTTTTAGCAAAGTGACTACCTGTAGATTTTGGCCTCTAGCTCAGCCGCCACCTAGGGAAACCTACCAAACCTATGCATTTCTGAAAACTAGAGACCTAGTGGAATCCAAGGAGGGGTGACTTGTGTGGCTCGGACCAGGTTCTGTTACCCAGAATCCTTTGCAAACCTCAAAATTTGGCTAAAAATACACATGTTACTCACATTTCTGTGGCAGAAAGTTCTGGAATCTGAGAGGAGCTACAAATTTCCTTCCACCCAGCGTTCCCCCAAGTCTCCCGATAAAAATGATACCTCACTTGCGTGGGTAGGCCTAGCGCCGGCGACAGGAAACACCCCAAAGCGCAACGTGGACACATCCTAAATTTTGGAAAAAAACAGAGGTGTTTTTTGCGAAGTGCCTACCTGTAGATTTTGGCCTCTAGCTCAGCCGGCACCTAGGGAAACCTACCAAACCTGTGCATTTCTGAAAACTAGAGACCTAGGGGAATCCAAGGAGGGGTACTTGCGGGGCTCGGACCAGGTTCTGTTACCCAGAATCCTTTGCAAACCTCAAAATTTGGCTAAAAATACACATGTTACTCACATTTCTGTGTCAGAAAGTTCTGGAATCTGAGAGGAGCCACAAATTTCCTTCTACCCAGCGTTCCCCCAAGTCTCCCGATAAAAATGATACATCACTTGTGTGGGTAGGACTAGCGCCCACGAAAGGAAAGGGCCCAAAACACAACGTGGACACATCACATTTTTTTATAAAAAGCAGTGCCTACCTGTGGATTTTGGCCTGTAGCTCAGCCGACACCTGAGGAAACCTAGCAAACCAGTGCATTTTTGAAAACTAGAAACCCAGGGGAATCCAAGATGGGGTGACTTGCGGGGCTCAGACCAGGTTATGTTACCCAGAATCCTTTGCAAACATCAAAATTTGGCCCAAAAAACACTTTTTCCTCTCATTTCGGTGACAGAAAGTTCTGGAATCTGAGAGGAGCCACAAATTTCCTTCCACCCAGCGTTCCCCTAAGTCTCTCGATAAAAATGGTACATCACTTCTGTGGGTAGGCCTAGCGCCCACAAAAGCAAATGGCCTAAAACACAACGTGGACACAACATATTTTTTCACAGAAAACAGAGGTGTTTTTTGCAAGGTGCCTACCTGTGGTGTTTGGCCTGTAGCTCAGCCGGCCCCAGGGGGGGGGCAGAAATGGCCTAAAATAAATTTGCCCCCCCAACCCCCACCCTCCCCCGCCGGGAGCGACCCTTGCCTACGGGGTCGCTCCCCCTGCGTGACATTGGCACCAAAAAACAAATCCCCGGTGCCTAGTGGTTTCTGCCCCCTTGGGGGCAGGTTGACCTAAACTCAGCCAATCTGCCCCCAAGGGGGGCAGAAATGGCCTAAATACAATTTGTCCCCCAGGGGAGCGACTTTTGCCTGATGGGTCGCTCCCCATCTCTAAAAAAAAAAAAACAAAGAAAAAAAAGAAAAATTCCCCTGGCGCCTAGAGGTTTCTGCCCCCCCCCCCGGGGGCAGATCGGCCTAATAATAGGCCGATCTGCCCCCCGGGGGGGCAGAAATGGCCTAAAATAAATTTGCCCCCCCAACACCCACCCCCCCCCCGGGAGCGACCCTTGCCTACGGGGTCGCTCCCCCTGCGTCACATTGGCGCCAAAAAACAAATCCCCGGTGCCTAGTGGTTTCTGCCCCCTTGGGGGCAGATTGACCTAAAATTGGCCAATCTGCCCCCAGGGGGGCAGAAATGGTCTAAATACAATTTGCCCCCCCAGGGGAGCGACCCTTGCCTGATGGGTCGCTCCCCATCTCTAAAAAAAGAAACAACAACAAAAAAACACACAAAAAAAAAATTGCCCTGGCGCCTAGAGTGTTCTGCCCCCCCCCCGGGGGCAGTTCGGCCTAATAATAGGCCGATCTGTCACCCGGGGGGGCAGAAATGGCCTAAAATAAATTTGCCCCCCCAACCCCCACCCCCCCCCCCCGGGAGCGACCCTTGCCTACGGGGTCGCTCCCCCCTGCGTGACATTGGCGCCAAAAAACAAATCCCCGGTGCCTAGTGGTTTCTGCCCCCTTGGGGGCAGATTGACCTAAAATTGGCCAATCTGCCCCCAGGGGGGCAGAAATGGTCTAAATACAATTTGCCCCCCCAGGGGAGCGACCCTTGCCTGATGGGTCACTCCCCATCTCTAAAAAAAGAAACAACAAAAAAAAAAACACACAAAAAAAAATGTGCCCTGGCGCCTAGAGTGTTCTGCCCCCCCCCCCCCCCCGGGGGCAGTTCAGCCTAATAATAGGCCGATCTGTCCCCCGGGGGGGGCAGAAATGGCCTAAAATAAATTTGCCCCCCCAACCCCCACCCCCCCCCCCCGGGAGCGACCCTTGCCTACGGGGTCGCTCCCCCTGCGTGACATTGGCGCCAAAAAACAAATCCCCGGTGCCTAGTGGTTTCTGCCCCCTTGGGGGCAGATTGACCTAAAATTGGCCAATCTGCCCCCAGGGGGGCAGAAATGGTCTAAATACAATTTGCCCCCCCAGGGGAGCGACCCTTGCCTGATGGGTCACTCCCCATCTCTAAAAAAAGAAACAACAAAAAAAAAACACACAAAAAAAAAATTGCCCTGGCGCCTAGAGTGTTCTGCCCCCCCCCCCGGGGGCAGTTCGGCCTAATAATAGGCCGATCTGTCCCCCGGGGGGGCAGAAATGGCCTAAAATAAATTTGCCCCCCCAACCCCAACCCCCCCCCCGGGAGCGACCCTTGCCTACGGGGTCGCTCCCCCTGCGTGACATTGGTGCCAAAAAACAAATCCCCGGTGCCTAGTGGTTTCTGCCCCCTTGGGGGCAGATTGACCTAAAATTGGCCAATCTGCCCCCAGGGGGGCAGAAATGGTCTAAATACAATTTGCCCCCCCAGGGGAGCGACCCTTGCCTGATGGGTCGCTCCCCATCTCTAAAAAAAAGAAACAACAAAAAAAAAACACACAAAAAAAAAATTGCCCTGGCGCCTAGAGTGTTCTGCCCCCCCCCCCGGGGGCAGTTCGGCCTAATAATAGGCCGATCTGTCCCCCGGGGGGGCAGAAATGGCCTAAAATAAATTTGCCCCCCAACCCCCCCGGGAGCGACCCTCACCTACGGGGTCGCTCCCCCTGCGTGACATTGGCGCCAAAAAACAAATCCCCGGTGCCTAGTGGTTTCTGCCCCCTTGGGGGCAGATTGACCTAAAATCGGCCAATCTGCCCCCAGGGGGGCAGAAATGGTCTAAATACAATTTGCCCCCCAGGGGAGCGACCCTTGCCTGATGGGTCGCTCCCCATCTCTAAAAAAAAGAAAGAACAAAAAAAAAAAACACAAAAAAAAAAATTGCCCTGGCGCCTAGAGGTTTCTTCCCCCCCTGGGGGCAGATCGGCCAAATAATAGGCCGATCTGCCCCCAGGGGGGGCAGAAATGGCCTAAAATAAATTGCCCTCCCCCCCAGGGAGCGACCCTTGCCTAAGGGGTCGCTCCCTTTGCGTGAAATTCACGCAAAGAAAAAACTCCCTGGTGTCTAGTGGTTTCTACCCCCCTTGGGGGCAGATTGGCCTCATCAAAATAGGCCAATCTGCCCCCAAGGGAGGCAGAAATGGCCAAAATATAATTTTCCCCCAAGGGGAGCGACCCTTGCCTAAGGGGTCGCTCCCCACAAAAAAAAAAAAAATGAAACAAAAAAAAAAAATGGTCCCTGGTGCCTAGAGGTTTCTGCCCCCCCTGGGGGCAGATCGGCCTAGTAAGGCCGATCTGCCCCCAGGGGGGGCAGAAAAGGCCTTTTCAAAAAAATGCCCCCCCTGGGAGCGACCCTTGCCCAAGGGGTCGCTCCCTTTGGTCAATTTCAATGAAAAAAAAAAAAATCCCTGGTGTCTAGTGGGGTTTCAAAAGCCGGATTGCAAGCAATCCGGCTTTTGAAACCCTCGGAGGGACTTCAAAGGGAAGGAAATACTTTTCCTTCCCTTTGAAGCCCCTCCGGGCCTCCCAAGTGATTGAAAAAGAAATGCTTTTGCATTTCTTTTTCAATCGCGCTGGAAGCAGAGCTTCCAGCGCGACTAGGGAGGCCCCTGTGACAAATCAGCGCGCGCTCGCGCGCTGACGTCACAGGGGGGGGTGGGGGGGGGTCGGGGGTGGAAGGGGAAGGGATTCCCCGGTCAGCCCTGACCTGGGGGGGTGGGGGGGCGTCCCTCGGGAGGAGCGCTAGCGCTTCTCCCGAGGGAAGCAATCAGGACGTAATGGTTACGTCCATGGCGCCACACGGGCGCTGCCATGGACGTAACCATTACGTCCGTGGCGGGGAAGGGGTTAAAAACTAGAATGTGGTCAATAACTGAGGAATGACCCTCCCCTTGAAAAGTTGGTATCTGGGGACTATCGGGGCCTCTCTCCTGTTCCAGCAGCTTCAGATCCAATCTAGTTATCATTTCAAGGCCGTCCCATAACTATCACGTGTGAAATGAGTCAGGCCGTTTCCCTCTTCATCTAGATACCCATAAGCCCTATCCGTCATCATTTTGCAGGTACCAATATTAAAATCTCCTTCCCAAATCAATATATATGGGGCTGTAATTTTACCTAAAAACCTATTCAATTCTTCTTCAAGCATAGACACCACCAAATGTTTTGAATTGTCAAACCCATTATTATAATAGTTTATGAACACAATTCCCGTCCCACCCCTAGCTTCAAAATAGAAAAGCTGAAAGAATGGTGAATTAGTAGATGCTTTAATCAATTTATAGGACGTTAGGGTAGATATCAATACAGCTCACCACCCCTTGGCTCTCCCACTAAGTGAAGGTGAGACATAACCTTCAATCTAAAAGGATTCCTTAGCCCATATCTCTTGTAAACATTTAATATGTGCATTATTCAATACTATAAGCCAGTCCTTAATCGCTAGTTTACCTCTTATCCCTGCTATATTTCAAAACATAAATGTAGTGACTCACCTAGGAAGGCCAAGGGTTCCTTAAATGCCAGGCCATCTAAACCATGTTTTATTAATTATCAGATCTTCTGGAGTCGACATCTCCTTACTTCTACAGACTGGTGGACAGTCTAGCTCATTAGTGCCACTAAGGGGGACAAAACGATTCATACTTAACATATGCTCCTCAGGTTCTTGCCTAGGCCCTGCTTTGAATTTCCCATTAACATAATGTACATTGGGGGAATTCATAGGTCTATAGAGAAAACCCAAGGGTACCGCAACAATGTCCCCTCTTCTATCTAACTTGTTCTGCTGCCTTTTGTGGTAATCTATAAGGAGATTTTTAACAAACAAGCGGTGTTGAAAATTCACCACTATACAATCCCCATCTAGAGGGGCTCAAACAATGAACCTGTCTCACAAATAACATGATTTAATACAACAAAGATGTGGTACCAGGAACCCTGGGACAGCCACCCTGTCCTGCTCTACCTCAAGACGTACAGCAGCCCTGTCCTCCTTTGAGACTTTGGGACAAACGTTTTGCCCTGCTTTAGCCTTGCTAAGATGGCACCCCTGTCTAGCATTAAAACCCTTAGGACAGCAACCCTGACCTAACATAGTGTCCCAGGGATGGTTACCCTGCCCCACTTTAAAACTTTTTCCACATCTTAAAAATAAGGAACCACAGGGTCCACTGTTTCACCTTACTTCAGGTAAAAGTAACCAAACAGGGTGGTTCACCTCCCCACAGGGAAGGGACCACATAGGGGATGATAAAGGGAGTAAACACTCTACTGCAGAGCTACTCTCCACTTATCACCACTTAGACAATAAAGTCTCAACTGGCCAAGGTTAGCCTTATTGTCCTTCATTTGGGGGGATGTGAAGGAAAGTAGCCTCCTTCTAGCTTGGTTACCCCTACTTTTGGCCTGTTTGTCAGTGTGTTTGATTGTGCCCCTTATAAGTCCCTCGTATATGGTACCTAGGTAACTGGGCATTGGGGGTCCAGGTGACCTCTATGGGCTGCAGCATATATTTTGCCACCAATAGGGAACCCATGCAAAGGCTGCTGCAGGACTGCCATTGCAGCCTGTGTGAAAAGGTGCAAGCACCCTTTCACTGCCATTTACACTGCACCAGGTCACTTATGAGTCACCCCTATTGCAGGCCCTCCAGCCCTGAGGGCAGGGTGCAAAGTACCTGTGTGTGAGCGCACCCCTGCTATAGCAGAGGTGCCCCCATGACCTCAAGGACCATTTTCCAGGACTTTGTGAGTGGGGGAACACTATCTTGCATGTGTGCTGGACATAGGTCACTACCTATGTCCAGCTACATAATGGTAACTCCGAACATAGCCATATTTGGTATCAAACATGCTTGACTCATACCCCAAGGATTTTGCAAGCATTGGTTGTATGGTTCCATGCACTCTGGGGGCTCCTTAGATGACCCCCTGTTTTGCCATTTCAGCCTTCTGAGGTTTTTCAGGCAGCCCCAGCTGCTACCACCTCACAGACAGGTTTCTGTCCTCCTGTTGCTTGAAAAGCTCAAGCCCAGGAAGGCAGAACAAAGGATTCCCTTTGGCAGAGGGGTGTTACACCGTCTCCCTTTGGAAACAGGTGTTATAGGCTTGGGAGGAGTAGCCTCCCGAGTGGTGATGCTCAGAGCTCCTCCAGAGGGTTCCTGGGTTTTGCCATCTTGGATTTAAGGTTGGCAGGGAACGCTGAGGACATCTGAGTGGTCAGTGCCAGCAGATGACGTCAGAGCCCTCCCCTGATAGGGGCTTACCTAGTTAGGTGACCGATCCCCATTCAGAGCTATTTAGGGTCTCTCCTTTGGGTGGTTCCTCTGATTCGGATTGCAAGACTCCAGCAGGAATCTTCTGCATCCTCCACTTTGACTTCTCACTGAAGAAACTGCGGGGGTCATTCTGACGCCAGGGTCGCGAATGACGGAAGCACCGCCAACAGGCTGGCGGTGCTTCCATTGCCATTCCGACCGCGGCGGTAAAGCCGCTGTCGGATAACCGGGGCTGGCGGTTTCCCGCCGTTTTTGCCCCCCCTGGGAGAATCCGCCATGGCAGCGCTGCAAGCAGCGCTGCCATGGAGATTCTGACCCCCTTACCGCCAGCCTGTTTCTGGCGGTTGTAACCGCCAGGAAGAGGCTGGCGGTAACGGGTGTCTTGGGGCCCCTGGGGGCCCCTGCACTGCCCATGCCACTGGCATGGGCAGTGCAGGGGCCCCCTAACAGGGCCCCATGAACCTTTTCACTGTCTGCTTAGCAGACAGTGAAAAGCGCGACGGGTGCAACTGCACCCGTCGCACCGCCGCAACACCGCCGGCTCCATTTGGAGCCGGCTCCTGTGTTGCGGCCCTCATTCCCGCTGGGCAGGCGGGCGCTAACTTGCTTAGCGCCCGCCGGCCCAGCAGGAATGTCAGAATAGGGGAAGCGGTATTTTGGCCGCATGGCGGCCAAATGGCGCTTCCCGCCTGGCGGGCGGCAACCGCCGCCCGCCAGAGTCAGAATGACCGCTTGCATCTGGACCCACAGGAACTACAGACTGCAACAAAAAAGCAACATTGTATCTGCCTTCTACAACATTGTATCTTCAGCACCTGCCAGCAACTGCAACTGTTTCCCAGTCGTGAATCCTCTGAGGACAGCCCATCTTCAGTCTGCACCAGAAGAGCGAAGGAATCTCCCTTGAGGTGAAGGAGTCACTCCCCTGCTTCTGCAGGCACCAACTGTAACAACGACCAGCTGCATGGATCCCCTCTCCTACTGAGCTGCGTGGATCCTGCATCACGGGTGGTGGACTGAAGTAGTCCAGATGGTCCTCATGTCCAACTGCCTATTTTGGTGGAGGTAAGAGCTTGCCTCCCCGCGCAAGACAGTACCCCCGTGCACCGCATATTTTGCAGCTGCCAGGGCTTGTTGACATCCTTCCACAAAGTTCTTCCCCTAGCACTCTATCCTGCGACGCACAGCTTCCTGAGTGGTTCTCCGTCGGCGTGGGAGCCTTTGTAATAGTGCTGCGTGGGCCTCTTTTTGCACATTCCTTGTCCCCGTCCTGTGGGACTCCTGTGCACGCTACCTGGTCTTCTCTGGGCTCCCTTAGTTGTTGAGAGCCCCCTATGACTCCCCCTCCTGGTTACAGTCCACCTGTTCCTTCTTGGTCCCGAGCAGTGCTATTTTACGTAACCGCAAGCTTTGCATATGCCAAGGCTTGTTGGCGGAATTCGGCGACACAAACCAGACTGCAACCCACTATCCGGCATGGGACATCGTTTGCACCAACCAGGAACTCAACTTGGTCTTCTTGGGTGCGGTACTGACTGTTCTTCTTCACTGGTGGTTCTTTTTTGCACCTTTATCCAGGTTAGCAGGGGCTCCTATTCTCCCTGGACTCTTCTGTGCTTCTTGGACTTCTTCCACAGGTATTCAAGTCCTCAGGTCCAGGAAACAACTGTTTGTGTCTTGCAGTCTCTTCTGGTTCTTGCATAATTCTTCTTCTTGTTTCTCTGTGTGTTCGGGGAAAGTTACTGTGATTTACTCCTGCTTTCCTGGGCACTGGGGTCGGTTCTAGTACTTACCTTTGGGTTTTTATAGTACTCCCAGCTCCCCTCTACACACTGCCCTTGCCTAGGTGGGAAACCAACATTCGCATTCCACTTTCTTAGTATATGGTTTATGTTCCCCCAGGCCCATTTCTAACTATTGTGATTTTCACTAATTGTACTGTTTTCTAACTGTTTTTACACCTGTTTCTGCATACTAGTGCATATAATTTGTGTATTACTTACCTCCTAAGAGAGTATAGTCTTTATGGTTTTTTTTTGGCAATTGTGTCACCAAAATAAAGTACCTTCATTTTTGTAACACTGAGTGTTTTCTTTCATGTGCGTGAGTACTGTGTGACTACAGGGTATTGCATGAGCTTTGCATGTCTCCTAGATAAGCCTTGGCTGCTCATCCACAGCTACCTCTTGCGAGCCTGGCTTCTAGACACTGACTACACTACACTAATAAGGGATAACTGGACCTAGTATAAGGTGTAAGTACCATAGGTACCCACTACAAACCAGGCCAGCGTCCTAGATGTGGTCTGTAGCATTTCCTTGAATTTACTCTTCCTAAGTCATCTACAAAGTCCTTCCAAACACTAATGCTCAGTAATATAATCAGAGACTGTAGAAGCACTGGTTATGCAACCAAACTAGTTCATAGTAAAAAAAAAAAGGTTTGTTTTGGTAAAAGTACATCCTGATATGCCCACAGGCACTCACAACAATAGTGCATCCTTATACAGACAACTGCATGTGCACCTCAACCAATGAGGAAACCACAAAGTTGTTCCAAAAGTCTTGACTATAGGCAGTAACTTACGCAGCAGTACATTCCATCACTTTTTTAACGAGAAACAATAGCAGTACAAACAACAATTTGCAATGCAATGGGCCTCACGTTTGCTCCAGTTAGGGCTGTTAGCATTGTAAACGCCTAACTAGACTTTTCTTGCCACATAAACTGAAAATGAAAAGATAAACAGTTTCACATAAGCAAGCCAATGGCTGCGAAGCAAACACACAAAAGGAAACAGAAGTTAGCTTGCAGTGAAACGTTGCGGCAAAAGTGCACTTATCCATGTTACCGGGAAAAGTGCAATTATCCATGTTACCGGCAAAAAGTGCAATTATCCATGTAACCGGCAAAAGTGCAGTTATCTATGTAACAGGATCAATGTCATGCAAAGCGCTTGACTACTGCCCAGCGAGATCGCACTACCTATGAAACAAAGAGAAAAAGTAGTCCAGAAACCATACGAAAACATGGAGCATCGTATGTTTTCAGTAGTTGGCTGGTGCGCTTGAGGAGGGCTAAACACCGGAAAAGGCATGACGTATACACGCCTTTCACTAAGTAGAAGGGGTAAAAAAAAAGTCTGTGATAAAGAAAGAAAAGTGACTGTGTGGGAGAAGCTGATCTGGATATCTTAGAAGATCAATGCCACACCTTATTCCAAAAGGAAACAGTCCAGGTACATCCCAAATCCAATTCCCATTGAGATTCAATTTTAGATTTAGGACGCGTCAAAACAGGAGACTGAAAAACTTTATAGATGTTTGATGCCTTAGGATATGAGATAAGAAAGGAGGACAAAGTAAAGAGTAATTCCGAAGAAGAAGAAGGAGAAGGCAAGGAAAAAAGTACATCAAGAATAATATTAATAGGAAGAAGATATTTGGGCATAAATGAATTGGGACAATGAAATAGAAGTTGGAATTGTGAAAAAGAAAGTGGAGTATTATTGGAGAATAAATCTTTGACCCAAACTATATTTCTTTGTCGCCAAGATTTCCAAAGTAAGGGTTTTTTATTAATAGTGATAAGACAATTATGCCAAATAGGGGAATTCAGAAAAGAGGAATGAGAAACAGATGGAGGTAAATAGTGAGCAGATAGGAGATAAGTGAAATATTATAGGAAAAGGATACCACCTCACTAGGGAAAAAAGGCAAAAGAAAAGAACACTCAATATCCAACCATAATGGAGTAAACCTAGATTCTGACAGGGAGACCCACCTAGAAGCTTGACGCAAACAAAAGGATTTGTGAAACAATCTAAAATCAGGAATATTGACTCCTCCCTCCTGTTTAGAATGGAGAAGATGACTAAGAGAAATTTGAGATTTCTTATTGTTCCAGAGGAATTTAGACTATCTGGAGTCCAATTGTGTAAAAAAGGTACCAGGTAAAGGAAGCGGAATCATGGATAGAATATATAAAATGTTAGGAGAAATCATCATTTTAATGGAGTCAAGACGACCCCACCACGATAAAAATAAGGGATTCCAAGCCAGAATCGATCTATCAACTTTCTCTAAAGCCTCTGAAATATTTACTTCAATGGACTTTTTAATGGATGAAGTGAACCAAATGTCTAAATATTTGATCTTGGAAGAATTCCAGTGAAAACCAGTGATATCAAACAATGCTTTAAAACAAAATTTTGTTAAAGTGAGGATTTCAGTTTTATCCGAATTTATCTTATAACCTGAAATCAAGGAAAAATCCTCAATTTCCTAAAGTAGAGACGGAATCGAGAGCTCAGGGTTTGAGATATAGAAAAGTATATCATCTGTATACGCCGTTAATTTTTAAATGTTTTTCGCCATACTGGAAACCTTCAATTTTAATGTTATTTCTAATACTGGATAGAAAGGGCTCAAGAGCTAGAATAAATAGGAGTGGAGAGAGCGGACACCCTTGACGTACACCTCGGCGTAATACAAAATATCTAGACAATTTCCCATTTACCAATATCGATGCCATTGGAAATTGATAAAGCAAAGAGATAAATGAAATGAAATGAGGCCCTAAACCATGCCAAGCTAAAGCTTTTAATAGAAAAGACCAGTCTAACCGGTCGAACGCTTTCTCAGCATCTATGGAAATTTCCGCTAAAGAATACGACAGAGCGGGAGCTTTGCTGAGTACATTGAAGAATGTTGTAGAATTGTCAGAAGCAAGTCTACCTTTGACAAAACCCGTTTGTTCCTTACTTATCAGCGCAGGTAAAAGGTTATCAAGATGTAGGGCTAATAATTTAGCAAAGATTTTATAATCTGTATTGAGAAGAGAGATTGGTCTAAAAATTTTACAGAAAGTATGATCCTTACCGTCCTTTGGAATTAGGCAAATCGAAGCTTCCTGAAATGTGCCCCCTGTAGAGCCAGAACCCATCAAGAACTAGAAAAGCTGAAAAAGTTTGGGAAGTAACATGTCAGAAAAAAGTAAAAATTATTCCACTGTAAATCCATCTGGACCAGGAGTTTAACCTTTTTTAGAGATTGAAGGGCTCTAAAAATTTCTAACGAGGTAATATCTGCTTCAAGTGAAGTAGCATCAATCAGTGTCTTATTAGGGTCTGCAATATTATTTAAATAATCATCAATCTGTAAGGAGGTCGGGACAGACTCAGGAGTATAAAGTGTCTGATAATAATTAACAAATTCAGCTAAAATATCTTCATCCTTAAAAATGGACTCACCAGTATCTGAAACTATAGACTTCACATTATGGCGTTGCTTTCGAACTTTTAAATAATAAGCCAGAAGCTTCCCTGCTCTGTTTCTACCTCCATAATAACGGGCACTACTACGTAGAAGAAAAGAGGAAGCATCATCCGTTGAGATTTTGTTAAATTGCAGTTTTGCCTGAATAAGTTCTTGTATATTAAAATTGGATGAGGAAGAATAATACTGATGTTCTAAGCGTTTAATTTTGAGAAGCAGTGCTTGATGCTGGGCATTGAAAGTTTTCTTTTTATTAGAAACAAAATGTATTATATGACCATGAGCCGCAGCCTTAAACGAATCCCATAATAATTGTGGAGAAACGTGAGAATCTTCATTAAATCTGAAAAATTTGTCCGCAAAGGCAACAAAGGAAGTGGAAAATTTAGAATCAAGTAATAAAGAATTATTAAAACGCCACCTATTGGACTTGGGATGCACCAGGAGCAAGTCAAAATCTGTAATGACTGGGGCATGATAAGATATTACCACAGGTTCAATGGAGGAGTTAATAAGGTTTTGGGATAATGATTTAGAAACAAAAATATGGTCAAGTCTAGATAAGGAGCCATGTGGTTGAGAATAAAACGAAAAATCCCTATTATCAGGATTACAAGTTCTCCATGAGTCAATTAAATTGCATTGTGAGAAAAATGCCTTAAATTGTTTATGCATTTTATGGGGAGACAATTTAATTAAAGATTGCCTATCTATAAAGGGATCAAGAATTTGATTGCAATCCCTTCCAATAAGAAGAAAATCATCATTATAATGCAAACATTGTTTAGAAATATTGGGCCAGAAAAGATAATCTGAATTATTTGGACCATAAATATTGCCAATAGTCATTGTAATCCCATTAATACTAAGCCTCACAAAGAGCCACCTGCCATCAGAATCAGAATATTGCGAAATAACATTAGCTGATAATTTTTTATGGCAATGCACAATTACACCATTTTTCTTTGTAGACGAAGGTGAAGTAAAAACCGTGCCCACCCAGCCTTTTTTGAGTTTCAGAGCTTCAGAATCCGTCAAATGGGTCTCCTGTAGAAGAACCAAGTCTGGATTATATTTAGATAAGTGGGATAAAATTCTCTGCCTTTTGATTGGATTAATAAAATCTTTGGCATTCCAAGAAACAAACCTGAATTTACGTTACATAACCACATATACACACGAAAGGCCTTGTACCATAAATAACTGAAAATACACTTAAGGGAAAAGAAAACAGAAAAAAACAAAAGCAGAGAAGAGTAAAGGGAAAACAGCAGGAAAAATGATGGAAAATAGTCAAGAAAAAAAGGAGAGATAGTACATGTCAAATAAAGACGACTGCAAAAACATACCTGAGATGAATGAACAATAGGGGAGGAGTGGTGACAGCACAGACTGAAGACGGCGCACCAAGGGAACGGAACGGATCATCGGACAACAGTTACGAGCAAAAATAATGATTATAGAACACCAGAAACCTGTGAAAAGAAAACAATACATTAACAAAAAAGGGTTTGTAGTCACAGCAATATAATATACTGTATAAACTTCATATGAAGGACCATCAATTATAACGCAGTAGTAATGGAAGGGCATAATAAATTAAGAAACGTATATAGTCAACGTGTAGAAGGACCAGCTGTTTCCATAGAATTTGTAGAGTGTAGTCGTAGAAAATCACGAAGAACTGCAGGAGAGGTAAATGAAGTGGTCTTGTTTTGATATGTCACTTTGAACAAACACGGATGGAATAATCCAAAACGAGCTCCCAAGTCACAAAGCTGTGGACGAAGATCCAAAAACTCTTTCCTCCTGTCTGCTGTAGCTTTGGACACATCCTGTGAGATGAAGATTTTACTTCCCTGCCAAGAAATTTGTTTTTTTGGCTTTCGCAGCATTAAGAATTCTCAGTAAGTCAGTAAATTCAAGAAAGAAAATAATCACGCCTCTTGGTTTAGATGTGGAGGAATGCGGAGAACGATGACCAATGTGGTGTGCTCTTTGGATGTTCAATACTGTAGAAGATGGTAGACCCACCAACTGTGGAAAAAATTAGGTATAAAATGAAATTGGGTCACTCGCTTCAAGACCCTCCGGTAATCCATAAAGGCGAAGATTATTTCGTCTATTTCTGTTTTCCAAATCTTCCTTAAGAGTCTTCAAGGTTGCCACTTCCTTCTCCAAACTAATAATTTTATGTGTTTCATCCTGCACGTCGCTGACTCTTTGTTCCAAAGCAGAGACTCTCACTTCCATTTGAGACCACTTAGAATCAAGATTTTGTATCTGAGAATTAGTTTCTTCGATAAAAGGACGCAATGCGTGTATTTCGTCAAGCACAAGTTCAAGAGAAATCGACGAGGGAGATTTTACTGGTGAAGGTGGGTCCTGTTTGACCCTCTTATGAGTCGATGTAGAAATGTTCTGAGGAACTTTAGGCGAAGAGGAAGATGAGGAAGACATCTTTGATATGGAAGAAGAAGACGCTGCAGCAGAAGTGTCCAGTTGTAAAAAGTGCAAAAGTTTGTCAGCTGAGGAGGACTGATGCGACAGAGATTTTATTTTCTTTAGTTTGCCCATGTAAAAATAAAAAGCCTTCAATAAGGAAGCAAGTGACACAGGAACGCCAAAAATATGTTAACGAAACAGCAAAAATAAATGAGCAGGCTTGCGCAAAAAAGAAAGTCAAATATTCAAAAAAGTATAATGTAATGGTGAGCAAAGTTAGTCAAAATGGCCGTACTCATGTGGAGAAGTAAGAAAACTTAATTACAGAGTCAGGAAATAAGCTAGGCAGCCCAAAAATATATAAAAATGCTCACCAAAACATCCCATAGTTGTTCCTAGTAAAACGACATTAAAAAGATGCAAAAAAAACGGCTCTGGTGGTAGAAACTCGCCCGACGATGCGCAGAGCTCCGTAATCAGGCAGCCATCTTTGTCGCCGGCTCGCGGGCGCTCTCTATACTTATGATCTTAAAAGTGAAAATACAAATTCCAGAATTCAAAACGTGCCTGATTAAAACGCTAGTTCTGCATAAAGACGTCACAGGACAATTAGCTCCTGTAAGGCTATCCTTTGCCTACGTAAATATGTGGATTGAAATAAACAAACCCAGAATGAAGCCCAAACCTAGTAGTCCCGCTGCACCGAACACTGCTAGGAAGATAAGGCGGGGGGCAGAGCTCTTCCTCGGCTGGTACAACTCTAGGTCTTCATCAAGGGGCATCAACATTTTCCTGCACCCTCTCATTGTCTGTCCGGGTCGGAAATGCACTGGGAGCCTGGAGCACAGTCAGAAAAAGTCAACCATTCTGCTGCCCAGTACACAAACCATTGTATTGGAAGATCCCGAACTGAAGCAATGGAATGTTACTGCCCACGTGGTTCCTAGCCCCCTCCTGCCCTTAATCATCAAGGGAGGTTGATTTTGGTCAAAGTTTGACTTTCTTTACCGTATAGTTCTTAAGAAACTCATTCTTGAAAACAAATTGCGGCATCACGTGCAGATAATTAACCTAACCTTCAGCAATAAAGGCAAAATAGATTTTTTAAAACTATTTACACGTAACTGGGAGAAGCCCGTTTGAGAATGTTGTCATTCGGTTTATTTGCTCACACATCCCTCCATCTTATTATATTGTGTTGTCACTTTATTTCCGTGTTCATCTTCCAGAGGGCTACTCTCTCTTGGGAGGGAATGATTCTCAGCTGGGGGGGAGGTGGGAGAAAGAAGGTTGAGCTGGGGGCAGTGGGAGATAAGGGGTCAAGTTGCACATTGTGATTCCAGAATTAGAGTCTTCATGTTTTTCTTTAATTGATTAATAATATAAAAGCAGTTGACAAAAAAGAAAAAACGCAGCGCGATCATGCTATGTAAACCCAAGCTTGATCGCGCTGCGTGAAAAATAAATGATAAACTAGTCAAGAAACCATGCTGAAAACATCGAGCCTCCTATGTTTTCAGCAGTTTACCAGTGCTGTGTAGGTGGTCTAAACACCGGAAAAGGCATGACGTATGCATGCCTTTCACAAATGAAAGCAAGCGGATTTTAAAAGGCAAACGCAGGAACCAATGGAAGTGACTGACGTGACATGGGCGTGGTTAGAAGCCCGAAGAGAGATTACAACAGGGGAAGGAGTTTTTGCACTCGCCCCTAAAAAGGGACTTCCATAGGCAAATTAAGCATATTCCTGCTCTAACAGGACCAGCCCAACTCAAAATCACAACTGAGGTCACTTAAGAATGGGAACACAAGGAACCACAACTGATTTCAGCAATATTAGGTTTCAGTGAGGTGCAGATTGAGCCCTGCGTCACATTAAGCATGAGACCTCACGTCTGGCCATATCTGTTGCACTTAAAATGTTGGAGTAAGGAAATCACAAACAAGATTGTTGGAATGCTTGCAACAATATCAGCCATTAGGAATTGTGTGGGCCACATTCCAGATCAAGTCGTTTGTTGCCCTCAGTTGCACAACAGACTCAGGCCTGAGATATGCAAATCAGAGTGGTCTTGCTCTGATAGGAATCGACCATACCAAAACCCTGCATTATCCACCACTAAAGCAAGGCTGGTCAGAGATGTTCTGTCTCTAAGCACTGCACTATGGGCCAGGAGCTGTCTAGTCAGTAAATCTACCAAAAAGCGATACAGATCTGGCCAAACGCTACACCCTTCTGTGATATGGCCCCCACAGAGGCAGAAAGTGTAAATTCTGAGAAATAAATAAAACTCAAGCCTGAACTTTACACGGGATGGCTTGACATACAGACCTGCTGTTGAGACGCAGAAGGATGAAACACTTTACTAATTCACAAAATGAATGATTTTGGGGAAACAACACAAAGCAGACAATCATCTTCTTAACTTATATTTATTAAGAATTAAAAATATGTTAAGTTCAAGCATATGTCTACGGATGGGTTTCAACGAGGTGGAAAGTGCGGCTGCCCCATAAACAGTTTGCACCTTCTTTGAAGCTCAGTCGCTTCATGATGTAGGAGTGCACCATCGGGTCTCTGGGAGCAGTTTTACATGTGACACAAATGTGTGCTGCGTATGTGCACATGGACAAAGGTGCATCAGCAGTGGGTATGGCCAAGGAGCCATGCCACAAACATTTCCAGATGTGTCAGTGGACTGCAAAGCAGCCAAAGATAGCTTATGTGTGCTCAAATGAAACCTGTGGCACGGCGATACCTGATTGGCAACGAACCACACCAGGTGCGAAAGGATACCGAATTCATATTTATAGTGCACATTTGTACAGCACATGGCGCAGAGTAAATGGCATCTTGGTGCTTGGTTAATACTCCATGTTAGGGCCACCCCTCCATGCCGTCATTCATAAAACCCTCTGATGCCCTTTAGCTTCGCATGACTCTTGCTGGCCAGATCATCACTTGCTCCTGCCTGAATTGGCACTGCGCCTAGAGGCAAAGCCCTACAAAAAGTGCCTGTGACAGATTATGTAAACAGACACAAACAAATGGATGCTACTGTTTTCATCTGAATGGAACTCCCCGCTTAGATATGAGAAGGATAAAAGGCTGAGCCTGGCTAGTCGATGTGCAACATAATTAAGCTTGCATATATTTTATCACAAACTCAATAAAGGGGTCACCAGCCTCTTTTCAGAAGAACACTTGTAAATGCCCTTTACAGAGTTAACATTTCATTATTTTTACTGTTTCTTTTTGGGGACATCTAGCTGTTTTCTAAATGTTGTTTCATGGGAGACTATTAGCAACATATGTGTTAATGGCAGGAAATAGTACACAGTGGCAGGAAACCTAATTGTTTCTCGTGTTGTCACTGTTTTCCAGACAACGCATTCTGTTCACGCCGATGAACATACCTCAGTAAC
Source organism: Pleurodeles waltl (assembly GCF_031143425.1). NCBI lineage: Eukaryota > Metazoa > Chordata > Amphibia > Caudata > Salamandridae > Pleurodeles > Pleurodeles waltl. The sequence goes on from NC_090443.1 coordinate 193,059,935, forward strand.
AGTGCCATCGACTGTGCCCTGAACATTACTCGAGGCACAGAGGCGAATCCCTCCAAGGATGGAGATATATCGCTACCTCTGCTAAATTGATGCAATTATGCACTTATAGCTCTTTTTAAAAGGTAGAATTATCTAAAAAACAAACTGTTACCACAGGGAAGATTATGAGATTACATCAGAACATGAGGAAAACTCATTTATGAAAAAACATTGAGCCATGTTTTCAAGAAAGCACATGTATTTATTCTGACTTTCAAATCTGATCACGCATTACTCACGGGTGGGGGCAGAAGGAGGAGCAAGGAGATTTGGAATTGGAATGATTTGGTTTGGAGTAAGCAGTGTTTAATTTGTAATAGAGTATGTGCCAGTGCCCAAATCTCTGCTCAGAACCCGCATCCAGTGCCTTTAAATGTATGCACACCGAATACCAAAATGTGATTTTCAATCTCACGGTTCTTGCATCCATCACCAGAGACTGTCCCTTTTTAGGGTCGAGCCTGCATTGCATGCGCTCGCGCATGCGTATCGCAGCGAGACGCTTTAGTATTTAGAAAAGGGCTCGGAGCCCTGTCAACTTCACGTCAGTGTTTTTTATTGGTTCGTGGGCTTGCCTAATAAAATCTGCTTACTTTAATTAGTCGAAGGCACGCATACGTCATGCCTTTTCCGGTGGCTAGCCCTCCTCGAGTGCAGCGACCAAGTACAGAAAACATGCGAGGCTCGCTGTTTTCCATCGGGCTCGTGGACTTCTTTTTCTCTAATTTACGAGCGCGATCTCGCTTGGCAGAAGTCGAGCACTTTACATAGTTAATTTCACTTTTTCGGGTTATGTACATAAATGCACTTTTGCCCGATAGGTGAAAAGTCGGGTTAGGAGTTTACAACGCGATCAGGTCTAACATGAGCAAACGCGAGACTCGTTGCATTGTAAATGCTTCTTATGTTGAGCGTTAGCGTTCAGCCTGGTGTATACTTTTAGTGTACTTATACTGTGAGTTAAAGCAATTTAATTTGTTGATTTCCCTGTCCTTTAAACATTCTTGCTCGCTAGTGGTCCGTTCTGCCTTTTTCTCCCTCCGTCTTCTGTTTGAGAGCAGTGACCTAGTACTATATTCTTCCTCTTTAGTTTATTTATCTCCTGCTGTGAGGGGCTATTTTTGACATTACTTTGGTGCTCCCCGTTCACTGTGCTATTTAGTCTGCTAGCTACCTCCATTTTACTGCAGCATTCCGTTCCTCCCACCTCCTCCCAGCTGACATTTATTTTGGCTTTATTCTAGTGCTGTCCTCTACCCTGCTCCTAAAATAAGCTTATTATACTAGACAAAGGCTCCCAAAATAAGCTTATTTTACAAAATAAACACCATAAGCCAAGGCACCTTAGAGAGTCTTTCATAGAGAGTCTTTCTGTCTAGGGCCCCTCCCTGCCAGCACTCACCACATCACTTACAGGGCATTGCTTATCTCCTTTATGGGGCCATAAATCTTCTCAAGCTGCTCTACTAACTTCATTAGAGCTTTTTTTTTTGCTAGTGGGCACTGTCGTCAAAAGATGACAATTAAGTTGTTCAAAATGTGGAAACCTTTTGCATTGTAAATGCTTGTCATGAATTGTAGCCACTTCCTATACTCATAGGGACAGTACCCTGTACATCAGAGTGTTCAAGTTGTATTCCTTGCATACAAATTTAGTATGCAGACATTCCTGAACTACTTTGGATGTTTCACAGCCCAAAGGCAAAAGGAAAAAAGAAAGTGAACCAGAAACTTTGTTTTTCATATAAGCTGTGAAAGTGGGAGGCTCTGCATTAGACGCGTAGAAGTGTAAAGCTCGTTTCACATTAGGCTTGTGAAACTAATGGCGGAAAATAATGTATACCTCAGAAGTTTGAATCAGACCAACAACAAATTCCATGTGTTAACTATATAATTAGCAGAGCTGCTCCTGCAATGTGAAGATTCTATATTGGTTCAAGGGTATATGGTGGACTAACTAAAACATATATATTTTTGCTCTAGAAATCTATACTACTAAGATCTATGTTTGTGGGGTGCACCGTTCTTTTAACTTGCATTTCTCTTCAGTATGGTTTTGGCAAGCAACAAAAAAAAAGCTCAGCAGTAAGCAATCTTTGTGCTGGGCCTTTTCAAGCCTCTGTGTGAACACGCCTCAGAGGCGGATGGCAGAAAACCCGTGGGCTTTGCTCTATAGTCTGAGGAGAAGTTTGTGGGTGGACCTCTGACGGGCGCATTATATTTTGCTACCATAGGTGACATCCTCGCTCAACAGATAGGGCGCCTTTTTGTGGCCTGTGACACTCCATTGTTCCTGGCTCATCAGATCTGAAACCATGTGGAATTTTTACAGCTGTCCCCCGACTGATGGATTACCTTGATTACAGTCTTATGTCAGCAAAGCAAAGGGCACTTTCAGCAACCCCCTCTCTTTGACGCATGGAAATTAGTTATTTTACATGAAGCTTCCTGGTCTACTAAGGAAAGGTGCACAGTTTTGCTGGTTTATGTCACTGAAAAGGTGTTTGGGTTTTATGACGTGTTTCAGTTGAACGTGCCTCTCGTATTTATTTTCAAAATCTGTCTAGTCGATGGAACGTCGGAACCATTTGGATAAGTCACCCACGAATTTCGAAAAGCGCTTAGACACCAATGGGCGCTCAATGAATGCCACACAATAGGTAGGAATAATATGCACACCTGTGATCACGCAACACATTAGCATACCAATCAATTCGAAACTGCCAACTTGAACAGAAAGCAGCATTGTGACACAGTGGGATTTTTGATGTGTGGTGCGATGTATTTTATTTTGCATTTCAAGTGGCGCTTCACAGAATGGCTACAGGCGCAATCTGATGCCCCACGTGATTACACTACTGCGCAACTGCTCATCTTAGTTACACTGGCTGCTGCGTGTTGCAGCCTCGTTCACTAATAATACATTCAAAAAGACTATAAAATGTCTACATTGTCATTTTTTCGGGGGACTTTTATACGAGTTCCACCTAAATGCTGCTAAATAATTGGCCACCTTGCCTATTTTCATTGGAAATTTGGGCCCAAAACTAAACAAGACATCCACAGCTGCAGGTGAGTGGTTTGCACAAATGGCACTGGCAATGTGAATATGTGAAAAAGTGCAATTTAAAAACTGAAAAGTTTTGAGTCTTAAGTTGAGATGTTCGGCCAGTAGCTTTCAGATGCCTACGTTTGCACATTTGCAGGAAACCTGGTGTTTTTAATGGTGACCGGTCATGATAAATGCACATGAGCAATAGGATGCACCCCTTTTGTGTGTCCTTGCCTTAAACGTTAACTTGTGCCAGGAAAGGTTTAGTGCTGGTGTAAGGGCTGGCCACCCATGGGTCAAACCTGATCCGTGTGCCAGTTGCTGCCTTAAAGTGCGGTATAGTCACTCATTCCCATCCCTATGCTGTGCTACATTTATATCTACCTCGTTGTCACTGGCATGTGTTGAAATACACCAGATTTACCCTATGTGACCAGTCCTCGGGATTCTCGCTGTGCAGCCTAGAGATTAAAGCCCTGCCCGTACCCGCTGGCCTCTCAGCTTGCTAAACTCTGTCTGTCTAGGCCGTTGAACCTGCAGGACCCAGTTGGGTGCTCAACTCATGTATATTCATGAAGGGGGCACCAGCATTGTCGTGCAGCCAGTTCCTCTACAATGCACGTCTTTTTATGATTAGTGGGGCTGACCATTGTTCACAATGCCTGTGGACCTGTACAGCACACATTTGTGTAATGAAAATCTACACAGTTCTGTAAGGACTGACCTCATGTTAGGTTTCAGATGGAGTGGTAAGTAGGATCTGGGTGTCCATGCACAGAACTGCGTGTTCTACCTACCGCTCGCCAACGTGTGTTTTTTATTCACATTGCCAAAGTGTATTATCTCTCTGGTCACGCACCTCCCTTCACATAGATCATACTTGTATCATCCAATACCCCTTTAAAGCACATTCATTCATATTAAGTGCAGGCCAAAATATGCTTTTATTGAGCTTGTCATTTAGTGATAGATCACAGTGTGCTGCGAGAAGCATTAATGACAGAGGAAGTGTGCCATACCTTGAAAATGACTGTCAGAGATTCAATGACTTTTAAAATTTGACACAAAATTACTGAAATGCAGTCTTCTGATTTTCTTTGCTATTTTTGTTTGATAAGAGCTTTCAGAATTTATCCTCATTTAGGTTTAATAGTTGTTCAATGGAAGTATATTTTGTTACGTATCGAGCAAATTACACTCTTCACATTCTTCTCCTTTTAGGCAATGTAATTTTAGGCTTTTCTGCTTTGACTGCCTTTAGTTTAAATCTCTTGGCTGGAATTTACTTGGCTGCTTTTCGATTCATAGTCTTGGCTTTTCTGGATCCTTGGCAGGTTTCTTGGCAGCGATAGCTTTGGCGTTCTTGGGGCTCTTTGTTGCCGCTGTTTCTTCACCTTTTTTGGGCTCTTCTTGACCCAAACGGCAGCCTTTTTGGGCTTCTTGGTAGCAGCCTTCTTGGTCGCCTTCTTCTCCCTCCAGTTGCTTCTTGTTCACCTTGAAGGATCCGTAGGCCCCAATGCTCTTCAGCTGAGCTGGGGCACCTTTACTGACCTGGCTTCTGAGTGTGGCCTTAACTCAGCTCTTGTTCATGTCCACATTGTAGATGCCAGTGCTCAGAGCCTTCCTGAGATCCACAAGAAAGACTACTTTTCTCTTGGGTGAAGATAAGCTGGGATACGCTGGGCCAAAAGGGCTTTTTGGCTTTGGAAGCTCCTGCCACCTTTTTAGGTCAAGCGTGCAAGCGCTCTGACGTGTTGTAATCTATCTGTGGGCTTTTAACCACGTCCACCGCACGCCCATCACTATCAATGGTTCATGGGCCTGCCTTTCAAAAATCCTTTGTTATAATTCGTAAATGCTTTAAGTTTGTCCTTCTTTGGGGCAGTTTTGATACCGCCTTGGCCATCAGCCCTGTTATATGGATAATTGCACGTTTGCCAATACGCTTGACAGCAAGCAAACTTCTTTTTCCTTTTGTATCTCCCCTCCGTGGCTCTTTTAATTGGCTTGCTTATGTCAACTGTTTTATTTTAAATTTTCAATTTATGTTGCAAGAAAAGCCCAGTTAGGAATTTATTAGGCTAATAGCTGTAACTCGAGCAAACGCAAGACATATTGCATTGCAAATGCTTGTTCTCACTCCTGCAAAGTTCCTGCTTTTCGCCTTCTGCAACAGTTCTCTCGTTTTTCTCTTCCTCCTTCTTTCTTATGTGCTTGTTTTTCACTCTTGCTCGCTGTCCATTCTATGAGGAGTAAGTGATGTCCCCAAAAATAAGTTCTGGTGGGCTCCTCCGGCAACCACCGCTCAAATGAAGCACTGGTGGGGGGGGATGCGGTTGTACACTTGTGGGTGGAATTAATTTGTTCCCATTGAACATGATATTGGCTAAAAAACGCCATGCATGGGCATCTTGATAGTTCACATTCGACTTAAACGAAATTTAGAGAATACATTTTAATTGTTCACGGGTAAATAGGGGACTGCTGAGTATGACATTGTGTGACAGAGGCTAAGGTGAAACTTTAGTTTAAAACTGGGTTTGATAATGTGAAAATCCTGGGGATTGTACATCAGAAAATCTCAAGGCCACTTGCAGAGGGTTCGAATTTGGGTGCTGAGCTGAGCGCAAAAAGGTGCATAGACACACACAGGATGGCGTGTGCTACATTTTAATATGCAGCTCTCCCCATCCCTCTGTTGTGACAATTGGCCTCATGTGACTGGCTGTCACAGGCAAGTACTAAATTAAATTATCTACACCTGTGGGGAAATATGGCGCTAATCAAGTGTATACATTTGGGACGTTCAGGAGTCCCATACCACCGCATAAATAAACAAGTCCAGCTATAACTTACCACTCTTTGCTTTAAAATATATTGTTTGATTATGGACACATGGTTAGCTACTGCCCGTGAAAGCGTGGAATTGTTTATCTGAAAACAGCTTTGAAGAAGTCCCTGGTACAACCCCACCCTTCTTGATAGTACGCATTAAGGTAGGATTGAGGACTTTCAAGGGAAAACAAGTGATGTGACTTGAGAAAAACAAACACTTATTATTTTCCATTGTGCAGTCAGGCTGTAGGAGGCTGGCCTGGTTTGTAGTGGGTACCAAAGGGTACTTACACCTTGCACCAGGTCCAGGTATCCCTTATTAGTGTAGAGGGGTGTCTAGCAGCTTAGGCTGATAGAAAAGGTAGCTTAGCAGAGCAGCTTAGGCTGAACTAGGAGACGAGTGAAGCTCCTACTGTACCACTGGTGTCATATGCACAATATCATAAGAAAACACAATACACAGATATACTAAAAATAAAGGTACTTTATTTTTATGACAATATGCCAAAAGTATCTCAGTGAGTATCCTCAGTATGAGGATAGCAAATATACACAAGATATATGTACACAATACCAAAATATGCAGTAATAGCAATAGAAAACAGTGCAAGCAATGTATAGTCACAATAGAATGCAATGGGAGCACATAGGGATAGGGGCAACACAAACCATATACTCTAGAAGTAGAATGCGAACCACGAATGGACCCCAAACCTATGTGAGCTCGTAGAGGGTCGCTGGGACTGTAAGAAAACAGTGAGGGTTAGAAAAATAGCCCACCCTAAGACCCTGAAAAGTCGGTGTAAAGTGCACCTAAGTTCCCCAGAGAGCACAGGAGTCGTGATAGGGGAATTCTGCAAGGAAGACCAACACCAGCAATGCAACAACGATGGATTTCCAGACAAGAGTACCTGTGGAACAAGGGGACCAAGTCCAAAAGTCACAATCAAGTCGGGAGTGGGCAGATGCCCAGGAAATGCCAGCTGTGGGTGCAAAGAAGCTGCCACCGGATGGTAGAAGCTGTGGATTTCTGCAAGAACGACAAGGGCTAGAAACTTCCCCTTTGGACGATGGATGTCCCACGTCGTGTAGAAGCTTGCAGAGGTGTTCCCGTGCAGAAAGACCGCAAACAAGCCTTGCTAGCTGCAAGGGTCGCGGTTAGGGTTTTTGGATGCTGCTGTGGCCCAGGAGGGACCAGGATGTCGCCAATTGTGTGAGGAGACAGAGCGGGCGTCCAGCAAGACAAAGAGCCCACTCAGAAGCAAGCAGCACCCGCAGAAGTGCCGGAACAGGCACTACGAAGTGGAGTGAACCGGAGCTCACCCGAAGTCACAAAGGCAGGTGCCACGACGCCGGAGGACAAAATACACAGATATACTAAAAATAAAGGTACTTTATTTTTATGACAATATGCCAAAAGTATCTCAGTGAGTATCCTCAGTATGAGGATAGCAAATATACACAAGATATATGTACACAATACCAAAATATGCAGTAATAGCAATAGAAAACAGTGCAAGCAATGTATAGTCACAATAGAATGCAATGGGAGCACATAGGGATAGGGGCAACACAAACCATATACTCTAGAAGTGGAATGCGAACCACGAATGGACCCCAAACCTATGTGAGCTCGTAGAGGGTCGCTGGGACTGTAAGAAAACAGTGAGGGTTAGAAAAATAGCCCACCCTAAGACCCTGAAAAGTCGGTGTAAAGTTCACCTAAGTTCCCCAGAGAGCACAGGAGTCGTGATAGGGGAATTCTGCAAGGAAGACCAACACCAGCAATGCAACAACAATGGATTTCCAGACGAGAGTACCTGTGGAACAAGGGGACCAAGTCCAAAAGTCACGATCAAGTCGGGAGTGGGCAGATGCCCAGGAAATGCCAGCTGTGGGTGCAAAGATGCTGCCACTGGATGGTAGAAGCTGTGGATTTCTGCAAGAACGACAAGGGCTAGAAACTTCCCCTTTGGAGGATGGATGTCTCACGTCGTGTAGAAGCTTGCAGAGGTGTTCCCGTGCAGAAAGACCGCAAACAAGCCTTGCTAGCTGCAAGGGTCGCGGTTAGGGTTTTTGGATGCTGCTGTGGCCCAGGAGGGACCAGGATGTCGCCAATTGTGTGAGGAGACAGAGGGGGCGTCCAGCAAGACAAAGAGCCCACTCAGAAGCAAGCAGCACCCGCAGAAGTGCCGGAACGGGCACCATGAAGTGGAGTGAACCGGAGCTCACCCGAAGTCACAAAGGAAGGTCCCACGACGCCGGAGGACAACTCAGGAGGTCGTGCACTGCAGGTTAGAGTGCTGGGGACCCAGGCTTGGCTGTGCACAAAGGAAATCCTGGAAGAGTGCACAGGAGCCGGAGCAGCTGCAAAACACGCGGTTCCCAGCAATGCAGTCTAGCGTGGGGAGGCAAGGACTTACCTCCACCAAACGTGGACTGAAGAGTCACTGGACTGTGGGAGTCACTTGGACAGAGTTGCTGAGTTCAAGGGACCTCGCTCGTCGGGCTGACAGGAGACCCAGAGGGCCGGTGATGCAGTTCTTTGGTGCCTGCGGTTGCAGGGGGAAGATTCAGTCGACCCACGGGAGATTTCTTCGGAGCTTCTAGTGCAGAGAGTAGGCAGACTACCCCCACAGCATGCACCACCAGGAAAACAGGCGAGAAGGCGGGCGGATCAGTGTTACAAGGTCGCAGTAGTCGTCTTTGCTACTTTGTTGCAGTTTTGCAGGCTTCCAGAGCAGTCAGCGGTCGATTCCGTGGCAGAAGGTGAAGAGAGAGATGCAGAGGAACTCTGATGAGCTCTTGCATTCGTTATCTAAAGAATTCCCCGAAGCAGAGACCCTGAATAGCCAGAAAAGGAGGTTTGGCTACCTAGGAAGGAGGATAGGCTAGCAACACAGGTAAGAGCCTATCAGAAGGAGTCTCTGACGTCACCTGCTTTCACTGGCCACTCAGAGCAGTCCAATGTGCCAGCAGCACCTCTGTTTCCAAGATGGCAGAGGTGTGGAGCACACTGGAGGAGCTCTGGGCACCTCCCAGGGGAGGTGCAGGTCAGGGGAGTGGTCACTCCCCTTTCCTTTGTCCAGTTTCGCGCCAGAGCAGGGCTGGGGGATCCCTGAACCGGTGTAGACTGGCTTATGCAGAGATGGCCACCATCTGTGCCCATCAAAGCATTTCCAGAGGCTGGAGGAGGCTACTCCTCCCCAGCCCTGACACCTTTTTCCAAAGGGAGAGGGTGTAACACCCTCTCTCTGAGGAAGTCCTTTGTTCTGCCTTCCTAGGCCAAGCCTGGTTGGACCCCAGGACGGCAGAAACCTGTCTGAGGGGTTGGCAGCAGCTGCAGTGAAACCCCGGGAAAGGTAGTTTGGCAGTACCCGGGTCTGTGCTAGAGACTCGGGGATCATGGAATTGTCTCTCCAATGCCAGGATGGCATTGGGGTGGCAGTTCCATGATCTTAGACATGTTACATGGCCATGTTCGGAGTTACCATTGTGAAGCTATACATAGGTAGTGACCTATGTATAGTGCACGCATGTAATGGTGTCCCCGCACTCACAAAGTCCGGGGAATTTGCCCTGAACAATGTGGGGACACCTTGGCTAGTGTCAGGGTGCCCACACACTAAGTAACTTAGCACCCAACCTTTATCAGGTGAAGATTAGACATATAGGTGACTTATAAGTTACTTAAGTGCAGTGGTAAATGGCTGTGAAATAACGTGGACGTTATTTCACTCAGGCTGCAGTGGCAGGCCTGTGTAAGAATTGTCAGAGCTCCCTATGGGTGGCAAAAGAAATGCTGCAGCCCATAGGGATCTCCTGGAACCCCAATACCCTGGGTACCTCAGTACCATATACTAGGGAATTATAAGGGTGTTCCAGTATGCCAATATGAATTGGTGAAATTGGTCACTAGCCTGTTAGTGACAATTTGTACAGAGAGAGCATAACTACTGAGGTTCTGGTTAGCAGAGCCTCAGTGAGACAGTTGGGCATCACACAGGGAACACATAGATATAGGTCACAAACTTATGAGCACTGGGGTCCTGACTAGCAGGGTCCCAGTGACACATAACAAACATACTGAAAACATAGGGTTTTCACTATGAGCACTGGGCCCTGGCTAGCAGGATCCCAGTGAGACAGTGAAAACACCCTGACATACACTCACAAACAGGCCAAAAGTGGGGGTAACAAGGCTAGAAAGAGGCTACTTTCTCACACAACCCCCCCCCCCCAAACGAAGGACAATAAGGCTAACCTTGGCCAGTTGAGACTTTATTGTCTAAGTGGTGATAAGTAGAGAGTAGCTCTGCAATAGACTGTGGCATATTGTCATAACAATAAAGTACCTTTATTTTTAGTAACTCTGTGTATTGTGTTTTCTTTTGATATTGTGCATATGATATAAGTGGTATAGTAGGAGCTTTGCATGACTCCTAGTTCAGCCTAAGCTGCTTTGTCATAGCTACCTTCTGTCAGCCTAAGCTGCAAGAAACACCTCTATTCTACTAGTAAAGGTTAACTGGACCTGGCACAGCGTGTAAGTACCTTTGGTACCCACTAAAAGCCAGGTACGCCTCCTACATTGGTGGTGCAGCGGTGGGATCAGTACTTGCAACTGCATTACCACTTTGTCATTTTGTACTTCTCATAAGAGAATCATATACCAAATAGTTCAGTGTATGTACACTTAACCCAAAAAGTTTACTTTTCTATCCTAAAACTTTTTACAAAGTTCTGAAAAGTTTCTTAAAACTTCTAAAAGTTTTCTAAAAGTTAGAAAAAAGTTTTTTTCTCTGTGCTTTCAAAAATTCTAAAAACGTTTTCTCTTTTTTCACTGTCCTTAAACCTATACTATCATGTCTGTTGTAGATTCCACTCTCAAAACTCTTAATACAACATATGAAAGTTTGAACTATAAAAGTTTGAGGGGTCTCTGCCTGGATAGAGGTTTAAGTATAGGAAAGAACCCTACAAAAGAGTATCTCTTTAATATGCTTATTGTAGATGACCAGAGCCAGTCTGGACCATCAAATGAGAGATTAGAAAAGGGAGAAGGTTCCCAGTCTGATTCAGAGGAGTCCCCTGAAGGAGCTGGGGAGGGTTCTGACAAGGGTCTGCCCCCTAGCAGGGCACCTAGTGATGCTGGTAGTGAGAAAAGTTCCCATCACAGTAGGGAATCCTTTTTCCCTAGAGGTCAGGTTACCAGGGTCCAGACAGTTAGGGACAGGTCCCCCTCTGTAACTTCCCAGATTTCCTCTGTGTCAAAGCATTCCCAACCCACCCACCCTGAGGATAACTTGTTAGAAAGGGAACTCAAAAAGTTGAGGGTTAAAGAGACCAGACTGAAGCTTAAACAGCAGAAGCTGGCCTTAGATAGGGAATCCCTAGACATTGAGAGGGAAAGACAGAGGTTGGGGTTAGTTCCCCATGGTGGCAGCAGCAGTATTCCCGATAGCAATCCTGTTAGAGAGCACGATTCCAGGAATCTACACGAGATAGTCCCCCATTATAAGGAGGGGGATGACATCAATAAGTAGTTTTCTGCACTTGAGAGGGCCTGGATGGTACAGTTACTCCCTCAAAGGCAGTGGGCTGCTATTTTGTGGCTATCTTGCACTGGAAAGGGCAGGGATAGGCTCCTTACTATTAGAGAAAGTGAAGTCAACAACTACAAAGTTTTGAAAGATACACTCTTGGATGGATTTGGCTTAACCACTGAACAATACAGGATTAAGTTCAGAGACACCAGAAAAGAGGCTTCTCAAGACTGGACAGATTTTGTGGACTGTTCAGTGAAGGCCTTGGAAGGGTGGTTACATGGCAGTAAGGTATCTGACTATGAAAGCCTGTATAATGTTATTCTGAGAGAGCATATTCTGAACAAATGTGTGTCTGACTTGTTGCACCAATACCTAGAGGACTTGGATCTGACCTCTCCCCAAGAATTTGGAAAGAAGGCAGACAAGTGGGTCAGAACAAGGGTGAACAGAAAATTTCATACAGGGGGTGACAAGGATGGCAAGAAGAAGGATGGTAAGTCTTCTGAGAAGGGTGGGGACAAAAGTAAGCATTCTGAGTGTTCATCAGGCCCACAAAAATCCTCTGGGGGTGGTGGGTCCAAATCCTCTTCTAATAATCAACCTAAAAAGCCTTGGTGTTATTTGTGTAAAGTCAAAGGCCATTGGGCAACTGATTCCAGCTGCCCAAAGAAAATACCAAACCTCCCACCACCACAACCCCTACTGCAAATTCTAGTGCCACCAGTAATACCAGTGGTGGTGGGAAATCTACTACTAATAGCCAATCCAAGAGTGTAGCTGTAGAGGTAGCAACTTCATATCTGCATACTTGAAAGCAATGTGGAAGGAGTGTGGTGTTACCTACAAGTTCACCACCCCTTACCATCCACAGACAAATGGAGTGGATGAGAGGTTTAATAAAACTCTCAAAGGTATGTGTAGGAGGCTGGACTGGCTTGTAGTGAGTACCAAGGGGTACTTGCACCTTGCACCAGGCCCAGTTATCCCTTATTAGTGTATAGGGTGTCTAGCAGCTTAGGCTGATAGATAATGGTAGCTTAGCAGAGCAGCTTAGGCTGAACTAGGAGACGTGTGAAGCTACTACAGTACCACCTAGTGTCATATGCACAATATCATAAGAAAACACAATACACAGTTATACTAAAAATAAAGGTACTTTATTTTTATGACAATATGCCAAAGTATCTTAGAGTGTACCCTCAGTGAGAGGATAGGAAATATACACAAGATATATATACACAATAGCAAAAATATGCAGTATAGTCTTAGAAAACAGTGCAAACAATGTATAGTTACAATAGGATGCAATGGGGAAACATAGGGATAGGGGCAACACAAACCATATACTCCAAAAGTGGAATGCGAACCACGAATGGACCCCAAACCTATGTGACCTTGTAGAGGGTCGCTCGGACTATTAGGAAATAGTGAGAGTTAGAAAAATAACCCTCCCCAAGACCCTGAAAAGTGAGTGCAAAGTGCACTAAAGTTCCCCTAAGGACAAAGAAGTCGTGTTAGAGGAATAATGCAGGAAAGACACAAACCAGCAATGCAACAACTGTGGATTTCCAATCTAGGGTACCTGTGGAACAAGGGGACCAAGTCCAAAAGTCACAAGCAAGTCGGAGATGGGCAGATGCCCAGGAAATGCCAGCTGCGGGTGCAAAGAAGCTTCTACTGGACAGAAGAAGCTGAGGTTTCTGCAGGAACGAAAAGGGCTAGAGACTTCCCCTTTGGTGGACGGATCCCTCTCGCCTTGGAGAGTCGTGCAGAAGTGTTTTCCCGCCGAAAGGACGCCAACAAGCCTTGCTAGTCGCAAATCGTGCATTTGGCGTTTTTGGACGCTGCTGGGGCCCAGGAGGGACCAGGAGGTCGCAAATTGGACCTGAAGAGAGAGGGGACGTCGTGCAAGACAAAGAGCCCTCACTGAAGCAGGTAGCACCCGGAAAAGTGCCAGAAACAGGCACTACGAGGATGCGTGAAACAGTGCTCGCCGAAGTTGCACAAAGGAGTCCCACGTCGCCGGAGACCAACTTAGAAAGTCGTGCAATGCAGGTTAGAGTGCCATGGACCCAGGCTTGGCTGTGCACAAAGGATTTCCGCCGGAAGTGCACAGGGGCCGGAGTAGCTGCAAAGTCGCGGTTCCCAGCAATGCAGCCCAGCGAGGTGAGGCAAGGACTTACCTCCACCAAACTTGGACTGAAGAGTCACTGGACTGTGGGGGTCACTTGGACAGAGTCGCTGGATTCGAGGGACCTCGCTCGTCGTGCTGAGAGGAGACCCAAGGGACCGGTAATGCAGCTTTTTGGTGCCTGCGGTTGCAGGGGGAAGATTCCGTCGACCCACGGGAGATTTCTTCGGAGCTTCTGGTGCAGAGAGGAGGAAGACTACCCCCACAGCATGCACAAGCAGGAAAACAGTCGAGAAGGCGGCAGGATCAGCGTTACAGAGTTGCAGTAGTCGTCTTTGCTACTATGTTGCAGGTTTGCAGGCTTCCAGCGCGGTCAGCAGTCGATTCCTTATCAGAAGGTGAAGAGAGAGATGCATAGGAACTCGGATGAGCTCTTGCATTCGTTATCTGAAGTTTCCCCAGAGACAGAGACCCTAAATAGCCAGAAAAGAGGGTTTGGCTACCTAGGAGAGAGGATAGGCTACTAACACCTGAAGGAGCCTATCAGCAGGAGTCTCTGACGTCACCTGATGGCACTGGCCACTCAGAGCAGTCCAGTGTGCCAGCAGCACCTCTGTTTCCAAGATGGCAGAGGTCTGGAGCACACTGGAGGAGCTCTGGACACCTCCCAGGGGAGGTGCAGGTCAGGGGAGTGGTCACTCCCCTTTCCTTTGTCCAGTTTCGCGCCAGAGCAGGGGCTAAGGGGTCCCTGAACCGGTGTAGACTGGCTTATGCAGAATTGGGCACCTCTGTGCCCAACAAAGCATTTCCAGAGGCTGGGGGAGGCTACTCCTCCCCTGCCTTCACACCATTTTCCAAAGGGAGAGGGTGTCACACCCTCTCTCAGAGGAAGTTCTTTGTTCTGCCATCCTGGGCCAGGCCTGGCTGGACCCCAGGAGGGCAGATGCCTGTCTGAGGGGTTGTCAGCAGCAGCAGCTGCAGTGAAACCCCAGGAAGGGCAGTTTGGCAGTACCAGGGTCTGTGCTACAGACCACTGGGATCATGGAATTGTACCAACAATGCCAGGATGGCATAGAGGGGGCAATTCCATGATCATAGACATGTTACATGGCCATATTCGGAGTTACCATTGTGAAGCTACATATAGGTAGTGACCTATATGTAGTGCACGCGTGTAATGGTGTCCCCGCACTCACAAAGTTCAGGGAATTGGCTCTGAACAATGTGGGGGCACCTTGGCTAGTGCCAGGGTGCCCTCACACTAAGTAACTTTGCACCTAACCTTTACCAGGTAAAGGTTAGACATATAGGTGACTTATAAGTTACTTAAGTGCAGTGTAAAATGGCTGTGAAATAACGTGGACGTTATTTCACTCAGGCTGCAGTGGCAGGCCTGTGTAAGAATTGTCAGAGCTCCCTATGGGTGGCAAAAGAAATGCTGCAGCCCATAGGGATCTCCTGGAACCCCAATACCCTGGGTACCTCAGTACCATATACTAGGGAATTATAAGGGTGTTCCAGTAAGCCAATGTAAATTGGTAAAAATGGTCACTAGCCTGTTAGTGACAATTTGGAAAGAAATGAGAGAGCATAACCACTGAGGTTCTGATTAGCAGAGCCTCAGTGAGACAGTTAGGCACCACACAGGGAACACATACATATAGGCCACAAACTTATGAGCACTGGGGTCCTGACTAGCAGGGTCCCAGTGACACATAACAAACATACTGAAAACATAGGGTTTTCACTATGAGCACTGGGCCCTGGCTAGCAGGATCCCAGTGAGACAGTGAAAACACCTGACATATACTCACAAACAGGCCAAGTGGGGGTAACAAGGCTAGAAAGAGACTACTTTCTCACACAGGCCTCCGCTGCATTGTGGGGACTGAAAGGATGCACTGATATTTTATCCAAAATTACACTGTGCAAACAGAGCACCGTGACTGTCCCCTACCTTAGATGAACTGCCATCTTGAATTAAGACCTCATCATTTACGATCACAAGTAGTAAAAAAAGAAAACGGGAACTGTCCATCAAGGACCAGCTCAAAATTGAATTAAACTAAAGCAGTTTATCAAAGCCGTGCACGTAAAGGGCAAGTTGGAGACACTGAATAAACAAAGCAGGTATCGCACAGGGAATGTCACAGATCAGTGTGAGCGGTTTTCTTGGTGTACGCAGTCGTATATGTTAGGGCTTGTATTGACCCCACAATCCATCACACCCTGGAGCATCACCACCCTGAGTAGCAACACCTTCCAGGGCGTCCTTGCCCTAGTGATCAGTAAAAGGCAAGTTAAATGGCTCACGTCTAATAGCCATGTCGAGGGCATGAGAGGAAAGTGGGCCAGCCCCTCGATTAAACTAAAAATGAAAGCTGCGGAATACTAGTGATAACTAAAGAAAATACCATTGAAAAAAAAGAAAAGTAAAACAGTCTGACATAACAAGCCAGAGTTTTCTTGCCACATAAACTGAAAATGAAAAGTAAAACAGTTTCACATAAGGGAGCGACGGCCGCCATGAGCGCAAAGCAGACTCAGAAGGAAAAAAGAAGTTCGCTACAGTGAAACGTAATGGCAAAACTGTAATTATCCATGTAACCGGCAAAAGTGCAAATATGCATGTAAAAGGGTCATGCAAAGCACTCGACTACTGTCCAGCGAGATCGCACTGCCTACGAATGAAAGAGAAAAAGTAGTCCAGAAACCATACAGAAAACATGGAGCCTTGTATGTTTTCTGTAGTTGGCCGGTGCGCTCGAGGTGTGCTAAACACCAGAAAAGGCATGAAGTATGCATGCCTTTCACAAATTAAATCAAGTGAAATTTAAAAGGCAAGCCCCCGAACCAACCAACTAATTTGCGTGACATGTGCGTGGTTAAAAGCACACAGAGAGATTACACCAGGGACAGAGCGCTCGCTTTGCGCTCGACCCTAAAAAGAGTAAACTTAATGCCTAATTATGGTTACTTACTGGCTCGAGGACACATTCATTAGTGACTTAGAAAATAGGAGTAACAAAAAGAAAAAACTAAAATGGGGTAATGCGTACTATGACAAGAAATATTTGGTAAATATTTGAAATGACAAAATAAGAATATTCAGCTATATTCTGACAGCGTGAAGGCAAAAGGTATGAAAAAACATCAGCCAAGATGCCACCTAAAGTAATTGATTTCTAATTTTCAGCCCCTTTCCTGTGTCAGATTGTTGCTCACTTTTAATTATTTCACCTACATATAAATTTGATGTTGCTCTGCAATTCTGCAAGGTTATTCACACAAGAACTGCAGAGATAACACTGAATGTAGAAAAACATCTGTTCTTCAAATGTCAGCCGCTTGGCATCTGATGAACTTTTCTTTCAGAACTGAGCACCATACTGGAATCAGGTTTATTGGTAAAGGATTTTACTCTACTTGCAGACCTTAACGATCATTTGGAATATTTCCCAAACAAAGATATAGTAGCTCTATTAGATTTAATATCTAGCGCTGGGCTAAAACAGCTAATTTCAGGCCCAACTCACTTTGCAGGTCACTATTGATGGTATCCTTTCAAACAATACTGAGTTAAAGAATGTAAACACTCTGCCATTAACGTGCTCAGATCATTATGCAGTTGTATTTGATTTGTTTCGGCTCCCTCAGGATTAGATAAGTATTCCACCTACTAGAGCTCTTAAATTCACCCATGGCACATCATCTCATTAGACTACCTCCAACAGGCCATAACAAATTCTATGCCCACCTTCGTAGATGGGCCTAGGCACTGCTGTTGAGGAATATTCAGCATGGATCACCAAAGAAGTAAATACCCTGGTGCCAGTTAAAACCTAATTCTCCAAAAGACAAAATCCCTCTGCACCATGGTTCAATGAAGAACTTAGAGGCCTAAAATAATAGTGCAGATGGCAAGAACGGAAACGGAGGAAAAACTACCTTCAGGTAAAAAAAAGATATGTAAGCAACCTATGACTGAATAAAAAAAACTCCTCATTAAAAGTAAATCTACTTACTTCACCCAAAAGATCGAGGCTGCCAAAAATTCGGTCAAATAACTTTTTCTTACGATTTACAAGATTACAGCTATTCCTTGCAATAGTTAATCCACCAGTAGCCAGCAATTTCTCAATTCTCAGGCAAGCTTTTTCCAAAATTAAGAGGATAAAATCTTTTCTGGATTTTCCTCCTCTAACTCACATCTCTTATCAAAGGTTGCCAACATCCCCATCAGAGTCTTTTCTTAATTTTGCTGACAGTGCTACTGATCAGGGCATTCAGTTAAAAAAAAAAAAAAAGTCAGGCTCACCTCTGGACCCATGTGTCCTCCAATAGTAGCAAAAGTAACTCCACAAATTATAGCTACTCATCTAACGATCACGTTTAACCAGATGTTTGCTAAAGGTTACTTTCCCAAGCAATGGAAGACAGCATCAATACTTATGTTGATAAAAAAGCGAATCTTACCCCCTACTGATCCCAACACCTATCAGCCAATTTCCTGGCTATGGTGAAGACTGTTGAAAAAAGTATGAATCAACAGTTAATGGAAAATTATCTTTAGGACCCTACTCAATATGGGTTCTGCAGTAACCATAGTACTGAAACTGCTCTTATTAAGGCCACTGAAGAGGTCAGAGAATCACTTGATCAAGGGGTAGAGTCGCTGTTATATTTCTAGACCTTACAGCAGCCTTTGCGACTGTCCACTATCATCTCCTGCGTCACCAAAACATCGGGGTAGGCTGACCTGCTCTTGCCTTATTAAGCTCCTTCCTGTTTGATCGGAAGCAATCAGTAGCACTCAAAAAATTCACCTCAGAATTGTTTTCATTTCCTGTGGGGTTCCTTAGGGATCATTGTTGAGTTCAACAGTATTTAATATTTATGTTTCAGGATTGGTCGAGGTAATTAGATCTTTTGGATTCTCACTTACATCCTATGCCAACAACATACAGATCATGGTTTCTCTAACCAAGAGTGAGCAGGACACCAGCATGAGATTTCATAATTGTATGCGAGCAGTAAATTAGTAGATGGCTAATTATTGCCTGATACTCAACTGTGCAAAACCCAAGTTAATTTTATTTGGAAACTCAACTGCACTCTGGTCTCCTTTATGGCGGCCACCTGAAGTAGGATCTCTTCCTACTCCTGTGAAAAAAGTTCATAAGCTGGAAGTAATGCTGGATGATAAACTCACCTTCGGAACCCAGGTCAAGTTAGTTACCTCATACTCTTTTTACACTCTGAGGACTTTGAAAAAGTCCTGCCTTTTATTCCATCAGAGCTTTAAAAAACAGTAGTGACTTCTATGGTCCTCTCAAAAACAGACAATTGCAATGCTCTATATTTGAACATGCAACAACATAATTTGAATGAATTGCAAGGTGTTCAGAATGCTGCTGCCGAAATGCTCTTGGGCATTCCAAAATATCCATCCTGTTTCAACCGCTTTCAGACAGCTACACTGGCTGCCTGTAAGATAAAAAGCCATCTTTAAAGCTATTTGCGCCACATTTAAGGCCTTACATGGTATAGAAGAAGAAGCTTAAATGGCACTCTCCTCAGAGGACTCTGAAATCCTCAACTGCAAAGAATGCTTCTATCTCTAGATTTAGGCTAGCTTCCTGTGGATGAAGAAGCTTTGTCAACAGTGCTTCCAAAAGGTGGAATCCCCTTCCTCTCTATTTGAAAACTATTGAAAATCTACTCCACTTCAGAAAAACTCTTAAAACGTTTCATTAAAAAATTAATTCCTGGGGCTGGAAGTATTCAGGTTTATTTGAGCTAGCGTCAAGACACCTTCGGCTAGACATGCTTTCAATAAATTAATTTAACATAACATAGATATTTGATGCAAAAATATATCACAATCTGTTTACATTTCGTATTTAAAAAAATGCTGTAGCTCAGAATGTATAGAGACATGCAGACAGATTCTGCCTTTTCTGTAATTACCAAAAGGTTGGGCAAATAAACATTTTGCAATAAATATCCCCTTTCTGCTAATCACTTTAAGTAAGGAAATGCCTCCTTGGCATGGTTACCCCCTTACTTTCTGCCTTTGCTGATGCCAAGTTATGATTTGAAAGTGTGCTGAGGCCTGCTAACCAGGCCCCAGCACCAGTGTTCTTTCCCTAACCTGTACTTTTGTTTCCACAATTGGCACACCCTGGCATCCAGGTAAGTCCCTTGTAACTGGTAACTCTGGTACCAAGGGCCCTGATGCCAGGGAAGGTCTCTAAGGGCTGCAGCATGTCTTATGCCACCCTGGGGACCCCTCACTCAGCACAGGCACCCTGCTTGCCAGCTTGTGTGTGCTGGTGGGGATAAAATAACTAAGTCAACATGGCACTCCCCTCAGGGTGCCATGCCAACCCCACAATGCCTATGGCATAGATAAGTCACCCCTCTAGCAGGCCTTACAGCCCTAAGGCAGGGTGCACTATACCATAAGTGAGGGCATAGGTGCATAAGCACTATGCCCCACAGTGTCTAAGCAAAACCTTAGACATTGTAAGTGCAGGGTAGCCATAAGAGTATATGGTCTGGGAGTCTGTTATACACGAACCCCACAGCAACATAATGGCTACACTGAAAACTGGGAAGTTTGGTATCAAACGTCTCAGCACAATAAATGCACACTGATGCCAGTGTACATTTTATTGTAAAATACACCCCAGAGGGCATCTTAGAGATGCCCCCTGAAACCATACCCGACTACCAGTGTGGGCTGACTAGTATTAGCAGCCTGCCACACACCAGACATGTTGCTGGCCCCATTGGGAGAGTGCCTTTGTCACTCTGTGGCTAGTAACAAAGCCTGTACTGGGTGGAGGTGCTTCTCACCTCCCCCTGCAGGAACTATAACACCTGGCGGTGAGCCTCAAAGGCTCACCCCCTTTGTTACAGCACCCCAGGGCACTCCAGCTAGTGGAGTTGCCCGCCCCCTCCGGCCACGGCTCCACTTTTGGCGGCAAGGCCGGAGGAGATAATGAGAAAAACAAGGAGGAGTCACTGGCCAGTCAGGACAGCCCCTAAGGTGCCCTGAGCTGAGGTGACTCTGACTTTTAGAAATCCTCCATCTTGCAGATGGAGGATTCTGCCAATAGGATTAGGGATGTGCCCCCCTCCCCTCAGGGAGGAGGCACAAAGAGGGTGTAGCCATCCTCAAGGCTAGTAGCCATTGGCTACTAACCCCCCAGACCTAAACACACCCCTAAATCGAGTATTTGGGGGCTCCCAGAACCTAGGTAACTAGATTCCTGCAACCTAAGATGAAGAAGGACTGCTGAGCTGAAAATCCTGCAGAGAAGACGGAGACACCAACTGCTTTGGCCCCAGCTCTACCGACCTGTCTCCCCACTTCGAGAAAAACTGCAACCGCAACGCGTTCCCCAGGGTCCAGCGACCTCTGAAGCCTCAGAGGACTACCCTGCATCTAAAAGGACCAAGAACTCCTGAGGACAGCGGCCCTGTTCCACAAAGACTGAAACTTGCAACAAAGAAACAACTTTTAAAGGAATCCACGTTTCCCGCCAGAAGTGTGAGACTTTCCAATCTGCACCCGACGCCCCCGGCTCGACCTGCGGAGAAACAACACTACAGGGAGGACTCCCCGGCGACTGCAAGCCCGTGAGTAGCCAGAGTGTACCCCCCTGAGCCCCCACAGCGACGCCTGCAAAGGGAATCCAGAGGCTCCCCCTGACCGCGACTGCCTGCTTCAAAGAACCCAATGCCTGGTAAAGACACTGCATCCGCAGCCCCCAGGAACTGAAGGATCCAACCTCTAGTGCAGAAGTGACCCCCAGGTGGCCCTCTCCCTTGCCCAGGTGGTGGCTACCCCGAGGAGCCCCCCCCCTTGCCTGCCTGCATCGCTGAAGAGACCCCTGGGTCTCCCATTGAACTACATTACAAACCTGAAGCCTGTTTGCACACTGCATCTAGCTGCCCCCGTGCCGCTGAGGGTGTACTTTTTGTGCTGACTTGTGTCCCCCCCAGTGTCCTACAAAACCCCCCTGGTCTGCCCTCCGAAGACGCGGGTACTTACCTGCTGGCAGACTGGAACCGGGGCACCCCCTTCTCCATTGAAGCCTACGTGTTTTGGGCACCACTTTGACCTCTGCACCTGACCGGCCCTGAGCTGTTGGTGTGGTAACTTTGGGGTTACCCTGAACCCCCAACGGTGGGCTACCTTGGACCCAACTTTGAACCCTGTAGGTGGTTTACTTACCTGCAAAACTAACAAACACTTACCTCCCCCAGGAACTGTTGAAAATTGCAGTGTCCAGTTTTAAAATAGCTTATTGCCATTTGTGTGAAAACTGTATATGCTATTTAGCTAATTCAAAGTTCCTAAAGTTCCTAAGTGAAATGCCTTTAATTTAAAGTATTGTTTGTAAATCTTGAACCTGTGGTTCTTAAAATAAACTAAGAAAAGTTATTTTTCTATATAAAAACCTATTGGCCTGGAATTGTCTTTGAGTGTGTGTTCCCCATTTATTGCCTGTGTGTGTACAACAAATGCTTAACACTACCCTCTGATAAGCCTACTGCTCGACCACACTACCACAAAATAGGGCATTAGAATTATCTATTTTTGCCACTATCTTACCTCTAAGGGGAACCCTTGGACTCTGTGCATGCTATTTCTTACTTTAAAATAGTACATACAGAGCCAACTTCCTACACTTTACATATAAAATAATAGAGCAGAAGAAGGATAAACCACATTTTGTTTTAGTTTTTGAAATTGCTCTGTGGTTTGCCTTTCCCCTTGGATGTTGGCTCAGAAAACAGGCATTGTGATGCCAAAACTCAGCTGTAATAAGTTATCACAGTTGAGCAGCTACATATTTTATTACAGATGACTAGGGATGTCATAAGTCGTCTGTAATAAGAAAATATAGAAACTGGCTTTTCTACAGGGGTTTGCCAACTCCCATATATTATTTATGTATATATGCATAGATGTCTGATGATCTTGCTATCTTTTATTACATAGAACCTTTGTGCACTTTCACATTGCACTCTGCTTACCAATAGCTAGCATAAGAAAGATGTGAAAAGAGACGAGGCAGGGATGATGTGTATCGGTCCAAAGTTAGAAGGACTTTCCAAGGCACATGTTTTCAGTTTTTTTCTGAACAGTCTTTGTCATTGGAGATCACTTATTCATAAAAGAAGGACATTTCTGCCAATGACACACTCCTATGTGAAGATATCAGTATCACAAGCCTGGGTTACAATATTTAGAAATATCTGATAAAGACTCCTAACCGCAGATTCCTTACCTTAGAATTTTCCCAGACGTCAGACTGGATCTAGAAGATTTTTCGTGAGCATTTTTTCTGCATGCCGATAGGTGGTGTCGTTCAGCTCCATGTGCATTGTCTGCACCGGAAGTGACGTCCGTGGCACCTATATAGGTACCATCTACACACACTGACATCAGTTCTTTTCTTTCAGCGCCAGGCTGGTCTGGAAAAGAGCTACCCTGTCAGTCGTTTCTCACTGTTTTACTGAATGTTTTTCAACATTTTGTTGAGCATTTTTCCTAGTTTTCCTCCTGGTGTGGAGGAATGCCATCAAAGAAGGCTGGCTTCAAGTCCTGTGGCATCTGTCATTGACTGATTCCTGTGACAGACCCTCATCTTGAATGCCTTTGGTGCCTTAAGCGTAACCACGATGACGCCAAGACATGTTCCAACTGCTGCCCCATTAACCTGAAGGCCTTGAGGGAGCGATCCCTGCAAATCCTGGTGGCTCGCATGGGATGCCACGCTGTTCAAGGTCCCATTCACGGAGTCCGAGATCCTTGTCTCCTTGCAAGTCATTGGGCCACACAGGTAAGTCCCATCATAAGAATAAAAAGAAGTTGAAGAGATCGTCAACTTCACCCCATCTGTCGGCCAATGAGACGAAGGAACATTGTGCATCAAGGTCTGGCTCTGTGGTAGACCCTGTGCCTGGGTCAGCTCTCAACCAGGCCGATTTTCCGGGACCCAGAGTGACCCCTGCACAACTGAAAGAATTCTTTGAGGTAATACACCTCATTTGTGCGCGGGCCAACTCCTCTGGCACCCTTTCTGGTTCTTGGCTGGCCACTTTGACCCCAGCTCCAGTTGGGCCCTGAGGATTCTTTTCTGGATGCTTCTGCTCCCCATTCCGATCCTCAACTCCAATATAGAACAGAAGGGGTGTTGGTCTGTTGCAGAGCCATCTGGAGCCAGAGATCTATTCCTATGGGCTAGGACTCAGAAAGGAGTGGAAGGAATCACTGGACCCCCAAAGAATACCAGCCCTATGAAGATCCTAGTATGGACTGGTGTGAGGAACTGGGTGAATCCGGTGGGCTGGATACTCCTCCAGATACTGGCATGCTTTCTCCCCCTACCGTGGCTAAGGAGGGGGAGCATCATTCTCAATGGTGGTGCAGAGGGAGGTGGAGGCCCTTGATTTTCAGTTACCCTTGTTGGCAGTCAAGACTAATGTCTTGATAGAGGTGCTGCAACCGAGAGTCACCTTCTCAGAACCGCTACTCTTGTTCAAGAAATCCCTCACTGACATCCTTCTGGGGACATGGCCCAAACCCATCACTGCGGCTCCTATGAAAAGGATGATTGCCCGCCACCTCCTCTCTACTCCAGGGGACCTAAACCTCCTTACCCAACACCCTACCCCAGCAAGCTTGGTGGTCCAAGCCTCTACCTCTGAAGGTAATCCTGGCACCATGCCTACCACACCCCTGGACAGGGAATCCAATAGGCTGGACACTTTGGGGAAGAGTATGGTTTCTCCCACTAGCCTGACATTGTGGTCGTGAACACTGAATGCCTTTTGGGCCGCTGCTCTCAGAAGTTGTGGGACACAGTTGCACAGGTGCTGCCAACGGTTCTGGAGGAGGCCTGGGCTGTGCTCTCCCAGCCTGATGCGAACAGCAGATATGTAGTGAAGTTCAACATCTGTTGTGGACTTGAAACAACTGACTCACTGTACAGAGGTTTCATCAACAGTGGCCTTTAAACTCCATACCTGGTTGAAGACGACTGGCTTTTCAGTGGATGTCCAAACATCTCTGATGGACCTGCCCTTTGATGGCTTCTGTCTCTTAAGAGACAAGGTGATTTCGGCGTTGGGGCGCGTTAAGGACTGTAGGGCTGTGGCCAGGTCCTTGTGCCTTTCTATGGCACCGGATTACCCACAAGTCATCTTTTTACCTTTCGTGGCTACGGAAGGGACTTCCAGACGTGCCAATACCCTCCCAGCCACTGTGCCATGCACGCACCCCAGCCTCTGCGTGGCTGAGGGTGTGGTACCCACAGACCTTGCAGGTCGGGCAGCCAGCAGTCGGGTCAGTCCACCTCACCGGGAGCTGCAGCCTCCAAACCCTCCTAATCTGCCCTCAGACCATCATGGGAACTAGCTGGTGGCGGGATTCACCATCACCTGCCCCACTGGCAATCCATAACATTGGACAGGTGGGGATTGCAGATTGACCACAGTGGCTACTCCATCCTCTTTGTGGCAACCCTTCTCCCCATGCCACCATCCTACGACAGAACGAGGAGGATCACTTATCCTTTCTCCAACAAGATTTCACAACTCTCTTGGCCGAGGGAGGCATGGAAGGGGTGCCGCTGCCAGAGGTGGGTCGTGGTTGCTATTTCCGCTACTTTCTGGTACCAAAAAAGGATGGAGGCCTTAGTTCTAGCCTAGACACATGGCCCCTCACAGGATGCATATTTCCACATTCCCATTCCGCCTGTCCACAGGTTTTACCTCTGGTTTACAGTAGACCACAAGTACTTTCAGTTGCTGTGCTTCCATTTGGCCTTACTAGCACCCGTTGGATGTTCATCAAGCTGATGGCCGTGTTTGCAGCTCATCTTTGGAGATCAGGTGTGCCTGTCTTCCCCTAACTTTTTGACTGGCAGTTGAAGGCAGCCTCACCCCAGACTGTCCTCTACCACCTCCAGACTAAGGCAGACCTTATGCATTCACTGGAGTGCACTATCAACATACCAATATCACACCTGCCTCGCTCTCAGACTCTCGTTTCATCTGAGCTGTTTAAGACAGTGCAGTTTCGGGTATATCCTCCCAAACGGCAAGTCCAGGATATTCAGGCTATGATACAGATATTTCAGCCTCTATCCTGTATTTTGGTGATACAGACCCTGTGGCTGTCGGGACTCATGGCCTCCTGCATCCTGCTAGTGACGCATGCTTGCTGGATTATGCGGGCTCTGCAGTGGGACCTGAAGTTCCAATGGGCACAGCTTCATGAGGAATTCTCCAACATGGTTCAGATCTCGGAGGGAACTGCAAAAAATCTGCAGTGGTGGTTAACGAACCCTAAATTGGGTCAGCGGCAGACCTCTCTCGCTTTCCAGACCAGGTCTCACAATAGTGACATATGCATCACTCCTGAGATGGAACGGCCTTCTGGGAGAGGTGGCGATCAGAGGTCTCTGGTGTCTGGCAGAATCTGGACTCCACATCAGTCTGCTGGAGTTCCAAGTGATACTACTGCCATCAAAAGCCTTTCTATCCTCCATCAAGGGAATGGTAGTACAGGTGTTCATGGAAAACACTACTGCCATCTTATACTGCAACAAACAGGGTGGGGTGGCAGTGGGCCCTTTGTACAGTGCTGGAACCTCACGTCATATCCTTGGTGGGGCAACACCTGGCAGGCAGGCTGAATGCCAGAGTGGACAAACTCATCCAAAGATGCATAGCAAATCACAAATGGTGCCTCCACCCAGAGGTGGTGCAAGGTGTCTTTAAGCAGTAGGGAAAGTGTTGGCTAGATCTGTTCGCCTCCACTAATGAACATGCAATGTCAGAAGTTTTGCGCGCTAGAGTTTCCAAGGCAGCTCTCACTCGGAGATCCTTTTCATCTCGAGTGGAGCATAGGCCTCCTGTATGCTTTTCCAACCATACCACTCCTGCCCACGTCCTCAAGAAGATCAAGAACGACTGGTCCCAAGTCATCTTTGTGCCTCTGGACTGGGCACAGAGAGTCCGGTATTCCAAGCTACTGAGCATGACCATTGATTCTATGATCAGGCTACCCATTCAGGATGATTTCTGTTGCAGGAGTAGGGAAGAGTCCTCCACCTATTAGCCTCTATCTTCTTGTGTGGCGATTGAGGAGCAACAGTTGACAGCTTGCGGCCTTCCTCCTGAAGTCTGTAATGTCATCTTGGCAGCCAGGCATCCCTCCACCCCCCCAAAATGGTATACACCTTCTGTAGAAAAGAATTTGTGACATGGTGTGCAGAAAAACAAATTGATCCCCTTTCTGCTCCCCTTTCTCAGGTTCTCCTTTTTCTTCTTTCTCTTGCCTAGCAGGGCTCTGCTCTGGGCACTCTCAAGTGCTACCTTTCTGCTATTTCTTCTTTTCTGCAATTACCTGACTAGCTATCTCTCTTCAAGTCCCCTATTGCAAATAGATTTCTAAAGGGTCTTGTATATCTCTTTTCCCCTTCACCATTTATCATGCCTCAATGGGATCTAGTGCTAACATTCTTGATGTATGTTCCATAATAGCCTCTTCAGAATTGTCCCCTCAGACTCCTTACAAACAAGACAGCTGTACATCTGTCTGAAGGGTGAGTGAACTCCAGGCCTTGTGACCTAAGCCTCCTAACCTCACCATAAAGCCTGATAAACTGCTGCTTATCACAAAAGCCTCTTTTCTTCCAAAAGTGGTCACTCCTTTTCACGTATGCTGATCCATCACCTTGCTTACTTTTTATGCTCCTCCACATCCCTCTGAAGATGAGGATCAATTCCACCGTCTAGACAAAAAAATAGTGTTGTCCTTCTACCGTGATCAAATAGAAGAGGTCTGGTGGATGACTAACTCTTCATGTGGTATATTGGAGCGAAGAAAGATCAGGACGTGCAGAAACAGACCATCTCCAGATGGGTCGAACTCTGCATTAAGATCTACTACGCATTGGCCAAAAAGCAACCTCCTGAGGACTTGTGAGTTTTTTCTACCAGAGCTAAAGCTGTGACCACTGCGTTAGCATGCAGAGTTCCAGTATTGAACATCTGTTAGGCAGCAACGGGGGCTTCCATGCACAAGTTCACAAAACACTACTGTCTGGACAGTCAGGTCCATAAGGATGGGCACTTCGCCAGTTCAGTCCTGCAGAACTTCCTTGTTTGGAATTGGTCCGCAGACCCACCTCCGAGGATGGCACTGCTTGTGTATCTCTTATAAGGTAAGGAATCTGCAGCTAGGAGTCTCTATCAGATTGACAAGTTTCTTACCTTCAGTAACACCTTATCTGGTAGAGACTATGGCCCTCATTATGACATTGGCAGTAAAACCCACTTACCGCCATGCTGACTGCCACCAACATACCGCCGCGGATATCCGTTCACCATATTATGACACACACACACCAATCCATCACTATTCAGTCACAGACACAAATCTGCCACACCAAAGGTCAGTGATAAACTGGCGGTATCAAAACCCACACCGATACACCAACAGAACAACGCCCACCACATTATGACCCACGAATCACCACAGCGGACATTCAATGGCAGCAAACCATTGGCAGAACATATCGCTGCGCTCCAAATACACACACACATACAAAACAACACCACATTGGACAATTCAAACTATACACACCTGACACACATACACAT
The DNA here is from genome assembly GCF_031143425.1 of Pleurodeles waltl. NCBI lineage: Eukaryota > Metazoa > Chordata > Amphibia > Caudata > Salamandridae > Pleurodeles > Pleurodeles waltl. The sequence continues at coordinate 193,088,232 of NC_090443.1, forward strand.
ACCACACCCACACACTCACACTACTATAAAACACACACCCACATTACCCACAACCCTTTACCATTATAAACCATAGGCATGAGACAGACACCACGACTACAGACAAAACCAGAGCCACACACCACTTACACCTATACACCAACCACGCACCCCACATCACACACCCCAACACATCACCCTAAACACCCTCACCTACATAACTCACACAATGAGACTCTCCTGATTGTCACCCTTGTGTCCCACTCTGTCACCCTGTCCACCTTGAACTGCCATTGCTCCCCTTCCTATGTCCCCTTGTAAAATACACCTGTGCTACAAATAGACTAGAACAATACCCTGGACTTTCCTCCATCATCACCCCATCCCATTGCACTTACCCCTCTTCTTCTTAGCACTACAAGAAACACACTTTGAAAAAACTACAAGCATGGAGTATGTCAAATGACAAAAACACAGCTGTCAGGGCACCCATGAATATGTAATTACAAGTGAGTAATGTATCAATATGTAATGTATAATGGCATTAATACCATGGAGAGTTTCAATCTCAATTTATTCTCCTATCGTGTACGTAAGTATCCATCATCAAGAAAGGCAACGACCGCGGTCGAAATCCCCCCGCGGCGTCCTCTGTATCGGTAATTAATCTCTTGACGTTCGAGATTAATTACCGATACAGAGGACGCCGCGGGGGGATTTCGACCGCGGTCGTTGCCTTTCTTGATGATGGATACTTACGTACACGATAGGAAACGGTTCTTGAATACTTCATTTGCATCCTAATGTTGGATATTATATATATTTTACTCAGACTCTGGACGGTTCTTAATGATACTGGTTATACACGTAGATATAATTTGAGTTAAGCCCTGATGAAGTCCGTGAGAGTACTGTTCTCATAGGACGAAACACGTGTTGGCTGTGGCTGTATGTGCTACATGGATACTGACTTCAATACTGTGTTTACTACATGAACATGGATGTCAAAGGACAATTCTGTGGTTACTATGATGAACTTTTCTGTTGAAGAATAAATTGAGCTTGAAACTCTCCATGGTATTAATGCCATTATACATTACATATTGATACATTACTCACTTGGAATTACATATTCATGGGTGCCCTGACAGCTGTGTTTTTGTCATTGTGAGTTTCCCTGGAAACATTAGAGGAGTTAGGAAGATCCTCTTGCCAGGAGCACCATGTTAAAATTGGAATGTTAATGCTATTATATTGACTCACTGTGAGCGCCCTTATCCTATGACTTGCTTCCTATGTGCTCTCAATTTTCGAGTATGTCAAATGTTTTAAGTATGTATTCATTTAATAAGGTTTAAACATTGCAATTCAACTGTACAGTAATGTTGACATAGTAAAGACCTGTAGTTGGCTGCAGTGATCACAGCAGGAACAATGCTGTGCCATAGATAATTCAAAAAATGACAATGAAATGTGAAGTACCACTGTCTTACCTGTATGTCATTGGAACATATAGTCGAATCACTGCAGTTTTGTTGTCCTCATCCTCATCCTCTGCCTCCTCATCCTCACTGTCCACAGGGTCCACTGCTGCCACACGACCATCTCCAGCCTCCTCTTCCTTCAGAAAAGGCACATGATGTCTTAAGGCAAGGTTGTGCAACATGCAGCATGCCACGATTATCTGGCAGACCTTCTTGGGGGAGTAGCACAGGGATCCACCTGTTAGATGGAGGTACCGGAACCTGGCCTTTAGGAGGCCAAAGGTACGTTAGATAATTCTTCTTGTTCGCCCCTCTGCCTCATTGTAACGTTCTTCTGCCCTTGTCCTGGCATTCCTCACAGGGGTCAGTAGCTATGATAGGTTAGGGTAACCTGAGTCACCTGCAAATATCGAGGGACAACATTTAGCCACACACTATCCTATGTGGCCCACACCATACCCATATACCAACATATTCTGGGTGGGAACCAGGGCTCACCTATTAGCCACACCCGGTGCCTCTGTAGTTGGGCCATCACATTTGGGATGCTGCTATTTCTCAGGATAAAGGCATCATGCACAGACCCTGGATACTTAGCATTGACATGATAGATGTACTGGTCCGCCAAGCACACCATCTGCACATTCATGGAGTGAAAACTCTTTCCATTTCTGAACAACTGCTCATTCTGCCGGGGGGGGGGGGGAACAAATGCAATATGTGTTCCATCTGTTGCCCCAATTATGTTGAGGATATGTCCCATTGCATAAAAGTCAGCCTTCACTGTGGCCAAATCTTCAACTCTTCAACCTGGTGGAAAACAATGTAACTGCACATGTGTTTAATCAGGGCAGACAACACTTTGGTCAGCACTACTGAGAACATTGACTGTGACATTCCTCCTGACAAGCCCACTGTCACTTGGAAAGAACCAGTTGCCAAGAAATGGAGCACAGATAGGACTTGCACAAGAGGGGGTATCCCATTGGGCTGATGGATATCAGATATCAGGTTAGGCTCCAGTTGGGCACAAAGCTCAGTGTGGCCCTGTCAAGTCTATAGGTGAGGAGAATGTGCCTGTCCTCCATTGTTGCCAAGTCCACCAGGGGTCTGTACACGGGGGTATGTCTCCATCTCCTATTCATCTGCAGCGGTAGCAATCTATGGGGCAAAAGAGTAAGGAGCCGGTCACAAACTGAACATTTTAGCCACAACAGTACAATGCATGATGTTAATTTGTGGGATTTGGCCTGTATGTCCTATTTTAAACTGTGACGCAGTTATTATCCAGGGCCTCTCCCCCCCCCCCCTGAAATGGCGTTTGCCTGTCCTGTGTGGAGGGACAGGTGGAAGTGAGGTGATTCTGCTGATGTTGTGCGCCATTGCGGGAGGCGGTCGGGAACCACCGTACAACTCCTCATTGGATAACATTGGGCCCTATGTGGCCAATGGTGATGTACACCGGCGGTGACAGTATGCACCGCCCCGAACGTGACCACCATTTTCTATCATATCCCTCACTTGCTACCTGACCTTCAACAGGAGAAGACCTACACTGCATTTGCTGCTGTGACCTGTATCTGGAACCTACCATGGCTCGTGTGACTGGGGAAAGGGCCCCTGCCTTCACCTTGGTGGAGTTGGAGCGACTGGTGGAGGGGTCCTACCCCAGTACAGACTGCTGTATGGGCCTCCAGACCAACAGGTGAGTACACTGTAAGCATGATGCATGTGGTATGAATGCATGGAATGGGGTGTGTGAAGGCCTCGTGTAAGGGGGGAGGTGGATGTCCCCTGGGTGGCCTGCAGTTTGTATGCTGGGCCCTGTGTGTGCAAATGGCAATGTGAAGGAGTATGGTGGGCCATAAGTGTAACAGGCAGGACGGTCTGACTGATACCATTTCCTGTGTATATTTCACAGCAGGTCAGCGCCCATCAAAAGAAGGGTATATGGCGTGCCATCGCCAAGGACGTGCGGGCCCGGTAGGCGGAGCACCCACTGTCAGAACGGTGGAAGGACCTGAGACCCTGGGCACGGAAGATGGTGGAGGCCCAGCTGGGGATGGCCTCCCAACTTTGGAAGGGGTGCCTGTCGAACCCTGACCCCCTGATGGCCTGCATACTGGCGGTGGCCTATACGGAGCTGGATGGGCGCTTGAGGGCATAACAGCAGCCAGAAGGGGCTGAGTACAGTGCCCGTCATCACTACGTACGCATGGTAGGAGGTACCCTGGTGGGGGATGTGTGTCAGTGGGTGCCCCTAGGCCAGGGCTGACATTGCAGAGTAGGTCCCATGGTGGCCAGGGTTCTGAAGTGATAATCCTGCTACCCAGCTTGTAGGCATCCAAAACTGGTCAGGGCTGTGTGGGTCTCAGGTGTGCTGCATTTGGCGGTATGTGCCCCTCCCCATGCCTTGGTGGCTAGCATTATCACAGGCAGTGCATTGCATAGTGCATAGGGCTTTTCCCTGTGTGTGTGTGTTGGTGGTTTGTACTCCAACGGTGGTGGTGTTGCAGCCATTGACCAAGTGTATCTTTTGCCTCTCCCCCCCCCTTTTTGATTTGTCATCCTGTCCTTATGTGCATTAGCATCATCTGGCGGAGGAGCAGAGGCACCGGTGACGGGGAGAGCTGCATCCCACAGGGCCCAGGAGGGAGAATCCACTGAGGGTGAGGGCACCAATGGGACGGAGGGCGAGGGGAGGAACACGGCGGAGACTCGAGGGGACAGTTCTGACAGTGATACCTCCTCCGATGGAAGCTCCCTGGTGGTGGCAGACACCTCTGTGCCCACCCCAACTACAGGTACAGCCTCCACCCCCATACCAGCACCGCCCTCCCAGCAAGCCCCTCAGCGTGTTACCCGTGCCCTCCAGAACCAGTGGAAGAAGCCATCCACTCACCCCATCCTTCCAGGATGAAGCACACTGGGCACAAAGCCCGCTCCAGAACTAGTGGAAGAAGCCATCCACCCACCCCATCCTTCCCAGGATGAAGCACACTGGGCACAAAGCCCCCTCCAGAACCAGTGGAGAAGCCATCCACTAGAGAGACTGTGGCCTTGCACTCCCCAGGACCAAGCAGTAGGCAAACCACCCACTTGAAAGACTGTGGCCTTGCACTCCCAGGACCTAGAAGTGGGCATACCACCCACTTGAGAGACTGTGGCCTTGCACTCCCCAGGACCAAGCAGTGGGCAAACCACCCACTTGAGAGACTGTGGCCTTGCACTACCCAGGACCAAGCAATGGGCAAACCACCCACTTGAGAGACTGTGGCCTTGCACTCCCCAGGACATCGCACCGGGCATGTAGCCCTTCCAGGGCCAGTGGTGTTATACCATCTTCCGGCTGAGGTGTTCCCCCATTCCCCGTCCCTCTGAGGTGCCTGTGTATTTTCAACCTGATGCCCCTGCAGTGCTCTCTCCGTGTTGTTGCAGGAGTGAGGTGGGGCCTTGGCCTATGTGTAGTGGCCCTGTGGCTCACGGACATCAAGGACTGGGCAGTGTCCCAACATTTGTAAATATGTATATACGTTTGGATTTGGATTTACTTATTCATGTTATTTTATCGTATTACACTCATTTTCTTCAAATCATTTTGTCCTTGCAAAATTCCTGAGGCGCACGGGGTGAATATGTAATGGTTGTGCATCTGGTTGTGTGTATGGTGTTGGGGGTGGGGGTGTTGCGTGTGTATGTCAATCTCTGTTTCCTCCCCCCTCCCTTGTGTGCTAGGTGGCAGTACTCACCGTGGTCGTCTTCGCCGGCGTTGATGTTCATAATGCAGGAAAAGATAGCCGAGCATCGGAAATATGTGCAGCTCGGGCTCCATGTCGTTGTGGTTGTTCCCTGAGTCTCCACAGGTGAGACCTTTGACTTCGGTGCAGTGTTTTCCCCATGCTTTTGATGTTGTTGGTACTGCCCCAGAAAAGGTGGCGGATAGGCCGGTCATAATAGTGTGGGTGTTACATTGGCTTCCGCCTGGCTGTTGGCGGTTACCACCGTGGTGCTTGTTGATACCGCTGTGGCGGTCGGTGTGTTAAAGTGGCTATCTTTCTGAGCGGTTTCCGCTGTGGTCTTAGTTCCATTTTTGTTACCGCTGGCCTTTTGGCGGTATAACCGCCGCTTTATCACTGACCGCCAGGGTTGTAATGAGGGCCATAGTCTCGACCAGGTAGTTTTCTTGAGTCTTACTGGAGTACATCTTTGCACCCTGGAATGAAGGCTTTAAAGGTGTGGGACAACAACATACATTTGCCTTGTCCGAACCATTTGCAAGTGAATTTGTCACTCCACAGGCAACAAATAAAAAGCATTTCAAAACTGAGTGCACACTAGAACTGTTTCAGTTAACTTGCCCATTTCTTTCCATTGTTCAACAAAGAATTTTCATTGCGTACCTGATGTGCTAAATGTCAAGATATTGACTATTGATTGTGCTACAAAAATATTTACGTAAAAATACTCTACTGTAGACAAATATAATGACATTTAATATCTGCAATATAACTAACTATAATGTCACCTACATAAATAGTAACATTAAATAATCATTAAAGCAACAATTAACTAGAACAGAGCATCAGCAGCAAAAACTGTGTAATCCAGAACATACAATAGAAATAACCAAAACATTAAAATCCAAACTATAGTCTAACATAGCAGTGTCAAAATATAGCTTACAAATGCTAAATTAAATGTACAAGAAAGATTGAACAACAAAACAATACATTTATAAAAATAACATGTCACCTAGAGAAGTATTTTGAAGTACTGGGCCTCCATTGCATTTATATATCACTCTGGCATTTATTGTTTATCTACATAAGAATTTAATCAATTTTAGTAATACTGTTCAAAAAAATGAAAAACATTTTTAATAAGAGAAAACCTTATACAAAATCCTCATACACATAAAAACAATCAACAATATACTAACAACATACCAACATTACATTACATTAAAATGAAATACAAGGACAAATTATAAAACATATACCAACTGCAAAATAGCATCTATCTAATTAGACATACCCTACAAAACATTTTAAATAATTGACTGACCAATGAAATCCAACCTAAAAAACATCATTTACAATTATAAAATATAGACAGAATAAACCGCAAGCAATATTTATTTAACCAAAATTGGACCGAGGAGGGAAGATACACTAGGAGGGAAGATACACGGCTGAAATCATTACTGAAAAAGGATGAAATACTTCCTAACACATCTAAGTAAGATGATTTTCATAGACACTACCTAAATGAATTAAATGTAACACAAATGAACCACCAAATATTTTAAAACGTATCACCAAACTACCCCAAGTTATTTTGACAATAGATACATCACCTACTGCACTTAAAATTAAAGTCAATGAGATCTGCTGTACAATAAAGTCAAAATTATTTCTCATTCTTTAACTCTTTTGCTGCTAGGCCTCCTCCCACTGTGCTAAATCTTTTTTGGCTATTTGAAGTAGTTTGCACTTAGGCCTCCATAACTTTTTGTTCACATAAGTTTTTCAAGCCAAATTTTTGTCCTGTTTTCCCAACATCCTGGAGATGCTAAAGGTATCCAGGGTTTGTAGAACCCCACTGGAGTGGATTGAGAAATTAGGTAAAATATGGCAACATTTAGATTTTTTGGGAGAAAATGGAAAAAAGTGCTGCAGAAGAAAGTGTCTGTTTTTTCCCCTGCATATAGCATCAATGAAAGGTTTGCAGTGCTGAAATCACATTTTTTTCCAGCATTCAGGAACATGCAGACTTGATTCAGAAAACTGACATTTATTTTTTGTGCTTCCAACCGCCTTCCAGTTTGTAGTGAGAACAGGTCTAAAACCCATGGTAGATCCTGGAAAGCTATTAATTTCTAAAAAACTACACAAAATTTTGAATGCAGCAAGAGGTCAGTTGTGTATCTACTAAAAAAAGTAAAGGGGTTATTACGAGTTTGACACTATCCAACACAACCATCCACAACAACACCAGTACACCCGACAACACAACCGCAACTACACAGACGCTTCGCCAAGATATGTCATTGCACACCTTCACATGACAACATATACTTACAACAACACTAGACAACCAATAAACACAATCACACTGCCATACAATGAAGCATACCTCACAACACGCCAACACCACACACAACACATATGACATAGCCATCACCACACACACGGACGCACACACAACAACCACACAAGGGCCCACAAAACCATCATTACACATCTCTACACAAACAATACACAATTATGCTACAAACATGCATGTAACAAATACACACATATCTTACACACATCATACAACAATGACAGCAGGACAAATGGCAGGGCCACACCCACACATGCAGCCCAAGCACAACAGCAGGCACAACCAAAACACACACATCACACACGCACAAACCAAAGCCCACAAACACCAAACTGTGGACTGCCATTTTGAAAGAAAGGCAAGACAAGTATGTCAGCATCGAATCCAACAACATGTTGGTCCAGATGTATTGATAAATAAGAACTTATAAAAATAAACGTATGTGCAAATAAAAGGCCAATCCTCAGTCCAAAGTGCCAAAGGCACAAATGGTTCCTGAAGGTGCCCCAATGTGACTCCTGACTGCAAAATGACCTGCACATGGTAGGGGCATCAAGGGGCAGGCAGGTACCTCAGGGATTGGGGGGTAGAGGGGAGGTTTGGACGTGGGTTTAGTAGGTGTGTCTTTTGGCTTGAGTTTGGGAGAGGGTCTTTAAGCTTGGGTTTGGGAGGGGGATCCTTGGGCTTGGGTTTGGGTTTGGGAGAGGGGTCCTTGGTCCTGGGCTTGGAAAGGGTAGACTTCTTGGCAGAGGGAGGGCCATGGGCACTAGCAGGGGGGCACGGGAGAATTTGGAGGTGGAAGGGATGGACTTGGGGAGGGAAGAAGAACACTTGCAGGTATCACAGCTTGGGAGAGGAGTAGGCAACAAGGAAAACTCCAAGAGGAAATGCTTCTTAGACATACAGGGCTGGTCATGGCAAAAGGGTTTGGGAGTGGAGGGAGAGGGAGTGGTTGTAAGATGTGTCGGTGTGGCTGTCTTGGGTGCAAATGCATGCATGGAATGCTTGTGGGTGCTGGGTGCCTGTTGGGTGGGTGAGTGCAGGTGTTTAGGTGTCTTGGGAGGAGGAGTGGGAGAGGATGTGCAGGGAAATGCCATGCTGGGGAGGGTGACTGTCTGCTGGGGTGGTGTTTGCAGGTATGGTGCATGTAGGGGGTGTCGATGGTTGTGGTGGTAACAGATGTGGTGACTAGGGTTGATGTCTGTAGGTCTGATATTGTGCTGACTGTGGGTAAGAATGGAGTTGTGGCTTGATCCATGAATGATGGTGCGGTAGCTGCAGGTGTGTCTGGTGTAGTGTCTGTGAAGGAGGGGGTGGTAGGGGAGTCTGTGCAGGGAGAGAAATGTTGGTGTTTCTACAGGTGGCTGTTGCTTGTGTGCATGCCAGTGGTGGGTCTTGTGGTGCTTGTGTTTGTCAGTGGTACCCTTGTCTGTTGCGATGGGTGCATGCCTTGTGTGTAGGTGTGCTTTGGCTAAGTTTGGGGAGAGGGATTTGGGATTGGGAAGAGGTAGTTGGAAGGGGGATGGTATATACAGGGAGACTGAATATGAGGTGGTAGATCCAGTCTCCCCGTGGCACTCCCTTCACCCTCCTTCCCACTGGGTCCCGCGCTCTCGCTGGTAGCAGCTTCTTGATCCTGTAGGCTGAAGCTTCCCCACTCGCCTGTGCCCCTTCTCCTTTGCCCTGATGATGCTGATGCACACAAATAGAGAGGGAGGGAGGGAGAGAGAGATAGGGCAAATATGGGTTAACACATACCTCTTATACACACATGAAAAAAACTGACATCTGTGGCTATGTCGCGCATGCTCTCATTATTCTAATGATTCTACTGGATTTGGGCGGCAGAATCACTTGCACTGTGGGAGACTGAGTCTGAACCCACTACAGGTGACACCTTTCGGCCTAATCTGGGTTTTGCTACAGCTAACTAGCAGTGCCTCATCTCCACCTAAAAGCAGGGATGATTGGGCAGCCAGGCGCATGACACAATTGATTTTTCAGGGAAATCGTGGTCACTCAGATCACATCCATTTCTGTCATTACATTAGCCTCACATACACAAGGACAATCAGAGGCAGAATAAAATTCAATAAGCTTTTATTGAAGTAACTGCAACTTGGATAATAAAGCATGTACTGCAATAACTAGGACGATAGTGCATGACAGGATTAAAATTGTGACAAGGACAGTAAAGCATAACAATAATGCTACCATATTGTCACTAGAATTGTTAAAATAATTCCTACCTAGGCTGTCTTGCACAGCATGTTAAGCTCTAGTTCTGCCCTTCAGGTTCCCCTGGGAAGACATCATCCCTCATACCTGAGCAAGAGGCGTGTAGTCTACATAAGGAGCTGTAGCGAAGCATTTAGCATACAGTCGTGGTCATCTGGCTGGAATCTCCCTCCAACATACATGGTCAAAGTAGTGTTTTTATAATAAAACAGCTGATGTTCCAAGAAAGGATCCCTATGTAAGAGTGTGTATGTTTCTATGAACACTAGAGACAAAGCATTACCACGTTTGCCAGCAACCTATCTTACTGCAGCCTTAAGAAAAGCACAGAGTGAAAGAAATGTTTTGTTTAAGAATGCAGTGCTGACCTGGGCAAAGAGGAACTAGATAGAGAAAATAAAACAAGACCACAGATGTGGCTATTGTTAAACTAATAAAATGAAGCTGAATAAAATATGTCTAGGTTAAAGTGCACAGTGGCAGGCCTAGTTTGCTAAAATAACATGTATGGAGCTGTAACTAAAATGGCTACACAACAACTATACATATCATGGCTAGCCCATTGCAGTTGCCAATACACATAAACAACTTCATGTCATCACATGTCACTACTACCCACAACTGTAGGCTAACCCTCACACCTACAATATCAAAGTAGGACAGCACTACTGGAGTCATCCACATGATGCTAACCAAAGTCCTTTTAGCTGGCACAGCATGCCCTGGATGCAGTATCATTTGAATGCCTGAATACACATCATACGTCTCCATACCCCTGTTACCCATTGGATGTGCAGCTGACTAAACAAAACACTTCAGGCCTCAACAAAAACAACACCAGATTAGTCCATATCCTATGCAATAGATCCATTACAGTGAAGACAACTCCTCTCACAGACCAAACAGCACCTGCCTGTCACATTACATGCAGGCTACTCTGTACAGTGATGCCATAATAGCGAACAACCATGATTTAGCCATTACAAGTCAGGCACCCAAACAGGTAACATCTGATGTATCCAATTTGAATCTGTGGTATAGCCATGTGAATAGTCAGACCCTATCACAGAGCCAGATCAGCAGACGCCAAACACTTACATCACTACTTAGCATACTGCTAAGTGCATCTACAATGAGCCATATAGCATATTTAACACATCCATTCTCAATCACTGTGTCACAACAGATCTACTTCTAGAACACATATATTGCATCATTGACCACTTCCAATGCCACCAAAGCATGCAGCCACACCAGTTGGACTACGCACCATTAAAACTCCACCCTCACATACACCATTCCAGAAATGGCAAGACCAGCCACAGAGCCCAGACAACACACATCTCAGACGGTAATTAATTGCATGCATTAGGCACACATGGGCATACACCACTGCCTGTACACCAATTACACATCCCACCACTACACGAGGCAGCCTGAGGAGACGGATAGCAAAATATGATTCACATCAACATGCCATGTCTCATGCAATACCCAAACCACTCCTAATCTGCTACTACATGTTTGCCAAGGCAAGCTGAAATAGTCCCAGCCCATCAGATGAGCTCCCAACTAACCATGACGACATAATGTAGGCAGTAACTCAGCAATGTAGCATAGGCTTTGCTAGGGCATTGTCATACATGCCATATACACACATGGAGACATATAAGAGATCTGCCAGGGCACTTACCACCTTGAGTACAAGCCCATTGGTTTTAAGGTAACATCCCCACGAGTATTGCCCCTAGGAATGCATCATGTGTTAAATCAGACCTCATCAGTTTTACATGTTTACGTATCCCAGGTTGGCTACCTTGTCATATCCTACAGTCAGTAGATCACCTATAAATGCCAATTCAGCTATCAGGCCAATACCTGTCTCATGAAGGCCAATTCTGTGGCAGAACTACAATGCCAGACCCACAACCAGTCCATACCATAAGCAGTACTCGATGTTCATAGTACCAGTGATAAAAGGAGAGTCACACAGTAGCATATACAGGTATGCTACACAGATGGCACTGTTCTGATACCTCGGAGCCACCACTGTAGATGGAAGGAGCAGGTAATACTCAATGCTTAGGGTGATACAAATACTCCCATCCAATGTATAGGCAGGATGGAGTCACACATGTGCCTATGTCGTTAGACCATCTCCACATTACAGATATGGAAATGTCTTGAAATGGAAGATGTACATCCACTGACAGCAAAGCATGGCAACACATCTGCAAAAATAAACTCTGGCAGTGTGCTCAATAGCAATTTGCTATCATCGATATACATGCTGCTTTTACTACAACGTAACATTGCATGCATTGAGGCACCTATTCCCATTTAAGGCCAGCCAAGTCCCAGGATACAGTCAGTATTCACCCCCCTTGTGGCTGCTGTGCTGCCTTCAAATGCCCATCTGCCTTAGGGTAGGCCACCATCAGAATGCAGGCCATTAAGGGGGTCTAGGTCCGACGGGCACCCCTCCTTCGTTGGGAGGACATCCCCAGCGGGGCTTCCGTGGTCTTCCAGGCCTAGTGTCTCATGTCCTCCCACCGTTTTCTGCAGTGGGTGCTCCGCCATCTATGGAACCTCAGGGTCCGCACTACCTTGGCGATGGCTCTCCACAGACCCTTCCTCTGATGGGCACTAACCTGCATGGGAGACACAGAGGAAGACACATTTATGTAGACTATGTAGACATGTTGACATAGGGCACAATCTTACTGACAGTATTCCAGCATACATTCCATCATATTGCTAAAAGTGCATATATGGCCTATCCCACTACTCCTGTTCGCTTGGTCATCCAACACACATGCACCTACATCAATCGCTCTCATTTCAATTACTCTGCTAATCCGCTCACCTGCTCCTCTGGTCACCCATACAACTTCGCACACAGGGGTAGAACCCCGTCCACAAGCTTGGTGAGCTCCTCCTGGGTGAAGGCTGGGGCCATTCCCCCCATCGCACATGCCATCGTCGCTGCCAGATGCAGGACACAGCAACACACGCAGTAGAGTTGTGGTTGTGTTGAAGTTCGGGAGCCAAGTGACAAGGAGAACAAAAAAATGGGGGTGACGCCCGCAGCGGTGCGCATCGTCACCTCCAGCGGTGATCATGATTGGCCCCTGTTCCCCATAGACACCAATGTTAACCAATGAGGAGTTGCACAGTGGTACAGACCACCTAATGCCATGATGACTAGTGCCAGCGGAGTGATGTCACTTCCATCTGTCCTATGCATGCAGGACAGGCGACTGCCATTTTAGATAAATGTGTCTAACTACACTATTTACACACTGTCCATGCTGTAGTATTGTAATGTGATTCATTGGTACATCATTCATACAAAGCAATACATGCCATATGTGATGTGTGGCACTAGTTGGATGCATATGTATGGTGAATCACCCTGTCATCACTTGTAGATTGTCACAATAGACGCTTTCAACAACCCTTCCATTATTGGAAGGCTAAAATACTGCAGTTGTGTGTGCCGATACATTATTCAGACTGTGTTGTGATGCAGACAAATGTGTTTTGACTCTCCCTCGAAACCGACCTATGTTGAGACTGAGGAATGCACTGGTGTACCGGCCCATGGTTGACCTGGCAATCATGGAGGAATGCCACATTTTACTGACATACCGTCTGAACCGGTTGAGAGTTTGTGACAGTTCGTGAACTGTATTCCCAATAAGAGCTAGATCTACACCCAGCTCTACGTAATCCCTATGCTATTCCTCCAACTGTACAGGTACTATCTGTGCTACATGTTTTGCCCAGTGGGTCATTTCAGGTGACATTGGACTTGGCAGTAGGTGTGTCACAGCCAATGTTCAGTAATATCTTAAGGGATGTCCTCAATGCCTTCATGAAACACTCCACAGCTACATAAAATGTTCCCAAAGGGCCGATTTTGCCCATTGTGAAATCTGATTTCTATGCCATTGCACACATTCGTCATGTAATTGGGGCCATAGATGCCACCCATATTCCCTTAATTCCTCCCAAGGTAAATGAACAAGTGTATAGGAATAGGAAAAGTTATCACTCAATAAAGGTGCAGGTGGTGTGACGGGCAAACCAGTACATCTCCCAAATGACTGCCAAATTCTTAGGATCTGTGCATGACTCCTACATATTACGGAACAGCAGGGTCCCACACATGACAACACAACTACAAAGAGAGAGATCCTGGCTTGTAGGTGAGTATGATGTCATATGAAAGTAAATAGCAACTTGCCTTTCATTCTCTTTACCCTCTACATAATGGTGATGTGTGCTATGTTTGTCTGCTCTTTCCACGTGATTCTGGCTATCCTAACCTACCTTGGCTGTTGACACCAGTGAGATATCCCAGGACAGACGGTGACAATCGCTACAACGAGGCACACTGAAAGACAAGAAGCGTCCTCTAGAGGACGTTTGGACTACTGAAGGCAAGATTCCGGTGCCTGCTTATGTCTGCCGGGTCCATGTCCTACTCCCTAAACAAGGCTTGTGAGATCATCGTGGCTTGCTGCACGCTGCACAATTTGCCAGAGAAGGCATGCTCATTACTGGAAGAGGAGGGAGGATCTAATTCACCAGTGGAAGCAGGGGGGACAGAGGACAGCGATGAAGAAAGGGAGGAGGATGATGTTAACTCCTGAACTCAGCTCATTCAGCTCTACTTCTAATGAGTATAAGGTACCATTTGCCCTGTGTTTTTACCCCCTTTACATTCATATGTTTCTTTTCTATTCTGATATGACACTCATTCGTCAGGGCAGTGCAGTGTGTGTGGAAGAATGTTTGTACAGTCACTTGATCTTTACTGCTTCATGTGTTTGAGTATTCCTCAAAGAAGTATTTACATAAATTATGTGTGCCACACTTTGATTCAATGCCTTCTAATCTGTTAACTATTTGTCCATACTGAGTGGAAGGAAGTGTGTGGCCCTGTTTTGCAGTCACTGTTTTGCCCTCTACATATCCTCAGTGCTAGCAAACCCACCTAGAGTCCCTCAAATTGTGGGTGGTGCAAAACATGGCTGTTGCAGGTGACCTCTACAGGTGTACATTTCTGCAAAGCTGCAATGTAGAGTTACTGTGTTGTGTGTAGTGCAGATTACACATAGGAAATACTTGTAAGTGAAGATGTAAATGTACTCTGACAATGATGTTTTATTTTGCTAACAAAGCAGGTAAATGTTATTAGAAAAACATGTATCTAAATGTGAGTTTTCTGTCACTCACAGGTCTTGCTATGCAGGAATTCCCTTTCCCATGCCTTGTTGATGGAGGAATTTGACATGCTTGATGACAGTGTTGGAAACTCACAAATACATCTCCGCATACTATCAGGCTAGCCAATAAAAAGTTAATTTTCAAATTTTGACATAGAAAAAGTTGTTCTGAAAATGTATGCAGTGCATAAAGCACAAATACATTGGCTGTGATTTAACAGTGTTTATTTGGTGTTTCAAAAAATGGGATGGGGAAGTGCAAAGGAGTGGGCAGATGGTAAACAAAATAGTCACTTTAGTGTCCAAAGCTTTTGGTAGCACAGGTGCAGAGCCCATGGGGGTATAGGAAAATGGAGAAAGTCAACACGGAGTCTCAGTGGCACACAAGGGAGACAGTTCAGTAGAGGCTCACTTCCTGGCGATGGGTTTGGTTTTGGCTACAGTCTCTGAGGGATGTCTGGCTCGCCGGCCACATTTGCGTGGGGGTTCCTGGGCTACAGAGGGAGGGGTGCTGGTGGCCTGTGAGTTCTCTGGCAGGGCCACCATTCCACTAGCAGCAGCAGATGTAGAGGGCTGGGGTGTATACTGGCTAGTGAAGGGGCCTGCAGGCGGGTGGAAAACTCACGCAGGACTGCTGTCATGTCCTGTAGCACCCCTTTGATGGAGGCCATGGTGGCATTGTGGGCCTGCCATTGCTCCATGGCCTCCTTCTGGTGCTCCCTCTGCAGCCTCTTGTTCTCCTGCAAAGTGGCCGGCATCTGGCCAGTCCTGTCCTGGGAGTGGCGGTATGCCCCCAGGACTTGGAAGATGGCCTCCTGGCTAGTCGCTTCCCTAGTTTGCTCCCACAGATGCCCTCCCATTGGCCCTGGCCCCTTGTGCCTGTGTCACTGGCACAGTGTACCCACTCCCACATGCACCAGGACCTTCATCGTCTTGCCTGGTAGTTGGTGGTGACTCTGGTCCCTGTACAGGTGGACAGACTGTGGATGGCCTAGAGACACTGGTCTGGGGGCATTGGGCCACAGCTGTAGGTGGTGGCTGAGTTGTGGGGGTCTGTGTGGTGGCCTGGGTGGAGCTTCTGGAGGGTGACTGACCAGAGGTTCCCTATGGGCCAGGGTAGTCATCCAGATCCAGACATCCAGATGGACTGTCATCACTGGGGCCTTCTTCTGCTGGGGACTGACACTTCCTGGCACCTCTTGGCAGCTGGCATTAGCAGTAGTACCTGTGGAGAGAAAGTACATTTTATTGTGTGTCCTCCAGGGTTTTGACTGTGTTTCAGCTGGGTTGTTGTGGTTTTCACATGCTTCCGCGGATATGGCATTGACAGTCAGGTAGTTATCTATAGTGGATATTCATTTTGTGTTTTATAATCACACATTAGCAGTGGCATGTCTTTTCCTTTTGTCAGTGGTCTCTGTCCTGTCATTGCCATGTTCCTGTCAGCAGTTGCCACCTGTCTGTTGTCCCCAATCATCTGCATGCATGACTTCCTTTTGGATGGGTGCATAGGTATTTGAGGGATGGGTGATGCATTGTGGGACTTGTAGTGTTTCAAGCGTTGCAGCAGGCAGTGGTGGTTGTGTGCACAGACTTTGGTTAGGTGTTAGTGGGGTGTCGTGGGCATGTAGGGGATAAGGGTATGGGTGATTGAGGGGGTGGGATGGGTATGGGATAGGGTGTTTTGGGGTAGTGATAAGTGGAGAAGGAGACATGCGTTATGGGTGTACATAGTGGGAGGGGTGTGTTAGTGACTTACCAGAGTCCAGTCCTCCTGTGAGTTCAGGGAGGCCCTCAAGATGCAGGACAGCCACTACCTTCTCCTCCTAGTCGGTGAAATCTGTGGGAGGAGGTGGGGGACCACCGCCAGTCTTCTGGATGGCAATCTGGTGACATGATGCCATGGAACCGACCTTCCTTTGCAGGTCGTTCCACCTCTTCCTGATGTCATCCCTTGTGCATGAATGGCTGCCCACTGAATTCACCTTTTTGAAGATTCTCTGCCATAGCTCCATTTTCCTAGCTATGGAGGTCTGCTGGACCTGTGCACTGAACAGCAGTGGCTCTACCCTGACTATTTCATCCACCATGGTCCGCACCTCCCTGTCAGTGAATCGGGGGTGTTTAGGAGGTGCCATGGTGTGTTATGTGTGGATATGAGTGCTGTGGATGTAGTGGTGTTGTTTGGGGGAGTGGAGTGTGTGTGAGTTAGTGGAAGGGGTGGAGGTGTTGGATAGTGGTGTTGTGGGATGCATGCTTGTGTGTTAGTGTGTTGTGTGGTTTGTGGGGCATCTGGCGTGTGCAAGAGTATATGTTGGGTGAGTGATATTTTCTTCCAGGTGGCCTGGAGTTGTATGGCAGCAGGTAGGCATTGCAAAGGATTGTGGGTGTGTATTTCATAGTGACGTGTGTGGGTGTGTGAAGTGTGTGTATGTGTATCAGGTGTGTGGGTTTTCAATTTGTCCAATATGGGGTGGTGTTGAAGGGAGTTCATGTTTTTTCACCACAGTGGTCCGTACCGCAATGGAAGAGCGCTATGCTGATTTGTGAGTCATAATTTGGAGGGCGTTTTTTTGTTGGCATAACGGTTGCTGAACCGCCTCTTTGCAGCCATCGTTCGGCTTGGCGGTGTTGGTAAAGTGGCTGTTTTCTGTCGGTTTACTTTTATTTTTACTAGTAATACGGCGGTAAGTTTATCAACTCCGCTGCGGTCTTTTGGCAGCCGCCGGCACTGTGGTCAGCGGTAAATACCACCGAACTCATAATGAGGGCCTAAGTAACACAGGTAATAAACAAGGTGCAGCTTTATCAAACAGAAAATAAAACTACTAGCATATAGCAATCTGGAAGGAAAGTCAATCAATACTCAAAGTACACAAAGCACACAAAATTAATGCAAAGCACACAAAGCACACAAAGACGCATATACTCAAAAATGATACTTGCCAGCAACAGCTATAGTGAGGTTCACCTGAACCTACTCTTTACAGACACAGCAAGCACCAATGATATCCCAAGAAAGGAAAATCAAAAGAAAATTATACACAAGACAACACAATACTCATCTTCCAAAAAGGAGGGTTTGACACACAATAGAAGAGATGTTAAACATGCTGCTACTATTACACCATTTCCAAAAAACACATTCATGCAGGGCAATATTACTCTTTTAGAGTAAACAGTACAAAAATGTTTTCTTACCAAACACATGTAACTTCAAAAACTGCAAAATCTAACAGTGCCTAAAGTGCAAGCAGGAGTTCCTGCAAAGGAAACTAAAAGCGTTGCACTAGAATAAAAAGGAGAAATAAAACATTAAGATCACAAATGCAAATGATGAGAAGAAATAAAACAGTTAATCTTATAAAACACTATGAAGTTTGATCTGTTCGAAGGGGGCCACAAAGCAAAGGTAAGAAATTGATACCCTAGAGGGCAGTGACTCTTACCACAGTAAACACCACTTCACAAACACCATCATCCAAGTCCCAGCCACACACATTGCCAGCCGGTAGCTAATCCACACACACCACCAGGTAAATCCCCAGTTCAAATACCCCATTAGCCAAACACCAGTCCACACACACCAGCAGACAAATGTCAGTGCACACACAGTTAGCTGAACACCAGTACATGCAAACCATCAGCTGAACTCTAGTTCACGCACACAGATAAACTTTCCCTGGTGTGTAGTGGGTTTTCTGCCCCCCTTGGGGGCAGATGGGCCTAAACATATGGCCGATCTGCCCAAGAGGAGGGCATGAAATGGCCAAAGGTATGACAAAATAATTTCCTAATAAAGGGGAGCGCCCCTCATTCATGGGTCCGCTCTCAGACATATAAATAAGAAAATCCCTGGTGTCTAGTGGCTTTCTGCCCCCCTTAGGGGTAGATGAACCTAAAAATATACTTGATCTGCCCCCGGGTGGCAGGAAATGACCACAAGTATGTTTCTCAATAAAGGGGAGTGACCCTTGCCCAATGGCCACTCCTCAAAACATTTATATATACAAACTCCCTGATGCCTAGTGACTTTCTGCCCTCCTTGGTGGCAGATGGGCCCAGGGGGGTGCTCCCCTACTTAAAATACACAAAAAAATTAAAATCCCTGGTGCTAATGGGTGCAATCCGGCTGTGCAGTTGCGGCCCCACGCGCAGCAGGAGTGCACTGCAAAGAGACACTGGGGAAATGAACAACTCTTTCCTTTTCCCCCGGTGCCTCCTTGCCTTCCCCGATCTCTCCCAAGAGGATAAAGTCACCTCAGGCTATCTCCTCCTCTGAACCACGCTGGAAGAGTGTCCCCAGCCAGCTATGATGATATCAGTGTGCATGCCAGTGTCTTCGGATTGCAGAGGGAATGAGTGGCATCAAAAGTGCCTCTGCTGCCATCCCTGGTGGGGCATGTTGTAGAGTGGCCCAAGGGAAGGGTGCCCCTGTGGATGAGTGCTAGGACGTCCTGAAGCCATTCTCAGCATATGCCCATCCTGGCGTAGGATGGCTCTAAATCGTCCTTGGCACAAAAGGGGTCAAAGTAACACATACAAAAATGCACAATTTTGTAAAGTGAAAACAAATAATTTTACAGTGTAAACAATATTTCTTACAATATCAATGACAGAGTAAAACTGTCTACAAATTATTAACATAGATATGTTACCTCACAGAAGTGGAAGCAATTCTTAACCTATCTGAGCATCAGATATTCTCTGCAGAACACCATAAATGCAAGAACACACTGAAAGTAGACAAAATACAATTCCAGTCTATGCTGTTGTACAGCAAGTGCAGTTAATGTCCCTATAGAAAACATTAGGTAACATTGACACCCACCTTCAGTGGCAAAAACTCAAATGAGAGGTGTAGTGGATGCTTTAAAAGAAATAGCATCCACCCTAATTGCACTTACAATGGCTTAATTAAAAGACTGTGCTCCTTTTTGAACAACTAACTTAATTCCAAATCCATAAAAACAATCAGCAGAAAATAAAACAAACAGTATTAGCACCCAGAACCTATGAACAGATTGACATAGTTCCACCCTTCTCTCTAGCCCAAAATAAAGAACCCTTTATATTATATGACAATCTTAGCAATCATAAAAAGTTATAACTTTCAGTGTAAAAAAGCATAAACCTCTAATGCAATCACAAACATGGTTAATGGGTATTACATTCAAATCGTGCCACCCCTTTCACCCCTTTTCTCACACCTACACTGTACATGACTATTATCTTGACAATATTCAGCGGAAACATATTTACCTGCTTTGATACTTGTGCAAACATCCAGTGAAACACAATCACTTGCTCTTTGATGCATTTTTTAAACTCCTTTATAATTATATTCAATAATAGTCACACTTCTTCATATGCATTTTTCATGATAACAGTTTCCTCCCAAATTTCTTCATTGTTCCACTTACATCTAAACCATATGTACGCCTGTTTCATTTAATGTGTTTCAGGTTTCTAAAGAATTTGTTTCAGAAGTGCTCTGATAAGCAAATCATTATTTCTATATCAATGCAAATTATATTTCTTAAACAATTAAAATAACATTTCAAGAAACATCTGTCCCACATTCTACTTAATTCTGTCCTGAGGAGTCACCACTAAATACATGGTTGCACGGATACAGACTGGCCTGAAATTATATGCAAGACAATTTGATAATTATTTAATTAAATGATCTAGAACAAAGCTATAACTGGAAAGATGTATTGAAAAATGTCATTATAAAGAATTGATTACCATTCCAGCTAATATTAGGAATGAAAAGGTTTGTTTTTTGGATGCAAGTACTTTTACAAACAAGGAACAATGGGTGGCAGATGAATATAAGAAACATATAGTCACAAGGCTCATGCTGCATTTTAATAGTTTCCATTCTTTCCACCTGAAAAAATATTTTCCATACTGTGCAATGAGGCTAAAAAGCTTAATGTTAAATGAACAAGCTGTAAATACAGAAACTGAAGAAATTAAGGATAACTGAGGTAAGTACTACAACAAAACTTGAAAAGAGCTAAATCTTTCAAGAGTAAAGATCTGTTAAAATACACTGACTTACTTAGGTGTTTAATGGGTGGATTCCCAGTTGTTGTGGCAACCATTGATTCAAAATAACATATTGTCTTTCAGCAGGGTCACTCATAGCATACGTGACCTTTCTCTGCGGCTGGGCCGCACCCAAGTTAAATCGGTTATTCTAATTTTCAAAGGAAAATGTGTTCTCACAGTGAGTTATGAGTGGGAGATCTGGGGATATTTCTCTCTATATATTCTATTCAGATAGCAGAGAATACATTTTTGAGAAATTTACTGAATATTAGGCAATGTATCTCCTCCAAGATCACACATGAAGACGTAGGGTTGAGCTACATCTTGGATTATATCCGTCTTCCCCCTTTGCTCCTGTGGTGCTCTGTCTGACTGAAGGAAGAGCTTAGTTTTAACAAATCAATTTTAAGGGACTGTCTAGATTTGGATTCTAGGTTTCACATCCCCTGGTTGTCATACATCAAGAGTACCTTGAGTGATCTTTTAATGATTTTACTGATCCAGACTTTTTCGCCAAAGCAGATATTGTGTGGGTCAAGCATGCCTTTTCCACTAAGGCACACTTAGAGAAGGAGGCTGTCGCACAGATTAAAAGCAATGATGATCCATTATAGCTTGGTTAAGCCTAAGAGTGGTCTGGAACCTTATTTGGCGTTTTTAGAGTCTGCCTACCATAAAAGGTTGTTGATCCTTTTTAGACTAGGGGCCTCATTAAGAGTTTGGCTGTCCCACCGCAGGACTGCGAAACTCACAGGGAGAAAGCCACTGCCATGGGGGTGACGTGCCCCCTGGACGTACTACATTGTTTCCGTCTGGCTGACTGGTGGGAACATTGTAATATGTGTTCCTGCCAGGCAGTCTGGCTAGAACAGTGTTAGGATATTGACCTCGGCTCCTGTAAGTGAACCAAGGCCAATATTCTAAAACTCCAGCACCCTCGGAATGCGCACTGTCTGCAATGTGCTCATGACCTGATGGTGCCTGGCTTTCTGCCACCCTTTTCATGGTGGGCTCCTGACCATGAAAAGGCTGGCAGAAAGAGGGGCTATAATCATTCAGGCGGTGCCCAGTTCCGTGCTGCCCTGGCTGGGTACAAGCCAGACCGCCGTCACATCATCGAGAACAATGTTCCTGGTGGGAACGACGGTCTTATGATGGGTCCGCCACCCGGTGTTGTAATGTGCTGGTCGGACTGCCACAGCCACGGCAGTCCATCTACAACTTCGAGGCTAGTGGTCCTAGGACCGCCAGCCTCTTAATCAGACCCTAAGTATGATCCCACAGATACTGTATATTTCTGATAGTTGGCATAACGCCTCTGAGTTACTTGCATGTACCTGTGACAATGTTTTGACTCCTGACACCTTGCATATAGGTTTTTTTTCTGTCCTAGGTTCAATACCGTTCGTTATAAATATATCAGACCCCTACTGTTACATATACATTTTAGACAAGTGCGTCCTTACCTGGTGCCCATGTATGCTTTTTAGCAAGGTTTTATCCAGTGTTTTATGAAGGAAACATTGAGAAGCACTTGCTTTATTCACATTAATAGTTGATTTTTTTCCTTTTATTGAATTGCATAGTGATTTTTTGATGTATTTATGTTTCTATCCGTTTAGAAATTGCATTGTTCAATTTGAATAAAGTTCACTTGACTTGACTTAGTAAACCAGTTTAATTTATATCACTGGCTATTTGGAAATAAGTCTAGAGATTAATTAAATCATACAAAAAACTGCTAATCAGTATCCACAGACAAGGAATAAAAAACTGTCCTAAAAAAATATGTTGGCATATGAAAAAGGGAAAAGCTTTGAAGCACTTGCAGCCAGAACAAATATTGACATTAGGTTAAATAAAATAAATTAAGAAAGAGTAAAATTGTACAAAAACGGGTATGTTTCCATGCTTAAAATATTCAAAGGAAATGGCATTGAACATTGATAAGCAGGGAAACAATTTTCATAAGATTTATGACACATGTGACAATAAGAAACATGCCCTTCCAAAAAGAACTATATTGGCATGACAGGAGGACCAATGAAGACCCCATAGACTGAATATTATTGGAACATTCAGACTAATGATTTACAAATGGAATATAGAAAACTTTCAAGCAGAATGATACAAATGCATCGAACAAGATTCATAATTTTCAAGATTAGCCAACCTCAAAGAAAAGGAGGAAATGTACAAAATGTTTGAAGAGTGTAAGCTTGCTGGATAGAGACTTTGTATTCATTGTATCCAAGACCATTCAATGTGGGAAATCAAACTCAATGTATTTTTTTATAAAGAAATATACACTGATATTTTCTATATTATAATTTCTGACTAACATGATGGAAAATGAGTTACAGATGATTTTCAGAATTTAGGTTATATCAGGAGCTTAGAACAGAATTGGATTCATAAATAAAAAATGACGATCAATTTGGGCCAGAGATCAAGTCACAGAAAGCATGGATTAATGGTAGACTGTGGAAGGTGATGACATATGATGTAAAGAGTGGAGAAAGCAATA
Organism: Pleurodeles waltl; assembly: GCF_031143425.1. Classification (NCBI taxonomy): domain Eukaryota; kingdom Metazoa; phylum Chordata; class Amphibia; order Caudata; family Salamandridae; genus Pleurodeles; species Pleurodeles waltl. The sequence continues at coordinate 193,111,859 of NC_090443.1, forward strand.
GTAAACAGACTAGAAATGGTATGCCTCAATAAGGAACCTATGGACGTGATGCATGTATAAGTAAAGTAACACTGAACAACATGGATCTTGCAGCCATGCATGTAGAGGTGGTCCTCAGGCTTAAAAAAGTAGAATGTGGGATACATGCTCCTTGAAATACTACTTTAGTCATTTATGACGTGAAAAAACAAAATACTTCTGAAGAAGTTTCCTTGGCCGCTAACATGCATTAGGTTAAAAGAACAAATGAATTTATGCGTTTGAAATAGGAAGAATGATAAAGAAAGTTGTGAATTAATGCCTGTCCTGAAAAGCAATAAAAACTACCCAGAAAGTCACCGATAAGCATGCTACTTTGATTTTAACTAAGATATATGGCACAAAATGCAAAGATTCACTCAAATCACAAACCTAGCTACCAACAGGAAGTTTCAATTTAAAGTCAGTTTGTGTTTCAGACTATTTAATTTGTTTGATATTTTGCCAGCAAGGCAAAACAAACTTTACAAAGATACATTACATATAAACAAGTGTCATTATACTACAGTATTGTGTTAACCTTTTCAAATTATTATGATCTCTGACAAAATTGCCATTGAACAATAAAAGATATACTAAAATATGAGCTTATGAGATCACAGTTCTGAAAGCATATCACTAAAACATGGGCAACAGTTATTGCCTTTCCGTCTAATAATTAACAACAACATATTTTTAAATGATATACCACTAGGTGCTATAAAATATATGTATAGAAAAACGTTCACTGTATGATTCATAAACAAAAAAATGTCTTGCAACCAAATGTCAACATATCATATTATCTGCCCCATAAATTAATTGTTATTGATGTTCTTATATTACCTCCTGCTCCATTTTTTTCAATCCCATTGTCAGAGACATACCTGGATATTTACAATCATGTTACATTCCTGGTGCTTTTGGGTTATGTAAACAGTCAATCTACAAAAATTCTCTTTTGACAAGTAGGAGCCATTACCTGAAAGACATATAGGCCCTCATTAAAACCCCGGCGGTCGGTGTTAGGGCGGCGGAAATACCGTCAACAGGCCGTCGGGAAAAAAATGGGATCATGACCACGGCGGAAACCGCCAAAACATACAGCCACTTTAACACTCCGACCGCCACGGTGGTAGCAACAAACACCGCAGCGCTAACCGCCAACAGCCAGGTGGAAGACAATGTATCGCACACCCCATCACAACCCGCCCATCCGCCTGCTTTTCCGGGGCGGTACCAATGCCATTAAAAGCACGGCAGAAACAGTACTTGGAAGGGAAACCACTCACCTCTCAACATTCAATGAAGAACCAGGACACCATGGAGCCTGAGCTGCATGTCCTCCCTATGCTGGTCTGCCTCCTCATCTACCAGGAGTACCAACGGCGGTGGCAACGATGACGGTGAGTACTGCATCTAGGAGACGGGGGGGGGGGAAGAGAGTGACACACACACGCCACACCCCCACCCTCACCCACAACACCATACATACAAACACATGCATCAACATTACATTTACACCCCTTAGCCCCCCGGAAGAACACAAGGTCAAAAGGAATAGAGTCAAATCAGTGATATATTAGAAATAGTCAGATATACGTAAGAATTTCTAAAACAGTATTTACAAAAATATACAATATGTACATAAAGAGGTACATTGTCCACTCAAAATGTCCGTGGGCCACTGGGCCAAAACTCATAGGCCAAGCCCACACTTGACTCCTGCCTCAATACGGAGAGAACACTGCAGGGGCATCAGGTCGAAAACACGCAGGCACCTCAGGGGGAGGGTGAAGGGGGGTGCACCTCAGCCAGAAGATGGGACTACGCCACTGCTCCTGGAGGGGGCTCCATGCCCACAGCGATGTCCTGGGGAGTGCAAGGTCACAGTCTCTCAAGTGGGTGCTTTGCCCACAGCGTTGTCCTGGGGAGTGCAAGGCCACCGTCTCTCGAGTTGATGCTTTTTTCCACTGGTTCTGGAGGGGGCTTTGTGCCCAGTGTGCTTCATCCTGCCAAAGTTAGGGTGAGTGGATGCCTTCTTCCACTGGTTCTGGAGGGGGCTTTGTGCCCAGTGTGCTTCATCCTGCCAAGGATAGGGTGAGTGGATGTATTTCTCCACTGGTTCTGAAGGGGGATTTGTGCCCAGTGTGCTTCATCCTGCCATGGATTGGGTGAGTCGATGCCTTCTTCCACTAGTTCTGGAGGGGGCATTGTGCCCAGTGTGCTTCATCCTGGCAAGGAGGGGGGTGAATGGATGCATTTCTCCACTGGTGCTGGAGGAGGCTTGGTGCCCAGTGTGGTTCATCCTGGCAAGGAGGGGCTGAGTTGATGGGTGTCTGTGGCACAAGATTTGCAGGGACCAGGTTGTATGATAGTCCATGGAGGCAGGGCTAGACTCCATCAGGCGACGGCTACGGCTGCAAACTGGTGGTAGTTCCGGGGCTGGTGGGGGTGCTGCCAGTGGTGGAGGGATGCTAAAGCCCTTCTCCTGCAGCCTCGGACGGCTGCCCACTGGGGCTGCTGACAGTAGTGGTACTTGCGGTGGTGCAGGTGGTGGGGCTTGCGGCGGGGCTGCTGGCGATGCCTGCCACGGTGCAGGTGGCAGTGCTGGTGGTTGTGCTGGTACACACCAGGCCTTCACCTGCAGCCTCAGACGTCTGAAGTGCCTTGGCTGGTTTTCTCTGCCTCTTCCTCACCTTGGCAGATGGTGGTGTCCCCTCCTGTCTGGCCACCCTGGCCCGAGGGGAATGATGGGGGTGGGAGGGGTAGGGAAGAGGTCAGTGTTTGCCAGGAAAAGCTTCTTATGGACACTGGGCTGGGAAGAGGGAGAGGGTTTGGGAGTAGAGGAAGAGGGAGTGGTTGGAGGAGGTGTCTGTCTGCTGAGTTTGGGTGCAGGTGCGTGGGCTGGATGCTGTTGTGAGGTGGATGGCTGTTGGGTGGGTGGGTGCTTGCGTTTGTGTACTTTGAGAGGAGGGGTCAAAGACACACTGGGAGAGGACACAGGGGACATGTGCATAGATGTGGGGGTTGTGACTGCCAGTGAGGGGTGTGTTGTGATGGGCGTGCTGGTGATGGAGGTAGTGGATGAGGATGTAGTACATGCAAGCGTGAGTGGAGATGCTACTGGGAGGGAGGTGGACGAGGAGGAGGAGGGGGACACAGTGGAGGCAGTGGATGTTGGTGTGTCTGCATAGGGATGGTGCTTGTGTGAGTGCCTGTGAGATGAAGTGTGGTGCTTGTGTTTGCCTGAGCCACTTTTGTGCGGTGATTTGGGTGAATGCTGGTCTGAAGGTGTGCTTGGGATAGGTTGAGGTTGAGGGGATTGGGACTGGGTAGAGGAAGTTGGAGGAGGGAGGCTAGAGACAGGGACAATGGCTGCCATCAGTGCTGAGACCAGAGCCTGAAATGATCTCTGTTGGGCCGCCACGCCAGAGTGAATGCACTCCAGGTATGCATTTGTTTGTTGCAAATGCCTCTCAACACCCTGGATGGAATTCATTATCATTGACTGCCCAAAAGTGAGGGATCTCAGGAGGTCAATATCCTCCTCACTTAAGGCAGCAGGGCTTACTGGGGCAGGGCCTTAGGTGCCTGGGGCGAAGGAGATGCCCACCCTCCTGGGTGAGTGGGCACAGGAAACACGCTAAGGGGCTGCTTGGAGGGCAGTTCTGGTACAGGGTGGCTGCTGTACCTGTTGTTGGGGTGGGCACAGAGGTGTCCGCCACCACCAGGGAGCTTCCATCAGAGGAGGAGTCACTGTCTGTGTTGTCCCCTCCTGTATCCGTCGTGGTGCTCCCCTCGCCCTCCGTCCCACTGGTGACCTTGGGTCTGGCAGCTGGAGTCTTGAGGTGGCCTTGCTGGGTGGTTGTGGCTCCTTCCCCTTGCTGGATCCTGTCCCCCTCTTTACCTTGTCAGGTGGCGTAATGGCTTTGGCCTTGGCAGGGTTTGGTGGCACACTGGCTGGGCAGACGGGTGCCCCCTTTGAGCCTTTGATAGCTGCAGGAACCACAGCGAATGACAATTTGGTGGCTGAGGTGCTAGGCTGGGTTCTGGCCACCATGGCCCGAGGGGAAGACGGGGGAGCGGTAGGGAAGAGGTTAATGTTTGCCAGGAAAAGCTTCTTAGGGAAGCTGTACCTGTCTGTGTTGCTCCCCTCGCCCTCCGTCCCATCGGTGGATTTGGTCTCCAAGCCCATGTGGGATGCAGCTCCCTCCGTCGGCGGTGCCTCTGCTTCTCTGCCAGATGATGCTAATGCACACAAGGACAGGGTGACAAAACAAAACGGTGGGGAGAGACAGAGGATACACTTGGTCAATGCCAGCAACAACACTACTGTTGGCATACACAACTCACAGGGAGCAGCTCTATGCACTAGGCCATGCACTACCAGTTACTAAGATAGTCACCAGCCCATGGGGTACAATGCCTAACGCCATTAGCTGCACACCTGAAACCCACAGGACCCTGCCCAGTAGTAGATGCCCGCTAACACTATTGGGGGGTGGAGTGCTTCAGAGCCTTCCCAAAAAGGGACCTATCCTGCCATGTTCACCCTGGCCTAGGGTCACCCACAGCCCACATCCCCCACCCTGGTAAACCTTAACGCGCGCACAGTCATGAATCTGTACTCACCTCCTCATGGCTGCTGAGATGCCTTCAAGCGCCCATCCAACTCCAGATAGGCCACCACCAGGATGCGGAACATCAGGGGGGTCAGGGCACGACGGGCACCCATTCCTCGTTGTGAGGTCAGCCCCAGCTGAGCCTCCGCTGTTTTTCTTGCTCAGTGGCGCAGGTCCTCCCACCGTTTGCGGCAGTGGGTTCCGCCTGTCAAAGACACCCAGGGTCCGCACCACCTTGGCGATGGCACACCAAATATCCTTTTTCTGATGGGCGCTGACCTGCATGGAAAGGACAGCAGAAAAGGGCATTAGTTAACCGTCCAGACCATCACACTCGTGGCCTACCAGATCCCTCCCATCCCCTGATGCACATACATTGACCACCATACATGCATCACCTTGTCCAGGACGCCTTAGCTCCCCCTACACGTGGCTTACACACACAGCAATCCACACATTCATGGCCCACGCATCATGCTCACAGTGTACTGACCTGTTTGTCTGGAGGACAGTAGAGTATTGTGTACTGGGGTAGGACCCCATCCACCAGTTTCTCCAACTCCTCCCCAGTGAAGGCAGGGGCCCTTTCTCCAGACACATGAGCCATTGTCGCTTCCAGACACAGGTCACAGCAGCACTTGCAGTGTAGGTCCTCTCCTGTTGAAGGTCAGGTAGCAAGTGAGTGAACAGATAGAAAATGGCGATCACGTCCGCGGTGATGCGTACCGTCACTGCCGGCGTACATCGCCATTGGCTCCTGGAACCCATAGGGCCCAATGATAACCAATGCAAAGTTGCGCGGCGGTGGTCAACCGCCTACCACAACGGCACACAACGCCACCGGAATTACCTCATTTCCACTTGTCCATCCTCACAGGTCAGGCAGCTGCCATTTCAGGGGGGCACAGACCATGGCACCTAAATGCGTCACAGCAGACATTGGCACCGCAACTGACTCTCAGATTCACATACAGGTTCTGTAAAGTAAAAAATGCATCATTATTTCAATTGATGTGTGAATAAGACCCTCTGCTTACTGTTTTTCTCCATAGGCTTCTGTCGCTGAGGATGAATATGAGGTGGCGACATCCTCCGGTGTACAGACCCCTGGTGGGCCTTGGGACTATGGAGGACAAACACATTATCCTAACCTACAGACTTGATCGGGCCACAATCCAAGAACTGTGTGCCCAATTGGAGCCAGACCTGATGTCAACTATCTGCCAGCCCACAGGTATCCCCCCTCTAGTGCAGGTCCTGTCAGTGCTCCATTTACTGGCAAGTGGTTCCTTCCAAACAGCATTGGCCACGGCAGCAGGGATGTCTCAGCCAATGTTCTCAAATGTGTTGACCACAGTTTTGTCAAGCTGTAACACATGCGCCGCTACATTGTATTCCCCCAGGTGGAGGATTTGGCCACAGTGAAAGCTGACTTTTATGCCCTGGGACATATCCCCAACATCATTGGTGCCATAGATAGTACACATGTAGCATTTTCTCACCCCGGAGAAATAAACAAGTGTTCAGGAATCGAAAAAGCTATCACTCTATGAATGTGCAGATGGTGTGTTTGGCGGACCAGTACATCTCCCATGTGAATGCCAAGTTTCCTGGGTCTGTGCATGACGCCTTTATCTTGAGGAATAGCAAGATCGCATATGTGATGGGCCAACTCCAGAGGCACCGGGTGTGGATAATAGGTGAGCCCAAGGTCACCACCCAGTATAAGTTTGTGTCTGGGTATGTGGTTGTCCCTAAGGGTTAGTGTGTGTCTAACAGGTATCCCTCGATATTTGCAGGTGACTCTGGTTACCCCAACCTCTCATGCCTACTGACCCCAGTGAGGAATGCCAGGACAAGGGCAGAGGAACGTTACAATGAGGCACATGGGCGAACAAGGAGGATCATTGAACGAACCTTTGGCCTCCTGACGGCCTTGTTCCGGTGCCTCCATCTGATAGGTGGATCTCTGTACTACTCACCCAAGAAGGTGTGCCAGATCATTGTTGCATGTTGCATGTTGCACAACTTTGCCTTGAGACGCCAGGTGCCTTTTCTGCAGGAGGATGGGCCTGGAGATGGTCTTGTGGCAGCGGTGGAGCCTGTGGACAGTGAGGAAGAGGAGGCAGAGGAAGAAGACGTGGAAACAGAAGTAATATAATTCAGCAGTACTTCCAGTGACAAACAGGTAAGACACTGTAACTTCACTTTACATTTCAGTTTTCTGTTGGACATTGTACATGGCAGCCTAATTTCCCTATGTCTATCGCCACTTACTGTACCCTTTGGCATCTCTATTTTCAGATCTCTGTGGCCCACTCTGGCTCCTAATATGTTTACTGCTGCCCACTAAAGGTCATACCAATGTATAAATGACTGTATATATGACTAGCAGTGTTTTCAGAATGCTGTACTAATACATAATTCAATCATTTGACAGACTCAAGATTAGTATTTGTTTCAAGGGTGTTTTTTTAAGTGCTCATACGTAGAGGGGGATGTGCAATCGGCTGGGGTGATGGTGGAGGAATGTCCAGTTAGTGTCCAGTCTCTTTGTATCACAGGTGCATTGTCCAATGGGGCATAGGAAGGGGAGTAATGGCAATTCAAGGTGGACTGGGTGACAGAATGGGACAGAAAGGTGACAATCAAGAGAGTCTTATTTCCTGGCGGCGGTCTTGACAATGTTCTCTACCTTCTGCCTGGATTGCAGGGACCGTTTGCGGGGTGGTTCTCCTTCTGCAGGGGATAGGGTGCTGGTAGCCTGTTGGTCCTGTGGCGGGGCCTCCTGCCCACTAGAGCCAGCGGAGGTGGAGGGCTGTTCTTCAGTGTGGCTAGTGTCAGGGACTGTTGGTGTGCCACTGCCTCCCTCATGGTCTTGCCCATGTCTGCCAGCACCCCTGCAATGGTGACCAGGATGGTGTGGATGTTTTTGAGGTCCTCCCTGAACCCCTGGTACTGTCCCTCCTGCAGCTGCTGGGTCTCCTGGAACTTGTACAGTATCTGGCCCATGGTCTCCTGGGAATGGTGGTATGCTCCTAGGATGTTGGAGAGTGCCTCCTGGAGAGTGGGTTCCCTGGGCCTGTCCTCCCCCTGTCGCACAGCAGTCCTCCCAGCTTCCCGGTTGTCCTGTGCCTCTGTCCCCTGAACCGTGTGCCCACTGCCACTGACCCCAGGTCCCTGATCGTCATGTTTTTGTGGGGTTGCCTGGGGTCCCTGTAGTGGTGGACACACTGTTGATTGACGTGTCCTGGGGACAGTGGCATGGGCCCGCTGGGTGGGTGCTGTGCTGGTGTTTCCTGATGGAGGAGACTCTGTGGTGGGTTGGGACTGTGGCAGAGTAACCGACTATCCAGGGGTCCCTGATGGGCCAGGTTGGTCATCCTGATCCAGGCGTGCAAAGCTGCTTTCAATACTGTGGGCCTCCTCTAGGGGGGACTGGATGTTGGTGGCAACTCCTTTCCGGTTACGTTGAGTAGGGGTCCTGTGGGGATGAAAATGCAGTGTTATTGTATTTGCGTGTGGCATCTTGTGCATGGGTATGTTTCCCTCTATGGTTTTTATTAGCAAGGTAGCTTTGGCTGGTGTGAGTTGTGCTTGGTTTGGCTAAGTGATTGTCACTAGTGTGCATGCTGGGGTGATGGGTGTTCCTGCAGGTCTGTGATGGGGGTCCATGGATTGGTGTTACATGCATGCCTTGGTTTTGGGATGGGTGGGTTGTGATGTTGGGGTATATGTGAAGTGGTGGAGTGATGGGGATGAGGGCAGCGGTAGGAGTTTGTGATGGTATACAGGTAGGGTGGGGTATATAGTAGTAAAGATTTGACTTACCAGAGTTCAGTCCTCCTGCTACTCCTGCGAGGCCCTCAGGATTCATTATTGCCAAGACTTGCTCCTCCGATGTTAGTTGTGGGGGAGGAGGTGGGGGTCCACCGCCAGTCTTCTGTACGGCTTCCTAGTGTCTTGCAACCACGGGATGCATCTTCCCCCGTAGGTCATTCCACCTCTTCCTGATGTCATCCCTTGTTCTTGGGTGCTGTCCCATGGCGTTGACCCTGTCCACGATCCTCCGCCATACCTACATCTTCCTAGCAATGGACGTCTGCTGCACCTGTGATCCGAATAGATGTGGCTCTACCCGTATGATTTCTTCCAGCATGACCCTTAGCTCCTCCTTTGAAAACCTGGGGTGTCTTTGGGGTGCCATGGATGTGGTGTGAGTGATATGTGTGACGATGTGTGGGATGATGTGTGGGGTGATGTGTTGTGGTGTGTGGTGTGAGGTGCGTGGATGGTGTGTGGGTGATGGTGTAATGTGGCTCAGATTGAGTGGGTGCTTCTGGCTTGTGTCTCTCTGTGTCGGCAATCTTTTTTTTCATTGAAAGAGTTGTGGGTAATGTGGGTGTGTGTTTTATAGGGGTGTGAGTGTGTGGGTGTGGTGTGTGTATGTGTGTCAGGTGTGATTCATGGGTCCTCATACTGTGGGCGTATTCATGTTGGCGTAACGGTGTGAGTTTTGATACTGCCAATTTATCATTGACCTTTGGTCTGGCGGACTTGTATTGGTGTCTGTATAGTGGCGGATTTCTCAGTGCGGGTCATAATACCCGTAGCGGAATACCGCCACGGTCACAGTATGTTGGCGGCCGTCCGCACAGTGGTAGGTGGCATTTACCACCAGGGTTGTAATGAGGGCCATAGTATATTAATAAACAAAAAGCACTGATATTTGCTGAATCAAAACAGAGGGCTTAAACGTAAATGAGCTAACACCTCACACTATCAGCAAAAAATGTAATCAATTATGATTAAAAAGATGTACTAAATACAAGCAGATATATTAGTATCAGGATGCTGTTTTTATAACAAGGACAAGAAAAATAGCAATGTGCAAAGCTGCAAGTAAAATGCTAAATGAAGGGGAAATAAGCAATAAAAGAGTACAGTGTGCTCTATCACCAACAATTGGATTGATTATGATAAACATATTTCCTATATCTAGTGTTCCATACTTTTCATCACAATTTTAATAAATTTGCTAGGGGCTTAAATAGTCTAATATTCTCATGTTTCACAACTGATGTAATTAGTTCATGTACACAGTGAATCTGTGATTCCCTATAAACAGAAGGTAGGAGTCTCTTTTTTGCAGGTGAAAAATTATGAAACATACAAGCAAATGTGAAACTGTCAAAGTACCAGTTTTACAAAAGAAACAAAAGCCATGCCAGTACCCTTCTTTCATTTGGTTGGTATTATTCTTTCTCAATTTTATAAAAAGCAGGCACTTAAGGCACACTGGCATTCACCTCATAATGTTGCTACCTTTTATATCTACCCTTTACTGTGCTGAGCGGTGGATTGTTTGTTGCAGCGGAGGTGTGGGGAAGCCAACTACATTTCCCAGGAGCCTTCCTGTGGTCTCATAAAGCACTGTGGTGTGCAGCAGTACAGAATGCTTTACAACGTAGAGCAGTGGATTGTTTGTTGCAGCAGGGGGGAGAAGACTACATCCCCTAGGATTCTTCCTGACTTCCTGTGGCCTCATAAGGTACTGCGGTCTTGTGCGTGAGGCATGCCCGGGCCATGTGTGAGCAAAGCCCAGGCTAAGGGTAGGCCCATCCATGCCTGTCAGAGAACCTCAGAGGGTGGCTGGGCCACCCCTCTTGGCCCTGCCATCAAGGAACTGTATGGTTGTTTGCTCTGTTGGCAATTTCTTATAACCCATACCCACTTTATTTGCTTTGACTAGTTGCTTACCCACTGGTATGATGGGAAAGAAAAAAAGTCTTGGGGGCCAACTAGCATTTACTCCTCCATGACAATATACTTCTATTGATTGAATGTCCGAAAGAGCCATGGAGGTTGTCAGCACCAAAATATTCACTAGGGACAAGCCATGGCAATATACTTCTATTGATTGAATGTCCGAAAGAGCCATGGAGGTTGCCAGCACCAAAATATTCACTAGGGACAAGCCTTTTCGCAAAATGTTCATTAGGTAAAGTCTCTTGGCGCTTTATGTCAAGATAATTGAGACTTCACTACCTCGTCCAGCAGTTCAACAGCAGAGCGTTTAGGAAAATAATGCCCTTTTATAAGCCAGAAGAAAATAATCACAAATCTAATCCACAAGAAGAAAGCAAACAAGGCAAGTATAATCGACAGAGAGGACCATGGACAGATCAGATTAGTGTTTAAGCCAGTGGAAAAGCTGACGTGTGCCATGACATGAAGTCTCAGTAGAATCTGAAAAGAAGTCATCACTGTCAATAAACTACCCAGAAGCAGGCTGAAAACACGAACCTCAACAGGTGAAAGAAAACTGGTAGAAGTCTCTAAAGGTGGTTCATCATAAACAACTCTGTTGCTTTGAGAAGTAGCAGAGAACTATAGACTTAAATCTGGTGTGTTTCTTGTGCTTGTAGTGGTAACCGGAATCAGCAGAAGTTCATTCTTGGCCCTTCCCAACCTAGCGAAAACAATGTTGGTGTTGTTCAACGCTTGAAGTGGTATTTCCTCCATGGTATTGAGTGGATATAGGGAAATACTCGGGAGTCCTTGAGGTCTACTGTGTAGAATCAGCCACATGATGCAGTTTGACTTGATCAATAGAGACAAAGCCCCTTATTACGACTTTAGCGGTTTACGGGCAAGACTGCTGTTGCAGAATACTGCCACCATACCGTCAGTGCTGGTGGTACAGTGCCTGCCGCATTATGAATCACAGAGTGAAAAACGCTCAAATACAGCCACAAACTCAACACTACCAGGCTGACTGATGGTGAAAGAATGATTGTCTGACCACCAGCCCCGCCACGCTAACACCATTCCGTCCACCCTATTATGTGTCAGTTTACTGTCCAGCGGTTCATGCACGGTGGAACACGATTGGCGGTGCGAACTGCCGCAGTTCAAAATGGTACCGTCAATAGTAGGCAACACCACATTGGACAGTTTGAATACCCCACACCTGAGACACATATGCAAACCACACACACCTGCTCACAACACTATAAAAACTGCCCCATACCCACAATCCCTTGCGATTCCTACGAACAGCACTCATAGCGACGACCCATTCACACAGATCCCATACACCACAGGCACCTTTACACTGCACACTGCACACTCAGCACACCACACAACTGCATGTATAGCTCTAGGCACACATCACGCTCATATACAACACCACAACCCACCTGCACCCACATCGAAACAGCCCCACCCCACCAACCACCCCCAACTGAAGTCTACACCCACTACACCCCACCTCACACCACATGGCATGTAAAGAGCACCCACGTTTCAATGAGTTGAGAGTCATAGTAGATGAAATCGTAAGGGTAGAGCCACACCTGTTCGGAGCCCAGGTCCAGCAAACATTGTTGGCAAGGAAAAGGAGTTATGGCAGAGGATGTTGAGAGGGTCAACTCAATGGGCACACATCCACGGACAAGGGTGGACATCAGGAAGAGCTGGAATGACCTATGGGGGAAGGTGCGTTCCATGACGTCCAGGCACCAGATCGCCCTGAACAAGACTGGCCCCCACCTCCACCCCTTGAGTTGATATCCTCGGATGAGAAGGTCTTGGAAATCATGCATCCTGAGGGCCTGACTGGGAGCATGGGAGGGCTCGACTCTGGTAAGTCAACAACACCCCCAAGGCACCAACCACTCCTGGCCAGCATGCATCCCCACCACCCATCACTTCCCAATCCACCCCATCCCACACTTTTGCATCCCCCCAGGCACTCCACGCCCCTCCCCTACATACGCCCCCCCCCCCCGGTTCGCCCGCCAGGAACAGGATGGCGGTATGGGGTGTCGTGGGGCCCCTGGGGGCCCCTGCAGTGCCCATGCCAATGGCATGGGCACTGCAGGGGCCCCCGTAAGAGGGCCCCAGAAAGAATTTCAGTGTCTGCTGTGCAGACACTGAAATTCGCGACGGGTGCAACTGCACCCGTCGCACCTTCCCACTCCGCCGGCTCCATTCGGAGCCGGCTTCCTCGTGGGAAGGGGTTTCCCGCTGGGCTGGCGGGCGGCCTTCTGGCGGTCGCCCGCCAGCCCAGCGGGAAAACCAGAATGGCCTCCGCGGTCTTTCGACCGCAGAGCGGCCATTTGGCGGTTCCCGGCCAGAATGAGGCCCACAATGTCAAGCACCACAACTCCCAAAATGCATCACTCCTTACACATCAGACTCTCACAGTTACACATCACAGTGGAACATCTGCATGGAAAACCATACCACATGCCACGCCAAATGGTTGCCTTGACTTCGTTCCAACACATGGCAATGACAGCAATGCCATCCACTATCCTCAACCCTCAATGTCAAATGGAAACACTGGCACAATCTGCACCCCCCAAACAATGTCTGCAATACTGCAGCTGTCATTGCCATCACTGGGCAGCTAGTCAGGCTACATCATGCAGCACACGATGTGGCCAACAAGTACATCTCCAGAATGGAACTCTCCCCCTTTCCATCCACAGGTCCCGCTGCCACTGCCAACCGCCAGCGGATGCCAGGGTCAGACAGCCCTCCCTAGGATGATGGCCCCAGTGGATGTCTGGACAGTGACGACTTGCCTGGCCCATCTGGGATGACTGGTCAGTCCACAAACCGTACAGCCCAAGCCTGTACACTCTAGACCTCCCCTCCCATGTGGCAACTACACTGCAGCCAGTCTGTCGTCCCCAAACCAGTGCCTCAGGGACGGGTCAATCAGAAGTGTGCCACACCGTACACGGACCAGAGCCAAGGGCACACACCAAAGACAATGAAGGTCCTGGTGCTACTGGGAGTGGGCACACTGTGCCAGGGGCAAAGGCACAGGGGGGTAGGGGTAGTGAGAGGGGCCCTGTAGTCAAAGGGATGGGGCAGGCACAATAACAGACTGGTCAGATGGCCCTCTCCCAAGTCCTGGGTGCATACCACCAAACCCAGCACACGATGAGCCACATCCTTGCGACCCTCCAGGAGATCCAGAGGCTGCAGAAGGAACACCATCAGGAGGCCATGCAGCAGTGGCAGGGCCTCAGTGCCACCATGGCTACCATTGCAGGGGTGCTGAAGGAACTGTCCAGCATCCTGCATTGGTCCTCCACCCACCAGCAGGACCCTTCCACTAGCCACATTCCAACAGAGCCCTCCACTTCAGAAGCAGCTAGTGGAATGGAGGCCCTGCCAGAGGACCCGCAGACCACCACCAGCCTCCCCCTGTAGCTGAGGAACCCCACGCAAGTGAGGACATGAACAAGGCATCCTGCAGGAACTGATGCCAAGACCAAGACCACTGCCAGGAAGTGACCCTCACCTGAAAATTCTCCCTTGTGTGCCACTGACACACCCTGTTGACTGTCCACTGTTATCTCTCCATTTTCCCATGGCCCCCATATTGGGCCCAGACTATCCACAGCTGGGCTAACTACATTGATGATTTCACCCCCCATCACCCCTTGCATATGTCAGTCACAAATAAACACTATTGAGCACTGCTACTGTCTACGCATTTAATTGTAAGATGTACCATATACTCTGGCATACCATGTTTAACTCTCAACCCATTATCCTGCAAAAGTTTGTGAGAGTGACAGAAGGGGGAACAAAATGCAGCAAGGGTGATAGTGGAGCAGGCAGAGGATGGAAACATGTGTCAAGGGAGGCAACAGGTGATGCAGGAACCAGAGTGCTCCACACAAATGCCCTGCAAGTCGAACAAGGCACGGACAACAATCACTATAGGAGTAAAATATGCTCACAAAACTCACATGCACTACAACTACAAAGTCCCCAGGGTGAGATGGCAAATGTCAGCTCTTACCATATGCCCATGTCAGACCCACATTCCCAAGACAACCATCCCCATTGGCCCTTCCATCACAGCAGACAAAGCCAAAGTTAAGGCATGTTCGACAGTCAGAAACAGTAATGTTGCACTGCCTCCCAGTGTGGACTCTGAGAATAGGTAGCAATACTGCTGACACAACAAAGTTTAGCACACATATTTCTGTTGATATGGCAGGTCAGGGAACAATGGAAATGCACAAACATGTCACAAGTAAAGCAACACAACAGCAGGATGAGAATTGCACTGAAATGTGCACAGTAACATCTCCACTGATGGGCAAATGTGACCCCCCCCCAAACCAACCCCAGGCAGAGCTACACCCAATACCACCAGTGCTAGACACCAGGAGGATCAATGTGACAAGGCAGCCAAGAGTACAGATTGCATACCATACATCTGACACATACCTGTAGCTCAGTGGAAGTACTGTTGAATCAACTCTGCTCTGAAGTCAGCTGCATCCTCATCATCTTCCTCCTCATCACCCCCTATGTCCCCTTCATCAGCCTCTGGTCCAGCTGCCACCTCCTCTGCATCCAGCAATGGAATTTGATGTATCAGGGCCAGGTTATGCAGCAGGCAACAACGATCTGGCACACTTTCAGTGATTTGTAGAGTAGGGCACCTCTGGAGATATGTAGGCACTAGAATCTGGCCTTCAGTAGGCCAAAGGTTCTCTCACTCATGCGCCTTGTCCTACCATGGGCCTCATTGAAACAGTTTTCCACATCTGTAGTCAGATATCTCACAGGTGTCAGTAGCCAGGGAAGGTTGGGATAGCCAAAGTCACCTGTCTGCACAAAGGTAGGACCCATGTCAAGTCCTGGTGGGAGATAGGGTAGGGTGTGAAGAGAGTTGAGTGTATAGGGGCACACATACGAATGGATACATACCGATTAGCCAGGCCCGGTCCTTCTGTAGTGGTGCCATCATGTGTGGGACGTTGCTGTTCCCCAGAATGAAGGAGTCATGCACAGAACCAGGGAACTTGGCCATCACTTGGGAGATACATTGGCCAGTGAAACACATCACATGCACATTGATAGAATAAAAGTTATTCCTGTTCCTGAACACTTGTTCATTTCTCCTGAGTGGCACCAGGGCAATGTGTGTGCCATTTATGGCCCCTATCACATAAGGGAAATTTGCCAAATCCTAGAAGGCAGCTTTGACGGTGGCTAAATCAGCTCACTGGGGGAACCTGATGTAGCAGGGCAGATGTCTTAGCAGGGCACACAGTACACCCACTCAAAATGTTACTGAACATTAACTGTGACATCCCTGCTGCCAAGCCTACTGTCATCTGGAACAACCCTGCTACAAGAAAGTGGAGGACTGACAACACCTGTACTGTGGGAGGGATGGTATTGGGATGACGTATGGCAGGCACAGTTCAGGCTCCAACTGGGTCAGCAGCTCAATGATGTCTGACAGTTCAGACGATACGTCTGAATGATGTGTTGCTCTTCGAGGAGGGCAAGGTCGACTAGGGGCCGATACACAGGAGCACGTCTCTGCCTCAACATTGCACTGTATCTGGGAATAGGAGAGGGAGAAGTCACAAAAAGCTACATTGACTGTGTGAACACAGTAAAGCTGTTCAGTAGTCACCAAATGTCACCCATGACTCCCCACACATTCGGACACTATTCACTAACTACATGTAAAATGGCAGCCGCCTGTCCTGCATGCACAGGACAGATGGAAGTAACCTCATACCCCTGGCGTTCATCGTCATGGCAGTCGGGGGTCGCAACCGCCGTGCAGCTCCTCATTGGATAACATGGTTGTCTATGGGAGACTGAAGCCAATGGTGATCGCCGCAGGCGGTGACGGTGATGTCCGCGGCGGACGTGACCGCCATTTTATGTGGAAATGCTCACTTGAATCCTGACACTCCTGCACACAAGACCTCCACTGCGTTTGCTGCTGTGTTCTGACTCTGGTAGCCAAGATGCCACATCCTGCAGAAGATGTGGCTCCAGCCTTCACACAGAAAGAACTCGAGAAGCTTGTGGACGGGTCCTACCACTATATGGACAGTTGTATGGGGCATCAGAGCAGCAGGTGAGTCTAATGTCACTGGCCTGTCTGATAGTGATGTGTATTGGGATGAAAGGCTTTGGGATGAGGCAAATAGATTGGATGTATGGAGATCGGTGAGGAGTCTGAGCGTAAGTGGCGTGAAAACATGTGAGTGTGGGCATGAGATGTGTGCTGTCCACTGCTGTCCCTGTGATGCAACTCTACATGACTTTGTCCTCTCTGTGTCACCCATGCAGGTCAAAGCCTATCAGAAGAAGGGAATTTGGTGTGCCATCGCCAAGCAAGTGTGGACCCTGGGGGTCCATCCCCGGCGGACCACCTACAGCAGAAAGAGGTGGGAGGACCTGAGATGCTGGGCCCGGAAGACCACTGTGGCCCAGCTGGGGACGTCCTCCCAACAGTGGCCCGCATTTTGGCAGTGGCCTACCCTGAGGTGGATGACCACTTGAGGGCAGCACAGCAGCTACAAGGGAGCAAGTAAACACATTCACATTGTTAATGTGTTGCTTAGGTGGGTTTGGGTGGCTGTAACGTAGGTACTAGGAAGATGCATGTCCACTATGGGTACCAGCCACCCTGGCAGGATTGGTATTGCAGATGTGTGCTCATACCATGCAGACGTTAATTGATGAGGGCAGTTACTTCCAATGTGTAATTTGTGTGGTCTCCCTCAACCAAGTTTGGAAACCCATCTCCTGCCAACGTCATCAGTACACCTGAGGTGTCAGGGCATTGTCAACTGTATTTGGCTACCACTGTTACAGAGAAAATAAGAGAGTCCTTAATCTGCTGCCATGTACTGTATGTGTACTGAGACAGAGTGGGCCAAAATGTCACTGTGATAATTGTCAATGGCTTAGTAGGCATGCTACCTAGCTATGCAGGATTCAGTTGTTTCAGGAGTACAGGAATTGTTCCCCTAAACGGCCATGTGAAGTTGCCAGGTACTGGGCAAGTGTGACGAGTATGTCTCACATCAAGTACATGGGTGCAATTGTACCATCATCAGCAGTTCACATCAGCATTGAGTTAGTTTCCCCCATGGTGTCCCACTGTTATAGCATTATAGGTGAGGACGTGGCGTGCCATGGCATGGCATCAGATAATGATGATGTTACTTTGTGTGACTGTTGTGCTGGCTTTGACCCATTGCACCCTGTCTCTCTCTCCGACCCTCCCTCCCTCTCCTCCTCTGCCTTTGTGTGCAACAGCATCATCTGACGAAGGAGAAGGGTTACCGGCAAGCGGGGAAGCTGCAGCCCACAGGACCCAGGAGGCTGATTCCAGCGGAGCCGAGGGGACCAGTGAGACGGAGGTTGAGGGAAGCACCACAGAGGAGACGAGATTGAGCACACCATCTTCAGATTCCTCCTCCGATGGTGGCTCCCTGGTGGCGGACCCATCTGTGACCACCCCAGTAACATCCATGTCCACCACCCCCCTTTCCAGCACCGCCCTCCCTGTAGCTCCTCACCCAGCTGCCCCTGCCCGCTCACCCAGGAGGGTGGGCATCTCCTTCACCGCAGGCGCATCTGCTCCTGCCACTGTCAGCCCTGCTGCCTTCATTGAGGATGCTATTGACATCCTGAGGCCCATCTCTGTAGGACAGTCACCCATCGTGAATGCCATCCAGGGACTGGCATCGCAGATGCAGCAGACCAGTGCGTTCCTGGAAGGCATTCACGGTGCCCTGGCTGGCCTGCAGAGATTGTTTCAAGCTCTGGCCTTCACATTACGACAAGCTGGCCTGGTTTGTAGTTGGTACCACAGGTACATACACCTTATTCCAAGTCCAGTTATCCCTAATCAGTGGATTGTTGTCAGTGTCTAGAAGCCAGGCTGTCTAGAGGTAGCTGTAGGCAGAGCAGCCAAGGCTGAACTAGGAGACATGCAAAGCTCTTGCAGTACCACTGTAGTCACACAGTACTTACACATAAGAAAGACAATACTCAGGGGGTTATTACAAATTTGGAGGAGGTGTTAATCCGTCCCAAAAGTGACTGTAAAGTGACGGATATACCACCAGCCGTATTACAAGTCCATTGTATCCTACGGAACTCGTAATACGGCTGGTGGTATATCCGTCACTTTACCGTCACTTTTGGGACGGATTAACACCTCCTCCAAAGTTGTAATAACCCCCTCAGTGTTACCAAAAATAAAGGTACTTTATTTTAGTGATATAAGGCCAAAAATATCTTATATGCTATTCTACCTTAGGAACTAAGTATTATACATAAAATATACAATAGTAACCAAAATCAGGTAAGTAAACAGTCATAAAATAGTGCAAATAGTGAAAATCACCATAGACTACAATGGGCCTAGGGGGAACACAAACCATATGCTAAAATAGTGGAATGTGAAAGTCGGTTTCCCACCTAGGCAAGAGCAGTGTGTAGAGGGGCACTGGGAGTGTAAGAAAACACCAAAGGTAAGCAAAGTACCCCACCCAGGATCCCAGGAAAGCAGGAGTAAAGTACAGGAGTAAAGTACATCAAGGGGGTCATTCTGACTTTGGCGGGCGGTGGAGGCCACCCGCCAAAGTCTCGCCGTCAGAATACCGCTGCGCGGTCAAAAGACCACCGCGGTAATTCTGAGTTTCCCGCTGGGTGGGCGGGTGACCGCCAGAAGGCCGCCCGCCCGCCCAGCGGGAAACCCCCTTCCACGAGGATGCCGGCTCCGAATGGAGCCGGCGGAGTGGAAAGGGTGCGACGGGTGCAGTTGCACCCGTCGCGATTTTCAGTGTCTGCTATGCAGACACTGAAAATCTTGGTGGGGCCCTGTTAGGGGGCCCCTGGGGCCCCTAGGGGCCCCACGACACCCGTTACCGCCAGCCAGGTTCTGGCGGTCAAAACCGCCAGAACCAGGCTGGCGGTAAGGGGGTCGGAATCCCCATGGCGGCGCTGCCTGCAGCGCCGCCATGGAGGATTCCCCAGGGCAGCCGG
The DNA here is from genome assembly GCF_031143425.1 of Pleurodeles waltl. Lineage (NCBI taxonomy): Eukaryota > Metazoa > Chordata > Amphibia > Caudata > Salamandridae > Pleurodeles > Pleurodeles waltl. Next base: position 193,131,352 of record NC_090443.1, read on the forward strand.
AAACCGGCGGGACACCGCCGGTTTCCCGTTTCTGACCGCGGCTGTACCGCCGCGGTCAGAATGCCCATGGATGCACCGCCAGCCTGTTGGCGGTGCATCCGCGGTCCCCGGCCCTGGCGGTCCATGACTGCCAGGGTCGGAATGACCCCCCAAGTTTCCTCAGAACACACTAGAAGTCGTGATAAAGAATTATACAAAAACCAAGCAAGACTGCAAGACTCCAACAATGGATTCCTGGACCTGAAGACCTGCGGAGGGAGGAGACCAAGTCCAAGAACAGCGGAAGAGTCCAGGAGTAACAGGAGCCCCTGCTAACCCAGATGATGGTGCAAAAGTGGATTCTCCGGCTAGAAGAAAAAGTCAGAAATGCACCAAGGAAGACAGCTGCGGGTTCCTGCTTGGTGCAAGAGATGTCCCATGTCGAGTAGATGTATGCATGCTGGTTTTCGTTGTTGGATTCCGCCAACAAGCCTTGGCTCACGCAAAAGACACGGTTGGTGGGAAAAAGGTGTTGCCCGGGCCCAGGAGGGACCTAGAGGTCTCAACTCGGACTGAGGAGGCAGAGAGGGCTCTCAGCACTTTAGACAGCCCTCAGAAGACCAGGCAGCACCCGCATGAGTCCCAGGCACAGGGGACAAAGGAGTTTCAAATCACAGCCGTCGCAGCACTACACAAAGGAATCCCACGCCACCCGAGAACAACTCAGGGAGCTGAGCGTCACAGGACAGAGTGCTAGGGAGAAGCGCTATGAAGCCCTAGGAGCTGCAAAACATGCGGTGCACAGGGGTACTGTCTGGCACGGGAGGCAAGCTCTTACCTTCACCAAATTTGGACAGTCGGACCTTTGGACAGTCAGGGTCACTTCGGTCCTCCACCTGTGTTCCAGGATCCACGCTCGTCGTCAGGAGAGGGGACCCAGAGTACCAGTCGTTGCTGCAGTGAGGCGCCTGCTGAAGCAGAGAAGTGATCCCATTACTCCACAGGAGATTCCTTCAATTCTTCTAGTGCAGGGTGAAGACAGGCAGTCCTCAGAGCGTGCAGGACCTGGAAACTGTTGCAGTTGCCGGCAGGAGCTGAAGTTACAGAGTTGCAATAGCCTTCTTGGATACTTTCTTGCAGTTGTAGAGTTCCTGGAGCAGTTCTGTGGTTGATCCGATGGTAGAAGTTGAAGCACAGGTTGCAGAGTAGTACTGCTGGAGTCTTGTAATCCGAGTGTGAGGAAACACCCAGAGGAGAGACCCTAAATAGCCCTAAGAGGGCGATTGGTCACCTAACCAGGTAAACACCTGTCAGGAGGGGTCTCTGATGTCACCTGCTGGCACTGGCCACTCAGATGTTTCCAGAGTTCCCTGACTGTCCTGAAAACAAGATGGCAGAACCCAGACACACTGTGGAAGAGCTCTAGGGACCAACCCTGGTGTTGTGATAGACAGGGGAGTCCAGTTTCGCGCCAGAGCAGGGACTGGGGGTCCCTGAACTGGTGTAGACTGGCTTATGCAAGGAGGTCACAATCTGTGCCCTTCAAAGCATTTACGGAGAGTCTAGGACGATACACCTCCATGCCTGTAACACCTATTTCCAAAGGGAGAGGAGGGTATAATACCCCTCCCCTAAAGGAAATGCATTATTCTGCCTTCCTGGGATTGAGCTGCTCAAACCCCAGTAGGGCAGAAGCCTGTCTGTGAGGTGGCAGCAGCTGGGGCTCACGAAGTCCAGGAAAATGGGCCTGGAAGATCGTGGTGGCACCTCTGCTAGTGCAGGGGTGCCCTCACACACAGGCACTATGCACCTAGCCTTCAGGGTCTTAAGGTTAGATATATAGGTGACTTATAAGTGACTAGGTGCAGTGAAAATGGCTGTGAAATAGTGCATGCACTATTTCACACAGGCTGCAATGGCAGTCCTGTAGAAGTGTTTGTATGAGCTCCTTGTGTGTGGCAAAATAAATGATGCAGCCCATAAGGATCTCCTGGAACCCCAATGCCATGGGTGACGGATATACCACCAGCCGTATTACAAGTCCATTGTATCCTACGGAACTCGTAATACGGCTGGTGGTATATCCGTCACTTTACCGTCACTTTTGGGACGGATTAACACCTCCTCCAAAGTTGTAATAACCCCCTCAGTGTTACCAAAAATAAAGGTACTTTATTTTAGTGACATAAGGCCAAAAATATCTTATATGCTATTCTACCTTAGGAACTAAGTATTATACATAAAATATACAATAGTAACCAAAATCAGGTAAGTAAACAGTCATAAAATAGTGCAAATAGTGAAAATCACCATAGACTACAATGGGCCTAGGGGGAACACAAACCATATGCTAAAATAGTGGAATGCGAAAGTCGGTTTCCCACCTAGGCAAGAGCAGTGTGTAGAGGGGCACTGGGAGTGTAAGAAAACACCAAAGGTAAGCAAAGTACCCCACCCAGGATCCCAGGAAAAAGCAGGAGTAAAGTACAGGAGTAAAGTACATCAAGGGGGTCATTCTGACTTTGGCGGGCGGTGGAGGCCGCCCGCCAAAGTCCCGCCGTCAGAATACCGCTGCGCGGTCAAAAGACCACCTCGGTAATTCTGAGTTTCCCGCTGGGTGGGCGGGCGACCGCCAGAAGGCCGCCCGCCCGCCCAGCGGGAAACCCCCTTCCACGAGGATGCCGGCTCCGAATGGAGCCGGCGGAGTGGAAAGGGTGCGACCGGTGCAGTTGCACCCGTCGCGATTTTCAGTGTCTGCTATGCAGACACTGAAAATCTTGGTGGGGCCCTGTTAGGGGGCCCCTGCAGTGCCCATGCCAATGGCATGGGCACTGCAGGGGCCCCACAACACCCGTTACCGCCAGCCAGGTTCTGGCGGTCAAAACCGCCAGAACCAGGCTGGCGGTAAGGGGGTCGGAATCCCCATGGCGGCGCTGCCTGCAGCGCCGCCATGGAGGATTCCCCAGGGCAGCGGGAAACCGGCGGGACACCGCCGGTTTCCCGTTTCTGACCGCGGCTGTACCGCCGCGGTCAGAATGCCCATGGATGCACCGCCAGCCTGTTGGCGGTGCATCCGCGGTCCCCGGGCCGCCAGGGTCGGAATGACCCCCCAAGTTTCCTCAGAACACACTAGAAGTCGTGATAAAGAATTATACAAAAACCAAGCAAGACTGCAAGACTCCAACAATGGATTCCTGGACCTGAAGACCTGCGGAGGGAGGAGACCAAGTCCAAGAACAGCGGAAGAGTCCAGGAGTAACAGGAGCCCCTGCTAACCCAGATGATGGTGCAAAAGTGGATTCTCCGGCTAGAAGAAAAAGTCAGAAATGCACCAAGGAAGACAGCTGCGGGTTCCTGCTTTTTGCAAGAGATGTCCCATGTCGAGTAGATGTATGCATGCTGGTTTTCGTTGTTGGATTCCGCAAACAAGCCTTGGCTCACGCAAAAGACACGGTTGGTGGGAAAAAGGTGTTGCCCGGGCCCAGGAGGGACCTAGAGGTCTCAACTCGGACTGAGGAGGCAGAGAGGGCTCTCAGCACTTTAGACAGCCCTCAGAAGACCAGGCAGCACCCGCATGAGTCCCAGGCACAGGGGACAAAGGAGTTTCAAATCACAGCCGTCGCAGCACTACACAAAGGAATCCCACGCCACCCGAGAACAACTCAGGGAGCTGAGCGTCACAGGACAGAGTGCTAGGGAGAAGCGCTATGAAGCCCTAGGAGCTGCAAAACATGCGGTGCACAGGGGTACTGTCTGGCACGGGAGGCAAGCTCTTACCTTCACCAAATTTGGACAGTCGGACCTTTGGACAGTCAGGGTCACTTCGGTCCTCCACCTGTGTTCCAGGATCCACGCTCGTCGTCAGGAGAGGGGACCCAGAGTACCAGTCGTTGCTGCAGTGAGGTGCCTGCTGAAGCAGAGAAGTGATCCCATTACTCCACAGGAGATTGCTTCAATTCTTCTAGTGCAGGGTGAAGACAGGCAGTCCTCAGAGCGTGCAGGACCTGGAAACTGTTGCAGTTGCCGGCAGGAGCTGAAGTTACAGAGTTGCAATAGCCTTCTTGGATACTTTCTTGCAGTTGTAGAGTTCCTGGAGCAGTTCTGTGGTTGATCCGATGGTAGAAGTTGAAGCACAGGTTGCAGAGTAGTCCTGCTGGAGTCTTGTAATCCGAATGTGAGGAAACACCCAGAGGAGAGACCCTAAATAGCCCTAAGAGGGCGATTGGTCACCTAACCAGGTAAACACCTGTCAGGAGGGGTCTCTGATGTCACCTGCTGGCACTGGCCACTCAGATGTTTCCAGAGTTCCCTGACTGTCCTGAAAACAAGATGGCAGAACCCAGGGACACTCTGGAAGAGCTCTAGGGACCAACCGTGGTGTTGTGATAGACAGGGGAGTCCAGTTTCGCGCCAGAGCAGGGACTGGGGGTCCCTGAACTGGTGTAGACTGGCTTATGCAAGGAGGTCACAATCTGTGCCCTTCAAAGCCTTTACGGAGAGTCTAGGACGATACACCTCCATGCCTGTAACACCTATTTCCAAAGGGAGAGGAGGGTATAATACCCCTCCCCTAAAGGAAATGCATTATTCTGCCTTCCTGGGATTGAGCTGCTCAAACCCCAGTAGGGCAGAAGCCTGTCTGTGAGGTGGCAGCAGCTGGGGCTCACGAAGTCCAGGAAAATGGGCCTGGAAGACCGTGGTGGCACCTCTGCTAGTGCAGGGGTGCCCTCACACACAGGCACTATGCACCTAGCCTTCAGGGTCTTAAGGTTAGATATATAGGTGACTTATAAGTGACTAGGTGCAGTGAAAATGGCTGTGAAATAGTGCATGCACTATTTCACACAGGCTGCAATGGCAGTCCTGTAGAAGTGTTTGTATGAGCTCCTTGTTTGTGGCAAAATAAATGATGCGGCCCATAAGGATCTCTTGGAACCCCAATGCCATGGGTACCTAGGTACCTAGGTACCATATATTAGGGACTTATAAGGGGGGATCCAGTATGCCAATCTGGAGTTAAATATGTAGTCACTAGACTATAGTGACACATTTGGAAACAAAGAGAGCTTAAGCACGGGAGTTCTGATTAGCAGGACTCCAGTGACACAGTCAAGCATACTGACATAACAATAAAACATTCTGACATGTAGGCCACAAACCATAAGCACTGGGGTCCTGACTAGCAGGATCCCTGTGACACAGTCAAAACACACTGACAATCAGGCAGACATTGGGGGTAACATGCCAAGAAAGATGGTACTTTCCTACAGTGTCCCTTCTTCTTCCATCCCCCTCTAGCTCCCTGTTCCCATTCCCACATCCCTCTTCCCTGGCCCATCCAAGGCACACTTTCTGACCCACATGCATCCACATCTACAGACACGATACGCAAGGACAAACATAAGCACCAAAGATGCCACCACCACCAAGCACACACTCAACATTCAGATGCAGACATGTCAACATCCACTCCCTACACTGACTCCCCCACTACCTCCCCCCTCACAGGGACTACACCACTCACACCTGCAGTCACCACCTCATCAGTCCCAGATCCTGCCACAAGTGCCATCACTGTTACCATCACCACAATATCAGACCCGCATGCATACCACCATACACCGTATGCACACTCAGCACAACTGTCAATACCCCCACATGCAGCACACACACCCTACCTGCAGACACCACCACAACATTCACTCACACCCCCCCCCTGCCATCTCCCTGCATCTCCTCCCCCCTCACCCACCCAACAGTCACACAGCACACACATGGAATCCAAGCATGCACCTGCACCCATATCACCTTCACGTACACACCTCTCAACCACTCCCTCTACCTCCACTCCCATAACTTTCTGCCATGACCGTCCCCGTGCCCCCAAGAAATGTTTCCTCCGTGAATTTTCCTTGTTCCGTACCGGTAAAGTAGTCCCTGCCCCCACAAGCACCCTGTTACCTTCCCCACACCCCTGCCTTCTACCTCCCAGTCCTCCCCTGGTCATCGCCATGCCCCGCCCCAACCTAAGACTTCCACCCCCACAAGTCCACTGTCACCCCTCCTAAACCCAAAACCAGGCCACTCCCCCGAATTCTAAGTCAAAGACCAAACCCCCCCATCCAAGCCTAAGCACCTCCCTCCAAATCCACACCCAAGGAACCTCCTCCAAACCCATACCTAAGGACCCCCCCCTCAAACCCAGACCTAAGGACGCCCCCCTCCAAACCCAAGCCCCCACCCTCATTCCTGAGGTACCTGCATGACCCATTGATGCCCCTGCCCAGTGGAGGCCAGAAGTTTTCAGTCGGGAGTCAAGTTGGGTGCTTAGTCTGTGCCCAGTGTGCAAGGGGCACTATGGACATTTTGGACTGTCCCTTGGGCCTCTTTGTAGATCGTTATTTATTCCAGTTTTCACTTTTTAAATGTATCTACCCAACCGTTGGTGTCAATGGTAACCTTGCCCTGGCTGTCCTTCCACATGTGTGTGTCGTAAATATGTTATTTGGCATGTGTGTGTGTGTGTGTGTGTGTGTTAGTACGGGTGTTTGCAGGTGTGTATCGGCGTGGCTTGCCGTGCCTTGTGGTTGTGTTGTGTGCATGTGCTAATGTCCTTCCCTCCAGTGTGTGCTAGGCTAGTGTACTTACGGTTGGGGTCTTTGTCACTGTCAAAGGTCCTGGAGTTCAATGGCCAGCAGAAGCATTGGGAAGACTTGCAATTCACATGCCAGGTCGCTTGCAGACGTCCCTGTGTTCCTGAAGGTGAGTGTTCCCCTTTCAGTGAGTTGTTTCTGCCAGATTTTTGGTGGCGGTGCTTCCCCCTGGAAATCCTGGCGGTGTGCAGCCTCGTAATAGGGTTGTGGGAAACGCCCTCAATGCCGCCTTGGATATGCCTACCGCCGACTGCGGCGGACCATCTGCAGTGGCAGGTTGGGCGGCGACTTGGCTGTGTTCTGTTGGTTCCATTACCGTGCTCATAATAGCATGTAAGTAAGAAAGGGACATGATGACATTACCTCTGTACATCACTGAATATGACGACTTCTCAGGATGGCAAAAGGATAAGCCAAAGCAAAACATTTCTAATAAAATGTTGGCAGCTGCTAAGTGCTAAAAGAAATAATAAAATAAATGGAATAAAACAGAGCATGCTAATTGGGTAAAAGGTCAATAAGTGACGGGCAATAAACCCGCAAGACGAAGGCAAGGCGCACTCCTGTGCCCAGAGGGAAACTAGGATGGATTCACCACATCCTATCCATTGCAGGAACAAGGACGCTGACTCACTAGTGAGGGTGCATTAGTCGGAGTCTCAAAATGCTCTGAACTAAAAGCCTATAGTCTAGTTAAAAGAAAAGCTAAAAACAAGCAAAAGAGATATAGGCCCGCATTACGACCCTGGCAGTTGGTGTTAAAGTGGCGGTAATACCGCCAACAGGCCCGGTGGTAACCTCCGTCAAATTAGGACCATGGCGGAAAGATCTCTGCAAGACAGCCAATGTACCACACCAACCGCCAGGGCGGAAACAACAGCCACCACGGCGGGAGCTGTCGATGTTCCGCCCACCATATTATGACCTAGGAAACCGCCACCTTTTCTGGGGCGGTACCAACGACATCAAAAGCCTGGCGGAAACTGAGCTCAGAAGGGAAAGGACTCACCTTTGGAGACACAGGGAACAACCATGCCACCATGGAGCCTGAACTGCATGTCTTCCCCATGATTTTCTCCGTTCTGCTCCACCACAAACACCAATGCTGGCGAAGACGACGATGGTGAGTACAGACACCTAGCACACAAGGGAGTGGGGAGGAAACAAAGAGTGACACACACACACGCACAACACACACACCCCTCCACCATGCACACATGCAGCGGCATTACAAAAACAATTTTACCCCATAATTCGGATGAATAATGCAAGTAAAAAATGATTTCGCAAAAGTGAATGTAATGAGTCCAACAAAGTATGAAAAATAAGTTAGGCAAGATAATAGATATACACATATGTACAGAAAAAGGGACACAGCACAGGCCACTATTAGCATAGTCCAAATGGCCACAGGCCAAAGTCCAAGGCCACACATGTCACCTGCTTCAACACGGAGAGAACACTGCAGGGGCATCAGTTGGTAAATAGGCAGGCACCTGAGGGGGACGGGGGGGGCACCTCAGCCAGGAGATGGAACAAGACCACTGGTTCTGGATGGGGCAACATGCCCTGTGCTTGGTCCTGTCGAGTGCAAGGTCACAGTCTCTCATGTGGGTATCTTGCTGACTGGTTCTGGAGGGGGCATCGTGCCCTGTTCTTGATCCTGGGGAGTGTTGGGCATGTGGGTGTCTTGCCCACTGGTTCAGGAGGGGGCATCGTGCCCTGTGCTCTTGACCCTGGGGAGTGTTGGGCATGTGGGTATCTTGCCCAGTGGTTCTGGAGGGGGCATCGTACGCTGTTCTTGATTCTGGGGAGTTTTGGGCATCGGGGTGTTTTGCCCACTGATTATGGAGGGGGCATCTTGCCCTGTTCTTGATCCTGGGGAGTGTTGGGCATGTGGGTGTCTCACCCACTGGTTCTCGAGGCGGCAACATGTCCTGTCCTCTTGGTCCTGGGGAGTGTTTGGCCACAGTCTCTCAAGTGGGCGTCTTGCCAACTGGTTCTGGTGAGGGCATCGTGCCCTGTTCTGGATCCTGCAGAGTGTTGGGCATGTGGGTGTCCTGCCCAATTGTTCTGGAGGGGGCATCGTGCCCTGTGCTCTTGATCCTGGGGAGTACAAGGTCACCGTCTCTTAGGTGGGTGTCATACCCACTGGCTTTGCAAGGGGCAGGCCGCACAGCAGCCCTTGGAGGCAGGATTACATACTGTCTGCCGGCAGTGACAGCTGCTCAGTGGTGGTGTTGCTGCCGGTAGGGGGAGGCTCCTGCCCATCCCCTGCAACCTCAGACGACTGTTCAGCTGTGGAGTTGCTGCCGGTGGGGTAAGGCTCCTGCCCATCCCCTCCAACCTCGGACAGCTGCTCAGTGGTGGTGGTGCTGCTAGAGGGGGGAGGCTCCTGTCCATCCCCTGCAACCTCGGACGGCTGCACAACCATGGTTGATGGTGGGGGCTCCGTCACAGTTACTGCCCCAGGCCCCTTGGTCTTCCTGCCTGCTGGTGCACGCTCCTTTGTCTTCCTGGCAGCTGGGAAAGGCTCCTTTCCCTTCTTGCCTGCTGGTGCAGGCTTCTCTGTCTTCCTGGCAGGTGAGGCAGGGTCTTTTCACTTCTTGCCTGCTGGTGCAGGCTCCTTGGTCTTTCTGGCAGCTGGGGCAGGCTCCTTTCTCTTGAGGCTGCCTGGTGCAGGCTCCTTCACCTTCAGGACATGTGGCCTGTATCCTTTTCCACCATAAGTGGGTGTGGTGACAACTGGACCCGTGGTGTGTGTGGCTGAGGTGCTTGGCTGGGTTCTTCCTACCCTGCCCATACTTGCAGGATGGGGGGAAGGGGTAGGAAAGACAGAGATGGATCTCAGGAGGTCAATAGCCTCCTCACTTAGGGCAGCAGGGTTAACTGGGGCAGGGCCTGAGGTGCCTGGGGCAAAGGAGATGCCCACCCTCCTGGGTGAGCGGGCACGGGCAACTCGATAAGGGGCTACTGTGAGGCCGGTGCTGGTACTGGGGTGGCGGCTGTACCTGTAGCTGGAGTGGTCACAGAAGTGTCTGCCACCACCAGGGAGCTTCCTTCGGAGGAGGTATCCGTGTCAGAACGGTCCCCTCCAGTATCCACTGTGGTGCTACCCTCGCCCTCCATCCCACTGGTGCCCTCAGTGTCAGTGGACTCTGCCTCCTGGGTCCTGTGGGATGCAGCTCCCTTCGTCGCCGGTGCCTCTGCTCCTCCGCCAGATGATGCTCATGCATATAAGGACAGGATGACAAAAAAATAAAAGGGGGGGAGAGACAAAGAAACACTTTGTCAATGGCTGCACCTAACCCACCGTTGGCATACACAGCACCCTCACACACAGAGAACAGGCCTACGCAATATGCCATAGCACTAGCAGACAAATAGTTACTAGCCAAGGCATGGGTGTAGGGGCACATACCGCCAAATGCTGCACACCTGGGACCCACGCAGCCCTGACCAGTTGTGGATGCCTATGAGCTAGGTAGCAAGATTATACCTTCTGAACCCTAGCCACCAGGGTACCTATGCTGCAATGTCAGACCTCGCCTAGGGGCACCCACTGACACACATCCCCCATCCGGATATCACCCTACAATGCGTAAGTTTTAATGATGGGCACTTTACTCACCCCCTTGTGGCTGCTGTGATGCCCTCAAGTGCCCATCCAGCTAAGGATAGGCCACCGCCAGTATGCGGGCCATCAGGCGGGTCAGGGATCGCGGGCACCCCTTCCTCGTTGGGAGGCCATCTCCAGCTGGGCCTCCGCCGTCTTCCGTGCCCAACGTTTCAGGTCCTCCCATCGTTTCCGACAGTGGGTGCTCCGTGTAGGAAAGTACCATCTTGCCTGGCATTTTACCCCCATTTTTACTTGTGTGTCAGTTTGTTTTTGCCTGTCTCACTGGTATCCTGCTAGGCAAGACCCCAGGGCTCATAGTTTGTGGCCTGAATGTGTTCCAACTGTGGTGCCTAACTGTGTCACTGAGGCTCTGCTAACCAGAACCTCAGTGCTTATGCTTTCTCTGCTTTTAAAATTGTCACTGCATGCTAGTGAACATTTTCACCAATTCTGATTGGCACACTGGAACAACCTTATAATTCCCTAGTATATGGTACCTAGGTACCCAGGGTATTGGGGTTCCAGGAGATCCCTAGGGGCTGCAGCATTTCTTTTGCCACCCATAGGGAGCTCAGACAATTCTTACACAGGACTGCCACTGCAGCCTGAGTGAAATAACGTCCACGTTATTTCACAGCCATTTTACACTGCACATAAGTAACTTATAAGTCACCTACCTGTCTAACCCTCACCTAGTGAAGGTTAGGTGCAAAATTACTAAGTGTGAGGGCACCCTGGCACTAGCCAAGGTGCTCCCACATTGTTCAGGGCAATTTCCCCAGACTTTGTGAGTGGGGGGACACCATTACACGCGTGCACTAAATATAGTTCAATACCTATATGTAGCTTCACAATGGTAACTCCGAATATGGCCATGTAACATGTCTAAGATCATGGAATTGTCTCCCCATGCCAAATCTGGTATTGGGGTGCCAATCCCATGCATCCCCGGGGCTCCAGCATGGACCCCAGGTATAGCCAAACGCTCTCTGGGGTTTTCACTGCAGCTACCGCTGCTGCCAACCCACAGACAGGCTTCTGCCCTCCTGGGGTCTGGGCAGCCCAGTTCCAGGAAGGCAGAACAAAGAATTTCCTCTGATAGAGGGTGTTACACCCTCTCCCTTTGGAAATAGGTGTTAAGGGCTGGGGAGGAATTGCCTCCCCCAGCCTCTGGAAATGCTTTGAAGGGCACAGATGGTGCCCTCCTTGCATAAGCCAGTCTACCCTGGTTCAGGGATCCCCCAGCCCCTGCTCTGGCACGAAACTCGACAAAGGAAAGGGGAGTGACCACTCCCCTGTTCATCACCACCCCAGGGGTGGTGCCTAGAGCTCCTCCAGTGTGTCCCAGACCTCTGCCATTTTGAATGCAGAGGTCTAAGGGCACAACGGAGGCCTCTGAGTGGCCAGTGCCAGCAGGTGACGTCAGAGACCCCTCCTGATAAGTGCTTACCTGATTAGGTGGCCAATCTTCCTCTGAGTGCTATTTAGGGTCTCTCCTGTGGGATTCTCTTCAGATAACGAATGCAAGAGCTCACCAGAGTTCCTCTGCATCTCCTTCTTCGGCTTCTGCCAAGGATGGACCGCTGACTGCTCCAGTACGCCTGCAAAACCGCAACAAAAGTAGCAAGATGACTACCAGCAACATTGTAGCGCCTAATCCTGCCGGCTTTCTCGACTGTTGCATGCTCTGAGGGCTGTCTGCCTTCACCCTGCACTGGAAGCCAAGAAGAAATCTCCTGTGGGTCAACAAATCTTCCCCCTGCTAACGCAGGCACCAAACTTCTGCTTCACCGGTCCTCTGGGTCCCCTCTCATCTCGATGAGTGTGGTCCCTGGAACACAGGAGCTGGATCCAAGTGACCCGACAGTCCAGTGGCCCTTCTGTCCAAATTTGGTGGAGGTAAGCCCTTGCCATCCCACGCCAGAAAGTAATGCTGTGTACTGCGTGAACTGCAGCTGCTAGGGTTTCTGTGTACTTCCTTGCAAGGAATCCTTTGTGCACAGCATAGCCCAGGTCCCCAGCACTCCGTCCTGCATTGCTCAAATCTCTAAGTTGACCACCTACTTCGTGGGACCCTCCTTTGTAGTGTTGAGACGACCACCAAGCTCAGATTTCTTGAACGTCTTCAAGTGCTTCTGCGGGTGCTGCCTGCTTCTGCGCGGGCTCTCTGTACTGCTGAGCACCCCCTCTGTCTCCTCCTCCAAGGGGCGACCTCCTGGTCCTTCCTGTGCCCGGGCAACACCCATTTTCTTCAACTGCGACCTTTGCAGCTAGCAAGGCTTTTTTGTGGTCTTTCTGCGTGGAAACAACTCTGCATCCTCCAGCACGCTGTGGGACATCTTCTGTGCAATGGAGAAGTTCCTGGCATCTTCCATTGTTGTAGAATCTTCAGCGTCTGCCACCCGGAGGCAGCCATTTTGCACCTTCATCCGGGGTTTAGTGGGCTCCTGCCCCCCCTGAACACTTTCGTGACTCTTGGACTTGGTCCCCTTCCTTTGCAGGGCCTCAGGTCCAGGAATCCATCTTCAGTGCTTTGCAGTCAGTTGTTGTCTTTGCAGGATCTCTTATCACGACTTTAGTGTGTTTCTGGGGAAGTAGGGTAACTTTACTCCTACTTTTCAGGGTCTTGGGGTGGGGTATCTTGGACACCCTTAGTGTTTTCTTACACTCCCAGCGACCCTCTACACACTACACTAGGCCTGGGGTCCCTAAGTGGTTCGCATTCCACTTTCTTAATATATGGTTTGTGTTGCCTCTAGGCCTATTGCGTCCTATTGTATTCTACAGTGTTTGCACTACTTTTCTAACTGTTTACATACCTTATTTTGGTCTGTGTGTATATTTTGTGTATTTTACTTACCTCCTAAGGGAGCATATCCTCTGAGATATTTTTGGCATATTGTCACTAAAATAAAGTACCTTTATTTTTATTAACTCTAAGTATTGTGATTTTTATGATATAGTGCTATGTGATATAAGTTGTATAGTAGGAGCTTTGTATGTCTCCTAGTTCAGCCTAACTGCTCTGCTATAGCTACCTCTATCAGCCTAACCTGCTGGAATACTACTAATCTACTAATAAGGGATAACTGGACCTGGCACAAGGTGTAAGTACCATCAGGTACCCACTATAAGCCAGGCCAGCCTCCTACATTGGTGGTGCAGAGGTGGGATAAGTACTTGTAACTGCTTTACCACTTTGTCATTGGTGCTTTTCATAATAAAAACATATACCAAATACTTACAAATATACACAGTTAACCTAAACAGTTTAATGTTCTTTCTACAAACTTTCTAAAAAGTTTCTGAAAAGTTTCAAAAAGTTTGAAAAAGTTTTTCTCTTTTCTCTAAAAGTTTCTGAAGTTTTTCTCTCTGTCCTAAACCCTTTCTAACAATCATGTCTGCAGTAGAACTTCCTCCCACAGTTGTCCAGGCAACCTATGGTAGTTTAAACTTTAAAAGTTTGAAGGGTCTCTAGATAGAAAGAGGTTTAAGCATCGGTAAGAGCCCTACCAAAGATCTTCTCCTGAGCCTTCTCCTAGAAAGTGACCAGGCCCAGTCTGGCCCATCCCAGGATCAGGAGGTAGAGGAGGGGGGTACCCAGCAAGACTCAGAGGAGTCCCCTGAGGATTCTTGGGAGGGTTCATCCAAAGACCTGCCAGCTAACCGGCCTCCTAGTGACACTGGTAGTGGGAGGGGGGTCACACACTAGTATGGCACCTTTCACTCCAAAAGGACAGGTTACTAGAGTCCAGCCAGTTAGAGGCAGGTCACACTCTGCCACTTCCTACATTTTGTCTGTGTCTCAGAATGCCCAAGCCTCCCACCCTGAGGATAACACTATGGAAAGGGAACTTAGAAAGCTGAGGTTGGAAGAGGCCAGACTGAAGCTAAGACAGCAACAGTTGGCCTTAGACAGGGAATCTCTAGATGTAGAGAGGTAAAGGCAGAGGTTGGGGTTAGGTCCTCCCCATGGTGCCAGCAGCAGTGTTTTTTATAGTAATCCTGTAAGAGAACATGATTCCAGAACCTGCATAAGATAGTCCCCCCTTACAAGGAGGGGGGTGACATTAACAAGTGGTTTGCTGCACTTGAGAGGGCTTATATGGTACAGTTGGTCCCTCAAAGGCAGTGGGCTGCTATCTTGTGGCTCTCTTTCACTGCTAAGGTTAGGGATAGGCTCCTTACAGTCAGAGAAAGTGATGCTAATAATTACAGTTAGAGTTTTGAAGGATGCACTCTTAGATAGATTTGGCTTAACCACTGAACAATACAGGATAAAGTTCAGAGATACCAGAAAAGAGTCCTCTCAAGACTGGACAGACTTTGTAGACTGTTCAGTGAAGGCCTTGGAGGGTTGGTTACATGGCAGTAAGGTGACTGACTATGAAAGCCTGTATAATCTAATCCTGAGGGAGCATATTTTGAACAATTGTGTATCTGATTTGTTGCACCAGTACTTGGTAGACTCAGGTCTGACCTTTCCCCAAGAATTGGGAAGGAAGGCAGACAAATGGGGCAGAACAGGTGTGAACAGAAAAGTTCATACAGGGGGTGGCAAGGATGGCAAGAAGAAGGATGGTAAGTCTTCTGACAAGGGTGGGGACAAAGATAAAAAACATTCTGAGTCTTCATCAGGCCCACAAAAATCCTCTGGGGGTGGTGGGTCCAAATCCTCTTCCCACAATCAAAATAAGCCATGGTGTTATTAATTTAAAGGTAAAGGCCATTGGGCAAGTGATTCCACTTGTCCAAAGAAAAACACCAAGGCTCCCACTACCACAACCCCAACTGCAACCTCTAGTGCCCCTAGTAATGGCAGTGGTGGTGGGAAGTCTACTACAAAAAGCCAATCTAAGGGTGTAGCTGGGCTCACCATTGGTAGGGTAGTTGGGGTTGGGCTTGTTAGGGAGACCACAAAGGCTGTTTTAGTCTCTAATGGTGGTATTGACTTTGACACCTTGGTTGTGTCGTAGTTTGGACTCTTGCTCTAGGCAAGACTGCTGGTTAAAGGATGACAGCACTTTTGTTTGTAGTCGACTACGTCTTTCCTACAACAAGTCGCAACTTTTGTCCCAACCTTACCAGCTCACTAGCAGCACCTCACCAGAAACTCAATAGTAATTGGTGATTTGTGGCAGCCTTTACGCATTGACTCGAAATTAAGACATCTCAGGGAGTGTCGTGGTTAAACGGAGATTATCATGTCTCAAAAAACACAGGCAAATGACAATGATGCAGTAAAGTTTCAAAAGTTTTTATTCAACATAACTGCAATTTGCGATAAGTTGCATGGGCTGCAATGATTAGGATATGAATAATGCAAGAAACAGAATTGTGAAGACGAGAGTCATTATTACAAAGACCCCCACCATCTTGCAATGTATAGAAAAGACATACGAGATGTAATATGCCCTAATACCCTAATGTGAAAGGCCCAACCTCCTACCTAAAGGAGAGCTGGGTTTGTTAAACCGAATATTCCAATGTCATGTCCATGAGAGGAGCCCCCAACCCACGTTACCTTGGAAAGAGGTCTCTATCTCAGACTCCGCAGGGACATGAAGACTGGGTCAGAGTCAAGACGACTGCAGCATCGATATCAGCGATGGTGGCGATGCCCTCTGGTCGGAATCCCTCTGATTATCTGTCTAAAGTGCGATATATTTATACAGATCTTCAAGGACCCCTGACGTAGGTGTGTTCCCAAACAATAGATAACAGACATGCTTGGGACGGCAATTAATATAAACAACCCCTCGAAAGTATAGAGAGGGAGAATCCCTAAGTGTGAACTCCTACTGTTTGTTAGTCTTTGGTGCTAGATCTTGATGCCTTAGCGCGGTGACACTGATAATGTAACCCATAACAAATGGCCTAACTCTAAGCAAGGCAGCCATCTTAGAAGAAATAAATAATTAAATGTGCTAAGACAGAGCAAGCTAAGTAGGTTAAAAGTCACTAGGTGACGGGGGCACGAGTCTGCAAGCCAAAGGCTAAGCTAAGTCCTGTTATCCCATTAAAACGAAGTAGGATTCACTACAGTTGCTTGCCCCCTTAATATGGGTAAGTACAAGCAACTTCCCCTAATAAATGGTGTTGAGGTTGAGGCCTACAGGGATACAGGTGCCAGTGTCACTATGGTGATTGAGAAACTGGTCTACCCAGATCAACACCTACTTGGTCAGCAGTACCAAGTGACTGATGCTCATAACAACACTCTTAACCAACCCATGGCTGTTGTGAACCTCAACTGGGGGGAGGGGGTTACTAGTCCAAAGAAAGTTGTGGTAGCCACTGAATTACCTGTAGATTGCTTACTAAGCAATGGAGATATCAGCTTGGGTTGAAGTGGAGTTAGAGGCTCATGCAGCAATGCTGGGCATTCCTGGGCATATCTTTGCTTTGACAAGGGCTCTGGCCAAGAAGCAAAGAGGACAGGGAAACTTGGATCCTGGATCAATGGACCAAGTGCTCCCAAATGCTAGGGGTAACAAGGGTAACTCATTGCCCACTATCCCTCCCTCTCCAGAAGATTCCCCTTTTGAGGAAGAGGAATCCTCTCCCTGTGCAGAACCTACACCAGATGAGCTGGCAGCAGACACTGCTGAGCTTTTGGGTGCAGGGGGACCTGCTAGGGAAGAGCTGAGTGTGGCACAGCAGACCTGTCCCACACTAGAGGGTTTGAGACAGCAAGCTGTCAAACAGCAGAATGGGGAAGTCACTGATAGCCATAAGGTGTATTGGGAAGACAACCTCCTTTATACTGAGTCAAGGGACCCTAAACCTGGAGCTGCCAGGAGATTGGTTATCCCTTTGCAGTATAGGGAGTTTCTTCTAACATTGGCACATGACATTCCTTTGGCTGGGCATTTCGGCCAGAGTAAAACTTTGGACAGGCTTGTTCCATTGTTTTACTGGCCTCATATGTCAGAGGACACTAAATAGTTTTGTCGCTCTTGTGTGACCTGCCAAACCAGTGGTAAGACTGGTGGCACACCAAAGGCCCCCTTAATTCCACTTCCTGTGGTTGGGGTGCCCTTTGAAAGGGTAGGGGTTGACATAGTTGCCTCCCTTGACCCTCCAACAGCTTCAGGCAATAGGTTTATCCTGGTGGTAGTGGACCATGCCACTAGGTATCCTGAAGCAATTCCCTTAAGGACCACTACAGCTCCTGCAATGGCAAAGGCCCTCCTGGGAATCTTTTCCAGAGTGGGCTTCCCTAAGGAAGGAGTGTCAGACAGAAGCAGTAACTTCATGTCTGCATACCTCAAAGCTATGTGGAAGGAGTGTGGTGTAACTTATACGTTCACTACTCCTTATCATCCACAGACAAATGGTCTGGTTGAGAGGTTTCATAGGTATGATTATGGGACTCCCTGAAAAACTCAGAAGGAGATAGGATGTCCTGTTGCCATGCAGCCTTTTTACTTACAGGGAGGTACCCCAAAAAGGAGTGGGCTTTAGCCCCTTTGAACTCCTCTTTGGGCACCCTGTGAGAGGTCCCCTTGCACTTGTGAAGGAGGGTTGGGAACAACCTTTAAAAGCTCCAAAGCAAGACATTGTGGACTATGTACTTGGCCTAAGATCCAGAATGGCTGAGTATATGGAAAAGGCCAATAAAAATCTTCAGGCCAGCCAAGAGCTCCAAAAGCAATGGCATGACCAGAAGGCTGTCCTGACATAGTACCACTCAGGACAGAAGGTGTGGGTATTGGAGCCTGTGGCCCCAAGAGCACTCCAAGACAAATGGAGTGGACCCCATCTCATTGTTGAGAGAAAGGGTGAGGTTACCTACTTGGTAGACCTGGGCACTGCCAGGAGCCCCCTTAGGGTGCTCCATGTTGATCTCCTAAAACCCTACTATGACAGGGTTGATTTAACCCTGCTCATGGCAACTGATGAGGGACAGGAAGAAGAGAGTGACCCTCTCCCTGATCTATTCTCCACCACCGAAGCTGATGGCTTAGTGGAAGGAGTGGTGCTTGCAGATTGCCTTACTGCTGAGCAGAAGGACAACTGTGTAAATCTCCTAGGCCAATTTTCTGACCTCTTCTCACTGATACCAGGTACCACTACCTGGTGTGAGCACACAATCAACACTGGGCACAGTTTACCTGTCAAAAGTAAGATTTATAGGCAGCTGACCATGTCAGGGATTGCATAAAACAAGAGGTACAACAAATGCTGGACTTAGGAGTGACTGAGCCTTCAGAAAGCCCATGGGCCATCTGTAGGAGGCTGGCCTGGCTTGTAGTGGGTACCAAGGGGTACTTACACTCTGTACCAGGTCCAGTTATCCCTTATTAGTGTAGAAGAGGTGTTTCTAGCAGCTTAGGCTGATATAAGGTAGCTGTAGCAGAGCAGCTTAGGCTGAACTAGGAGACATGCAAAGCTCCTACCATGCCACTGGTATCATATGCACAATATCATAAGAAAACACAATACACAGATATACTAAAAATAAAGGTACTTTATTTGTATGACAATATGCCAAAAGTATCTCAGTGAGTACCCTCAGTATGAGGATGCCAAATATACACAAGATATATGTACACAATACCAAAAAAAATATGCAGTAATAGCAAAAGGAAGTAATGCAAGCAATGTAAAGTTACAGTAGATTGCAATAGGAGCACATAGGTATAGGGGCAACACAAACTATATACTCCAAAAGTGGAATGCGAACCACGAATGGACCCCAAACCTATGTGAGCTTGTAGAGGGTCGATGGGACTGTAAGAAAACAGTGAGGGTTAGAAAAATAGCCCACCCCAAGACCCTGAAAAGTAGGTGTAAAGTGCACCTATATTCCCCAGAGAGCACAGAAGTCGTGATAGGGGAATTCTGCAAGGAAGACCAACACCAGCAATGCAACCAAAGTGGATTTCCGGACAAGAGTACCTGTGGAACAAGGGGACCAAGTCCAAGAGTCGCGACAAAGTCGAGATTGGGCAGATGCCCAGGAAATGCCAGCTGAGGGTACAAAGAAGCTGCCACCGGATGGTAGAAGCTGTGGATTCTGCAAGAACGAAGAGGACTAGGAACTTCCCCTTTGGAGGATGGAGGTCCCATGGCGTGAAGAAGCTTGCAGAGGTGTTCCCACGCAGAAAGACCGCAAACAAGCCTTGCTAGCTGCAAGGTTCGCGGTTAGGATTTTTGGATGCTGCTGTGGCCCAGGAGGGACCAGGATGTCGCCACTTGGATGAGGAGACAGAGGGGGTGCCCAGCACGTCTGGGGGCCCTCACAGAAACAGGCAGCACCCGCAGAAGTACCAGAACAGGCACTTGGAAGAGGAGTGAACTGGAGTCCACCCGAAGACACAAAAGGGAGTCCCACGACGCCGGAGGACAACTCAGAAGTTTGTGCACTGCAGGTTAGAGTGTCGGGGACCCAGGCTTGGCTGTGCACGAAGGAAATCCTAGAAGAGTGCACAGGAGCCGGAGCAGCTGCAAATCTTGCGGTACCCAGCAATACAGTCTAGAGTGGGGAGGCAAGGACTTACCTCCACCAAACTTGGACTGAAGAGTCACTGGACTGTGGGAGTCACTTGGACAGAGTTGCTGAGTTCCAGGGACCACGGTCGTCGTGCTGAGAGGGGACCCAGAGGACCGGCGATGCAGTCTTTTGTTGCCTGCGGTTGCACGGGGAAGATTCCGTCGACCCACGGGAGATTTCTTCAGAGCTCCTAGTGCAAGAAGGAGGCAGGCTACCCCCAGAGTATGCACCACCAGGAAAACAGTCGAGAAGGCGGCAGGATCAGCGATACAAGTTTGCAGTAGTCTTCTTTGCTACTTTGTTGCGGTTTTGCAGGCGTCCTGAGCAGTCAGCGGTCGATCCTTTGGCAGAAGGATTCTCCAAAGCAGAGACCCTAAATAGCCAGAAAAGGAGGTTTGGCTACCTAGGAAGGAGGATAGGCTAGCAACACAGGTAAGAGCCTATCAGAAGGAGTCTCTGACGTCACCTGCTGGCACTGGCCACTCAGAGCAGTCCAGTGTGCCAGCAGCACCTCTGTTTCCAAGATGGCAGAGGTCTGGAGCACACTGGAGGAGCTCTGGGCACCTCCCCTGGGAGGTGCAGGTCAGGGGAGTGGTCACTCCCCTTTCCTTTGTCCAGTTTCACGCGAGAGCAGGGCTGGGGGATCCCTGAACCGGTGTAGACTGGCTTATGCAGAGATGGGCACATCAAAGCATTTCCAGAGCCTACCCCTCCCCAGCCCTGACACCTTTTTCCAAAGGGAGAGGGTGTAACACCTTCTTTCTGAGGAAGTCCTTTGTTCTGCCTTCCTGGGCCAAGCCTGGCTGGACCCCAGGAGGGCAGAAACCTGTCTGAGGGGTTGGCAGCAGCAGCAGCTGCAGTGAAACCCCGGGAAAGGTAGGGGGTCATTCTGACCCCGGCGGTCTCTGACCGCCGGGGCCAGGGTCGGCGGGAGCACCGCCGACAGACCGGCGGTGCCCCGCAGGGCATTCTGACTGCGGCGGTTCGGCCGCGGTCAGATGCGGGAAACCGGCGGTCTCCCGCCGGTTTCCCGCTGCCCTGCAGAATCCTCCATGGCGGCGGAGTGCGCTCCGCCGCCATGGGGATTCTGACACCCCCTACCGCCATCCTGTTCCTGGTGGGTCTCCCGCCAGGAACAGGATGGCGGTAGGGGGTGCCGCGGGGCCCCTGGGGGCCCCTGCAGTGCCCATGCCAATGGCATGGGCACTGTAGGGGCCCCCGTAAGAGGGCCCCACAATGTATTTCAGTGTCTGCTATGCAGACACTGAAATACGCGACGGGTGCAACAGCACCCGTCGCACCTTCCCACTACGCCGGCTCAATTCTGAGCCGGCGTCCTCGTGGGAAGTTGATTTGCCCTGGGCTGGCGGGCGGCCTTTTGGCGGCTGCCCGCCAGCCCAGGGCAAATCCCAAAATACCCTCAGCGGTCTTTCGATGTTAGAATCACCCCCGTAGTTTGGCAGTACCCGGGTCTGTGCTAGAGACTCGGGGGATCATGGAATTGTCTCCCCAATGCCAGAGTGATCTTAGACATGTTACATGGCCATGTTCGGAGTTATCATTGTGACGCTATACATAGGTAGTGACAAGTGTAATGGTGTCCCCGCACTCACAAAGTCCGGGGAATTTGCCCTGAACGATGTGGGGGCACCTTGGCTAGGCCAGGGTGCCCACACACTAAGTAACTTAGCACCCAACCTTTACCAGGTAAAGGTTAGACATATAGGTGACTTATAAGTTACTTAAGTGCAGTGGTAAATGGCTGTGAAATAACGTGGACGTTATTTCACTCAGGCTGCAGTGGCAGGCCTGTGTAAGAATTGTCAGAGCTCCCTATGGGTGGCAAAAGAAATGCTGCAGCCCATAGGGATCTCCTGGAACCCCAATACCCTGGGTACCTCAGTACCATATACTAGGGAATTATAAGGTTGTTCCAGTATGCCAATGTGAATTGGTGAAATTGGTAACTAGCCTGTTAGTGACAATTTGGAAAGCAGAGAGAGCATAACCACTGAGGTTCTGGTTAGCAGAGCCTCAGTGAGACAGTTAGTCATCACACAAGGAACACACTTATGAGCACTGGGGCCCTGGCTGGCAGGGTCCCAGTGACACATACACTAAAACAACATATATACAGTCAAATATGGGGGTAACATGCCAGGCAAGATGGTACTTTCCTACACCATCCCTGTAGTGCTTGTCCCAAAACCTCACAGTAAAGATGGTAAAAGAGAAATTAGGTTTTGTGTTGACTACAGAGGTCTCAATCAAGTAACCAAGACTGATGCTCATCCTATGCCCAGGGCAGATGAGCTAATAGATACACTGGTTTCTGCCTAATATCTAAGCACTTTTGATTTAACTGCAGGGTATTGGCAGGGTAAATGATCAGAAGATGGTAAACCTAAAACTGCATTTTCCACAATTGGAGGGCACTATCAGTTCACTGTGATGCCCTTTGGTTTGAAGAATGCACCCAACACTTTTCAGAGGTTGGTGAACACAGTCCTGCAAGATTTTGAAGCTTTTAGTGCAGCATATCTAGATGATATAGCTGTCTTTAGCTCCACCTGGGATGAGCACCTGGTCCACCTATGGAAAGTTTTGGAGGCCCTGCAAACGGCAGGCCTCACTATCAAGGCTTCAAAGTGCTAGATACGGCAGGGGAAAGTGGTTTATCTGGACTACCTGGTAGGTGGGGAACAGATTGCACCACTGCAGGATGTCTGAGATCATGGAATTGTCCCCCCCATGCCAAATCTGGCATTGGGGTTCCAATCCCCTGCATCCCCGGGGCTCCAGCATGGGCCCCAGGTACAGCCAAACTAGCTCTCTGGGGTTTTCACTGCAGCTACCGCTGCTGCCAACCCACAGACTGGCTTCTGCCCTCCTGGGGTCTGGGCAGCCCAGTCCCAGGAAGGCAGAACAAAGAATTTCCTCTGTGAGAGGGTGTTACACCCTCTCCCTTTGGAAATAGGTGTTAAGGGCTAGGGAGGAGTAGCCTCCCCCAGCCTCCCCCAGCCTCAGGAAATGCTTTGAAGGGCACAGATAGTGCCCTCCTTGCATAAGCTAGTCTACACCGGTTCAGAGATCCCCCAGCTCCTGCTCTGGCGCGAAACTGGACAAAGGAAAGGGGAGTGACCACTCCCCTGTCCATCACCACCCCAGGGGTGGTACCCAGAGCTCCTCCAGTGTGTCCCAGGAGGTAAGTAAAATACACAAAATATACACACAAACCAAAATCAGGTAAGTAAACAGTTAGAAAAGTATTGCAAACACTGTAGAATACAATAGGATGCAATAGGCCTAGGGGCAACACAAACCATATACTAAGAAAGTGGATTTAGGGACTCCAGGCCTAGTGTAGTGTGTAGAGGGTCGCTGGGAGTGTTGGAAAACACTAAGGGTGTCCACGATACCCCACCCCAAGACCCTGAAAAGTAGGAGTAAAGTTACCCTACTACCCCAGAAAGACAGTGAAGTCGAGATAGGAGATTCTGCAAAGGCAACAGCAGACAGCCCTCAGAGCATGCACCACCAGGAAACCATCGAGAAAGCCGGCAGGATTAGGCCCTACAATGTTCTTGCTACTTTGTTGCGGTTTTGCAGGCGTCCTGGAGCAGTCAGCTGTCGATCCTTGGCAGACGTTGAAGAGAGAGATGCAGAGGAACTCTGGTGAGCTCTTGCATTCGTTATCTGATGAGAAACCCAAAGCAGATACCATAAATAGCCCTCAGAAGAGGATTGGCTACCTGACCAGGTAAGAGCCTATCAGGAGGGGTCTCTGACATCACCTCCTGGCACTGGCTCCTCAGAGGTCTCCATTGTGCCCCCACACCTCTGCATTCCAGATGGCAGAGGTCTAGGACACACTGGAGGAGCTCTGGGCACCACCCCCGGGGTAGTGATAGACAAGGGAGTGGTCACTTTCCTTTCCTTTGTCCATTTTTGCGCCAGAGCAGGGCTGGGGGATCCCTGAACCGGTGTAGACTGGCTTATGCAAGAAGGGCACCATCTGTGCCCTTCAAAGCATTTCCAGAGGCTGGGGGGAGCTACGCCACCCCAGCCCTTAACACCTATTTACAAAGGGAGAGGGTGTAACACCCTCTCTCAGAGGAAATCCTTTGTCCTGCCTTCCTGGGATTGGGCTGCCCAGACCCCAGGAGGGCAGAAACCTATCTGAGGGTTGGCAGCAGCGGTAGGTGCAGAGAAAACCCCCAGAGATAATTTTGCAGAACCCGGGGTCCATGCTGGAGCCCCGGGGATGCATGGGATTGGCACCCCAATACCAGATTTGGCATGTGGGGACAATTCCATGATCTTAGACATGTTACATGGCCATATTCGGAGTTACCATTGTGAAGATACATATAGGTTTTGACCTATATGTAGTGCACACGTGTAATGGTGTCCCCTCACTCACAAAGTCCGGGGAAATTGCCCTGAGCAATGTGGGGGCACCTTGGCTAGTGCCAGGGTGCCTTCACACTTAGTAACTTTGCACCTAACCTTCATTAGGTGAGGGTTAGACATATAGGTGACTTATAAGTTACTTAAGTGCAGTGTAAAATGGCTGTGAAATAACGCGAACGTTATTTCACTTGCTGCAGTGGCAGTCCTGTGGAAGAATTGTCTGAGCTCCCTATGGGTGGCAAAAGAAATGCTGCAGCCCATAGGGATCTCATGGAACCCCAATACCCTGGATACCTAGGTACCATAAACTAGGGAATTGTAAGGGTGTTCCAGTGTGCCAATCAGAATTGGTGAAAATGGTCACTACCCTGCAGTGACAATTTTAAAAGCAGAGAGAGCATAAACACTGAGGTTCTGGTTAGCACAGCCTTGGTGATACAGTTAGGTACCACACAGGGAACACATATAGGCCACAAACTATGAGCACTGGGGTCCTGGCTAGCAGGATCCAAGTGACACAGGCAAAAACAAACTGACACACAAGTAAAAATGGGGGTAACATGCCAGGCAAGATGGTACTTTCCTACAGATGTCATTTCAGAGGGGGGACAGGCCCTGGATAATATCTGTCACTGGTGAAATTAGGACATACTGGACAAATCACACAAGTTAACATCATGCATTGTACTGTTGTAGCTCCATTGTTCAGTTTGTGACCGGCTCCTCACTCTTTTGCCCTAAAGATTCCTACCGCTGTGGATGAATACGAGATGTTGACATACCCACGTGTACAGACCCCTGGTGGACTTGGCAACACTAGAGGACAGGCACATTATCCTCATCTATAGACTTGACAGGGCCACAATCACAGAGCTGTGTGCCCAATTGGAGCCTGACCTGATATATGCTATCCGTCACCCCACTGGGATCCCCACTCTTGTGCAAATTCTATCTGTGCTTCATTTCCTGGCAACTGGTTCTTTCTAAGTGACAGTGGGCTTGGCAGCAGGAATGTCACAGCCAATGTTCTCAATAGTGCTGACAAGAGTGGTGTCTGCCCTGATTGAACACATTGCAGCTACATTGTTTCCCCCCAGGTTGAAGATTTGGCCACAGTGAAGGCTGACTTCTGTGCAATGGGACATATCCCCAACATAATTGGGGCAATTGATGGAACACATATTGCATCCTCCCCGGCAGAATGAACATGTGTTCAGAAATCGAAAGAGTTTTCACTCCATGAATGTGCAGATGGTGTGCTTGGCGGTCAAGTACATCTCCCATGTCAATGCCTAGTATCCTGGGTCGGTGCATGATGTCTTTGTCCTGAGGAATAGCAGCATCCCAATTGTGATGGGCCAACTACAGAGGCACAGGGTGTGGCTAATAGGTGAGCCCTGGTTACCACACAGTATATGTTGGTGTATGGGTATGGTGTAGGCCATATGGGATAGTGTGTGGCTAAATGTTGTCCCTCAATATTTCAGGTGACTCTAGTTACCCCAACCTCTCATGGCTGCAGACCCCTCTGAGGAATTCCAGGACAAGGGCTGAAGAACGTTATAATGAGGCCCATGGGCGAACCCGAAGGATTATTGAAAGGACCTTTGGCCTCCTGAAGGCCAGGTTCCGGTGCCTCCATCTGACAGGTGTATCCCTGTGATTCTCACCCAAGAAGGTCTGCCAGATAGTATTGGCATGCTGCATTTTGCATAACCTGGCCCTCAGACGCCATGTCCCATTCCTGCAGGAGGAGGAGGCTGGAGATGTCTCTGTGCCAGCAGTGGACCCTGTGGACAGTGAGGATGAGGAGGCAGAGGATGAGGATGAGGACAACAGAACATCAGTGATCAGACAATACTTCCAATGACATACAGGTAGGACAGTGCTATGCTTATTTTCTGTACGGTTGAATTGCAATGTCTGTACCTGTTTCAATGAATACATAATTAAAATAGATGACATACTCCAAAGTTCTTTTTTTTCAAAGTGTGTTTATTGAAGTGTCAAATTATGGAGGGGCAAGTGCAATGGGGTGGGGTGCTGATGGAGGAAAGTCCAGGGTATTGTTACAGTCTATTTGTAGCACAGGTGCATTGTCCAAGGGGCATAGGAAGGGGAGCAATGACAGTTCAGGGTAGACAGGGTGACTGAGAGGGACGCAAGGGTGACAATCAGGAGAATCTAATTTCCTGGCGGGGTCTTGGCAAGTGTCTCTGGCTTCTGTCTGGATCGCAGGAAAAGTTTGTGGGGTGGTTCGCCTTCTGCAGTGGGAGGGGTGCCTGTGAGTCCTGTGGCGGAGCCTCCTGTCCACTAGCGGTGGTGGAGGAGGAAGGCTGTTTGGATGTCTGGCTAGTGGCAGGGGCCCACTGTTGTGTGACTGCCTCCCCCATAATATTGGCCATGTCTGCCAGCACCCCTGCTATGGAGATCAGGGTGTTGTTGATGGCCTGTGAGTCCTCCCTGATCCCATGGTACTGTCCCTCCTGCAGCCGCCTGTTCTCCTGCACATTGTCCAGGATCTGGCCCATTGTGTCCTGGGAATGTTGATAAGCTCCCAGGATCTCTTCAAGTGTCTCCTGGAGAGTCGGTTCCCTGGGGCTGTCCTCCCCATGGCGCACAGCTGTCCTCCCAGTGTCCCTGTTGGCCTGTTCCTCAGTCCCCTGAACGATGTGCCCACTGCCACTGACCCCAGGTCCCTGATTGTCTTGGATATAAGGTGTGGCCCGGGGTCCCTGTGGAGGTGGACACACTGCTGATTGACGTGTCCTGGGGACAGAGGATTGGGTACGCTGGGTGGGTGCTGTGGTGGTGTTTCCTGATGGGGGAGGCTCAGTGGTGGTGTGTGACTGAACCTGAGTAACTGACTGTCCAGAGGTCCCTGATGGGCCAGTTAGGTCATCCAGATCCTGAAGACCAGAGTTGCTGTCATACCTGTGGGCCTCTATTGTTGGGGGGCTGGATATTGCTGGCACCTCCTCTCCGCTGACATTTGTTGGGTTACCTGTTGGGATGTAAATGATGTGTTATGGTTTCTGTGTCTGACATATGGTGCATCTGTGGCTTGCCCTCTTTGGTTGTATTTGCCCTGGCAGCTTTCACTTGTGTATGTTGGTGTATGGTGGGATGATTAGTTCTCTATAGTGTGCATGCTTTAGTGCTGCGTGTCCATGCAGGGCTGTGAGTGGTGTCTATGCATTGATAGAGCATGCAGGGCTTGGCATTGGGATGAGTGAGATGGGATGGTGGGGTGTGTGGGAAGTGGTGGAGTGATGGGAGTGAGGGTGAGGGTATGTGATGGCATGCAGGTAGGGGGGCAGTAGTAGTAGAGAGTTGACTTACCA
Source organism: Pleurodeles waltl (assembly GCF_031143425.1). Lineage (NCBI taxonomy): Eukaryota > Metazoa > Chordata > Amphibia > Caudata > Salamandridae > Pleurodeles > Pleurodeles waltl. The sequence continues at coordinate 193,158,859 of NC_090443.1, forward strand.
GAGTCCAGGCCTCCTACTCCGGCCAGGCCCTCAGGATGCAGGATTGCCAAGACTTGCTCCTCCCATGCTGTTAGTTGTGGGGGAGGAGGTGGTGGTCCACCGCTAGTCCTCTGTATAGTGAGCTGGTGTCTTGCTGCAGTGGAACGTACCTTCCCCCGTAGGTTGTTCCACCTCTTCCTAATGTCATCCCTAGTTTTTGGGTGCTGTCCCACGGCGTTGACCCTGTACACGATTCTCCACCATAACTCCATCTTCCTAGCTATCAATATCTGCTGCACCTGTGTTCCAAAGAGCTGTGGCTCTACCCTGTAGATTTCCTCCACCATGACCCTTAGTTCCTCCTCTGTGAAATGGGGGTGTCTTTATGGTGCCATGGGTGTTGTGTGAGGTGTGTAGGTGAGGGTGTGTTGGGTAATGTGGAGGGGTGTGTGATGTGGGGTGTTTAGCTGTGTATAGTTTGTGTCTCTGGTTGTGTCTGTGGTATTAGTGTCTCTCTGCTGGCAATGGTTTGTAATGGTAAAGGGTTATGGGTAATGTGGGTGTGTGTTTTATAATGGTGTGGGTGTGGTGTGTGTGTGTGGGTGTGAGGTGTGTGTTGTTTGAATTGCCCAATGTGGTGTTGTTTTGTATGTGTGTGTCCATTTTGAGCGCAGCATTATGTACTACCAATGGTTTACCGCCGTTGAATGTCCGCCATGGTGATTCGTGGGTCATAACGTGATGGGCGTAGTTCTGTTGGCGTAACAGTGTGGGTTTTGATACCGCCAGTTTATCACTGACCTTTGGTGTGGCGGATTTGTGTCTGTGGCTGAAAACTGTCAGATTGGCGTGTGTGTGTCATAATATGGTGAACGGATATCTGCTGTGGCGGCGGTAAGTTGGTGGCAGTCAGTGTGGCGGTAAGTGGGATTTACTGCCAATGTCATAATGAGGGCCATAATGTCAACCATAAAAAGCAGGGCAGGCCAAATACGGGTCAAATCTAATACAGCAATTTGGTGTCACATTTCTTATTTGGAAAAAGCTGAGATCGAATTTAAGAATAACTATGGTCTTGTAGAGAATCTCCAAAGATATCCAATGGGAGTTCGTCCACGAAGGTCTCCACAGCAGCAGATGTCCAATCAATCACAGTATGGCAGAAGGATCCATGGAGCAGTAGTGTGCAGAAGCCTCAGGCGCAGGATCACCCACTTAGGCAGTATCATCCATTGTGCCACACATCGAAGGAGCAAAGTAGTTCACAACCAGTGGCTCATAAGTGGCTTTGCAAATCAACCTCAGTCTCCTGGGCCAAGAGCGTGAGTGAAACCTCATCGGGAACATTAACAGTTCCTTTTCCACAAGAGGCATTGGCTGTATAGCAAGAAACACTATCTGTGTGCATTCAAAGAGGCACCAGGTGCAATTAAAGACAGGTTGCAGGCACCATAGAACTGGCCGTAATGACAATGACCAATCATGCTCCAGTTCCTCCAGCAATGGAGCACCAAAGTACTGCATTATGCGGTCACGACATAACTGGGCTGGAGGTAGCTCCATCACTCCGCTTAGCTGAGAAAACAGAACCGCTGCGAATCAGGAATAGCAGTAGCAATATTCTGCCAATCTGCGCCAAAGTTGTAGGAAATCTGCCATACTCACTCAAAAAGAGTGAATGAATAGCTAAAGGAATGACTCTAAAGATGGTCTGAAAGGTGAAGAAAATCTAGAACCTACAGCCTTAAAAAGGTATACAATCCCCGCAGTGCTTGAGACATTAAAAACCCTGCAGACCAGCGCTCGAAAGTGCTTGGGAAATTTGGTATATAATAAGGATTATGTCTCTGCTGCTGATCTCAGTATCTGGAGATTGTACGTCTTCTTGGTCAATGTCAGTGCCACTTGTTTTTGAAACAGAAGCACCTTTAGTCTGCTCAGCTTGTCAAAATTTACATTAGTAGTATCAATGTGAGGCTGCATTTCTGCTACTCTTGTGTGGGGGGGGGAATAAACCGTGACCACAACAAGTTGCAATTTGAGAAAGTGAAATTGCGTAGGCAATTCCCGGCCTCATTCCGCAACAACTCTTATCATTTAGAACCACAAAAGTGTATGAAAAGCTGGATGAATCAAAGGGATGGGAGTATCCTTCAGAAAGCATGCCAAGTTCGCAACCTGTGCATTACAAAAGCCGTGAAGGGGCACCTTCTTGCAAATCATTGAATAACTAACAGTAGTCTCACATTTGCTTCCGCTCAGAAGGACCTTTGTTTAGCTGTTTATACATTTGAAGTTGAAAAGCAACTCCTACTCTTTCTTAATATATTTCCTAGCCACTCGTGTCTGCCTACAGCAAAATGTTTCAAACATTTTTTGAAGCGAAAGGTGAAATTCTGCAGATTTATAACCGCCATATACTAACCCTACTGTTGATGGTGTCTCTGCTACAGGGAACGGCAGCTTTTCTAACTTTACAATATTAAGCATGGTGTAACTTGCTTCCCGTTCAGCAATTATCTGTTGCTCCCTGGAGAAATTAAAAGCAGCAAACAATTCACTGCTCTTAATGTATTTCCAAGGGACGCTGCCATTTTTTCAGAATCTGCAATGTCCAACCCAGCTGCGTCATGGAACGCAGCTGACTTTGCGTGTTGTAAAAGGGACGTATCATTCTGAATGATGTCAATCGCAGATGACACAATACTATTAAGTGTGTATATTCTGTTATACAGAGCGTTCATGCCATTATTGACAACAGCTAAAGCCTTTTCCATATTTCCTTATCTATCTGCCCTAAACATGCAGCCGCTTTCATTTGAGAGAGTTTCCACATCTTATTGTATATGGTTTACAGGAATCGTTTAGAGCTGGGCTTTCTTGGACCTAGCAAGAAATTCTGCAAGTCTACATCCTCTGATAGGAAACTAAGATGTTCTTTAACTGCTGCTAAACTGTTAGTGTGTAACCATTGTTGCCACAGTTTTCCCACATTGTATGTAGTAACTATACCAGAGTATTGACCTGAGACATAGTGAGGGTCTGGCTGGCTAATCTTGAAACCCCTGTGATGATTTAACAAAACGTTCCTGACACCCATTTGTGTCCAAAGGCCACAATAACCAACTGACGGAACTTGAAAGTGTAGAATTATAGATACCATTCTAGACTCAAGCATTCAGTTATTCTGTGACATTTAAGTATTTTTGCCAATCAGTGAATTTTGTTGGTGTGGGGATACTGGGTGCAGTAATTTCTTTTACTTTTGCTAACCCTAAGCAGGATGTTTGCCGAGATGTGTCATTTTATACAGGAATAAGGCATGCTGTAAACAAAGCCTCTTTACCCTGAATTTGCCAATCTTGTGTTCCCCGCACACTTTTCACATCAATTGTGTTCTTCCAGTGCTGATAACCTTCAACAGCAAGCTGGGAAACAAAGGAATCTCGATAGATTGATTTGATGTTGGTTAGCAAAATGTTTCACATTTTAGAAGGTGGTAATTTAAAATAATATAACTCTACATTTTTAGTGTCATGACCAGCGAAATATGCACATTTATCTACATACGTTTTGCAGCTCTCCACAGGTGGAGTTGAACAATGTTCCCCTTGTGTGTAATTAAATACTGCTCTAGGTCTGTTAACTCGGTGCAGAAAGTAATGTCTCCAATGATGGTAATAGAACATTTCCCCATAATTGACTGTCTTCATTCATATACACATCTTCACTTTCAAGTACAGTGTAATTCTGCTGTTCAGAGAGCATAGAATCAACTGTTTTAACATTACAGTCATTGGAAACAACACCAAGTGTAATTACATCAGTCATTGAAATCCTAGATACATAAGGAATATATATATATATATATATATATATATATATAGGTACTTTATCCCAAACAATCCCATCAAGAATTGGTACTTCTGAAATGTTTACAAGGGTCAAGTCTGTTTGGGCCTTATGTGAGGAGAGATATGGTGTTAAAAATTCATCCACTGGCCCAAGAGTCGAGCGTTCAGGAAGATAATGGACCATTTATCAGGAGAAAGAAAACAGGCACAAAACATATCCATAAGAGAAAGGCAAGCAATATCAGTAGTATCAACAGATAATACAATGGATAGACCAAATAGTTATTTTTAAGCCATATCTACAGCTTACGTGTCTTTGAAACAATTTCAGTCGCAGATGTAGATGAAGTTGAAGAAAAGTCATCTTGGTCAATGACGTAACCAGAAGCAGTCTGTGAAAACACAAGAGCCAGTGCATTGTTGGTGCATGGGTCCACCTTACATGGAGGTTCATAGTAGACGATATTGTCAGTTTGTGTGAATTGGAGTAATTAACAGCCACATCTTGGACAGTTCTTGTTGGTGAAGTGGTAACAGGAATTAGCAGAAACTCATTCTCTACCCTTCCATGCTCGAGGAGGCGTTTGCAGCATTGTTGTACGTGCTGGTATATTCAGAAGTGTTGTTTATTCTTTGAAGATGTATGTCCTGGTGGGTAGTGAGTGGGACCGGGAACTACCCAAGGGACCTCGGGGTCTATTGTGGAGGATCAGCCACATAGTGCAATTTGATGTTGTCAATAGATATAAATCTGTTCCCTTTGGAACATGGCAAATGTGGTAGAATGACAGTTCTGGTGCCTTGAATTCTCAGGACTGGAACCAGTGCTCTGTACAATGGACTGAGTTCCTTCTTCCCAGCTTTAGGAATCCAGCCTGTAGATGTTGTTGGTAAATTCCTTATTCCTAAGGTGGCAGCACTGGTGGATGAATTGTCATCACAAATTTGTTGAAGCTCCTGTAAGACAGTGAGACGTTCTTTAATGTCAAACTGTGGGTCTGCCGCTACCATAATAGGGCCACCTAGATCCGAGACATATATTGGTATCCCAAAGAGGCCCTCATAAACTGTGTGTCCCCCAAAGGACCGTCTTGGCAGATTATTTACTCAACGAACCCCATACAGGTGATGAAAGCAACTGCAGACTGCTTTAGGTCATGACCCCTCCTCTCCACAACAGAATTACCTTCAGGATGATATGGTGAATAGAAATGGAGTTCAACACCCATCGTCCTCATGGAGCCCCTGAATGCTGTAGAAGCAAAAGCAGGGCCCTGGTCCGAGTGGAATGCTACAACAGCTTATGTACTGATAAAGACCAGCAAGTCTTTTATAACTGTTCAAACAGCAGCTGACAGCTGTGGCCATACCCACAAGAATCTAGAACAAGTTTCAACAGCGACTAAGATGTATTTGTATGCACCATCAGGTTGTGAGAGACCACAATGGTCCAGGAGCAAACATTGTAGTGGCTTACTGGAAACTAAGAGGGATGTCTGTGATGGGCATTTGATGTTGGAGCCCTTTATTTGCTAGCAAATGTCGCAGAAAAAGACATAGGGGGTCATTCTGACCCTGGCGGTCATGGACCGCCAGGGCCAACGACCGCGGAAGCACCGCCAACAGGCTGGCAGTGCTTCAGGGGCCATTCTGACCGCGGCGGTAAAGCCGCGGTCAGAAAAGGGAAACCGGCGGTTTCCCGCCGGTTTCCCGACAGTTTTCCCCTGCCCCAGGGAATCCTCCACAGCGGCGCTGCAAGCAGCGCCGCCATGGGGATTCCGACCCCCTTCCCGCCATCCTGTTTCTGGCGGTTTTCACCGCCAGAAACAGGATGGCGGGAACGGGTGTCGTGGGGCCCCTGGGGGCCCCTACAGTGCTCATGCCACTGGCATGGGCACTGCAGGGGCCCCCTAACAGGGCCCCATTAAGATTTTCAGTGTCTGCAAAGCAGACACTGAAAATCGCGATGGGTGCAACTGCACCCGTCGCACACCAGCAACTCCGCCGGCTCCATTCGGAGCCGGCTTCATCGTTGCTGGGGCTTTCCCGCTGGGCTGGCGGGCGGCCTTTTGGCGGTCGCCCGCCAGCCCAGCGGGAAAGTCAGAATGACCGCCGCGGTCTTTTGACCGCGGTACAGTCTTCTGGCGGTTCCCGCCAGGCGGGTGGCTTCCGCCGCCCGTGGGGGTCAGAATGACCCCCATAGTGCCTGGTCTGTTTGTATAAACCCAGCCATCAGAAACATTTCTGTAAAACTGATATTGTGGCCGCCATACCGGCATGAGCACATGTGACACCCTCATGCGCTGCTTTAATGAGATCTAATCTCTAGTCTTGGTTGGGGAATCACTCGATCTCCCACCCCAGGAATTGTTGCAAAGGCAACATTCTGTACACTGATATGGTAGGAATATTTTGTAGGGTAGGCTTTTTGAAGATTCTTGCCCTCAGCCGAAGCTTTCACAGCAACCTGAATCTCACTATTCAATCTTGCATGAGATCGAGTCACTGCAGCAACAGAAGCTGTAGCTACTGTGAATTTGGCAGCTTCATCAGCCAAAGTATTTCCTACAACCTGCACTCCTACACATTGATGGCCAAATGTATGTACTACATGAGCATCTAGTATCTTATCCTTTAGATCACCCACCCTCCCCCACAGAGTTCTGTTTTTTTTTGGTGTTCCCCATTGAGTCTCTTAACCCGTTCAATCGCAAATGATTTAGATAATTGTTGTAGGACTGGACACAGTAGTACAAATCACACACAGTCAAGGTGAGCTGTTCTGGATCCGTATATTCCAGTGCCAAGATAAGAGCTTTAAGCTCAGCCAACTGAGTGGTGCAGTCCCCCAGGGCCTGCATGTAGGTATGTTGAGGGTGGAATACACCTTCCTTCATCACTCCGCTCACAGCTGCGCAAGCGGCTGAGTATTGATGTTTTGTACCAATGCCTGGTTGTGCTGAACCATCGGTATAAATGACAGTTTGGTACCTGTCATGTGGCAAGATGTTAGTAGGTGCGGGGCACTCCTTTTCATATTGGAGAAATTCTTGTGTTCGGAGTTTTGGGTCAAAAATGTAGTCAACATCAGTGGCAGTCAGGGAGGTTGCCCATTGAATCCAACCTGGATTTAGTACTTAAGCATTAGGAACGCTTACTTTGGTGACAGCCTCTAAGGCCAGCACCGGGGTAACAACAATAATGCGTTTCTCTTAGGCAAGTGGCCTTTTCTTTATGACAGCCATCTGTACAACAGTCTGAATCTTTTCTGTGGGTGCAAAACGTTGTTCTGCGTTTGAGTACAAATGTGATTTGTATGCTATGGGCACCATGTCGCCCTCATTAAAGCTCACATAGGCGAACCCGATGGCACCAGCTATTATTCTGATGACCAAATCTGTTTTGTTGTCACATGTGTGTAAGTGTTTTGCTTCTAGCCTGTCATGCTGCATTTCTCTAAGAATGCATGTGTGTTCTTCTGTTCAGTGTTTGCTTGAAAAAATCTGTGCAAATTAAATCATAGAGTTGTTTTATGCATTGTGCATAATCTGAAATGTAAGTTCTGCCTAAGTTAAAGAAACCAAGTAATGACTGCAGTTTTTTGATGGTATTTGGAGGTTGAAGCTGAGCAATTTTTTTTAGAAAGTGCAGGCCAGGTTCTTGCTTTCGTCTGATAGCTCGTATCCCAGGAACAATACACTGAAAAAGGCTATTTTAGTTTTCTTGAAATTTAATTTGTAGTCTAAGGTGTCGAATCCTATGGCGATCTGCTCGACCTGGCAAGATGAATGTTGAGGTCGCCATCTGTGAGATAGATGTCATCCACTTAGGCCAACGCCTCAGGCTCAATATCATGCAATATTGATGTTACACAGGCAGAAAACCCTGGGCTGTGCTTATAGCCCTATGTTAAACAGTGAAATCGCAGCTGAGAGCCAAATGAGAATGCACTTAGGTCCCTACTTTCATGCGCTAAGTTTTGGCAGAGAAAACCGTTGGAAATATCCATGGTTGTTTTGTATTTCTTACGCACTGTATTGTTAATTAGTGCAGTGCTATGTGCATTTGGTATTGAATATCTGTGTGTGTAGTTGTTTAAGTGTCTATAATCAAAGACTATTCTATATAAACGGTTTGGTTTTGCAATGGGGAATAATGGGTTATTCATTGCAGAGATGCAGGGCTCTATTACTCCCTGGTACTCTAGTTGAGTGAGGATTTCCCTCACTAGGGCTTTGGCCTCATGTTTGACTGGATATTGAGGTAGAGGCTGGGGTATAGACCTATATATGTTACATGGTGGGGGGAATCCTTATCCCACCCTATGTGGTTGGGGTGCAGCACAGCCCAGTCAACAGCACAGTCTTCCTTTACTGCATCCGGAACAAGATCTGAGAAAGAAGGCAAAATTACATCTTCCCCATGTGGGAGGTTGCGGATGTACTCAGGTGGCAAGTGTTTTTCTGGCAATAGGATATCACAATTCAGTTCCTCCCAGAAATTATACGAATAGTGTGCTCTACGTCTCCCTCAATTTGAATATTTAAATCATATACCCTGTCAGGTGAGAAGACATGAGGTCCGCAGTCTCGACTACAATAAAGTTGTTAGTTGCTATCACATCCAGATGATCTTTCAGACACTGGTGACAAATCTCGACCTCTGCTGCGCTGTCTAGCAGAGTCTCTCTGCCCACGTCTTGTTCCTCAAAGTCCTCAACTTTGCTGGCATGTTTAACTGTTAATGTAGCCACCTTTTTCTTTTTAAATTGGGGCTTCTGTTGAGGAGATTTGTCCTTTCTTATCTGAGGGGCGCTGTGAGCCTTTTATCTGCTTCACGTAGTCAGTCCGTTGCTCTGACTAAACCCGCTCTCTCACTTCGTTTATACGGGGTGTCCTGAAAGGAACAAGAGGAACGTGTATTAGTATATCTATCATGAGTCTTTTAGGTTTCTCTACTTCTGAGATTAAATCTCCTTTCGGAGCCCTCCAGACGAGGAGAGTCTGTCTTTATTTTGTTTTTGTTTATTCTAGCATTTTTTAGAACCCTCTTGTGCTTGTTTAGTACTGTCCTTAGGGGTGATACTCTGAATTTCCAATTTTTTCGGCTTGATTTCCAAACAATCCCATCTAATACTAGTATAGGTTTCGGAAATAATTTTTGGTAGTTGACACTCCTGTTCCAACTGTGGAATCTCCCGAAGCCGCTGGCATATATCCAGCTCTACCGCTTCCCCTTTAATGTTACTGAGTAATAATGAGGAGACTGTGTCGAAGTTGGGCATCAGTTTAATTCCTAAATCCAGGGCTGGAGGAGCCCTGTGTTCATTATAAAAAAATGTTAACACTTCCGGTAAGTTGGCAAGTACCAGGGTACCATGCATAGTAGTGTAAATTACAGCAAAGGCTGTACCCCATGTGGTGCAGTCGTCCACTGAGGGAACCATTCCAAATGGCAAGCACATTGTAAGAATTCTATGTTTGTCTTGGGGTCCTGTATGGGGAAACAATGCTTCTAGCTGGTTCGTTTTTTGTGCTATCCAGAATGGACTTTTCCCACGGTGCATGGTCGCATTGCCTATAATTAAATGTACTGCCAGTAACGGCCAATTGGTTTCGAGCTGGTGCAGCTCATGCTGTGGCGGTATTCAAGGTCTGTATAGCAAATTGCACCAATCATCTGTAAAGTGCTTCTAGCTCTTTATAAAGTGTGCGTACATCAGCTATTTGCATTGCCTATATGCCAGGATGTTGTGCATATGTGGCAAACATGGGCCACGTTGGTCTGTCATTACTTAAGGGACTTAGGCCCTCATTATGACATTGGCAGAAAGTCCCACTTACTGCCATGCCGACTGCCGCCAACATACTGTGACCGCGACGGTATACCGCTACCCATATTATCTCTGTAGGAGGCTGGACTGGCTTGTAGTGAGTACCAAGGGGTACTTACACCTTGCACCAGGCCCAGGTATCCCTTATTAGTGTAGAGGGGTGTCTAGAAGCTTAGGCTGATAGAAAAGGTAGCTTAGCAGAGCAGCTTAGGCTGAACTAGGAGACGAGTGAAGCTCCTACAGTACCACTAGTGTCATATGCACAATATCATAAGAAAATACAATACACAGATACACTAAAAATAAAGGTACTTTATTTTTATGACAATATGCCAAAGTATCTCAGTGAGTACCCTCAGTATGAGGATAGCAAATATACACAAGATATATGTACACAATACCAAAATATGCAGTAATAGTAATAGAAAACAGTGCAAACAATGTATAGTCACAATAGGATGCAATGGGGGCACATAGGGATAGGGGCAACACAAACCATATACTCTAGAAGTGGAATGCGAACCACGAATGGACCCCAAACCTATGTGACCTTGTAGAGGGTCGCTGGGACTGTAAGAAAACAGTGAGGGTTAGAAAAATAGCCCACCCCAAGACCCTGAATAGTGGGTGCAAAGTGCACCAAAGTTCCCCAAAGAGCACAGAAGTCGTGATAGGGGAACTCTGCAGGAAAGACCAACACCAGCAATGCAACAACGATGGATTTCCAGACGAGAGTACCTGTGGAACGAGGGGACCAAGTCCAAAAGTCACGATCAAGTCGGGAGTGGGCAGATGCCCAGGAAATGCCAGCTGTGGGTGCAAAGAAGCTGCCACTGGATGGTAGAAGCTGAGGATTCTGCAAGAACGACAAGGGCTAGAAACTTCCCCTTTGGAGGATGGATGTCCCACGTCGTGAAGAGTTGTGCAGAAGTGTTTTCCCGCAGAAAGACCGCAAACAAGCCTTGCTAGCTGCAAGGGTCACGGTTAGGGTTTTTGGATGCTGCTGTGACCCAGGAGGGACCAGGATGTCGCCAATTGTGTGAGGAGAGAGAGGGGGCGTCCAGCAAGACAAAGAGCTCACTAAGAAGCAAGCAGCACCCGCAGAAGTGCCAGAACAGGCACTACGAAGTGGAGTGAATCGGTGCTCACCCGAAGTTGCACAAGAGAGTCCCACGACGCCGGAGGACAACTCAGGAGGTTGTGCAATGCAGGTTAGAGTGCCGGGGACCCAGGCTTGGCTGTGCACAAAGGAAATCCTTGGAGAGTGCACAGGAGCCGGAGTAGCTGCAAAACACGCGGTTCCCAGCAATGCAGTCTAGCGTGGGGAGGCAAGGACTTACCTCCACCAAACTTGGACTGAAGAGTCACTGGACTGTGGGAGTCACTTGGACAGAGTTGCTGAGTTCAAGGGACCTCGCTCGTCGTGCTGAGAGGAGACCCAGAGGACCAGTGATGCAGTTCTTTGGTGCCTGCGGTTGCAGGGGGAAGATTCCGTCGACCCACGGGAGATTTCTCCGGAGCTTCTAGTGCAGAGAGGAGGCAGACTTCCCCCACAGCATGCACCACCAAGAAAACAGTCGAGAAGGCGGCAGGATCAGTGTTACAAGGTCGCAGTAGTCGTCTTTGCTACTTTGTTGCAGTTTTGCAGGCTTCCAGCGCGGTCACCAGTCGATTCCTTGGCAGAAGGTGAAGAGAGAGATGCAGAGGAACTCTGATGAGCTCTTGCATTCGTTATCTAAGGAATTCCCCAAAGCAGAGACCCTAAATAGCCAGAAAAGGAGGTTTGGCTACTTAGGAGAGAGGATAGGCTAGCAACACCTGAAGGAGCCTATCAGAAGGAGTCTCTGACGTCACCTGGTGGCACTGGCCACTCAGAGCAGTCCAGTGTGCCAGCAGCACCTCTGTTTCCAAGATGTCAGAGGTCTGGAGCACACTGGAGGAGCTCTGGGCACCTCCCAGGGGAGGTGCAGGTCAGGGGAGTGGTCACTCCCCTTTCCTTTGTCCAGTTTCACGCCAGAGCAGGGCTGAGGGGTCCCTGAACCGGTGTAGACTGGCTTATGCAGAAATGGGCACCATCTGTGCCCATGAAAGCATTTCCAGAGGCTGGGGGAGGCTACTCCTCCCCTGCCTTAACACCTTTTTCCAAAGGGAGAGGGTGTAACACCCTCTCTCTGAGGAAGTCCTTTGTTCTGCCTTCCTGGGCCAAGCCTGGCTGGACCCCAGGAGGGCAGAAACCTGTCTGAGGGGTTGGCAGCAGCAGCAGCTGCAGTGAAACCCCTGAAAAGGCAGTTTGGCAGTACCCGGATCTGTGCTAGAGACCCGGGGAATCATGGGATTGTCTCCCCAATACCAGGATGGCATTGGGGGGGCAATTCCATGATCTTAGACATGTTACAAGGCCATGTTCGGAGTTACCATTGTGAAGCTACACATAGGTAGTGACCTATGTGTAGTGCGTGCGTGTAATGGTGTCCCCCGGAATTTGCCCTGAACCATGTGGGAGCACCTTGGCTAGTGCCAGGGTGCCCACACACTAAGGTGGTTATTCCAACCCTGGCGGTCGGTGTTAAACCTGCGGCTAAACCGCCAACAGGCTGGCGGTAACAAAAATGGAATTCCGACCCTGGCGGAAACCGCCAACAGAGACCGCCACATCAACACACCGCCCGCCACGGCGGGACAAACAAACAGCGCGGCGGTCACCACCAACAGACAGGCGGAGTCAATATACCGCCCACCCTATCACAACACACCAATCCGCCACCTTTTCCGGGGTGGTAGCCCCGCTGATAAAAACACTGCGGAAACAGCCATTTCAAACGGAAAACGCTCACCTCCATACACCCCACGAGGAATCTGGACAGCATGGAAGCCGAACTCCACATCCTCCCAGCGATTGTCTTCCTGCTTCTCTACCAGGAGCATGAACGCCGGCGCAGAAGACAACAGTGAGTACTGCACCTACGACACAGGGGAGGGGGGAGGAGAAAATCTTACGGGGACACACATACGCGACACACCCACCCCCACCCTCACCCACTACAACACACACATCAATGCACAGTAATACATCACAGTTACCCCCCCAAACCCCCCGGAAGAATGCAAAGACAAAAGGAAATTGTAGGAAAGTACCATCTTGCCTGGCATGTTACCCCCATTTTTCACTGTATATATGTTGTTTTAGTTGTATGTGTCACTGGGACCCTGGTAACCCAGGGCCCCAGTGCTCATAAGTGTGCCTGAATGTGTTACCTGTGTAGTGACTATCTGTCTCACTGAGGCTCTGCTAATCAGAACCTCAGTGGTTATGCTCTCTCATTTCTTTCCAAATTGTCACTAACAGGCTAGTGACCATTTTTACAAATTTACATTGGCTTACTGGAACACCCTTATAATTCCCTAGTATATGGTACTGAGGTACCCAGGGTATTGGGGTTCCAGGAGATCCCTATGGGCTGCAGCATTTCTTTTGCCACCCATAGGGAGCTCTGACAATTCTTACACAGGCCTGCCACTGCAGCCTGAGTGAAATAACATCCACATTATTTCACAGCCATTTTACACTGCACTTAAGTAACTTATAAGTCACCTATATGTCTAACCTTTACCTGGTAAAGGTTAGGTGCAAAGTTACTTAGTGTGAGGGCACCCTGGCACTAGCCTAGGTGCCCCCACATTGTTCAGAGCCAATTCCCTGAACTTTGTGAGTGCGGGGACACCATTACACGCGTGCACTACATATAGGTCACTACCTATATGTAGCTGCACAAGGGTAACTCCGAATATGGCCATGTAACATGTCTATGATCATGGAATTGCCCCCTCTATGCCATCCTGGCATAGTTGGCACAATCCCATGATCCCAGTGGTCTGTAGCACAGACCCTGGTACTGCCAAACTGCCCTTCCTGGGGTTTCACTGCAGCTGCTGCTGCTGCCAACCCCTCAGACAGGCATCTGCCCTCCTGGGGTCCAGCCAGGCCTGGCCCAGGATGGCAGAACAAAGAACTTCCTCTGAGAGAGGGTGTGACACCCTCTCCCTTTGGAAAATGGTGTGAAGGCAGGGGAGGAGTAGCCTCCCCCAGCCTCTGGAAATGCTTTCTTGGGCACAGATGTGCCCAATTCTGCATAAGCCAGTCTACACTGGTTCAGGGACCCCTTAGCCCCTGCTCTGGCGCGAAACTGGACAAAGGAAAGGGGAGTGACCACTCCCCTAACCTGCACCTCCCCTGGGAGGTGTCCAGAGCGCCTCCAGTGTGCTCCAGACCTCTGCCATCTTGGAAACAGAGGTGCTGCTGGCACACTGGACTGCTCTGAGTGGCCAGTGCCACCAGGTGACGTCAGAGACTCCTGCTGATAGGCTCCTTCAGGTGTTAGTAGCCTATCCTCTCTCCTAAGTAGCCAAACCCTCTTTTCTGGCTATTTAGGGTCTCTGTCTCTGGGGAAACTTTAGATAACGAATGCAAGAGCTCATCCGAGTTCCTCTGCATCTCTCTCTTCACCTTCTGATAAGGAATCGACTGCTGACCGCGCTGGAAGCCTGCAAACCTGCAACATAGTAGCAAAGACGACTACTGCAACTCTGTAACGCTGATCCTGCCGCCTTCTCGACTGTTTTCCTGCTTGTGCATGCTGTGGGGGTAGTCTGCCTCCTCTCTGCACCAGAAGCTCCGAAGAAATCTCCCGTGGGTCGACGGAATCTTCCCCCTGCAACCGCAGGCACCAAAAAGCTGCATTACCGGTCCCTTGGGTCTCCTCTCAGCACGACGAGCGAGGTCCCTCGAATCCAGCGACTCTGTCCAAGTGACCCCCACAGTCCAGTGACTCTTCAGCCCAAGTTTGGTGGAGGTAAGTCCTTGCCTCACCTCGCTGGGCTGCATTGCTGGGAACCGCGACTTTGCAGCTACTCCGGCCCCTGTGCACTTCCGGCGGAAATCCTTTGTGCACAGCCAAGCCTGGGTCCACGGCACTCTAACCTGCATTGCACGACTTTCTAAGTTGGTCTCCGGCGACGTGGGACTCCTTTGTGCAACTTCGGCGAGCACCGTTTCACGCATCCTCGTAGTGCCTGTTTCTGGCACTTCTCCGGGTGCTACCTGCTTCAGTGAGGGCTCTTTGTCTTGCTCGACGTCCCCTCTCTCTTCAGGTCCAATTTGCGACCTCCTGGTCCCTCCTGGGCCCCAGCAGCGTCCAAAAACGCCAAACGCACGATTTGCGACTAGCAAGGCTTGTTGGCGTCCTCTCGGCCGGAAAACACTTCTGCACGACTCTCCACGGCGAGAGGCATCCGTCCACCAAAGGGGAAGTCTCTAGCCCTTTTCGTTCCTGCAGAAACCTCAGCTTCTTCTGTCCAGTCGAAGCTTCTTTGCACCCGCAGCTGGCATTTCCTGGGCATCTGCCCATCTCCGACTTGCTTGTGACTTTTGGACTTGGTCCCCTTGTTCCACAGGTATCCTAGATTGGAAATCCACAGTTGTTGCATTGCTGGTTTGTGTCTTTCCTGCATTATTCCTCTAACACGACTATTTTGTCCTTAGGGGAACTTTAGTGCACTTTGCACTCACTTTTCAGGGTCTTGGGGAGGGTTATTTTTCTAACTCTCACTATTTTCTAATAGTCCCAGCGACCCACTACAAGGTCACATAGGTTTGGGGTCCATTCGTGGTTCGCATTCCACTTTTGGAGTATATGGTTTGTGTTGCCCCTATCCCTATGTTTCCCCATTGCATCCTATTGTAACTATACATTGTTTGCACTGTTTTCTAAGACTATACTGCATATTTTTGCTATTGTGTATATATATCTTGTGTATATTTCCTATCCTCTCACTGAGGGTACACTCTAAGATACTTTGGCATATTGTCATAAAAATAAAGTACCTTTATTTTTTTAGTATAACTGTGTATTGTGTTTTCTTATGATATTGTGCATATGACACTAAGTGGTACTGTAGTAGCTTCACACGTCTCCTAGTTCAGCCTAAGCTGCTCTGCTAAGCTACCATTATCTATCAGCCTAAGCTGCTAGACACCCTATACACTAATAAGGGATAACTGGGCCTGGTGCAAGGTGCAAGTACCCCTTGGTACTCACTACAAGCCAGTCCAGCCTCCTACATTGGTTGTGCAGTGGTGGGATAAGTGCTTGAGACTACTTACCACTCTTGTCAGTGTACTTTTCATAAGAGAAAAATATACAAAACAAGGTCAGTGTATATACACATAGCCAAAAAGTTTTGCATTTCCTCTTTTCACTCTTTTCTAAGTGCTGAAAAGTACTTCTAAACTTTCAAAAAGTTCTTAAAAGTTTAAAAAGTTTTTTTCTGTCTTTCCAAAAAGTTCTGAAAACTTTTTTCTCTTTTTCTATCACTTTAACTCTCTCTAAAAATGTCTGGCACAGGCCAAAATGTTGATCTGTCCAAACTTGCATATGACAACCTTAGCTGGAAAAGAGCAAGGAGTCTCTGTATAGAGAGAGGTTTGAGTGTAGGGAATAATCCTTCCTTGGAACTGTTACTTAACATGCTTAGAGAACAGGATAAGGCCATAGGTGCCTCATCTGTTGAAAAAGTACCTAATAGTTCTCAATCTGATTCAGGGACTCCCCCAGGAAAAGATTCAGGAAAGAAACTTCCTAGCCTGCCCATTACTAGACAGTCTAGCATAGTTGGGAATGATGATGAGCCACACCATACAAATAGTGTTGTCTCACATCATAGCAAAAGCATTTATTCTCACCATACTGGTAGTAATGTTTCTGTTAACCAAGCTGTTAGGATGGCTTCTGTAAGGGACAGGTCTCCTTCTGTTCATTCCCATCATAGCTCTGTTTCTAGGAATGTCCCTCCCACCAACCCTGATGACAGAATGTTAGAGAGGGAACTCAATAAGTTGAGGGTGGAACAAACCAGACTGAAGCTTAAAAAGCAACAGCTGTATTTGGATAGACAGTCTTTTGAATTAGAGAAGGAAAGACAGAAGTTGGGTTTAGATACCCATGGTGGCAGCAGCAGTATTCCCCATAGTCATCCTGCAAAAGAGCATGATTCCAGGAATCTGCACAAGATAGTTCCCCCTTATAAGGAGGGGGATGACATTAACAAGTGGTTTGCTGCACTTGAGAGGGCCTGTGTTGTACAGGATGTCCCTCAAAGGCAGTGGGCTGCTATCCTATGGCTATCATTTAGTGGAAAAGGTAGGGATAGGCTCCTTACTGTGAAAGAAAATGATGCTAATAATTTCCAAGTTCTTAAGAATGCACTCCTGGATGGTTATGGCTTAACCACTGAACAGTACAGGATAAAGTTCAGAGAGACCAAAAAGGAGTCTTCACAAGACTGGGTTGATTTCATTGACCATTCAGTGAAGGCCTTGGAGGGGTGGTTACATGGCAGTAAAGTTACTGATTATGACAGCCTGTATAACTTAATCCTGAGAGAGCATATTCTTAATAATTGTGTGTCTGATTTGTTGCACCAGTACTTGGTGGACTCTGATCTGACCTCTCCCCAAGAATTGGGAAAGAAGGCAGACAAATGGGTCAGAACAAGGGTGAACAGAAAAGTTCATACAGGGGGTGACAAAGATGGCAACAAAAAGAAGGATGGTAAGTCTTCTGACAAGGGTGGGGACAAATCTAAAAATGAGTCTTCATCAGGCCCACAAAAACACTCTGGTGGGGGTGGTGGGCCCAAATCCTCTTTTAATCAGAACAAGGAAAAGAAACCATGGTGCTATTTATGTAAAATAAAAGGCCATTGGACAACAGATCCCAGTTGTCCAAAGAAAGGCACCACTGCTCCTACCACTACAACCCCTACTGCTACACCTAGTGTCCCTACTAATAGCAGTGGTGGTGGGAGCAAACCTACTAATAGCCAATCCAAGGGAGTAGCTGGGCTCACTATTGGTAACTTAGTTGGGGTTGGTCTGATTAGGGAGACCACAGAGGCTACTTTAGTCTCTGAAGGGGCTATTGATTTAGCCACTTTGGTTGCTTGCCCCCATAACTTGGAGAAGTACAAGCAACTACCCCTAATAAATGGTGTTGAGGTCCAGGCCTACAGGGACACAGGTGCCAGTGTCACAATGGTGATTGAGAAACTGGTGCACCCTGAACAACACATACTTGGACACCAGTACCAAGTAACCGATGCTCACAACATAACACAAAGCCACCCCATGGCTGTTGTAAATCTCAACTGGGGGGGGGGGGTAACTGGTCCAAAGAAAGTTGTGGTAGCTTCAGAATTACCTGTAGACTGTCTACTAGGGAATGATTTGGAGACATCAGCTTGGTCAGATGTGGAGTTGGAGGCCCATGCAGCAATGCTGGGCATTCCAGGGCATATTTTTGCTTTGACAAGGGCTCAGGCCAAAAAGCAAAAAGGACAGGGAAGCTTGGATCCTGGAACAATGGACCAAGTGCTCCCTAAAGCTAGGGCTAGTAGAAGCAAACCACTTCCTACTGTCCCTCCCTCTACAGTGGATTCTACTTCTGAGGAAGAAGAATTCCCTCCCTGTGCAGAACCTACACCAGAGGAGCTGGAAGCAGACACTGCTGAGCTTTTGGGTGAAGGGGGGCCTGCCAGAGAGGAGCTGAGTGTGGCACAGCAAACCTGTCCCACATTAGAGGGTCTCAGACAGCAAGCTGTCAAACAGGCTAATGGGGATGTCAGTGACTCTCACAGAGTTTACTGGGAGGACAACCTCTTGTACACTGAGCATAGGGATCCTAAACCTGGAGCTGCCAGGAGATTAGTGATTCCTCAGGAGTACAGAAAGTTCCTCCTAACACTGGCACATGACATTCCCTTAGCTGGGCATCTAGGACAAATGAAAACTTGGGACAGGCTTGTTCCCCTGTTTCATTGGCCTAGAATGTCTGAGGACACAAAGGAATTTTGTAAGTCCTGTGAAACCTGTCAAGCCAGTGGCAAGACAGGTGGCACCCCAAAGGCACCCCTTATTCCACTGCCTGTGGTTGGGGTTCCCTTTGAAAGGGTAGGGGTTGACATAGTTGGCCCCCTTGACCCTCCTACTGCTTCAGGCAATAGGTTTATCTTGGTGGTAGTGGACCATGCCACAAGATATACTGAAGCTATTCCTTTAAGGACCACTACAGCTCCTGCAGTGGCAAAGGCCCTCCTGGGAATATTTTCCAGGGTGGGCTTCCCAAAGGAAGTAGTATCAGACAGAGGAAGCAATTTCATGTCTGCATACTTAAAGGCCATGTGGAAGGAGTGTGGTGTAACGTACAAGTTCACAACACCCTATCATCCACAAACAAATGGACTGGTGGAGAGATTTAATAAAACTCTCAAAGGCATGATTATGGGTCTCCCTGAAAAACTCCGCAGGAGATGGGATATCCTTCTACCATGCCTCCTTTTTGCCTACAGGGAGGTACCCCAGAAAGGAGTGGGCTTCAGCCCCTTTGAACTTCTTTTTGGACACCCTGTTAGGGGTCCACTCACACTTGTAAAGGAGGGTTGGGAACAACCTTTAAAAGCTCCTAAGCAGGATATTGTGGACTATGTACTTGGCCTCAGATCAAGGATGGCTGAGTACATGAAAAAGGCCAGTAAAAACCTTCAGGCCAGCCAAGAGCTCCAGAAGCAATGGCATGATCAGAAGGCTGTTTTGGTTCAGTACCAACCAGGGCAGAAAGTGTGGGTCTTGGAGCCTGTGGCCCCAAGAGCACTCCAAGATAAATGGAGTGGACCCCACACAATTGTTGAAAAGAAGGGTGAAGTCACCTACTTGGTTGACTTAGGCACTGCCAGGAGTCCCCTTAGGGTGCTCCATGTCAACCGCCTGAAACCCTACTATGACAGGGCTGATCTCACCCTGCTCATGGCAACTGATGAGGGACAGGAAGAAGACAGTGATCCTCTACCTGATCTCTTCTCTTCCACAGAACAAGATGCTCTTGTGGAAGGTGTAGTTTTGGCAGATTGTCTTACTGCTGAGCAGAAAGACCATTGCATAAATCTCCTAGGACAATTTTCAGAACTCTTCTCTACTGTGCCAGGCACCACTTCTTGGTGTGAGCACACTATAGATACTGGAGACAGTTTACCTGTCAAAAGTAAGATCTATAGGCAGCCTGACCATGCCAGGGACTGCATAAAGCAAGAAGTTCAGAAAATGTTGGAACTAGGAGTGGTTGAGCACTCTGACAGTCCATGGGCTTCTCCTGTGGTACTGGTACCAAAACCCAATTCTAAAGATGGAAAGAAGGAAATGCGGTTTTGTGTAGACTATAGAGGTCTCAACTTGGTAACCAAAACTGATGCTCACCCTATACCCAGGGCAGATGAGCTTATAGATACACTGGCATCTGCCAAGTATCTAAGCACTTTTGATTTGACTGCAGGGTATTGGCAGATCAAATTATCAGAAGATGCTAAACCTAAGACTGCATTTTCTACCATTGGAGGACATTACCAGTTTACTGTAATGCCTTTTGGTTTGAAAAATGCACCTGCCACTTTTCAGAGGTTGGTGAACACAGTCCTGCAAGGGCTGGAAGCTTTCAGTGCAGCATATTTGGACGATATAGCTGTCTTTAGCTCCAGCTGGGATGATCACCTGGTCCACCTATGGAAAGTTTTGGAGGCCCTGCAAAAGGCAGGCCTCACTATCAAGGCTTCAAAGTGCCAGATAGGGCAGGGTAAGGTGGTTTATCTGGGACACCTTGTTGGTGGGGAACAGATTGCACCACTTCAGGGGAAAATCCAAACAATTATTGATTGGGTTCCCCCTACCACTCAGACTCAGGTGAGAGCCTTCCTAGGCCTCACTGGGTATTACAGGAGGTTCATTAAGAACTATGGCTCCATTGCAGCCCCTCTTAATGACCTCACATCCAAGAAAATGCCTAAAAAGGTATTATGGACAGCAAACTGTCAGAAAGCTTTTGAGGAGCTGAAGCAGGCCATGTGCTCTGCACCTGTCCTGAAAAGCCCTTGTTACTCTAAAAAATTCTATGTCCAAACTGATGCATCTGAATTAGGAGTAGGGGCAGTCCTATCACAACTTAATTCTGAGGGCCAGGATCAACCTGTTGCTTTTATTAGTAGGAGGTTGACCCCTAGAGAAAAGCGTTGGTCTGCCATTGAGAGGGAGGCCTTTGCTGTGGTCTGGGCTCTGAAGAAGTTGAGGCCATACCTGTTTGGCACTCACTTCATTGTTCAGACAGACCACAAACCTCTACTTTGGCTAAAACAAATGAAAGGTGAAAATCCTAAATTGTTGAGGTGGTCCATATCCCTACAGGGAATGGACTATACAGTGGAACATAGACCTGGGAGTAGCCACTCCAATGCAGATGGACTCTCCAGATATTTCCACTTAGACAATGAAGACTCATCAGGTCATGGCTAGTCTTATTGTCCTTCGTTTGGGGGGGGTTGTGTAGGAAAGTACCATCTTGCCTGGCATGTTACCCCCATTTTTCACTGTATATATGTTGTTTTAGTTGTATGTGTCACTGGGACCCTGGTAACCCAGGGCCCCAGTGCTCATAAGTGTGCCTGAATGTGTTACCTGTGTAGTGACTATCTGTCTCACTGAGGCTCTGCTAATCAGAACCTCAGTGGTTATGCTCTCTCATTTCTTTCCAAATTGTCACTAACAGGCTAGTGACCATTTTTACAAATTTACATTGGCTTACTGGAACACCCTTATAATTCCCTAGTATATGGTACTGAGGTACCCAGGGTATTGGGGTTCCAGGAGATCCCTATGGGCTGCAGCATTTCTTTTGCCACCCATAGGGAGCTCTGACAATTCTTACACAGGCCTGCCACTGCAGCCTGAGTGAAATAACGTCCACGTTATTTCACTGCCATTTTACACTGCACTTAAGTAACTTATAAGTCACCTATATGTCTAACCTTTACCTGGTAAAGGTTAGGTGCAAAGTTACTTAGTGTGAGGGCACCCTGGCACTAGCCAAGGTGCCCCCACATTGTTCAGAGCCAATTCCCTGAACTTTGTGAGTGCGGGGACACCATTACACGCGTGCACTACATATAGGTCACTACCTATATGTATCTGCACAAGGGTAACTCCGAATATGGCCATGTAACATGTCTATGATCATGGAATTGCCCCCTCTATGTCATCCTTGCATAGTTGGCACAATCCCATGATCCCAGTGGTCTGTAGCACAGACCCTGGTACTGCCAAACTGCCCTTCCTGGGGTTTCACTGCAGCTGCTGCTGCTGCCAACCCCTCAGACAGGCATCTGCCCTCCTGGGGTCCAGCCAGGCCTGGCTCAGGATGGCAGAACAAAGAACTTCCTCTGAGAGAGGGTGTGACACCCTCTCCCTTTGGAAAATGGTGTGAAGGCAGGGGAGGAGTAGCCTCCCCCAGCCTCTGGAAATGCTTTCTTGGGCACAGATGTGCCCAATTCTGCATAAGCCAGTCTACACCGGTTCAGGGACCCCTTAGCCCCTGCTCTGGCGCGAAACTGGACAAAGGAAAGGGGAGTGACCACTCCCCTGACCTGCACCTCCCCTGGGAGGTGTCCAGAGCTCCTCCAGTGTGCTCCAGACCTCTGCCATCTTGGAAACAGAGGTGCTGCTGGCACACTGGACTGCTCTGAGTGGCCAGTGCCACCAGGTGACGTCAGAGACTCCTGCTGATAGGCTCCTTCAGGTGTTAGTAGCCTATCCTCTCTCCTAAGTAGCCAAACCCTCTTTTCTGGCTATTTAGGGTCTCTGTCTCTGGGGAAACTTTAGATAACGAATGCAAGAGCTCATCCGAGTTCCTCTGCATCTCTCTCTTCACCTTCTGATAAGGAATCGACTGCTGACCGCGCTGGAAGCCTGCAAACCTGCAACATAGTAGCAAAGACGACTACTGCAACTCTGTAACGCTGATCCTGCCGCCTTCTCGACTGTTTTCCTGGTTGTGCATGCTGTGGGGGTAGTCTGCCTCCTCTCTGCACCAGAAGCTCAGAAGAAATCTCCCGTGGGTCGACGGAATCTTCCCCCTGCAACCGCAGGCACCAAAAAGCTGCATTACCCGTCCCTTGGGTCTCCTCTCAGCACGACGAGCGAGGTCCCTCGAATCCAGTGACTCTGTCCAAGTGACCCCCACAGTCCAGTGACTCTTCAGCCCAAGTTTGGTGGAGGTAAGTCCTTGCCTCACCTCGCTGGGCTGCATTGCTGGGAACCGCGACTTTGCAGCTACTCCGGCCCCTGTGCACTTCCGGCGGAAATCCTTTGTGCACAGCCAAGCCTGGGTCCACGGCACTCTAACCTGCATTGCACGACTTTCTAAGTTGGTCTCCGGCGACGTGGGACTCCTTTGTGCAACTTCGGCGAGCACCATTTCACGCATCCTCGTAGTGCCTGTTTCTGGCACTTCTCCGGGTGCTACCTGCTTCAGTGAGGGCTCTTTGTCTTGCTCGACGTCCCCTCTCTCTTCAGGTCCAATTTGCGACCTCATGGTCCCTCCTGGGCCCCAGCAGCGTCCAAAAACGCCAAACGCACGATTTGCGACTAGCAAGGCTTGTTGGCGTCCTCTCGGCGGGAAAACACTTCTGCACGACTCTGCAATGCGAGAGGCATCCGTCCACCAAAGGGGAAGTCTCTAGCCCTTTTCGTTCCTGCAGAAACCTCAGCTTCTTCTGTCCAGTCGAAGCTTCTTTGCACCCGCAGCTGGCATTTCCTGGGCATCTGCCCATCTCCGACTTGCTTGTGACTTTTGGACTTGGTCCCCTTGTTCCACAGGTATCCTAGATTGGAAATCCACAGTTGTTGCATTGCTGGTTTGTGTCTTTCCTGCATTATTCCTCTAACACGACTATTTTGTCCTTAGGGGAACTTTAGTGCACTTTGCACTCACTTTTCAGGGTCTTGGGGAGGGTTATTTTTCTAACTCTCACTATTTTCTAATAGTCCCAGCGACCCACTACAAGGTCACATAGGTTTGGGGTCCATTCGTGGTTCGCATTCCACTTTTGGAGTATATGGTTTGTGTTGCCCCTATCCCTATGTTTCCCCATTGCATCCTATTGTAACTATACATTGTTTGCACTGTTTTCTAAGACTATACTGCATATTTTTGCTATTGTGTATATATATCTTGTGGATATTTCCTATCCTCTCACTGAGGGTACACTCTAAGATACTTTGGCATATTGTCATAAAAATAAAGTACCTTTATTTTTAGTATAACTGTGTATTGTGTTTTCTTATGATATTGTGCATATGACACTAAGTGGTACTGTAGTAGCTTCACACGTCTCCTAGTTCAGCCTAAGCTGCTCTGCTAAGCTACCATTATCTATCAGCCTAAGCTGCTAGACACCCTATACACTAATAAGGGATAACTGGGCCTGGTGCAAGGTGCAAGTACCCCTTGGTACTCACTACAAGCCAGTCCAGCCTCCTACATTGGTTGTGCAGTGGTGGGATAAGTGCTTGAGACTACTTACCACTCTTGTCAGTGTACTTTTCATAAGAGAAAAATATACAAAACAAGGTCAGTGTATATACACATAGCCAAAAAGTTTTGCATTTCCTCTTTTCACTCTTTTCTAAGTGCTGAAAAGTACTTCTAAACTTTCAAAAAGTTCTTAAAAGTTTAAAAAGTTTTTTTCTGTCTTTCCAAAAAGTTCTGAAAACTTTTTTCTCTTTTTTTATCACTTTAACTCTCTCTAAAAATGTCTGGCACAGGCCAAAATGTTGATCTGTCCAAACTTGCATATGACAACCTTAGCTGGAAAAGAGCAAGGAGTCTCTGTATAGAGAGAGGTTTGAGTGTAGGGAAGAATCCTTCCTTGGAACTGTTACTTAACATGCTTAGAGAACAGGATAAGGCCATAGGTGCCTCATCTGTTGAAAAAGTACCTAATAGTTCTCAATCTGATTCAGGGACTCCCCCAGGAAAAGATTCAGGAAAGAAACTTCCTAGCCTGCCCATTACTAGACAGTCTAGCATAGTTGGGAATGATGATGAGCCACACCATACAAATAGTGTTGTCTCACATCATAGCAAAAGCATTTATTCTCACCATACTGGTAGTAATGTTTCTGTTAACCAAGCTGTTAGGGTGGCTTCTGTAAGGGACAGGTCTCCTTCTGTTCATTCCCATCATAGCTCTGTTTCTAGGAATGTCCCTCCCACCAACCCTGATGACAGAATGTTAGAGAGGGAACTCAATAAGTTGAGGGTGGAACAAACCAGACTGAAGCTTAAAAAGCAACAGCTGGATTTGGATAGACAGTCTTTTGAATTAGAGAAGGAAAGACAGAAGTTGGGTTTAGATACCCATGGTGGCAGCAGCAGTATTCCCCATAGTCATCCTGCAAAAGAGCATGATTCCAGGAATCTGCACAAGATAGTTCCCCCTTATAAGGAGGGGGATGACATTAACAAGTGGTTTGCTGCACTTGAGAGGGCCTGTGTTGTACAGGATGTCCCTCAAAGGCAGTGGGCTGCTATCCTATGGCTATCATTTAGTGGAAAAGGTAGGGATAGGCTCCTTACTGTGAAAGAAAATGATGCTAATAATTTCCAAGTTCTTAAGAATGCACTCCTGGATGGTTATGGCTTAACCACTGAACAGTACAGGATAAAGTTCAGAGAGACCAAAAAGGAGTCTTCACAAGACTGGGTTGATTTCATTGACCATTCAGTGAAGGCCTTGGAGGGGTGGTTACATGGCAGTAAAGTTACTGATTATGACAGCCTGTATAACTTAATCCTGAGAGAGCATATTCTTAATAATTGTGTGTCTGATTTGTTGCACCAGTACTTGGTGGACTCTGATCTGACCTCTCCCCAAGAATTGGGAAAGAAGGCAGACAAATGGGTCAGAACAAGGGTGAACAGAAAAGTTCATACAGGGGGTGACAAAGATGGCAACAAAAAGAAGGATGGTAAGTCTTCTGACAAGGGTGGGGACAAATCTAAAAATGAGTCTTCATCAGGCCCACAAAAACACTCTGGTGGGGGTGGTGGGCCCAAATCCTCTTTTAATCAGAACAAGGAAAAGAAACCATGGTGCTATTTATGTAAAATAAAAGGCCATTGGACAACAGATCCCAGTTGTCCAAAGAAAGGCACCACTGCTCCTACCACTACAACCCCTACTGCTACACCTAGTGTCCCTACTAATAGCAGTGGTGGTGGGAGCAAACCTACTAATAGCCAATCCAAGGGAGTAGCTGGGCTCACTATTGGTAACTTAGTTGGGGTTGGTCTGATTAGGGAGACCACAGAGGCTACTTTAGTCTCTGAAGGGGCTATTGATTTAGCCACTTTGGTTGCTTGCCCCCATAACTTGGAGAAGTACAAGCAACTAACCCTAATAAATGGGGTTGAGGTCCAGGCCTACAGGGACACAGGTGCCAGTGTCACAATGGTGATTGAGAAACTGGTGCACCCTGAACAACACATACTTGGACACCAGTACCAAGTAACCGATGCTCACAACATAACACAAAGCCACCCCATGGCTGTTGTAAATCTCAACTGGGGGGGGGGTAACTGGTCCAAAGAAAGTTGTGGTAGCTTCAGAATTACCTGTAGACTGTCTACTAGGGAATGATTTGGAGACATCAGCTTGGTCAGATGTGGAGTTGGAGGCCCATGCAGCAATGCTGGGCATTCCAGGGCATATTTTTGCTTTGACAAGAGCTCAGGCCAAAAAGCAAAAAGGACAGGGAAGCTTGGATCCTGGAACAATGGACCAAGTGCTCCCTAAAGCTAGGGCTAGTAGAAGCAAACCACGTCCTACTATCCCTCCCTCTACAGTGGATTCTACTTCTGAGGAAGAAGAATTCCCTCCCTGTGCAGAACCTACACCAGAGGAGCTGGAAGCAGACACTGCTGAGCTTTTGGGTGAAGGGGGACCTGCCAGAGAGGAGCTGAGTGTGGCACAGCAAACCTGTCCCACATTAGAGGGTCTCAGACAGCAAGCTGTCAAACAGGCTAATGGGGATGTCAGTGACTCTCACAGAGTTTACTGGGAGGACAACCTCTTGTACACTGAGCATAGGGATCCTAAACCTGGAGCTGCCAGGAGATTAGTGATTCCTCAGGAGTACAGAAAGTTCCTCCTAACACTGGCACATGACATTCCCTTAGCTGGGCATCTAGGACAAATGAAAACTTGGGACAGGCTTGTTCCCCTGTTTCATTGGCCTAGAATGTCTGAGGACACAAAGGAATTTTGTAAGTCCTGTGAAACCTGTCAAGCCAGTGGCAAGACAGGTGGCACCCCAAAGGCACCCCTTATTCCACTGCCTGTGGTTGGGGTTCCCTTTGAAAGGGTAGGGGTTGACATAGTTGGCCCCCTTGACCCTCCTACTGCTTCAGGCAATAGGTTTATCTTGGTGGTAGTGGACCATGCCACAAGATATACTGAAGCTATTCCTTTAAGGACCACTACAGCTCCTGCAGTGGCAAAGGCCCTCCTGGGAATATTTTCCAGGGTGGGCTTCCCAAAGGAAGTAGTATCAGACAGAGGAAGCAATTTCATGTCTGCATACTTAAAGGCCATGTGGAAGGAGTGTGGTGTAACGTACAAGTTCACAACACCCTATCATCCACAAACAAATGGACTGGTGGAGAGATTTAATAAAACTCTCAAAGGCATGATTATGGGTCTCCCTGAAAAACTCCGCAGGAGATGGGATATCCTTCTACCATGCCTCCTTTTTGCCTACAGGGAGGTACCCCAGAAAGGAGTGGGCTTCAGCCCCTTTGAACTTCTTTTTGGACACCCTGTTAGGGGTCCACTCACACTTGTAAAGGAGGGTTGGGAACAACCTTTAAAAGCTCCTAAGCAGGATATTGTGGACTATGTACTTGGCCTCAGATCAAGGATGGCTGAGTACATGAAAAAGGCCAGTAAAAACCTTCAGGCCAGCCAAGAGCTCCAGAAGCAATGGCATGATCAGAAGGCTGTTTTGGTTCAGTACCAACCAGGGCAGAAAGTGTGGGTCTTGGAGCCTGTGGCCCCAAGAGCACTCCAAGATAAATGGAGTGGACCCCACACAATTGTTGAAAAGAAGGGTGAAGTCACCTACTTGGTTGACTTAGGCACTGCCAGGAGTCCCCTTAGGGTACTCCATGTCAACCGCCTGAAACCCTACTATGACAGGGCTGATCTCACCCTGCTCATGGCAACTGATGAGGGACAGGAAGAAGACAGTGATCCTCTACCTGATCTCTTCTCTTCCACAGAACAAGATGCTCTTGTGGAAGGTGTAGTTTTGGCAGATTGTCTTACTGCTGAGCAGAAAGACCATTGCATAAATCTCCTAGGACAATTTTCAGAACTCTTCTCTACTGTGCCAGGCACCACTTCTTGGTGTGAGCACACTATAGATACTGGAGACAGTTTACCTGTCAAAAGTAAGATCTATAGGCAGCCTGACCATGTCAGGGACTGCATAAAGCAAGAAGTTCAGAAAATGTTGGAACTAGGAGTGGTTGAGCACTCTGACAGTCCATGGGCTTCTCCTGTGGTACTGGTACCAAAACCCAATTCTAAAGATGGAAAGAAGGAAATGCGGTTTTGTGTAGACTATAGAGGTCTCAACTTGGTAACCAAAACTGATGCTCACCCTATACCCAGGGCAGATGAGCTTATAGATACACTGGCATCTGCCAAGTATCTAAGCACTTTTGATTTGACTGCAGGGTATTGGCAGATCAAATTATCAGAAGATGCTAAACCTAAGACTGCATTTTCTACCATTGGAGGACATTACCAGTTTACTGTAATGCCTTTTGGTTTGAAAAATGCACCTGCTACTTTTCAGAGGTTGGTGAACACAGTCCTGCAAGGGCTGGAAGCTTTCAGTGCAGCATATTTGGACGATATAGCTGTCTTTAGCTCCAGCTGGGATGATCACCTGGTCCACCTATGGAAAGTTTTGGAGGCCCTGCAAAAGGCAGGCCTCACTATCAAGGCTTCAAAGTGCCAGATAGGGCAGGGTAAGGTGGTTTATCTGGGACACCTTGTTGGTGGGGAACAGATTGCACCACTTCAGGGGAAAATCCAAACAATTATTGATTGGGTTCCCCCTACCACTCAGACTCAGGTGAGAGCCTTCCTAGGCCTCACTGGGTATTACAGGAGGTTCATTAAGAACTATGGCTCCATTGCAGCCCCTCTTAATGACCTCACATCTAAGAAAATGCCTAAAAAGGTATTATGGACAGCAAACTGTCAGAAAGCTTTTGAGGAGCTGAAGCAGGCCATGTGCTCTGCACCTGTCCTAAAAAGCCCTTGTTACTCTAAAAAATTCTATGTCCAAACTGATGCATCTGAATTAGGGGCAGTCCTATCACAACTTAATTCTGAGGGCCAGGATCAACCTGTTGCTTTTATTAGTAGGAGGTTGACCCCTAGAGAAAAGCGTTGGTCTGCCATTGAGAGGGAGGCCTTTGCTGTGGTCTGGGCTCTGAAGAAGTTGAGGCCATACCTGTTTGGCACTCACTTCATTGTTCAGACAGACCACAAACCTCTACTTTGGCTAAAACAAATGAAAGGTGAAAATCCTAAATTGTTGAGGTGGTCCATATCCCTACAGGGAATGGACTATACAGTGGAACATAGACCTGGGAGTAGCCACTCCAATGCAGATGGACTCTCCAGATATTTCCACTTAGACAATGAAGACTCATCAAGTCATGGCTAGTCTTATTGTCCTTCGTTTGGGGGGGGTTGTGTAGGAAAGTACCATCTTGCCTGGCATGTTACCCCCATTTTTCACTGTATATATGTTGTTTTAGTTGTATGTGTCACTGGGACCCTGGTAACCCAGGGCCCCAGTGCTCATAAGTGTGCCTGAATGTGTTACCTGTGTAGTGACTATCTGTCTCACTGAGGCTCTGCTAATCAGAACCTCAGTGGTTATGCTCTCTCATTTCTTTCCAAATTGTCACTAACAGGCTAGTGACCATTTTTACAAATTTACATTGGCTTACTGGAACACCCTTATAATTCCCTAGTATATGGTACTGAGGTACCCAGGGTATTGGGGTTCCAGGAGATCCCTATGGGCTGCAGCATTTCTTTTGCCACCCATAGGGAGCTCTGACAATTCTTACACAGGCCTGCCACTGCAGCCTGAGTGAAATAACGTCCACGTTATTTCACAGCCATTTTACACTGCACTTAAGTAACTTATAAGTCACCTATATGTCTAACCTTTACCTGGTAAAGGTTAGGTGCAAAGTTACTTAGTGTGAGGGCACTCTGGCACTAGCCAAGGTGCCCCCACATTGTTCAGAGCCAATTCCCTGAACTTTGTGAGTGCGGGGACACCATTACACGCGTGCACTACATATAGGTCACTACCTATATGTAGCTGCACAAGGGTAACTCCGAATATGGCCATGTAACATGTCTATGATCAAGTGATAGTTGGCACAATCCCATGATCCCAGTGGTCTGTAGCACAGACCCTGGTACTGCCAAACTGCCCTTCCTGGGGTTTCACTGCAGCTGCTGCTGCTGCCAACCCCTCAGACAGGCATCTGCCCTCCTGGGGTCCAGCCAGGCCTCGCCCAGGATGGCAGAACAAAGAACTTCCTCTGAGAGAGGGTGTGACACCCTCTCCCTTTGGAAAATGGTGTGAAGGCAGGGGAGGAGTAGCCTCCCCCAGCCTCTGGAAATGCTTTCTTGGGCACAGATGTGCCCAATTCTGCATAAGCCAGTCTACACCGGTTCAGGGACCCCTTAGCCCCTGCTCTGGCGCGAAACTGGACAAAGGAAAGGGGAGTGACCACTCCCCTGACCTGCACCTCCCCTGGGAGGTGTCCAGAGCTCCTCCAGTGTGCTCCAGACCTCTGCCATCTTGGAAACAGAGGTGCTGCTGGCACACTGGACTGCTCTGAGTGGCCAGTGCCACCAGGTGACGTCAGAGACTCCTGCTGATAGGCTCCTTCAGGTGTTAGTAGCCTATCCTCTCTCCTAAGTAGCCAAACCCTCTTTTCTGGCTATTTAGTGTCTCTGTCTCTGGGGAAACTTTAGATAACGAATGCAAGAGCTCATCCGAGTTCCTCTGCATCTCTCTCTTCACCTTCTGATAAGGAATCGACTGCTGACCGCGCTGGAAGCCTGCAAACCTGCAACATAGTAGCAAAGACGACTACTGCAACTCTGTAACGCTGATCCTGCCGCCTTCTCGACTGTTTTCCTGCTTGTGCATGCTGTGGGGGTAGTCTGCCTCCTCTCTGCACCAGAAGCTCAGAAGAAATCTCCCGTGGGTCGACGGAATCTTCCCCCTGCAACCGCAGGCACCAAAAAGCTGCATTACCCGTCCTTTGGGTCTCCTCTCAGCACGACGAGCGAGGTCCCTCGAATCCAATGACTCTGTGTAAGTGACCCCCACAGTCCAGTGACTCTTCAGCCCAAGTTTGGTGGAGGTAAGTCCTTGCCTCACCTCGCTGGGCTGCATTGCTGGGAACCGCGACTTTGCAGCTACTCCGGCCCCTGTGCACTTCCGGCGGAAATCCTTTGTGCACAGCCAAGCCTGGGTCCACGGCACTCTAACCTGCATTGCACGACTTTCTAAGTTGGTCTCCGGCGACGTGGGACTCCTTTGTGCAACTTCGGCGAGCACCGTTTCACGCATCCTCGTAGTGCCTGTTTCTGGCACTTCTCCGGGCGCTACCTGCTTCAGTGAGGGCTCTTTGTCTTGCTCGACGTCCCCTCTCTCTTCAGGTCCAATTTGCAACCTCATGGTCCCTCCTGGGCCCCAGCAGCGTCCAAAAATGCCAAACGCACGATTTGCGACTAGCAAGGCTTGTTGGCGTCCTCTCGGCGGGAAAACACTTCTGCACGACTCTCCAAGGCGAGAGGCATCCGTCCACCAAAGGGGAAGTCTCTAGCCCTTTTCGTTCCTGCAGAAACCTCAGCTTCTTCTGTCCAGTCGAAGCTTCTTTGCACCCGCAGCTGGCATTTCCTGGGCATCTGCCCATCTCCGACTTGCTTGTGACTTTTGGACTTGGTCCCCTTGTTCCACAGGTATCCTAGATTGGAAATCCACAGTTGTTGCATTGCTGGTTTGTGTCTTTCCTGCATTATTCCTCTAACACGACTATTTTGTCCTTAGGGGAACTTTAGTGCACTTTGCACTCACTTTTCAGGGTCTTGGGGAGGGTTATTTTTCTAACTCTCACTATTTTCTAATAGTCCCAGCGACCCACTACAAGGTCACATAGGTTTGGGGTCCATTCGTGGTTCGCATTCCACTTTTGGAGTATATGGTTTGTGTTGCCCCTATCCCTATGTTTCCCCATTGCATCCTATTGTAACTATACATTGTTTGCACTGTTTTCTATGACTATACTGCATATTTTTGCTATTGTGTATATATATCTTGTGTATATTTCCTATCCTCTCACTGAGGGTACACTCTAAGATACTTTGGCATATTGTCATAAAAATAAAGTACCTTTATTTTTAGTATAACTGTGTATTGTGTTTTCTTATGATATTGTGCATATGACACTAAGTGGTACTGTAGTAGCTTCACACGTCTCCTAGTTCAGCCTAAGCTGCTCTGCTAAGCTACCATTATCTATCAGCCTAAGCTGCTAGACACCCTATACACTAATAAGGGATAACTGGGCCTGGTGCAAGGTGCAAGTACCCCTTGGTACTCACTACAAGCCAGTCCAGCCTCCTACATTGGTTGTGCAGTGGTGGGATAAGTGCTTGAGACTACTTACCACTCTTGTCAGTGTACTTTTCATAAGAGAAAAATATACAAAACAAGGTCAGTGTATATACACATAGCCAAAAAGTTTTGCATTTCCTCTTTTCACTCTTTTCTAAGTGCTGAAAAGTACTTCTAAACTTTCAAAAAGTTCTTAAAAGTTTAAAAAGTTTTTTTCTGTCTTTCCAAAAAGTTCTGAAAACGTTTTTCTCTTTTTCTATCACTTTAACTCTCTCTAAAAATGTCTGGCACAGGCCAAAATGTTGATCTGTCCAAACTTGCATATGACAACCTTAGCTGGAAAAGAGCAAGGAGTCTCTGTATAGAGAGAGGTTTGAGTGTAGGGAAGAATCCTTCCTTGGAACTGTTACTTAACATGCTTAGAGAACAGGATAAGGCCATAGGTGCCTCATCTGTTGAAAAAGTACCTAATAGTTCTCAATCTGATTCAGGGACTCCCCCAGGAAAAGATTCAGGAAAGAAACTTCCTAGCCTGCCCATTACTAGACAGTCTAGCATAGTTGGGAATGATGATGAGCCACACCATACAAATAGTGTTGTCTCACATCATAGCAAAAGCATTTATTCTCACCATACTGGTAGTAATGTTTCTGTTAACCAAGCTGTTAGGGTGGCTTCTGTAAGGGACGGGTCTCCTTCTGTTCATTCCCATCATAGCTCTGTTTCTAGGAATGTCCCTCCCACCAACCCTGATGACAGAATGTTAGAGAGGGAACTCAATAAGTTGAGGGTGGAACAAACCAGACTGAAGCTTAAAAAGCAACAGCTGGATTTGGATAGACAGTCTTTTGAATTAGAGAAGGAAAGACAGAAGTTGGGTTTAGATACCCATGGTGGCAGCAGCAGTATTCCCCATAGTCATCCTGCAAAAGAGCATGATTCCAGGAATCTGCACAAGATAGTTCCCCCTTATAAGGAGGGGGATGACATTAACAAGTGGTTTGCTGCACTTGAGAGGGCCTGTGTTGTACAGGATGTCCCTCAAAGGCAGTGGGCTGCTATCCTATGGCTATCATTTAGCGGAAAAGGTAGGGATAGGCTCCTTACTGTGAAAGAAAATGATGCTAATAATTTCCAAGTTCTTAAGAATGCACTCCTGGATGGTTATGGCTTAACCACTGAACAGTACAGGATAAAGTTCAGAGAGACCAAAAAGGAGTCTTCACAAGACTGGGTTGATTTCATTGACCATTCAGTGAAGGCCTTGGAGGGGTGGTTACATGGTAGTAAAGTTACTGATTATGACAGCCTGTATAACTTAATCCTGAGAGAGCATATTCTTAATAATTGTGTGTCTGATTTGTTGCACCAGTACTTGGTGGACTCTGATCTGACCTCTCCCCAAGAATTGGGAAAGAAGGCAGACAAATGGGTCAGAACAAGGGTGAACAGAAAAGTTCATACAGGGGGTGACAAAGATGGCAACAAAAAGAAGGATGGTAAGTCTTCTGACAAGGGTGGGGACAAATCTAAAAATGAGTCTTCATCAGGCCCACAAAAACACTCTGGTGGGGGTGGTGGGCCCAAATCCTCTTTTAATCAGAACAAGGAAAAGAAACCATGGTGCTATTTATGTAAAATAAAAGGCCATTGGACAACAGATCCCAGTTGTCCAAAGAAAGGCACCACTGCTCCTACCACTACAACCCCTACTGCTACACCTAGTGTCCCTACTAATAGCAGTGGTGGTGGGAGCAAACCTACTAATAGCCAATCCAAGGGAGTAGCTGGGCTCACTATTGGTAACTTAGTTGGGGTTGGTCTGATTAGGGAGACCACAGAGGCTACTTTAGTCTCTGAAGGGGCTATTGATTTAGCCACTTTGGTTGCTTGCCCCCATAACTTGGAGAAGTACAAGCAACTAACCCTAATAAATGGGGTTGAGGTCCAGGCCTACAGGGACACAGGTGCCAGTGTCACAATGGTGATTGAGAAACTGGTGCACCCTGAACAACACATACTTGGACACCAGTACCAAGTAACCGATGCTCACAACATAACACAAAGCCACCCCATGGCTGTTGTAAATCTCAACTGGGGGGGGGGTAACTGGTCCAAAGAAAGTTGTGGTAGCTTCAGAATTACCTGTAGACTGTCTACTAGGGAATGATTTGGAGACATCAGCTTGGTCAGATGTGGAGTTGGAGGCCCATGCAGCAATGCTGGGCATTCCAGGGCATATTTTTACTTTGACAAGAGCTCAAGCCAAAAAGCAAAAAGGACAGGGAAGCTTGGATCCTGGAACAATGGACCAAGTGCTCCCTAAAGCTAGGGCTAGTAGAAGCAAACCACGTCCTACTATCCCTCCCTCTACAGTGGATTCTACTTCTGAGGAAGAAGAATTCCCTCCCTGTGCAGAACCTACACCAGAGGAGCTGGAAGCAGACACTGCTGAGCTTTTGGGTGAAGGGGGGCCTGCCAGAGAGGAGCTGAGTGTGGCACAGCAAACCTGTCCCACATTAGAGGGTCTCAGACAGCAAGCTGTCAAACAGGCTAATGGGGATGTCAGTGACTCTCACAGAGTTTACTGGGAGGACAACCTCTTGTACACTGAGCATAGGGATCCTAAACCTGGAGCTGCCAGGAGATTAGTGATTCCTCAGGAGTACAGAAAGTTCCTCCTAACACTGGCACATGACATTCCCTTAGCTGGGCATCTAGGACAAATGAAAACTTGGGACAGGCTTGTTCCCCTGTTTCATTGGCCTAGAATGTCTGAGGACACAAAGGAATTTTGTAAGTCCTGTGAAACCTGTCAAGCCAGTGGCAAGACAGGTGGCACCCCAAAGGCACCCCTTATTCCACTGCCTGTGGTTGGGGTTCCCTTTGAAAGGGTAGGGGTTGACATAGTTGGCCCCCTTGACCCTCCTACTGCTTCAGGCAATAGGTTTATCTTGGTGGTAGTGGACCATGCCACAAGATATACTGAAGCTATTCCTTTAAGGACCACTACAGCTCCTGCAGTGGCAAAGGCCCTCCTGGGAATATTTTCCAGGGTGGGCTTCCCAAAGGAAGTAGTATCAGACAGAGGAAGCAATTTCATGTCTGCATACTTAAAGGCCATGTGGAAGGAGTGTGGTGTAACGTACAAGTTCACAACACCCTATCATCCACAAACAAATGGACTGGTGGAGAGATTTAATAAAACTCTCAAAGGCATGATTATGGGTCTCCCTGAAAAACTCCGCAGGAGATGGGATATCCTTCTACCATGCCTCCTTTTTGCCTACAGGGAGGTACCCCAGAAAGGAGTGGGCTTCAGCCCCTTTGAACTTCTTTTTGGACACCCTGTTAGGGGTCCACTCACACTTGTAATAGCAGGGTTGGGAACAACCTTTAAAAGCTCCTAAGCAGGATATTGTGGACTATGTACTTGGCCTCAGATCAAGGATGGCTGAGTACATGAAAAAGGCCAGTAAAAACCTTCAGGCCAGCCAAGAGCTCCAGAAGCAATGGCATGATCAGAAGGCTGTTTTGGTTCAGTACCAACCAGGGCAGAAAGTGTGGGTCTTGGAGCCTGTGGCCCCAAGAGCACTCCAAGATAAATGGAGTGGACCCCACACAATTGTTGAAAAGAAGGGTGAAGTCACCTACTTGGTTGACTTAGGCACTGCCAGGAGTCCCCTTAGGGTGCTCCATGTCAACCGCCTGAAACCCTACTATGACAGGGCTGATCTCACCCTGCTCATGGCAACTGATGAGGGACAGGAAGAAGACAGTGATCCTCTACCTGATCTCTTCTCTTCCACAGAACAAGATGCTCTTGTGGAAGGTGTAGTTTTGGCAGATTGTCTTACTGCTGAGCAGAAAGACCATTGCATAAATCTCCTAGGACAATTTTCAGAACTCTTCTCTACTGTGCCAGGCACCACTTCTTGGTGTGAGCACACTATAGATACTGGAGACAGTTTACCTGTCAAAAGTAAGATCTATAGGCAGCCTGACCATGCCAGGGACTGCATAAAGCAAGAAGTTCAGAAAATGTTGGAACTAGGAGTGGTTGAGCACTCTGACAGTCCATGGGCTTCTCCTGTGGTACTGGTACCAAAACCCAATTCTAAAGATGGAAAGAAGGAAATGCGGTTTTGTGTAGACTATAGAGGTCTCAACTTGGTAACCAAAACTGATGCTCACCCTATACCCAGGGCAGATGAGCTTATAGATACACTGGCATCTGCCAAGTATCTAAGCACTTTTGATTTGACTGCAGGGTATTGGCAGATCAAATTATCAGAAGATGCTAAACCTAAGACTGCATTTTCTACCATTGGAGGACATTACCAGTTTACTGTAATGCCTTTTGGTTTGAAAAATGCACCTGCCACTTTTCAGAGGTTGGTGAACACAGTCCTGCAAGGGCTGGAAGCTTTCAGTGCAGCATATTTGGACGATATAGCTGTCTTTAGCTCCAGCTGGGATGATCACCTGGTCCACCTATGGAAAGTTTTGGAGGCCCTGCAAAAGGCAGGCCTCACTATCAAGGCTTCAAAGTGCCAGATAGGGCAGGGTAAGGTGGTTTATCTGGGACACCTTGTTGGTGGGGAACAGATTGCACCACTTCAGGGGAAAATCCAAACAATTATTGATTGGGTTCCCCCTACCACTCAGACTCAGGTGAGAGCCTTCCTAGGCCTCACTGGGTATTACAGGAGGTTCATTAAGAACTATGGCTCCATTGCAGCCCCTCTTAATGACCTCACATCTAAGAAAATGCCTAAAAAGGTATTATGGACAGCAAACTGTCAGAAAGCTTTTGAGGAGCTGAAGCAGGCCATGTGCTCTGCACCTGTCCTGAAAAGCCCTTGTTACTCTAAAAAATTCTATGTCCAAACTGATGCATCTGAATTAGGAGTAGGGGCAGTCCTATCACAACTTAATTCTGAGGGCCAGGATCAACCTGTTGCTTTTATTAGTAGGAGGTTGACCCCTAGAGAAAAGCGTTGGTCTGCCATTGAGAGGGAGGCCTTTGCTGTGGTCTGGGCTCTGAAGAAGTTGAGGCCATACCTGTTTGGCACTCACTTCATTGTTCAGACAGACCACAAACCTCTACTTTGGCTAAAACAAATGAAAGGTGAAAATCCTAAATTGTTGAGGTGGTCCATATCCCTACAGGGAATGGACTATACAGTGGAACATAGACCTGGGAGTAGCCACTCCAATGCAGATGGACTCTCCAGATATTTCCACTTAGACAATGAAGACTCATCAAGTCATGGCTAGTCTTATTGTCCTTCGTTTGGGGGGGGGTTGTGTAGGAAAGTACCATCTTGCCTAGCATGTTACCCCCATTTTTCACTGTATATATGTTGTTTTAGTTGTGTGTGTCACTGGGACCCTGGTAACCCAGGGCCCCAGTGCTCATAAGTGTGCCTGAATGTGTTACCTGTGTAGTGACTATCTGTCTCACTGAGGCTCTGCTAATCAGAACCTCAGTGGTTATGCTCTCTCATTTCTTTCCAAATTGTCACTAACAGGCTAGTGACCATTTTTACAAATTTACATTGGCTTACTGGAACACCCTTATAATTCCCTAGTATATGGTACTGAGGTACCCAGGGTATTGGGGTTCCAGGAGATCCCTATGGGCTGCAGCATTTCTTTTGCCACCCATAGGGAGCTCTGACAATTCTTACACAGGCCTGCCACTGCAGCCTGAGTGAAATAACGTCCACGTTATTTCACAGCCATTTTACACTGCACTTAAGTAACTTATAAGTCACCTATATGTCTAACCTTTACCTGGTAAAGGTTAGGTGCAAAGTTACTTAGTGTGAGGGCACCCTGGCACTAGCCAAGGTGCCCCCACATTGTTCAGAGCTAATTCCCTGAACTTTGTGAGTGCAGGGACACCATTACACGCGTGCACTACATATAGGTCACTACCTATATGTAGCTGCACAAGGGTAACTCCGAATATGGCCATGTAACATGTCTATGATCATGGAATTGCCCCCTCTATGCCATCCTGGCATAGTTGGCACAATCCCATGATCCCAGTGGTCTGTAGCACGGACCCTGGTACTGCCAAGCTGCCCTTCCTGGGGTTTCACTGCAGCTGCTGCTGCTGCCAACCCCTCAGACAGGCATCTGCCCTCCTGGGGTCCAGCCAGGCCTGGCCCAGGATGGCAGAACAAAGAACTTCCTCTGAGAGAGGGTGTGACACCCTCTCCCTTTGGAAAATGGTGTGAAGGCAGGGGAGGAGTAGCCTCCCCCAGCCTCTGGAAATGCTTTCTTGGACACAGATGTGCCCAATTCTGCATAAGCCAGTCTACACCGGTTCAGGGACCCCTTAGCCCCTGCTCTGGCGCGAAACTGGACAAAGGAAAGGGGAGTGACCACTCCCCTGACCTGCACCTCCCCTGGGAGGTGTCCAGAGCTCCTCCAGTGTGCTCCAGACCTCTGCCATCTTGGAAACAGAGGTGCTGCTGGCACACTGGACTGCTCTGAGTGGCCAGTGCCACCAGGTGACGTCAGAGACTCCTGCTGATAGGCTCCTTCAGGTGTTAGTAGCCTATCCTCTCTCCTAAGTAGCCAAACCCTCTTTTCTGGCTATTTAGGGTCTCTGTCTCTGGGGAAACTTTAGATAACGAATGCAAGAGCTCATCTGAGTTCCTCTGCATCTCTCTCTTCACCTTTTGATAAGGAATCGACTGCTGACCGCGCTGGAAGCCTGCAAACCTGCAACATAGTAGCAAAGACGACTACTGCAACTCTGTAACGCTGATCCTGCCGCCTTCTCGACTGTTTTCCTGCTTGTGCATGCTGTGGGGGTAGTCTGCCTCCTCTCTGCACCAGAAGCTCCGAAGAAATCTCCCGTGGGTCGACGGAATCTTCCCCCTGCAACCGCAGGCACCAAAAAGCTGCATTACCGGTCCCTTGGGTCTCCTCTCAGCACGACGAGCGAGGTCCCTCGAATCCAGCGAATCTGTCCAAGTGACCCCCACAGTCCAGTGACTCTTCAGCCCAAGTTTGGTGGAGCTAAGTCCTTGCCTCACCTCGCTGGGCTGCATTGCTGGGAACTGCGACTTTGCAGCTACTCCGGCCCCTGTGCACTTCCGGCGGAAATCCTTTGTGCACAGCCAAGCCTGGGTCTACGGCACTCTAACCTGCATTGCACGACTTTCTAAGTTGGTCTCCGGCGACGTGGGACTCCTTTGTGCAACTTCGGCGAGCACCGTTTCATGCATCCTCGTAGTGCCTGTTTCTGGCACTTCTCCGGGTGCTACCTGCTTCAGTGAGGGCTCTTTGTCTTGCTCGACGTCCCCTCTCTCTTCAGGTCCAATTTGCGACCTCCTGGTCCCTCCTGGGCCCCAGCAGCGTCCAAAAACGCCAAACGCACAATTTGCGACTAGCAAGGCTTGTTGGCGTCCTCTCGGCGGGAAAACACTTCTGCACGACTCTCCAAGGCGAGAGGGATCCGTCCACCAAAGGGGAAGTCTCTAGCCCTTTTCGTTCCTGCAGAAACCTCAGCTTCTTCTGTCCAGTCGAAGCTTCTTTGCACCCGCAGCTGGCAATTCCTGGGCATCTGCCCATCTCCGACTTGCTTGTGACTTTTGGACTTGGTCCCCTTGTTCCACAGGTATCCTAGATTGGAAATCCACAGTTGTTGCATTGCTGGTTTGTGTCTTTCCTGCATTATTCCTCTAACACGACTATTTTGTCCTTAGGGGAACTTTAGTGCACTTTGCACTCACTTTTCAGGGTCTTGGGGAGGGTTATTTTTCTAACTTTCACTATTTTCTAATAGTCCCAGCGACCCACTACAAGGTCACATAGGTTTGGGGTCCATTCGTGGTTTGCATTCCAATTTTGGAGTATATGGTTTGTGTTGCCCCTATCCCTATGTTTCCCCATTGCATCCTATTGTAACTATACATTGTTTGCACTGTTTTCTAAGACTATACTGCATATTTTTGCTATTGTGTATATATATCTTGTGTATATTTCCTATCCTCTCACTGAGGGTACACTCTAAGATACTTTGGCATATTGTCATAAAAATAAAGTACCTTTATTTTTAGTATAACTGTGTATTGTGTTTTCTTATGATATTGTGCATATGACACTAAGTGGTACTGTAGTAGCTTCACACGTCTCCTAGTTCAGCCTAAGCTGCTCTGCTAAGCTACCATTATCTATCAGCCTAAGCTGCTAGACACCCTATACACTAATAAGGGATAACTGGGCCTGGTGAAAGGTGCAAGTACCCCTTGGTACTCACTACAAGCCAGTCCAGCCTCCTACAGAAATGATTCTAAACATTGGAAAATTTTGTATTACTGGCTGAATTATATATATATATATATATATCTACACATCAAAAACACTTATATACATATATGTACAAGTCCGAGCATTGTAGCAGGCATTGTACGTGGACCACTGGGCCCAAATCACATGGGCAAAGCCCACACAGGATACCTGACTCCAAGGGAGAGAACACCGCAGGGGCATCAGATAGGAAAACTACAGGCACCTCAGGGGGAAGGGAAGGGGGGTCACCTCAGCCAGATGAGTGCACGACGCCAGATCCACGAGGGGCCTCCATGGCCACTGTTCAATCCTGGGGAGTGCAAAGCCACAGTCTCTCAAGTCTCTGCAGTGGGTGGGTTGCCCACTGTGCCATCCTGGGGAGTGCAAAGCCACAGTCTCTCAAGTCTCTGCAGTGGGTGGGTTGCCCACTGTGCCATCCTGGGGAGTGCAAAGCCACAGTCACTCAAGTCTCTGCAGTGGGTGGGTTGCCCACTGTGCCATCCTGGGCAGTGCAAAGCCACAGTCTCTGAAGTCTCTGCAGTGGGTGGGTTGCCCACTGTGCCATCCTGGGGAGTGCAAAGCCACAGTCTCTCAAGTGGATGACAGTCTCCACTGGTTCTGGAGGGGGACTGGTGCCCAGAGTGCTTCGTGCAGCCCTGCCTGACACAGATGCGGGCCTGCCCCTGCCGCTAATGGGCCAGCGGTGCTTGAGACGGCGGTGCCCAGTTCAGCGGTGCTTGAGATGAAGGGCCCAGTTCAGCGGTGCTTGAGACGGCGGTGCCCAGTTCAGCGGTGCTTGAGATGAAGGGCCCAGTTCAGCGGTGCTTGAGACGGCGGTGCCCTGTTCAGCGGTGGTTGAGATGAAGTGCCCAGTTCAGCGGTGCTTGAGACGGCGGTGCCCAGTTCAACGGTGCTTGAGACGGCGGTGCCCAGTTCAGCGGTGCTTGAGATGAAGGGCCCAGTTCAGCGGTGCTTGAGACGGCGGTGCCCAGTTCAGCGGTGCTTGAGATGAAGTGCCCAGTTCAGCAGTGCTTGAGACGGCGGTGCCCAGTTCAGCGGTGCTTAAGATGAGGTGCCCAGTTCAGCGGTGTTTGAGACGGCGGTGCCCAGTTCAGCGGTGCTTGAGATGAAGGGCCCAGTTCAGCGGTGCTTGAGACGGCGGTGCCCAGTTCAGCGGTGCTTGAGATGAAGGGCCGAGTTCAGCGGTGCTTGAGACGGCGGTGCCCAGTTCAGCGGTGCTTGAGACGGCGGTGCCCAGTTCAGCAGTGCTTGAGATGAAGGGCCCAGTCCAGCGGTGCTTGAGACGGCGGTGCCCACTTCAGCGGTGCTTGAGATAAAGGGCCCAGTTCAGCGGTGCTTGAGATGAAGGGCCCAGTTCAGCGGTGCTTGAGACGGCGGTGCCCAGTTCAGCGGTGCTTGAGATGAAGGGCCCAGTTCAGCGGTGCTTATGAAGGCGGTGCCTGAGATGAAGGGCCCAGTTCAGCGGTGCTTGAGACGGCGGTGCCCAGTTCAGCGGTGCTTGAGATGAAGGGCCCAGTTCAGCGGTGCTTTAGATGAAGGGCCCAGTTCAGCGGTGCGTGAGACGGCGGTGCCCAGTTCAGCGGTGCTTGAGACGGCAGTGCCCAGTTCAGCGGTGCTTGAGACGGCGGTGCCCAGTTCAGCGGTGCTTGAGATGAAGGGCCCAGTTCAGCGGTGCTGGAGACGGCGGTGCCCAGTTCAGCGGTGCTTGAGATGAAGGGCCCAGTTCAGCGGTGCTTGAGACGGCGGTGCCCAGTTCAGTGGATCCGGCCATGGCGTGCAGGTCATTTGCCACCTGA
Organism: Pleurodeles waltl; assembly: GCF_031143425.1. NCBI lineage: Eukaryota > Metazoa > Chordata > Amphibia > Caudata > Salamandridae > Pleurodeles > Pleurodeles waltl. The sequence continues at coordinate 193,201,318 of NC_090443.1, forward strand.
CCTGTGGCTGGCAGGGCCTTCCTGACCATCTTTCGGGTGGCTGGCGGGGCCTTCCTGGTCTGCAGTACCGGGCCTGTTGGTGTCCTCCTGCCCACCTGGGATGGGGCTGGCGGGCCCTCCTGGCCAGCTGTGCTGATGGCGGTCTCCTCGGGCGTGCTGCCCTTCCCAGCCTTCCCTGTTCGCCTGTGGCCCTTCCCCACCTTGGGCGGTGTGCCACCTGTCTCCACACTTCGTGCCGGAGCCATGGTAGGGATTTTAGTGCCTGGTGTTTTCACCCTCTCGCGCCGGCCGCTGACTATCTTCGGATGTTTCTCCGGGGGTGGGCTGCCCGTGCCTTGGCTCCGTACTGAACTGGCTGCCCTTGAGGTTGGGGGACTCCACAGTCCATGGCAGACTGTCATCACAGGGCCCGGTTTTGTGGTGGCTGAGGTGCTGACTGGAGTCCTATGAGATTGACGGGGTGGGGGAGTTGTAGGAAAGAGGTTAAGTTTGGACAGGAATAGCAGTTTAGGACCAGTGGGACGGGTAGGTGTAGTGGGTATGGGAGTGGAGGAAGAGGTTGTGGTTGTAGGAGTCTTAAGTCTGGTGTCTTTGGGTGCAGGTGCTTGGGCTGGAGGCTGTCGTGAGGTGGATGGCTGTTGGGTGGGTGGCTGCCTGCGTTTGTGTATCTTGGAAGAGGGGGTGACAGACACACTGGGAGAGGACACAGAGGACGTGTAAATGGTAGTGGGGGTGGTGACTGCACGTGTGCGGGGGGTTCTGGTGTGTGTGCTGGTGATGGACGTAGTGGCTGAAGATGTGCATGCAAGTGTGAGTGGAGACATGACAGGGAGGGAGGGAGGAGGGAGACGAAGAGGAGGGGGACACAGTGGAGGCAGTGGGTGTTTGTATGTCTGTATGTGGATGTTGCTTGTGTGAATGCTTGTGTGATGTGTGGTGCTTATGTCTGGATGAGCTTCCCTTGGGTGTTGAGGTGTGTGCAGGCTGGTCTGATGGTGTGTCTGGGATAGGCAGAGGTACAGGTGATAGGGTATGGGTGGAGGAAGTTGGAGGGGGGAGGCTAGAGACAGGGACAATTGCTGCCATCAGTGCTGAGGCCAGAGTGTTGAACGATCGCTGAAGGGCAGCCTGACCAGAATGAATGCCCTCCAGGTATGCATTACTCTGGTGCACCTCTCTTTCGACACCCTGGATGGCATTCAAAATGGTAGACTGCCCAACAGTGAGCGTCCTCAGGAGGTCAATGATCTCCTCACTGAGGGCAGCAGGGGTGACTGGGGCAGGGCCTGAGGTGCCTGGGGCGAAGGAGATGCCCACCTTCCTGGGTGAGCGGGCACGGGGCAAACGCTGAGGGGCTGCTGGGAGGGCGGTGCTGGTGCGCTGGGTGGCGGCTGTACCTGTTGTTGCGGGGGGCACGGATGTTGCCGCCACCACAAGGGAGCTCCCTTCAGAGGACGAGTCCATGTCACTTATGTCTGCCCGAGTCCCCGCTGTGGAGCTCCCCTTGCCCTCCGTCCCACTGGTGTATTCAGAATCCGTTGCATGGCCCTCCAGGGCCATGTGGGATGCAGCTCCCTCGTGCTCCGATGCCACTTCTCCTCCGCCTGATGATGCTAATGCACACATGAACGGGAAGACCACAAAAAAGGGGGGGGGGGAGAAAATAAAGACATGTTGAGTGCATGCATTGGCAACACCGTTGGTGGAGAGGACAGACACAGAAGCCCCCTGCACTACGCCGCGCACTTGGGGTCCACTACTCAATCCGTGTGACATGGCCTACAAGCCTATGGACGACATCTGCACACCTAGATGACACAGGGCTATGAATAGCTGTACTTGGCACCGTACAGAGGTGGGGGGCGGGGGCACAGGGCCATGCCTTACGGAGGGGCCTAGCCTACAGAAATCGCCCTGGCCTAGGGATACCCACAGCCCTCCTCCCCCACCCAGACACCTCCACTGCGCGCAAAGTCACCAGAATGAGAGTGTACTCACCCCCTTGTGTCTGCTGTGATGTCCTCACGCGCACATCCAAATCGGGGTAGGCCACCGCCAGGATCCGGGACATCAGGGGGGTCAAAGTCCGACTGGCACCCCTCCCACGTTGGGAGGCCATCCCCAGCTGAGCCTCCGCCGTCTTCCTGCTCCAGCGTCGGATGTCCTCTCATCTTTTCCGGCAGTGGGTGCCCCGTCTGTGGTGGACCCCCAGGGCCCGGACGTCCTTGGCGATCGCACGCCAAATGTCTATCTTCTGGTGGGCGCTGACCTATGTGAAATGTACAGGGGGAGAAAAAGAGTCATCACCTTCTGCACCCTCAATGTGAGTGGCCACCCATCCCTACCCTTGCCATGTGGCACATCTTTTCATCCGTTGTTTGATGCATGCCTCATTCACTCCCCTCCCCACCATCTTTCATCCACCCGACTCAACACAGGCATTGCCCACAAAGCATGGTCCCAGTGTACTTACCTGTTGGTCTGGAGGACCGTAGAGTAGCGCATAGTGGGGGAGGACCCCATCCACAAGTTTCTCCAATTCCTGAGCAGTGAAGGCAGGGGCCCTTTCCCCAGTCACATGAGCCATTGTCTCTTCCAGACCGAGGTCACAGCAGCACTTGCAGTGTAGGTCCTCTCCTGTCGAAGATCAGGTATCGAGTGATTAAGCAGATAGAAAATGGCGGTCACTCCCGCGGCGGTGCGTACTGCGGTGGTGTGTACCGCGACCGCCGGCGCACATCGTCATTGGCTCCTGAGACCCATAGGGTCAATGTTAACCAATGCTGCTTTGCGCCGCGGTCTTCGACCGCCACGGTGTGCCACGCCAGCGCATTTACCTCACATCCCATTGTCACACTTCACAGGTCAGGCAGCCGCCATTTCAAGGGCCCACATGGCTTACTTTTAACTGCGTCACACATACCTAGGCCTTGCATCAACACTCATACAAACCATTCAATGCATTGGGAATTGTGTTTTGTGCAAACTGTGGTTACGTACCTGTGGGTTGATTGACTGTTGTCCTTCATAGGCACCGTCCGCTGGGACATGCGAGGAGATGGAGGAATCTTCCCGTGTACAGACCGCTGGTAGACCTGTCGACAATGGAGGAAATACATGTCATACTGACATACAGGCTTGACCGAGCCACTATTCATGAACTGTGTGCCCAGCTGGAGCCAGACCTGATGTCACCCATCTGCCAACCCACAGGGATCCCACCTCTAGTGCAGGTGCTGTCAGTACTCCATTTCTTTGCAAGTGGGTCATTTCAAACAACAGTGGCCATATCAGCAGGGATGTCCCAGCCTATGTTTTCCAAGGTGTTGTTCAGAGTGTTGTCTGCCCTTCTGAAACACATGCGGAGCTACATTGTTTTCCCTGAGGTGGGGGATTTGCCTACAGTGAAAGGTGATTTCTATGCCCTTGGACATATCCCCAACATCATAGGTGCCTTTGATGGGACCCATGTGGCTTTAGTACCCCCCAGCAGGAGTGAACAAGTGTACAGAAACAGAAAGAGTTATCATTCGATGAATGTACAGATGGTGTGTTTGGCAGACCAGTACATCTCCCATGTTAATGCCAAGTTCCCTGGCTCAGTGCATGACGCGTACATCATGCGGAATAGCAGCATCCTTTACGTGATGGGTCAACTCCAGAGGCACCGTGTGTGGCTAATTGGTGACTCTGGTTACCCCAACCTGTCATGGCTACTGACCCCAGTGAGGAATCCCCGGACAAGGGCAGAGGAACGGTACAATGAGGCCCATGGGAGAACTAGGAGGGTGATCGAGCGGACCTTCGGCCTCCTGAAGGCCAGGTTCAGGTGTCTCCATATGACAGGTGGATCCCTATTGTACTCACCAAAGAAGGTGTGCCAGATCATCGTGGCCTGCTGTATGCTTCACAACCTGGCTTTGCGACACCAGGTGCCTTTTCTGCAGGAGGATGGTCCAGATGGTGGTGTTGTAGCAGCTGTGGAGCCTTTGGAGAGTGAAGACGAGGAAGCCGAAGAGGACGACATAGACAACAGGAACACAGTAATACAGCAGTATTTTCAATGACACACAGGTAAGATTCCAACCCGGCATATTACATATACTTAACCCCTACTACCTCTCTACTGTCTGACCTTTTCCCCCAGTGTATGGTAACTGAGTTGTGACTTTCCCTTCCAATTTCAGAGATGTGGGCCATACTGCGTGACATCTGCTTTGTTTCCCCATGGACTACAGCTGTGTGACAGTGGTATGTTGGCATCACAATGTAAATATGCATTTTGGGACGGTAATGTCTAATACATTAGTACAATATCACAGCCAGACTCCTGATTGTTTTGTGCAATAACTGTGTTTATTTCAGTGCTCTATATTGGTGGGTGATTGCAAATCGGTGAGGGGTGATGGTGGAGGATTGTCCATGGCAGAGTCCAGAATATTAGTATCACAGGTGCATTGTCCAAATGCTTGTGGTAAGTGGAGCATGGGCAGTATAAGAATGGACAGGGTGTCAATGTGGGACAGTGGGATGACAATCAGAGAGGTATCCTTTCCTGGCGGGGTTCTTGGCATCTTACTCTGTCTTCTTCCTGCATCTCAGAGCCCGCTTGCATGGTGGTTCTCCTTCTGCAGGGGGTGGGGTGCTGGTGGCCTGTTGGTCCTGTGGCGGGGCCTCCTGTCCACTAGCGCCGGCAGAGGTGGTAGGCAGTTCTTGGTCCATGCTAGTGTCAGGGGCCCTTTGTCCTGCCACAGTGTCCCACAATGTGGTGACTACCTGATTCAGAGCCCCTACAATGGTGGCCAGGGCAGAACTGATGTTTCGTAGTTCCTCCCTGAACCCCAAATACTGTTCCTCCTGCAGAAGCTGGATCTCCTGAAACCTGGCCAGGACCGTCGCCATCGTCTCCTGGGAGTGGTGGTAGGCTCCCATGATGGAGGAGAGGGCCTCGTGGAGAGTGGGTTCCCTGGGCCTGTCCCCCCCCTGTCGCACAGCAGCCCTCCCAGTTCCCCTGTGTTCCTGGGCCTCTGTCCCCTGGACCGTGTGCCCACTACCACTGCCCCCAGGTCCCTGTTGTTGTTGGGGTGGTGGGTTAACCTGGGTGCCCTGTAGTGGTGGACACACCGCTGATTGACGTGTCCTGGGGACTGAGGGATGGGCCTGCTGGGTGGGTGCTGTGCTGGTGTTCCCAGAGGGGGGAAGGTCTGCTATGGCCTGTGGCTGTCTGAGGGGAACCGACTGTCCCGAGGTCCCCGATGGGCCGGGCTGGTCATCTAGATCCAGGTCGACAGAGGTGCTGTCCTCACTGTGGGCCTCTTCTGGGGGTGGAGTGGACATTTGTGGACCCTCCTGCGCGGTGACGTGGCGTTCGGGTCCTGCAGGGGTATAAAAGTATGGTTATTGCATTTGTGTGTGCCATAGCGTGTAATGGGTGGGTGCCCTTGTACCCCAGTGCTGGCATTCCCCTGTGGGGGCTTTTGTGACGGTGATTTGGTGGGGGATGGGTATGTGCAGTGGGCATGCTTTGGTGATGGGTGTCCATGCTTTGTGGTCGCATGCAGGGATTGGTGTTGGGATGGGTGGGCTGTGATGGTGAGACATTTGCAAGGAGCAGGATGTGATGGGGGTGAGGGTGAGGGTGGGGGTATGAGTTGGTATGCTGGTGGGGTGGGGGGGATGAAGTAGTGATGATTTGACTTACCAGAGTCCATTCCTCCAGAAACTCCTGCGAGGCCCTCAGGATGCAGGATCGCCAAGACTTGCTGCTCCCATGTTGTAAATTCTGGGGGAGGAGGTGGGGGTCCGCCGCCAGTCCGCTGCACCGCGATGTTGTGCCTGGATACCATTGAACGCACCTTCCCCCGTAGGTCGTTCCACCGCTTTCTGATGTCGTCCCTATTTCTTGGGTGCTGGCCCACAGCGTGGACCCTATCGACTATTCTGCTCCATCTTCCTGGCAATGGTGGTGTGCTGCACCTGTGTCCCGAAGAGCTGTGGCTCTACCCGTACAATTTCCTCCACCATGACCCTGAGTTCATCCTCGGAGAACCTGGGGTGTCTTTGCGGTGCCATGGGGTGGTGTGGGTGATGTGTGGGGTGGATTGTGTGGTGATGTATATTGGTGTGTTGTTAGAAGTGCGTGGAAATATTGCTGGGTGAAAGTAAAATGCGCGTCTGGGTGCTCAGTTATCTTTTTCTCAGTGCGTGGTCCAGATTCTGTAGGAGTGGGGGTTTGTGGGTGATGTAGGTGTGTGTTTTATATTGTGTTGGGTGTGTGGGAGTGGTGTTTGTATGTGTATCAGGTGCGTGTATTTTGAATTGTCCAATGTGGTTGTGTTTTGTAAGTGTGTGTGTATTTTGAGCGCTGCGGTGTGTACCGCCAATGGATTACCGTGGTTGAAAGACCGCCGCGTGGATTCGTGTGTCGTGATAGTGTGGGCGTATTTCTGTTGGCGTGACGGTGGAGGTTTGGTCATCGCCAGTTTCTCGCTGGCCTTTGGTGTGGCGGACTTTTGTGGATGTCTGTATTTTGTCGGTTTGCCTGTTCTGGGTCAGAATGACCGTGGCGGTTTACCGCGGCGGTATGTTGGCGGTCTTCTGACAGCGGTAAGCGGCTTTTACCGCCAAGGTTGGAAACGACCCCCTAAGTAACTTAGCACCTAACCTTTACCAGGTAAAGGTTAGACATATAGGTGACTTATAAGTTACTTGAGTGCAGTGGTAAATGGCTGTGAAATAACGTTGATGTTATTTCACTCAGGCTGCAGTGGCAGGCCTGTGTAATAATTGTCAGAGCTCCCTATGGGTGGCAAAAGAAAAGCTGCAGCCCAAAGGGATCTCCTGGAACCCCAATACCCTGGGTACCTCAGTACCATATACTAGGGAATTATAAGGGTGTCCCAGTATGCCAATGTAAATTGGTGAAATTGGTCACTAGCCTGTTAGTGACAATTTGGAAAGAAATGAGAGAGCATAACCACTGAGGTTCTGATTAGCAGAGCCTCAGTGAGACAGTTAGTCATAACACAGGTAACACTTACAGGGCACACTTATGAGCACTGGGGCCCTGGCTGGCAGGGTCCCAGTGACACATACAACTAAAACAACATATATACAGTGAAATATGGGAGTAACATGCCAGGCAAGATGGTACTTTCCTACAATCTCCCACACATAGAAATCCGTCACTATACAGACACACACACAAGTCCGCCAGCTCAAAGGTCAGTGATAAAATGGTGGTAGCAAAACCCACACCGTTACGCCAACAGAATAAGCCCACAGCATTATGACCCACAAATCACTGCAGCGGACATTCAACCACAGTAAACCATTGGCGGTACATAGCGTTGTGCTCAAAATACACACACACATACAAAACAACACCACATTGGACAATACAAACCACACACACCTGACACTCATAACACACCACACCCACACAACCACACCACTATAAAACACACACCCACATTACCCACAACCCTTTACGACTACAAAATAATTTACAACCTAAATAGAGAGACACCAAGAGCACCCACACAACCAGAGCCACAGAACACCATCACCCATACACCATCCATGCACCTTACACCACACACCCCAAAACATCACCCCATACACCCTCACACACACCACTCACACTACACCCATGGCACCACAAAGACACCCCAGGTTCTCTGAGGAGGAGGTAAGGTTCATGGTGGAGGAAATCATCCGGGTAAAGCCACAGCTATTCGGATCACAGGTGCAGCAGACATTCATTGCCAGGAAGATGGAGCTATGGCGGAGGATCGTAGACAGGGTCAATGCTGTGGGACAGGACCAAAGAACAAGGGATGACATCAGGAAGAGGTGGAACGACCTACGGGGGGAAGGTGCATTCCGCGGTTGCAAGACACCAGATAGCTGTACAGAGGACTGGCAGTGGACCCCCACCTCCTCCCCCACACCAACATGGGAGTAGCAAGTCTTGACAATACTGCATCCTGAGGACCTGGCAGGAGTAGCTGGAGGACTGGACTCTGGTAAGTCAACCCTTTACTACTATCACCCCTCTACCTGCATACTACCACATACCCCCACCCCTACCCTCACCCCCATGACCCCACCACCTAACATACACCACACCATCACAAGCCACCCATCCCAATACAAAGCCCTGCATGCACCACCAATGCATGGCCACCACTCACTGGCCTGCATGGACACCCATCAACACAGCATGCACACTAGAGAGAATCACCCACCCCCCAAACATACCCATGCACAAGATGGCACATGCAGAAACTATAACACTGCATTTACATCCCCACAGGTCCCCCACCCAACGTCACCAGAGAGGAGGTGCCAGCAACATCCAGTCCCCCCACAGAAGAGGCCCACAGTGATGACAGCAGCTCTGCACCCCTAAATTAGGATGACCAACCTGGCCCATCAGGGACCTCCGGACAGTCGGTTACCCAGCCACAGTCCCGTACCACCACAGAGCCTCCCCCTCAGGAAACATCAGCACAGCACCCACCCAGCGGGTCCATACCTCTGTCCCTAGAACACGTCAATCAGCAGTGTGTCCACCACTGCAGGGACCCCAGACAACCCCACAAACACAGGACGATCAGGGACCTGCGGTCAGTGGCAGTGGGCACACGGTTCAGGGGACAGAGGCACATGACAACAGGGAAGCTGGGAGGACTGCTGTGCGATGGGGAAGGACAGTCCCAGGGAACCAACTCTCCAAGAGGCACTCACAAACATCCTGGGAGCATACCACCCAGGAGACGATGGGCCAGATACTGGCCAAGTTGCAGGAGACCCAGTGGCTGCAGGAGGGACAGCCCCTGGGGATCAGGGAGGACCTGAGGGATATCCACACCACCCTGGTCACCATTGCAGGGGTAATGGCAGACATGGCCAACACCATGAGGAAGGCAGTGGCTCACCAATGGGCTCCTGAAGCTAACCACACCGATGAATACTCCTTCATCTTTGCCAACGCTAGTGGAAAGGAGGCCCCGGGAACAACAGGCCACCAGCACCCCACCCCCTGCTGAAGGAGAACCACCACGCAAACGGTCCCTGCGATCCAGGCAGAAGCCAGAGGACATTGCCAAGACCCCCGCCAGGAAATAAGACTCTCCTGATTGTCACCCTTGTGTCCCACTCTGTCACCCTGTCCACCTTGAACTGCCATTGCTCCACTTCCTATGCCCCCTTGGACAATGCACCGCTGATACAAATAAACTGAACTCTATGCTGGACTTTCCTCCATCATCACCCCAGCCTATTGCACATCCCCATTCACTGCTCAGCACTGAAATAAACACCCTCTTAAAAAATACAAGTATGGAGTTTGTCAAATGATTTAAGGATGTATTTGTTTAACAATCTGTAGACAATACAATTAGACTGTACAGTTATGTATACATAGGTATGACCTGTAATGCGCTGCAGTCAATACACCAGGAGCCAGAGTAGGGAAAAAAGGTCTGTGAATAGACATGTCAAAGGGTACAGTAAGTGGCCAGAGTGGTGGGAACAGCAGCCTGCCTAGAGAAAATTAGCTACACAAAACTGCAATGGAAGGTGAAGTTACAGTGTTTTACCTGAGTCATTGGAAGTACTGTCGTATGATAGTTGTTCTGTTGTCCACATCCTCATCCTCTGCCTCCTCTTCGTCACTGTCCACAGGCTCCACAGCTGCCACACGCCCATCTCCAGCCCCATCCTCATGCAGAAAAGGCACCTGGCGTCTCAAGGCTAGCTTGTGCAACATGCACCTTGCCACAATGATCTGGCACACCTTCTTGGGTGAGTACCACCAGTCAGATGGACGCACCTGAACTTGGCCTTCTGGAGGCCAAAAGTGCGCTCAATAATTCTTCTTGTACGCCCATGTGCCCCATGGTAATGTTACTCTGCCCTTGTCTTAGCATTCCTCACGGGGGAAGTAGGCATGAGAGGTTGGGGTAACCAGAGTCACCTGCAAATATCGAGGGATACCTGTTAGCCACACACTCACTCTTAGGGCCAACCCCACACCCATATACCAGCAGACACTGGGTGGGGACCATGGGCTCACTTATTAGCCACACCCGGTGCCTCTGGAGTTGAGCCATCACATATGGGATGCTGCTATTCCTCAGGATAAAGGGATCATGCCCAGACCCAGAATACTTTGCATTCAGATGGGAGATGTACTGGTCCGCCAGGCACACTATCTGCACATTCATAAAATGAAAGCTCTTTCGATTTCTGAACACCTGTTCATTTCTCCGGGGTGGGGGTGTAGGAAAGTACCATCTTGCCTGGCATGTTACCCCCATATTTCACTGTATATATGTTGTTTTAGTTAATGTGTCACTGGGACCCTGCCAGACAGGGCCCCAGTGCTCATACGTATGTGCCCTGTATGTGTTCCCTGTGTGATGCCTAACTGTCTCACTGAGGCTCTGCTAACCAGAACCTCAGTGGTTATGCTCTCTCTGCTTTCCAAATTTGTCACTAACAGGCTAGTGACTAAATTTACCAATTCACATTGGCATACTGGTAGACCCATATAATTCCCTAGTATATGGTACTGAGGTACCCAGGGTATTGGGGTTCCAGGAGATCCCTATGGGCTGCAGCATTTCTTTTGCCACCCATAGGGAGCTCTGATAATTCTTACACAGGCCTGCCAGTGCAGCCTGAGTGAAATAACGTCCACGTTATTTCACAGCCATTTACCACTTCACTTAAGTAACTTATAAGTCACCTATATGTCTAACCTTCACCTGATGAAGGTTGGGTGCAAAGTTACTTAGTGTGTGGGCACCCTGGCACTAGCCAAGGTGCCCCCACATTGTTCAGGGCAAATTCCCCGGACTTTGTGAATGTGGGGACACCATTGCACGCGTGCACTATACATAGGTCACTACCTATGTATAGTGTCACAATGGTAACTCCGAACATGGCCATGTAACATGTCTAAGATCATGGAATTGTCCCCCCAATGCCAGAATGGCATTGAGGGGACAATTCCATGATCCCCCAGGTCTCTAGCACAGTACCCGGGTACTGCCAAACTGCCTTTCCGGGGTCTCCACTGCAGCTGCTGCTGCTGCCAACCCCTCAGACAGGTTTCTGCCCTCCTGGTGTCCAGGCAGCCCTGGCCCAGGAAGGCAGAACAAAGGATTTCCTCTGAGAGAGGGTGTTTGGAAATAGGTGTGAAGGCTGGGGAGGAGTAGCCTCCCCCAGCCTCTGGAAATGCTTTGATGGGCCCAGATGGTGCCCATCTCTGCATAAGCCAGTCTACACCAGTTCAGGGATTCCCCAGCCCTGCTCTGGCGCGAAACTAGACATAGGAAAGGGGAGTGACCAATCCCCTGACCTGCACCTCCCAGGGGAGGTGCCCAGAGCTCCTCCAGTGTGTCCCAGACCTCTGCCATCTTGGATTTAGAGGTGCTGGGGGCACACTGGACTGCTCTCAGTGGCCAGTGCCAGCAGGCGACGTCAGAGGCTCCTTCTGATAGGCTCTTACCTCTCTTGGTAGCCAATTCTCCTTTCTTGGTAGCCAAACCTCCTTTTCTGGCTATTTAGGGTCTCTGCTTTGGGGAATTCTTCAGATAACGAATGCAAGAGCTCACCAGAGTTCCTCTGCATCTCCTTCTTAACCTTCTACCAAAGGATCGACCGCTGACTGCTCCAGGACGTCTGCAAAACCGCAACAAAGTAGTAAGACGACTACTAGCAACATTGTAGCGCCTCATCCTGCCGGCTTTCTCAACTGTTTCCAGGTGGTGCATGCTCTGGGGGTAGCCTGCCTTCACCCTGCACCAGAAGTTCCAAAGAAATCTGCTGTGGGTCGACGGAATCTTTCTCCTGCTAACGCAGGCACCAAAAGACTGCATGACTGCTCAGGACGCCTTCAAAACCGCAACAAAGTAGTAAGACGACTACCAGAAGCTCCGAAGAAATCTCCAGTGGGTCAACTGAAACTTCCCCCAGCTAACGCAGGCACAAAAGACTGCATCACTGGTCCTCTGGGTCCCCTCTCATCCTGACGAGCGTGTTCCCTGGAGGTAAGTCCTTGCCTCCCCACGCTAGACTGCATGTTACCGCGTGTTTTGCAGCTGCTCCGGCTCCTGTGCACTCTTCCAGGATTTCCTTCGTGCACAGCCAAGCCTGGGTCCCCAACACTCCTTCCTGCAGTGCACAACCTTCTGAGTTGTCCTCTGGTGTCGTGGGACTCCCTTTTGTGACTTCGCGTGGACTCCAGTTCACTTTTCTTCCAAGTGCCTGTTCAGGTACTTTTGCGTGTGGTGCCTGCTTCTGTGAGGGCTCCCTGAGTTGCTGTGGTGCCTGCTTCTGTCTCGTCCTCCAAGAGGTGACATCCTGGTCCCTCCTGGGCCACAGCAGCACCCAAAAACCTCTACCACGACCCTTGCAGCTAGCAAGGCTTGTTTGCGGTCTTTCTGTGTGGGAACACCTCTATAAGTTTAATCGCAACGTGGGACATCAGTCTTCCAAAGGAGAAGTCCCTAGCTCTCTTCTTTCTTGCAGAACTCCAAGCTTCTTCCAACCGGTGGCAGCTTCCTTGCACCCTCAGCTGGCATTTCCTGGGCTCCTGCCCACTCTTGACACTGTCGCTACTATTGGACTGGGTCCCCTTGTCTTACAGGTACTCAGGTCCGGAAATCCACTGTTGTTGCATTGCTGGTGTTTGTTCTTCCTGCAGAATCCCCCTATCACGACTTCTGTGCTCTCTGGGGGTAGTAGGTGCACTTTACACCTACCTTTCAGGGTCTTGGGGTGGGCTATTTTTCTAACCCTCACTGTTTTCTTACAGTCCCAGCGACCCTCTACAAGCTCACATAGGTTTGGGGTCCATTCGTGGTTCGCATTCCATTTTTGGAGCATATGGTTTGTGTTGCCCCTATACCTATGTGCTCCTATTGCAATCTGTTGTAATTCTACACTGTTTGCATTACTTTTCTTGCTATTACTTACCTAATTTTGGTTTGTGTACATATATCTTGTGTATATAACTTATCCTCATACTGAGGGTACTCACAGAGATACTTTTGGCATATTGTCATAAAAATAAAGTACCTTTATTTTTAGTAACTCTGTGTATTGTGTTTTCTTATGATATTGTGCATATGACACCAGTGGAATAGTAGGAGCTTTAAATGTCTTCTAGTTCAGCCTAAGCTGCTTTGCCATAGCTACCTTCTATCAGCCTAAGCTGCTAGAAATACCTCTTCCTCACTAATAAGGGATAACTGGACGTGGCACAAGGTGTAAGTACCTCTGGTACCCACTACAAGTCAGGCCAGCCTCCTACAGGGGGGAACAAAGGCAATATGTGTACCATCAATTGCCCCAATGATATTGGGGATATGTCCCATTGCATAGAAGTCAGCCTTTACTGTGGCCAAATCTTCCACCTCAGGTAAAACGATGTAGCTGTGCATGTGTTTCATCAGGGCAGACAACACTCTGGTCAGCACGTTTGAGAACATTGGCTGTGACATCCCTGTTGCCATGGCCACTGTTGCTTGGAAGGAGCCACTTGCCAAAAAAGGTAGCACTTGTAGGACTTGCACAAGAGGGGGATCCCAGTGGGCTGACGGATAGCTGAGATCACGTCTGGCTCCAATTGGGCACACAGCTGTTGGATTGTGGCCCTATCAAGTCTGTAGGTGAGGATAATGTACCTGTCCTCCATTGTTGCCAAGTCCACCGGGGCCTGTACACAGGGGGATGTCTCCATCTCCTATTCATCCTCAGCAGTTGTACTCTAGGGGGATAAAAGATGAGCATCTGGTCAGTTTTCAACATTTCCTCATTGTACAATGCATTGCATGTTGTGTCAGAAACAGTATGTTTATGTTCATTCCCAAAATGTGCGTATGTCGGCTGTGACGCAGTTATGTGCCATGGCCTGCCCCCCCCGAAATGGCGGACGCCTGTCCTGTGTGGCGGGACAGGTGGAAATGAGGTAATTCCGCTGACATTTTGCACAGTTGCGGGAGGCGGTCGAGAACCACAGTGCAACTTCTCATTGGTTATCATTGGGCCCTATGGGTTCCAGTAGCCAATGGTGATGTACACCGACGGTGATGGTACGCACCGCCACGGCCGTGACCGCCATTTTTCTTATCTGTTCACTCACTTGCTACCTGACCTTCAACATGAGAGGACCTACACTGCAAGTGCTGCTGTGATCTGTGTCTGGAAGCAACTATGGCTCGAGTCTCTGGGGAAAGGGGCCCAGCCTTCACTGCGGAGGAGTTGGAAAGACTGGTGGATGGGGTCCTTTCCCAGGACCGATTGCTTTATGGGTCTCCAGACCAACAGGTGAGTACACTGTGTGCACGATGCATGGTGCATGAATGCATGGAGTGCTGTGTGTGAAGGCCTCGTGTGGGGGGGTGGTTGAAAGGTCCTGGGTAGCGTGCTGCATGTATGGTGGGCAATGTATGGGGATGGGAGGGATATGGTGGGCCATGAGTGTAACAGGCCGGTTGGTATGACTGATAGGCTTATTCTATGTTTATTTGTCTGCAGGTCAGCGCCCATCAGAAAAAGGGTACATTGTAAAAAGGGGATGTGCAGACTCTGGAGGTCTACGACAGGCGGAGCGCCCAGTGTCACAAACAGTGGGAGGATTTGAGACGCTGGGCAAGGAAGATGGCAGAGGCCCAGCTGGGGATGGCCTCCCAAGGAGGAAGGGGTGTCCGTCGAACCCTGACCCCTTGATGTTCCGCATACTGGCGGTGGCCTATCCGAAGTTGGATGGGCGCTTGAGGGCATCACAGCAGCCCCAAGGGGGTGACTACGGTTTCCAATTCTGCAAATTGCGCGTGGTGGGGTGTTATCTGGGTTGGGGGTGTGAGCCTGTGGGTGCCCCTAGGCCAGGTCGAAGATTGCACGGTAGGTTCCATGTTGGACAGTGTTTGTTGCACTCCACCCCCAAACATAGTAGTGGGCATTTACTACAGGGCAGAGTTCAGTGGGTCTCAGGTATGCTGCTATTGGCAGTAGGCATTATTCACCATGGCCTGGTGACTAGCATTGTGACTGGTAGTGCATCGCCTAGTGCATAGGGCTGTCCCCTGTGTGTTGTGTACGCCAACAGTGGTGTTGTTGCTGGCATTGACCAAGTGTATCCTTTGTCTCTTCCCCCCTTTTTGTTTTGTCACCCTGTCCTTATGTGCATTAGCATCATCTGGCAGAGGAGCAGAGGCACCGGCGATGAAGGGAGCTGCATCCCCATGGGCCTGGAGGCCAAATCCACTGACCGTGAGGGCACCAGTCTGATGGGGGGCAAGGGGAGCACCACGCCAGAGTCTGGAGGGGACAGTTCAGACAGTTATACCTCCTCCGATGGAAGCTCCCTGGTGGTGGCGGACACCTCTGTGGCCACCCAAACTACAGGTACAGCCACCACCCCCTGT
The DNA here is from genome assembly GCF_031143425.1 of Pleurodeles waltl. Classification (NCBI taxonomy): domain Eukaryota; kingdom Metazoa; phylum Chordata; class Amphibia; order Caudata; family Salamandridae; genus Pleurodeles; species Pleurodeles waltl. The sequence goes on from NC_090443.1 coordinate 193,216,761, forward strand.
ACCAGCACCGCCCTCCTAGCAACCTCTCAGCGTGTTTCCCGTGCCCACTCACCCCGGAGGGTGGGCATCTCCTTCGCCCCAGGCACCTCAGGCCCTGCCCCAGTTAGCCCTGCTGCCCTGAGTGAGGAGTCTATCGACCTCCTACGATCCATCTCTGTTGGGCAGTCAACCATTGAGAATGCCATCCAGGGGATTGCAGGGCATTTGCAACAAACAAATGCATTCCTGGAGGGCATTCACTCTGGCGTGGCTGCCCAACAGAGATCATTCCAGGCTCTGGCCTCCTCCCTGATGGCTGCCATTGTCCCTGTCTCTAGCCTTCCCCTCCAACCTCCTCTACCCAGTCCTATTCCCCTCAACCCCAGCCTATCCCAAGCACACATTCAGACTAGCATGCACCCAAGATAACACACAGGAGTGGCTCTGGCAAACACAAGCACCACACATCATCCCACAGGCACTCACACAAATACCATCCAGAATCAGATATGACAACATCTACTGCCTCCACTGTGTCCCCCTCCTTCTCCTCGTCCACCTCCTTCCCAGTAGCGTCTCCACTCACACCTGCATGCACTACATCCTCATCCACTACCTCCATCCCCAGCACGCCTATCAGTAAACAGTCCTCACTGGCAGTCACCACCCCTACATCCATGCACACGTCCCCTGTGTCCTCTCCCACTGTGTCTGTGCCCCCTCCTCCCAAAGTATACAAACGCAAGCACTCAGACACCCAACAGCCACCCACTTCACCACAGCATCCAGCCCATTCACCTGCACCCAAACACAGCAGACAGACACCTTCAACCACCACTCCCTCTTCATCCACTCCCAAACCTTGACCCTCTTCCCGCATCAGTGTCCCTAAAAAGCATTTCCTCTCCACCCTTGACATCTTCCCTGCCCCTCCCCCCCCTTCACTTCGGGCCAGGGTAGGAAGAAGCCAGGCCAGCACCTCAGCCACCCAGTCCACAGCCACTGTAGTTTCGGCAGCTACTGCAGGTGTGAGAGGCTCCAAGGAGACACCTGTCAGTACTGCCAGTGTGCCTGCACCAGCTGGCAAGGGCAAGAAGGGACCACCAGCTACCAAGGGCAAGAAGGCACTGCCAGCTGCCAAGGGGAAGGAGGCACCACCAGCTGGAAAGCGCAAGAAGGGACCACCAGCTACCAAGGGCAAGGAGGCACCACCAGCTGGAAAGGGCAAGAAGGGACCACCAGCTAACAAGGGCAAGGAGGCTCCACCAGCTGGCAAATGGCAAGGAGGTACCACCAGCTGGAAAGGCCAAGAAGTAACCACCAGCTGCTGAGGGCAAAGACAAAGGTCCGGCCACTGTAGGCAGGATGGCTAGAGGGCCTGGTGCTGGAGCTGAATCTGAGCAGACAACACCAGCCATGAGGGCCTGGTGCTGGAGCTGAATCTGAGCAGACAACACCAGCCATGGCACTTCAGCCGTCCAAGGCTGCAGAGGATGGGCTAGAGCCTCCCCCCACCACTGCCAGCACCGCCACCAGCACTGGAACTACCACCACTGTGCAGCCGTTGCCGCCGGCAGATGGACTGTAGTCCTGCCTCCATGGAGTGTCATGCATCCTGCCCACTGCAAATCTCACGGGTCTGACACCCAGGTGAGGGTCTGTGACCTGGCACTCCTCAAGTGCTGCATCACTGGGCAAAAAGCCCCCTCCAGAACCATTGGAAGAAGGCATCCACTCAACCCCTCCTGGCCAGGATGAAGCACACTGGGCACAAAGCCCCCTCTAGAACCAGTGGAAGAAGGCATCCACTCACCCCATCCTTGCCAGGATGAATCACACTGGGCACAACGCCCCCTCTAGAACCGGTGGAAGAAGGCATCCACTCACCCTCTCCTGCCAAGATGAGGCACACTGGGCACGAAGCCCCCTCCAGAACAAGTGGAAGAAGGCATCCACTCACCCCCTCCTTGCAGGATGAAGCACACTGGGCACACAGCCCCCTCCATAACCAGTGGAGAAGCCTTCCACTAGAGAGACTGTGGCCTTGCACTCCCCAGGACCAAGCAGTGGACAAAGCACCCACTTGAGATACTGTGGCCTTGCAGTCCCCAGGACCAAGCAGTGGGCAAACCAGCCACTTGAGAGACTGGGGCCTTGCACTCCCCAGGACCAAGCAGTGAGCATGTGACCACCTCCAGGAGCAGTTGTACCATCTTCCGGCTGAGGTTCCCCCACTTCCCCGTCCCCCTGAGGTGCCTGTGTATTATCGACCTGATGCCCCAGTAGTGTTGTCTCCGTATTGAGGCAGGAATCAAGTGGGGCCTTGGCCTATGTGATGTGGCCTTGTGGCCCGTGGAGATTATGGATTGGGCAGTGTCCCTTCATTTGTATTTCTGTATATACTGTGTTTATTTTTGAGGACGTATATGTTATTTAATCTTATTACACTCACTTTAATCAATTCCTTTTGTCCTTGCATTATTCCTGAGGGCTACGGGGTGTATATGTAATGTTACTGCATCTGTGTGTGTATGGTGTTGGGGGTGGGGGGGTTGCATGTCACTCTCTTTTTCCTCCCCCCTCCCCTGTGTGCTAGGGGCGGTACTGACTGTGGTCGTCTTCGCTGGCGTTGGTATTCCTGGTGTAGGAGAAGGTAGACCAGCATGGGTAACACACCTTGTAGTTCGGGCTCCATGGGGTCGTGGTTGTTGCCTGATTGACCAGAGGTGAGTCATTTCCCTTCTGTGTACTGTTTCTGCCGTGCTTTTGATGGCGTTGGTACCACCCCGGAAAAGGTGGCGGATTGGCTTGTTGTAATAGGGTGGGCGGTACATTGTCTTCCGCCTGGCTGTTGGCGGTTACTGCCACAGTGCTTGTTGATACCACTGTGGCAGTCGGTGTGTTAAAGTGGCTGTCTGTGTTAGCGGTTTCCGCCGTAGTCATAATTTCATTTTTTTTACCGCCGCTTTATCACCGACTGCCAGGGTTGTAATGAGAGCCTTAATCTCACTAGTTGTATTACATGTGGTAGGGTGCAATTGAACCAGTTTTAATTTTCTCGATAAGAAAGCAGTACCGCTAGATACCAGTAAGCTTGGCACCGCTGTGGTACGTTTACTATTTGATATATGAAATGTATATGTTATAGTGTCTTCTTCAGGAAAGTTGACCCAGGAATAAAATGTTTCTGTTTAGTAAGGATTGTGAGCTTCCACTATAAATGTGACATCCCCACCCTCATCTGTTAAGCCATGGGCTACTAAATGTTGTGTTTAAGTGTGTCTGACATTTCTGGAATCTCTATGGTGTTAGCCATGTTGAATAATGGGTATGGAGAAGGAACACCAGATGAGGAGAATCCTTTTTTAAGTTCAAGCTTGAACAACCTACAGCTCATATAGGTGCTCCCTATTCAGCTGAGGAGGATTAGCCCTAATCTCCATATAATGGTACTTAGGGTACCGGCTATGTGTGTGAAAGAGATACTCAGGATATCCATAAATTAGTACCAAAACACCATCGTTGGTGGCACCATTTCGTATTTGGACTCTCGCTCCTTAGCGAGACTGCTGGTTATGGGTGACAGCACTTCTGTTTGTAGGTGGCTGAGTCACTCCTACAACGTCACAAATCTTGGCCCAAACCTCCCGGCTCACAAGCAGTAGCTCTCCAAAACTCAGACAGTAGAGGTGATTTCTGGCAGCCTTATGCATGGACTCTAGGTGAGACCTCTCAGGGAAGTGGTGGTGGAACTGAAGTTACCCTTTTCTCTCATTAGCAATAAGTCTCATCACACATAGGCAATGAAGGAGATGCAGAATAGTTTTCAGTAAATTTATTGAAAAGACTGCAATCTAAGGTAAAATGCATTAATTGCAATGATTAGGATAATGAGCAATAATAGAAGCAAAATAGTGAAGATGAGAGTTGTATAAAATTCCTAACAAAGAACACCTAATCTCTGTCCCTCCAAATCCTCCACCATGCTTTCCAGGTGCGTGACTCAGGTCTGTAGGTCTTTGATGGCAGAGTGATTGTCTTTGGCAAGTGGGTGCAAAACGCACAGGGTCTTCTCGCCATCTGAGACTCTGTCTGCAAGCTTGCATTGGTCATCCTGGAGAAGCATGAAGTCCGCAGCAAAGGATCCAAACCGGGCCTCATTGGTGACTCGAGAATGTTTGTTGTCCAGCTTGGCTGATGTAGTGAGGATGGGTGTGTCTTCTACACACATGCTGCTGGAAGCCAAAGCAGGAGGGTCTACAGTGGGCGGTGGCAAGTACATGGCAACGGGTCGCAGTCTTCCTTGATGAAAGGATTACCCAGGTATGTGCAGTCGGTACCAGGCAGAGTACACCGCATGCTGGAGAGCAAGCCACCCCTAACTTCTGCAATCGTATTGACGGCTGCCCGTCGATGGAGCAGCACCCAGCTCGTCCCCCGCTATGCAGCCGGCAGGGTTCAGTCATGTCCAGGGGAGTTGCAGTGGCAATCCCAGCGCAAGGTGCTGTCTGCGGCCCTCAGAACCAAGGGAAGCCAGAGGACTGAGGTTAGTGGGGTTCGGAGGAACATCTCCCACCGAGGGTGTCTCAGGTATCACTGCAGGATCAGCATGCCCACTCCTCAGTTGTCAAGAAGGCGCGGGCCTTAATCATGGAGTCAAATCACCACCTAGAGTGTGCAGAGTCACTGAGGAGCATGGGGGTCTCCTCACCATCTAGCGGTATGCATTCCACAGCTATGGCAGCAGGGTCCACTGCAGTCCTGCTGAGAGTGCAGCAGGTAAGCTCAACTCCTATTATGGAGCCCCAGAGAGACTGCCACGTCAGATCTTCTCCCCACCTTTTAGCCATGAGGACAATTTAGGGAGCGCAGGGGGGGCTATCCCAGCGGCTGGCTCTCCCCACCTCCTGTCCCGCCGCTCACCTGATGCCCCAAGGACCAAAGACCAAGGTGCAGCTAGAAAGGCTCCATATGCCTTGACAATGATGGCGCCGATGCAGATAAAACACCACTTCTGAGAGTGCAGTTGCGAAGGCTCACTCATGTTCCACAGAAAGAGGGAGTAGGCCAGTACACCAACTCTGCATCATTCCCAGTCCTCAGCCGCCACCTCAGTCAATCAGCGCCCGCTACCTCCATCAGTCCCATCCAGCTCTGCATGCCCTGACCCTGGCATCAATCAGGGGCTCTCCGATGATGTGTGCAGTGGTCCTCGGGCATCGCTGCCAGGAGGACGGAAGCTCATCAACATTGGGTCTGCCTCCCGTCCCCACTGCATCCAACTACTCAGCAGCTTCTGTGCGGCTCCTCGCTCGGCATTGAGACTGCGCTGGAGTGGACAGCCCCTTTTGGATGTAGGTACAGATTTCCTCACCACTGTCTCAGCTCAGGGCCTCCGGGACTCTCACATCTCCAGTAGCAGCACAGTGTCCCAGCACAGATGGTGGCGATGTGAGGTCATGACTCCCAAATCTGTCCCAGTCACCCACTCTCCAGCTACCATTTGTTATAGGGATAGTAGGCCTCCGTCACACTGTAAGCTCCAGCTCGGTCTGCAGGTTTCTCACAACAATATCCTTTTCTTCTCAAACACCCTGAAGGCGCATTATATGAGAGTACGAGCCACCTTCAAACAATTATCTGGCAAAGGACTGACATTGCACTGGCAAAAGTTCTCTTTTTTACTGGAACATGGTGGAATTCTTCGGATATTGATTCTCCAAAGAAGGCCTAGAGGTTGACCTCCAGAAGTTGGAGGCCATCAAATCAACTACCGTACCTCACAATCCTTTCAAACATTTGCAGTTTTCTAGGTATGGCCAACCTCTTTGGGCGTTTCATTACCAACTTAGCCACCTTATCCAAACTGCTGCATAATCTGACCAAACACAGTGTTTCAAGAAATCAAGAAGGCACTCTTTCCTAATGCCACAATGGCATACTTCAGCCCAAAGTGCCACACCAAACTTGTTGTCGACATATGTAAGCCCCATAGGTCTAGGGACAGTCTTATTCCAAGAGGTCTGTAACAAATCTTGGGTGCACTTCGCATACAGCAGTAGAGCACTCACTGACGTAGAAACTCACTATGCACAAATTGAACAGGAAGCCTTCGTGATCCGGTGGGCCCTTCGCCATTTTCATCTTTACGGTCAGAAATTCCAAGTAGTGACTGATCACAAACCACTTGTTCCCCTGAAACCACTAGGAAAGGACCCCCACAGATTAAACGATGGACAGTCTAATTACTAAAGTAGTCTACAGGCCAGACACAAACAATCCTCCTAATTATCTTTCCCAGCACCCCCTGGCACAGGAGGTGGATCAGCATAGTGAAGAGGACCAAGAAACAGAAAGCTTTGTGGAGATGAGCGTTGAAGATGCCTCCTCAAGGGCAATTTCCCTAAATGACATTCAAGAAGCAGCAGCAAAAGATACACACATCACAAAAGCTAAAGAAGCTCTCCGCAGATGACAATGGCGCAACTTCCTGGATGGTGCATGAGCTCCTGATACAGAGGGGCAGGCTGCTTTGACCCAACTGTGTTGAGCCAGAGATGAACTAAGCGAAAGCAAAGAAGGTTTGTTGCTAAAAGGTTCTCAAACTGTCATCCGACAAAGTCTATGGGTACGTGTTGTCAAACTTGCTCACCAAGGTCACTGGAGTATTGACAAATCCAAAGCTTGCTTCCGAGATAAGGTATGGTTCCAGACCATGGACAAACTGGTAGAAGAGAAAGTGAAAGACTACCACCCATGTACCATCACAAGTGGTGATCCACCAACCACACATGTAATAGTAGAGGAAGCGAGCACACACCGCTGGTCGTCCATCAGCATAGACTTTGAGAGGTTTCCTGATGGGAAACTCCCTCTTGTCTTCATCAACAGCCACCCAAAGTTCCCTGCAGTGGAACTGGTGAGATCTACAGCATTGGAGCACATCAAACCAGCAATGGAGAAGATATTAGCACTGTCAGGAATGGCTGTCGAGGTCAAAACTGACAACCGCCCGCCATTCAAGGTCAAGACTTTCAAGGCTATCTGTGCAATTATAATATCACGATAATAACCCCAAAGTGGCCGCAGGTGAATTGAAATGTTGAGAGTTTTAGGAGAACATTAAACTGGGCTCCTAGGATTGGAGTAGACAAAGGTGACGACACAGAATACTGTCTTCACCAATTTCTTAGAGCTTACCAACAAACACCTCATAGCACAACCCAAGTGATCTTCTCATGCGAAAGTGTGCTTGGGATGTCATTCTGGCAGGACCAAACTGGAAGCCTGCAATCATTGATGTGCAAACCACTCAAGAGAAACGTTGCACCACCAACGAGAATTCCAGTCAAAATCACAGAGCTGCGGAACTGAACATCTGCGGGGTTGACAATGTTTTCATAAAAGACCTCCATCCTGGATGGAAAGTTCGGCACTCCATTTGAAAAGGAGATAAGGGAAGCTGTGAGAGTTCAGGGGATCAGGGTAACTGTCAGAAAAGAAGAGTCGGAAGTATTCCGGAATGTGTACTGGTTTAAAAAGGCCTGCTCCGCAGAGACTGAACAAGCTGACAACCAGAGCCAATGGGATGAGGATGCCATTGCTGACAACTTGGGACCCGAGACCAGCTACGGGACAACGCCGGCCAGGGTCTCAGCAGCACCAAGGCAGCAAAAGAGGACGCAGACTGGTGCAGGTGATGATAACCTGCGTAGTCCGAGCTGAAGTACCCGCAGCCAAAGGTATGAGCTCCCACTCAACCCGGCACTCAGCCAGAAGCTCAGACTTTGTCTACTGCAGTTTTACCACGTGATATACATAATTGCTTGTCTGTTCTTTCTGTTTTTCAATAAAGGTTGGATGGGCTGTAGAGTGCCACCTGCCCTCTACTATACAATGTATCTCACACACAGCCAGAGGGCCAGCCTTGGCCCAATGGTGTAAATAAAAGCTGGACGACCGCTCGGGTCAGTCAGCGTAACCAGTATTGTGTGTGCCTCCCGTTATTGCCAGCAACCAGTATTGTAGGCCTAAACATGTGGGCCACCAAACACTACAGTGTGATCCCAGTCTCCGGAAACTGTGCCATAAAGCCATTGCTTCGTTTTTCCAGCCCAACACCACTATACCTTGCATAGCAGATCCTGGGAGATAAAATAAGCATTGGGTCCAGTGTTGGGTGGACCTCTTAAAGCATGCATAGTGACAATCTTGTGGCTGAAGAGTCACTGTCTTTGATTGGCAGTTGGTAAAGTCACCTTTGACTCCATCAATCAATCAATCAAGGGATTTTTAATGCACACTACTCACCTGTGAGGGTCTCAAGGTGCTGAGGAGTGGGGGGGTGCTGCTACTGTTCGAACAGGTAGGTCTTGAGAAGTCTCCTGAAGGTAAGGAGGTCTATGTTCTGACGCAGGTGGGTGAGAAGTGTTCCACGTCTTGGTGGTGAGGTGCGAGAATGATCTGCCGCCGGTTGTAGCTCTGCAGATGCGTGGGACGGTTGCAAGGGCGAGGTCGGCGGAGTTGCCGGGTCAGGGTGTAGAAGGAGAGGCGTTTGTTGAGGTATTCTGGTCCGGTGTTGTGCAGTGCTTTGTGATCATGGGTAAGGAGTTTGAAGGTGATTTTCTTGTTGACAGGAGTCAGTGCAGGTCTCTCAGATGGCCTGTGATGTGACAGTGGCTGGGGATGTCCAGCATCAGGCATGCAGAGGTGTTCTGGATGCATTGCAGCCTCTTCTGGAGTTTGCCCGTGGTTCCTGCGTAGAGGGCATTGCCGTAGTCCAGTTTGCTGCTTACAAGGGCTTGGGTGACTGTTCTTCTGGTTTCGCTGCGGATCCATTTGTAGATCTTTCGGAGCATTTGGAGGGTGTTGAAGCAGGAGGAGGAAATGGTGTTGACTTGCTGGGTCATGGCTAATGAGGAGTCCAAGATGAATCCTAGGTTGCGTGCGTGGTCAGTGGGAGTCGGAGCGGATCCGAGAGTGGCAGGCCACAAGGTGTCATCCCATGCGGAGGGGGTGGAGCTGAAGATGAGGACTTCATCTTGTCGTAATTGAGTTTGAGGCAGCTGTTCTTCATCCTTTCAGCGATGGCCTTCATTCCTTCGTGGAGGTTCGTCTTGGCGGAGTCCTTGGTGAGGGAGAGGATCAGCTGGGTGACGTCGGTGTATGAGATGATGTTGAGGTTATGAGATCGGGCGATGTTAGCGAGCGGGGCCATGTAGATGTTAAAGAGGGTCGGGCTGAGTTCATGGGCTAATATCGGCCTTAAACTGGGAGAAGGCAGAACTGGCGGAATAATAATTGTGTTACCTTTTCCTGTCTCCAAAAAATTATACCATTTCATTAACAGTACACAACCTGCACAGGCGTGGCTTGGTCAGTAAGACTTTTGTGGGGGGGGGAGCTTCAGATTTCCCAATAATGGCGCTGTCATATGATGCTAAAATACCTATCCGACAAGCGGGGCAAATGAGACGGTCTTAAGGGGCAATGGAATATGAAAGGAATGTGCATTGGTCGGGGTACTACGCAAGAGAACACAATGGCCCTCATTATGACATTGGTGGTAAATCCCACTTACCGCCACGCTGACTGCCGCCAACATACCGCCGCCGCGAATATCCGTTCACCATATTATGACACACACACACCAGTCCGTCACTATTCAGCCACATACACAAATCCGCCACACTAAAAGTCAGTGATAAACTGGCAGTATCAAAACCCATAGCGTTACATTGACAGAACTACGCCCACCACATTATGACCCACGAATCACCACAGCAGATATTCAATGGCGGTAAACCATTGGCGGTACTTTCCGCTGTGCTCAAAATACAAACACACAAACAATACAACACCACATTGGACAATTCAAACAACACACACCTGACACCCATACACATACCACACCCACACACTCACACCACTATAAAACACACACCCTCATTACCCACAAACCTTTACGACTACAATCAATTCCCACCAGAGAGAGACAGCAAGACCACTGACATAACTAGATCCACACAGCACTCACATTTCTACACCACGTACCCCACATCACACACCCCAACACATTACCCTACACACCCTCACCTACACACCTCACACAACATCCATGGCACCACAAAGACACCCCCGATTCTCAGAGGAGGAGCTAAGGGTCATGGTGGAGGAAAGCATCTGGGCAGAGCCTCAACTATTTGGAGCACAGGTGCAGCAGATATCTATAGCTAGGAAGATGGAGCCATGGTGGAGGATCGTGGACAGGGTCAATACCGTGGGACAGCATCTAAGAACTAGGGATGACATCAGGAAGAGGTGGAACAACCTATGGGAGAAGGTATGTTCCATAGCAGCAAGACACCAACTTGCTGTACAGAGGACTTGCGGTGGACCCCCACCTCTTCCCCCACAACTAACAGCATGGGAGGAGCAAGTCTTGGCAACCTTGCATCCTGAGGGCCTGGCCAGAGTAGGAAGAGGACTGGACTCTGGTAAGTCAACACTTTACTACTATCACCCCCTACCTGCATGCCATCACATACACCTTGAACTGCCATTGCTCCCCTTCCTATGTCTCCATGGACAATGCACCTGTGCTACAGACTGGAACTATACCCTGGAATTTCCTCCATCATCACCCCATCCTATTGCACTTGGCCCTCAATATCTTAGCACTTCAATAAACACCCTGGGAAAAAATAGAAGTATGGAGTATGTCAATATTTTTAAGTATGTATACGTTTAACCATGTACAAATATTTCAAATCAACTGTACAGTAAATGAGCGCATATGAAAGATCTGTAGTTGGTTGCAGTGATCACACCAGGAGCTGCCGTGAGGCACCAACATCTGAAAAATGAATTGCCAAAGGCTACAGTAAGTGGGCATAGAAGGGGGAAATAACAGCATGCCAGTGCCAAAGAATAACAAAATAATGACAATGAAATGCGAAGTAACACTGTTTTACCTGTGTGTCATTGGAAATATTGTCTGATCACTGCTGTTCTGTTGTCCTCATCGTCATCCTCTGCCTCCTCATCCTCAGTGTCCACAGGGTCCACTGCTGCCACACGGCCATCTCCAGCCTCTTGGTCCTGCAGAAAAGGTACATGGCGTCTCAGGGCAAGGTTGTGGAAAATGCAGCATGCCACTATTATCTGGCAGACATTCTTGGGTGAGTAGCACAGGGATCCACCTGTTAGATGGAGACACCAAAACCTGGCCTTCAGGAGCGCAAAGGTTCTTTCTATGATCCTTCTGGTTCGCCCATGTGCCTCATTGTAACATTCTTCTGCCCTTGTCCTGGCATTCCTCACAGGGGTCAGTAGCCATGATAGGTTGGGGTAACCAGAGTCACCTGCAAATATTGAGGGACAACATTTAGCCACACACTATCCCATATGGCCTACACCATACCCATACACCAACATCTAGTGGTTGGGGACTAGGGCTCACCTAATAGCCACACCCTGTGCCTCTGTAGTTGGGCCATCACATTTGGGATGCTGCTATTCCTCAGGACAAAGACATCATGCGCCGACCCAGGAAACTTAGCATTGACATGGGATATGTACTGGTCGGGCAAGCACACCATCTGTACATTCATTGAGTGTAAACTCTTCCGATTTCTGTACACCTGTTCATTTTGACTGGGGGGACAAAAGCAATATGTGTTCCATCAATCGCCCCAATTATGTTGGGGATATGTCCCATTGCATAGAAGTCAGCCTTCACTGTGGCCAAATCTTCCACCTAGGGAAATGCAATGTAGCTGCACATGAGTTTAATCAGGGCAGACAACACTCTGGTCAGCACTATTGAGAACATTGGCTGTGACATTCCTGTTGCCAAGCCCACTGTCACTTGGAAAGAACCAGTTGCCAGGAAATGGAGCACTGATAGAACTTGCACAAGAGGGGGGATCCCATTGGGGTGACGGATAGCAGCTATCAGGTCAGCCTCCAATTGGGCACACAGCTCTGTGACTGTGGCCCTGTCAAGTCTATAGGTGAGGACAATGTGCCTGTCCTCCATTTTTGCCAAGTCCACCAGGGGTCTGTACACGGGGGTATGTCTCCATCTCCAATTCATCCGAAGCGGTAGCAATCTAAGGGACTAAAGAGTGAGGAGCCGGTCACAAACTGAACAATGTGGCAACAACAGTATGATGCAAGCTGACAAATTTTAATGGGCCAGTGAGAATTGTCCTGTATGTCCAAATTTAAACAGTGACTCAGTAATTTACATAGGGCCTGCCCCCCCCTTGAAATGGCGTCCACCTGTCCTGTGTGGAGGGACAGGTGGAAGTGAGGTAAATCCGCTGACGTTGTGCGCCATTGCGGGAGACGGTCATGAACCGCCAGGCAACTCCTCATTGGATAACAGTGGACTCCATGGGGTACAGTGGCCAGTGGTGATCTACGCCGGCAGTGACGGTATGCACCGCTGCGGACGTGACTGACATTTTCTATCTGATTCCTCACTTGCTACCTGACCTTCAACAGGAGAGGACCTACACATTGCTGCTGTGCTGCTGTGACCTGTGTCTGGAACCTACCATGGCCCGTGTGACTGGGGAAAGGGCCCCTGCCTTCACTTCTGCGGAGTTAGAGAAACTGGTGGATGGGGTCCTACCCCAGTACAGGTTGCTGTATGGGCCTCCAGACCAACAGGTGAGTACACTGTGGGCACGATGCATGTGGTATGGATGCATGGAGTGGTGTGTGAAGGCCTTGTGTAATGGGGGTGGGTGGATGTCCCCTGGGGTGTGTACAGGTTGTTTGATGGGCCATGAGTGTGTAAATGGTGATGTGAAGGGCTGTGGTGGGCCATAAGTGTAACAGGCAGGACTGTTTGACTAATTCCATTTTCCTGTGTGTATTGCCTCTGCAGGTCAGCGCCCATAAAAAGAAGGGTATGTAGCATGCCATCACCAAGGATGTGCGGACCCTGAGGGTCTATGGCAGGCAGAGCACCCACTGTCGGAAACGGTGGGAGGACCTGAGATGCTGGGCATGGAAGACTGCGGAGGCCCAGCTGGGGATGGCCTCCTAACGAGGAAGGGGTGCCCGTCGAACCCTGACCCCCCTGATGGCCTGCATACTGGTGGTGGCCTATCCTGAGCTGGATGGGCACTTGAGGGCATCACAGCAGCCACAAGTGGGTGAGTGCAGTGCCCATCATTACAACCTACACATGGTAGGGTGGTATCGGAGTGGGGGATGTGTGTCAGTGGGTACCCCTAGGCCTGGCCTGACACTGCAGCATAGGTCCCCTGCTGGCAAGGGTCCAGAAGGGATAATCCTGCTTCCTAGCTCCTAGGCATCCACTACTGGTCAAGGCTGCGTGGGTTCCAGGTGTGCTGGATTTGCTGGTGTGTGCCCCTCCCCATGCCTTGGTAGCTAGCAATATCACTGGTAGTGCAATGCATATTGTGTAGACCTGTATCCTTTTATGTGAGCGTGCTGTGTACGCCAACGATGGTGTTGGTGCAGTCAATGACCAAGTGTATCCTTTGTCTCTTCCCCCCCTTTTTGTTTTGTCACTCTGTCCTTATGTGCATTAGCATCATCTGGCAGAGGAGCAGAGGCACCAGTGACTTAGGGAGCTGCATCCCACAGGACCTAGGAGTCCACTGACGGTGAGGGCACCAGTGGGATGGAGGGCGAGGAGAGTTCTACGGCGGAGACTGGAGGGGACATTTCAGACACAGATACCTCCTCCGATGGAAGCTCTCTGGTGTTGTCAGACACCTCTGTGACCACCCAGGCTACAGGTACACCCACCACCCCCGTACCAGCACCGCCCTCCCAGCAGCCCCTCATTGAGTTGCCCGAGCCTGCTCACCCAGGAGGGTGATCATCTCCTTCGCCCCAGGCCTCTTGGGCCCTGCCCCAGTTAGCCCTGCTGCCCTAAGTGAGGAGGCTATTGACCTCCTGAGTTCCATCTCTATAGGGTAATCAACCATTGTGAATGCCATCCAGGGGCTGGCAGCCCAGATGCAACAGACTAATGCGTTCCTGGGGGGCCATTCACTGGCTTGGCGGCTCAGCAGAGATCGATCCAGGCTCTAGCCTCCTCTCTGAGGGCAGCCATTGTCCCTGTTTCCACCCTCCCCCTCCAACTTCCTCTTCCCAAACCCATTCTCCTCAACCCCAACCTATCCCAAGCACACAGGCAGACGAGCATGCACACAATACAACACACAAGTGGCACAGGCAAACACAGGCACCACACTTCATCCCACAGGCACTCACACAAACGCCATCCAAATGCAGACATACCAACATCCACAATTTCCACTGTCTCCCCCCTCCTCCTCCTCCACCTCCCTCCCAGTTCCGTCAACACCCACACCTGCATGCACTACACCATCATCCACTTCCAGCATCAACACAACAACTATCAGAACACACACTTCGCTGGCACTGGCAGACACCTCCACAACAGCCATGCACACGTCTCCTGTGTCCTCTTCCATTGTGTCTGTCCCCCCTCCTAAAGTACACAAACGCAGGCACTCAGACACCCAACAGACATCCACCTCACAACAGCATCCAGCCCATGCACCTGCACCCAAAATCAGCAGACAGACACCTCCTACAACCACTCCCTCTTCCTCCACTCCCAAACCTTCTCCCTCTTCCCGACCCAATGTCCCTAAGATGTTTTTCCTATCCACCATTGACCTCTTCCCTACCCCTCCCCGCCCCGTCCTGCACGTCCTGCCAGGTTGGCAAAAACCCAGCCAAGCACCTCAGCCACTCAGTAGTCACCACACCCAATTGTGGTAGGAAAGGATCCAGGGCACATGTCCTGAAGGTGAAGGAGCCTGCACCAGGCAGCCTCAAGGGTAAGGAGCCTGAACCCACTGTTGCCAGGAAGCCCAAGGGGCCTGTCCCAGCTTCTGCCAAGAAGACCAAAGAGCCTGCCCCAGCTGCTGCCAAAAAGGCCAAGGAGCCTGCCCCAACTTCTGCCAAGAAGACCAAGGAGCCTGCCTCCCCCCGCTGCTGCCAAGAAGACCAAGGAACCAGAACCAGCAGGCAGGAAGGGCAAAGAGCCTGGGGCAGGAACTCAGACGGAGCCCCCACCACCAACCATGGTTGTGCAGCCATCTGAGACTGCAGGGGATGGGCTGAAGCCTCCCCCCACACACAGCAGCAGCATTACCACCACCAGTGGGCAGCCATCCAGGGCTGCAAGGGATGGGCTTGAGCTTCCCCCCACCAGCGGCTGCAGCAGCACCACTACCACCACTGATCAGCCGTCACCGCCGGTAGATGGTATGTAGTCATGCCTCCATGGGCTGCTGTGCGGGCTGCCTCCTGCAAATCCAGTGGGTATGACTCCCACCTGAGAGACTGTGACCTTGCACTCCCCAGGATCAAGAGCACAGGGCACGAAGCCACCTTCAGAACCAGTGGGTAAGACACCCACCTACCCCAGCCTCCCCAGGATCAAGAGCACAGGGAACGATGCCCCTTCCAGAACCAGTGGGTAAGACACCCACCAACTCCAACCTCCCCAGGATCATGAGCACAGGGCACAATGCCCCCTCCAGAACCAGTGGGTAAGACGCCCCTCTACCCCAGCCTCCCCAGGATCAAGAGCAAAGGGCATAATGCCCCGTCCAGAACCACTGGGTCAGACAACCACTTGAGAGACTGTGGCCTTGCGTTCCCCAGGACCAAGCACAGAGCATGTTGCCCCCTCCAGAGCAAGTGGGCAAATCACCTACCTGAGAGACTGTGGCATTGCACTCCCCAGGACCAATCACAGGGCATGTAGTCCCCTCCAGAACCAGTGGTCTTGTTTCATCTCCCGGATGAGGTGCCCCCCAGTCCCCTGTCCCCCTGAGGTGCCTGCCTGTTTACCAGCTGATGCCCCTGCAGTCTTCTCTCAGTGTTGATGCAGGTGACGAGTGGGGCCTTGGAATTTGGCCTGTGGCCATGTGGCCCATGCAAACTGAGGACTGGGAAGTGTCCCTTGAACTGTACAATAGTTAATATCTGTTACATTGGCTAAACTTTATTTATACTGTGTTGATCTTATTACACTCTCTTTAGTAAATTTATTGTGTCCTTGCATTATTCAGCCAATTTAGGGGGAATAACTTGTTTTCTTGGGCAGCTGGGTGTGTGTATGGTGTGTGTGTGTATGGGGGGTGTGTTGTGTGTGTGTCACTCTCTTTTTCCTCACCCTCCCTTGTGTGTTAGGCGGCTGTACTCATCGTCGTCATCTTCGCTGTCGTTGGTGTTCGTGGTGGAGCAGCATGTAGAAGATCATGGGGAAGACATGCAGCTCGAGCTCTATGGTGGCATGGTTGTTCCCTGTGTCTCCAATGGTGAGTCCTTTCACTTCTGTGCAGTGTTTCCGCCAGGCTTTTGATGTCGTTGGTACCACCCCGGAAAAGGTGGCGGATTGGCATGTCTTAATACTGTGGGTGGAACATTGACTTCCGCCTGGCTGTAGGAGTCTAGCGCCGTGGTGGCTGTTGTTTCCTTCCTGGCAGTTGCTGTAGTAAAGTAGCTGTCTATCTGAGATCTATCCTCCATGGCCATAATTTGGCGGTAATTACCGCCAGTCTGTTGGCGGTATTACCACCACTTTTAAACCAACCACCAGGGTTGTAATGAGGGCCAATATTTTGTGAAATAACCAACATTTTTTAAGACTTTCATAACAGAGAGGGAAAGTGTGTGTGTGCATTTTTGTCTGTGCATATAAAATCCCTGGGTAAATCCGACACCATACCCTATTGAAAGCACCTGTACCCAACTATTTAACAGAAAATACATTTATCAGGGGGAGTAACACCCCAAACACTCCTCCTACAGCTATGCCCCTGGCAACCTGCTGGAGTCAATCTGTTTGAACCTCAGCTCCTGGGGATGTAGAATTCGTTTTGGATAGTTTTCCATATTGCCCTTACCACCTGTTATTCTTACTTTTGTAACGTCTTCCACACGAGTGTGAGGTAAAAATACATTTTGGATTTTTAAATCATGTGAACTGTTTATGTTCTATATATCATTGAAGCTGTTGCAGAAGTAGTACCGCTATTTCAAGTCTTTTGGTGGTAAGTTAAGAGAGTATTTAGTGCAAACTTATTTTACCACTGTGTTATTAAAGCATATTTCTGGAGGTGTTACTGTGTGACTGGAATAATTGTGCATACTTGCTGCGTGATATTTTGTTGTGATGGTGATGTGCAGTGTTGTTTTGTGCTGCTTTGTTTTTGTGTTGCATTATTACAATATGATGTCATCGCTTTGATCTGTGACGGTTGTGTTGTGTTTCACTTGTGTCATTATTTTGCTTTGTTAATGTGCTATATTTTGTTGCTTACTTTAGATATGACACTAGGTGGTGCTACAGTTCCAGCCAAAAGCAGTACACGTGTTTAAAGTTCCTTTGAAAAGCAACCATTTACCTTTGTATCAGATAGTAAATATGAGGCACCAGTCAGCCGAAACCAATGCCACAGTCCACGTACTAAATGAGACTTGCAGACTTCTCTTTCTATCATACAGCCCGTTCTGATTTATTTGTCTTATGGTTTGTACTGGTCACACACGTCATCACATGGCAAGTGGACTACCGTTCGGAGAAAACATGCCCAACCAGAAGAGTAGTCACCACAGCAATGGGTTACTATGTACATTAGGGGACGTCAGTGGAGGTGGTGGAAAAAACAGTATAATTGTTCTTCTGTTACTTTTCTGTGCCTAATGGATTGGAGGTTGTCCATTGTTTCCAATGGTTGTTTCTATTTTGGTATATGTTCAAAAACATCTGTCTGATTACTTAGCTTTTACATATTCACTGATAAATAGCCTGGCCAGAATGGAAGTGGATGTACATCATGTGTTTCTTTTTCAGCCTGTGGTCACCAGCCAGCTTGGTACCGTCAACAATCTGATTCATGTCAAGAAATCTGATTTTGAAGTCTTTGATGCTTTAAACCTGGATTCCATGGAGAGTTCCGACACTTCGGGTAGAGGTGATTATTATTTTATTTTCGGTTGTTTTGCAGAGTTCTAATAAATTGATAAACGGAGTGACACATTTACTAAGGGCTGCAGGAACAAGAAGCATGTTAGGGGAGAAAGTACTGTGAATTTTATACGGATAGTCATGGGCATTTATGTGAAATAACAACTAATCTCGATGGGAACTGCCGATTTTATAACATCCTAGAAATTTCATTAAACGAATATAAGCGATTGTGAGAGAGACAATTCATGTGAGTGGAGTTGAACTAATTTGTTATTAGGCCTTTTGGCATTATAAGGCAGGTGAGGCAGACTATTGAGTGGGACCAGCAGCTCCTTTTCTGTTTGTGGCACCCAGTGTGATGACAGTACACTAATGCACTGCTTTAGAACCAGTTGCAGAGACCCGCAGAGTCCAGTGTCCCTAGCCAAAAGCAGTTACTGGTCTACTAACCTAACCACGTGCACTTATTAGTGTCTGTCAGTGAGCACATGTACTCTTACGCATGAAGACACATCAGAAAACGTGAACCAAGTGCACTGTGACCAACATGAGATGAGCAGCAGCAGTGCTGGTTTAACAATCCCACAGTATTCTAGGAGTATGTTTGTAATAAAACATCCATTGTTTGTGTGTTTGTTCAATATATATCTCTTCTGCAGTACTGAAGCATAGATACTACATATAGAGTATTTTGGGGCATATTTATACTCTGTTTGCACCGAATTAGTGTCTTTTTTTTTTACTCTAATTCGGTGCAAAACTAACTCCATATTTATACTTTGGTGCTAGACCCCTCTAGCACCAAATTTATGGAGTTAAAGTCATTTTTTGAAAGTGGAGACCTACTTTGCCTTAATGAGATGCAAGGTAGGCGTTCCCGTGCAAAAAATGACTCTATGGCCTTAACGCCATATTTAGGGGCATATTTATACTCTGCGGCATATTTATACTCTGTTTGCACCGAATTAGTGTCATTTTTTTTTTACTCTAATTCGGTGCAAAACTAACTCCATATTTATACTTTGGTGCTAGACCCATCTAGCACCAAGGCCCTGATTTAAACTTTTTTTGCACCGCATTAACGTCATTTTATGACACAAAAGTGGCGCAAACTTACAAAATATTGGCCCTTATTTCTACTTTTTGCTGCAAAACTGCACTAACTCAGTTTTGCACCAAAAAGTTTACCACCGGCTTGCACCATTTCTGTGCACCAGCCGTGCACCATATTTATGGAATGGTGCAAGCCGGTGCAAAGGGTAGGCTAGATTTTTAAAAAATGACTTTAGTCGGGTGGGGCTGGCAGTATAGAAGAAGAGGGTTTAGCACCAAAAAATGGCTTTAGGCAGGTTAGAGTAAAAAAAAAAGACTCTAACCAGATTAGCGTAATTTTATGGTGCTAAACCTACCATGCCACATGACTCCTGCCTTAGAAAAGGCAGGAGTCATGCCCACCACCCCAGTGGCCAGCACAGAGGACAGGGGTCCCCTGGGCATGGCCATTGCACCCGGTGCCATGTATGGGGGGCCATTTCAGGGCCCCCTATGGCACTTTCAAAAATAAAATGCACTTACCTGTACTCACCTGGGATGAGGTCCCCCATCCTCGCAGTCCCTCTAGTGTGGGTGGGGGTGCCCCTAGGGCCTAGGGAGGGCACCTCTGGGCTTATTCCATGGTGTTCCACCATGGAAATAGGGCCACAGGTCCCCTAACACCAGCCCTGACCCAGGTCTTAAAAAATGGGGCAAAGCAAGCTTTGCCCCATTTTTTGACCCCTCCTTCCTCCCTTGCACCATTTGTACATGGGAGTATAAATATGGTGTTAAGGTCATAGAGTCATTTTTTTGCACGGGAACGCCTACCTTGCATCTCATTAAGGCAAGGTAGGTTTCCACTTCCAAAAAATGACTTTAACTCAATAAATTTGGTGCTAGACGGGTCTAGCACCAAAGTATAAATATGGAGTTAGTTTTGCACTGAATTAGAGTTTTAAAAAAATGACGCTAATTCAGTGCAAACAGAGTATAAATATGCCCCTTAGCGTCAAAAAATGATGCTAATCTGGTCAGAATCATTTATTTTGACTCAAAACTGCCTAACGTCATTTTTTTTTAAGCTAGCCTACCCTTTGCACCGGCTTGCACCATTCCATAAATATGGTGCCCAGCTGGTGCTAAAAAATGGTGCAAGCCGGTGCAAAACTTTTTGGGGCAATACTGCCTTAGTGCAGTTTTGCACCAAAAAGTATAAATAAGGCCCTTTATATTTTTGTTCAGTTCTTGCTTAGAATCAATCTGGAACAGTTTGACATGTTTACAATTCTAGTTCCATTTCTCAAATGTAGGCATTTTTTTTACCAGTCACTAACACGAACATACTAACACATCTGGGGCCATTGCACACAACAATAATTTTCGGGCAGACGGAAAGGTAGATTGGAAATTGCTTGAAACTCGCCATATAATAGCGATTTGTTACTGTACCAGGAGTTTACTTGAATGAAAATTCCTCATGCAGTAAACAATGCGGTATTAGAGCAGAAATGCAAGACAGAAATGACTATTGTTGTTTTGTGTTAACATGTTTTTGGTGAGTAAGCTGATTTCTATTTACATGAAAGAAGGTAAATTATAACAATGAAGAGAAAAACGATGTTAAAATTGTGACTACAACTTAAATGTGGTAAATCATAAAGAGATTTTTATTTGGGACACAAACATACTAAGGGCAGGTTTTTTTAACTTGTAAGATTTTTCACAGGTTTTGTACTCTTGAAGGACTAAGAGATTTCAGTGCACGTCCATTATGAAATGTGATATTTAGCTCTATGTCAGGACCAGAGGCGATAATTATGCTCTATTTTATTTTATTTCCATGCTACAGAACTTCAACATTTACTAGAAAACTTCATTTCCCATCAAGCCATGGGAAAGGAAACAGAACTTTGAGCCAATGAACAGTCCCTATAGTCCTTATAATGCTTGTCTCCCATAGTATCTTCCTCTTTCTTTCCTGCTCCGGAGTATGTCAAGATGAGTGCTCTTTTTCTTTAACCTTATATGCCAATAGTTGTATCCACTGTGCTTTGCATTGGTGTGTGATAACGTTTTGCCTTCCAGCTCCACGTCGCCACTGTAATGAGTTTCGCCCTCCAGTCATGGCGAGCTTCTATCAATATCTCTATATTCCCCAGAGTCCACATGAGTGTGTGATGTTATCAGCCCATAGAGGGCGATCCTTTGATAGATGTATTACGCGCACTCATTCTCAGGATTGTTCTCCGATGAGCAGCCTGCCCCATGAAGCCTGTACCTTTTAATTAGCTTCGCCCCAGGATGCCTGGAAGCCATTCTCACCCTGTGGGGTCTGTACTTTCAAATATATAGGCACCGGGACAACACCTGTGTTAAACTGATCCTTATCTTATTATTGATTGTTTTTTCACGCACTCTGCTCTCATTGCAGTGCTGCAAGGGGGGTGTGTTTGATTACCGTACTGAATAATACAGGGTGTTTTGCCTCAGCATAACCCCATTGCGTGCTAACGTGCCCGTAGCCACTGGTACTGCCCCAGAACCACATTATGAGCCCCTTGAGGTGCTCCTAAATTACCACTAATATTAATAGCGCATACATGGAGGGCGATTATACAGAAGAGGAGGGACTCTCAGTGATCCTCACTGATGAAGAGTTCTGTGAGGCAGTTAACGCCTCCATACAGCAAGTTGTTGCTACAGCGAACACACCATTAGAGAGGTGCCTTCTGCAAATAGCATTCTCATGCCCAACCCCCCCTCTGCCTAACTATGGACGTTACCTGTCCTTGAGACTCCATCATGATGCCTGACCACACCCCCCACCTCCTCAGAAGCGCAAGGCGGAAGCAGGGGTCCACTTAAGCACATTCAAGTGCCTCAAAAAGGTATTCCTGGCCAGACCTACCGGCTTTGATGACGACCCCAGTACACTGCTAGGAGCCGCGCCAGATGACATGGCTCCTACTCTTTCTGGCCAGGATGGAGGGGATGATGACTCCCAAGAGGATTCAGCTGATGAGGCGGGCCCTTCCAAACCATTGAGCCCAACCCCTGCGTCCTACCCAGCTACCTCACAGGATGACCCTGGGGATCACTCTGACATGATGGATCCAGACAACCTGATTCATCACTGGTCCACGGAATGGTCTCCTTCTTCCAAGGTGGCCAGAGTGGCCAAATACGTGGCAGATCACCTCTGGAATCCCCTGGAAAAGGAGGTGCATACCCAGCTTAGAGTAGATTGCCTACATGCAAAGAAGCCTTAACTCTGGAAATACACAACAAAATGGCCATATTGATTAAGTATATTGGAGACCCCAAAAAGGGCATTGATAGGTCCTGGAGGTCCTGCCAGGACAAACTCCTGGATGCCATAGGGCCCCTGACAAAAATCTTGGACCTGGCAGAAAAAGCAAAATCATCCTGAAATCCTGTCCCTCCAGATGGGTGCAACGTGCTGTTATATTCGTCGGAAACACGAACCACACATTATCCACGGGGAGGAGGTACTCTCTGTTGATCAAAGTGGATCCTAAATTGCAGGGCCTGGCTTCGTCAGGGGCTGGGGATAATAACCCAATGTGGGCTGTTCGGAAAGCTTTTTATAAAGGAATTGGGGAAGTTTGTGTCAGTCTTTATGTCCCATGACAAGGCTCAGGCCTCCATGAAGAAGATTTTTCCCACTTGCATTTTTGTCAGACCGGTCGTGGAGGGGGGCACTTGACCAGTCGCTTCTACACTCAAGGCTCTCCTAAAGGCCAAGGATTCCACAAATCCTGGTGGCAGGATCAATTCCGACCGGCGGAGTTCTTTCTCTCCAAAAGAGGCCAGAATGGCCGTAGTGCATAAGGTACTACCAAAGAACAATTCCACAGATTCCAAGCAGGTCAGCGTTTCCTCTTTTTCCCAACTAAGACTGGGAGGTCGGCTGGCCCTGTTTCCGCACAAATGGGAAATGTTAACCTCGGATGCTTGGGTCCTTCAAACCATAGAGGGGATTTACATCCAATTTTATAGTTCCCCAGTGCAACAACTCCAGCCGCGTTCTGTGGTCTTTTCGGAGGCGCAAAGCATTCGAATGGATCAAGAGGTAGTGGATTTGTTGCACAAACACGCATTGCTCCCCTCTATTTTGTCAGCAATATTTTCTTGGTGGAAAGACGTGATGGAGGCCAGTGACCAGTTCTGAACCTCAAGGAGTTCAATGGGTAGCTGGTTACCAACACTTCCAGATGGGTGGCATACATCAATTAGGGGATCTCCTGCAACTGGAGGATTGGATGGTCCACCTAGACCTCAAGGATGCATACCTTTCCTTCTCTATCTTTGTGACCCCCTCAGATTCCTGCAGTTTATCTGGAGAGAGCAAGTTTCTGAATTCACAACCCTGCTTTTCGAACTGTTGGTGCTTCACAAAGGTGCTGTAGCCTGCAACTGAAAATCTCTACGTCCAAAGGTTCTGTTTCATTAGCTATCTAGACAATCTCCTTCTTCTGAACCAGTGCCCGGCCAGCCTGCAAGAGCAACTCCAAGTGATGATTCACTTCATGGGTGACTTGGTGTTGATCATAAAGAAAGAAATCCCTGTTGATCCCCTCCAAACAGGCAACATTCCTGGGGTTTGTCATTAATTTGACCACAAAAACCTTCGGCTTACTATCTCAAATGGTGGCAAAGATTCAAAGGCAATTGACATGTCCTCTGTCCATGCTGACGACCTCATTACACCAGGTAGCCCAGGTGGTAGGTCTCCTTTCCTCTTCTATCCAAATGATCTTCACAGGTCCGTTGCATTGCAGGGCCCTTCAAAGACTCTGGACCCTTACATCTCCTCAGGGGTCTTTAGTATTTCTAACATGTTCCTCTGACGGAGGAGGTCAAAGAGGAGATGAGGTTGTGGCTAGCACACATGGATGCCGGGAATGACTGGGCCATTTTCAAGTCAGATCTGGATATCCTAATAGAGTCCGACGCCAGCAAGTTGTGATGGGGAGCCCGATGTGGGGACTTTGTCACAGGAGGAAAAGGGTCAGAAGCAGAACAACAACCCCACATAAACTGCCTGGAATTAATGGTGGGATCCTTCGCAGTCCAGTGCAGGAGAGGGTGACCTACTGTGTCTGTTTTAAAGATGGAAAATGTGCCAGGGGTCAGGTGCATCAATCACCTGGGTGGCCCCTGATCGAAGATCCTAACAGATCTAGCATAGAAGTTCTGGACCTTTCTCCTTTCCAATACCATAATGGTCACAACAGAGTATCTTCCTGGGCAGCCAATGAGGTGCCAGACTGGTGCTCGAGGGATTGGTCAGATACGAGTCTCCGGCAATTGGATCCACAGGTGTTCAGGATGCTCAATGATCAGTGGGGCCCATTCACAGTGGATCTCTTTGCATCTCAACTGGATCGCCAGGTGAATGGTGTTTCAGTTGGAATCTGGACCCTCTGGCAGCGGCAACGGACGCTGTCCTGCAGGATTGTTCGAGGGAACGGGGATATGGCTTTCTTTCATTTATGATGATAATGAGATTGTCCACTCCAGTGCGCAGACAGCAGGCACAAGTAGTCCGCATCACTCCATATTGGTATTCCCAAGTTTAGTTTCCTGTTCTTCTGGAACTTTCTTGGGATTCTCTAGTCCCTCTCTCCATGCTTCAGATCTCCTGCGGGATTCTCCAGGGAATCTTCACCCGTTAATTCGCCAAGGTCATCTGCCAGTCATAGCTTGGTGAATTACAGGGAAAGACGGAGAGTCCCTGGACTTTCAGCAGAGTTTAAGATGATGGCCATGGCATCGGTACACGGAACCAATAAGTGGTACAAATCAGCATGCTCTAGATGGGTTTGTTGGTGTGTACAGACTGGTACCAATCCCTTGTGGTCCGATGTTTTCCAGATTATGAATTTCTTGGCCTCTCTTGCATCTTAAGGCATAGTTTATAGGACAGAGAATACCTTTTGGTCGGCTATTTCTGTGGGGCATGTCCCAATACAGGGTTACCAGGTAATTGAACACCCATTAGTATGCAAGCACGTGAGGGGGATTAGGCTGCTGCAACCCGCAGAACCCAGATATTTCACCTTATGGGATGTGAATCGAGTCCTGAGTCTTTTCCAATCCTGACAGAGAAATTAATTTGTTAGACCTGTCAGCTCTTGGCATGGTTTCCCTGTCATTTTGCTTCTGACCTCTTGTTTTTGATCCTGTGCTGAATTTCATTTTTGCTGGCTTTAGAACTCTGCATTTTAGCACTACTGACCACAGCTAAAGTGCAAGTGCTCTCTGTGTAAATGGTATTGGTGATTGATTTATCCATGATTGGCATATTTGATTTACTAGTAAGTCCTTAGTATAGTGCACCATGTGTGCCCGGGCCTGTAAATCAAATGCTACTAGTGGGCCAGAAGCCACCCACATGAGAAGCCCTGTAAACATGTCTCAGACTTCTATTGCAGTGTCTGTGTGGGCAGTTTTAAACTGCCATTACGACCCGGCAAGTGCACACACTTGCCAGGCCCAGACCTTCACACTTACTACATGTAAGCCACCCCTAATGTAGCCCAAGGCAGCCCTATGAGCAGGGTGCAGTGCATTTAATAGGTAGGACATGTACTGATGTGTTTTACGTGTCCTGATACTGAAATACTGCTAAATTTGTTCTTTACTATTGCAAGGCCTATCTCTATCAATAGGGTAACATGGGATTGCCTTGAAATATCTTTTAAGTGTAATTCCCCATTGGAAGCAGATAGAGATATGGAGTTTGGAGTATCTGAACAAGTTAAAGTATATCTTTTGGTGAAGTTCATTTTTGAATTGTGTGTTTGAAAATGTCACTTTTAGAAAGTCGGCATTTACCTGCTTAACCATTCTCTATCTCTGCCTGTCTGTGGAATACACATCTGGGTCAGGATGAATTAAATCTAGACAGTCACACAAAGGGAGCTGAGATGTGCCCTGCATATCCTGATGGGTCTTCCTGAGCTAGATTGGTGGGCGGAGCTGACACTTGCACCTGGATAGGGATGTGCCTATCCTTACACAAAGCAGTCTCCAACCCCCTGGAGTGGGTCTGGGGCCAGGGCAGGAAAGGCAAGGTGTTGTGCACTACAAAGACTTTCCTTTGAAGGCAGAAATGGGTGTAAGTACTGGACCTCTGAACCCACAAAGTGAGAATCCTTCTGGACTAATGACACTGTGCCAGGAAGAAGAGTTGGATGCTGTAGGAGAGACTGCCTCTCTGTCTGTTGCTTTGCTGTGCTGGCCTGCTGCTTGCTGCTTCTGTCCTGGGAGTGAAAGGACTGGACTTTCAACATCCTGCTTCCAAAGGTTCTCCAAGGTCTTGGACTGAGCTTGCCTCCTGTTAAGAAGTCTAAGGGACATCAAGACTTCATCTGCCAGCACCTGGGTTCTCTTGCTGAGAGTCCTGATTTGCCAAGTGGTGCCAATCCAGTTCCTGGGTCATTGGGAGTGAGTTCTGGTGTAACCAAGAAGAAACAAGCACATTAACTCCAGAGTGGCTTTGAAACTGTCGTGGCTGTCCGACTCCGTGCCACTGCCTGAACCGGTGGTCCCTGCTGAGTGCAACGACCAACACTGCAGGCCTGATGCTGCAGCAGCACCTATAAAGTCCCGCCACATTTCGGTGCTGCAAAGTTCTGGAATCTGGGAGTAGCCACAAATTTCCTTTCACCCAGTGTTCCCCCAAGTCTCCCGATACAAATGGTACCTCACCTGTGTGGGTAGGCCTAGTGCCTGCAACAGGAAATGCCCCAAAACACAACGTGGACACATCAGAATTGTCAAATACAAAACAACCTGTTTTTGCAGAGGAGGGCACCTGCGTTTTGGTCCTGGGCTTAGCAACCATCTAGGGAAACCTACCAAACCCAGACATTTCTGAAAACTAGGCACCCGAGGGAGTCCCGGGAGGTGTGACTTGCGTGGATCCCCCAATGGTTTTTTAGCCAGAATCCTCAGCAAACCTCACACTTAGCTAAAAAAATGAAAATCTTCCCACATTTCTGTGTGGGATCACTGCACCAGCACAAATTTCCTACTACCCAACATTCTCCCCAGTCTGCCTATAAAAATGATACCTCACTTGTGTAGGTGGGCCAATTGCCTGTGATAGGGAAGAGCCAAAAACATGTCAAAATTGAAGGGGGAACCAAAGTGGGTCCAAAAGGGCAGTTTGGAAAAAAACGTTTTTTAGGCTGACAAATGGGCCAGATTTTTTATCGGTATAGATGTGACAATGCTGGGTGGTAAGAATTTTGTAGATTCCTGCAGATTCCGGAAGGTTCCATCACAGAGATGTGGATAAAATGTGTGATTTCAAGCTAACTTGGAGGTTTGCAGGGCATTGTGGGTAGGAAAATGGTGCGGGTGCATGTGAAGCACACCACCCTGGACTCACCCAGGTGTTTAGTTTTCAGATGTGTCTAGGTCTCGTAGATTTTTCTACATGGCAGCGTCCCTAAGTCCAAAAAGTGCAGCCCTCACCATTCTAAGTGGGATGATTTTGAGAGTTAGACAAGCTCGCATGGCCCAAATATATAACCAAAACAATCAAATGTCCTCTTGCTTGCCATGGGATAAGATGTTTTAGTGTGCGGGGGTAGCTGAAAGACTGTTACCCCCTTCATTTGGGGTGTGGGCATAACCATGCCCATACTGCTTCATAGCCACAACCCCACTATTCTATTTTTTAATTCCCTGGCATCTAGAAGGCTTTCTGCCCCCCCGGAGAGTGGATTGGGGGTCATTGCCCCATTTGACCAGTGGTGAGCAGAACAACTTTGTCCCCATTTATTTGGAGTGGGGGTATGGCCATACCCCCACCCTCTTTTTTTTAAAAAACAAATCTTCCCTGGTCTCTGGTGGGCTTTCTGCCCCTCTTGGGGGCAGATGTGCCTTACAAAAATAGGCCAATCTGCCCTCAAGGGTGGCAGAAATGGAAAACAGTAATGTGTCCCCATGGGGAGTGACCCTTGCCCAAGGGTCTGCCCCCCCAAACAAAACACATACACACACCAATCCCTGGTGTGGCCGATCCCGGGGGGCAGAAATGGCCTAAAATAAATTTGCCCCCCAGGGAAATGACCCTTGCCTAAGGGTCGCTCACCTTGCGTGAAACTGACGTAGAAAAAAATCCCTAGTGTCTGGTCGTTTCTACCCCCCTTTGGGGGCAGATTAGCCTAATTAAAATAGGCCGATCTGCCCCCAGAGGGGACAGAAAAGGCCTAATAAACAATTGCCCCCCAGGGGAGTGACCCTTGCTCAAGGGGTCGCTCCCCTCCATGCTTAACATTAAAAAATCTCCTTGGCGTCTAGTGGCATCTGGCCCCCCTGGGAGCAAATGGCCTAATTAAAATAGGCCGATCTGCACCCGGGGGCCTAGTAATATATTGCCCCCCTGCAGAGCGGTCCTTGCTAAAAGGGCTGATTCCCTCATAGATAAATAGTCAAAAAAAGCAGAAAAGCTTACAGAGGCTTGAAAGGAAAGACACGGAACTGTGGCCAAGGACGAGACCAGCTCGTATCTGGCACCCAGGGGGTTAATAACTGTAGAAAATGAAGGGATGGTCTGCACCCATAGGCCCTGGAGGTAAGGGTGCAGGGGGTGCTTCAACATACCTAACAATAACCATGGTGGAGTTCAGAAGGGGAACAAGTAATAAAGAAGCCTTTACATTTTGAGTTTATCTTTTCATGTTGGCTGCGCTTTCAAAAACAAAGGTCAAATGTCAGGTGATGTCTTCTGACAAATTGCTGCTTATTTAGAAACTGGTGTTTAGTTTTGTTTCTCTAACTGCTAATAGAGAGGATTTTGTAAAAGTGAACTAGATGATCATCTGGCTGGGATACAGAAAGTGAGAGGAAAGGCTGTTTTGGGTGTTTTCTTCTTAGACACAACAACATTTATATACTTGTAAATTAACTATACACATATTTCAAAATATATAAGCAATAGCAACTAGGTAAGCGCAAATGGTGCTAATTTTTTTGTAATTCTGAATTGTGATGGAAGCTGTTTTTAATAGGATCAAAACAAATCAGACACTTTACTTGGTGATGTGGAAAGGATAGATTTTAGCTGAAAACTGATTTCCACACATTGGGGGTCATTCCGACCCCGGCGGCGGCGGTCGCCGCCATATGGCCGCTCCGCGGTCGAAAGACCGCTGGGGCCATTCTGACTTTTCTGCTGGGCCGGCGGGCGCTAGCCAATATAGCGCCCGCCGGCCCAGCGGGAAAGAGGCCTGCAACACTGAAGCCGTCTCCGAATGGAGCCGGCGGTGTTGCAGGTGTGCGACTGGTGCAGTTGCACCCGTCGTGCTTTTCACTGTCTGCTAGGCAGACAGTGAAAAGCATACTGGGGCCCTGTTAGGGGGCCCCTGCACTGCCCATGCCAGTGGCATGGGCAGTGCAGGGGTCCCCAGGGGCCCCAGGACACCCGCTCCCGCCAGCCTGTTCCTGGCGGTGAAAACCGCCAGAAACAGGCTGGCGGGAAGGGGGTCAGAATCCCCATGGCGGCGCTGCTTGCAGCGCCGCCATGGAGGATTCTCTCAGCCGGGGGAAATCCGGCGGGAAATCCGGCGGGAAATCCGGCGGGAAACCGCCGGACCCGGCTGGGCGACCGCGGCTGTACTGCCGCAGTCGGAATGACGAATGAAGCACCGCCAGCCTGTTGGAGGTGCTTCCGTCATTCGCCACCCTGGCGGTCTATGACCGCCAGGGTCGGAATGAGGGCCATTATCTTTTGTGGGCTATTAAGTTTTACCACTAAAACAATATATCTATGCACATTTAGTAGCTACAGAAAATATGCTGCTGTCTGTGAGCTACCACACCATGATTAAATAATATATTGGCGACAGTGTGTTCCAGAATGCCCCACTAGATAAATACCATACCCTTACCGTTTCCCTGCTGAATGTGTGTGCCACTTGGATATTTCACCATGCCTAAGACTACTGTGATATAACATTAAGGGCAGTATCCCTGCTCTGAAAATTGTTCCAGCACCACTGTCTAAACATTCTAATGTTTCTTTGCTTTAGAATAGGAATTAAAATGTCTTCATAAACTTAACATCAAATTTACAGAAAAAATAAAATGCAGCAGTGACTGTACAGAGTGATCATCACAGGGAGAAACAATTGCACTGACACTTCTGTACTTACCTCGTGGAAAGCAGGCCAGGCTAAATAGAGAGCCGGATCTGAATAAAAGCACCTGCATCCAGAACCCAGCACTATGAAGCATTTGATATCAATGAAAGACCACCAGATTTTATCTTGCTTACAAGTGGTAGATGGATTCTCAAATCATAAGGGCCTACCTAAGCTTGTCAAGGACATTTTGACATATAACAACCACTGAATATCCAGCTCATTGTTGCACCTTAAACAATCTCTAATAATGAAATGGTTAAGGGTAGCATGACGAATGGTACAGGTAGATGGTCAAAGCATCAGAGGTGCAAGCTTGATAATGTTCTCTATATACATAAGTCGCAGTTCTTCGTGATATCAAATAGAGACTGCTTGGGCTTAAGGAAAGTAAACAGTGACAGAATTGGTTTTCCTCGTGCTGGAGAGACGAGTCATTAGCATACTGTAATTAAGTCGTACCCTTCAGAGGGAGAGAGAGTGACGTGGAAGATTCTTTATATTGATTTATTAGGATGAAAGGGAACTGGAAATCATCCCAGTCATCTTATCCATATCGAGGTCCCAACACAACTCGCCTCTCACATTCTAATGGAACCTTTACAACATCAGGTTCTTCCAGAGTCACATATGTCATTACACCTGTTCTAAGAACCACTTACCACACACCTCTCTCCTTTTACGCAATAAAACAAATATGAGACTAAGATACATATTTACATGTAATAATCTTAAAATTGTTCAAACATTACATCTTACAGAGAACAATACGCATGTAACAACCTATTATTAACATATCAATAGGAAGAAGCGCCCGTAGCTTCAATGGGTTTGTAATGTCTTTCTCCTATGTATACCACTCGCTTATATCTCACAGAATCCTCCAATCTCTTAGGTGCTTTCCCTTTTCTTTGAATTTTTTTTTTTTTAATTAACATTTTCTCTTACCCCTTTTTGATTAACACGGCCATTGTTAGTCTCACTCTCCTTGTCATATTCCTTGTCGACATCCTCCTTCCAGTTCATGTTGTTTTCTCCATCCTAACCATATCTTACAACTACCACTTCATTAAGATTCCATATTCTGGTATCTGCAGTTGTCACTGCATTCTTAAACAGTTTCATTACCTGAATGGGATCAGAAACTTGCACTTTTCACCCGATAATCTGATCCTCACCTACTCTCAAACTGGTACCTTTGTTACTTTCACAGCATTTCTTGCATCAAAATGATTTTTTCTCTCAACTATCCTTCTTTGTTCTTTTTTTTCTCTTTCATCCCCATCCTTCCTTCCTCTTTCTAAATCTTCAAAATTTACCTTTCTCTCATTGTATTTCTCTTTAATCCACAATGGCGTTACCGCACAATTAGGCTTCCTTTTCCTGAACAGTTCAGACTGAGATTTCCCTGTGATAGCATGTGGGCTAAATCGATACACTTCAACTTTCCTTTGCTCTTCCACCTTCCAATCTTGTGCATTGTCTTTGGCCATTCCAATGGTTTCTTTCAATACCCTATTAAATCTTTCTACAACTCTGTTTGTCTTGGGATGATCTTGAGCAATTTGTTTGTGCTTTATTCCTTTTCCTTTTAAAAAATCTCCCATTTCTTTCTAGACCAACTGCTCTTCATTATCCACCAGCAGCACACCAGGGATGCCTTCTATGCTCATTACTGCTTTCAATCACATGCTTTGGCTACATTCCATGCATACAGCAAACCTCAGGCCTCTTAGAAAACAAATCTACCAATACTATCTTATAAGTGGGTTCATTCTTTGACTAAGTAGTCCGTAGAATGTCCAGTGATACTTCCTCCCAAAGTTCACTCTGCAATTTGTGTATTACCATTGGTTGTGTCCTGGGCTTGAGCACCTCTTTGCTTATACATTGCACATACTCTCTGATAAATCTCTCTGTCGCAATATCCATACCCGGCCACCATCATGTCGTCTCAACCATTGCTTTGTCTTAAATATTCCCTGATGGCCCTTGTGTGCTAAATTCAAAAGGTACTGCCTTAACATTTTTGGAGGTACTAATCTCTTCCCTCTAAACATAACTCATTAGTTTTCTGTTAACTCTTGTCTCACATTCCAGTATTTTAGGACGTCTCCATCTTCACAGACTTTGCTATTCCACTCTCCATTTAACAGCTCACATACTGATTATAACACCTTGTCTTAACATGTACTTTTCCTCAATTCTTTTTCTGAAATACAACTTACATCAAATAGACACACTGACTCATTCTCCATGTCTTCCATTTCACCTACTCCTACTATGTCATCAACAAGTCTTGACAAAGCATCATCAATAATATTTCTGGGCTCTGGAATATAGTCAACAGTGAAACAGTATTCTTGCAAGGCTACCACTCTTTAGTGATTCTCCTTGACACTGCTTCAATACCTTTCTAATGGAAAATCTCTTTTAAAGGTTTTTGGTCAGTCTTTATTTTAAACTCACACCCTACAGAAAAGCCCTCATCTTATGCTAAGATCTTTCTTTATTATCTCAAACTCCCTATCACAGGCCTGATTTAAACTAAATCCCACTGTTTTCTTAGATAACTTTCTAATTTCAGCAGTTTTCATGGAGACATTAAAAATAAACTTGCAATATTATTCAGACCTTCCTAAAAACCTTAGCAAATCCTCTTTGTTACTTGGTATCACTAACTTGTTAATAGCATCCACTCACAATGTTTTTCATCTGATACCTTTGTCAGTAATTTCAGGTCCTAAATATTCTACATGTCATTGTCTAAACTTGTGTTTACCTTCTTTTATCATTAAGTTTGCTTTCCCCGGTCTTTTCAACACGGACCTTACTCTTTCATTGTGTTCAGCGACACCAGACCCATAAATCAGTATGTCATCTTGATAACTCTTAATGGCTTTCAGCCCTTTCAAAAATCCCTGTATTGCTCTTTGGAACACAGATGCTGCTGACACTAATCCGAAGGGCATTCTCTTATATTTGAATGTGCCAAATGGAGTTATAAAATCTGTCAAGTCTTTCGACTTCTCACTGACCTCAATCTGATGATAGGCCGATTTTAAATCTATGGTGCAGAACAGCTTTGCTTCACTCAGGCTTTCCAACATATCCAAGATGCTTGGAATATACACCACTTCGCCTTTATTCAGTCCTCTGAGGTCAATGCATAACCTTACTTCCCCATTAATCTTTCTTGCTACTACTACTGGCGCCAACCACTCCATCGCTTCTACTTCTTCTATTACCCCTCCTTTCTTCAATTTCTCGAACTCACGTCTCATGTCAGTTCTTACCACAAGTGGGACATTCCGTACTTTGCAACAAACAGGTTGAACATTATCTTTGAGCTTTTTAACATGAGTGTAGTTCTTCAAGCAACCTTATTATGCTTTAAAAACTCTGTCAAACTTGCTCATCACCTTGGACACAAATTCTTCATCCTTTACACACTCATCATTTTGTTTCACACTGGCTTATATCCTTAATGATGATGGATGGATCACAATTGGGATCAAGCATCACCTCAAGATTTTTTTGATGGAACCAACTTAAGAAGCTATTACCCTTCATTGAAATGTATATCTTGCCTGTTGTCAACCTATCTTTGTACTCTAAACATCCCCATAAAGAACCCTTTCATTTAAATCGTCTCTCCCCCGTATTCATATTGTTTGATGTCTCCTTTCGTGTACTTAACTTTTCTAGCAACTTTTTTATTGAAAAAAATACATTTGACACCAATGTTATCTTTGCCCATGAATCAAAAAGGACATTAATTTTCTCTCCATCTACTAGAATTTCATCAATAGGGCATTTCCTGTCACCACATCCCATTTGTAAAACAATCTGTCCACACTCACAGTCCGAATCTCCTTCCTCTACACCAATCTCCTTGATTTTGATATTTTTCCCTTTTCTTCTTGTTTCTGCACTTTTCTGGAAGTGACTTCTCCTCCCACAGCCTCTACATATTGCTTTTAATGCTGGGCAGTCTTTATGATAAGCTAAATGACTCTTGCGGCCACACCTATAACCTTTTTTTTTTTCACTTTTGTTTTGTTCCTTCAGCGGCTTACTATTTATAAGTAACTGCTTCTGTTTTGCCGCACTCACATCTGACTTTAATTCATTCTTTATCACATCTACACATTTCATACAGTGTTCAATTTGTGTTGCTAATATCAACACTTCTTCAAAAGTACGGTCATCCTTTTGCCAGAGCTCATCCCTGACCGCCTCCACATTACAACCTAGCATAAATTGATCTTTTATACATCCTTCATTATCCCCAACAAATTTACATGAAGATGCAAGTTTCCTCAAGTCAGTAACTTAATTTTCTACTGACTACCCTTCTCTGTGTGTTCTTCTGCCAAAATGTTACCACTCTAAGATGGTGCTATTTTTGGTAAATAGTGGTTATCTAATTTCCTTATGCAAATCTCATACTCATGTAATCCTTCAGCCTCATTTTCCGATGAAGGTGGAAAATGGTCAAAGACTTCTTGCCCCTCCAAACCTAGGCAATGTAACAGTAGTGCTGTTTTACATTCTGCACTTAAACTTAAAGACTCACCACAAACTCTTGAATATCTCTCAAAGACCTTTATCCACTTGTTCTACTTTGTGACTGGATCAACATGCATCGTCAAAAAAATGGAGGTGCAGTTACATTCTGGATATTGTATTTCTAAAATGCTTAACTCTCACTCCTAAAATATACAGAGGAATTAAGCATGCAATTATAAAACACACATAATTATATAATATGCTTGAAATGTTATGCGCTTAATACATTACTTCTGTCTTCTCAGGTAACAATTTTCCACACGTCGTGACTGTCTGGTTATCAGTTAGCTTCAGAAAGACTTGCCTCTATAACGTGCCAGTGTCTGAGAACACACAGACAAGCTAAAATTATACCACTTGTGTGACATTGAAATGTCAAAGAAGCAATAACGTTTAAGCATGCTTGTCACTGATTAAAGGCAGACAAGAAAAATTGCATAAGTGTGCCTGTGGCTGAGATACACAAGCCACGTAAATGTAAGCTAGACTGAATTTAGCGTGCCTGTTGCTGATAAGCAACCCCACAAGCACTGATAACACGTGCATGATTTTGAAGTGTGCCTGTTGCCGATAAACATGCTCCCAACACGAAAAAGTCTGAACAAGTACCCCCCAGACAATTTTTAAAGTACAGTACTTCCCACGCTGATGTGCAAGAGCAGGTTCCAATCTATTTCATAAAGTGTTCTTATCGCTGCGAAACATCTCATAAAGCACTATTATCATTGACGTTTAGCCCCACTTTCCAATTTGGCCGACACTATGTATCTGCGTATAGGTGATTGAGCTTGTTCCGACGCTCATTTCCTACTTAGACGCTACGCATGCTTTCACCAGTAATAGAGCTTGTTACAACGCTCATTTTATGATGTAGCTTAATGTCACCTACCTCACATTAGATGAGAGCTTGTGCACAGTAAGGCCTTGTTCATTATTTTATTAATGCAAATAGCAGGCTGCAAAAGTACAATTGTTTTCAAGTTAAATTTGTTAGAAATACGTTTTGCTTGCGCACCATAATACCTGAGCACTTCCTTTGTGGCAAACAGTATAAATAAATCTTCCAAATTTACTGATGTTGGGATGATTACTCAAGCTGCCATAGTCCCAAAAAATCCATTCCCTG
This sequence comes from Pleurodeles waltl, assembly GCF_031143425.1. Lineage (NCBI taxonomy): Eukaryota > Metazoa > Chordata > Amphibia > Caudata > Salamandridae > Pleurodeles > Pleurodeles waltl. Next base: position 193,252,657 of record NC_090443.1, read on the forward strand.
CTGAAGGAAAGTACCATCTTGCTTGGCATGTTACCCCTTTACATGTATGTTAGTTTATTTTTGCCTGTCTCACTGGGATCCTGCTAGCCATGACCCCAGTGCTCATAGTTTGTGGCCTGAATGTGTGTATCTGTGTAGTGACTAATTGTGTCACTGAGGCTCTGCTAACCAGAACCTCAGTGCTTATGCCCTCTCTGCCTTTACAGCTGTCACTATAGGCTAGTGACTATTTTCACCAATTCTAATTGGCACACTAGAACACCCTTATAATTCCCTAGTATATGTTACCTAGGTACCAGGGTATAGGGGTTCCAGGAGGTCCCTATTGGCTGCAGCATTTCTTTTGCCACCAATAGGGAGCTCAGACAAACCTTTACACAGGACTGCCACTGCTGCCTGAGTGAAATAACGCACACGTTATTTCACAGCCATTTTCACTGCACTTAAGTAACTTATAAGTCATCTTTATGTCTAACCTTCACTTGCTGAAGGTTAGGTGCAAAGTTACTAAGTGTGAGGGCACCCTTGCACTAGCAAAGGCACCCCCACATAGGTCAGGGCCATTTCCCCGGACCTTGTGGGTGCGGGGACACCATTACACGCGTGTACTACATATAGGTAAATACCTATATGTAGCTTCACAATGGTAACTCAGAATATGGCCATGTAACATGTCTAAGATCATGGAATTGTCCCCCATGCCAAATTTGGTATTGGGGTGCCAATCTCATGCATCCCTGGGGCTTCACTATGGACCCCGGGTACTGCCAAACCAGCTCTCTGGGGTTTTCTCTGCAGCTACCGCTGCTGCCAACCCACAGACAGGGTTCTGCCCTCCTGGGGTCTGGGCAGCCCAGCCCCAGGAAGGCAGAACAAAGAATTTCCGCTGAGAGAAGGTGTTACACCCTCTCCCTTTGGAAATAGGTGTTAAGGGCTTGGGAGGAGTAGCCTCCCCCAGCCTTTGGAAATGCTTTGAAGGGCACAGATGGTGCCCTCCTTGCATAAGCCAGTCTACACCAGTTCAGGGAACCCCCAGTCCCTGCTCTGGTGCAAAACTGGACAAAGGAAAGGGGAGTGACCACTCCCCTGTCCATCACCACCCCAGGGTTGGTGCCCAGAGTTCCTCCAGTGTGTCTCAGACCTCTGCCATCTTGGATCCAGAGATGTGAGGGCACTCTGAGGCCTCTGAGAGGCCAGTGCCAGCAGGTGATGTCAGAGACCCCTCCTGATAGGTGCTTACCTGGCTAGGTGGCCAATCCTCCTCTGAGGGCTGAATATAGAATATAAAGATACACTAGGGTAGTAGGGGTGAATGAAGCCGCACTTCTAGGCAGTACAACAATGGTTTATAACAGGTATATGAGATAAAGCAAAGTCTGGTGCAGCTTGGCCCAGTGCCCTACTACCCAGAAGGCACAAACACGGGTATCAAAGTACCCAAGGACAAAATTGGAACAAATTGGCCACAGCACACAGAATATATTGTCCAATCATGTGGTGAGGATAAGGGATCCCTGGTGGTGCGTTGAAGGTTTTGAAGAAGTATGAGGTAAAGAGAAATCTTGAGTCTTGTTATTAGATGGTGTCTTTAATTGTGGAAATTAGAAATCATGATGTCATCAAAGATATACAGCCAACACATGTTTCGTCACACAAGTGACTTCATCAAGGCTGCAAGAAATAGTAATGAGAGCAAACATTGGTATATAAAAGTGTGTGGAATCCAATATTGGGTTCTTTGGTGATCAAGTATAAAAAGAGTCCAAAAACATAATGCAGTGACTGGTGATTGGTGTCAACGCTTAATTAGGATGTGACTAAACATGGCAAACAAGCAGTGTGAGAGGGACCGTTTATTACAAAGTACACATCAGATAGAGTGAGTCAACGTGAGTGTGTGATTGAAATTTAAGAGCAAAGATATCGGATAGTAGGCCCTACCAGTGTGGAAAGTGTGTACAGAGACTGTAAGGTGAGGTGTGATAAGTACGAGAGTGGAGTAGGACTAAGAGAGATCAGGCATGTATGTGGGTAGAAACATCCAAAATGAAAATACAGAGCCAGACAAAGTACATAAATAACGAAGAAGGGCCCCTTGGAGCCAATGTCGGTAACTCCTACCTGAGCCGTCCGGCCAGAGTAGTAGATAATAGTCAGCTAAGTAGGCTAAAGTAAGGGAAAGAAGATCTGGGAAGAAAGAAGAGAGGTTAAATTCAAAAAGGTCTGCTGTGAGTGGGCAGAAGGAACACGATCAGAACGTAGACATGGAGAAAACAAAGGATAAATCGAGGGAAGGGTGGTCAGGAGGAAGAGGAGGAGTGGTAGGAGTAAGTATTGTGATTTAAGCACAAATTAAGTCACTGTGTACATACCTTATTGAGATGGTGAAACTAAGAGTAGTCTTGCTGCTCGGGCAGCAACAGGAGAGTTGGATGTTGAGCGCGTGGGTTGAGATAAGTATATGAAGCCCTGATAAGCCTTGAGTCAAACCTATAAAGATGTCACACACAAATTATGAGAGAGAGGAGAAGCCTGTATTCATGTGAAAGAAGCGAACTCAATGTCCCCAGAAGAGTATGGGTGAAAGATTTGTTTAAAAAAACTTAAGTATTGAAGTAGCTCTTAAGGTAGCGGAATGCTAGTATGAGGGCCAGTTATCAGACCCATGGGGGTTTCCAAAGTTCCAACGTAGCGAAGGTACCTAAGTGCCGGAGTCCCAGTTAAACCGTGTGCTGTAGGCACCACTGTTTTGGTCATGCGAGACGATACGTCTCTCTCATGTACATACATTACTGTTAAATAGGGTTACTGTAGTTCATAGTCTCGTTTTTCACATGCACCATTACCTTTGTCACTTTTATCACCTCTACCAGTGTACACGCCAAACAATTGTTCTATTACACTACTTGAACCAAAGTAATTTTATCAACCTCCGGCACGTTGTCCATATTACCTATCACCTTTCTTTCTTCCCAGCTTCTCTCTTTTTATTCCACACTTTAGAGCTCACTGTACTGTCCTCTAGAGTGTCTCTATTACTACTGATCATCATCTCACTGGCAAGAGAAACAGATTCAAGAAACCTGCACAAAATTGTCCCCCCTTACAAGGAGGGGGATGACATAAACAAGTTGTTTTCTGCACTTGAGAGGGCTTGTATGGTACAGTTTGTCCCTCAAAGGCAGTGGGCTGCTATCTTGTGGCTATCTTTTACTGACAAGGGTAGGGATAGGCTCCTTACTGTCAGAGAGAGTGATGGCAACAACTACAAAGGTGGTCATTATGAACATGGCGGACCGTACTGTGCCGCCGGCGGTAAAAACCGCCAACAGAGGAGCGGTCCGGACCGCCAAATAATGAACCAATCGAAACACAGGCATCCAGAAAACCACCCACCGCCAGTAGAGGAGTGCTGACGATGACAGCAGAGTCCGCCCACAGGCGACGGGAAGGCCCAACCCGCCCATCAAATTATGAACCACTAGTCCACTGCCAGTTCCGGGGCAGGAACCACCACTACGCAAAGCCAGGCGGAAATGAACCGAATCCAATGAAACGCTCACCGGAGGCCCACACAACGTGCTGAAGCAGACATGGATAGAGAGCTGCATATCATGCCAGCCCTGCTCCTTGCCTTATACCTCCACGACCGAGACGGCTGAAGAAGACGACGATGGTAATTACTACAACCTATGAAACAAGGGAGGAAAGGCCACAGTTACATACCCAACCACTCCACCCACCCTGCAACACCCCCCAACCCTTCCCAGCAGCACAACCCATACACCCCACAGCAAGAGGTACTTACCTGACACAAGGCAAATCCAACTTGACCATAGTACATATAAATGCCCCACACCCACAAACAATGAAACGATAGACCAGGGTGCAACAGTGTGCTGCCAAAACACAGGCCACACAGAAATATTTATTAAAGCTCACAGAGCCAACAATTACAACAAGGCCAATGGCCAGCCCGTAGTGCTACAAGTGCCATGGGCTACAACGGACCTAACCTGACTCCCAAAAATGCACAGTACTCCCCCTAATGGGGCAACAAAGGGGCATCCGGGCACCTCACGGAACAGGGGCAGGGAGTGGTGGGAGTGGGGACTTGCGACGGGTGTGGGGCTTGGACTTGCGCTTGGCAGATGGAGGGGGTGTGGGCTTGTCTTTTGAAGAATTGGGGAGTTTCTTCGAACGGTTGAGCCAGATGGACTTGGCTCTGCACGGGGCTTCTTCTCTGTGGAAGGGGCACAGGAATGTGAGAGGCGGACAGGGGTGGTCTGTTAAGTGGAAGGAGTGGAAAGGGCAAAGAGGTGTGTACTCTTAGGGACAAGACGGGGTAGCCCAGTGGGTTAGAAGAGATCAGCACGGGAGAGGAAAAGTTTCTTCGGAGCAGTTGGGGTGGTTCTGGATGAGGGTGTGGGAGTGGAGGCAGAGGGTGTGGATGTATGTGGTGTAGGGGTGCGTGTAGTGGGTATAGGTGACTGGACAGTATGCTGTGGTGTGGTGGATGTGTGATGGGTGGGTGTCTTGGTGCCTTTGTGTGTTTTTGGAGGGGGGTGGACACAGTGGGAGAAGACAGGCTGCCAGTGTGGATGTATGTTGTGTGGGTGTCTGCAAGTCTGGTGAGTGTGCTGCATGTGTCAACTTCAGTAGTTGTGTCTGAGTGCAGGTGTGGTGTCTGGGGTGCATGTATGGATGTCTGCTATTGTGGTGAGTGCAGTAAGAGGAGCAGCAACAGTGAATGAAGGTGCAGTGCATAAGGGTGTGGATGTAGGGGGGACAGACAGGGAGGCGGAAGAGGTGGGCACACTAGGGGAAGTGGATGTTGTGTGTGCATGTGTATGTTGGCTGTGTGAATGCTTGTGGTGGCAGGTGTGGTGCTTGTGTTTTGAAGTGTGCTTCTTGTGTGTGGATGTGCTTGACTGCATGTCAGATTGTCTGCTTTGGACGCATGAAGGGAGTGGAGTTCTGGAAGGGGTAGAGGTGGTTGGACGGGGGACGGAATGGCCAGGGAAACTGGCTGCCTTCCAAGAGGAGGCCAGAGCCTGAAAAGATCTCTGTAGGGCAGACACGGCACGGTGAATGCCATCCAGATAGGCATTTATCTGCTGCATCTCGGATGCTAGCCCCTGGATGGCATTGACAATGGTTGTCTGCCCTACAGAGATGGATCTCAGGAGGTCAGTAGCCTCCTCTGTGAGGGCAGCAGGGCTGACTGGGGCAGGGGAGGTGGCTGGGGTGAAGGAGACGCCCACCTTTCTGGATAAGCGGGCACGGGCAACTCAGTGGGGAGCAGAAGGGTGGGCGGTGATGGAATTGGGAGTGGCGGAAGATGTCACTGTAGTGGTGTGGCCACTAGGGTCCGCCACCGTTGGGGAGCCCTCGTCGTCGGAGGTATCTGAGTCACTAACCTCCAGTGGTAGTTGCCTCCACTGTGGCACTCCCCTCGCCCTCCCACGCACCGGTCCCCTTGGCATCGGATGTCTCTGCCTCCGAGGATCCGTGAGCCGCTGCCTCCCCACTTGCCGGTGCCTCAGCTTCCTCGCCAGATGTTGATGCTGTACAAAACCAACACAAGAGAACAGGGATGGGGCGACAAAACAGGAGAGACACTTGTAAATAGCTGAATGGAGGTACATAGTGGCCAGACATACACCCACCCAGAAGACACCCCCAACAGGCAGCACCGTTCACTATGCCCAGGCCCCTGACTACTGACCAGAACCCTGCTCTACACCCATCACCTGAACTACCTAAGGACCCCACGTGTGGGAGACCAGACAAAGCCACCCCTACACCCTTTGGGGACCATCATGTAGATGGGCAACAGTCAGAGTCCTTGCGTTTAAGCAGCATGAACCCTAATGCACACACAGACATCCTTCCAGACTGAAGTTTGTGACATGAGTACTCACCCCTTGTGACTGCTATGTAGCCTTCAAGCGCCCATCCAGGTCTGGGTACGCCACCGCCAGGATACGTTGCATGAGGGGGGGTCAGTGCCCGACCTGCACCCTTTCCACGTTGGGACGAATTCCCCAGCTGGGCCTCACAGATTTTACACGCCTAGCACCGCAGGTCCTCCCACCTCTTCCTGCAGTGGGTGCTTCGCCTGTTGTAGACCCCAGGGTCCGCACCTCGTTGGGGATGGCATGCCAATGTGCCCTCTTCTGGTGGGCGCTGACCTAAAACGGTGAAACAGAAATGGAACACAGAGATCAGGCACTTGCAAGATTGGTACAACTGGCTATTCGCCCACTATGGGACGGACAGTACTGTCAGACTTAAAGGACATGTGCACGAAGCATGCCATGCACCATGGCCCATGCAGGCTCAGAGGTGCACACAAATGTCCTTACAACACCATCCATTACACACAAGCAGTACACCCCAAACCCAGACTCACCTGTACCTCTGGCCGTCCGTAGAGTTTTGCGTACAGGGGCAGGACCCCGTCCACTAGCCTCCCCAGTTCCTCCTGGGTGAAGGCCGGGGCTCTTTCCCCTGCAACACGAGCCACATCCATGACCAGAGGCAGGATACAACAGTACACACAGTGGAGTACCTGTCCGCACAAGATCAGGGAGTCAAGTGAAGTATAGATAACAAATTTGTGTACGTTCTGCGGCAGTGTGCACCGTCACCGCCGGCGGCGATCATGATACGCCAGCATTCCCCATTGGCATCCATGTTAACCAATGATAGTGCGAACGGTGGTAAACACCGCCTTACGCTGTTACGTCAACCGCTAGCGGTATGAGGTCACTTCCACAACGACAGGCCTGTATTACAGTGGGCAGACATTTTGGCAGTAACTATGCATGTATAAATAAAATTGTGCACAATGCAGGCCCTACTTGCCACATGAAGCACCTCTGCATGTAACCATTTTGTAATATAACACACATGAAATATACTGTTCCCTCATTGAGGTGTGGATGTAGTTCTGTCAAGAAGTTGTTACTGTTGAGTCACTACAATGAAGTATGCAGTGCACAATAGATGACAATGTGTGCCTATGTATGTGTGTCCATCACACCTCTTTGATATCCCTCGTAGGTACCAACCCTTGTGGCGAGGAAGGGCATCACCGGTGTACAGACCACTTGTGGATATGAGGACCATGGTGGATTGTCAGATCATAATCAATTACAGACTCACCCCTGCAACAATTCAGGAACTTTGTGCATTACTGAATCCTGCACTAACTCCTGGAAATCGTAATCAGCATGCCATCCCTACTGAAGTACAGGTGCTCTCCGCACTCCATTTCCTGATCACGGAATCATTTCAAGTGACTGTGGGCATGGGTGCTGGATTTTCACAGCCAATATTCAGCATGGTACTGACCAGATTTCTAAATGCATTTGTACTACACCTGCAGTCCTATGTGAGATTTCCCCAAAGTACCCCCAAGAGTCAGTGAACAGGTGTACAGAAACAGAAACAACTTTCATTCCATGAACATCCAATTGGTATGTACTGCAGACCAGTACATCTCACATGTAAATGCCATGTTCCCAGGTTCAGTCAATGATTCCTTTGTGCTGAGGAACAGTAGTGTGCCACAGAAGATGGAGCAACTACAAGAGGACAGAGGGTGGATCATAGGTTAGTGTTTCTGCCACTAACTGACACAAACTGTCTGACTAAGGGGCTTGACAATGACTACTCTGTATTGCACCTTTTTCTAGGTGATTCTGGCTATTCAAACTTGCGTTGGCTCCTGACACCAGTGAGGAATCCTAGGACGGATGCAGAGAGGAATTACAATGAGGCCCATGGATGTACTAGGAGGGTGATAGAGCGCACAATAGGTCTCCTGAAGGCTAGATTTAGTTGTTAACATATCTCTGGGGGTTCCCTGACCTATGGGCCTGAAAAGGTGTGTAGAATAGTGGTGGCCTGCTGCATGCTGCACAAGGTGGCAGTGAGACATTCTATTCCCCTCTTGGAGGTGGAAGGTGCTGTATGTCCTGACCAGCTACCCCAAAGAGGGGACGAGAGTGATGGTGATGATGAAGAAGGGGGAGATGTCAGTTCCAGGACCCAACTGATAAAACTGTACTTCCAGTAACTGTGTGGGACTTAGGGCTGACATTGGGGTTTGTGACACATACTGTCAGTGTGCCTAGTCATATACAGGGGTTTTGAATCTGAGATGTGAAACAGGGTCCAGTTCTGCATGGTACAGATTTACATTTTGTGCATTTACTTTGGGCCCACATTTAGGCACACAGGATTCCTTTCATGGAACGATTTGACAATAAAGTGGTTATCAGCCAGTTGCATTCATACTTCACTTTGTTCACATTTTAACACAGGGGACAGTGTTACAGGTGTGATATGTGTTTTATTGGTGGCAGGGACTGAATAGTGCTATTTACAGTGATGGCAAGTCGTAAGGGGTGGGTGTCCTCAATGTCAACATGGTGACAGCCTTGTTGGTAATATTGAAGGGTCCATTGTTTCTTACATTGGTTTATATTGCCTATTCACAATGTGTGGTGGTTGATTGAGTGGGATGGTTGCTGTGCAGATTGTTGCTGGGATACCTTTTGAAGGGGGCCTTGTTCTTTGCTGGGGTTCCAGTGCCATATCTTGGCCTGAGGGTCTGTTTGGGCGCCTGCTGTTGCTCTTGAGGGAATGACATAGTTGGCTCTTGGGTTTCCTGTGAGGGTAGTTCCTGGGATGTTTCTGATGATGGTGTAATTGCAAGGTCTGTGTACGGTGCTGTAGTGGGGGCCTCCTGTCCTGTGTGGGTCTCAGACTGGGTTTGTACCAGCTGCAGCAGTGCTCCTGCTATGCTGGCCATTGTGGCATTGTGCTGTTTCCACTGCTCCATGGCCTGTTGGTGGTGTTCCTGCTATACCTCTGACTGTGCTCCAGGGGGGATACTATCTGTGCCAACCTGTCATGGGTATGCTGGTAGGCCCCCAATACCTCAGATATCACGGCCTTGGCTGCTGCATCCATCCTGTGGCCTCCCCCCTGGCCCACTGAGGCTCTAGCACTTGCCCTAGCCCCTTTGCCTGTGTCCCCTGCACAGGTCTGGCAGTACCACTTGTACTGGGGCCATCCCCTTCTTGCATGTTGTGAGTGGGAGACTGTGGCCTCTGTACCTGTGTTCCACCAGTCTGTGGCCTGGATACACTGGTGTGCGGACGCTTGCCCTGGACTGCTGTTCTTGACCGGGTGGTAGGGGTGTCAGTGGTATCCTGGGTGGGGCTGCTGCATGGTGACAGTCCAGGATTGTGTGAGGGGCCTGCCTGCTCATCATTGTCCAGGGACCCTTCACCAGTGTCCTGTGAGGTGCTTCTGTCTCCATGGGGGACACTGGCACTCCTTGTCCCGTCCGTGAGGGTGGCATGGGTGGTGGTGCCTGTTAGGGGACATAGACATGTCTTTTACAAATGCATGAATGTTTAGGGTGCACAGGAGTGGGCTATTTTGTGCTGGTGTTACTTTCAATGGCCATCCAGGGAGTCTTTGTGAGGTTCACAATGCATTTTGCTTTGGGTGTAGGGTTGCCTTGGGGAGGGAGGGGGTAGTTTCATTGTGGATCATTGCATGGGTAGGTGGCTGTGCACAGGGGGAGGGATGTGGGCCTGCTAGTGGGTTTGTGGTCATGCAGGAGGAGGTGGGTTCAGTGGCTGTTGTCTGGGTGGGGTATTGGTCCTCCTGGGTGTGGGTGGGGTGGGGTGGGGTGGTGCATGCATTAAAGGTATGGTGTATATGGGGTAAATGTGGACGACTTACCCGAGTACATTCCTCCAGTGAGTCCAGTGAGTCCCTCAGGGTGCAGGATGGCCAGTACTTTTTTGTAGGAAAGTACCATCTTGCCTGGCATGTTACCCCCATTTTCACTGTATGTATGTTTGTTTTTGCCCTTGTGTCACTGGGATCCTGCTAGGCAGGACCCCAGTGCTCACAGTGTATGCCCTGTATTTGTTCCCTGTGTGGTGTCTAACTGTATCACTAAGGCTCTGCTAACCAGAACCTCAGTGTTTATGCTCTCTATGCTTTCTAAATTTTTCACTGCAGGCTAGTGACTAAATGTATCAATTCTCATTGGCACACTGGTACACCCATATAATCCCCTTGTATATGGTACTTAGGTACCCAGGTTATTGGGGTTCCAGGAGATCCCTATGGGCTGCAGCATTTCTTTTGCCACCCATAGGGAGCTCACTGCAGCCTGAGTGAAATAACGTCCACGTTATTTCACAGCCATTTTTCACTGCACATAAGTAACTTATAAGTCACCTATATGTCTAACCCTCACTTGTTGAAGGTTAAGGGCCAAGTTACTTAGTGTGTGGGCACCCTGGCACTAGCCAAGGTGCCCCCACATCGTTCAGGGCAAATTCCCCAAACTTTGTGAGTGCGGGGACACCATTACAAGCATGCACTGCACATAGGTCACTACCTATGTGTAGCGTCACAATGGTAACTCCGAACATGGCCATGTAACATGTCTAAGCTCATGGAATTGTCACCCCAATACCATTCTGGTATTAGGGGGACAATTCCATGATCCCCCAGGTCTCTAGCACAGAACCCGGGTACTGCCAAACTGCCTTTCCGGGGTTTCCACTGCAGCTGCTGCTGCTGCCAACCCCTCAGACAGGTTTCTGCCCTCCTGGGATCCAGGCAGCCCTGGCCCAGGAACGCAGAACAAAGGATTTCCTCTGAGAGAGGGTGTAACACCCTCTCTCTTTGGAAATAGGTGTCAGGGCTGGGGAGGAGTAGCCTCCCCCAGCCTCTGGAAATGCTTTGATGGGCACAGATGGTGCCCATCTCTGCATAAGCCAGTCTACACCGGTTTAGGGATCCCCCAGCCCTGCTCTGGCGCAAAACTGGACAAAGGAAAGGGGAGTGACCACTCCCCTGACCTGCACCTCCCAGGGGAGGTGCCCAGAGCTCCTCCAGTGTGTCCCAGACCTCTGCCATCTTGGAAACAGAGGTGTTTGTGGCACACTGGACTGCTCTGAGTGGCCAGTGCCAGCAGGTGACGTCAGAGGCTCCTTCTGATAGGCTCTTACCTCTCTTGGTAGCCAAACCTCCTTACTTGGTAGCCAAACCTCCTTTTCTGGCTATTTAGGTTCTCTCCTCTGGGGTATTCTTCAGATAACGAATGCAAGAGCTCACCAGAGTTCCTCTGCACTTCCCTCTTCTACCTCTGCCAAGGATCGACCGCTGACTGCTCCAGGACACCTGCAAAATCGCAACAAAGTAGCAAGACGACTACCAGCAACATTGTAGCGCCTCATCTTGCCGGCTTTATCGACAGTTTCCTGGTGGTGCATGCTCTGAGGGCTGCCTGCCTTCACCCTGCACTGGAAGCCAAGAAGAAATCTCCAGTGGGTCGATGGAATCTTCCCCCTGCTAACGCAGGCACCAAAAGACTGCATCACCGGTCCTCTGGGTCCCCTCTCATCCTGATGCTCGTGATCCCTGGAACACAGAAGCTGGATCCAAGTGACCCCCACAGTCCAGTGATCCTTCAGTCCAAGTTTGGTGGAGGTAAGTCCTTGCCTCCCCACAACAGACAGCAAACCTGTGTACTGCGTGATTTGCAGCTGCACTGGCTTCTGTGCACTTCTCCAAGGATTCCTTTGTGCACAGCCTAGCCTGGGTCCCCAGCACTCTGTCCTGCAGTGCTCAACCCTCTGAGTTGGACTCCGACATCGTGGGACCCTCCTTTTGTGACTCCGGTTTCACAAATCAAATCAAATAGTAACTTTATTTCGGCGGGAAGCCATAAAAGTAGACAATAAAAAGCATAACATGAATGTGCAACATGTCAGTTATAAGAAAGAGAAAATGGCAAAAGGATGACACAATCTACTTTAAGAGTCCTGAATAAAACACGGTTGTGGAAAATGGAGCAAGACAAGCATTATTCTTAAAATCTTAAAATCCCAGAATAAAAATATAAAAGTATTAGGTCATTATATTTTTGACTACAATCAATTAAAACTTGTTGAGCTGAATAAATATAATCTAAGACCAATATATTAAAACACATGATTATAACAATTCTCTAATTCTTATCTCCCATGTATTCTACATATACCTCGCAGCTGGGGGAACAATTTTGTCATTTGTCTCAGTTGTTAAGTATAAGAGGAAGGAATTCCAAAGTTTACTTTAAGAGCCCTAGAAAAATAATAGAATCACAAAGTTATAGGAAACAAAGCAAACCATCATTGTTCTTAAAATCTTAAGATCCAGAATAAAATATTAGGCCATTGTATCTTAACTTCAACCAGTTAAGACCTGTTATATAAAATAGGTGTAATCTAAGACCAATGTGTTAAAAAGGCACTATTATAGTAATTCTCTGGTTCTTATGGCCCATGCACTTCGCAAAAATCTCGCAACTGAAAAGACTATTTTGTCATTTGTGTCAGTTGTTAAAAGGCGTAATGCTATGTTCCATTCCCCTATCCCAACTGACCTACATAACGGAACAATCCACTTTTTCCTAGGTGCCAGATATCTAGGACAAAAAAACATAAAAAGCGCAAGTGTCTCTTTTGTCTTTTGACAACGATGGCAGTATATTGAGTTGCAGTCCTCCAATCTCCATTGCGCTGTAAATGTCTTGAGCGGGAGGGTCCCTAATCTGAACTTGATGAATAGTGTTTTGTTATAGGGAGGATTTACATTATCCATATAGGCCTCAAATTTGGGGCTGCATTTATGGTCTAGGAATGCCATGATTTTTTAACCAAATTTGGGCTAAAATGTTCTCCCAGTAGCACCTTTTTACACGCTCCTTTATTTCCCTGGTCAAATTATGAGGAGCACTCCACACCTCCTCCATCTTCAGGAATTTGCATGTATTTCTAATATGTCTGAACCAAGGGATCTTTAGTGCACTATCATTTACGAGAAGTTCATCTAATGCTATATGGAGGGTGGACAGATGCTCTGAAGTCCAAAGACGAATCCAATACTTTAGTGGTCTTAGTGCAATTTCGTTATGGCTCTCATTTAGGGCTAGGTCAGATCTAAGGGGGGTGAGAGGGGTGCTCATCGGCAGCCTCAAAAAGTTTCATATAAAACGGTTTTCTACCGTGGTCAGACATCTAGAGTTAATGTGTCCCCAAAGCTCAGCACCATAAATTGAAGCTGCTACTGCCACTGCTTTGTAAACAGTGATGGCAGGTGTTATCTCCCCTTCCAAAGTATTGGCTTTCACAAATCTTCTAAGTGCCTGCTCCTGTACTTCTGCGGGTGCTGCCTGCTTCTGCTGGGGCTCTCTAAGTTGCTGAGCGCCACCTCTGTCTTCTCCTCCAAGGGGCGACATCCTGGTCCTCCCTGGTCCCCAGCAGCACCCAACAACCTCTACTGTGACCCTTGCAGCTAGCAATGTTAGTTTGCGGTATTTCTGCGTGGAAACACTTCTGCAACATCCAGCACGCCGTGGGACATCTTCCATACAAAGGAGAAGTTCCTATCCCTTTTCGTTGTTGCAGAATCTTCGGCTTCTCCCATCCGGAGGCAGCCATTTTGCACCTTCATCCGGGATTTAGTGGGCTCCTGCCCCCCTCCTCCCGACACTTTCACAACTCTTGGACATGGTCCCCTTCCTTTGCAGGTCCTCAGGTCCAGGAATTCATCTTCAGTGCTTTGCAGTCTGTTGTGGTCTTTGCAAAATCCTCTATCACGAGTTTAGTGTGTTTCTGGGGAAATAGTAGTACTTTACTCCTACTTTCCAGGGTCTTGGGGTGGGGTATCTTGGACACCCTTAGTGTTTTCTTACACTCCCAACGACCCTCTACACACTACATTAGCCTAGGGGTCCATTCGTGGTTCGCATTCCACTTTCATAGTATATGGTTTGTGTTGCCCCCTAGGCCTTTTGCATCCTATTGTATTCTAGTGTTTGCACTATTTCTCTAACTGTTTACTTACCTGATTTTGGTTTGTGTGTATATTTTGTGTATTTTACTTACCTCCTAAGGGAGTATATCCTCTGAGATATTTTTGGCACATTGTCACTAAAATAAAGTACCTTTATTTTTAGTAACCACATTAGCCCATAAATAAACACCCTTGAATCACAAAACATTCTGGAGTCAGTCTGTACTCTCACAAATGTATCATTACAACGTCTTCGACAAATATCAATGTTAATGTTCATTTGCACATACCAATGTATGACAGTTGTTGGGCAGCAGTAAACATAGCAGAAGGCAGAATGAGGTACCCAGATCTGTGAAATGGAAATCCAAAGTGAACTGTCAGTGTCCATACACAGAGGTTAAGAGGCTGACTTATACAATGTCCAACAGTAGTCAGATATGAGATGAGCAGTGCCAGTCTCTTACCTGTCTGTCACTGGAAGTACTGCTTGATGATGTTGTTTCGGTTGTCAATATCTTCTTCCTCTGCCTCCTCTTCCTCACTGTCCACAGGCTCCACAGCTGCCACAATACCATCATCAGGCCCATCCTCCTGCAGAAAAAGCACCTGGCGTCGCAAAACCAGGTTGTGCAACATGCAGCATGCCACGATTATCTGGCACACCTTCTTCGGTGAGTAGTATAGGGAGCCACCTGTTAGATGGAGGCACCGGAATCTGGCCTTCATGAGGCCGAAAGTCCGCTCAATAATACGCCTAGTTCGCCCATGTGCCTCATTATAGCGTTCCTCTGCCCTTGTTCTGGAATTTCTCACTGGGGTCAGTAGCCATGAGAGGCTGGGGTAACCAGAGTCACCTGCAAATGTCGAGGGAAATCTGTTAGACACACACTAACCCTTAGGGACTACCCCGTACCCAGACACCCATTCATAATGTGTGGGGACCTTGGGCTCACCTGTTAGCCACACACAGTGCTTCTGGAGTTGGCCCATCACATAAAAGATGCTGCTATTCCTCAAAATGTAAGCGTCATGCACAGAGCCAGGATACTTGGCATTCACATGGGAGATGTACTGGTCCGCCAAACACACCATCTGCACATTCATAGAATGGTAGCTTTTTCGATTTCTGTACAGCTGTTCATTTCTGCGGGGGGGACAAATGCCACATGTGTACCATCAACGGCACCAATTATGTTGGAGATATGTCCCAGGGCATAGAAGTCAGCTTTCATTGTGGGCAAATCCTCCACCTGGGGGAATACAATGTTAGCTGCGCATGTGTTTCAGCAGGGCAGACAACACTCTGGTCAACACGTTGGTGAACATTGGCTGAGACATCCCTGATGCCATGGCCACAGTAGTTTGAAAGGAGCCACTTGCCAGGAAATGGAGCACTGACAGGACCTGCACTAGAGGGGGTATTCCTGTGGGATGGCAGATGGCTGACATCAGGGCAGGCTCCAATTCGGCACACAGTTCTTGGATTGTGGCACCATCAAGTCGGTGCAGGTGATAATGATGTGTCTGTTTTCCATTGTTGACAGGTCCACCAGGGGTCTGTACACTGGAGGATGATGCCTTCTCATTATCTGCCCCTGCGGATGTGCCCTATGGAGGAGAATGGTGAGCAGAGGGTCATGTACCACATAGGTTGCACAAGTGGTTTTGCTGCAATATGAGTAAATCCGTGTGTGGCATAGTTTGTCCGTATTTCTGACCAAATGTGCTTTGACGCAGTTAGGTGCCATGCCATGTGCCAACCTGAAATGGCGGCTGCCTGACCTGTAAGGAGGGACAAGGGGAAATGAGGTAACTGCGCTGGCGTTGTACACGTCGCGGTAGGTGGTCGAAGGTTGCTGTGCAATTCAGCATTGGTTATCATTGGGCCCTTTGGGTTGCAGGAGCCAATGACGATGTACACCGGTGGTGACAGCATGCACCGCCGCGGACATGACCGCCATTTTCTATCTGTTCACTCACTTGATACCTGACCTTCAACAGGAGAGAACCTACACGGCAAGTGCTGCTGAGACCTGTCTGGCGACAATGGCTTGAGTATCTGGGGAAAGGGCCCCTGCCTTCATTTCGGAGGAGTTGGAGAGACTAGTGGATGGGGTCCTCGCCCAGTACACTCTACTCTAAGGTCCTCCAGACAAACAGGTGAGTACACTGTGAGCATGATGCGTGGGCCATAAATGTATGTAGTGGTGTGGATGGAAGATACATGTGGGGGGGGGCTGAGGCCTGCATGTGAGGATGGTGAGTGTATGTGTGTCAGGGCATGGGTGGGAACTGGTGGGCAATTAGTATGACGGTCCGGATAAGTGAATAATTTTCTTTCATCCTATACCTTTCCTGTAGGTCAGCGCCCAATAGAAGAAGGGTATTTGGCGTGCCAACGCCAAGGAAGTGCTGACCCTGGGGGTCTATCATAGATGGAGCAACCACTGCTGCAAGAGATGGGATGACCTGCGCCGCTGGAGCAAGAAGACGGCGGAGGCCCAGCTGGGGATGGCCTCCCAACGTGGAAGGGGTGCCCGTCGCACCATGACCCCCCCTGATGTTCTGGATCCTGGTGGTGGCATATCAGGGGTAGGATGGGCGCTTGAGGGAATCACAGCAGCCGCAAGGTGGTGAGTACAGCCTCATTCGGCTGACTCTGCGCGCTTTACGAGGTGTCTGGGTGGGGGATGTAGGCTGTGGGTTCCCCTAGGCCAGGACGAACTTGGTAGGGTAGGTCCCTTGTTAGGCAGGCTCTGTGGCACTCCAACCCTAATAGTGGTAGTGGGCACCTACAACTAGGCAGGCTCCTGTGGGTTCCAGGTGTGCAGCAAATGGTGTTAGGCATAGTCCCCCATGGGCAGGTGGTTTTCCTACTACTGCTAGTGCATGGCTAGCACATAGGGCTGCTCCCTGTGTGTTGTATCCGCCAACGGTAGTGATGTTGCTGGCATTGACCATGTATCTCCTCTGTCTTTCCCCCCCTTCTTGTTTTTTCACCCTGTCCTTGTGTGCATTAGCATCATCTGGCGGAGGAGCTGAAGCACCGGAGACGGAGGGAGCTGCATCCCACATGGCCCAGGAGGGTGAATCCACCAACGATGAGGGCACCAGTGGGATGGAGGTTGAGGGGAGTTCCACCACGGGGACAGGAGGGAACACCAGCGACAGCAACTCCTCTTCTGATGGGAGCTCCCTTGCGGTGGTGGACACCTCTGTGCCCACCGCAACAACAGGTACAGCCGCCACCCCCCCTACCAGCACCGCCCTCCCAGCAGTCCCTCAGCGTGTTTTCCGTGCCCGCTCACCCAGGTGGGTGGGCATCTCCTTGACTCCAGGCACCTCAGTGAGGAGGCTATTGACCTCCTGAGATCCCTCACTGTTAGGCAGTCAACCATTTTGAATGCCCTCCAGGGTGTCGAGAGGCATTTGCAGCAAACAATTGCATACCTGGAGGGCATTCATTCTGGCGTGGCGGCCCAACAGAGAGCATTTCAGGCTCTGGCCTCAGCACTGATGGCAGCCATTGTCTCTGTGTCCAGCCTCCCCCCTCCAACCTCCAATGCCCAGACCCAATCCCCCTCTATCTCAGCCTATCCCAAGCACACCATCAGACCAGCCTGCACACACCTCAACACCCAAGGGAAGCTCAGGCAAACATAAGCACCACACATCCCACAGGCACTCACACAAGCACCATACCCATGCAGACACACCAACTTCCACTGCCTCCACTGTGTCCCCCTCCTCCACGTCCTCCACCTCCCTCCCAGTCTCGTCTCCACTCACACCTGCATGCACTACATCCTCAGCCACTACCTCCATCACCAGCACGCCCATCACTACACACCGCTCACGTGCAATCACCACCCCCACTACCATTCACACGTCCCCTGTGTCCTCTCCCAGTGTGTCTGTAAGCCTTCCTCCCAAAGTACACAAACACCGGCACACACCCAATCAACAGCCATCCACCTCACAACAGCCTCCAACCCATACACCTTCACCCAAACTCAGCAGACGTACATCTCCAACAACCACTACATCTTCCTCCACTCCCAAACCCCCTCCATCTTCTCATCCCAGTGTGTCTAAAAAATGTTTCCTAGATAAAAGCAAAAATTTAAATCTGTTTATTAAGCATAACATTCACATACCGGTACATTGGCTGTTAATAATTTATCGAATTATTTGCTTACATATGTAACCTTGCACAGCCTCGTTGCATATTAACTGGTATGAAGGAGAGAGAAAAGAAATCAAATTATAGACAAACATAAAATATTGCTAACAAAGCAAAAAAAGAAGAAACATACAGCTTAAATACTGTGCGACAACTACTTTCCGAATAACAATGCAGCTAAGCACGACTAATGTCATTGATAGTATTTACTGCCTCAGACAGAGGTAAGGAGAGGTTAAAGGAAGGAATGCAGCTTATATATGTAAGTATGTGTAGAGCGGGGGACAGAAGTGGGGTAAGGATTTATGTTTTGCGGTGTTCAACGGGATGCTGAGCAGAATTGGCATTGAACGAGCTGGGTTTGACCTGCGTAAAATCTTGTACGCAGTGAAAACAGCCTGGTATGTTGGGCTATTACTTTGAGGATAATAATGAGAATGTCAGCAATGTCAATAAATGAGATTGAGGCAGTTTGAGTATCCTGCTGACCGTATTCACCTGGCTGTAAGAGTTGTGTATGGTGCGCTATTCACGGGGGGTGTAAGTCATCGCGCGCTTCTATTGCCACCACAAAGGTGTTCCAGACTTCGGGGCCCACCTCAATGAGACCTTTGCGTTGCAATATGTTGAGTGTCTGCGCCTCAGCCTGTGCGCGACTATGTAAGTCACGTAGCCAAACCAAGTGGGATGGAACATGTGGAGCCTTCCAATGTGTTGCGATCAGACGTTTAAAGACAGCAAACGCTAAGTCTATGAATCTGTGTGTCTGTTTATTTCCCTTAGTACGGTGACGTATGCCTAATAAGCAGGATTCTGGTGTGGGGGATAATGCGAGGGATGAGATGTCTGCTGTGACGTCTGTGACTCGGTGCCAGGCTGAGTTTATTGAGTGACAACTCCAAACCATGTGGTAAAAGTCGGCTGCCGGGATAGCACATCTTGGGCATGACGGAGTTGTGTTCGGGTAAATTCTTAGAATGCGGGCTGGGGATAAATAAGACTGGTGAATATAATTGAATTGGGTGTAGCGTAGGCGAGGATTTCGGGATATTGATTTGATCGTTGCAAGAGCTGTGGTCCAGGTTTTTTGTGGTAATGGTGTAGGAAGGACCATGTCCCAACGTGCCTTAGCATGCAGCAGGGTGGTACAGACTGCTGCTAATAGTATATTGTATATTTTAGTTATGGTTCCTTTTACACTACCTATTGTAAGGATAGTAGTGAGCAATGGGGACTCAGGAGGTTCGTCATTGCCGAGGCCCCAAATCTTGTTTAGTAGCCATTTAATGGCGCTGTATGTCAAAAAGGCCCCCTTGTGCATCACCCCGGCAGACACCAGTTCCGTAAAGGGGTACAACGCGGAATTGGAGTATAGATCACCCACCTTCAGTGTATTTGTTTCCTAGATAACATTAACCTCTTCCCTACACCTCCCCCCTGTCCTTCTCCTAGGGCCAGGATGTCTAGATCCCAGCCCAGCACCTCAGCCACCAAATCTGCATCCGCTGTGGTCCCTGCTGCTCCAGTACGGTCAAAGGGGGCACCCGTCAGAGCTGCTAGTGTGCCACCGACGGAAAAGTAGGACCAACCTATTCCACCACCTGCAAAGCTCAAAAAGGGACCGGCTTCAAGCAGGGGACAGTCGCACCACCCACCCAGCAAGGACCCGCACAAACACAGAGTGGACAGGTCCAAGGTCCCTGCAGCGGCTATCAAGACGGGGAAGGGCCACAAGCCAAAGGGCACATCATCTCTAAGCAAGATGCCACCTGGGGAGGGGCTGGTGACCACCAAATCATCAGGGATGGCAACCACATGCACCCCAGTCACCACCGCCAATCAACCCACCACCTGCACCGCCTCTGCCACAACGTCAGTCTGCAGCATCCTCCCCAAGGATCAGCCATCCGAGGCTGCCGGAGACGGTATAGTGTCTCCATCCACCCCAACAGTCACTTGCACTACGGCCTGCACTGGCAGCATCTCCACCGCAGCCACCGCCGCCTGCACCACCATCAGCACTGCCACATGCACAGCCGATGCCACTCTGTCGGACGTCAGGCCCATCCCCAGTGTGCAGCCATCAGAGTCTGCAGGTGACGTCCTGGACACGCCACTTGAGACACCACCTCCAGCACTGACACGAAGCAGCAATTGGCAGCCTAAGTCGCCCCAGGATGGAGTGTTGGTCTGCCTCCATGGAGTATCATGCCACCTGTTCCGGGAACATCGCGTGGCTGTGACACACAGGTGAGACAAAGTCAACATGCGACACGCCAGGAGCAGCATCACTGGGCACAAAGCCCCCTCCAGAACCAGTGGAGAAAAGCATCCACTAACCCAGTCCTTGGCAGGATGAAGCACTCTGGGTATAAAGCCCCCTCCAGAATCAGTGGAGAAAAGCATTCACTAACACAGTCCTTGGCAGAATGAAGCACTCTGGGCACAAAGCCCCCTCCAGAACCAGTGGAGAAAAGCATCCACTAACCCAGTCCTTGGCAGGATGAAGCACTCTGGGCACAAAGCCCCCTCCAGAACCAGTGGAAGACGCCACCCACTTGAGAGACTGTGGCTTTGTACTCCCCAAGACCAAGCAGTGGTCAGTGTACCCACTAGAGAGACTTGAGAGACTGTGTCTTTGCACTCCCCAGGACCAAGCAGTGGGCAACCCACCCACTTGAGAGACTTGAGAGACTGTGGCTTTGCACTCCCCAGGACCAAGCAGTGGGCAACCCATCCACTTGAGAGACTGTGGCTTTGCACTCCCCAGGAGCACGCAGTGAGCAAACCACCCACCTGAGAGACTGTGGCTTTGCACTCCCCAGGACCAAGCAGTGGGCAAACCACCCACTTGAGAGACTTGAGAGACTGTGGCTTTGCACTCCCCAGGACCAGGCAGTGGGCATGGAGCCCCCTCGAGGAGTAGTGGCATCATACCATCATCCAGCTGAGGTGCCCCCCTCCCCTTCCCCCTGAGGTGCCTGTTTTTTTTTCTACCTAATGACCCTGCAGTGTTGTCTCCGTTTTGAGGCAGGTGTCATGTGTGGGCTTCGCCCACGCTTTTTGGGACCACTGGTCCACGGACATTTAATGGGACAGTGTACGGACTTGTATACTTGCTGTAAATATTTGTGTATACTGATTATTTACTGTTCTCTTGGGCTATTTGATTGTTCAAATATTACACTAGTTAAACTAATTTTGTTTGGTCCTTGCGTTCTTCCAGGGGGTGACGGGGTGTATCTGTGATGTTATTGGATATGTGTGTGTGTGTGTTGTTGTGGGTGGGGGGTGGGGGTGTTGCGTTTTGCATGGGTGTGTCACTCTCTTTTACCTCCTGCCCTCCCCTGTGTGCTAGGTGCAGTACTCACCGTGGTCGTCACCGCTGCCGTTCGTACTCCTGGTAGATGTGAAGATACACCAACATTGGTAACACCTCAATCAATCAATCAATAGTTTATTCGGTCCAGGTTTGGACCATTTGAGAAATTAAAAAATAATCATACATACAGAAGGATAAAAACCATAGACCATCAGGTAAAAAGAGACATTAGCAATTAGTACACTGCTTATATAAAAAAAGGGTTCATAAAACTACATAAAAAGTTTCATAAATAATTAAGACAAGACTCTTAAAATAGTGTCTGGATCTTGCCCTATACAAGAAGCTAAATGCTAAAATAATACGAATCAATTGTTAAAAACATATAAACTATTCTAAGACGGATTTGTACATAAGATAAGACATAGAAACTACATACAATAGGTCCTGTTTACAAAAGTTAGAAGTCAATCAGTGGAAAATGGAGCCCTAAGTTAGTCAGTTCTCTTAAATAAGTTGATCAGATAAATTGCATCTTGCCATTTATAAAATTATATGCGCCAAGGGGCTTATGAGTCACTTCACTAGACAACATGCTCGGAGATACAGTCTTATGTCCTTGATAGATCGCACTAATGATTTCGCCCAGACTATTATGACAGGATGCTAATTCGCTAACTTCTAGACCGTTCTTCAACCAGTGGATTTAAGATCTGTAATGATTCTACTGTGGATTTTCCATGCTGCTGCCAAATATTTAGAAACAGAGCTCACTACCAGCGTGGAAGTGTCATATTTACACATTCTATATACACTGTTTCGGTTTTGTGTTGACAGTGTTTTGCACAGAGGAATAATCCACTTCCCTCGAGGGCATTTGTACAAAGGACAGAAAAATAGGACATGCTCAGAAGTTTCCTTGCATAGATGGCAGTTTATGCATTTGTCAGATAAAGGACTATTGGTCGACCAGCAAGCCGTAAAGCTGTTGACTGCCAATGTTCCATATCTGAACTGAAGTAGTAAAGAGCGGGCACAGGCTGGTATAGGGAGATCCAGGAAGCTTTCAGGCAGAGGTTCGTGTTTGACCAGCAGAAACTCTGCTGTCAGCCGACCTAACCCAGTTGAGCCGAGAGATTCCTCATGAATTTTTTCCCAATATCGATCTTTGATCAGGCGTCTAGCGTTACCAGGAATCATCTCGGGATTCTCCCAATAATGGGATAAATTCAGTTTGACCCAAGCCGCTTTCATCTCCCTTAGCCACCTTACACCTGTAGTTCAGGCTCCATGGCGTCCTGGTTCCTCGTTGAGTGTCGAGCGGTGAGTGGTTTCTGTGGTTCTAAAAATTCTGGACCCATGTAATCTGCTTTGCCACAGCAGTACGATTTTAGTATCAAAAGACCGATAATGACTAGTACACTAAGCATGAGCATTTTCGCTCAATTCCAGCAGCGTTTTCACCTCGAAATCGCCATTTTCGTCCTGCACTCGTGGCTCCCATTTTATACACGACAGCCATTTTAAAAGTTGCCCTCACATAGGCTTATAATACAGTCGGATTTGATTCCAAGGACACGTACACCTTGATTGACTTTTCTCTGACCTGGGCAAGCTGGAACCATTGCCTCAGGCCAAACCTGTTTGGTCAGTCTCTCTCCCAGTGGCCGAATCAGATAGCATCAAGGCACACCATGCCATAAAACCCTTATTATCGCTCACACACCCTGCCTAATCTTGCTCACACCTGCACCTGCTCTTTTCTTCTTCTTACTTTACGAGGGGGAGGTGCCCGTTTTTATTGGGGGTCCACACTTATCTGATGTGAAATTCTAGGCCTTGCCGGGTAATTTATTATGGGTTGGATGACATGAAATATGAGGTTTCATCATGACACTGTTTTTTCCTTTGTAGTGAAAACATGTGAATGACCAACCAAAATGTCAAGAATGTTTGCCTGAAGCTTAAAAAACTGTATATAAGGAAACCTGATTTTGCATTGACACACAGTCTCCTGAGAACATACAAGTCGTGCTGTTGTACTTCTAGGACGCCTGTCAATTGGTTGCAGCCAATAAATTCGATCTTTGACTTCACCTAGAAGACTCTGAGTTTCTGTAGTCTGAATCAGGAAAGTACCCGAGGTCTTTGGGTGTACCCTGGCACCGCTGGGTTACCGGATCAGTACCGGTTCTGAAAAACCCAGTACCTCATTTCCCTTCCAAAAACTGTTCCTGCCATGCTTTTGATGGCGTTGGTAATAGTTGGTAATAGTGTGGGCGGTACATCGTCTTCCGCCTGTCTGTTGGTGGTTACCGCTGCGGTGTTTGTTGATACTGCCGTGGCGGTTGGAGTGTTAAAGTGGCTGTCTGTGTTGGCGGTTTCCGCCATGGTCGTAGTTCAATTTTTTTTTACCACCGGCCTGTTAGCGGTATTACAGCAGCTTTATCACTCAACGCCAGGGTTGTAATGAGGGCCTAAATGTCTTTTACTAGTGTGTATTTCCTGGTCGATTGATTACACAAGATCATTGGGAGTGCCACTGTACTTAAACAGGGTCAACAGTCGCTGGGTCAGCTAAAGGACAGAACGACAGTGCTCCAGCCCCCAGAATCACAAAGTACAACTGCACATGTACAGGGTCAAAGGACTGTGTTGCCTCAAATGGCCATAACGACACCACACCTTGAGGAGGAATCAACATCTACAACCGGTGAGAGATGCCCTAGGTGCACTGACTTTTTAACAGAATCTGTTAGAGACAAACGATGTGTGACCCTGTGCACTGTCTACCCTGGTACAGTGAATGGAACAGCGCTTCAGACTAGGGACAGAGCCCCCCAGACAGTCACGATCCAGACCCAAACACAGCTCTGGACCTTTTCTTAAAAATTAAACCCCAATGCATTGCGCCACAAACTGTGTCATTTGACCTGTCCTTAAACCGTAACCCTGTAGACCAGGCATCCATAGATAATCCCACGGATAACATCCAGCCCCTGAGAGCTGGAATGAAGCTGTACACTGTGCAGGGTCTCCAAAATCACCCCTAAAGGTCTTCCGCAACCAGAAGGTTGAAGCACACGAGGAGTCTGGGATGTCTGCTGTAGACGCAGGGATCTTTGGAGATCTTAGCGAAGTTCAACAGATTTCTGAGATGCTCCCCGCAGCATCAGCCTCTGACAGACTGTCTTTTAAAGTAGACCAGGAGGATACTCAGACAGTAGCTCACAGTTCAGAAGAGGCCCTCGGTGGTGTAGATCTTACATGTTGGGATCAGAATCTACATTACCTGCATGTTTTGTCCCCAGTTACACTCCCACAAGCATTCTCCCCATTTAGCCCTGCAGCACTTGTATTCCCCGCCACTTTCGCCTCTTCAATCTACGACGCTAGAACAGAATGGCCCTGGGGTCTTAATCAAAGCTTTGAACCAGAGCCCCTCACTGAGTCATCCCAGGAAACCTGGGCTGATTATCACTTGTTGTGGTCTGAGGGAAGTATGGATTTACTTGTGCAGGCATTGGCAGGGCAACAGGATGGTGCTCGGGGTAGTGAGAAGAGAGATTTACTCAGGGAGATTAACGGTAATAGACACCCTGACCCTACTTACAACACTAACACCCCACAATACAGGGTCTTAGACCTGAAAAAAAGTTCGGAACTTGTACTAAAGAGCTTTACTAAAACTTAAATCACTCTGTAATGCTAAAGCCTCTAAACTATGGAAGAAGCAGGCCCATGGTGTAATGAAAACTACACAGATAGTGATAGACTTCATGAGATGATCTGTGTATTACAATGTTGTAAAAGTGAGGTTCTAAATTCCAGTGAAACAGCCTTGCGGGCTTGAACAATATTTCAAACTGACACCAGAGATACAGAGCCCTAGTGCTCTGGGGTACCATTTTGTTTAACAGGCCCAGACAAACACCCTAATATAAAAAGAAGATGTGGGAGATTGTTTCTAGAGCTTGGAGGTTCCTAGGAACCGTGTGGTCCAAAAAGACCACACGACGTGCCAAAGGCAGTGTAAAACACTCAGACACCTTGCCCAAGCCCCTTGAAATGCAGCAGCAGGGAACCCAAAATGCTAATTTAGGAGGCATCAACAGACCCTCCAAACTTTTCAGGCACTCATGGCGCAGAGCAAACAGAGCCAGAAATGCCCACAAAACTGCCGGCTTCGAGGTAAATGATGTGGTCACAGCGATAGGGGTTACTTCAAGGAGTACTCTTGTAACGGTACAAACTGGTGCAGGGGGAGAATCTAAAAAAGGGTTGGCAAACAAAAATCAAAAATGGGCTAGTAGCACCAAGCAGTTTAGGCTTTTAATCATTAAATTAAAGA
The DNA here is from genome assembly GCF_031143425.1 of Pleurodeles waltl. Taxonomy (NCBI): domain Eukaryota; kingdom Metazoa; phylum Chordata; class Amphibia; order Caudata; family Salamandridae; genus Pleurodeles; species Pleurodeles waltl. The sequence continues at coordinate 193,278,400 of NC_090443.1, forward strand.
AAGCCAGAATTTTTGTCACAAGACAGATTAAAAAGGCTGCTCATCAGAACCAGTCTGAGCCTTCCCAAAATGATTCAGCAGGCTATCGTGGTCCCCTATTCAGATCTTCAATCTCAGGTTTCAGAGACAGTGGGGGTCATTACAACCCTGGCGGACGGTGTTAAAGCTGCGGAAATACCGCAAACAGGCCGGCGGACAAAAAAATGGAATTATGACCCTGGCGGAAACCGCCAACTAAGACAGCCACTTTAACACATCGCCCGCCACGGCGGTACAGACAAGCAGTGCAGCGGTTACCGCCAACAGACAGGCGGGAGACAATGTACCGCCCACAGTATTACAACCCACCAATCCGCCACCTTTTCCGGGGCAGATTCACCGTGGCTAAAAACACGGCGGAAACAGCTTTTGCTATGGGAAAACGCTCACCTGAACACATTCCACGAGGAACGAGGACTCCATGGAGCCGGAATTACAAATACTCCCTGCCCTTGTGTTTCTGCTCCTCTACGAACAACAGCTACGTAGGCGCAGAAGACACCGGTGAGTACTGCACCTACGACACAGGGGAGGGGGGAGGCAAAAGTTAGGGGGACACCCACCAAACACCCCCACCCTCGCATATTACAACATACACACCAATGCATTCACAAAAATCACAGTAACAACCCACAATCCCCCCGGAAGAATGAAAAGACAATGCGAAATTCGGTCAAACATTATAATGTGCCAATATACATGTCATACAAAAATACACAGATATATATGTGAAAATCACTCATATTTATATACAATACGAGAAGTAGTGCAGATATGTACACAACAATGTCCGTGCACCAACAGTCCAAAAATGCATGGGCGAGGCCCACAAACGACACCTGCCCACAATCGGAGAGAACACTGCCGGGGCATCAGATAGAAATACTACAGGCACCTCAGGGGGAAGGGAAGGGGGGGCACCTCAGCCAGATGAATGCGAAGCCAGATCCACGACGGGGCTCCATGCCCATTGATGTATCCTGGGGAGTGCAAAGCCACAGTCTCTCAAGTCTCTACGGTGAGTGGGTTGCCCACTGTGCCATCCTGGGGAGTGCAAAGCCACAGTCTCTCAAGTCTCTACAGTGGGTGGGTTGCCCACTGTGCCATCCTGGGGAGTGCAAAGCCACAGTCTCTCGAGTAGATGCAGTTCTCTACTGGTACTGGGGGGGACTGGTGCCCATACTGGATGAGTCTCCCCGTGAAAGTTCATGTCCTGTCACTGTCCCAGCTGCACATGGGATAAGGATGCCTGATGTGGCAGCCTTTTCATTCCTACACGGTGCTTGCCCTGTTCAGCGGTCTTCACCTTGGCGGTGTTTGCCCTGTTCAGCAGTGCTTTGCCATGGCGGTCTTTGCCCTGTTCAGCGGTCTTCACCATGGCGGTCTTTGCCCTGTTCAGCGGTGCTTTGCCATGGCGGTCTTTGCCCTGTTCAGCGGTGCTTTGACATCGCGGTTCTGGACTGTTCAGCGGTGCTTTGCCATGGCGGTTCTGGACTGTTCAGTGGTGCTTTGCCATGGCGGTCTTTGCCCTGTTCAGCGGTGCTTTGCCATGGCGGTTCTGGACTGTTCAGCGGTGCTTTGCCATGGCGGTCTTTGCCCTGTTCAGCGGTGCTTTGCCATGGCGGTTCTGGACTGTTCAGCGGTGCTTTGCCATGGCGGTTCAGGACTGTTCAGCAGTGCTTTGCCATGGTGGTCTTTGCCCTGTTCAGCGGTGCTTTGCCATGGCGGTTCTGGACTGTTCAGCTGTGCTTTGACATGGCGGTTCTGATACCGACATTGGTGTGTGGCATGACGATCTCTACACTGGGCATTGGTGTGTGGCATGACGTTCTCTACACTGGGCATTGGTGTGTGGCATGACGTTCCATCATTGCCCAGCGGGGCTGTGGCAGCCGGGGCCCTCCTGGGCTGTGACTCCGGCGGTGGTCTCCTGACCAGTGACAATACCTGGGCCCTCCTGGGCTGTGACTCCGGCGGTGGTCTCTGGACCAGTGACGATACTTGGGTCCTCCTGGGCTGTGACTCTGGCGGTGGTTACTGGTCCGGTGACGATACTTGGGCCCTCCTGGGCTGTGACTCCGGCGGTGGTCTCTGGACCAGTGACGATACTTTGGCCTTCCTGGGCTGTGACTCCGGCGGTGGTCTCTGGACCAGTGACGATACTTGGGCCTTCCTGGGTTGTGACTCCGGCAGTGGTCTCTGGACCAGTGACGATACTTGAGCCCTCCTGGGCTGTGACTCCGGCGGTGGTCTCTGGACCAGTGACGATACTTGAGCCCTCCTGGGCTGTGACTCTGGCGGTGGTCTCTGGACCAGTGACGACGGTGCTGGCGGTTGTGTCTGGACCGCCGGAAATGATGTCACACTTCTCCGCCGTGACACTCACAACAGGCTGGCAAGACTTCCTCTGGACCTTCCCCACCTTTGGTGGAGTCACAGCTGACTCACCAATCCCCTTCGAACCCATGTCAGTTGTTGTCCTACCAGGAGTCTTAACACGGTCCCGTCATCCACTCTCCAATTTTAGAGCCTTTACAGGGGGAGGGCTGCCAGTGCCTTGGCTCCGGGTCCTACTGCCTGCCCTAGTGGCCGGTGCACTCCACAATCCCTGAACACGCACCGCTGGTATTGGAGGCTTTTTGGCTGAGGCGCTATGACGGGACTGATGAATTGGAGGGGGGGAGTGGGGGCAAAAAGGTCAATTTTACAGAGGGACAGTTTCTGACGAACACTGGGATGGGTAGCTGGAGGGGGTCTGGGAGTGGATGAAGAGGAGGTGGTTGTCGGAGGTGTTAATTTAGCTGTTTTGGGTGCAGGTGCAGGTACAGGAGGCTGTCATGAGGTGGATGGATGTTGGGTGAGTGATTGCCGGCGTTTGTGTACTTTGGGAGGGGGCGTCACAGACACACTGGGAGCGGACACAGGGGACGTGTAAATGGCAATGGAGGTGGTGAGTGCAGGTGAGCGGCTTGTGGTGCTGGGTGTCCTGGTGCGATTCCTGGTGCCTGTAGATGTGGTGCATGCAGGTGTGTGTGTAGACGAGACTGAGAGGGAGGAGGGAGAAGAGGAGGAGGGGGACACAGTGGAGGCAGTGGATGTTGCTGTGTCTGTATGGGTGTGATGCTTGTGTGAGTGCCTGTGGGATGTGTGGTGCCTATGTTTGCTTGAGCTACTTTTGGGTGTTGACTTGTGTGCATGCTGATCTGTAGGTATGCTTGGGATGGGCTGGGGTACAGGGGATTGGGTCTGGGTGGAGGAAGTTGGAGGGGGGAGGCTCGACATAGGGACAATGGCTGCCATCAGTGCTGAGGCCAGAGATTGCAGGGTTCGCTGAAGGACAGCCTGACCAGAATGAATGCCCTCCAGGAATGCATTACCGTGTTGCAACTCTCGTTCTACACCCTGGATGGCATTCACAATGGTAGACTGCCCAACAGTGAGTGACCTGAGGAGGTCAATGGCCTCCTCACTGAGGGCAGCAGGGGTGACTGGGGCAGGGCCTGAGGTGCCGAGGGCGAAGATGATGGCCACCCTCCTGGGTGAGCGGGCACGGGGTGAACGCTGAGGGGCTGCTGGGAGGGCGGTGCTGGTAGGGGAGGTGGCGGCTGTACCTGTAGAAGTGGGGCGCACAGATGGTGCCGCCACCACAGGGGAGCTCCCATCGGCGGACGAGTCCGTGTCGCTGGTTGGTGATCCGGTGGCCGACGTGAAGCTCCCCTCGCCCTCCGTCCCACTGGTGCATTCAGAGTCCGTGGTGTGGCCCTCCATGGCCATGTGGGATGCAGCTCCCTCGTGCTCCTGTGCCACTGTACCTCCGCCTGTTGATGCTGATGTACAAAAGGACAGGGAGAGCAGGAAAAGGAAAAGGGGGGGAGACAGAAGAAAGAGAGTTTTAGTGCATGGCATTCCGCTACCGTTGGCGGACAAGAAAGACGCAGCAGCCCCCTGCATTACGCCGTGCTCCTGCACTCTGCACACGCAATTTCTGTGTTATGGCCTACATGGCAATGGTGGACATCTGCGCACATGGATGCCACAGGGGCAACTATACCTCGACTTGGCACTCTGCTGAGGTGGGGTTGAGTGCCACATGGCCTACATTACTGAGGGGCCTTGCCTACCTAACTCGCCCTGGCCTAGGGACACCCACAGCCTACCTCCCCCACCCAGACACCTCCACTGCAAGCAAAGTTCGTTGAATGAGGTTTTACTCACCCCCTTGTGTCTGCTGTGATGTCCTCAAGCGCCCATCCAACTCCGGGTAGGCCACCGCCAGGATCCGGAACATCAGGGGGGTCATGGTGCGACAGGCACCCCTCCCACGTTGGGAGGCCATCCCCAGCTGAGCCTCCGCCGTCTTCTTGCTGCAGCGGCGAATGTCCTCCCATCTCTTCCGGCAGTGGGTGCCCCGTCTCTGGTGGGCCCCCAGGGTCCGGACCTCCTTTGCGATGGTATGCCAGATGTCCATCTTCTGGTGGGCGCTGACCTACATGACATGCACAAGGGAAGAGGAACAGTCATTACCAACTGCACCGTCGTTGTGAGTGGCCCCCTCCCTACTCTGGCCATGTGGCCCATTCATTCCCATGCATTAATGTTCTTAGAACTCTGCCCCCTTCCCTCTTCCACCCAGCCCTCTCCACCCAGGCCTAGCCCATACAACGTGCTCCCTGTGTACTAACCTGTTGGTCTGGAGGACCGTAGAGTCGCGTGTACTGGGGGAGGACCCCATCAACAAGTTTCTCCAACTCCTGTGTAGTGAAGGCAGGGGCCCTTTCCCCAGACGCAGCAGCCATCGTCGCTTCCAGACCGAGGTCACAGCAGCACTAGCAGTGTAGGTCCTCTCCTGTCGAAGGTCAGGTATCTAGTGATTGAACAGATAGAAAATGGCGGTGACGTCCGCGGCTGTGCGCATCATCACCGCCGGCGCACCTGTTCATTGGCTCCTGGGACCCATAGGGTCCAATGTTAACCAATGCAGCATTGCGCCGCGGTCTATGACCGCCTACCGCGACGGTGTGCAACGCCAGCGCAGTTACCCCACAATCCCATTGTCCCAGTTTAGAGGTCAGGCAGCCGCCATTTCAGGGGCCCATGGCTTCATTTACTACTGCGTCACACATAGCTAGGCCTACACTCAACACACATACAGGAAGGGTTTTGTGTCTGGTGTAGTCTTGTGTGTAACTGTGGGTACATACCTGGAGGAATAGTGACTGGTTCTTCGCTGTTGTCCTTCGTAGGCACCGTCAGCTGGGACATATGAGAAGATGGCGGAATCCTCCGGTGTACCGACCGCTGGTGGACCTGTTGACAATGGAAGAAAGACATGTCATCGTCACCTTCCGGTTTGACCGTGCCACTATCCAGGAACTATGTACCCAGTTGGAGCCAGACCTGATGTCACTGATCCGCCATCCGACTGGAATCCCCCCTGACGTGCAGGTGCTGTCAGTGCTCCATTTCCTTGCAAGTGGGTCATTTCAGACAATTGTGGCCATGGCATCAGGGATGTTCCAGCCTATGTTTTCCACCGTGTTGTCCAGAGTGTTGTCTGCCCTGCTGAAACAGGTAAGGAGATACATCATTTTCCCTTAGGTGGAGGATTTGCCTACAGTGAAAGGTGACTTCTATGCCCTTGGACATATCCCCAACGTCATAGGTGCCATTTATGGGACCCATGTAGCTCTGGTCTCCCCCCCAACAGAAGTGAACAGGTGTACAGGAACAGGAAGAGTTATCATTCAATGAATGTCCAGATGGTCTGTTTGGCAGACCAGTACATCTCGCAGGTAAATGCTATGTTCCCTGGCTCTGTGCATGACGCCTACATCCTGCGGAATAGCAGCATCCCTGATATGATGGGTCAAATCCAGAGGCACCGTGTATGGCTATTGGGGGACTCTGGTTACCCCAACCTTTCCTGGCTATTGACCCCAGTGAGGAATCCCAGGACCAGGGCAGAGGAACGGTACAATGAGGCCCATGGGCGGACTAGGAGGGTGATCGAACGCACCTTCGGCCTCCTGAAGGCCAGGTTCAGGTGCCTCCATATGACAGGTGGATCCCTATTCTACTCACCAAAGAAGGTGTGCGACATCATCATCGCCTGCTCCATGCTCCATAATTTGGCTTTGCGATGCCAGGTGCCTTTTCTGCAGGAGGATGATCCAGATGACGGTGTTGTAGCAGCTGTGGAGTCTGTGGAGCCTGTGGACAGTGATGAGGATGAAGCTGAGGAAGAAGAAAATGACAACAGGGAGTCAGTCATACAGCACTATTTCCAGTGACACCCAGGTGAGAACATTTTCTGGTTTAACATTACATTAACTTTCACACGTCTACCTCTATCCTGTTTGTCGATTTCAATCACTATTTGTTAACTGAGTTGTACCCTTCCATTACGGTTTCACAGGTGTGGTAACCTACATGTCAACTGCTTGCATCATTCAAGGGCTTGTGATGTGTGACATAGGTATGTTAGCCTTACAATGGTGCAGCCATTATGACACTGGCATTGATAATACAAAGTACAAAATCATAGACTGACTCCAGATTGTTTTGTGTTTCAAGGTTATTTATTTAAGTGCTCAAAAAATGAAGGGGGGTTGTAATATGGTGATGGGGGATGGTGGAGAAATGTCCATGGCAGAGTCCAGTCTATTAGTCTGACAGGTGCACTGCCCATCTGGGCATAGGAAGTGGAGCTGGGGCAGTTCGAATATGGACAGGGTAACAAAGTGGGACAGTGGGGGGACAATCAGGGTGGTCTTATTTCCTGGCGGGGGTCTTGCCATCTTGCTCTGTCCTGTTCCTGGATATCAGGGACCGCTTGCTTGGTGGTTGTCTGTCTGCAGGGGGTGGGGTGCTGGTGTGGTGGTCCTGTGGCGGGGCGTCCTGTCCACTAGCGCCAGTAGAAGTGGTGGGCAGTTCATCGTCCTGGCTAGTGTCAGGGGCCCCTTGGAGTGCCACGGTGTCTCTCAAGGTCTGCTGTATGTCCTTCAGCACCCCTACGATGGTGCCCAGGGCGGAGCCGATGGTCCTGAGCTCCTCCCTGAACCCCAAATACTGCTCCTCCTGCAGGCGCAGGGTCTCCTGCAACTTGTCCAGGACCGTCGCCATCGTCTCCTGGGAGTGGTGGTAGGCTCCCATGATGGAGGAGAGGGCTTCGTGGAGAGTTGGTTCCCTTGGCCTGTCCTCCCTCTGTCGCACAGCAGCCCTCCCAGTTCCCCTATGTTCCTGTGCCTCTGTCCCCTGGACCGTGTGCCCACTACCACTGCCCCCAGGTCCCTGTTGTTGTTGGGGTGGTGGGTTACCCTGGGTGCCCTGTAGTGGTGGACACACCGCTGATTGACCTGTCCTGGGTAGGGAGGTTTGGGCCCGCTGGGTGGGTGCTGTGCTGGTGTTACCAGAGGGTGGAAGGTCGGTGTTGGGCTGTGCCTGTGCAAGGGGAACCGACTGTCCTGAGGCCCACGATGGTCTGGGCTGGTCATCAAGATCCAGCAGGGCAGAGCTGCTGTCGTTACTGTGGGCCTCTTCTGGGGGTGGAGTGTTTTCTGGACCCTCTGGTGTGGTGACGGTCCTTCGGGTTCCTGCAGGGGCATAAGAGCATGATTATTGCATGTGTGTGTGTAAAGGTGTGCAATGGGTGGGTGTGCGTGAACCCCAGTGCAAGCATTCCTGTGTGGGGCCTTGTGTGATGATGGTTGGGGGGGTGTTCTGGGTATGTGCAGTGAGCATGCTTTGGTGAGGGGTGACCATGCTTAGTTGTGTCATGCAGGGCTTGGTGTTGGGATGGGTGGTTTGTGTTATGGGTGCATTATTGAGGATTTGGAGTGATAGGGGAGGGGGTGAGGGTGGGGGTGTGTGATAGCATGCAGGTAGGGTGGGGGATATGATAGTTAAGATTTGACTTACCAGTGTCCCATCCTCCACCGACTCCTCCGAGGCCCTCAGGATGCATGATGGTCAAGACTTGCTCCTCCCATGTTGTTAGTTGTGGGGGAGGAGGTGGGGGTCCGCCGCCAGTCCGCTGCACCGCGATGTTGTGCCTGGAGACCGTGGAACGCACCTTCCCCCGTAGGTCTTTCCACCTCTTCCTGATGTCCTCCCTATTTCTTGGGTGCTGTCCCACGGCGTTAACCCTGTCCACTATTCTGCGCCATAACTCCATCTTTCTGGCTATTGATGTGTGCAGTACCTGTGAGCCAAATAGCTGTGGCTCTACCCGTACGATTTCCTCCACCATGACCCTGAGCTCCTCCTCGGAGAAGCGGGGGTGTCTTTGGCGTGCCATGGGGTGGTGTGGGTGAGGTTTGGGGTGGAGTATGTGGTGATGAGTGTGGTGAGTGTAGTGGTGTGTGGTGTTTTGTGCGTGGATGTTGTGTGGGTGATGGTGTTGTGTGCCTCTATGTGATTGGGTTGTCAATTGCTGTGCAGTCTATCTGGCCTTCTTTCAAAATGTGTGGTCATAGGGGTTTGTGGGTGATGTGGGTGTGTGTTTTATATTGTGTTGGGTGTGTGGGAGTGGTATGTGTATCAGGTGTGTGTCATTCGAATTGTCCAATGTGGCGGTGCTTTGGAGATGTGTGTGTATTTTGAGCGCAGCGGTGTGTACCGCCAATGGTATACCGTGGGAAACATCCTTTATGCCGACTTTTTTAGAACGAAGTCCTGGTTAATGAAAGCGGAACAACGCTTTCTTTAACCATGACTTCGTTATTTTGTGCCTTAACCACGCATGTCCTGAACAACGAACATGCATGGTTAAGGTACAAACAAGGGAATTGGCTGAGGAGGACGACGCAGATGACGAGGCGACGACTCAGGTAAGTGGGGTTTTTAGGTTTTGGGGTGGGGTTGGGGGGGTGGGGTGTTTTTGGTTTTGGGGAGGGGGTGGAAGGCCGGGGTTTTAGGTTTTGGGGTGGGGTTGGGGGGGTGGAGCGTTTTAGGTTTTGGGGAGGGGGTTGGGGGTCGGGGTTTTAGGTTTTGGGGTGGGGTTGGGGGGGTGGGGCGTTTTTGGTTTTGGGGAGGGGGTGGGGGGTCAGGGGTTTTAGGTTGTGGGGTGGGGTTGGGGGGGTGGGGCGTTTTTGGTTTTGGGGAGGGGGGCCGGGGTTTTAGATTTTGGGGTGGGGTTGGGGGGGTGGGGCGTTTTAGGTTTTGGGGAGGGGGTTGGGGGTCGGGGTTTTAGGTTTCGGGGTGGGGTTGGCGAGGTGGGGCGTTTTTGGTTTTGGGGAGGGGTGGGGTGGGGGGTCGGGGTTTTAGGTTTTGGGGTGGGGCATTTTTGGTTTTGGGGAGGGGGTGGGAGGTCGGGGGTTTTAGGTTTTGGGGTGGGGTTGGGGGGTGGGGTGAGGCATGCAGGATCAATGGGTGCCTGTTACTAATGACTTTACCAGGAATGCCTTTACAACGAAATATCGTTGTTAAGGCATTCGTGGTAAAGGCATTAGTAGTAACAACGAGGTCGGTGTTCCGACCTCGTTGTTTAGGCACCCGTTGTTTTGTCAGTCGGCATTCCATCGTATAACCGTATACTGCGGTTGAAAGACCGCCGCGTGGATTCGTGGGTCGTAATAGCATGGGCGTGTTTCTGTTGGCGTGGAGGTGGAGGATTTGTTTCCGCATGTTTATCACTGACCTGTGGTGTGGCGGTGTTGTGTGGGTGCCTGAATTTTGGCGGATTCCGAGATGTGTGTCATAATAGCTGTGGCGGTCTACCGTGGCCGCGGCGGTGTATTGGCGGTCTTCTGCACGGCGGTAAGCGACTTTTACCGCCAATGTTGTAATGACCCCCAGTGTTTTTATAGAGCATCAGAAGGTACCAGAGAAATGTGGAGAGATTTTGAGCAACAGAGTATTATGAAGAGTTGCACTTTGTTGACTTAGAATGCATAAGATCTGTGGATCACAAGCTATTCCCCATGCCTTACAAACTCTTCTAGAACGTTTGTTGCAAGGAGTAGGGGCAAATTATTTTTCCAGCTCCGGTTCCATGGTCACGGTCTTGACAGTCCTTTGTTCACAAGACGTTCCTCACGGGACATATTTGACTCTATAGAATTCTTAGAAAACCTTGCTACACTTTTACAAAGTAGAGCAGAAGTTACAGCTTTAGGCACCTTTAGAATAGTCAATCTTCTTGTCTCCGGGTGTGAGTCCAGAACCTTAAAAAGTACCTTTACAGCAATGTAATTGAAAAAAAACTACAGTGGTTACTTAACTTTAACCGCAGCGAGACCAACATGTGTCTGGCCACAATCATCATGGATCAATTCTTAGACAGGAGCATGCCGGACACCATTGTACTGTCTAGAGCAGCGCAAGCCCACACCGATCTTGAAAAAATGCCTGATAGACTGGTTGGCTTCGGCGAACTTGGCCTGTTTGAAAATTACTTTGATGTGACAGTAAAAGTTCTGTACCACAGTGGCTCTTGGAAGTATTTCACGTCGGGAGAGCCTGTCAGAAACAAGACCATTTACATTCCACATCATGAAAATCGTTTTTACGGTACAGTGAATCTGAAGGGTTTTTTAGGTGCTAACTATGTGTGTGCAGACTATGACCACATCTACAGCAACAAGACTGCTCATCAGTGCAAAATGTATTTCAAAATGTGTCAGAGGGATGGGTGTATAGCAGACCAGGGTGCAAAAGTGAGATGCCCCTGCTGTAATCTATTCTGTCACTCCCAAAACTGTCTGATTACATACCAACAAGTGGGTTCGGTGCACCCCCAAAGCTGACTGCTCCAGATGCTGCCGATATATCACTGTTGATCATGACTGCGGCGATATGAAATACCCCCATTATAAGTAGCTTTTCCCCCAGGAAAAGACCACATGTGTTATATGACTGCCCGAGACCGAAAAAGAAAACTATATTGTGTTTGGTGTAGAATGTACTCAAGAAAATAAAAATATTGTACATGAGCCCAACTACATATTCGCCCAGCATCTAACTTCAGATGACGCCTGGGAGTTTGCAGGACCTTCATGTGTGAATGATTTCTTTAACACATTCCTGCAACCAAAATTCAAAGGGATATATGCTGATGGCCCATAGCTCTAAATCCTATGACTCATTCTTCATTTTACAAAATATGATTCGCAAAAAGGTTCCTGTAGATTTCATCACTTAGGGTTTCAAGCTGATGTTGCTCACTGCATTTTCTCTACATATAAGATTCATAGATACTCTGAATTTTCTGCCCATGAAATTGAGTAAGTTGCCAAAAGCCTTTGGTTTTCCAGGGTCTAAATGTTATTTACCACACTTTTTCACACCTAGGCAAATCAAAATTACATGGGACCCATGCAACCTCCCAACAGCTACTGTGAGGAGTATATGATGCCTGACAAAAAAGAGAGTTTTTTTTAATGGTATCATGAAAACCGTGAATAGACATTCAATTTTCAAGCTGAGTTGAAAGATTAATGTCAGGAAGATGAATTCATCTTGAGGAAAGTTTGCAACCTCCTCAGAGACGGTTTGTAAAGATGAGCATGCAAGATAATGGTTTTGAATCCTGAAACCCCTGAGATGACGTAAAGCGTCAAGTACATCGACCCTTTTCAACATGTGAAACTTGCTTCCATGTGCATGGCTATCTATATGCACATGTTTTTGCAGCCTGAAAGCACAGCGTTCGTACCCCCGAACTATGTATTTGTAATGGTAAACAAAAACATTATTCTAAACTGTACAAGCCCCATGAGTTTAACTCCTTGTTGGGTGCCCGTTTTGAGCATGTGTTCTATCGTTTGTTGTTTAAGGCACAATTTGTTGAGAACAGAGGATTTGTTCTGAGATCTCTTTAGGAGCATGAGTGGCACAATATGTCAAAATCAGATGCAGAACTGTGTTCCTTCATTAAGAGCAGGGATTCACCACAACCTCTTGAATCTCATGATGCCTTATCTGGGAGGGGCGTACTAATGCTCTACAACTGTACAAGCACAGATGCGAGAGGGGAGAAAATCCATTACTACGATTTTAGCACTCTGTATCTGTAGGAAGCAGGCCTGGTGTATGGTGGGTACCTAAGGTCCTTACACCTTTTACCAGGTCCAGGTGTTCTCTATTAGTGTAGTGTAGGCAGTGTTTAGAAGCCAGGCTCTCTAGAGGTAGCTGTGGATGAGCAGCCAAGGCTTATCTAGGAGACAGGCAATGCTCATGCAATACCACTGTATGACACACATGAAAGAAAACACCCAGTGTTACAAAAATAAATGTATTTTATTTTAGTGACACAATTACCAGAAAGTACTAGAAAGGCAACCCTCCAATAGGAGGTAAGTAACACACTAGATATGTACATTAGTAATCAGTAATAGGCATAAAAATTGTTAGAAAACAGTGCAAATAGCAATAGAAAATAGTGACCATAGGGGGTCCCAAACCATATACTAAAAAATGGAATGCGAATGCAGGACCCCAACCTAGGTAAGTGGAATGTGTAGAGGGGAGCTGGAGGAATTAGGAAACTCCAAAGGTAAGTACCACAATACCCCCTAGCGACCAGGAAGAAAGGAGTAAGTTACTGGATTGTTCTCAAACCACCCGAAAGGACGAAAAAGAAGATAATGCAACACCCAGACGAGACTGCAAGAAATCAGCGGTGGATTCCTGAAGAGGATGACCTGTGGAAGAAGGGGACCAAGTCCAGAAGTCACAGAAGTGTACGTGGGGGCAGGAGCCACTACCCAGTCGCGGTGAAGCAAAGGTGGGGCTGCCAGGGTCCAGCAAGGTCCAGGAGGACTCAACCCATGGGGGGAATCCTAGGGGAACCTCATCAAGGCAGATATTCCACTGAAGAAAAGGTAGCCTCCACAGGAGACCCACTGGAAGAGGAACCAGGAGTCGCAGAGGAGCTCACGCAGCACAACTGGAGAAGCACGCAGAGGGGTGTGTGTCACAGGCTACATGGTGCCTGAAGATACCTTGGAAGAAATGCCAACAAGCCTTGGTAACTGCAAGAGATGTACTGCATGGGGGTACTGTCCTGCGTGGGAAGGCAAAGGCTTACCTGCACCACAGTTGGACAGCTGGCAGAGAGGACCAAGAGGACTACTCCGGACCACCATCCGTGATGCAGGATCCATGCATCCTATGATGAGCGGAGAACCACACAGCCGGTCATCGTTGCAGTTGGTGCCTGCGGATGCAGGGGAGGGACTCCTTTACTCCAAGGGAGATTCCTTCTTCCTTCTCATGTAGACTGAAGGCTTGCCATCCGCAGAGGATACACAGCCGGGGAAATGTTGCAGAAGCTGGAAGGAGCTGTGGAAACAATGTGGCAAGTAGAGTCTTCGTCGTGGATGCAGATTGTCGGTTCCTGGAGGGTCCAGTCGCAGTTTTAGTGGCCAGTAGTCGAATTAGAGGTTGCAGAGGAGTCCTGCTGGAATCTTGCAAGCCACATCTGACGACCCATCCAAGAGAGAGACCCTAAATAGCCCTGAAAGGGGGATTGGTCACCTAGCCAGATGACCACCTATCAGGAGTGGGCTCTGACGTCACTTGCCTGACCTGGCCACTCAAATGCTCCAAGAGACCCCTGCCCACCTTGGATTCAAGATGGCAGAACCCAGGGACCCTCTGGAGGAGCTCTGGGCACCACCCCTGGAGTGGTGATGGACAGGGGAGTGGTCACTTCCCTTTCTGTTTTCCAGTTTCGTGCCAGAGCAGGGACTCGAAGTCCCTGAACCGATGTAGACTGGTTTATGCACAGAGAGCACCAAATGTGCCCTTCAAAGCATACAAGTGGCATAGAGAGGCTACCCCTCACAAGCCGTGTAACATCTATATCCAGAGGGTGTTACCCCCTCTCTCCCAAAGGAAATCCTTTGTTCTGCCTTCCTGGGCTTGAGCAGATCAAGTAGCAGGAGGGCAGAAACCTATCTGAGGGGGTGGCAGCAGCCCAGAAAACCCAAGAAGGCTGGTTGGAGCAATGCTGGGGGTCCTCCCAGAGCCCCCAGAGTGCATGGAATCATACTTCCAATACTGGCAACAGTATAGGGGTATGATTCTAACATGTTTGATACCAAACATGTCTATGTTGATATTTACTATTATGTATCTGGACATTGGTAGAGACCTATGTCCAGTACACGCGTAAAATGACGTCCCCGCACTCACGAAGTCCATGAATAGGGAGCTGGAGTTCATGGGGGCACCTCTGCTCATGCACAGGTTGCCCTCACACACAGGTACTTGCACCCTGCCTCTGGGCTAAGATGGTCTACCATAGGGGTGACTTACAATGACCTGGTGTAGTGACCTGTAGGGAAAAAGGGTGCATGAACCCTTTCACGCAGGCTGCAATGGCAGGCCTGCAGTTACACTTTGTATGGGCTCCCCATGGGTGGCATAATACATGGTGCATCCCATAGTGATCCCCTGGTACTCCAATGCCATGGGTACCTGGGTACCATATACTAGGGACTTACATGGAGGCCCCAGTATGCCAAATGTGGGATGTGTGTGGTCCAAGCAACCAAGTTTAAATGGAGAGAGCATAATCACTGGGGTCCTGGTTAGCAGGATCCCAGTGAACATAGTCAAATACACTGACAAACAGGCAAAAAGTGGAGGTAACCATGGTAAAAAGAGGTATTTTCCTACAGTTTCCTTACATCAACAAGATGAAGCTATACTTACTAGGGCACCCGTGCATCATAAATAGGGACTTTAAGGACATTAACCAGTACTTTTGATTGATTAAGTGTCACGTCTACCCTCCTAGGAGACTTTGGCCCTCATTCGGACCTTGGCGGGCGGCGGAGGCCGCCCACCAAAGTCCCGCCGTCAAAATACCGTACCGCGGTCGCAAGACCGCGGCGGGTATTTTGACTTTTCCCCTGGGCTGGCGGGTGGCCGCCGAAAGGCCGCCCGCCAGCCCAGGGGAAAACGACCTTCCCACCATGAAGCCGGCTCGTAATCGAGCCGGCGGAGTGGGAAGGTGCGACGGGTGCTACTGCACCCGTCGCGTATTTCACTGTCTGCTATGCAGACAGTGAAATACTAGCGGGCCCTCTTACGGGGGCCCCTGCAGTGCCCATGCTATTGGCATGGGCACTGCAGGGGCCCCCAGGGGCCCCGCGACACCCCCTACCGCCATCCTGTTCCTGGCGGGCGAACCGCCAGGAACAGGATGGCGGTGAGGGGTGTCAGAATCCCCCATGGCGGCGCAGCGAGCTGCGCCGCCATGGGGGATTCAAATGGGCAACGGAAAACCCGGCGGGAGACCGCCGGTTTTCCATTTCTGACCGCGGCCAAAGCGCCGCGGTCAGAATGCCCAAGGGAGCACCGCCGGCCTGTCGGCGGTGCTCCCGCCCCCGTTGGCCCTGGCGGTGCAACACCGCCAGGGTCATAATGAGGGCCTTTATTTCCCCGTTCTGCCATACAGGGCCAAGGGTAAACTAATGTTTTCCCTATGTCAAATGTGTACGGAAAATAAACAGACTACCGTGTGTAAACACTCTGATGAAGAAAGAGCAATCAGGGTACCTGGTGTAGCTTTGAGGTGCAAGCTGCCCTGGAGAAAGGTTACAGAATTGGAAAAATACACAAAATATGGCACTTTGAGCACACTGCTGTTTTTTGAGTATTTTAACTTATTTCTCAGAGATAAGCAGGAAGCTTCTGGCTTTACTGAATAGTGTGTTAACAAGACCACAAAGAAAAAACATACTGATGATTACCACGCTCATGAGGGTATGTATTTGAGACTAGAACATATTGAAGTCAACCCCCCAGACAGCAGCTGGCCTAACTTTACCTCAATTCTGTATTGGTGAGAAATTGGTGAATTTGCTGGGCATAGCGATTTCATTAATCACAAGCCTGTTAAACGCAAAGCAACTGATGAAGTACACCCAAAAGATGTACTCTGTACTCCAACGCAAGCTAGAACAGTTAGGGTTACCCACTAACAATGAATGGGACATTAGGAAATATGAAACACAGTGCCTGGATGCTGAAATAAAAAGACATTTTGAACTGCACTGACTTAAAACCTCACGACAAAGCGAACCTGTACTCAAACGCTCTCCAAAACTTTACAAAATATTACTGGCAAGGTCTGGATGAACAAAATAGGTTGACTGTACACCTCGGACTCTGAAAATCCCCCTCCGCAAGAGCCTCAAGAACAATGCCCTACCACAGACCCATTTGTTTAAGATCTTTTAAAAAATATAAGTGAAATGTACAGAGGCGCTGCCCAAATTTTGCTGAGTAAAATGACTGCCTCTAAAGATATTACCTCTTTGAATGAGAAAGGTGAATTGCTCTACAGAGGGCGTCCAGTTATGGGCTCCCACATGTATGACATAGTCAAAGGTTTCACTCACCCCAAAACTCTATCACGGCAGAAAGCAGCTTGAGGCTGGGAGACCTTTCTGCGTGCCTCTGCAAAACTCAACATTCCTTCTACGCTTGTAGGTAATGCTGAACACCAGCAACAAATTGAAAACTTAAAAAGATCCGGCTTATTCGCCTCCAGGGACCCCACTACCTCTAGTTTTTCACCTCCGCTCAAAGACACCCACATCACCTTTTTCCCCCAGCTGTCTCATGAAAGGAGGGCCAAGGCTCTACCAGTGGAACCTTAAAAGACTTTATTCAGAATGCAGACATGGCTATTTGTCTAATACATCTTTGAAAACTGTCTTGCATGGCTGTGTATTAAACACTGTTGTATGTTTGTATAGACATGTTTACATTTTGTTTTGTTTTTTAGTAAATGTTAGGTGCCCTTGAAGTACAAAAACTGCTTTGTAAACAAAACCCTTTTTTCATTTTCACAACTTCTTTGGTATCTTTTAAAAACATCTTATTTAAAGCTTCAGTATGTATGTTTCAATGAGATTAAAAGACTGCACAAAGGTATTCTGATTTAACATTTTTTAAGAAATCACAAATCTGAAAAGTGTCCATTTTACAACAGTTTAAAGATGATCAAACAAAATCTGTTGGCGTGGTTGATTTGGATGCCATTGTCAAACATGGAGAATACAACCATATTCACATTTGCCACCAGGGGTTGCTTAAAACGTACTTCAGCTTTTAGATTTTCATCCTTGGTCAGGTTGTAGTTGTCGACCATATTCCATATTGGGGCTCAAATCGGATGCAAACAATGTGTACCCTCCCAATAACCTTCTTTCGACACAACAACTCCAGGGTCCTGCAGGTATTTTCCTGTTATTCAAATCAGTCCTAGATATTCTCTGACAAAATTATTGTCTTCAAAGCTGGGTGTGTATGGTTTTACAGACATTACAGAGCCCTTGTGTAACAGGGCAGCTTAGGTGATGTCATAGTTTTTTAAATAGAAGGGGGTTGCATTGTTCAGAGTGCTAAAAGCTGTGTTATCGACAAACCCTATGATAATGAGTTTCAGTAGTTGTCCCAAAAATAAATTTTGTTGTTGGGTTAACCTCGTCCCTGTGGGTATGCTGAATATCTTCAAAGCTACTCTTTCAGCAGCATACTTGACGTTCAATAGCTGTAAAGCTTTGTAGTGACCCAATCTGATGCTGGGTGACAATTACACTCTCTTTACAAATAAACTAGCAGTAAGTATGACAAGTTTATACCGCTCAGCATCTCCGATTATGGGACAGAAAGAATCTTTGTTGCAAGTAAGTTTGATTTTAAGATCAATACCATTGATGAGTAGCTTTTCTTGGAAAAAGAGATCGGAATGTATACTGCCGATGAGGACTAACTGTTTACTTTCGGATGCAAAGCTATCTCTTTTTACAAACCTTAATTGGGTCCGTCCAGCTCCCTGTCTTCAAAATTCCATATGTGTCCTTGTAGAATAGCCCAGCTAAAGGGTGGGTGTCCAGGGAGTTGCTGCTGTAATTGAGAATACTCTCGATGTTGGTTCTGCAGTTGTACATATTATCTCTTAGGGTAACGGAACAATCACCAAGGGTAATGTCTACTTGGTTACACATGGTTGCTATAGGACAAGCGATCATCGCCACTTTAGCATCAGCGTCTATGTTGGCACCAATCGCTTTTGTGATTTTTCAGACCAGATGTAGTAGAGTATTGTTGAGATCCAGATACACGTCGGTAGACCCTGACACAAAAAACTCTATCGTAGTGAGCTGAGTTAAAGAAGGTAGAGGTGCGACTTCCATGAAAAAGCTACTTTCAGTGCTGGTCTGCCTAGGCTTGAGAGAAAATAGATCTAGCTCAGATTTGGCACATTCTTCGGAGTCGCAGTGCATAAAGAACATGGCTGCTGTTGAGTTTTAAAACATATTTACTAGGGCTGTTGTTTTCTTGGTCTTTGAGTCTTTCTTCTGGGTTGCGGACCTTCTTTAGTGAGAGACCTTCGAAGCGCATCTCCTATTTTGTGTGGAGCGGACGGCCCCTCTGCCTTGATGATTTTCGCTTCCTTTTCACACCTGTGTATCACTTGTAGACAAGCTCAGCTCCTTCTTGGGGTAGTTTGTTCATTCTCTCAGCTGCCACCAATGTCACAGACCCTACCACATCCTGGACAATTTTGCGGTGGCTGATTTCATGTGGGGTTTTGCAATTTCATAACTTCTTTTCAAGAAAGGCATAGCACTTCTAAACAAACTGCAAATAAAACCTCCCATCCCTGCACCGTACATAACTGGGGCACCTTGAAAGAATGGGGGTCCTTCATATCCGCCTGGTGTCTGTAATAGTCCCTGTACAGAGCATTGTCGTTATATGTTTTAATGAACACCATGACAACTTCTTTAATATCTGCTGTCACAGTCTTAAATGAAGCTTGACAATCACTTTCCTGTATTTTAAGGACACCAGTTCAGACTGGTAATCAAATATCATGATGGAGATAGTGTCAGAGTGTTTTTTTTAAATTGGTACGTTTTCAGGCTTGATATATTGAATATTTACTAGTGTGTTGTTTTCACCCTTCACCTGCACCGACCTTAACAGAGGAATAACTATCTCCCACCCTCTGAGGTTCTATACTATTGGTATATATACGGAGAGCATATACAACCCCAGTTAATATCAGGACATATAGGCCCTCATTACAACCCAGGCGGAAGACAATGTACCGCCCTCTCCATTACAACCTGCCCATCCGCCAGCTTTTCCGGGGCGGTACCAACGGCATCAAAAGCACAGCGGAAACAGTACTCTGAAGGGAAACCACTCACCTCTCGACACTCACAGAAGAACCAGGACGCCATGAACCCTGAGCTGTAGGTCTTCCCCATTCTGGTGTATCTGGTCATATACCAGGAGCACCAACGACGACGACCATGGTGAGTACTGCACCTAGCACACAAGGGGAGGGGGGAAAAGAGAGTGACACACACATGCAACACGTAACAGCCCCCCCACCCCCAACACCATACACACAAACACATGCAACAACATTACATATACACCCCGTAACCCTCAGGAATAACACAAGGACAAAAGGAATGGAGTAAAATGAGTGTAATATTAGAAATTTTGAGAACTACGTTTATAAATAAATAAACAGTATGTACAATATATACAATATATACAAAATGAGGGACAATGTTCACATGAAAATAGTCTGTGGCCCACTGGGCCATAACACCTAGGCCAAGCCCACACTTGACTCCTGCCTCAGTACGGAGAGAACACTGCAGGGGCATCAGGTCGAAAACACACAGGCACCTCAGGGGGATGGGGAAGAGGGGGACACCTCGGCCGGAAGATGGTACTACGCCACTGCTCCTGGAGGGGGCTCCATGCCCACTGCATGGTCCTGGGGAGTGCAAGGCCACAGTCTCTCAAGTGGGTGGGTTTCCCACTGCATGGTCCTGGGGAGTGCAAAGCCACAGTCTCTCAAGTTTGTGGTTTGCCCACTGCTTGCTCCTGGGGAGAGCAAAGCCACAGTCTCTCTAGTTGGTGGTTTGCCAACTGCTTGGTCCTGGGGAGTGCAAAGCCACAGTCTCTCAAGTGGATGGCTTCTCCACTGGTTCTGGAGGGGGCTTTGTGCCCAGTGTGCTTCATCCTGCCAAGGATGGGGTGAGTGGATGTCTTCTTCCACTGGTTCTGGAGGGGGCATTGTGCCCAATGTGCTTCATTCTGCCAAGGATAGGGTGAGTGGATGCCTTCTTCCACTGGTTCCGGAGGGGGCATTGTGCCCAGTGTGCTTCATCCTGCCAAGGATAGGGTGAGTGGATGCCTTCTCCCACTGGTTCTGGAGGGGGCTGTGTGCCCAGTGATGGAGCACTTAGGGAGTTCCAGGTCACAGTCCCTCACCTGGGTGTCAGACCCACAAGATTTGCAGTGGGCAGGATGCATGACACTCCATGGAGGCAGGACTACAGTCCATCTGCCGGCGGCTACGGCTGCACAGTGGTGGTAGTGCCGGTGCTGGTAGGGGTGATGCCAGGGGTGGGGGAAGGCTCCAGCCCTTCCTCTGCAGCCTTGGACGGCTGCCCACTGAGGCTGCTGCTGCTGGCAGTGGTGCTACTTGCGGCAGTGGCAGTGCTTGCGGCAGTGCTTGTGGCAGTGCTTGCGGCGGTGCTGCCAGTGGTGGGGAGAGGCTCCAGCCCTTCCCCTGCAGCCTCGGACAGCTGCCCACTGGAGCTGCTGCCAGTGGTGCTACTTGTGTCAGTGCAGGTGGCGGAGCTTGCGGTGGCGGAGCTTGCGGTGGTGCTTGCAGCAGTGCAGGTGGCGGTGCTAGCTGTGGTGCAGGTGGCGGTGCTGGAGGTTGTGCTGGTAGCCACCAGGCATTCACCTGCAGGCTCGGACGGCTGAAGTGCCCTGGCTGGTGTTCTGTGCCCCTTCCTGCCATTGGCAGATAGTGGTGCCTCTTTGGGTCTGCCAGCTGGAGTCTTTGACGTGGCCTTGCTGGGTGGTTGTGGCTCCTTCTCCTTGCTGGATGCTGCCCCCTTCTTGCTCTTGCCAGTGGGAGAGACCTTGTTGGCCTTGGCAGGTGTTGGTGGCACACTGGCTGGGCTAAAGGGTGCCCCCTTAGAGCCTCTGACTGCTGCAGAAACCACAGGAGACGTGGACTTGGTGGCTGAGGTGCTGGGCTGGGTTCTGGCCACCTTGGCCCGAGGTGAAGGATGGGGGGGTGGGCTAGGGAAGAGGTTAGTGTTGGCTAGGAAAAACATCTTAGAGACATTGGGGCGGGAAGAGGGTGAAGGTTTGGGAGTGGAGGAAAAGGGAGTGGTTGTAGGAGGTGTCAGTCTGCTGTGTTTGGGTGCAGGTGCATGAGCTGGATGTTGTTGTGAGGTGGATGGCTGTTGAGTGGGTGTGTGCTTGCGTTTGTGTACTTTGGGAGGAGGGATCACAGACACAGTGGGAGAGGACACAGGGGACTTGTGCATGGATGTGGGGGTGGTGACTGCCTGTGAGGGGCGTGCGGTGATAGGCATGCTGGTGATGTAGGTAGTGGATGAGGATGTAGTGCATGCAGGTGTGAGTGGAGACGCTACTGGGAGGGGGGTGGATGAGGAGGAGGAGGGTGATACAGTGGAGGCAGTGGATGTTGGTGTGTCTGAATGGGGATGGTGCTTGTGTGAGTACCTGTGAGATGAAGTGTGGTGCTTGTGTTTGCCTGACCACTTCTGTGTGTTGATTTTGGTGAATGCTGGTCTGAAGGTGTGCTTGGGATAGGCTGGGCTTGAGGGGATTGGTACTGGGTAGAGGAAGTTGGAGGGGGGAGGCTGGAGACAGGGACAATGGCTGCCATCAGTGTGGAGGCCCAGGCCTGAAATGCTCTCTGTTGGGCCGCCACGCCAGAGTGAATGCCCTCCAGGTATGAATTTGTTTGTTGCAAATGCCTTTCGACACCCTGGATGGCATTCATTATGGTTGGCTGCCCAACAGTGAGGGATCTCAGGAGGTCAATAGCCTCCTCACTGAGGGCATTGGGGCTGACTGGGGCAGGGCCTGAGGTGCCTGGGGCGAAGGAGATGCCCACCCTCCTGGGTGAGCGGGCACGGGAAACGCGCTGAGGGGCTGCTGGGAGGGCGGTGCTGGTACGGGGATGGTGGCTGTATCTGTTGTTGGGGTGGGCACAGAGGTGTCCACCAGCGCCAGGGAGCTTCCATTGGAGAAGGAGTCGCTGTCTGTAGTGTCCCCTCCTATCTCTGTCATGGTGCTCCCCTCGCCCTCTGTCCCACTGGTGTCCTCACCATCGGTGGATGTGGCCTCCAGGCCCATTTGGGATGCAGCTCCCCCCGTCGCCAGTGCCTCTGCTCCTCCACCAGATTATGCTAATGCACACAAGGACAGGGTGACAAAACAAGAAGGGGGAGAGAGACAGAGGATACACTTGGTCAATGCCAGCAACAACACTACCGTTGGCGTATACAACACATAGGGAGCAGCCCTATGCACAAGGCCATGCTCTACCAGTTACAAAGCTAGTCACAAGCCCATGGGGTACATAGCATAATGCCATCAGCTGCACACCTGAAACCAACAGGGGGGCTTCAGAGCCTACCCAACAGGGGACCGACCCTGCCATGTTCGCCCTGGCCTAGGGGCACCCACAACTCACATCCCCCACCCAGGTAAAACCTTAAAGCGTGCAAAGTCATGATTCAGAATCTGTACTCACCCCCTTGTGGCTGTTGTGATGCCTTCAAGCACCCATCCAACTCCGGATAGGCCACCGCCAGGATGCGGAACATTAGGCGGGTCAGGGTATGACGGGCACCCCTTCCTCGTTGGGAGGCCAGCCCCAGCTGGACCTCCGCCGTCTTCCATGCCCTGCGGCTCAGGTCCTCCCACCGTTTGCGGCAGTGAGTGCTCCGCCTGTCAAAGACCCCCAGGGTCCACACCTCCTTGGCGATGGCACGCCAAATGCCCTTTTTCTGATGGGTGCTGACCTGCAGGAAAAATACAGCAGAAAAGGGATTAGTCATACCGTCCGGACTGTCATACTCATGGCCCACCATATCCCTCCCATCCCCTTACGCACATACATTGACCACCATACATGCATCACTCTGCCCAAGACCCCTCAGCCCCCCCCCCCCCAAAATGAGGCTTACACACACAGCACTCTATACATTCATGGCCTACGCATCATGCTCACAGTGTACTCACCTGTTTGTCTGGAGGACCATAGAGTAGCGTGTACTGGGGTAGGAAGCCATCCACCAGTCTCTCCAACTCCTCCAAAGTGAAGGCAGGGGCCCTTTCCCCAGACACTTGAGCCATTGTTGCTTCCAGACACAGGTCACAGCAGCACTTGCAGTGTAGGTCTTTCTCCTGTTGAAGGGCAGCTAGCAAGTAAGTGAACAGATAGAAAATGGCGGTCACGTCCGCGGCAGTGCGTACCGTCACCGCCAGCGAACATCGCCATTGGCTACTGGAACCCATAGGGCCTAATGTTAACCAATGCGAAGTTGCGCGGCGGTCATCGACTGCCGACCGCTATGGCGCACAACGCCAGCTGAATTACCTCATTTCCACTTGTCTCTCCTCAGAGGTCAGGCAGCCGCCATTTCAGGGGGGCACAGGCCAAGGCACCTAACTGCGTCACAGCAGACATTGGCACATAAACTGACTCTCAAATTCCCATACTGTTTCTGTACTGGAAGAAATGCATTATTATTTCAACATATGTGTGAATATGACCCTCTGCTCACCGTTTTTCTCCCTAGACTTCAACCGCTGAGGATGAATATGAGATGGAGACATCCCCCGTGTACAGACCCCTGGTGGACCTAGTGACAAAGGAGGATAGACACATTATCCTGACCTACAGACCTGATAGGCCACAATCCAAGAACTGTGTGCCCAATTAGAGCAAGACCTGATTTCAGCTATCCGCCAGCCCACAGGTATCCCCCTCTTGTGCAGGTCCTGTCAGTGCTCCATTTCCTGGCAAGTGGTTCCTTCCAAGCGACAGTGGCCATGGCATCAGGCATGTCACAGCCTATGTTCTCAAACGTGTTGACCATAGTGTTGTCTGCCCTGCTGAAACACATGCACAGCTACTTCGTATTCCCCCAGGTGGAGGATTTGGCCACAGTGAAAGCTGACTTCTATGCCCTGGGACATATCCCCAACATCATTGGTGCCATTGATCGTACACATTATAGCATTTGTCCCCCCCCCGGAGGAATGAACAAGTGTTCAGGATTAGAAAAAACTATCACTCTCTAAATGTGCAGATGGTGTGTTTGGCGGACCAGTACATCTCCCATGTGAATGCCAAGTATCCTGGCACTTTGCATGATGCCTTCATCTGGAGGAATAGCAGCATTCCATATGTGATGTCTCAACTCCAGAGACACCGGGTGTTACTAATAGGTGAGCCCATGGTCCCCACTCAGTTGATGTAGGTATATGGGTGTGGGTTGTCCCTGAGGGTGAGTGTCTGTCTAACCGTATCCCTCAAATATTTGCAGGTGACTCTGGTTACCCCAACCTCTCATGGCTACTGACACCAGTGAGGAATCGCAGGACAAGGGCAGAGGAACGTTACAATGACGCACATGGACGAACAAGGAGGATAATTGAAAGAACCTTTGGCCTCCTGAAGGCCAGGTTCCGGTGCCTCCATCTGACAGGTGGATCCCTGTACTACTCACCCAAGAATGTGTGCAAGATCATTGTTGCATGTTGCATGTTGCACAATCTGGCCTTGAGATGCCAGGTGCCTTCTCTGCAGGAAGATGAGCCTGGGGAGGACTTGTGGCAGTGGTGGAGCCTGTGGACAGTGAGGAAGAGGAGGCAGAGGAAGAAGATGTGGACAACAGACGTTAACTCAATCAGCAGTACTTCCAGTGACACACAGGTAAGACACTGTAACTTCACTTTACATTGCAGTTTTGTGTTGGACATTATACATGGCAGCCTGATTTTCCATATCCTATGGCCACTTACTGTACCCTTTGGCATCTCTATTTTCAGATCTCTGTGCCCCACTCTGGCCCCTGGTGTGTTTACTGCTGCCCACTACAGGTCATAACTATGTATACATGACTGTACAGTTGAATTGCAGTGTTAACAGCTTGTTAAACGAATACGTATTTGAATCAATTGACAGACTCCATACTTGTATTTGTTCCAAGGGTGTTTATTTATGTGCTAATAAGTGGAGGGGGTATTGCAGTGGGCTGGGTTGATGATGGAGGAAAGTCCAGGGTAGAGTCCAATCTATTGGTATCACAGGTGCATTGTCCAATGGGGCATAGGAAGGGGAGCAATAGCAGTTCAAGGTGGACAGGGTAACAGTTTGGGACAGAAGGATGACAATCAGGAGAGTCTTATTTCCTGGTGGGGGTCTTGGCAATGTTCTCTGGCTTCTGTGTGGATCGCAGGGACCTGTTGTGTGGTGGTTCTCCTTCTGCAGGGGGAGGGGTGCTGGTGGCCTGTTTTTCCTGTGGCAGGGCCTCCTGTCCACTAGCGCCGGCGGAGGTGGAGGGCTGTTCTTTGGTTTGGCTAGTGTCAAGGGCCTGTTGGTGTGCTGTAGCCTCCCTCATGGTGTTCACCATGTCTGCCAGCACCCCTTCAATGGTGACCAGGGTGGTGTGGATGTGTTTGAGGTCCTCCATGATCCCCAGGTACTATCCCTCCTGCAGCCGCTGGGTCTCCTGCAACGTGTACATTAGCTGGCCCATGGTCTCCTGGGAATGGTGGTGTGCTCCCAGGATCCCTGCAAGTGCCTCGTGGAGAGTGGGTTCCCCGGGCCTGTCCTCCCCCTGTCGCAAAGCAGTCCTCCCAGCTTCCCTTTTGTCCTGTGCCTCTGTCCCCTGAACCTTGTGCCCACTGCCACTGACCCCAGGTCTCTGATTGTCTTGGGTTTATAGGGTTGCCTGGGGTCCCTGTAGTGGTGGACACACTGCTGATTGATGTGTCCTGGGGACAGAGGAATGGGCCTGCTGGGAGGGTGCTGTGCTGGTGTTTCCTGAGGGGGGGAGGTTCTGTGGAGGGTTGGGAAGGTGGCAGGGTAACCGACTGTCCAGAGATCCCTGACGGGCCAGGTTGGTCATTGTGATCCAGGCATGCAGAGCTGCTGTCATCACTGTGGGCCTCTTCTGTGGGGGGACTGGATGTTGGTGGCACCTCCTCTCCAGTGACATTGAGTGGGGGTCCTTTGTGGATGAAATGCAGTGTTATTGTATCTGTGTGTGGCATCTTGTGCATGGGTATGGTTTCCTTGTATGGTTGTTATTAGCAAGGCAGCTTTGACTTGTGTGAGTTGTGATTCGGTTGGCTAATTGATGGTCACTAGCGTGCATGCTGTGGTGATGGGTGTCCATGCAGGTCTGTGATGGGTGTCCATGCATTGGTGTTGCATGCAGGGCTTTGTATCGGGATGGGTGGGTTGTGATAGTGGGGTATGTGTGAGGTGGTGGAGTGATAGGCGTGAAGGTAGGGGTAGGAGTTTGTGATGGCATGCAGGTAGGGTGGGGGATATAGTAGTAAAGATTTGACTTACCAGAGTCCAGGCCTCCTGCTACTTCTTCGAGGCCCTCAGAATGCATGATCGCCAAGACTTGCTCCTCCCATGTTGTTAGTAGTTGTGGGGGAGGAGGTGAGGGTCTACCGCCAGTCCTCTGTACGGCTACCTGGTGTCTTGCAACCACGGAATGCACCTTCCCCCATAGGTCGTTCCACCTCTTTCTGATGTCATCCCTTGTTCTTGGGTGCTGTCCCACGGCATTGACCCTGTCCACGACACTCCGCCATAGCTCCATCTTCCTTGCAATGGACGTCTGCTGTAATCCGAATAGCTGTGGTTCTACCCGGATGATTTCCTCCACCATGACCCTTAGCTCCTCCTCTGAGGTGTCTTTGTGGTGCCATGGGTGTAGTGTGAGTGGTATGTGTGAGGGTGTGGTGGGTGATGTTTTGGGGTGTGTGCTGTGAGGTGGGTGGATGGTGTATGGGTGATGGTGTTATGAGGCTCAGATTGTGTGGGTGCTCATGGTTTGTCTCTCTCTCAGTTGGCAATATATTTTTTTCATTGTTAGGGATTGTGGGTGTGTGTTTTATATTGGATTGGATGTGTGGGTGTGGTGTGTGTATGTGTGTTAGGTCTGTGTAGTTTGAATAGTCCAATGTGGTGTAGTTTTGTTAGTGTGTGTATTTTGAGTGTGGCGGTGTGTACCGCCAATGGTTTGCCACGGTTGAAAGACTGTTGCGGTGATTCGTGGGTCCTGAAGCTGTGGGCATATTTCTATTGGCGTAACAGTGTGGGTTTTGGTGCTGCCAGTTTATGACTGACCTTTGGGCTTGTGGACTTGTGTGGGTTTCTGTATAGTGGCGGATTTCTCTGTTGGGTCATAATACCCGTAACGGTATACCACTGTGGTCACGGTATCTTGGCGGCCGTCAGCACGGCGTTCGGTGGCATTTACCGTCAGGGTTGTAATGAGGGCCATAGGGTCCAACGCCACTGTGCTTTTGATATGTTGTACAGTCCTTAAAACCAAATTTACCTGTGCAGATAAACTCTCTGTCGAGTCTGGAGCTTTTAATAAACACCTTTCTTCTGATCTTATCTAAATATAATGAATATCTGAATATGCCTCAATGCTGGCTAAATATTTGCTGATGGCCTCGACCACCACGGCGACGGAGGGCTTGTATCCGGAAGTAAACCCAACATGGAGTTATATAACCTTTTGATTACGCTTTAACGTAAGCTTGGCCTCTTTCCCCTGTAAACGTATTCCATACGCGCGGGTATTCGAATTCAGTTAGGGCTGCCTCTCAATCCCCTTTCAGGTCTACTGGCTTTGACAGTTTCTCTATAAAATTTGAAATTTGATTGTCAGGGAACATTGGAAGGTAAGGTGATATAAAATTATTCGGTCTCTATAGTTTTGTTTCGTCATCTGGTGTAGAGAGCACAATAATCACACGGCCTTCAGACATCTAGCATGCATCCAACTATTACATTTCTAAGGTCAATCCCTTCATTTGACTAAGGCTTGTTTATTAGCTCCTCTACCCTTCCATTTCAGAACTTTTTCAAACCTGTAGACCCTATAGGGATCAGACAGCACCTTTTGTGACTCTTTTTTGTAAAAGCTGCCTGTACCATATCACAGTTGTAATCTCTTAAACAGTACATATATATGCCTTCTTGTTGCTCTACTTGCGCCACCATAACTATTTCATCACTGAAAGTCTGTTGGTAGCCTTTTGTAAATACCCCTTTCAACTTAGACACCATAACAAGATCACCTTCTTTTAGAAGAGTTTTCTTTACTTTGATTGTGAACCGATTGCCGTACACAGTTCTCCCCACTGCTAAATAATTTTGCGTGGGATGGTGGGAGGAGGCACCACCAGCCAGCAAGGGGAAGGAGGGAACACCAGC
Organism: Pleurodeles waltl; assembly: GCF_031143425.1. Classification (NCBI taxonomy): domain Eukaryota; kingdom Metazoa; phylum Chordata; class Amphibia; order Caudata; family Salamandridae; genus Pleurodeles; species Pleurodeles waltl. The sequence goes on from NC_090443.1 coordinate 193,306,742, forward strand.
CAGCAAGGGCAGGAAGGGAACACCAGCTGGCAGAAGCAAGGAGGCACCACCAAGGGCAGGAAGAGGACAACAGCTGCCAAGACCAATGTAAAGGGAACTGACGCCGCAGGCAGGATGGATCTGGTGCCTGGGGCTGGAGCAGCATCTGGGCAAACAACACCAGCCATGGCACTTCAGCCGTCCAAGGCTGCAGGGGAAGGGCTGGAGCCTCCCCTCACCACTAACAGTACCGCCGGCAGCACCGCCACCTGCACCACCGGCAGCACCACTGCCAGCAGCAGCAGCTCCAGAGGGCAGCCGTCTGAGGCTGCAGAGGAAGGGCTGGAGCCTCCCCCCACCACTGACAGCACCGCCACCTGCACAGCCGGCAGCACTGCCACCTGCACCGCCGCCAGCACCGCCACCTGCACCACCACCTGCACCACCAGCAGCACCACTGCCAGCAGCAGCAGCCCCAGTAGGCAGCTGTCCGAGGCTGCAGGGATTGGGCTGGAGCCTCCCCCCACCACTGACAGTACTGCTACCTGCAGCGCAGCTGCCATCCACTGAGCAGCCGTCACCACCGGCGAGCAGTGTGTAGTCGTGACTACATGGGCTGTAGTGCATCCTGGCCCCTGCAACACCTGTAGGTGTGACAACCAGGTGAGAGACTGTGACCTTGCACCATTCAGGATCAGCATCACAGGGCACAAGGCCCCCTCCAGAGCCAGTGGAAGAAGGCATCCACTCACCCTCTCCTTGCCAGAATGAAGCATACTGGGCACAAGGCCCCCTCCAGAACCAGTGGAAGAAGGCATCCACTCACCCCCTCCTTGCCAGGATGAAGCACACTGGGCACTAGGCCCCCACCAAAACCAGTGGAAGAAGGCATCCACTCACCCCTTCCTTGCCAGGATGAAGCACACTTGGCACAAGGCCCCCTCCAGAACCAGTGGAAAAAGGCATCCACTCACGCCCTCCTTGGCAGGATGAAGCACACTGGGCACAAGGCTCCCTCCAGAACCAGTGGAAGAAGGCATCCACTCACCCCCTCCTTGCCAGGATGAAACACACTGGGCACAAAGCCCCCTCCAGAACTAGTGGAGAAGCCATCCACTCACCCCCTACTTGCCAGGATGAAGCACACTGGGCACAAGGCCCCCTCCAGAACCAGTGGAAGAAGGCACCCACTCGCCCCCTCCTTGCCAGGATGAAGCACGCTGGGCACAAAGCCCCCTCCAGGACCAGTGGAGAAGCTATCCACTCACTTCCTCCTTGCCAGGATGAAGTACACTGGGCACAAATCCCCCTCCAGAACCAGTGGAGAAGCCATCCTCTTAAGAGACTGTGGCATTGCACTCCCCAGGACCAAGCAGTGGGCAAACCACCCACTTGAAAGACTATGGCTTTGCACTCCCCAGGACCAAGCAGTGGGCAAACCACCCACTAGAGAGACTGTGGCTTTTCACTCCCCAGGATCAAGCAGTGGGCAAACCACGCATCAGAAAGACTGTGGCTTCGCACTCCCCAGGACATTGCCGAGGGCATGTAGCCCCCTCCAGGAGCAGAGCATCTTCCGGCTGAGGTGCCCCCCCACTCCCCGTCCCCATGAGGTGCCTGTGTGTTTTTGACCTGATGCCCCTGCAGGGTTCTCTCCGTATTGAGGAAGGAGTCAAGTGTGGCCTGGGCCTATGTGTTATGGCCCTGTGGACCACGAACATTTTGGAGTGGGCATTGTCCCTCCATTTGTATATATTGTACATACTGTTTATTGCTTTAAGGAAGTATTTATCTAAATTTGTAATATTACACTCACTTTAATCAATTCCTTTTGTCCTTGCGTTATTCCTGAGCGTTACGGGGTGTATATATGATGCCGTTTCATCTATTTGTGTGTATGGTGTTGAGGGTGGAGCTGTTGCATGTGTGTGCCACTCTCTTTTTCCTGCCCCCCTCCCTTGTGTGCTAGGTGCAGTACTCACAGTGGTCGTCTTCGCCGCCATTTGTGTTCCTGGTGTAGGAGGAGGTAGACCAGCATTGGAAATATGTGCAGTTTGGGCTCCATGGCGTTGTGGTTCTACCTTGTGTGTCGAGAGGTGAGTTGTTTCCCTTCTGTGTACTGTTTCCGTCGTTCTTGTGATGGCGGTACCGCCCCGGAAAAGGTGGTGGATTGGTGTGTCATAATCGAGTGGGCAGTACATTGTCTTCCATCTGGCTGTTGGCGGTTACCACCACGGTGTTTGTTGCTACCGCCGTGGCGGTAGGAGTGTCAAAGTGGCTGTTGGTGGGTGTTTTCAGCTGAGGTCATAATTCCACTTTTCTTACCGCCGGCCTGTTGGCGGTATTAGCGCCGCTTTATCGCTGACCGCCAGGGCTGTAATGAGGGCCTAAGATCTTTAAGATATGTTAAGTATTTTTTGAGTTATGACTTTTCAAAGTTTTAATAAAGTTAGTCTTTCTGTGCATTAGTACACACCATGGGATTCAATAGGCAGTCACTTTTAAAAATGCATTAAAAATCGTACAGTTGAGTTACCAGTCTCTTCTTTTGCAGGGTGGTCGGAGTAGTCGGTGGGCACACTGTGCCAGCTGGAGAGCCTCAGGTGGCTCCCCATTTCCGGCGGAAGCAGTGTTGGAAAACCTCTTGGCAAAGGGCCACCTGGAGGGGCCACTAAGAAAAGGAGCTGGTTTGAAGATTTATAGATGGTGCTTAGTGGTCCCCTTGGGCTGTTGAAGTTGCAAGGGGTTAAGGACCTGGGGCACACAGCAGATCCCGCAATACAAATCTCAGGGCAGCCAGGTGGATGTCTTGGATGCTGTGCACAAAGGGACCCTTTGGAGCTGGAGGTATGTCTTCTTCTTGGGTTCTTGTAGAACATGCCATATTGCTGACAACAGTACAATAGCCTGGAGAAGGTGAAATGGAAATACTCATGTCACACTGGAAGCAGGTCCCCAATGCACACTTCATCAAATTATATTTGTCCCAATTGAGTCATGGCGGTAGTACGAATGTTGCTCAGAAAGGCCACACATTTGGCATGGAAATGGATACTGTAGACATCATGTGCAAATCTCTAAACTCTACAACACAATGGATCAGCAAGCCCCAGGGAATTCACCACTAATGTCTGACACCCCTTACAATGACATACTCTGAGTGGATCAGTAGATCCCTTTAGTCCGTTGGAGAGGCCCAAAGATTTGCAGTTACTTGTTGAAGGCCCTCGACTTGTTGCACAATTGGAAGCCACATCAGTGTCTCCATTTCCATCAAGCAAACCCAGATGTCTGTGGATGAATGCTTCTACTCAAACACATATAATTTCAACATAACCCAAGTCACTCCATGATGCATGCCAACAGTCAGGTACAAACCTTCCCCATTTCACATGTGCAAAGTACTTTTTTGCTATATGATTCTACATCAGTGGCATGGAAATGCACATTGTGGCTAAAACCTCTAGGCCTAGCTGGCATGTCTTTCATTGCTACTGCAATTGTACATGCCAAATGACATGCTATGACGGGTGAGGGTATGCGTCAGCCAATAATCAATGGTGATAAACTGCTGTCTGTGGCACAACATGAAATGTACCCCCATTGTAAATGTCTTATTCCACACACAGCTTGGCATTCACATATATGTGAGGGAATACAGAAATGATCCCCTCAATACAGGTAGACCAGGCATGAAACAGCAGCTTACAAATGTTTTGCTAAACAGAAAGGGGCACATGCTGACATGTTGGCACAAGGACTATTGGCAAGTGGAATGGCACATAATTCATGTCAATGGACATTCCCCACTTACCAAGAAGAAAGTATTGATCTGTAGCTGCACCCAAAGAACAATGTATGCTCTGACACGTGTATGAAGGCCATCTTCACATTACAGACACTAATGAGGTACCAACATCCATCATACGCTGAAGACAACTAGCCTCTGGGTGGCTGTAATGCTATCTGTATCTCACCACCGACTCCATTTTGACTACTGACTCCATCTTGTGCTTAGCTTCAGGTGCCGTCACTGTGGCGGTGCAGGGTTTTTCCACACTGAGATTGTTTTCCGCACAGAACGTGTTTGTGCTTTTCTCACTAGCACAGGGTTACACAGTGTTGGAACACAACATGGAGGATGTGGACAGTAGGCATGATAAAAGAGCCTCAGGTTGGGAGTGTTTTCATCAAGGAAAAGTACTGCTCCTCTCTCTCTGGAATATGCATTGGGACAGGGCCCGTTCCTTTGTGTGTTTTCGACGCAGACCGAGTATAGCCAGGGCTTGAATTTCATAACCGAAGGGAGGGGGCGATTGCTGGAATCTTCCCCTTGAGTTTGTTTAAGGTATATAAGGTGGGGAAACTTGGCACTGACGTAGAAGGCGCTTGCCTGAACGTGGATCCAATGTTCAGGGAACACATCAGATGTTGGGAAGACCACCTGCCTCAGCTGTCCAGGGTTCCTTGACTTGATGCTGGCAAGGATGAAGAATTCAACCCCCATGGAAATGCATTTTAATTCTTAATTATCTAGCTTGACTATGCATATATATATTCACTGCATATATTAATTGTTGTAGTATTGCACATTTTCGGTCTATCATTGTTTAACTGAGTATTTTGGCATCTACACGTGTTTTACTGCATTCAAGTTAAATGCTCATGTTCATATTTTCATGTGCTTTTATTTGATATCTGGGAAGTGCTTTAAGAAGTTAATTACTAAGAGTGTTACATTCTTTGGCATCGTTTCCTTTTAGTTCAAAGTAGAGCAACATATCTCGTCGTCATTCTGCAGGATTTCAGAAAATTTTGGGCAAAAAATAGAAGGCAGGTTCCCATGTGCCAAATGGCATACCAGAGTGGGAAAAAGCACCCTTAATGCTCTTGTGAATGAATGGGCGTGCGGTGCGGGGTTATGTGAAAATTGGGGCTTATGTCTTGTGGAAGCTGAACCAACTCAAGTATTAAACTGTTTGCAAAAAGTGCCTATAAATATAAGCAGGAATTATCTTTCTTAGGCAGACGAAGGCTGGATCCTGTTATCTGCTTATAGAAAAATACATGAGAAATGTGTTCAGTTAGAACAAGGAAAGCAGCAATTGTAGAGGCTGTCAGGGAGGCCAGATCCTCGGGCCTGTGCACGCTCCCAACATGTCCACCACAAGACAGCTCCAAAACTCTGATAGAAATATAACCGAGCCTAAGAGAGTCCAAGTGGGGAAAAGGGGATTAGGAAGGGAACAGCTAGGAAGGAGACCTGTTGGAAGCAAAAGGTTAAACACCACAATAGCATAATATAATCACATTGACTTTCACTAGACTATGGTTCTAAGCATTGTCTTACTATAACCATGGGTAATCTAAGAAGTGACTTTAACTAGACCTCAAAGAACTCTGAGTACGTGGAACAAATCAAGAATGATTATTGCAATGTTTCATATGAGCTTTTCATGAAATATCACATACAGTCTAGAAATACAAGAACCTTCTAGAATACTGTTTCAGAACAAACATTGCATCTTTACATGAGGACAAAAAGCAATCTGAAACATTCCCTGAAAAACGATAGGAATTGTACTAGGGACAAAATATGCACAAAGAATGTAACATCTAGAATTTAGCATCTTTGCAGAAAATCAAAAAGGCCTTTCAAGAAGCACTACACATCAAAGTTTTGATTGCCATGAAATGATTGCGCACACTGTTAGCGATCTGAACACAAAGTTTTACATGCGGGAAATGAATTGCGCACACTGCCGATTCTAACAAGAATATGTAAATGCCATGAAATTATCGCACACTCTGTTAGCGATCCGAACATCGAGGTTTAAATGCGGGAAATGAATCGCGTACACTGCCGATTCCAACAAGTATATGCAAATGTCATAAAATGATTGCGCACTCTGTCAGCGATCTGAACACCAAGGTTTAAATGCGGGAAATGAATCGCGCACACTGCTGATTCCAACAAGTATATGCAAATGCCATGAAATGATCGCCCACTCTGTCAGCGATCTGAACACCAAGGTTTAAATGCGGGAAATGAATTGCGCACACTGCTGATTCCAACAAGTATATGCAAATGCCATGAAATGACCGAGAACTCTGTCAGCGATCTGAACATCATGGTTTAACTGCGAAAAATGAATCGCGCACACTGCCGATTCAAGCAAGAATATGCAAATGCCATGAAATGATCGCACACTCTGTCAACGATCTGAACACCAAGGTTTAAATGCCGGAAATGAATCGCGCACACTGCCGATTCAAACAAGAATATGCAAATGCCATGAAATGATCGCGCGCCTTGTTAGCGATCTGAACATCAAGGTTTAACTGCGGAAAATGAATTGCGCACACTGCCGATGCAAATGCCATGAAATGATTGCGCAAGCCTTTGCCCATCTGAACACAATGATTTGTATCAGAGCAATGATTCGTGTACTATGAAAGTTTCACGAGTAGGCCCCAAAACTCAAGAGTCTTTTAGAACGGGGTCGGGGGCCCAGCCCGACCCCCGTCTTACCACCCTGCTCAAGGATCACCAAGAAAATGCAGGGCAGGCCTGGAACGTCAAGGTAGGCCTCCGGAACAGGAGCTCAGGAAAATGCTGCTGCTCTGCACCGGGACCTCTGAATAGTGAGCACATGAAGCTGGGCTAGCTCCCTTATGTAGAGTCTGGCCCAGCCCACAAACCACACCCAGTCATGCTGCAGGGAAAGCTTCTAGAAGGTCCTAGAAAGGGACCTCACCCTGATACACTCTGTAAGCCTGCAGCAATACCTTGCAAATGAACATTATTTGCAAACATCATTAATAGTGGTTTCAAGGTAAAACTCTGCAATGCAAAAGGTTAACAAACTACATATAAACACAATGCATGAATTATGCTCTTGCATAAAGACTGGGTTTTTGCATTTTTGTCGCCCGTAGAGCACGCACTGCCCTGATGTTGACAGAGGCAGCTAGTTGAAGCCAAGAATAGCTCAACCGTGCTGTCCTGTGAGAATAAATTACTGCAAGATAAAGTTGATCAGTCCTTCGCAGAGAAAGCAGCAGTGCATGTTTTTCAGTATAAGTACAAAACGGGCAGGGGAAGAGTTAATGAAAAGAAGGTTCATTTAGCTATTGTTGAAGCAGTGCTAGACTGGAATCCTGGCACTTGGGATGCAAGTTACAGCATGGACCTCAATACCCTAGGGGTAGCCATGGACTCTCTAGAGGATTATACACAACAGGAGATAAATGACATAATAGGCAGATCTAGGCAGAGATCTGTGGAAACATTACTTACATGGATGGTGCGATTGTTTGATACAGGAACATCTGAAGAAATGCTAGGTGTAGGAGACGCTCTGAAGTTTTGCATACTTAGCACTAATCCCACTGTACAGGAGTAGCTTAGGGGCCAACGGATCACCCTGCTGCAGTTAACAGTCATGGAGTGTAATTAAAAATATCCTACAGAGTTAGCCTGGCCAGAAAATGATATACCCTAATGTAGGAGGCAGGCCTGGCTTGTAGTGGGTACCAAAGGTACTTACACCTTGTGCCAGGTCCAGTTATTCCTTATTAGTAGAATAGAGGTGTTTCTAGCAGCTTAGACTGATAGAAGGTAGCTATGGCAAAGCAGCTTGGGCTGAACTAGGAGACATGCAAAGCTCCTACTATACCAATTATATCATATGCACAATATCATAAGAAAACACAATACACAGAGGTACAAAAAATACAGGTACTTTATTTTTATGACAATATGCCACAAGTATCTCAGTGAGTACCCTCAGTAAGAAGGCAAGTAATATACACAAGTTATATGTACACAAACCAAAATCAGGTAAGTAAGAGTCGGAAAAGTAATGCAAACAGTGTAGAATTACAATAGGTTGCAATAGGTGAACATAGGTCTAGGGGCAACACAAACCATATACTCCAAAAGTGGAATGCGAATCACGAATGGACCCCAGACCTATGGAAGGGTCGCGGGGACTGTAAGAAAACAGTCAGGTTGTCCAAGATACCCCACCCCAAGACCCTGAAAAGTAGGAGTAAAGTACACCTACTACCACAAAAGAGCACAATAGTCGTGATAGGGGGATTCTGCAAGAACAACAAACACCAGCAGTGCACTGACAATGGATTTCCGGACCTGAGGACCTGCAAGGCAAGGGGACCAAGTCCAATAGTCGCGACAGTGTCCAGGGGGGGACAGGAGCCCAGGAAACCCCGGATGAAGGTGCAAGGAAGCTGCCTCCGGATGGAAGAAGCTTGGAGTTCTGCAAGAAAGAAGAGGACTAGGAACTTCTCCTTTGGAAGACAGATGTCCCACGTCGTGATGAAGCTTGCAGAGGTGTTCCCACGCAGAAATACCGCAAACAAGCCTTGCTAGCTGCAAGAGTCGGGGTAGAGGTTTTTGGGTGCTGCTGAGGACCAGGAAGGACCAGGATGTCGCCTTTTGGAGGAGGAGACAGAGGGGGCGCTCAGCAACTCAGAGAGCCCTCACAGAAGCAGGCAGCACTCGCAGAATTACCCCAACAGGCACTTAGAAGAAGAGTGAACCAGAGTCCACGCGAAGTTACGAAAGAGGATCTCACATTGTCGGAGGCCAACTCAGAGGGTTGTGCACTGCAGGACGGTGTGCTGGGGACCCAGGCTAGGCTGTGCATAAAGGAAATCCTGGAAGAGTGCACAGGAGCCGGAGCAGCTGCAAATCACGCAGTACACAGCTTTGCAGTCTAGCGTGGGGAGGCAAGGACTTACCTCCACCAAACTTGGACTGAAGAGTCACTGGACTGTGGAAGTCACTTGGACAGAGTTGCTGTGTTCCAGGGACCACGCTCGTCAGTATAAGAGGGGACCCAGAGGACCGGTGATGCAAGGATTTGGTGCCTGTGTTAACAGGGGGAAGATTCCGTCGACCCACAGGAGATTTCTTCGAAGCTTCTGGTGCAGGGTGAAGGCAGGCTACCCCCAGAGCATGCAGCACCTGGAAACAGTTGAGAAAGCCGGCAGGATTAGGTGCTACAATGTTGCTGGTAGTCGTCTTGCTACTTTTTTGCGGTTTTGCAGGCGTCCTGGAGCAGTCATCAGTCGATCCTTGGTAAAAGGCGAAGAGGGAGATGCAGAGGAACTCTGGTGAGCTCTTGCATTCGTTATCTGAAGAATTCCCCATGCAGATACCCTAAATAGCCAGAAAAGGAGGTTTGGCTACCAAGTTAGGAGGATTGGCTACCAAGATAGGTAAGAGCCTATCAGAAGGAACCTCTGACGTCACCTGCTGGCACTGGCCACTTAGAGCAGTCCAGTGTGCCCCCAACACCTCTGTTTCCAAGATGGCAGAGGTCTGGGACACGCTGGAGGAGCTCTGGGCACCTCCCCTGGGAGGTACTGGTCAAGGGAGTGGTCACTCCCCTTTCCTTTGTCCAGTTTCGTGCCAGAGCAGGGCTGGGGGATTCCTGAACCGGTGTAGACTGGCCTATGCAGAGATGGACACCATCTGTGCCCATCAAAGCATTTCCAGAGGCTGGGGGAGGTTACTCCTCCCCAGCCCTTCACACCTATTTCCAAAGGGAGAGGGTGTAACACCCTCTCTCAGAGGAAATCCTTTGTTCTGCCTTCCGGGGCCAGGGCTGCCTGGACCCCAGGAGGGCAGAAACCTGACTGAGGGGTTGGCAGCAGCAGCAGCTGCAGTGGAGACCCCGGAAAGGCAGTTTGGCAGTACCCGGGTTCTGTGCTAGAGACCCGGGGGATCATGGAATTGTCCCCCCAATACCAGAATGGTATTAGGGTGACAATTCCATGATCTTAGACATGTTACATGGCCATGTTCGAAGTTACCATTGTGACGCTATACATAGGTAGTGACCTATGTATAGTGCACGCGTGTAATGGTGTCCCTGCACTCACAAAGTCTGGGGAATTTGCCCTGAACGATGTGGGGGCACCTTGGCTAGTGCTAGTGGGTGCTAATAACTTTTCACCCAACCTTCACCAGGTGGAGGTTAGACATATAAGTGACTTATAAGTTACTTATGTGCAGTGGTAAATGGCTGTGAAATAACGTGGACGTTATTTCACGCAGGCTGCACTGGCAGGCCTGTGTAAGAATTGTCAGAGCTCTCTATGGGTGGCAAAAGAAATGCTGCAGCCCATAGGGATCTCTTGGAACCCCAATACCCTGGGTACCTCAGTACCATATACAAGGGAATTTTATGGGTGTACCAGTATGCCAATGTGAATTGGTAAATTTAGTCACTAGCCTGTTAGTGACAAATTTGGAAAAGCAGAGAGAGCATAACCACTGAGGTTCTGGTTAGCAGAGCCTCAGTGAGACAGTTAGGCATCACACAGGGAACACATACAGGGCACATACTTATGAGCACCGGGGCCCTGCCTGGCAGGGTCTCAGTGACACATAGACTAAAACAACATATATACAGTGAAATATGGGGGTAGCATGCCAGGCAAGATGGTACTTTCCTACACCTAATATACATTAAGAGATGCAATACAGAGAATTAAGAAGGGGGAATTAAAACTGCTATTTTCCTGGGTGATGCTTACTGTCTTTTAGAAGGACCGCTCTCTGTGTCAGTGAAAAGCAAAATAATTCCCTTTGCTCCTCCAGCCTACAGACATGTGATAATGACCCTATTAATAAATCAGACTGGTAATCCCTTAAAGGATGTGCTGGAGGCAGTTTGTGAGTTAGGAGAGCTTAGAGACTGGATGAAATCTGAAAGACCCTTGAGGTCTGAAGGTCGCACAGATAATAGAGTATCTGGGAGAGAAAATGTTTTTAGCATTACTGAAGGACGGTGTCAACAAAGAACAGATAGATGGGATAGATACCAAGAGTCTGTGTGAGATATATCTCAAAGAGAGGGCTAGATAGAAAGGAAGGGAGCAGAAAGGTGAATAAACAGGATTACTAACAAGTGAGTCAGGGCAAGTCACAGATGCAGGAGGAAGGAAAAGAAAGAAAAAAAGTATTTCTCCGAGGGGGAAGGAAGAGAAAGATTTGAATACTGATTGATTGACTGCAGAAAATAGAGAAGGAGAGGAATCTCCTTGCAGATGTGAGAGAATATATATCGGGACTTGACTTGGGCAAAAGTCGGCAGGTTTGAATCAGATTAGGAAAAAGGCCAAACTCCGGTACATATATGGGCTCGCAAAGACAATAGACCCCATGTTGATTTAGAAATTCACTGGAAACATAAAAATGTTCAAAAGGTTCAGGCCTTGGTGGACACTGGAGCAGAGGCCTCTTTAACATATGGAAATTTGAAAAAGTTAACAGGTCAGTACCACACTATCACAGGGTTGGGTGGAAAGCACCCCCCCCGCAGTACAGACTAATGTTCAAATTAAAATAGGTAGAACACCAGAAAGAAAATACAATATTTTGATTGTGCCCCTCTTAGAGTATATTCTGGGAATTGACATTTTGAAGAGGATGACTTTATACTTGGATGATGGTTGTTATCAATTTGGATCAAAGTGATACATTTCAGTGGCAGCAGTGAGGGTGGGTTGTCTAAAGATACCCCCAGAGAGGGCAGGAGGAGATAAGTATGACTATACAGGATCTGATACAGGCAGGTGTGGTCGCCCCAGTCACCACTGAGTGGAACAATCCTATCAAGTTAAATGCTAATGTTCATATTTTCATGTGCTTTTATTTGATATCTGAGAAGTGCCTTAATAAATTCATTACGAAGACTAAGAGTGCTGCATTCTTTGGCATTGTTTCCTCTTAGTTCAAAGTAGAGCAACACAATGGCAAATGCAAAATACTAATTTCACGAGACACATGGCTGAGGACAGTGATCCATTACTTCCTTACCTTTGGCCTGTAACACTGGCAAGTTGTGGTCTGTTGCATAGAATTTACTTCCTCTACAACAACAAAAAGTACTTGATTGATCAATGTACACAGCCATATGGTGTCCCTAGAGAGCAAATTGTTTGTGGATTGTAGACGGTTGTGTCCTAGGTCCCTGGGCCAATAGGCAAGGCACATCAGTATAGAACACATGACATGTCTACACAATCACTCAACTACTATGTTACACATGGCTCATCCAGAATCATCAGCGAGAGCTGTCAGGACCTAACACATTCACTTGGCAATGTGACAGACAGGAATATACCCCGTACTGCTGCCCTTGTGGCTGCTGTGCTGTCCTGAAAATGCCCATTGAGGACTGAATAGGCGACAGCTAGAATGCAGGCAATTACGGGGTCATGGTTCAAAGATAACCCCGCCTACTTTGAGAGGACATCCTCCGCTGGACCTTAGCAATCTTCTGGGCCCAGCAACTCAGATCCTCCTACCTCTTCCGACAGTGGCACTCCGCCGGCTGTGGACCCCCAGGGTCTGCATCATCTTGGCAATGACTCTCCACAGCTCCTCTTTCTGATGGGTATTGACCTACATGGATGCAAAAGACAAATCAAGAGATTACAATCACACGTTTTGTCACAAATGGTTGAGTCACATAATTGTCAGAAACACTAAGTTAGAACTTTTCTATTTGTTAACACTTCACAAGTGTGAAACACACAAGCCAATAAGTTCAGGGACCTCACTACAAACATATGTATTTGCATCTGCAGACTAACCCTCTATACTTCTCATGGCCTACAATGACTAAGCAAGCTTACTGACATTAGGTAGACCATGTGTCTATCTTACAGAGATGGTATCCAATATACAAAGGCATGCAATGTACAGGTTCTGCTATGAGACCAAGCTACTGAGTCACATATTATAGCTTCCCAGGAATCAACACACTTTCTGCACTGTGAGACTGTCATTTATGCAATTAGCTTGTACAGGACAAATATGACCTGTGTAAAGGTGACAACAGAGCTATGTGAGTAAGGGACCTGTAATGAGTCTACGACACACATTGACAATGATGGACTAGATTAATGATTTACCTCTGTACCCATTCCTAATCTAGTCAAAGGAATGAGGCATTAAGGGCAGCTGTTGCCAATACAGCATCATATTGGCCACATTCCAGGATCTGCTGGGGTACAGGGAGTGGGCACAGTGCCGCAGTTGCATAGCCACAGTGACTCCCCCACAGCCTGGACTAGGCCCCATACTGGGAGATGCATTTGTCAGGCACTGGTTTCTGCAGGTTGAGCAGCCAGAACCTATATGGCACTCCATTCCCATCGCTGCCATGCATGCCAGTACATCATGTGGACAACTGCAATTTGGCATGTGATGTGCATGGCAACCTGTAGGGTGGAGTGAGTCATGATATGCCTTCCATACAACATTTTAACAAGGCCATTTGCAAAAGACTCAGACAACATGCATACACAGCTCATGCTGTCATGCATATATATGTTGTCTGACATTCACAACAATCACGAGGAAAGGGATGTCAGTGGATGGCAGTAATGTCTCCTTACCTAGTTGTGTGCATTCAACACAAGGGTGATCTTGAAGCCCAATAACCTTGCACAACACAATGTGACTGAACTTAACATATGGCACTGGCCACCAATACCTGCACATTGTCCATCCCATTGATGCCACACAGACTGCAACAACAGGCCCACAAGGAGTCTAACTGGCACACAGGGGCTCATTCTAGCCTGTGAGGAGGATAAGGATGGTCAAGTACTGAGAACATTGTTTACATGAGGTACTTAACTGCTCCTCTAGTAAGCCATTGAGCTGTCCATACAGGAGTAGGACTTCATCGAAAAGCCTCTCCAGCTCTTTTGGAGAGAAGGCAAGGGCCCTATCATCTTCTGGACATGGCATGATTTCTCCCACAGGCAGCACACAGCAGCTCAGGTCGTGGAGGTGTTGCTTGCAACAGTGTCAGGAGTCAAGAAAGTGAATTTGCAAAACATGGCAGTCACGTCCCCCATGTACGCGATTGTCATGCTGGTAGACACAGCCAGTGGGCTGCGACAGCCACTGCCTACAACGTTAGTCTATGGCTGTGTCCACTGTGGTTGCAACCGCCTACCGCCATGACGACTTCCACCGATGGTCGAGGGCGGTTCCTAATGTCCAGTGGAGTAGGTCAGGGATCTGCCATTTTTTCAGCCTGAAATGCTGTATTGGCAAAAAAGGATTTTTGGCCTCACAAACATCCTTATCCTGTCTTGTCATGTAGGTCCTACTACTCAACCACCATTGTAGTATGTTGCAGGGCACAGATGGCATATAACAGTGAGGCACAGTCCACCACCGCCAGTGGTCATTTTGGTGGTCGGAATGTACAGTTGCATTTGTGGGGCAATTGTGTTGCACATCTTGATTTTTTTCCAAATCCATGTTTTGGTCTCATGTGATAAGAACCATGGGGATTCACATGTGACCCATGTGTAGTTGGCAGCTGTGATGTGTGGTGAGTGCCATATCTATACAGTCGGAAATGCTTTATCACATGATATCATTGACATGCATCATGTATGTTGCTGTGGACACAACTGATAAAGTTGGATATCTTGTCTTGTCATACATATGTACCAAGTCCACTGCCAGACCTTCAGACCATGGACAATGGCACATAATAATGTATTATCTCCTGGATAGGCAAACAATAGTGGACTTATGTCATCAGTTGGAGCCAATCCGATGCCAGCTGTTAGTTATCCAACCAGCATACCACCCATTGTCCAATTCATGTCAGTATTGCACTTCCTAGCCACAGGGTCCTTCCAACATACAGTGGCCCTATTTGCTGGTATGTGTCAACCTATGTTCAGTCTGATGTTGAAGGATGTCCTTTCAGCAACGTTGAAACCCCTTGACAGCTATATCAAGTTTTCCCCGATGTGAGGATTTAGCCCATGTGAAAGCTGACTTTTATGGTTTTGCACGCATCCTACATGTGGTGGGGGCTATTGATGGCACACATGTTGGCTTGGTGCCACCGCAGGCCAATGAACAGGTTTATCAGAATAGAAAGAACTTCTGTTCCATCAGCGTAGACGTTGTCTGTTTAGAGGATCTCTACATTTCACATGTGTGCCCATTATCCAGGTTCAGCTCATGATTCCTTCATAATGAAGACCAGCACCATACCACAGCTGATGTCACAATTGTACCCTGAGAGAGCCTGGCTGGTAAGTTACATCTGTCCTTATTGTGTGTGCAAAGTCAGGTGCTACCATCATGAATTGAGTGACTCACTGTTACACATATGTACCATTTGTAGGAGGCTGGCCTAGCATATAGTGGGTACCTGATGGTACTTACAACTTGTGCTAGGTCCAGTTATCCCTTATTAGTAGATTAGTGGTGTTCTAGCAGCTTAGGCTGATAGAGGTAACTATAGCGTAGAAGCGTAGGCTGAACTAGGAACCATGCAAAGCTCCTACTATACCAATTATATCATATAGTACTATATCATAAGAATCACAAACTCAGAGTTACTAAAAATAAAGGTACTTTATTTTAGTAACAATGTGCCAAAAATATCTCAGAGGATATACTCCCTTAGGAGGTAAGTAAAATGCACAAATATACACACATACCAAAATCAGGTAGTAAACAGTTAGAATAGTAGTGCAAACACTGTAGAATACAATAGGATGCAATAGACCTAGGGCAACACAAATCATATACTAAGAAAGTGGAATGTTAACCACTTAGGGACCCCAGGCCTAGTGTAGTGTGTTGGGGGTCGCTGTGAGTGTAAGAAAACACTAAGGCCCGTATTTATACTTTTTGACGCTAAACTGCGCTAACGCAGTTTAGCGTCAACATTTTTTGCGCCGGCTAACGCCATTCTGAAGCGCCATGCGGGTGCCGTATTTATTGAATGGCGTTAGCCGGCGCAAGCAGACCGGCGCTGCCTGGTGTGCGTGGAAAAAAACCACGTACACCAGGCAGCGCCGGCGTAGGGAAAAATGGCGTTAGGGCGTCTTAAAAAAAATGGTGTTGACGCTAAAAAATCACCTCCACCCCATTTGCGCCATTTTTAACGACGCCCAGACGCCATTTACATGACTCCTGTCTTGTTAAAGACAGGAGTCATGCCCCCTTGCCCAATGGCCATGCCCAGGGGACTTATGTCCCCTGGGCATGGTCATTGGGCATTGTGGCATGTAGGGGGGCACAAATCAGGCCCCCCTATGCCAAAAAAAATATATAAAAAAAAAACAAATTTATACTTACCTGAATGTCCCTGGGGTGGGTCCCTCCATCCTTGGGTGTCCTCCTGGGGTGGGCAAGGGTGGCAGGGGGGGTCCCTGGGGGCATGGGAGGGCAGCTGTGGGCTCATTTTGAGCCCACAGATCCCTTAACGCCTGCCCTGACCCAGGCGTTAAAAAGAGGCGCAAATGCGGGGTTTTTTGACCCGACCACTCCCGGGCGTGATTTTTGCCCGGGAGTATAAATACGACGCATTTGCGTCGCAGTCATTTTTTGGGACGGGAACGCCTACCTTGCATCTCATTAACGCAAGGAAGGCGTTCACGCAAAAAAATGACGCTCTTTACTCATACTTTGGCGCTAGACGCGTCTAACGCCAAAGTATAAATATGGCGTTAGTTTTGCGCCGAATTTGCGTCGAAAAAAACGACGCAAATATGGCGCAAACGGAGTATAAATATGCCCCTCAGGGTGTCCAAGATACTTGTAGGAAAGTACCATCTTGCCTGACATGTTACCCCCATATTTCACTGTATATATGTTGTTTTAGTCTATGTGTCACTGGGACCCTGCCAGGCAGGGCCCCAGTGCTCATAAGTGTGCCCTGTATGTGTTCCCTGTGTGATGACTAACTGTCTCACTGAGACTCTGCTAACCAGAACCTCAGTGGTTATGCTCTCTCTGCTTTCCAAATTGTCACTAACAGGCTAGTGACCAATTTCACCAATTCACATTGGCATACTGGAACACCCTTATAATTCCCTAGTATATGGTACTGAGGTACCCAGGGTATTGGGGTTCCAGGAGATCCCTATGGGCTACAGCATTTCTTTTGCCACCCATAGGAAGATCTGACTACTCTTACACATGCCTGCCAGTGCAGCCTCAGTGAAATAACGTCCATGTTATTTCACAGCCATTTACCACTGCACCTAAGTAACTTATAAGTCACCTATACGTGTAACCTTCACCTGATGAAGGTTGGGTGCAAAGTTACTTAGTGTGTGGGCACCCTGGCACTAGCCAAGGTGCCCCCACATTGTTCAGGGCAAATTCCCCGGACTTTGTGAGTGCGGGGACACCATTACACGTGTGCACTATACATAGGTCACTACCTATGTATAGCGTCACAATGGTAACTCCGAACATGGCCATGTAACATGTATAAGTTCATGGAATTGTCACCCCAATGGCATTCTGGCATTGGGGAGACAATTCCATGACCCCCTGGGTCTCTAGCACAGAACCCGGGTACTGCCAAACTGCCTTTCCGGGGTCTCCACTGCAGCTGCTGCCAACCCCTCAGACAGGTTTCTGCCCTCCTGGGGTCCAGGCAGCCCTGGCCCCGGAAGGCAGAACAAAGGATTTCCTCTGAGAGAGGGTGTGACACCCTCTCCCTTTGGAAATAGGTGTGATGGCTGGGGAGGAGTAGCCTCCCCTCGCCTCTGGAAATGCTTTGATGGGCACAGATGCTGCCCATCTCTGCATAAGCCAGTGTACACCGGTTTAGGGATCTCCCAGCCCTGCTCTGGCGAGAAACTGGACAGAGGAAAGGGGAGTGACCACTCCCCTAACCTGCACCTCCCAGGGGAGGGGCCCAGAGCTTCTCCAGTGTGCCCCAGACCTCTGCCATCTTGGAAACAGAGGTGTGGAGGGCACACTGGCCAGTGCCATCAGGTGACGTCAGAGACTCCTTGTGATAGGCTCTTACCTTTCTTAGTAGCCTATCCTCCTTCCTAGGTAGCCAAACCTCCTTTTCTGGCTATTTAGGGTCTCTGCTTTGGGGAATTCTCCAGATACCGAATGCAAGAGCTCACCAGAGTTCCTCTGCATCTCCCTCTTCACCTTCTGCCAAAGGATCGACCGCTGACTGCTCAGGACGCCTGCAAAACTGCAACAAAATAGCAAAGACGACTACTGCAACCTTGTATCGCTTCATCCTGCCGGCTTTCTCGCCTGTTTCCTGGTGGTGCATGCTCTGGCGGTAGCCTGCCTCCTTCTTGCACCAGGAGCTCTGAAGAAATCTTCTGTGGGTCGACGGAATCTTCCCCCTGCAACCGCAGGCAACAAAAGACTGCATCACTGGTCCTCTGGGTCCCCTCTCAGCACGACGAGCGTGGTCCCTGGAACTCAGCAACTCTGTCCAAGTGACTCCCACAGTCCAGTGACTCTTCAGTCCAAGTTTGGTAGAGGTAAGTCCTTGCCTCCCCACGCTAGACTGCATTGCTGGGTACCGCGTGATTTGCAGCTGCTCCGGCTCCTGTGCACTCTTCCAGGATTTCCTTCGTGCACAGCAAGCCTGGGTCCCCGACACTCTAACCTGCAGTGCACAACCTCTGAGTTGTCCTCCGGCGTCGTGGGACTCCCTTTTGTGACTTTGCGTGGACTCCGGTTCACTCCTCTTCTAAGTGCCTGTTCCGGTACTTCTGCAGGTGCTGCCTGCTTCTGTGAGGGCTCCCTGACTTGCTGGGTGCCCCCTCTGTCTCCTCATCCAAGTGGCAACATCCTGGTCCCTCCTGGGCCACTGCAGCATCCAAAAACCCTAACTGCAACCCTTGCAGCTAGCAAGGCTTGTTTGCGGTCTTTCTACGTGGGAACACCTCTGCAAGCTTCTTCACGACGTGGGACATCCATCCTCCAAAGGGGAAGTTCCTAGTCCTCTTCGTTCTTGCAAAACACCAAGCTTCTTCCATCCAGTGGCAGCTTATTTGCACCCTCAGCTGGCATTTCCTGGGCTCCTGCCCACTCTCGACACTGTCGCTACTCTTGGACTTGGTCCCCTTGTCTTACAGGTACTCAGGTCCGGAAATCCATTGTTGTTGCATTGCTGGTGTTGTTTTTCCTTGCAGAATTCCCCTATCACGACTTCTGTGCTCTCTGGGGGTTGTAGGTGCACTTTACACCTACCTTACAAGGTCTTGGGGTGGGCTATTTTTCTAACTCTCACTGTTTTCTTACAGTCCCAGCGACCCTCTACAAGCTCACATAGGTTTGGGGTCCATTTGTGGTTCGCATTCCACTTTTGGAGTACATGGTTTGTGTTGCCACTATACCTATGTGCTCCTATTGCAATCTATTGTAACTTTACACTGCTTGCATTACTTCCTTTTGCTATTACTGCATATTTTTGGTATTGTGTACATATATCTTGTGTATATTTGGCGTCCTCATACTGAGGGTACTCACTGAGATACTTTTGGCATATTGTCATAAAAATAAAGTACCTTTATTTTTAGTATATCTGTGTATTGTGTTTTCTTATGATATTGTGCATATGACACCAGTGGTATAGTAGGAGCTTTGCATGTCTCCTAGTTCAGCCTAAGCTGCTCTGCTATTGCTACCTTCTGTCAGCCTAAGCTGCTAGAAACACCTCTTCTACACTAATAAGGGATAACTGGACCTGGCACAAGGTGTAAGTACCTCTGGTACCCACTACAAGCCAGTCCAGCCTCCTACATTGGTTATGCAGCGGTGGGATAAGTACTTGTAACTACTTACCACTTTGTCATTTTGTACTTTTCATAAGAGAAAAATATACAAAACAAGCTCAGTGTATGTACACCTATCGAAAAAGTTTTGCTTTTCTTCTCTTACACTTTCTGCTAAGTGCTGAAAAGTACTCCTAAGCTTTCAAAAAGTTTCAAAAAGTTTGAAAACGTTTTTTTTCCTATTATTTAAAAAGTCCTGAAACTTTTTCTCTCTTCTCACTGTCTCTAAACCTTCTTCTATCATGTCTGATGTAGGAACTTCTCTTAAAATGGTCAATACAACATATGAAAATCTTAACTTTACGAGCCTAAGGAGTCTCTGCATTGATAGAGGTTTAGTGGTAGGAAAGAACCCTTCTAGAGAATTTCTGTTTAACATGCTCATTGAGAATGATAAGTCGCTAGGTGGCACTTCATTTGAGAAGTTAGTAGATAGCTCACACTCTGACTCAGGGGAACCCCTTGAGGGAGGTGTACAGGGTTCTCTTCCAAATCTGCCCCTTAACAGACCTCCTAGCAATGCTGGTAGTAATAGAAGCTCTCATCATAGTAGGGATGCTTTTGTTCCTGAAGGCCAGGTTGTTAGAGTGCAAACTGTTAGGGACAGGTCTCCCTCTGTTAATTCCAACATATCCTCAGTGTTCAAGCATTCCCAACCCACCCACCCTGAAGACAACATGTTAGAAAGGGAACTCAAAAAGTTGAGAGTGGAAGAGACCAGACTGAAGCTTAAACAGCAACAGCTGTTTTGTAGACAGGGAATCCCTAGATCTGGAGAAGGAGAGACAGAGGTTTGGGGTTTAGACCCCATGGTGGCAGCAGCAGTATTCCTGATAGCAATCCTATGAGAGAGCATGATTCCAGGAATCTGCACAAGATAGTTCCCCCTTACAAGGAGGGGGGCGACATTAACAAGTGGTTTGCTGCACTTGAGAGGGCCTGTATGGTACAGGGGGTCCCTCAAAGGCAGTGGGCTGCTATCCTATGGCTATCTTTCAATGGAAAGGGTAGGGATAGGCTCCTTACTGTTAGAGAAAGTGATGCCAATAATTTTGCAGTTTTGAAGGATGCACTCTTGGATGGATTTGGCTTAACCACTGAACAATACAGGATTAAGTTCAGAGACACCAGAAAAGAGTCCTCACAAGACTGGATAGACTTTGTTGACTGTTCAGTGAAGGCCTTGGGGGGGGGGGTTACATGGCAGTAAAGTTTCTGACTATGAAAGCCTGTATAATCTTATTCTGAGAGAGCATATTCTGAATAACTGTGTATCTGACTTGTTACACCAATATCTAGTGGACTCAGATCTGACCTCTCCCCAAGAATTGGGAAAGAAGGCAGACAAATGGGTCAGAACAAGAGTGAACAGAAAAGTTCATACAGGGGGTGACAAGGGTGGCAAGAAGAAGGATGGTAAGTCTTCAGACAAGGGTGGGGACAAATCTAAAAATGAGTCTTCATCAGGCCCA
Source organism: Pleurodeles waltl (assembly GCF_031143425.1). NCBI lineage: Eukaryota > Metazoa > Chordata > Amphibia > Caudata > Salamandridae > Pleurodeles > Pleurodeles waltl. Next base: position 193,327,828 of record NC_090443.1, read on the forward strand.
CAAAAACACTCTGGTGGGTCCAAATCCTCTTCTAATCAAGTAAAAAAGCCTTGGTGGTATTTATGTAAAGTAAAAGGCCATTGGACAACTGATGCCAGTTGTCCAAAGAAAAACACCAAACCTCCCACTACCACTACCCCTACTGCAACCTCTAGTGCCCCTAGTAATAGCAGTGGTGGTGGGAGCAAACCTACTAATAGCCAATCCAGGGGAGTAGCTGGGCTCACTTTTGGTAATTTAGTTGGGGTTGGTCTTGTTAGGGAGACCAAAGTGGCTGTGTTAGTCTCTGAAGGGGCCATCGATTTGGCCACCTTAGTTGCTTGTCCCCTTAATATGGATAAGTACAAGCATCTTCCCCTAATCAATGGTGTTGAGGTTCAGGCCTACAGGGACACAGGTGGCAGTGTTTCCATGGTGACAGAGAAACTGGTACACCCTGAACAACACCTACTTGGTCACCAGTACAAAGTGACAGACGCTCATAACAACACTCTTAGCCACCCCATGGCTGTTGTGAATCTCAACTGGGGGAGGGGGCGTTACTGGTCCAAAGAAAGTTGTGGTTGCTTCAGATTTACCTGTAGACTGTCTACTAGGAAATGATTTAGAGACATCAACTTGGGCAGAAGTGGAGTTGGAGGCTCATGCAGCAATGCTGGGCATTCCTGGGCATATTTTTGCTTTAACCAGGGCTCAGGCCAAAAAGCAAAAAGGACAGGGTGACTTAGATCCTGGAACAATGGACCAAGTGTTCCCTATAGCTAGGGGTAGCAAGGGTAAATCTCTACCCACTATCCCTCCCTCTACAGATGATTCAACTTCTGAGGAAGAAGAATTTTCTCCCTGTGCAGAACCTTCACCAGGTGAGCCGGCAGCAGACACTGCTGAGCTTTTGGGTGGAGGGGGTGCCTGCCAGGGAAGAGCTGAGTGTGGCACAGCAATCCTGTCCCACATTAGAGGGTCTCAGACAGCAAGCTGTCAAGCAGCAAAATGGGGATGTCAGTGACTCACATAGAGTTTACTGGGAGGACAACCTCTTGTACACAGAGGCAAGGGACCCAGAACCTGGAGCAGCCAGGAGATTGGTCATTCCCCTGCAGTATAGAGAGTTCCTCCCAACTCTGCCACATGACATTCCCTTGGCTGGGCATTTGGGCTGGTGTGCTGTGATGTGTGTGGTGGTGTATGGTGTTTTGTGCGTGGTAATTGTGTGGGTGATGTTGTGATTTACCTCTGTGTGATGGTCTACTCTAAGCAGTGCTGTCTCTCTCTGTCCTTCAGTCGCAATTGTGGTCGTAAGAGTTTGTGGGTGATGTGGGTGTGTGTTTTATATTGTATTGGGTGTGTGGGAGTGTTGTTTGTATGTGTATCAGGTGTGTGTATTTCAAATTGTCCAATGTGGTTGTGTTTTGTAAGGGTGTGTGTATTTTGACCGCAGCAGTGTGTACCGCCAATGGAATACCGCGGTTGAAAGACCGCCGCGTGGATTCGTCGGTCAGAATGGCAGGGGCGTATTTCTGTTGGCGTGACGGTGGAGGTTTGGTCATCGCCAGTTTTTCGCTGACCTTTGGTGTGGCGGACTTTTGTGGATGTCGGGTTTTTGGCGGTTTTCCAGTTGCGGGTCAGAATGACCGTGGCGGTTTACAGCGGCCGCGGCGGTGTTATGGCGGTCTTCTGACCAGCGGTAAGCGCCTTTTACCGCCGAGGTCAGAATGACCCCCTTTGTTATTTATGAAGTGACATATCGAGCAACAGCAGAACTGTCTGCTACAAAATGAATATCCATGTTGGCATTCCACATAGACAGGATTATAGCATTGTAATCATTGATCTGACCCCCCAGCATATTGAGACATGGAATAGCAAATTTTGCGGCACAATTTTGGAAATTTTGCAGCATTTTTGTGGCACTTTATTTTGCTATTCTGCATAAATTAATGCCCCCTGGATCCGCCATGTGCCAATGGGTGGCGGGCCCTAGATTTCATTTTTTTTTTTAATTGCCCCCCTGGGCCCTAATCTGAATTAAATAATGTCCCCAAAAGCCCTAGATTTAAGTCTCTTCCTGACGGGTATGGAATCACTGTATTATACTGCCCATAGGGCCTTCTCTTTGAACATGTATGTGGGTATCATGTCCTACTGATTTTGTACATTATGTTTTACATGTGCAGCATCTTAGGAACGTCACTGTTTTGAAGTGAAAACAACTTCAAATTTGCATACGCAAAATCATAATTAAAAATACATATGTAAAAGATATACAAAACGTCTGAGGCCAGCTCACTCCAGACACAACCCACTCACTGCTGATAAATTCATTAACAGGCATGTCCATTAATAATCTACAGAGCAAGCAGTGGACCTTCTGAAGTTAGAAAGGACCGGTACATTACGTGGCCTAATTAATCTGCTACAGATCTACACAAGGATACTATTACTTACTGCCAAGGACTGGAGCACAAATAAGCAGATATTTAGCTTAATCGCCATGATAGTATATGTAACATTTACAAAGATTATTGTCTCCCTTTCGCTTTAAATCATAATTAGCTCCAAAGAAGTTACCACTTCACAGAAACATCTCCATTCCCGTTTCCTCCTCTCCCACTTTTTCACCTCCACAACCATGCACTAAGCTTAGTCTCCAATAGTTTAGCTATCCTCCATGTCTCATCGCCACATTCTCCAGTTTTGCGGGCACTTTTGTAAACAGCGCAGCCTTTTTACAGAACTGCTGATTTTGTGATTTTTCTGCAAATCGAGAAATCCTGGAGGATCTGATTGATAAGAGGTGATGCCTCACTTCTCTTTAGGTTGTATGTGTTTTTAAGTGATTTACCAGTAACAGTGTGTTTGAACGCAGACATACAATTTCCACACTGTGTTTCAAAATTTCAAGCCTAGGGAATCTAAAACAACACTTAGGGCCAGATGTATCAATGGGTTTTACCCATTCTGTGTCAATGGGAAAATGCTTTGGTACATATGGCCCTTAGTGAAGTATTTCCCTTTTGTTATGTATCTATGTCGACAATATTTCCCACATTTATGGGACAGGAATCGTACAACTTGTTGTCTTAGAGTTCTATTCTGAGATTTTTCTGGAATCCTACGTTACACACACCTCAATGAATGATACCACTGATTCAGCAGTATCTTGTCCAAACCAGGGTACATATTTCACCCACAATAACATATAAATATGGGGTGCATCTCTAGCTTGATATTTTATTCTCCCAAAAAAATCCATAGTTCCCAAACTTTTTTGACCTGTGGCTCCCTTGACCTATTGGTCATTGGCCGTGGCTCACCATCATCTTATGTTTCTTTTGGCGGTGGGGGATGTAAGCCTGGCTTTGGGAGTGCTTCCATTTTCCTCCCTGAAAATAGTTGGGATGAAGACGATGAAGGTATGATAATCATCATGCACTGCAACATCAGTGAGGCAGTTCGATTTTCTCCTCACCTGTAAAGGATTACAGAACACTGTATTACGGTGTAGTTTGGCGAAACCTGCAGTTTTTGTTTGAATTTTGCCTGACTACACGTTTTAAAACACCCACCTTCTTTTTCTGAAATAAGTCTGAAATCACCCTTCAAAAGAAGCTCTTCAAGTGGAGGAAAGAAGCCAGGGGAAGAGAGAGAGCAAGAGAGAGAGATTTTGTGTGAGTGTCTGTGTATGTCTCATCTGTCTTCTAGGTTCCCAAACAACCATGAAGCATAAAATTTGCTTAGTGACTCCATATGGGTGCATAGCTGCCAAGGTGTCAGACTGCTTATGTGTGACATTTTGGTGTTTTTAGTTTGTGTATGAGTGACATTCTACTGTCAAATGGTTGACACTTTGAGTGGCACTTTCTTGCAAGTAAATCAAAGCAGTAAGTAGTACTCGAGTGCTCTCTGTGAATTTTCTATACTTATATCTAGACATATTCCAAAAATGAACACACGCTTGAAACAAGCCATACCTATTGGCAGTGCCAATCCTTGATAACCGTAGCAGCTATGTGAATCAAATAATTAAATTTGAAAATGAAAAGATGTGATTGTGAATTAAACATTACTAGGATTTGTGAAAGAGCTAATGGTCTTCGGAGTTTCTGAATCCGATCACTCATGTGGTCTCTTTAAAATACTCTCATCCGCTGTGTTTTACTGTTAGCCACTTCCACCCTGTTTTTGCTTGCCTCTGAAATCCTCTTCTCCATATCTTAGATGTCGTCTCTTTCCTCTTCATCGCTGTTTTTTTTTACTGTGTCCTAAATAACTACTTGGGTGGCCCCTTTCACCACACAAACACCCACCCCCTCTCCTCACCTGTAAATATACCATTTTCTTTTCATTCTGCCAGTATTTCAACATCTATGTATTACTACTTCAGACACTTTCATATAAAATATAAGTTACTATTGGCACATATGTAAACATCACTCTGCAGAAAGGCCAAAATGTGGACAGGCTGATCACCTCTTTTTCACTCATGGACAGGAACTGTGAGAAGCTCTGGCCATAAGCTTTAACTGATACAGACACTATAAATACTCAAAAAAAGAAAATTCAAATACTTTTAGGAAGCGTGTTAAAGTGAACGTTTTTTAAGGTTTGGATTTCCTGATAATGCATCAGGAAAGGAACCGTTTTAAACCTAGGTTAGAAAAACTTGCAGAGTGCGACAGGTTAATTTTTCTATCAGACCAACCCACGTGGGGAGTGGCCCAAATACCTCGAGTCAGCTCAGGTGTCTTATCACGACTTTCTGCCATGAAAAGAGGTTTCCACAGCATCTTCCGCGCAGGCTGCTGGAGAAGATCTGATTTAGTGGTGATAGTGCCAGGAACCCTGCTATATGCATACACTAGTAGCCGCCCTACAGGATCATGCAGCTGATGTGAGCACAAGCAGCATGGATAAAAACCTAGAATAATATGACCTAAAACATGTGCATACGGACCGCAAGATAACATTTACAAATGGTTTTATTGCTGAGTTACTTTAATAGAGGCTGCTGCTGCCAGTTTCAATTTTGTTTTGGAACTGAATGCAAATATATTTCAGTCTGTGACCTGCTCTCTCATCGGAAATACACTGGGCATTGAGAGGGGCCCCGAGAGACACTGACCAGGAACACTTGGATAAAATAAGTGCACTACAGCTGGAACCATCATCCGAGGCTGGGCTTACGCTTGATATTATTAGTTTATCTTACTCTGTCACAGTTTAGCCGCACCCCGGTCCAGTGCTCCAGCACCCCTCAATGCCTCCGAGGGGCAGGGCCACCAGGGCACAAATGATTTTTGCCGCGCAGCATAGCACAGCAACTGCTGCACAGGCTGCTTTCATTCAGCCTGGAAGCTCCTCTCGTGATCCCCCTCTGCCTTGAGGAGCTGCTACGCCAGTGGTTGTTAAACTGTGAGCGGCGCCCCTGGCTAGTTTTGACGGCGCACCAGGGTGCCGCAGCGTACAGATTGGGAACCACTGCTCTAGAGCCCAGAGCCATGGTAATTTCAGACCTCTCAAAGTGGGGCTTGAGGTGGTTCTTCTGTAGGTCCCTCATGGGGTTTCTAGGAGCTTTGAGGACCACCAGATTGGTGACATCGCTCTTATGCTGCTTGACCTCATAGGGCCCAGACCAATGGTCTTGCAGAGTTCGTGGCTCCACGGGCTCCATAACCCACACTTTCGGGTCAGGTTGAAAGTCCACCAAAACGGCATTTTGGTCATACCAGAGTTTAATATCATCCTGGCTGACTTCTAAGTTCTCTTGGGCAAGCTTCCTGAATCGCGCTGTCTGGTTGTGAAGGGCCAGCATGTAGCTGACCACATCTTGGGGGGCTCTCCCGGGAGTTTGCTCCTAGCCCTTCTTCACCAGAGTGCCCATATGGAAGTTAAAAGGGGATGTAGCCAAACCGCTTCTGCGGTACCTCCCAGTTAACAAACAGCAGGAATGGCAGGAGTACTTCCCACTTAAGACTCGTGTGTTTGTGTAGACCCATAGTCTTGCCCTTCAGGGTACAGTTGAAACTTTCAACCAGCCCATCGGTTTCAGGGTTGTAAGGAGTGGTGAACCTATAAGTCACCCCACACTACTTCCACATGGCTTTCATGTAGTTGGACATAGAGTTGGTACCCTGACCAGATATGACCTCCTTGGGGAAACCCACACAGGTAAATATCCCCATCAGTCCCTTGGCCACCACGGGCGCAGTCACTGTCCTGGCAGGTCTGACAGGACCTAAAGTATGTAGATGAGGCTTGCCTCATTTGAGGCCAATAAAAGTAGGTGACAAGAGTGTGAAAGGTATTGTCTCAAATGACCTGCTAGTGGCACATCATGAGCCAGCCCCAGTAGGGAAGATCTGTAGCACTGGGGGGCCACCAACATACGGCTTACATCACACTCAGGATCCTTAGGCACAGTGTACAGGAGGCAATTCTCCCAGTAAAGCAGGTGCGTGCCAGAAGCATCAGCAGTTGCCTGGGCCTCAGCCTGATTCCGAAGACCAACAAGTGTAGGGCACTCTTTCTGAACCTTGCAGAACTCTTACCTGGTGGAACCCCCTTCCTCCTGTCAGTTGGAACGGCTCATACAGGCTCCTCAGTTCAGCTATGTCTTCCCCCTCTAGGAACCGGGGCTTTCCTCTCAGATTCAGCCTGCTCATGGATGTGGGAATCTCAGGAGTGGGTTTCCCATGTGCCTTGCCCTTCTATTCTTGGCAGGACCCTGGGACATTGTTCCAGCCTACACGCACACTTAAGTAACCCCATCATCTATAAGTGTGACCTAAGCTCCACCTCTTTACAGATGGTGTGCTCAAGGTCGTTGCTCAGCAGACAGTTCACAGGCATGGATGGACTCACAACTACTTTCTGCAGAGCTGAGACCCCCCATTCAAAGAGAACCATAGCAACTGGGTAGTTGCTGTACCGGTTATCATCAGCAACAACTAGGTGGTACATGTTAGGGACTACCTGCTCTGAAGACACCAGATAACACCTGACAGTTCTCATGCTAGCTCCTATGTCTCTCAGAGCTTCCACTCTCTGCCCATTGATGGACACCCACTGACTGTACTTTCAAGTGTTTTCAGGCCTTCTTGGGAGCATACGTCATCCTGTTACTCCCTTCTAGGGCCAGTAGAGTGCCACTCCCATCACTAGGGATATGTATTCACAAGCCAGCTCCTCAATCGGCCTTGGGACCTTATGCCTTATTATAGCAATTTTATAGGCCTAAACCCATCTGTCTATGTCATCTCCCACCACAAATCAGACACCAGACGCGTGGGTATGTGGACTTTCCTGTCAAATGGCACAGAAGAATTGCTGCCACCATCATTGCTGAACTCTACCTGTCTGGCCGTGATGTCCAGCTCTCTCAAACTTGGTTTCTGAGCCAACATCATTTTCTTTTCTTTTATGGCTAATATTTTCTCCCCCAAGGCCTCGTTCTCCAATCTGAGTTTAGCCAACTCCAATATTAATCTGATTAAATTTAGATCTAAACAACAAAAATTCAATTACACTTGCATAGGTTGTCACGGTTCAAGCATAGTATCTAAAGTTCTCTTCAGAGGAGTACTAGGAAAGCACTTACAATTATAGTTCTGGTGCAGTCTCCAGACTGGAATGGTTTGCAGGGGACCTCGGTTTCCCGTGTCCCTCGAGATTGGATGTCAACGTGGGGCACAAACACACAACAAGAAGCCCAGAGCTGTGGTGCTGGGTCTCACTAGGGATGCACACACGGAGGCTGAGTAGTCGGCCAGCTTCTCTTACTCTTAGCAGCTTGTTGGTGGATGGCTATGTGTAGATGAAGAAGTGCTACGCGTGCTGGCTTGGTGAACGAAGAAGCACTACATGCGCTGGCTTGATGAACAAAGAAGCTCTACAAGCACTGACTTGGCAAATAAGGAAGCACTCAGCATGCACTGACTTGGTAGATGAGGAGGTGCTCAACTTGCACGGACTGACTTGGTAGAAGAAGGTTCGAAATGCGTTGACTTGGTAAACAAAGAAGTGCTCAGAACGCGCTGACTTGGTAGAAGTGCTCAACACGCACTGTCTTGGTGAACAAAGAAGCACTCGACTTGCGCTGCTCATAAACTCAGTTCCACGTTAAGGCACACTGCTACGGGACTCACAAGTGACAGAGTCCCACTGCAGTGGTGCACAGTTGAAATCTTTGATGGCCCAGACATTTCCAACAGGAGGCAAGCCATAAAGCCTTGGAGTTACCTTACTGTTTTCTCACAGTCCCAGCGACCCTCTACAACCTCCCATACGCTTGGGGTCCATTCATGATTCGCATTCCACTTTTGGAGTATATGGTTTGTGTTGCCCCAGGCCTATGTCTACCTATTGCATCCTATTGTGATTCTACATTGTTTGTACTACTTTTCTTACTGTTACTTACCTGTTTTGGGTTTGTGTACATATAATTTGTGTATATTACTTACCTCCTAAGTGAGGGTATCCTCTGAGATACTTTTGGCATATTGTCATTAAAATAAAGTACCTTTATTTTTAGTAACTCTGAGTATTGTGTTTTCTTATGATATTGTGCTATATGATATAAGTGGTATAGTAGGAGCTTTGCAAGTCTCCTGGGTAACATGCCAGGTAAGATGGTACTTTCCAACACAAACCCCGACCTTGCTTGAAACAAGGCTTGTTGGATGAATCCAGCGATGCAAACAGCCTGCATCCAACAACTCGACGTGGAACATCTCCTGCATCACGCAGGAACTCGCAGCCATCTTTTTTGGTGCTCTTCTGCAGACTTCTTCTAACCAGAGAGTCCTCTTTTGCACCATCTTCTAGGTTGGCAGGGGCTCCTGTCCTTCCTGGAATCTTCTGCGACTTCTGGACTTGGTCTCCTCTCTTCACAGGTCTTCAGGTCCAGGTATCCACCCTGCTAGTCAGGGCCCCAGTGCTCATAAGTTTGTGGCCTATATATGTTCCCTGTGTGGTGCCTAACTGTATCACTGAGGCTCTGCTAACCAGAACCTCAGTGTTTATGCTCTCTCTGCTTTCTAAATTTGTCACTGCAGGCTAGTGACTAAATTTACCAATTCTCATTGGCACACTGGTACACCCATATAACCCCCTTGTATATGGTACTTAGGTACCCAGGGTATTGGGGTTCCAGGTGATCCCTATGGGCTGGAGCATTTCTTTTGCCACCCATAGGGAACTCAGACAATTCTTACACAGGACTGCCACTTCAGCCTGAGTGAAATAACGTCCACGTTATTTCACAGCCATTTTTCACTGCACATAAGTAACTTATAAGTCACCTATATTTCTAACCCTCACTTGGTGAAGGTTGGGTGCCAAGTTACTTAGTGTGTGGGCACCCTGGCACTAGCCAAGGTGCCCCCACATCGTTCAGGGCAAATTCCCCGGACTTTGTGAGTGCGGGGACACCATTACACGCATGCACTATACATAGGTCACTACCTATGTATAGCGTCACAATGGTAACTCCGAACATGGCCATGTAACATGATCCCCCGGGTCTCTAGCACAGAACCCGGGTACTGCCAAACTGCATTCCGGGGTTTCCTCTGCAGCTGCTGCTGCTGCCAACCCCTCAGAAAGGATTCTGCACTCCTGGGGTCTGGGCAGCCCCAGCCCAGGAAGGCAGAACAAAGGATTTCCTCTGAAAGAGGGTGTTACACCCTCTCCCTTTGGAAATAGGTGTGAAGGGCTGGGGAGGAGTAGCCTCCCCCAGCCTCTGGAAATGCTTTGATGGGCACAAATGGTGCCCATCTCTGCATAAACCAGTCTACACCGGTTCAGAGATCCCCCAGCCCTGCTCTGGCGTGAAACTGGACAAAGGAAAGGGGAGTGACCAGTCCCCTGACCAGTACCTCCCAGGGGAGGTGCCCAGAGCTCCTCCAGTGTGTCCCAGACCTCTGCCATCTTGGAAACAGAGGTGTTGGGGGCACACTGGACTGCTCTGAGTGGCCAGTGCTAGTATGTGATGTCAGAGACCCCCTCTGATAGGCTCTTACCTCTCTTGGTAGCCAATCCTCCTTTCTTGGTAGCCAAACCTCATTTACTGGCTATTTAGGGTCTCTGCTCTGGGGATCTCACCAGATAATGAATGCAAGAGCTCACCAGTGTTCCTCTGCATCTCCTTCTTCACCTTCTACCAAAGGATCGACCGCTGACTGCTCAGGACGCCTGAAAAAACGCCACAAAGTAGCAAGACGATTACTAGCAACCTTGTATCGCTTCATCCTGCCGGCTTTCTCGACTGTTTCCAGGTGGTGCATTCTCTGGGGGTAGCCTGATTCCTCCCTGCACCAGGAGCTCTGAAGAAATCTCCCGTGGGTCGACGGAATCTTCCCCCTGCAACCGCATGGACCAAAAGACTGCATCACTGTCCTCTGGGTCCCCTCTTAGCACAACGAGCATGGTCCCTGGAACTCAGCAACTCTGTCCAAGTGACTCCCACAGTCCAGTGACTCTTCTAAGTCCAAGTTTGGTGGAGGTAAGTCCTTGCCTCCCCACGCTAGACTGCATTGCTGGGTACCGCGTGATTTGCAGCTGCTCCGGCTCCTGTGCACTCTCCCAGGATTTCCTTCGTGCACAGCCAAGCCTGGGTCCCGACACTCCTTCCTGCAGTGCACAGCCTTCTCAGTTGTCCTCCGGCATCGTGGGACTCCCTTTTGTGACTTCGGGTGGACTCCGGTTCACTTTTCTTCCAAGTGCCTGCTCAGGTGGCATTGGGGTGACAATTCCATGATCTTAGACATGTTACATGGCCATGTTCGGAGTTACCATTGTGACGCTGTACATAGGTAGTGACCTATATACAGTGCACGCATGTAATGATGTCCTCGCACTCACAAAGTCCGGGGAATTTGCCCTGAACGATGTGGGGGCACCTTGGCTAGTGCCAGGGTGCCCACACACTAAGTAACTTTGCACCCAACCTTCACCAGGTGAAGGTTAGACATATAGGTGACTTATAAGTTACTTAAGTGCAGTGGTAAATGGCTGTGAAATAACGTGGACGTTATTTCACGCAGGCTGCACTGGCAGGCCTGTGTAAGAATTGTCAGAGCTCCCTATGGGTGGCAAAAGAAATGCTGCAGCCCATAGGGATCTCCTGGAACCCCAATACCCTGGGTACCTCAGTACCATATACTAGGGAATTATATGGGTGTACTAGTATGCTGATGTGAATTGATCAATTTAGTCACTAGCCTGTTAGTGACAAATTTGGAAAGCAGAGAGAGCATAACCACTGAGGTTCTGGTTAGCAGAGCCTCAGTGAGACAGTTAGGCATCACACAGGGAACACATACAGGGCACATACTTATGAGCACTGGGGCCCTGCCTGGCAGGGTCCCAGTGACACATAGACTAAAACAAAATATATACAGTGAAATATGGGAGTAACATGCCAGGCAAGATGGTACTTTCCTACACTCTCCTCTGGGGAATTCTTCAGATAGCGAATGCAAGAACTCGCCAGAGTTCCTCTGCACTTCCCTCTTCGACTTCTGCCAATGATCGACCGCTGACTGCTCCAGGACGCCTGCAAAACCACAACAAAGTAGCAAGACGACTACTAGCAACATTGTGGCACCTCATCCTGCCAGTTTCTCAACTGTTTCCTGGTGGTGCATGCTCTGAGGGTCATCTTCCTTCATCCTGCACTGGAATCCAAGAAGAAATCTCCTGTGGGTCGAAGGAATCTTCCCCCTGCTAACGCAGGCACCAAAAGACTGCATCACCGGTCCTGTGGGTCCCCTCTCATCCTGACGAGCATGGTCCCTGGAACACAGGAACTCTATCCAAGTGACTCCCACAGTCCAGTGTTCCTTCAGTCCAAGTTTGGTGGAGGTAAGTCCTTGCCTCCCCACGCTAGACTGCAAACCTGTGTACTGTGTGATTTGCAGCTGCTCCGGGTTCTGTGCACTTCTCCAAGGATTCCTTCGTGCACAGCCTAGCCTGGGTCCCCAGCACTCCGTCCTGCAGTGCTCAACCCTCTGAGTTGGACTCCGACGTCGTGGGACCCTCCTTTGTGACTCTGAGCCAGCTCACAAATCTTCTAAGTGCCTGCTCCGGTACTTCTGCGGATGCTGCCTGCTTCTGTGGGGGCTGTCTGAGTTGTTGAGCGCCCCCTCTGTCTCGTCCTCCAAGGGGCGACATCCTGGTCCTTCCTGGTCCCCAGCAGCACCCAAAAACCTCTACCGCGACCCTGGCACCTAGCAAGGCTTGTTTGCGGTATTTCTGATTGGGAACACTTCTGCAACCTTCAGCATGCCGTAGGACATCTTCCATCCAAAGGAGAAGTTCCTAGCTCTCTTCGTTGTTGCAGAATGCTAAGCTTCTTCCATCCGGAGGTAGCTTTCTTGCACCTTCATCTGGGGTTTCCTGGGCTCCTGCCCCCCCGGACACTATCGCGACTCTTGGACTTGGTCCCCTTGCCTTGCAGGTCCTCAGGTCCAGGAATCCGTCTTCAGTGCTTTGCTGGTGTTTGTGGTTCTTGCAGAATCAACCTATCACGACTATTGTGTCCTTTTGGGGTAATAGGTGTACTTTACTCCTACTTTTCGGGGTCTTGGGGTGGGGTATCTTGGACACCCTGACTGTTTTCTTACAGTCCCAGCGACCCTCTACAAGCTCCCATAGGTCTGGGGTCCATTCGTGATTCGCATTCCACTTTTGGAGTATATAGTTTGTGTTGCCCCTAGAACTATGTTTGCCTATTGCATCCTATTGTAATTCTACACTGTTTGCATTACTTTTCTAACTCCTACTTACCTGTTTTCGGTTTGTGTACATATGACTTGTGTATATTACTTACCTTCTAACTGAGGGTACTCACTGAGATACTTGTGGCATATTGTCACAAATATAAAGTATCTTTATTTTTAGTAACTCTGAGTATTGTGTTTTCTTATGATATTGTGCATATCATATAAGTGCTATAGTAGGAGCCTTGCATGTCTCCTATTTCAGCCTAAGCTGCTTTGCCATAGCTACCTTCTATCAGCCTAAGCTGCTAGAAACACCTCTATTCTACTAATAAGGGATAACTGGACCTGGTACAGGGTGTAAGTACCACAAGGTACCCACTATAAGCCAGGCCAGCCTCGTACATTGGGGGTGCAGCGGTGGGATACTCCCTTGCAACTGCTTTACCACTTTGTCATGTTGTACTTTTCATAAGAGAATCATATACCAAACAGTTCAGTGTATGTACACTTAACCAAAAAAGTTTACTTTTCTATTCTAAAACTTTTTACAAAGTTCTGAAAAGTTTCTTAAAACTTCTAAAAGTTTTCCCAAAGTGTAAAAAAGTTTTTTTCTGTGCTTTCTAAAGTTCTAAAACTTTTTTCTTTCTCACTATCCTTAAACCTATATTATCATGTCTGTTTTAGAGCCCACTCCAAAACTGTTAATGCAACATATGAGAGTTTAAAACTACAAAGGTTTAAGGGGTCTCTGCCTGGATAGAGGTTTGAGGATAGGAAAGAACCCTGCCAAAGAGTTTCTCTTGAACATGCTTGTTGTAGATGACCAGAACCAGTCTGGACCATCCCATGAGAGGTTAGAAAAAGGAGAAGCTTCCCAGTCAGATTCAGAGGAGTTCCCTGGAGAAACTGGGGAGGGCTCCCATACCAGGAGGGCATCCTTTCTCCCTAGAGGCCAGGTTACTAGGGTCCAGACAGTTAGGGACAGGTCCCCCTCTGAGACTTCCCACATTTCCTCTGTGTCAAAGCATTGAGGAACCCACCCACCCTGAGGATAACTTGTTAGAAAGGGAACTCAAAAAGATGAGGGTTGAAGAGACCAGAATGGAGCTTAAACAGCAGCAGCTGGCCTTAGATAGGGAATCCCTAGACATAGAGAATGAAAGACAGAGGTTGGGGTTAGTTCCCCATGGTGGCAGCAGCAGTATTTCTGATAGCAATCCTGTTAAAGAGCAAGATTCCAGGAATCTGCACAAGATAGTCCCCCCCCTACAAGGATGGGGATGACATTAATAAGTGGTTTGCTGCACTTGAGAGGGCCTGTATGGTACAGTTGGTCCCTCAAAGGCAGTGGGCTGCTATTTTGTGGCTATCTTTCACTGGAAAGGGTAGGGATAGGCTCCTTACTGTTAGAGAAAGTGAAGCCAATAACTACAAAGTTTTGAAAGATGCACTCTTGGATGGATTTGGCATAACCAATGAACAATACAGGATTACGTTCAGAGACACCAGAAAAGAGTCTTCTCAAGACTGGACAGATTTTGTGGACTGTTCAGTGAAGGCCTTGGAGGGGTGGTTGCATGGCAGTAAAGTTTCTAACTATGAAGGCCTGTATAATTGCATTCTGATAGAGCATATTCTGAACAATTGTGTGTCTGATTTGTTACACCAGTACTTTGTAGACTCAGATCTGACCTCTCCCCAAGAATTGGGAAAGAAGGCAGACAAATGGGTCAGAACAAGAGTGAACAGAAAAGTTCATACAGGAGGTGACAAGGATGGCAAGAAGAAAGATGGTGAGAAATCTCAGGATAAGCATGGGGATAAGGGTAAAACCAGAGATCCTTCTTCAAATCCTAAATACTCTTCAGGGGGTGGGGATAAATCAAATTATTCCTCTTCTTCACAACACACACACACACATCAAAAAGCCTTTGTGCTTTGTGTGTAAAAATAAAGGCCATAGGCCGTAGGATAAGTCCTGCCCAAGTAAACCCCCTGAGCCTACCACCACTAATACATCAAACTCAAGTGCCCCTAGCAGTAGTGGTAATAGTGGTGGGACTGCTGGCAACAGTCAAAATAAGGGTGTAGTTGGGTTCACTTATGGGTCCATCATAGAAACTGGGGTAGTCAGTCCCAAGACAGTTTCTCTCACACCTGGTGGCATTAGCCTTGCCACACTGGCTGCTTGTCCCCTTACAATGGATAAGTACAGGCAAACAGTTTCAATAAATGGTGTTGAGGCTTAGGCCTACAGGGACACAGGTGCCAGTATCACTTTGGTGACTGAAAACATAGGGCCGTATTTATACTCCGTTTGCGCCGAATTTGCGTCGTTTTTTTCGACGCAAATTCGACGCTAAACTAACGCCAACTAACGCCATATTTATACTATGGCGTTAGAGGCGTCTAGCGCCAAAGTTCCCGGAATGTGCGTCATTTTTTAGCGTGAACCCCTTCCTTGCGTTAATGATATGCAAGGGAGGCGTTCCCGTCTAAAAAATGACTCCCAGGCCTTTACGTGGTATTTATACTCCCGGGCAAAAGAGACGCCCGGGAGTGGGCGTGGCTAAAAACGGCGCATTTGCGCCGCTTTTTAACGCCTGGGTCAGGCATGGCGTTAAGGGACAAGTGGGCTCAAAATGAGCCCAGAGTGCCCTCCCCTGCCCCCAGGGACCCCCCCTGCCACCCTTGGCCACCCCAGGAGGACACCCAAGGCTGGAGGGACCCACCCCAGGGACATTCAGGTAAGTTCAGGTAAGTATTTTTTTTTTTTTTTAATAATTTTTTTTGGCATAGGGGGGCCTGATTTGTGCCCCCCTACATGCCACTATGCCCAATGACCATGCCCAGGGGACAGAAGTCCCCTGGGCATGGCCATTGGGCAAGGGGGCATGACTCCTATCTTTACAATGATAGGAGTCATGTTGATGGGGGATGGGCGTCGTTAAAAAATGGCGCAAGTCGGGTTAAGACGATTTTTTTGCCTCAACCTGACTTGCCCCATTTTAAGACGCCCTAACGTCATTTTTGCCCAACGCCGGCGCTGCCTGGTGTACGTGGTTTTTTTCCACGCACACCAGGCAGCGCCGGTCTGCTTGCGCCGGCTAACGCCATTCCATAAATACGGCGCCCGCATGGCGCTTCAGAATGGCGTTAGACGGCGCAAATTTTTTTGACGCTAAACTGCGTTAGCGCAGTTTAGCGTCAAAAAGTATAAATATGGGCCATAGTGTCTCCTGAACAACACATCATTGGACAACAGTACAAGATTATTGATGTCCATAACTCCACTAAGTTTCTTCCCTTAGCTATAGTTCAGTTTAGTTGGGGTGGAGTTACTGGCCTTAAGCAGGTGGTAGTATCACCTAGCTTAACTGTAGACTGTCTCTCAGGTAATGACATAGAGGCCTTAGGTTGGGCTGAGGTAGAGTTTAATACCCATGCAGCCATGCTGGGTATCCCTGAGGAATTGCTTCCTCTCATTTCAGCTGAATGAAAAAGCAAAGGAGAGAAAAAGGCCTGAAAACTCAGGAACCTTCTCCAACAACAGGTAAAAAGGGCATCACAGTATTCCCTACCCACCCTGCCACTCAGGATACCATTCCTGTGGTGGGAGAAACCTCTCCTGGGGTGGCACCTGTACCAAGTGAATCATCAGCTAACACAGCTGTACTCCCTGAGGTAGAAGTACCTCTCTGTGGGATAACTAATATTGGTGAGAAAAAGTGCACCATTTTAGTTAACATGGAGCATCCCTCCAACCCTCCCAGAGAAACTTTAGTGCAGCAACCCTGCACTGCCTCACAACACTTAGGACAGAAGCCCTGCCCTATTGTGGAGCTCATAGGACAGCATCCCTGCCCTGCTCCAACTCAAGAGAAACAGCAACCCTGTTCTCTCTTACAGCCATATGGACAAAGTTTTTGCCAAGCTATGGCTTTACTGAGACAGCATCCCTGTCTGGCATTTTCATCCTTTGATATAGGTCCCGTGGACTATTCCCACTGCTCTGAACTAAAACATACTATTAGGAACTCTGAAAATATAACTTCACATTGATGGGCAGCTAAAAAACTTCAAACAGGGTGGTTTACATCCCCACAGGGAAGTAACCATATAGTGGATGATAAAGGGAGTAACCAAGCTATTGCAGAGCTACTCTCTACTTATCACCACTTAGACAATAAAACTCAACTGGCCAAGGTTAGCCTTATTGTCCTTTGTTTGGGGGGGGGGTTGTGTAGGAAGGTAGCCTCTTTCTAGCCTTGTTACCCTCACTTTTGGCCTGTTTGTGAGTATAAGTCAGGGTGTTTTTACTGTCTCACTGGGATCCTGCTAGCCAGGGCCCAGTGCTTATAGTGAAAACCCTACGTTGTCAGTGTGTTTGTTATGTGTCACTGGGATCCTGCTAGCCAGGACCCCAGTGCTCATAAGTTTGTGGCCTATATGTGTTCCCTGTGTGGTGCCTAACTGTATCACTGAGGCTCTGCTAACCAGAATCTCAGTGTTTATGCTCTCTCTGCTTTCCAAATTTGTCACTGCAGGCTAGTGACTAAATTTACCAATTGTCATTGGCACACTGGTACACCCATATAATCCCCTTGTATATGGTACCTAGGTACCCAGGGTATTGGGGTTCCAGGAGATTCTTATGGGCTGGAGCATTTCTTTTGCCACCCATAGGGAACTCAGACAATTCTTAAACAGGACTGCCACTGCAGCCTGAGTGAAATAACGTCCACGTTATTTCACAGCCATTTACCACTGCACATAAGTAACTTATAAGTCACCTATATGTCTAACCCTCAGTTAGTGAAGGTTGGGTGCCAAGTTACTTAGTGTGTGGGCACCCTGGCACTAGCCAAGGTGCCCCCACATCGTTCAGGGCAAATTCCCCAGACCTTGTGAGTGCGGGGACACCATAACACGCGTGCACTATACATAGGTCACTACCTATGTATAGCATCACAATGGTAACTCCGAACATGGCCATGTAACATGATCCCCTGGGTCTCTAGCACAGAACCTGGGTACTGCCAAACTGGCTTTCTGGGGTTTCCACTGCAGCTGCTGCTGCTGCCAACCCCTCAGACACTATTCTGCCATCCTTGGGTCTGGGCAGCCTCAGCCCAGGAAGGCAGAACAAAGGATTTCCTCTGAGAGAGAGTGTTACACCCTCTCCCTTTGGAAATAGGTGTGATGGGCTGGGGAGGAGTAGCCTCCCCCAGCCTCTAGAAATGCTTTGATGGGCACAGATGGTGCCCATCTCTGCATAAGCCAGTCTACACCGGTTTAGGGATCCCCCAGCCCTGCTCTGGAGCAAAACTGGACAAAGGAAAGGGGAGTGACCAGTCCCCTGACCAGTACCTCCCAGGGCAGGTGCCCAGAGCTTCTCCAGTGTGTCCCAGACCTCTGCCATCTTGGAAACAGAGGTGTTGGGGGCACACTGGCCCGCTCTGAGTGGCCAGTGCCAGCAGGTGACGTCGGAGACCCCCTCTGATTGGCTCTTACCTCTCTTGGTAGCCAATCCTCCTTTCTTGGTAGCCAAACCTCCTTTTGTGGCTATTTAGGGTCTCTCCTCTGTGGAATTCTTCAGATAAAGAATGAAAGAACTCACCAGAGTTCCTCTGCACTTCCCTCTTCAACTTCTGCCAAGGATCGACTGCTGACTGCTCGAGGACGCCTGCAAAACCACAACAAAGTAGCACGATGACTACCAGCAACATTGTAGCACCTCATCCTGCCGGCTTTCTCGACTGTTTCCTGGTGGTGCATGCTCTGAGGGCCATCTGCCTTCACCCTGCACTGGAAGCCAAGAAGAAATCTCCCGTGGGTTGACGGAATCTTTCCCCTGCTAACACAGGCACCAAAAGACTGCATCACCGGTCCTCTGGGTCCCCTCTCATCCTGACGAGCATGGTCTCTGGAACACAGGAACTCTATCCAAGTGACTCCCACAGTCCAGTGATCCTTCAGGCCAAGTTTGGTGAAGGTAAGTTCTTGCCTCCCCACGCTAGACTGCAAACCTGTGTACTGCGTGATTTGCAGCTGCACCGGCTTCTGTGCGCTTCTCCAAGGATTCCTTCGTGCACCGACTAGCCTGGGTCCCCAGCACTCCATCCTGCAGTGCTCAACCCTCTGAGTTGGACTCCAACGTCATGGGACCCTCCTTTGTGACTCTGAGCCAGCTCCGGTTCACAAATCTTCTAAGTGCCTGCTCCGGTACTTCTGTGGGTGCTGCCTGCTTCCGTGGGGGCTCTCTGAGTTGCTGAGCGCCCCCTCTGTCTACTCCTTCCTGGTCCCCAGCAGCACCCAAAAACCTCTACCCGACCCTTGCAGCTAGCAAGGCTTGTTTGCGGTATTTCTGCATGGGAACACTTCTGCAACCTTCAGCACGCCGTGGGACATCTTCCATCCAAAGGAGAAGTTCCTAGCTCTCTTCGTTGTTGCAGAATCATAAGCTTCTTCCATCCGGAAGCAGCTTCCTTGCACCTTCATCCGGGATTTCCTGGGCTCCTGCCCCCCCGGACACTATCGCGACTCTTGGACTTGGTCCCCTTGCCTTGCAGGTCCTCAGGTCCAGGGATCCGTCTTCAGTGCTTTGCTGGTGTTTGTGGTTCTTGCAGAATCCCCCTATCACGACTATTGTGTCCTTTTGGGGTAGTAGGTGTACTTTACTCCTACTTTTCAGGGTCTTGGGGTGGGGTATCTTGGACACCCTGACTGTTTTCTTACAGTCCCAGCGACCCTCTACAAACTCCCATAGGTCTGGGGTCCATTCGTGATTCGCATTCCACTTTTGGAGTATATGGTTTGTGTTGCCCCTAGACCTATGTTTGCCTATTGCATCCTATTGTAATTCTACACTGTTTGCATTACTTTTCTAACTCTTACTTACCTGTTTTCGGTTTGTGTACATATGACTTGTGTATATTACTTACCTTCTAACTGAGGGTACTCACTGAGATACTTGTGGCATATTGTCATAAAAATAAAGTACCTTTATTTTTAGTAACTCTGAGTATTGTGTTTTCTTATGATATTGTGCATATGATATAAGTGCTATAGTAGGAGCTTTGCATGTCTCCTAGTTCAGCCTAAGCTGCTTTGCCATAGCTACCTTCTATCAGCCTAAGCTGCTAGAAACACCTATATTCTACTAATAAGGGATAAATGGACCGGGCACAGGGTGTAAGGACAACAAGGTGCCCACTATAAGCCAGGCCAGCCTCCTACAGAAATTACACTCAAAGGATGTTTTAAGGCAATCCCAATGTTAAGCTTTGGGAGAGATAGACCTTGCAGTAGTGGAAAATGAATTGAAGAGTTCTTCACTACCTAGACATGTTATCCTGAACAGTACATGTCCAACTTTGTAAATACAACTCACCATGCCCTTGGGGCTTGCCAGGGCCTTACCTGAGGGTGACATTTATGTAATAAAAAGGAATACTTGGGCGTGGCAGGTGTGTACACTGGCCAGGCGAAATGGCAGTTCATAACTGCACCTAGAGGTCCTGCAGTGGCAGGCCTGAGACATGTTTGAAGGCTACTGCAGGGGTTGGCACAATCAGTGCTGAAGCTCACTAGTAGCATTTAATTTACAGGCCCTGGGTACATATAATTCACTCTCCTAGGGGCCCATAAGTAAATCAAATAAGCCGGTGTTACCGTGTTTTAGAGTACAGAGCACCTTCACTTACGCATTGGTCAGCAGTGGTAAATTTCACAGAATCCTAAAAAGCAGTAAAAATGAGTCAGAAAAAACAGAGGTCAGAGAGCAAAAAGTTAGGGAAAACTAAACCACGGATACCAGGTCTAACAATTGCTTTTCTCCTTTTCAGTGCTTTTATGGAACTCATAATATTTTTCATGGCTCGGGCACAGAAAAAGAAGTACTTTGAATATTCTCTTTCTAAATCTGCTTAGCTGTTGAGCTTCTTTTCTGGAATTTTGTTTTTTGATAAGGAATAAAATCTTTTCTCTGAGTTTAATACATCTTCTTTACTTGGTTCCACCTGCATTTACATGATGGCATTACTTTTTTAATAAAAGACTGGGTACTCTTACTAATTTGAATATTAGTTTACCATCTTTTCAAAGCTCCATCTCTCTTTCAACTTTGGAGACTTGTTCATATCAGCTTTGCTTAATCTTTTTCTTCTGCACCTTTATTGGCATCTTAAATTGCTTCAAAAATCTGCATAAAAAACAAAAAAGCATGCTTTTTATTTAATATTGTCACAAACGTATCAGTAAAAAAAATCAGAATATTTCACATTATTTTTAACTGTAACAAGTTATTAGCACTCCCTTCATAATCAACCGTTTTTTAAACTATATTGAAAATTATATTATTCAAATTGTTGGTCACAGACTCCACAATGTAATTACAATATATTTTTAAGTACCTGCAAATGAAGCTGTTTCTTAAACACACCTGATTTCCCCAAATTGTTTCTCCCAAATCAAATGACCTATGCTGAGCACAAGTCAAAGAGATCACAGCTGCTTAATCTCCACACCACCAAGATTGGTCTCGGGTGTCTGTGGTTATGCAAGAGACCTAAGTATTTGAACCTTCAAGTCAGAATGGGGTAAAGGCTGCGTATAAAAGACTTCAGTAAGGAAATTACTCCTCTGTAAATAACCTTTCTCAGTGTGAACAGGATGTAACATTGCATTTACTAAATGCACCCTCTCTATTGACACCACTGATCTTAGTAGAGGGCCTGTGTAGAAGGTTTCACACAACCACTAGACCCTGTGCTACCACATATTAACAGGGTGATATTCTGAAAGGTGTAGCTTGTTGAACTCCTTGAGCTACAGATCTATACAAGGTGAATGCTAAACATTTTGATAACATGATCTCACTATTAACACCTCTCTACAGGGCGAAGGTTGGGTGTGAAAGGCTTTAGTGAGAAAGTGACCCTTCTGCAAAGACCTTTCCTTTGGGTGAACAGAGTGTATCATGCAGTTTGCTAAAAGCGGCCTCTTTAGTGACCCCTCCGTACAGAGTATGAGCTCTGTGTAGAAGGTTTTAGAAGAAGGCTAGGCCCTGTGTTATATCATTATAACAGAGTGCAGGTTCTATATAGTCGAGTTCCATTAGACACTGATTTTACAGCTCTATACATGGTGAATGTTTCAGTTTTATGACAACATAGCCTTTTCCACTGAGACCTCTCTACAGGGTGAAACCTGGATGTGAAAGGTTTTTCTGAGGAACTCACCACACTGCAAAAAATGTTCCATTGGGTTAACAGAGTGTATGATTAGGTTTACTAAGAGGAGCCTCTCTAGTGACTCCACAGCACAGACTAAGAGCTGTGTGTAGACGATTTTAGAGAAACACTAGGGCCCATGGCATTATATTTTAACAGTATGCAGGTTCTCAATGATAGAGTTTGCTTAGATACTGGCTTCTTTTCTTACAACCTTTACAGTGTGAATTCTACACTTTTATGACAATGTGGCCTCTTTGCTGAGAACTCCATGCAGGGTGAAGACTGGGTGTGAAAGGGTTGGATGAGTAAGTGACCCTTGTACGAAGACTTTGGTGCAGTAGGGGTATAGGATTGGGTTTGCTAAGAGCAGCCTAGTGTTAAAAAAGTCTTGATAGATTGTGTGAGAAAATGAACTCTCCGCAAACACCTACTTGTTTCTAAACTCCAGCCTACAGAGTAACACGCCACTACAAACTAGAGACTCTCTTTAGAAGCTATAATACAACCACTATGCCCTGTGATATCACATTTTAACAAGTTTCACATTGTGTATAGTACACTTCCATACAATATTAGATCATAACACTCAATACAGGGTGAATACATTTTTTTTTTATTATTATTTTATTTATTCCCTCACATCATTTATCTCTAAGAGATAGCGCTCAGGACCCACCCACATCTTTAGCATAATAAAATCCCTGACTGATTTTTTCCCTAAGGCCTCCCCCTCCCTTTTGGTCTCCTGGATTCTCAGAAAATTATCCTTAACCCATTTTTTATCACGACTAGTCAGGCCCTCAGGATATTCCAACAAATCAGGCCGCCCCAGATCGTGGGCCATCTTCCTTATATACGTCAGCCAGAGAATGTTCTTTACATTGTCACAAGCCAAACAATCCCTTAAAATATCTTTATTAAAAGTAGCATGTTCGTTACTCCAGATTGAAATCCATAACAGAAGGGGAGCCAACTGGATATTGGCTTGCACAAACTCAAGCTCAAGTTCCAAATGAAGGCAAAAACCAGAAATATTTTGTCCAACTCCCAATAGCCTTCTACAGAACCGATTTTCTTCTACAATAAGGGTTCGAGTATCCATATACCTCCAAAGTACAGCACCATACAACAGGACAGGGAGGCATTTCCGCCTATAGATTTCAAGCAAAGACTTAATAGGTTTACTTCCTATCCTTGCAGCAAAGTCAAAAGTCGCACCAACTGTTGCATGAAAAAGCACACCCCTGCTGGCAATACAGGGTTTCCAAGATCCTTTCTCATCAAAGATGACCCCCAAATATGGGAACTCATGGACCCTGCTTATGATTTGATCCTCGATCCTTAGCTCCCCCACCCTACTCAAGGGTCTTCCACAAACCATAAAATGTGATTTCTTATAATTAATCTCTAAGCCCAAAGATGACATAAAGGAGGCATAAGCTCTGACTACTTTGCGGAGACCATTCATAGTGGGGGCCATAAGGACCGCATCATCCGCGTACGTCAGCACAGGGATATCAATACCATTCACCTTTGGTACATCCTTACAATGTTCCATCAGAAATTCCGACAATACATTTGTATAAAGAGGGAACAGAGTAGGAGCCAAAACACACCCCTGGCGCACACCCCTTTATAGCTCAAATGCCTCTGAACATTCCCCATTAGGCCCCACCCTCACATTTGCAACCATTCCTGAGTGGAGATACCAGAGCAACTCTACAATATTAGGATCCATCCCTAGCTGATTTAACCTCTCCCACAATATAGACCGGTTCACCTTATCAAAGGCACAACTAAGGTCCATAAAAGCAAGGTAGAGGGTACATTTCCTAGCTTGCGTATATTTACCAATCATCATCAATAGGTTAAGACATTGTTCTCGCGTGCAGAGGTCTTCGCTAAAACCATACTGGTCCCTGCTTAAGATATCATTTCCTATCATCCAGGCCTCAATACGCCTTAAAATAATCCGTCCCAGAATCTTCACAGAAGAATCAAGGAGAGAAATGGGGCGATAAGACTTAGGATCATTGTGATCGCCCTTTTTAAATACTGGGATAATACAGGCCAATCTCCAAGAGGCAAGAATGCCCACAGTAACTGCCGTGTTGAGAACATTTAAAAGAATAGGTGCCCATAACTGGAGACTAGATTTATACAGATCCATAGGGATCGAATCCGGGCCCAGAGCTTTATTGCTGGCACTACTCAGTATTGCATCAATAACCTCCGGGAGTGAAAACCTAATTGCTAGGTTAGGAGCCATAACATACTCATTGTCCCGATTAATTCCTAGGAGGATACCCTCAAAAGTTCTACAGAAGTGAGTTACCCAGGCCTCCGGAGCAATGTTACAGCCAAGGCCCTCAGATGTCTCTGTTCCAAAGGAACCTCTATTTACCACCTTCCAAAACAGACCAGGATCCTTCAGAACTGTGGCACGCTCTAACTCTTCCCAGGCTTTTTCTTTATGTTTTAACTTACTATCCCTCAGGGCCCTTTTATACTTAGTTCTAGCTTCTTTTACAAGGACCCTATCTCTAGGATGTTTCTTCACGGCCATCTTCAAGTTTGCCCTTGCATAATAGCAGGCCTTGTCAAACCAACCACTTTTGCGTTCACTGGGGCGGCTGCCTATTGAAAATAAACAGTCTCTCACTGCTGTATTTACTCCTGTTATTGCATCCATAACAGCCTTAGGTCAGGGAGCCTCAATCAAAAGTATATCCATAAATAAATGTAGATTTCCCCCCACCACCCTTCCTACGACTTTTTGGGAATCTATTTGTTTCCACCCAAGCCGCCTGCCCTGATCCCTTAACTCCACTGCAACAGGCCCACCTCGTCCTAATTTATGTAGGGACCCAGGGAGTTTAAAAGACACTATAAGGGGAGCATTGTCACTAAAACACTCCCCTAGCACCTCTTCCCCAATCACCAGATCTTTCATAGGTGAAGACTCAAAAATATAATCAATAGTGATTCCAGACCCTCTTCCCACATAGGTTGGGAGTTGGTGAGTATCTACTGCTTCCATGTCACAGAAATTCTGTAGGCCCATCTTCCAAAGTGCCTTAACCTCTTAGCTGTTGGGCCGTTCCCCCCGCACCCCCCCCAGTGCTGAGCCCTTTTTTGGCTATTTGGGGTAGTTCTCGCTTAGGCCTTCATAACTTGTCCACATAAGTTATCCACGCCACATTTGCGTCCTGTTCTTTCAACATCCTAGGGATTCTAATGGTACCCTGAGTTTGTGGTTTCCCCTGGAGGAGACCAAGAAATTAGCCAAAACACAGTGAAAATTTCATTTTTTTCAAAAAAATTGGAAAAAAGCGCTGCCGAAGAAGGCTTGTGTTTTTTTTCCCCTGAAAATGGCATCAACAAAGGGTTTCTGGTGCTAAAATCACCATCTTCCCACCTTTCAGGAACGGGCAGACTTGAATCAGAAAACCACATTTTTCAATACAAATTTAGCATTTTACTGGGACATACCCCATTTATACTATTTTTGGTGCTTTCAGCCTCCTTCCTTTACCCTGGGGTGATCCATTCCTGACGCAGGCACTAGGTGTAGGCACTCAAGTGGGGTAGTGTTTTTGTTATGACAGGTGAGGACGATTACTGGGTGGTAGGAATTGTGTGGATCTTAGCATATTCCTGTAGTTTGTGTGACAGAAATGCAAGAAAAATTGAGTTTTTATTCAACATTTCAGCTTTGCAGGGTATTCTGGGTAAGAAAACTTTGGGGAATCCATACAAGTCACACCTCTGTGGACTCCCCTGAATGTCTAGTTTCCAGAAATGTTTGGGTTTAGTGTGTTTCTCTATATGGCCGCCGAACCCAGAACCAAAAATACAGGTGCCTGCCTTACAAAACCAGTTTGTTTTGCGATAGATAATTTTGATGTCTCCACAATACGATTTGGGTGGTGGAATTTGGGGCTGAACTAAATTGGGGAGCTCCCAAGAGAGCACTCTCTCTCTCTGCTTGCCGCCGCATTCACCTTCTCTCTGGGTTGGGCTAACCCACTATTACCCAGTTGCACAGACTGCTTGCGAAGGAACAGCAGGACTGTCCTCATCACCTCCCTCATAATTTACTGGAAGAGGAGTTATCGAATGGGACTCCTCCGACTGAAAAATCACTCCCAGAGTCTGCGCCATTGTCCTATCCCTCAGATGCTGTCTCAGTATCTGATGTCTCAGTCTCTGATCCTATGTCAGAGCTGTCCTCTATAACCCGAGTGACGGCAGCAGTCATACATCAAGATGCCATCTCTGCTATTGGCTAAACTGTTGCTCTAAAACACTAGCCTACGTAGACAGTCACAAAATCGATGGTGTGTATGAGATATGTGCAAAGTAGAGGCCACCTTACCTGCGCTTCTTCCCTCAATCAGCACGTACTTTCAAGACACTCAAAAAACACCTTGTCACATACCATTCGTCACAGTCTTTAGCACCTCCTGCGCCGAGTCCAACAATCATTATTGGTGCTCCCACTCCCTCCTCCTCGGATTCCCTCATTACCACTCAGCAAAAGTGCCCTTCATCTCTCCATAGCCGCCCTCCACCCCGCACATACATTTCATTTGTAATATAGCGCAGGTAATGGCTGACTTTACTAATGCACTCAGCTATTTACATAAAATACAGATTTGCTCTTTGCAGTAGGCATATAAACCTTCTGCGCTTCTTTATGGCACTAAAACTGCCACTAGACAGGTCTGACCCTTTTGTAGCAGAAACATAATCACAATACTTACTTGACTTTTTTATTGCTGCCTAAAAGCTAAAGTTGAAAAGCGTCAGTTGAAGTATGTGCATTGCTTTGAAGACGCAAGCTGCAACTGCAAGACAACTTGTGGCAAATCATATATATATATATATATATATATATATATATATATATATATAAAATCACTTTTATATGTGGGTCTGGTTTTCCTGGGGGCTGATCGCAGCCCCCAGGGAAACCACACACGTATTGACAAAAGTGATATATATACAGTATATATATATATCTATCTCTATATATATATATATATCTATCTACATAGATATATATATATATAGATCTATCTATAGATATATCCATGTAGATAGATATATCTATGTAGATATATCTATATATATAGATCTATATATATATATATATTTTTTTGTTGTTGTATGGTTTCCTTGGGGGCCAAAATGCTCCCCAGGGAAACCCTACAACAACTAAAAAAAATTGCCCCCACAGGGGGTCGCCCTGCCCATGGGCGACCCCCTGTCCATTTATTTATTTTTTATTAAAAAAATTGCACTGGGGGGGGGGGGTTTGCGATTGCGCCCCCCCAGGGGGCACCTACCTTTTTTTTAAAAAAATTGTGCCCCTGGGGGGGGGGGAGCGGCCCGTTTTCTGAGGGAGCCGATCCCCCCAAGTGAATTCCCTGGTGTCTAGTGGTGTTTCCTGGCCCCCGATCGCAGCTGTGACCTGCAAAGACCTTTTTCTGAATGAATAGGGTTTTTGATTCAATTTGTAAGTGCACTCTCCAAATTTCTATATAGTAACTAAAATGCGTCCAAATATATCAACCACTCCTGAAAGCCACCTAAACTTCAATACTAAAGTGACTTAATAGCGCCTATGAATTCAACAACATACCCTAGATACAATGAGTTAAGTTGATCGTGTAAAAATTTAGAATTTACAAAATTTCAAAATCATCAAACATAACAAATTAAATAAAAACAACATATCAATCAATGATCTTTATTCGGTATGAGATAATCAACCATACATATAAATTAATTATACATACACAATGCATAAATAACGCCTAAAAACCATCCACCAAAATTTAAAAACCTCAAAAATTCATTAAAAAGAGAATAAGACTGTCCCTTTTGGAAATAAAAATAAAGAAAGAGAAGAGGAAATAAAAAAGCTTTTTTCCTTCTCCTTTTTTTCCCCTTCTCTGCTTTCTCTTCTTTCCCCTTCCCTTCCCTTTCCTTTTCCCTTCCATCTCTTCTCCTTTTCTCGTTCCTTCTCTTTTCCCTTCCTTTCTTTCCCTTACTTTTTAAAAAAATACTCTAGCTTATTCCTCCAGGTAATGGCACCCTTCAAAAAGGACCCCAACCCACGCCACACCAATGCATCCGATGCCATACGCAGCCACATAAAAGCTGGGCGGTATTGCACAAAACCCTTTGACCTCAACAGGGGGAGTAAAAAACGACACCTAAAAGGTGCATAAAAGTCACAAAACAAAGTAAAATGGACTAGAGACTGCATAGACACACCATCACAGGGACAAAGATGAATTAATTTGTCATCGTACTGACCCAGCGGAAAACATAAGCTGCTCCTCACTATCCCCAGGCGGAAACGCGTAATGAGGCGCCTTTCCCTCACCTCCCTTATCTCTACGAGATAGGGCTCAGGGCCAACCCCCATCTTTATCATAACAAACTCCCTAACCGATTTTTCCTTAGGGCTTCCTCCTCTCTTTTTGCCCCCAGGATTTTCAAAAAGTTAGCCTTGGCCCAATGTTTATCGCGGCTAGACAGACCCTCCGGAGCCTCAAACATATCCGGGCGCCCCAGGAGATAGGCTACCTTTCTTATGTACATCAACCAGGGGATATCCTTCACCCGATCACAGACCAGGCAATCCTGCACGATCTCTCTGTTAAATGAGGCACATTCATTAGACCAAATAGAGATCCATAACAGAAGTGGAGCAAGCTGGATGGTGTCTTGTACAAACTCCAGATCTAATTCGTTGTGTAGGCAGAACCCAGAAGTGTTCTGGCCGATTCCCAGTAAACTTCCACAAAAACGATTTTCCTCAACTACAGGGGCACTGATATCCACATTCCCCCAAAAAGCAGCACCATACAGGAGAAATAGAAGGCACTTGAGCCTATAGACTTCAAGACGGGGTTTGATGGGTTTGGATCCCACCCTTGCAGCAAAATTAACAGTGGCACCAACTGTAGCATTAAAAACAGCCCCACGTCTAGAAATGCCTGGTTTCCAGGAACCTTTATAATCAAAGACAACCCCCAACTATGGGAAATCCTGCACCTTTGTTATTACTTGTCCTTTAACCATCAGCATTCCCACCCTACTAAGAGGCTTCCCAAGGACCATAAAGTGTGATTTTTTACAATACATTTCTAAGCCAAGTGCTGTCATAAAGGAATCATAGGCTCTGACTGCGTCCCGTAGGCCATTCATAGTACCTGCCATAATCACCGCATCATCTGCATAGATCAAAGCAGGGACACTTTGACAGTTAATTTTTGGAGCATCTCTGCAGTGCTCCGCTAAAAAGTCAAACAATCCGTTAGTATACAACAGGAAAAGAGTAGGAGCAAGGACACATCCCTGGCACCCCCCCCCCCATTTAGCTCAAAAGTATCCGAGCATTCCCCATTGATCCCTACCCTTACATTTGCGTTTGTACCTGAATGAAGGTACCGTAGCAACTCCACAATGTGGGGATCCATACCTAACTGATTTAGCCTCTCCCAGAGCCTGGCCTGATTTACCTTATCAAAGGCACAGCTAAGGTCCATGAAGGCAAGATATAAGGTCCCTTTCCTAGCTAAGGTATATTTTCTAATCAACAGAAGCAAATTTAGGCACTGTTCCTGAGTGCCAAGCCCTTCCCTGAATCCATACTGTGCCCAGCACAAAATTTCATTTTCGTCCATCCAGGCTTCAATACGCCTAAGGATAATCCGGCCCAAAATTTTAGCGGAGGAATCCAAGAGGGAGATTGGACGATAGGATTTAGGATCATTTTGGTCCCCCTTTTTGAAGATAGGAATAATGCAGGCCAATCTCCAAGAGGCAGGGATTCCCACAGTAACCGCTGCATTAAGAACATTTAACAGAATAGGCACCCATAGCTGGGGACAAGATTTATAGAGATCCATTGGGATTAAATCTGGGCCCGGAGCTTTATTACCAGCACTATCACAGAGTGCCTCCCTAACCTCGTGAACTGTGAACCTAATGGCTAAGTTAGGAAGAGCATCTAATTGGCTATCCTTATTGCCTCTTAGGGGGTTCCCCTGAAAAACTTTACAAAAATGATTCACCCAATCCTCAGAAGCTATATTACAACCTAGGCCGTCTGAGGCTTCAGTTTCACTGAGATCCCTGTTTATCACCTTCCAAAACATGCTGGGGCGCTTCAGCTCAACTGCACGTTCCAATTTGCTCCAGGCAATTTCCTTGAGCTTGAGGTTTCTTGCCCCCAGGACATTTTTATACTTAACCCTTGCGTCACTAATCAGGACCCTGTCTCAGGGGTGGGATTTTAGAGCCCTCCTCAAAGTTTTCTTTGCATCATAGCAGTCTTTGCTAAACCAACCACCTGCATGCTTACCAAGAGGCTCCGCAGCCGAGGACAAGCAGTCCTTGATAGCTACATTAACTCTCAGCATTGCGTCCATTACTTCCTTTGGACCAGCGGTCTCAATTAGGAGAGTGTCTGTGAATAAATTAAGATTTTCCTCCACCACCCTTTCTACTACTTGCTGGATGTTTACTTGTTTCCACCCCACTCTCCGGCCCTGGTCTTTTATCTTCACCAACGCAGGCCCACCCCGTCTTGGTTTGCATAGGGTCTCTGTAATATTAAAAAAACAACCAGGGGGTTGTGATCACTGAGATGGTTCTCCAGCACTTCTCCTCCTATCACCAAATCTTTCAAAGGAGGAGACACAAAAATATAATCAATGGTGGAACCAACTCCTCTGCCCACGAAAGTAGGGGGCTGCTCGGGGCCTACCATATTAAGATCACGGATATTCACAAGGCCCACATTCCTTACACCCTCAATCAGGATCAAGCCCCTGGCATCCAAAGCCCCTTCAGCTAAATAGCCCTCACTCTCGCACTCAAAGGGGTTAAGCACTGTGCTAAGGCCTCCAATCTTAGCATTGAACTCTCCTGCCACAACAGCGCAAAATTCCATCCCCACCTTCTCCATTCTACCCTTCAATACATCCAGAACAAAGAAAAGGACCTTAATTTGACACCCCATGTCCCAGACAGCATTGTAAAAATTAACCAAGAGAACATGTGAGTTGTCGGGAAAAAAAACCAAACAATCAATATGCCCTGATGGTTACAGTTTACTTGGAATGCTCTCACTGTTTTGGAAAATCTAATCAGGGTAACCAAACCGCCGTTGGGGCAGCCTCCACCTGACTGGACAGCTGGGACCGCAAACCCATGGTAGCCGTCCCAGGCTGCCTGCCCATCTGACCAAATTTCTTGGAGCATAACCAAATCATAGTAAGACAGCCACCTGACCCATGTCCTATCTGAGAGTTTTGAGTCATAACCTGCAATATTCCATGAGATGAGACAGCACTTAGTATATTTCCTACCCTGTATCTCCCTAGACAAACCAGCATTATGGGGGACTACAGTGCTTGCTATGGGACTCTTTTCGTGGCGTCAGTCCACCCCTTCCAAATCAGGAGTTCTAATGGAATACAAACTTCTACTAGCTGATGGGCGGGCACTCCGGTCTACATGAGAAATCCTACCCAACCCAGATAGAGGCTCAACAACTTGCTGCAAATGCTTATACAGGTAGCACAGAGGAACCATATCAATCTTTCCCTCTCTTAGAGAGACCCTACTCTGTGTAGAGAAAAGGCGCTGAACCAGGTCGGGATATCAACAATTTATAATAATGCAATCCTGACACCCTCTTTTTCTTGGGGTTCCACCCAGTCAACTCTTCTGACAAACAGAATATCTCTGAGCTCCTTCCAAGCAAAGTCACAGTTCATACTCAGCCAATGGCCAACCTTATTTTTCAATTGGTCCGTGGATTCACCAAGGCCTGGGGCAAGAACGGGGACGTTTGTCAGTACCACCACATAGGGGCACAGGCCGAAGGAAGTTCCACACAAACCAAAGGGAATCTTTTCTCCATCGCATACCGATTTTGTTCCCTACTGAGTTGTTGAGAAACCCCCCCCCCGTTCACCACTGTCCGGACCACCTCTGTTTCCGGAACCCCCAGAGCCTCATTAGCTACGGAAGCTTGTCGCCAATCGTCCATCTCCAAGGAGAGTCTCCTTTCTGCCAGGTCGATCTCCTTTGTCACAACCCCCACAGCTCTGGCAATAAAAGAATCTAATGTAGTATTTGTGCTTCCCTGACTTCTTCCACCACTTAAGGCTCCTGATTGCTGACCTCTTCACCTACCCATCCTCACCAGGTATTCCCAGACTCACCCTCCGTGGGAAAATCAAGGGGGATGGCCCAGCTGCGTCTCTGTCGGTCTATGACGGGCGAAGGATGGGCCCGCCCTTGGCTCGGGCGCGTCCCGCGAGGCGGGAGCCTTGCCGCACTTTTAGGTGCTCCTGGGGCTAGTCACCACCCCCCTACTTCTGCTCCTCTACTCTACTGGCCTCCTGGGACTCAAAGTCCCTCTCGATAGCATCCCGCGCAGCAGGAGACTTGCAGCACTTTTAGGTGCTCCTGGGTCTAGTCACCACCCCCCACTCTTGCTCCTCTGCTCCACTGGCCTCCTGGGACTCGAAGTCCCTCTCGATAGCGTCCCGAGCAGCGGGAGACTTGCTGCACTTTTAGGTGCTCCTGGGGCTAGTCACCGTCCCCCGCTCCTGCTCCTCTGCTCCACTGGCCTCCTGGGACTCGAAGTCACTCTCGATAGAGTCCCCACAACAACATAG
The DNA here is from genome assembly GCF_031143425.1 of Pleurodeles waltl. Lineage (NCBI taxonomy): Eukaryota > Metazoa > Chordata > Amphibia > Caudata > Salamandridae > Pleurodeles > Pleurodeles waltl. Next base: position 193,360,498 of record NC_090443.1, read on the forward strand.
TAAAAAGTCCAATTCCCACCAGAACACAACATTTAGAATTATTTTTTCCATTATTGTTACATATTTTTTATTTCTAAATTCTTTTAACTGTAACAAGTTATCAGCACTCCCTTCATAATCAAACATTTTTAAACTACATCGAAAATTATATTATTCAACTCTTTGGTCACAGACTCCATAATTTAATTACAATATATTCTAAAGTATATCCAAATTAACACCTGCTTTCCCCAAATCAACTGACCTCTGCTGAGCACAGGTCAAAGAGATCACAATTGCTTCACATCCACACCACCAAGATTGGTCTCAGGTGTCTGTGGTAATGCAAGAGATCTAAGTATCTGAACCTTCAAGCCTTGCAGCCAATTACATAGTAGCTTTAAAAAAAGAATTGTACTGGGCATGTCAGCTATTGGTTGACCTTATTATTACCGTAGTCTTGCATTCTTCACACAGCAAATGTATCTCTTTCACAGTACATGTAATACATGTACAATCATCCTTTATAATGAGCTTTGTGAGCTTATAATTTAACATCATTCTTAACATTCAAAACCAGAGCTTTATTTATGTTGTTTTGTGGTTGATTTATTAACTTTATGACACTTCCACTGTCCTGTTTCACACTTTTTCCTAGTTCTCTCCAAACAATCTCACATGCCTCTCGCAGGATCGTAAAAACACCCCTTGGCAGGGTCACTGTGAAGCCCACACAGCAAGCTTCATTTACAGAGGTTTGCAACCAACTTTCGCAAGACTCTTGCGAGATCGTAGCAGAACTTCAAAATGACCCAATAGCACACTCCTTTAAAAAATTCACACTCTTTAACCAGTAATTGTACACCATACAAACAACAGTTGCTCACAGCCTAACCTACTTATTTAACCGACTATAATCTACCAATAGCATGTGTACTTTTTCGGCCCTCCTATCCATGTTTTTCCAGAATATTACTCATTCTGGTGAATCTGCTGAAGATTCATATTGTAACTGGATTTCCCATACTGCATCACGGTTTGCCTCTGCATTTTGGAACACAGCTTAATGCACTGGGCAAAAGAATGTGCTATTAACTGTGGTACTGACAGAGATCTTGGACTTCCAAATTTGGACATACCTTGGATTGGCCACAGAGGTATAAAATAGCATCAATTGTTACCAACGGTTGAGAGCACTTTAGATTGTGAGCACCTAGACCTCATGAAAGTGTACTGTGGTGTCAATGACCTAGGCATAATCACAGAGGTTGCACTTGAAATCCAAATGAAGGAGACCTTTTATAGTGATATCTCTCTTTCCTCATACAGCCTTTGTATATTCCAACATATGTCAAAGGCAAAAATGGCAAAGATGAAAATAATTTGATCCTAAAATTGAGAAAATCTGGACACATGGTAATAAAACAATTTCTGCATTTCTCCATGGCCATGAAAATGGCTCTATTTATCACAATAACATCTGTTTTGATGTGGCTGGTCTTTACAGATGAGATGGAGTGCACTTCACTGCAGAAGTAAACAAGATCTTCTTTAATAACACCAATTAACACATCCAGTTATACATCTACCTGTAAACTACACACTATAAGCACAAAGGCCCTTTTTAGGGCCACCCTAGTTCTACATAATCTGATTTTTTAATGTTACAACTCCCATTTTATGGGGAAATAAACACTTGTGTTACTCTCATGAGAGCATGATCACCAAAACAGCTACCTCCACCTCTATATTTTTTCAACTCCCACAAGAGTCTAGCAAGCTCATACAGCTAATATACAAAAACAGGCTATGAACTGTCCAGTCTACAGTGCATGCGTATTAGGCTATAGGGAGAGACTGGTCTCTTTACTGAGACATCTTTCTAAGGTGATGGGGATGCATAATAGGACACGGGAAGGGAGTGACAGCTCTGCTAAGATCCCTACCCAGGGTGACAGCCATCCTTAGTAGAGTGTGGAGAGGGACTGACCTCTCCACTGAGACTTGTCCCTAGGTGATGGGTGTACATAGTAGAGTGCAAAGAGAGAGTGGACTCTCCACAGAGACCTATCATCAGGGTGACAGGCATATGTAGTATGGTATGGGGAGTGATTGGCCTCTTTTTCCAAGATATTGGGCATACCTAGTAGGTTGTGGGGAGGGAGTGGTTTCTCCACTGAGACCTCTCCTCAGGGTAACAGGAATGCACAGTAGAGTGTGTGGAGTGGTAAAGTGTGGGGAGGGACTGACCTCTCTGTTGACATCTATTCCTGAGGTGATTGGCAAGCATAGTGTGGTGTGAGGAGGAATTAGCTTCTCTTTTGAGACCTATTCCCTAGGTGATTGGTGGACTGTGAAGGACAGGTGTGCATAGTATAGTCTGGGGATGGACGATCTTTAGCTGAGGCCTCTTCCCACAGCGATGGACATGCATAGTTGAGTGTGTGAGGGGAGTGCTATCTCTGCTGAGACCTCTCTCCATGGTGACAGGCATGCATAGTAGAGTGTGGGGAGGGGCTGACCTGTTGCTGAAACTTATTCACAAGGTGATGTGTGTGCATAGTAGGGTGTAGAGAGGGAGTGGCCTCTCTGCTAAGCCCTCTCCCCAGGGTAACAGGCATGTGTAGTAGGGCATAGGGACAGATTGGGCTCTCAGGTGAGACATCTCTCCAGGATGACAGATGTGCACAGTAGAGCATGGAGAGTGACTCACCTCTCAGCTGAGGCTTCTTTCCCAGGTGATGGGTGTGCCTAGCAGGGTGTAGTGGGAGAGTGGCCTCTCCTCTGAAACCTCTAACCTGGGTGACAGGTGTGCATAGTAGGATGTGGGGAGTAAGTGATGTCTATGCTGACACATCTCCCCAGGGTGAAGGAGTGCATAGAAGGCTGTGAGTAGCGATTGACCTCTCCAGTGAGACCTATTCCCACAGTGATAGGCATACATAGTAAAGTTTGGGAAGGGACTGGCCTTTCCGCTGAGACCTCACACCAGGGTGGCAGGTGTGCGTAGTAGGGTGTGGAGAGGGACTAGCCCTAGCCTCTTGACTAAAACCTCTCATTGGGGTGACAGGTGTACATAGTAGGGTGTGGGGAGGGAGTGGCATATTTGAAGAAAACTCTCTCTTTGGCAATGGAAGTATATAGTAGAGTGTGGAGAGAGTCTAGCTCCTCTGTTGAGACCTCTCTCCGAGGTGAGGTGTGTTTAGTCAGGTGTGGGAAGAAATTGGCCTCTCTACTGACATCTCATCGCAAGGTGACAGGTGTGCATAGTAAACTATGATAAATGACTAGCTTCTACACTGAGGAGGGCCTCAAGTGGTCCCAGGGGGGGTCCCAGACTCTGGCCAAAATAAGCATTATACAGATAACAGGCCTTTGTTTTAAGCAGTAGCAGGTTATTGCATTTTTAAAAAGGTATCAGCACTTAACTGCAATGTGTAAATAGGTCTAGACATATTAAACATTGCCATCTTTATAGAATAATTGTGAAAAGTTCTAAGGGGGGGGCAATGATTTTTATTTTTCAACTGGGGGGTGCGGCATTAAAAAAGATTGGAGACCACTGCCATACAGTAACAGATGTGTATAGTACACTGTGGATAGAGATCACCTACCCCTTCTAGTTTCACAATCCTGCGAGACTGCAAATAAAAATAAAAAAAGAATTTGCACTTTCACTTTGTTTCATCACAGTACCTATGCGTTATACATTGCCTCTCAATTACTAGGGAGACAGAATGCCTTTTTCCTTCCCCCTTATATACCCTTTTCACTTCATTCTAACAACAACAGAAATGTTTCACTACGTGCAGTAATTGAGCCATTTTATTTCTGAATTTTTAACAGTCAGCCAATCATACGCTTACTCCAGCAGGACTTGCGGAAGCCTCACACTCCCACCGGGAGCTAGACAGCTGATGGGAAATAAGCGGCCTTTAAACCAATCTGATTGCGACATTTTTCAATTCCCAATTTTTTTGGGGGGGGGAACCCCACACCTGTTTTTTAAATCAATGGCTATATATTTCCAGTTTTTCTTTGTTGGGGGATCCCCCAACCCGCCATTTTTTAAATTACTTTTACCACCCTTTACCCTTACCCATTCTTAAACCCTAAAAATACCTATGACTACCCTATTTATTTATTTATTGATTTTATATAGCGCACAGCTACCCGAAGGTTTCCCGGCGCTAAAAACAATGCAAGACAGAGGCAGGCTTAAACGAGCCGCTTGGGCAATTACTGGTTAAAGAGCCATGTCTTCAGCTCCTTTCGAAATCTGATGAACACCCTTTCATGACGTAAATAAGAAGGAAGAGAATTCCAGAGAGAGGGAGCTAGGAAAGCAAAAGAGCGTCCCCCCATCTTAGCACGTCGGAATTTGGGCACCTGGAATTTTAGTTGATTAGAAGATCGAAGAGAACGAGAGGGCCGAGACCCTATACCATTATCCACCATTCAGCCCTAGAAATACCCTGACTAACCTATACCCCTTATTCACTCCTAAACCTAAAATACTCTTACCACCCTATACTCTTACCAACCCAAAAGCCCTGAAAATACTCTTACCACCCTTTCTCCCTACCCACGCCTAAACCCTAAACATACCCTTACCACCCTATACTCCTATGCACTCCTAAACCTAAAAATACCCCTATCACCCTATACCCATATTCACCCCTCCACCTTAAAAATATTCTTACCCCATACCTCTACCCACCCCTAAGCCCTTAAAATACCCTTACCATCATAAATCTTCTATCCAATCATAAACCCTAAAAATACCCTCACTACCATATTCTCTTATGCAACCCTAAACTGTAAAAATACCCTTACCAACCTATAGCCTTACCACCCCTAAATCCTAAAGATATCCTAACCCCCATACCCATGCCCACCCTGAAACCCTAAAAAAATGCTACCCTTACTACCCTATATCTACCCACTCCAAACCTTAAAAATACACCCAATCACCCTATAAATATTGTCATTGTATTTATATAGTGCTTATTGCCCCTGGCGAGGTATTGAAGCACTTTTCTGCTCATAGAATGCTACTCTTGGACAGAAAAATAACTAGTGGTGGGCTAGTATATGAGTTAGTTCTCTGTTTTACATACTTTGTCTACTTCCTCTTAAGGTTTAATTACACCAACAGTACTGTTACCAGGAGGGATCGAATTGACTTAGGTGGACGAGATGGGGAAATGGAAGTGCACTGTAAAACACACAAGTGAGCCCACTAACAAGAAAATCCATGGCCCTTCCACAGATAATTGCACTCTGCAGTATATTGATAACTTCAGAGAAGAGGTAAAACCGAGGTAACAAAAAAAAAAATAAAGTCGCTCCTCTATTTAATAAAAAGGGTGGTAAAGAGAAACCTTTGATCCATAGCAAGCCTTCATCTACCACAAACTTGGCCCTTGACCTAGAGAGCATTTCAGGATCTTTCATTGTAGTTTCAGTTGGTGACTGCCCTATTTCTGTAACCACAATGGAACCAACTGTACCCTTTTCTAATCGATTCTCATTATTGGCTCCAAATGATGAACTTAATAAGGAGACTAGGCCAAGCCTCTCCACTTTTTACTCAAACTTTAGTGATAGATGAGAAGAGTCATCAAATTAAAGAACTTTGGGAAATTATTTCTCTTCTGAGGGCAAAAATTACAGACCTAAGAACCAAGATGCAATTATTATCAGAATTATATCCACCAGGGCAAATCACGGAAACACATGAGATAAAATGTTCTGGGTTGCCAACTGAGGGGACAATTAGCCAACCTAACATCCTATCAATTAGGCCACCCCATTTTTGACCAAGGGAATCACTTCCGGGCCCTATGTACTCAAAGAAGAGAAGCACCTAGGAACCTTTGGAGTCCCTTTACTCTAATAGCCGATGGAGGCCATTTATGACCACTGTGGTTCACCAGATAGATCAACTGGCTTTCATATTGGATATGAGATCAGGAGCCAATAATTTCCCACATGCAAAGGAACACCCATATCTTCAATTTAGATCCATCATAGCTAGGCATTCCAATGCTGCTATCGCCAATCCGGCCATATTGCCCCTGGAGAATGTTATGTGGGTTGGATCAAAGCTGGATTCTGCCTTAGATGCTAGGACCATCTATATGACAGACATCCCCAAGATACAGACACATCACGGGGAAAGTGGGGCTTCGTGTATAAATAAGGCCATCCACTGGTTTAGAGATGTCCGGAAATGTTACAGTGTAATTCGCTCTGACATCCTCTATGCTATTTGGATACCATCATCAGATGACAACTTAGATCTTATCAAACTAATACTTGTACACTTCCCTTGTGAGGGGTTTGGTAGCTTTACAAACTCAAACCCTTCCACCAGATAACTATAAGATTTAGTTCAAAACTAACATACCGTTCTCGAAAAGGTTAGAGTGCTCCCGAATTTCCTCCCCAACAACTCTTGTTGCTTGACTAGACTGTACAATTGGATTTGCTCCAGATTGCTCCTGAACCACTCCCTGTAATAAAAGCCTAGAGGTCTACCACAGATCCTTTAGCACAGGATTCTGCTGTAATACCCGGCAATATTACCCTATATTGGCCTCCTGCACTTGTTAAGTTGACTCAAAAAATGTCCCTAGTGGTTGGGTTAGCACTTGTGCAATCCCTGACATGTCAAGTACATCAGGAGACTGCAGCACCCCGCCAGATACCAGAAATTCTACCAGTATCTTTGAGCAGCAGTTTAGTAGTAGTCTCCTGGAAAATAGCGGGATTGGAAAGCAAAAAGAGGCAGACGGATTGTGGGGCTTTTATTGATAACCGCAATGTCATTGTGTTCCAAGAGACCTGGGAAATAGTACCATCTCATAGACAAGGTTTTAAAACCTTTTATGTTCCACCCCAAAAGTCCCAGTTTGGTAGACATTCAGGGGGTCTGGCAACAAGGCTTACCATCTTCTCAGGATACTATGTGAAGCAATTAAAAAGTTACTCGCCTGACTTGCTGGAGCTCGGGGTGTATACCGGTATTGGGGAAAAACTGATTTTATATAATGTATACAGTAGAGCTATCTGAAAGTCCTCAGAATCCATAGTCTTAATGTTACTGAAAAAGCTTATTGAAAGGACCCCTAAAGAGGCTGCTGTGGTCGTTGGTGGGGACTTAAACATAGCTTTTGAACCTTCTGCCATCATGAGGGAGATAGCTGGTAAGGAAGATCTAACATGGGGAATCGCTCGACCTTTGGGTACTTGTATGTCATCAGTAGTCATGGGTGCCTTGTGAATGGTTAAGTTTGGTCTAAGCTGCCACCTGAAAATATGTAATGGCTGAACCACCTCTGACTTGGCTAGACGACGACCTTTAGAGTTACACTATTTTCTTCTGGATTTGCATTACTGGTATGCTAAGTGTTCTCTAATTCAAGCCATAAAAAGTGGTTCCCAACTTGAAAAACAAGCAGCTAGAGCCACTTATAAAGCAGCTCAAAAGCAGGCTAAAGTAGAATGGGATACCTCTGTATGGGAGGATGTTCTATACTCAGCCCGATCAGGAAACCAGATCGCTTTCTGGTACATGATAAGCCATGGTCAACAACAATTACCAGGAGACCAGAAAAAAACTATTCTTCCCTAGGACTAAGTCAGACACTTCCAATCTCTCTATAGTGTTGGTCTGGCTGGTGCTTCCAACTGCACCACTGTACACATTGGAGAACCAAATTGTAAGCCTTCAGTGAAAAGTACTGCCAATGGGCAGGACATTGAAGAACCGATAAGTTCATTTTCTGTGGCTGAAAGAAACCGTGCATTCCATGCACATAAATCTGGGCCAGACAAGATTCCTGCAGATCTGTTTAAGTCTGAGCCCACTTTCTGGGTCCCTTACTTAAACCGTATTGCCAATGCCATCATGGCAGTTGCTAAAGTCCCTGCTACGTAGAAAGGAGGAGGGATAGTTACAATATTTAAAAAGTGTTTCAAATCTGATTCTGCAAATTACTGCCTAATAAGCCTTAATGATACAAGGTAGATTATTTTTTGCAGGCAGGTCCTAGATCATCTTTTAGGCTGAATTGAAGACAAGAACATCCTTTCCCAATTTCAAGCAGTGTTTTGTTAAAAAAGTGAGCACAGTGGATCAGGTGTTCAGATTCCAGCTTATAAGATGGAAGGTTATGGATCTCGACAAGGGTAGCCTTTATGTGACATGTGTTGACCTAAGGCTGCATTTGGTATGGTCCCCAGAGATAGACTTTGATGTACCCTTAGAGAGTTAGGTCTCCCTGCTCCCCTTCTGGATGTTATAGTTGCCTACATCCTAATAATTATGTACAAATCAGATGAGGTGCAAATGGGGATCTAACATATAAAGGTAGATAGAGGGGTTCTGCAAGATTGTGTCCTTGTCCCATTGTTATTTCTCCTCTTCATACATAATTGTGTGGATTTTTTACTGAATTGCAACAATTCTCCAACTTTAGGAGGCACAAAATTCCAGCTCTATTGTTGGCGGACGATAGCCTGTTAGTGTCTAAAACACTGCAAGGTATTGAGACTCTTTTAACCAGGTTTAAATTGTTTTGTACGAATCATGGTTTGGAAATCAATACGAAGAAAAGTACATTTATGACAATACACCCGCAACAGCACTTTACACGAGTCGTAAGCTTAGAGGGTGTGAATGTTGAGACAGTCTTGGACTTCAATTACTTGGAAATTCGACTATCTATCAGTAGTTCTATTGCCAGCCAGATCATGAAAAGTATACTCCCTCTGGACTATAGAGTGGCAGCCAGTTTGAGCTTTGCTAAAAGCACTTCTCTCTGCCGTGTATCAGCCCTTTTAGAAATATGGAGAGTGCAACTTGTGGCTTCCGCAGTGTGTGGAGGTGAGTTGTGGGGATATTGCAACATTGATGCTTTGAGGGTGGCCAAAAATAAATTCTTGAGGGTAGCACTTAAGCAAACCACTAGTTTTCACACTTGACCTGGATGTACAGGCCATTATCCCTAAAGTAAAACTTAAACCAATTTTGTATTGGCTACATATTTGGCTGACCCCTGACCCTTGAACCATACAGAGTGGGTTTTAAAGACATCTTAGATAGGCAAAAGGTTGTGGTGTCACTCCTGTGGTTGAAGTACATGAAGACAATATTAATAATTTCTGGGGTTTGACTAATTTTGGACCAACCTAGCATTGATTACATCTTCTTCAGTTACATTGACAAAGACAGTTTTTGGGAGAAAGAAGGGAGGACCATCAACGAATCCCAAACTGCTGGCTCACTAATAACCAGTTTTCTTGAGATAAAATGTACACCTCAATTTGAACCTTTTGTGGATGAGATAGATCCTCCCCTTACCAAAGCCCTATACATAAGGTTTAGTTTGGGAACTCTTCAACTCACACCATTTACTGCTAGATGGAGGGGCCCCTTAGAGGGTGCTAAATCATGCCCAGCTTGCACTAAGCAGGAGAAATCTGATGAACATCTCTTGTTTTTTGCCAAAAGTATGTTAGGCAGCACAAACGTGGGATTGTCCTATTTTGTCATGCCTTGGGTATATGTCAATCATGGGTAGCACTGAGAATTTGTAGGTCAGATACTACTTATAACATTGTTTTCTCAGTTGCAAAATATCTTGAAAGCGTATGACCCATTCCGTCTAGGGGGCTAATTACAAGTTTGGTGGACATAAACATCCGTCTTCCAAACTCCTGGAGAGGAGGTCACCACGGTCTCCACCAGCCCCATTACAACTTTCCCACTGGGCTGACCCCGCCGGTCACCCAGTGGGAAAGGTGCAGCAGCATTGCTGTCGGCTCATTACAGAGCTGGTGACAATGCTGCCGCAGGCAGGGGGCACCAACGCCCTTGAAATGCGCACTGTCTGCACAACAGACAATACTCATATCAAGAGTGCTGGGCAGGGTGACACTGAGGTCCCCGTTTGGATCCCTGAACTTGTTCTCAGACAGCCTTTTCATGGCGGTGGAACCACTATGAATAGGCTGGCGGAGAACAAGGTTGTAATTAGCAGGGCTGCGCTGACTTCAACACAGCTGTTGCTGATTACGACCTGCACCGCCGTCAACCTGCCGGGATCGAGGATCCTGGCAGGGACAGTGGTAGGTTGGTGGGTCTGCTCACCAACCTCGTAATGTGGCGGTCAGACCGCCCAGGAGTTTGGCGGTCCTAGGACGTAATCAGGACCAAAGACTCTATCCCATTGACTTGAATGTATTCAGCTTGTTTACCTAGAGTGATGATGGTATGGCTTGGTCTATCAACCTGTATGCCACACATGGTAAACACTGCATGCCATCACCCTGCACGTATATCTTAGCACTTCATCATATTGGAGCAGAAGTATGTAAATCTTCTATCCTATATACTGGAAAATTGTTTATACTACAGTTTTTCTATTTATGCACTGATTTATAAACTGTCAAGTAGCTGTCTTTTAGCTTTTATATGCAACGTGTTTTACATCAAATGTTTTAATTACTTTCCCATATCTGTATTTTGGTACTTTACCAGCATTTATTTTTTCACAATATTGTTTGTGTAAACGGACTGAAACGAAATACGATCATGTAATGTGCTAAAGTAAATTGTGTATTATATTACAAAATGTCTTTTGATTGCTGCCTTTATGGTCCTTGGCTGAAATAAAGTGCTTAAACTGAATAATCTAGGAAAATGAGCGGTTACATGAACTCCAGTAAGTCTTTAGACCAGGACGTACCAGAGTCCATAATCTTCAAAATAGTTGATGATGCTGATGCTCTCTGCATCCTAGACAAAGCAAACCATCTGCCTCCCTTTCCTCCTAGCGATTCTATATATTCTTTGTAAACCGGTACCAATATAGGGGAAGCTTAAGGATGTGAAAAAGGTTATTCTTGTCTTTTGCTTCCTCACATTCTTCTTTTGTCCTATCTTATATTGCTGCCAGCATCAGCGCCATTTCCGTAAATAAATAAGAATATGGTGATTTAGAGGAAGGCGGAGGCTACAATTGCTTCAGTCATATACTAAGTTATCCCTTTTCCACATAGCAGAGTTAAATGAAACGTGTTTATAAAGTAGTTTCCGGAATATTTAATCCAAATGTTCTGATGTTCTTTCTTAACGTTTCTTTTTAACTCTTCCTCTTCCTATGTTCATACAGTCCTTCTTATTTGGTAGAGTGCAATTAAGAGAGTTCTAAACTAAAATACTTAACTTTAATTTGTCGTTTAGTATTAAAAATTAAACCAACGCTGAAGCTGTGCATGCTCAAGCAAGTTGATAATGGAACGGTTAGTTTTTTAAAATTCTTCCAATTGAAATTGTTGAGTTTATAGCAATAGTTGCGTTGATACTGATTTAATTTTAATAGAAAACTGTAACACCGTGATCTCCCTAGGGCAGCGGTTCCCAACCTGTGGTTTGTGGACCCCTGAGGTCCACGACATATAGTCAGGAAGTCCACAACTGCGTAGAAAATTAAATAATATCAAGAGATTAATAAAGAGTATACAAAAAAGAAGCAAAATGTAAAATTGAAAACGTTTTGTAAATGTGAAGAAAAGTGAAATCAAAGATAAAAATTAAGGCCCAGATTTATCAAGGGCTTGTACTGCCCCAGTGTCACAAAGTTGATGCAAGTTGATGCAAGGAAGCGCAAGCCCTTAAGTCATACTTACTATGCCATCTAGACCCACGTTGTGTGCCTCCGTGTGACATAACAAATCTTGAGTAACGCAAGGCAGCACAAGTCCTTTCCTTGCGTTACTCTGGCGGTCATTCTGACCCTGGCGGTTGTAAACCGCCAGGGCAGAGTGCCGCGGAAGCACCGCCAACAGGCTGGCGGTGCTTCAGGGGCCATTCTGACCGCGGCGGTAAAGCCGCGGTCAGAAAAGGGAAACCGGCGGTTTCCCGCCGGTTTCCCGCTGCCCCAGGGAATCCTCCACGGCGGCGCTGCAAGCAGCGCCGCCATGGGGATTCTGACCACCTTCCCGCCATCCTGTTTCTGGCGGTTTTCACCGCCAGAAACAGGATGGCGGGAATGGGTGTCGTGGGGCCCCCTAACAGGGCCCCACTAAGATTTTCAGTGTCTGCCATGCAGACACTGAAAATCGCGACGGGTGCAACTGCACCCGTCGCACACCAGCAACTCCGCCGGCTCCATTCGGAGCCGGCTTCATTGTTGCTGGGTCTTTCCCGCTGGGCGGGCGGGCGGCCTTTTGGCGGTCCCCCGCCCGCCCAGCAGGAAAGTCAGAATGACCGCGGCGGTCATATGACCGCGGTGCGGTATTCTGGCGGGAGAACTTTGGCGGGCGGCCTCCGCCGCCCGCCGAAGTTAGAATGACCCCCTCTGTGTAGGGAAGGCATTCCATGTATAAAGCAAAGGTGTTCCCACACATCGACTCATGGATTTTGGAGCATTCCTAGATTTTTTAAGACTAGTAACCCTGGGAATGCATCAAAATTCTACCCTTTCCTTCGTGAGGCGTAACAAAGAGAAATATGTTTCTTTCTTATTATTTCCTCTTATGAAAAAAAAAATCTTTATTTTTCAGTTTTTATAAAAGAGAACAGAACAGTAGTTAGTGAAGCACAAGATGTATAGCAGTGCGGGTTCAATCCGGTAAAGCACATCAGAAAATAACCAGCTCTTACTTGATTCCTCAGAATCCAACTGGGAGACAACATATTTCCCCATGCATGCACATCGCATTCCGCCTCTCTATTATGTGAGGTGCCACTCCCCCCTCTGCATTTGCACCATCATCCCCATTTTCATCTGTGTTTTAACTATCCGTTGAAGCCGTAGCAGCTTCAGGGTTTAGGAGTGTGTTACTTAAGTCTCTCCAGACTGAGAGGTCCTCAACTACCTTGTTGTCCCTTCTCCTCAGCCAGCGACCATTCCTGCCAGTGGACATCCCTATGGCAGTGGTCAATCTCAGGTGCCATTTGCCCCTTCCAAGTAATGACGAATTTACGCCTGGCTACCACTAATGCCAGTTGCGAAAATTTGTAAGCCATCTTCCTACTCTTTGGTTGTTCAATGCTGCCCAGTAGGTAGCACTGTGTTGATTGTTCATTGTGCAGGCATGTATTCCTGTTTATTTCCGCAACTACCTGGATCCAGTAGATCTGCAACACCCGGCACTGCCAAGCCAAATGCAAGAAGTCGGCCCCACTGACACCGCATCGTGGATGTCTGGTCGGGTTGGGGGCCTGCAGTACAGGATTTTAGGGGTAAAGTAGCCGCTATGCAGGAAGTTGTAATGTACCAGCTTCATGCAGGCATTATAGGAAACTGTGCATGTAAGGTCATTAACTCGTGTCCAGTCCCATTCGTCCAGTGGAGCATCTAGCTCAGTGTCCCAAGCTGTATGCGCACTGGGAGGGGGCCTCATGGCATCAGCTCGCATAGCCCTACATATTAGTGTGATCAAGTGGTGGCCTCCGCCGCAGAACAGTAGGATCCGAAGAGTGTGCGTGGGTTTGCGTGCAATGGGGTAGGAGGGCCAGGTCACCCTTGCTATATCAGTCAGGCCAGAATGGTGTAAGAAATGCCTGGGCCCGAGTGTGAATTATTGACAGGCCTCTTTGAAAGTTATGTAGATCTCGATGGGGTATAAGTTGTCAAGGAGGGTACACCCACCCTCCCGCCATGCTAGATGTATGTATTTTCCATCATCTGCCTAACCAGCTTCAGCGTCCTGACCGGAAGTTCTCGGTGGAATGGGGCCCGTTTCAGTACTGTCTGTATGTGTGGGATGTCTTTCGAGAGCCTAGTGCCCTCTATCCACAGTTCAGGTACTTGTTCTGCTGCAACGCTCCCAGCCAGTAGGCGTTTTTCCCAGTTGTCACCCAGTCCAACCACCAAGCCTGCGTATTGTAGATGTACAGTATAGTAGTACAGGTGAATTTATCAGTCCACCCCCTCCTTATACAGTATGGTCAGTGTCATCAGAGCCACCCTGCTATGCCGAGCCGACCCATAGGAGAGAAATAAGACTTGAGCCCAGCTTCTTGAACATCTTTGTTTGTCTTCTGTAGTACATATAGGCATCTCGACAACAGCACTATTATAGCGATGGCCAATCTGCCCATCGAGGAAAGGGGCAATGTGTTCCAGAAGGTCACAGACGACTTTAACGCCACTAGGACCTGGTGTATATTAAGGCGTAGTTGCAGTGTTCTGGTGTGTGTCAACTTGATCCCCAAGTATCTAATTTGTGTCAACTTCCATCGCAAGCCCATGCACAGTAGACTATCCACTGGTTTTCCAACCAGAAAGACAAGAGGAAACAACAGTGATTTGGCACTGTTGACCTGGAGACCAGAAAAGTTCCCAAACACATCTAGCGGTTGCAGCAATATCGGCAATGCTACTTGGGGGGAGGAGCGATAGAACAGGGCATAATCTGCGTAAAGCAAAATAATGTGATGGACGTCTGCCAATCGTATGCCCCAGTCCTGCAGCTCCCGGCCCATCCATATAGGCAAGGACTCCATTGCATGCGCAAATGGGAGTGGCAAGAGTGGGCAGCCCTGTCGCTTCCCATGACCCAGGGTTCATGCTTCTGAGCGACAGCGCACCATGTGCACTCTGACGCTCGGTTCAGTGTAGAGCAGCTGCACTCATCCACAGAACTGAAGACCGAAGCACATGACTTGAGCAGATAACCCCACTCAACAGTATTGAATGCCTTTTCCAGGTCGATGGCGACCAGCGCTTCCTTCATCATGATGCTCAACCTCATGAAGGACATGGGTTATACACCTATGGTTCACTCCGGTGTTCCGACCCAGTATGAATCCACACTGGTCCTCATGTACCAGTTGCATCATTTGAGCATTCAGTCGAGTGGCAAGCAATTTACAAAGAACCTTCATGTCTGAGTTAAACATTATACGGGGCCTGTAGGCCATGGGGCCAGGCTTATCACCTCCTGGTTTAAGAAGCATACATATCTTCCCCTTCCTCATGGTCGGTGGCAATATTCCCACATCCCATGCCTCTAGGAAGACTTTCAGGAGACCATGTGTTAACATCGCAGAGAAAGCCTAATAAAATTTGGGTGGAAAGCTTTTGCCTCCTGGCACCTTAGCCTGCGGGATCACACATAATGCCGTCTTGAGCTCCTATGGGGCATCCAGGGCCTCAGCTGCCAATGGTTGAAGCCTGGGGATGTCCAGGCTCTCAAAGAATGAAGTGTATCAGTGTGCGTCTATATCTGCGTCTGCAGTGTATACTTGTTGTAAATGTTTTCAGAATGTGTTCCCTATGGCAGCCCTGGAAGTGACCCTGGTACCCTTAGGCAGTCAAGTATGTTGTGAGGTGGTGTGTGCTGCCTACGTAGGATCCAGGCTGAGAGCCTGTCTGACTTATCTACCTCTTGGTTTAGTCTCTGCCGGTATTGTTTCAGCGTGTATTTGTCTAGTCGTTCCCAAATGTCCGCTATGTGCCGGCAAACCGTGCGCTCCTTCCTAAGTGTTTCAGGATGGGTCAGGGCTCCAACCTGTAATGCTGCCAGTGTAATCTCTTCCCTGTGCAGGTCTGTCTGCAACTGTCAGCGCACCCCACGTCAGTCCAAGGCAAGTACCTCTCAATACAGTTTTAAGGTTCACCCATTCTATGAACCAATGGGCCACAGAGCCCCAGTTTGTCTCCAAGTAGCCCATTAGTAAATGTGACAATGCCTCTCGCCCAACCAGGTCCCCAAGGATGTCGACCAGCATCCTCCATGATCTCCCACCTTGTGCAGCACCACCCCAGGACACCGTGCAGCTGACAGGTAAGTGATCAGACAAAAAACGTTCTGGGTGTGTTACGTCCATATCGTCCAGTCGAGACAACCCTGCTACCAACACCAAGTCTAACCTGCTGTCCTTACTAGCAGAACAAATATCCTGCTTATTATTTAGATACCCTTGCACAATGGCACACGGGTGCCTGTGCTGGCACTTTGCAACCACAAGTGCACCTGCGCAGAGAGAGAGAGACGAAATGTGCCATATGTTAGTAATTATGACCAGCGTTCTCCATTTGACACAGCAAAGTGCTGCAATTTGTCTTGCTACGTTTTGTTGCTCCAAATGATGATAAATTTGTCCCTAGGTTGATATCCTCATATTGATCCACGGGAGCAATGCAAGAGCATAACACGTAGTATAGAATGGAAAATTGGGGGTTTCAATTGAATTTACAAAAGCACCAACCTTCCCATTTAAATTTAGATATTTAGATATTTTTTTCATATTTGTTTGTAAAGTAAATATACTTTTTCATAATTTGTGTATTTGACTGGTGACTGTTTTTTTGGCTGTGGCCCACAGATTCTAGTAATGTCTCCGTGGGGATGCCCAGGTTCAAAAAATGATTCAGTGGGGTATCCCCAGATTCCAGTAATGATAGCTTGGGGTCCATACAAGTCAAAAGGTTAAGAACCGCTGACCTAGGGTATAAGGAGCTCTGGGCTCTTCCAAATTCTGAGCTTACTGTTTGCTGTCTGGTTGCCAGGGTCTACTTTTTTCAAGCAAACCTTTTACGTTTTCCATGCTTGGCTCAAACTGGTCCAGGTCTTTACAGTAGAGTGTTGTATATCCCTGTACAGACGCATTCTCAGCATGTCACCAACCTTTTTTGAGGTTAGCCTCCTTTTGAACTACCTCACCTCCCTGGCTCGATTCCTTTAATTTAGACGACCGTTTCTGTCGTCAAGTATTCCAAATGGAAAAATAGGCAGCAATGTTTCTCTTTGCCTTTTGCTTTTTTCTGAGGGAAGGAAAGCATTATTGGAGCAATTCATAAAGACTCATGGCTGGTGCATATCAAGGATCAGCTGCCTTGAAAGCAGGGCCAGCTTTGGGGATGGTAGTGGCCGGTGCAACAATCTTTTTTGCTGCCCCTCCCATGACCACCCCTTCGCTTTCTCTTGCTACCACCCGGCAAAAGTGCCCTTCCCCTCTCTTCCATAAGTTTAATTTGTTCTAAAGCGCTGGTAAAGGCTAGTTTTACTAATCCACTCAGCAATTCACATAAAATACAGATATGTTCTTTGCAGCAGGCACATTAACCCTCTCTTCTACTTTGTTTCGAGCCAAACTGCCACCAGACGAAACTCGGATCTCTCTCTCTAGCCTGAACATTAATTACAATAGTTATTTTGAAAATGTTATTGCTGAAATAACCAGTCTTAAAGCTGGGCGCACAAGGAACTCTTCTGCAGGTGCTTTTAAATCGTAAACTGTGCTAAACACTGCGCCCCTCCCTGAGGTCAGTGACCTCCCTCTAGGTCAGCGCCCAGTGCGACTGCACCAGTCGCACCACCTTAAAGCCAGCCCTCCTTGCAGGACTCAACCAACAAGTCTTCTGTACTTTATCCTGAGTTTGTGTCAGGGCCCAGAAATATTCTCTGGGTGTAGGAGGTGTAGGAAAGTACCATCTTTCTTGGCATGTTACCCCCAATTTTGCCTGTATGTCAGTATGTTTTTGCCTGTCTCACTGGGATCCTGCTGGTCAGGACCCCAGTGCTCATAGTTTATGGGCTAATGTGTGTGTCTGTATAGTGCTTAACTGTGTCACGGAGGCTCTGCTAATCAGGACCTCAGTGCTTATGCTCTTGCTGCTTTTACATTTGTCACTATAGGCTAGTGACTTAATTTACCTATTTCAATTGGCACACTGGACCCCCCTTATAAGTCCCTGGTATATGGTACTTAGGTACCAAGGGCATTGGGGTTCCAGGAGATTCTTATGGGCTGCAGCATTTCTTTTGCCACCCATAAGTAGCTCAGACAAACCCTTTCACAGGTCTGCCACTGCAGCCTGCATGAAATAGTGCACACATTATTGCACAGCCATTTTCACTGCACTTAAGTAACTTATAAGTCACTTATACGTCTAACCTTCATTTAATGAAGGCTAGGCGCAAAGTTACTAAGTGTGAGGGCACCCCTGCACTAGCAGATGTGCCCCCACATAGTTCAGGGCCAATTCCCGGAACTTTGTAAGTGCAGAGACGCCATTACACTCGTGCACTAGATATAGGTCAATACCTATATGTAGCTTCACAATGGTAACTCTGAATATGGCCATGTAATGTGTCTAAGATCATGGAATTGTCCCCCCATTCCAAATCCGGTATTGGGGAGCCAATTCCATGCATCCTGGGGGCTCTACCATGGACCCCCAGTACTACCAAACCAGCTCTCTGAGGCTTGCAATGCAGCTACAGCTGCTGCCACCTCACAGACAGAATTCTGCCCTCCTGGGGTCTGAGCAGCTCAGTCCCAGGAAGGTAGAACAAAGCATTTCCTTTGGGAGCAGGGTGTTACACCCTCTCCCTTTGGAAATAGGTGTTACAGGCTGGGGAGGAGTAGCCTCCCCCAGCCTTTGGAAATGCTTCGAAGGGCACAGATGGTGCTCTCCTAGCATAAGCCAGTCTACACCGGTTCAGGAACCTCTTGTCCCCTGCTCTAGAGTGAAACTGGACAAAGAAAATGGGAGTGACCACTCCCCTGTCCATCACCATCCTAGGGGTGGTGCCCAGAGCTCCTCCAGTGTGTCCCAGACTAAAGCCATCTTGCTTTGCAAGGTGTGGGGGCACTCTGGAGGCCTCTGAGTGGCCTGTGCCAGCAGGTGACTTCAGAGACCCTCCTGATAGGTCCATACCTGATAAGGTAGCCAATCCCCCTCTGAGGGCTATTTAGGGTCTCTCCTGTGGGTTCTCTTCAGATTTTACTTGCAAGGTTCCAGCAGGAATCCTCTGCAACTACTACTTCATCCTCTGACTTCGGATCAACCGCAGCCTGCTCCAGGAACAGCTGTAACAGCAACAAGGGATACTTTTCTTCTGCAACTTCAGCTCCTGCCAGCAACTGCATCAGTTTCCACAGTGTGCACGCTCTGAGTACTACCTGTCTTCACCCTGCACCAGAAGGACCAAAGAAATCTCCCATGCTCACGCAAGCACCTTCTAAGTTGACTACCGGTTCTCTTGGACTCCTCTCCTGGCGACGAGCATGCTCCTTGGAACACAGAGGGTGGACCCCATCGACACAGACTGTCCTGAGGTCCAGCTTTCGTTATTTGGAGGAGGTAAGCCCTTGCCTTCTCCCAGAATGACAATACCTCTGTCCACTATGTCTTCTTCACCTCCTGTGGCCTCTGTGCACTATTTGCAAAATTCCTTCATGCACAGCCTGGCCCAGGTCCCCAGCACTCTATCCTGCGACGCTCAACTCGCTGAGTTGCTCTCCAGCGGTGTGGGACATTCATTTGAAGTGCTGCACCATCCGCATTTTGCACCTCCTTTGTCCCCATGTCCTGGGACACCCATGGGTGCTATCTGGTGCTCTTAGGGCTCTCTGAAGTGCTGAGAGCCCACTCTTCCTCCTCACACAGAGTTGAGGCCCCCAAGTCCTTCCTGGGTCCAGATAGCACCTAGTTGACGCAAAACACAACTTTGCCGGAACCAAGGCTTGTTGGAGGAATCCAGCACCAAAGCTCGCCTGCATCCAACTTCACGACGTGAGACATCCTTTGCATCATGCAAGAACCCCCTGGCATCTTCCTACGGTGCATTTCTGCAGTCTTTGTCCAACCGGGGACTCTTCTTTTGCACCCTCTTATGGGTTGGCAGGAGCTCATGTCCTTCCTGGAACTTCTTTTGACTTCTGGACTTGGTCTCCTTCTTTTTCAGTCTTCAGGTCCAGGAATCCACTGTTTGTTGTTTGCAGACTTGGTTGGTTCTTGCAATAATTCCAATCACGAGATGTAGTGTGTCCTAAGGAAACTTGCAGTACTTTACTCCCACTTTCTGGGCTCTGGGGTGGCGTAATTTACTTACCTTTACTGTTTTCTTGCTCTCCCAGCGATTCTGCACACACTACACTCATCTAGGGGGAATTTGTGATTCTCACTCCACTTTCTTAATATATGGTTTGTGTTGCCCCTAGACCTATTTTATCCCACTGCATTCTATAGCATTTCCTATTGTTTGCACTATCCTATGTCTAATTACTTGCTTTATTTTGGTGTCTAGTGTATATATTGAGTATAATACTTACCTCCAGAAGGAGTATTGCCTCTAAGATAATTTTGGTACTGTCACCCAAATAAACTACCCTTGTTTTTGGTAACACTGAGTATTGTCTTTACTTGTGTATACATACTGTTTAACTATAAGTGGTACTGCATGAGCTTTGCATGTCTCCTAGTTCAGCCTAAGCTGCTCTGCTATAGCTACCTCTATCAGCCTAAGCTGCTAGAACACTACTAATTTCACCAGCCTCCTACATTGGTGGTGCAGCTGTGGAATAAGTACTTGCAATTGCTTTACCACTTTGTCACCGGTGCTTTTCATAAGAGAAGCTTGCTCCAATACTTAGTATATAGATAGAAGTAATTTTCTAACTTTCTAAAAAGTTCTTTAAGCTTTGCAAATGTTTTTACAAAGTTCTGAAACGTTTTCTTCTTTACTCACTTTCCTAAACTTTTTCTTTCAATATGTCTTCTGTAGAAGCTACCCCTAGAGTTGTCAAAACTACCTATAAGAATCTAGATTTTTAACGTTTGAGGGGTCTCTGTATTGAAAGAAGTTTAGGGATTGGGAAGAACCCCAATAAGCAGTGCCTCTTAAATCTTCTCCTCCAAGATGACCAGGGACTCAGCACTGGTCCAGATCAGACAGGGGAAGAGGTAGAGGATGATTCTAACCAGGAAGGTTCAGAGGAGCAAACTGGCAATCCTGGGGAGGGTCCTTCCACTGATTTATCTGTTAACAAACCCCTTAGTACAACTGGGAGTGGGAAGGGTTCCCACACTAGTAGGGCTCCCTTCACACCTAAAGGCCAGGATACTAGGGTGGCTCCTGTTAGAGATAGATCAGCCTCTGTCCATTTCAATGTTACCTCTCTTCCAGAGGCATCCCACACATCTAACCCTGAAGACCAGTCCCTAGATAGGTAACTCAGAAAGCTGAGGTTAGAGGAGGCCAGACTGAGGCTAATGCGGCAACAGTTGGGCTTAGGCAGGGAATCCCTGGCTGTGGAAAAGGAAAGACAGGGTTTGGGGTTAGTTCCACATGGTGGCAGCAGCAGTTTCAGAAATTGAAATGTTAGGGAACCTTCATTTGACTCTAGGAATCTGCATAAAGTTGTCCCTCCCCACAAGGGTGGGGATGACATATATAAGTGGTTTGCTGAACTTGAGAGGGCCTGTAAAGTTCAGAGCATCCCTTGTGTACAGCGGGCTGCTATCCTGTGGCTATCCTTCTCTGGTAAGGGAAGAGACAGACTCCTTATTGTCAAAGAGGATGATGCAGATAATTACCAAATTCCTGAACGTGCACTTTTAGATGGTCTGGGTTTAACCACTGAACAATACAGGATTAAGTTCAGAGAGACCAGAAAGGAGTCATCACAGGATTGGACAGACTTTGTAGACTGTTCAATGAAGGCCCTAGAAGTCTGGTTAAATTGCAGTAAGGTGACTGACTATGAAAGTCTACATAACATGATTCTGAGAGAGCATATCTTGAATAATTGTCTATCTGACTTGTTGCATCAGTATCCTATGGACTCAGCTCTGACCTCTCCCCTAGACTTGGGAAAGAAGGCAGGCAAATGGGTCAAAACAAGTGTGAACAGAAAAGTTCATAAAGGGGGTAACAAGGACAGCAAGAAGAAGGATGGCAAGTCACACGACAAGGGTGGGGACAAAGATAAAAATTCATCAGAGTCTTCATCAGGCCCAAAAAATCCTCTGGGGTGGTGGGTCCAAATCCTCTTCTCACAAAGATAAGAAACCTTGGTGTTATCTGTGTAAAGCCAAAGGCCATTCGGCAAGTGACCCCACTTGTCCAAAAAGAAACACCAAACCTCGCACCACCACAACCCTAACTACAACCACTAATGCCTCTAGTAATAGCAGTGGTGGTGGAAAGAGAACTACTAAAAGCCCATCAAAGGGTGTAGCTGGGCTCACCATTAGTAATGTAGTTGGGGTTGGTCTAGCTAGGGAGATCACTGAGGCTGTTTTAGTCTCTGATGGTGGCATTGACCTAGCCACTTTAGTTGCTTGTTCCCTTAATATGGATAAGTACAAATAGCTACCCCTGATTAATGGTGTTCAGGTTGAGGCCTACAGGTACACAGGTGCCAGTGTCACAATGGAGATGGAAAAACTGGTTTCCCCTGATCAGCACCTACTTGGTCACCAGTACCAAGTGACAGACACCTATAGCAATTCTGTTAGCCACCCCATGGCTGTTGTGAATTTCAACCGGCGGGGGTTACTGGTCCAAAGAAAGTTGTGGTAGCCACTGATCTACCTGTAGAATGTCTGTTAGGCAATGATTTGGAGACTTCAGCTTGGGCTGAAGTAGAGTTGGAGGCCCATGCAGCAATGCTGGTCATTCCTGGGCATATCTTTTCTCTTACCAGGGCTCAGGCCAAGAAGCAAAGAGGACAGGGAAACTTGGATCCTGGAGGAACAATGGACCAAGTGCTCCCAAAAACTAGGGGTAAGAAGGGCAAACCCTTGTCCACTATCCCTCCCTCCAGAGATGATTCCCCTTTTGAGGAAGAGGAATTCTCTCCCTGTGCAGAGCCTTCACCAGAGGAGCTGGAAGCTGATACAGCTGAGCTTTTGGATGCAGGGGGACCTGCCAGGCAAGAGCTGAGTGTGGCACAGCAAACCTGTCCCACATTGGAGGGTCTCAGACATCAAGCTGTCAAACAGCAGAATGGAGATGTCAATGACAGCAACAGAGTTTACTCAGAGAATAATCTTGTCTATACTGAAGCAAGGGACTCTAAATGGTTGGGGGTGCCCTTTGAAAAGGGTAGGGGTTGATATTGTTGCCCCCCTTGACCCTCCAACAGCTTCTGGCAATAGATTCATCCTTGTTGTGGTGGACCATGCCACAAGGTATCCAGAAGATATCCCCTTAGAGGACCACTACAGCACCTACAGTGGCAAAAGCCCTCCTGGGAATCTTTTCCAGGGTGGGTTTTCCTAAGGAAGTTGTATCAGACAGAGGTAGTAACTTCATGTCTGCATACCTCAAAACAATGTGGAAGGAGTGTGGTGTTACCTACAAGTTCACCACCCCTTATCATCCACAAACTAATGGATTGGTTGAGAGGTTTAATAAAACTCTCAAAGGCATGATCATGAGACTCTCTGAAAAACTCAGAAGGAGATGGGATGTCCTCTTGCCATGCCTCCTTTTTGCCACCAGGAAGGTACCCCAAAAAGGAGTGGGCTACAGCCCCTTTCAACTCCTATTTTGTCACCCTGTTAGGGGACCCCTTGCTTTGGTTAAGGAGGGTTGAGAACAACCTTTAAAACCTCCAAACCAAGACATTGTGGACTATGTACTTGGCCTAAGAAGTCGAATGGCTGAGTACATGAAAAAGGCCACTAAAAACCTTCAGGCCAGCCAAGAGCTCCAAAAGCAATGGCATGACCAGAAGGCAGTCTTGACAGAGTGTTGAAGTAAGCCTCAGCAAGGCCTACTAGTGCAAGGGGTTCACCTTTTCTCTGCACAAAGTCCTCAGACCATGTAGGAAGAAGTTGGCACAGAAACTGAAATAAAAGACAAAGTTTATTAACCTCATGAGGTGGTACTACAGTTCAAACAGCACCCTTCGATAATGTTTGAAGTAGTACACTGAACTGAGAGAGCATGGTCCTTTTATACCCACGCAGGGGCTAAAAGGAGGTGGTACAATTATAGAAGCAAGACTTGCATACATGTAAGGTCATGTGGAAATGCACAGTCGACAGGTAGGAGGAGCTAACAGTTTTCAAGGACTAACAGCTGCAGACCTTACTGAGCATGTGCGAAAGTGGGAGATGCTAAATATAACTTGTCTCTAGGCAGATTTTCAAGAGTAGTTAACAGAAAGGTAGGACAGAGCACATGGTGAGCACATGGCAGCATATGGCAGAGAAAATGGCTGCCATGAATACAAAATGGATTCTCTGAAATGTTCACAATAGTTACTAAATACAAGATGTCTTCTGCTAATGCTTAATCTAATTGCTGCTAAACTACAACAGACGACCCTTTCAGCATTAGCTGAAGACATTCGTCTTTCTGGGATAATCTAAATATTCATCTTGTATATTTATGCTCATCATTTCAGCTATTTCCTTATCTAACATGTATTGTGCTTTCATTTCTGTAATATTTCTTTTGGTAGGCATACAATCAGTAATACACATGGAGCAGAACATTGGACCACACTGAATACAGATACAGCATGTGAAAAATATTGCAATCATTACACACAGGATAGTCAGTAGTTTCCAGCCCCAGGTGGAAACAAGAGCCCAAAACCATCCAGAAAAAGTCCAAGTACCAGTCTCTGTGTGGATTTCTGCAGCAATTTTATGCAATTTAGATATTGCATCATATACTGAAGGTGAGTGATCGGGAATAAAAACACAGCAACTACTACCGATGATGCGACATGCACCACCTCAGTCAGCTAATATCACATCTAGTACCATACGATTTTGGAGCGCTATAATCCTCGCAATTTGGAGCTCCTCAGTAATATTCCCAAGTGCCAGAGCTGCCTGATTGGTAACAGCTTCCACAACCCTAGTCAATCATCTCACTTTCCTACGGTTTAACGCAGCACCCACAAAGGGGAACAACCCTAAATTAAAATCAGCATATTGTTGCAGGCTAGTATCTGTTTGGTCTACCTCATTTGTACTTATTGCCCTTTTATATCTATTTTTAACGATGTCATTGAACAGTTTAAAATCTCGGTGATATGATGCAGGGGCCAAAAACACAGGGGGTAATAGAAAAGATACATAACACACACCTGACCACCCAACAGGTAGTTGGTAATATCCATAGTTACCACAAACAAAATATGTATTATGTGAAGCTGTAAAACTACTATTATTTACACCCTCAATAGTTAAAATCAAGGTACAATCGCTTATCCCTACTGGAATTCGCCCAGTGCTACGTATACATAAATCTGCTTTAGTTTTTGTAACAGAAATCACAAATTGTTCTTTCTTGTCAGAGTCTCTTATATTTGTGAAGACATACGGTATTGAAACATTGTCCGGTTGATACTCTTCCCATTCCCATTTAGTTCCTTTGGCTTGGGGATACCCATCTTTGTCTTGGTAGCATACTTTATTAAGGCGAAAAAGAAGTCCGCCCTCTGTACGTTTTCCAGATGCAAACAAAAGCGTGTACCAAGCTTTACAAGAACCATTGTGTGAAAAAGGAAGGGAATGAAAGGTGTTCCTCCTTTCTTTTGATGCGCAGGTATCATTCCACATACCCAACAGTTAGTAGTATTTGTAGCATTATGAGTATGATGCAACATCTGAATGAAAGTATTATTGAAGTACGATTGATGGTGCTTCTGCTCCTGATAGGGAAGCGTAAAGTAATAGTGATCCTCTGGTACTGGAGTAGTGGCAACAAAAAACTCACGAGCAGGAGCCTTCTTTTCAACAAACCAAGTGATTGTTGCTGTAACCACCAAAATAACTACAAACCCCATAGTACTAATGATCAGTTTGTTATTCATTTTAGCAACAGTGATAATCGAGCCTTTTAGAAATGAATTAAAAACAATAGTTGAAGCTCTTATCCCTGGGCAGCCGCTGATTTCTTCACCATGGGCCAAGACGGGTGTCACTACTCTAATGCATGGCTGATCCCCCCCCCTTGCCACATTGGCTCTCCGTTTCACTAACCCAGGGCGGTAGCTCAACCAGTTTTTTCAAAACATTTTCAGATTCTTTCTTCGGTCTCAAATTATATCGCAACACTCCAGAAGTCGTATGGTCCGGGAAGCCCTCTGCAGATTCGTCAGGTGATATAGCACGGCCTTTCTCCGTAGTCCAAATCTCTCGATGATCGGTCTGCACAGCAGGTTCCACCAAGGTAGGTAGCACTCTCTTGCAGTGAGTACTATGGACCCAAGTCTTTCGGTTCGTAACTCGAACTGCTGTCCTTGTCGCAAAGAGCACCTGTTCTGGGCCTCGCCACCTTGGTTCCAAGCTGCTTGATCTTTCAAAGGACTTAATCATCACCTGGTCACCAGGTCGGAGTTCATGGCCTTCACCTGTAGATCTGTCAGGAAGTGCTTCTCGAACCTGTTGATGAATAGAAACCAAATTGTCGGTTAACTGTGCCAAATAATCATTCATCAGGACACAAGGTACATCATATACAGAATTTGGCTTAGGAACTCCCCAAATATTCATTGGCCTTCCAAAAACCACTTCGTATGGGCTAAGGCCGAGTCGAGAGTGTGGCACTGACCTAATAGACAATAATGCCAACGGTAATGCATCCAACCAAGTTAAGGATGTGGAAGCCTGTATCTTCGCTAGCTTCAGCTTCAAAGTAGCATTTTACCTTTCCACCAACCCTGCTGATTGTGGGTGGAAAACCGCATGGAACTTCTGTTTGATCCCTAATCCTTTCAGGGCATACTTAATAACTTCCCTAACAAAATGAGGTCCGTTATCATTCCATAAAAGTCTGCAAACACCAAACCTAGAGAAAAATTATTTCAAAAGCACCTTCGCTGTGGTAATGGCAGTATTATCCTTTGTGGGGTACGCCTCTATCCATTTACTAAAGGCACATACCACCACCAAAACATACTTTAAATTGTTGCAGCGTTCAAGCTGAATATAATCCATTTGTAGAACTTAAAAAGGTGCAGTTGGTGTAGCAAACCCTCCCGCAGGAGTACGTGTCCCTTTTCCAGGATTGTATTGTAAACAGATCAAACAAGACTGTACTACTCTCTTAGCTGTACTGGAAATTTCTGGATGCTCCCAAACTTGCGTAAGCAACTTCGTTATTGTTGAAGCTCCAACATGTGCCAAGCCATGTGCCATCTGAACCATAGGTTGTACAAAAGCTATAGGCAATTTCCATTTATCCATCTGCTTATTCCGCCAACAGCCCTCATCATCTAATTCTCCCTCTTCAGACCATTGCTCACGTTCTTTCACAGAAGCAGATTTCTGTATATCTAATACGTCTTGTCTAGCATTATGCCAACGTTCAGCTTGTGACTTCACTACATACATAGAAGTAGTACTTCGCTGCATCGCAGTCTCACGTGCTACGCGGTCTGCAAGAGCATTACCTTGCCCTATCTTATCGGTCACTTTCTTGTGTGCACTACATTTCACAATAGCTAGTTTCTTTGGACATGTCAATGCAGTCAAGAGGTTATGCACTAA
Organism: Pleurodeles waltl; assembly: GCF_031143425.1. Taxonomy (NCBI): domain Eukaryota; kingdom Metazoa; phylum Chordata; class Amphibia; order Caudata; family Salamandridae; genus Pleurodeles; species Pleurodeles waltl. The sequence goes on from NC_090443.1 coordinate 193,387,746, forward strand.
TTCTCCGTGCATTATCTGCATCCCGTGGGATGTGAGAAAACCTCTCTCTTTCCAAAGCAAACCAGAATCATGAGCCACTCCAACAGCATAGCGGCTGTCTGTATAAATGTTCACACATAAGTCTGTACTAAGCTCACATGCTTGTGTCAAAGCTATTAGTTCAGCTGCTTGAGCTGACTTCTGTGGTATACGAGCTGTCTCCACTACCGTGTGTATTGTGGTGATTGCATATGCAGCTGAGGTCGTACCATCTGGCAACTTCAAACAAGACCCATCAACCCACAATTCCCCGTCTACATCTGGAAGGGGCGTATCTTGTAAATCAATACGACCCTTTGTCTGTTCTTCGGTAAGGAATATACAATCATGTGTTTCTTGTGACTGAGGCTGAGTCACCGGATATGGCAACAAAGTGGCTGGATTTAGTGTTGCACATCTCTTCAGTGTAATGTGAGGAGCCAGCAATGTCACCTCATATCCTGTTATGCGAGCGCTAGTTAAATGTTGTGTCTTTGTTTGATTTAATAGAGCATCAATGTAGGAGGCTGGACTGGCTTGTAGTGAGTACCAAGGGGTACTTGCACCTTGCACCAGACCCAGTTATCCCTTATTAGTGTATAGGGTGTCTAGCAGCTTAGGCTGATAGATAATGGTAGCTTAGCAAAGCAGCTCAGGCTGAACTAGGAGACGTGTGAAGCTACTACAGTACCACTTAGTGTCATATGCACAATATCATAAGAAAACACAATACACAGTTATACTAAAAATAAAGGTACTTTATTTTTATGACAATATGCCAAAGTATCTTAGAGTGTACCCTCAGTGAGAGGATAGGAAATATACACAAGATATATATACACAATAGCAAAAATATGCAGTATAGTCTTAGAAAACAGTGCAAACAATGTATAGTTACAATAGGATGCAATGGGGAAACATAGGGATAGGGGCAACACAAACCATATACTCCAGAAGTGGAATGCGAACCACGAATGGACCCCAAACCTATGTGACCTTGTAGAGGGTCGCTGGGACTATTAGAAAATAGTGAGAGTTAGAAAAATAACCCTCCCCAAGACCCTGAAAAGTGAGTGCAAAGTGCACCAAAGTTCCCCTAAGGACAAAATAGTCGTGTTAGAGGGAAAATGCAAGGAAAACACAAATCAGCAATGCAACAACGATGGATTCCTGACTGAGGGTACCTGTGGAGCAAGGGGACCAAGTCCAAAAGTCACAAGCAGCTCGGAGATGGGCAGATGCCCAAGAAATGCCAGCGGTTGGTGGAAAGAAGCTCTTACTAGGCTGAAGAACTGTGAATACTGCAGGAACGACAAGGGCTAGAGACTTTCCCTTTGGAGGATGGATCCCCCACGCCTTGGAGAGTCGTGCAGAAGTGTTTTCCCGCCGAATGGACGCCAACAAGCCTTGCTACACGCAAATCGTGCGTTTGGCGTTTTTGGACGCTGCTGGGGCCCAGGAGGGACCAGGAGGTCGCAAATCGGACCTGCAGAGAGAGGGGACGTCGAGCAAGACAAAGAGCCCTCACTGAAGCAGGTAGCACCCGGAGAAGTGCCAGAAACAGGCACTACGAGGATGCGTGAAACGGTGCTCGCCGAAGTTGCACAAAGGAGTCCCACGTCGCCGGAGACCAACTTAGAAAGTCGTGCAATGCAGGTTAGAGTGCCGTGGACCCAGGCTTGGCTGTGCACACAGGATTTCCGCCGGAAGTGCACAGGGGCCGGAGAAGCTTGCAAAGTCGCGGTTCCCAGCAATGCAGCCCAGCGAGGTGAGGCAAGGACTTACCTCCACCAAACTTGGGCTGAAGAGTCACTGGACTGTGGGGGTCACTTGGACGGTGTCGCTGGATTCGAGGGACCTCGCTCGTCGTGCTGAGAGGAGACCCAAGGGACCGGAGATGCAGCTTTTTGGTGCCTGCGGTTGCAGGGGGAAGATTCCGTCGACCCACGGGAGATTTCTTCGGAGCTTCTGGTGCAGAGAGGAGGCAGACTACCCCCACAGCATGCACAAGCAGGAAAACAGTCGAGAAGGCGGCAGGATCAGCGTTACAGAGTTGCAGTAGTCGTCTTTGCTACTATGTTGCAGGTTTGCAGGCTTCCAGCGCGGTCAGCGGTCGATTCCTTATCAGAAGGTGAAGAGGGAGATGCAGAGGAACTCGGCTGAGCTCATGCATTCGTTATCTAAAGTTTCCCCAGAGACAGAGACCCTAAATAGCCAGAAAAGAGGGTTTGGCTACCTAGGAGAGAGGAAAGGATACTAACACCTGAAGGAGCCTATCACAAGGAGTCTCTGACGTCACCTGGTGGCACTGGCCACTCAGAGCAGTCCAGTGTGCCAGCAGCACCTCTGTTTCCAAGATGGCAGAGGTCTGGAGCACACTGGAGGAGCTCTGGACACCTCCCAGGGGAGGTGCAGGTCAGGGGAGTGGTCACTCCCCTTTCCTTTGTCCAGTTTCGCGCCAGAGCAGGGGCTAAGGGGTCCCTGAACCGGTGTAGACTGGCTTATGCAGAATTGGGCACCTCTGTGCCCAACAAAGCATTTCCAGAGGCTGGGGGAGGCTACTCCTCCCCTGCCTTCACACCATTTTCCAAAGGGAGAGGGTGTCACACTCTCTCTCAGAGGAAGTTCTTTGTTCTGCCATCCTGGGCCAGGCCTGGCTGGACCCCAGGAGGGCAGATGCCTGTCTGAGGGGTTGGCAGCAGCAGCAGCTGCAGTGAAACCCCAGGAAGGGCAGTTTGGCAGTACCAGGGTCTGTGCTACAGACCACTGGGATCATGGGATTGTGCCAACTATGCCAGGATGGCATAGAGGGGGCAATTCCATGATCATAGACATGTTACATGGCCATATTCGGAGTTACCATTGTGAAGCTACATATAGGTAGTGACCTATATGTAGTGCACGCGTGTAATGGTGTCCCCGCACTCACAAAGTTCAGGGAATTGGCTCTGAACAATGTGGGGGCACCTTGGCTAGTGCCAGGGTGCCCTCACACTAAGTAACTTTGCACCTAACATTTACCAGGTAAAGGTTAGACATATAGGTGACTTATAAGTTACTTAAGTGCAGTGTAAAATGGCTGTGAAATAACGTGGACGTTATTTCACTCAGGCTGCAGTGGCAGGCCTGTGTAAGAATTGTCAGAGCTCCCTATGGGTGGCAAAAGAAATGCTGCAGCCCATAGGGATCTCCTGGAACCCCAATACCCTGGGTACCTCAGTACCATATACTAGGGAATTATAAGGGTGTTCCAGTAAGCCAATGTAAATTGGTAAAAATGGTCACTAGCCTGTTAGTGACAATTTGAAAGTAATGAGAGAGCATAACCACTGAGGTTCTGGTTAGCAGAGCCTCAGTGAGACAGTTAGGCACCACACAGGGAACATATACATTCTCACCTATGAGCACTGGGGCCCTGTGTGACAGGGTCCCAGTGACACATACATATAGGCCACAAACCTATGAGCACTGGGGTCCTGACCAGCAGGATCCCAGTGACACATAACAAACATACTGAAAACATAGTGTTTTCACTATGAGCACTGAGGCCTGGCTATCAGGATCCCAGTGAGACAGTGAAAACAGTGACAAACACCCTGACATACACTCACAAACAGGCCACAAGTGGGGGTAACAAGGCTAGAAAGAGGCTACCTTCTCACACAACCCCCCCCCCAAACGAAGGACAATAAGGCTAACCTTGGCCAGTTGAGACTTTATTGTCTAAGTGGTGATAAGTAGAGAGTAGCTCTGCCATAGACTGGTTACTCCCTTTATCATCCACTATATGGTTACTTCCCTGTGGGGATGTAAACCACCCTGTTTGAAGTTTTTTAGCTAAGCAACAATGTGAAGATGTATTTTCAGAGTTTCTATCAGTAAGTTTTAGTTTAGAGCAGTGGGAATTGTCCACTGAACCTATTTGTAGTGATGGAAATGCCAGACACGGATGCTGTCTCAGAAAAGCCATAGCTGGGCAAAAACTTTGTCCATCTGGCTGGAAGAGAGAACAGGGATGCTGTTTCTCTTGAGTTGGAGCAGGGCAGGGATGCTGTCCTATGAGCTCCACACTAGGGCAGGGATGCTGTCCTAAGTGTTGTGAGGTAGTGCAGGATTTCTGCACTAAAGTTTCTCTGGGAGGGTTGGAGGGATGCTCCATGTTAACTAAAATGGTGCTGTTTTTCTCACCAATGTTAGTTATCCCACAGAGAGGTACTTCCACCTCAGGGAGTCCAGCTTTGCCAGCTGATGATTCCCTTGGAACAGGTGCCACCCCAGGAGAGGTTTCTCCCACCACAGGAATAGTATCCTGAATGGTAGGGTGGTTAGGGGATACTGTGATACCCTTTTTACCTGTTGATGGAGAGGGATCCTGAGTTTTCAGGCCTTCTCTCCTTTGCTTTTTCATTTCACTTGAAATGAGAGGGAACAATTCCTCAGGGATGCCCAGCATGGCTGCATGGGCATAAAACTCTACATCAGCCCAACCTGAGGCCTCTAGGTCATTACCTAAGAGACAGTCTACAGGTAAGCTAGGTGATACCACCACCTGCTTAGGGCCAGTAACTCCACCCCAACTAAACTGAATTATAGCTAAGGGAAGAAACTTAGTGGAGTTATGGACATCAATAATCTTATACTGTTGTCCAATGATGTGTTGTTCAGGAGGCACTAGGTTTTCAGTCACCAAAGTGAAACTGGCACCTGTGTCCCTGTAGGCCAAGGCCTCAACACCATTTATTGAAACTGTCTGCCTGTACTTATCCATTGTAAGGGGACAAGCAGCCAGTGTGGCAAGGCCAGTGCCACTAGGTGTGACAGAAACTGTCTTGGGACTGATTACATCAGTTTCCACTATGGACCCATAAGTGAACCCAACTACACCCTTTGCTTGACTGTTGCCAGCAGTCCCACCACTAGTACCACTACTGCTAGGGGCACTAGAGCTTGATGTATTAGTGGTGGTAGGCTCAGGGGGTTTACCTGGACAGGACTTATCCCCTGGCCTATGGCCTCTATTTTTACACACAAAGCACCAAGGCTTTTTAATGTGTGCAGTTTGGGAAGAAGAGGAAGAATTTGTTTTATCCCCACCCTCTGAAGAGTGTTTAAGATTTGAAGTGGGATCTTTGGTTTTACCCTTATCCCCATGCTTATCTTGAGATTTTTCACCATCTTTCTTCTTATTGCCATCTTTGTCACCCCCTGTATGAACTTTTCTGTTCACCCTTGTTCTGACCCATTTGTCTGCCTTCTTTCCCAATTCTTGGGGAGAGGTCAGATCAGAGTCTACCAGGTACTGGTGCAACAAATCAGACACACAATTATTAAGTATATGCTCTCTCAGGATTGTGTTATACAGGCTTTCATAATCAGTAACTTTACTGCCATGTAACCACCCCTCCAAGGCCTTCACTGCCTGGTCAATGAAATCAACCCAGTCTTGTGAAGACTCCTTTTTGGTCTCTCTGAACTTTATCCTGTACTGTTCAGTGGTTAAGCCATAACCATCCAGGAGTGCATTCTTAAGAACTGTAAAATTATTGGCATCATTTTCTTTCACAGTAAGGAGCCTATCCCTACCTTTTCCACTAAATGATAGCCATAGGATAGCAGCCCACTGCTTTTGAGGGACATCCTGTACAGCACAGGCCCTCTCAAGTGCAGCAAACCACTTGTTAATGTCATCCCCCTCCTTATAAGGGGGAACTATCTTGTGCAGATTCCTGGAATCATGCTCTTTTGCAGGATGACTATGGGGAATACTGCTGCTGCCACCATGGGTATCTAAACCCAACTTCTGTCTTTCCCTCTCTATTTCTAAAGACTGTCTATCCAAATCCAGCTGTTGCTTCTTGAGCTTCAGTCTGGTTTGCTCCACTCTCAATCTATTGAGCTCCCTTTCTAACAATCTGTCATCAGGGTGGGTGGGAGGGACATTTCTAGATACAGAGGTGTGATGGGAATGAACAGAAGGAGACCTGTCCCTTACCAAGGGCACCCTAACAGCTTGGCTACCAGCATAATGTGAGAGCACATCATCAGTATGATGTGATTCAACCTCTGTACCAACTATGCTAGACTGTCTAGTAATGGGCAGGCTGAGAAGTTTCTTTCCTGAACCTTTTCCTGGGGGAGTCCCTGGATCAGATTGAGAACCATTAGCTACTTTTTCTACAGATTGGGCACTTATGGCCTTATCCTGTACTCTAAGCATATTAATTAACAGTTCTAAGGAAGGATTCTTCCCTACACTCAAACCTCTCTCTATGCAGAGACTCCTTGCTCCTTTCCAGCTAAGGTGATCATATGCAATTTTGGACAGTTCAACATTTTGGCCTGTACCAGACATTTTTTATAGAGAGTTAAAGTGATAGAAAAAGAGAAAAAAGTTTTCAGAACTTTTTGGAAAGACAGAAAAAACTTTTTAAACTTTTAAGAACTTTTTGAAAGTTTAGAAGTACTTTTCAGCACTTAGAAAAGAGTGAAAAGAGGAAATGCAAAACTTTTTGGCTATGTGTATATACACTGACCTTGTTTTGTATATTTTTCTCTTATGAAAAGTACAATGACAAGAGTGGTAAGTAGTCTCAAAGCACTTATCCCACCACTGCACAACCAATGTAGGAGGCTGGACTGGCTTGTAGTGAGTACCAAGGGGTACTTGCACCTTGCACCAGACCCAGTTATCCCTTATTAGTGTATAGGGTGTCTAGCAGCTTAGGCTGATAGATAATGGTAGCTTAGCAAAGCAGCTCAGGCTGAACTAGGAGACGTGTGAAGCTACTACAGTACCACTTAGTGTCATATGCACAATATCATAAGAAAACACAATACACAGTTATACTAAAAATAAAGGTACTTTATTTTTATGACAATATGCCAAAGTATCTTAGAGTGTACCCTCAGTGAGAGGATAGGAAATATACACAAGATATATATACACAATAGCAAAAATATGCAGTATAGTCTTAGAAAACAGTGCAAACAATGTATAGTTACAATAGGATGCAATGGGGAAACATAGGGATAGGGGCAACACAAACCATATACTCCAGAAGTGGAATGCGAACCACGAATGGACCCCAAACCTATGTGACCTTGTAGAGGGTCGCTGGGACTATTAGAAAATAGTGAGAGTTAGAAAAATAACCCTCCCCAAGACCCTGAAAAGTGAGTGCAAAGTGCACCAAAGTTCCCCTAAGGACAAAATAGTCGTGTTAGAGGGAAAATGCAAGGAAAACACAAATCAGCAATGCAACAACGATGGATTCCTGACTGAGGGTACCTGTGGAGCAAGGGGACCAAGTCCAAAAGTCACAAGCAGCTCGGAGATGGGCAGATGCCCAAGAAATGCCAGCGGTTGGTGGAAAGAAGCTCTTACTAGGCTGAAGAACTGTGAATACTGCAGGAACGACAAGGGCTAGAGACTTTCCCTTTGGAGGATGGATCCCCCACGCCTTGGAGAGTCGTGCAGAAGTGTTTTCCCGCCGAATGGACGCCAACAAGCCTTGCTACACGCAAATCGTGCGTTTGGCGTTTTTGGACGCTGCTGGGGCCCAGGAGGGACCAGGAGGTCGCAAATCGGACCTGCAGAGAGAGGGGACGTCGAGCAAGACAAAGAGCCCTCACTGAAGCAGGTAGCACCCGGAGAAGTGCCAGAAACAGGCACTACGAGGATGCGTGAAACGGTGCTCGCCGAAGTTGCACAAAGGAGTCCCACGTCGCCGGAGACCAACTTAGAAAGTCGTGCAATGCAGGTTAGAGTGCCGTGGACCCAGGCTTGGCTGTGCACACAGGATTTCCGCCGGAAGTGCACAGGGGCCGGAGAAGCTTGCAAAGTCGCGGTTCCCAGCAATGCAGCCCAGCGAGGTGAGGCAAGGACTTACCTCCACCAAACTTGGGCTGAAGAGTCACTGGACTGTGGGGGTCACTTGGACGGTGTCGCTGGATTCGAGGGACCTCGCTCGTCGTGCTGAGAGGAGACCCAAGGGACCGGAGATGCAGCTTTTTGGTGCCTGCGGTTGCAGGGGGAAGATTCCGTCGACCCACGGGAGATTTCTTCGGAGCTTCTGGTGCAGAGAGGAGGCAGACTACCCCCACAGCATGCACAAGCAGGAAAACAGTCGAGAAGGCGGCAGGATCAGCGTTACAGAGTTGCAGTAGTCGTCTTTGCTACTATGTTGCAGGTTTGCAGGCTTCCAGCGCGGTCAGCGGTCGATTCCTTATCAGAAGGTGAAGAGGGAGATGCAGAGGAACTCGGCTGAGCTCATGCATTCGTTATCTAAAGTTTCCCCAGAGACAGAGACCCTAAATAGCCAGAAAAGAGGGTTTGGCTACCTAGGAGAGAGGAAAGGATACTAACACCTGAAGGAGCCTATCACAAGGAGTCTCTGACGTCACCTGGTGGCACTGGCCACTCAGAGCAGTCCAGTGTGCCAGCAGCACCTCTGTTTCCAAGATGGCAGAGGTCTGGAGCACACTGGAGGAGCTCTGGACACCTCCCAGGGGAGGTGCAGGTCAGGGGAGTGGTCACTCCCCTTTCCTTTGTCCAGTTTCGCGCCAGAGCAGGGGCTAAGGGGTCCCTGAACCGGTGTAGACTGGCTTATGCAGAATTGGGCACCTCTGTGCCCAACAAAGCATTTCCAGAGGCTGGGGGAGGCTACTCCTCCCCTGCCTTCACACCATTTTCCAAAGGGAGAGGGTGTCACACTCTCTCTCAGAGGAAGTTCTTTGTTCTGCCATCCTGGGCCAGGCCTGGCTGGACCCCAGGAGGGCAGATGCCTGTCTGAGGGGTTGGCAGCAGCAGCAGCTGCAGTGAAACCCCAGGAAGGGCAGTTTGGCAGTACCAGGGTCTGTGCTACAGACCACTGGGATCATGGGATTGTGCCAACTATGCCAGGATGGCATAGAGGGGGCAATTCCATGATCATAGACATGTTACATGGCCATATTCGGAGTTACCATTGTGAAGCTACATATAGGTAGTGACCTATATGTAGTGCACGCGTGTAATGGTGTCCCCGCACTCACAAAGTTCAGGGAATTGGCTCTGAACAATGTGGGGGCACCTTGGCTAGTGCCAGGGTGCCCTCACACTAAGTAACTTTGCACCTAACATTTACCAGGTAAAGGTTAGACATATAGGTGACTTATAAGTTACTTAAGTGCAGTGTAAAATGGCTGTGAAATAACGTGGACGTTATTTCACTCAGGCTGCAGTGGCAGGCCTGTGTAAGAATTGTCAGAGCTCCCTATGGGTGGCAAAAGAAATGCTGCAGCCCATAGGGATCTCCTGGAACCCCAATACCCTGGGTACCTCAGTACCATATACTAGGGAATTATAAGGGTGTTCCAGTAAGCCAATGTAAATTGGTAAAAATGGTCACTAGCCTGTTAGTGACAATTTGAAAGTAATGAGAGAGCATAACCACTGAGGTTCTGGTTAGCAGAGCCTCAGTGAGACAGTTAGGCACCACACAGGGAACATATACATTCTCACCTATGAGCACTGGGGCCCTGTGTGACAGGGTCCCAGTGACACATACATATAGGCCACAAACCTATGAGCACTGGGGTCCTGACCAGCAGGATCCCAGTGACACATAACAAACATACTGAAAACATAGTGTTTTCACTATGAGCACTGAGGCCTGGCTATCAGGATCCCAGTGAGACAGTGAAAACAGTGACAAACACCCTGACATACACTCACAAACAGGCCACAAGTGGGGGTAACAAGGCTAGAAAGAGGCTACCTTCTCACAATCAACCGCATGGGGTACTAACACCAACAGCTTATGTGACAAAACTATCCCTTCACTCTGACGTATTGACACAGCTGTTGCAGCAACTGAACAAAAACACCCAGGCAACGCTCGAGCGACAGGGTCAAGTACTGCTGAAAAATATGCACAGGGACGCTGCTTATCGCCATGTGCTTGTACTAAAACTGACAATGCACATCCATCTTTCTCATGTACGTAAAGTGCAAAAGGCTTTATGTAATCTGGAGTACCTAACACTGGTGCTGAACAAAGGGCTTGTCGCAGCTGCCGGAAAGCAGTCTCACATTCATCTGTCCATGGGAGGGGCATTGGAGTATCTTTAGTCAAAAGTGCTAGCAAAGGTTTGACAATGTGTGAAAACCCTAATATCCATTGCCTACAAAAAGAAGTAAGTCCAAGGAATGCACAAACATCTTTCTGTGTAGAGGGTACTGGTGTGTCTAAAATTGCTTGAATATGATCTGATGTAAGTGCACGGCCCTCCTTAGACAAAAGGTGACCTAAATAGGTTACATTTGGTCTACAATATTGCAATTTCTTTCGTGACACTTTATGATGGTGTGAAGCAAGAAAAGAAAGTAAGGACAAAGTGCACTTTTCACATTGCTCAGGGGTATCAGCCGCCAACAAAATATCATCGACATATTGTATGAGAGCCACACCTTCGGGCAAAACAAAAGAATCAAGTTGTCATTTTAACGCTTGACTATAAATACTCGGACTCTTAGTATAGCCTTGAGGAACTCTGCAAAATCTATATGATCGTTTATTCAAAGTAAAACCAAACAAATATCGGCTGTCAGGATGAATAGGGATCGAAAAGAAAGCATTCTTCAAGTCTATCACAGAGAACGTAGTTGCTGTCGGGGGAACCAAAGTAAGAAGTGTTGTGATGTCAGATACCACAGGATATTGTGGTATCACAATATTATTGACTTCTCGTAAATCAATAATGAATCGGTAAATCCTAGTATCAGTACCCTTTTTCAGAATAGGAAGAATCGGACTGTTACAAACATACAGAACTTCCTCAACAACTCCAACTGCAATAAGATCATGCACAATTCGTATGAGTGCTTCTTCGCTCTCCTGTGTAATTTTGTATTGAGGCAAACGTGGCAATACAGCTCCCTCCTTGACACTAATATGTACCGGTGGAATAATCATTTGTCCCACATCAGTATCTGAAGTAGCCCACAAAGTACTAGGGAGTGAAGCTAATGCAATATCGTCTTTAACAAGACAAACTCTTTCCATCACAGGATGATTATCATTTAAAATAACACGCACCCCTTCAGGAGAGCATCGTATTGTAGCCCTGAAATACTTGAGCATATCAAGACCCACAATATTGTCTGGTGTATTTGGAGAAAGCAAAAATGGACATGGAGCAGTAAATTTATCAACATGGAATGCAAGTGGTTGTGACAATGGGCTAGGGGAAGGTGTTCCATCGAAACCTATCGATGTAATGGTTAAGCCAGACAGGGGAGCCCTTGGAATCAATTGCTTAGACAAGGCGCTACAAGTAGCTCCTGTATCAACCAGAAACTGATCAGTAGAACCCAGAACATGTGCTGTAACATAGGGACCCCTCTGATCTACTGGAACTTCAACTGATTCCTTACCCCATCCTAGGCAATCCTATGCATAAGCAGAATCTTGGAAATCAGGCTGCACATGGTTAGACATCTGGTATTGGTTCCGTCTATCAAAAGTGTTAAACCCATCCTGCCCTCGTACATTAGCATCAACCCTAGCATGATAATTCGTGCTTCTTCTAGGTCCTGAATATCCTGAGCGATTTCTCATTTGTCCCCGACCACGTGAACACTGCTGAACACGTAGTGCTGGACAATCGGCAGCCCAATGCCCAAATTTCTTACAATACGCACACTGATCAACAGACAAATTCTAACGAGTGTAGGAAGAACCATAAGGTCCACGTCCACCTCTATCACTACCTCTAAAAGGCGGACCATAAGCTTGAGCCAACATAACCTTCGTCTTTAATTCTTTAATCTTTTCATCCTCGCTACCTTTTGCTTCTAATTCCTGACGTTCATAATACTGAGCCATAGTCAAAAGAGAAACCGGAGTATAGGTAGTCCATGAACTTTCAATAGATTTTAGACGACTAGCTATTCCTGGCAACAGATTTGCGACATATTTATCGACAAACAAATGTCTGCCCGTATCATCTGACAATAACTGGCTGCTAAAATCATGAAATGCTTCTTCAAAGCGTGTAAAGAAATCAGAGACCGATTCATCTGCCTTTTGCTTACAGGACGCTAAAACAGTCCAATCTATCTTTTTAGGGGGAATAATCGTTTTTAACTTAACTTAATATGGTTGCAGGAAGATCTAGAATCAACTGATATGGCTTTTTCGCAGGTTCCCTATCCCTGTCCATCTGTTCTAATTCTTTCCATGACGCTCCAAAAACTGCACGATCATCAATTTTACGAACAGTTCTCCACATATCTGGTCGTAATATCAATCCGAATAATAAATCAATGTCAGCCAAAGTCATAGTACAAGAACTAATTGCTCCCTCAACTTCCTCATAAAAGGCGGCTGGATTTTTCCGCGGGTCAGGTAATGCTGTTTTAAGTGCCATTACATCTGCCCTATTCCAAGGAGTATACACCCAATTATAAATAAAATAACCCTTAGCATCAGCAGAAGTTTTATCATCACTTGTACCCAATCCTTTAGGAGGAACATACAAAGGCACGGCCTCCCGCATTGGTTTCACGTGAACTATCATAGTCTTATCTGTTCCGAAGATGGAAGCTTGCACCCCACCGGTCTGAGATGTCTGTGCAACTACGTCCACAGCCCTTTTCTCCTCTTGCAAGCGGACTGCCGTAACACATAATTTCACCAAACGCCTGATTGCATCAGCCACCTGGGAGAAAACAAAAAGACCATCACGCATTTGCTTATGATCAGCTGCTACATCATCGGGCTCTAACTCATCAGAATATTTCCGATATAGTTCAATAACTTCTGAGCCAAATGCCTCAGTAAAATATAGCTGCTCCTTTTCCGTCCACCCTTTCATGTTGTCTAAAAGTTCAGAAGCAGAGACAACGCTACGAATTGTTTTACGAGCAATAGATCTAAGCTCAGACGCACGGTCAGCAGGCAACATAGAGCGACTGTCTCGCATCTTCTGTTGCTCCGAACTGGAGGCCTTAACTAACTCATGAGGGGCAGAAGGAACGACATACGGAGGTGGAGGGCGATCTAGTAACAAAAAATCATCATGTGGTTTATTAAGGATAGGATAGAGAGGTTGCCTAATGGTATATTGGCCAGTTACCTGTAATTTACGTTCTTTCTCTTCTAGCTCCTTTAAGTCATTTATTTCTTTCTTTCTCATTTCCAATGCTTTCACATATACATTCTTCCGCTGCTCTTTCTCAAGCAAGGCTTGCTCACGCTTCACTCGTCCACGCACTTCTTTCTCCCACATTCGTACACAGTCAAACATATCTTGCCTAGAGTTTCGCTTACACATACATTGTTCCACATACTCAATCTTTCGCAAATCAAATGACCCATGCATAGGCCAACGTAGCTCAGGATCCGCACAAGTGTATTTGTTCCTTAATGTGCTGTAAATTATAGAAGAAAGACCATGTTTAACATACATATCTCTATTGGGCGTCCCCTCTGGGGGTGCTGGTTGCGATTCTTCCAGTCTCAAATTAGTACCATTACAAAAGCAACACATCCTACGAAGTGCGCTAAAAACAGGCATGCCAAAAATAGTGCAGAATATGCAATATTATAATCAAAGTAGCACTTAAGGTGCCGTTCAAATCAAAATTAAATTGGAGAAAATTCTCCTCATTACCTGCCTATATAAATTGCAATTTATATATCAATTCAAAGGACACAAATTGACTAGTCAACCAAAACACGAGAACCACAGTGAGTAGTGCTAAACTACATTACCAAACAAAGGCATCAAAACCCACAGCAAGTGCCGTAAAACGGCTCTTACCAATCACAGGGTGTCCAGGTTCCAACTGCCAAGTTCTAAAATCGACCAAATGGTCACTGCATGACGAATGAACAAAAAGGATCTCAGTCGAGGACCGGCGCCACCTGGATGGTCAAATCAGAAAGAAGGGAAAACGCTGTGGTTGCCAAGACTCGGGTCTCCTCAGGCATTGATCGTCCGCAGCGAGATCCCAATCCTTCGTCGCGACCAATCCGTTGGGCAGCCGAGTCGCCGATGAGTCCCTGTTCGGGCGCCAATTTGTTTAAGTAAGCCTCAGCAAGGCCTACTAGTGCAAGGGGTTCACCTTTCTCTGCACAAAGTCCTCAGACCATGTAGGAAGAAGTTGGCACAGAAACTGAAATAAAAGACAAAGTTTATTAACCTCATGAGGTGGTACTACAGTTCAAACAGCACCCTTCGGTAATGTTTGAAGTAGCACACTGAACTGAGAGAGCATGGTCCTTTTATACCCACGCAGGGGCTAAAAGTAGGTGGTACAATTATAGAAGCAAGACTTGCATACATGTAAGGTCATGTGGAAATGTACAGTCAACAGGTAGGAGGAGCTAAAAGTTTTCAAGGACTAACAGCTGCAGACCTTACTGAGCGTGTGCGAAAGTGGGAGATGCTAAATATAACTTGTCACTAGGCAGATTTTCAAGAGTAGTTAACAGAAAGGTAGGACAGAGCACATGGTGAGCACATGGCAGCATGTAGCAGAGAAAATGGCTGCCATGAATACAAAATGGATTCAGTGAAATGTTCACAATAGTTACTAAATACAAGATGTCTTCTGCTAATGCTTAATCTAATCGCTGTTAAACTACATCAAGAGTACCACCTAGGACAGAAGGTGTGAGTATTGGAGCCTGTGACCCTAAGAGCACTCCAGGACTAATGGAGTGGACCCCATCTCATTGTAGAAAAGAAAGGTGAGGTCACCTATCTGGTGGACCTGGGCACTGCCAGAAACCCCCTTAGGGTGCTTGATGTCAACCGCCTGAAACCTTACTATGACAGGGCTGATTTAACCACGCTCATGGCTACAGAGCAGGGGCAGGAAGAAGAGAGTGACCCTCTCCCTGACCTCTTCTCCAACTCTGAAGCTAATGGCTTAGTAGAAGGAGTGGTTCTCGCAGACTGCCTCACTCCTGAGCAGAAGGAAGACTGTAACAATATCCTTGGACAGTTTTCTGAACTCTTCTCACTCACACCTAGTACAACTACTGTGTGAACATACAATTGGCACTGGAGACAGTTTACCTGTCAAAAGTAAAATTTACAGGCAACCTGACCATGTCAGAGATTGCATAAAAACAGAAGTTCAGAAAATGTTTTATCTGGGAATTATTGAGTCTTCTGATAGCTCCTGGGCCAGCCCAGTGGTGCTTGTCCCCAAACCGCATAGCAAAGATGGAAAGAGAGAAATGTGGTTTTGTGTGGACTATAGGGGTCTCAATACTGTAGCCAAAACTGATGCTCACCCTATACCCAGGGCAGATGAGCTAATAGATAGACTGGCATCTGGCAAGTATCTAAGCACCTTTGATTTTACCGCAGGGTATTGGCAGAGGATGCTAAACCAAAAACTGCATTTTCAAACATAGGATGGCATTATCAATTCACTGTTATGCCCTTTGGTTTGTAAAATGCACCTGCCACTTTTCAGAAGCTGGTGAATGTAGTCCTCGAAGGTTTGGAAGCTTTCAGTGCATCATACTTAGATGACATTGATGTATTTAGCTCCACCTGGTATGACCACCTTCTCCACCTATGGAAAGTTTTGGAGGCCCTGCAAAAGGCAGGCCTAACTATCAAGGCTTCAAAGTGCCAGATAGGGCAGGGGAAAGTGGTTTATCTGGGCCACCTGGTAGGTGGAGAACAGAATGAATCACTATGGGGGAAGATTCAGACCATTATGGACTGGGCTTACCCTACCACACAGACCCAGTTCAGATCCTTCTTAGGTCTCACTGGGTATTACAGGAGGTTCATTGAGAACTATGGCTCCATTGTTGCCCCTCTTAATGACCTCACCAGTAAGAAAATACCTAAAAAGATATTGTGGACAGCTAGCTGTCGGAAAGCTTTTGATGAGCTTAAGCAGGCAATGTGCTCTGCACCTGTCTTGAAGAGCCCAAACTACTCCACAAAATTAATTCTCCAAACTGATGCTTCTGAATTAGAGGTAGGGGCTGTACTATCACAACTTAACTCAGAGGGTCAAGATGAACCTGTTGCTTTTATCAGCAGGAGGTTGACCCCTACAGAAAAGTGTTGGTCTGCCATAGAGAGGAAGGCCTTTGCTGTGGTTTGGGCCTCGAAGAAGCTGAGACCCTACTTGTCTGGGACTCACTTCATTGTTCAGACAGGCCACAAACCTCTATTATCGCTTAAACAAGTGGAAGGTGAAAACCCTAAATTGTTGTTGTGAACTATTTCCCTACAGGGGTTGGACTTTACAGTGGAACATAGACCTGGTGTACCCACTCCAACGCAGATGGACTCTCCAGATATTTCCACTTAGACAATGAAGACTCATCTGGGCAAGGTTAGCCTTATTGTCCCTCGTTTGGGGGGAGCAGGGGTTGTGTAGGAAAGTACCATCTTTCTTGGCACGTTACCCCCATTTTTGCCTGTATGTCAGTATGTTTTTGCCCGTCTTACTGGACCCCCCTTATAAGTCCCTAGTATTTGGTACCTAGGTACCCAGGGCATTGGGGTTCCAGGAGATCCTTATGCTCTGCAACATTTCTTTTGCCACCCATAAGGAGCTCAGACAACCCCTTTCACAGGACTGCCACTGCAGCCTGCGTGAAATAGTGCACACATTATTTCACAGCCATTTTCACTGCACGTAAGTAACTTATAAGTCACCTATATCTGTTACCTTCATTTAATGAAGGCTAGGTGCAAAGTTACTAAGTTTGAGGGCACCCTTGCCCTAGCAAAGGTGCCCCCACATAGTTCAGGGCCAATTCCCGGAACTTTGTGAGTGGGGGGTGGCCATTACACCCGTGCACTACATATAGGTCAATACCTATATGTAGCTTGACAATGGTAACTCCGAATATGGGCATGTAAGGTGTCTAAGATCATGGAATTGTCCCCATTCCAAATCTGGTATTGGGGAGCCGATTCCATGCATCCTGGTGGCTCCACCATGGACCCCCAGTACTGCCAAACCAGCTCTCTCAGGCTTGCAATGCAGCTACAGCTGCTAATACCTCACAGACAGTGTTCTGCCCTCCTGGGGTCTGAGCAGCTCAGTCCCAGGAAGGCAGAACAAAGCATTTCCTTTGGGAGCAGGGTGTTACACCCTCTCCCTTTGGAAATAGGTGTTACAGGCTGGGGAGGGTCCTCCCCAGCCTCTGGATATGCTTTGAAGGGCACAGATGGTGCCCTCCTTGCATAAGCCAGTCTACATTGTTTGAGGGACCCCTTGTCATCTGCTCTGGCGTGGAAATCGACAAATGAAAGAGGAGTGCCCACTCCCCTGTCCAACACCAACCTAGGGGTGGTGCCCAGAGCTCCTCCAGTGTGTCCCAGACTTCAGCCATCTTGCGTTGCAAGATGTGGGGGCACTCTGGAGGACTCTGAGTGGCCAGTGCCAGCAGGTGACGTCAGAGACCCCTCCTGAGGGGTCCATACCTGAAAAGGTAGCCAATCCCCCTCTCAGGGCTATTTAGGGTCTCTCCTGTGGGTTCTCTTCAGATTCTATTTGGAAGTTGCAGCAGGAATCCTCTGAAACTACTTTTTCATCCTCTGACCTTGGATCAACCGCAGCCTGCTCCAGGAACCGCTGTAATATCAACAAAGTATCCACAAGGGATACTTTTCTTCTGCAACATCAGCTCCAGCCAGCTACTGCAACAGTTTCCACGGTGTGAACTCTCTGAGGACTCCCTGTCTTAACCCTGCACCAGAAAGGACCAAATAAATCTCCCATGGGGTGACAGAGTCAATCCCCTGCTCACGCAGGCACCTTCTAAGTCGACGACTGGTTCTATTGGACTCCTCCCCTGGCGACAAGCGTGCTACTTGGAACACAGAGGTGGACCCCATCGACACAGAGGTCCTGCTGTCGCAATCTGGAGGAGATAAGACCTTGCCTTCCCCCAGAACGACAGTACCCCTGTGCGCCGCGTCTTTTTCACCTCCTGCAGCCTCTGTGCACTATTTGCTAAATTCCTGTGTGCACAGCCTGGCCCAGGTCCCCAGAACTCTATCCTGCGAAGCTCAACTCTCTGAGTTGATCTCCGGCAGCTTGGGACCTTTCTTTATAGTGCTGCACCAACCGCATTTTGAACCTCCTTTGTCCGCATGTCCTGGAACACCCATGGGTGCTATCTGGTGCTCTGAGGGCTCTCTGAAGTGCTGAGAGCCCCCTCTTCTTCTCTACACAGAGTTGATGCCCCAGGTCCTTCCTGGGTTCAGATAGCGCCTAGCAAAACATGACTTTGCCGGAACCAAGGCTTGTTGGAGGAGTCCAGCGCGAAAACTCGCCTGCATCCAACTTCACGACGTGGGACATCCTTTGCATCAGGCAGGAACCCGCTGGCATCTTCTTAGGGTGCATTTCTGCAGTCTTCGTCCAACCAGGGACTCTTCTTTTGTACCTTCTTCTGGGTTGGCAGGGGCTCCTGTCCTTCCTGGAACGTCTTTCGACTTCTGGACTTGGCCTCCTTCTTTTGCAGGTCTTCATGTCCAGGAATCCACTGTTTGTTGTTTGCAGACTCGGTTGGTTCTTGCAATAATTCCAGTCATGAGCTGTAATGTGTCCTAAGGAAACTTGCAGTACTTTACTCCTGCTTTTCTGGGCTCTGGGTGGGTTAATTTACTTACCTTTACTGTATTCTTACTCTCCCAGTGATTCTGCACACACTCACACACTACACTTGTCTAGGGGGGAATTTGTGATTCGCATTCCACTTTCTTAGTATATGGTTTGTGTTGCCCCTAGACCTATTTTCTCCCATTGCCTTCTATAGAATTTCCTATTGTTTGCACTGTCCTATGACTAATCGCTTGCCTTATTTTGGTGTCTAGGGTATTATTGTGTATAATACTTACCTCCAGATGGAGTTTTGCCTCTAAGATATTTTTGGTACTGTGTCACCCAAATAAACTACCTTTATTATTTTTAACACTGAGTATTGTCTTTACTTCTGTATAAGTACTGTGTAACTATAAGTGGTATTGCATGCGCCTTGCATGTCTCCTAGTTCAGCCTAAGCTGCTCTGCAATAGCTACCTCTATCAACCTAAGCTGCTAGAACACTCCTACATTTCACGGATAAGAGATAACTGGACCTGGTATAAGGTGTAAATATCCAAGATACACACTACAAACCAGGCCAGCCTCCTATAGGAGGCTAGCTTGGTTTTTAGTGGGTACTAAAGGTATTTTCACCTTATACCAGGTCCAGCTATCCCTTATTAGTGAAATGTAGTCAGTGTCTAGAAGCCAGGCTGCCTTACCACTGTAGTCACACAGTACTTACACACATGAAAGACAATATGCAGTGTTAAACAAATAAAGGTACTTTATTTTCAGTCACACAATGCCACAAATACTTTGTGGGCCATACTCTCTCAGGAGGTAAGTAAATAACACAAAATAAACACTAGTAACCAGAAATAGGTAAGTACACAGTAGGAAAACAGTGCAAATAGTGAAAAACACAATAGGTTGCAGTGGGCCTTAGGGGAGCACGAACCATATACTATATTAGTGGAATGCGAAAGTCGGTTTTCCACCTAGGCAGGTAATGTACCCCACCCCAGAGCCCAGGAAAGCAGGAGAAAAACACAGCAAGTTTGCTAAAACACAGTAGAAGTCGTAATAGAGGATAATGCAAGAACCAGAAGAGACTGCAAGACACCAACAATGGATTCCTGGACCTAAAGACCTGTGGAAGAAGGGGACCAAGTCCAAGAAGCACTGAAGAGTCCAGGGAGAATAGGATCCCCTGCTAACCCGGATGAAAGTGCAAAAGTGGTACCACCAGTGAGAAGACAAAGTCAGTATTGCACCAAAGAAGGTAATGCGGGATCCTGGCTGGTGCAGAAGATGTCCCATGCCGGATGGATGAATGCAGTCTGGTTTGCGTCGCTAGATTCTGCCAACAAGTCTTGGCATGCACAAAGCTCGCGGGTAGTGGAAAATGGCGCTGAGCGGGACCAGGGCGAACCTTGTGGCCTCTACCCAGGAGGGGGAGACATAAGGGGCTCTCAGCAACTCAGAGAGCCCTCAGAAGACCAGACAGTGCTCACAGGAGTCCCACATCACAGGGACAAAGAAGGTGCAAATGGAGGCCCACGCTGCATGGCACAAAGGAGTCCCACGCCACCGGAGAACCACTCAGGAAGCTGTGCGTCGCAGGATGGAATGCTGGGGGCCTAAACTGTGCTGTGCACAAATAACTTTTTGGAAGGTCGCACACAATCCTTAGCAACTGTAAGTCATGCGGTGCATTGGGAGGCAAGCCCTTACCTCCACCAAAGTTGGACAGCTGGACGGTGAGACTGCCGGAGTCACTTTAGTCCACCACCCGTGTTGCTGGATCCATGCCTGTCATCTGGAGAGGGGGTCTAAGCCACCGGTCGTTGCTGCAGAAAGGTACTGCTGAAGCAGGGAAGTGTCTCCATCACTCCACAGGAGATTCCTTCAGTTCTTCTGGTGCGGGTTGAAGACAGGCAACCTTGAAACTGTTGCTGTTGCTGGCAGGAGCTGAAGATACAATATTACAAAAGTCGTCTTAGCTTCTTTGTTGAAGTTTTGTAGAGTTTCTGGAGCAGTCAGCAATTGATCCATTGGTAAAAGATGAAGTAAAGGATGTAGAGGATTCTTGCTGAAGTCTTGCAATCCGAATCTGAAGAAACACACAGGGGAGAGACCCTAAATAGCCCTGAAAGGGGGATTGGTCACCTAACCAGGTAAGCACCTATCAGGAGGGGTCTCTGATGTCACCTACTAGCACTGGCCACTTAGATGCTCCCAGAGTGCCCATCTTGGAATCCAAGATGGCAAAACCCAGGGACACTCTGAAGGAGCTCTGGACACCACGGGGTGGTGAGGACAGGGGAGTGGTCACCCCCCTTTCCTTTGTCCAGTTTTGCGCTAGAGCAGGGACTGGGGTCCACAGGCTCTGGGAGGAAACCCCTCCCATGCCTGTAACACCTATTTCCAAAGGGAGAGGGTGTAACACCCCTCTCCTAAATGAAAAGCATTGTTCTGCCTTCATGGGACTGAGCTGCTCAAGCCCGAGGAGAGCAGGAGCCTGTCTGTGAGATGGCATCAGCTGGGGCTGCAGTGAAAGTCTCAGAAGACTGGTATGGCAGTACTGGGGGGCCATGGTGGAGCCCCCAGAGTGCATGGGATTGTGCAACCAATACTGGAATCCGTATTGGGGTACAGTTCCCAGTTGTTAAACACCTTACATGGCCATATTCGGAGTTGCCATTGTGAAGCTACATATACATATTGACCTATATGTAGTGCACACTTATAATGTTGTCTCCGAACTTACGAATTCCAGGAAAGTGGGCCTAGATGATGTGGGGGCACTTCTGCTAGTGCAGGGGTGCCCTCAAATACAAGTACTTTGCACCCGGCCTTCAGGGTTGGAAAATTTGACATATAGGTGACATAAGTGACCTGGTGCAATGAAAATGGGTGTGAAATCGCGCATGCATGATTTCACGCAGGCTGCAATGGTAGTCCTGAAGAAGCCTTTGTATGGTCTCCCTGTTGATGGCAAAGGAAATGCTGCAGCCCATAAGGATTCCCTGCAACCCCAATGCCCTTGGTACATATGTACCATATACAAGGGACTTTTAAGGGGTGTCCAGTGAGGCAATTTGGAGTGAAATATGGAGTCATTAAACTCTAGTGACAAATTTAGAAAGAGAGAGAGCATGAGCACTGGAGTTCTGATTAGCACGACTCCAGTGACAATTTAGAAAACAGTGAAACACACTGACAAGCAGGCCATAAACCATAAGCACGGGGTCCTGACTCGCAGGATCCCAGTGACACTGTAAAAAACACACTGACATCAGGCAGAAATTGGAGGTAACATGCCAAAACGAGGGTACTTTCCTACAAAACCTCCCCCCCCCCCAAACAAGGGACAATAATCTAACCTTTCCCAACTGAGGCTTCATTGTCTAAGTGGAAATATCTGGAGAGTCCATCTGCATTGGAGTGGTTACTCCCAGCTCTATGTTCCACTGTAAAGTCCATACCCTATAGGGAAATGGACCATCTCTACAATTTAGGATTTTCTCCTCTCATCTGTTTTAACTATCAGAGAGGTGTGTGGTCTGTCTGAACTATGAAGTGAGTCCCAAACAAGTAGGGTCTAAGCTTCTTCAAGGCCCAGACTGTAGCAAAGGCCTCCCTCTCTTTGGCTGACCAATGCTTTTCTCTAGGGGTCAACCTTCTACTAATAAAAGCAACATGTTGATCCTGGGCCTCTGAATTACTTTGTGATAACACTGCCACTACCTGAGAAGCATCTGTCTGGGCAATAAACGTCTTAGAATAGTTTGGGCTTTTCAGGACAGGTGCAGTACACATAGCCTGCTTAAGCTCCTCAAAAGCTTTTTGACAACTGGCTGTCCATAATACCATCGTGGGCATTTTCTTTGAAGTGAGAACATTAGGAGGGGCAACAATGGAGCCATAGCTCTTAATGAACCTCCTGTAATACCCAGTGAGACCACGAAAGGCTCTGACCTGGGTCTGAGTAGTTGGGGGAGACCAATCCAAAATAGTCTGGATCTTCCCCTATAGTGTTTTAATCTGTTCTCTACCACCTAGGTGTCCCAGATAAACAACCTTCCCCTGTCCTATCTGACATTTTGAAGTCTTGATAGTGAGGCCTGCCTTTTGCAGGGCCTCCAAAACTTTCCACTGGTAGACCAGGTGGTCATTCCAGGTAGAGCTAAATGCAGCAATATTATCTAGATATGCTGCACTGAAAGCTTCCAGACCTTGGAGGACTGTATTCACCAGCCTTTCAAAAGTGGTAGGTGCATTTTTCCAGGCCAAAGGGCATAACTGTAAATTGGTTATGCCCTCCAATGGTTGAAATTGCAGTTTTAGGTTTATATACTTGGCAGATGCCATTGTATTTATCAGCTCATCAGACCTGGATATTGGGTGAGCATCAGTCTTGGTCACTGTATTCAGCCCTCTGTAATCCACATAAAACCTCATCTAATTTTTTCCATTCTGAGACTGAGGTTTTGGCACCAACACCACTGGGCTGTCCCTATGGGCTATCTGAGTGCTCAATCACTCCTAGGCCCAACATCTTCTGAACCTCTGATTTAATACAGTCTCTGACATTGTCAGGCTAGCTATAAATCTTACTTTTGACAGGTAAACAGTCTCCAGTATCAATAGTATGCTCACATTAAGTGGTCTGACCAGGTGTAAGTGAAAAGAGTTCAGATAATTGGCCAGGAGGTTATTGTAGTCCTCCCTTTGCTTTGCTGTAAGGCAGTCTGCAAGAATAACCACTTCAAGTGAGCCATCAGCTGCAGTGCTAGAGAAGGGAGAGGGTCACTCTCTTCCTCCTTCCCCTCGTCAGTGGCCATGAGTAGGGGCAAGTCTGCCCTATCATAGTAGGGTTTCAGGCAGTCCACATGAAGCACTCTTAGAGGACTTCTAGGAGTGCCTAGGTTCACCAGGTAGGTGACCTCACCCTTTTTCTCCACTATAAGACGTGGTCCACTCCATTTGTCCAGGAGTGTTCTTGTTG
This sequence comes from Pleurodeles waltl, assembly GCF_031143425.1. Lineage (NCBI taxonomy): Eukaryota > Metazoa > Chordata > Amphibia > Caudata > Salamandridae > Pleurodeles > Pleurodeles waltl. The sequence goes on from NC_090443.1 coordinate 193,411,343, forward strand.
CCACAGGCTCCAATCCCCACACCTTCTATCCTGGGTGGTACACAGTCAGGACAGCCATCTGGTCATGCCATTGCTTCTGTAGCTCTTGGCTTGCCTGAAGGTTTTCAGTGGCATTTTTCATGTATTCTGCCATTCTTCATCTTAGGCCAAGGACATAATCCACAATGTCTTGTTTAGGGGGCTTCAAGGGTTGCTCCTACCCCTCTTTGACAAGTGCAAGTGGACCCCTAACAGGCTGTAGCCCACTCCCTTCTGGGGTACCTCCCTGTAGGGAAAAATGAGGCATGGCAGTAGGACATCCCATCTCCTCCTGACCTTTTCAAAGAGTCACATGATCATGCCTTTGGGAGTTTTATTAAATCTCTCAACCAGTTCATTTGTTTGTGGATGAAGGAGGCTGGCCTGGCTTATAGTGGGTACCTTGTGGTACTTACACCTTGTGCCAGGTCCAGTTATTCCTTATTAGTAGAATAGAGGTGTTCTAGCAGCTTAGGCTGATAGAGGTAGCTATAGCAGAGCAGCTTAGGCTGAACTAGAAGACATGCAAAGCTCCTACTATACCACTTATATCACATAGCACTATATCGCAAGAAAACACAATACTCCGAGTTACTAAAAATAAAGGTACATTATTTTAGTGACAATATGCCAAAAGTATCTCAGAGGATATACTCCCTTAGGAGGTAAGTAATATACACAAATTATATGTACACAAACCGAAATCAGGTAAGTAACAGTTAGAAACGTAGTGCAAACAGTGTAGAATCACAATAGAATGCAATAGGGTGAAATAGGCCTATGGGCAACACAAACCATATACTCCAAAAGTGGAATGCGAACCACGAATGGACCCCAGGCCTAGTGTAGTGTGTAGAGGGTCGCTGGGAGTGTAAGAAAACACTAAGGGTGTCCAAGATACCCCACCCCAAGACCCTCAAAAGTAGGAGTAAAGTTACCCTACTATCCCAGAAAGACAGTAAAGTCAAGATAGGAGATTCTGCAAGGACAACAACTGACTGCAAAACACTGAAGACGGATTCCTGGACCTGAGGACCTGTAAAGGAAGGGGACCAAGTCCAAGAGTCATGCAAGTGTCCGGGGGGGCAGGAGCCCACTAAACCCCGGATGAAGGTGCAAAAGGGCTGCCTCCGGGTGGAAGAAGCCAAAGATTCTGCAACAACTGAAGGTGCCAGGAACTTCTCCTTTGGTCAGAGGATGTCCCACGGTGTGCTGGAGGATGCAGAGTTGTTTCCACGCAGAAAGACCACAAACAAGCCTTGCTAGCTGCAAGAGTCGCAGTTGAGGATTTTGGGTGCTGCGAGGGCCCAGGAAGGACCAGGAGGTCGCCCACTTGGAGGAGGAGACAGAGGGGGAGCTCAGCAACACAGAGAGCCCCTGCAGAAGCAGGCAGCACCCGCAGAAGCACCTGAACAGGCACTTAGAAGATCTGAGGACAGAGGTCGACTCAGAGTCACAAAAGAGGGTCCCACGACGTTGGAGTCCAACTCAGCAAGTTGGGCAATGCAGGACAAAGAGCTGGGGACCTGGGCTAGGCTGTGCACGAAGGAAGTCTTGCAAAAGTGCACAGAAGCCCGAGCAGCTGCAGTTCACGCTGTACACAGGATTACTGTCTTGCGTGGGGTGGCAAGGACTTACCTCCACCAAATTTGGACAGAAGGGCCACTGGACAGTCGGAGACACTTAGACCCAGCTCCTGTGTTCCAGGACCACGCTCGTTAGGGTGAGAGGGGACCCAGAGGACCGGTGATGCAGAAGTTTGGTGCCTGCGTTAGCAGGGGGAAGATTCCATCGACCCACTGGAGATTTCTTCTTGGCTTCCAGTGCAGGGAGAAGGCAGAACGTCCTCTGAGCATGCACCACCAGGAAACAGTCGAGAAAGCCGTCAGGATGAGGCCCTACAATGTTGCTGGTAATCTTCTTGCTTCTTTGTTGCGGTTATGCAGGCGTCCTGGAGCAGTCAGCAGTCGATCCTTGGCAGAGGTCGAAGAGGGAAGTGCAGAGGAACTCTGGTTAGCTCTTGCATTCGTTATCTGGTGAGATGCCCACAGGAGAGACCCTAAATAGCCCACAGAGGAGGATTGGCTACAGAGAAAGGTAGGCACCTATCAGGAGGGGTCTCTGACGCCACCTGCTGGCACTGGCCACTCAGAGCTGTCCATTGTGCCCTCACACCTCTGCATCCAAGATGGCAGAGGTCTGGGACACACTGGAGGAGCTCTGGGCGCCTCCCCTGGGAGGTGCTGGTCAGGGGAGTGGTCACTCCCCTTTCCTTTGTCCAGTTTCGTGCAAGAGCAGGGCTGGGGGGATCCCTGAACCGGAGTAGACTGGCTTATGCAAGGTGGGCACCATCAGTGCCCTTCAAAGCATTTCCAGAGGCCAGGAGAGGCTACTCCTCCCAGGCCCTTCACACCTGTTTCCAAAGGGAGAGGGTGTAACACCCTCTCTCAGAGGAAATCCTTTGTTCTGCCTTCCTTGGACCAGGCTACCTGTCTGAGGGGTTGACAGCAGCGGTAGCTGCAGAGGAGACCCCAGAAAGTTAGTTTGGCAGTACCCGGGCTCTATGCTGGAGACCCGGGGATGCATGGATTCTGGTATTGGGGTGAGAATTCCATGATCCTAGACATGTTACATGGCCATGTTCGGAGTTACCATGGTGACGCTACATATAGGTATTGACGAATATGTGACAGAACAACTAGGTCCTAAACAACTATAGCCTAAACCACTACTGCTTAACAACTAAAAAGTCTCTACAACTAAGTACTGAACAACTACTGTCTAAACAACAATTGTGCCTAAATAACAATTGCCTGAACAACTAATATATATATTATATTATAAACAAATAATAAACCATAAAAACCAAAAAGAAAACCTTACCTTAAAATTAGTTGTTCAGGCAATTGTTATTTAGGCGCAATTGTTGTTTTGACAGTAGTTGTTCAGTACTTAGTTGTAGAGACTTTTTAGTTGTTTAGCAGTAGTGGTTCAGGCAAGTAGTGGTTTAGACCTAGTTGTTCAGGATGTTTCCCGGTATTGACCTATATGTAGTGCACGCGTGTAATGGTGTCTCCGCACTCACAAAGTCCGGGGAAATTGCCCTGAATAATGTGGGGGCACCTTGGCTAGTGCCAGGGTGTCCACACACATAGTAACTTTGCACCTAACCTTCACCAAGAGAGGGTTAGACATACAGGTGACTTATAAGTTACATAATTGCAGTGTAAAATGGCTGTGAAATAACGTGGACGTTATTTCACTCAGGCTGCAGTGGCAGTCCTGTGTAAGAATTGTCTGAGCTCCCTATGGGTGGCAAAAGAAATGCTTCAGCCCATAGGGATCTCCTGGAACCCCAATCCCAATGGGTGCCTAGGTACCATATACAAGGGAATTATAAGAGTGTTCCAGTGTGGCAATGAGAATTGGTAAAATGAGTCACTAGCCTGCAGTGACAATTTTAAAAACAGAGAGAGCATAAACACTGAGGTTCTGGTTAGCAGAGCCTCAGTGATACAGTTAGGCACCACACAGGGAACACATATAGGCCACAAACGTATGAGCACTGGGGTCCTGGCTAGCAGGATCCCAGTGACACATATCAAACATACTGACAACATAGGGTTTTCACTATGAGCACTGGGTCCTGGCTAGCAGGATCCCAGTGAGACAGTAAAAACACCCTGACATATACTCACAAACAGGCCAAAAGTGGGGATAACAAGGCTAGAAAGAGGCTACCTTCCTACAGTGAATGATAGGGTGTGGTAAATTTATAGATTAAACCACGTTCCTTCCACATGGCATTTAAGTATGCAGACATGAAGTTGCTACCCCTGTCTGATACTAGTTCTTTAGGAAAGCCCACCGTGGAAAATATTCCCCTGAGGGCCTTTGCCACTGCAGGAGCTGTAGTGGTCATTAAGGGGATGGCTTCTGAGTATCTTGTGGCATGGTCCACTATCACCAATATGAATCTGTTTCCAGAAGCAGTTGGAGGGTCAAGGGGGCCAACAATGTCACTCCCTACCCTTTCAAATGGCACCCTAACCCCAGGTAGTGGGATCAAGTGGGCCTTTGAAGTGCCACCAGTCTTGGTATTGGCTTGGCAAGTGACACAAGAGTGACAGAACTTTGTGTCTTCTGACATGTGAGGCCAGTGAAAGTTAGGGACCAGTCTGTCCCAAGTCTTGCTTTGCCCCAGATGTCCATCAAAGGGAATGTCATGTGCCAGTATTAGGAGGAATTCCCTAGACTGTAGGGAAATGACCAGTCTCCTAGTAGCACTAAGTTTTGGGTCCCTTACTGCAGTATACATGAGATTGCTCTCCCAGTAAACTCTGTCAGCGTAGGAGACTGGCCTGGTTTGTAGTGGGTACCTTGGGTACTTACACCTTAAACCGGGTCCAGTTATCCCTTATTAGTGAAATGTAGTAGTGTCCTAGCAGCTTAGGATGATAGAGATAGCTATAGCAGAGCAGCTTAGGCAGAACTAGGAGACATGCAAAGCTCATGCAATACCACTTATAGGTACACAGTACTTATACAGAAGTAAAGACAATACTCAGTGTTACCAAAAATAAAGGTTGTTTATTTGGGTTACACAGTACCAAAAATATCTTAGAGGCAATACTCCTTCTGGATGTAAGTATTCTACACAATATATACACTAGACACCAAGATAAGGTAAGTAATTAGACATAGGATAGTGCAAACAATAGGAAATGCTATTGAATGCAATGGGAGAAGATAGGTCTCGGTGCAACACAAACCATATACTAAGAAAGTGGAATGCGAATCACAAATTCTCCCCTAGACAAGTGTAGTGTTTGCTGAATCGCTGGGAGAGTACAAATACAGTAAAGGTAAGTAAATTACCCCACCCCAGAGCCCAGAAAAGCAGGAGTGAAGTACTGCAAGGTCCTTACGACACACTACACCTCGTGATTGGAATTATTGCAGGAACCAACCAAGTCTGCAAACAACAAACAGTGGATTCCTGGACCTGAAGACCTGCAAAAGAAGGAGACCTAGTCCAGAAGTCGAAAGAAGTTTCAGGAAGGACAGGAGCCCCTGCCAACCGAAAGGAGGGTGCAAAAGAAGAGTCCCCGGATGGAGGAAGACTGCAGAAATGCACCCTAGGAAGATGCCAGCGGGTTCCTGCGTGATGCAAAGGATGTCCCACGTCGTGAAGTTGGATGCAGGTGAGTTTTGGTGCTGGATTCCTCCAACAAGCCTTGGTTCCGGCAAAGTCATGTTTTGCATCAACTAGGCGCTATCTGGACCCAGGAAGGAACTAGAGGCCTCAACTCTGTGTGAGGAGAAAGAGGGGGCTCTCAGGACTTTAGAGAGCCATCAGAGCACCAGATAGCACCCACGGGTGTCCCAGGACACGGGGACAAAGGAGGTACAAAATGCAGTTGGTGCAGCACTACACAGGAAGGTCCCACAAAGCCAGAGATCAACTCAGTGAGTTGAGTGTCAAGGTTAGAGTGCTGGGGACCTGGGCCAGGCTGTGCAGGAAGAAATTTTGCAAATAGTGCACAGAGGCCTCAGGAGGTGAAGAAGACGCAGTGCACAGGGGTACTGTTCTGGGGGAAGGCAAGGTCTTACCTCCTCCAAATTGCAACAGCAGGAACTCCGGACAGTCTGTGTCGATGGGGTCCACCCTCTGTGTTCCAAGGAGCACGCTCGTTGCTATGAGAGGAGTCCAAGAGATCCAGACGTTGACTTAGAAGGTGCCTGCGTGAACGGGGGAATTACTCTGTCCCCCCACAGGAGATTTCTTCGGTCCTTCTGGTGCAGGGTGAAGACAGGGAGACTTCAGAGCGTGCACACTGTGGAAACTTTCAGTTGCTGGCTGGAGCTGATGTTGCAGAAGAAAAGTATCCCTTGTGGATACTTTGTTGCTGTTACAGTGGTTCCTGGAGCACGCTGCGGTTGATCCGAGGCCAGAGGATGAAGTAGAAGTTGCAGAGGATTCCTGCTGGAAACTTGCAAGTAGAATCTGAAGAGAACCCACAGGAGAGACCCTAAATAGCCCTGAGAGAGGGAGTGGCTACCTTATCAGGAAAGGACCTATCAGGAGGGGTCTCTGACATCACCTGCTGGCACTGGCAACTCAGAGTCCTCCAGAGTGCCCTGCAAAGCAAGATGGCTGAAGTCTGGGACGCACTGGAGGAGCTCTGGACACCACCCCTAGGGTGGTGATGGACAGGGGAGTGGTCACTCCCCTTTACTTTGTCCAGTTTTGCGCCAGAGCAGGGGACAAGGGGTCCCTGAATCGGTGTAGACTGGCTTATGGAAGGAGGGCACCATCTGTGCCCTTCAAAGCATTTCCAGAGGCTGGGGAGGCTACCCCTCCTCAGCCTGTAACACCTATTTCCAAAGGGAGAGGGTGTAACACCCTGCTCTCAGAGGAAATGCTTTGTTCTGCATTCCTGTGACTAAGCTGCTCAGACCCCAGGAGGGCAGAACCATGTCTGTGAGGTGGCAGCAGCCGAAGCTGTAGTGCAAGCCTCAGAGCTGGTTTGGCAGTACTGGGGGTCCATGGTGGAGTCCCCAGTATGCATGAAATGGGCTCCCTAATACCAGATTTAGAATGCAGGGACAATTCCATGATCTTAGACACCTTACATGGCCATATTCGGAGTTACCTTTGTGAAGCTACATATAGGTATTGACCTATATGTAGTGCACAGGTGTAATGGCGTCCCCACACTCACAAAGTCCCTGGAAATGGCCCTTAACTATGTGGGGGCACCTCCTACAGCTTCTTCCATCCGGAGGCAGCCATTTTGCACCTTCATCCGGGGTTTAGTGGGCTCCTGCCCCTCTGGACACTTTCACGACTCTTAGACTTGGTCCCCTTCCTTTGCAGGTCCTCAGGTCCAGGAATCCTTCTTCAGTGCTTTGCAGTCTGTTGTGGTCTTTTTAAAATCCTCTATCACGAGTTCAGTGTGTTTCTGGGGAAATAGTAGTACTTTACTGCTACTTTCCAGGGTCTTGGGTGGGGTATCTTGGACAGCCTTAGTGTTTTCTTACACTCCAGCGTCCCTCTACACACTACACTAGCCCAGGGGTCCATTATTGGTTCGCATTCCACTTTCTTAGTATGTGGTTTGTGTTGCCCCTATGCCTATTGTATCCTATTGTATTCTACAGTGTTTGCACTACTTTCTGACTGTTTTACTTACATGATTTTGGTTTGTGTGTATGTTTTTGTGTATTTTACTTACCCCCTAAGGGAATATATCCTCTGAGATATTTTTGGCACATTGTCGCTAAACTAAAATACCTTTATTTTTAGTAACTATGAGTACTGTCTTTCTTATGATATAGTACCTATATGATATAAGTGGTATAGTAGGAGCTTTGCATGTCTCCTAGTTCATCCTAAGCTGCTCTGCTACAGCTACCTCTATCAGACTAAGCTACTAGAACACTACTAATCTACTAATAAGGGACAACTGGACCTGGCACAAGGTGTAAGTACCATCGGTACCCACAATAAGACAGGCCAGCCTCCTACAGTGAGCATCAGTTTTGGTTACTGTATTGAGACCCCTATAGTTCACACAAAATCGCATTTCTCTCTTCCCTTCTTTGCTATGCGGTTTGGTGTCAAGCACCACTGGGCTGGCCCAGGAGTTATCAGAAGCTTGAATAACTCCAAGGTCTAACATTTGCTGAACTTCTGATTTTATGGAATCTATGACATGGTCAGGTTGCCTGTAAATTTTACTTTTGACAGGTAAACTGTCCCAATTGTCAATTGTATGTTCACACCAAGTAGTTATACCAGGTGTGAGTGAGAAGAGTTCAGAAAATTGACCAAGGAGATTCTTACAGTCTTCCTTCTGCTCAGCAGTCAGGCAGTCTGCAAGAACCACTCCTTCCACTAAGCCATCAGCTTCAGTGTTGGAGAAGAGATCAGGGAGAGGGTCACTCTCTTCTTCCTGTCCCTCATCTGTAGCGATGAGCAGGGTTAAGTCAGCCCTGTCATAGTAAGGCTTTAGACGGTTGACATGAAGCACCCTAAGGGGGCTTCTGGCAGTGCCCAGGTCCACCTGGTAGTGACTTCACCTCTCTTTTCTACAATTAGGTGGGGTCCACTCCATTTGTCATGGAGTGCTCTTGGGGACACAGGATCCAATACCCACACTTTCTATCCTGGGTGGTACTCTGTCAGGACAGTAATTTAGTCAAACCATTGCTTTTGGAGCTCCTGGCTGGCCTGAAGGTTTTCAGTGGCCTTTTTCATGTACTCATCCATTCTGGATCTTAGGCCAATCACATAGTCCACAATGTCTTGTTCTTGAGCTTTTAAAGTTTGTTCGCAACCCTCCTTAACAAGAGCAAGAAGACCCCTAACAGGGTGACCAAATAGGAGTTCAAAGGGGCTATATTCCACTCCTTTTTGGGGTACCTCCCTGTAGGTGAAAAGGAGGCATGGCAAGTGGACATCCAATCGACTTCTGAGGTTTTCAACGAGTCCCATGATCATGCCTTTGAGAGTTTTAATAAACCTCTCAACCAACCCATTAGTTTGTGGATGATAAGGGGTGATGAACTTGTAGGTAACACCACACTCCTTCCACATTGCTTTGAGGTATGCAGACATGAAGTTACTACCTCTGTCTGACACCACTTCCTTAGGGAAACCCACCCGGGAAAAGATGGAAAAGATTCCTAGGAGGGCTTTGGCCACTGCAGGTGCTGTAGTGGTCCTTAAGGGGATAGCTTCTGGATACCTTGTGGCATGGTCCACCACCACAAGGATGAATCTATTGCCAGAAGCTGTTGGAGAGTCAAGGGGGGCAACAATTTCATCCCCTACCCTTTCAAAGGGCACCCCAACCACTGGCAGTGGGATTAAGGGGGCTTTTGGGGTGCCACCAGTGTTGCCACTGGCTTTGCAGGTGACACAGGAGCGACAAAACTCCTTTGTGTCTTCTGACATATGGGGCCACTGAAAATGTGGTACAGGTCTGTCCCATGTTTTACTGTGGCCTAAATGCCCAGCCAAGGGTTTGTCATGAGCAAGAGTTAGGAGGAATTCTCTGTACTGAAGGGGGATGACCGGTCTCCTGGTGGCACCATGTTTAGGGTCCCTTGCTTCGGTATAGAGGAGATTATTCTCCCAGTAAACTCTGTGGCTGTCCTTGACACCCCCATTTTGCTGCTTGACAGCTTGCTGCCTGAGACCCTCCAATGGGGGACAGGTTTGCTATGCCACACTCAGCTCTTCCCTGGCAGGCCCCCCTGCACCCAAAAGCTCAGCTGTATAAGCTTCCAGCTCCGCTGGTGTACGTTCTGCACAGGGAGAGAATTCCTCTTCCTCAAAAGGGGAATCATCTGTGGAGGAAGGGATAATGGAAAAAGGTTTGCCCTTCCTACACCTAGTTTTTGGGAGCACTTGGTCCATTTTTCCAGGATCCAAGGCCCATATTTATTCTTTTTTAGAGCTGCATTTGTGTACTTTTTTGATGCAAAAGCAGCGCAAACTTTCAAAATACAATTGTATTTTGGAAGTTTGCACCGATTTTGCAGCAAAAAACAACGCATATGCAGCGCTAAAAAAATATAAATATGGGCCCAAGTTTCCCTCTCCTCCTTGCTTCTTGGCCTGAGCCCTGGTAAGGGCAACAATATGCCCTGGAATGCCCAGCATTGCTGCATGGACCTCCAACTCCACTTCAGCCCAAGCTGAAGTCTCCAAATCATTGCCTAGCAGACATTCTACGGGTAAATCAGTGGCTACTACAACTTTCTTTGGACCAGTAACCCCCCCAGTTGAGATTCACAACAGCCATGGGGTGGCTAACAGTGCTGCTATGGGCGTCTGTCACTTGGTACTGGTGACTAAGTAGGTGCTGCTCTGGGGCAACCAGTTTTTCCATCAACGTTGTGACACTGGAACCTGTGTCCCTCTAGGCCTCAACCCGAACACCATTAATCAGGGGTAGCTGCTTGTATTTATTCATATTAAGGGGACACGCAACTAAAGTGGCTAGGTCAATGCCACCATCAGAGACTAAAAGAGCCTCAGTGATCTCCCTAACTAGACCAGCCCCAACTACATTACCAATGGTGAGCCCAGCTACACCCTTTGATTGGCTTTTAGTAATGCTCTTCCCACCGTGACTGCTATTACCAGGGGCTCTAGTGGTTGCAGTTGGGGTTAGGGTGGTGGGAGGTTTGGAGTTTCTTTTTGGACAATGAGGATCAGTTGCACAATGGCCTTTGGCTTTACACAAATAACACCAAGGTTTCTTATCTTTGTGAGACGAGGATTTGGATCCACCACCCCAGAGGATGTTTGTGGGCCTGATGAAGACTGATGATTTTTTATCTTTGTTCCCACCCTTGTCATGTGACTTACCATCCTTCTTCTTGCTGTCCTTGTCACCCTCTGTATGAGCTTTTCTGCTCACCCTTGTTCTGACCCATTTGTCTGCCTTCTTTCCAATTTCTTGGGGAGAGGTCAGTTCTGAGTCCACAAGATACTGATGCAACATGTCAGACACACAGTTATTCAAAATATGCTGTCTCAGAATCAAGTTATATAGGCTTTCATAGTCAGTCACCTTAAAACCATTTAACAAACCTTCTAGGGCCTTCACAGAACAGTCTACAAAGTCTGTTGAGTCCTATGATGACTCTTTTCTGGAGTCTCTGAAATTAAGTCTATACTGTTCAGTGGTTAAGCCCAGACCGTCCAAGCATGTACTTTTAAGATCTGCATCATCCTCTCTGACAATAAAGAGTCTGTCTCTCCCCTTACCAGAGAGATAGCCATAAGATAACAGCCCACTGTACATGAGTGTAGGAGGCTGGCCTGGCTAATAGTGGGTACCTTGTGGTACTTATACCCTGTGCCAGGTCCAGTTATCCCTTATTAGTAGAATAGAGGTGTTTCTAGCAGCTTAGGCTGATAGAAGGTAGCTATGGCAAAGCAGCTTAGGCTGAACTAGGAGACATGCAAAGCTCCTACTATACCACTTATATCATATAGCACAATATCATAAGAAAACACAATACACAGAGTTACTAAAAATAAAGGTACTTTATTTTTACGACAATATGCCAAAAGTATCTCAATGAGTACCCTCAGTTAGAAGGTAAATAGTATACACAAGTCATATGTACACAAACCCAAAACAGGTAAGTAATTCTGGACCTGTGTTATAAGCGTCGTCGTATCACAACGATTTTGGTATCAGCAGACCGAGAATGATCAGAATAGTATGCACAAGGATTGTATTCATATTCGGGTAACGAAATCACCCGAATATCAGAGTTTCCGTCTTGAACCCTTGTGTTCCATTTAAACGACAGCCATTTTGTGATTGCCCTCACATAGGCCAATGTCTAATGCTGAAAATGAGTCTGAAGGACACGTACACCTTTGCTGACTCCTCTGTGACCTGGGCAAGCTGACTCCACTGCCTGAAGCCAAACCTGTTCGGCCAGTTTCTTTCCCAGTGGCCGAATGAGATTAGTATCAAGGCACAACACATCATAAACCTTTCATCACACACAAACCATGCCTAATCTTACACACACCTGTCCCTGTTTCTTTCTTTATGACTTGCTTTACAAGGAGGAGGTGCCCGTTTATATTGGGGGTCCGTCGATATCTAATGAAAGTACTAAGCCTTTCCGGGTAATTGATTGAGGGCTGGACAAACTGAAATATGGGCTTGTCATCATGAACCTGCTATTTCTTTGTAGTGAAAATATGTGAATGGTCAACTGTAAAATAAGGAATGTTTGCCTAAAGCATAATATTTTGTATAAAAGAGAAGGTTAGCTTTGCAAAGAGCAGCAGTCTCCTGAGAATATACACTGTGTTGTACTTCTAGGATACCTGTTACTGGCTGCAGCCAATAAACAAGATCTTTGACTTCACCAAGAAGACTCTGTGTTTCTGTAGTCTGAAACAGGAAGGACTCGAAGTCTTAGGGTGTGTTCCCTGGCACCACTGGGTTCTGAAAAACCCAGTACTTCATTTGGTGCCCAACGTGGGGCGATTTCAGCGGTACCAGTCCAAGCCAGAGGTTCGTGAGGAGCTTCGTGTGAAAATTCTGGAGGAAGGCCGCCACTTCATCGACCCCTGTATGTCGACGTGGTCCGAAAGTCTTTGCTGCGAGGTTCCCCGCTTTCCGACGGCTACGAAGGACTGCTGCCCTGACTATCGCCCTGTTTTGGACCCTTGATGATTTGGTAGAGCGAAACGATTAACGAGTCTTCTGGTGACGTCATCGATACCTCAGTTAAGTATAAGTGGAGCGTCTCCCAGTCCTTAGTTTGGTTCTTAGTTTGGTATCCCCTTGGGATCTTTGATTTGGAACTTGCAAGTACCAAAGCCGAGGGATTCGTATATTCACGAGACTATCGTATTCGATAATCCTTTGAAGTTTGAAGCTAGACTAGAAAGCGAAGATGCCTGGTCCTAGCAGATATGGAAATTTGTTTTGTTTTGGTTATAATAGGGATTCCCGATTGGAGGACTCGTGTCCGGTTCCTCCGATTGGAACTCCAACCTATGAACTATATGTGAAACATGGCATAGGCCCCATCATATATAATGAAGTATGGATCCGATACACCAGGAAAGATGGTGTTTTAAAATGGCCCCAATATGGTAGTTTTGACACAGAGATTCTGAATAATCTGGAGGTTAAACTTTTTAAGAAGAAAGCCCGGCCGGCGATGTTTGACTCTTTCCGCCTATGGCGTAAGGAAGCCAAACAGAAGGAAATTAAATTAGCAAAGAGAAATAAGAGGGAAGAGGGTATCTCGATAATGCAAGCTGCCATGCAGTTTAAAGATGATGAAGAAGAACAGATGAATGAGCAGTTGCACAGGCAACGTAAATTGGTGACCGATAAATGTTATCCAGTTCTTCCGCTTCTTCAGCAAGATGCAGCAAAAGAACTTGAGAAAGATCCTTTAATGTCACACTTGTTGAGTTCACCACCCCCTTATGCGCAGAATGCTACAGCACCTCCGCAACCTTTAGCTGTGCAACCTCCGGTTATTGTGCCTCAGGTTCTTCCACAGCCGCCATCTCCTTTTCAGTTGGCTCCTACTACTATGGCGCAGCCCCTTCGAGGGCCGCCGACTTCGCTACCTGCTCCATCTGTTCCTCCTACGACTTTATGTACTACATCGACTGCCTCTTCTGGTGTTCTTCCTGATACTGCCTCTGCATCTGCTTCTGCGTCTGCCTTGCCTCCCTCTGTTTTTCCTCCTGTTCTTTCATCAACTTCTCCTTCTGTCCGAAAGAGAATGACAGATACTGTTGCCAGCCTTATATTTCCTCTCTTTGGGTCGTCTGGTGTGACCCCAGATTCGGAGCGTAAACAGTCGCGTAGTCAACTGCCTAATTCTCAAGAGAGAGAAATGTTTGACCGTATGGCACGTAAATGGGTTGTTTACCCTTTAAGATACGATGTAGAGTCTGTTATGGATGTCTTCCGTCAATGGGGAGCACCAAAACAAAGATACGTTTTTGAGAAAATGTGTGCTTTCCTTTGTGAGGAATTGGAAGATAATGATTTGGAAACAAATCCGCCTGATTTGTGCCGTGTACGGTTTGAGTTTGCAAAGGGCACGATTGTGGGTCCCGATGTTGAGACAGCAGTTGCAACGTTGTTGTCCTTTAGGAATAAGGATCCTTCTCAGTCATTGTTCCAACATGACTCCTCTGTTAAAAAAAAGGTGCAACAGTACCCAATGAGAGAAGTCCCTCCGGTATGGAAGGACGCTGTTGAGGCTGATGATGCTAATCACATTGATGCTGTCCCAGCTCATTTTCAGCGTGTTTGGGTACATGTTCCGTGGAAGCGAGCTGAAGTTTTAGCCCTTAAGCAGACTTTGCCTGATCCCCGTAAAAACCCTGCAGGGTATTATAAGGAATTATCACAGACTGCAGACTCATGCATTATGAATTTAGCCGACATAGACATGTTATTTGGGAATGTTGTTCCACAGCCTTTGTGGGGATTGATTCGCCATACAGATCATGCACAAGAGTTAGGTGACTCATGGGCTAATATTAGTGCTGCAAATGATAGACAAGTTGGTGGTGCCAAGCCTGAGCCTTTGGTAGCAGAACTGCCTGCTAGGATCATTACTTACATGAAGACTTTAATGCCTGCGATGCGTGTGAATTGGGATAAATTGTCTGCATGTAAGCAGAAGAAAGATGAAACAGTGTCTGATTTCTTCACCAGGTTTGAGGAAACGTTTATCGACCACAGTGGTCAAGATATGAGTACAGAAGGTGGTCAACGGTTGTTCGTCGACAAGTTTGTGCACAATTTGCTTGCCGAGCTGTGTAAGAAATTGAAGGATTCAGAGAGTTCTTGGGCCGTTTCCTCTTCAGCACAAATATTGGCTACTGCACAGTACTACGAAAATAGGGATAAAGATGAGAAGGATAGAGCAGACAAGAAAACTAAAGAATTAAAGACGAAGGTTCTTTTACAACAGGCGTATCCGCCACGTGGTGGTCAGAGTAACTATCAGCAACCTCAACAGTTCCAGAGAAACTCACAAAGGTTTGAGTTTTCTCAACCACGTGTTCCTGTAGGTCCCAATCAGTGTTCATATTGTAAAGAAGAGGGTCATTTCAAGTATAGTTGTCCTATTTTGTTACAGCGTACGAATGGTGCTTCTGGCGCAAGAGGTCGAGGTGTTCAACAAGCTCCTAGAGGTAGAGGACGTGGAAGTTTTCCCCAGAACACGCGTTCCTTTCCGTCTCAAAACTCAATGAATAGTTTTGACCAGCAACATAACGCATCTGGTAGGACGGCTCAGTACTATGCTGAGGACTACTATGCAGAAGATGAGAATCTGGAAGGTAATAATTGCTAGGACAGCCATAGACGCAGGGAGGGAGTTTTTTTAGTTCCAGTGGATCAGAATGGACCTTATGTTAAGGTGATTACCTCAGGTGTGTCGGAGCCTTTTCTGTTGGATACTGGTGCTACAAAGAGTTCTATTATGCACTCAAAACTCCCTGGCGCACCTTTGTCTGGCGAGATGAATGTTTCAGTAGGTTTTTCTGGCGCCCCGGTTAGAAACCCGATTTCTAGTCTATTGTCTCTTTCTGTTGGACCTTGTGAATTGGAAGCACCCCTTATTCTGACGACAGGTTGTGGTGAAAACTTGTTAGGATTGGATTTGTTGAAAAGATGGTATGCGACATTATATTGTTCTCCTTCGGGAGTACAACTTACACTGGGTAGGAAAGTGGTCTCTCCAATGTATTTGTCGAAGGATAAACTTCCGACCAAATTGTCATTTCTTCCTGAGACCATTTGGGCTACTGGTCCTAATGACGTGGGTCTGTTGGAAATACCGCCTTATGTTGTGACATTGAAAGCCAATGTTAAATTACCACGCATTCAACAATACAAGATCTCTAGTGAAGGTGAAAAGGCGTTGCTAGCGATCATTTATGATTTAATTGAACAAGATGTAATTGAAGAGACAAGAGGCAACGTTTGTAATAGTCCTGTTTTGCCTGTTTTGAAACGTACTGACCCCTCTAAGCCGCCTGTTTACAGGCTCGTGATTGATCTTAGAGAGGTAAATAAAATAGTTGTGCCACAGTTTCCAGTTGTTCCTGATATCACTGCCATATTAACTATGATTCCAGCTTCCGCCACCTGGTTCTCGGTGATTGACTTAAAGAATGCTTTCTTCAGCATCCCGATTGCAAAGGAGAGCAGGGATATTTTTGGCTTCAGTTTAGGAGGCCGAAGCTTCCGCTTCAAACGCGCTCCACAAGGCTACTGTGAAAGTCCATCAATATATAGTCAGGCTTTAAAAACACAGCTTGATGCAATTGTTTTACCTGACGGCGCTACCCTTATTCAGTACATTGATGATTTGCTAGTCGCTACAGATACTGAAGAGATTTGTAAAGAAGCCACCTTGTTGTTGTTGCGTCATTTGTCTGATTTACATCACAAAGTGTCCCTTTCAAAACTGCAATATTGTCGACAAGAAGTGACCTACTTAGGTCATCTCTTATCGAAGGAGGGAAGGAAACTGACCTCAGAAAGAATTCAGGCAATTGCAAAATTGAGTGTGCCAAGGACACAGAGAGAAGTACGTGCTTTCTTGGGCATTACATCATACTGCAGACAATGGATACCAAATTTTTCTTTGCTGGCCAAACCTTTGGTAGCATTGACCTATAAAGATACACCAAACCCTGTTCCGTGGTCTGAAGATTGTCAGAAAAGTTTTTCCGAATTGCGTAATGCATTGTGTTCGGCTCCTGTGTTGGGTACCCCCGACTACAGTAAGCCCTTTACACTGTATGTCCATGAGAAAGAGGGTTGTGCTGACACAGTCTTTTGGAGACAAGCAGCGCCCATGCGCATATTTTTCGTCAACTTTGGATCCCGTAGCTAAAGCATTGCCGAGTTGCTTGAGAGCCACAGAGGCAGCAGCTGTTTCTATTCGACAGTCTGCTGGGTTAGTGATGAATAATATGTTGATTGTGATGGTTCCACATTGTTAAACAGGACCAAGACACAGCATTTAACTAGTGCTCGATTGTCAGGTTCCGAGTTGACACTGTTAGCGAGTCATGTGCACATAAAGAGGTGCAATACGTTGAATCCAGCCACGTTATTGCCAATTTCAGTAGAGACAAATGATGTTGAACAACATGATTGTTTTCTTAGGACAGAAGAAGAAACAAAAGGGAGAGTAGATCTTAAAGATACTCCTCTTGTAAAGTGTGATGGTACCTTATGGGTGGATGGTTCATGCTTCAAGCTTCCGAATGGTGATACGACTGCAGCATATGCTGTCATAACTTTGCATACGATTGTTGAAGCTGCACGTATACCACATAATTCAGCTCAAGCAGCAGAGCTGATTGCACTTACGAGAGCGTGTGTGTTATCGAAAGGAATGAAAGTAACCATATATACCGACAGCCAGTATGCGTTTGGTGTGGCCCATAGTTTTGGACGATTGTGGAAAGAACGTGGGTTCCTGACTTCGCATGGAGCTAAAATTCAGCATGGTCAGTTGGTGAATGAGCTTCTTGAGTCACTGACCTTGCCATTACAAGTTGCGATTGTGAAATGCAGTGCACACAAGAAGGTTACTGATGATTTCGGTCGTGGCAATGCATTTGCTGACGAAATCGAAAAAGAAACAGCAAAAGATGTGATGAATCGAATGTATGTTGCAGGCCCCGCAAGATGGGTTGGTGACGTTGGAATATGTGAAGATACGATAGAGGGTGTGAAGTCTATTCAAGCTGAAGCTTCAGAGAAAGAGTTGAGTGTGTGGAAAGAAAGTACGGGTAAATTGGATGAAAATGGTTGTTGGGTTGACTTGTCAGAACATCATCGATGGTTGTTACCCGATGCGTATGTGCTTGCAGTGGTGACAATGGCTCATGGAATGGCCCATATCAGTGTGAAAGGGATTTGTAAGTTGTTGGCTCCAGTATGGCAAAATGCTGGAATTCCTAAATGTGCAGAGAATGTGGTCAAGAATTGCATGGTGTGTCTGAAATACAATCCTGGTAGGGGAACCCCAACTCCAGCTGGTCATTTTGCGCCTCCAACATATCCGTTCGAGGTTTTGCAGCTAGATTTCATCCACATGGAAAGGTGCAACAATCTGAAATACGTACTCGTTGTTGTTTGTGCTTTTTCAAGATGGGTAGAAGCATATCCCTTAAAAGACAACACTGCCTTATCCACAGCTAAAGCCCTTGTCAAATAATTCTTCCCTAGGTTTGGAATGCCGCGAATGGTCTGGAGTGATAATGGGAGTGAATTTGTGGGTCGAGTGATGAAAAAAGTATGTGAAGGGCTAGGTATCCAGCAAAAATTCCACGCTGCAAATCACCCCCAATCAGCTGGACTAGTAGAGTGCTATAATGGCACGCTAAAACTGAAGTTGGCAAAGATACAAGCGAGCTCTGGCCTTAAATGGCCTGACGCTCTGCCTCTAGCACTCCTATCAACAAGAATGACTGTGCATTCGCGAGTGGGACTTAGTCCATATGAAATTGTGTTCGGCCGCCCGGCCAACATATGGGGAGTGCCAAGACCAACAAAATTCAGTGAGATTGAACACCCTGTACTGCTTGATTCTTTGTATGAATTGACGGCTAAATTGCGTGTTCTACACCAACAGGTTCACGATACTCTGCCTCAGGTCTCTGAAGCTCCAGGACATCTTATCGATCCTGGATCATGGGTGCTGGTCAAGAACTTCCAGCGGACAAAGAATGACCAGCCCCGTTGGACCGGCCCCTACCTCGTCCTTCTCTCAACAAGATCAGCTGTTCGAGTGGAAGGGAAAAAGAACTGGATCCACGGCGTTACACTGCAAGAAGGTCCCTTTTCCTCTACCGTACGACCGGTGGGTCCAGGAGGGGATCGCTGACTCTGAGACTGAGACTGTGCCTCGTTTTTTGCCATTTAGCGATGCACGTGTAAAAGGAACAATTTCTGAACAAGAAAGTGACAATAATTTGCAAGAAGCTGTGCCACCGTCAATTCGATTGAACACTACAGAGCCTGAACTCTTGTTCCAGAACCAGACAGTTCCTGGAAAAAGCCATTATAATTTGAGACCAAGAACTAAGGACAAATAATCTTTTTCCCGTTCCTTTGCTATTTATTTTTTTAAAGTGCAGCTCTCTCATCTGAGAAACTTTCTTATTTTTGTTTTTTTCTTTTCGAACCGCCATCCGGGTTCAGCTGTAGGGTCGTGGTTGCCCAAGTCTTTGGAGTGCAGCTGAAGACGTTAGGTCGACAGTTCTGGTCGGTCTAAGGGAGTTGCCCTGGACTGACAGAAGCATTCCCTAGCATAGAACACCTTACCACCACGAGCAGCAATTAGAGAGGATGGAGTTTTTCAAGAATGAGAGACCTGCCAGACAGATGGACTTTAAAGCCAGAATGGGTATAACAATGACAAAGAAACGATTTTTGATAATATGTATTTTCATGTTGCTTAGTGTAATGACGTTTTTAATAGGATATGTTTTATTCTCTTTTCAAGTGACATTTGCACCCATTACTCAGCCCATACCTCCTTCTACTGTTTCCTCGCATTCTTTTCACCCCCTGCCTGAACACAAGTCTGCCAGAAGATTAGAGTTTGCCAACAATTCATTCATTCAGCTTCTACACTAACACCAATTAGTAGTGAACACAACTAACTGTTGGGTGTGTGGTCTTATGCCTCATACTACTGATAAAGGTATCCCTTATCTGGTCCTGCCTTTCAGCCATAATGGTTCTGTGTGGGCATATAGAACGGTGTTCATATACGCGTATGAAGCCAACCCCCTACGTTCTGTGAAAGATAATCCTAAGAATAGTGCTCTAGCTAAGGGTATAGTAGATATGATTAGGGAAGATATTTCCTATGAGACTATCCCGAGAGATGAGACACTAGCATATATTGGATGGAACATAACAGGATATGGAGTTACTCTGAGTGGGAACCAGCGAGCAAAGAGATCCTCCCCGATTTGGATTGTACCCCATCAGGGTCACCTATGTCTGCAAGGTAATGGCAAGAATCCCAGAGCTCAGTTAGGGAAAAGTATCCGCACTGAAACATATGTTTTTGCGTCTCAGACTTCTTCTTCGTTCTTAGCAGCTAAGGGTACCTATTTCATCTGCCATAATAGAGCCTATAAATGGTTGCCCCCTGACTTCTCAGGCACATGTTTTGTTTCGTTCCTGTTACCTCCCACCTACACGGCCGCGGCAGATTACCATAAGACAAGGATAGCTAGAGGTGTCATAAGTAAAGAAGACACAACAGGACAAGAATTTGGAGATTTCGCAAAGGGTATTCTGCCGTTTTGGGGTCCTATGGTTAACAGCAGGAACATAAGGCAATTGACAAAGGTGGTTGAATCCACGGTAGTTGAAACCGCCGGTGCCCTTGGTAATTTGACTGCTGAGCTCCAGTCGGATCGCCTTATGACTCTTCAGAACAGGGTCGCATTAGACGTCATACTTGCAGACCGAGGTGGGGTATGTAAAGTGATCCAATCAAGTTGCTGTGTTTTCATCCCAGATAACGCTCCGACAGTCTACCAGGCCATTTCCAAACTGCATAAGATCTCCGAGTCTATTCACGTGGATAAAGGAGATTGGTCATTGATGGGGTGGTTCTGGGAGCTGATATCCGCCTGGGGATGGAAGACTCTGGTAGTCATTGGGATGATCTTAGCCATTCTTTTTCTGTCCTGTCTGTGTGTACAGTGTGCTCCTGCAATATGTGGCCTCTGTGCTACATCGTGTGTAAGGAAACCTGTATCAAGGGACGAGCTAAGTAATAGGATGATGCTACAGCAACATCTCAACGACTTTATGAATATAGACCTGGACTCAGATTAGCGTGAGTATGGGTTATTGCCTATGTAAGGGCAAAAGGAGGGTCTGTGGTACTGAAAATTCTGGACCTGTGTTATAAGCGTCGTCGTATCACAACGATTTTGGTATCAGCAGACCGAGAATGATCAGAATAGTATCCACAAGCATTGTATTCATATTCGGGTAACGAAATCACCCGAATATCAGAGTTTCCGTCTTGAACCCTCGTGTTCCATTTAAACGACAGCCATTTTGTGATTGCCCTCACATAGGCCAATGTCTAATGCTGAAAACGAGTCTGAAGGACACGTACACCTTTGCTGACTCCTCTGTGACCTGGGCAAGCTGACTCCACTGCCTGAAGCCAAACCTGTTCGGCCAGTTTCTTTCCCAGTGGCCGAATGAGATTAGTATCAAGGCACAACACATCATAAACCTTTCATCACACACAAACCATGCCTAATCTTACACACACCTGTCCCTGTTTCTTTCTTTATGACTTGCTTTACAAGGAGGAGGTGCCCGTTTATATTGGGGGTCCGTCGATATCTGATGAAAGTACTAAGCCTTTCCGGGTAATTGATTGAGGGCTGGACAAACTGAAATATGGGCTTGTCATCATGAACCTGCTATTTCTTTGTAGTGAAAATATGTGAATGGTCAACTGTAAAATAAGGAATGTTTGCCTAAAGCATAATATTTTGTATAAAAGAGAAGGTTAGCTTTGCAAAGAGCAGCAGTCTCCTGAGAATATACACCGTGTTGTACTTCTAGGATACCTGTTACTGGCTGCAGCCAATAAACAAGATCTTTGACTTCACCAAGAAGACTCTGTGTTTCTGTAGTCTGAAACAGGAAGGACTCGAAGTCTTAGGGTGTGTTCCCTGGCACCACTGGGTTCTGAAAAACCCAGTACTTCAATAGTAAGAAAACTAATGCGAACAGTGTAGAATTACAATAGGATGCAATAGGTGAACATAGGTCTAGGGGCAACACAAACCATATACTCCAAAAGTGGAATGCGAATCACAAGTGGACCCCAGACCTATGGGAGCTTGTAAAGGGTCGCTGGGACTGTAAGAAAACAGTCAGGGTGTCCAAGATACCCCACCCAAGACCCTGAAAAGTAGGAGCAAAGTACACCTACTACCCCAAAAGGACACAATAGTTGTGATAGGGGGATTCTGCAAGAACCACAAACACCAGCAAAGCACTGAAGCCGGATCCCTGGACCTGAGGACCTGCAAGGCAAGGGGACCAAGTCCAAGAGTCGCAATAGTGTCCAGGGGCGGCAGGAGCCCAGGAAACCCCGGATGAAGGTGCAAGGAAGTTGCCTCCGGATGGAAGAAGCTTAGGATTCTGCAACAACGAAGAGAGCTAGGAACTTCTCCTTTAGATGGAGGATGTCCCATGGCGTGCTGAAGGTTGCAGGTGTTTTCCCACGCAGAAATACTGCAAACAAGCCTTGCTAGCTGCAAGGGTTGCAGTAGAAGTTTTTGGATGCGGCTGGGGACCAGAAAAGACCAGGATGTCGGCCCTGGGAGGAGGAGACAGAGGGGGCGCTGAGCAACTCAAAGAGCCCCCACAGAAGCAGACAGCACCCGCAGAAGTACCGGAACAGGCACTTAGAAGATTTGTGAACCGGAGCTGGCTCAGCGTCACAAAGGAGGGTCCCACGACGTCAGAGGCCAACTTAGAGGGTTGAGCACTGCAGGACGGAGTGCTGGGGACCCAGGCTAGGCTGTGCACGAAGGAAATCCTGGAGGAGTGCACAGGAGCCGGAGCAGCTGCAAATCACGCAGTACACAGGTTTGCAGTCTAGCCTGAGGAGGCAAGGACTTACCTCCACCAAACGTAGACTGAAGGATCTATGGGAGTCACTTGGATAGAGTTCCTGTGTTCCAGGGACCGCGCTCGTCAGGATGAGAGGGGACCCAGAGGACCCCCAGAGCATTCACCACCAGGAAACAGTCGAGAAAGGCGGCAGGATGAGGCGCTACAATGTTGCTGGTAGTCGTCTTGCTACTTTGTTGCAGTTTTGCAGGCGTCCTGGAGCAGTCAGCGGTCGATCCTTGGCAGAAGTCGAAGAGGGAAGTGCAGAGGAACTCTGGTGAGCTCTTGCATTCGTTATCCGAAGAATTCCCCAGAGGAGAGACCCTAAATAGCCAGAAATGGAGGTTTGGCTACCAAGAAAGGAGGATTGGCTACCAAGAAAGGTAAGAGCCTATAAGAGGGGGTTTCTGACGTTACCTGCTGGCACTGGCCACTCAGAGCAGTCCAGTGTGCCCCCAACACCTCTGTTTCTAAGATGGCCGAGGTCTGGGACACACTGGAGGAGCTCTGGGCACCTCCCCTGGGAGGTACTGGTCAGGGAAGTGGTCACTCCCCTTTCCTTTGTCCAGTTTCGTGCCAGAGCAGGGCTGGGGGATCCCTGAACCGGTATAGACTGGCTTATGCAGAGATGGGCACCATCTGTGCCCATCAAAGCATTTCCAGAGGCTGGGGGAGGCTACTCCTCCCCAGCCCTTCACACTTATTTCCAAAGGGAGAGGGTGTAACACCCTCTCTCAGAGGAAATCCTTTGTTCTTCCTTCCTGGGCCAGGGCTGCCTGGACCGCAGGAGGGCAGAATCCTGTCTGAGGGGTTGGCAGCAGCAGCAGCTGCAGTGGAAACCCCGGAAAGGCAGTTTGGCAGCACCCGGGTTCTGTGCTAGAGACCCGGGGGATCATGGAATTGTCCCCCCAATAACAGAATGGTTTTGGGGTGACAATTCCATGATCTTAGGCATGTTACATGGCCATGTTCGGAGTTACCATTGTGATGCTATACATAGGTAGTAACCTATGTATAGTGCACATGTGTAATGGTGTCCCCGCACTCACAAAGTCCAGGGAATTTGCCCTGAACGATATGGGGGCACCTTGGCTAGTGCCAGGGTGCCCACACACTAAGTAACTTGGCACCCAACCTTCACCAAATGAGGGTTAGACATATAGGTGACTTATAAGTTACTTATGTGCAGTGAAAAATGGCTGTGAAATAACGTGGACGTTATTTCACTCAGGCTGCAGTGGCAGTCCGGTGTAAGAATTGCCTGAGCTCCCTATGGGTGGCAAAAGAAATGCTGCAGTCCATAGGGATCTCCTAAAACCCCAGTACCTAAGTACCATATAACAGGGAATTATATGGGTGTACCAGTGTGCCAATGAGAATTGGTAAATTTAGTCACTAGCCTGCAGTGACAAATTTAGAAAGGAGAGAGAGCATAAACACTGAGGTTATGGTTAGCAGAGCCTCAGTGATACAGTTAAGTGCCACACAGGGAACACATACAGGCCACAAACTTATGAGCACTGGGGTCCTGTCTAGCAGGATCCCAGTGACACAGGGGCTAAAACATACATACATACATACAGTGAAAATGGGGGTAACATGCCAGGCAAGATGGTACTTTCCTACAATGAGGGACCCTCTGAACTTTACAGGCCCTCTCAAGTGCAGCAAACCACTTATAAATCTCATCACCATCCTTGTAAGGAGGGACAACTTTGTGCAGATTCCTAGAGTCAAATGAAGGTTCCCTAACATTTGAATTTCTGAAACTGCTGCTGCCACCATGGAGAACTCACCCCAAACCCTGCCTTTCCTTTTCCACAGCCAGTGATTCCCTGTCTTAGGCCAACTGTTGCTGCATTAGCGTCACTCCGGCCTCCTCTTACCTCAGCTTTTTGAGTTTGCTATCTAGGGACTGGTTTTCAGGGTTAGATGTGTGGGATGCCTCTGAATCAGAGGTAACATTGGAATGGCCAGAGGATGATCTATCTCTAACAGGAGCTAGCCTAGTGACCTGGCCTATAGGTGTGAAGGGAGCCCTACTTGTGTGTGAACCCTTCCCACTCGCAGTTGTACTAAGGGGTTTGTTAACAAATAAATCAGTAGAAGGACCCTCCCCAGGATTGTTAGTTTGTTCCTCTGAGCCTTCCTGGTTTAAATCATCCTCTACCTCTTCCCCTGTCTGATCTGGACCAGTGCTGAGTCCCTGGTCATCTTGGAGGAACACCTTATTGGGGTTCTTCCCAAACCCTAAACCTCTTTCAGTACAGAGACCCCTCAAACTTTTAAAGTTTAGATTCTCATAGGTAGTTTTGACAATTCTAGGGGTAGCTTCTACCGCAGAGATATTGGAAAGAGAAAGTATAAGAAGTGAGTAAAAAGTTAGTAGTATAACAGACCTAACTTTTTAGAGAAAAGGAAACAAGTTTTCAGTACTTTGTATAACCTTTTGCAAAGTTTAAAGAACTTTTGAGAAAGTTAGAAAATTACTTCTAGGTATATCCTATGTATGCTCTAAGTATTTTAGCAATCTTTTCTTGTGAAAAGCACTAGTAACAAAGTGGTACACCGGTTCAGGGACCCCTTATCCCCTGCCCTGGCACAAAACTGGACAAAGGAAAGGGGAGTGACCACTCCCCTGTCCATCACCACCCCAGGGGTGGTGCCCAGAGCTCCTCCAGAGTGTCCCTGGGTTTTGCCATCTTGGATTCCAAGGTGGTGGGACACTCATGGAGCATCTGAGTGGCCAGTGCAGCAGGTGATGTCAGAGACCCCTCCTGATAGGTGCTTACCTGGTTAGGTGACCGATCCCCCTCTCAGGGCTTTTTAGGGTCTCTCCTCTGGGTGTTTCTTCAGATTTGGATTGCAAGACTCCAGCAGGAATCCGCTGCATCTTTACTTTATGTTCTACCGACGGATCAACGCTGACTGCCCCGGGAACTCTACAAAACTGCAACAAAGAAGCTAAGTCGACTTCTGGAACATTGTATCTTCAGCTCCTGCCAGCAACTGCAACAGTTTCCAGGTCATGCATCCTCTGAGGACTAAGGGTGGTGCCCAGAGCTCCTCCAGTGTGTCCCAGACTTCAGCCATCTTGCTTTGCAAGGTGTGGGGGCACTCTAGAGGCCTCTGAGTGGCCAGTGCCAGCAGGTGATGTCTCGGACCCGTCCTGATAGGTCCATACCTGATAAGGTAGCCAATACCTCTCTCAGGGCTATTTAGGGTCTTCCCTGTGGGTTCTCTTCAGATTCTGCTTGCAAGTTTCCTTCAGGAACTTCTTCATCATCCTCTGACCTCGGATCAACCGCAGCCTGCTTGAGGAACCGCTGTAACAGCAAGAAAGTATCCACAAGGGATACTTTTCCTCTGTAACTTCAGCTCCAAGTCAGCAACTGCAACAGTTTCCACAGTGTGCACGCTCTGAGGACTCCCTGTCTTCATCCTGCACCAGAAGGACCTAAGAAATAATCTCCTGTGGGTTGACGGAGTCAGTACTCTGCTCCAGCAGGCACCTTCCAAGACGACAACCAGTATCCTTGGACTCCTCTCCTGGCAACGAGCGTGCTCCTTGGAACACAGAGGGTGGCCCCTTCAACACAGACTGCCCTGAGGTTCTGCTGACGCAATTTGGAGGAGGTAAGACCTCGATTTACCGCGGGACGCGCCGGCGAGTTACCGGCACTTTTCTCTTTCCCTTAACACCGAATAAGGGTTCTATCTACAACTGTGACAATTCAATGTCTGAAGTTTTGTGTAATATGCTCTGAATTAGCCTTGAGAAAGCCCCCGCTTACGCGCCAAAGGGGCGAAACACGTGTTGGCTGTTGCATCAACGTATACTTCTATCTGATTTTGCATCCAACTTGCTGATCAATGAAAATTACTTCAACTTCAAGTTCGTCTTTACCTCAAATGGACTAAATATTTCTGGAACTCCCCTTCTCCTTACAATGTAATTAAACAATCTTTTGAAGTAATGTACTTAGGAGTTGTTTAAAAAAAATTTTGTGGGGAATCACCTCTGCATTATCTTGACTATTACTATTGGGAGGCTTAGGGTCCAGGCCCCCCCGGTTTGATTCTCCCACACCTTGCTTAACCGACGAATAGGCATTCTAAGGAAGTCGATTGGCTGGACTCCCCTTTTCTTTACTGTGGCCCCTTCAACACAGACTGCCCTGAGGTTCTGCTGACGCAATTTGGAGGAGGTAAGACCTTGCCTTCCCAGAGAGCGATGGTACCCCTATGTACTGCGTCTTCCTCACCTCCTGAGGTCTCTGTGCACTATTTGCAAAATTCCTTCATGCACAGCCTGGCCCAGGTTCCCAGCACTCCATCCTGCGACCCTCAACTCGCTGAGTTGTTCTCCGGCAGTAGTGCTGCACCAACTGCGTTTTGCACCTCCTTTGTCCCCATTTCCTGGGACTCCTGTGGGTGCTGTCTGGTATCCAGAGGGCTCTCTCAAGTGCTGAGAGCCCCCTCTTCCTTCTCACACAGAGTGGAGGCCCCCAGGTCCTTCCTGTGTCCAGCCAGAGCCACTTTGACTCAAATCATGACTTTGCCGGAACCAAGGCTTGTTGGAGAAATCCAGTGCCAAAACTCGCCTGCATCCACCTTCTCTTCGTGGGACATCCAGTGGGTCATGCAGGAACTCGCTGACACCTTCCTTGGGTGCATTTCTGCAATCTTCGTCCAACCTGGGACTCTTCTTTTGCACCCTCTTCTGGGTTGGCAGGGGCTCCTGTCCTTCCTGGAACTTCTTTCAACTTCTGGACTTGCTCTCCTTTCTTTGCAGGTCTTCAAGTCCAGGAATCCACCATTTGTTGTTTGCAGTCTTGCTTGGTTCTTCCAATATTTCTAATCACGACTTGTAGTGTGTCCTAAGGAAACTTGCAGTACTTTACTCCTGCTTTTCTGGGCTCAGGGGTGGGGTAATTTACTTACCTTTAAGATATTCTTACTCTCCCAGTGATTCTCTACACTCTACACTTGTCTAGGGGGAGCTCGTGGTTTGCATTCCACTTTCTTAGTATATGGTTTGTGTTGCCCCTATACCTATTTTCTCCCGTTGCATTCTATAGCATTTCCTATTGTTTGCACTATCCTATGTCTAATTACCTACCTTATTTTGGTGTCTAGTGTATATATTGTGTATAATACTTACCTCCAAAGGGAGTATTGCCTCTAAGATATTTTTGGCCTGGTGTCACCCAAATAAACTACCTTTATTTTTGGTAACACTGAGTATTGTCTTTACTTGTGTAGAAGTACTATGTAACTATAAGTGGTATTGCAGGAGCTTTGCATGTTTCCTAGTTCAGCCTAAGCTGCTCAGCTATAGCTACCTCTATCAGCCTAAGCTGCTAGAACACTACTACAATTCACTAATAAGGGATACCTGGACTTGGTATAAGGTGTAAGTACCCAAGGTACCCACTACAAACCAGGCCAGCCTCCTACAGGAAGATCTTGGGAAGGACTCTCCCCTGCGTCCTCAGGACCCTCTTCTGATTCTACCTGGTCAGAATCCCCCTCTACCTCACCTACCTTGTGAGCAGTCTGTTCTTTGTCATCCCTGAGAAGGAGATGTAAAAGGAAATCTTTGTTAGTGTTCTTACCAATCTCTAGGCTTCTCTCCAAGCAGAGCCCCCTCAAAGTTTAAGTTTTCTTAAGTGGTTTTGATAACCCTAAGGGTGGCTTCAGAGGAAGACATTGTGGTAGAAAAGTTAGAATAAAGTGAAAAGAAAGAAAATACCTACTTTATCTAACTTTTAGAATTTTAGAATGCAAGTGCAATTACTAGGTATGCTTTTGTATAGCCCTAAGTACAGAGTACACTTTCCTGTGGAAAGCACCGGTGAGAGAGCGATAAGGCAATTGCAAGTACATATCCCACCTCTGCACCACCAGTGTAGGAGGCCGGCCTAGTTTGTAGTGGGTGCCAAAGATACTTACACCTTATAAAAGGTCCAGTTATGCTGATTAGCAGGACTCCAGTGACAATTTAGAAACCAGTGAAACACTGAAAAGCAGGCCATATACAATAAGCACTGGGGTCCTGACTATCATGGTCAGAGTGACACAATGATAAACACACTGACATCAGGCAGAACTTGGGGGTAAAATGCCAAAAAGAGGGTACTTTCCTATAAGAACCCACCCCAGAGCGCAGGAAAGCAGGAGTAAATCACAGTAACTTTCCTAGAACACAAAAGAACAAAAGAAGATTATGCAAGAACCAGAAGAGACTG
The DNA here is from genome assembly GCF_031143425.1 of Pleurodeles waltl. NCBI lineage: Eukaryota > Metazoa > Chordata > Amphibia > Caudata > Salamandridae > Pleurodeles > Pleurodeles waltl. The sequence goes on from NC_090443.1 coordinate 193,439,838, forward strand.
CAAGACACCAACAATGGATTCCTGGAACTGAAGACCTGTGAAGAAGGGGACCAAGTCCAAGAAGCACTGAAGAGTCCAGGGAGAACAGGAGCCCCTGCTAACCCGGATGAAGGTGCAAAAGAGGAACCACCAGTGAGGAACAACAGTCAGTATTGCAGCCAAGAAGACAGGTGCAGGCTTCTGGTTGGTGCAGAAGATGTCCCACGCTGGATGGATGAATGCAGTCTGATTTGCTGATTTCCTTTGTCCAGTTTTGTGCCAGAGTAGGGACTGGGGTCACTAAACCAGTGTAGACTAGATTATGCAAGGAAGGCACCATCTGTGCCCTTCAAGGCATTTCCAGAGGCTCTGGGAGGCTACCCCTCCCGAGCCTGTAACACTTATTTCCAAAGGGAGAGGGAGTAACACCCCTCTCCCAAAGGAAATCCTTTGTTCTGCCTTCCTGGGCTCGAGCTGCTTGAGCAACAGGAGGGCAGAAACCTGTCTGTGAGGTGGGAGCAGCTGGGGCTGCCTGGAAAACCTCAGAAGGCTGTAATGGCAGTACTCTAAGGAACCCCCAAAGTGCATGGAATCATACAACCAATGCTTGCAAAAGCATACCAAACATGGCCATATTCGGAATTACCATTGAGGAGCTGGGCATAGGTAGTGACCTATGTCCAATGCACGTGTAAAATGGTGTCTCCGCACTCACAAAGTCCGGGAAAATGGTCCTGGAGGTCCTTGGGGGCACCTCTACTAGTGCAGGGGTGCTCTCACACACAGGTACTCCGCACCCTGCCTTCAGGGCTGGAAGGCCTGCAATAGGGGTGACTTATAAGTGACTGGTGCAGTGTAAATGGCAATGAAAGGGTGTATGCATCATTTCACACAGGCTGCAATGGCAGTCCTGTAGAAGTCTTTGCATGGGCTCCCTGTGGGTGGCAAAAGAGATGCTGCAGCCCACAGGGATCCCCTGGAACCCCAATGCCCTGGGTAGCTAGGTACCATATACTAGGGACTTATAAGGGGGGACTATGATGCCAATCTTGGGTGAAATACTGGGTTACCAGTATGCAGTGACAACATTTAGAGGAGAGAGAGCATAATCACTAGGTTGGTGCTTAGCAGGCTCCCAGTGAACACAGTCAAACACACTGACATCAGGAGAAATTGGGAGTAACATGCCAAAAAGAGGGTACTTTCCTACACTTGGCAAGAGGCCAAAGGTTAGTTCTGGATTTACACAATGCTGTGTCAGCCAACATGACATCCTTGTTTCCTCCAGCACTGGCACTACAGTCTTTTTAGACTTTGGTCTTTCTGACAACTTTGCCAATGCTCTTGGTGAACATGTGTGCGATCTTTTGTCTTTTCTTTCCCACTCTGAACGCCCACACACACTTCAATCTAGAGCTATGAGTTTAAGACGATAGCAAATCTCAGCTCACAACTGACATCCATTGTGCTTTTTTAATTTGAAAGATAATGGTTTATGGGTGAATACAATAAAATAAATGTACTTTTAGTTAAATATCTTAGATGACGATGTTCTGTAAAAATATAGGGACTCTAAGAGTGCTCCGGACCCCTCTGTCATCTGCGGCCAACTGAAGCCTTAAGGTGCAAGTATCTGCCCTGAAGTCGCCATCCCTCTGATAGGCGGTGGCAGGGAGAGAAGGTGACCCCGAGACTGGGATCCCCCAAAAAGGCGGTGGTTGTTGGGTCTAGCGCAGCAGCCCGCAAGATGGTGGCAGCCTGTGCCTTGGGCGGTGCCCGGTGAAGGCTGGTGGGCTGGACCGGCATGCGTGACGAGCTGCAGACCCGGCTCCGGGTGTCCTTGCGTACTGATGGCACAGGCTGGGCTGCGGAGGAGACCTGCAGAGAGTGCTTCTGCAGCCTGTGACAGCAAGCCCGGGAGCCTCTGGCAGCTCCGACTGAAGGAGAAGGGCTGTGCGTGTCCTGCGGCTCTCCGGCCGACTACGGAGAGCCACGCAAGGGAGAGAGAGGAGTCGTGGTCCGCTGGCCAGAGATGGACGTGACGATGGAGGGCCCGGAGGAAAAAGAGCAAAGAGCATTGTAGGGAGATTTTGGCATTACCCGTAACAGGCCCGATCCTGGCGTCTATGGGAGCGACACGCTGAGGCCCAAGTTAGAGGTCGGCTGACCAGAGTGGAAGCAGGAAGGAAACACGATCCGGAGTGAAGAGGCCTGTGAGACTCTGGAGGCCCCAGCATGCGAGAGGCCTCCGGGTCCAGGGGGAGAAGCAAAGCCAAAAGGAGAGAGGTGAGGCCTAGTTGGCGACAGGGGAAAGCACTGCACACCCAACGAGGTAGGTGGCAGTGTGACACACAGAGCGGTGGGGGCAAGCCCAAAGATCCACAGATAAGGATGGGAAAAAGGCCTGATGAGAGAAGGGATGTCTGAGAAATAGGTATCTGCATACTTACTGAAGGACAGACGGAGCGGAGCCGCAGAGCTTGCCTGAAAGGAGGTCTTATGGGGATGCCCCTTGGCAATGGGAGGCCACTAAGCAGGAGTCCCGCCGTCTCCCGAACTTTGCACTGAAGACAGAGGGGGTTATTCTAACTTTGGAGGAGTGTTAATCCGTCCCAAAAGTGACGGTAAAGTGACGGATATACCACCAGCCGTATTACGAGTTCCATAGGATATAATGGACTCGTAATACGGCTGGTGGTAAATCCGTCACTTTTCCGTCACTTTTGGGACGGATTAACACCTCCTCCAAAGTTAGAATAACCCCCAGAATCCTTAAGGGACGGGTGTGGCGTACTAATAAATACAACCACTCTCGAGGTGAGCTGATAATAATTTAGCATTGGAGCTTGGAGCGGCGCAGCTTGGTATTGGGACATCGAGAACCCTTGTGCAACAAAGCAGCTACTAGGGAGGCAGATCCACACTGGGGAAGACAAACAACCGAAGGTGCCCACCTCACAGTCCTGCATACATAGGTTCACTACACCCTGGGGTGCCCAAAGAGAACATGGAGGTGAACCCCTGGCTGCAGGTGCCGGGGACACAGACTAAATCCTACAGGCAATACATACTTCACAAATGGCAGTAGAAAATAAAATTGGGGAGATACATATAGATGTATCACTACTTCGCCAGGACCTGCGGGGCACCATCGCACAAGCGACGGAGGCGGAGACCCGGGTGTCTGTGGTAGAGGATGAAGTGGTGGACTTGAAAGCCAAGGTCAACCTTCTCCTTACTAGAACACATGAACTTCAACAGAGTGCTGAAGACACCGAAAATGGGTGAAGAAGCAATAACCTGAGGTTTGTGGGCTTTCCCGAAGGGGTGGAGGGGACGCGAGCGACTTCTTAGAGACCTGGCTGAAGGAATGGATGTCGTTGGACAAACTGACCACATGGTTTGTGGTGGAACGCGCACATGGGGCCCAGTCGGCTAGGGAGTGGGTGATGGAGGAGCGATGTCTGCGGCAGGGCAGTAATACCGCGGCTGACCTAGACCCCACACTCCGCCAAAGCGGGTCTTGGGGCAGACCTCTGGTCGGATGAAGAGACCTAGGACGTGAACCTGCAGGAGATGGTATAGGGGTGGGTCTTCATCCCCCTTGCCGAGTTTGGGAGCCTCTGGGCAGCAGTTATTGCAAGAAGAGACTTAATATTCTGTCCAGCAAGAAAGAGAAGGAGGCACAGCACACCACCAAGATGAAGAAAGACTGAGTCAGATGCAAGTAGTGTGAATGGGGCATACAAGGGCCGTTATTTATGTGCTGGCAGAGCAGTAGGAGATTTTATCCTAAAATATGGATGGGTCCACCAGTCCACCCTGTGAGAGCTTTAGTTCCTTGTTGGGGGTAACATGGGGAGAACGATGCTTCTTCTGGTTGGGAGGGGAAGTGTAGGGTGGGGTGGAGTTGGGAACGGGAAGAGGATGTTAGATTGCACGAATGTTATGGTGCAGTTAAAGTTTCTTTGCACTTGTTTGCAACGTTACACAAGCAGACCCCGAGGGGGGAAACAGAAGGAACACAGGCTAATCCACAAAGAGAAACCGAACACAGTAAGTCAGATAAATATACTTCTAAACTCACCACATGGCATCAGTTAAGGTGGTATCATGGAATGTCAGCGGGTTACTTGACAAGATTAAAAGGGTAGAAGTATTCCGCCATGCACAGAGACTCCATCCTTCCATTGTATTCTTGCAAGAGAGACACACTTACTGGGCACTTCCTATCCCTTCCTGGAGCGTGCTACAGGTTTGATCGAGTTTATCATGCAGGATTTGCAAGAAAATCCCGGGGAGTTGCAATAGTGCTGCGAAGGGGATTCCCCATGGTGGTGCACCAAACATGGCAGGATCTAAAGGGGAGATATGTTGTGCTAGCGGGCATGGTGAGAGGTTACTTCTTGAATTTGCTGAGTGTCTATGCGCCTTCTACGGCGTTTGCAGACTTTCTGGAGGACCTGGCGGGGTGGTGGCCCAGAGGCCTCAGGGCAGTACAATCATTGGAGGCACCATGAACGCAGTTATGGATCCAGTAATGGACACACATACCTCAGCAGCACACCATACGCAGGCTCGCATTGATATGGTCTTAATGCCAGCAGCCGACCTCCCTAAGGAAAAACAAATTCAAGTCCTGGCTCAGGGTATATCGGACCACACCCAGATTCTCTTGAGTATCGCAGTGTCCCGTGTGGCACCTTAATGCCTGGCTACTGCAAAACCGGGATTACACACAAAAATTTAAGGCAGAGATTGTCCAATACTTTTAATTGAATGGCAGAACGGTACACAGTAATGCAGTTCAATGGGAAGCAGGGAAAGCCACGATTAGAAGCCAAGCCAAGAGCCGTCTTTGTGTGCAAGAGAGGGACAAGCAGGCCCACATTGTCCACCTGGAGGCCAAGACACTTCAACTGGAGAGTTGCCTGGCAAGGGAAGGACAGGGGGAGGTAGCACATACTCTGAAGCTGGTGAGAGATGACATCAGGGCAAACTTGTTAGAGACAGTGAAACAACTATGGCGTGCATCACAAGCAAGGGTCTATGGTTGGGGAGATAAAAATAGCAAATCACTATACTGTCTGGCCACAAAGCCTATAGAGGGGCATGTAGTCCCAGAGATGGCAGATGTGGCAGGAAAGTCTTGCGTTACCCCTGTTGAGATGCAGCTTCATTTGCACAGTACTATGCAGCGTTATACGCTGTGACTCCTAGGCCTTAGTTGGAAATTGATAGTCCACTGTTGGACGAGCTGACCTTGCCAAGAATTCCAGACCAGGAGAGAAAGGCATTAGGTGACCCAGTTTCCCTAGAAGAGATAGGAGAGGCCATTTCAGCTTTAAAGACTGGGAAAACTCCAGGGCCAGACGGCTACCTAACAAGAGTTCTACTCCAGGTATAAAGAGATTCTGGGACCCCCGCTGCTCGACCTATATGTAGAGGCAGTAGAAGTGGGAGCCTTCCCAGACGCGTTAGAGCAGGCCACTATAGTGGTTCTCCCCAAGACAAAGCCCCCGCCTTTATTCTGTGCAGACTAAAGACCTATATCACTGATCAATGGTGAGTTGAAGATATTTGCTACAATATTAGCAACCCGCTTGCGGAAGGTTCTTGGGTACGTAATACACCCAGATCAATGTGGTTTTATGCCCAAATGTAGCACAGGGCATTGTGTAAGGCATCTGAATGTCATGCTAACCCATAGGCATGTCCTTCCGGGCCACTTAGCATTAATGCTGGTGGATTTTTAAAAGGAGTTCGATACTGTCGACTGGCAGTATCTCAGGCAGGTGCTAGCCAAAGCAGGATTGGGTGACAGGTTCTGATGCATGGTTGGCTTACTATATTGCTGCCTAACGACCAGGGTACTGTTTAATGGGAGAGTGTCTGAGGTGTTTCCTGTGAGTAGAGGGACGAGACAGGGATGTCCGCTATCACCTCTTCTTTTTTCCAATGGCCATCGAGCCATTAGCACACTTGCTCCTAGAAGACACTTTGATAAAGGGCTGGTGCTGGCCGCAAGGTGTGGAAGATCAAGTGGCATTATATGCAGATGACGTGCTACTGTACTTGTCCAACATGCCGGAGAGTGGGCTCAGAAGCCTTTATCTCCTGAAATTGTTCGCGGAAGTGTCTGGATTAATGCTTAATCCAAAGAAATCACTACTGGTACCGTTGACTGGAGCACAGGAAGCAATAGACTGGCAATCAGAACTGCCCATAAGGCGTCTTAGGTTCACATATCTGGGGCTCAAAATAGCATTGGAACCCTGCCTTACATAGGCACTTAACGTCATGCTACTTGTTTATAGAGTTAAGGCAGACTTGAGCAAGTGGCATTCATTGCCCCTCAATGTCTTGGGACGTATTGCCCTATTTAAGATGCTGGTGTTGCCACTCTTTCTTTATATGCTTAAAAATCTTCCTATACAATTACCATCCCAGTGGTTTCGAAAGATGGGTGCGCTGGCGACTACCTTTCTCTGACTGGACAAGTGACGTCCCCTTAACAGTAACGTCTGTCAGGAAAGCACATACGAGAGGGGACTGGGAATGTCCAATATATTTTATTATCACTCGGCAACTCAGGTTCTAGTTCTTAATGAATGGCTCACAGAGGGCTGGGCAGACCCTGCCTACAGGCTGGAAATCCGTGGTCTGGGGATGTCCCGCGTCATAGGCATTATGTACGGTGATCCAATCACGCAGGACATTCCGGAAGTAACAAGGATGGTCTTCAGGGGGTGGAGAGAGGCACAGCGCCACACGGAGGTGGAAGACATTGACACTCAAGACTCCGCTATGGGTGGGGACTTGGTTGAGGGAGGTGAGTGCTCTGGAAGGCTTCTCCAGATGGGACGCAATTGGTATGACTGTGCTGGGTGATGTATGGGTTGGGGACCATATTCAATCCTTTCAGGAGCTTCAACAAGGCAATTTCAACACACATACCTCAGCAGCACACCATACGCAGGCTCGCATTGATATGGTCTTAATGCCAGCAGCCGACCTCCCTAAGGAAAAACAAATTCAAGTCCTGGCTCAGGGTATATCGGACCACACCCAGATTCTCTTGAGTATCGCAGTGTCCTGTGTGGCACCTTAATGCCTGGCTACTGCAAAACCGGGAATACACACAAAAATTTAAGGCAGAGATTGTCCAATACTTTGAATTGAATGGCAGAACAGTACACAGTAATGCAGTTCTATGGGAAGCAGGGAAAGCCACGATTAGAAGCCAAGGCAAGAGCCGTCTTTGTGTGCAAGAGAGGGACAAGCAGGCCCACATTGTCCACCTGGAGGCCAAGACACTTCAACTGGAGAGTTGCCTGGCAAGGGAAGGACAGGGGGAGGTAGCACATACTCTAAAGCTGGTGAGAGATGACATCAGGGCAAACTTGTTAGAGACAGTGAAGCAACTATGGCGTGCATCACAAGCAAGGGTCTATGGTTGGGGAGATAAAAATAGCAAATCACTATACTGTCTGGCCACAAAGCCTATAGAGGGGCATGTAGTCCCAGAGATGGCAGATGTGGCAGTAAAGTCTTGCGTTACCCCTGTTGAGATGCGGCTTCATTTGCACAGTACTATGCAGCGTTATACGCTGTGACTCCTAGGCCTCAGTTGGAAATTGATAGTCCACTGTTGGACGAGCTGACCTTGCCAAGAATTCCAGACCAGGAGAGAAAGGCATTCGGTGACCCAGTTTCCCTAGAAGAGATAGGAGAGGCCATTTCAGCTTTAAAGACTGGGAAAACTCCAGGGCCAGACGGCTACCTAACAAGAGTTCTACTCCAGGTATAAAGAGATTCTGGGACCCCCGCTGCTCGACCTATATGTAGAGGCAGTAGAAGTGGGAGCCTTCCCAGACGCGTTAGAGCAGGCCACTATAGTGGTTCTCCCCAAGACAAAGCCCCCGCCTTTATCCTGTGCAGACTACAGACCTATATCACTGATCAATGGTGAGTTGAAGATATTTGCTACAATATTAGCAACCCGCTTGCGGAAGGTTCTTGGGTACGTAATACACCCAGATCAATGTGGTTTTATGCCCAAAAGTAGCACAGGGCATTGTGTAAGGTGGCTGAATGTCATGCTAACCCATAGGCATGTCCTTCCGGGCCACTTAGCATTAATGCTGGTGGATTTTGAAAAGGAGTTCGATACTGTCGACTGGCAGTATCTCAGGCAGGTGCTAGCCAAAGCAGGATTGGGTGACAGGTTCTGATGCATGGTTGGCTTACTATATTGCTGCCTAACGACCAGGGTACTGTTTAATGGGAGAGTGTCTGAGGTGTTTCCTGTGAGTAGAGGGACGAGACAGGGATGTCCGCTATCACCTCTTCTTTTTTCCAATGGCCATCGAGCCATTAGCACACTTGCTCCTAGAAGACACTTTGATAAAGGGCTGGTGCTGACCGCAAGGTGTGGAAGATCGAGTGGCATTATATGCAGATGACGTGCTACTTTTCTTGTCCAACATGCCGAAGAGTGGGCTCAGAAGCCTTTATCTCCTGAAATTGTTCGCGGAAGTGTCTGGATTAATGCTTAATCCAAAGAAATCACTACTGGTACCGTTGACTGGAGCACAGGAAGCAATAGACTGGCAATCAGAACTGCCCATAAGGCGGCTTAGGTTCACATATCTGGGGCTCAAAATAGCATTGGAACCCTGCCTTACATAGGCACTTAACGTCATGCTACTTGTTTATAGAGTTAAGGCAGACTTGAGCAAGTGGCATTCATTGCCCCTCAATGTCTTGGGACGTATTGCCCTATTTAAGATGCTGGTGTTGCCACTCTTTCTTTATATGCTTAAAAATCTTCCTATACAATTACCATCCCAGTGGTTTCGAAAGATGGGTGCACTGGCGACTGCCTTTCTCTGACTGGACAAGTGACGTTGCCTTAACAGTAACGTCTGTCAGGAAAGCACATACGAGAGGGGACTGGGAATGTCCAATATATTTTATTATCACTCGGCAACTCAGGTTCTAGTTCTTAATGAATGGCTCACAGAGGGCTGGGCAGACCCTGCCTACAGGCTGGAAATCCGTGGTCTGGGGATGTCCCGCGTCATAGGCATTATGTACGGTGATCCAATCACGCAGGACATTCCGGAAGTAACAAGGATGGTCTTCAGGGGGTGGAGAGAGGCACAGCGCCACACGGAGGTGGAAGACATTGACACTCCAGACTCCGCTATGGGTGGGGACTTGGTTGAGGGAGGTGAGTGCTCTGGAAGGCTTCTCCAGATGGGACGCAATTGGTATGACTGTGCTGGGTGATGTATGGGTTGGGGACCATATTCAATCCTTTCAGGAGCTTCAACAAGGCAATTTCACAAATATTTGCAGCTAAGACACGCATTGAGGTCCCATATACCTGAGGCTACGTCATTTCCAGAATTCAGTCCCATGGAAGCAAAAGTACTACTGGGGTGCTAGGCAAGGGGGGATCTCCCAAATGTACTGTTCGATTGTGCTGAATGCCTCAGAGACCCTTCTTCCTCTGCGAACTAAATGGGAGGCCTGGGTAGGGCCACTGGAAGAGGAAGACTGGAGGGATGGTTCAATCGCACAGCAAGTGATTGTCATTTCAACCAAGTTGAAGCTAGTTCAATTATATTACCTGCACTGTGCGTATCTAACCCCAAACCGCATGCACCGTGCAGGGCTCAGACCCTCACCCAAGTGCAGGCGATGTAGCAAGTCCCCGGCAGACGTCTTTCATATGGTATGGTCTTGACCAATTATTGCACAGTACTGGAAGCAGGTAGTGTCAACACTAGCCAAGATGGTGGGGCAAACTTTGGAGTTGCCTCCGATCATGGTTTTATTGCGAGTGATGGAGGGAATGGGTGGCACCCGAGCAGACAAACATTCTATAGGCACAGCATTGATGGTTGCACAGAGGGGCATTGCAAAATCCTGTCTGCGGAGCAGCCCCCCCCCCCACACCCTCAGTTTTGCAGTAGAGGAGGGGAGTGGACTAGTGCGTTCAGATGGAGAAGCCCATGTATGAGGCAAGGAAATGCCCGGAAAATATGAAAGTTTGGTCTAAATGGACTGGTAGTCAAGGGCCTGAAGTAGTAAAAGATACTGTGTAGGTGTTCAGTATATGCTAAATGAGCCTCACTCACAGGGAAGGAGGGGGGAGGTTGGATGTGTAGGGGATGAAACAGCATGTAACATTTTATTACTCTGCTGGAAAACGAATACAAATTGGTTATAAAAAAAAATATAAGGACTCATTTACTCTTTGGAATCGATGCACCAGTTCTCATGCGCAAGCCCTGGACCCCTTAACAACGCCATGGTAGCACTGTATTTATGATACAGTGCTCCATGACACCCATTTCCACAGATGTGTCAGAAATTCAGACTCATCCGTGGCTCTAAACTGACACATTGCTGAGTTAGCGTCAAGAAAATTACACTACTCCAGCAATGCGTGGAGGGCTCCCATGTTAAAAAGCCCTGCGTCAGTTTACCACCTGCTCTGACCAGGTGTTACATTTTTGATGCAGTGAAGTTGCAGAACATAGCACTGAAATGTAGTAAATTTCACTGCGCTAGTTCTCCACGGTTTTTAATGTGGGAATGCCCATGTTAATGCTTTTGTTCACCACTATTAAGGCAAGATTATTTGATAGATATATTCTTGTGTGGTCTATGTAAAACCAAGTAATAGAAGGAACTTTAATTGTCTGCTTGAAGTTTGACTGGAAGTTTTGAGAAATGAAGCTAGTTGGCACTGTCAACCTTTGCTCTAGTCTAGGATAATATGTTTAATTAATATTTCAGGAAATTCCCAAATTGGATTAACATTTGCTTGATTATTATGTTGCTTTCAGATGTGTCCAGCTCTCCACCAGGAGTTTATGTACAAGAAAAGTACGAGTTCAGACCCGATGAGCGCTTCAAGTCCCCACCCATTCTCCCACCTCATCTCCTTCAAGTCATTCTCAATAAAGACACTAATATTTCAGTAAGTTGTAATTTATTTTATTCGGTTTTATATTGAAGTATTATTTAAGGATATCTGGGACAGCAGGCGTGTGCCTTCCATACAGTGAAAAAACACAGGTATAATATAGGTAAATCAATATTTACTTTTACAATGAATTGAAGGAAGACTGGTAGTGTTAGACCTGTCAGCCTTAGGGTGGTATTTCCCCAAAATGTATGCCTGCTTGTCTCAAATTTTGCTGAATTCATTTTTGTTGTTTGTTAGGACTCTGTGCACTTTACCACTGCTAACTAGTGCTAAAGTGCTTGTGCTCTCTGTAGGAAAGTAACATCTTGCCTGGCATGCTACCCCCATTTTTTACTTGTATGTATGTTTGTTTTTGCCTGTGTCACTGGGATCCTGCTAGCCAGGACCCCAGTGCTCATAAAGTGTGCCCTGTATGTGTTCCCTGTGTGCTGCCTAACTGTATCACTGAGGCTCTGCTAACCAGAACCTCAGTGTTTATGCTCTCTCTGCTTTTAAAATTGTCACTGCAGGCTAGTGACTAATTTTACCAATTCTGATTGGCACACTGGAACATCCTTATAATCCCCTAGTATATGGTTCCTGGGTACCCAGGATATTGGGGTTCCAGGAGATCTCTATGGGCTGCAGCATTTCTTTTGCCACCCATAGGGAGCTAAGACAATTCTTACACAGAACTGCCTCTGCAGCCTGAGTGAAATAATGTCCACGTTATTTCACAGCCATTTTACACTGCACTTAAGTAACTTATAAGTCACCTATATGTCTAACCCTCACTTAGTGAAGGTTAGGTGCAAAGTTACTACATGTGAGGGCACCCTGGCTCTAGCCAAGGTGCCCCCACATTGTTCAGGGCAATTTCCCCGGACTTTGTGAGTGTGGGGACACCATTACACACGTGAACTACAAATAGGTCAATACCTATGTGCATCTTCACAATGGTAACTCCGAACATGGCCATGTAAAATGTCTAAGATCATGGAATTGACCCCCCAATACCATTCTGGTATTGGGGGGACAATCCCATGCATCACAGGGGCTCCAGCATGGACCCCGGGTACTGCCAAACTAGCTCTCTGGGGTTTTCTCTGCAGCTACCTCTGCTGCCAACCCTCAGACAGGTTTCTGCGCCCCTAGGGCCTGGGCAGCCCAGTCCCAGGAAGGCAGAACAAAGGATATCCTCTGAGAGAGGGTGTTACATCCTCTCCCTTTGGAAATAGGTGTTACGGGCCTGAGAGGAGTAGGCTCTCCCGGCCTCTGGAAATGCTTTGAAGGGCACAGATGGTGCCCTCCTTGCATAAACCAGTCTACACCGGTTCAGGGATCCCCCAGCCCCTTCTCTAGAGCGAAACTGGACAAAGGAAAGGGCAGTGACCACTCCTCTGTCCATCACCACCCCAGTAGTGGCGCCCAGAGCTCCTCCAGTGCGTCCCAGACCTCTGCCATCTTGAATGCAGAGGTGTGAGGGCACAATGGAGACCTCTGAGTGGCCAGTGCCAGCAGGTGACGTCAGAGACCCCTCCTGATAGGTGCTTACCTGGTTAGGTAGCCAATCTTCCTGAGGGTATTTAGGGTCTCTCCTGTGGGTTTCTCTTCAGATAACGAATGCATGAGCTCACCAGAGTTCCTTTGCACTTCTGTCTCCGACTTCTGCCACGGATCGACCGCTGACTGCTCCAGGACGCCTGCAAAACCGCAACAAAGTAGCAAGAAGACTACCAGCAACATTGTAGCGCCTAATCCTGCCGGCTTTCTCAACTGTTTCCTGGTGGTGCATGCTCTGAGGGCGTCTGCCTTCACTGTGCACTGGAAGCCAAGAATAAATCTCCGGTGGGTCGACGGAATCTTCCCCCTGCTAATGCAGGCACCAAACTTCTGCATCACTGGTCCTCTGGGTCCCCGCTCATATTGATGAGAGTGGTCCCTGGAAGTGGTCCTTCTGTCCAAATTTGGTGGAGGTAAGTCCTTGTCTCCCCACGCCAGACAGTAATCCTGTGTACTGCATGATCTGCAGCTGCTAGGGCTTCTGTGCACTTTTGCAAGACTTCCTTCGTGCACAGCACAGCCCAGGTCCCCAGCACTCCGTCCTGCATTGCCCAACTCGCTGAGTTGACCTCCGACTTCGTGGGACCCTCTTTGGTTGTGCTGAGACGACCGCCTTGCTCAGATTTCTTGAATGCCTGTTCAGGTGCTTCTGCGGTGCTCCCCGCTTCTGCATGGGCTCTCTGTGTTGCTGAGAAACCACTCTGTCTCCTCCTCCAAGGCGTGACCTCCTGGTCCTTCCTCGGCCCTGGCAGCACCCAAAACCTTCAACTGCGACTCTTGCAGCTAGCAAGGCTTGTTTGCAGTCTTTCTGCGTGGAAACAACTCTGCATCCTCCAGCACGCCGTGGGACATCTTCTGATCAAAGGAGAAATTCCTGGCACCTTCCGTTGTTGCAGAATCTTTGACTTCTTCTACCCTGAGGCAGCCCTTTTGCACCTTCATCTGGGGTTTAGTGGGCTCCTGTCCCCCCAGACACTTGTGTGACTCTTGGACTTGGTCCCCTTCCTTTGTAGGTCCTCAGGTCCAGGAATCCGTCTTCAGTGCTTTGCAGTCAGTTGTTGTCTTTGCAGAATCTCCTATCTCGACTTTACTTTCTGGGAGGAGTAACTTTACTCCTACTTTTCAGGGTCTTGGGGTGGGGTATCTTGGACACCCTTAGTGTTTTCTTACACTCCCAGCGACCCTGTACACACTACACTAGGCCTGGGGTTGCATTCCACTTTTGGAGTATATGTTTTTTGTTGCCCCTAGGTCTATTGTCTCCTATTGTATTCTATTGTGTTCTACAGTGTTTGCACTACTTTTCTAAGTGTTTTACTTACCTGATTTTGGTTTGTGTGTATATTTTGTGTATTTTACTTACCTCCTAAGGGAGGGTATCCTCTGAGATACTTTTGGCAAATAGCGCTTAGAAACAAAAATGCTTCGATGAGATGTTAACACGGCGTTGTGACGGAGCCGTTCCCAAAAAGCCGACACCAGTGGCGCTGGACACGGAGTCGTGTAGACCCCCAAGTACAGTACCTTTGGTGAAGAGTGAAAACAAGCCGATGCGCGAAGTCGGGGATCGCGGCGTCTGTGCGAAACGTTGAGTCCGTGCACTTCGAACGGCGTCGGGCACGACGTGGTGCGGCGACTTCCACGGAGTCGCGGACTTTAGCGGGGCTGCAGTGGCGTCGGGCCTGCAAAGAGAGTCTCGTTCCAGCGGAGGTCATGGCGTCAGGTTCAGGCGGCGCTACCGGATTCAGCAGCGGCGTCGGTCCGGAGTCGTCCGAAGTCGATTTCCTTGGATTTCCACCACCTTTCCTTTCAAGGGCCCAAGGACTGGATAGGGCACCACTTGTCAGAGCAGAAGTCTCTCCAGAGACTCCAGGTGCTGGCAGAGAGAAGTCTTTGCTGTCCCTGAGACTTCAAACAACAGGTGGCAAGTTCTAAATCAAGCCCTTGGAAATTTCTTCACAAGATGAAAGGCACACAAAGCCCAGTCTTTGCCCTCTTACTCTGGCAGAAGCAGCACTGCAGGAAAGCTCCACAAAGCACAGTCACAGGCAGGGCAGCACTTCTTCCTCAGCTATCAGCTCTTCTCCAGGCAGAGGTTCCTCTTGGTTCCAGAAGTGTTTCTCAAGTCTGTAGATTTGGGTGCCCTTCTTACACCCATTTTAGTCTTTGAAGTCACCTTTCTTCAAAGGGGACTCACACCTACTTGTGAAATCCTGCCTTGCCCAGGCAAGGCCTCAGACACACACCAGGGGGTTGGAGTCTGCATTGTCAGAGGCAGGCACAGTCCTTTCAGATGAGAGTGACCACTCCACCCCTCCTAGCAGAGATGGCTAATCAGGAAATGCACGTTAAACCCCAGGTCCCTTTGTGTCACTGTCTAGTGTGAGGTGAAAAACAACCCAACTGTCAAACTGACCCAGTCAGGGAATCCACAAACAAGGCAGACTCACAGAATGGTTTAAGCAAGAAAATGCTCACTTTCTAAAAGTGGCATTTTCAAACACACAATCTTAAAATCAACTTTACTAAAAGATGTATTTTTAAATTGTGAGTTCAGGGACCCCTAACTCCACATGTCCATCTACTCTCTAGGGGAATCTACACTTTAATCATATTTAAAGGTAGCCCCCATATTATCCTATGAGAGAGACAGGCCTTGCAACAGTGAAAAACGAAATTGGCAGTATTTCACTGTCAGGACATATAAACCACATTACTATATGTCCTACCTTATCCATACACTGCACCCTGCCCTTGGGGCTACCTAGGACCTACCTTAGGGGTGTCTCACATGTAAGAAAAGGGAAGGTTTAGGCCTGGCAAGTGGGTACACTTGCCAAGTCGAATTTACAGTGTAAAAATACACATACAGACACTGCAGTGACAGGTCTGAGACAGGTCTGAGACATGATTACAGGGTTACTTGTGTGGGTGGCACAACCAGTGCTGCAGGCCCACTAGTAACATTTTGATTTACAGGCCCTGGGCACCTCTAGTGCACTTTACTAGGGACTTAACAGTAAAACAAATATGGCAATCATGGAGAACCAATTACGTACACATTTTAAACAGGAGCACTTGCACTTTAGCACTGGTTAGCAGTGGTAAAGTGCCCAGAGTAGCAAAAACAGCAAAATCAGAGTCCAGCACACATCAATAACCTGGGGAACAGAGGCAAAACGTTAAGGGAGACCACACCAAGGATGAAAAGTCTAACAGGCCCTCATTATAACCCTGGCGGTCAGTGTTAAAGCGGCGGTAAGACTGCCAACAGGCCGGCGGTAAAAAAAATGGAATCACGACCATGGCGGAAACCGGCAACATAGACATCCACTTTAACACCCCGACAGCCACGACTGTAAAAAACAAACAGCTTGGGGGTCACCGCCAACAGACAGGCAGAAGACAATGTACTGCCCACGCTATTATGAGAGGTCAATCTGCCACCTTTTCTGGGGTGGAACCAACGCAAACAAAAACACGGCGGAAAGGGGACTTGGAAGGGAAAACACTCACCTCTACACATTCCACGTGGAACCAGGACAACATGGAGCCAGAACTCCAAATACTCCGTGCGATAATATTCCTGCTCCTCTACCAGGAGCACGAAAGACGGCGGTGACGACCACGGTGAGTACTGCACCTACAACACAGGAGGGGGGGAGGGAAAAGAGAGTGACACACACACGCAACACGCAAAACCCCCACTCCCACCCTCACCCACTACAACATACACACTATAATACATGCTAGAACATTACATTTACCCCCCACCCCCCTGGAAGAACGCAAGGACAAAAGGAAATGAGTTGAAAGATTGTAATAAATAAAAATCCATTAGTCAAAACTTGAAATACAGTATAAACAATTATGTACACCAACTACACAAGTCCTGATAGTGCACCATTCATAGTCCATGGACCACTGGGCCCAAAATGCATGGGCGAGGCCCACACTCGATACCAGACTCCAAACGGAGAGAGCACTGCAGTGGCATCCGATCGAAATGAAACAGCCACCTCAGGGGGAAGGCAAGGGGGACACCTCAGCCGGATGAGTGCACGACACCAGCTCCGCGAGGGGGCTCTATGCTCATTGATGTATCCTGGGGAGTGCAAAGCCACAGTCTCTCAAGTCTTTCCAGTGGGTGGTTTGCCCACTGCTTTATCCTGGGGAGTGGACAGCACAGTCTCTCAAGTCCCTCCAGTGGGTGATTTGCCCACTGCTCTATGCTTGGGAGTGCAAAGCCACAGTCTCTCGAATCTCTCCAGTGGGTGGTTTGCCTACTGCTTTATCCTGGGGAGTGCAAAGCCACAGTCTCTCAAGTCTCTCCAGTGGGTGGTTTGCCCACTGCTCTATCCTGGGGAGTGCAAAGCCACAGTCTCTCAAGTCTCTGCAATGGGTGGTTTTCCCACTGCTCTATCCTGGAGAGTGCAAAGCCAGTCTCTTAAGTCTCTCCAGTGCGTGGTTTGCCCACTGCTCTATCCTGGGGAGTGCAAAGCCACAGTCTCTCAAATCTCTCCAGTGGGTGGTTTGCCCACTGCTCTATCCTGGGGAGTGCAAAGCCACAGTCTCTCGAGTCTCTCCAGTGGGTGGTTTGACCACTGCTTTATCCTGGGGAGTACAAAGCCACAGTCTCTCAAGTGGATAACAGTCTCCACTGGTTCTGGAAGGGGCTTTGTGCCCAGAGTGCTTCATCCTGCCAAGGACTGAGGTAGTGGATGTGAATATCCACTGGTTCTGGAGGGGGCTTTGTGCCCAGAGTGCTTCATCCTGCCAAGGACTGAGGTAGTGGATGTATCTCTCCACTGGTTCTGGAGGGGGCTTTGTGCCCAGAGTGCTTCATCTTGCCAACGACTGAGGTAGTGGATGTGATACTCCACTGACGGTGGTGCAACATACAAGCTGCCCAGACTCCTGGAACTGACCACCAGCCTCGGACGACTGACCACTGGGGATGGCAGCCATGTCTGCGGTGGTGCCACTGGGTCAGGATGTCGCGGGGTCGCTGGCGGTGCTGGCGGCGGTGTCAGTAGCGGCGGTGCTTGCGGCTGCCTCAGTGGCATCGGTGCTGGCGGCGGTGTCAGTAGCGGCGGTGCTTGCTGCGGACTCTGTGGCATCGGTGCTGGCAGTGGGCTCTGCGGCATCAGTGCTGACGGCGGGCTCTGTGGCATCGGTGCTGGCGGTGGGATCTGTGGCATTGGTGGGCATTGTGGCATCGGTTCTGGCGGCGGTCTTTGTGGCGGTGGTGCTGGCAGCCGTCTTTGTGGCGGCGGTGCTGGTGGCGGGCTCAACGACTGCGGTGCTGGTGGCGCGCTCAGTGTCTGCGGTGCTGGTGGCAGTCTCAGTGACTGTGGTGCTGGTGGCGGGCTCAGTGACTGCGGTGCTGGTGGCGGGCTCAGTAACTGCGGCGCTGGTGGCGGGCTCAGTGACTGCGGTGCTGGTGGCGGTGCGTGTGGCGGTGCTGGTGGCGGTCTTGTCCGCCGCGCAGGTTGGCGTCGACGTGGACCTGCCCTTGAATTTGTAGCCCTTCCCCAACTTGGATGGTGGCGCAGCTGTCTTGCCACTATCCACTTTTGTTTTGCCTGAGCCCTTGGTGGCAGGTGTTTTCGCCTTCTCCCTCCGGGATGTGGGCAACTTTATGACTTTTGGAGGTGGCAGAATGTTCTTGCCTTCGCTTCGTGAAACACTGGCAGCCCTGTTGCTTGGCGCACTCCAAAAGCCGGCAGTTGCTGGCACCACTGTGCCCGGTGATGTGGTGGCTGAGGTGCTGGGTTGGGACCTGGAAAGGCGGGCCCTAGGGGACAGACGGGGGGGTGTAGGTAAGAGATCAACATTAGATAGGAAAAGCTTTTTAGACACAGTGGGACGGGTAGATGGAGGGGGTTTGGGAGTGGAGGAAGAGGTAGTGGTTGTAGGAGGTGTACGTTTGCAGACTTTGGGTGAAGGTGCATGGGCTGGAGGCTGTTGTGAGGTGGATGATTGTTGGGTGGGTGTGTGGCTGCGTTTGTGTACTTTGGGAGGAGGGCTCACAAACACACTGGTAGAGGACACAGGGGATGTGTGAATGATAGTGGGGCTGGTGAGTGCACGTGAGTGGTGTGTGGTGATGGGCGTGCTGGTGATGGAGGTAGTGGCTGAAGATGTAGTGCATGCAGGTGTGAGTGGAGACGAGACAGGGAGGGAAGAGGGAGACGTGGAGGAGGGGGACACAGTGGAGGCAGTGAATGTTGGTATGTGTGCATGGCTATGATCCTTGTGTGAGTGCCTGTGGGATGTGTGGTGCTTATGTTTGCCACACCCTTGTGTGTTGATGAGTGTGCATGCTGGTCTGATGGTGTGCTTGGGATAGGCTGAGGTAGAGGGGATTGGGTCTGGGTGGAGGAAGTTGGAGGGGGGAGGCCGGACACAGGGACAATGGCTGCCATCAGTGCTGAGGCCAGAGCCTAAAATGCTCTCTGTTGGGCTGCCTGGCCAGAATGAATGCCCTCCAGGTATGCATTTGTTTGTTGCAAATGCCTCTCAACACCCTGGATGGCATTCAGAATGGTAGACTGCCCAACAGTGACAGATCTCAGGAGGTCAATAGCCTCCTCACTGAGGGCAGCAGGGCTGACTGGGACGGGGCCTGAGGTGCCTGGGGCGACAGAGATGCCCACCCTCCTGTGTGAGCGGCCATGGGACACACGCTGAGGGGCTGCAGGGAGGGCGGTGCTGGTAGGGGGGGTGGCGGCTGTACCTGTTGATGCAGGGGGCACAGAGGGGCCCGCCACCGCAAGGGAGCTCCCATCAGAGGAACAGTCGCTGTCGCTGATGTCACCTCCAGTCCCCGCCGTGGAGCTCCCCTCGCCCTCCGTCCCACTGGTTGCTTCAGACTCCGTTGTCTCGCCCTCCAGGACCATGTGGGATGTAGCTCCCTCCTACTCCGGTGGCGCTGCTCCTCTGCCAGATGATGCTAATGTACACAAGAACAGGGAGACCACAAAAATGGAGGGGGAAAGACAGAAGAAAGACATGTTCAGTGCATGTAATACCGCTACTGTTGGCGGACACTACAGACACAGCAGCCCTCTGCACTACGCCATGCACTTAAAGGTCCCTAATTAATAACAGGGACATGGGGTACAAGGCCTATGCCTGATTGCTGCACACATGGAAGTCACAGGAGCCTGACTAGGTGTAGTTGGCTCTTACCACTGGTGGGGTTGTGGGGCCACATAGGCTGCCTCACTAAGGGACCTTGCTTACAAAACTCGCCCTGGCCTAGGGGAACCCACAGCCCACCTCCCCCACCCAGACACCTCGTAATGCGCGCAGAGTCAGATGGATGTGACTGTACTCACCCCCTTGTGGCTGCTGTGATGCCCTCAATCGCGCATCCATCTCCGGATAGGCCACCGCCAGGATCTGGAACATCAGGGGGGTCATTGTGCGACGGGCACCCCTCCCACGTTGGGAGGCCATCCCCAGCTGGGCCTCCGCCGTCTTCTTGCTCCAGCGGCGAATGTCCTCCCATCTTTTACGGCAATGGGTGCTCCATCTGTGGTGGACCCCCAGGGTCCGGATGTCCTTGGCGATGGCACGCCAAATATCCTTCTTCTTGTAGGCGCTGACCTAGAGGAATAGTACAGGGGTAAAGGATAATCTTTAACCGTCCGGACCGTCACAGTCATTGACCCACGTTCCCACCCTTGCCCTGACGCACATACTCTCACTGTCCGCTCATGCAGGCATCAGTCCCCCCCATGTATCTTCCATCCACACCACTCCAAACAGGCATTGCCCAAGCAGCATGCTCACAGTGTACTCACCTGTTTGTCTGGAGGACGGTAGAGTAGTGTGTACTGGGGGAGGACCCCATCCACCAACTTCTCCAACTCCCCCGATGTGAAGGCAGGGGCCCTTTCCCCAGACACATGAGCCATTGTCACTTCCAGACTGAGGTCACAGCAGCACTTGCAGTGTAGGTCCTCTCCTGTCGAAGGTCAGGTATCAAGTGAGTGAACAGACAGAAAATGGTCACAGCCGGCGTACATAGTCATTGGTTCCTGGGACCCATAGGGTCCAATGTTAACCAATGCAGGATTGCGCCGTGGTCTTCGACCGCCTACCGTGACGGTGTACAACGCCAGAGCAGTTACCTCATATCCCCTTGTCCCACCTTACTGGTCAGGCAGCCACCATTTCAGGGGGCCACATGGCATTAATTCTAAATGCGTCACACCTATCTAGGCCTTGCATACACACAGTGACAGGCACATTGCGGATTGACAAATGTGTGCAATAAATATTTTTTTTAATACCTCAGTGTTGGCTGACTCTCTGCTCGCTGTTCTCATTCATAGGGCATGTCCGCTGGGGCAGGTGAGGAGATGGCGGCATCCTCCGGTGTACAGACCGCTGGTGGACCTGTCGACAATGGAAGACAGACACATCTTTATCACTTACAGACTTGATCGTGCCACAATCCAGGAACTGTGTGCCCAGTTGGAGCCAGACCTGATGTCAGCTATCCACCATCCCACAGGAATCCCCCCTCTAGTGCAGGTCCTGTCAGTACTCCATTTCCTGGCAAGTGGGTCTTTTCAAACAACAGTGGCCATTGCATCAGGGATGTCCCAGCCTTTGTTCTCAAACGTGTTGTCCAGAGTGTTGTCTGCCTTGCTGAAACACATGCGCAGCTACATCGTTTTCCCTCAGGTGGAGGATTTGCCCACAGTCAAAGGTGACTTCTATGCCCTGGGACATATCCCCAACATCATAGGTGCCATTGATGGGAGACATGTGGCATTGGTACCCCCCCGCAGGAGTGAACAGGTGTACAGAAACCGGAAGAGCTACCATTCAATGAATGTGCAGATGGTGTGTTTGGCCGACCAGTACATCTCGCATGTGAATGCCAAGTTTCCAGGCTCAGTGCATGACGCTTAAATTTTGAGGAATGGCAGCATCCCTTATGTGATGGGGCAACTCCTGAGGCACCGTGTGTGGCTAATAGGTGAGGACAAGTCCCTATACCGTCTGAATAGTTGTCTGGGTCTGGGATTGTCCCTAAGGGTTAGTGTGTGTCTAACAGTTGTCCCTCGACATTTGCTGGTGACTCTCGGTACCCCAACCCGTCATGGCTACTGACCCCAGTGAGGAATCCCAGGACAAGGGCAGAGGAACACTACAATGAGGCCCATGGGCGAACTAGGAGAGTGATCAAAAGGACCTTCGGCATCCTGAAGGCCAGGTTCTGGTGCCTCCATATGACAGGTGGTTCTCTCTACTACTCACCAAAGAACGATCTCATACAATTGTTAGACCTATCATATGTCTGTCACTTTCACCCAGTATATGGACCCTGACTTGTCACTTTGCCTTTCCATTTCACAGATGTGGGTCCCACTGTGTGACCTCTGCTATATTACCTCATGGACTAGAGGTGTGTGACATAGGTATGTTGTGTTGACAATACAATCGACATTGCTATTTTCCTTAGTTATTGCAAATACACATTTGTGAAAGCACCAACTGACTCGAGATTGTTTTGTGATTCAAGGGTGTTTATTTCAGTGCAAATTAGTAGAGGGGGTTGTAAAATGGGCAGGGGTGATGGTGGAGGAATGTCCATGACAGAGTCCACTCTATTTGTTTCACAGGTGCATTGTCCAAAGGGGCATAGGAAGTGGAGCTAGGGCAGTTGAGTGATGGACAGGGTGACGAAGTGGGACAGAAGGATGACATTCAGGGTGGTCTCATTTCCTGGCGGGGGTTTTCGCATTGTTCTCTGTCTTTGTCCTGGATCTCAGGGACCGTTTGCATGGTGGTTCTCCATCTGCAGTGGGTGGGGTGCTGGTGTCGTGGTCCTGTGGCGGTGCCTCCTGTCCACTAGCGCCAGCAGAGGTGGTGGGCTGTTCATCATCCAGGCTAGTGTCAGGGGCCCCTTGCTGTGCCATAGTGTCCCTCCTGGTCTTCACAAGGTCCTTCAGCACCCCTACAATGGTGACCAGGGTGGTGTTGATGGGCTTGAGTTCCTCCCTGATCCCCAAATACTGTTCCTCCTGCAGCCGCTGGGTCTCCTGAAACTTGGCCAGTACTGTCACCATCGTCTCCTGGAAAGGATGGTACGCTCCCATGATGCTGGAGAGGGCCTCGTGGAGAGTGGGTTCCCTGGGCCTGTCCTCCCCCTGTCGCACAGCAGTCCTCCCAGTTCCCCTGTTTTCCTGTTCCTCTGTCCCCTGAACCGTGTGCCCACTGCCACTGCCCCCAGGTCCCTGATTTTCTTGGGTTGGTGGGTTTGCCTTGGTTCCCTGTAGTGGTGGACACACTGCTGCTTGACGTGTCCTGGGGACAGAGGTATGGGCCCGCTGGATGGGTACTGTGCTGGTGTTTCCTGAGGGGGGTGGCTCTGTGGTGGCATGTGCCAGTGTGAGGGGAACTGACTGTCCCGAGGTCCCAGATGGGCCGGGCTGGTCATCTTGATCCAGTTTGACAGAGCTGCTGTCATCACTGTGGGCCTCTTCTGTGGGGGGAGTGGACATGTCTGGAACCTCCTGTCCGGTGATGTTGGGTAGGGGTCCTGCAGGGGTGTAAAGGCATGATTATTGCATCTGTGTGTGCCATCGTGTGCAATGGGTGAGTGACCCTGTACTCCAGTGCTTGCATTCTTGTCTAGGACCTTGTGTGATATTTGGTTTGGGGATCTGTGTGGGTATCTGTAGTGGACACGCTTTGGTGATATGTGTCCATGTTTTGGTGTTGCATGCAGGGCTGGTATTGGGATGTGTGGGTTGTGATAGTGGGACATATGTGAGGTTTTGGAGTGATGGGGGTGAGGGTGAGGGTGGGGTATGTGATAGCATGCAGGTAGGGTGGGGGATGTAATAGTTAAGATTTGACTTACCAGAATCCATTCCTCCTGCTATTCCTGCGAGGCCCTCAGGATGCAGTATAGCCAAGAACTGCTCCTCCCATGTTGTTAGTTGTGGGGGACGAGGTGGGGGTCTGCCGCCAGTCCTCTGAACTGCAATCTGGTGTCTTAAGACCACGGAACGCACCTTCCCCCGTATGGCGTTCCACCTCTTCCTGATGTCATCCCGTGTTCTTGGATGCTGTCTCACTGCATTGACCCTGTCTACGATTCTGTGCCATAGCTTCATCTTCCTAGCTATGGAGGTGTGCTGCACCTGTGATCCGAATAGCTGTGGCTCTACCCTGACGATTTCCTCCACCATGACCCTGAGCTCCTCCTCAGAGAACTTGGGGTGTCTTTGCGGTGCCATGGTGTGGTGTGGGTGATGTGTGAGGGGATGTGTTTGTGTGTGTTGTCTGAGGTGCTTGGATGTTGTGTGAGTGATGGTGTTGTGTGCCTGTGGATGCTAGTATTGTTGATGGTGGTGTCTCTCTCTGGGCTTCTTTCTCAATTTTTGTTGTAGGGGGTTGTGGGTGATGTGGGTGTGTGTTTTATATTGTATTGAGTGTGTGGGAGTGGTGTGTGTATGTGTATCAGGTGTGTGCATTTCGAATTGTCCAATGTGGTTGTGTTTTGTAAATGTGTGTGTATTTTGAGCGCAGCAGTGTGTACTGCCAATGGAATACCGCAGTTGAAAGACCGCCACGTGGATTAGTGGGTCCTGATACTGTGGGCGTATTCCTGTTGGCTTGACGGTGGATGTTTTTTTATTGCCAGTTTATCACTGACCTTTAGTGTGGCGGACTTGTGTGGGTGTGTGGATTTTGGCGGATTCCGGATTGTGGGTCGTAATAGCTGTAGCGTAATTCCACCACCGCAGCGGTGTGTTGCCAGTCTTCTGCACGGCGGTAAGCGGGATTTACCGCCAACGTTGTAATGAGGGCCAATGTCACTAAAATAAAGTACCTTTATTTTTAGTAACTCTGAGTATTGTGTTTCTTATGATATAGTGCTATATGATATAAGTGGTATAGTAGGAGCTTTGCATGTCTCCTAGTTCAGCCTGAGCTGCTCTGCTATAGCTACCTCTATCAGCCTAAGCTGCTAGAACACTACTAATATACTAATAAGGGATAACTGGACCTGGCACAAGGTGTAAGTACCACAAGGTACCCATTATCAGCCAGGCCAGCCTCCTACACTCTCTCTCTAAAACATGGTTTGATTGGTATGTATCTAATAGGCATATTTAATTTACTGTTCTAAGCCCCTTAGTAAAGTGCACTACATGTGACCAGGGCCTGTAAATTAAATGCTACTAGTGGGCTTACAGCACTGTTTGTGCCACCCACTTAAGTTCTGTAGGAGGCTGGCCTAGTTTGTAGTGGGTACCAAATGTACTTACACCTCATACCAGGTCCAGTTATCCCTTATTAGTGAAATGTAGTCAATGTCTAGAGGCCAAGCTGTCTAGAGGTAGCTGTAGGCAGAGCAGCCAAGGCTGAACTAGGAGACACGCAACACTCTTGCAATATCACTGTAGCCACACAGTACTCACACACATGAAAGACAATACTCAGTGTTACAAAAATAAGGGAACTTTTTTTAGTCACACAATGCCAAAAATACTTTGGAGACCACACTCCCTTGGGTAGTTAGTAAATTACACAATATATACACTAGAAATCAAAACAGGAAAGTACACAGTAGGAAAACAGTGCAAGTAGTGAAAATCACAATACGTTGCAATGGGTCTAGGGGGAACACAAACCATATACTAAAATAGTGGAATGCGAAAGTCGGTTTGCTACCTAGGCAAGTGTAGTGTGTAGATGGGTGCTGGGAGTGTAAGAAAACACCAAAGATAAGTAAAATACCCCATCCCAGAGCCCAGGAAATCAGGAGTAAAACACAGCAAGTTTCCTAAAACACACTAGAAGTTGTGATAAAAGATAATGCAAGAACTAGAGAGACTGCAAGACACCAACAATGGATTCCTGGACCTGAAGACCTGTGGAAGAAGGGGACCAAGTCCAAGAAGCACTGAAGAGTCCAGAGAGAACAGGAGCCCCTGCTAACCTGGATAAAGGTGCAAAAGAAGAACCACAGTTGAGAAGACAAAGCCGGTATTGCACCATAGAAGACAGATGCGGGTTCCTGGTTGGTGCAGAAGATGTCCTACGCTGGAGGAATTAATGCAGTCTGGTTTATGTCGCTGGATTATGCCTACACACCTTGGCACATGCAAAGCTTGCAGTTAGCGGAAAATGACGCTGCCATGGACCTAGAGGGACCTGGTGGCCTCTACCCAGGAGGGGGGTCAGAGAGGGCTCTCAGAAACTCAGAGAGCCCTCAGAAGACTAGGCAGCATGCACAGGAGTCCCACAGCACGGGGACAAAGAAGGTGCAAATGGAGGCCCACGCAGCCGGAGAACCACTCAGGAAGCTGTGTGTCGCAGGATGGAGTGCTATCATGACTTGAACATGAATGACTTGAACGCTTCTTACCGCAGTAATCTGCCAGTCTCTGTGCACCACCTGGTTTCTTGCTTGTTCTGGATTGACCAAGGTAGGGGGCGACCCTTTCCAGTAGCCACAGTGCTGCTGATAATGAAGCACCAAGCAGGCCGTAACTTCCAGGAGTCCCAGAGGAAAAAAAAACCATCAGGGAAAAACCTCTAATCAAGGAACTCCTGAAAGATAAGAAAATAAAAAATGAACGAAACAAAAACTGATGTCAGGAAAAAGGTGGAATCCAAATCACGGGATACAGGAGCCAGAAGCACAACTGGAATGGAAGTGTTTGCAACGCAAGAAACAGAAGACAAACTGTGGTTATATACAGACAAGAAGGGAAGTGACATGCAGGAAGTAATGAAAAAAATCATCTTTGATTGGGAAGAGCCACATTAAGGTAAATGGAAAAATAGCCATAGTATAAGATAGCAAGCAAAGCATGCAGGGAAAGAATACAGACTTCTGGGAAAGACAAAATATGGCCAAAGAAGAAACAAAAGAAAAAGGGAAAAAGAAGAGAAGAAGAAAACCAGCAACAAACAGGTAAGAAAAATTAAGGGGACTGCAGCGAGAAACCAAGCCTTAAGGAAAGGACTCAGGTCGCGCTGCAGCCCGAAAAACAGGTAGCGGACTGAAAAGCGGCCCGCGCCAGAAACGGCTGTCCGAGACGCAGACCGCTGATTTGACCGCATCTTGTGAGTGGGGTGCTGCCGGTCTGGGCGGCATCACAGTAGGTCCCCTCCCCCGAAGCCCCAGGCTTGTCCGGAAAATGGTGAAAAAATGTGCAGACCAAGCGAGGAGCATGGGCAGAGGAAGCATCTTCCCACGAGCAATCACTTATGGGGTATCTTTTCCAGCAAATCAAGAATTGGAGGCGATTAAAAAAAAAAAAAAGCAAAACTTGCATGTCTCCTGTACCTCATACTCGGGAAGGCCATCAACCAAAAGAGGAGGTGGACAATGGGCATCTCTCTTGTAAGGATCAGGAATAAAAGGTTTAAGTTGAGATGCATGGTAAACAGGATGAATCTTCCAAGCCAATACTAGACGAAGTCGAACAGAGACTGGATTCACCACATGCAGGACTCTAAAAGGTCCATAGTAACAGGGTTTGAACTTATTCTGGGACAGGCGAAAGGGCAAAAACTTAAATGAAAGCCAGACCTTGTTCCCAGGCTGGTAAGATGGTGCAGGACTATGCTGAGTATCGGCAACCTTCTTCATGTAACGTTTTGTGGTTAGGAGATTGGTATGTAGCAGATCCTGAACCTGACAGAGATTTCGGACAACTGAGGTAACTGCGGGAATAGAGGAATCCTTATTAGTGACGGTAGGGAAAGCAGTAGGGTGATAACCAAAAGTACAAAAGAAAGGTGTACAAAAGAAAGTACAAAAGAAAGTAGCACTATGGACTGCATTATTATAGGAAAATTCAGCCAATGGTAGGTATGAAGATCAATCACTTTTAGTTGCATTACAAAAACAGCATAGATACTGTTGTAATCTTTGATTTAGGCGGTCTGTTTGACCATTGGTCTAAGGATGGAATTCCAACAATAGAGCTACCTCAATATGCAAAAACTTAGAAAATGTTCTCCTAAAACGGGACACATATTGAGGGTTTCGATCGGAAATGATTACTTGAGGGAGGCCATACAATCACAATATATCTCATATAAAGATCTGACTCATCTCCTTAGTGGTGGGTAGTTTCTTTAGGGCCAAAATTAGCCATTTTAGTAAAAGAGTCAACCATTACCATTATGACTTGATAACCCGCAGAGGTTGACAAAATACAAATAAATTCCGTGGTTAAAGTATGCCATGGAATAGATGACACCTGCAATGACTTCAATAAACCTGCTGGCTTAGTCTGAGGTGTCTTTCTTTGAGCACAGATCTTACATATGTTTCAGCATCGGATTTTAACGTGGGCCACCAAAAGGAGCAGTTCCTGTGTGTTCTTAATTCCACGATGTCCAGCAATATGGAAGTCATGACACATTTGCAAAGCTTCAGTTTGCACTTTCTTGGTAGGCAAAAATAAGGTGTTTTCATGATAATAATATTCTTGATGCTTCTTCAAGTGGGAATTTAAAGTGTTCCATTCTTCTGTGGTTATATTCTCATAAATACTCAGTCTTCACACGCTCAAGAAAGGATCGGATGACTCCAACTATTCAACATGGCTCTATGATGTGTGGGAAAGTAGTAATTGTGCTCTCTGGATATCGGCGAGACAAAGCATCTGCTAGAACATTTTAGGATCCAGGTATGTATGTCACTACACAATCGTACTGACTAAAAAAGAAAGCCCATCTGCTTGCTGACTATTCCAGCATTGAAAACTGCTGAGGCATTGTAGATTGCGATGATCTATTCTAACTTTGAAAGCTTCCTGTGAATCCATTAGAAAATGTCTCCATTCTTTGCAGGCAATCTTTAATGCTAGTAATTCCCTCTCTAACACAGAATAGTTTTGTCCTGCATCTGAAAACACATGGAAAAGATAAAAGACAGGATGTTCAAGGCCATCAACATCTTGTCTTTGTAACAATACGGCTCCAATAGCTCTGTCTGATGCATCGGTGGCCACAATACATTTCTTAGTAGTGTCAGGATGACGTAATATGGGAGCTTGTGTGAAGGCACATTTTAGACCCTGAAAGGCTCTGTCTGCTTCTTCTATCCAAATGAAGCCTTTCTTTAAGCTTTCTTTTTTAATGGTCGGGGTTATCTGACTCTGTTGTTGGGCAAAGTCCTTTATAAATTGTCTGTAGAAATTAGATAACCCTAGAAAGCACTGTGGGCCTTATTAAGACTTCGGCGGAGGGGATTACTCTGTCCCAAATGTGACAGATATCCCACCCACCGAATTACGAGTCCATTATATCCTATGGAACTCGTAATACGGCTGGTGGGATCACCGTCACATTTGGGACGGAGTAAGCCCCTCCGCTGAAGTCGTAATCAGTCCCTGTGTCTCCTTAACGGAAGTAGGAGAAGGCCAATCTCGTATGGCTTGTACCTTTTCTGGGTCCATGGCGTTGCCAGCTTGGTTGATACGGAAACAAAGATATTGGACCTCGATTTTGTTAAATTCACACATTTCAGGCTTACAGTATAGATTGTTTTGTCGAAGTCTTTCCAATACCTGAAGAACATGCTAAGAATGGTGTTCAGGACAACGAGAATACGCCAGAATGTCATCTAGATAGATTACAACACTTTGATTCAAAAGATCAGAAAAAACTGAATCCATAAATCTTTGGAATATGGAAGGTGCATTAGTCAGGCCAAAAGGCATTTCGCAATATTCAAAATGACCCAATGGAGTGCGAAAAGCAGTCTTCCATTCATCACCCTCCTTAATTCGTAAAAGATGATAGGCACATGCAGATCCAACTTGGTGAATATAGTGGCCCCTTGGACTGCTTCCAAGATATCCTTAATAAGAGGTAGGGGATACCTATCCTTGATGGTAATCTTGTTTAACTCTCGAAAGTCTTTACAGGGGTGGCGATCTTTAGTCTTCTTTGGTACAAAGAAAAGAGGAGACCCGCCAGGTGGTGAGGAGGGAACAATCAATCCGCTTTGCATGTTTTCATTTATGTATTTCTTAAGTACTCTTCTTTCCTGCTCTGATAAGGAATACATTCTTCCGAATGGGACTACTTCTCCAGGTACCAAAGGAAAAGCACAGCCATAATCACGATGAGGAGGCAAAATGGGTCTTTGAGGATTCTGGAACATGTCAGAGTATTCTTGATAGCATCTGGGTATTCTTTGGACCATGT
The DNA here is from genome assembly GCF_031143425.1 of Pleurodeles waltl. Classification (NCBI taxonomy): domain Eukaryota; kingdom Metazoa; phylum Chordata; class Amphibia; order Caudata; family Salamandridae; genus Pleurodeles; species Pleurodeles waltl. The sequence continues at coordinate 193,469,575 of NC_090443.1, forward strand.
TAATGGTACTGCTTGTTTGATTAGAAGAAAAAAATGACTCTTTTAGAGACTAATAAAAATCTGTTGAATAACAATGTAATTGACAAAAGTGGGATGAAAGTGATATAGTCCACGTCTCCCAATTTATATATGGATTATGTTGTGTTTACCAAGGAATTCCCAAAATCAAAGTATGGTTAGGGGAGGATATCAAGTCAAAGGCGACATGCTCCTTATGTCTTCCAAATTGCAGTCAAAGGGTAGGAGTAGTAACCACCACAGGTCCAGAGGTTAAAGGAAAGCCATCTACTGTTTGAAAATGTATAGGAACCTCTTTAGGAATGCAAGGTATTCCTTTTTCCTTAGCCCATCTTTCATCTAGGAACATCCCACTGGCTCCACAATCAAATAACACCAACACTTGTTCTTCCTGATTTGGGCATTGTAGAGTTACTGAAAATACAAAAAGACTTGTGGTATCTTCTCTGGAGGAGCAGATAGAAGGTATCTCAATGCCTCCTGTCCTCTTCCTTCTCACAGGGGATGGGAGTTGGCGTTTCCCGACGACCTGGTGGGACGGATTCGACACATTCGAATTAGATGACCTGCACTGCCACAATAAAGAGACAAGCTTTTACGTTGTCTGTTTTCTCATTCTACCTCAGATAACGGTCCACGGGCAACATCTATTTGCATGGGTTCTTCTTCTGAGGAGGCTGGTTTCTCTGATTAGTTTTCTTCAGGACGACGTGTAGAAGAACACATTGCTACCTATTGGAACTGAAACCTGGACCTTTGTTTCTCTAGTGTACGTTCTCCTAAGCGCTATTCAATATTAAGTGCGAGGTCCATCAGTTCTTTCAACGATACAACCGGGGTGGAATGCACCAGTTCATCCTTTATTCCGTCTCGTAACCCTCTACGGAAAAGTGTCACAAATGTGCGTTCAACTCATGAGGTTTCAGCTGCTAATTGTTTGAAACGGGTGATGTAAGTCAGAACATATTGAGTCCCTTGTTGTACCTCACATAATGCCTCCTCTACAGTGGCTTGCAGTCCAGATCGTTCTAACATGTGTTTAAAAGCTTGAAGAAAATCTGAATAGTTGCACAATAAAGACTCATTGGCAGCTACCAAGGGAGTTGCCCATGCAAAGGCCGGACCAGACACAGAGCTTATCAAATAAGCAACCTTGGTCTTATCCTGGGTAAACTGAGAGGATCGAAATGCAAAATATACTGTTAAAGATTCCAGAAACTCCTTTAATTTGTTACGATCTCCAGAATAGCGGGGTGTAGAGGCGGGGACAGTAGGCACATCAATGGATTGAGACACCAGAGCTTGTCTTAGAGTGGTATTTTCAGTACACAGTTCTTGTAGTTCCAGTGCCTGTTGCTGTACGGTATGAAGCATAGACTTTGCTGTTTCCACTACATCTTCAGGTGATCCTTCTATGGTTCCAGATCAACACAGAAATGTTGGGCATTGCAATCTGTCACAACTTGAACGCTTCTTACCCCAGTAATCTGCCAGTCTCTGTGCACCACCTGTTTTCTTGCGTGTTCTGGATTGACCAAGGTAGGGGTGACCCTTTCCAGTAGCCACAGTGGTGCTGATAATGAAACACCAAGCAGGCCGTAACCTCCAGAAGGAGTCCCAGAGGAAAAAAAAAACAGCAGGGAAAAACCTCTATCAAGGAACTCCTGAAAGATAAGAAAAGAAAAAAATATTGAGGCACAAAAAAGGTCTGGAACAAAAACTGATGTCAGGAAAAAGGTAGAATCCAAATCACAGGATGCAGGAGCGAGGAGCACAACCGGAACTGAAGAGTTTGCAACGCAAGGAACAGACAAACTGTGCTTATATACATACTGGATAGGAAGTGACATGCAGGAAGTAATGAAAACACCATCTTGGATTAGGAAGAGCCACCTATAGGTACATGGAAAAATAGCCATAGTATAAGAGAGAAAGCAAAGCACACAGGGAAAGAATACAGACTTCTGTGAAAGAGAAAATATTGCCAAAGAAGAAACAAAAAGAAAAAGAAGACAAGATGAAAAATAGCAACAAACAGGTTAAAAAAATGAAGGGGGCAAAAGGTGGATGCAGCGACAAACTGACCCTAAAGGAAAGGTCTCAGGTCGCGCTGCAGCCCGAAAAACAGGTCGCAGACTGAAAATCGACCCGTTGTGGAAATGCCTGTCTGAGACATGGACCGCCGATCCTACTGCGGCCCGCGAGTGGGGCGCTGCCGGTCTGCACAGTGTCACAAGTGCTGGGGGCCTAAGCTGTGCTGTGCACGTAGAATTTCTTGGAGGGTCGCACACAAGGCTTGGCAACTGCAAGTCACGCGGTGCATGGGAGTACTGTCTTGTGTGGGGAGGCAAGCCCTTACCTCCACAAAAGTTGGACAGCTGGACGTTGGGACTGCCAGAGTCACTCAAGTCCACCGCCCTTGTTACTGGGCAATGCCTGTCTTCTGGAGAAGGGACCCAAGCCACCGGTCGTCACTGCAGAGAGGTGCCTGCTGAAGCAGGGAAGTGATTCCGTCACTTCACAGGGGATTCCTTTGGTTCTTCTGATGCAGGCTGAAGACAGGCAGTCCTCGGAGGATGCACGGCCTGGAAACTGTTGCGGTTGCTGGCAGGAGCTGAAGATACAGTGTTGCAGAAGTCATCTTAGCTTCTTAGTTGCAGTTTTGTATAGTTCCTGGAGCAGTCAGCGGCGGATCTGTCGGTAGAAGATGAAGTAAAGAATGCAGAAGATTTCTGCTGGAGTTTTGCAATCTGAATCTGAAGAGACACCCAGAGGAGATACCCTAAATAGCCCTGAGAGGGGAATGAGTCACCCAACCAGTAAGAACCTATCAGGAGGGGTCTCTGACATCACCTGCTGGCACTGGCCACTCAGATGCTCCATGAGTGCCCCACCACCTTGGAACCCAAGATGGCAAAACCCAGGGACACTGTGGAGGAGCTCTGGGCACCACCCCTGGGGTGGTGATGGACAGGGGAGTGGTCACTCCCCTTTCCTTTGTCCAGTTTCACACCAGAGCAGGGTCTGGGGGTCCCTGAAATGGTGTAGACTGGATTATGCAAGGAGGGCACCATCTTTGCCCTTCAAAGCATTTCCAGAGGCTCTGGGAGGATACCCCTCCCACGCCTGTAACACCTATTTCCAAAGGGAGAGGGTGTAACACCCCTCTCCTAAACGAAATGCATTGTTCTGCCTTCCTGGGATTGAGCTGCTCAACCTCCAGGAGGGCAGAAGCCTGTCTGTGAGGTGGCAGCAGCTGGGGCTGCAGTGAAAACCTCGGAAAGCTGGTATGGCAGTACTGGTGGTCCACTGTGGAGCCTCCAGAGTGCATGGGATTGTGCAGCCAATACTGGAATCAGTGTTGGGGTACAATTCCCAGTTGTCAGACACCTTATTTCACCATATTCTGAGTTACCATTGTGAAGCTGCACATAGGTATTGACTTATGTCGAGTGCACACTTAAAATGACGTCCCCGTATCCATGAAGTCTGGGAAAATGGGCCTGGACAATGTGGGGGCACCTCTGCTAGTGCAGGGGTGCCCTCACACACAGGTACTTTGCACCCAGCCTTCAGGGTCTGAAGGCCTGACATATAGGTGACTTATAAGTGACAGTGAAAATGGCTGTAAAATAGTGCATGCACTATTTCACACAGGCTGCAATGGCAGTCCTGTAGAAGCCTTTGCATGGGCTCCCTGTAGGTGGCAAAAGAAATGCTGCAGCCCATATGGATCCCCTGAAACCCCAATGGTACCTAGGTACCATATATTAGGGACTTATAATGCAGGTTCAGTATGCCAATTCTGAGTGAAATACTGGATTACCAGTGTGTAAGAACAAATTTGGAACCAGAGAGAGCATAAGCACTGAGGTCCTGGTTAGCAGGATCCCAGTGACACAGTAAAGCATAATGACGAAACTGACAAATAGGCCACAAACCATAAGCACTGGGGTCCTGACTAGCAGGATCCCCATGACACAGTCAAAACACACTGACAAACAAGCCAAAAATTGGGGTAGCCATGCTAGAAAGAGACTACTTTCTCACACAACCCCCACCCCACCAAACGAAGGACAATAAGGCTAACTTTGGGCAGTTGAGTCTTTATTGTCTAAGTGGTGATAAATGGAGAGTAGATCTGCAATAGAGTGGATACTCCCTTTATCATCAACTATATGGTTACTTCCCTATGGGGAGGTGAACCACCCTGTTTGGAGATTTGTACCTAGAAAACAGTGCAAGTACATACTCTGAGATTCCCTATTTGTAAGGTTATTAAAACATTTTAAAGTGGGGCAGTGTGACTGTCCCTGGGATCCTGTCAAGAGAGGGTTGCTGTCCTAAGGACTGCAATGCTAGACAGGGATGCTGTCTCAGCAAGGCTACCGCAGGGCAAAACGTTTGACCCCATGGCTCTAAGAGAGAAGAGGGTTGCTGTTTCTCTTGGGTTGGAGTAGGACAGGGCTGCTGTCCTAAAGGCTCCACATAAGGACAGGGCTGCTGTCCTATCTTTTTAAAGGTAGTGAAGGGCTGCTGCCCTAAAGTTTCTCTGGGAGGGTGGGAGGATTGCTCAAAATTTACTAAAACAGTGCAGTTCTGCTTGTCTGATTCCGTGGTTCCACAGAGAGGGACTTTTACCTCTGGGAATTTAGCTGTGGCAGCTGTGTGCTCCCTTGGTACAGGTTCAACAACCGGAGAGGTCTCTCTCACCACAGGAATGGTATCCTTAGTGGTAGGGTGATGAAAGGATACTTTGATACCCTTTTTACTTGTGTGGCGAGGAGGATCCTGAGGCTTCTGGGCTCCTTCTCTTCTTTGCTTTTTTCATTTCACTTGAAATAAGAGGAAGCAATTCCTCAGGGATACCAAGCATGGATGCATGGGTCCTAAACTCTACCTCAGCCCAACCTGAGGCCTCTAGGTCATTACCTAGGAGACAGTCTACAGGTAAGCTAGGTGATACCACAACCTGCTTTGGACCAGTAACTCCACCCCAACTAAGTTGAACTACAGCTAAGGGGAAAGACTGAGTGGAGTTGTTGACATCAGCAACCTGGTACTTTTGTGCAGGTGACACCAGGTTTTCAGTCACCAAAGTGATACTGGAACCTGTGTCCCTGTAGGCCTGGGCCTCAGCACCATTTATTACAATTGACTGCTTGTACTTGTCCATGTTAAGGGGACAGGCGGCCAAGGTGGCAAGGCCAATGCCACCAGGTGTGACAGAAACTGTCTTGGGGGTTTCTACACCTACCCCAGTTTCTATAATGGACCCAAAAATGAACCCAGCTACACCTTTTGTTTGACTATTGCCAGTAGTCCCACCACTATTACTACTACCACTAGGGGCACTAGAAGTTGAAGTGGATGTATTAGCGGTGCTAGGCTCAGGGGCTTTACCTGGGCAGGACTTATCCCCTGGCCTATGGGCTTTACCTCTGCACACACAGCTCCAAGGCGTTTTATTGTGAGTAGAGGAGGAAGAAGAATAGGTTTTATCCCCACCCCCAGAAGACTGTTGTGGACCTGAAGAGGAATATTTATGGTTTTGTTTGTCCCCATGCTGCTTGTCCTGTGATTTTTCACTATCTTTCTTCTTTTCTTTGTCACCCCCTGTATGAGCATTTCTTCTCACCCTTGTTCTGACCCATTTGTCTGCCTTCTTTCCCAATCCTTGGGGAGAGGTCAGATCTGAGTCTACCAAGTACCGGTGCAACAAGTCAGAAACACAATTGATAAGACACTTTGCTGCCATGTAAAGAACCTTCTAAAGCCTTCACTGAACAGTCCACAAAGTCTATCCAATCTTGTGAAGTCTCTTTTCTGGTTTCTCTGAACTTAATCCTATTTTGTTCAGTGGTTAAGCCAAATCCATCCAAGAGTGCTGTCTTCAAAACAGTGTAATTATCTGAATCATGGTCTCGGACAGTAAGGAGTCTCTCTCTCCCCTTGCCAGAGAAGGACAACCACAGAGTAGCAGCCCACTGCACCTGAGGGGCCTTCTGAACTTTACAGGCCCTCTAAAGTGCAGCAAACCATTTGTAGATGTCATCCCCCTCCTTGTAAGGGGGAACGACCTCATGCACATTTCTGAAGTCAAATGTGTTCTCCCTAACACCATAGTTCCTGAAACTGCTATTGTTCTGCCACCATGGCAAACTAACCCCAATCCCTGTCTTTCCCTTTCCGCAGCTAACGCTTCCCTATCTAGGGCCAACTGTTGCTGTTGCAGCCACAGTCTAGCCTCCTCCAATCTCAGGTTTAAGAGTTCCCTGTCTAGGGGGTTATCCTTAGGGTTGGATGTGTGGGACACTTCTGAGACTGAACTGACATGGGAATGTGCAGAGGCAGGTCTTTCCCTGGCTAGTGTAAACCTAGTAACCTGGCCTCTAGGTGTGAAGAGAGCTCTACTTTTGTGTGACGCCCTCCCACTGCCAGCTACACTAGATGGTTTACCAGGGGAAAGATTTTGTGAAGGGCACTCCCTTGCATCCTCTGGACCCTCTCCTGATTCTATTGGGTAGAATCCCCCTCTCTCCACTCTACCTGGTGACCAGACTTTTCTTGGTCATCCTGGAGATGGAGATTTAAAAGGAAATCCTTGTTAGGGTCTACCCAATCCCTAGGCTTCTCTCTAAGCAAAGCCCCCGCAAACATTCAAAATTCAGGTTCTCATAAATAGTTTTGACAACCCTATGGGTGGCCACAGAAGATAGTGATAGAAAGTTAGAGTAAAGTGAAAGGAAAGAAAGAACCTATTTTATCTAACTTTTAGAATTTTAGAAAGCAAGTGAAAAGGCTAGGTGGACTTTTGTATAGTCCCAAGTATAGAGTACACTTTCCTGTGCAAAGCACCGGTGACAGAGTGATAAGGCAATTGCAAGTACTTATCCCACCGCTGCACCACCAATGTAGGAGGCTGGCCCGGTTTGTAGTGGGTACCAAAGGTACTTACACCTTATACCAGGTCCAGTTATCCCGTATTAGTGAAGTGTAGTCTGTGTCTAGAAGCCGGGCTGTCTAGAGGTAGCTGTAGGCAGAGCAGCCAAGGCTGAACTAGGAGACATGCAAAGCTCTTGAAATACCACTGTAGTTACACAGTATGCACACACATGAAAGACAATACTCAGTGTTACAAAAATAAAGGTACTTTATTTTAGTCATACAATGCCAAAAATACTTGGGGGACTATACTCCCTTAGGAGGTAAGTAAATTGCACAATATATACACTAGTAACCAAAAACAGGTAAGTACACAGTAGGAAAACAGTGCAAATAGTGAAAATCACAATAGGTTGCAAGGGCCTAGGGGGAACACAAACCATATACTAAAATAGTGGAATGCGAAAGTCGGTTTCCCACCTAGGCTAGTGTAGTGTGTAGTGGGGCGCTGAGAGTGTAAGAAAACACCAAAGGTAAGTAATGTACCCCACCCAAGAGCACAGGAAATCAGGAGTAAAACACAGAAAGTTTCCTAAAACACACTAGAAGTTGTGATAGAAAATAATACAAGAACCAGAAGAGACTGACAGACACCGATGATGTATTCCTGGACATGAAGACCTGTGGAAGAAGGGAACCAAGTCCAAGAAGCACTGAAAAGTCCAGGGAGAACAGGAGCCCCTGCTAACCCGGATGAAGGTGCAAAAGAAGAACCACAGGTGAGAAGACAAAGTCAGTATTACACCAAAGAAGACAGATGCGGGTTCCAGATTGGTGCAGAAGATGTCCCACACCTGATGGATGAATGCAGTCTGGTTTGCGTCTCTGGATTTTGACAACAAGCCTTGGTACATGCAAAGCTTGCGGTTAGCAGAAAATGGTGCTGTCCAGGACCAGGAGGGACCTGGTGGCCTCTACCGAGGAGGGGAAGGCAGAGGGGGCTCTCAGCAAGTCAGAGAGCCCTCAGAAGACCAGGCAGCACACACAGGAGTCCCACAGCACGGGGACAAAGAAGGTGCAAATGGAGGCCCACGCAGCACAACACAGAAGATTCCGACGCCGCTGGAGAACCACTCAGGAAGCTTTGTGTCGCAGGATGGAGTGCTGGGGGCCTAAGCTGTGCTGTGCAGAAAGAACTTCTTGGAAGGTCGCACACAAGCCTTGGTAACTGCAAGTCACACGGTGCACAGGGGTACTGTCTTGCGTGGGGAGGCAAGCCTGTACATCCACCAAAGTTGGTCAGCCTGACGTTGGCACTGCAGGAGTCTCTTTAGTCGACCATCCGAGTTGCCGGATTCATGCTTGTCCTTTGGACATATACTAGGGACTTATAATTTGAGTGAAATCCAGGGTTACCATTATGTAAGGACAAATTTGGAACCAGGGAGAGGGTAAGCACTGGGGTCCTGGTTAGCAGGATCCCACTGACAGAGTAAAGCATACTGACGAAAACAGTGAAACATACTGACAAGTAGGCCACAAACCATCAGCACTGGGGTCCTGACTAGCAGGATCCCAGTGACACTGTCAAAACTCACTGACAAACAGGCCACAAATGGGGGTAACCATGCTAGAAAGAGGCTACTTTCTCACAGGTACCACTTTAAAAGAAGTTCCAGGCCTGCCATTGCAACATGAATGCAGTGTCAAACTGCCATATTGATTTGGGATTTAAACCTCTTGCCAAGTCTTAAACTCCCCTTTTATTAAATCTGTCACCCCTAAGGTAGGCCCTGGGTAGCCCACAGGACAGGGCGCTGTGTAAATAAAAGGCATGCCATATACTTTTTGCATGTCCTTGTAGTGAAAAACTCTAAAATTTGTTTTTCACTACTGTGAGGCCTTCCCCTCTCACCATAACCTGGGGGTTTTCTCTGTCATGTTTGGTACATACGGAACTGTAATAATGAATCCTCTTTAATGGCATAGACAAATTTATCATTAAACTTTTTAAATTGCCACTTTTACAAAGTTAGCATTTTTCTGCTCTTAGCCCTATTTGCCTCAAGCCTGTCTCCAATACGCGTCTGTGGTGGGTGACAACTAGGCTTTGTGCATTCCTCCTAGAAAGCCACACGCAAAGTTAGCTTAGGTGTGACTTGATGGGTCATCCACATCCTGATGGGCCATCTTGGGCAGTATGGGATGGAGGAATGGGACACAACCCTACACTTACACCTGAATAGGCTGTGTCCTATCCCCACAGAAAGAACTGCTTAACCTCCTGTAGTGAGTCTGGAGCCAGGGCAGGAGGTGAGGAACTCTGTGCACTTCAAAGCCCCTCTTTGAAGTCTCCCCCACTTCAAAGGTGCCACTGATTACAAGAAATGGACTTCTGACCCTACCACTTCAGTGCACTTCTGTACCTGTAAATACTCTGCCATGAAGAAAGGCTGTGGTGCTTCTACAAGGACTACAAGGACTGCCACTCTGCTGGACTGCTGCTCGGGAAGAACTGCTTTCTTGCTGTGCTGACCTGCTGCCAGCTGTCCTCTTCGCCTGGGTGAGAAGGACTGGACCCATATCATGGGAACCCAGAACCTGAGTGACTCCAAAAGCTTGCTGGCTTGCCACCTTTTTTGAAGTCTCAGGGACATAAAAGACTTTCAGCTCACCTGCTACAGCACTTGGACTCTGCCATGTGTGAGTCTGGCCTGCCAGGTGGTGCCAACACAGTCTTGGGCCCTTGGAAGTAGGTTTGAAGCGCTGCTCCAGCAGGCTCCACGCATCACCGTTGACACAAGGACTCAGAACAAGCGCATCTCCTCCACCCCAGCCGCACTGCTGCCAGTGCAAGAATCGACTCCGAAGCATCGCCAACTGCATGGCACATTGACTCCATTCTTGACGCATCACCACCGTTGTGCGGCTTGGAACCAACACATCACCTTCATTTGTGGACTGATGATGACGCATTGCCTCACCCTCACCCAGCATCTCATCTTTGACGACAAAGCAACTAAGATAATTTGTAGCAGACCAAGGCTGCATGCATAATGCACTCCATTGTGATCAGCTTTAACTTTGTCACAGTCCAGAGCGACCAGATATCCCCGATTGTCTCTCATTGCTTTTAAGCATTATTTTTCAGTGTAATCTTTAAAAAATCATAACTCCAGTTCTAATAATTGAACTTTTGTTATTTTGCTCTTGTTTTATTGATTAAATTAAGTTCTATTTTTCAAATCCGATATGGTATCTTTTTGTGTGGTGTTTTCACTTCTTTACTGTTTGAAAAATTGCACAAATACTTAACACATTGCTTCTTAAGTTAAGCTTGACTGCTCTGTGCCAAGCTTCCAGGGGGTGAGCACAGGTGAACTATAAGGTGTGTTAGTGACTTACCCTGACTAGGATTGTGGTTCCTGCTTGGACACGATGCATACCTCTGCCATTCAGGAAGCTAGTTTCTAACAACTGGGTTCTCAGAATGCAGCACAAAATGTTTGGGAAAGATTTGGCAACTAGAACAAAGCTTGTAGTGTGACTCAAGGTCTGAGGAATCCAAGGGCAGCACACTGTGGGGCACTGCTCTAACCACTGTAGCCTTCAGTGCCAGCTTCAGGTTCCCCAAACCTCTTTGCGTGCTACCCCGAATGGTGTTGCTTTGTAGTGTCCCCCAGATTTTTCACAAGAGTTGCAGTCTTCACAGTACTTCAACCAGTTACAACCACAAATCTGACACAGGCAGTCACAATGATGATGAAAGGCTTCCTGGCTGTAAGTGTTTGAACATTGGAGCATAGCCCAGTAGTCAGGGTCCCATAAAGGTTCAATCCATTTTCAGCCACAGGCCAACAAAAGGGGCAAAAGTGACAATGCCATTATAAGAGGTGTTGCTGATCCCAGTGCTTGGTTGGTTTTGGTAGCGGTGGTGCTGGTGCTGGAAGTGGAGGTTATGTCGTTGGTAGTAGTTCCTGTGGTAGTTGGGATGGGCTCCAAATACTCATAGGACTGGTTACAAGGCTGCAATTTCCAATCATAAAGAAATAGTTTTGGGAAAATACTTGCCTTGAGAAAGCTTATGTCCAAAATTATCCAGAGGACTAAATACAAGAATATGATTTTGAAATTGTTGAGGTGATCCATTCAACATGAGAATAGTCAAATAAATAGATGGTTTTGCCTAATCACCTGAAAATTCACTATAATTGATTCTGAAATTTGGAGAACATCCTTATCATAGCATTCCAAGTATTCAAATCCTTTGTCCTTGTGAATTGTCCTTTGATGGTCCGTAAAGTGTATAAAGCATAAACATGCGTATATAATAGGAAGCAATAGTTTAAAAAAAAATAAGAATGGGAGGAGTGTGTAGTTTATGCTTAATGATGGAGAGAATATGACATATTTTTTTCTGAAATTTTCCTCTTGTTGGTAATTGCCATAGGCATGCAAACAATATATTGTGTTGTGTCTGAGAATCAAAGACAGGGATTTTAACCAGATATTATTAATCAGATAATTAATGTACATTTGTGTGGTTTGAGGAGAAAAACTGGAAACACTTTTTGTCACATAATGACACATTAGTCTTTTGAGAGACTTTGCAGCTGCTTCCAGTCCTGCAGGTCCTAGTGGTGTGGGCAGAAATGGTGCTGCAGTGGGTAATATTGATATGGATGATGTTGATTCCAACACTCAGCTTTTTGGTTCTCTTGCTGCTTCTTGTGCTCCAACTCTCTTTAGAGCTGGGGTTATGGCTTACATGCCACTAGGAAGGTCAGACGTTCCTCTCTAGTGGCTTATCTGTAGAGTGATATACACTTGAACCTCATCTTCATAATTGATGGATGACTTCTCTTGTCAGTTGTCAATGACTATAAATGTGCCAGTGTTGAGACTGGGGATGAGAAGCCTAGCACACTGAAAAGCAAATGTGTCAGGATACTCTCTTCTGTCTGCTGCTGTAATGTGGTCTCGCTCTATTTGATATTCACTGCTTCCTCCCCTGATCCCCCTGTTGTGCTGCCTCCGCTTCCTAATGCAGCTAAGTCTCATCCACCAAGAAGTGCTGAAAGTAAGTGGAATGGGTGAGAAAGCAGCATTGATATTGTCATCTAGGTGCTGCACTGATATTGTCATCATTGATGGCAGCTGCTGAGACAAGATCTATGAATTAGTGAAGTGGATAGTTAAAAAATGGTAGCAGGTTGGAACAAGGGGCTTAAAAAGAAAGAGGAGAGAAAGTGTGGGTAAAGGATGTGTGAATGTTGTGGGGAGAATTGGGATGGGTTAGTTTCAGGATTGTTAGGAGGGGTAGAGGGTAAGTTAGGGGAAAATGAAATGTTGCTCCTAGTCAATTGGTTGCATCATATTGCTACACTTGGTAGAATTCCTTTGTCACAAAAGGAATATATAACCTTTTTGGGTAAAGGGAAACTGATAGGTGTCTCACTCCTCCCAGCTGAGTTATATGCTTACATTCAGGGGTGTTAGGATTTAGACAAAACCTGTCAGAGAAGATCTTATCTACAGGTGAAACAATGGAGCTCCATCCTGCTGGTTGAAATCAATAGGCACACACAAGTTTTGGTATTTTATATAATATGTTCACTTATGTTAGACTATTTACCTACATGTTCTGAATATAAAGGATAGTAAATATTGTGAACAAGTCACAAAGTAATTTACATCTTAAGACAAAGGTTAGATGTTCTCAACATACTTCATTATACATCCCTAATCTATCAGCCTAATGTCCCGGTACAGTGAATAAATAGTTTTGTGTTGCAAACTGTTGAGAAGAGTAGTGGCTGGTTCTTTGTTGCAAGGAATCTAGGGGGTCATTCCGGCCGCCGGGGCCGGGGTCGGCGGGAGCACCGCCAACAGGCTGGCAGTGCTCCTGAGGGCATTCTGACCACGGCGGTATCGGCACGGTCAGAACCGGAAAACCGGCGGTGTCCCGCCGGTTTTCCGCTGCCCTGAGGAATCCCCCATGGCGGCGCAGCTTGCTGCGCCGCCATGGGGGATTCCGACCCCCTCACCGCCATCCTGTTCCTGGTGGTTTCGACCGCCAGGAACAGGATGGCGGTGAGGGGTGTTGTGGGGCCCCTGCGGGCCCCTGCAGTGCCCATGCCAATGGCATGGGCACTGCAGGGGCCCCCGTAAGAGGGCCCCACTTTGAATTTCAGTGTCTGCTTAGCAGACACTGAAATTCGCGACGGGTGCTACTGCACCCATCGCACACCTTCCACTCCGCCGGCTCCATTCGGAGCCGGCTTCCTCGTGGAAGGGTGTTTCCCACTGGGCTGGCGGGCAGCGTTTTGGCGGTCGCCCGCCAGCCCAGTGGGAAACCCAGAATGACCGCCGCGGTCTTTTGACCGCCGGACGGTCTTCTGGCGGTCCCAGCCAGGCCGGCGGCTACCGCCGCCGGCCGGGGTCAGAATGACCCCCCTAATGTTTCCTGATTTGTGCTATGGTAATATTTACAACGGCATACCAGAGACTCCACTCAAGCAGGTGTAACCCTCGACATGCTACTGAAAAATTGCAACAAAGATTTATTTTTTGTTTGTATAAGTTTACTTGCTTGTTGTTGCTCGGGTGGTCAGACCATGTTATGCACTGATCAGGGATGTTATGACCATTATAGATGTTACTGATTGGTATTGCAGACAGTATGATGCTGCATCACACAACATACCATTGAGAATTTGTATGTTGCAAAGATGCTGAATAGAACATACACTACCATACCATTCTCTCAATATCCTTCACTCTCACTCTCCCTCTATCCCTGTGATGCAGAGGGGCCCCAAATGTGCTTCCTCAAACTACCACCATGATCCCTCACACTACAACCATGACCCAAAAACTCACCTTTCTTGCAGGGTATGTCAGGGATTTGGGCTTCCGTAAAAAGAACACTTTATATAGTAATTTCTTAAATGCAGAAAGATACAGATGGCCTATTTAGAAGAAACTCACACGGAGGTGCCTGAATTACATAAATTAGACAAGAGATGCCAAGGCCAGAGTGGTGGTATGACATTGTCAACATTTTCCGTAGGTACACTGATCTGGTTGGCACTGAGGGTGCCTTACGCAGTACATCATACAACTGTGGATGATGAGGGCAGGTTTACTATTCTTGAGGGCTCTCTATGTTGCAATCTACTCATGACTGCAAATATGTATGCACTCAACAGAGGATACTTGCAATTCCTGGAACTTTAGGGCATATTTACGAACCATTGCACCACCGGTGCATCACTTTTTATGACGCACCAGTGGCGCAAAGTGCAGAACCATATCTATGAGGCAACGGAAAGGCACTTTGCAAGACTTTTCATCACCTCGTGGAAATGGTGTAAGGCAACGCTGCGTTGCCTTACACTGAGTCAGGGGGGCATTCCATGGGTGTTGCAATGGGTTTTCCCACGCATCACCCATGGGTTTTGATACATTCCCAGATTTACAAGGACATGGAAACCTGTGAATCTGTCAAAACTGGATGCCTTCCCAGAGGAGGCCTAATGAGGAGAAATATCTTTACTTCTCGTTTTTCCTCTTTCTATGTGTGCTGCATTCGGCAGCACACTTAGAAAGAGGAAAGAGCCTCCATGGATTGTTTTTGTGCTGGAAGGTGCCCCTTCCTTCACAAAAACAATCCTGCCAACAACGCAAAGCACCCTTGCACCATGGTGTAAGGGTGCCTACGTTGGCACTAGGCACCACATTGTGTGCCCACACTGGCTGAAAGGACAGGAATGAACTGCATCTCATAGATATAGTGCACTTGCCCTTTTAAATTGGTGTAGGGCAGTGCAGCAAATAAACTTGCAGCACTGCCCTGCACCAGTTCTTTTTAACTATGCCCCATTGGCTCCACACTTAACTAGGATGCTATGGGTTCCTGCCCTATGGGGAGGAGATTATAACTTGGTCTCAGATTGTGATATTGACTGTTCTCTTTTGCCACTCCTCGCTGTTCCCTGAAAGACTTTGGCCCAGATATTCAATAGTTTGATGAGACAATGGGCCTTTCTTACGTTATGGAGAGAGCTACTCCCAGATGACTGTGAATATTCTTGTTATGACCCTGTGCATAATATTCACACACGTTTAAATATGTATCCGGGAATGACTGATCTGACTCCAAAGCTATTTTTCGTGGAATACCTTTTTCAAATAGATTCAGATCAAAACCTGCTCTTGATAACACGCCATTGTGGGGAGCATACACCTGTGATTCCAACATGAAAGTTACAACCAAATGCATTCTTCGATCCCTCTTTCAGGGCAACCATTGGGAAGGAAATATATTTTAAGTTTAAAGAAAATGATGGGACAGCTCCACATGCACGTGTTTTATTGGAAGCCTTTAAGGTTGTGATCATAAATCACGTATTAAAAAACGTATGGCATAAAATTAATGCTGACCCTAAACATTTCAGGGGCACAATCAGCACTGCACACCCTTAAAAAACCTGGGGCCCGATCCACAAAGGTAAACTTAGACCAAAAGTTCTAACTTTACTAGCAGTGTTAGAGCGTTGGTCCTTAATAAGTAAGCTTAAAAGGGAACGCGTGTAGGTCGATGAACCTTTTGATTCGTTTAAGGTGTTCTTGCCATAGTTCCAGTACAGAAACAATAATCAGCACACAATAATCAATAATCATTAGTCAAATCAATAATTAATGGAGTCAGTAATTTTCACAAACCATGACTTTACAGCCATGAATAACTTTAATAAAAGTTTAGTAAGTTTATTTCCCTTAAATTAACAATACTAAAGTCATGTAGCTTAGTCACCAAATCAAATCAGACAAAATTAGTAATGCTTGTTAATCAACAAGTCGCAAGAAACGTGATCTAATCAAAACTAGAATCAAAAGGCATTCCAAAGCATCAGCACAAATCATTAGTAAAACCAAATTCAGCAAGGCTGTAATAGCCATAAAGTTCAGCAAAATAGTCCGTCAACCATTTGTCTCTACAATTTGTCAGTCGTCATGTGAATAACCTCAGCTAACCCAGATTAGCATCAGCATGTGGGGCTTCATGCAAAACAATTTAGAACACAAATTTGGAAAATATCTAACTAAAGAAAGTATTAAGACAGCGCAGTTGGTACCTAGAAAGAAAAGGCACAAAAATGCAATTCAATCACTGTCATATCTACCTATCCACGGTATGAGTCAGCAAGCAGAATCAGTCTTCATCCTCAGGTCATCAATCGAACAGCATAGCAGCAGGCTCTCAGTCAGAGAGTACGAGCCCAATGACAGAATCTGGAATCTCTTCTAAGTCAATATCGCATCTCATAACGAGGTAAGATCAATCTAAAATTTTGACTACTTCTCCTCTATCGCTTTGTTATCAAAGTCACCCAAACTATCCCCTAATTTCCAATTGGTCAATTAATCGTACGTTATTACTCTGTCCAATGATTTTCATATACTTAATCTATGAATTCTAATATTTCACACCTCACATGTCGTTGATTGGTCCACTTTACGATGTTCTCATCATCCGGCTCGTCAGGTATCGAATTTGTTGCATCTTCCTCTCCAGTCAGTGTCTTCATTGTTCGCGTCCTGGGAAAGAACCCTTTGCACATATCACACATGATTTGTTACTTTGTGAGAGACCTCATCTCCTGTCCGTCGGTTCCCATAGAAAGCTTCTGCTAAGCATTTTATTAAAACAATGAGCATTTCACAGTTAGTTCACTCTGTCAGCATTTTTCATTAAACGCTAAGAAATACAGCTTCTGCATGAGGCCTGGCCTAGGCCAAGACACTTGCTAAGTTAAGGCATACAATTAATAAGCAAGAACATAATTCATAACACTTAATATGACATAATTACTACATTAATCTAATTCTAAATCTAATTTCCAGGAGGCTATTATTATAGTCAGTGCTTGAAATTGAAAAATAAAGTGCAGATACTCTGTGCCAGAGTACCTGCTTGTTTCTGAGAAGTGCCAGTACTCTCCTGTTAAAAGTATTACGTTTTTCTTGAGATGTGCCAGTACTCTCCCCCTCAAAATAAAAAAGTGCTGGTACTCAGTACTGGACAGTACCGGCCCAATTAAAGCACTGATTATAGTATTGTCTAAGCCAAGGTGTGATTTCCTTAATGCCTCAGCATAAAGACTGGGCCACTGGAATTATACGTCAGGGGAGGACCACATTATATGGCTGGTTAAATTAAATTATGCAGCAAAAAGACAAATAATGCAGCCTGATGTGGCACATTTCGTGAGAGGTTACTTTATTATTTTGTGATTTGTATTTTTAGTAACACTGTCTGGACAAATATGTCACCTCATTAATACCTGTTCAGCAGCCAAATGCTGCAATAAGAAGCTGAAAGTTGACTAGTCAACTTTTGCAAACGGCCTTACTGTGGCATGAGAACACATGGTGCCAGGTTTACAGTAACTTATGATCCATTTGACTTAAAAACATTTTTTTTGTTAATCATACATATTATGCATCAGATGATGGATTATATGGTAAGCACGGCAGATTCATAATTGTGCGAAAAATGCAGCAGACTAGCATAATATCTGCAGGTAGACCACTATCGCTATTGTACTCAGAGTGTAAAATAATAGGCAAAATAATTGTAAATTAGCTATTTACCTACTTATCTGGACTGGTTCATCTAGATCAGTGTGGTTTTATACCAGGCAGTTACACTTGTGTAAACATACGTCACGTATTGCCTATGGGTTTCTCCAGGTTCACATGTGGTGGCCTCACTAGACATTGAAAGACAGCTTTTAACACAGTAACATGGTCCTATATTTTTGGAGAACTGACAGAGATAGGGGTGCCAGGCTGTCAACTACGCTGGATTACGTTACAATCGCGGGCAAGGATCTAAATGGGGAAAGTCTTTTTGGCAAGGTGGCAGGTGTTCTGGGGCACTAGACAGGGGTGGCCATTCTGTTTTTATTGGCTCTCAAACCACTGACGTCCCTGCTGAGAGCCAGGAAAATGAATACGTTATCTCTGTTCACAGTAAAATACATGCAGCTGCATGGTACGAAGAAGATGCTCTGCTGTTTTCTAGGGACCCAGAAACACACCTATTACCACTAATCTCACTATTGGTGGAATTGAGAGATGTATCTGGCCTTCAGTTTTAATCGGGACAAAGGCTGTTTATTCTAACCACGAGAGCCGGGCACTGTCAAAAGGCTACATTATATTTGAAATTCTATGCATTGGGAAAAAGTACCTTTTAAACATGTTGGTATCCATATGTAACACATGGACTCAATGTTGAAGGGGGTAATCGAGCTTGATGCGTCACTAGAATTAAACGGTCAATGGCATTTTGGAATGGGTTGCCACTGTCCCCTCTGGGTTGGGTGGCAATCACCAGGATGATTGTGTTACCTACGCTGCTTCATTTCTTCATGGTGCATCACTTGATCCTCCCTAATTCTTTCTTCCAAGATTTTGAATCTATCCTGGAAGGACTGATCTGGCTCAACAGAGGCGGCGGCCCTGCTTCAAAAAGTCAATGCACTTGATAGATGCTGAGGAATGTGGGCCCCCAATCTAGCTATATTCTACCTGGATACACATATGGTGTGGATGGTGGGATGAGCAACAGTAGAGACAGATACTGAATGTGTGGACATTATAAATATTACAGAAGACACTGATTTATTACCCACACTGTATAACAAGGAATGAACGAGATATACCTACCTACGTTTATTACTCATGGTTTGTTTTTGTTGGGGTAAACACAAGCAAAATGGTGTTCTGTTGCTACTTATTTCCGAGACCATCCTCTATGGGTGCTCCCTGAGTTAGCATTAGTGGCCAAACAACACTATATTCAAGATTGTATGCAGAATAATAACACAGTCTTCGGTGACATCTACAGTGATGAAAGACTTGTGTTTCAAACCTTAGTGTATGATCACGATCTTAGCGTTGGGCAGTTCCTTAGATGTAATTCTATGACAGTAGCAATCACATGATATGGCATGTTGGCGCAAGCAAACCCCTGAAATCAGAAGTACTGTTTACACATGGGGTACAGTGCAAGCCAGTGACTTGCATGTGTAGAACACTAGCTCCTACCTTTTAACTCTCTACGAACGCGCTCAAAGTGACTTGGGAGCCACAACTAGAAGAGGAAATAAAGAACAAAGAATGGGTGCAGATCTCAGAATACACAAAAGCATTGAACAGAACCCCCGAGTTAAATATACTCAGCTGAATTACCTCCATCATATGTATCTTGACGTGAATTCCCTAAAGTCAGTCTCCGTCTTAGCTGGGCCCGACACTATGATACCACAATTGTCACCGGAGCAGTGCCTCCAAACTTGAGTGCCTCAAATGAGCAACCAAGTGCTAGTCCATCCTGTACATGCGCTGTACGGACTCTGCAAAAATCACACTTATGCTGTGTGTGTGTACCCGACAATGTTGATATTTCCTCTGATGAGGAGTTAGCTCAACAAAAAAGTTGACCAATGAAACATAACCTGCATGTCTTCATCCTGTCATCCCAAAAATCCTATGTGAACTGAACTAAGAAGATCATTTTTTCTTTGTTTTTATAAATGTTATCATTTTTTTTCCTTCTTCTGCCTTCTCATACTATTTATTTTTAAACTGGCCTATACCTATTATCACTGGTATAACTTCTCGCCAACACTCATACTGTGCCCCAAATAGGTTTAACTGCAGTAATGCAAGAACTATAATTATGTATGCTTTTGCTACAAATATTGTTACCCATGTTCATCTTTTGTACATACACTTACATTTCCTTCATAGATCAAGTTGTATTATTTTTCATATTGCAGATAACTATATCACATTTTAGATAACTGTAGATGATATCTTGAGCGCATGTATTCTCTTCACATTAGCCATGCCCCTATCACATCACATTCAGACGCACCAGTAGGGGATGACGTAAAGTCTCTAAGGCCAGTCTCCATCTTAGCTAGGTCCCGACTCCATCTTAGCCTATGCATATCGCCATTTTTCCTGTTTTTGCCCGATCATTGTCGTGTCTATATGACAACACTATTGTCACCAGACCTTATCTTTCCTAAGAAACATGATATCTTCCAGTGACATATACAAACTCTAAGGTGACATTCGTCTGCGTCAAGTGCTGTTTCCTCTTTAAGTCAAGGATATATAACTAATGTTATAGATATTTTATCAAAGAAGTATAGTCTGAATTGCCATGCTTTTCCACTATATCTACATGACATCAACACCATAGGCGTACACATTGATGTCCATAATCTAACACACACATTCCAATCTCTAATAAAGATTTAGGATATGAGGACTGCCATTTGGCCGCTTGAGAAAGAGGTACTCAGCCCAGATTATCAAAGGAGATTCTGACAGAGACAATCTCATCTACTGCCAGTGCACTTCATACTTCGCAGATGACACATCTTGCATAAAGCCTGTAACTGATATATCCCAGTCCCGGAGGAAGACTGCTTGACTGCTACCACAGTGGGTGTTTGCCCTTCATGGGGAACACTGTAATCACACTTCCACCAATAACGACAGTCTTTGCTATCAACAAGGTGGGCCGTGCATTTTACCTTTCATGCTCTCAGGGTATTGCACACAGAAACAGGCATAGGGTGTTAGTTTCTTGATAATATTTTAATGCCGTTTTAGCAATGCTGCAAGTGTTCATTTTATTATTGTTACTTGTCACATGTCTCCTGGCTTTTTAAAAATATTCTGTATGGTTGTTTTAGATGTACCGAACACAGATTCTGTAGTAATAAATACTTTTAACATAGAAGCATTTCATTCTTTTCAGAACAGTTTATGGTAGTATGAATAATTAAATTAAGTTGCTGCTGTTTTATCGGTGTCCCTGATCACTTCATGGGAATGTTAGTAAACACAAAAGCAATACTTCTATGTTTATTACACATTGAACATTGTCTTTCAGGGTTACAATGGCTTGTCTTCCACGTTTAGTGTTGGTGTACCGAACTAAGATCACTAGTATCACCTGTAGGTGGCAGGGTACTCCTTGTAGAGTTACACCAAAGTAATAAAACCTACGCAACAATCTCACCCCAGCATGCATAGCTAAGATACACCGAGGAGGGACATCAGCATGCCATTGATGAACTGCTGCAGATTTTTTCACTTTGTGTGACATTGTCCACATAAAACAACAATACTGGTCAACACAATTGTCTTTATATGAGAACTTACAGGGTGGAAATTGAAATTAAATATGGCAACATGTCTTTTGGGTAGATGTATTAGACCAAAAAGGCTAAGACAGAAACACAAAAACTGTGTGAAAAATAAAAGGCTTATAAAAATCCAGCAGGTTGAAACTGCATTCCTTGTTAGCTTTACTGTGAAAATATCTGCCAATCAAAATGCATGCTGTGAAAATACATGTGAATTGCCTCAAAATGTCAGTCTGCTGCTAACGTTAGCAGTCACACCTCGTGGACACAAAAATATTTAACAATACAAACATCACTGTCTGGAACTGAGACATTGAACGGATGGCCATGGTAGACTGAGGAGGGTAGGGATACTTTCATGGCTGGACCAACAGAGAGATCCTCACACTATCCTGTCTTGAAAAGCACTTTGGAGGAAGTAACTTACATGTCTTATGGGGCACATACATGATTTGCTGCTACAGTGTATTAATGTTCCTGGGTATTCTGCCAGATCCTAATTTAGCAGACTATTGACTAGGTTCTTCTTCCCAACTGCCGCTAATATGTGTATGTATATCTTGCCATTATAGTCATCAAATATTCTGAAAAAATAATATTCAGTCTCATTATGCACATTTTTAAGAGCAGACGAAATCAAATATATCTATCCATAAGTAAGAGCAACGAAGTGAAAACACTTCGATGATTGTATAGCATTTAAAATAATACTCCCCCCTTGAGCCTGAGAAGAGTTCTTACTTGGATGATGTAAGTTCTTTTTGTGCTGAAAGCTTAGCGTCCTTCCCACCAATAACTTAGCTTACTTTCTAATTCCAATAAATATATTTGAATCATGTGTTTACCATTTCGATGTCAAGGTAAAACATGCAGGGGGTGATTCTAACCCTGGCGGTCGGTGATAAAGCGGCGGCCAAACCGCCAACAGGCCGGCGGTCCAAAAAATGGAATTCTGACCCTGGCGGGAACCGCCAACACAGCCCACCACTTTAACACTCCGACCGCCACGGCGGGACCGACAAACAGCGCGGCGGTCACCGCCAACAGCCAGGCGGCAGACAATGTACCGCCCACACTATCATGACCCACCAATCCGCCACCTTTTCCGGGGCGGGAGCCCCGCCGATAAAAACACGGCGGAAACAGACTACGAATGTGAAAACGCTCACCTCTACGCACTCCACGAGTACGGAGGACAGCATGGAACCCGAATTGAACATCATACCTGCTCTCGTCTACCTGCTCATCTACCACGAGTACGAACTCCGGCGCAGACGTCAACGGTGAGTACAGCACCTACGACACACGGGAGGGGGGAGGACGAAAGGTTACGGGCACACACATATGCAACCCCCCACCCCCAATATGTACACATCAATGCAGAGCAACAAGTCACAGTGACACCAACCAAACCCCGTAAAAAATGCAATGACATATCAAAATTGTCAATAAATATTTATGTCCAAAATAGCCTCCGATAAGTATTGGTCAACTAGCCAGAATATTTACATTTCTAAAGTCAATATACACAGCAGTGGACAACTGCAGAAATCAGTCCTGCACATTTTACGTAGTAACGATTTGTCCGTGGGCCAAAGTGTAGCAACACAAGGTCAAAGCCCACACACGAGACCTGAGTCCTTTGGAGAGAACACTGCAGGGGCATCTGATGACAAAACTACAGGCACCTCAGGGGGAAGGGAAGGGGGGGCACCTCAGCCACATGAGTCCACGACGCAAGACCCACGAAGGGGCCACCATGCCCACTGCCATATCCTGGGGAGTGCTTGACAGGAAGGGCCCAGCGGAGCGGTGCTTGAGACGGCGGGGCCCAGCGGAGCGGTGCTTGAGACGGCGGGGCCCAGCGGAGCGGTGCTTGACAGGAAGGGCCCAGCGGAGCGGTGCTTGACAGGAGGGGCCCAGCGGAGCGGTGCTTGAGACGGCGGGGCCCAGCGGAGCGGTGCTTGAGACGGTGGGGCCCAGCGGAGCGGTGCTTGACAGGAAGGGCCCAGCGGAGCGGTGCTTGACAGGAGGGGCCCAGCGGAGCGTTGCTTGACAGGAGGGGCCCAGCGGAGCGGTGCTTGACAGGAGGGGCCCAGCGGAGCGGTGCTTGACAGGAGGGGCCCAGCGGAGCGGTGCTTGACAGGAAGGGCCCTGTTCAGCGGTGCTCTTCTGCACGGCGGGGCCCTCTTCAGCGGTGCTCTTCTGCACGGCGGGGCCCTCTTCAGCGGTGCCTGTCTTCACGGCGGGCCCTGTTCAGCGGTGCTCTTCTGCACGGCGGGGCCCTCTTCAGCAGTGCCTGTCTTCACGGCGGGGCCCTCTTCAGCGGTGCTCTTCTGCACGGCGGGGCCCTCTTCAGCGGTCCTCTTCCAGGAAGTCTAGGGAGCCAGACCTGGGCTGGACACCCTGATCACTCGCCCTCCGAATGTGCAGTGGCAGGCCCCTTCGGGGACGGAGTCCTGGGCCCTTTGCTGTCGTCCCTTGCAGGCGGGATGGGGCTTGCGGGGCCCTCCAGCTCCGCGCTCCTGATGGATGACCTCTCCGCCCTGCTGCCCTTTCGCTCCTTAGATGGGGCTCTCGGGCCCTTGCCTCCCCTGGCTGTTGTGGCAGGTGAAGTGGCCATTGTTGGCTCCTTGGGGGCAGCCGTCTCAGTCCTCTCACGGCGGCCCTTCACTTTACGTGTCCTCTTGCCTGGGGGTGGGCTGGATGTCCCCTTGCTGCTCAGTGAAGTGTCACTGCCGCCAAAGGGTGGACTCCAGAAGCCATGCACCACTTGGACCCTCGAAGCTGGGCTGGTGGTGGCTGAGGTGCTCTTGGGACTCTTAACCGATGGAGGGGGTGGGTCAGGGGAGGGAAAGAGGTTAAGATTAGAGAGGTAACATTTCTTAGGACCAAGGTAAAGGGTAGGAGTAGTTGTGATGGAAGTGGAGGAAGAGGATGTGGTTGTAGGAGAGTCAGGTGTGCTGTCTTTGGGTGCAGGTGACTGAGGCGTAGGCTGTCGTGAGGTGGTTGGCTGTTGTTTGGGTGTCTGCCTGCGTTTATGTGTCTTGGAAGAGGGGGTGACAGACACAGTGGGAGAGGATACAGGGGACGTGTAGATGGCAGTGGGGGTGGTGACTGCACGTGTGAGGACTGTAGTGGAGGGTGTGCTGGTGATGGAAGCACTGGCTGATGGTGGTGTGCATGCAGGTGTGAGTGTAGACGTCACAGGGAGGGAGGAGGGAGATGAGGAGGAGGGGGACACAGAGGTG
Source organism: Pleurodeles waltl (assembly GCF_031143425.1). Taxonomy (NCBI): domain Eukaryota; kingdom Metazoa; phylum Chordata; class Amphibia; order Caudata; family Salamandridae; genus Pleurodeles; species Pleurodeles waltl. The sequence goes on from NC_090443.1 coordinate 193,493,969, forward strand.
GTAGTGACTGTTGGAATGTCTGCATCTGGGTGTTGCTGGGGTGAATGCTTGTGTGTCCTGTGGTGCTTGTGTCTGGATGATCTGGCCTTGGGTGTTGAGGTGTGTGCAGGCTGGTCTGATGGTGTGGATGGGATAGGCTGAGGGACAGGAGACAGAGAAAGGGTGGAGGCAGTTAGAAGAGGGAGGCTGGAGACAGGGACAATGGCTGCCGTCAGTGCTGAGGCCAGAGCAGTGAACGATCGTTGATGGGCAGCCTGACCCGAATGAATGCCCTCCAGGTAGGCATTGCTCCGATGCACCTCCCTTTCCACCCCCTGGATGGCATTCAAAAGGGTAGTCTGCCCAACAATGAGCGTCCTCACGAGGTCAATGAGCTCCGCACTGAGGGCAGCAGGGGTAACTGGGGCAGGGGCTGAGGTGCCTGGGGCGAAGGAGACGCCCGCCTTCCTGGGCGAGCGGGCACGGAGCGAAGGCTGAGGGGCTGCTGGGAGGGCAGAGCTGGAGCGCTGGGTGGCGGCTGTACCTGTGGAGGCGGGGGGCCCGGATGTTGCCGCCCCCGCTAGGGAGCTCCCAAACGAGGACGTGTCCGTGTCGCTGGTGTCTTCACCAGTCCCCGTTGTGGTGCTCCCCTCGCCCTCCGGATCACTGGTGCCCTCGGTGTCTGTTCCAGTGCCCACCGGGGCATTGTGACTTGCAGCTCCTTCGTGCTCCGACGCCAATTCTCCTCCGCCTGATGATGCTGATGCAGAAGAAGACAAAGAATAAGGGTGGGGGGAGAAATAATACAAAGTTGAGTGTATGCCTTGTCAATACCGTTGGCGGAGAGGACAGACACAGGTGCCTCATGCACTAAGCCGCGAAATTGGGGTACACTACTCAGTACTTCTGACTAGGCCAACAGGTCTAGGGACAACAGACGCGCACATGGGTGATGCAGGACCATGGATAGCTGTACTTGGCACCCTACAGAGGTGGGGGGCGGGGGCACAGGGCCATGTCTAAGGGAGGGGACTACACTACAGAAAGCGCCCTGGCCTAGTGTCACCCACGGCCCTCCTCCCCCACCCAGACGCCTCAACTGCACTTAAGGATAGCAGAATGTGCAGGTACTCACCCCCTTGTGTCTGCTGTGATGTCCTCAAGCGCCCATCCAAATCAGGGTAGGCCACCGCCAGGATACGGGACATCAGGGGGGTCAGGGTACGACTGGCACCCCTCCTAGGTCGGGAGGCCATCCCCAGCAGTGACTCGGCGGTCTTTCGGGTTCCGCGGCGGATGTCCTCCCACCTCTTGCGGCAGTGGGTGCCCCGTCTGGTGTAGACCCCCAGGGCCCGGACTTCCTTGGCGATGGCACGCCAAATGTCGATTTTCTGATGGGCGCTCACCTGTTAGACATGTACAGGGTGGGAAAGAGAAAACGTGAATTTTCGGCATGTTTGGAGTACATGCCCCCCCCTCCCCAACCTTGCCATGTGGCCCATTCTCTCATCTGTCGTGCGTTGCAGTCCTCATTTTCTCCCCACCCCAACAACTTACATCCACCCCACTCCACACAGCCATAACCCATTCAATGTGCACTCAGTGTACTCACCTGTTGGTCTGGAGGACCGTAGAGTAACGCATACTGGGGGAGGACCCCATCCACTAGTTTCTCCAACTCTTCAGACGTGAAGGCAGGGGCCCTTTCCCCAGTCGCAGCAGCCATTGTCACTTCCAGACCGAGGTCACAGCAGCACTAGGTCCTCTCCTGTGGATGATCAGGTATCGAGTGATTAGGCAGATAGAAAATGGCGGTCACGGCCGCGGCGGTGCGTACCGCGGCAGTGCGTACCGCGACCGCCGGCGCACATCGTCATTGGCTCCTGAATCCCATAGGGTTCAATGTTAACCAATGCGGGTTCGTATAGCGGTCTTCGACTGCCTACCGCCACGGTGTGCCACGCCAGCGCATTGACCTCACATCCCATTGTCCCACTTCACCGGTCAGGCAGCCGTCATTTCAAGGGCCCACATGGCTTAATTTCAACTTCGTCACACAGGCCTAGGCCTTGCATTGCCACACATCCAAACATAGCCATCCATACCTTATCGTGTACTGTGCATGCAGTGGTGAACGTACCTGTGACTTGCTTGACTCTGTGCTCCATGTTGTCCTTCCTAGGCACCGTCCGCTGGGACTTGCGAAGAGAAGGATGAATCCTCGCGTGTACCGCCCGCTGGTGGACCTGTCGACAATGGAAGAACGCCACATTATACTACGATACCGGCTTGACCGAGCCACTATACATGAACTGTGTGCCCAGCTGGAGCCAGACCTGATGTCCCCCATCCGCCAACCCACAGGAATTCCCCCTCTAGTGCAGGTTCTGTCAGTCCTCCATTTTTTGGCAAGTGGCTCAATCCAGACAACAGTGGCCATGTCATCTGGAATGTCTCAGCCTATGTTTTCAAAGATCTTGTCTAGAGTGTTGTCTGCCCTGACGAAACACATGCGGCGCTACATTGTATTCCCTGAGGAGGTTGATTTGGCCACTGTGAAGGGTGATTTTTATGCCCTTGGACATATCCCCAACATAATTGGTGCCATTGATGGGACCCATGTGGCTTTAGTACCCCCAAAAGACGATGAGCAGGTGTACAGAAACAGGAAAAGTTACCATTCAATGAACGTCCAGGTGGTCTGTTTGGCTGACCAGTACATCTCCCATGTGAATGCCAAGTTCCCTGGGTCAGTGCATGACGCCTATGTGATGCGAAATAGCAGCATCCCTTATGTGATGGAACAGCTACAGAGACAACGTGTGTGGCTAATTGGTGACTCTGGTTACCCCAACCTGCCTTGGCTATTGACCCCAGTGAGGAATCCCCGGACCAGGGCAGAGGAACGGTACAATGAGGCCCATGGGCGAACTAGGAGGGTCACTGAAAGAACCTTTGGCCTCCTGAAGGCCAGGTTTAGGTGCCTACATATGACAGGGGGATCCCTGATGTACTCACCAAAGAAGGTGTGCCAGATCATCGTGGCCTGCTGTATGCTTCACAATCTGGCATTGCGACGTCAGGTGCCCTTCCTGCAGGAGGATGGTCCAGATGGTGGTGTTGAAGCAGCTGTGGAGCCTGCGGAGAGTGAAGAGGAGGAAGACGAAGAGGACGACCCAGACAACAGGGACAGAGTTATCCTACAGTATTTTCAGTAGCACACAGGTAGGAATCTCCCACGCCATTTACCATTTAGTGAATGCCCCCTGCATCTTTACTTTGTGTATTGCCCCCCAGTTCTTTTAACCTGAAGTTTACTTTTCCCTTCCCTTTTCAGTGCTGTATGACCCACTGCCTGGTTAGCCCATGGACTAATGCTTATTGACATCGGTATGTTGTCCACACATATATAACAGAACATTATTGATAAGTAATGTGTTATACATTTGTAAATAATACAGGCTGACTCCAGAATGATTATGTGCAATGAGTGATTTATTTTTAGTGCTATATTTTGGTACATGATATTAAACGGTGAAGGGTGAGGGTGGAGTTATGTCCATGGCAGAGTCCAGTTCTCGGTCGCACAGGTGCATTGTTCATATGGCAGTGGAAGGATGGAGCAGGGGCAGTTCAAGGTTGGACAGGGTGACACTGTGGGACAGTGGAATGACATCCGGGGGGATATTAGACTGGCGGGGGTCCTGGCATCCTACTCTGTCTTCCTTCGAGATCTCAGGTTCCTCTTGCGGGGTGGTTGTTCTTCAGCAGGAGGTGGGGTCTGGTGGCCCGTCGTTCTGTGGGGGCCTCCTGACCACTAGCGCCGGCGGAGGTGGTAGGCTGTTCCTGGCTAGTGACAGGGGCCCTTTGCGGTGCCACATGGTCCCGCAATGTGGTTTCAATGCGGTTTAGGGCCTGGACTATGGTCCCCATTGCGGTAGCGATGGCCCGGAGTTCATTGCTGAACCCCATGTACCATTCCTCCTGCTGTGCCTGGATCTCGGTGAACCTGGCCAGTACCGTCGCCATCGTCTCCTGGGAGTGATGATACGCTCCCATGATGGTGGTGAGGGCCTCTTGGAGAGTCGGTTCCCTGGGCCTGTCCTCTCCCCCCTGTCGCACAGCGGCCCTCCCAGTTGCCCTGTTTCCCCGGGCCTTGTCCCCTGGACGGTGTGCCCACTACCACTGCCCCCAGGTCCCTGTTGTTTTTGGGGTGTTGGGTCAGCCTGGGTGCCCTGTAGTGGCAGACACACCGCTGATTGACGCGTCCGCGGGACAGAGGCATGGGCCCGCTGGGTGGGAGCTGTGCTGGTGTTCCCAGGGGGGTTTGGGTCTGCTGTGGCCTGTGTGTGGGGAACCGACTGTCCAGAGGTCCCCGATGGTCCGGGCTGGTCGTCAGGTTCTAGGTCGACAGAGCTGCTGTCCTCGCTGGGGGCCTGTTCTGGGGGTGGGATGGACATCTCTGGACCCTCCGTGGCGGTGTGTTGTCGTTCGGGCCCTGCAGGGGTAAAGGAGTATGGTTATTGTTTCTGTGTGTGCCATGGCGTGCATTTTGGGTGCCCTTGTCCCCCAGTGCTGGGATTCCCTTGTGGGAGGTGTTGTGAGGGTTTGGGGGGGGGTGTATGGGTATGTGCAATGGTCATGCTTTGGTGGTGGCTGTCTATGGTTTGTGTTGGCATTCAGGGGTTGGTGTTGTTTAGGGTGGGTTGTGCTGGTGAGACATTGGCAGGGAGGTTATGTGCTGGGGGGTGAGATTGGGGGTGAGGAGGGGGGGTTGGCATGCTGGTGTTTGGGGGGGGGTGAAGTGGTTGAGATTCTACTTACCAGAGTCCATTCCTCCTTGTACTCCAGCGAGGCCATCAGGATGCAGGATGTTTACCACCTCTTGCTCCCATGCTGTGAATTGGGGTGGGGTGGGTGGGGGTCCGCCGCCAGTCTTCTGCACAGCGATGTTGTGCCTGGAGACCATCGAGCGCACCTTCCCCCGTAGGTCGTTCCATCGCTTTCTTATATCTTCCCGATTTCTGGGATGCTGTCCCACAGCGTTGACCCTGTCTACGATCCTTTGCCATAGTTCAGCCTTCCTTACTATGGTGGTGTGCTGCACCTGTGTGCCGAAGAGCTGGGGCTCAACCCTCATGATTTCCTCAACCATGACCCGGAGTTCTTGGTCCGAAAACCTTGGGTGTCTTTGGGGTGCCATGGGGTGGTGTGGATGAGGTGTGGGGTGGTGTTTGTGGTGATGTGCGTGGTGATATGTGGTGATGTGTGCGTAGATGTGGTGTGGGTGATGAAGTTGTGTTCCTGTGTGTGTTGGGGTTTTCTAATGCTGTGCTCGCTATCACTATCTCTCGCTCTCGCTCTCGCCTTCGCTCCGATTTCCAACTAGTGGGGTTTTGTGGGTGATGTGGGTGTGTGTTTTATAGTTGATTGGATGTGTGGGAGCGTTGTTTGTATGTGTGTCAGGTGTGCGTATTTCAAATTGTCCAATGTGGCAGTGTTTAGGAGCTGTGTGTGTATTTTGAGCGCGGCGGTGTGTACCGCCAATGGAATACCGCGGTTGAAAGACCGCCGCGTGGATTCGTGGGTCAGAATGGCATGGGCGTGTTTGTGTTGGCGTGACGGTGGAGGTTTGGTCATCTCCAGTTTTCCGCGGCCCGCTGATGTGGCGGCCTTCCTTGGATGTCGGATTTTTGGCGGTTTCACAGTTGGTGGTCAGAATGACCGTGGCGGTCGACCGCGGCCGCGGCGGTAGTATGGCGGACTTCTGACCGGCGGTAAGGGCCTTTTACCGCCGAGGTCAGAATGACCCCCGCAATGTTGGGTGATTTAACCTGATACCAGTACCACACCTAATTACTGATATTTTTTCATTATGCAGTAACTTACCCCCAAGTTTTAAATTATGTAGGTATTTTGACTGTATAGAGTTTTGGGATTCTCCTACAAACAAGTCAAGCTCTGAGTGCATTGCACTGTGTTGGGAATGGAGGCACATGTTGCCCATCTCGGTACACCACAGTAAGGGGCGGTAGGTGATGTAGTTGAGGGGGAAAGAGCACAAGTCGTTTTTCATTTCTGGCTTCTCTCAGACAGGGCCTACTTTAGGGTGGCGCGAGCAGTGCAGCCGCACCTGGTGCTGAGTTTGGGGGGTGGGGTGGTCTGTGTTTAGAAATAATATATGGGATTACAAAGAACATGTTGCAGAGTTCCTTGTGTGTCCAGCACTTTCCAGTCAACCATAAAAATGTCAGGATAACACTGGGGATTAATATACCTGCCAGAGAGTATTGGTGCTTTATCTAGTGTCACTTGTGACTCATTATAAAGTATCACAGAGGGTGAATATGCCTGTTGCAAAGAACGTGTACCATTGAAATCAAAGATTTATGTTTTATGTGGATAGCTCAGAGGGTTGCTGCTTTTGCCACAGAGATCATTGTGTTACTTGCAATTCATAAGTTACAATCCAAACATATCACTGTTAAATGAACCTTCCTCAGTGAGCTGCATGCAAACTGCAAGGTATAGGTTAGAATTTTATGGCCCTCATTACAACATTGGCGGTAAATGCCGCTTACTGCCGTGCAGAAGACCGCCAGCACACCGCCGCGGTCGCGGAATTCCGCCACAGCTATTATGGCCCACAGCTCAGAATCCGCCAAAATCTAGACACCCACACAATTCCACCACACCAAAGGTCAGTGATAAACTGCTGATAACAAAACCTCCACCGCCACGCCAACAGGAATACGCCTGCACTATCACGACCCACGAATCCACGCAGCGGTCTTTCAACCGCAGTAAACCATTGGCAGTACACACCGCCGCGCTCAAAATACACACACCTTTACAAAACACAACCACATTGGTCAATTCTAAATACACACACCTGATACACATACACACACCACTCCCACACACCCAATACAATATAAAACACCTGCCCACATCACCCACAAACCCTTACTACCAAAAAGTTAGACGAAGGCCAGAGAGACAGCAAGGACAACACCACCATACAGAGGCACACAACACCATCACACATACACATCCACGCACAAAACACCACACACCCCTAAACATCACCCCACACAGCACAACACACACCACCTCACACATCACCCACACCACCCCATGGCACCGCAAAGACAACCCAGGTTTTCTGAGCAGGAGCTCAGGGTGATGGTGGAGGAAATCATCCAGGTAGAGCCACAGCTATTTGGATCACAGGTGCAGCACACCACCATAGCTAGGAAGATGGAGCTGGAGCGCAGAATCGGGGACAAGGTCAACGCAGTGGGACAGCACCCAAAAACACGGAATGACATCAGGAAGAGGTGGAACGACCTATGGGGGAAGATGCGTTCAGTGGCCTCAAGACACCACATCGCGGTTCAGAGGACTGGCGGCGGACCCCCACCTCCACCCCCACAACTAACAACATGGGAGGAGCAGGTCTTGGCTATACTGCATCCTGAGGGCCTTGCTGGAGTAGCAGGAGGAATGGACTCTGGCAAGTTAAATCTTTAACTACTTCATCCCCCACCCTACCTGCATGCTAACACATACCCCCACCCTCACCCTCACCCCCATCACTCCAACCCCTCACATATGTCCCACTATCACAAACCACACATCCCAACACCAAGCCCTGCATGCAACAACAACGCATGAACACCCATCATCAATGCATGTCCACTGCACATACCCACACAGACTCCTAAACAATTAGCATACAAGGTCCTTCACAGGAATGCAAGCACTGGGTACAGGGTCACCCACCCATTGCACACCATGCCACACACAGATACTAAAACTATGCCTTTACACCCCTGCAGGACCCCTACCCAACGTCACCGGACAGGAGGTTCCAGACATGTCCACTCCCCCCACATAAGAGGCCCACAGTGATGACAGCAGCTCTATCCAACTGGATCTAGATGACCAGCCCGGCCGAACTGGGACCTCGGGACAGTCGGTTCCCCTCACACTGGCACAAGCCACAACAGAGCCTCCCCCTCTGGAAACACCAGCACAGCACCCACCCAGCGGGCCCATACCCCTCTCCCCAGGACACGTCAAGCCGCAGTGTGTCCACCTCTACAGGAAACCCAGGCTAACCCACCACCCCAAGAACAGCAGGGGCCTGGGGGCAGTGGTACTGGGTTCAGGGGACAGAGGCCCAGGAACACAGGGGAACTGGGAGGGCTGCTGTGCGACAGGGGGAGGATAGGCCCAGGTAACCCACTCTCCACGAGGCCCTCTCCAACATCATGGGAGCCTACCACCATTCCCAGGAGACGATGGCAACGGTACTGGCCAATTTTCAGGAGACCCAGTGGCTGCAGGAGGAACAGTATTTGGGGTTCAGGGAGGAACTCAAATCCATCAACACCACCCTGGGCACCATTGTAGGGGTGCTGAAGGAACTCGTGAACACCAGGAGGGACACTGTAGCACCACAAGGGGCCCCTGACACTAGCCTGGACGATGAACTACCCACCACCTCCACCGGCGCTAGTGGACAGGAGGTCCCGCCACAGGCCCATGACACCGGCACCCCAACCCCTGCAGATGGAGAACCACCCCGCAAGCGGTCCCTGAGATCCAGGACAAAGACAGAGAAAATGCCAAGACCCCCGCCAAGAAATGAGACCCCCCTGATTATCATCTTTCGATCCCACTTTGTCACCCTGTCCATCCATCAACTGCCCCTGTTCCACTTCCTATGCCTCTTTGGACAATGCACCTGTGAAACAAATTGACTGGACTCTGCCATGGACTATCCTCCACCATCACCCCTGCCCATTTTACAACCCCCTCCACTATTTAGCACTTCAATAAACATCCTTAAATCACAAAAGTATCTGGAGTCAGTCTGTGCTTTCACAAATGTGTATTTGCAATAACTGAGGGAAATAGCAATATCCATTGTATTGTCAACATACCTATGTCACACAGCTCTAGTCCATGAGGAAAGATATCAGAGGTCACACATTGGGACCCACATCTGTGAAATCGAAAGGGAAAGTGACAAATCAGGGTCCATACACTGGTTGAAAGTGACAGACAGATGAGAGGTAGAACGAGTGTATCAGATGTAGGAGGCAGTGATATCTTCTTACCTGTGTCTCACTGGAAGTATTGATGAATCACGGTGTTTCTTTTGTCGATATCCTCTTCTTCTGCTTCCTCTTCTTCACTGTCCACAGGCGCAACAGCTGCCACAACACCTCCTTCAGGACCTTGCAAAGCCAAGTTGTGCAGCATACAGCAGGCTACAGTGATTTGGCACACCTTCTTTGGTGAGTAGAATAGGGAACCACCCGTCATATGGAGGCACCTGAACCTGGACTTCAGGAGGCCGAAGGTCCTCTCTATGACCCTCCTAGTTCACCCATGTGCCTTATTGTAGCGTTCCTCTGCCCTTGTCCTGGGATTCCTCACTGGGGTCAGTAGCCATGACACATAGGGGTACCCAGAGTCACCTGCAAATGTTGAGGGACAACTGTTAGACACACACTAACCCTTAGGGAGAACCCCAGACAACTATTCACACTGTATAGGATCCATGTCCTCACCTAATAGCCACACATGGTGCCTCTGGAGATGCCCCATCACATAAGGGATGCTGCTATTCCTCAGAATGTAAGCATCATACACTGAGCCAGGAAATTTGGCATTCACATGGGAGATGTACTGGTCGCCCAAACACACCATCTGCACATTCATAGAATGGTAACTCTTCCGGTTTCTGTACACCTGTTCGCTTCTGCGGGGGGGCCAAGGCCACATGAGTCCCATCAACGGCACCTATGATGTTGGGGATATGTCCCAAAGCATAGAAGTCACCTTTCACTGTAGGCAAATCCTCCACCTGAGGGAACACAATGTAGCTGCGCATGTGTTTCAGCAGGGCAGACAACACTCTGGACAACACGTTGGAGAACATAGGCTGGGACATCCCTGATGCTATAGACACTGAGGTACGAAAACACAACTTCATTGCACAAATTTTTCAATCTGCTATTGGCCTGTCTTAGTGTGTATTCAAGGCCTAAATATGTGTGATTCATTTAAAAATTATGCCATTTGGCCCCCTGAAATGGCGGCTGCCTAACCTATAAGGTGGGACAGTGGGATATAAGGTAACTGTGCTGGCGTTGGACACCGTCACGGTAGGCGGCCGAAGACCGCGGCTCAATCCTGCATTGGTTAACATTGGGGCCTAAGGGTCCCAGGAGCCAATGACGATGTACGCCAGCGGTGACGGTACACACCGCCGCTGACGTGACCGATCGGCAGGAGAGGACCTACACTGCAAGTGCTGCTGTGACCTCAGTCTGGAAGCGACAATGGCTCATGTGTCTGGGGAAAGGGCCCCTGCCTTCACCACGGAGGAGTTGGAGAAACTAGTGGATGGGGGCCTCCCCCAGTACATGCTACTCTACGTTCCTTCAGACAAACAGGTAAGTACATTGTGAGCATGCTGTATGGGCACTGCCTGTGTGGAGTGGTGTAGATGTAAGATACCGGGGAGGGGGAATGAGGCGTGCATGAAACGATGGTGAGTGTATGTGCGTCATGGCAAGGGTAGGAACGGGGCCAATGAATGTGACTGTCCGGACGGTTATATCTTCTCCTTTTTCCCTGTACTATTCCTATAGGTCAGCGCCCACCAGAAGAAGGATATTTGGCGTGCCATTGCCAAGAAAGTCCGGACCCTGGGGGTCCACCACAGACGGAGCACCCACTGCCGGAAAAGATGGGAGGACATTCGCCGCTGGAGCAAGAAGACGGTGGAGGCCCAGCTGGGGATGGCCTCCCAACATGGGAGGGTTGCCCGTCGCACCATGACCCCCCTGATGTTCCGGATCCTGGCGGTGGCGTACCCGGAGTTGGATGGGCGCTTGAGAGCATCACAGCAGCCACAAGGGGATGAGTACACTCTCATTCAGCTGAATCAGCGCGCATTGGAGGTGTCTGGGTGGGGGAGGTGGGCTGTGGGTACCCCTAGGCCAGGGCGAGTTTTGTAGGCAGGTCCCTTCGTAAGGCAGGCCATGTGGCACCCCACCTCACCAGTGTTAAGAGCCAACTACACCTAGTCAGGCTCCTGTGACGTCCATGTGTGCAGCAATCAGGCATAGGCCTTGTACCCCATGGCCCTGTGATTAATGAGGGATCTCTAAGTGCACGGCGTAGTGCAGAGGGCTGCTGTGTCTGTAGTGTCCGCCAACGGTAGCGATATTGCATGCACTGAACATGTCTTTCTTCTGTCTTCCCCCCCTTTATGTGGTCTCCCTGTTCTTGTGTGCAATAGCATCATCAGGCGGAGGAGCAGTGGCACCGGAGCAGGCGGGAGCTGCATCCCACATGGCCGTGGAGGGCGAGACTACGGACTCCGAATTCACCAGTGGGATGGAGGGGAGCTCCACGGCGGGGACAGGAGCTGAGACCAGCGTCACAGACTCCTCCTCTGATGGGAGCTCCCTTGCGGTGGCGGGCCCCTCTGTGCCCCCTGCAGCTACAGGTACAGCCGCCACCCCCCTACCAGCACCACCCTCCCAGCAGCCCCTCAGCGTGTGCCCCGTGGCCGCAAACCCAGGAGGGTGGCATCTCCTTCGCCCCAGGCACCTCAGCCCCTGCCCCTGTCAGCCCTGCTGCCCTCAGTGAGGAGGCCATTGACCTCCTCAGATCCCTCACTGTTGGGCAGTCTACCATTCTGAATGCCATCCAGGGTGTAGAGAGGCAGTTGCAACAGACGAATGCATACCTGGAGGGCATTCATTCTGGTCAGGCAGCCCAACAGCGTGCTTTTCAGACTCTGGCCTCAGCACTGATGGCAACCATTGTCCCTGTGTCCAGCCTCCCCCCTCCAACTTCTTCCACCCAGCCCCAATCCCCTGTACCTCAGCCTATCCCAAGCACACCATCAGATCAGCATGCACACACCTCAACACACAAGGGTAGCTCTGGCAAACATAAGCACCACACATCCCACAGGCACTCACACAAGCATCCTTCCCATGCACACATACCAACATCCACTGCCTCCACTGTGTCCCCCTCCTCCTCATTTCCCTCCTCCCTCCCTGTCAGGTCTCCACTCACACCTGCATGCACTACATCTTCAGCCACTACGTCCATCACCAGCACACCCATCACCACACACCGCTCATGTGCACTCACCACCCCCACTACCATTCACACATCCCCTGTGTCCTCTCCCAGTGTGTCTATGAGCCCACCTCCCAAAGTACACAAACGCAGTCACACCCAACAGCCATCCACCTCACGACAGCCTCCAGCCCATGCACCTTCACCCAAAGTCAGCAAACATTCCTCCACCCCCAAACCCCCTCAATCTACCCATCCCAGTGTGTCTAAAAAACTTTTCCTCTTAAATGTTGACCTCTTCCCTACACCTCCCCCACCCCTTCCGTCCCCTAGGGCACGCCTTTTCAGGTCCCAACCCAGCACCTCAGCCACCAAATAACCGGGAACAGTGGTACCAGCAGTAACCGGCTTCTGGAGTGCGTCAAGCAGCAGGGCAGCCAGTGTGCCACCGTGCCAGACCACGGACAGTCCCCACCTCAGAAACATAAGAAGTTGGCCACAGCCCGGAGGGAGAAGGGCAAAACACCTGCCACCAAGGGCTCTCCCAGGACTACAGTTTGGAGTGGCAAGACAGCTGCGCCACCATCCAAGGTGGGGAAGGGGCAGAGAAAGAAAGGGAAGTCGCCGCCAACCTGCACGGCGGACCAGCACCGTTTCCCAGGACACCGCCGCCACCAGCACCCTTCCCAAGACACCGCCGCCACAAGCACCGCTGCCAAGGACACCGCCACCACCAGCACCGCTTCCCAGGACACCTCCGCCACCAACACCGCTGCAAAGGACACTGCTGCCACCAGCACCGCTTCCCAGGACACCGCCGCTACCAGCACTGCTGCCAAGGACACCGCCGCCACCAGCACCGCTTCCCAGGACACCGCCGCCACCAACACCGCTGCAAAGGACACTGCTGCCACCAGCACCGCTTCCCAGGACACCGCCGCTACCAGCACTGCTGCCAAGGACACCGCCGCACCAGCACTGCTGCCAAGGACACCGCCGCCACCAGCACCGCTTCCCAGAACACCGCCGCCAACAGCACCGCTGCCATGGACTCCACCGCCAACAGCACCGCTTCCCAGGTCACCGCCGCCACCAGCACCGCTTCCCAGGATACCCCCGCCACTAGCACGCTCTCTGAGCCACCCACCAGCCATGCAGGCCCATGAACGCCGCAAGCACCGCCGCTACTGAGGCCGCCGCAAGCACCGCCAGCAGCCACGCCACATCATGTGCCTGTGGCACCACCGCACACATGGCTGCCATCCCCAGTGGTCAGTCGTACGAAGCTGGTGGTCAGTTTCAGGGGCCTGGACAGCTTCCATGTAGGCCCACCATCAGTGGAGAAAGGCATTCACTACCTCTGTCCTTGGCAGGATGAAGCATTCTGGACACAAAGCCCCCTCTAGAACCAGTGGAGAAAGGCATCCACTACCTCTGTCCTTGGCAGGATGAAGCACTCTGGGCACAAAGCCCCCTCCAGAACCAGTGGAGTATCCCATCCATTACCTCAGTCCTTGGCAGGATGAAGCACTCTGGGCACCAGACCCCCTCCAGAACCAGTGGAGACTGTTATCCACTTGTAAGACTGTGGCTTTGCACTCCCCAGGATGCAGCAGTGGGTAAACCACCCACTGTAAAGGCTTGTGAGACTGTGGCTTTGCACTCCCCAGGATGCAGCAGTGGGCAAACCACCCACTGTAAAGACTTGTGAGACTGTGGCTTTGCACTCCCCAGGATACATCAATGGGCATGGAGCCCCCTTGTGGATCTGGCATCGTGCACTCCTCCGGCTGAGGTGCCCCCCCTTCCATTCCCCCTGAGGTGCCTGTTTTATTTCGATCTGATGCCCCTGCAGTGTTCTCTCCGTTTTGGTCAGGTATCTTGTGTGGGCCTCACCCATGCATTTTGGGCCCAGTGGTCCACGGACTTTGTATGTGCAGTACATGGACTTCAATTCTTGGTGCATATATTTGTTTATAGTGTATATATAATTTTGAGTAATGGATTTTTATTGATTACAGTCGTTCAACTCATTTCCTTTTGTCCTTGCATTCTTCCAGTGGGGATTGGGGGGTGTAAATGTAATGTATCAACATTGTCTTTTTGTGTGTGTTGTAGTGGGTTAGGGTGGGTTTGGGGCTCTTGCGTGTTGCGTGTGTGTGTCACTCCCTTTTTCCTCCCCCTCCCCTGTGTCGTAGGTGCAATACTCACCGTGGTCTTCGTCGCCGGCGTTCGTGCTCCTGGTAGAGGAGCAGGAAGACAATGGCCAGTAGAATATGGAGTTCCGGCTCCATAGCGTCCTGGTTCCTCGTGGGGTGTGTAGAGGTGAGCATTTCCCCTTCCAAGTCCTGTTTCCGCTGTGTTTTTGTTCGCGGTGAATCCGCCCCGGAAAAGGAGGCGGATTGGCCTCTCATGATACTGTGGGCGGTACATTGTCTTCCGTCTGTCTGTTGGCGGTGACCGCCATGCTGTTTGTTTGTACTGCCGTGGCGGTCGGAGTGTTAAAGTGGCTGTCTATGTTAGCGGTTTCTGCCACAGTCGTGATTCCATTTTTTTTACCGCTGGCCTGTTGGCGGTTTTACCGCCGCTTTAACACCGACCGCCAGGGTTGTAATGAGGGCCTATGTTTTTACCCAGTCTTTCATTATTTTAATGTTGCTAAAAAGAGTTAGTTTGGGTAGCAATACGTTCTTATTAATAAAGCTAATTCCAACCACTGTGGTACGTTTTAAATCCTGATTTTGTACTCCTCCAGACCAAATACTCAATATAATATATACTGCCTACCAGTATGGATGATGTGATTCTTACACCTTGTAATTCTTGTTTTCCTATCACCTGATTTACACACATATGATTAATTGTCTCTGTATAATGTGTGTGTGATGTAAAGTGCTATGACACCATACACTGGTATAAGTTGCGCTATAAATCAAATTAACTTCACTTGAGTGAGTGTCTGTCAAGAGATGAGGAACAATGTTAGAGAGCAATAGTGAGGGATTCTGTGGAGGAGGTAATTGGGGGTGCCTGAAAAGATTGTCGCACCGGGTGCCACCAGCGCTAAGGCCGGCCTTGCTCTCAGGAATTACTGCCTTGATTCACCAGGACTAACCGGAACAAAGAAATACAATTTTACACTTCTAGCCAATTTTTCTCCTAACTAAACAGACAGTAAGTCCATGTTATGACTTGCTTTCAGTAGTCAAAGTATTGCTCCTGTACTCCAGTTAGTGCTTGCAATCAATCCCAATCAAAGTCTGTCTGCATCAGCAAGTTCACACCAAGAACTTAGTGCCTCATTTAGAAAAAACTGGTGCATCGTGATTGAAGCACCAGTTTTCTTACGCTGCCCTGCCCCCCCCTTACAAAGCCATTGGAGCTCTCTATTTACATTACAGTGCTCCATGGCACGGTGTCTACAGCTGCATCAAAAATTCTGAAGCAGTTGTAGCCCTAAACCATAGAATTGCTGGACTAGCATCAAAATATTGATGCTAGTCCAGCCATGCTAAGGGGGGCCCCATTGAAAAGTGCACAGTCACTTTAACACCTGCTCTGAGCAGGCGTTAAAAATATTACACCGTGATGGCGCAGAATAGCGCAGTAAAATCTTGTAGATTTCATTGTGCCAATTCCTGAGCCCTTTTTGCGGGAGAACTCCTACCTTGTATACATTATACCTGGCGCAGGTATAATGTGGACCAAGGCTTTACAAACTGGCCCAATAGTACCATTGCGCCAGCTTGTAAATGTGGTGCTGTGTGGGGAACTGTTTGCGCTGACATAGCTTCAAAAATATGACGCTCTATCAGTGTAAGAGACTTATAAGTGAGCCCCTTAATGTTATACAATTTCTTTCCCCTTTTTAGAATGAAAAGTAATTGCTAGATTCAAGGTCTATAGATTTTACAGTGTACTCCATCGGCGGCCTTGTCGGCTCAACAAGTCAATCTGGTCACAATTATTGCTAAAGCCTAAAAAGGCATGCAAGCGGTGCGAACTGCAGGTTGAGCCTCTACACCCTAGCACTGGAAAAAGCAAGCCCCTAAACCCCAGAGAGGCTTCCTTTTCACAGGGTAAGCAAAAGCTATTGACCTTACTTTTTATGTTTCATTAGTTATTATTGATTTAAATACATACACCATAAAGGCAGGTGCTCCCACCTGTAATAAAACAATAACCAACCGCTCCTCACTCTCGTGCCCCCTACTCGGCACCTTGCCTTAAAATCAGCATGTTAGCGTCTCATTAGTTCACCACCAACGAACAGATCTTCTCAGAGTCACACAGATATTCCTTAGGGCCTTGACGTTCCAGCACTCATAGTCTGATTGGATGTCAGGTTTCCATTGTCTCTGTTCAGATACCTAAGGCCTCGGTCCACTAGCTTAACAGATTTAGGTGTGTCATCTTTTAGGTCACATGTCGTTTATCATTAGCTATTAACTGCCAGATCCTCTGTAAACAGAATTCTTTTGTGTTTTCAACATCTTTACCCCAGACCTAAAACTTTTTGCTTAGATGCCAGTTGTAGAAGGTAGATTCCTTTGCCTCGGGAGAATAAAAAGGATAAGTATCTATAATCGGCATTTCCAAGAAAACAGACGCCCTGGCGTCCTTGAAGTCTATCTTTTCATCATCTCCTATGTCTGAGAATATCAATAATATTTTTGCGATCTTGGTGCATGACCACATGATGTGTGCTATGTTACCCATGTCCCCACTGTAGGAAAGTACCATCTTCCTTGGCATGTTACCCCCATTTTTACCTGTATGTCAGTATGTTTTTGCCTGTCTCCCTGGGATCCTGCTGGTCAGGACCCCAGTGCTCATAGTTTATGGCCTAATGTGTGTGTCTGTATAGTGCTTGACTGTGTCACTGAGGCTCTGCTAATCAGAACCTCAGTGCTTATGCTCTCTCTGCTTTTAAATTTGTCACTGTAGGTTAGTGACCTCATTTACCAAATTCAGTTGGCACACTGGACCCCCCTTATAAGTCCCTAAAATATGGAACCTAGGTACCCAGGGCATTGGGGTTCCAGGAGATCCATATGGGGTACAGCATTTCTTTTGCCACCCATAAGGAGCTCAGACAAACCCTTCCATTGCAGCCTGCATGAAATAGTGCACACACTATTTCACAGCCATTTTCACTGCACCTAAGTAACTTATAAGTCACCTATATATCTAACCTTCACTTGCTGAAGGTTAGGTGCAAAGTTACTAAGTGTGAGGGCACCCTTGCACTATCAAAGGTGCCCCCACATAGTTCAGGGTAATTTCCCGGGACTTTGTGAGTGCGGGGACGCCATTACACGCGTGCACTACATATAGCTTCACAATGGTAACTCCGAATATGGCCATGTAACATGTCTAAGATCATGGAATTGTCCCCCATTCCAAATCTGGTATAGGGGAGCCAATTCCATGCATCCTGTGCGCCCCACTATGGACACCCAGTACTGCCAAACCAGCTCTCTGAGGCTTGCACTGCAGCTACAGCTGCTGACACCTCACAGACAGGGTTCTGCCCTCCTGGGGTCTGAGCAGCTCAGTCCCAGGAAGACAGAACAAAACATTTCCTCTGAGAGCAGGATGTTACACCCTCTCCCTTTGGAAATATGTGTTACAGGCTGGGGAGGGGTAACCTCCCCCAGCCTCTGGAAATGCTTTGAAGGGCACAGATCCTTGCATAAGCCAGTCTTCACCGGTTCAGGGACCCCTTGTTCCCTGCTCTGGTGCGAAACTGGACAAAGGAAAGGGGAGTGACCACTCCCCTGCAAATCACCACCCTAGGGGTGGTGCCCAAAGCGCCTCCAGTGTGTCCCGGACTTCAGCCTTCTTGCTTTGCAAGGTGTGGGTGTACTCTGAAAGGCTTTGAGTGGCCACTGCCAGCAGGTGACGTCAGAGACCCCTCCTGATAGTTCCTTACCTGATAAGGTAGTCAATCCCCCTCTCAGGGCTAGTTAGGGTCTCTCCTGTGGGTTCTCTTCAGATTTTGCTTGCAAGTTTCCTTCAGGAATCCTCTGCAACTACTACTTCACCCTCTGACCTCGGATCAACTGCAGCCTGCTCCAGGAACCACTGTAACAGCAACAAAGTATCCAAAAGGGATACTTTTTTCTGCAACTTCAGCTCCAGCCAGCAACTGCAACAGTTTCCACGTGTGCATGCTATGAGGATGCCCTGTATTCATCCTGTACCAGAAGGACCGAAGAAATCTCCTTTGGGGCTATGGAGTCACTCCCCTGCTCATGCAGGCACCTTCCAAGATGACGACCTGTACTCCTGGACTCCTCTCACAGCGACGAGCATGCTCCTGGACTCACAGAGGGTGGACCCCATCGACACAGACTGTCCTGAGGTCCTGCTGACGCAATTTGGAGGAGGTAAGACCTTGCCTTCCCTGAGAGCGACAGTACCCCTGTGCACTGCGTCTTCTTCACCTCCTGAGGCCTCTGTGCACTATTTGCAAAATTCCTTTGTACACAACCTGGCCCAGATCCCAGCACTCCATCCTGCGATGCTCAACTCACTGAGTTGTTCTCCGGTGGCGTGGGACCTTCCTTTGTTGTGCTGCACCAACCGGGTTTTGCACCTCCATTGTCCCCGTGTCCTGGGACTCCCGTGGGTACTGTGTGGCATCCTGGGGGCTCTCTGAAGTGCTTAGAGCCCCCTCCTCCTCTTCAAACAGAGTTGAGGCCCCCAGGTCCCTCCTGGGTCCATCCAGTGCCATTTTTACGCAAAACGCACTTTTGTGGTAACCAAGGCTTGTTGGCGACTTCCAACACGAAATCACATCGGCATCCATCTTCACGTCGTGGGCCATCCTTTGCATCATGCAGGTGCATTCCAGCAGTCTTTTTTTGCACCATCATCTGGGTTGGCAGGGGCTCCTGTTCTTCCTGGAATTTCTTTCGACTTCTGGACTTGGTCCCCTTCCTTTGCAGGTCTTCAGGTCAAGGAATCCAGCCGTTGTTGTTTGCAGACTTGGTTGGTTACTGCAAAATTCCAATCACGAGGTGTAGTGTGTCCTAAGGAAACTTGCAATACTTTTCTCCTGCTTTTCTGGGCTCTGGGGTGTGGTAATTTACTTACCTTTACTTTATTCTTACTCTCCCAGTGATTCTGCACACACTACACTTGTCTAGGGGGAAATTCGTGATTCGCATTCCACTTTCTTAGTATATGGTTTGCGTTGCCCATAGACCTATTTTCTCCCATTGCATTCTATAGCATTTCCTATTGTTTGCACTGTTCTATGACTATTTACTTGTCTAATTTTGGTGTCTAGTGTATATATTGTGTATAATACTTACCTCCAGAAGGAGTATCGCCTCTAAGATATTTTTGGTACTGTGTCACCCAAATAAATACCTTTATTTTTGGTAACACTGAGTATTGTCTTTACTTGTGTATAAGTACTGTGCTAATATAAGTGGTATTGCAGGAGCTATATATGTCTCCTAGTTCAGCCTAAGCTGCTCTGCTATAGCTACCTCTATCAGCCTAAGCTGCTAGAACACTACTACATTTCTCTAATAAGGGATAACTGGACCTGGTGTAACGTGTAAGTACCCAGGTACCCACTACAAACCAGGCCAGCCTCCTACACCTTGGATGTCAAATGATCGATGATTGACTTAAAGGATTTGTGTTTGGCAGTTGGGATCGAAAGACTTGGAACCATAGAAGATTAGAACCACTAAAGAATATGGGACCATCCATGCAGACCTGTGCCATTATAATCTCTTTCTCATTGAAAATATGGACTCTGGTCTCCACAACAAGGGGGACTCCTTGTGACAGTTGTTGCTGTAAGACCTTTTTATGTTCTGTCTAGATTTATAGACAGCCCTTCAGGTTTTTCCAGGATTGATTTGAAGAGGCTCTGAACATAAGTGGGAAGGTCAGCCTCTGAGATCTCCAGAGGTATTCTCCCGATGCGGATGTTGTTTCTTCAAGACCTATTCTCAATGTTTTCACATTTCTCCTGGAAGATTCTGACACCATTGTTTCCACAGTGATTACTGAAATAAAAAAACAAACGTGTTTTTTAGGCTTGTCCCGCCCAGTAATCTATGAAAGTCAACATTGATTACTAGGTCCGTAGTTAGTTTTTTTAAAACATATTTTTATTGCTTTTTGTTCGCAGTTTCAGAGAACAAACAAATTGTGTACATGTGTAGTTGGAGAAGCATAATTACATGGTGTATAGATATTACATTGTCTATGCACATAGAGGTAGCATCAGTCAAATCATAGTTAGTACTGCACAATTTAGCATATACAGTGAACAATATATGCATTAATACAAAGTTATCAGGGTCGAGAGTCGTGTGGGTAAATCAAATCTTGTGACAACATACTCCATTCTGCTTAATCATTGTGCAATTTTACATCTGTCCCTGTAAGTTTAATTCTGACCTCTTCTGCTAGAGACCATTCTGCAACATTTTTGACCCAGTTGGTTATAGTGGTCACCCTAGCCATTTAATTGGTATGCACGTGAATTGCACAAATCGTCACATCACATTATGTTTCAAATGAATAGCTTTTATTCCCAGTATACATGCTTGTGGTGACATAGGGATCGTAAGTTTGTTGTGTGTTTGGAAGTGGCCAATGCTTTCTCTCCAGTAAGCTTCTATATTAGGACAGCGCCACACCAGGTAAACTACGTGACCTTTAGTTCATTGCATTTTTGACAGGACGGGGATCGTGTAAGGTCTGTTTTGTGTAACATAGTAGGAGTTATATAAGTTCTGTGAACAAAATTAAAATGGAGCAACCAGAATCTTGCATTACTATATGCTTCCATAATGAATTAGATCGTGCTGTTCCACTGAGTCTCTGTAAAAATAAGCCCAATGTCTGTCTCCTACTGTCCCCTGTACTTCAGTTGTTGTCTACCTGTGTCGTTGTGTGCTGCTGTATAGCATTTAGTAATGGTGCCCCACCCCTTATCCACTGACAGGAAGAAGTCACATACTGAAGATGCTCTGGGTATGCTCTGGGTATGTCATGTGAAGCTTCCCACAGTTTGTAGTATGCAGTCTGAAACGTGTAGTATTCGAGAAATGTAGGCATTGACCTATGTCACAGCAAAAGCTACCACGGCAGCGTCCAGAAAGGACATGGCTCCAGCTTTCCAATGGTAGACCCCTGTCAAACTGCCTCCCCTTTTGCATTTTGAAAAGTCCATTCTATGTTCCAACTGTATAAATTGAGGTAACTGCAACATCGATAAGTCTGGATCATATAGCATTTAGGTGCCCCATCTGGTATGAAATCGCTGCCATATAAATGTCATCAAATCGCTGCCATATAAATACCATGTCTCTGACGAGTGCAGGCACGTCAAAGGGCATTCCTGGCATCAAAGGTACTCCACCATTCAGTTCCAGTCATTAAGCTAGTCAATAAGCTATTGTCTATAGTCAGCTCCTGGCTGAACCAGCTTGGTTGTTAGCTGTTTCGTGTATTGCGTTGGATTGTTATAGACTGCATTGGAACAGGTAGAAACATTGAGGTAGCACAAGCATTTTGGAAAATGCTACCCACCCTATCAGAGGGAAGGAGACACACAAAAGTCTAGCAAATCCTCTACTTGCTCAATCTACTGTACAATATTCAGACTATGCAGCAGGGTTCAGTATCCATTACAATTTCTCTCACAATTGTGAACCCCTCTAGTTTTCCAGGGTATATCAGTTAGTGTTGAAATTCCACCTAGGTATCCCAGCTAACAGGTAAAACAGCGGGGACACACATACAGGGACTCTAGATCCCAGCCTGCAGGCTGCCTTGTCAGGAGGCGGGGCCTTACTTTACTGCACATATGTTCAACTCATCGGCACCGTCAGAGTGAGGAATAGGCCGGGCAGGGTCAACCCCCTGGCCTTGGTTTTTTCGAGCTCTGTCTTTGAACAAGCACTTGGAAACTAAAGGTACTATAAGCGCCTTTGTTCCCCTTAACACATCTCATCAGTGTTCGAAGAATGGGAAAGCCAAAGGCATCTAATAGCCCTACAGGTGCCCCTGCCCTACTAAAACCTCTGAAACTTTCCAAACATGTGGCTTTGAACAGTGTAGAGAATGAAATTGATACTCTAATTGAAGAGGTGGAGTACATTTTTAAAACTAGTGCTTCGGTCGAAGAAAAACCTGCAAAATTAACAAAAGGGGGAAAAGTACCCAAAATATTTAAGAACAAGGCTGAGGTCGCTAAAAACATAGGGGGTCATAACGACCCCGGCGGTCGGTGGTAATATGGCGGTAAGTACCGCCAACAGGCTGGCGGTACCTACCGCCATATTATGACATTGGCGGGTTGGTTGAAGCCAACCAGCCAATGTACCACTCCTACCGCCACAGAAGTAACAGCTGCCGGGCTGGAGATCGCCATGTCCAGCCAGGCAGCTGTCATTTTTCCGCCTGCAGGATTATGAATCCGCCTACTGCCATGGTTTTCGTGGCGTTCATAATGCCACGAAAACCATGATGGTAGGCCATATCAGTGACAGGGAATCTCTTCCTTGTCACTGATAGGGGTCCCCCCTTCCACTCCAGTTACCCCCCTCACGCCTACCTCTCCAGACCCCCCACTTCCCCTACATTCACGCTCCCCTTAACACACACACACATACACACACCCATCCCAACATGCATCCACGCATGCATACATCCATTCACACACACTTTCCCACATACACGCAGACACGTAGTTACATTACACAACATTCACTCACACCTCCATACATGCACACACGCATCCATCATGCAACACACACCCACATCCAAACACACACACACATTCACACACCCCAACACACACACAACACCCCCCACCCCCCTCCCCTGTTGGAGACCCATCTTACCTGTAGTCAGGGGATCTTCCGGCAGGAGATAGGACGGGGCACTGCTACCGCCAGCAGCGCCCGCCAGCAGAACACTGCCAGGCCGTATTAATTCTCATAATATGGCTGGTGGCGGTCTACTGGTGTGCTGCTGCTGGTGGCAGAAGCGCTACCTTACCACCATCCGCCGCCATGGCCACAGCCGTATTTCCACCCTTTTTGTGGCAGAAATCCAGCTGTGGTCATAATACGGCGGACGGCTGGTAGCCGCGGCAGGTGTTTTTTACCGCCAAGGTCAAAATAAGGGCCATAATACCTACAGACCTATCTCATTGTAAGAAAAATTCTTCCACAACCCACAGACAAACACTGACGGATGAAGATACCCAAGTTTTGATTAATGTTGCCTGTTCCAATAGCTACAGTCCTTTACAAGAGAATCCCTCCCCTGACCTCCCTCCACAAAATGCTCCTATTCCTGCTTCCTCTGTTTCTCCTCGTACTGGCCATCCTCCCACCCTCGAGGAGGAAGTGGACTTCATCCATGATTTAAAGCCAAAGTTGCCAATCTGAAACAGATTCTACTAGGGGTGGTGAACACTCTCAACAAACTATCAGGACCTCAAATTTAACTGACAAGGGTGCACTCTAGAGACCACACTTTACCGGCTTCAGCGAGCTCTACGATCTCAAAAAGCCTACCAACTATCTAATAAGCATCTTTTTAGCTGCAACATGTACAGCATGTACAACACATAGACTCCTCAGGAGTTAAGCAAGATCATGATGGCAGGCATGCCCAGTACTCCACTATTAGACGCACAGCACAATTCAAGCTCCCTCCTTGTATGGCTATGAGAACCTCTGCTCCACACAGCCATTCCCAACTTGCATGTTTGGTTGGTGGAAACCAGGGGAACTCAATTAGCAACCTCCTGAAATTCCCTACCAACTGTAACCCGAGGAACTCTTATCCTAGAGAGGGGTTTTCTATAGTCATGGTAAAGGTCCCAACATTATCATCAGGATCTATTGAAAGTAATGATTTGTTGAAGAACAAGGTCCTGTATTAGATAATACATACCTGACAGTGTTTTTCGATTATCTACTTCCACATTGTATATATGTAAAACATCTCAAAGGGCCATATTGGGATTCGATTGAACTGAAATTTCACCGATTTGATTGATGGCTTAATTTCAGTAGACCAATGGGCTTCTCCTCTTACTGAGTCAAAAATTTGTTTCAGTCTTAAACCCTTGGTCTCTAGAGTATCCAAGATTAAGTTCATAAGTGGTAATTCTGTCACTGGGAAGACATCAGATGAGCAAAAAGATGATGTTAATCCCTGTGACTTGACAGAGATTGATTGACTCTCCCTTACATCAACTTTGCTGCTCCCTATGCTTACTCACTAATTTTCTCTTTGCAAGGATGTTAGGCAGCATAATCTTGGCGTTAAGGACTTTTGTTTCATCCTCAGACAGGCAGAGAGATTATTACAGCGTTAAGAGACAACAACCCCAGCATGTCTAGATCTACAGCCACAACAAAAACCCTCTGAAATACAAAATATTCTAAAAACTATGACTTATCCACATCCCTTCTTAACTGGAATATAGCAAGAATTCGATCTAAACATGAAGAAAGGGAATGGCGCCTATTTATATATATGTTTAATACCTGCAGTTTTCAAGAGACCTGGGGCCAGATGTAGCAAAGGTTTTTACCCATTCTGTGTCTATGGGAAAAAGTGTTCGTACATATGGCCCCTGGTCTCTTACGAAGATCTATAGACAGCTTTGTGGGGTTTGTTTGTACTTTACCTTGGCCCTTTGGGAGGACGCGCTGACACCGGACACAAGGGGGCGGAGCCTGCCCCAGAAAGTGTGTTTAGCGCGTTTCTGCTTCCCGCGGCGCGGGTTTGTTTGTACTTTTACTTGGCCCTTTGGGAGGACGCGCTGACACCGGACACAAGGGGGCGGAGCCTGCCCCAGAAAGCGCGTATAGCGCATTTCTGCTTCCCGCAGGGCGGGTTTGTTTGTACTTTGCCTTGGCCCTTTGGGAGGACGCGCTGACACCGGACACAAGGGGGCGGAGCCTGCCCCAGAAAGCGGGTATAGCGCGTTTCTGCTTCCCACGGTGCAGGTTTGTTTGTACTTTGCCTTGGCCCTTTGGGAGGACGCGCTGACACCGGACACAAGGGGGCGGAGCCTGCCCCAGAAAGCACATATAGCGCGTTTATGCTTCGCGCAGCACGGGTTTGTTTGTACTTTGCCTTGGCCCTTTGGGAGGACGCGCTGACACCAGACACAAGGGGGCGGAGCCTGCCCCAGAAAGCGCGGATAGCGCGTTTCTGCTTCCCGCGGCGCAGGTTTGTTTGTACTTTACCTTGGCCCTTTGGGAGGACGCGCTGACACAGCACACAAGGGGGAGGAGCCTGCCCCAGAAAGCGCGTATAGCGCGTTTCTGCTTCCTGCGGCGCGGGTTTGTTTGTACTTTGCGTTCGCCCTTTGGGAGGACGCGCTGACACTGGACACAAGGTGGTGGAGCCTGCCCCAGAAAGCGCGTATAGCGCATTTCTGCTTCCCGCAGCATGGGACGCGCCCGGGCAAAGCCCGGGCCAAGGGCAGGCCTGTCTTGCGCCGTCATCACCCATTAGAGGCTGGGCTGGGCCACCCCTCTTTCGTTTCCTGTAGATGGTCACTATATATATCTGCCGATACTTGGAGTATATTTGGAGTTCTGCAGTGAGTGTGACTGTGATTTAAATTGTTTTTAATTTTTATTTATTATTCTGCTTCGCTTGTTGCTTTTGTTGTATGAAACTTTTTTACTGAGAAATGGGCAGGAAAAGAGGTCCGTTAACTGGTACATTGGGGGGTGGTGGTGGCAGTGGTAGACAGGGAAGTGGCACCACCACATTGGATTCCTTCCTCACAAGAACTGTTGGGGTTGTAACAAAGGAAATTGATTTGGCAGAGAGGAGGTTATCCATGGAATTGGAGGACTGGTGTCAGGCCCCAATAGATAGTGATCCTCCTTAGGGCATGGACGTGGAGGTGGCTTATCCGGGGGGGGACCAAGGTGCTGCTATGGCTGCTGCTGAGCCTGTCCAGGCTGAGCCAACAGAGACAGTAGAGGGTTCTGGTGGTCAAGGACCCTCTAGAACAGGGATACTCAAAGTACGGCCCGCGGGCCTCATGCGGCCCCTCTGACCTTTACAGGCGGCCCCTGGGGCAACAGGAGCACTGGGCAGCTGTTTGCTCGACTCCGCACTAACAAAAATATTAAATTCACACACAATCTTTAATTTCAAACTTAATTGGTGCTAAAGAAAGGAAGAAGGGACTCCTGCACTTAACTTTAGAAACGCCTTCATTTTTAAAGACATCTTGCAACATAAGTGTAAAACTAAGACAGTCTCTTCAAAATTAATTAAGTGTATTTAATTAACATGCAGAGCCTTTTCGCCTTAGTACAATTTATTTTATCAGTGCATTGAGATGTATTCCTTTTAAAGTGATAGGTTTCAAACATAAATGTGGAAACATTAATTATTTCCCTTACCCTGAGAACACCACCAATAGTAAATTAAAGAGGCAAGTCACTTGGTATGTGCACTTTATGGGTGGCCTGGGTTCCTATCATACATAAACAACATTATACAGTAGTTTATTAAATCAAACATAGAAGCAGGTTATATGCAGCGCACACCATGAATCATGTATTTCGAGGTCATCTTAAATGTGATAATGCAGAAAAAGGAGGGAAAGTGACACTAAACAATTGCCTAGAATCACACAATTTGGAAAAGTGGGTAAGCTGGGATTAATTCCAGGTTTTCTGGTTTCCCATTGTTTATTATTTCAGCCACTAGATGTATATCCTTTGTTTCCCCTACACCTACCTTGCCACCAATCCCCCTAGTCACCACACCTGACCGCCACCGCCCTGGCATCAGTGCGGCCCCCAGGTACGTCACAGACCAAACTTTTTGGCCCCTGGGAAAATGTTTGTGAGTACCCATGCTCTAGAAGAAGCAAAAGACTTTTATTATCTTCTCCCCCGGCCTGCCCCGTGGATAAATGTAGCCCTCCCCGAGGAAAAAAAAGGTTTTAAAGAAAATGATGTCCAAGTCGAAAACACCTCTCTTGGAGCTCCCTAAGGGTATGAGCAGTGACCCTGCACTCTGCCAGCATTTGGGTTGTGATGTAACTATTTTATTGTCAAAATTTCAGGAAATGGTCCAGGGTATTCTGTCCCCTGTTGTGGCGAAATTATTGGCCATAGAAAAAGCAGTCTCTCGGATATGTGTGCAAGGAAGTCAAGGGAGGCATTTTGCAGGTGGATGTGTGGCCCCGACTAGGCGATTAATTCCAGGTTTTCTGGTTTCCCATTGTTTATTATTTCAGCCACTAGATGTATATCCTTTGTTTCCCCTACACCTACCTTGCCACCAATCCCCCTAGTCACCACACCTGACCGCCACCGCCCTGGCATCAGTGCGGCCCCCAGGTACGTCACAGACCAAACTTTTTGGCCCCTGGGAAAATGTTTGTGAGTACCCATGCTCTAGAAGAAGCAAAAGACTTTTATTATCTTCTCCCCCGGCCTGCCCCGTGGATAAATGTAGCCCTCCCCGAGGAAAAAAAAGGTTTTAAAGAAAATGATGTCCAAGTCGAAAACACCTCTCTTGGAGCTCCCTAAGGGTATGAGCAGTGACCCTGCACTCTGCCAGCATTTGGGTTGTGATGTAACTATTTTATTGTCAAAATTTCAGGAAATGGTCCAGGGTATTCTGTCCCCTGTTGTGGCGAAATTATTGGCCATAGAAAAAGCAGTCTCTCGGATATGTGTGCAAGGAAGTCAAGGGAGGCATTTTGCAGGTGGATGTGTGGCCCCGACTAGGCGATCCCATTCTAGTGAGGAGTTGTTCCTGCCGGAGGAAGCTGCGGGGTCTCTGGGGCCTTTGGGAAAAACACCTCAGCTATTGGTTAATCCTGTAAAATCTGGGGGTCAGGGTGCTTGCGTTGAGATTGCTCCGGCTCCACCGACTTCTCTATTAATGGCTGATAGGGCTGTTAATAGGCCTAGTTGTAGTAGGCAGCCTGATCCTGAATCTGTGGCAGTTGGGGGGGTCGGCCAACAGCAGGTTGGGAACGATAATCTGAATCTGTTGACGGTCAGGCCTTCATTGGCTTGTCTGGATCTCCCCCCAGCTTGTTCCCCCTATGTGGTGGTGTTGACAAATGTACCTGCTCTTGCTCCTGGGGACACTGAGTCTACGGCCCAACTCACAAATAAGGCTGGATATTGGTTGAGTAAGAACTGTGATTTTTCATGTAAGGATTTTAAGGATATTCTGTTTGCTAGAAGAATTGGTTGGGTCGGGCCCAAAAATAAGGTGGGGAATGAAGACTGTATTATTATAAATGTTAGATATCCTGCCCTGACTCAAAGGCTCCTCTCTACTTATGGTCCTGCTGTTCCAAGAGCAGGTACAATAGGTATGGTCCCTTTGGGTTATTTTTATGACCACATGCGATTGAGTGCTGAGGTTTCTCTTGGCATCGGTAGGAATCCCCCCTAGGTCAGAATAGCCTGCAGGCAACTAGTAGAAGAATTGTCACCAACAGTAATCTATGTTTGGAAGGGGTGGACTGACAATGCACTGAGACCCTGACTATGCGGGAAGAGGTGCCTCCACAGTGTAATCTTATTTCATGGAATATTGCCGGGTATGATGCCAAGTTATCTGATCAGGCGTGGGTTAGGTGTGTGGTTAACTATGATGTTATCATTCTTCAGGAAACCTGGTTGGAGGGGATGTCCTTGTGGGATGGGTATGACAGATTTGCAATTCCAGCTGTGCAGTCTCTTGGTGGCCGCTCGAAAGGTGGCCTGGTTACCCTAATTCGCCTCTCTAAGATAGTGGGTGCTTTTCAAATCAATTGCAACCACCAGGGTATATTGCTGGTATGGGTAATTTTTTCCAATAATTTTAATATTCTGCTGGTAAACTTTTATAATGCTGTGTGGGATGTGGGGTGCCAAATTGGGGCCTTATTCTCCGTTCTTCAGGTTTTTAAATATAGAATGGAGGAGGTGGGGTTGGAATTCTGTGCTATTGTGTCTGGAGATTTTAATGCTAAGTTGGGAAGGCTTAGTACTGTGGTTAATCCCTTTATGTGTGACTGTGAGGATTATTTAGCGGATGGTCTGCAGGACTCCAGAGGCAGGGTTTTAATTAAGGAATTTAGGAAGATGGGCCTACAGAATTTTTGTGACATAGAAGCAGTAGACACTCACCAACTCCCAACCTATGTGGGAAGAGGGTCTGGAATCACCATTGATTATATTTTTGTGTCTCCACCTATGAAAGATCTGGTGATCGGGGGTGAGGTGCTAGGGTAGTGTTTTAGTGACCATAATCCCTTTATAGTGTCTTTTAAACTCCCTGGGGCCCTACGTAAATTATGACGAGGTGGGCCTGTAGCAGTGGAGATAAGGGACCAGGGCAGGTGGCTTGGGTGGAAACAAGTAGATTCCCAAAAAGTTGTAGGAAGGGTGGTGGGGGAAAACTTACATCTATTTATGGAAATACTCCTGACAGAGGCTCCCAATCCTAAGGCTTTTATGGATGCAATAACAGTAGTAAATGCAGCAGTGAGAGACTGTTTATTTTCAATAGGCAGCCACCCCAGCACACGCAAATGTGGTTGGTTTGACAAGGCCGGCTATGATGCAAGGGCAAACCTGAAGATGGCCACTAAGAAACATCCTAGAGATAGGGTCCTTGTAAAATAAGCTAGAATTAAGTATAAAAGGGCCCTGAGGGATAGCAAGTTAAAACATAAAGATAAAGCCTGGGAAGAGTTAGAGCGTGCCATAGTTCTGAAGGATCCTGGTTTGTTCTGGAAGGTGGTAAACAGAGGTTCCTTTGGAACAGAAACATCTGAGGGCCTTGGCTGTAATATTGCCCCGGAGGCCTGGGTAATTCACTTTTGTAGAACATTTGAGGGTACTCCCCTAAGAAATAACAGGGACAATGAGTATGATATGGCTCCTAACCTAGCAATTAGGTTTTTGCTCCAGTAGGTTATTGATGCGATACAGAGTAGCGCTAGCAATAAAGCTCCGGGCCCGATTCGATGCCTATGGATTTGTATAAATCTAACCCCCAGTTATGGGCACCTATTCTCTTAAATGTTCTCAATGCGGCAGTTACTGTGGGCATTCCTGCCTCTTGGAGGCTGGCCTGTATTGTCCCAGTGTTTAAAAAGGGCGATCAAAATGACCCTAAGGCTTATCACCCTATTTATCTCCTGGACTCTTCTGCGAAGATTCTGGGACGGATTATTTTAAGGCGTCTGTAGTGTCTGGATGATAGGAAATGATATTTTAAGCCGGGACCAGTATGGTTTTAGGGAAGGCCTCGGTACGCGAGAACAATGTCTTAACCTATTGATGATGATTGGTAAATATACGCAGGCCAGGAAAGGTACCCTCTACCTTGCTTTTATGGACCTTAGTTGTGCCTTTGATAAGGTGAACCGGTCTATATTGTGGGAGAGGTTAAATCGGCTAGGGATGGATCCTAATATTGTATAGTTGCTCCGGTATCTCCATTCTGGAACGGTTGCAAATGTTAGGGTGGGGTCTAATGGGGAGTGCTCAGAGGCCTTTAAGCTTTCAAGGGGTGTGTGTCAGGGGTGTGTTCTGGCTCCTACTTTGTTCCTTCTCTATAGAAATGGATTGTCCTATTTTTTGATGGAACATTGTAGGGATGTTCCAAAGGTGAATGGTATTGATATCCCTGTGCTGACGTACGCGGATGATGCAGTTCTCATGGCCCGCACTATGAATGGTCTCCGTGAAGTAGTTAGAGCCTATGCCTCCTTTATGTCAGCTTTTGGTTTAGAGAACAATTTTAAGAAATCAAATTTTATGGTTAGCGGAAGACCCTTGAGTAGGGTGGGGGAGCTAAGGATGGAGGATCAAATTATTAGCAGGGTCCATGAGTTCCCATATTTGGGGGTTATTTTTGATGAGAAAGGATCTTGGAAACCCTGTATTGCCAGAAGGGGTGTGCTTTTTCATGCAATAGTTGGTGCGACTTTTGACTTTGCTGTAAGGGTAGGTAGTAAACCTATTAAGCCTTTGCTTGAAATCTATAGGCGGAAATGCCTCCCTGTCCTGCTGTATGGTGCTGCACTTTGGGGGTATAGGGATACCCGAGCCCTTACGGTAGAAGAAAATCAGTTCTGTAGAAAGCTATTGGGAGTTGGACAAAATATCCCAGTTTTTTGCCTTCATTTGGAACTGGATCTTGAGTTTGTGCAGGACATTATCCAGTTGGCTCCCCTTCTGTTATGGATCTCAATCTGGAGTAACGAACATGCCACTCTTAATAGGGATATTTTAAGGGATTGTTTGGCTTGTGACAATGTAAAGAACGTTCCCTGGCTGACGTACATAAGGAAGATGGCCCATGATCTGGGGCGGCCTGATCTGCTTGATTAACCTGAGGGCCTGACTAGTCGTGATAAGAAATGGGTTAAGGATAATTTTCTGAGAATCCAGGAGACCAAGAGGGAGGGGGAGGCTTTAGGGAAACAATCGATTAGGGATTTTATTATGTTAAAGATGGGGGTGGGTCCTGAGCGCTATCTCTTAGAGATAAATGATGTGAGGGAAAGGTCTCTTATTACTCGATTCCGTCTGGGGATCATTAAAAGTAATCTGTGTTTCCCGTTAGGTCAGTATGGGGAAAAATCTATTAGACCCTGCCCCTGTGATGGGGTGTCCCAACAGACCTTGCCCCATTTTACATTGTTTTGTGTTTTTTATGCACCGTTTAGAACTCGATTTCTGTTACCTCTCCTACGGCTCAAGGGTTTCGTGCAATATCGTCCTGCTTTTATGTGGTTGCAAATGGCCTCAGATGTATTGGTGTGGAAGGGCCTGGGATCATTCTTGAAGGGTGCTATTACTTGGCGTAAAAATGTAGAGTTTTTAAAATGAATTCTTTTATTTTATTGTTTTGATGAATGAGGTTTTATATGCTTATATTCTTGATGGGTGTTTTTATTGTATATTGTTTTATTGTTATATTAACTAATGTATTGGTGATTATTTGTTTTAATGGATGAATTTTTTTCATACCGAATAAAGTCTTCTTCTTCCTATCTATAGACAGCGCTTCCGAACATACAGTATAGGAGCTTTGCCTTTGAAAGCAGATAGACCTTCAGGAGGGCTAACTATATAGATTAAAGTATCTCTTGACTGCTTGATTAACACCTAGTCCCCTGATTTACTTGTGCCAAGCCTATCCCCCTAGACTGGGACCCCATACTTGTTGGTAAACATCTATACCAGTTCCTCTCACTTTAACAAAACATCACAGACTATATTAACCTTGAACACTTGTTTAGTGGGTCTTAGCCCTGGTCACCATGTGATTATAGCAAGGGACGTCAACACAGGTTTTGAGCGCTTCCTGGAATAGACCAAGGAAGAAGATACACATTGGGGAATCCCTGCATATTCTAGACTAAAGAAAGCCCCCAATAACGAGTCAACCTGCTCTCCAGATAAAAGGTTTAATGGTGTCATACGGTTTAAGAGCATTTAATGGTTGCTTTGCCTCTGACAATAGTGCCAACCCCACCTTTGAAAGGACCTGTGAAAACAACATTGATTATATATTAACAGATGTACAGATCTGACTTGAAATGGTAGACATGGTGGTCATAGACTGCCACAAAAGTGATCACTTCCCTATTACCCTGGTTTGAAAGGGGTCTTGCATTAGGGATCTATCACATTAAAAGCTCCCATCAGTTTCTAGCTCTATTATATTGAAAAGCTAAAAGTGAGGTGGGAAGTTATATCTTAATCACATGAGGATATCAAAGAGATTTATAAAATTTCCCCAGAGGAACTTTATACCCTGGCAGACATACCCCTTTCACCCTCCCAGATGATGGAGCTGCACAAGAGATTTTTTTCCTAGGGTAGGGTAGGGGAGGTATTTGTTAAAGCTGCTAGTAAACCAAAAATTCCCAAATATGAAAGTCAATGAATGGTTTAATGAATCCTGTGAAAATGCAAAAAAGGGTATGGTGAAAGCCTTAAAAAACAAAGAGGTTAGAGATTATTGTTAATATTTTTAAGACCAGTAAAGCCCAGTGGGGGGTTAGTATTTGGGTAGACTTACTAGCTGTGATAAAAGGAAAGGATACAAGCCGCTTTAGGCAAATATTTACTCAGCATAGACATAGAAATTATGCACGGCCTGAATGTTATACTACAGCAAGGATTTGGGAGGAGCATTTCTTTACTCTCTAAGCAGATACACCGTCCTCTGAGCGCAAATCAGACATTGTCCTCCCACCTGTTAATAAACTGTATAAAAAAGAATTTGTTTCCTTTACTCTAGAAGAAACCATAGTGGCAATAAAGGCTCAGAAGTAGGGAAAGCCCTAGGGTTGGATTGAATTCCTGCAGATCTGTTCCTCTCTGAACCTCAGATCTGGGGATTGTATATTAACTGTATATTTAATGCCATAGCTGCTGGTGCGCTGATCCCAAGCTCTTGAAAAGGCTCTAAAATCACCCCAATCTTCAAAAAGGGAGACAAATCCATTCCAGGAAATTATCATCCCATAATTTTAATAGATAATGTGCAAAAAAGTTATAGTATGCAATTTTTTAACAGGGCTGTGGTACTGGATATCTTTTGATAAAGGGCTAACCCATCTTCAGACGGGATTCAGACCTAATATAAGTACAGTCGACCAACTTCTACGATTCTTGACCATTAAATGGAAACAGTGGATGTTGACCATGGAACGTTTTTTGGGGCATTTGTGGACCTTCGTGCTGCATTTGACCTTGTCCCAAGAGTGAAACTTTGGGAAGTCTTGGGAAAGGTGGAGGTCCCAGCTGGTCTATTGTCTTTAATCCAGGCTCTGTATGTGGAAGATTTAGCACAAGTTAGGTGAGGGCCAAGTGGGGAACAGACGGTGTATCTCCCCATTAGAAGAAGGGCCGTCAAGGATGCGTGCCGGACCATATTCTTTTCTTATTTTATATAAATGGGTGTATTCGCTACCTCCTAGATTGCTAAATGAACTCACCCAAAATGTGTGGTCAAAAAATGCTGGGTCTCCGCGAGGGTTCTATCTACCCTACTAGAAAAATGTAATCTATTTTGTTAAGACCACGAGTTAGAGATCAATAGTAACAAAACACAGTTCATGATATTTAGCACACGTAAAATGATCACTGGGAAGGTCACTCCATAGACCACTAGGGAGAGTCTTTGAATTTGAATAACTCCCATAAATGGTCACCCCGAGAGGGAAAAACACCCACTGGCACTAAAATATAGAGCAGGGACCATTATAAAATTTGTGAAAAGAGCACCCCCTTTTGCTATCCCACCTGCTGTAGAAATATATAAAATTCAAGCATGCGGGGCTTCGCTCTATGGGGCAGATCTATGGGGGGTCATTGTAATCTAGCCTCACTTGAAAAGTCAGGAAATGTTTTCATAATGTCACTTCTGAGACTCCCTACGAGTGCCCCAACACTTCCAATTAAATTTGCTCTTAATCTCGGGTCAATTTATGATATTTCTGCTTTGAAATCTGTTTTATATTGGATTCAGCTTTGGACCACCAAAGATCTGGCCCCATACCTCTATCAAGATGTTCGTCTTGACTGTTATCACTGGGAACTCAAGGTCCAAGACCTCAACTGCCCTCTTTACCACCATAGCCTAGTTAGCTCCCCCCTCCATAGCCAAGGTAGAGGGAGAAAGCATGCCGGTATCTGGAAATGTGTACACTCAGCTGGCATCACCCAGTTCCTCACACCAGTCCATGTTTTCCTGACCTTCTCACTGGTATTCTAAAGGGTCCAGTGACCGGTCCCAGTTTTCCCCGAGGCCTAACTCTTCAGGATAATGCTGAGGCACAAACATAGGACACACGGGTCCTGTCAGCACCGGAATCAGCGTCGGTCGACTCTGTTCTGGCTCTGTGTCGGATTCAGGGATCTAAATAGGGCTGGTGCTGCTGGTGGGCAGTGGGCGGTGGCCAGGAGCATCGCCAGAGGAACCTGTGTCGGGGAAGGTTGCAGTAGTATGACCCACACTGTTCATGATCCATGGAGGCCCATCGGAGCCGAGGCCAAAGCTGCCGCGTAGAACCCAGCGGGGTCCAAAGGCATTATGGGGGGGCCAGCCCACTCAAAGATGAAGCACTTTGCCTCGTAAAACTCCTTGAGTTGAGCAGGGGTCCTGGAAAAGCAAGGTGGGGTGGAATCGGCCCTGGCACAGGCTCTGAAGGGGATGCCTTGAACCTTGATGTTTCTTTGTCGAGTCATTCCACAGAACTCTTCGACTTCTTGTGCTTTTTGTGCCTCCTACTAGAGTGTCCCAATGATTTTCAGTGGGACCAAGAGGACTTGGGGCTCCTATAGCAGTCCAGTGACCTTCCTCTCGACCGGGGCTGAGACCTCTGAGGAGGGGCGTGGTGTGGCACGAAGGTACCTGCTGAGCCACAAGCAGGTTTAGAGACCGCTCCCTCAAAGCTTTCAGCACCATAGCCCACCAGTATGAGCACAACGATTTGTGATTGTCAGCCTGGGTCAGTGCAGGTGTTAAGGGACCTGTGGGCTCATTTCCATGGTAGGAGACCATGGAAGCAGTCCACAGGTGCCCTTCCCTGCTCCCAGGGACCCCCCCTGCCACCCTCGCCCACCCCTGGAGGACAGCCTGATGTAGTGAGTGGGGCATATTCTCTTTATGTAACCTTTGTTGCTAATCAGTCTATCATACATACCATCTTGCACACAATTCAACTTGCATGCCTAAATCAGGACTGAGTCCATATGGGGGACATCAATGCACAAAGATTTAGAAAAAAAAACTATCATCAACTGTGTTCGGTGCATATATGCCTACTATTTGATGTCTCTCTCTTTCAGTTTTCCGCATGGTGTTATGTGGAAATACGTAGATGACACACAGCTAATTATTCTTGACCCAGGATGAAGGAACCTCCAGGGCCAGCTTTAGATCCTCTACTTGGATTGGGATAGTGGATGGAACACAGCTGCCTCAAGCTGAATGCTGAGAAAACTGAGGTCCTGTTTCTGGGGAAGCAGCCTTCACTATTTGGTCCACTGCATGGTGGCCAGACGCTCTAGGACCAATACCAGTTCCTAAGCAGAAAGCTATGAACCTCTGCATCTGATTTGATTTGATAAAACTCTTAAATTCGACAGCGAGATAGCTAGTCTTGCGAGGGTATGCTTTGGTATTTAAAACAAATGCTACGCAAGATCTTGAGTCTTCTCCCGGAAGCTACCAGGATGTTGGTAGTCCAAGCCCTACTGATTTCTAGAATATACTACTGTAATGTGCTATATCCAGGGCCACTGGAATTATGCGATTGTGCAGCGATTTTCACATAATTACAGATTTGCTGCATTTGCCACATAATCCATCATCTACCACATAATCTGCATATTTAACACTGAAATATAGCTTCTAGCTCAAACAGTTCAAAAGTTACTAAAGGTGCAGCAGCACGTGTTGCCATGTAGTTAAAGGCCCTTTGCAAAACTAGACTTGTCACCTTTTTGTTGCTTATTGCTACATCTTGGTATTAAAATGGTACTAATGATGCACAACCACTGCCAAGACAGTGTTATGAAGTTTAAAAATGTTGAAATAATGATGTTATATTATTATAAAATGTGCCACTTTATGACACATAATTTGCCTTTTCCTGGCACATAATTTACTAAATCCTGCCGCATCAATTTGGCGCCCTCATGCTGCATAATTCCAGTGGCCATGGCCATATTTTAGGGCCTCCCAAGGCAGTTTAAGGGTGCTTCAAAGGGTACAGAATGCTGCAGCACTTCCACATTCGATCTTTATGGTTTAGTCTGACATTGCAAGCCCACTCTTCATCATTATCTGAGGCTCGCACAGGAGTGCGAATAAATGCCTTAACTTACCTGCAGATGTTTCTGGCTATATTTGAACCACTAACTAAATTGGTCACAAGCTCCTGGCTCTACCCGCACTTCTTTACCTCCAAATCTGAGCATCCTTCTGCTCGTAGTGGAAGTTCCATTTCTTCACATGATTAGTTTGAACACATAATGAAGGTAAAAAAAATCCAGTCATAACCAGCGCTAGGCATGGGCAGTATGGGCAGCTGCAAAGAGCCCCGCGCCTGCTCAAAACCAGGGGGCCGGGTACCACATCACTGTCTTTAAAAATATTCCAGTCTTACCAGGCTCAGGGACCAGCTATGGTGAGGCGCTGCGAGTTCCAAAGGAGGACCTCACGCCCCTGGGCCACGCAGCGAAGGGCTGAAAGGCTTCAGAAATTGCTGCATATAACAATGAGTAGATACGTACTTGAAGTGCCCTTAGGTGCGAAGTGACACAAACCGTTGCATGAATGAAAAGCAGAACTGTAGGACTCACAACAAAAGAAAGAATCATGTCCTATCACTAATGGGTGTTAATTACCTAGGATGGAGAACAAAAAGGGAAATGGGGAAGGGGAGCACTGAAGGCAAAATGACTGAGAGTCTAGGAGAAAAATGAGGTGAAAGGGATGGCAAGTAAAGGTGGATAATCCTACAAATTAACAGTAAGAGCCAAAAGGGCTCCTCAAAATTCAAAAAACATAATTCTTTAATACACAAAAGTGCTTTACCTTAGTACAGTAGATATATCACTGCATTGAGATGTATTTAGTAAAAATCAAAGTTTTTAAACATGAGTTGAGAAACATTCCTGCTCCTACCCTGGTGATAATGGAATGAGTAACCTTAAAGTATGGCCACTGGAATTATGTATCAGGAAAGGACCAAATTATGTGTCAGGGTTTAATAACTTACGCAGAAAGAAAAACACATTATGTGGCATAATGCGCCACATTTTGTGATAGTATTACTTCATTATTTTGACATTTTCCCCGTGTTATTAATATGTTGTCAGTGGTTTCATCTCTTTAGTACCAGTATGACAAACAAATACATCAATAAGCAACAGAAAGTTGACCAGTCATTCTTTGTGAATGACTTTCTACTACGCAGATACATATGTTGCTGTCTTTTTAATAAAGTTTGATCCATTTGAGCTGGAAAGAAATTTATATTTTTGTTAAAAACCGACGATCATGCTGCAGATGGATTATGTGGCAAATGTGTCCAATGCAAAATTAAGTTGAAAAAACAGCAACCAAAAAAGTTGCATGATTCCAGTGGCCCTGACTAAAAAGAACATCATGGTTCATGTACCCTATATGTGGACTAGATTCTTATTAAACAGGGAGAAAAATTATAGTCTTGTTACAACAAACACAAGAGGTGTCTCTACAATGCACACCATTAATGCACAAATTTAAAAGTGCTCTGAAATAAAGCATATCCTTAGGATCACACAATTTGTTTAAGCAGGAAAGCCGGTATGGAGCCTACATTTTACTTTCTCACTGTGCAATTCAGCTACTGGATGGGTAGCTCTTTAGGGCATTAAAGCTTAGTGCTTTGACTTTAATTATCGGTGATGAGACTAGAGCATGGGTGACAGGCAGGCTCTACATTGTATTTTTGGCAGTTTTGTATAGTAAAAACCTCAGCGATGAACATTAGAGCACTTCGGAACAGACAAATTCAATGTTACTTGTTTTTCAAGCACAGAGATTTGCCTGGATTCACAAGGTGTTGAGCGGAGCCCAGGAATCAAGTCTAACTCCCCATGATGCATGGTGGGCAGCTGAAGTCATTAAGCCACATTGCCTCCTGTAAAAGCTTGGCTCATTTTGGGGCTGGAAGTTGTAAGAGGACCTTAAGCCAAGCAAAGTCATGCCTCTGACTTGAGCTTTCAGTGGCTCGCCCACCTATAATAGGATACAAAAGAGAGTAATGCTAGGAGGAACAGAATCCATGCAAAGATTTAGAAATCTTCTGAAGAGTTTAAGGATGGAAGGAAAGAAATAGATGTAAAAGAAGAGACTAGCTAAAACAATGTAAGATGCTGGAGTAGAAGTGTGGTAAAGAGCTGCATATGATGGGAAGATGTGCATGTAAAAGGGGCAGACCCAGCAAGAAGAGACTGATAAAAAGGGAGAGCTTGATGTGAAGGGGGCAGAACCAGCAAACAAATGTGTCCTGTAACTGATAACGAACAGTAGCCGACCCTCAATCAATCAATGAATCAATCAACCAAAGACCTTTGTACAGCACACAGCAACTCAAACAGATGCATCCTAGTGCCCATGGCTTATGAAGATTGACAAGTGGCAAATATCATTGAGGATTTTAAGCTCTTTTTTTAAAGCTAGAGGCTGAAGAGCATTATTACCTGGTCCCTGCAGGTGGGAGCAATGCCAGCTCCTGTTGGATGCGGGGAGCCCCTGGGGCCACAGGGGCTGTGAGGCACCCTCTGCAGCCCCCAACGACTGTGGTGGGTGTCTTAGGTGAACACCAGGGCACTCAACATTTGAATACTGAGGACCTGGGGATGGGGTCTCTCGTGCTGAAGTCGGCGTAAGGAATGGGGCCTCAGTTCCAGGCCTCAGAGGAGGGGGCCTCTGGGGCCAAAATCAGCCTGGAGAGGGGGGCTGTGCGTTGTCCCCCATATAAATTACACTGCCCCCGGGTGATGGGTTCCCAGTGCTGAAATCGTCCAATAAAAATTGAGATGGGCCCCAGGGACTGATGTCTCTGGGGCTGTAATCAATCATGAGAGGGGGGCCACCTGCCCCATCTCCAAACACATACAACAGACCCCAAGGGATGGTGTCTCTGGGGCCGAAATCAGCCCGGCGAGGCGGGCCCTACGCACAAGCAAGCCTGGTCCCTGGTAATGGAGATGAAAGAGTGACCCTGGGGGATGGAGTCCCAAGGGCCTAAAAGGCATGGGGAGGGGCGCCTCCTGTCCCCCTCCTCTTTATTTAAATAAGTGACCCCAGGGGATAGGGTTCCTGGGACCTCTAATGGCTCGAGGACAGGGTCTGCACAGCCTCCCTGTCCTTTAATTAAAAAACATGGCCCTGGGGGGTGGGGTCTCTAAGGCCAGGCCCTTTGGTTAACCACCCACTGGGCACAGCCGAAGGCCATACTCAGTGTGGGGTTGGTTGTATAGAGGAGTGTTGGCTACAGGGCCTGGCCTGAGCCAGGCCCTGCAGCTAACACCCCACTGTGCAAGGCTGATGGCAGTGCGTGGCAGAGGGTTGCATTTGTGTATGGTAATTAAGTATTACTTTACATTTAAAAAAACGTACAAATTCACTGAAAAAACAAAAGTTAAAGTAACATTATAGATAGTTATGATAAAAAGACCTATTTTTAAAAAATCTTAGAAATTCATTGAAAGAACCAAAGGCTAAAGTAACGTTATAGTTAGGTGGATTTGTCAGTGACCACGTTAATGTTTTGAAACACAGAAATTCACCAGTTATAGTTATCAACACTAACTATAACTTGCACCCCATCGTGCTCTGCTTATGACCTCACATATGACCTCACTCATTTAATGTTTTATGACATCACTTATGACATCACTGGTGATATCTCAAAAGTGTGTAGTTTTGTGGGAGGTGACCTGTGGACCCCCTCCCTGAGCTACAGTTGGTCCCAGGACACCATCACACTGGGCCAGGTAATAACTTCAGTGGAGGAGGGCATGCAGCCCCCTCCCTGAGCCTTTCAAGACCCCGGAGACCTCATCCCTGAGACCCAGCTCTTTAAGTGTGTCCCGGGGAGCCTACCCTTCGGACACAGTACTTTTCTCCACCCACAGGACTACGGGCAGGGAGAGAAGTGTGCTCCAGAGGCTTTTAAAATGCTCCAGCCGAGTGGGAACACAAAGTGATTGCTCTTGTCCAGCAGGAGCAAGAATAAGTAGCTGTTACTGCTGGCGGGAGCAATGCAGGCTCTAGTGTGGAAACAGGTTGGGGCCAAAGTGGCCCTGGGGCTTCCCCTGCAGCCTCCAGCATTATGTTTGGCTCTCGGTATGGGATCCCTAGGGTCTGTTTGAGCTTGTGGAAAAGCAACATGCTGCTTATCCTTAATAGTAATGTATTTGGCCCTGGGAGATGGGATGCCTGGGACCTCTTAAGGTTCAGGGAGTGGGTGCCAAACCCCCCTTCCCCTGTAATTAAAATATGGTCATCTGGCCCATTTGCGCTCAGGAAGTGGAAACACATGCCTTCACACATAATAGTGAAGAATGTGGCCTTGGGAATGGGGTCTCTGGGTCCTCGTAAGGCACGAGGGGACATGCATCCTCTTCTCCTATAATTAAAGGGTGGCCTGGGGATGGGTTCCTGGGCCCACTTGAACTCGGGGAGGGGGGAACAGGCTTCACCCTCCCCTAATACTAATGTATTTTTCCCTAGGGATTGGGGAGGCCCTAGGCCTCTTAAGGTTTGGGGAGGTAAGTGATGTGAGTTTGAAAACATCAGAGATCAACTTACCAGAGTAATAGATATTTTGATAAAAGAGTTCAGGAAGGCTTCTCAGATAAAAGAACCTTACTCTGCTTGAACCCACTGAAATGGTGAAATCAGTAAATCTCACTAAATGTGCAGCCAAGAAACTATGATGTATACTTTTTTTGCGCATCATTACCGTCGTTTTTTGACGCAAAAGCGGCGCAAATTTACAAAATACAATTGTATTGTACTGAATCAGCCACAGGAAGCAGGGCTAGGCCCAGGCACACTGCTGCGGACACAGGGATGGAGGAGAACACCACACTATGGCTGCAGAGGAGATCAGGGATGCTGGAGGCAGCAGGAAGCGGAAAAAAAAGTTTTCCTGAGAGGGAGCAGTAGGTCTTCTCTAAGGACTTTGTGGCCAACATGAACCGGTGTTTTGGAAAGTCCTTTGCTGTTCCTGAGGCCCAGAAAATCAAGATCTACAAGGACATACAGGTAAAAGTGAATGCCCTGGGTTCACACAGCAAACCATCCCTGAGCTGCACAAGAGGTGGTGTGACCTGTGCTCTAGCAGGCACCAGCCAGGGTAAGTGAAATACCTGTATGTTGTTGGTAGACTACACTGTTAGGCAAACCACAGCAGAGAACACAAAGCTTGGACTACTCCAGTCAGTTGTCTCAACCACTCATCCCATGCATCTTGGGAGTTGTAGTGCACTCCATCCCCATGCTGTATTGTGTGACAATGACACAAATAACAATCTGCCATAACTCCTGCAGCACAAACACACAAATCATGTTACAACATTGCGGTGTCCAAAACAGTATCATTTGTTCATATCATGTGTGCTGCATATGTGCCCAAGAGATCCATCCCAGATGTCACAGACACTGCAGCAGCTAGTAATGTACAGCAAGACAATAACACAATCACTTGGCCCATCCACCTCCACATCAACAGCATTGAAAAGCAGGACCACAGCACTGCCCAGCTTCCAGAACAGTGAGGGAGAGCACTTCTCCGCAGCTGATCATATGAGAGCTGACCCAAGTCCAGTCAGCATGGCGATTGTGTCCACTCCTTCAGTTGCCGCAAGTGTAGCCACATATGGTGGTTTGGAGAGGGCAATCATTAGAACCCAGTGCCTGCAAAACAGAAAAATCAATGGGGTGATCAGGGAGCTGCAGCGCCTCACAAAAGCAGTCGAGAAGGGGCAGGAGCCCTGGACCAGTGCCATGGAGAGCGAGCACAGGTAGCAGCGCCTGAGTCATAGACAATAAATGTCCTGATTTGATTCCCACACCTGTGCCATGAACTGGCTGGCCAATGCCACTTGCAGCCTGGCCAGTTATACAATTAATATACAGACAGAAATGTCATATTGCTGCCAGAAGGTTGCCAGGCTCATATTTTCAGTCTGCCAGGCAATCCACCACCCCCTCGGAGCAAGGATGGGTCGAGCATGAGTTGGGTGTCCGCCCGGGAAACCTGTGCCACTGGGCATGATCCCCACCAACCATCTAAAACTGATATATACGCAGGACCCAGGCACATTGTGCATGGGAAAAGGAGTTCGGGAAAGGGACACAAAAAAATAGGCCAACATGGCACATTCCATGTTGAAAACTTTTTGCAGACATGCAACATTTTTAGTTTGCACAGGTTCTTTCGTTATGATGACGCTGTCACCTGAATTAAAGTTGGCGATTACTTTGTGAACCAAGCACTAAGCCAAGTGTGAGTTGTCTCATTGATACCATGACATGTCTTGCCTTACCTCAGAAGTAGTTGGTGGTGATATGTGTGTTTAGCCCGTCCCACAGCTGCATGGCTGCTATCCTGTTGTCCCTGTAGTGGCTGTTGTTCATCATCAGAATCTTCGTCTGATTCAGGTTCAATGGTGACATCCTGTAGTCCCCTCCACATTGCTGTATTGTGCAACATGGCACATGTCGCTATGATCTTACAGCATGTTTGTGGCCTGTAGAGTAGTGCACCTCCTGTCTTATGGCTATCCTGACGCTGGATTTAAGTATACCAAAAGTTCTCTCAATGACTGAACATGTTGCTCTGTGTGCCTGATTGTAACGTTGCTCACTTGGTGTCCGGGCCGTCAGGTAAGGCGTAAGGATATATGGACGTAAGGCATATGCACCGTCACGTTTGGGGCATCGTTGGGGAATCCATTAGACCAGTTGACACATACATTCCTGGCTAGTGTGTGAAATGAGTATGTGGTAAACATAACAAATCGGAATCCATCACCAAATTCTCCCTGTGTCAGTCGGTTGTAAAGTCCACCGCTAGTGGAACATGAATGAATCATGTGTGCCGCCTGGGTACCTGGCCACAAGGTTTGTGATGACACAGGAGGCGTCACACACCACCTGCACATTCAGGGAGTGTGTGCTCTTCCTGTTTCTATAAATATATTCTGTTGCTGAAGGGGGGCATATGGCAATATGTGTTCCGTCCACGCAGCCAATGACATTGGGGAATTGTGCCATCTTATAGAAATTCAGTTTTGCCTGCTGCAATGCTTGTGGGGTATTTGGGAAGATGCATTAGCACAGTTTACCAACCATTACATCAAGGAATTTGTGGAGGAGCCTTGATAATGCACTTTGTGACATCCCCCTCTGCCACTGCTATGACTAATTGGTTTCTCCTGTTGCAAGTAGATGTAGGCAACATAATACCTGTACATGGGGTGGTATGGGGTTACTACTCATTGTGGGGGCCTGTAAGTGGTGCTGTATATCAGCTATCAGGTCACAGCATTCCTAACTCAAAAATGTTTTTTTCCAATTTACAAATATGCCCTTTGGCTAGGCATTCCAAGACAATTTACTCATTTTTGGTAAAGATAAACAATCTCATGAACATGCCTTAGGAAAGGTTTTATCCATTCTTAATCATATTGAAGCTATTCTAGCTAACTAAAAGTAAATGTGAATTCTGAAAAGCAGAAACTGATTAAATAGGTTACCAGATTTCAACAACGGAATTTCCTGTTTGCCCAATGTAGATGAGGCCACTGTACAAGTCAATCCTCTTGTCGAAAAAGAGGGGCTTAAATTGTTTCAAGGATTTTAAAGAAAGATGCAAAATTTGTGTGGTCGACTTCCCAACAAGGAAGAGTTTTTGTGATGACCTTAAAGTGTGTCTCTCTATTGATGTCTCTGTTGATGCCTCTATTGATGCCTCTGATGAAG
The DNA here is from genome assembly GCF_031143425.1 of Pleurodeles waltl. Taxonomy (NCBI): domain Eukaryota; kingdom Metazoa; phylum Chordata; class Amphibia; order Caudata; family Salamandridae; genus Pleurodeles; species Pleurodeles waltl. The sequence goes on from NC_090443.1 coordinate 193,538,633, forward strand.
TGTTGGAAGCTATTCTTAGCCAAATGATTGGACAAAAATAATTTACCATAGGCTTTTTATCATTGTTATTGAGGGAACATAACAAATAGAGAAAATAATTATTAGCTTACATTTGGGCAGTTGATACATTTTGTTTTTTCATCTAGGGAAAATAATCTGTTTTTCTTGTTGACCACTGACTATTAACCAGTATTATTACTGGTACAGCTAAGAATAGCTCCACATCTAGAATTGCGAGAATATGAACAAAATTACGTGGATATAGATATACTGCTGAACATGGTTCTTTTTGTCATGTTCTTCATCCATGATATAAGATTCCAGTGAGAACAAAACTGATGATGAGGTTTTTTTTTGCATATTAAGCTTTGAGTTTTTCCTCATTCAGTATCACAAGACAAATAGCAACTTGTAAAAAACAACACCATTCAAACAGATGTTTACAAATTTATTCAGGTGGATTGGCCAAAAGAGAAGAAATTACACAATACTCTTACTGAAAAGTTCTGCAAGATTTGTGCACAATTTATTGTATTCTGTTTAAAGAGGATAGTGCCACCCACGTCACAGAGAATTAGGATTATTGATGTTTCACAGGAAGGACATCTTGGATGTCTTTGGCCAAACGTAGAATCAGAGACCTCTATTGGTGGCCTTCTAGAGATAAAATGTTGAAATCAAAATTATAATTGTATTTATATAGCGCTTACTAACCTTGGTGAGGCATTGAAGCACTTAGTGGCGAGTGGCACGCTACTCGGGGACCTAAGGTTAGTGCTAAATCTCGTGGTTATTGTTGGTTATTGAGATTAATCATGTACCCTTTCTGGTATATTAATAACAGTTAGGTGTGGTCATTAGCGGGGGCTATGTGGTTACAGTTGAATGGATGGTGAGACAGATAGGCTGGTGGAGATTTAGTAATGTTTGATTACAGGTATAAGGTTTTAAAGAGGAGAGGTTATGATCTATGAAAGAAGGTATCATCCAATTACAGAATTACAATGAAAAGGATTGAGGCAGGCAGGCATGAGAATGGGGGGAGACGATATAGAAGGCATGTAGAGAATGGAAGGTAAGAATAGGGTCATTCTGAACAAAGAAAGCATGCCAAGGTCAAATCTTCATGCAAGGATTTATGATTATAGTGGGAGAAGGCTTTCTGAAACAGCAAGCAATCGGAGAAGATAACTATAGAAGAAACAACATTATATATAGTGCTTCATATTGGGGGCAGGCAGCTTAAACATGTGATTCTGAGTGTACACATAAGTTAAACATTAGGAGCCAGATGTACAAAGGCCTTTTGCATTTCTTAATGGGCCAGATCACAATTTCGGCCGATTACGAAATACAAAACAGCCATTTACTATGTGCAAATGTCTTTAGGGATCCACAAAATGTGATTTCTACCCTGTGGAAACCACATTTTGCGATTCCTTAAATAGGAAATCGCAAATAGGGATTTCCTAGTTGTGATTTCTTGGCACATGTACAAAGGGTTTCCTTAATGCAAAATGAGAATTTAGGAAATTCAATTACCATCAACTTCAGGTCGATGGTAACCATGTGCAATTTAAAAAAAAAACACCTAAAAAGGCTTTTTTTTAAAGTGCAATAGAGTACACACTTGGGCTCCTTGGGCACACATGTGCTCTACATGTGCACCACTATTTTTGAAGTACATTTCGGGGGGCCTTTAGCCCATAGCCATCCTTAATTTTCCAATTCCCAAATAGCGATTTCCTAAAAGGAAATCGCTATTTGGGAAATGCAAAACCAACCAATTGTGACAATTGGAATGGGATTCCTTATTAGCAATTTCCTAATAACGATTCCTACTTTGTAGGAATCGCTATTAGAAAATCGATATCTTGGTACATAGCGTTTTACATTTCCTAAATAACGATTTCTATGAAGTCGCTATTTAGGAAATGCAAAATTGCATCGTACATCTTGCCCCAACAGCCTTAGTCTGTTGTCTGCCAAGCCTAGGACAGGACATTTAAACATAGTCTGGAGTATCCCAACCCTGGAACAGGGTCTGTCTGCCGCACCAGGGAAGTTGGCACAAAAAAACAGAAAATGTCTCCTTTAAAGATCTTCCCTCACTATTCTGTAAATTAAATTTTTACTCACTCACTGAGTTATTTGGCAGTGTCTGAGAGTGTCTCTCAATGCACAGTTACATTTATGCCCTAGTTTGTCACCTAATCCCATATAAGTGTATATTGTATGTTTGTGTATGAGGCTATTGTAGTATTTGCATTGTATGCATAAAGAAGCAGAGTGATGAAGGCCTGCTGGTTTCATTTTGGACGGCTCAAGCCTGTTCCTGTGAACAAATTAGGAGTGAAACGTTAGGGGCAAAAAGTTAGGGCTCATGTTGTTCTCCCAGATAGTAGAAGTGTATCAGGAAGGAGGAGACCTAGAGTGCAGTAACTGGAGGACAAAGTAGGCAGGGCTCCCTTAGAAATGTGATTAGGTACTTCCTGTAGCACTGTCACTTGATAGGTGATGAGGATGAAGGGGGCCTGTTGTTCAGAGTGAGGTTTTAGGTAAAACTATCCTTTTCTTCTCTTTCCTGATCACTGTCTTTGTGGATGCTTATAGTCAGGTAGTTCACACCTCTTTCTGTCTGTGTTGTGGGTGCTTAGCCTCTCTCAACCCCCCCCCCCCATTCCACCCATGCCTATTACCAGGCGTTCTCTTAATTTCTGCTGCAGTTGCATATCACCAAAACTGTTCATGCTCTGATGTGCCAGGAGCTGGTTTGGGCCTACATGCCTCAGGTTGCCCATCTCAAGCAGAATAGGTAGTACAGGAGACCTGTGGTGAAACAGGCAGCAGGAAGCAGTGGTTGGCTGGGAGCAGGTTGACAGCCAGTAGAGTATTGTCTCACGCACTGAATGCAATGAAATAGTTTGTGTTAGAAGTTGGGAAATGTGAAAAGTGCAGACATGATGTGGATCGCCTACTTACAATGCGCGAAAATAGATGGATTTGTATGCCCAATACTGTGAAGGAAGGATTAAATCAACAGGTGGAATGGCAGGTGTTGGCAACTTTATAGTGTTTCACTGGTATCTTGATGGTATATTATTGGAAAGATCTGGTGCAATTCTTCTTCTTTCTTGGTTGGACACCTTTTGGCTGGGGGTTCTGAGGGATTCATAAATTAAGTGTGGTTACTCTGGCTTTACTTACTGGTAGTTTTCTTACGGGTAGTTTGCTTTCTTGAGTGAGATCCATTATCTATGTGCTCCGGGGATGTGATCCTTTATGAGGCCCCATACAAAGGTCTCAGTATTAGGACTTGGACTATTTGACCACTTAGGTAGGTTTGGCTGCATAGCTGTTTGCAATAGGATCCTCATTTACTTTGATGTTTGAGAGACCTCTGACTGGTACAGGTTTGATTTGTTTTTCATATTATTGGCCATATATTGTTAGGAATTTGTTAGATGGTCTATCCTGATTAGAATCTGATGAAAGATACTCAGTTCCAAGATGGCCACCACAGTTTTGTAGTCTGGTCATGTGATTTTTAAGGGGTAAGGCATTCCAAGTGTTGGGTTAAGAGGGACTATTTGACCACCAAGGTAGTTATGACTGTACACCTGTGTTTAATAAGATCTGGATTCACTTTGATGTTTGAATGCATCATATTGTTTCCCATTTTTTGTATGGAATGTTAGGAGTGATCAGGAATTCAATAGGTTTGACAAAAAATATTCTGTTTCACGATGGCCCCCACAGTTGTGTGAATAGGTCATGTGATTTCTAAGGGGCTATGCCCTCCAGGCATTTGGTTAAAACGGACTGTTTGTTTACGCACCCGACCTTTATGATTGATTCGAGCCCGGTGGGAGTTTACGTATCTGTAGTGAAGTAAGTAATATTTGTGCCTTATGGATTTATGTTCTATAGTGGGTTGAAGTTGAGTGTGTTTGTGGGAATCTGGTTAATGGATTGGCATTTATTTTGTCTTAATGTAGATTACATCATCCTTTCTCTATACTGGAGCAACTGACTAGGTTAATTACAAAAGTAATAGTATTTAATATTGCTGAAATATTTGTATGCAATGATTCCTCCATGAACATTGTGTGCTTTACTTTCTAAAAGTGTTATTTGTGAAATAGTAATGGAAAATCCAACTTCACCAATAAGTAGGATTTATTATTACCATTCCAACCATACCAAATTTGACAAGTCTATTCCTCTCATATCAGAAATTGCCACTTAAAAGTATATAAGGGAATCTCTAATACGGGCCTATGAGAGGAGTAGGCTTTGAAGTAGTGAAAAACAACTTTGGATGTTTTTTGCTAACAGGACATGTAAAACTTACAAGTACATGTCCTGCCTTTTACTTACATAGTACCCTGCCCTATGGGTTAACTAGGGCCTACTTTAGTGTGACTTATATTGAAGAAACAGGGAATTTAGGGCTTGGCAAGTAGTTTTAAATGCCCAGTCGAAGTGGCAGTGAAACTGCACACACAGACTTGAGACATGGCTAAGGGGCTACTTATGTGGGTGGCACAATCAATGCTGCAGGCACACTAGTAGCTTTTAATTTACAGGCCCCGGGCACATCTAGTGCACTTTACTAGGGGCTTACAGGTAAATTCAATATGCTAATTGGGTATGAGCCAATGTTACCATGTTTAAGAGAGAGAGCACAAGAACTTTAGCACTGGTCAGCAGTGGTAAAGTATGCAGAGTCCTAAAACCAGCAAAAAGGAGATCAGAAGAAATTGAGGGAGGCAGGCAAAAAGTTGGAGTAAGACCCCCCCCCAAAGGCTGTCAGGTTTAACAGTGTAGTAGATGAAGCTATTAAGCAAATTGCTAAAGTTGATGGTAAATGGTGGAATACCAGTAAGATTGCACATGCACACACTCATTCACCTATTTCTAGTGTTCACCAAAGTAATTTGAACAATTGACACATTTCTAAAAATTGAGAAAAAAAGACATATAGGGAAAGTGTCACCTAATTGTGGATGAAGGATTACATATGTTAATATTTTTTATTGTTAGGGTTTACTGCCACACAAGTAATAGTTATTTTGAGAGTTTGAAGTCTTATCTTCTGTGATATCACCAGGATGGGTGGAATATTTTGTATGAGCCACACATGATTAATAAATCACAGTTCATATAAAATGTTTTATTTTTAAACTTTTCCAAGAGGTATTTATGCATGTAGCACATTATCGTGAGGAAGTTACCAACAACAGAGAGTCAGTGTTATAGTTCATTAACCTTTGTATAGCTCATGAAGATTGTAATGATGATAGGGTTACCTGAAGGTCATAGTCAGAAGCAGAATAACTCTAATTGACATGGAACCGGATGGAGTGTCCGAAAACGACATGTAGTTTTTTTTAACCTATGGTTTCAGAAGTATTATAATTTTCTGAATAAAGCCCCCCTGGTATGCATGCTGTGTTACAGATGCCTGTGTGGTGTTAACAACTCTTAACGTTTGTGGGGCATGTGTACTAATCTTTCATGCTTTGCAGGGCAGCAGGCAAAGAAGTTGTGCTGCATTGCATAAAAGGAAGAGAGCAGAAAAGCTCTATATTTACAAAGATAGGGAGCATTTCTGTTCTCTGCTTGAACTGGCTCACTGTGTGAAACCTAGCACCAACACAGGCACGTTCCTCTGTTACTGGTGGGATTGTTTTTGTGCAGGAAGGAATACCTTTCTGCACAAAAATAATCCATAGAGGCATTTTCGTGTTTCTGTGTGTGATGCTGAATGCATCACACATAGAAAAAGAAAGTAACAAGGAGAAAGAAATATATTTCTTGTTGTTATGCCTCATTGGAGAAGATATAGCATTCTTATGCTTTTCCCAGGTTTACTTTGTTTTGTAAATCTGGAAATACGCCAAAAACCATAGGAGAATGCATGGGATATTCTATTCTCTACCCTTGGAACACCTCCCAGCTTGAAATATCACAAAATGCACCACAAGCAACTGCACCTCATTACATTTTTTACAAAGCTCATAAGGTGCCGTAAATCGCCCTTTGCTTGGCTTTGTAAATATTGCTAAAAGCCTTTGCATTGTCCTTGCACTGCCTTGCCTGACACACGGACGGACGATGCAAAGTCTTCATAGATCTAGGCCTAATTGTGTTGTTATACCTCTGTATTGATTTCATGCTGTATTTCTCTTTCAGTGTGATCCTGCTCTTCTGCCTGAGCCCAACCATGTGATGCTTAACCACCTTTATGCACTCTCCATTAAGGTGAGATATACAGAGATTTAAAAATCATTTATACAAACCCAAGAAGGAAGTTCTACAGAATTGTAATTCAATAAAGATTAAATCCTGCTGCTATTCCTATGTCTTTTGACAAACCGAGCACGAATCACAAACTGCATTTTGTAGTATGTAAAGTGTTAGAAATGTGGTCTCTGTTGACAGAGGTATGCACCCAGCCCAAGTAGGACCCACAATCCTAGTCAGGGTAAGTCACAAACACTCCCTAAGTAAGCCTGTACTCACCCCCTGGTAGCTTGGGACAGAGCAGGCAGGCTTAATTTAGAAGGCAATGTGTAAAGTATTTGTGTAATATCTAACACAGTAGTTAGTAAGTAACACAGTCAAAACAAACATAAAGTTACCACATCTGGCTAGAAAAAATTGAATCTAGTTTATTAAATAAAACAAGACCAAAGCAACAAAAATCCAATTAGCAGAATGTCAGTTATGAAATTTTAAAGAATAAAGGTGAAATAGTGCTTTGAAGCAATAAGCACTTACTTGGACCAGGACAAAGTCATGAGTTCTGACCAACCGCGATGGAGCACAGGATGGCTACGTGGACCCAGTGAGGCCCACTGAACAAAAGTACCTTAATCCTGGTTTCATTGTTGAAGATGCGGGGTGCAAAGGATGCAAAGCGCCAGTGTCAATCATCGTAACAGGAGAGATGTGTTGATTTTCCCGATGCAGTCAAGGAGATACATTGTTTTTCTCCATGCAGTTGAAGAGATACATCGATTTTGCGCATGCAGCAGAGGCAACACGGTTGTACCTAGGTGCGGTGGTTCTGAAGGCGATGCGCTGGAGTCGATCCCTGCAGCAGAGGAGGTGTGTGGATTTTGCCCATGCAGCAGCAGTGATGCGGTGACACTGAGGTGTGGTGGTTCCGAAGGCGATGCGCTGGTTCTGTCCTCGTAATAGAGGTGATGCGCCAGTTCCGATCCATGCAGTTGGGGCGATGCATCAGATCAGTCCCTCGCAACAACTGTAATGCATTGGTTCTGGTTGGATCAGCACTTTAACCCCACTTCCAAGGGCCCAGGACTGAATTGGCACCACTTGAAAGGGCAAGACTCACAGTTGGCACAGTCCAGGTGCTGTGGCAGGTGAGTTGGAAGTCCTTTGTGCCCCTTCATCTTCAGAAAACAGGAGACCAGTCAGCTGGCCCTTGGAGTCATTCTGGGTGCTGGATTCAAGTGATGTGGGTTCTTCTCACCCAGGTAGGGAGGGCAGGAGGCAGCAGGTCAGCACAGCAAGAAAGCAGTTCTTCCAGAGCAGCTGTCCAGCAGAGTGGCAGTCCTTGTAGCAGCACAGCAGTCCTTCTTCCTGGCAGAATATCCTCAGGTCCAGAAGTGTACTGAGTTGGTAAGGTCAGAAGTCCAGTCCATATAACCAGTGGTGCCTTTGAAGTGGGGGAGACATCAAAGAAGGGTTTTGAATTGCACAGAGGTACTCCCTTCCTGCCCTGGTTCCAGACTCACCACAGGGGGTTAAGCAGTTCTTTGTGTTAGGACAGGACACAGCCTATTCAGATGTAAGGGTGAGACTGTGGCCAGTGTTTCCCTCCCCTCTTGCACAGGATGGCCCATCAGGATGTGGATAGCCAATCAGTCGCACCTAAGCTCCCTTTGTCTTTGGCAGTTTAGAGGGATTGCACAAGGCCCAGCTGTCACCCCACACCAGATGTGTATTGGAGACAGGCTGCAGGCACACAAAGTTAAACGCAGGAAAATGCCAACTTTCTAAAAGTGGTATTTTCAGAATTGTAACAATAAATACGATTTTACTATTAAAGAGGATTTATCATTACAATTCCATAAGTACTAAACTTGACAGACCTACCCTATCCCAATCAGGAATTACAGCATATTAAATGAAATAAGGAATCCCCAATGTTATTCTTTGAGAGAGGTAAGCCTCATAGGAGTGAAAAACAAATTTGAGAGTTTTTCACTACCAGGACACGTAAACTCAAAAGTTTATGTCCCTCCTTTTAATTGCAGATCACCCTGCCCTATAGGCTACCTAGGGCCTACCTTCGGGCTTACTTATATGTAATAAAAGGGGGGTTTAAGGCCTGGCAAGGGGTTTTAAATACCATGTTGACTTGGCTGTTTTACACTACATTCAGTCTGAAATACCAGGCCTAGTACATGTTTTAACGTGCACAAGCAGTGCTGCAGGTCTACTAGTGGCATTTAATTTACAGGCCCTGGGCACATGTAGTGTACTTTACTAGGGACTTATAAGTAAACTAAATATGCCAATTAGGTATATACCAATCAAGGGAGCGAGCACAAGCACTTTAGCACTGGTTAGCAGTGGTAAAGTGCACAGAGTCCTAAGGCCAACAAAAACAAATTCAGGAAAAATGGAGGCAAGCAGGCTAGAAGTTTGGGGAAAGATCACCTAAGGCTAACAGGTCTAACACTAACTCTAATTATTAGACCATTTATAGTTTAAAGTGGCTGAAATGATCAATTTGACACTTTGAAATTACACTGCACCCCCCTCAGAAAGTAAACCAGCAGATCTGTCCCCCACAATCCAACTCTCATTTCCACAGGAGTCTGAAGTCTCTTCACACCACACCCAAAAATGCCCATAACATATTTGCTCCCCTCTATTGACCCCCCCCTGCCTGCAAGGGTGGCCAGTGTTACTTAGTCCAGGTCTTTTTGGTACCATTATTGGCCCTGAATCTTTTCAAATTTCCTCAGACAGCCACAGGCCTCGTACACTGACTTCTCGGTTTGCTTGCACAAGTTGGTCACCCAGGGCTCAGTTGTGGGAGAGTTCCTTCTGTCACACAGCTGGGCAATGTCCCTTCTGACCACCATCAGGGCTATGTAAACCACAGCAATGCATATTTAGGTACTGTCTGGTCCTCCCTGATTCTCAGTTACCAGCACTGGGCCCAGCGATATTGTCTCCCCTGTGAGCGTCATCAGCTGATCCCAGACCTGGTCCCAGTAGCATTGAAACCTCCAGCAGCCGTACAGTGTATGCACAAGCATGCCCCGCTGGCTCCACACACATGAGCACCTACCTTTGTCTATCCTTCCTCTGAGGTGCCTGCAGACTCATTCATGTAACCAGTGTATCTTCACTACATAGATCCCAAACAGTAGCTACTTCAGCCTGCGTCCATGGTCGAACTTCTTGGTATGCAGCACTAACTGCTAGCTCTGGCACCGACCACAGAAGCAGTTCAGGCGAATAGTGCTGTAGACCCCACCCTCCCCTGATATTTCAACCAACACTCATTAATCATATGCTATGATCTCATGTAATCGTCATGTAGTGTTGTTTGGCGGAGTACCTCCTGTAGAAAGAAGATCAGCACTTCCTGTACAGTTTATCAAATCCATGCTCTCCACCAATAGTCATCCCGACAGCTAGGTCAACTGTGCAGCCAGACAGCTTATTTCTAGTGGATGTTCACATCCCTCCGCATTCCAATGGTCGTATAAGTATACCCATTGAAATCCACCTCATGTGCTGTCCACATATTAAATTGGACAGTATGGTCTTAAAATCTCGAAAACAGGATCAAGAAAGAAACAAATGAAGTAGAAAAAAGAAATACTATAGCCTAGGTAAGTATAATCATTTTGGCTATAGCTACCCTTCTCAGAGGTAACAGTGGACTTTTAGTCAAAAATGGCACTGTCTGTCTAAAATAATTGACACGCCTGAGTAAGTCACCCTCTGAAGCCAGTGATCTGTATGGTCAACATGAACTCCTCAGTATATAAAAGAATCACATTTACTCTCGGTATCTCACTGACTTCTGGTACCCACCCATCCAAATCCAAGGGTCGCAGAGGGCAGAAGCAAGACTTATCCCAGTTGATCTTAAAGACTGATATATCTCCTAAGTCTGACACTGTGCAAAGTATACTAGCCCGCTGGGTCCCTAAACAATAAGAGGGCACCATCTGCATACCAAGCTGCTATTTGTCGACCTCCACATACATCAATATCCCATTTTCTACTTCTGGTTTGTAACAAACATACCAAGGGTTTTATAGCCAGCACAAATAAGATGACTGATAGGGGAGACACCCTTGCCTGCTTCCTCTGTAAATCTGCCATCTGTTGGAGAGTACCCTTCTAGTAGGAACTAGCTAGAGGTTGTAATAACAATAACCAGATCCATTTCAAAATATCCCCAGTCACTCCTATCCTAGTCAATACAGCAAATAGATAAGGCTATAAGATGATGTCAGAAGCGTTCAGCATTTCTAATGAGGCCACATTTAGGGTCGGAGGCCTGATCTGCACAAAGACCCTTACATAGGCTTGGCCTTGTAAGCTAATGTGGATGTTCCTACCTGGCACAAACCTGCATTGATCTGAGTGTTCCAAGCCCAGATGAAATGGGGTAGCAGGTTTGCTATGATCTTGCCCAAGATGTTACTCTCTGTATTTAATGAAGATAGAGGCCTAAAGGACTTATATATTTATGCCCGATTTGCCCTGAATTTGCATCATTTTATTCTTTTAAGTGCGTCGCAAAACTAACTCCATATTTATATTTTGACATTAGACCCGTCTACCATCAAAATATTGGAGTTTGCACCATTTTTTAGATGCGTGAACCTACCTTGCGTCAATGAGATGCAAGTTAGGTATTCCCATCTAAAAAATGGTGCTTACCCCATAGCCCCATATTTACCCTGTGCTAAAATGATGCACAGGTGGGAGGAGGGGCTAAATATTGGTGCACAGCTTGCTTTGCACCATTATTTAACGCCTGGGTCTGAACAGGCATTTAAACACCATGGAACCGTTCCACAGGTGCCCTCCTCAAGCCCCAAGAATACCCCCACCCACACCAGTGGGACACCGGAGGATGGGGGACCCCATTCTAGGTAAGTAGGGTAAGTATAGGTAAATAGTTTTTAAAAAATTAAAGTGCCATCGGGGGCCCAACTTTGGGCCCTCTGCATGGCACAGGGTGCAGTGGCCATGCCCAAGGGACACTGGTCCACTGTGCTGGCCATTGGGGGGGTGGCATGACTCCTGTCTTGTCTAAGACAAAAGTCATGTGGTATGGATAGTTTTGTGTCAGAAAATGTGTATCTTCCAGCGCCTAAAGAAGGCATGAATTCAGTAGCATTTCATAGGCGAGCCCAGGGGAGTGGTTACTCATTTCAACATGGACATATAGTTGGGGAGTCCTGTCAGATCCATTTGTGATAGGGGCACATCATGATTAATGGGATGTTAACTGAAGCCCATTGTGGGAGCTGAGAAGAAAATACAAATATGCTAGTATTCTGAGGGAGAACGTCACATGGGCCCCCAGACACAGGACCAATGTGGCCACTCTTGGTCGCACACTCTTATCCGTGTCCTTACTCTATTCCAACAGATAAAATATGGTTATAACCATGACATATCTTACTATAACATCTATGCAAATTTAGTTATACATTGATATGATCAATTGTTCCCTGGTCATGGCTAAACAAGCTGTGACCTGACGACCTCAACAACAATAGTTAACTATAAAACATTCAAGCCAGCTGTGTAATGGATTTGGTTTCATATTTGCAAGAGCATGAGGGGGGAGCCCGTATTCTCACCTACAGTGACCCACGCCGCCTTCTCACCTCTCCTCAAGATCATGAAGAGAGAAGGAGGACATTGGTGGCCTTAGGACTTGTTAACCTGTCTCCCGGGACTGATTCTAACGTCAGATGCAGCCAACGAAAGCCAATGCTAGACAATTTCTTGGGCCATCATGGGTATGACATATGAGCCTCTCTGGAGCAAGGACCCTCTATCACCGCACAATGATTGAGAGTCCCTATACAGTGTTTCCAAATGCAGGCAGTCCCTTGCAAAGCCAGTGTAGTGATGTCCTTTACCAGTTTCACTCTTTCATTGGCAGTTTGCTCTATCGTAGGGGCCATAGTTGAGCAACGAGGACTGCATCACTCAGTCTATCTCCACGGACTCTTCTCGAAGCGTTTTCAGATGGGAACAATGTTATGCCTCTTAGATTCCTGCCATGTCCAAACATCTTCTGGAGAGGCAAAACAGTGGAATTTTTTATCCGCCACTAAGCAGAGACTTGTAGGATAGATTAGGCCATAGGATATGTCTAATTAAATCTGTGTGTCTTTCACGTCTAGAAAACCTTTCCCTTGTGTTGTACCATGCCAGTAAAATCTGAAAAAAACATGTATATTCTGACCCCCACCTCCCATGGACCATGTTTTCGAGTAATGTTCTCTATGACTTGTCCTGAATGCCCAACAGTCTGGATATTGTTCGGTGGAAACACCCTTCTGCATTTTCAGCTGTGTCGTGGAGGGTCTGCACTTCTGTAGTACATGCATGTGTTTCTGCAGGACAGTGTTTATCAGTCTCATTGTGGCAAGAGTGGATTCAGTTTCGACCACCCTTTCTGAGAGTGTCCTATGAGCTACCTGAGGCAACCCCACATCCAATGCAGTGGCATCCGTTTTTTCCCTGAGGGAGGTACAGGAGTCTAGAATAGCTTACAGAATTGTGTCAAATGCATCCAGACTAGTAGGCCCTGAATTCACATCCAACATGGCTATTGATTTACACACTGATCTGTCCTCATCTGTTTCCATCATTCGATCCTCCTTCATTGCCCTCTTCTGGGGTTTTTATTTTTACTTTACCCCATTTCTGAAATTGGGGCAAGCTTCATCACCTCTCAGTGTGACGCTGATTTAAATTCAATACGTTTGAAGATGTCCAAAACAGCTCATCTAAGTGCCATGGATCTTAAAAATTGAAACGTGCACTCCAAATATCTGTAGAAGGCTCACCTTTAGTACAGTATGTCAGCAGAGCAGTTTAATGTAAATGTAGCATCCTGCATTCGGTGGGATGAGGCCATAGGTCAGTAAATGAATGTGGGTCATTTGGGAAGATCAAATAAATTAAACCCTTTGGGATATAGCTTGGCTCACACAGTCAGAAAAATATGCAAGCACCTTATCTGCCACTGCCCCGAAAATGAGTTTTCCAGTCCATCATTTCAACTAGACTGCAGCCTCTTCATCCCAGGAAGAGCACCGTATAGCAGGAACCTGTCATAGCAATCCTGTAGTTCCTTTGATGGTAGACATACTGCTCATCTGATTCAAACCCCTTCACCATACAGCCACCCCCCCTTTTTTCAGTCTGCAGCTGCAGTATCTCTGATCGGGCCTCTGGTTGTCCATATCTTTGCCTCTCTCTTCCGAGGGGAGGGGATGATCTGGAACAGTCTCCTCTATCATACCCACCTCCCAGGTTCAGTTCTTCAGTCCTGGCCCATGGACACCTCCATCTTTAGCCCTCTTGCCTATTCTTTAGGAGATGGTGATTGTAGTTTACCAGCTCCCTTGTGGTCCGGGGGAGTCCCACCACATACCTGTTACTATGCAAACAGCAATATCCTGCAGGATGATTGTAGTTTGTGGAGCAGGAGCCTCTGATTCCAGTGTCTGCCATCTTCTCTGGCTCAGCCATGCCCTCCGTTAGGTGACCCTTTGAACGTTTTTTACAAATCTATAAGCTTGTAAGGGAAAAGAGTGTTTCTGTCAATCAATCAATCAAACAGATATTTGTAAAGTGTGACTTATCACCCAGGAGGTTTCAGGGTACTGATGGGGGGATGTGGATTAGTGGAAGAGCCAGGTCTTGAGGTCCTTCCTGAACTGAGCCAGCGAGAGGGACTGCCTGAGGTGAAGCGTCAGTGTGTTCCAGTTCTGCATGGTGAGGTGGGAAAAGGATTTTCCTCCAGCCATGCTCTTCCGGATTCTAGGGGTGGCGCTGAGGGCCAGTTGAGCAGAGTGGAGTAGCCTGAAGGGTACATAGAAGGAGAGATAGTGGTTGAGGTAGGCAGGTCCAATGTTGTATAGGGCCTTGTAAGGGTGTGTCAGGAGTTTGAAAGTGATGCATTTGTTGACCGGGAGCCAGTGTCGTCTCTCAGGTGGGAGGAGATGTGGCTGTGGTGGGAATGTCCAGGATGAGCCTGGCAGCAGTGTATTCTCTGGAGCCTTGGGTGGAGTTTCTTGTTAATGCCAGCATAGATTGCGTTTCCTTAGCCGAGTTTACTGCTGACGAGTGCATGGGTGACTGTTCTTCTCGTGTCGATGGGGATCCTCTTGAAAATCTTCCTGACCAGGTGGAATGTGTGTGGGAGCTAGAGGATGAGACAGCGTTGACTTGGCGGACTACAGACAGCGAGCAGTCGAGAATAATGCCGAGGTTGCATGCATGGCTGATGGAAGAGGGGGCAGTTTCAAGGGCAATGGGCCACCAGGAGTCATCCCAGGCGGTGAGGGTGGGGCCCAGGATGAGGATCTCCGTCTTATCCGATTTGAGCCTGAGGCAGCTGTCTTTCATCCAATCAGCGACTGCCTTCATTCCATTGTGAAAGTTGCTTTTGGCTGTTGATGGTTCATCGTTGAGGGACAGAATTAGTTGTGTGTCGTATGAGACAACGCTGAGCCCGTGGTATCTGACGATCTTGGTGAGCGGGGTCATGTAGACATTGAAGATGGTGGGGCTCAGAGAGGTGCCCTGGGGTACTCTTCAGCTAGTTTCCATCGCTTTTGAGGTGAAAGGTGGGAAACTGGCTCTCTGGGTTCAGCCGCTGAGAAAGGAGTGGATCCACTCCAGGGCTTTGCTGCCGATACCGGCATTGTGTAGTCTGGTGCACAAGGTGGTGTAGGAGTTGGTGTTCAATGCTGTGGAGAGGTCAAGGAGGATCATGGCAGCTGTTTCGCCATGGGTTAAAAGGGTGCGGTTGTCATCCGTGGCTGCTAGGAGTGGTGGTTCAGTGTTGTGGTGGCTCTTGAATCTGGATTTGGAGGGATCTAGGATGTGGTCTGTCTCGATGAACTCAGTGAGTTGTGTGTTGATCTCTTTTTCGATTGCCGTGGCTGGAAAAGGGAGCAGTGAGATAGGTCTGTAGTTTTTCAGCTCTGTCAAGTCTGTGGAGGGCTTCTTCAGTTGGGGGTTTATCTCCATGTGTTTCCAGTCATCTGGAAAGGTGGCAGTCTTGATGGAGCAGTTGATGGTACTGCATAGTTCTGATGCAATGGTGGTGCCGGCTCTGTTGAAGATGTGGTGGGGGCATGGGTCCGAGGTTGCCCCAGAGTGGATGGAACTCATGAGCTTCAGGGTGTCTTCCGGGGTGAGGAGGGTCCAGTGGTTCAGGGTTGGCGTGGGTTGGAGTCCTTGGTGGTGCTGGTGGACAGGGGGCAGGTCTTGGCTTGCAAATCCTTTGTTGATGTCCTGGATTTTTTAGTAGAAGAAGGTGGCGAGATAGTCGCAGAGGTCTTGGGAGGGGGTGGATGTCTGTGGTTTTCGAGCCAGGTTTAGCAAATTCTTTGACTATGGTGAAGAGTTCCTTGCTGTTGTGTGCTTTGGCATTGATGGGCTCCTGAATGGCATATTTTCTAGCTGATCTGATGAGCCGGTGATGCGACATGACAGTGTCTTTGAAGGCTTTGTGGTCTGTTGTGCTCTTGCTAATTCTCCACTGTCTCTCAAGTCGTCTGCAGGCACTCTTTGATTTTTGAAGGTCAGGGGAGAACCAGCTGGGTTTCCTGTGGTGTTGATTGCCCGTGGCAGTGTGTTGGCACAGTCGGTGATCCATTAGTGGAGGTTGCTGGCCAAGGCGTTGGCATCTGTGGTGGGGAGTGACAGAGAGTGGTGGTGAACTGGACTTCAGTGACCTTGCTCCTATTTCTGCATGGGGGCGGTGGGCATGGTGATGTTCGGTGTTGGAGAAGGAAAAAAGGGATGCAGTAGTTGTCAGTCCAGTGGAATTCAGAGGTGTGTGAAAAGGAGATGTTTCCTGCAGAGAAGTCAGGGTTGAGGGTGTGTCCTGTGTGTGGAGGTTGACCAGTTGTTTGAGCCCGAGGATGGCAAGCTTCTCCATGAGCGTTGAGGTGTTCCGGTTGCTGCGGTTGTCAAGGTGAAAGTTGAGGTCGCCGAGGAGGATGTAGTCATTTGAGTTGAGGAAATGGGGAGCGATGAGGTCGGGCAGGGCTTTGCTGAAAGGGGGCGGGGACGGAGGGGTCTGTAGATGAGGGTAGCGTGGAGGGTGGTGTTCGAATTTGTCTGAATCTGAAAGTGTAGGTGTTCGGCGATGGGGGTTTGGACATCGATGCTGGTCGTGAGGCGGAGTGAGTTTTTGTGGACGATGGCAACGCCTCCTCCTGGTCGGTTGATGCTGTCTTCATGTATGATCTTGTAGTCATCAGGAATGGCAGTCGCGATGTCTGGCTCTGAGGTGATGGTTATCCAGGTTTTTGGTGTGAGAAAGTAGCCTCTTTCTAGCATGGCTACCCCCATCTTTGGCATGTTTATCAGTGTTTGTCAGTGTATTTTTACTGTCTCACTGGGATACTGCTAGTCAGGACCTCAGTGCTCATAGGTTAAACCCTATTTGTCAGTGTGTTTTTACTGTCTCACTGGGATCCTGCTAGCCAGGACCCCAGGTCTCATAGTTTGTGGCCTGTGTGTGTTGTCAGTATGCTTGACTGTGTCCCTGGAGTTCTGCTAACTAGAACTTTGGTGCTTATGCTCTCTCTGTGTACCAAATTTGTCACTACAGTTTAGTGACTCCTTATTCCAATTCTAATTGACACACTGGATCCCCCTTTATAAGCTCCTAGTATATAGTACCAAGGTACCCAGGGCATTGGCATTCCAGGAGATCCTTATGGGCTGCAGCATTTCTTCTGCCACCTATAAGGAGCTCGTACAAACCTTTCACCAGGACTGCCACTGCAGCCTGAGTGAAATAGTGCACCACTATTTCACAGCCATTTTTCACTGCACCAGGTAACTTATAAGTCACCTATATGTCTAACCTTTATTTACTGAAAGCCAGGTGCAAAGTTACTGTGTGTGAGTGCACCCTTGCACTAACAAAGGTGTCCCCACGTTGTCCAGGGAGAAAACCCCAGATATGCCCATGTAAGGTGTCTACAATCATGGAATTGACCCCCCAATCCAAATTTGGTATTGAGGGGGGGCAATCCCATGCACCCTGGGGGCTCCACCATGGATTCACAGTACTTCCAAACCAGCTCTCTGAGGTTTCCACTGCAGCCCCAGCTGCTGCCACCTCACAGACATGTTTCTGCCCTCCTGGCAATTGAGCAGCTCAATCCCAGGAAGGCAGAACAATGCATTTCCTTTAGGATAGGGGAGTTACACCCTCTCCCATTGGAAATAGGTGTTACAGGCATGCAAGGGATATTCTCCCAGAGCCTCTGGAAATGCTTTGAAGAGCACAAACAGTGCCCTCCTTGCATAATCCAGTCTACACTGGTTCAGGGACCCCCAGTCCTTGCTCTGGTGCAAAAGTGGACAAAGGAAGAGGGAGTGACCACTCCCCTGTCCATCACCACCCCAGGCGTGGTGCCCAGAGCTCCTCCGGAGTGTCCCTGGTGTTATCCATCCTGGACTCCAAGGTGTGGGGACCCTCTTGAGACATCTGAGTGGCCAGTGAGAGCAGGTGACGTCAGAGACCCCTCCTGATAGGTGCATACCTGGGTAGGTAGCCAATCCCCCTCTCATGGCTACTTATGGTTTCTCCTCTGGGTGTTTCCTCAGATTCAGTTTGCAAGATTCCTCCAGGACTCCTCTGCATCCTCTGCTGCAGCTTCTGACCATCAGATCAACCACAGACTGCTCCAGGAACCGCTGTAACTGCAACAATGTCTCCAGGACGACTCCTGTGACCTGCAACTTCAGCTCCAGCCAGCATTTGAAACAGTTTCCAAGGTGTGCACGCTCTAAGGACTGCCTGTCTTTACCCTGCACCAGAAGAATCAAAGGAATTTCCCGTGGAGTGATGGCGTCACTTCCTTGCTTCAGCAGGCACCTCTCTGCGACAACAATTGGTACTCTGGGACTCATCTCCTGTTGACGAGCGTGATCCCTGGAACACAGGTGGTGGGCAAAATGACCCAGACTGTCCAAAGGTCCAGCTGTCCAAATTTGGTGGAGATAAGAACCTGCCTCCCCGTGCTGCGACAGTACCCTGGTGCACCGCATCTTCTGCAGCTCCTTGGGCTTCTGTGCACTTCTTCCACAGGTTCTTCATGCATAGCGTGGCCCAGGTACCCAGCACTCCATCCTCCGACACACAGCTCTCTGAGTTGTTCTAAGCGGTGTGGAATTCTCCAGTGTTGTGCTGCGATGACCGCACATTGCATCTCCGTTGTCCCTGTGTCCCTGGGACTCCCGTGGGCGCTGCCTGATCTGAGGGCTCTCTGAAGTGCTGAGAGCCCCCTCTGTCTCCTCAGTCCAATTTGAGACCCCCAGGTCCCTCCTGCGTCCAGGCAGCTCCTCTTTGACGCAAACTGCGTACTTGCTTGAACCAAGGCTTGTTGGTGGAATCCAGTAACGCAAATAGCCTGCATCCAACAACTTGACATGGGACATCTCTTGCACCAAGCAGGAACCCACAGCTATCTTCTTTGGGACATTTCTGTACTCTTCTTATAAACAGGCAATCCACTTTTGCACCTTCTTCCAGTTTGGCAGGGGCTCCTGTTCTTCCTGGACTCTTCTTCGACTTCTGGACTTGGTCTCCTCCCTCCACAGGTCTTCAGGTCCAGAAATCCATTCTTTGTTGTTTGCAGTCTTGCTTGGTTCTTGCATACTTCATCACGACTTGCAGTGTGTTCTGAGGAAACTTGCTGTGCTTTACTCCTGCTTTCCTGGGCTCTGGGGTGGGGTATTTTACTTACCTTTAGTGTTTTCTTACACTTCCAGCGCCCCTCTACACACTACACTTGCCTAGCGGGGAATTCGACATTCGCATTCCACTATTTTAGTATATGGTTTGTGATGCCTCTAGGCCTATTGAAATATATTGTATTTTCTACTGCTTGCACTATTCTATGAATGTTTACTTACCTGATTTTGGTTATTAGAGTACACATTGTGTATAATACTTACCTCCAGAAGGAGTATTCCTCGAAGATATTTTTGGGCTTGTGTCACTAAAATAAAGTACCTTTATTTTTTGGTAACATTGAGTATTGTCTTTTATTGTGTATAAGTACTGTGTAACTATAAGTGATATTGCAGGAGCTTTGCATGTCTCCTAGTTCAGCCTTGGCTGCTCTGCTACAACTACCCTAGACAGCTTAAACTGCTAAAACACTGCCTACATTTCACTAATAGGGGATACCTGGACCTGGTATGAGGGATAAGTACCTTAGGTACCCACTACAAACCAGGCCAGCCCTCCCATCTGGGAAGATGGCAGCATCAGGGGCGATGGAGTTAATTAGATTCCACACTTCTGTTGTGTGTTTGAGGACGGAGCGAGTATTGAGTAGTATGCGTCCGAGATGTCCGGGTGGTCAAACGGTTGGGGGGGTTTGGTGTGCAAGAGTAGGTGAAAGTGCTATTGCAACAGGAGAATGGCCCCTGAGTGTCCTTAGGCGAGCCATGGTGGCATGTGGCGGAGTCTCTGGTGTTAAGGCCTTGCAGGGTGCTGGCGTCTTATCGCCGGGTGGAGCGGGAGCCAGGGTTCTTGGCGCTGGGTGTGGTCCAGGCACCGACAGGTGCAGACGCTCTTGCCTTTGGTATGCCATCGGCGAGGCCACACAGCGGCCACCATTAAAAAGGGGAGGGAGGTGGGCAGGGTAGGTCAGGTGGGAGGCTGGAAAATGCAGATTTGAGAGGGAGTAGGGCCGTAGGGGCGAGCAGGGGAGTGGAAAAGAGGGAAAAGCGAGAGAGAAAGAGTGAAAAAGGAAAAAAGAAGAAAACATATAGGCAGACAAAAAGCGGCAGAAAGAAAAGACAGAGGGCCAAATGTAGCAAAGGTTTTTACCCATTCTATGTCTATGGGAAAAAGTGTTTGTACATATGGCCCAGAATGGCCACCACTAGGCCATCAGGGATGAGGTACAGCCTGGGGGTGGAAGAGGGATGCAAACTCAGAGCCGGCAGGTTCAAGATCGCACAGAGGGCAGCAGCAACAGGTGGTGCTGCATGGGGGGAGTGACACAGACACTGACCAAAGGTCAACATTCAATTCTGTTCAATAAGATCTGTCAGAATGGTCAAATATCCATCATAATAGTGAGAATTGAACACCATTGTCTGAAATAAATTAGAAAGGGAAGTTTCTTCTCAAACATGTTATGACTGCATTGGTGGTGGGCACTTGTATGAAACAATATTCAACCTATTTTGAAGTGTTGTCCAACACGAATCTAACAAGCCATGTATTATGAAGCTCTTGACCTAAATATTCAAATTATTATTTTGCTCTTATCATCAATAGGTTTCCATGTATGTCTTGCTTAAGAACAGTCCCAGGTGACCTTTGTGAACTTCATAGTTAACTGAACTTGTCAATTCTGATGGCACAGTGTTTTTGATGCTCAACCATAACCTATTCTCTAATGAAAGATCATCAGCTGTTTTCACCGAGTGGTGGCACCACTCTGGCTAACTGGTGATCTTTGGTCCCGTTGCTCACTATCAGTTCAGATACCATACTTCATAGCTTTTGTTGAGAAACGCGCACACACACTTTATGACATTTTATGCCATTACTACCTCCATTCTCTACAGTCACCTTAGATATAAAATCAATCCTTTCCTCCCAGGCTCTTCTTGACTTTAACCTCAAACTCCTGTTACTTGTTTGCAAGCATAAAAAGACCTACAGGCACTTTAAACCATCTCCTGTGAAAAAGTGTTCAGGTTGTTTTGGGTATTTCTTGGTTAAACCACCTACCTCGAGCAAAGAATATCCAGAGCTCCATTACCTAGGTGCATGCCAGTGCTTCTCTCTTTAGTGCGATACCTTTTTTTTAACACTTAAGTGTTCCTATGTGACCTGAAAACAGGGACACCTCCATTCAAAACCGTTGCCCTTTCCTAAGCATCTAGTTCAGTAATTCCATTTTGGCAAACAACCTAGCCCAGATTTGTTAAAACTGTTCTTCGGTTTTGCATTACTTTTTTAACGCAGACCTGATGCAAAGTCTACTGGTGGGATTTACGTTCCATTGCAAATCGTACTTTGTTTTGGATTAGAACTCAAAGCAATGCAGCACAATGCGCTGCTACTGTTACTTTGTGTCAAGGGTACATTCTATGGATGGCACATGAGGGTTCCAGTCCAACCACCCATGAGTTTGATGCAAATCCCTATCTACAAAGTATCGTAGACAGGGATTTGTATCAAAATCTGGCGCCTTCTTGAGGCAGGTTTATCAAAGAGAAATATATATTTTTTTCCTTGTTTTTCCTCTTTGCATGTGTACCGTGTTCTGCAGGACACATGCAAAGAAGAAAATGCGTTAAATCATAGTTTTTGTACAGGAAGGTACCCATTCCTACACAACACCATGCCGACCACAACGCAGACACCTTGCACTATGGCTCAAAAGTACCTGTATTGGGACATTAAGTTATGGTGCTGTTCTGCTCTTTCCCGTTCGCGCACTGTAAAGCAGCAACTTTACTTGCTTTGCCGCGCTGTACTGCGTCACACTAACTCACTGTGGCCCCCTGTTTAATTCTACATTAATACTCTCAAGGAAGGCCATGAAAAGGCTGTAAAACTTTGGAATGGAAAAGCTTGTTCAAGTTTGATAACACAGGGATTGGTATGCATTCCAAATACTCAACTTTCTGGCGTAAAACCACGTTTTCTAAAGTTGAGAATCCTTCCTTTATTTTATAAATTTTACATTATTTTTCGGGCAATAAAGTTATTTTCTTGTATTAGTCAGTAATAAATAAATATGAACTCACAAATAACCACATACTTGAAACCATCAAATACTGCATGAATTGTCTTTCGGGAACACAGCTTCTATAGATAATATGTCCTTTGGCTCTTGGAGTACAGGACAAAAGGCCAATTAAAAAAATATACAACTTCCCTTGTTACATTTTAGCAGCCTGTTATAATACGCACTTGTTAACGCAAAGTTTGAATTTATGAAACCCAGCCAGGCTACAGCTTGCACAAACCACCATCCAAAGAATTTCACCACCATCCCCCTTGCGAAATGTTTGAAGTTAAAACGTGACCTAAAAGAACCACTACACATCCCCAAACTCCATGGCCAGTCAGCTGTGAAGGGTGCCTGGATCCCAGTTCTCACAATTTTTTTAATAAGTTTACTCAAAAGTTCTGTCACACTGTGATTCATCGATATACAGAATGAGAGCTAGAAATCTTCTTACTGTATATCCTCTGCAGTGAAACTTGAAACCACAAACGATACGGGAGTCGTAGGTTCCCATACCCATTATCGAATAACAAGACTATGGGGGTCATTACAACCCTGGCGGACGGTGGTAAAGCTGCGGTAATACCGCCAACAGGCCCGCGGAAAAAACAAAGGGAATTATGACCCTGGCGGAAACCGCCAACAAAGACAGCCACTTTAACACACCGCCCGCCACGGCGGTACAGACAAGCAGCGCAGCGGTCACCGCCAACAGACAGGCGGAAGACAATGTACCGCCCATAGTATCACAACCCGCCAATCCGCCACCTTTTCCGGGGCGGATTCACTGTGGATGAAAACACAGCGGAAACAGCTTTTGCAATGGGAAAACGCTCACCTGAACACATCCCACGAGGAATGAGGACTCCATGGAGCCGGAACTCCAAATACTCTCTGCGCTTGTCTTTCTGCTCCTCTACGACCACCATCTACGTAGGCGCCGAAGACAACGGTGAGTAATGCACCTACGACATGGGGGAGGGGGGAGGCAAAAGTTAGGGGGACACACACGAAACACCCCCACCTCCACCATCACATATTACAACATACACACCAATGCATCCACAAAAATCACAGTAACAACCCACAATCCCCCCGGAAGAATGCAAAGACAAAGCAAAATCCGTTCAAACATTGTAATGTATCAATATACATGTCTTGCAAAAATATACAGATATATATGAAAATCAGGCAGAAATATATACATTACGAGAAGTAGTGCAGATATGTACATATCAATGTCCATGCACCACCAGTCCGAAAATGCATTGGCGAGGCCCACAAAAGATATCTGACCACAATCAGAGAGAACACTGCCGGGGCATCAGATAGAAATACTACAGGCACCTCAGGGGGAAGGGAAGGGGGGGGCACCTCAGCCGGATGACTTCAAAGCCAGATCCACGACGGGGCTCCATGCCCACTGTGCCATCCTGGGGAGTGCAAAGCCACAGTGTCTCAAGTCTCACAAGTGGGTGGGTTGCCCACTGTGCCATCCTGGGGAGTGCAAAGCCACAGTCTCTCAAGTCTCACAAGTGGGTGGCTTGCCCACTGGACCATCCTGGGGAGTGCAAAGCCACAGTCTCTAAAGTCTATACAGTGGGTGGTTTGCCCACTGGACCATCCTGGGGAGTGCAAAGCCACAGTCTCTTAAGTCTCTACAGAGGATGGCTTGCCCACTGGACCATCCTGGGGAGTGCAAAGCCACAGTCTCTCAAGTCTCTACAGTGGGTGGGTTGCCATGGCGGTCTTTGCCCTGTTCAGCGGTGCTTTGCCATTTCGGTCTTTGGCCTGTTCAGCGGTGCTTTTGCCATGGCGGTCTTTGCCCTGTTCAGCGGTGCTTTGCCATGGCGGTTCTGGACTGTTCAACGGTGCTTTGCCATGGCGATCTTTGCCCTATTCAGCGGTGCTTTGCCATGGCGGTCTTTGCCCTGTTAAGCGGTGCTTTGCCATGGCGGTTCTGGACTGTTCAGCGGTGCTTTGCCATGGCGGTCTTTGCCCTGTTCAGCGGTGCTTTGCCATGGCGGTTCTGGACTGTTCAGCGGTGCTTTGCCATGGCGGTCTTTGCCCTGTTCAGCGGTGCTTTGCCATGGCGGTTCTGGACTGTTCAGCAGTGCTTTGCCATGGCAGTCTTTGCCCTGTTCAGCGGTGCTTTGCCATGGTGGTCTTTGCCCTGTTCAGCGGTGCTTTGCCATGGCGGTTCTGGACTGTTCAGCGGTGCTTTGCCATGGCGGTCTTTGCCCTGTTCAGCGGTGCTTTGCCATGGCGGTTCTGGTCTGTTCAGCGGTGCTTTGCCATGGCTGTCTTTGCACTGTTCAGCGGTGCTTTGCCATGGCGGTTCTGGTACGGACATTGGTGTGTGGCATGACGTTCCCTAGACTGGGCATTGGTGTGTGGCATGATGTTCCCTCATAGCCCACCTGGGCTGTGGCAGCCGGGGCCCTCCTGGACACTGACTCCGGCGGTGGCGGTGGTCTCCTGACCAGTGACGATACTTGGGCCCTCCTGGGCTATGACTCTGGCGGTGGTCTCCTGACCAGTGACGATAGTTGGTCCCTCCTGGGCTATGACTCCGGCGGTGGTCTCCTGACCAGTGACGATACTTGGGCCCTCCTGGGCTATGACTCTGGCGGTGGTCTCCTGACCAGTGACGACGGTGCTGGCGGTGGCGTCCCGACCGCCGGGAATGATGCCGCCCTTCTCTGCTGTGACACTCACAACAGGCTGGGCAAACTTCCTCTGGCCCTTCCCCACCTTTGGTGGAGTCACAGCTGACTCTCCAATCCCCTTGAAACCCATGTGAGTTGTTTTCCCACCAGGAGTCTTCACACAGTCCCGTCGTCCACTCTCCAATTTCAGAGCCTTTACAGGGGGTGGGCTGCCAGTGCCTTGGCTCCGGGTCACACTGCCTGCCCTGGTGGCCGGTGCACTCCACATACCTTGTACAGGCACCACTGGTATTGGAGGCTTTTTGGCTGAGGCGCTACGACGGGACTGATGAATTGGAGGGGGAGTGGGGGCAAAAAGGTCAACTTTACAGAGGGACAGTTTCTGACGAACACTGGGATGGGTAGTTGGAGGGGGTCTGGGAGTGGAGGAAGATGAGGTGGTTGTAGGAGGTGTCACTTTAGGTGTTTTGGGTGCAGGTGCAGGTACTGGAGGCTGTCGTGAGGTGGATGGATGTTGGGTGTGTGGTTGCCGGTGTTTGTGTACTTTGGGAGGGGGCGTCACAGACACACTGGGAGAGGACACAGGGGACGTGTAAATGGGAGTGGAGGTGGTGAGTGCAGGTGAGCAGCTTGGGGTGCTGGGTGTCCTTGTGCGATTCATGGTGCCTGTAGATATGGTGCATGCAGGTGTGTGTGTAGACGAGACTGGGAGGGAGGAGGGAGAAGAGCAGGAGGGGGACACAGTGGAGGCAGTGGATGTTGCTGTGTCTGTATGTGGGTGAGGCTTGCGTGAGTGCCTATGTTTGCTTGAGCTACTTGTGTGTGCTGACTTGTGTGCATGCTGGTCTGTAGGTGTGCTTGGGATGGGCTGGGGTACAGGGGATTAGGTCTGGGTGGAGGAGGTTGGAGGGGGGAGGCTAGAGACAGGGACAATGGCTGCCATCAATGCTGAGGCCAGAGATTGCAGGGTTCGCTGAAGGACAGCCTGACCAGAATGAATGCCCTCCAGGAATGCATTACCGTGTTGCAACTCTCGTTCTATACCCTGGATGGCATTCACAATGGTAGACTGCCTAACAGTGAGTGACCTGAGGAGGTCAATGGCCTCCTCACTGAGGGCAGCAGGGGTGACTGGGGCAGGGCCTGAGGTGCCTGGGGCGAAGGTGATGCCCACTCTCCTGGGTGAGCGGGCACGGGGTGAACGCTGAGGGGCTGCTCGGAGGGCGGTGCTGGTAGGGGAGGTGGCGGCTGTACCTGTAGAAGTGGGGCACACAGATGGTGCCGCCACCACAAGGGAGCCCCCATCGGCAGACGAGTCTGTGTCGCTGGTTGGTGATCCGGTGGCCGACGTGAAGCTCCCCTCGCCCTCCGTCCCACTGGTGCATTCAGAGTCTGTGGTGTGGCACTCCATGGCCATGTGGGAAGCAGCTCCCTCGTGCTCCGGTGCCACTGTACCTCCGCCTGATGATGCTGATGTACAAAAGAACAGGGAGAGCACAAAAAGGGGGGGGGGAAGAAGAAAGACAGGTTGAGTGCATGGCATACCGCTACCGTTGGCGGACAAGACAGACACTGCAGCCCCCTGCATTACGCTATGCTCCTGCCCTCTGCATATGCAATTTTCTGGGATATGGCCTACATGGCAATGGTGGACATCTAGGTATAGTGGCCACAGGGGCAACTATACCTCGACTTGGCACTATACTGAGGTGTGGTAGAGTGCCACATGGGCTGCATTACAGAGGGACCTAGTCTTCGTGTTTCTGGCTGGCCTAGGTACACCCTCAGGCCTCCTCCCCCACCCAGACCCCTCTACTGCACGCAAAGTCCGCAGAATGAGGTTGTACTCACCCCCTTGTGTCTGCTGTGATGCCCTCAATCGCCCATCCAACTCCGGGTAGGCCACCGCCAGGATCCGGAACATCAGGGGGGTCATAGTGCGACGGGCACCCCTCCCACGTTGGGAGGCCATCCCCAGCTGAGCCTCTGCCGTCTTCTTGCTGCAGCGGCGAATGTCCTCCCATCTTTTACGGCAGTGAGTGCCCTGTCTCTGGTGGGCCCCCAGGGTCCGGACCTCCTTGGCGATGGCACGCCAAATGTACCTCTTCTGGTGGGCGCTGACCTACATGACATGCACAAGGGAAGAGGAACAGTCATTACCAACTGCACCTTCGATGTGAGTGGCCCCCTCCCTACTCTGGCCATGTGGCCCATTCATTCACATGCATTAATGTTCTATGAACTCTGCCCCCTTCCCTCTTCCAACCAACCCTCTCCACCCAGGCCTAGCCCAGACAACGTGCTCCCTGTGTACTAACCTGTTGGTCTGGAGGACCGTAGAGTAGCGTGTACTGGGGGAGGACCCCGTCTACCAGTTTCTCCAACTCCTGAGCAGTGAAGGCAGGGGCCCTTTCCCCAGAGGCAGCAGCCATCGTCGCTTCCAGACCGAGGTCACAGCACCACTTGCAGTGTAGGTCCTCTCCTGTCGAAGGTCAGGTATCTAGTGATTGAACAGATAGAAAATGGCAGTGACGTCCGCGGCGGTGCGCATCATCACCACCGGCGCACCTGTTCATTGGCTCCTGGGACCCATAGGGTCCAATGTTAACCAATGCAGCATTGCGCTGCGGTCTACGACCGCCTACCGCCACAGTGTGCAACACCAGCGCTGTTATCCCACAATCCCATTGTCCCAGTTTAGAGGTCAGGCAGCCGCCATTTCAGGGGCACACATGGCTTCATTTACCTCTGCGTCACACATAGCTAGGCCTACACTCAACACACATACAGGAAGGGTTTTGTGATTGGTGTAGTCTTGTGTGTAACTGTGGGTACATACCTGGAGGAAAAATTACTGATTCGTCGCTGTTGTTCTTCGTAGGCACCGTCAGCTGGGACATGTGAGAAGATGGCGGAATCCTCCGGTGTACTGACCGCTGGTGGAACTGTTGACAATGGAAGAGCGACATGTCATCGTCACCTACCGGTTTGACCGTGCCACAATCCAGGAACTATGTACCCAGTTGGAGCCAGACCTGATGTCACCAATCCGCCATCCCACTGGAATCCCCCCTGACATGCAGGTGCTGTCAGTGCTCCATTTCCTTGCAAGTGGGTCATTCCAGACAACAGTGGCCATGGCATCAGGGATGTCCCAGCCTATGTTTTCCAACATTTTGTCCAGAGTGTTGTCTGCCCTGCTGAAACACGTAAGCAGATACATCATTTTCCCTGAGGTAGAAGATTTGCCTACAGTTAAAGGTGACTTCTATGCCCTTGGACATATCCCGAACGTCATAGGTGCCATTGATGGGACCCATGTAGCTCTGGTCCCCCCCCACAGGAGTGAACAGGTGTACAGAAACAGGAAGAGTTATCATTCCATGAATGTTCAGATGGTCTGTTTGGCAGACCAGTACATCTCCCAGGTAAATGCTATGTTCCCTGGCTCAGTGCATGACGACTACATCCTGCGGAATGGCAGCATCCCTGATATGATGGCTCAACTCCAGAGGCACCGTGTATGGCTATTGGGGGACTCTGGTTACCCCAACCTGTCATGGCTATTAACCCCAGTGAGGAATCCCAGGGCAGAGAAACGGTACAATGAGACCCATGGGCGGACTAGGAGGGTGATCGAACGCACCTTCGGCCTCCTGAAGGCCAGGTTCAGGTGCCTCCATATGACAGGTGGTTCCCTATTCTACTCACGAAGAAGGTGTGCGAGATCATCATCGCCTGCTCGATGCTTTATAATTTGGCTTTGCGACGCCAGGTGCCTTTTCTGCAGGAGGATGGTCCAGATGACGGTGTTGTGGCAGCTGTGGAGCCTGTGGACAGTGATGAGGAGGAAGCTGAGGAAGAAGATAGCGACAACAGGGAGTCAGTCATACAGCAATATTTCCAGTGAGACACAGGTGAGAACATTTTAATTTTTACCATTACATTAACTTTCACACGTCTACCTCTATCCTGTCTGTCGATTTCAACCAGTATTTGGTTACTGAGTTGTACCTTTCCATTACGGTTTCACAGGTGTGGTTACCAACATGTGTCATCTGCTTGCATCCTTCAAGGACTTGTGATGTGTGACATAGGTATTTTGGCTTTACAATGGGAAACGCATTATGACTCTGTCATTGATAATACTTATTTACAATATCACAAACTGACTCCAGATTGTTTTGTGTTTCAAGGGTGTTTATTGAAGTTCTCAGAAATGGGAGGGGGTTGTAAAATGAGGATGGGTGATGGCAGAGGAATGTCCATGGCAGAGTCCAGTCTATTAGTCTCACAGGTGCACTGCCCATCTGGGCATGGGAAGTGGAGCTGGGGCAGTTCAAGTATGGACAGGGTAACAAAGTGGGTCAGTGGGAGGACAATCAGGGTGGTCTCATTTCCTGGCAGGGGTCTTGCCATCTTGCTCTGTCCTGTTCCTGGCTCTCAGGGACCGCTTGTGTGGTGGTTATCCGTCTGCAGGGGGTGGGGTGCTGGTGTGGTGGTCCTGTGGCGGGGCGTCCTGTCCACTTGCGCCGGCGGAGGTGGTGGGCAGTTCATCATCCATGCTAGTGTCAGGGGGCCCTTGGAGTGCCACAGTGTCCCTCAGGGTCTGCTGTATGTCCTTCAGCACCCCTACGATGGTGCCCAGGGCGGAGCTGATGGTCCTGAGCTCCTCCCTGAACTCCAAATACTGGTCCTCCTGCAGGCGCTGGGTCTCCTGAAACTTGGCCAGGACCGTCGCCATCGTCTCCTGGGAGTGTTGGTATGCTCCCATGATGGAGGATAGGGCCTCGTGGAGAGTGGGTTCCCTTGGCCTGTCCGCCCCCTGTCGCACAGCAGCCCTCCCAGTTCCCGTGTGTTCCTGTGCCTCCGTCCCCTGGACCGTGTGCCCACTACCACTGCCCCCAGGTCCCTGTTGTTGTTGGGGTGGTGGGTTATCCTGGGTTCCCTGTAGTGGTGGTCACACCGCTGATTGACCTGTCCTGGGTAGGGAGGCTTGGGCCCGCTGGGTGGGTGCTGTGCTGGTGTTACCAGAGGGTTGAAGGTCAGTGTTGGGCTGTGCCTGTGCAAAGGGAACCGACTGTCCCGAGGCCCACGATGGTCCGGGCTGGTCATCAGGATCCAGTAGAGCAGAGCTGCTATCGTCACTGTGGGCCTCTTCTGGGGGTGGAGTGGTGTTGTCTGGACCCTCTGGTGTGGTGACGGTCCTTCAGGTTCCTGCAGGGCCATAAGAGCATGATTAATGCATTTGTGTGTGTGATGGTGTGCAATGGGTGGGTTTCTGTGTACCCCAGTGCAGGCATTCCTGTGTGGGGGCTTATGTGATGATGGTTAGGGGATTGTTCTGGCTATGTGCAGTGGGCATGCTTTAGTGCTGGGTGTCCATGCTTAGTTGTGTCATGCAGGGCTTGGTGTTGGGATGGGTGGTTTGTGATATTAGTACATTAGTGAGGATTTTGGGTGATAGGGGAGGGGATGAGGGTGGGGGAATGTGTGGTGGCATGCAGGTAGGGTGGGGGATATGATAGTTAAGATTTGACTTACCAGTGTCCCATCCTCCACCGACTCCTCCGAGGCCCTCTGGATGCATGATGGTCAAGACTTGCTCCTCCCATGTTGTTAGTTGTGGGGGAGGAGGTGGGGGTCCGCCGCCAGTCCGCTGAACCGCTATGTTGTGCCTGGAGACCGTTGAACACACCTTCCCCCATAGGTCGTTCCACCTCTTCCTGATGTCCTCCCTATTTCTTGGGTGCTGTCCCACAGCGTTGACCCTGTCCACGATTCTTCGCCATAGCTCCATCTTCCTGGCTATGGAGGTGTGCTATACCTGTGAGCCAAGTAACTGTGGCTCTACCCGGATGATTTCCTCCACCATGACCCTGAGCTCCTCCTCGGAGAAGCGGGGGTGTCTTTAGCGTGACATGGGGTGGTGTGTGTGATGTGTGGGGCGGTGTGAGTGTTGATGTGTGTGGTGATGTGTAGTGGTGTGTGGTGTTTTGTGCGTGGATGTGGTGTGGGTGTTGTGTGCCTCTGTATGGTGGTGTTGTCTTGGCTGTGCTGTCTCTCTGGCCTTCGTCCGTGAATTTTGGTCATCGGGGTTTGTGGGTGATGTGGGTGTGTGTTTTATATTGAGTTGGGTGTGTGGGAGTGTTGTTTGTATGTGTATCAGGTGTGTGTATTTGTAATTGTCCAATGTGGCGGTGTTTTGGAGATGTGTGTGTATTTTGAGCGCAGCGGTGTGTACCGCCAATGGAATACCGCGGTTGAAAGACCGCCGCGTGGATTCGTGGGTCGTAATAGCATGGACGTGTTTCTGTTGGCGTGGAGGTGGAGGTTTTGTTTTCACCACTTTAACTCTGACCTTTGGTGTGGCTGAGTTGTGTGGGTGTCTGTATTTCAGCGGATTCCGAGATGTGTGTCATAATAGCTGTGGCGGACTACCGCCGCGGCGGCGGTGTATTGGCGGTCTTCTGCACAGCAGTAAGCGCCTTTTACCGCCAATGTTGTAATGACCCCCTATATCTAAAGGAAAAAGAAGAAAGAAAGATTTGGGTGGAAAGGCCTCACGCACACTTTGTGGCATGCTTCATCAGTAGTCAACCGAGTCAAATCACTTTTGTCTAGTCTGCCTTATATAAATGGGTTTTAAATACAAGTGTCTCTGGCTGATAAAACATGTAAGCAATAAAAAAAAACATGCATATTAACATTTTCGCCATGCAGTCTACAAGTGCACTGACCAGCTGCATCTAATCATCCAAAAATCTACCAGAATTGATATATTAAAAATTAAAAGCCAAGAGAAATTTCAATATAAACATGTGCATCTGAGGATTGGATAGCATTGCCTGATAAGGATAAGCTGTGTTTGCCTGCCATGATTCTAACAGATAACCAGTGGATTTCACTAAGGCTAGATAACGTAGGTCGGCAAGCCAAGACTCTCACTCATATATTATTACACTCTTTCTTTCGAAAGTGTTTGGGGCTTTTCTACATTATAGTAAACCATGTTCAAGTTAGCAAGCATTTCTGACATTTGGGCACTTAACCTTTCAGCCTATTTCAGGTTACTGTTGGTAATGTTCCTAGTACAGAAAATTGAGATTTTTTTAGTCATCAATGCTTCACTGTTTGTACCACAAGTGTAAACCCTTTTCCGTGCCAAGAAATTTCAAGATTGCAGGCCAGATTATGGCCCTCATTCCAACATTGACGGGCGGCGGAGGCCGCCCGTCAATGTTGCGCGTCAGGAATACCGCTCCGCGGTCCAGAGACCGCGGAGGGTATTCCAAGTTTTCCCCTGGGCTGGCGGGCGGCCGCCGAAAGGCCGCCCGTCAGCCCAGGGGAAAACGACCTTCCCACCATGAAGCCGGCTCGTAATCGAGCCGGCGGAGTGGGAAGGTGCGACGGGTGCTGTTGCACCCGTCACGTATTTCACTGTCTGCAAGGCAGACAGTGAAATTCATTTTGGGGCCCTCTTACGGGGGCCCCTGCAGTGCCCATGCCGTTGGCATGGGCACTGCAGGGGCCCCCAGGGGCCCCGCGACTCCCCCTCCCGCCATCCGGTTCCCGGCGGGAGAACCGCCAGGAACTGGATGGCGGGAGGGGGAGTCGGAATCCCCAAGCCGGCGCAGCAAGCTGCGCCGGCTTGGAGGATTCCTTGGGGGCAGCGGGAAACCGGCGGGAGACCGCCGGTTTCCCTTCTCTGACCGCGGCTAAGCCGCCGCGGTCAGAATGCCCCGCGGGGCACCGCCGGCCTGTCGGCGGTGCCACCGCGTCCCGCGGCCCTGGCGGAAGTAATCCGCCAGGGTCGTAATGACCA
Organism: Pleurodeles waltl; assembly: GCF_031143425.1. Lineage (NCBI taxonomy): Eukaryota > Metazoa > Chordata > Amphibia > Caudata > Salamandridae > Pleurodeles > Pleurodeles waltl. Next base: position 193,571,185 of record NC_090443.1, read on the forward strand.
CCTATATCCTTATAGCCTGAACCATCATAGCATTGGGTAGCCCAAATAAGTTTTAGGCATCTGCCTTCGCTTCTGCCCCAGTTGTAACTTGAATCTAGGCATACATGTTCCACCCCATATATGCATTCCAGTGGCACTCTAGCCTTATAGGCTGTGAAAACTGGCTTTAGTGAGGGACCACCAAAATTATTTTTCAATTTATTTAGGCCCCCCACTGTAGCTTTTAAATGTGACTTCAATTACATTTTTCACAAAGTACCATCTCCAAATATTTATACGAGGAGGCCAATTCAACGGTTTTATCTGCCGCAACCACCTAAATGGTATGGACTTTTTCCAAAATGTCCTGATTTTTTTCCATATTAATAGTTATTTAATTAGCCACACAATAGTTGCCGAAGACATCAAGCTTCTTTTGCAGACCCACCTATGCCAACTCCACGATCACCAGGTCATCAGCATAAAGGGGATACAATATTCCCATTTTTGTAGAGTAAGCTTTGGCCTCCCTGAGGACAAAAGGCAGGCCAAGTGGATTAGAACTACTGCACACACCAGGTAGAGATTTTGTTAGGTCTCTATTCAACATGCTGCTGAGTTAATATACAGAGCATCACGTGAACACAGTAGCAAATCTATTTTTAATGTTTGCTTAAAGATACTTTAAAGCCTCCAAAGTAATAATTGGATACCGATTGGACTAAAGCATGGACTCAGAGCAGGACTGATGGACTAAATATGAAATACAAGCAATCTATAATGCAGGTGCTAGAATAGTGTCTTAAGTATCTAATATATTAGGAGGGCCCAGAGCAAATAAAGGTACACTAAAGAAGTGCATTATATTGTTTCAGAGGAGTGATTAACATGCTATTTGCATGGTGGGAAGTATTGAAGTGTTACTATGGGCTGTACAAATATTACATGACAGAAACCAATCAATATTTTAGAAATTGTGTTACATAAAACAGGCTCACTCTAGGAACCCACCTAAAAATAATAATGAAGTATCCTCCTTAACCCTCATTCAAGGGGAGATCGCATTACACTGCTAAACTATAAAGCATTTAAATTATTTTTAACAAACAGTTATGGTTCTAAGCAGAAACATTTTTGATTATTTGCAGCATTACAAAAACATCTCCCGCATGGCACAACACTTACAGTATGAAGCTTCCCCACAAAACAAATGCCAATTTAACAATTTTATGAACAAAAGTTCACTGGAACGAGAAAAACGTACGTAGGGAACTTTCCATTGCACTTTTTAAAAGTCACATTGTCTTCAGATGTCATTGCACAATGAGAAAGTTCTCCTAGATCCTTTTTGGTTATGCTAATTTAAACACACATAATTGAACATTAAAGTTGTAATTCATGAATCTGCTTTATCACAATGTTTATCTTATATTTGTAGAAGCTAGTGATTAGGCCTGGCAGTAGCTTGTACCATGAAATGGCCCTTGGAGCAGAGGCATAGCTATAATGCAGCCCATGCAGTAGCACGGGACCTCAGGAGCGAAAGGTTCCCGTTCACCTCTGATTAGTGTTTTTTTCTATCAAACCAGGGCAGTGTGGACCGATTTCCTTTCCTGCACTGGGGCCTGAGACACCCTTGCTGAGATGCTGCTTTAGTGTGAATGTTAACGCAATCTAAGTATTTTGAAATAAACATTGAATAAAAGCATATTTACAAAAAAAACAGTTTAAATCTTTGCATTGCTTCTATTTTGAAAGTTTCGTCAAGGCTAAAATTCGTGGTTTCCTCGCAGCTCTTCTTGAGGAGGTCGATAAGTAGTGCATGTATCTTTGTTTGTGCAAAAACCATAAATACAAAAACATGCCATTTTGATGTTTGCTCCATCTTGAGTCTCACCCAGAGTTGCAGGTATATTGACTAAGGCTAGTGAAACATATATTACATATATTACGGGAGTGCTTTCAGAACAGGTTTCATTAATCCTCAGGCGATGCAAACAAAAAAGGGGGGTCTCAAAACACACTTACACTTCATTGCATTTTACATAGACGTTTTGTATTGGACTAGCCTGAGAACTGCTGAATGGATTTACGTGGCAGGATTAGACATTATGGAATGCAGATTATCCTTTTGAGTAGTACAGATAAACAGAGTAAGTATTTTTAGGTTATAAGGCTTTTTAACTTAGTCATATTTGTTGCAGTATTTTCGGGAAAGTTTTGCAGTATTTCACAACAGTACCATGGTACATAGCGATAACAAGTCATTAGGTAATTGGCTAATTACTGCCTTTACAAAAGTTAAAGGCAACCATATTGTTTTTAGGTACAATTTCCCTGTGTTCTGCATTAGGCCTTCAGATCTAGGTATGTATTAGGTTTGGTATTTTCCCCATATTTTTTGCTACTCTAGTAGAGCGGTAATAGGTAGGAAAACATATTTATATGTTTCTATTTATTTAAAAAACAAAACAGAGTACCTCGATATTACCTCAGGAGTACCTCAGTACAAAACAAACAATAATTTGTTTAAAAATGTAAAATACACTGTAATACACTATAGTTAATAAATATAGGGGGTCATTCTGACCCTGGTGGTCAGTGTTAAAGCGGCGGCCAACCCGCCAACAGGCTGGCGGCCAAAAATAATGAATTCTGACCCTGGCGGGAAACGCCAACACAGGCCGCCGCATTAACACTCCGACCGCCACGGCGGTACAAACAAACAGCGCGGCGGTGACCGCCAACAGGCAGGCGGCAGACAATGTACCGCCCACCCTATCACGACTCACCAATCCGCCACCTTTTCCGGGGCGGGAGCCCCGCCGATAAAAACACGGCGGAAACAGACATTTCAAAAGGAAAACGCTTACCTCGACACACTCCACGAGGAATCGGAACAGCATGGAACCCGAACTCCACATCCTCCCAGCCATTGCCTTCCTGCTCTTCTTCCAGGATCACGAACCTCGCCGCAGACGACAACGGTGAGTACTGCACCTACGACACAGGGGAGGGGGGAGGAGGAAAAGTTACGGGCACACACATACGCGACACACCCACCCCCTCCCTCACCCCGACCGAAATACCTACACACCTATGCATATAAAAAGTCAGAGTGACACCCCCAAACCCCCCCCAAAAAGCTAAGACAAAAGGCAATGAATGTAAAAGTAGAACTATATTATTGCAACAATAAAGTATAGCGATCTTAGCAATATATGAATAATAAATACACATCTAGAACTATATACATACAAGTAGCAAAAGTCCGGCCCAGTCTTTCAAAGTCCAAATGTCCGTGGGCCAATGTGCAGCAACACGAGTCCATTGGAGAGAACACTGCTGGGGCATCACAAAAAGATAAAACAGCCACCTCAGGGGGAAGGGAAGGGGGGGGGCACCTCAGCCACATGAGTCCACAACGCCAGATCCACGAAGGGCCTCCATGCCCACTGTGCCATCCTGGGGAGTGCAAAGCCACAGTCTCTCAAGTCTCTACAGTGGGTGGATTGCCCACTGTGCCATCCTGGGGAGTGCAAAGCCACAGTCTCTCAAGTCTCTACAGTGGGTGGCTTGCCCACTGTTACATCCTGGGGAGTGCAAAGCCACAGTCTCTCAAGTCTCTACAGTGGGTGGCTTGCCCACTGTTACATCCTGGGGAGTGCAAAGCCACAGTCTCTCAAGTCTCTACAGTGGGTGGCTTGCCCACTGTTACATCCTGGGGAGTGCAAAGCCACAGTCCATCAGGTGGATTACAGAGACCACTGGTCATGGAGGAGGCATGGTGGGCAGAGTGCGTCGTGAAGGCCTGCCCGACACAGAACCGGGACTGCCAATGGGCCAGCGGTGCTTGACAGGAAGGGCCCAGCGGAGCGTTGCTTGACAGGAAGGGCCCAGCGGAGCGGTGCTTGACAGGAAGGGCCCAGCGGAGCGGTGCTTGACAGGAAGGGCCCAGTTCAGCGGTGCTTGAGACGGCGGGGCCCTGTTCAGCGGTGCTTGAGATGGCGGGGCCCAGTTCAGCGGTGCTTGACAGGAAGGGCCCAGCGGAGCGGTGCTTGACAGGAAGGGCCCAGTTCAGCGGTGCTTGACAGGAAGGGCCCAGTTCAGCGGTGCTTGAGACGGCGGTGCCCTGTTCAGCGGTGCTTGAGACGGCGGGGCCCTGTTCAGCGGTGCTTGAGATGGCGGGGCCCTGTTCAGCGGTGCTTGAGACGGCGGGGCCCAGTTCAGCGGTGCTTGACAGGAAGGGCCCAGCGGAGCGGTGCTTGACAGGAAGAGCCCAGTTCAGCGGTGCTTGACAGGAAGGGCTCAGTTCAGCGGTGCTTGAGACGGCGGTGCCCTGTTCAGCGGTGCTTGAGACGGCGGTGCCCTGTTCAGCGGTGCTTGAGATGGCGGTGCCCTGTTCAGCGGTGCCCTGTTCAGCGGTGCTTGAGACGGCGGGGCCCTGTTCAGCGGTGCTTGACAGGAAGGGCCCAGCGGAGCGGTGCTTGACAGGAAGGGCCCAGCGGAGCGGTGCTTGACAGGAAGGGCCCAGCGGAGTGGTGCTTGACAGGAAGGGCCCAGTTCAGTGGTGCTTGAGACGGCGGGGCCCTGTTCAGCGGTGCTTGAGACGGCGGGGCCCAGTTCAGCGATGCTTGACAGGAAGGGCCCAGCGGAGCGGTGCTTGAGACGGCGGGGCCCTGTTCAGCGGTGCTTGAGACAGCGGGGCCCTGTTCAGCGGTGCTTGACAGGAAGGGCCCAGCGGAGCGGTGCTTGAGAGGAAGGGCCCAGCGGAGCGGTGCTTGACAGGAAGGGCCCAGTTCAGCGTGCTTGACAGGAAGGGCCCAGTTCAGCGGTGCTTGAGACGGCGGTGCCCTGTTCAGCGGTGCTTGAGACGGCGGGGCCCTGTTCAGCGGTGCTTGAGACGGCGGGGCCCTGTTCAGCGGTGCTCGAGACGGCGGGGCCGAGTTCAGCGGTGCTTGACAGGAAGGGCCCAGCGGAGCGGTGCTTGACAGGAAGGGCCCAGTTCAGCGGTGCTTGACAGGAAGGGCCCAGTTCAGCGGTGCTTGAGACGGCGGTGCCCTGTTCAGCGGTGCTTGAGACGGCGGTGCCCTGTTCAGCGGTGCTTGAGACGGCGGTGCCCTGTTCAGCGGTGCTTGAGACGGCGGGGCCCTGTTCAGCGGTGCTTCTCACGGCGGGGCCCTGTTCAGCGGTGCTTCTCACGGCGGGGCCCTGTTCAGCGGTGCTTGAGACGGCGGGCCCTGTTCAGCGGTGCTTCTCACGGCGGTGCCCTGTTCAGCGGTGCCTGTCTTGTGTTTCCAGTGAACCACACCTGGCCAATACTTGCCGCTCAGTCTGCATCGGACCTCTCCGTTGCGGGGCCCTCCTGTGATGGAGCCCTCGGGCCCTGTGTCTCCTCCGATACCCCCGGAATGGGGCCCTCATGGCCAGGTCGGCTGCTCCCTGCCTTTTGCTCCTTGCTGCCCTTGCCCTCCTTGGCAGACTGTCCGTGGCCCTTGGCTCCCTTACCCGATGTGGCAGGTGACGGTGTAAGGCTACCCTCCTTGGGGGCAGGCGTATCAGTGCCTGCCCTTGAGTTTTTTGCTCCTCTTCCCAGGGGGGGGGGCTGGCTGTGCCTTTGCTGCTGGACGATGTCCCAGACCAAGGAAAGGGCGGACTCCAAAAACCAGGCACGACGTTCTTGGGAGTGGCTGGGCTGGTGGTGGCTGAGGTGTTTGTGGAACTCTTACGGGATGGAGGGGGTGGGTCAGGTGAGGAAAAGAGGTCATGTTTAGAGAATACAATTTTCTTTGGAGCCATGGGAAGGGTAGCTGGAGTGGGTATGGGAGTGGAGGAAGAGGATGTGGTTGTAGGAGAGTCAAGTGTGCTGTCTTTGGGTGCAGGTGCTTGGGCTGGAGGCTGATGTGAGGTGGATGGCTGTTGTTTGGGTGACTGCCTGCATTTGTGTGGTTGGGAAGCGGGGGTGACAGACACACTGGGAGAGGACACAGGGGACGTGTACATGGCAGTGGGGGTGGTGACTGCACGTGTGCGGACTGTACTGGAGGGTGTGCTGGTGATGGGTGCAATGGCTGATGGTGGTGTGCTTGCAGGTGTGTGTGGAGACGTCACAGGGAGGGAGGAGGGAGACGAGGAGGTGGGGGACACAGAGGAGGTAGTGACTGTTGGCATGTCTGCATCTGGATGTTGCTTGGGTGAATGCTTGTGTGTTCTGTGGTGCTTATGTTTGGATGAGCTGCCCTTGGGTGTTGAGGTGTGTGCAGGCTGGTCTGTAGGTGTGGATGGGATAGGCAGAGGAACAGGGGAGTGGGACTGGGTGGAGGGAGTCAGAAGAGGGAGGCTGGAGACAGGGACAATCGCTGCCGTCAGTGCTGAGGCCAGAGCGTTGAACGATCGTTGATGGGAAGCCTGACCCGAATGAAGGCCCTCCAGGTATGCATTGCTTTGATGCACCTCCCTCTCCACACCCTGGCATTCAAAAGGGTAGACTGCCCAACAATGATGGTCCTCAGGAGGTCAATGACCTCCTCACTGAGGGCAGCAGGGGTGACTGGGGCAGGGCCTGAGGTGCCTGGGGCGAAGGAGATGGCCGGCTTCCTGGCCTTGCGGGCCCGGGCCGAAGGCCGAGGGGCTGCTGGGAGGGCGGAGCTGGTGCGCTGGGTGGCAGCTGTACCTGTAGGATCGGTGGGCACGGATGTTGCCGCCACCGCAAGGGAGCTCCCTTCCGAGGACGTGTCGGTGTCGCTGACGTCTCCACGGGTCCCCGTGGTGGAGCCCCCCTCGCCCTCCGTCTCACTGGTCATGTCGGAGTCAGTTGCATGGCCCCCCGGGGCCATGTGAGATGCAGCTCCCTCTTGCGCCGATGCCACTTCTCCTCCGCCTGATGATGCTAATGCACACATTCACAGAAAAACAAAGAAAATGGGGGGGGTGGTGGAAAACATAAAGACAAGTTGAGTGCATGCATTGGGGACACCGTTGGCGGAAAGGACAGACACAGAAGCCCCCTGCACTACGCTGCGCACTTGGGGTACACTACTCATTCACTGGGACATGCCCTACAAGCCTATGGGCGACAACTGCCCACACAGTATACACTGGTCCATGAATCGCATTACTAGGCACCCTACAGAGGTGGGGGGCGGGGGCACAGGACCATACCTCACGGACGGGCCTATCCTACAGAAATCGCCCTGGCCTAGGGATACCCACAGCCCTCCTCCCCCCCCAGGCACCTCCACTGCGCGCTAAATAGCCGAATGTGCTGGTACTCACCCCCTTGTGTCTGCTGTGATGTCCTCAAGCGCCCATCTAAATCGGGGTAGGCCACCGCCAGGATCCGGGACATCAGGGGGTTCAAGGTATGACTGGCACCCCTCCTAGGTTGGGAGGCCATCCCCAGCAGAGCCTCCGCAGTCTTCCTGCTCCCGTGGCGGATGTCCTCCCACCTCTTGCGGCAGTGGGTGCCCCTTCTGTTGTGGACCCCCTGGGCCCGGACGTCCTTTGCGATGGCACGCCAAATGTCGATCTTCTGATGGGTGCTGACCTATGTGACATGTACAGGGGGGGAAGAGAAACATCATCACTTTTCTGCATGCTCGATGTGAGTGGCCCCCCCTCCCCAACCTTGCCATGTGGCACATGCTCTCATCTGTCGTGCCATGCATTCGTCATTCGCTGCCCTTGCCTCCATCGTACATCCTCCCCACTCAACCCAGGCATTGGGCACTATGCATTGCCCCCCGTGTACTCACCTGTTGGTCTGGAGGCCCGTAGAGTAGCGCATACTGGGGGAGGACCCCGTCCACGAGCTTCTCCAACTCCTCGGAACTGAAGGCGGGGGCCCTTTCTCCAGTCGCAGCAGCCATTGTCACTTCCAGACCGAGGTCACAGCAGCACTTGCAGTATAGGTCCTCTCCTGTGGATGATCAGGTCTCGTGTGAATAAGCATAGAGAAAATGGCGGTTATGGCCGCGGCGGTGCGTACCGCGGCGGTGCGTACCGCGGCGGTGCGTTCCGCGGCGGTGTGTACCGCGACCGCCGGCGCTCACCGCCATTGGCTCCTGAAACCCATAGGGTTCAATGTTGTCCAATGCGGCTTTGCGCAGCGGACTGCGACCCCCTACCGCCACTGTGTGCCACGCTTGCGCAATGACCTCACTTCACATTGTCACACTTCACAGGTCAGGCAGCCGCCATTTCCAGGGCCCACATGGCTTAATTCCTACTGCGTCACACATGGCTAGGCCTTGCACCGACATTCATACTAGCCATTCAATACCGAGAGATTCGTGTACTGTGCATGCTGTGGGCACTTACCTGTGGGTTGCTTGACTCGGTGCTCCATGTTGTCCTTCCTAGGCACCGTCCGCTGGGACTTGCGAGGAGATGGAGGAATCCTCCCGTGTACAGACCGCTGGTGGACCTGTCGACAATGGAAGAAGGACACGTCATACTCACCTACAGACTCAACCGTGCCACTATACAGGAACTGTGTGCCCAGCTGGAGCCAGACCTGATGTCACCCATCCGCCAACCCACAGGGATTCCGCCTCTTGTGCAGGTGCTGTCAGTACTGCATTTTTTTGCCAGTGGATCATTTCAAACTACAGTGGCCATTTCATCTGGGATGTCTCAGCCTATGTTTTCAAAGGTGTTGTCCGGAGTGTTGTCTGCCCTGATGAAATACATGCGGAGCTACATCATTTTCCCTGAGGTGGGTGACTTGCCTACAGTGAAGGGTGATTTCTATGCCCTTGGACACATTCCCAATATCATTGGTGCCATTGATGGTACCCATGTGGCTTTGGTTCCCCCAAAAGACGATGAACAGGTGTACAGGAACCGAAAAAATTATCATTCGATGAATGTCCAGGTGGTCTGTTTGGCTGACCAGTACATCTCCCATTTAAATGCCAAGTTCCCAGGGTCAGTGCATGACGCGTACATCATGCGAAATAGCACCATCCCTTATGTGATGGAACAGCTACAGAGACACCGTGTGTGGCTAATTGGTGACTCTGGTTACCCCAACCTGCCTTGGCTATTGACCCCAGTGAGGAATCCCAGGACCAGGGCAGAGGAACGGTACAATGAGGCCCATGGGCGTACTAGGAGGGTGATTGAGCGTACCTTCGGCCTCCTGAAGGCCAGGTTTAGGTGCCTGCATATGACAGGTGGATCCCTAATGTACTCACCAAAGAAGGTGTGTCATATCATCGTGGCCTGCTGCATGCTTCACAACCTGGCTTTGCGACGCCAGGTGCCTTTCCTGCAGGAGGATGGTCCAGATGGTGGTGTTGTGGCCGCTGTGGAGCCTGCGGAGAGTGAAGAGGAGGAAGACGAAGAGGACGACACAGACAACAGGGACAGAGTGATACTGCAGTATTTCCAGTGACACACAGGTAAGAATCTACTCCTGCATTGTATTATATCTGTAACTGTAGAGGCTCTCTACTGTCTGACCTTTCACCCCAATGTATGGTAACTTAGTTGTGTATTTCACTTCCTATTTCAGTGATCTGATCCCCACGGAGTGCCTCTGGTTTTTTTCCCCATGGACTACTGCTGTGTGACACTGGTATGTTGTCATCACAATGTTAATAGAAAAGTTTTGTTGGTTATCTCAAATACATTTGGTTTAAATAAATAGATAGCAGAATCAAGTTTGTTTTTGTGCAAAAAATGTGTTTATTGTAGTTTTCAAATAGGTGTATAGTTCTAAAAGGGTGATGGGTGATGGTGGAGGCATGTCCATGGCAGTGTCCAGACTGTCGTTCCTACAGGTCCATTGTCCATATGCCTGTGGAAGGTGGAGCAGGGGCAGTTCAAGGTTGGACAGGGTGAACAAGTGGGACAGTGGGATGACATCCGGGGGATTCCGTGCATGGCGGGGGTCTTGACATCCTACTCTGTCTTCTTCCTAGATCTCAGGCCTTTCTTGCGGGGTGGTTCTTGTTCTGCAGGGGGTGGGGTCCGGGTGGGCCATTGCTGTTGTGTCGGGGCCTCCTGACCACTAGCGCCGGCGGAGGTGGTGGGCTGTTCTTCCTCCATGCTAGTGGCAGGGGCCCTTTGGGGGGCCACATGGTCCCGCAATGTGGTGACAAATTGGTTGAGTGCCACCACGATTGTACCCATTGCGGAACTGATGCTGCGCAGTTCTTCCCAGAACCCCATGTACTGGCCCTCCTGCATGGCCTGGATCTCCTGGAACCTGGCCAGGACCGTTGCCATCGTCTCTTGGGAGTGGTGGTACGTTCCCATGATGGTGGTGAGGGCCTCTTGGACAGTGGGTTCCCTAGGCCTGTCCTCCCTCTGTCGCACAGCAGCCCTCCCAGTTCCCCTTTGTTCCTGGGCCTCTGTCCCCTGGACGGTGTGCCCACTACCACTGCCCCCAGGTCCCTGTTGTTGTTGGGGTTGTGGGTTACCCTGGGTGCCCTGTACTGGTAGACACACTGCTGCTTGACCTGTCCTGGAGACAGAAGCATGGGCCCGCTGGGTGGGTGCTGTGCTGGTGTTTCCAGAGGGGGGTAGGTCTGCTGTGGCCTGTGGCTGACTGAGGGTAACTGACTGTCCAGAGGTCCCCGATGGTCCGGGCTGGTCATCAGGTTCTAGGTCAACAGAGCTGCTGTCATCACTGGGGGCCTGTTCTGGGGGTGGGATGGACAAATCTGGACCCACCTGGCCGGTGTGTTGGCGTTCGGGCCCTGCAGGGGTAAAAGAGTATGGTTATTGCTTTTGTGTGTGCCATGGCGTGCGATTTGTGGGTGCCCTTGTCCCCCAGTGCTGGCAGTCCCTTGTGGGAGGAGTTGTGAGGGTGGTTTGGGGAGGGGGGATGGGTATGTGCAGTGGTCATGCTTAGGTGATGGGTGTCCATGGTTTGTGTTGGCATTCAGGGGTTGGTGTTGGGTTGGGTGGGTTGTGCTGGTGAGACATTAACAGGGAGGATGTGTGCTGGGGGGTTGGGGGTGAGGGTGGGGGTGTGGGTTGGCATGCTGGTGGGTGAGGGGGGGGTGAAGTAGTTGAGATTAGACTTACCAGAGTCCATTCCTCCGCCTACTCCAGCGAGGCCCTCAGGATGCAGGATGTTCAAGACCTCTTGCTCCCGTGCTGTGAATTCGGGTGGAGTGGGTGGGGGTCCGCCGCCAGTCTTCTGCACAGCGATGTTGTGTCTTGACACCATCGACCGCACCTTCCCCCGTAGGTCGTTCCAGCGCTTTCGGATGTCTTCCCGATTTCTGGGATGCTGTCCCACAGCGTTGACCCTGTCGACGATCCTTTGCCATAGCTCCGCCTTCCTGGCTATTGTGGTGTGCTGCACCTGTGTGCCGAAGAGCTGGGGCTCTACCCTCATTATTTCCTCCACCATGACCCTGAGTTCTTGGTCCGAGAACCTGGGGTGTCTTTGGGGTTCCATGGGGTGGTGTGGATGAGGTGTGGGGTGGTGTTTGTGGTGATGAGTGTGGTGGTATGTGGTGTTTTGTGCGTAGATGTGGTGTGGGTGATGATGTTGGGTTCCTGTGTGTGTTGTGCTTTGCGTTCCCTGTGCTCTCTCTCTGTGTTTTGCGCCTTGTCTCTGAATTTCGAGTTGTGGGGGTTTGTGGGTGTTGTGGTTGTGTGTTTTATATACTGATGGGTGTGTGGGAGTGGTGTATGTATGTGTATCAGGTGTGTGTATTTCGAATTGTCCAATGTGGTTGTGTTTTGTAAATGTGTGTGTATTTTGACCGCAGCGGTGTGTACCGCCAATGGGATACCGCGGTTGAAAGACCGCCGCGTGGATTGGTGGGTTGTAATGGCATGGGCGTGTTTGTGTTGGCGTGACGGTGGAGGTTTGGTCATCTCCAGTTTATCGCTGACCGCTGATGAGGCGGCCTTCAGTGGATGTCGGTTTTTTGGCGATTTGGCAGTTGTGGGTCAGAATGACCGCGGCGGTTTACCGCGGCCGCGGCGGTATGATGGCGGTCTACTGACCGGCGGTAAGAGCCTTTTACCGCCGAGGTCAGAATGACCCCCATAGTGTACTAAAGTAAATTTCCTACTAATATATTTAAATATGCACAAAAATGTCTACAGAGTAGCACGTTAATACCTACGAATTACCGCACCTCTTAAAAAAATGTGCAGTTCTCCCTAGACTGCTAAAAGATATATAGAAAATTATTTTAAAAAATCTCTATTTATTAATCTCTTTCTGGTAATAGATAGTTAACAACAATAAAACATAATACTTACATATATCTAACATCCTAACACCCTAACCCAGAACACAGTGAAAGGCAGACCACAGAATGTAGCAAAACTGTGATAAAAACCACATGACTCCCTTTTAACACTGGTAAATGAGCCAATCACGTAGTGACTTCTCATCTCCATGTACCGTAGTATACAGTGAACTTACCAATGTATACCATGGCACAATATATTACTACACTTCGTAAAATGCATAATTTCAACACTACTTACACTATTTACACATGCTGCCAAAAATTAAGATTTCACCTTGTAATGTATACTGCTGCCACATAACATTTACATCCGTTCACACACTTTCACCCTACATCTGTTTTAATTAACACACTCTATGATTCTCTGTTCTTTGCCACTCCATTCAACGCCACTCTACTCTATGCTATTCCACTCTACAGTACTGCACTTTACTTCACTCCACTATACACCACTACACTCTATGCTAATCCAGTCTACGCCATTCCGCTCCAGTCCACGCCACTCCACTATACACCACTATAGTCTATGCTGTTATACTGTACGCCACTCTATTCTATGACACCCCAGCCCATGTCACTTCACTGTACACCCTTCCACTCTACTCCACTGTACACTATTGCTCTGTATGCAACTCCACTCTACGACACTACACTCTATGCTATTCTAAGCTATGCCTTTTCACTCAATGCCACTTCAGTGTACACCAGCGGTTCTTAACCTTCTGACCTCTGTGGACCCGGCTGAATCAACATTGGAATCTTGGGACCCCCACTGAGTCATTTTTGAAGGCTGGAGCCCCCAACCTAAGGAGTGTTTATGATTTGAACTTCAAAGCAATACACAAAAGTGTATCCTAAACAAATGCTCAAATATTGAAATATTTTGTTTAATTCACAATCAAATATAGAAAAAAATCATTTTTGCTTTTTATTTGTTATACTTTAGTAATTTTAATGTATTAATTTAATATTATTTATTTTGGTAACACAATTGAGGATGCCCTAAGTAGGCTTCAAAGACTCCCAGGGGTCTTCGGACCACTGTTAAGAAGCACTGGTGTACGCCACTGCAATCTACGCTATTCCACTGAATGACACTCCACTGTAAGCCAATACACAGTATTGCACTGTGCACCACTCCACTATAGCACACTCTACTCTATGCCACTGCACTGTATGCCATTCTAGTATTCGCTCTTCCACTGGATGCTGCTACACTTTATGACACTCCAGTCTATGGCACTCCACTAAATGCCAGTACACTGTATGGCAAGCCAATCTACGCTGTTACACTGCACGCAACTCCACAGTACCACATTTCTCTCTATGCTATCCCACTCTATACCACTCCACTCTACTCCACTTCACTGTATGCCACTCCGCTAATCCTTTGTACAGCCCTCTACTGTATGCCCCTCCACTCTATGCACTCTACTCTAGCCCACTTCACTCTAACCTATTCCACTCTATGCCACTCAACTCGACGCCATTCAGCTCTATGCCACTCCAGGCTATGCCACTCCAGAGTACCACATTCAACTCTGGTCCACTCTTCGACACTATACTGTATGACAATACACTTTACAACATTATCCCCCACTGTACTGTACTGCCCTCCACTTAATAACACTCCACTCAACTACAGTAAACTGTAGGACTAGAAAAAAGAAAACATCAAAAACCATTGAAATTCCATGAAAAAAAACCTAAGGTTAAGGATAAGAAATAGTTAGGAAAACTTTGGGCCTGATTTAGAGTTTGGCGAATGAGGTTACTCCATTACAAATGTGACGGATATACTGTCTGCTGTAGTACAATTCCAGTATATCCTATGAAAATCGTAATACAGCGTACTGTATGTCCTTCACATTTGTGACAGAGTAAACCCATCCGCCAAACTCAAAATCAGTCTCCTTATTTCTTCTTTGTATTTAAACTCAATGTATACTACAAAAACATAAAAAAGTTCTAAAGTGATAGTTATAACTCATATTTAAAACTTACACACCACTTTCAAATTACTATAAATCATAGTTATAACTTAAATTAATATTTTATGCATCCTCTTCAAATCACTATATGACGTTCACCTCCATACACAGTCTTGTCACCTCACTCACCACACTACATTAACCATAACTTGCCACTCAACCATGCTCTGTGGTCTCAAAAAGCATGTCATTTTTGATGTCATAAGTGTTGTTATGAATACTATGAGTTCAAATGCTACAGATTATATATTATGCAAGGGTATAACTAGAGCTTGGAGAAGGTGCAAGTTATAGTTAATGTAGTGTGGCGAGTGAGGTGACAAGACTGTGTATGAAGGTGCGTGACTTTCAGTAATTTGTAGATGGTGTCTAAATGATATTTAAATTATAACTATGACTTATAGTATTTTGAAAGTGGTGATTACATTTTAATTTTGAGGTATAACTATAACTTTCGAATTTCTAATGTTTGTGTAGTTTAAGTTGGGTTTCTACCCGAAGAAGAAATTATGTTTTCCTAACTATAATTTATCCCTAACCTTTGTTTTTTTCAGGAATTTATTTTGCCATAGCCCAGTTCTTTAGTACATTTTACTTTTACTGTTAGTGCACATATGTGGAGTTTTTCTTCAGCGCAAATACCAAGCTAGTAAATGTGAATCACGTAATGCTTTACTAGTTTAACTCCGTCCCTAGCTAATTGTGGCATGGAGCCAAGTCACTGTTACCGTAATTTATTATTATGAGCATAGTCATTTTATTTTTTTTGAATGGATTATTTTCTCACTATATGTTATTCAAACTGAAAGTTTCAAGCTAATTGATTCTGATTTTGTAACTAAAAGTTTACACCAGCCACTCTAATATCTGCAAAACAAGCAAATGGTTTTACTAAAAGACTGAACTTTTGAAAGGAAAAACTGCAGACAACAGAATAGAAAACATAGACAGGATTGTAAAATAATAACTTGATGATGGTGTAGAACCATTCTATGCCTGCTTAAAATAATAGTATATCCTTTGCAGTATTGCACATTGACACACATTTTTAACATACTGACAGTGTGAATTTCAGTCTTGTACATTGCATGTTTAGCCTGGCTGTACTACTAAGCATAATAAGCATAACCTCATTTTGATGTTAGCATAGACAAGTGAGAAACGTCCGAGTTAATGAAGTCATCTTTCTACCATACACCACTTTCTATCTTTCCCAAGGGCTTCTCACATTCTTCCCACTAGGAGAGCTAACCACCTGCTCATTAGCTGCTATCTCGAATTTCAGTTTCAGTCACATGTTCTATCCTCTGCTTGCTACATCATACAAAATGTCTAAACGAAGTTTAAAGTGGAGCCAGTTTAGCACTGTATTATCCAGTGATTCAGAAAGCGAAATTCTGATCTGTGTTTTTTTTAAACCATCCTCATTGGATTTTAATTTTATGCAGTACAATGAGCATAGCATTCAAGACACACATTTACACAGCAATATTTCAGGCATTAGGTCACTAAGTCCCATATCTATGAACACACATTTGCGGCGACTAGGAAGAATGTCATTCAGGAATTCAACAATAATGCTAACTGTGAGCTAGTCTGCACGCTGCCCATGCATGGTGAGACCCGTTGGACTAACAGTATATGGCAGAATGTGTTTTAGCGCTGCACTTCACACACGCAGGGAGGAAGGAAATTAGGGGGATTAGGAGGTGGGGTCTACACTCCTGAAATAGGCCCAATAGGGTATTGCAACATGTGATTGATCAGTCCTCCAGCGTCCCTGCAGGCAATCAGCAGATCATTCAGTCTATTGCGATGGTTCACTTCCGCCGCCCGCGCCCTAATTCCAGTTGGAGTGCTGTGGCTTCATCGCTGCCCCACTTAAGAGTTGCTGCCTTCCAGTGCATTACACTGTGCAACGTACTAGCCTTCCAGTGCATAGAAATGAATCTACAGGACATTAACAATGCCAGGCCAATAAAGTGATTTGTAGTGCTATTTGTATTCAGTAAAGGGCTAATATGTTGCTAGACAAGCAATTGAGCGTGGTTCTGGCAGGGGTATTCATGACCGCTGAACAAAGAATGGGGGCCGTTGGACAGCTCCAGAACATGTGTAGCATATCTGCCCCACCAGTGTGATAGCGTGGGCAGTCCAGCGAAGCCTCAGGACAGATTTTGTGAAATTTGACTACGGTGAGGTACATACTACTTAGAATTTTGTGGTGAATGCAATGGAAGCAGGCATTGCGGGAAACCTTCTGTGGGTGTACTACTGCTCTATCCCACTCTTTCTCAGTTAAAGCACAGCCAGTGTCCCCCTCCCAACCCCACCTGAGAGTCTACAGGGGATCTTGCAGTATGTGGGCTAGGATATTGGTCAGTCAGGTAATCAGCCAGTGGCCATCACCCATTGTGTGGGTTGTATGCACCAGAGCGTGTGGGTCAGGTTCTGAATTCACTTTACCACACAATCTCCCCATTTCTCCCACCAGTCTCCTAGACACCAGGAAGTCACCCATCGGGAGGCCTGTATTCTCTGCCAATTGTTCGAAAGGGATGGGGGCTCCATCCTGGGACAGATCATCTAGGGTGCTTATGTCGGCCGACTCCCAAAGCTCTAGTGCTTCCCAGCAAATCTACTCCCTGAGTGCCCCATGGAACTCAAGTAAACCCCAGGGGCATAATTAGGCATATCCGGCATGAGGCACAGGGCTCTTTCAAAGCAGTCATATGGCACCCATAGCAGACCACTGGCAGGTGAGGATTTATGCACCAGTAACTGTGCTCTCTTCCCAGGAACCAGTCCAAACTCCTCTAAATGTCTCCTAGCAAGCCAGCCAGTAGGCCACTTTAGCTAGGTCATCAGGTAGCAATATTCAAAGTCTGGGGCACCAAGCCTGCCCCTCTCCACAGTATGGCTAAGGCCACCCTACGCCTTCCCTTATTCTAGATGAGCCCACCAAGCATAGGACCATATTTATACTCTGTTCGTGCCAGATTTGCGTCATTTGTTTTGGCGCAAATTCGGCGCAAACTTAACTCCATATTTATACTTTGTCGCTAGACCTGTCTAGCGCCAAAGTTATGGAGTGTGCACCATTTTTTGTACGTGAAAACCTACCTTGCGCTAATGACATGCAAGGTAGGCGTTCCTGTGCAAAAAATGAATCTAAGGCATGTGCGCCTTATGTATCCTTTTACGTCATTTTGACGCACAGGAGGAGGCGGGCCTTAAAAAATGGTGCCCAGATGGATCTGCACCGTTTTTTAACGCCTGGGTCAGGGCAGGCGTTAAGGGACCTGTGGGCCGCACAGGAGGAGGCAGGCCTTAATACATGGCACCAAGCCAGATTTGCACCATTATTTAATGCCTGGGTCAGGGCAGGCGTTAAGGGACCTGTGGGCTCATTGTCATGGTGGGAGACCATGGAAGCAGTCCACAGGTGTCCTTCCCTGCACCCAGGGACATCCCCTGCCACCCTCGCCCACCCCTGGAGGACACCCATGGATGGGGGGACCCATCCATGGGGAGTGCAGGTAAGTATTTTTTAAATTGTCTTTTTAGTGGCATAGGGGAGCCTAACTTGGGCCCCCCTACATGCCACTGTGCCCAATGGCCATGCCCAGGGGACAGACGTCCCCTGGACATGGCCATTGGGCAGGGGGCATGAATCCTGTATTTGCTAAGACAGGAGTCATTTCCATTGAGGTTGTGCGTCAAAAAATGGCGCTAGTCAGGTTAGAGTCAATATTTTTTACTCTACCCTTGCACCATTCTTTAGCACACAACCCCCAGTCTTCCCTTCGCCTCTGCTGCCCGGTTACCATAATTTATTTTGACGCTAACCAGGCCGCAGCGCTGGCTACCGTCATCCCATAAATCAGGAGCCCGGCTGGTGCGTTGGAATGGCGTTAGCCGGCATTAAACTTTTTTACGCAAATCTGTGCTAGCCCTGATTTGCGTCAAAAAGTATAACTATGGGCCATAGAGTGCAATGCACTAAATATACTATGGGGGATGTTTACTGGTAAATTCACAAGATAATACAGTAGACACAGGAGCATCACCATCTTTGTGAGAGCCACTCTGCCCTTCACCAACAGTGGGAGGGAACACAAAAAGTCAATATGGAGATGGAGGGGCGCAATAGCCCTCATGAGGTTTACATCTATGAGATCCTGGGCCACATAGTAAACATTAATGCTTAGATAATGAAAGGTGCGGGGCTCCCATCAGTGGGCATGGGAGCCCACCATAACATGTTGGATGCATCGGGGACAAGCAGGCCTTTGTCCAGTTAATCCCTAGTCATCTAGGATGGTTGGTATCTCAGCAATGTGATCTGATGTTCTTGACCTAAATTAGAACATCATTGGCATATAAGGAAACTACGTGGGTCGTATCACCTATCCGTATGCCCAATTCATATCCCACCTGTTGGAGTCTCTGTGCTAGAGGCACCACCACTAGCACGAAGAGTAAGGGGTAGAGAGGGCAGCCTTGATGTGTGCCACCTGCAGACCGCTAAGGAGGTCGATATTCATTGCCCAGTTTTCACTGTTGCTGTAGTATCTGGGTAAATGAGTTTTATTAGAGGCTGTAGTTTGCCTCTGATGCCTGGCATGTCCAGCATCACAAACATGTGCCCCCAGTCCAGATTGTCAGATGCTTTTTCTAGGTTTAAAACCACACAGGCCCCAAAAGGTCAACTACTCAGAGTATCCTCGAGCATCCTGTGTAGTCTGCAAATATTAAGTGTTGTGAATCTGATCAGCATAAACCCAGTTTGATCTGTATGGACTATGCTTGGTAGGTGTTCAAGGAGCTACATGGTTAAGGTCCTACTCAGTATCTTATAGTCACTGCCCAGCATGGACAGTGGCCTATAGGAAGCTATCTCAAGGGAGACCTGGCCTGGCTTAGGGAGTGAGACCAGTAAGCTCTCACAGAGAGTCAGCTGTAGTCATCCTGCAGCAAGTGTTGCAGTTTAGAGCTCCAGCAGATTGGGGGTCATTGGCGCCTCATAAGCTTAATAAAACTTGATAGACAGCCCATCTAATCCCAGGTTTTTACACGTAGGGAAGCTATGGATGACACCTCAAAGTTTCTTTTCCACTAAGGGGGCATTTAGAATCATTCGGTGCTCTACTTCCCCAGTGGGCAATGTGATTAAGCCAACTGACGTTCCTCCGGGGGTGGAATGTAGAGCGCACAATAATAAGCACTAAATGCCTCATGTATTTCATCCTGACTGGTGGCTAGCATTGTCGGTGAAATGCAAATCATGGCTACCGGGATAGTGATTGTCGCATTCATCAGTAGTCAAGCCAATAAATAATGGCTTGTCTTGTCCTCCTCAGCATGCATCCTAGTCTTATATGCCTTATGGTCAATACATCACAGGGACTCTATCAGGTGTCTGTTCGTCTAAGGTGATCCTTATGGAGGAGTCATCCCTTGCATCTTTTTCAAGACCACTCAGGGCAGTCTCCACTTGTGCCAGTTCACGGTGGATGGTAATCACACCACTGTGTGCAGCCATTGACCCCGTATAACCGTCTTTAGAGCCTCCCACTCCATTATTCGGGTGGCAGTGGACCCCCGTTGTACGTAATGTAGTTTGACAAGCGGTTGACTCACAGAATACAGGGTCTTCCAGTGTCGTGGACTGTAAGCACCAGGTCAGCACAGGGAGAAGAGGCACTCTCCATGTTATATGGAGAAGTAGCGGGTTGCGGTCCAACCGGGTCTTACCCAAATATTTTGACCTTCTGACACTCAGTAGAATGGTGCAACTGCAGATAATATGGTCTAGGCGTACATGCAGCTCATGAGGTGGCGAGTAATAAAAATATTCCCTAGTGTCTGGATGCAGTGTGCGCCAACTGTCAGTTAAGCACCAAAGTATCACACATTGGGATGGGTAGGATGCTGTGCCAACTACATATGAGTCAGGTAGCCCGGTTCATCTATTGGTCTAGAACACAGTTGAAGTCTCCTCCCAGGATCCAGGGTAGACAAGACCATCTCGTCAACAAAGTGGAGAGGCATGCTAGAAACTGCTGTTGTGCTACATTTGGGGTGTAAATGCTCCCCATCAAGTCATACTTATCATCCAGTTGCCCCTCTATAAAAATATAGCATCACTCTCGGTCTATTTCCACCATAGTGGTCTTGAATGGTACTGAGGTAATTATCCTTATGAGGGTTCCCCTGGCATAGCCTGAGTAGTGCATGCTATTATATTGGCCTCTTCAGCGCTTTGGAGGCAAAGATCCTCCCCCTGATGATATGCGTCTCTGTGAGAAACACTGAGCACCCCTCACCCGCACATATTGATCTACTGGATGGTGCTTTCGTGCTGTACCCATCCCTCAGACAATCATGTTAAGAACAATATTCTAGCCATGTTACAGTCCCAATCCAGGTGTTGTGGGTTGAACAGGAAAACCGGGGTCGTGACCATGAGGTGCAGTGGTGTAAGGGCAGGCTGCATGTAAGATAACAGCTACACTTGACTTATTGCTCAGTAAAAACATTGAACGAAACACCCAGTTCTCAATCCCAGGACAGCAGAGTAACCTCTAGCTTCCCAAACAGGTAACGCGTTATCACATCCATCGGGTCCTCCAGGCATCTTAGTATAATGCATTGCAAGTCCCCTGGGAGTAGGGTGGTCCACCAGAAAGGACTAGAAAACATATAGATGGTTTGTCACAGAACAGAATGGGTTATGACCCTTTTTGGCACATTCAAAACTGCATATGTCAAGCCATCCGGTCTCGCCTCATCACGCCCTCCACCTATGTATTCTCTTATTGATGCAGTGTGAGTATGACAGGATATTGGGGATGTTGGGTAAGCTACCCCATAGGTGACATTCCCAGGCATGCACCCCCCTCCAGTCAGCCCTCTCATCAAATGAGCAGTGGCACCCTAGTCACATCCAGTTTAAACAATGTAATCAGCCGTTTGCGGCATAACAATGGAGAGCCCAGTTGAGGGAGTGCTATGTTCAGAGGCATTTGATCCTGCCTCTGATTGTGACCCGTCAGAGTTATCCACAGAGTGGAAGGCCCTCCCTGCCCACTTGTTGGTGGCTGCCGGGAGTACCTGCTTCTGCTCCTTCCTGGCACGGGCTGGAGTGCGTGCTCTTGTCAACATAATCCCATCATTGCCACGCCATCTGTCTCGTCTTGCCCCAGGGAGTAACTGGTCTTCTGCGTGTGTTCCTGTCTCTGAGAGCTCATAGCGGTGCTGTTCCACCCAGTACCAGGCATCTGCTGGCTCAATCAATTCAATTCAATCAATCAATTAGCATTTCTAAAGCACGCTACTCACCCGTAGGGTGTCAAGGCGATGTGAGGTAGGTCCTCAAGAATCAGTCGAAGAGCCAGGTCTTAAGGTCCTTCCTGAATTGAGGTAGCAATGACAACTACCTGAGGTGGAGATGCAGGTAGTTCTAGCATTTTGCCGCAAGGTAGGTTAAGGATCTCCCTCCAGCCGAGGACTTCCTTATGCGGGGTATGGTGGCGAGTGCCTGCTGGGAGGAGTGGAGAAGTCTGGCAGGGGAGTAAAAGGTGATGCGGTGGTTGAGGTAGCTGGGTCCAGGGTTGTGGAGGGCCTTATAAGCGTGTACGAGGAACCTGATGTTTGTTCTCTTCTTGACGGGGAGCCAGTGTAGAGCTCTAAGGTGTCCTGTAAGGTGTTCTTAGAGGGGGATGTTCACGATGAGCCAGGGGGAGGCATTCTGGATTTGTTGCAGGTTGCTCAAGTTCTTCTTGGTGGTTCCGGCATAGAGCGTGTTGTCAAGTCTGCTTGTGATCAGGGCATATGTTACGGTCTTGCTGCAGTCGCTTGAGATCCATCTGAAGATCTTTTGGAGGAGTCGGAGAGTGTGGAACCAGGTGGAGGCCTGTCTTATCATGGTGAACGCTGAGACAAGAACGATGCTGCGTTGGCGTGCATGGTCTGTAGGGGTCAGGGGGATGCCACGTGTGGTTGGCCAACACGAGTCATCCCAGGCTGAGGAGGAGGGTCCCAGGATGAAGATCTTGGTCTTGCCGGAGTTTAGCTTAAGGCAGCTCTCCTTTAACCAGGCTGCAACTGCTTACATCCCATCTTGGTAGTTCTTCTTAGCCATTGTGGGGTTTTCAGTCAATGAGATGATCAGCTGGGGGTCAACAGCGTAGGAGACGATGTTCAATCCGTAGTTTCTGACGAATGGGGTGAGCAGGGCCGTGTAGACGTTAAACAGCGTGGGACTCAACGCGGATCTTTGGGGTACTCCACAGCTGATCTCTCTAGGTTCTGACAGGTGTGGCGGAAGTCTGACTCTCTGCATTCTGACTGCCAGGAAGGAAACTATCCACCTAAGGGCCTTGCCTGGTATGGCTGCTGCATGGAGTGTGGCACATAGGGTATGGCGGGTCACTGCGTGGAAGGCAGCCGATAGGTTCAGTAGGATGAGGGCTGCTGTTTGGCCACAGTCGAGGAGAGAGCGGATGTCATCTGTGGCAGCAAGCAGGGCGGTCTTGGTGCTGTGGTTGGTTCCGAATCCTGATTAGGAGATGTCCAGGATTTTGTTGTCCTTGATGTGTTGGCGGAGCTGAGCATTAAGCATTGATTGTTTTTTTGGCGACATTGGCTGGGAAAGGCAGCAGCGAGATGAGGCGGTAATTCTTGAGAGCCATGGGGTGGGCCATGGGTTTCGTCAGGAGCGGGTGGATCTTGGCATGCTTCTAGTCCTCGGGGAAGGTGGCCGCCTCTAGGAAGCAGTAGATGGTCTTGCGGAGCTCGGGTGTGATTGAGGCACTGGCTTTGTTGAAGATGTAGTGGGGGCAAGGATCGGTGTGGGCTCCGGAGTGTATGCTGCTCATGATGGAGCGAGTTTCATCTGTTGTGAGGGGGTTCCAGGTGTGCAGGAAGTGTGGGGGTTCAGTGGATCTGGGTTGAGGCGTTGTTGGTGAGTTCGGAGTGTCTTGGGGTCCGAAGCTGTTGTAAATATTCTTGATTTTCCGATTGAAGAAGGCAGCTAGTCTGTCGCAGAGGTCCTAGGATGGAGGGATGTTAGTGGCCTCAGCTTGTGGTTTGGTGAATCCCTTGATGACGGCGAAAAGTTATTTTGTGATGTGAGTGGTGGCATTGATACAGTTCTGCATGGCAGTTTTTCTGGTGGGTCTAATGAGGCCATTGTGGGATCTTGTGGCGGATTTGAAGGCGGCAAGGTCCTACGGGGATTTGCTGTTCCTCCATCTTTTCTCCAGTCTCCTGCAGGTGTGCTTCGATTCCTGAAGAGCGGGAGTGAACCAGCTGGCTTTCTTGGTGGTGTATTTCCTTGTGGTCGTTCCGAGTGGGGCAAGGGTATTGGCACAATCAGCAATCCATTGCCAGAGCAGTTTGTAGTCACTGGGGATGGCGATGGTGATATCCGGTTCTGATCTTTGTTTGTCCATGTCTCGGTTGTGAAGGTGATGTCCGGGCTGGTGGAGTCTATCAGGTTCCAAAGTTCTACTGCATGCTTGTGAAGGGAGCGGATGTTGAGGAGGATGCACTTGAGGTGATCTGGATGGGTGTGTGATGGTTCTGCAGCTGGGGGTCTGGCGTTTGGAGCGCGGAGAAGGTGCGTTGGCAGTTGCGGCAGTGAAAAGGTCCCTGGGTGCTTCGGGGGGGAAGCGTAGTGGCAGGCGGTTGAACTTCCTGGGTTCATTGAACAGAGGGTTTCAGCATCGTATTGGTGGATGATGCGAGAACCAGGGTCTGTCGCGCTGGGCACAGTCCAGGCACGGGCGGGCGCAGGCAGGCTTGCCTTTGGCACACCAGAGGCGCGGCCGTGCAGCGGCCACTCTTAACAATGGGAGAGAGGGAGGAGGGATTGGTTAGCTGGGAGGCAGGAGGGCTGGAAAGAGCTTTGAGTGCGTGGGCAGGGCTGCAGGGGCAGCAGCAGGGAAGGAAGCATGGGAGGGGCAAGGGGGCAGAGCATCAAAACAAGTGAAAAAGTGCAAAAAGAGAAAGAAACAGGAAAAAGAGGAAAGACAGAAAAAACAGACAGACACAGATGGCCACTAGGCCACCAGGGATGAGGCGCAGGTGGGCCTCAAACTAGGAGCCGACAGCAGCAGTGGCCACGCAGGAGGGAGCGACGGACGCTGGCCAGAAATGTTAGTGGAGTTGCCCCTCACTGCACAGTGGCCACCCTTAAGAGGGGGAGGGAGGGATTAATCAGCTGGGAGGCAGGCTGGCAGGGAAGCGCTTCGAGGGCTGGGGCCATGGGGGCAGCAGTGCCAGGGAGGAAAGCATGTGAGCCACAAAGGGGCAGAGCAACAAAGCAAGTGAAAAAGTGCAAAAAGGGTGAGAAAGAGTAAAAAGGAGGAAAAACAGGAAAAAAGGAAAGACAGAAAAACAGACAGATACAGATGGCCACTAGGCCACCAGGGATGAGGCGCAGGGGGAAGCCTCGAACACAGAGTAGGCAGGCTCTGTCAGGCACACACAAGCGACAGTAGCAGCAGCAGTGGCCACAGGAGTGGACGCAGGAGGGAGCGATGGATGCTGGCCAGAAAGGCCAGTGAAGAAGTAGCTATTGTGATTTGCTGTGACTTTCAGTTTTGCAGGAAATGACAGAAAATAAGTGAGACTTCAGATTCTTCTTCATCGCACTTCCAGTGGCTTGCAGGATGATTTCCTTGTCTCTAAAGTTTGCCAGCTTGGCCACCTCAGGCGTCCGCGGCACACCTGGTGGAAGCTGCCTGGCCGGTACCCAGGGGACCCAGTGGACAACCATTCTCAAAGAAGGCAACATGAACCATCCCTTTTGCGCCCTCTGGGAAGCCAACAATGCATATATTATTGTGGCATGACCTTCCCTCTGTACCTTCTTTTCTTCTCTCCAACATGTGGATTCTAGCTACAGGGTCCCTAACCTATCCCTCAAGGTCTGCTGTGGCTGGCTGAAGCATTTGTAGGGCCGTTTCAGTCTGTGCGACTCGTAGTGAAAGTTTCCATTGATGGTCGTGCAGCAGGCTCAGCTCGATCACCATGGCGTCCACCCAACCCCCCTGATCTTGTCTAGTGTAGGCAATGGCTGCTAGAATTTTGTCAATCTTTGCAGCTGCAGTGTTCATCAGGGCGCCCATCAAGGACATGGTGGCCCAAACTGACTCCTTGCCACCTCCTCCAATATTCAGATGCCCCAGGGGTCGGGCTCCTCAGGCCCTCGCCAAACATGCACCGCTTGCATTCCTCCATACTCACTCCATCTCAGGTCATAGGCCTGGGAAACCGGGGTCTGGTTTTTATCAGAAACAGACCTCTTCCTCCTGTTTGTAGGTGACTGGATCACTGCCCATTGAGGGCGCTTTGGAAGACTTGGCCATCTCCAGAGACACGCACAGTCTGTGCTGCAGGGGCAGCAATACCAGTTTGAAGGCCTGCAATGTCGCCACTCAAAGGGTCTGTGTCACCAGTCTGCCAAGACCCAACTCACCTTCGGCCACTAAGCATGTGTCCTTCTTCACCTGGGGAGAGGGGCACAAGAAGTCACACATAATGAAGAATGCACTTATGTGGGGGGAGAAAGGGCCCCTTACATGGCAAAGGTTACTCCATCAGTGCACCTTCTTCTCTCCTGCATCTTCTCTGCTGGTATAGTCCCACACTTAGTGGGGTGGATTCTCGGTGCTCCATCCTCAGGTATTCTGCACCCCCAGATGTCAGAGGAGGAAAGCAGCCCACAGATGGACGGGAAAAGTAGCAGGAGGGCCACAGGCCCATCTGGGCCATTCAGGCAAGAGCCAGGTCAGTCCTAATGCATCCAGACCCAACTTGACTAGGCAGCAGAATCCACCGCCACCACACAGAGCCATGCTCCTTTCACTTTGGGCATCACGTCTGTTGGCAGGGCCCGAGCAATTCTCACTGCTCCCTCCACTTACTAGGACCCTATGGGATCAGGTGAGAAGCACATAGTGCCATGGGCCACAGCCCTCTTACTGGTTGCCTTTATGGTGTGCAGGCCCGAAGCCAGGCCTCCGAGGCTACAGCTCTGCGAGCCTCACACCTCCTCACAACTCTCTCTTGGCAGCCATTCTTTCACCCTGCAGTGTGTGCTGGGGTCTTGCTCCTGGTTCTGCCCTGGATGAGTCCGGATCTCAGGTCTCCCAGCGGAGCAGACCAAATTCACAGCTGCATCTTGACGTGGCTGACCACGCCCCCCAGTGCTGATCTGGTGACTTGTGAATCACACTTAGAATATTTTTACTGGTTGCTTTACTTTTTGCATTAAACATATGTAGACGTCTGTGGACTTCCCCTAGTGTTTCTTTTACTTCACAATGGCAAAATAAATTAACCAAGTACCAAGCTTTGTGTGAAGGAAAATAGTGTTCCCCTTGGCCCGACCTTATAAAGAATGCTTTTCTAAAACAAGCATTGATGATATAGAGTAACTTTGAAATCATGTACAAATTATTTTACAATTTGGAATTCTACAAATCGAAATAATCTTCCTATGACTAGGGGTACATTTTGGATCAGCCTGCACTAACAACATACTATACTTAGTTATACAGGGGTAATATATTACAGTGAGTACATTAGACAGCAATGTAAATCAACAATTAGTTTTTAATTATGCACAGCTTCGAATATGTTTTTCCAAACTGCATGTAACAATTTACTAATTGTTCAACTTTGATATTAGTTCATATACATGTGACACAGTGCACATGTATATGAAAACAGCAAAATGTAGTTGCCTGAAATGTCATAAAGCTGTATTTTGTATCAAATGAACAGAATGGTAAATTTAGTGGCCACAGATAAAAAAGAAGGAATGGCTGTATTTTAAAGCCAATGTCTAGTTTTTAGTTCCCCAAATTATTTTCTGCCATACCTGCGCATACAATAGACATTGGGTAGCAATTTTGTTTTTGCAGTCTAATCTGTGAATAATTAAATGAACTTAATTATTAAATAAGGATGTCTGCTGTGTGCTGAGCTTAGCTTCCGCCACTGGCAATGTCCATTCCCCGCACAGATCGTTTGCTAACAATCACAGGAAATCAAAGTAGTAGCTTCCAGTGAGCAACACCTCCAGGGAGATACTTTCCATGCCCAAATATGACCCATTAAATAAAATATTGCAAATATCCAGAAAATGGAAAATAAAAATGTGGAAACTTACTTCAAGATGAATCTGTTTATCCTGGTCTAAAAATGTGGATTCAGAGGGGCATATTTATACTCCGTTTGTGCCGAATTTGCGTCGTTTTTTTCGACGCAAATTCGACGCAAAACTAACTCCATATTTATACTTTGGCGTTAGACGCGTCTCGCGCCAAAGTTCATGGAGTTAGCGTCATTTTTTTCCGTGAACACCTTCCTTGCGTTAATGATATGCAAGGTAGGCGTTCCCGTCTTAAAAAATGACTCCGATGCATATGCGTCGTATTTATACTCCTGGGCAAAAATGATGCCCGGGAGTGGGCGGGTCTAAAAAACCCGCATTAGCGCCGGATTTTAGCACCTGGTTCAGGGCAGGCATTAAGGGACCTGTGGGCTCAGAATGAGCCCAGAGGTGCCCTCCCCTGCCCCCAGGGACACCCCCTGCCACCCTTGCCCACCCCAGGAGGACACACAAGGATGGAGGGACCCACCCCAGGGACATTAAGGTAATTCCAGGTAAGTATTTTTTTTTAAAAAAAATTGTGGCATAGGGGGGCCTGATTTGTGCCCCCCTACATGCCACTATGCCCAATGACCATGCCCAGGGGACAGAAGTCCCCTGGGCATGGCCATTGGGCAAGGGGGCATGACTCCTGTCTTTGCTAAGACAGGAGTCATTTCAATGGGGGATGGGCGTCGTAAAAAAATGGCACAAATCGGGTTGTGGCGATTTTTTTGCCTCAGCCTGACTTGCACCATTTGTGGACGCCCATACGCCATTTTCCCCCTACGCCGGCGCTGCCTGGTGTACGTCGTTTTTTTTAACGCACACCAGACAGCGCCGGCGGCTAACGCCGGCTAACGTCATTGAATAAATACGGCGCCCGCATGGCGCTTCAGAATGGCGTTAGCCGGCGCTAATTTTTTTGGCGCAAAACTGCGTTAGCGCAGTTTTGCGTCAAAAAGTATAAATATGGCCCTAAGTGTATGAACGCGAAGCTGGTGCAAAAGGTTTGCAAATTCAATAAAAACGAAGTCTAAGACATATAGAATGCAACTCTGCCTGCCTAAATGAATGACTTTTTATCTTTATCTATTGTACCTAATTTTATAGTTGACATCACTTACTTATACATGGAAGTCTGCTCCTTGTTTTCAGTTGACCATTAGAGACATAATCCGACCCAAGAAAGGTTTTGATTATTTGAAAGGTGTTGGAACCAGTTGAACATGTGTAAATACTCAGAGTTCATGTAACAAATTCCATCCTAGCTAAAGCAAACCCATCAAAATTGCCTTTGTCTTTGATAGATGTCCGTTAAAAATGTATTTCTTCTTGTCATATTAACCATCGCAAGAGTTTTTTTTTTTTATTCATAATAATTTAGAGTTTCATTTTTGGCAACCTAATTTCTAAATGTACATACCAGCCTGACTCAGATGCTTCTGACACCAATAGCGAAATACATAACTTCAGATCTGAACATGTTAGAGCTTAAAGGATACAAACATTGTACTTAAAGGATATAAATAAAATTAATGTGTATAAAACTGTGAACATTATTATGGTATATGGTAGCCTTATGCGCTGCAGTTAAATACATATGTCTCCCAATCGTATTAAACTCTGTAATACATGACTGTGAATTCATTAATTCTACCTATCCTACAAATTAAATATTTAACATCGGTTAGCTTGCTCCGTGCATAGCAGAAACGTGATTAGTTTTTCTTAAAGCTGTCCTTTAACTCCACACTGCCATCCACTGCCCCCGGCCCTTGAGTTCTCTCCGCCAGAAATACATCTTTAAAAGAGTAACTCTGTCTGTTATTTTTTAAATCACGTATTTTGTGCATTGCATAGCAGGTGTATTAAGCCATTCTGTAGTGCTTTCCTGCAAAATTTGACTAGTTCGACTCTCTTGGAGTTCATCCTCCCTTACCAGCGGGATGAAATCAAGAAAGGCCAACCAACCTCAGTGATTGTATTGAGCTTAAAAATGCCTACTTAGATGGGGCATCTGGTATTGGAAGTCCTTCAACTAGAATAAAAGTAAATTTGCAAGGTCTACAAAGTAGATATAAATAAACTGTAGCAGCCCCATCCACGAGAATACCAAAATAGTCACAATGAATACATTCAGAACCAAGGGTGATGCTAGCAATGTATGAAATATCTTTAGGGTTGAAAGTGGAAATGTCTCAATATTCTGACCCCACTGTTTAGTTATGTTTTGTAAAATATCAATGTCCTAACACTTTGAGATTGCTCACATCATTATTTGGAATGATGCATATCCTAATCAGAGATGCGGACAGGAAAAGAGTGCACAGTACACATTGCTCAATAGGTTTGTTACGGAACAAGGCAACAACTTCCATACTTACTCCTTTTCAACACAGATCGTGAGATCAACCTTGAAACAATCATGTGTCAGCTACCTTTCATTCTTTTTTGTATGTACCAGTCTTGCTTTTGTAAGCTTGCCTAAGATGCCCAGAGTGACATGACTTCCACAGCTAGTGATCTAGGCCTTCTTCCTGACCACCTGTACTCTCTTTGTTAGAATCGGCAAACCTGTTGATGGTCAGAGAGGAGATAATGGCTATGTAATTTCTGAATACCCATCTATGACTATCCGACTGTAGCTTGTAAGACCGGGTAAACTATGCAGTTCCTTTAAGGTAGTGAGGTTATTTTATTTGACCAATTTCCTCAAACCTTTTAAATGCCATTGCACGTGTAGGGCACACCGTTGAGCCTTGTAGGGGACTTAATTAGGGTATCATCAATATAGGTCAGGCTCCTCTCTTAGTCAAATCGTGAAGGCCTTTTTGTTACTGCTATTAATATATCTAAAGGGAGTCTGAGTCCACCAGCTATTTTGTTTCCCAAGAAAGAGCTTCATTTATACTAGTTAGATAATTTTACAGGGACCATCCAATATCTTAAAGTACAGATTTTTCTTTTTAATTTGATCAAACGCATATCCATTTCTACAATGTGTTATAAAAATATAATCTTTGTGGCATATACTATAGATTTCCAAAATTGATCATCTCCATAAAAGATTGTTATAAAGCATTTGAAAAATTACAGTTTTGAAAACAGTATTCTTTCCATTTTTCTCTGCTCCACTTGAGAGTCTGGTGGTTAATCTGACCTCCAATTGGCAATTATCACAGCTTTGCTATAAACACAAACTCCAATATTGTGGTCAATCTGGATGCGGGCAACTCATTGGTTAATTCCAAAATGGCGATGGGGTAAGAAAAGGAAGTACTATCAATATGGAATCTTGAGCACAGGTTAAATCGTAGTACTGGCATTGTATCCACTCACTGAAAAGAATCCTTTCAAACAAAACCTCTATTGCCTGAGTGAGGGCAGTAATATCAGACCAGTAAAGGATACCGCAGAGCACCAGGCATCTCTCAGGCCCTCAGTAAACATCGTTGAACTTTACCATGGTGGAAATACACAGTCATCCCTTGACATCAGACATTCCTATGCTCCGGGTGGGTTACTAAACAAGTGCACTTGCTCGCCATCTCTGATTTGCAGCCTTGCAAGAATCCACAGGGTGGCTTCAAATCCTTCTTTAATCAACTCTTTTCAATGGCTTGCAGGTCCTGCTGGCACCTCAAGGAGTTAAGGCTGAGTTCTGGAAACGTGGATTTTTTTGTTACTCCTTTCAATTTCTCCTTCCCTTAGGAGCCAGTTTAGAGATCGATTTACCTTGCTCAGGGCCAGGTAATTGCTCTGTCTCCATGCCTGCACCTTTGCCTGTCAATCTCTTGGTTGTCAAGTGGGAGTGAGACCCTTATAATCATAAGCAAAAAGTGCTGTACTGCCAAACTCAATTAGAAATGAAAGTCAATATGAAACCCCACTTATGTACTAAATCAAAAGGTATGTCTAAATATTTAAAATTTCCAACTTTGAAGACTGATACCCCGTCATAGACGTGGGCCTTGGTTTCAGTACATTGGGGGCCACTAATCAAAGTAAAAACTAAGGGCCTGATTTATAATTTGAGAGATGGGTTATTCTGTCACAAACGTGACAGATATCACGTCTGCCTTATTATGATCTCCATAGGCCATAATGGGAGTGTAATACGGCGGATGGATATTCGTCATGTTTGTGACAGAATAACTCTGTCCGTCAACTCTAAATCAGGCCCTTAGTGTGGTTCAGTTTCAAATCTAAATTGTTCATAAATAAAACAGAAAGCACCAATCAAAATTTGTGGCCCTTTTGAAGTCCTAGAGATGAGAACTTCATCGTCAGCATATAATAATGAAGGGATGAAATGGCTTCCTACTTTTGGGACATCCTTCGCATGTGCCAATAAATAACTCTCCAGACCATTTATATACATTAAAAATAAAAAAGGGGCCAAAATATAGCCCAGCCAGACCCCCCAATTGCAACTTATTGAACTAGAACGCTCTCTATTTGGGCCATATCAAATCTTGACAGAGCTATCTCAATGTAGATGTCTCAATAAAGTGACTAGGGTTTTTTCTACACCCAGCTTTTTTAGCATGGACCATGGTTTAGATTGATTGACATTAACAAAGGTGCTTGACAAATCCATAAGCCCATATGTAAAGCACCTTTCTTTGCTTGCACATATTTCCCTATCAAAAGTAATAAGTTTAAACATTGCTTAATGGGTCCAATGCCGCTTATGAAGCCAAATTGGACATCAGAAAAAATACTAATACTCTGCCTAGTCCTCCAACCTCAAAAGGAAAACTCTGCCCAAACTTTTGTGTGGAGCCCAGGAAACTTAATATCTAGTTGCACATCCCATTCAAAGTACATACAAAAAGCCAATAGTGGGAAGCTTGAAGCCCAGTGGCCATTGAAGCTTTTGTGCAGATCTAAAAAATGTAATCAACAATTCCACATGCCATGGTAGCAAGTTGCATACATCAATCAGGGTCTTTCACAGGTCTTTCTCAAGTCTTCACTTGTCTTACCTTGACCTCTGTTGGATGCAGGTTCCAAACATACTATGCACTTAAACCTGCTGCTGCTTGGCCTCCAGAGTAGAGAAGCCTTGCCTACTGGAACAATAGCAATCATATCTGCAGTGATGTTTTCTGATATTGGAAAATTGTTGAGTTGTCCTGAAGTGTCTCTGGAGAAACCAGAGATGTGCAATGTGATTTGCTGTGTTAGTTTTATTTCAATTTATGAGTGCGTGAGCAACAGGAGAAACATCTGCTGCTCCAAAAAGGTTGAAGGATACGTATATCCCTGAAAACCTAATTTAACCTACACAACAAATACATTCCTTTTATACAACAATGGTGTTGGAGGCTTGACTGGCTTGTAGTGAGTACCAAGGGGTACTTACACCTTGCACCAGGCCCAGGTATCCCTTATTAGTGTAGATGGGTGTCTAGCAGCTTAGGCTGATAGAAAAGTTAGCTTAGCAGAGCAGCTTAGGCTGAACTAGGAGACGAGTGAAGCTCCTACAGTACCACTAGTGTCATATGCACAATATCATAAGAAAACACAATACACAGATATACTAAAAATAAAGGTACTTTATTTCTATGACAATATGCCAAAAGTATCTCAGTGAGTACCCTCAGTATGAGGATAGCAAATATACACAAGATATATGTACACAATACCAAAATATGCAGTAATAGCAATAGAAAACAGTGCAAACAATGTATAGTTACAATAGAATGTAATGGGGGCACATAGGGATAGGGGCAACAAAAACCATATACTCTAGAAGTGGAATGCGAACCACGAATGGACCCCAAACCTATGTGACCTCGTAGAGGGTCACTGGGACTGTAAGAAAACAGTGAGGGTTAGAAAAATAGCCCACCCCAAGACCCTGAAAAGTGGGTGTAAAGTGCCCCTAAGTTCCCCAAAGAGCACAGAAGTCGTGATAGGGGAATTCTGCAGGAAAGACCAACACCAGCAATGCAACAATGATGGATTTCCAGACGAGAGTACCTGTGGAACAAGGGGACCAAGTCCAAAAGTCACGATCAAGTCGGAAGTGGGCAGATGCCCAGGAAATGCCAGCTGTGGGTGCAAAGAAGCTGCCACCGGATGGTAGAAGCTGAGGATTCTGCAAGAACGACAAGGGCTAGAAACTTCCCCTTTGGAGGATAGATGTCCCACGTCGTGAAGAGTCGTGCAGAAGTGTTTTCCTGCAGAAAGACCGCAAATAAGCCTTGCTAGCTGCAAGGGTCGCGGTTAGGGTTTTTGGATGCTGCTGTGGCCCAGGAGGGACAAGGATGTCGCCAATTGCGTGAGGAGACAGAAGGGGCGTCCAGCAAGACAAAGAGCCCACTCAAAAGCAAGCAGCACCCACAGAAGTGCCGGAACAGGCACTACGAAGTGGAGTGAACCGGAGCTCACCCGAAGTTGCACAAGAGAGTCCCACGATGCCAGAGGACAACTCAGGAGGTTGTGCAATGCAGGTTAGAGTGCCGGGGACCCAGGCTTGGCTGAGCACAAAGGAAATCCTCGTGGAGTGCACAGGAGCCGGAGTAGCTGCAAAACACGCGGTTCCCAGCAATGCAGTCTAGCGTGGGGAGGCAAGGACTTACCTCCACCAAACTTGGACTGAAGAGTCACTGGACTGTGGGAGTCACTTGGACAGAGTTGCTGAGTTCAAGGGACCTCGCTCGTCTTGCTGAGCGGAGACCCAGAGGACCGGTGATGCAGTTCTTTGGTGCCTGCGGTTGCAGGGGGAAGATTCCGTCGACCCACGGGAGATTTCTTCGGAGCTTCTAGTGCAGAGAGGAGGCAGACTACCCCCACAGCATGCACCACCAGGAAAACAGTCGAGAAGGCGGCAGGATCAGCGTTACAAGGTCGCAGTAGTCGTCTTTGCTACTTTGTTGCAGTTTTGCAGGCTTTCAGCACGGTCAGCAGTCGATTCCTTGGCAGAAGGTGAAGAGAGAGATGCAGAGGAACTCTGATGAGCTCTTGCATTCGTTATCTAAGGAATTCCCCAAAGCAGAGACCCTAAATAGCCAGAAAAGGAGGTTTGGCTACTTAGTAGAGAGGATAGGCTAGCAACACCTGAAGGAGCCTATCAGAAGGAGTCTCTGACGTCACCTGCTGGCACTGGCCACTCAGAGCAGTCCAGTGTGCCAGCAGCACCTCTGTTTCCAAGATGGCAGAGGTCTGGAGCACACTGGAGGAGCTCTGGGCACCTCCCAGGGGAGGTGCAGGTCAGGGGAGTGGTCACTCCCCTTTCCTTTGTCCAGTTTCGTGCCAGAGCAGGGCTGAGGGATCCCTGAACCGGTGCAGACTGGCTTATGCAGAGATGGGCACCATATGTGCCCATCAAAGCATTTCCAGAGGCTGGGGGAGGCTACTCCTCCCCAGCCCTGACACCTTTTTCCAAAGGGAGAGGGTGTAACACCCTCTCTCTGAGGAAGTCCTTTGTTCTGCCTTCCTGGGCCAGGCCTGGCTGGACCCCAGGAGGGCAGAAACCTGTCTGAGGGGTTGGCAGCAGCAGCAGCTGCAGTGAAACCCCGGGAAAGGTAGTTTGGCAGTACCAGGGTCTGAGCTAGAGACTCAGGGGATCATGGAATTGGCTCCTTAGCCAGAATGGCATTGGGGTGACAATTCCATGATCTTAGACATGTTACATGACCATGTTCGGAGTTACCATTGTGACGCTATACATATGTTGTGACATATGTATAGTGCACGCGTGTAATGGTGTCCCCGCACTCACAAAGTCTGGGGAATTTGCCCTGAACAATGTGGGAGCACCTTGGCTAGTGCCAGGGTGCCCACACACTAAGTAACTTAGCACCCAACCTTTACCAGGTAAAGGTTAGACATATAGGTGACTTATAAGTTACTTAAGTGCAGTGGTAAATGGCTGTGAAATAACGTGGACGTTATTTCACTCAGACTGCACTGGCAGGCCTGTGTAAGAATTGTCAGATCTCCCTATGGGTGGCACAAGAAATGCTCCAGCCCATAGGGATCTCCTGGAACCCCAATACCCTTCAGAAAAGACCACCAATGTCATAATGAGGGCCATAGTCTGGAAAGTGCTAACAAATTCAGAACTGATAACCTTAAAAAGTACACAATTCCCGCAGTGTTAGATGTGTTGAAAATTCTGCTTACCTGTTCTCCTAAGTGATTGGGGAAGTTGGTATTTCATAAGGACTGTCTGTCTGTTGATGACCTTGCAAGTTGGAGGTCCTAGGTCTCGCGGGGCTCATGTCAGAGACACATGTTTTTGAAACAATAGCACCTTTAGTCTGCTCAGATTTTCAAAATTTACATTTGAAGTAGCAATGTCCGGCCACATTTCTGCTACTTTTATCTCATGTGGGTGGATGAAACACACGGCTAGAGGCAGTTACAATCTGGGAATCTGAAATTACATAGGCAATGCCAAGCTTCATTCCGCAACAGCTTTTACTGTTCAGCATCACATAACTTCCATTCAAAAGTATCTGAAATGCTGGGTGAATCAAAGAGACAGGAGTACCCTTCAGATAGCATGTCAACTTCACTATGGCAGCGTTACAAGTGCCGAGCCTGGACACCTGTTTTCAAATCATAGAATGACTTACAGTAGTCTCACATTCGCTTCAGCTAAGAAAGACCTCCATTTTGACATTCAAACATTTGTAAGTGAAAGGCAACTCCCACACCCTGTGGATGTGACTGTCTCCTAACTGTTCAAATCTGCGAGCCGCAACATGTTTTAAACACTTGCCGAACTGAAATATGGAAACGGGCAGATTGATTACCCCGTGTATTACCCATACTGCTGATGGTATTTCCGCTACAGTAAAAGGCAACTTTTCCAATTTCCCGATGTTAAGCCTGATGTAACTAGCTTCTTTTTCAGCCATTATCTGCGCAGCCACTTTTGAGAACCCGCAGTGTCCAACCCAACTGCATAATGGACCTAAGTTGACTCCTTCCATGATGTAAAAATTACATATCCTTCTGAATACTGTCTATTGCAGAAGAGACAATGTTATTTATAGTGTGAATGCGGTTGGACAATGTGTTCATACCATTATCAACAATGGCTAAAACAGTCCCCATGTTTTCTTTGTCAATCTGCGTTAAACGTGCAGCAGCTTCCATTTGCAAAAGCTTCCAAATTTATATATATATATATATATATATATATATATATATCTACACATATATGTTCGATGGCATGTGTAGCTGCAGATACACATGCTTTGCACATCCCGCCATCTAGTGTTGGGCTCGGAGTGTTACAAGTTGTTTTTCTTCGAAGAAGTCTTTCGAGTCACAAGATCGAGGGACTCCTCCCCTTTCAGCTCCATTGTGCCTGGGCGTCGACTCCATCGTAGATTGTTTTTTTTCCGCCATCGGGTTCGGACGTGTTCTTTTTCGCTCCGTGTTTCGGTTCGGAAAGATAGTTAGAATCTCGGAAAAATCGACGGTATTGTTTGCGTTCGGTATCGGGTTAGTTACTACAGATCGACACCGATTGTTGAAGAGCTCCGGTGGCCCTTTGGGGTTTTTTCAATCCCCCGTCGGGGCCTGGTCGGCCCGGCCACGTGTATCTTCAAGGCTGATGGAACGGACCCCATTCCGCCTCTGCCCAAAATGTCACAACAAGTATCCGTATACAGATCAGCACCTGGTCTGTAACTTGTGTTTGTCTCCGGAACACAAAGAAGATACGTGTGAAGCCTGTTGAGCATTTCGGTCGAGGAAGACATTAAGAGACCGAAGAGCGAGAAGACTGCAAATGGCGTCGGCGCCGACAGGACAAAGGCATTTGGAGGAGGAAGAGGAAAGCTTCTCCATCCAGGAGTCGGACTCGGGCGAGCTCGATCCCGAAGAAACGCCTAAAACCGTGAGTAAGACGTTGAAACATAAAACTCACGAGAAGACCACAAAAGCCCAGGGGACGCCACCGCCAACAGGCCATGGCTTAACCCGTAAAATAGGTGACCGACCATCGGCACCGAAAAAGGGCACGATTGTGTCGAAGTCATCCGACTCCGGTCGAGATACCGGCACACAGCAATCTCGAGCCCGAGACAGCGGCTCCGAGCAAGTTCGGCACCGAGACAGCGGCACCGAAATGGGTCGGCACCGAGAGATCACAATGCCGAAAATAAAGAAAGTGTCATCGGAGCCGAAAAAGGCTACCGAAAAAAATTCCATTCCGAAACATCCAGCCTCGGAACCGAAATCAGGTTCCTACACAGAGTAACAGGGATTGTCCTCCCAAATGCAAGGCCATAAGTTCGGACAAGAACTAGAATCGATGGAGCCAGACTACACACAAAGGAGGCTCCACATTCAAAAGGACACATGGAAGATAAGCACTCTTCCCCCAATTAAAATGAAAAGAAGACTTGCCTTTCAGGAAAAGGACAAGCAGCCACAGGCAAAAGTGGCAAGACAGACAACTCTGCCACCATCTCCACCACCATCAATGCACACATCACCGGTGGACACTCCACCACTGATGCAATCCCCAACGCATACTGCAATAAGTCAAGACGCATGGGACCTTTATGATGCGCCAGTATCAGATAACAGCCCAGACGGTTACCCAGCGAGACCTTCCCCACCGGAGGACAGTACATCCTACACGCAGGTGGTCTCAAGGGCAGCGGCTTTTCATAATGTCACCTTGCATGCGTAACCGATTGTGGATGATTTTTTGTTTAATACACTATCCTCCACTCATAGCCTATACCAGAGCTTACCTATGCTACCGGGAATGCTAAAACACTCCAAACAGGTGTTTCAGGAGCCTGTGAAGGGCAGGGCCATAACTCCAAGGGTGGAGAAAAAGTACAAGCCACCGCCTACAGATCCTGTGTATATCACGCAGCAATTAACACCAGACTCTGTGGTAGTAGGGGCAGCTCGCAAGAGAGCAAACTCTCACACCTCGGGAGACGCACCACCTCCAGACAAGGAGAGTCGCAAATTTGACGCTGCAGGAAAAAGGGTTGCAGCACAAGCAGCAAACCAATGGCGCATTGCCAACTCATAAGCACTTCTGGCAAGATATGATAGGGCTCATTGGGACGAAATGCAGCATTTCATAGAACACTTACCCAAGGAGTTCCAGAAAAGGGCGCAACAAGTGGTGGAGGAAGGACAAAGTATCTCAAATAATCAGATACGGTCAGCAATGGATGCAGCAGATACAGCTGCAAGGACAGTAAATACTGCAGTAACAATAAGGAGGCACGCATGGTTGCGTACATCAGGATTCAAGCCGGAAATACAACAAGCCGTGCTGAATATGCCCTTTAATGGACAGCAGTTCATCATACAAAGCTTTATTCGGTCATTAAACCATTAAAGCGACAGAACAAAAGACACCACATAATTTACATGAATAAATACAGTAAGTAAAAGATCAAGATAAAACACAAGCAAAAAAAGTAAAACCATATCAATCCCCAAGCCCAGGCCTCTAAACGTACATGATTTCATACTTGGTAAATATGATTCATTGAGATAAAAAAAAAACTAGCCTAATTCATTTGCAATTTTTTTAAAAACAAGTGCGTATGTACAATGCAGCTACAAGGAACTTGCCAGCTGCCAGCACCATAGGAGTAGAAGTATCACTTTTTAAGATCCTAATAGCAGTAACATATTGTATAGTGCCCAAGTTCCAGCAAATTTGTATTATCCACTTCATCATCAACAACACATAGCTTTATTCGGTTACTTTCAACCATAAAAGCAAAACAACCAACGTTTAAATGAAAGAGCAGATAGGAATTAGGTTAAAAAAGATAAGAAAGAGATAAAAACATATATGTCAGCCTTAAAACACATAAAATTATTTCCTTAAAAAAGACACCTAACCCCCTAATACCTAACATTTAAATTAAACATGGGGTTTTATTTCAGTCTAGGTGTGTATTTAAAATTTGGCAGCTAAAACACACATTTTTTTTAAAACATTTGGTCCTCATCATCATTGTTTCCCCAAAAGTTTTGTACGTATATGCCAAGCAGCTACAATATACTTGCTAACCGCACAAGATAGAGGGAGAGAAGTTTCCCTCATCATGATCCTTAAGGCAACAATACAGTGTCTTATCCCCATATTACTGCACACAGATCGTAACCACTTCCGACGCGCAGTCAAATAAGCAGGGCATATAAACATGAAATGTACAATAGATTCTGAAATTTGATTGCAACTCGGGCAAGTGTCAGGACTTGGGATCGCACTCCGCGTACTGCCATAGGACTTAAGAGGCAGACAACCATATCTGAACTGAATATATAGACTCTTACTTAATGGATCAATAATTGTATCAGCAGTTGTTTGGGCTTGAGGTGGACACTGCTATAGAAAAACTTTAAAAAGACACGGATACGGCCAAAGCCATGGGGGCACTCTACTCCCCACAGAGCAGAGGCACATTTCACAAAACACAGTTTAGAGGGGGGTTTCGAGGACAAGCTACAGAACCCACAACCTCACAAACAAGGCCCACTTATCAAAGTCAATATCAGCGGGGAAGTTTTCGGGGACAATACAATTCCAAAAAAATAGAGGAAAGTTCCAAAGCCCCAAAGCTCCTCAAAACAAACAGTGACTTCCAAGTCACAAATCCCCAACACATAACGCCTGTGGGGGGGAGACTAAGCAATTTTTACAAACATTGGGAAGAGATAAGACACTTGGGTACTGGCAATTATCCAGCATGGTTATTGTATAGAATTTCTCAGATTACCTCCAAACGTTCCACCGAAAACACACCATATGTCAAAACAACACATGGATCTTCTAGGACTAGAGGTCCAGGCATTTCTACAAAAAGGTGCAATAGAATTAGTACCAATGCAACAAAAAGGAACAGGAGTTTACTCTCTGTACTTTCTCATACCCAAAAAGGACAAAACACTGAGACCTATATTAGATCTCAGAACTTTAAATACCTACATCAAATCAGACCACTTTCACATGGTGATATTACAAGACGTAATCCCACTGCTCAAACAACAAGACTACATGACAACACTAGACCTAAAGGATGCATATTTCCATATACTGATACATCCTTCACACAGAAAGTACCTAAGATTTGTATTCCAAGGGGTACATTACCAATTCAAGGTGTTGCCATTCGGAATAACAACTGCGCCAAGAGTTTTTACAAAATGCCTGGCAGTAGTAGCTGCGCATATCAGAAGGCAGCAAATACATGTGTTCCCGTACCTAGACGATTGGTTAATCAAAACCAACACACTAGAACAGTGTTTACAACACGCAAAGTACGTCATAGAAACCCTACACAAACTAGGTTTCTCAATCAACTACACAAAGTCACACCTTCAGCCGTGTCAGACACAGCAATACTTAGGGGCAACAATCGACACAGCAAAAGCGATTGCCACTCCAAGTCCACAAAGAGTGCAACCATTTCACAATGTTATACAGGTCATGTATCCAAACCAAAGTATACAAGCCAAAATAGTAATGAAACTACTAGGCATGATGTCCTCATGCATAGCCATTGTCCCAAACGCCAGATTGCACATGCGGCCCTTACAGCAGTGCCTAGCATCACAATGGTCACAGGCACAGGGTCAACTTCTAGATCTAGTGTTGATAGACCGCCAAACATACACCTCACTTCAATGGTGGAACAATATAAATTTAAACCTAGGGCGGCCTTTTCAAGACCCAGTGCCTCAATACGTAATAACTACAGATGCCTCCATGATAGGGTGGGGAGCACACCTCAATCAACACAGCATTCAGGGACAATGGGACTCTCGGCAAAAACAGTTTCACATAAATCACTTAGAACTATTGGCAGTATTTCTAGCGTTAAAAGCATTTCAACCAATAATAAGCCACAAACACATTCTTGTCAAAACAGACAACATGACAACAATGTATTACCTAAACAAATAAGGAGGAACACACTCAACACAATTGTGTCTCCTGACACAGAAAATATGGCATTGGGCGATACATAACTACATTCGCCTAATGGCACAGTTCATTCCACGGATACAGAATCAATTAGCAGACAATCTCTCTCAGGATCACCAACAGATCCACGAATGGGAGATTCACCCCCAAGTACTACACACTTACTTCCAAAATTGGGGAACACCACAAATAGACCTGTTTGCAACAACAAAAAAATGCAAAATGCCAAAACTTCGCATCGAGGTACCCACAACATCAGTCTCTGAGCAATGCGTTATGGATGAGTTGGTCAGGGATATTTGCATACGCTTTTCCCCCTCTCCCACTCCTTCCATATCTAGTAAACAAGTTGAGTCAAAACAAACTCAAACTCATACTCATAGCACCAACTTGGGCAAGACAACCTTGGTACACAACACTACTAGACCTCTCAGTAGTGCCTCATATCAAACTACCAAACAGACCAGATCTGTTAACTCAACACAATCAACAGATCAGACACCCCAATCCAGCATCGCTGAATCTAGCAATTTGGCGCCTGAAGTCTTAGAGTTCGGACACTTAAAACTTACAGAGGAAGTCATAAAACAAGCTAGAAAACCGACCACTAGACATTGCTATGCAAATAAGTGGAAAAGGTTTGTTTATTATTGCCATAATAATCAAATTCAACCCTTACACGCATCTGCTACAGACATCGTAAGCTATTTGCTACATTTGCAAAAGTCAAAACTAGCTTTTTCATCCATTAAGATACATCTTACCGCAATTTCAGCTTACCTGCAAATTACCCACTCAACTTCACTGTTTAGGATCCCACTCATAAAAGCCTTTATGGAAGGACTAAAAAGAATTATACCACCAAGGACACCACCAGTTTCTTCATGGAACCTCATCGTTGTCTTAACACGACTCATGGGGCCACCATTTGAACCCATGCACTCATGTGAAATACAATATTTAACATGGAAAGTTGCATTTCTAATTGCCATCACATCTTTAAGAAGAGTCAGTGGAATCCAAGCATTTACCATTCAAGAACCATTTATTCAAATACACAAACATAAAGTAGTTGTACAGACAAATCCACATTTTTTACCAAAAGTAATATCACCGTTCCACTTGAATCAAACAGTAGAACTACCAGTGTTCTTCCCACAGCCAGATTCGATAGCTGAGAGAGCACTACATACATTAGACATCAAAAGAGCGTTAATGTACTACATTGACAGAACAAAACAAATTCGGAAAACAAAACAATTATTTGTTGCTTTCCAAAAACCTCATACAGGTAATCCAATTTCAAAACAAGGCATTGTTAGATGGATAGTTAAATGCATTCAAACCTGTTATCTCAAAGCAAAAAGAGAACTGCCTATTACACCGAGGGCACACTCAACTAGAAAGAAAGGTGCTACCATGGCCTTTCTAGGAAACATTCCAATGACTGAAATATGTAAAGCACTACTGCGTGGATGTGTTAACAGCACAACAAGCCACAGCAGGACAAGCAGTACTACGAACTTTGTTTCAAACAACTTCAACTCCTACAGGCTGAACCACCGCTTTTGGGGAGATAACTGCTTACTAGTCTATGCAAAGCATGTGTGTCTGCAGCTACACATGCCATCGAACGGAAAATGTCACTTACCCAGTGTACATCTGTTCGTGGCATGAGTCGCTGCAGATTCACATGCACTCCCCGGGAGCCTGTAGCCGTTTCGAAGTTGATCTTAAACATTTGTAAATTTGAAAATAAATCACTTTAAACCACATTATGTACATACATGTTTCTCCATTGCATGGGCACTATTACTATAATACACAACTCCTACCTCACCCTCTGCGGGGAAACAATCTAAGATGGAGTCGACGCCCATGCGCAATGGAGCCGAAAGGGGAGGAGTCCCTCGATCTCGTGACTCGAAAGACTTCTTCGAAGAAAAACAACTTGTAACATTCCGAGCCCAACACTAGATGGCGGGATATGCAAAGCATGTGAATCTGCCACGACTCATGCCACGAACAGATGTACACTGGGTAAGTGACATTTTCCATACAGAGCATTGTTTTCTAGGACTC
Source organism: Pleurodeles waltl (assembly GCF_031143425.1). NCBI lineage: Eukaryota > Metazoa > Chordata > Amphibia > Caudata > Salamandridae > Pleurodeles > Pleurodeles waltl. Next base: position 193,614,577 of record NC_090443.1, read on the forward strand.
AGCAAAAAATCTTGTATGTCGACTTCCTCTGAAAGGAGACTAATGTGTTTTTTAGTGGCTGCTAAGGTGAAAAAACTTAACCACTGTTGGCAAAGTTTAACCCATGCTATATGTAGCAGTGAAACCCGAGTTTGGAACTGTAACAGAGCTTACTTTGAAACCCCCTGTGGAAATAACAAAACATGCCTGATAACCATCTGTGTCCACCAGCCACAATAACCACCCACCGGCACCTGAAAGTGAGGAATTAAAGGTACCATTCTGAACCTAGCTAGTAAGTTGTTCTTCAGGGACATTCAAAAGTGTTTGTCAATTGTGAAATTTTGCTGGTGTTGGGATACTGGGTGCATGCAGTTCTTTTATTTTTGCTGCCCCCAGTCAGGTTGTTTGTTGAATTGTGTGGTTCAAAAATATTATGTGCAAGGGAATAAGGCATGCTCTAAACACAGCATCGTTATGCGGCATCTGCCGATGACATGTTCCCCATACAAAGTTCATAGCCCTCAAGGGCCAACTGGGAAACAAAGGAATCTGAATAAATTAATTTGGTGTCAGTAAACAACATCTTTCTCACTTTAGAAGGAGACAATTTAAAATAATATGACTCTGCATTTTTAACATCATGCTCAAAAAAATATGCTAACTTTGTTTTGGAACTCCCCACTGAAGGAGCCCGACAATGCTCCCATTGTGTGTAATTTAAAACAGATCTTGGTGTACTAGCTCGGTGCAGAAAGTGTTGTCTGTGATGGTGGTAACAAAACATTTCCCCATAATTCAGTGTATTCATATATACATCTTCACTTTCAAATACAGTATAATATTTAAGCTCAGAAAGCGTGGAATCAACTGTTCTAACATCCCAAGTATTGGAAACCACCCCTAGATGTAATAGCATCATTCATGGAAACTTTTAAAATGTATGGAATTTGAATGACCTCAGTAGGACAGAATACATCATATGGTACTTTATCCCACACAATCCCATCAGGAATTGGAACTGCTGAAATGCTCACAAGGGACAAGTCTCTTCAGATCTCATGGGAAAAAAGGTAAGGTGTCCTCATCCACCAGTTCAAACGCAGAGTGTTCAGGAAGATAATGACTATTTAGAAAGAAAACTATGACAAAACCCATCTAAAACAAAAAGGTAAGAAGTGTCAGTGTTATTACCATGGACAAACCAAATAATTGTTTTTAAGCCAGCTGTAAAGTTTACGTGTTGCTGAAACAGGTGCAGCTGCAGAAGAGTTTGAAGAAAAGTCATCTATGTCAACAAAGTAACTAGAAGCTGATTGTGCAATGACAGGTGCCCGTTTGTAACTGGTAGATGGACCTAATGATGGTAGTTCATAGTAGACAATGTCATTCATCTTTGTTGAATTGGAATAGTAGATATTCACAATTTGGACATTTCTTTTCAGTGAAGTGGTGACAGGAAGTAGCAGAAGCTCATTCTCTGCCCTCCCCAAGCTCGGGAAGAAAACTGTAGTACCGGAACCTGTAGAGATGTTATTTAGTGTTGTTGGGTAGTGGGGGAGGTTAGGGAACTACCCAGGAACCCTTGTGGTGTACTGTGCAGAATCGGCCACAAAGTGCAACTTGAAACTGGAACCTGTGCTCTATAGGATGGGCCAAACTCCTTCTTTACAGCAATACCAGATCCCCAAATTTAGGAATCCAGTCGGTAGATGTTATTGGCAAATCCCTCATTCCTGAGGTGGCAGTATAGACAGATGAATTTTCATCACAGAGTTTTTGTGTTTCCTGTAAAACAAGGACAAGCTCATTTATGTCAAATGGTTGTTCTGCCACCACTGCGCCAGGGCCCTCAAGATCTGAGACGTACATAGGTATCCCAAACAGGACCTCGTAAGGGGTGCATCCTCCCAAGGACCTTTTAGGCAGATTATTTAGTGCTCTCTGGACCCCTTATAAATGATGAAACCAACTACGACCCGAACCAAATAACCCTTGCTGTTAAGGATTGCTTTAAGTCTCTACTTTTCCCCCTCCACAACGAAATTTCTCTCGGGGTGATATGATGAGGAGCAATGGAGCTGCACACCTTTCATTGCCATGGTGTCTCTGAATGCCCTTAAGCCAAAAGCAGGGCCCTGGCCTGAGTGGAATGCTGCAACCGCATATGTCGTGATGTAGACTTGCAAATCTTTAATAACAGTTCGGGCGTCAGCTGATCATTGTGGCCATAACCAAAGGAATCTAGAACATGAATCAACAGCAACTAAGATATATTTGTATGCGCCATCAGATTTTTAAGGGCCTCAGTGGTCCAGGTACACCCACTGAAGTGGTTTGTTTGACACTAAGGCCCATATTTATACTTTTTGACGCAAACCTGCACCAGCGCAGGTTTGAATCAAAAAGTTTAATGCCGGTTACTGCCATTCCAATGCGCCAGCCGGGTGTCATATTTAAGGAATGACAGCAGCCGGCTCTGTGGCCTGGTTAGTGTCAAAATAAATGACTCTAACCGGGCAGCGGAGGCGTAGGGAAGACTGGGGGTTGTGCGTCAAACAATGGTGCAAGTCAGGTTAGAGTAAAAAAAATTACTCTAACCTGACTAGCGTCATTTTTTGACACACAACTTGCATGGAAATGACTCCTGTCTTAGCAAAGACAGGAGTCATGCCCCCTGCCCAATGGCCATGCCCAGGAGACTTCTGTCCCCTGGGCATGGCCAATGGGCACAGTGGCATGTAGAGGGGCCCAAGTTAGGCCCCTTTATGCTACCTAAAAAAAAAGAAAAATTACTCTTACCTCTACTTACAGTAGATGGGTCCCCCATCCATGGGTGTCCTCCAGGGGTGGGCAAGGGTGGTAGGAGGTATCACTGGGGGCAGGGAGGGGCACTGTGGACTGTTTCCATGATTGGAGACCATGGAAATGGGCCCACAGGTCCCTTAACGCCTGCCCTGACCGAGGCGTTAAAAAACGGCTCAGATCCATCTGGGCACCATTTTTTAAGGCCCGCCTCCTCCTGTGCGTCAAAATGACGCAAAAGGATACATAAGGCACACATGCCTTAGAGTAATTGTTTGCACGGGAACGCCTACCTCGCATGTCATTAGCGCAAGGTAGGTTTTCACATACAAAAAATGACTCAAACTCCATAACCTTGGCACTGGATGGGTCTAGCGCCAAAGTATAAATATGGAGTTAAGTTTGCGTCGGATTTGCATAAAAAAAAATTACGCAAACAGAGTATGAATATGGGCCTAGGAGTGGTGCCTGTGTTTGGTGTTTGATTTGTTGACAGATACGACAGCAAAGGGCATACTGCTTGGTCTGTTTGTATAGACCTGGCCACAAGTAGTGTTTTTGTAGCAAGGATATAGTAGCTGCCACCCCAGCATGGGCAGATGCCACACCCTCATGTGCTCTTCTAATCAAATGTGATCTCTGATCTTGGCTGGGATCACACGATCACCCACACCTGGAATTGTTGTGAATGCAATGTTTTTGGCACTGAGGTGCTAGGTATATTTAGCAGGGTATAATTTTGGTACGGGCTTGTCTTCAGCCAAGGCATTCATGGCAGCCAATGTCACATTATCCAGTCTCATTTGAGAACAAGTAATTGCAGCAACAGAAGCCATAGCTACTGTGGATGTGTCAGCTTTATCCACCAGAGCGTTTCCTACAGTGTGTACGCCTACACGTTGGTGGCCAAATGTATGTACTACTTAAACCCTGAGTTGTCTGTTTTTAAGGTCTGATACCCTCCCCCACAAGCTCTTGTGTTTGATGGTGCTCCCTTTTGAATCCCTGAATCTGTTCAGGCAAGTATGTACTACATGAGCCCTGAGTATTCTGTTCTTAAGGTCTGATACCCTCCCCCACCAGCTTTTGTATTTGATGGTGCTCCCTTTTGAATCCCTGAATCTGCTCAGGCACGAATGATGTAAGTAATCATTGTAGCACTAGACCCAGTAGTTCGAATCACACATGATCAACTTTAGGATCAGTATGTTTCAGTACCAAAATGAGAGCCTTAAGCTTTGCAAGTTGTGCAGTGCAGTACCCTAGGATCTGCATGTAGGTATGTTGAGGGTGGAATGCACCATTCATGATGACTCTGCTGACTGCCGCACAAGCAGCGGAGTACTCATGTTTGGTACCTACACCTGGTTGTGCTGAACCATCAGTGTAACTAGAGGATTCTGTATTGATCAAGGGGCATGTTGTTGGAGGGTACAGGGTATTCAAGCTCATATTGTAGCAATTCTTGGGTCTGTAGTTTGGGGTTGTGGGAGGCTAGTCTGGTTTGTAGTGTTTTATCAGCTTAGGCTGATAGAGGTAGCTATAGCAGAGCAGCTTAGGCTGAACTAGGAGACATGCAAAGCTCATGCAATACCACTTACAGTTACACAGTACTTATACACAAGTAAAGACAATACTCAGTGTTACCAAAAATAAAGGTATTTATTTGGGTGACACAGTACCAAAAATATCTTTGAAACAATACTCCCTCTGGAGGTAAGTATTATAAACAATATATACACTAGACACCAACATTAGACAAGTAAATAGTCATAGAACAATGCAAACAGTAGGAAATCCTATAGAACGCAATGGGAGAAAATAGGTCTAAGGGCAACACAAACTATATACTAAAAAAGTGGAATGTGAATCAGGAAATTCCCACCTAGACAAGTGTAGTGTGTGCAGAATCGCTGGCAGAGTAAGAATGCAGTAAAGGTAAGTAAATTACCCCACCCCAGAGCCCAGAAAAGCAGGAGTAAAGTACTGCAAGTTTCCTTAGGACACACTACACCTCATTTTGGGGATTTTGCAGCAACCAACCAAGTCTGCTAAGAACAACTGCTGGATTATTGGACCTGAAGACCTGCAAAGGAAGGGGACCACGTCTAGAAGTCAAAAGAAGTTCCAGGAAGGACAGGAGCCCCTGCCAACCCAGAAGAGGGTGCAAAAGAAGAGTACCCGGTTAGTTGAAGACTGCAGAAATACACCCTAGGAAGATGCCTGCGGGTTCCTGCATAATGCAAAAGATGTCTCACGGCGTGAAGATCGTTGCAGATAAGATTTCATGTTGGAAGGCGCCAACAGGCCTTGGCTACAGCAAAAGTGTGTTTTTCATCAAATGGCGCTGGATAGACCCAGGAGGGACCTGGGGGTCTCAGCTCTGTGTGAGGAGGAAGAGAGGGCTCTCAGCACTTTCGAGAGCCCTCAGGATGCCTGTCAGCACCCCCAGAAGCCACGGGATCGGGGTTCAAAGGAGGTGCAAAATGCAGTTGATGCAGCACAACAAAAGAAGGTCCCACGCCGCCGGAGAACAACTCAGCGAGTTGAGCGTCACAGGGTGGAGTGCTGGGGACCTGTGCCAGGCTGTGCATGAAGGAATTTTGCAAAGAGTGTACAGAGGCCCCAGGAGGCGAAGAAGACACAAAACACAGGTGTAACGTCATTCTCAGGGAAGGCAAGGTCTTACCTCCTCCAAATTGCAACAGCAGGACCTCAGGATAGTCTATGTCGATGATGCCTACCCTGTGTGTCCTTAGGAGCATGCTCGTTGCCGTGAGAGGAGTTCCAGGGTACCGGTCGTTGTCTTAGAAGGTGCCTGCTTGAAGCATGGGAGTGACTCCATCACTCCACTGGAGACTTCTTCGGTCCTTCTGGTGCAGGATGAAGACAGGGAGTCCCCAGATCATGCACACTGTGGAAACTGTTGCAGTTGCTGACTTGGAGCTGGGGTTGCTGAGGAAAAGTGTCTCTTGTAGACACTTTGTTGCAGTTACAGCGTTTCTTGGAGCAGGCTGCGGTTGATCCGAGGTCAGAGGATGCTGAAGTTGTTGCAGAGGATTCCTGAAGGCAACTTGCAAGCAGAATCTGAAGAGAACCCACAGGAGAGACCCTAAATATCCCTGAGAAGGGGATTGGCTACCTTATCAGGTATGGACCTATCAGGAGGGGTCTCTGACGTCACCTGCTGGTACTGGCCACTCAGAGCCCTCCAGAGTGCCCCTACACCTTGCAAAGCAAGATGGCTGTAGTCTGTGACACACTGGAGGAGCTCTGGGCACCACCCCTGGGGTGGTGAAGGACAGGAGAGTGGTCACTCCCCTTTCCTTTGTCCAGTTTCCCACCAGAGCAGGGGGGGAGGGGTCCCCGAACTGGTGTAGACTGGTTTATGCAAGGAGGGCACCATCTGTGCCCTTCAAAGCATTTCCAGAGGCTGGGGGAGGCTACCCCTCCCCAGCCTGTAACACCTATTTCCAAAGGGAGAGGGTGTAACACTCTGCTCTCAGGGGAAATGCTTTGTTCTGCCTTCCTGGGACTGGGCTGCCCAGACCCCAAGGGGGCAGAACCCTGCCTGTGAGGTGGCAGCAGCTGTAGCTGCAGTGCAAGCCTCAAAGAGCTGCTTTGGCAGTACTAGGGGGTCCATGGTGGAGTCCCCAGGATGCATGGAATTGGCTCTCCCATACCAGATTTGGAATGGGGGGACAATTACATGATTTTAACCATGTTGCATGGCCATATTCAGAGTTACCATTGTGAAGCTACATATAGGTATTGACCTATATGTAGTGCACGCATGTAATGGTGTCCCCGCACTCACAAAGTCCGGGTAAAGGGCCCTGAACTATGTAGGGGCACCTTTGCTAGTGCAAGGGTGCCCTCACACTTAGTAACTTTGCATCTAACCTTCAGCAAGTGAAGGTTAGACATATAGGTGACTTATAAGTTACTTAAGTGCAGTGAAAATGGCTGTGAAATAGTGTGTGCACTGTTTTACGCAGGTTGCCATGGCAGTCCTGTGTAAGGGTTTGCCTGAGCTCCTTATGGTTGGCAAACGAAATGCTGCAGCCCATATGGATCTCCTGCAACCCAATGCCCTGGGTACCTAGGTACCATATACTAGGGACATTTAAGGGGGGGTCCAGTGTGCCAATTGAAATTGGTAAATGGAGACACTGGCCTACAGTGACAATTTTAAAAGCAGAGAGAGCATACGCACTGAGGTTATGGTTAGCAGAGCCTCAGTGACACAGTCAGGCACTACACAGGCATACACATTAGGCCACAGACTATGAGCACTGGGATCCTGGCTAGGAGGATCCCAGTGAGACAGGAAAAACACATTGACATATGGGTATTTATTTATGAGCACTGGGGTCCTGGCTAGCAGGATCCCAGTGACACAGTAAAAACACACTGACACACACTCACAAACAGGCCAAACGTGGGGGGAACCATGCTAGAAAGAGGCTAGTTTCCTACAGGGGTCAAACACATAATTGACATCACTGGCAGTCAGGAAGGTTGCCCATTGAATCCAACGTGGATGTAATGATTTACGTTCGGAATACTAGCTTTTCCCTTGGGCAAGTGGGCTCTCCTTAATGTTAGCCATCTGTACAGCAGTCATTACTGTTTCAATCAGGGCAAAATGTTGTCCTGCGTTGGAGTAGAAATGTGATTTGTATGCTATGGGTACTGTGTCACCCTCATTAAATGTGACATAGGTGAACCAGATGGCACCAGGAATTATTCTGATGACCATGTTTGTTTTGTTGTCACGTGTGTGGTCAAGTGTGCTTCTAGCATGTCTTTTTTCAAATCTCTAAGTATGCGTGAATGTTCTTGTGTCCGGTGTTTGCTTGAAAAGTCTGGACGAATGAAATCATTGACTGGTTTTGTGTGTTGTGCATAACCCAGAATATATGTTCTGACAAAATTAAAGGAACCCAGTAAATGACTGCAGTTTCTTGATAGTATTTGGTGGTTAAAGTGAGCGCACTTTTCTAAAAAGTGTGGTACTAGGCTCTTGCCTTCATCAGATGATTTGTGTCCTAGAAATAGGACAGTAAGAAAAGCAGTTTTAGTTTTCTTGAAGTAAACTTTGTAGCTTTTGGCAGTGAGTCCTAGAACGATGCAGTCCTCCTGGGCCAAATGTGCATTGAGGTCGTCATCTGTAAGGTAAATGTCATTGACGTAGGCCAACGCCTCGGGATCAATGTTTTGTAATATTGATGTTACACAGGCAGAAAATACCTATAGGCTGTTCATATGCCCTTGAGGCAATCGAGAAAAGTGCTGCTGAGAGCCTAATGTGCTGAAGGCACTAAGAGCCAGATGATGGTAGCCTTTTGCCGCCTCGCAAATGTAGAAAAACGCAGTTTGCGAGGCGCAAAACGCCTTCCGCGATGCAGAGTCACATTTTGCGAGTCGGTACCGACTCGCAAAATGCGATTCCGACTCGCAAATAGGAAGGGGTGTTCCCTTCCTATTTGCGACCGCATCGCGATGTAGAGTTGATTTGTGACCGCGAAATCGGTCGCAAATCAACTCGCAGTTACCATCCACTTGAAGTGGATGGTAACTCATTCGCAAACGGGAAGGGGTCCCCATGGGACCTCTTCCCCTTTGTGAATGCAAAAAAAATTATTTTTTCAGAGCAGGCAGTGGTCCTATGGACCACTGCCTACTCTGAAATTTTTTTAAACTAAATGGTTTCTGTAACTTTTTCTTTTTGCAGCTCGTTTTCCTTTAAGGAAAACGGGCTGTAAAAAGAAAAAAAAACTGCTTTATTTAAAAGCAGTCACAGACATGGTGGTCTGCTGTCTCCAGCAAGCCACCATCCCTGTGAGTGCCTAGATTCGCTATGGGGTCGCAAACAGCGACCCACCTCATTAATATTCATGAGGTGGGTCTTTGCGACCCCATAGCGAGTCGCAGAAGGTGTCTGAGACACCTTTCTGCATTTCCTTTTGCGAGTTGCAAATTGCGAGTCGCTGGGACTCGCAATTTGCAACTTGCAAACGGAAACCTACCTACATCTGGCCCTAAGCTCCTGGCTTTCAGGTGCAAAATGTTGGCAGAAAAAGCCATTGGATTTGTTTAAGGTTGTTTTGTATTCCTTTCACATTATATTGCTGCGGTGCGGTGCTGTGTCCATGTTGGATGGCAAATGTGCATGTATAACTGTTTAAATGTCTGTAATCTAACACTATTCTATATGAATGGTCAGGTTTTGCTGCGAGGAATAATGGGTTATTCATTGCTGGGATTCAGAGTTCTAATACTCCCTGGTACTCCAGTTGTGTGAGAATCTCTCTCACAGGCGCTTTAGCTTCATGTTTAATTGGGTACTAAGGCTAGTGCTATGGATTCGATCTAATTGGTATTTCATGATAGGGGGATTCTCTATCCCACCATATGTCGTTGCAGTACATTGCAGGACCCTGAGCCAAAGCCCTATCACCTGCATAGACTTCTTTTACTAAGTGGGCGGAGTTGGCGGCCGCACCACTGCGGGCCCGATGGTGAAGACCGCCATATTACAAGCCCTGAAAATGTACCTGCAGAACACAACCAAGTCACTGTTTGGGCCGCCACAGTGGAAGTGCCGGTATGCCAGGCAGCAGCCGTCTCCAGCCTGACGGACAGGCAGCATCCCACATCCATATTACGAGGTTTCACACCACCAGGATTTCCAGGGCGGAACCACCGCCACCAAAAGCCTGACAGAAACAAACAATATAAAGGGAACACCCACCTTCAGGAACACAGGCACGTCCGTTGGTGCCATGGCATGCGAAATGCAACTCCTTCCAATACTCTACCTGGCCCTGCAACTCCCAGACCAGCGACAGCGACCAAGACACCAACCGTAAATACACCAGCCTAGCAAACACCGGAGGGAACGGCGTTAGTACAGACACACACAACAGACACACGACATGGTAAGCCGTGCCCACACACACATGCAAACAAACACTCATACCAACACCCACCACCCCCTCACATACACGATGAATAAAAGGCAGGACTAGGTAGGAAACAATGGCACCAACGGTGTAGTGCCGCATGATAACCATATATTGAAAAAAATATATAAAACATGTACATACAGGGTCAAGGCCAAGTCCAAAATCCATAGTGCCCCAAGCACACTGGGCACAAGATGACGCCCCAACTTGACTCCTGACTGCAAAGTGCAGACCTCCACAGGGCAGGGGCATCAATGGGGAATGCAGGCACATTAGAGTGAGGCGGTGGGGTCCTTCGGCTTGGATGGGGGGCGTTCTTCTGCCCGGATCTGGAGGGGAGTTCCTTAGGGGTGCCCTTAGATGGGGGGTCCCTGGGCTTGCCCTTGGATGAAATTGGCCTAGTAGTGGGCTGCATTTTAGACTTGCCCTTTGATGGTGGGGGCTTAACAAGGGATGTGGACATGGGCTTGGCCATGGAAGTGGAGGGAGTGGGCTTGGCCTCGGAAGAGGAGGGAGTGGGCTTAGGTTTGGTAGCACGAGCACTGGATGTGACAGGGGCGGAAGTGGCAGGTGGTGGGGGGGTATGGGCAGGGGCAGCGGCAGACTGGGATGCGGACGGCAGGGGCATAGGAAGGGTTGCAGGGCACTTGGGGGGAATAAGGACTGAGTCAGTGGTGGGGAACATGGAAAACTCACACAGGAAATTTTTTTGGGGTACACATCAGAGGTCACTGGAAAAAAGGGAGTGGAGGGAGTGGGAATGGTTGTGAGGTGTATACGTGGATGTGCCATGGGTGCAGGTGCCTGGGTGGATAAAATGTGTGTACTGGGGGACTGCTGGGTGGGTGAGTGTGTGCGATGAGACGTACTGGGAGGAGGTGGAGAGGAGATGAAGGGAGATGGCAGGGGGGAAGTGTTAGCTAATTTTGGGGTGCTGTCTGCAGGTATTTTGGATGTATGCATGTGGGTTTGTTGATAGTTGTGGTATCTGCACCAGTGGTGTATGGGGTGCATGGGTGGGGGTACGAAGATGTGGTAACGGTGGCAGTGAGGGCACATGTGGCAGGAACAGTAACTGATGTCATGCTGACTGCAGGTGTTAGTGGTGTGTCAACTGTGAGGGGGAGGTGGATGGGGAGTTGGTGCAGGGTGTGGATGTTCACATGTCTGCATGGGTATATTGAGTGTATGCACGGCGGTGGTGGCGTCTGTGGTGCTTATATTTGTCCATGCTTACCGTGTCTGTTGATGTGGATGCATGTGGGTTAGTAGGTGTGCCTTGGATGGGCGAGGGGAGAGGGATGTGGGATTGGGAACATGTAGCTAGAGGGGGTACGGAAGACGAAGGGACACTGGATGCTGTCAACGAGGCCAGAGCCTGAATCGATCTCTGTAAGCCAGAGAAGGCACCATGAATGCCTTCCAGGAACACATTTGTCTGTTGCATCTGGGATGCCAGTCCCTGTATGGCATTCACAATAGTTGTCTGCCCCACAAAGATGGACCTCAGGAGGTCACTAGCTTCTTCATTGAGGGCAGCAGGGCAGACTGAGGCAGGGGCAGAAATGCTTGCGGAGAAGGAGATACCCACCCTCTTGGGTTAGCAGGCATGGGTAACTGGGTGGGGAGCTGCAGGGAGGGCGGTGCTGGTATGGGGGGTGGCAGACAAGGATGGTGCTGGGGTGGTCCCAGATGGGTCCGCAACTGCCAGAGAGCCACCATCGGAGGAGGAATCTGAAGATGCAGTGGTCGATCCTCTCTCCCCCGTGGCACTCCCCTCACCCTATGTCTCACTGGTCCCCTCGGCTCCACTGGTGTCAGCCTCCTGGGTCCCGCGGGCTGCAGCTACCCTACTTGCCGGTGCCCCTTCTCCTTCACCAGATGATGCTGATACACTCAAAGACAGAGGAGGACAGGGAGGGAGAGAAAGAGAGACAGAGTTCAATTGGTCATTGCTAGCACAACAGTCACACAGGGTAGAAAATCAACATTTGATGCCATTGCATTATACATGATGCCCACCTCTAAACATTCTACTACTTGGTGACACCATGAGGGAAACTGCAACAATGCACATGTCAACCACTGATGATCTGACTGTGGCAATTCTCTACATGAGGAGTGTCATACCTGCCACACCTGTACAGCACCTGCCCACACCCATGGCCTTTGATACAGGCATGCAAAGGGCTGGACACCCAAAAGGATCCTGCACGGCTAGTTGGCAGGTCCCCTTGGCTTATGTCAAGAAGCACTGTCACCACTTTGTGCCCCCATCCCTCCACACATGCAGTGCCTGTCAGCTGATTGTGGACATTGATACACCCCTGGCACAGTGGTTAGTCAGGACCAATCACAATGCCCTGACACCCCAGCTCGGAAGATCCAGTTGCCGTGTGCTGGTTAGCAGGTACAGCGAGTTGATGGTCACACAGTTTTGATTTAAGCAGTCTAGCTCGCTACCAGAGACAGCATGGCATCACTTACATCTGTGATGTAAATCCTGCCCAGATGGACACAACCCATGGTGGACATCAGTGTACCTTGCATCCATACAACAGCTTCCCAATGGTGCCCACCCAGAGCACTGTGGCACACGTCCCTCATGTTATTGGGGCCATTGATGGCACCCACATTGCCCTTGTACCACCAAGGAAGAATGAACAGCTGTACAGAAACCGCATAAACATTCATATGTCAATGTGCAGGCGGTTTGTCGCGTGGACCAGTACATCTCCCAGGTGATGGCCAAGTATCCAGGCTCTGTGCATGATTCCTACATCCTGTGGAACAGCAGCGTCCCACACATGATGGCACCACTCAAGAGGGACCAGGCCTGCCTCATCGATATGTGTTTCTGCATATGTGTGACCCTCAGCTCACTGCACCCTTGTGCCTCTACCCTATTGCCCTCCTGGTCTTGATATGCATCTTCCCTTTATGCACACAGGTGACTCTGGCTATTCCAACCCGCCCTGGCTCCTGACACCCGTGAGGCGTCCAACCTCAGCTGCAGAGGACAGTTACAATGAGGCCCACGGTCGTACCAGTCGGGTCATTGAGAGATGCTTGGGTTTGCTGAAGGCCAGGTTCCTGTGTTTGCTTGTCTCCGGGGGTACCGGGGGTACAGGCTGCTCTACAACCCACAGAAGGTGTGCCAGATCATTGTGGCCTGCTGCATGCTGCACAGTCTGGCCCTGAGGCATCACACCCCATTGCTGGATGCAGAGGAGGGGGTAGCTGTACCAGTGGCTGATGAAGGGGACATGCGGAGTGATGAAGAGGAGGATGATGATGCAGCTGACTACAGGGTGGAGCTGATTTGACATTACTTCAGCTGAGATGCAGGTAAGTGCAAACTGTGTGGTATGTGTCCTCTACAACTGTTTGCCTTCTCTCTGATGCCACCTGTTGTCTGTGACCACTGGCTGTGATGGTTGCAGATCAGACTCTGGGTGGGTTGGGAGGTGTCACATGTGCCCATGGTTGAGGTAGTCACAGTGTACAGGTCAGGCCCATGGTCAGGCAGGTGTTCTGCTGGTTCGCTAGTAGCATCAATGTGTAAGTGGAAAGTTCCCTGAGTTGCCACGGCATGTGCTATATGTGTGCCACACAGGGTTGTTGCATATGTGCAGAATCCATCCTGGGAGTCGATATTGGGTGGCAGTACAACATTGTCATTGGTGGCAGTGAGTATGGGGCCAGGTCTGGCGCTAGGAGTTGTGATGGTGGGACCATTGGGTCGGTATGTGTTGTGTATGTGTGTTGGTACTGGCCATATGGTTGTGGACCTGCCTGGCATATCTGCTCTGGATACCTGTTCCTACAGTGCATTTGTGTGGAGTTGGCATCTGTGACTCCTACAGTGATTTTAGTCCATGTCTTGCTCTCCTTTCAGGACAATGTTGTGGTGTTCTGTGCTCCCTGCCTGGGTTGTAGCCTCCATTGACACATATGTCCCACCACTGCCTGCTCCACGATCAACCTCCTGCCATTTTGCTGCCCCCGCTGTCACCCTCCCATGTATGTGCTGGACGATGGGTTGCCACTTGTACATGTATTGGCAGTTCCATACACAGTCGTGGCAAATAAACACATAGGCCCTCATTATGAACCTGGCGGTCCGTTCTGTGCTGCGGCGGTGGTGGTAAAAACCACCAAAAGAGGAGCGGGCTGGACCACCAAATAATGAACCAAACGAAAGACAGGCATCCCGAAAACCACCCACCACCAGCAGAGGAGTGCCGACGACGACGGCAGAGTCTGCCCACAGGCCGACGGAAAGGCCCAAGCCGCCCATCAAATTATGAACCACCAGTCCGCCGCTAGTTCCGGGGCGGGAACCACTGCCACGCAAGGCCAGGCGGAATGAACCAAATATAAGGAAACACTCACCGGAGGGCCACACAACACGCCGAAGCAGACATAGATAGAGAGCTGCAGATCAAGCCAGCCCTGCTCCTTGCCATATACCTCCACGACCGAGACCGCCAACAAAGACGACGACGGTAAGTACCGCATTCTACGAAACAAGGGAGAAAAGGGCACAGTTACATACCCACCCACCCCACCCAACCTGCTACGCCCCCCAACCCTTCACAGCAGCACAAGTCATACACCCCACAGCAAGAGGTGCTTACCCGACACCAGGCTAAACCAACTTGACCACAGTACATACAAATGCCCCATACCCATAAACAATGAAACAAAAGACCAGGGTTCAACAGTGTGCCGCCAAAACACAGGCCACACAGAAGTCTTTAATGTGAAGCTCACAGAGCCAAACAATCCAAACAGGGTCAATGGCCAGTCCGTATGGCTACAATTGCCATGGGCCACTACGGACCCAACCTGACTCCCACAAGTGCATGGTACTCCACCTAATGGGGCAACATATGTGCATCCAGGCACCTCACGGAACGGGGGCGGGGGGTGGTGGGGGTGGGGATTTGCGACAGGTGTGTGCCTTGGACTTTCGTTTGGAAGGTGGAGGGGGGTGGGTTTTTCCTTTGAAGGGGGTGGGGGGTGTTTAGATCGGGTGGAGCTAGATGGACTCGGCTCAGTCCGAGCCTTTTTTTAATCTGGGGAAGGGCCACAGGAATGTGAAGGGCGGACGGGGTGGGCTATGATGTGGAAGGAGTGGTAAGGGCAAGGAAGTGAGCACGCTAGGGGACAAGATGGGGTGGGCCAGTGGGTTGGAAGAGGTCAGCATGGGAGAGGAAAAGTTTCTTCAGAGCAATTGGGGTGGTCCTGGATGAGGGCGTTGGAGTGGAGGTAGAGGCAGTGGCTGTATGTGGTGTTACGGGTGCGTGTAGTGGGTGCAGGTGACTGAACAGTATGCTGTGGTGTGGTGGATGTCTGATGGGTGGGTGTCTTTGTGCGTTTGTGTGTTTTTGGAGGAGGGGGTGGACACAGTGGGAGAAGACAGACAGCTAGTGTGGATGTATGTTGTGTGGGTGTCTGCAAGTCTGGTGAGTGTGCTGCATGTGTCAACTACAGTAGTTGTGGTGAGTGCAGGTGTGGTGAATGGGGTGCATGTATGGATGTCTGCTATTGTGGTGAGTGCAGTAAGAGGAGCAGCAACAGTGACCGAAGGTGCAGTGCATGAGGGTGTGGAAGTAGAGGGGACAGACAGGGAGGCGGAAGAGGTGGGCACACTGGGGGAAGTGGATGTTGTTGTGTGTGCATGTGTCTGTTGGCTTTGTGAATGCTTGTGGTGGGAGGTGTGGTGCTTGTGTTTTGAAGTGTGTTTCTTGTGTGTTGAGGTGCTTGACTGCGTGTCTGATAGTGTGCCTTGGACGGTTGAAAGGAGTGAAGTGCTGGAAGGAGTAGAGGAGGTTGGAGGGGGGACAGAATGGCCAGGGAAACTGGCTGCCGTCCAAGAGGAGGCCAGAGCCTGAAAGATCTCTGTAGGGCAGACACAGCACCGTGAATGCCATCCAGATATGCATTTGTCTGATGCACCTCTGATGCTAGCCCCTGGATGGCATTGACAATGGTTGGCTGCCCTACAGAGATGGTTCTCAGGAGGTCAATAGCCTCCTCTGTGAGGGCAGCAGGGCTGACTGGGGCAAGGGGGGAGGTGCCTGGGGCGAAGGAGACGCCCACCTTTCTGGGTGAGCGGGCACGGGCAACTCAGTGGGGAGCAGAAGGGAGGGCGGTGATGAAATGGGGGTGGCGGAAGATGTCACTGTAGTGGTGTGGCCACTAGGGTCTGCCACCACCGGGGAGCCCCCATCGAGGGAGGTCTCGGAGTCACTACCTCCTGTGGTAGTTGCCTCTCCTGTGGAACTCCCCTCGCCCTCCCACCCACTGGTCTCCTGGGTGTCGGTTGTCTCTGCCTCCGAGGATCCGTGGGTCACAGCTTCCCCACTTGCCAGTGCCTCAGCTCCCTCTCCAGATGTTGATGCTGTACCAAACCTACACAAGAGAACAGGGATGGGGAGACAAAACAGGAGGGACCATTGTAAGTAGCTGAATGGAGGTACATAATGGCCAGACATACACCCACCCAGAAGACATACCCAACAGGCAGCACCGTTCACTATGCCCATGGCCATGCCCCTCACTACTGACCAGAGTACTGCTCTACACCCATCCCCTGGACTCCCTAAGGAGGCGACATATGGGAGACCTGACAAAGACACCCCTACACCTTTTGGCGACCATAAAGTTGATGGACACTAGTCGAAGTCCCTGCCTCTAAGCAGCATGAACTCTAATGCACACCCAGACATTCTTCCATACTGAAGTATGTGAAATGAGTACTCACCCCCTTATGACTGCTATGTAGCCTTCAAGTGCCCATCTAGGTCTGGGACCGCCACCGCCAGGATCCGTCGCAGGAGGGGGGTAAGTGCCCGGCAGGCACCCCTTCCCCGGTGGGATGACTTCCCCAGCTGGGCTTCAGTGAATCTTACGTGCCCAGCGCCACAGGTCCTCCCACCTCTTTCTGCAGTGGGTGCTCTGTCGGTGGTGGACCCCCAATGTTCGCACCTCCTTGGCGATGGCATGCCAAAGTGCCCTCTTCTGGTGGGCGCTGACATAAAAGGGTGACACAGAAATGGAACACAGAGGTCAGGTACTTGCACGATAGGTACAGCTGGCTATTCGTCCACTATGGGACGGACAGTACTGTCAGACATACAGGACATACGCACGTAGCATGCCATGCACCATGGCCCATGCAGGCTCAGAGGTGCACACATATGTCCAATCAACACCATCAATTACACACACACAGTGCCCCCCAAACCCAGACTCACCTGTACCTCTGGCTGTCCGTACAGTTTTGCGTACAGGGGCAGGACCCCATCCACTAGCTTCCCCATTTCCTCCTGGGTGAAGGCCGGGGCCCTTTCCCCTGCAACACGAGGCACATCCATAGCCAGAGGCAGGCCACAGTAGTACATACAGTGGAGTACCTGTCCGCACGAGATCAGGGAGTCAAGTGAATAATCGATGACGAATTCGCGTACGTTCCGCAGCAGTGTGCACGGTCACCGCCGGCGGAGATCATGATACGCCAGGATTCCCCACTGGCATCCATGTTAACCAATGAGGGTGCGAATGGCGGTAAACACCGCCTTACGCTGTGACGTCAACCACTAGTGGTATGAGGTCACTTCCACAACAAAAGGGCAGAATTACAGTGGGCAGACATTTTGCCATGACCTACGCATCTAAAAAATAAACTTTTCACAATGTAGGCCCTATTAGCCACATGAAGCACCTAGGCCTCTGTCCATTCAGTTTTCGACCACACATGAAATACTCTGTTCCCTCTTTGTGATGTACATGTATATCTGTCAGGTAGCAGTTAATGTAGAGTCACTACAATGAACTATGCAGTGCACAAATGATGACACATGTGCCTATGTATGTGTCTTCATCACACCTTTTTGAAACCCCTCGTAGGTACCGACCCTTGTGGCGAGGAAAGGCACCATCGGTGTACAGACCACTTGTGGATATGAGGACCATGGTGGAGTGTCAGATCATAATCAATTACAGACTCACACGTGCAACATTTCAGGAACTTTGTGCATTACTGGATCCTGCACTACCTCTGGGAAATCGTAATCAGCATGCCATCCCAACTGAAGTGCAGGTGTTCTCCGCACTCCATTTCCTGGCCACAGACTCATTTCAAGTGACAGTGGGCATGGGTGCTGAATTTTCACAGCCAATGTTTAGCATGGTACTGACAAGATTTCTGAATGCATTTGTACGACACCTGCAGTCCTATGTGAGGTTTCCCCAAAGTACTGACCTCCCTGCCATCAAGTCTGAATTCTATGCCTTTGCCAACATACCCCATGTTATAGGTGCCATCAATGGCACCCACATACCGATCATCCCCCCAAGAGTGAGTAAACAGGTGTGCAGAAATAGAAAGAACTTTCACTCCATGAACATCCAATTGGTATGTACTGCAGACCACTACATCTCACATGTGAATGCCATGTTCCCAGGTTCAGTCCATAATTCCTTTGTGTTGAGGAACAGTAGTGTGCCACAGAAGATGGAATAACTCCAAGAGGACAGAGGGTGGATCATAGGTAAGTGTGCCGGTCACTAACTGACACATAGCAGACAGCTGTCTGACTAAGGGGCAAAACAATGACGACTCTGTATTGCACCTTTTTCTAGGTGATTCTGGCTATCCAAACTTGCGTTGGCTCCTGACACCAGTGAGGAATCCCAGAACGGATACAGAGAGGAATTACAATGAGTCCCATGGACATACCAGGAGGGTGATAGAGCAAACTATAGGTCTCCCGAAGGCTAGATTTCATTGTCTAGATATCTTTGGGGGTTCCCTGGCCTATGGGCCTGATAAGGTGTGTAGAATAGTGGTGGCCTGCTGCATGCTGCACAACGTGACAGTGAGACATTCTATCCCCCTCTTGGAGGTGGAGGGTGCTGTATGTCCTGATCAGCTACCTCAGAGAGGTGAGGAGAGTGATGGTGATGATGAGGAAGGGGAAGATGCCAATTCAAGGAACCAACTGATACAACTCTACTTCCAGTGAATGTGTAGGACTTGGGCCTGACATTGGGGTTTGTGACAAATACTGTCAGTGTGCTCAGTCATATAGGGGCGGTTGGTAATGATAGGTGATACATGGTCCACTTTTGCATGGTACAGATTGAAATTTCATGCATTTACTCATTGTCACCATTTAGGCACACAGGACTCCCTTCATGCACAGATTTGACAATAAAGTAGTTCTCGGCCAGTTGCATCCATACTTCACTTTGTTCACAATTTAACACAGGGGACAGTGTTACAGGTGTGATATGTGTTTTAGTTTAGTTTAGTTTTGTTTTTTGGATTTATAGAGTGCATAGTTACCCAAGGGCATCCCAGCGCTAACAGCAACAGAGATCACGTACAGGTAGGGGAACAAGAGTTAGTTACGGAAAAGAATAGTTTAAAGCTTTTTCCTGAAGAGTCGCTCTGAAGATTCATGGCGGAGCTCCGAGGGAAGGGCATTCCAGAGGTGGGCAGCTTTACTGGAAAAGGAGTTGCTACCCCAAGTTCTCTTAGACCGAGAGATGTGGACATACCTAAGAGAGGAAGATCGTAGATTCCTAGATGGAGAATGCAGGAAAATGTGTTTTCTTAAGAGGATTGGACCCCTACCATGTAGGGCCCTGTGAACAATACAAAGTGATTTAAAGTGAATCCGCTCCTTGATGGGGAGCCAGTGAAGAGTAGAGATAGCCGATTTGGCAGAAGAATGTTTTGGTAAATGAATAAGAAGCCTGGCAGCTGCATTTTGCACTCTCTGCAACTTCTTTATTATGTAGAGCGGGGAGATAAGGAACAAGGAGTTTCCATAGTCAAGCCGAGAGAGAAATAAGGCTTGAATAAGAATTCTTCTAGCGGTGGGAGGTAGAAGGGTGAGAATCTTCCTAAACATACGTAGGAGACCGAAACAAGTGGAGGAAACTTTATTGGCTTGAGAATCCATGGTAAGCCGAGGATCGAGCCACACGCTCAGACTCTTAATTTGGGGTTTGGGAGGGGGAAGATTGCTAAAAGTATCTGAAAAAGATGGAAGAGGGAAGGCAGGGGAACCATTACCTAGGACCAAAACTTCCGACTTCCCATCGTTAAATTTGAGTTTGAATTCGATCATCCAGTTAGTGATGTCCCTCATACAGCGGGAGAGGTTATCCACAGACGAGTCTCCAGAGCTGGAGAGGGACACCACCAACTGAGTGTCGTCTGTATAAGTGACCAATGAGAGGTTGTGAGGGGAGATCACTTTGGCTAATGGTGACAGATAAACATTAAAAAGAGTGGGACTAAGAGAGGAGCCCTGGGGGACTCCACAGGTCAAAGGGAGACTATCAGAGAAAAAAGTATGGTCCAGAACTTGAAAGGATCTACCTTTGAGAAAGGAAGAGAACCAGGACAGGGAAGAGCCTCCTACCCCTATCTCTGAAAGTCAGCAGCAAAGGAGATCGTGATCAACTGTGTTGAAGGCTGCACTCAGATCAAGCAAGATAATGGCTACATGAGTCCCTTGATCTAAGAGCTGACGAGCCGACTCAGTTACAGTAAGAAGAGCTGACTCGGTGCTATGCAAAGCTCTAAAGCCCATTTGGGTGGGATGAAGGAGCTTATGGTTCTCAAGATAGCTAGTTAGTTCAGAATTGACATGCTTCTCCAGGATCTTGGCAGAAATAGGAAGGAGGGCAATAGGTCTGTAATTTTCTGGTAAGGTGGGATCAAGTTTTGGTTTCTTCAGAAGAGGCTTAATAACAGCATGTTTAAAAGACTGAGGAAGGGAGCCAGAGGATAGAGAATAGTTCAAAATGTTTGTAAGCGGAGGAACAATGGTATCCAATACCCGTAGGAGAACAGAATAAGGGGCAGGGTCCAAGGGAGAACCAGATTTAATTTTGGACAGAAGGTTGTCAGTTATTACATCAGTGAGAGGGGAGAAAGTGGTTAATGAGACTCCTTTAGAGAAGGAGTCTATGACCTGACAGATAGGGAGCAGGTTCATTGAGGTGGGGAACCCAGAGTATATACTGGTGATTTTATCTTGAAAATATGATGCCAGTAGATTACTGTGGGTAACAGAGGCTTCAGTCATGGGTGCAGATATGGGAGGTGTAGCAAGTTCTTAAAAAATTTGAAAAATGTCTTTCTGGGGGCATGAGGAACTTTCTATTTTCCCACCATAGTAGGTGGACTGGGCGATTTTAATATTGTGATGGTATACTCTGATAGACTGTCTGTAGATATCTCTATCAGAGAGACTGTAGTTTTTTTGCCACAGCCTCTCTAATTTTTTATAATTTTTCCTAAGTTCAAGAAGGTAAGGAGAAAACCAGGGTTTGGGTTTACGAGACGATATTTTTACTCTAGGTTTGACGGGCAAAATAACATCAAAGGAGGATAAAATCCATTTATCAAATGAGTCTGCCGATTCTGGAACAGGAGAGTAATTGGTTTTACCAAGGGCCCGAAGGGCACTACGCCATTCCTCTGGGTCCAGTTTTGACCAGATACGCCCAGATGTTGAAGAGCTAAGGGGCTGTCCCTGAGTGACATCATAAGGGAAGGTAGAGTATAGAAGGGAGTGATCAGTCCATATTAGTGGCAGAGGCGGAGCAGCCAACAGATTAGCAATATTACTAAAGATAAGATCTGGAGTATGGCCTTTCAAATGCGTAGGGCCAATTGCGTGCTGAGTTAATTGAAGTGCCGAAAGGGAAGTTACTAATAGTTTGGCCGAGGGGCAGTCTAAGTTGTCAAGGTGAATGTTAAAATCTCCTAGAATAGTTAAATTAGAGAATTTGCAAATATGTCTGGCTGCAATCTCAGGTAGGGTGTCCAGAAAGCGGGAAACAGGTCCAGGGGGTCGATAAAGCAGGATTCCCGAGAAGGTGAAGGTGGAGGACACATATAATGAAAACATCAGGCTCTCACAATCAGAAATGTCCAAAGGTAAGATGGTGCACTTAATAGTAGTTTTATGAATGATAGCTATTCCCCCACCTCTGGTGACAGGTCTATCTAGATGTAGCATAGAGTATGTAGAGGGCAAAGAGTTACAAATATCTACTGTAGAATCATCGTCCAGCCAGGTTTCCGTAAGGAACAATACATCGGGCAGGAGTTCTTCCAAGAGAGTGTAGATGTTTAGGGAGTGGGCTGGAAGGGAGCGGCAATTAAGCAACATCATTCTGCCAAAGTGAGGGAGGGGGGCGTCAGAGGACGTCGGTTGCAGAACAGTCCACGGACAATGTGGGCAAGGGAGGAGGGAAAGGGGACTCATATTACTATGGAGGGAAGGGCAGGAGTCAGTAGTTCTAGGTGCCTGCAACTGTGAAGAGGAATAGACTAACCTGATGGGGGTGAAAAGGGCAGCGTCTCTGGGCTCTGGGTGCTCCAGGGCGCAGACGGGCGCTGACGGGCTTACCTTTGGCGTGCCTTCGTCGCGCCAGCGGCACGTCTGCTGCGTGGCCGGCGCCCGTCAGTCATTAAATACTGATGCATGGCAGCCTCAGCCGGCTTAAAGAAAAACAACTAGACCGCACACCCAGAAAGATGGCGGTCGAAAAATGTCCCAACCAGGAAGGAGGGGAGCTCCGAGCAACCGGTAGCCACTAAACACGGGCTCCGGTGCTCGCAGTAAAAAATTAGGTACACAGAATAATATTCAACAGTAAAAATTAAATGCCCAAAGTGGATTCACAGTTAAAAATATTTACAATATTTACATTAAAGGACAATGAATCAGAAAGAAGTGTAAAACAATTTAAGGTAGCCTACTCGTGATGTCGCTTGCTGCGTAGCCGGCACCAGTCAGTCATTAAATACTGGCGTATGGCAGCCTCAGCCGGCTTAAAGAAAAACAACTAGACCACATGCCTAGAAAGATGGCGGTCGAAAAATGTCCCAACCAGGAAGGAGGGGAGCTCCGAGCAACCGGTAGCCACTAAACACGGGCTCCGGTGCTCGCAGTATTTTATTGGTTGATGCGAGTGAATAGTGCTATTTACAGTGATAGCAAGTCGTAAGGGGTGGGTGTCCTCAAGGCCAACCTGGTGGCAGCCTTGTTGGTACTAATGATGGGTCCATCTTGTCTTACAGTAATTCATATTGCCTCTTAGCAATGTGTGGTTGATGATTGGGTCGTATGGTTGCTGTGCAGATTGTTGCAGAGTTACTTTTTGAAGGGGGCCTTGTTCTTTGCTGGGGTTCCAGTGCCATATCTTGGCCTGAGGGTCAGTTTGGGCTCCTGCTGTTGATCTTCAGGGGATGACATGGTAGGCCCTTGGGTTTCCTGTGAGGGTAGTTCCTGAGATGTTTATGCTGATGGGGTAATCTGATGCTGGTTGTCCGGTGCTTTTGTGGGGGCCTCTAGTCCTGTGTGGGTGTCAGACTGGTTTTGGACCAGCTGCAGCAGTGCTCCTGCTATGGTGGCCATTGTGGCGTTGCACTCATTCCACTGCTCCATGGCCTGTTGGCGGTGTTCCTGCTGCATCATCTGACTGTGCTCCAGGGTGGACACAATCTGTGCCAACCTGTCATGGGTATGCTGGTAGGCCCCCAATACCTCTGATATCACGTCCTGGGCTGCTGCATTCATCCTGTGGCCTCCCCCCGGCCCACTGCCACCCATGCACTTGTCCTAGCCCCTTGTGCCTGTGTCCCCTGCACAGGTCTGGCAGTACCACTTGTACTGAGGCCCTCGCCTTCCTACATGTTGGGAGTGGGAGACTGTGGCCTCTGTACCTGTGTTCCACCAGTCTGTGGCCTGGATACACTGGTGTGGGGACGCTTGCCCTGGGCTGCTGGTCTTGACTGGGTGGTAGGGGTGACAGTGGTTTCCTGGGTGGGGCTGCTCCATGATGAGAGTCCAAGACTGTGTGACGGGCCTGCCTGCTCATCAGTGTCCAGGGATCCTTCACCAGTGTCCTGTGAGGTGCTTCTGTCTCCCTGTGGGGCACTGGCACTCCTTGTCCCGTCCGTTAGGGTTGCATGGGTGGGGGTGCCTGTTAGGGGACATAGACATGTCTCTTACAGCTACATGAACGTTTGAGGTGAACAGGACTGGGCTATTTTGTGCTGGTGTTACTTTCAGTGGCCTTTCAGGGTGCCTTTGTGAGGTTGACATTGCATTTAGCGCCAGTGTGGGGTTGCATTGTGGTGGGGGGCGTCGTTCCATTGTGGGTACTTGCATAGGTGGGTGGCTGTGCACATGGGGAGGGATGTGGGCCTGTTAGTGGGTTTGTGGTCATGCAGGGGTGGATTTAGTGGCTGATGCCTGGGTGGGGTGTTGGTCCTGGTGGGTGTGGGTGGGGTGGGATGGTGCATGCATTACAGGTTTGGTGTATATGAGGTATGTGTTGATGACTTACCCGAGTCCATTCCTCAAGTAAGTCCAGTGAGTCCCTCAGGGTGCAAGATGGCCAGTATCTTTTCCTCCCAGTCTGTGTATTCTGGTGGTGTTGGTGGCAGTCCTCCCCCAGTCTTCTGTATTGCGATGTGGTGCCTTGATGCCATGCCCTTGACCTTCCCCCGCAGGTCGTTCCATCTCTTCCGGATGTCGTCCCTGGTGCATGGATGGTGTCCAACTGCATTGACCCTGTTCACAATGGTCTGCCACTGCTCCATCTTCCATGGGATGGGTGTGTGCTGCACCTTTGCCCCAAATATTTGTAGCTCCACCTTCTAGATCTCGTCCACCATGGTCCTTAACTCGCTTTCGGTGAAGCATGGATGTTTGGGGGGTGACATGGTGAGTGTGGTGAATGGTGTCGGGGCTGGGAACAAGGTGAGTGTGCTCTGCTGTGGGTCGGATGGGGTCTCCTATATGCCGTTCGTTGTCTGCCTCTAGTGCTCTCAGTCTTCTTGGCCTACTTTCATTGCAAAGGATTGTGGGGTATGTCTGGGGGTGTTTTATGTGGTTCTGGATATGTGTCAGGTGTGTGGGTTAATAGCTTATCCAATGTGTGCACTTCTTGCTGTTGAGTCTACTTGCGGCCCGTGGCGGTCGCAGCCGCCAATGGTCGTCCGGCCTCCACTGTCCGTCAAGGTGAGTTGTGCATCATTATTTGGAAGGTGGGATGTGGGTGTGCTTGGCGGTGGTGGGGTGGGGAGGTCCGGGATTCCCGCCAACAGGGTCATGGCGGGGAGTGGTGGTCTGGTGATTTTTGGTGGGGATGGGATTTTCGCTCATTATATGGCGGGTTTCCATTCACCGCCAACGGCTGGATTGTGTTCACCGCCGCCACAGCGGTCGGTGGTTTTTCCCGCCATGTTCAGAATGACCGCCATAGACATGGACTGTGCTCATTTGTAGTTTATTTGTGATGTACGATTGTGAGGGGTGATGATTGGGGTCATGGTGGCGGTGCTCATCCAAATGTTAAGGCTAGCTGTAGGTAGTCCAGGTCCAGTCTGCTGGCCATGGGTAGACAGAGATATGTGAGTGGACAGTCAACAGGGTGTCATACACAAGGGAGAATGTTCAGGAGAGGGTCACTTCCTGGTGGTGGTCTTGGTCTGGGCATCATGTCCGGCTGGGTGTCTACTTGGACGTCCTCACTTGTGTGAGGATTCCTCATCTACAGGGGTAGGGATGCTGATGTCCTGCATGACCTGTGGCAGGACCTCCATGCCACCTGCTACCGCTGACGTGGAGGGCTGTGATGGGATGTGGCCAGTGGTAGAGGCCTGCTGGTGGGTTGTGGACTCATGCATGACAGTGGTCAGGTCCTTGAGCACCCCTACAAAGGAGGCCATGGTGGCATTGAGGGCCTGCCACTGTTGCATGGCCTCCTGATGGTATTGCCCCTGCATCCGCTGTGTCTCCTGCGCAGTGGCGAGGATCTGGGCCACTCTATCCTGGGTGTGCTGGTACACGGCCAGGACTTGCTTTAGGCCCTCCCAGGCAGTCAGTTGGTTTGGTTGTCCCGACCCTTGGGTCACGGTTCCCCTCCCACTAGTCCTGGCCCCCAGTGCCTGTACCCCTGGCACAGTGTGCCCACTCCCAGTATCAGCAGGGCCAACCGTTGTCTGGGGTGGGTGCCCTTGACCCTGGCTGCTGTACTATGGGGCACACCTCTCATTGTTGGGTCCCTGGGGCATAGGTTTGGGGTGCAGGGTCTTGCTGTGGTGTTGTTGCACATGGGTAGGGTGTGTCCAGGGTGGGTGTGCTGTTGGTGGACTGTGCAGTGGTCCCAGATGACCCAAGCAAGTCGTCCTCATCCAGACATCCTGTGGGGCCTTCATCCTGTGCCTGGAATCTTCTGCAGGGTGTCAGTGGCAGGGGCACCCGTGGATGGATACGGTAGATGTTAGTTGTGTGACTGTTGTTGTGGTGTCCCTGTTGTGTAAGCATGCAGTGGCTTGACATGTTTCCCTTTGTTAGCAATAACGTCTTCTGCACTGCAGACATTGGTTTGGATTGGATTGTGGGAGCTGTGGTTCTTCACATTGTGGTTGGCATCCTTGCATTCGGGGTGTGTGAGTAGGGATGGTGGGAGTGGGGTGGTGTGGCATGCAGAGGAGGGGCATTGGGTGTTTGGGACAGGGTCAGTGGGTTGGTGAGTGGTGGGGTGGCATGCTTGGCATGTGTGGTTGGTGCTCGGGGGGTATTGCTGACTTACTGTCGAGCCCTCCGCTGATGCCAGTCAGGCCCTCGGGATACATGGGGGGTGATTCTAACATTGGCGGGCGGCGGAGGCCGCCCGCCAATGTTCCCCCGACAAAATACCGCTCCGCGGTCACAAGACCGCTGAGGGTATTTTGAGATTTGCCCTGGGCTGGCGGGCGGCCGCCAAAAGGCCGCC
This sequence comes from Pleurodeles waltl, assembly GCF_031143425.1. Classification (NCBI taxonomy): domain Eukaryota; kingdom Metazoa; phylum Chordata; class Amphibia; order Caudata; family Salamandridae; genus Pleurodeles; species Pleurodeles waltl. The sequence goes on from NC_090443.1 coordinate 193,641,159, forward strand.
CGCCAGCCCAGGGCAAATCTACCTTCCCACGAGGACCCCGGCTCCGAATGGAGCCGGCGTAGTGGGAAGGTGCGACGGGTGCAGTTGCACCCGTCGCGTATTTCAGTGTCTGCTTTGCAGACACTGAAATACTTTGCGGGGCCCTCTTACGGGGGCCCCTGCAGTGCCCATGCCATTGGCATGGGCACTGCAGGGGCCCCCAGGGGCCCCGCGGCACCCCCTACCGCCATCCTGTTCCTGGCGGGAGACCCGCCAGGAACAGGATGGCGGTAGGGGGTGTCAGAATCCCCATGGCGGCGGAGCGCGCTCCGCCGCCATGGAGGATTCCCCCGAGCAGCGGAAAGTCGGCAGGAGACCGCCGACTTTCCGTTTCTGACCGCGGCTGAACCGCCGCGGTCAGAATGCTCGAGGGAGCACCGCCAGCCTGTTGGCGGTGCTCCCGTGGTCGGTGACCCTGGCGGTCACCGGCCGCCAGGGTCAGAATGACCCCCATGATGTCCAGGAACTTCTCCACCCAGGTTGTTAGCTGGAGGGGAGGTGGTGGGGGCCCCTTGTCGGTCTTGTTACTGACTATGCTCTGCCTGGAGGCCATGGACCTGACCTTCCCCCTGAGGTCATTCCACCTCTTTCTGATGTCATCCCTTGTGCATGGGTATGTGCCGACTGTGTTGACCCTGTCGAAGATCCTCTGCCATAACTCCGTCTTTTTGGCTATTGATGTCTGTTGAACCTGGACTCTACTCTGATGATCTCATCCACCATGGCCTGCAACTCATTGTCGGTGAACCGTGGGTACTTCTGGCGTGACATGTTGTAGGGTGGGAAGGTGTTGTACGTGTCGGGTGGAGTACGGGGTGTGTGGTGATGTAGAGATGTATGGCTGTGTATGCTGGTGAGATGCGGTGTGGCGTGGTCAGGTGTGTGTGGTGTGTTTATGGTTATCATGTGTGAGATATTTGAACTAGCCAATGTGGTGTTAGCTACTTTCCGTGGTGCCTTTTTGTTCTGCTGCAGTACGAACCGCCTACAGTGTCTGCTGTGCATGTTCTGCTGTGCTGGAGGTTGATTCATAATATGACAGTCAGAATGGTGTTGGCGTGGCGGGCACGGCAATTGATCAGTCAGTCATTCGCCTTCAGTTGGCCAGGCAGTTTTGGTTTTGTGTCTGTATTTTGGCATATTGTGTTTTGTAACTCGTAATACGGCGGTCGCAATTCTGCCACCGCTGCTGGTATATTGGCGCTATTTCGCACAGCGGTCTTGCCCAAATACCGCCAAAGTCGTAATTAGGGCCTAAGTGCTAGTCTTCTCCAGAAGATTACTTTAACTGTGCACTCAAAGTCCCCCTCAATTTGAATGTTTAATCTATAGATCCTGATGGGTGGGGAGACATATCTGACCACTGTTTCGACTTCAAGGAAGTCGCTAGTCAGTATCACATCCAGAAGATCGGTCAGGCTCTGGTGACATATCTTGACTTCTGCCACGCTGTCTAGCAGACTCACTGCCCACATCCTGTTCTTCAACCACGTTCTCAGTACAAGTGACATCTTTGATTGAAATTGCTGCCATCTTTAGTTTTTTAAGTTGGGGCTTTTGTTGTGGGAGGTTCTCTTCCTTTTTTGTGAAAGTCACTGAGGAGCGTTGTGAGTCCTTTTTTCGACTTTACATAGTCACTTTGGTGTTCTGACCGTCCTCCTCTGTCACTCTGTTTATTCAGTGTGTACTGAAGGAACAAGATAGGCGACTGTCAGTATATTGATATCTATCTGGTGTTTTTAAAGTATCCCTACGTCTAAGCTTGCATCATTTTTCAGAGGTCTCTAGTGGAGATTCTTCTCTTTGTAGTCGTCTATCTTTATTTTGTTTTGGTTTGGTTTACCCCAGCATTTTTAAGAGCCCCCTTATGCTTGCTTAGTACCTTCCTTAGTGGAGGTACTCTTGAGTTGTGGTTTAGTTGGTCTGGCCCCCAGACTATCCCGACCTATACTCGTATAAGTTTCAGAAATAATCATAAGCAGCCTGCACTCCTGGTCCCGCTGAGGAACCTCCTCGAACCACTGGCGTATTGCCAGTGTTGCTGCTTCCCCTGTGTCAAAATTGTGCATCAGTTTCATCCCCACGACCAGGGCAGTGGCTACCCCGTGTTCATTTTGAATTTGTTTTACCAGGTCCTGTAAATTCGCAAGTGTCCATGTGTGGTGGTGTATACTGCAGCAAAGACTGTGCCCCAAGTGGTGCAGTCCTCAATTGAGAGAACCATCTCAAACGGCAAGCACGTTGTGAGATTTGGAGAAACACTTCTCCCAGTTGGTTTGTTTTCTGTGCAACCCAGAACTGAATCTTCTGCTCAGTGGGTGCTTTGCCCATTATTGAATGGACAGTTTGTGGATTAATCCCTGTAACAGGCAATTGATTTACAGCTGGAGCAGCCCTCGCCGAGTCTGTATCATGAATTGTATTAATCTTCTATAAATCGCTACTAGCTCATTGTACAGTGTGCGCACTTCAGCCGCTGGCAGAGCTTGGGATGTGGTGTGTATGCAGACATTGTTGGCCAAGTTGGGCCTTCATTGCTTAAAGGACCTAACCTAGGGTTCTGCAAAGCCGGTCCTGGAGAGCAGGGTCCCTGCCAGATTTTTAGCATATGCACATTTAGAAAAAAGATGTTTTGGAAATCTACATTTTTCTAAAGGTGGATATGCTAAAAATCTGGCATGGACCCGGCTCTCCAGGACCGACTTTGCAGAATCCTGACCTAACCTAATGAGTTGTATTACATGTGGAAGAGTGCCCTTAAACCAGTCTTGGTATTCTTGATAATTTAAGAGGTATTTCTAAGTATTGATAAGCTCTGTACTGTATGAGTACATTTGCTACTCTGTATGTATAAAATGTGCTAAAAGTCAGCGTTTATTTTTGGAAAGGTGACCCATGGATAGAATATTTCTGTTCTGTACGTGTCTTCAGCTTCAACTACGAATGTGACATCCGCACCCTCAATTGCTAAGCCATTACCTTAAGGGAACTGTGTAACAGGTTGTCTACAGTTCTCACAAATGTTTACTGTTTGTACCATTTTAAAGAATAGGTAACAGAGTCGGGGACACTAATGGAAAAATCCTTTGAAGGTTCAAGCTTGAACAACCTACAGCTAGCTAGATGTTCCCTATTCAGCTGAGGAAATTTTCCCTAAGACCACAGACATCTCCGTAAGATGGTACTTAGGGTACCTTAGTGTGTGTGAGACAGGGATACTCAGGGGACCCGTATAATTAGTGCCTAACCATTATTGGAAGCACCATGTCATAGGCTCCCATTATAGTAACAAGACTGCTGGATTAGGGACAGCAGCACCACCGTGTGTAGGTGACTGAGTCAATCCCACACCGTCTTGGAAGCTGTCAGCCAAACCCTTTAAGCTAGCTAGTAGCACCTGAACAAAACCTGAAAGAAATGGTGATTTGTGGCAACCTGAACATGACACCCTGTGACTTTACAGTTAAAATCATGGTTGACAAGTCCCGGCCCTTTCTCTCATTAGCAAAAGGTCTCATACACACACCCAGGCAAAGAAAGACATGCATTTATTGAAAAGACTATAAACTTCGATAAAATATATGTGCTGCGATTAAAAGGTCAACAAAGCATAACAATGTTAGAATGGTGGTGACCAGCAAAAAGAATATAAACAGTTCCAACATATTGGAATAATATGCATAGGTGATTTCTACCTAGCCCCTAACTCCTAAGCGAGGGCATAGCAGCGAAAGCCCAATCTGTCCATACTTAGTCCATGACAGGAGCACCCACTCCCATTACCTGAAGGAAAAGGGTCTGCCAGCCACCTCCTGGGTTGGTTGTACAGACAGTGCCAAGGTCAGCAATGAAATGGCATGTAGCATGGATGGTATCCTGGCTGGAATGACCTTCCTGTTGTCCCTTGGCCTACACAGTGTTTTCATAAGAAAACATATTTTAATTCTGTGAAAAAGGCCTGACGTGGGTAGGTGCCTGAGTGTCTGACTGATTACAAACTCTTGCGGCAACAATTGTTAGCTGGATTATCATGTACTCAGACACTTCAACCTTGGGCAAGGGTATGTTGTGAAATGTCGAGTACAGAAATATAATAACAATGCTTTTGCAGAATCACAGAGTTACAGCTGATTAGAAAATAACTCATCCCCACTGAAGCAGGCTAACTAAAAATGAATAAAACGGAATAAATGAAATCAGACCACATATGTAGGTAAAAGGGCACAGGCAGCAGGCCTAAGCGAAGCTAAAATATGTGTGCACGAGCAGAGTTTAAATTGAACCCATGACAGTGGCAGGAGGCCACCTGCTTTGAGATGGCGGGATCAAAGGAAATGGGGTGCTAGCTCCCCCATTTCCTTCTTTTTCCTTCAGTCTCCAACGTGGACCCTTTCATCCAGGGCCCACATTCACAGCAGCAACATCACCCCTAAAAAAGACCCCCCAAAAAACACATAAGTACCTTTTGCATTCTTCTGCCACTGACTGGACTTGGAATATATGGCACACTCTGAAGCAATGGAATGGCGCATGTAAAAAGTATTTTTACATGCGTCATGCATTTGTGTACATTTTGATCAAAATGTACACACCTGCATCCACACAACTGTAAAAATATATCTTCTATTGTGCGTTCCCTGACAGTCCACCGCCGGTGGCGGGTGGGACACTGTCGACTCTGTGGTCTTTTTGGGACGCTGCCTTGGCGGTATGGCAGTCGAACCGTCAAACTTGTAATCAGGCTCTTAAATTCCATAGCAAGAACATTACTCTAAATTAAAAAATCACAAACATATCTGTAAAGAAACCTATAAACAACTAAAGAATTTATATATTTATGAATATTATGTAAATATTTTTACTATTCAGTCTTTAGTAAAACATTAATGAACTGAAAAAATGTATAAGATTGAATTGTAAAAATTACTGAAATAAAAATTAATAAATATGGACTAAAAGATATACCAACTGTAAAAATGCAAGCATGTAATACAAAATGCAACATAAAATATAGAGAGAATACATATGATGTTAATACTGAATACCATATAATACAAAACATTACAATAACATATGCCATCCTTATAATAAACAGTTTACAGTTTCGTAGAAGTGATAAAGCGTCATGAAATTCTAAAGAGCAAAAATAATCCAATACTAAAAAATTGAAATCCTGCCAAAAAATGCAAAAATACCAAAGATAAAAATACCATTAAAAAAAAGTGATAACAATCCTGCGAGACCATCCAGAACCAAGAAATTACAAATTCTGAAAACTCTTAAAAAACAAAAAATTAAGGAAATTAAAACTAACATTGGTTAAAAAATTAACCAATCTGATTTCCTATTTAATAAAATCTCAAAAACTGCATCTCGGATGACCCAAAAGAAAAACCCATAAAATAAAGACAAAACCTACCCACTAACACATAAACCCCATAAATATTACAGTGTAATATACCATTAGAAAAACACATACAATCAATATATAACTACATTACTGACAAACACTACAGTATAAACCTGTAACTACCTTTTAATAAGGCCTACCATACTTAACTACCACTACAAAATATTTCTAACACTAAACACTCCCATAAACTAAAGCCCCAAAATAACAGAGACAGACTACAAAATTAGTCAAGCGTGAACAAGGGCTGCTAAATAAACATTAAAAAGACTCAAACCCCACAGGCATCAATAAAATATTAATGATTTTTTAATTTTATTTTAGAATAATATTACAAAAGTTAAAAAGTTACAAAAGACATTCAAAAGTCAATGTCCCAGAAATGTAAATATATATTAAAAAGAAATTCAAAAAAATAAATAAAAATACCAATATTTGTATGTATTAAAATATTTATGAACGTACACAGTTTATAATAAATTGAAACAAATATGTTAAATACATATGTCAAATAAATCTAAATCTAAAATATTGTACTCATATGATTATAAAATGCAAAACAATTATATTTGTTCATTGTGAAAAATATATGTCTATGACAATTAATTCTGCAAGACTCAGATTACATGAGCATAAAGCATGTTTAGGAACATAATTAGCTTGTTGAGATCAGAAGCCTTCTGGGCCATTGCTTTATACATAAGACAGAGGGTCTTGTTCACAAGAATCGGATGCATCAGCTCTGATGCCTCAGAATCATTTGCCCTGCCCTGCACCCCCTTATAGATCCCATGGTAGCCCTGTATTTACTATACAGAGCTCAATTGCACCTACCTTGCATACATTAAACCTGCACAGGTATAATGTGGCACCAGACTTTATAAACTGGTGCAAAAATCACATTGCCCCAGTTTGTAAATGTGGCACACTGTAGGGAACTGCTTTGTGTCACTGCTGCATAAAAAAAAGTGACCCAACGGTAGAGCAAGGGGCTTTCAAATAAGCCCCACAGTGTATTAAACTGGATCTGTTTTTCTGTGGAACAGCAAGTGATGCTCATGCTGTATGACGAGGGTTGTGGCAAAGTAGCCTAGAAGCCACGTTTTGCACTATCTGTAGTCTGTTCATAAAGGACTTCAAGATACCCAAATACAGTACGTTGCCATAGTTGAACTGTGAACTATTTAGGGCCTGCACAACAGTTCTCTGTATAGGAACTGGCAAAAGCCCCATAATTTTACACAGGCTTCTTAGTAACCCAAAACATATGGGAGCGATCCTATTAATTTGAGAGTCCATCCTGATATTGCAATCTAATTGGATCATTCACCACTTGCTTAGGGTAAAGCATGGGACTTAGAGCTTCAGGCCAGTCCAGTGAACCCCAAAACTAAGGCTGATTACCCACCACCAGGACCTCTGTTTTATTTCCATTCAATTTTAGGCAATTGTTTTCCATCCGTAGTGCCACTGCCACTAGACGGGCCTCAATTCAAATCCACTTTTATCCTTAGTAAAGGATAAAGAAAAAGCTATTTGGCATAGGAGAACAAGGTAATGCCAACATTCTCAACAAGAGCTACCTGGGGTCAGACATATACATTGAAAAGCATAGGGCTCAGGGAAGAGCCCTGAGGAACCCCCAAAGCAGTTTTCAAACTGAGAAGATGGAGGTACTCGAGATCACTTGAAAGGTTTGCTCCTGTAAAAAGAAGCTGACAGAAAGTAGGGCATGATTCTTAATGCCACAGTAGGCCAGCCACTAGAGAATGACCTTGTGGGACATGGTATCAAACGTTGCACTAAGATCAAGAAGAATCAGTGCAGCAGTGCCTCCAGAATCCAGTATTGCTCTGAGGCTCTCAGCAACTCCTAATAGGGCCAGTTCCATACTGTGGTCCGGTTGAAAGCCAAATTGCGAGCCATGAAGAAGAAGGTTGGAGTCCAGATAGGATGACGCATGACAACATGTTTTACCAGTATTTCAGTAAAAGCCAGGCAGAATGAAATGGGGTAAAAGTTTTTAGGTTTGGCTGCATCAAAGGTAGTTTTTCTTTACATTGGTACCACCACAGTATGTTTCTAGCAAACTGGCACCAGGGATTGTGTCAATGATGTGTTGAACAAATCAATCTAGATAGAAGAAAGAGAGCCACAGCCCAATTTGAGTATCCACAGGTGAGCAGGGTCAGAAGGAGATCCTCATTTAATAGAGTCAGGAAGCAACTTAAAACTATGAGAATCAATTAGAGTGAGTGACTCAAAGGCAGGACTTCCACCTGATTCAGCGACCACATCTTCTTCTTCGATGGCCCTATCAGAGACGGCCTCAAATACCAGCACCTCAAATGCATTATAGATGTTTGCTACTTTATCAAAGAAGAAATTAGCCAGTTAATTGCACCTCTCTGAGGATGGGGGGCCTCTGAGACCAAACCAGCCAAATCCTAACAACCTCCTTGGCCAGATTCTTCATATCAGGTTTTGTGATAAAGTTTCAATGAGTTCAATTACCCTAGCTTATCATTAGCATCATAGTTTATGTGCCAAATATGTTTCTTGCACTTATGAGATTTGTTTTTGTGAGAAGCTGAGCAATAAACCAGGTTGCCAGGGTCTGGGCCCTTGTGTCTGTAACTACAGTTTATAGGAGAAAAATGCCAAGTGTGGATTCCACCCAATCATTAGCTTACTGCACCATATTATCGATGAAGCTCTCAAATCTCAGGTAATGTTAGAGAGGTGGAGAATGGGTGAAGCCGCACCCAGTGATGCCTGGGAGTACCAGTATTCTTCTGTATAGTAGTCACACTCTTATTCACTAACTTGGTGAAGATAGCAAAGTGATTCATCTAGGGCAAAGAAATGGGGGGCTCAAGATCATAAACAAAGTGAGCTGTTGAAGGGCTAAGGGAATCGTCTAAATGAATATTGAGATCACCAAGTAAAGTAAAGTTAGATAATATAATAACCTACAAATAGATAACATCTGACACTTAGGAAATCCACTTAGCAACTAGCCCGGGGGTCTATAGAAGTGGAGTAATGAAAAGCTAAAATTATTGGAATTTTCAGTGAGAAGGATAATGCTTTAAAATCAGGAATATCCAGTTTTCTCCTAGACAGCTAAAAGATAACTTGAATATAATTTCAAGCTCACCCCTAGATTTGCATTGCACATGATACCATAGCCGCCAAATAGTGCTTGAGCAATATATGGCAAAGATGAGTTATTCAACCAAGAGTCAGTTAAGAAAGCAATATCAAGATCGTAAAGGATAATATTAAAAACCTTCACATTATGTTTAGTCAGGGAGCGACAGTTTAAACTCATAAAGTGGACTAAACCCTGAGGAGAGGTTGAGCCTTGGCTGCCAGGACCAGCTCATTTCCTGAATTAAAGGCCAAATTGCTAAAGGCACAACATGGTTCCCTTTCCAAAATGCACAAACTGTGTTGGCAATTACTGGATATTGGTTGCCTTCAGTATCATGGCTACAATCCCAATTTACTAGTAAACAGCCAGAGTTCCAGGGCCCTTAACCCGTTTGGGTGTGGACGGGCTAAAAGAGGGCTTGCGTTTGGCTCACCTTTGGCGTGCAGGTGGCACATCCACTTTGCATATGCAATATGATGCCATATTTATAGTGTGTGAACCCTCCACAGGGCTGTGAGGCCATGAAACTTCTAGAAGGTTGCAATATTTTACCACCAAGATGACCGCTCCCTTGTCAGGTCACCTAATACTGCAGGAAGGGGGAAAATGATACAACACAAAAACCTCCAAACAATCCCCCAACAATGTGTCAGCCTGAAGATGAGTAAAAACAATGAGTGATAAAATAAACTGTTGATAGCCTAAAAAAAGGCGCAGTCTATTCTACCTTACAGAAACAGTATGTGATTCTTGAATTTTCACTTGATAACCTAAAATGTAAAACCGAACATATTATTGCAAATATTACATTCACATATAACACTACTTTAACCTATAAAACTACAAATGACAAAATATAAAAGTAACAACATGATGTTCCAACAAACATTAAACACCGTAAACCAAGTGTTCAAATTACTAAGGTGTAAAGTACATTTTCCCGCTCCAAACTAAAATAAATTATATTATAATTTAAACATTAGTGGGTGTATATTTAGTAGTCCTGCTCCAATCAGTGCCATGTTTGGGGATATGCAGGGTTTTGAGGGGGATAGATTTACTATTTCCACTTTAATCTAAAACATATTGAGGAAAGCGTTGGACTTTGATATGAAGGGGGTACATTTACTATTCCCATTCCAATCTAATCAACATGTGTGAAATACCTTAACTTTATGAGATAAAAATAAAATATTTACAAACCAATACAAAACATATTCATAAAAATACTATACTTTAAAAATAACATGCTATAACCAAGACAATAAAAGAAAGCACTTGCAATAGTTAAACTCAATTACATTGAAAAACATTTATGAACACAAATTAATTCTATAAAATAAAATATCTAAACATACTGTGCAAAAAAAGTAATAAATAGGAGACAAAAAAATAAATAATTGCCTACTTGCATAAGGACCTAAAAACTATAAGTAGAAATTAAAGTATTTACTTACTTGCTTCAAAAGAATGTAAGTAACAAATTACTAAAAAATACTAAACATACTTTAAAAAAATATACATGCAAACTAATTTACATTAAAATTAATTCCTAAGCAAGAAAATTACATAATCAACCAATAAAAATACAAATGCCGAATGGAACTATAAATATAAATGTTATTATAAAATTAGAATACATAAATAAATAACCAGCAATTAACCAATATTTACATTGAAAAAGAACATAACACTAAGAAGAAAATATAGAATAAATATTGTGAAAAACTTTGAAAAATGCAACAAAAATCTAGTTTAAAATAAAATAAAAATATTTAATACCATGTTTGAAACCTCCCACTTAATTCCCTATTAAACTCTACATCCGGCTCCTAAAACATTTAAAAGAATACACCAACAAAAAAAAACAATGAATACAGATGTTAATGTTACATTAAATAGAAAATACAAATATATAGACATTAAAATATGCATCACAAACTACATACATTTTATTTTGAAGACTTTATAAAGAAACAGTCACTCCAACAGTGTTCCTCTAAATACCATACATCTTGCTTCTAAACATTTAAATTAATGTGAAAAATAACCAAAAATATGTACGCATTAAAGAACTATATTATATACAACAATATTTTAAGCGATAATATTATTAACAACAATGATAAAAAAACCTTGGAAAGCAATTGCAGGCAATATTACTTTTGACAATATTTTTACATCACAATATTTTTGCAACAATATTCATGTCTCACAATGGGAATTACGACCGTGGCGGAAACCGCCAACAAAGACAGCCACTTTAACACTCCGACCGCCACGGCGGTACAGACAAACAGCTTGGCGGTCACCGCCAACAGACAGATGGGAGACAATGCACCGCCCACACTATTATGACAGGCCAATCCGCCACCTTTTCCGAGGCGGATTCACCGCAGATAAAAACACGGCAGAAACAGGCATTTTGAAGGGAAAACGCTACACCCCAACCCCCACCCTCACCCACTACAACACACACACCAATGCATATCCAAACATTACAGTAACACCCCCCAACCCCCCTGGAAGAATGCAGAGACAAAAGGAAAAGAGTGTAACCATTGTATAATATCAAAATAGAGTAAGCAAAAATATACATATTTACACTATTAACAAAATATACACCACGAATAGTAGTCCAGGTAATACTCCATTCATAGTCCGTGGACCACTGGGCCCAAAATGCATGGGCGAGGCCCACACAAGATACCCGAACATGACGGAGAGAACACTGCAGGGGCATCAGATAGAAATACAACAGGCACCTCAGGGGGAAGGGTAGGGGGGGCACCTCAGCCGGATGCGTGTACGACGCCAGATCCCCGAGGGGGCTCCATACCCATTGATGTATCCTGGGGAGTGCAAAGCCACAGTCTCACAAGTCTCTCCAGTGGGTGGTTTGCCCACTGCTTTATCCTGGGGAGTGCAAAGCCACAGTCTCTCAAGTCTCTCCAGTGGGTGGTTTGGCCACTGTACCTTCCTGGGGAGTGCAAAGCCACAGTCTCTCAAGTCTCTCCAGTGGGTGGTTTGCCCACTGCTTTATCCTGGGGAGTGCAAAGCCACAGTCTCTCCAGTGGGTGGTTTGCCCACTGTACCACCCTGGGGAGTGCAAAGCCACAGTCTCTCAAGTCTCTCCAGTGGGTGGTTTGCCCACTGCTTTATCCTGGGGAGTGCAAAGCCACAGTCTCTCAAGTGGATGACAGTCTCCACTGGTTCTGGCGGGGGACTGGTGCCCAGAGTGCTTCATCCATCCAAGGACAGACGGAGTAGATGCATGTCTCCACTGGCTCTGGAGGGGGACTGGTGCCCAGAGTGCTTCATCCTGTGCAGGACAGACGGAGTGGATGCATGTCTCCACTGGTTCTGGAGTGGAACTGGTGCCCAGAGTGCTTCATCTTGTGCAGGACAGATGGAGTGGATGCATGTCTCCACTGGTTCTGGAGGGGGACTGGTGCCCAGAGTGCTTCATCCTGTGCAGGACACACGGAGTGGATGCATGTCTCCACTGGTTCTGGAGGGGGAATGGTGCCCAGAGTGCATCACTCACCCCGTGACGGTCCCAGTTACGTCACTGCCCCTGCCGCTCATGGGCTAGCAGTGCTTGAGTTGGCGGTCCTTGCCCTGTTCGGCAGTCCTTGCCCTGTTCACCGGTGCTTGCCCTGTTCAGCGGTGCTTGAGTTGGCGGTCCTTACCCTGTTCAGCGGTGCTTGCCCTGTTCAGCGGTGCTTGACTTGGCGGTCCTCGCCCTGTTCAGCGGTGATTGTGTTGGCCCTGTTCAGCGGTGCTTAACCTGTTCAGCGGTGATTGTGTTGGCGGTCCTTGCCCTGTTCAGAGGTCCTTGCCCTGTTCAGCAGTGCTCGCCCTGTTCAGCGGTGATTGAGTTGGCGGTCCTTGCCCTGTTCAGCAGTGCTTGCCCTGTTCAGCGGTGCTTGACTTGGCAGTCCTTGCCCTGTTCAGCGGTGCTTGCCCTGTTCAGCGGTGATTGACTTGGCAGTCATTCATTGCCCAGCTGGGCTGTGGCTGGCGGGGTCCTCCTGGGCAGCTGGGCTGTGGCTGGCAGCCGGGCTGTGGCTGGCGGGGCCCTCCTGGGCAGCTGGGCTGTGGCTGGCGGGGTCCTCCTGGACAGCTGGGCTGTGGCTGGCAGGGCCCTCCTGGGCAGCTGGGCTGTGGCTGACGGGGTCCTCCTGGACAGCAACGAGGGGACTGGCCTCCTGGGCAGCAGGGATGATGGCGGTCTTCTCCGCCGTGCTGCTCCTCCCAGACTTTGCGGCTTTCTTCTGCCCCTTCCCCACCTTGGGAGGAGTCACAGCTGAGTCCACACTCCCTCCGGGACCCCTGTGAGCAGCTTGGGTGGCTGGAGTCTTCCCCCTCTTCCGCCGGTCACTGGCCAACTTCTGGTGGTTCGCAGGGGGGGGACTGGCTGTGCTCTGGCTCCGTGATACACTGGCTGGCCTGGTTGCCGGTGCACTCCACATAGCTGTGACAACAGGCACCACTGGTCCCGGTGATTTTGTGGCTGAGGTGCTAGTACGGGACCTATGAGTTGGACGGGGGGGGTGGTGGTCAATAAGATAAGGGTGGACATGAAAAGTTGTTTGGAGACACTGGGACAGGTAGATGGAGGGGGTTTCGGAGTGGAGGAAGAGGTGGTGGTTGTAGGAGGTGTAACTTTTGTGGATTTGGGTGCAGGTGCATGTGCTGGAGGCTGTCGTGAGGTGGATGGCTGTTGGGTGGGTGTGTGGCTGCGTTTGTGTATCTTCGGAGGGGGCATCACAGACACTGGGAGAGGACAAAGGGGACGTGTGAATGGTAGTGGGGGTGCTGAGTGCACGTGAGCGGGGTGTGGTGGTGGGTGTGCTGGTGCGGGACGTAGTGGCTGTAGTGGTAGTGCATGCAGGTGTGAGTGTAGACGAGACTGGGAGGGAGACGAGGAGGAGGGGGACACAGTGGAGGCAGTGGGTGATGGTGTGTCTGTATGTGTGTGATGCTTGCATGAGTGCCTGTGGGATGTGTGGTGCTTATGTTTGCCTGAGCTTCCCTTGTGTGGTGAGGTGTGTGCAGGCTGGTCTGATGGTGTGCTTGGGATAGGCAGAGGTACAGGGGATTGGGTCTGGGTGGAGGAAGTTGGAGGGGGAAGCTAGACACAGGGACAATGGCTGCCATCAGCGCTGAGGCCAGAGTTTGAACGGTTCGATGAAGGGCAGCCTGACCAGAATGAATGCCCTCCAGGAATGCATTTGTGTGTTGCAACTCCCTTTCTACACCCTGGATGGCATTCAAAATGGTAGACTGCCTAACAGTGAGGGACCTGAGGAGGTCAATGGCCTCCTCACTGAGGGCAGCAGAGGTGACAGGGGCAGGGACTGAGGTGCCTGGGGCGAAGGAGATGCCCACCCTCCTGGGTGAGCGGGCACGGGGCGAAGGCTGAGGGGCTGCTTGGAGGGCGGTGCTGGTAGGGTGGGTGGCGGCTGTACCTGTTGAAGTGGGGGGCACAGATGTTGCCGCCACCACAAGGGAGCTCCCATCGGAGGACGAGTCTGTGTCGCTGGTTGCAGATCCTGTGACCGCCGTGGTACTCCCCTCTCCTTCCGTCCCACTGGTGTATTCCGAGTCCGTAGTGTGGGCCTCCATGCCCATGTGGGATGCAGCTCCCTCGTGCTCCGGTGCCACTGCTCCTCCGTCTGATGATGCTAATGCACACAAGAACAGGGAGACCACAAAAAAATGGGGGAGGGAACAGAAGAAAGACAGGTTGAGTGCATGGCTTACCGCTACCGTTGGCGGACAAGACAGACACAGCATCCCCCTGCACTATGTCGCGCTGTTGTGCTCTACAGTGCAATTCCTGGGAAATATCCTACAAGGCTATGGACGACATCTGCACACATAGATGACACAGGGGCATGAATAGCTGTACCTGGCACTCTACAGAGGCGGGGTGGGGGGCCACAGGGCCATGCCTTACGAAGGGGCCTAGCCTACAGAACTCGCCCTGGCCTAGGGAAACCCACAGCCCTCCTCCCCCACCCAGACACCCCCACTGCGCGCAAAGTCAGCTGAATGAGAGTGTACTCACCCCCTTGTGTCTGCTGTGATGCCCTCAAGCGCCCATCCAACTCAGGGTAGGCCACCGCCAGTATTCGGAACATCAGGGGGGTCATAGTTCGACGGGCACCCCTCCCACGTTGGGGGGCCATCCCCAGCTGAGCCTCCGCCATCTTCTTGCTCCAGCGGCGAATGTCCTCCCATCTCTTCCGGCAGTGGGTGCTCTGTCTGTGGTGGTCCCCCAGGGTCCGGACGTCCTTGGCGGTGGCACGCCAAATATCCTTCTTCTGGTGGGCGCTGACCTACATGAAATGTACAGGGGAAGAAGAGAAGTCATTACCAACTGCACCGTCAAAGTTAGTGGCCCCCATCCCTACCCTTGCCATGTGGCACATGCACCCACCGTCTTTCATGCACGCAGGACTCTGCCCCCTTCCTTCTTACAACCGGCCCTCTCCACACAGGCACTGCCCATACAACATGCTTCCAGTGTACTTACCTGTTGGTCTGGAGGACCATAGAGTAGCGTGTACTGGGGGAGGACCCCGACGACGAGCATCTCCAACTCCTCCGATGTGAAGGCAGGGGCCCTTTCCCCAGACACACGAGCCATTGTCTCTTCCAGACCGAGGTCACAGCAGCACTTGCAGTGTAGGTTCTCTCCAGTCGAAGATCAGGTATTGAGTGATTCAACAGATAGAAAATGGCGGTCATGTCCGTGGCGGTCTCACATACAGGCCAGATTTTGTGTATGAATCGTGTTCTGTGTAGACTGTGGGTACATACCTCTGAGTTGTTTGACTCTGTGCTCGCTGTTGTCCTTCATAGGCACCATCCGCTGGGACATGTGAGGAGATGGCGGAATCCTCTGGTGTACCGACCGCTGGTGGACCTGTTGACAGTGGAGGAAAGAAATTTGATCATCACCTACAGGTTTGACCGTGCCACAATCCAGGAACTGTGTACCCAGTTGGAGCCAGACCTGATGTCAGCAATCCGCCATCCCACAGGAATCCCCCCTCAAGTGCAGGTGCTGTCAGTGCTCCATTTCCTGGCAAGTGGGTCTTTTCAAACAACTGTGGCCATGGCATCAGGGATGTCCCAGCCTATGTTTTCCAACGTATTGTCCAGAGTGTTGTCTGCCCTGCTGAAACACATGCGTAGCTACATCATTTCCCTCAGGTGGAGGACTTGCCTACAGTGAAAGGTGACTTCTATGCCCTTGGACATATCCCCAACATCATAGGTGCCATTGATGGGACCCATGTGGCTTTGGTCCCCCCCCACAGGAGTGAACAGGTGTACAGGAACCGGAAGAGTTATCATTTGATGAATGTACAGATGGTATGTTTGGCCGACCAGTACGTCTCCCATGTGAATGCCATGTTCCCTGGCTCAGTGGATGATGCCTACATCATGCGGAATAGCAGCATCCCTTATGTGATGGGTCAACTACAGAGGCACCGGGTGTGGCTATTAGGTGACTCTGGTTACCCCAACCTGTCATGGCTACTGACCCCAGTGAGGAATCCCAGGACCAGGGCAGAGGAACGCTACAATGAGGCCCATGGGCGGAATAGGAGGGTGATCGAACGCACCTTCGGCCTCCTGAAGGCCAGGTTTAGGTGCCTCCATATGACAGGTGGATCCCTATACTACTCACCAAAGAAGGTGTGCCAGATGATCGTGGCCTGCTGTATGCTTCATAACTTGGCTTTGCGACGACAGGTGCCTTTTCTGCAGGAGGATGGTCCAGATGGCGGTGTTGTGGCAGCTGTGGAGCCTGTGGACAGTGATGAGGAGGAAGCAGAGGAAGAAGACATTGACAACAGGGACTCAGTCATCCAGCAATATTTCCAGTGAAACACAGGTGAGAATACATTCCTGTCTACTACAAGTACTTTTACACTTCTACCTTTTACACTTCTACCCTATCCACTAGCGCCGGCGGAGGTGGTGGGCAGTTCATCGTCCATGCTAGTGTCAGGGGACCCTTGTAGTGCCACAGTGTCCCCCCTGGTGTTGAGTATTTCCTTCAGCACCCCTACGATGGTGCCCAGGGCGGAGCTGATGGTTCTGAGCTCCTCTCTGAAGCCCAAATACTGTTCCTCCTGCATGCGCTGGGTCTCCTGAAACTTGGCCAGGACAGTTGCCATTGTCTCCTGGGAGTGGTGGTATGCTCCCATGATGGAGGAGAGGGCCTCGTGGAGAGTGGGTTCCCTTGGCCTGTCCGCCCCCTGTCGCACAGCAGCCCTCCCAGTTCCCCTGTGTTCCTGGGCCTCCATCCCCTGGACCGTGTGCCCACTACCACTGCCCCCAGGTCCCTGTTGTCGTTGGGGTGGTGGGTTATCCTGGGTTCCCTGTAGTGGTGGACACACAGCTGATTGACGTGTCCTGGGGACGGAGGTATGGGCCCGCTGGGTGGGTGCTGTGATGGTGTTACCAGAGGGGGTAGGTCTGTGGTGGCCTGTGCCTGTGTGAGGAGAACCGACTGTCCCGAGGCGCACGATGGTCCGGGCTGGTCATCTAGATCCAGTTGGACAGAGCTGCTGTCATCACTGTGGGCCTCTTCTGTGGGTGGGGTGGAGATGTCTGGACCCTCCTGTCTGGTGACGTTGGGTAGTGCTCCTGCAGGGGTGTAAAAGCATGATTATTGCATCTGTTTGTGTCATGGTGGGCAATGGGTGGGTGACTGTGTACCCCAGTGCTTGCATTCCTGTGTGTGAGCTTGTGTGATGCTGGTTTAGGGGGGTGTATGGGTATGTGCAGTGGGCATGCTTTAGTGATGGGTGCCCATGTGTGTTGCATGCAGGGCTTGGTGTTGGGATGTGTGGTTTGTGATATTGGTACATTTGTGAGGAGTTGGAGTGATAGGGGTGGGGGCGAGGATGGGGGTATGTGATAGCATGCAGTTAGGGTGGGGGATGTAATAGTTAAGATTTGACTTACCAGAGTCCATTCCTCCACCGACTCCTGCGAGACCCTCAGAATGCAGAATCGCCAAGACCTGCTCCTCCCATGTTGTTAGTTGTGGGTGAGGAGGTGGGGGTCCGCCGCCAGTCCGCTGAACCGCCTGGTGGTGTCTTGAGACCATGGAACGCACCTTCCCCCGTAGGTCGTTCCACCTCTTCCTGATGTTGTCCCGATTTCTTGGGTGTTGTCCCACTGCGTTGAACCTGTCGACTATTCTTCTCCATAGCTCCATCTTCCTTGCAATTGAGGTGTGCTGCACCTGTGCTCCAAATAGCTGTGGCTCTACCCGGATGATTTCCTCCACCATGACCCTGAGCTCCTCCGAAAACCTGGGGTGTCTTTGCCGTGCCATGGGTTGGTGTAAGTGATGTGTGGGGGGGTGTGTGTGGTAATAAGTGTGGTGATATGTAGTGGTGTGTGGTGTTTTGTATGTGGGTGATGGTGTTGAGTGCCTGTGGCTGCTAGTTTGTGGATGGTGGTGTCTCTCTCTGGCCTTCTCTCTGTAATAGTGGTCATAGGGGTTTGTGGGTGATGTGGGTGTGTGTTTTATATTGTAATGGGTGTGTGGGAGTGGTGTGTGTATGTGTATCAGGTGTGTGTATTTCGAATTGTCCAATTTGGCGGTGTTTTGTAGAAGTGTGTGTATTTTGAGCGCGGTGGTGTGTACCACCAATGGAATACCGCGGTTGAAAGACCGCCGCGTGGATTCGTGGGTCGTGATAGCGTGGGCGTATTTCTGTTGGTGTGACGGTGGAGGATTTGTTTTCGCCAGTTTATCACTGACCTTTGGTGTGGCGGACTTGTGTGGGTGTCTAAATTTTGTCGTATTTCGAGATGTGGGTCATAATAGCTGTGGCGGAATTCCGCGGCCGCAACGGTGTGTTGGAGGTCTTCTGCATGGCGGTAAGCGGCTTTTATCGGCAATGTTGTAATGACCACCAATATTTTTAATGCAAAATGTTGGTGACATACCAAACCGAACACATCACCATCATAACAAAATGCCTCACAACTAATATACACAATCATTCTTGTCCCACATTTTCACCACCAAAACCTGCTTTCATAATATGGTGGTAAAAGATGTTTGCACCAAGCACTGCTGTAACTTTAAATCTAGGACATGAAAAAGCACCAGAGAAAAACATATTGTGCAGTTTCATCGTATTTGTGACTGTATTATGTATTCTGTGACTTGCTTTTTGTGCCTTTGTGCTTTTTCTTCCAATTGTGCCTTTTGCTGTTTTCCGCTTTTTTCGCCCCTTGTGCGCTCCCCATTGCCACTTTTCCCTGCCGCTGCCTCCCTGCGGCCCTGCCCCCTTCGAGCCCCCATTCGCCGCTCCCTCCCGCCTCCCTCCTCCCAGCTGCTCCTCCCTCCCCCCTCCCTTCTTAACGGCTGGCGCTGCGCGTCGAGGGTGAGCGACCTCTGACCTGTTTTCGGTCAAGAGCTCGCCCCCCCACGTCCGCAGCACCACCTTGCTGTGTCCGTGTCCCTGACCCCGCCCACGCTGCTGCTAGCATGTTCGAGGCCCTCCTCCACCCGCAGGCATCCTCCTGCGCCTCATTCCTGGTGTCTAGTGGGCTTCTGGTAAGCGTCGCTAGACTCGTGTGCATTGTGCCGTTTTCACCGTATTTGTGACTGTATTCTGTTTTTCTGTGCCTTGCTTCCTTGCGCTTTTAGCCCCCATTTGTGCCTTTTTCAGATTGCTGTATTCCGCTTGTGCATTGTGCCGTTTCACCGTATTTGTGACTGTATTCCGTATTCTGTGACTTGCTTTTTGTGCCTTTGTGCTTTTTCTTCCAATTGTGCCTTTTGCTGTTTTCCGCTTTTTTCGCCCCTTGTGTGCTCCCCCTTGCCGCTTTTCCCTGCCGCTGCCTCCCTGCGGCCCGCCCCCCTCGCGCCCCCATTCGCCACTCCCTCCTGCCTCCCGCCTCCCAGCTGCTCCTCCCTCCCCCTCCCTTCTTAATGGCTGGCACTGCGCGTCGAGGGTGAGCGACCTGTGACCTGTTTTCGGTCAAGAGCTCGCCCCCCCAAGTCCGCAGCACCACCTTGCTGTGTCCGTGTCCCTGACCCCCGTCCACGCTGCTGCTAGCGTGTTCGAGGCCCTCCTCCACCCGCAGGCATCCTCCTGCGCCTCATCCCTGGTGTCTAGTGGGCTTCTGGTAAGCGTCGCTAGACTCGTGTGCATTGTGCCGTTTTCACCGTATTTGTGACTGTATTCTGTTTTTCTGTGCCTTGCTTCCTTGCGCTTTTAGCCCCCATTTGTGCCTTTTTTCATATTGCTGTATTCCGCTTGTGCATTGTGCCGTTACACCGTATTTGTGACTGTATTCCGTATATTGTGACTTGCTTTTTGTGCCTTTGTGCTTTTTCTTCCAATTGTCCCTTTTGCTGTTTTCCGCTTTTTTCGCCCCTTGTGTGCTCCCCCTTGCCGCTTTTCCCTGCCGCTTTTCCCTGCAGCCCGCCCCCCTCGCGCCCCCCTCCCGCCTCCTGCCTGCTCCTCCCTCCCCCTCCCTTCTTAATGGCTGGCATTGCGCGTCGAGGGTGAGCGACCTGTGACCTGTTTTCAGTCAAGAGCTCGCCCCCCCACGTCCGCAGCACTACCTTGCTGTGTCCATGTCCCTGACCCCCGCCCACGCTGCTGCTAGCGTGTTCGAGGCCCTCCTCCACCCGCAGGCATCCTCCTGCGCCTCATCCCTGGTGTCTAGTGGGCTTCTGGTAAGCGTCGCTGGACTCGTGTGCATTGTGCCGTTTTCGCCGTATTTGTGACTGTATTCTGTTTTTCTGCGCCTTGCTTCCTTGCGCTTTTAGCCCCCATTTGTGCATTTTTCAGATTGCTGTATTCCGCTTGTGCATTGTGCCGTTTCACCGTATTTGTGACTGTATTCCGTATTCTGTGACTTGCTTTTTGTGCCTTTGTGCTTTTTCTTCCAATTGTGCCTTTTGCTGTTTTCCGCTTTTTTCGCCCCTTGTGTGCTCCCCCTTGCCGCTTTTCCCTGCCGCTGCCTCCCTGCGGCCCCGCCTCCCTCACGCCCCCATCCGCCGCTCCCTCCCACCTCCCGCCTCCCAGCTGCTCCTCCCTCCCCCCTCCCTTCTTAATGGCTGGCACTGCGCGTCGAGGGTGAGCGACCTGTGACCTGTTTTTGGTCAAGAGCTCGCCCCCCCCCACGTCCGCAGCACCACCTTGCTGTGTCCGTGTCCCTGACCCCTGCCCGCGCTGCTGCTAGCGTGTTCGAGGCCCTCCTCCACCCGCAGGCATCCTCCTGCGCCTCATCCCTGGTGTCTAGTGGGCTTCTGGTAAGCGTCGCTAGACTCGTGTGCATTGTGCCGTTTTCACCGTATTTGTGACTGTATTCTGTTTTTCTGTGCCTTGCTTCCTTGCGCTTTTAGCCCCCATTTGTGCCTTTTTCAGATTGCTGTATTCCGCTTGTGCATTGTGCCGTTACACCGTATTTGTGACTGTATTCCGTATTCTGTGACTTGCTTTTTGTGCCTTTGTGCTTTTTCTTCCAATTGTCCCTTTTGCTGTTTTCCGCTTTTTTCGCCCCTTGTGTGCTCCCCCTTGCCGCTTTTCCCTGCCGCTGCCTCCCTGCAGCCCGCCCCCCTCGCGCCCCCATTCGCCGCTCCCTCCCGCCTGCTCCTCCCTCCCCCTCCCTTCTTAATGGCTGGCATTGCGCGTCGAGGGTGAGCGACCTGTGACCTGTTTTCAGTCAAGAGCTCGCAGCCCCACGTCCGCAGCACTGCCTTGCTGTGTCCGTGTCCCTGACCCCCGCCCACGCTGCTGCTAGCGTGTTCGAGGCCCTCCTCCACCCGCAGGCATCCTCCTGCGCCTCATACCTGGTGTCTAGTGGGCTTCTGGTAAGCGTCGCTAGACTCGTGTGCATTGTGCCGTTTTCACCGTATTTGTGACTGTATTCTGTTTTTCTGCGCCTTGCTTCCTTGCGCTTTTAGCCCCCATTTGTGCATTTTTCAGATTGCTGTATTCCGCTTGTGCATTGTGCTGTTTCACCGTATTTGTGACTGTATTCCGTATTCTGTGACTTGCTTTTTGTGCCTTTGTGCTTTTTCTTCCAATTGTGCCTTTTGCTGTTTTCCGCATTTTTCGTCCCTTGTGCACTCCCCCTTGCCGCTTTTCCCTGCCGCTGCCTCCCTGCGGGCCCGCCCCCCTCGCGCCCCCATTCACCGCTCCCTCCCGCCTCCCAGCTGCTCCTCCCTCCCTCCTCCCTTCTTAATGGCTGGCGCTGCGCGTCGAGGGTGAGCGACCTCTGACCTGTTTTCGGTCAAGAGCTCGCCCCCCTACGTCCGCAGCACCACCTTGCTGTGTCCGTGTCCCTGACCCCCACCCATGCTGCTGCTAGCGTGTTCGAGGCCCTCCTCCACCCGCAGGCATCCTCCTGCGCCTCATCCCTGGTGTCTAGTGGGCTTCTGGTAAGCGTCGCTAGACTCGTGTGTATTGTGCCATTTTCGCCGTATTTGTGACTGTATTCTGTTTTTCTGCGCCATGCTTCCTTGCGCTTTTAGCCCCCATTTGTGCCTTTTTCAGATTGCTGTATTCCGCTTGTGCATTGTGCCGTTTCACCGTATTTGTGATTGTATTCCGTATTCTGTGACTTGCTTTTTGTGCCTTTGTGCTTTTTCTTCCAATTGTGCCTTTTGCTGTTTTCCGCTTTTTTCGCCCCTTGTGCGCTCCCCCTTGCCGCTTTTCCCTGCCGCTGCCTCCCTGCTGCCCCGCCCCCCTCATGCCCCCATTCGCCGATCCCTCCCGCCTCCCGCCACCCAGCTTCTCCTCCCTCCCCCCTCCTTTCTTAATGGATAGCGATGCGCGTCGAGGGTGAGCGACCTCTGACCTGTTTTCGGTCAAGAGCTCGCCCCCCCACATCCGCAGCACCACCTTGCTGTGTCCGTGTCCCTGACCCCCGCTCACGCTGCTGCTATCGTGTTCGAGGCCCTCCTCCACCCGCAGGCATCCTCCTGCACTTCATCCCTGGTGTCTAGTGGGCCTCTGGTAAGCGTCGCTAGACTCGTGTGCATTGTGCCGTTTTCGCCGTATTTGTGACTGTATTCTGTTTTTCTGCGCCTTGCTTCCTTGCGCTTTTAGCCCCCATTTGTGCCTTTTTCAGATTGCTGTATTCCGCTTGTGCATTGTGCCGTTTCACAGTATTTGTGACTGTATTCCGTATTCTGTGACTTGCTTTTTGTGCCTTTGTGCTTTTTCTTCCAATTGTGCCTTTTGCTGTTTTCCGCTTTTTTCGCCCCTTGTGTGCTCCCCCTTGCCGCTTTTCCCTGCCGCTGCCTCCCTGCGGCCCGCCTCCCTCACGCCCCCATCCGCCGCTCCCTCCCACCTCCCGCCTCCAGGCTGCTCCTCCCTCCCCCCTCCCTTCTTAATGGCTGGCACTGCGCGTCGAGAGTGAGCGACCTGTGACCTGTTTTCGGTCAAGAGCTCGCCCCCCCCCCACATCCGCAGCACCACCTTGCTGTGTCCGTGTCCCTGACCCCCACCCATGCTGCTGCTAGCGTGTTCGAGGCCCTCCTCCACCCGCAGGCATCCTCCTGCGCCTCATCCCTGGTGTCTAGTGGGCTTCTGGTAAGCGTCACTAGACTCGTGTGCATTGTGGCGTTTTCGCCGTATTTGTGACTGTATTCTGTTTTTCTGCGCCTTGCTTCCTTGCGCTTTTAGCCCCCATTTGTGCCTTTTTCAGATTGCTGTATTCCGCTTGTGCATTGTGCCGTTTCACCGTATTTGTGACTGTATTCCGTATTCTGTGACTTGCTTTTTGTGCCTTTGTGCTTTTTCTTCCAATTGTGCCTTTTGCTGTTTTCCGCTTTTTTCGCCCCTTGTGCGCTCCCCCTTGCCGCTTTTCCCTGCCGCTGCCTCCCTTTGGCCCTGCCCCCCTCGTGCCCCCATTCGCCGCTCCCTCCCACCTCCCGCCTCCCAGCTGCTCCTCCCTCCCCCCTCCCTTCTGAATGGCTGGCGCTGCGTGTCGAGGGTGAGCGACCTCTGACCTGTTTTCAGTCAAGAGCTCCCCCCCCCCCCCACGTCCGCAGCACCACCTTGCTGTGTCATTGTCCCTGACCCCCGCCCACGCTGCTGCTAGCGTGTTCGAGGCCCTCCTCCACCCGCAGGCATCCTCCTGCGCTTCATCCCTGGTGTCTAGTGGGCTTCTGGTAAGCGTCGCTAGACTCGTGTGCATTGTGCCGTTTTCGCCGTATTTGTGACTGTATTCTGTTTTTCTGCGCCATGCTTCCTTGCGCTTTTAGCCCCCATTTGTGCCTTTTTCAGATTGCTGTATTCCGCTTGTGCATTGTGCCGTTTCACCGTATTTGTGACTGTATTCCGTATTCTGTGAATTGTTTTTAGTGCCTTTGTGCTTTTTCTTCAAATTGTGCCTTTTGCTGTTTTCTGCTTTTTTCGCCCCTTGTGCGCTCCCCCTTGCCGCTTTTCCCTGCTGCTGCCTCCCTGCGAGCCCGCCTCCCTCGCACCCCCATTCGCCGCTCCCTCCCACCTCCCGCCTCCCAGCTGCTCCTCCCTCCCCCCTCCCTTCTTAATGGCTGGCACTGCGCGTCGAGGGTGAGCGACCTGTGACCTGTTTTCGGTCAAGAGCTCGCCCCCCCACGTCCGCAGCACCACCTTGCTGTGTCTGTGTCCCTGACCCCCGCCCACGCTGCTGCTAGCGTGTTCGAGGCCCTCCTCCACCTGCAGGCATCCTCCTGCGCCTCATCCCTGGTGTCTAGTGGGCTTCTGGTAAGCGTCGCTAGACTCGTGTGCATTGTGGCGCTTTCGCCGTATTTGTGACTGTATTCTGTTTTTCTGCGCCTTGCTTCCTTGCGCTTTTAGCCCCCATTTGTGCCTTTTTCAGATTGCTGTATTCCGCTTGTGCATTGTGCCGTTTCACCGTATTTGTGACTGTATTCCGTATTCTGTGACTTGCTTTTTGTGCCTTTGTGCTTTTTCTTCCAATTGTGCCTTTTGCTGTTTTCTGCTTTTTTCGCCCCTTGTGCGCTCCCCCTTGCCGCTTTTCCCTGCCGCTGCCTCCCTGCGGCCCAGCCCCCCTCGCGCCCCTATTCGCCGCTCCCTCCCACCTCCCGCCTCCCAGCTGCTCCTCCCTCCCCCCTCCCTTCTTAATGGCTGGCGCTACGCGTCGAGGGTGAGCGACCTCTGACCTGTTTTCGGTCAAGAGCTCGCCCCCCCCCCACGTCCGCAGCACCACCTTGCTGTGTCCGTGTCCCTGCCCCCCGCCCACGCTGCTGCTAGCGTGTTCGAGGCCCTCCTCCACCCGCAGGCATCCTCCTGCGCTTCATCCCTGGTGTCTAGTGGGCTTCTGGTAAGCGTCGCTAGACTCGTGTGCATTGTGCCGTTTTCGCCGTCTTTGTGACTGTATTCTCTTTTTCTGCGCCATGCTTCCTTGGGCTTTTAGCCCCCATTTGTGCCTTTTTCAGATTGCTGTATTCCGCTTGTGCATTGTGCCGTTTCACCGTATTTGTGACTGTATTCCGTATTCTGTGACTTGTTCTTTGTGCCTTTGTGCTTTTTCTTCCAATTGTGCCTTTTGCTGTTTTCTGCTTTTTTCGCCCCTTGTGCGCTCCCCCTTGCCGCTTTTCCCTGCTGCTGCCTCCCTGCAAGCCCGCCTCCCTCGCGCCCCCATTCGCCGCTCCCTCCCGCCTCCCGCCTGCTCCTCCCTCCCTTCTTAATGGCTGGCACTGCGCGTCGATGGTGAGCGACCTGTGACCTGTTTTCGGTCAAGAGCTCGCCCCCCCACGTCCGCAGCACCACCTTGCTGTGTCCGTGTCCCTGACCCCCGCCCACGCTGCTGCTAGCGTGTTCGAGGCCCTCCTCCACCCGCAGGCATCCTCCTGCGCCTCATCCCTGGTGTCTAGTGGGCTTCTGGTAAGCGTCGCTAGACTCATGTGCATTGTGGCGTTTTTGCCGTATTTGTGACTGTATTCTGTTTTTCTGCGCCTTGCTTCCTTGTGCTTTTAGCCCCCATTTGTGCCTTTTTCAGATTGCTGTATTCCGCTTGTGCATTGTGCCGTTTCACCGTATTTGTGACTGTATTCCGTATTCTGTAACTTGCTTTTTGTGCCTTTGTGCTTTTTCTTCCAATTGTGCCTTTTGCTGTTTTCCGATTTTTTCGCCCCTTGTGCGCTCCCCCTTGCCGCTTTTCCCGGCCGCTGCCTCCCTGCGGCCCCGCCCCCCTTGCGCCCCCATTCGCCGCTCCCTCCCGCCTCCCAGCTGCTCCTCCCTCCCCCCTCCCTTCTTAATGGCTGGCGCTGAGTGTCGAGGGTGAGCGACCTCTGACCTGTTTTCTGTCAAGAGCTTGCCCCCCCCCACGTCCGCAGCACCACCTTGCTGTGTCCGTGTCCCTGACCCCCGCCCACGCTGCTGCTAGCGTGTTCGAGGCCCTCCTCCACCCGCAGGCATCCTCCTGCGCTTCATCCCTGGTGTCTAGTGGGCTTCTGGTAAGCGTCGCTAGACTCGTGTGCATTGTGCCGTTTTCGCCGTATTTGTGACTGTATTCTGTTTTTCTGCGCCATGCTTCCTTGCGCTTTTTGCCCCCATTTGTGCCTTTTTCAGATTGCTGTATTCCGCTTGTGCATTGTGCCGTTTCACCGTATTTGTGACTGTATTCTGTATTCTGTGACTTGTTTTTTGTGCCTTTGTGCTTTTTCTTCCAATTGTGCCTTTTACTGTTTTCTGCTTTTTCGCCCCTTGTGCGCTCCCCCTTGCCGCTTTTCCCTGCTGCTGCCTCCCTGCGAGCCCGCCCCCCTCGCGCCCCCATTCGCTGCTCCCTCCCGCTTCCCAGCTGCTCCTCCCTCCCCCCTCCCTTCTTAATGGCTGGCGCTGCACGTCCGTGCCGGAGGCGTGCCAGAGGCAAGCCCGTCTGCGCCCGTCCGTGCCTGGACCGCGCCCAGCGCCACCCCCCCGGTCCGCGCGCCCCCGCACCACCAGACGTCGCTACTAGGCCAGTGAACTCATCGCCCTCAACCCCCCCTCCACAACTTGCTTCCAGGCCACACCGAAGAACACCAAAGGACCCTTCTCCTGCCACGCCTGCAACTTCACCTGCAACAGAACAAGGAAACCTGCAACAACCAGCACAAACCACCTCCACTGCATACTCCTCAACACACGCTCCGCACGAAAGCACACCATCGAGCTCTGGGACCTGCTCGACACCACCGCCCCAGACGTAGCCTTCCTGACCGAAACCTGGTGGAACGACTCCTCAGCACCTGACATCGCCATAGCCATCCCGGATGGCTACAAGATCACCAGAAGAGATCGCCCCAACGGAATCGGAGGAGGAACAGCCATCGCCCACAAATCCACCCTCAAAATCCACACCCACACGGACGACACCCTCAAGACCGCCGAACACCTGCACTTCCGGATCCACACTGACCCCAACACCAAACTCACGGGAACTCTCATCTACCGACCACCACTGCGTCCACTTCACATTCAAGAAGCACACCGAACACCACCGCACCCAACTACCACCTCACCGCCGCTGGAGCAAAGTCACCAAAGACCAACTGACCAGCACCTCCTTCCAGAACCCGCCTACCGACCCCACCGACCCAGACACCGCCGCCATCAACCTACAACGGTGGATCAACGACTGCGCCAACACCCTCGCACCACTCAAGAGGTCCACTGACAACCAAGAAAAGAAAAAAAACGCCTGGTTTACAGACAAACTCATCACCTCCAAACGCACCTGCCAGAAACTAAAGAAGAAATGGCTCCTCGAACGCACACCAGACAGCCTGGCAGCCCACAAGGAAGCCACCCGCAAGCACCACCAACTAATCTGACTTGCCAAAGGTTCCACTTCACAGAACGCCTGAACAACAACGCACACGACAGCAAAGAACTCTTCTGCATCGTGAAAGAGCTATCCAACCCCAGCGCCAACGCCAACAACATCCCACCCTCCCAAGAACTGTCCACCTTCTTCTAACAGAGGATCGCCGACATCCACAACAGCCTCAACACCATGCCTCCGCCAGACCCCACCTCCAACAGCTCCACCTACAACAACCGCCTGACCGCCTGGACCCACGTGGATGACTCGGAAACTTGCAAGATCATGAACTCCATACACTCAGGATCCCCTTCACACCCATGCCCCCACCACGTCTACAACAAAGCCGACTCCACCATCGCCCCCCAACTCCGAAAGATCATCAACTTATCATCCGAAACCGCAACCTTCCCGGAAAGCTGGAAGTACGCCGAAATCCACGCCCTCCTCAAGAAACCGAAGGCAGAACCCAACGACCTCAAAAACTTCCACCCGATCTCCCTCCTCCCCTTCCCAGCGAAGGTCATCGAGAAGATCGTCAATGCTCAACTCACCCACCACCTCGAGGACAACTCCATCCTCGACCACTCCCAATCAGGTTTCAGACGCAACCACAGCACCGAGACCGCTCTCCTCGCCGCCACAGACGACATCAGGCAGCAAATAGACAACGGCGAAACATCAGCCCTCATCCTCCTGGACCTCTCCGCAGCCTTCGAGACGGTCTGCCACCACACCCAACTAACACGCCTCCACGAAGCCGGAATACAAGAGAAAGCCCTCAACTGGATCTCCTCTTTCCTCTCCAGCAGAACCCAGAGAGTCCGACTCCCTCCCTTCCGCTCCGAAGCCACCAACATCATCTGCTGTGTACCCCAAGGCTCATCCCTCAGCCCGACGCTGTTCAACGTCTACATGGCCCCCCTTGCACAACTGGCCCGTCAGCACAACCTCAACATTCTCTCCTACGCTGACGACACCCAGCTCATCCTCTCCCTCACCAAAGACCCACACACCACCAAAGCCAACCTCCACGAGGGAATGAAGTCCATCGGCGAATGGATGAGAAAAAGCCGCCTGAAGTTGAACTCCGACAAAACGGAGGTCCTCATCCTCGGACGCACCCCCTCGGCCTGGGACGACTCCTGGTGGCCCACTGCGCTGGGACCCCCTCCAACACCAACCAACCACGCACGCAACCTGGGCTTCTTCCTTGACTCCGCCCTCACCATGTCCAAGCAGGTCAACGCAGTTTCCTCCTCCTGCTACAACACCCTCCGCATGCTCCGTAGAATCTACAAATGGATCAAGACGGAAACCAGAAAAACGGTGACCCAGGTCCTCGTCAGCAGTAGACTGGACTACGGCAACGCACTCTACACAGGCATCCCAGCAAAAGACATCCAACGCCTCCAACGCATCCAAAACGCCTCCGCCCGACTGGTCCTAAACGTACCCCGCCGATGCCACATCTCCCACCACCTGAAAGACCTCCACTGGCTCCCCGTGGACAAGAGGATCACCTTCAAACTCCTCACCCACGCACATAAGGTGCTCCACAACGCCGGACCTGTCTACCTGAACAACAGACTCAACTTCTACGTCCCCTCCTGCCAACTCCGCTCCGCCAACCTCGCCCTCGCCATCGTTCCCCGCTTCCAACGCAAGACCTCCGGGGGCAGACCCTTCTCCTATCTCGCTGCCAAGACCTGGAACGCCCTCCTGTACGCCCTGCGACAGACCCAGGATCTTCTCACCTTCAGGAGACTCCTCAAGACCTGGCTCTTCGACCATTAGCAGCAGCCCCCCCCCCAGTGCCTTGAAACCCTAACGGGTACGTAGTGCACTCTATAAATACTGTGATTGATTGATTGTACTGCAGCTCCATGTATCAATTGTATAAAGTATTTTTTTCTTTTACCCCGCTTACATAGTGCACACATATGCCTAAGTACCTCGGGGACTGGTTATGAGTAGCCATGAAACTGAGCACATCATTTATCCTGCCCTTAGTGGTTTTACTCCTTTCACTCCATTGACCTTGACAGATCCTGATAATCTGGGAATTTTCGAGAGTATTATACACCTAGCCAATAAGGAGGGGGCTTCACCCTTGACAACCGCTCCCTGCAACTCTGGGCCCACCCCCTCTGTTAACTTACCAGATATAAATACGACTGGTGTAGTATTTAGTGGGGCGAATAAACCACAAGGTAAGAAAGAAATGGGTCATTGTATGCTTGTGGGGAACTGTAAGGTTAGTGGCTGCATCTCCCCTTGCAGGAAGCAATCCCAGAGAGAAGTTGGGTATACTAAAACAAATGCTTTTGATATGGTTCTTAGCTGGAATATAGCAGGGCTGGAAAGTAAATTGCAAAGTCCTGGATGGGGCCAATTTCTTGACAAACACCAGCTCTGTCTATTCCAAGAAACGTGGGCACTGGGACCCAAACACAGATTAGGCTTTAAAAGCTATTGGGTTGCTGCACGTAAGACATCCTCTGGGAGGTCATCGGGAATGCTACTCATCTGGCTAAGTAGTTCTCTTAGGTGCAAAGTTGAAGCAATAGACATGGGCTGTCCTGACTTACAGGCCTTACTAGTAACGATTTGTGAGGAGAGATCTTTATTAATAATTAATATCTATAATAGGAGTGTGGGCAGCCACTACGACTCTGACGCCCTGTCCTTGTTGGATAGCTTTCTCAACAACAATATCGCATCCCATTTCATCCTGATAGGAGAGCACTTTAATGTTACATTTGAGCCCAATCCCCTGGTCCAAGAGCTATACAAAGAAGAGGATGCCTATTGGGGTATCCCTCAGCTAGCTTCAAATAAAAGACCTAGATTGAACAAAACAGCGCGCCTAGTGGCTGACATTACATTAACACACGGTCTCCGAGCTTGTAATGGTCGCTCCCGTTCAGATATTAATCTGCACCCCACTTTTAGGCGTGGAGGGCAAAGGAGCCAGATTGATTATATACTTCTTGACATTCGACTGTGGGGCCACATGTTTGATATGAGGGTACAAGAGCACAATGAGAGTGATCACGACCCATTGATCCTATTGACTAGAGGCCTCTTCCCTTTGTTGAAGCACCCCACTCCAAGGCTTATGCACAACAGCTTGCCCTAACAAACAATAGACGCAATGTAAAATGGGAGTCTGTTATCACATCCCTTGAACACCTCACAACAATATATAACTTGTTAGCTGATCAAATGGAGTGTATGCTTTTATACAATGAGGATGGTGATGGTGATGGGCTCTTAACAGCCCACACTGAACTATTTAACTCTTTAAAGTATCTCTTCACAAAAGAGATTATTAGTAATACCCAAGAAAAAGTGCTGTGCACAGTGGTTTAGCAACTTATGCAGGGAAGCACAGCTTAACCTATTGAGATCACTAAAAGAAGGCCACGTAGAGCTCATAAGAAAAGCAAGGAAGGATTATAAGCAGGAATGCTCTAAGGCGCGTAGAAGCTGGGAAGAGGCCAGATGGGCTGCTATCTTGGAGACTGTCAAATCTAACGATACTTCCAGGTTCTGGAAATTGATAGCACATGATTGGAGAGATTCTGCTTCTGTACCTGGCACCTCAATTCTCTCTGCAGTATGGGTTGAGCACATTGGTCAATTATACGAAGGTCCATCTGAAGTATCTCTTAGGACCCTCGACGATCCCATAATCCATGGGGCCACCCCGATTAAATTCACTTCAGCCGAAACAAGAGCTGCAATAGATTAATTGAATTGGGGAAAGGCCCCTGGCCCTGATAAGATTCCGGGCAATTTATATAAGACAAGACCTGATATATGGGCACCTTATCGTAACCTAATCTGCAATGCAATCGCAGCAGGAGCACCTGCCCCATCTTCCTGGAAAGGGGCTGAGATAGTTCCCATCTTCAAAAAAGGTAGTCCCAATAATCCTGCCAATTACCGACCGATCTGTCTACTTGACAACTCCCAAAAAATGTATGCAAAACAACATTTGTTTCACCTTGATGAATGGATTTCGGAGTCTGAAGCCATATCTAATTTACAAGCTGGGTTCAGACCTGCTGTGAGCACCATAGACCAAGCCCTGAGATTCCTGGCAATTAAAGGGAAGAACGTGGACCTGGGGGGGGGGAATCTGTATGTGGTCTTTATAGACCTTAGAGCTGCATTTGACTTGATCCCCAGGAATATGCTATGGTTAACACTCTCCAATATGGGGGTTCCATCTGGCCTCTTGAAACTCATTACCCGACTGCATGATAACACCTATGCACAAATTAGATGCGGTAAGGAGGGTGAGCTGACCGACCCTGTAGCCATCAAAGGAGGAGTCAGACAGGGTTGTGTCTTGGCCCCCACTCTTTTCTTGATTTACATAAATAACTGTATTCATTATCTAGAGAACTGTACAAACGACTCGCCCAAATTGGCTGGAATGAAAATCCTGTGTCTGCTATACGCAGATGACACAATCTTGCTAGCTAAATCACCAATGGGAATTCAAAATCTGGTCAACCAATTTTGTGTCTTTTGTAGAGACTATGGGCTGGACGTTAATGTCAAGAAAACGAAACTCATGATATACAGTACCTCAAGGAAACGATCTCGTGCAAGAATAGTAATGAACTCAATCCCGCTGGAGAAAGTGGAAGAGTTTGATTGCCTAGGTATCAGGCTATCGAACATAGGTAATTGGGAGGCAGCTATTGACAAAGGGGCACTTATTATAAGCCAAAGAGGTGTGGCCCTAGTACGCAGGTCTAGAAAGGCTCTGAGTCCCCCCTGAATACAATTGCAGAGATTTATAATGTCCAAATCCGTGCGGCGGCCCTGTACGGAGCGGAACTTTGGGGTTCGCACAGAAAATTGGACATTTTACAAACCAAAGAAAACCATTTCCTCAGACAGGTTTCCTGGTTAGGAATGGGCACACCAATGACCCCTCTCAGACTCGACCTAGGACTAAATAGTATTAAAACTACAGCAGGCCTGAGACCACTCTCTTACTGGATCCGTCTATGGAAAACTGTCGAACTTGAACCATTCAGGGTGGCGATAAGAGAACTCATAGCATCTCCCCAGGGACCAGTAAAAATCCTTTGGCTGAAGGAGATGAAATCTGCCTGGGACAAAATAGGATTTCCCCATTACTGGAAACACCCTGAACTGATCCCTAACAATGCAAGGCAACTTGTCAAAAGGAGATATTGGGAGAAAACCAATGAAGATTTCCTGCATCATAACATGGCGGGCAGGCTAACAATAGAATTTCTTCAACTCAAACACGAACCCCGGCCCGAGAACTTCATGGATCTCCCTATGCCTGCATATGCCCATGCCTTATTTCTCCAGCTAAGATATGGCACCCTGCCTATTAACAGCTACACGGCTCGTTGGCCATCAAGCAACTCTTTGACTGACCGATGTATACTTTGCCACCATTGTAAGGAAACAATTGAGCACATGCTGTTTTTCTGCCACTTATAGAAGAGCCCCAGAGGGAGGTGGATCATTCCCCTCTGCAGGACAGAGCCAACGCCATCAGAATATGTAAATATGATACATCTACACTGGTAGTTAGCTCAGTCACCAAAATATCTATTCAAAGCCTGGTCTATCCGCCGTAGGTATATCTCAGCCAAGGGTCCCCGAGTCGGTTAGGCACCTCTCCTGTCTACAGAAGGAGATTTTAATAAGACATATTTTTCTCTGCTTTTAACTTTTAGATGTGTCATGCAATCTGATATTGATGTGAATTTTATTAAACTTTTATGTGGTCTCTTTAGGAATCTCATTAGGAGCTCGCTGTCTCTTATATGAGCAGTTGAGACTCTATAAGTTTATAGAGATGAACTTCCACCAAAATTTGCCACAACACTTGATAAAACATCTTATATATGACAAGAACCTCATTCGTTTATAAATCGGCCAAGATACTGAGTAAAGTTCCATGGAAGGCACTAGCTGTATATATCTGTCTGATGGACACAAGCTTTTTATCTCAGTTCTTTTTATCTTATTGTACGTCTCTTTTATTGTATTTTAAATATAATCATAGCCTTAGTTCTAAGGAACGCACCATTAATATTTATCTGATTGCTGGCTATTGGGTTTTATCAGTACTATGTATGATTGTTATTATGAATTTTAATGGCTCAAAATCATCATGTAAGACTGTTATTTTTTAATTTTAATGGTCTAAATTTTTAGACCGAATGAACACAAATAAATAAAATATGCCTAAGTATTTTGAACTACTGTTTTGAAAAAGTTCTAATATTCACACTACCTCAATTAGTCAATTCAACACATAAAAAAACACATGAATAAATTATTTTTTAACTTATCTAATACAAGCCTCTTTTCTCTGATGAAAAACGTTTCATTGGGAGTGTTTGCCCTCAAGCTTTATTTATGGCTTCATTTGTATAGCTACTCTACCTTAGGGATATATCAGTGCAAGAACATGAGCCCCTTACCTCACGATATACATAGAATAAGAGAAATGCAGCAGTAAAGTTAGAACACTTAGAAAGAATCAGCAAAGCCTGAGGGTGGCTAAGTGAAGGACAGTGAGTGATAAGTAGGAAAGGTAGAGACTCAAAGAGAAAATGGACAGGGGTTAAAAAATGGGGCATATTAGTTGAATGCACTACTACTACTTAAAGCGTTGTCTGTATTTTTACAGTCTTTCCTTGCCATTCTTTTAGCACATTACCTGGACTTGCATTGAGTATAATTTGTAAACAACTTGTGAATAATGTTTACAGATGAAATTAGACTAACATGTTATTTTCTTATCATTAAGGATGGTGTGATGGTCCTAAGTGCTACTCATCGGTACAAGAAGAAGTATGTCACTACTCTGCTCTATAAGCCAATTTAAGGCATGCCATCTTTTGGAGCCACCTTCCTGCATATCTGCACAAAGATCACAAAGATGAAGTTGTCATGGTTGTGGGAATAATGCCACTGGTTTACATTCTGAGTGAAGGTTGACTTTAATGTAGAACTTCAAGAAGGGTGAAAACTGAAGTATTATATCTTAGCACTTTTAACACCCTTTCATTGAAATGTTTGGAAACTTGAGTGCCTGAGATATTTTGAGGAGGACATTATTTGAAAATAAATGTATTATGTGTTCTGAAATAGCATCTATACTTGCAAGCCACTAGATTTTATGTAGACTTAACTGATGCAAAAGATAGAGTTTAGGAATAGTCAGGAACAGTGGTGATAGGTGGAAAGTATTTTTATGTTATTGCAACATATGTATTCTTTGTGGTTCATACACATTTTCCATTCTTTTGGGTCAAAGAAGTACAAGTAGCTGATAAAATATTACTGTGGCCACACTTAAAAATGCTAATTTCTCTTAGTTGTTATATTTTGTTTTAATTGGGGTAGTGGAATCTTTGAGCGGTTAATGTTATTGCTATATTTTTATAATTGTGATATGTACTAAGCAGCCCAATGATGCTGGAGCATGGTCAGATAGGCCCAGATTTATCAACATGTGGTGCAATGCAACAAGGCAAGGGAACTTGCTGGGCTGTGTCAAATGACGGGAACAGGAATGCTCCATATTTACTAACATATGGTGCATTCATGCTCTCTTTGCACTAGTGCACTTCTGACTGCCAAGCACCAATCCAGGTACTCTTGCGCCATGGTGCAAGTGTGCCTGCGTTACAAGCAGGATTGTTTTTGTGCAGGAAGGGGCAGCTTCCTGCGCAAAAACAATCATCAGAGCCATTTTCCTATCTCTGTGTGTGCTGCAGAATGCAGGACTGTCCTTTATTTTAAATGTATGGAGACTCCACAGTCCTAAACATACTACGAGTAAAATATCTTTGTGAATAGCAAACAATCACAATCTTTCACAAACATGTATGCTTACCTTTGTGAATCAGGCCACCTGTGTGGAATTTTGCTCTGCCAAGTCATGAGGGGGCATGATTTACCATATGTAGGAGACAATTGCATTCGGCTACAGTGCAGCCCAGGCTTGTACCCTAGACATGCTTGTAGTTTCTAATGCTTCCCACTACCAAGTGACATCTTTTTACTTTTAGAATTTAAGATGCCAGACATAGGTTTCATTATGCTTCTTCACTCTCCCACGTTGTATTTAGGGCCATATTTATACTCAGTTTGCGCCGAATTTGCGTCGTTTTTTTCGACGCAAATTCGATGCAAAACTAACTCCATATTTATACTTTGGCGTTAGACGCGTCTAGCGCCAAAGTTCATGGAGTTAGCGTCATTTTTTGGCGTGAACACCTTACTTGCGTTAATGAGATGCAAGGTAGGCGTTCCCGTCTTAAAAAATGACTCCCCGGCATGTGTGTGGTATTTATACTCCCGGGCAAAAATGACGCCCGGGAGTGGGCGGGGCAAAAAACCCCGCATTTGCGCCTCTTTTTAACGCCTGGGTCAGGGCAGGCGTTAAGGGACCTGTGGGCTCAGAATGAGCCCAGAGGTGCCCTCCCCTGCCCCCAGGGACACCCCCGCCACCCTTGCCCACCCCAGGAGGACACCCAAGGATGGAGGGACCCATCCCAGGGAAGAAAAGGTAAGTTGTGGTAAGTATTTTGTAAAAAAAAAAATTGTGGCATAGGGGGGCCTGATTTGTGCCCCACTACATGCCACTATGCCCAATGACCATGCCCAGGGGACATAAGTCCCCTGGGCATGGCCATTGGGCAAGGGGGCATGACTCCTGTCTTTGCTAAGACAGGAGTCATGTTAATGTCGTCTGGGCGCCCAAAAAAAATGGCGCAAATCGGGTTAAGACGATTTTTTGGCCTCAGCCTGACTTGCCCCATTTTTGGACGCCCAAACGCCATTTTTCCCTACGCCGGCGCTGCCTGGTGTACGTCGTTTTTTTTCACGCACACCAGGCAGCGCCGGTCGGCTAACGCCATTCAATAAATACGGCGCCCGCATGTCGCTTCAGAATGGCGTTAGCCGGCGCTAATTTTTTTGGCGCAAAACTGCGTTAGCGCAGTTTTGCGTCAAAAAGTATAAATATGCCCCTTAGTTTCTAATGTTTTGAATTATGGTCTAGAAAATATGCGCAGGCAGAAAGTAGCTTGATTCTTTGGGATAACCCAATGTTCGATCAGAAATAGGCCCCTATTATGGGTGATAGGAGTAAAAGTGCTAAGTTCTCAAGCATAAAAGGGAAAACGGATTTGAGTATGAAGAAGGTCAAAATAACGATGCACAAAGAATAAAATATCCCTACAAAACTTAGAGTAGGTATTTCAAGTTACCCCTTTCAGAAAACATGTTTCTGTAAAGGTTCACCGAAAACCTAAGGGACTTGCAAGATGCCTATTGCTCATATAGGAATTACTACATTTCATTTACAATCGCTAACTGTATCTGCTCAAATTTTACAAATAAATTGTACACATTAATTAAGCAATTTATCATGACTAGAGAAAGAGAACCCTAATTGCTGAGGGATTATTACCTATTTAGTATGTCATAGTTTTTCTAACTACATGTATATCATTATGCTTCCAAATATAAAATAAGAGGCTAAGGAGTTAATATCCTGCTGTTCCTAAGACAAACCTTTAAAAACAGATGTTAATCTACACTTCCAAAGAATCCTTAAAAACAGATGGCAGGCATTATCCTATCAAGACACCTCCAGGAATCTTTAAAACCTTAGGCAGTTGTCACCCTCTTTAATCCCATAGTCTACCGAGCCAAAAGACAACAATCCGTTTTATAATAACTTTGTTAAACCTCTATTACAAATACCTGGGATGCAATAGGATTTAGGATCTGATTGCTGCCATGCTTACAAACTGAATCTATCTAGTTAGGCAGCATAGGCCCTACTAAACTGCTTTTGGGTTATGCTGTATATTAGGTTTTAGAGTACATTTCCATGTATTAGTCCTCAGCACTTTTAAATGCAGAACACGTTTTCTGATCTGGGCTTGCCCTTGTATAGTAATGTGTGCATGGTGTTGTGTTTAATGCTTGGTTTTCCCTTTGGTTGTGTTCCAAAGAGGGTGTGGGAGTGAGTCTTGAGACCTCCTGACTAAACTCTCGTGGAGATGAAGTGTCATAGGGTTATTTATCAAAGGTTCACCACAGTGGGGTGCATAATTTCTATCCCTACTCCAATTTGCATCAGCTGTGCAGTCTGGTTTTTGCGTAGGTTCTTAGACCTTGCAGTGCACTGCATGTGTTAGAAATTGGGTCCCTAGTTGGCAGAGGTATTCACCCTTGTCCAAGTAGGAACCACAATCCTAGTCAGGGTAAGTCACAATACAATCCAAATGATCCTGTGCCCACCTTCTGGTAGCCTGGCCCTGAGCAGTCAGTCTTAATTTAGAAGGCAATGTCTAAAGTGTATGTGCAATAACACACAGAAACACAGTGAAAACACCACACAGGTTTAGAATCATAGATAATTATTTGAATAAAATAAAGTAAAAACGATGAAAATCCAATGTTCACAAGCAAAGATATGAATTTTAAAATTAAATCCCACTAAAGCACTTCGAAACACAATAGCTCCAACTGGGGATACCACTGCATTGTTGAGGGAGTCGTTCCCATTAATCAGACTCCACAGGCGCCGGTCACAGAGTCGTACGGAACCCCAGGTACAGTGCCTTTTTAAAATGAAGAAACTAAGATGTTGCAAGGAGTCGGGGAGATGAGGCGTCGCTGAGGCTGGTGCGGCGTCAGTCCCTTAAGGCGTCCGGGGAGATGAGGCGTTGGTTCTGCAATGTGAGGCAGGTAGAGGCGAGGCCTCGATTCCGTCTGGTTGTAGGGGGGAACCTGGTGCAGCATCAGTGGCAATGAGTCGGTTCCTTGTGACCCGGCGGGGTCGATGGATCCAGTTGGTGAAGACTTGATCTGTCGACTTCGCAGTGTCGCGATGACCCTGTGTGACATCAGCGGGGTCACAGCAACGTCAGACTTGTGTGGCAGGGCATGGTTGTTGCGTGCACCGATATCCATGGAGTGGGAGCAGGCTGTGGCGTCGGTGCTGGTGTTGCTGAAGTCATTCCAGGCTTCCCTGAAGTCGGAAAACTAGCTAAACGCCAGTAGAGGAAGTCTTTGATGTCCCTGAGACTTCAGAACAGGAGGCAAGCTCAATCCAAGCCCTTGGAAAGCACTTTTGGTGAAGGCAGAGTCTTCCTAGCACAGTCAGAGGCCAGCAGGCAGCAGTGCAACAGCAGGGCAGCAGTCCTTCTCAGCAAAGCAGTCCAGATGAGTCCTTTGGGCAGCCAGGCAGGTTTTCTGACAGAGTTCAGATGTAGATCCAGAAGTATCTGATTTGGTGGGGTCAGAGACCCAGTTTATATACCCAAAAATGCCTTTAAAGTGGGGGAAACTTCAAAGAGTGGGTTTGAAGTGCAAAAGTTCCCCTTTCAGCCAAGTCCTGTCTGCCTTATCATTCCATTGTGCGAGGGCAGGCCACTGACCTTTGAAATGTAAGAGAGAGCTCCTACACCCTTACTATCCAGGGAGACCCAATCAGTATGTAGATTAATGCAGATCTGACTTAGGCCCTCATTCCAACATTGGCGGGCCGCAACCGCGGCCCGCCAAGTTCAAACCGCCGGACGGCCGCCAATGCGACCGCACTCCCGCGGGTCTATTTGGAGATCCCCGCTGGGCGGAAACCTGTAAATCTCGGCCGCAACACGGGAGCCGGCTCCAAATGGAGCTGGCGGTGTTGCGGCTGTGCGACAGGGGGACTAGCAATGGCTGGCCTGAGACATGGATAAGGGGCTACTTATGTGGGTGGCACAAGCAGGGCTGCATGCCCACTAGTAGCATTTGATTTACAGGCCCTGGGTACATGTAGTGCAGTTTACTAAGGACTTACAGGTAAATTAAATATGCCAATTGGGTAAGAACCAATGTTACCATGTTTAGGTGAGACAGCATATGCACTTTAGCACTGGACAGCAGTGGTAAAATGCGCAGAATCTCAAAACCAGCAAAAAACGAATCCGAAAAAAGGAGGGAGGTAGGCAAACGGTTGGGGGATGACCACCCTAAAGCTATCAGATCTAACAGCGAGGTTACTCATTTCTATCAATAATGTAGACTTCACACAGGCAGGAAGGTTTACCAATCCAAATTCATGTGGGTGCTTGCTTGGCAGTATTAGAAAGGTCATGTACATCCTGTTCTGCATTTTTGGTATGGTAGTTACCTCTGAAAGGGCTCACAGACTCTTTCCTTCCCCCTTTGACTCCCTTTGTCTTGCTTCTTGTGTCTCTCATGACCCCGTTCTCGAAGGCTATCTATATACACTCCTTAAATTATAAAGGTTCAATAGAACAAAGGGCAATGCTGTATAATGCCCCATTTAATTTTGTGGGGGTTCAAATGATTATTTTTGTTTTGTGAATGTTTACTTCTGGTATTCTGTTTTCACCTGGGAAGTGTGGGCAAGTGTACCCAATGTAATATGATAGTAGATTCTCCATTCATTCTCTATTCATATTTTGAATTGACTCACTTGAGCTATATTGTTGTATGTCACAGGTTGGTTTTCTGCTTGCAGGATGTTCTCCACGTAAAGGGGAGAAGGATGACTGGTTATTTTGATGGTTTCTGAGTGGGGATCCACTCACTGATTTTTATTGACTATTTCATAAACTGCCTCTATTTTATTTATAAAGGTGGGTAGTTGACAGGGCTATTTCCTGAAAGGATCTATACATATGTAGGGCTGTAGGTTGCACAGTGTTTATACAACTATACACCCTTGCTTGTTGGATAGTGGTTGAAAATAATGTTTCCTCCTACATAACAAGTCTGCTACGTCACAACATTGTGTAGGGCTTTGAAATTCTGCATACAAATCCTTGGATTAAAGGTCTTAACCATCTGTGCATGCATTAAATAAAGACACTTTTATCAGTTCACTTGCTTAACTTATGCTGTCGTTCATGAACCAGAGTCCCTCTTCACTCTTAATTGTGCATGGCATTATTAATTATCCCACACTTTTAACCCTAATAGGTCCATGCAGCTTCCACTACATGCAATAGCTAATGCATTGTCCCTGAAAGATCTGCTCCTCCTTCGAGGCCACGTCTCACCTCCTTTTTAACCTGCTCCCATATTAGAAAATCTGGTGACCACTGTCATTCATGCCATCACTGCATGGAAGCCTACCGCTTCCACCAAAGGCATTATCATTCACTATAGATCATTGTACTACCACAAGCACCATCCAATCTCCAAAGGGACACAACCTCTGGGATTAATGTCATCTCGGCTAGAAGTGGTGACCAAGGTATGGCTTAGATTAAAATATTTTGGTAGTGGCTATTTACGAGGTCACCAGGTAAGTATTGAATTTTATTTCCTACTAACTTGGCCACTTTGGCTGGCGTTCGTGCAAATAGCAGAAAACTGTCACTATTTACTTGGCCACTGTCTAAATAGTAGAAACTCTGCACTGTTCTACTGGCAGCCATGCAAATAGCAGAAAAATTACACTATTTACCTGGCCACTGGCTAAACAGTAGAGATTCTGCACTGTTTGGCCAGCAGCAGTGCAAATAACAAGGGAACTTCACTATTTAGGTGGCCACTGTCTAAATAGCAGAGATTTTGTACTATCTGGCCAGCAGTCAAATAAACAAAAACACTTCACACATTGCCCAGCTGCTGGCAAAACAGCAGACATATTTAATTAGGGTAGCAGTCGTGCAGAAAGAAAATAAACTTAATTATTTATGTGACTGCTGATGAAATAGCTGACATTTTATATTATTTGACCTGCAGCCTGGCAAGTAGCACAGAAATGTCAGTATTTACTTGGCAAGGAGAATAAGTAGGAACAAAGAGTGTATTATAAGGTCCAGCACAAATGCTCCTGAAATGTATCAGAAACCTCAGGAGTGTGCTGTTCCTCAACAGTGAAGTTTAGAGAAGGGTGAGGCTGTCAGTTGGAAAGAGATGATCAACAGGATCAGGGGTATCCGATTGATCAGAAGCAATAGCCCTTACACACCCAGATAGGTGCTGTGCATTATCATTGGGCATCTCCTCATTCGGCCGGTGCTGCAATGCCCAATGGGGCCCTCAAGGGGGCTCTTCACCAGAGATCTTTAAAAATCAGATGCTGTGATTAAGTATGTGTGTTAGAGTGCTGTGTAGATTGGATGGTGAGTGATTAAGGATGACTAAGAGGTACCTTAGTAAATGTATTATATGGGTCCACTTGTAATGAATAAAAACAAAAGAAGGCTATGGTCCTTGAGAGCTCAAGCAATGATGTAATTAGTGGTCAACATGTTTCTTGCCTCATGTGGTCCAACAGGATCTTAGGTGATTCGTCAGGACCGAATGTTAAACCTAACCTACACCTGACTGGGAATATAGATGTAGTATTGTCATAGGTACCGAATCATCAAATCGTCCATATGGTGTCAACTATACCTTATACGGTATTCCTACCCTAATTACATGGAATATGCATCAGACCATAATAGTAAAAAACATGCCGTAGGAGATATCATGCATCTCAGTGATGAGTGCATACTTAAAAAAGGACACAAGCAGGTGAAAGACATGTGACATCACAAAACACAAACCCTAGACCTACACATGGGATGTGATACATCAGTACATTCCCAAATGTAGGTAATAGGGATCTTACCCTATTGCCCTGTAATTCACATGCTAGTATTAGGACCCCCGGATCCAGAGATGTGCAAATAACCACTGCTTCGCAACACCTTATCTTGTGCTCATTTTGGAAATACAAAGGTTTCCTTGATACCTATTTTTCACTCTTTATATTTTACCAAATGACTTGCTGTATACCCAGTATACAATTAAAACCCATTGCAAGGTGCAGCTCATTTATTGGCTCTGTGTACCTAGGGTTCTTGATAAACCTACAAGCCTTATATATCCCCGCAACCAGAAGAGTTCAGCAGACTTAACAGTATATTGCTTTCAAAAATCTGCATAGCAGGAAAAAGTTACAGAAAAAAACGTGGACAGAAATGGCTTTTTTTCAGCCTAATTTCAATATTTGTTTTATTTCAGCTGTTATTTTCTGAAGGAAAACCTTGCAGGATCTACCTAAATGACCCCTTGCTGAATTCAGAATTTTGTCTCCTTTTTAGAAATGTTTAGCTGTTCGGGATCCATTATTGGTTTCACACCCATTTCTGTCACTAACTGGAAGGAGGCTAAAGGCACAAAAAATAATAAAAATGGGGTATGTCCCAGTAAAATGCCAAAATGGTGTTCAAATTGTGTTTTTCTGATTCATATGCCTGTTCCTGAAAGCTGAGAAGATGGTGATTTTAGCACCACAAATCCTTTTTTGATGCCATGTACAGGGAAAAACACATGCTTTCTTCTGCAGCCTTTTTTCCCATTTTTATGGGGAAAAAAAAAAATTAGCTGTATTTTGGCTGCTTTCTTTTTTTTTGTCTAGGGGAACCCACAAACTCTGAGTACCTTTAGAATCCCTAGGATGTAGGAAAAAAAGGACGCAAGTTTGGCGAGGATGGCTTGGGTGAACAAAAAGTTATGAGGGCCTAAGCGCGAACTACCCCAAATAGCCAAAAAAAGGCTCGGCACAAGAGGGGGAAAAGGCCTTGCAGCGAAGGAGTTAAAAATCAAAATGGGACCAATAAGAATTTCTGCCTAAAACCTATTGTGCTGGGTGAATAGTATGAAGCACTGTGTTTATTCAGTAGGCAGCTGAGTGAAATACTCAAATGCATTATTTACTTGTCTCCTGCTTTCCCCATTCAGCAGAAGTCCCATTAGTGTGTCTTACTCAAGTTAGCTCCTGCAAGTGTCCTAAAGCACTGTGCCCCCAAGAACTAATTGCCAACTGTAAGTATCCCTCCCTATGTGGCTGAGCTACAACCTACCTGCTTTGCATATTTGCTCTTGCTAGTCGCCGCTGTGTTGCCAGGTTTGAAATACTAAGCAAGCACAGCCCCCTGTAAAAGGAAGCCTGAATCTAGCACAAGGCCACCCTTAAGAAGCCCAATAGAGCCCAGTCCTAAAACGTAATCGAAAGTGTGGGCATGAACAATAAACAAAATGCATTTGCATGAGTGAATAAAACGTATGAAATATACTTCAAACTCATACTCATTCTTTGCAGGCAGCCAAATACTCCTAGACTGCAGCACAAAATATGTGTGCCATATTTTGAAACTCCTAAAAAGTTTGATTCCTGCCTTTCTTGTTAAAATATTAAAATAACAAATGTTTTATTTAAAATTGAGTTACTGTTTTTCATCTGTAAGCAGCTTCCTTTAATCCATGAAATTACCTTTCCACAAACTACTGCATATTTGTGCCAGGGTTGGGTTTTTTGCCCTGAGCTGCACCCTGAGGGCACTGCTGCTTCAGATTGGTTGACAACCTGCTGATCCCCACTGGTTGCCGCTACAAATGCTAGCAATCTTACAATTCCACCCACTATTGCTCTCTTTAGGCCCTAAATGTAGAAATCTAAAGTGCTGAACAGTTTCACTTTCTGTTCTCAGCCGGTCATGCAGTGTCTGTTTCAGAGGTTTGTAAATAAACTCACATTTGCCTCGTGCTGTATTTTATAGCAAGAAAGGAAGGGAAAGTACATGAATGGAAGTATCAGTATACGAAGGGACGTAAACAAAGTGAAATAAATTAAACAGCATGGAAAAAGAATGAAAAAGGGGAAAGCGCTAAAGGAAAAAAACGTGTTGACTTTTTAATAATGAAAATATTTGCAAAGCATCATTAACAACTGCTTAAGAGATATAGCTTGGGTTGCAACAGTGCAAGTTTCTCTTGAAAGCGGCTAACAG
This sequence comes from Pleurodeles waltl, assembly GCF_031143425.1. Lineage (NCBI taxonomy): Eukaryota > Metazoa > Chordata > Amphibia > Caudata > Salamandridae > Pleurodeles > Pleurodeles waltl. The sequence goes on from NC_090443.1 coordinate 193,685,431, forward strand.
GTATGTATGATTGTGTATAGGCTGTCTTTCATGTGTGACCTCTTCTGTTGAGCTATTATTTATAACCCACAGCAAGATACATACTGGAACTAGTAGTCAAGTCCGGCTTTATGGCAGTGCAGCTGGTGTCACTTCTCCAGCACTGAGCTAGGGTACTGTTTTGAAATATCTTATAGATTTAAAAGCATCTACTGCAGTTTCTTGTGTGTCCACCAATTTTTTGGCAACACTAAATATGTCAGGATAACTTTGGTGGTTAATGTACCTTCTGGAGAGAGATCGTAGGTGTCTGCTGGTAGATCTGACTCATAATAAAGTAGCACAGAGGGTAATGTGCCTGCTACAAAGAATCTCTACCATTCAGATCACAGAATTGTAATTTTTACCTAGAGGGTTATTGCTTTTGTCACAGAGATCCTTTTTGTACGTCTAATTCATAAGTTACACACCTCGTATAACACAATGAGCTATGGACTGTCATCACGTGAGTGGCATGCAAACTGCAGGATATAAGTTAGAACATTATGGGCCTGATTTATGAAAAGTTAGCGCCACCTTCACATCATTTTTGGACGCAAAAGCAGCGCAAACTTACAAAATATAATTATATTTTGTAAGTTTGCGCTGCTTTTGCGTCAAAAAATGACGTAAAGGCGGTGCTAACTTTTCATAAGTCAGGCCCTATGTTTTCCCCCAGTCTTCCATTATTTTATGTTGCTAAAAATGGTTTGTTTGTGTAGATATAAAACCTTATAAGAAGAACAAACTCCAACCACTGTGTTACGTTTTACAGCTGGAGTTTGTGCTTCTCAGACCAAGCTCCCTCAAAATATACTGCCTGTATATGTATGAATGACATGTGACTGCTACACCTTGTAATCCTCACTGTCATGTAACATACCCAATACACTGATTTACACATGAATGATTTATTGTTTCTATATAAGGTGTGTGTGATGTAACAGTGTTCTGATACTCTTGACTGGTATTAATAGTGCTATGAAACAAATTAAATACAAGTGAAAGAGGAACTATGAAGAAAGGAGGACCATTTGTTGTAGGTTGGTAATGAGAGAATCCATGGGGATGAAGAGAATTGGGAGGTGCCAACAAAGACTATCAAAGATAGAGCCAGCAGCACTAAAGCCGGCCCTGCTTGTAGTTTGTTTTTTGCCATTGATAGTAAGGGCTCAGAAACCGCAGCAAGCCAGTGGTGCTGGATAAAACACCAAGTTTGGCTAAAGTGTCATATATGTCCATGTATAGTATGTCAATTAGGAGTACAATATTCCTGAACTCACATAGGATGGGCGCGAACAGTGAGAAACATCACAGGCACTGCTCATACAGAGAACAATAACTTTCATGGGTTACAATTACATCCATAAGACAAATAATGTAGCCGCCTAGAGAGTCAATTTAAGCCATCTACCAAATTCAAGGGAATAAATAACATTAAAAAAGTAAAATCTGTGCCCAAACTGTATGAATCCTCTTCCTGCTATGCTTTCTTGGGATTAAGGGTTGTGTTTAGCCAGTTCCTCTCTTTCTGATATTGGTGAAATTATGCCAGATCAGATGTTAAGTTTGAAACAGCTCGTATCAGGCACCCCTTTCAATGAGTATGTATGTGTGCTATGTAGTGTAGTGTTCTTTCAAAAGGTGGTTCTTCAGATCTTTCCAGAATTGGAGCACAGTGGGGTAATTCTTATTGATAGAGGTATGTCATACTGGATAATGTGTACATAGACGGAGAAGGCATATTGCCTTCATTTTTTTCTTGTTGGGCTTCTTTGTCTTCAGTCTGAGGGTGATGATCATCGCAGATGTGCTGAGAGTCACTGTAGATGCTTGCCATCCCAATTGGCAGAGCAGTGGTGGCTGGAAACCTTTCAAAGTTGTGGGGCATAATCATTGGCTGGAATTTCAGAAAGCAAGTTCGATGTCTTCTCTGGAGGTTCAGGGATTCGCTCACACTTGCTTACACTCATTCTTATCCTCTCACTCATTCTCGCTCAGTCGTATTCACTTACTCTTATTCAAACTTGTGATCACTTTTACTTACTCTGACTAACTCATTCTCTTTGACTCATGGAGTCTCACTCATTTTCACTGTGACCCACTCTTTCTCTCCCTCAATTCTATTGATTTCTATTCACTCGATTTTCCTCTAACTCACTCAGTCCCAGCCAATCTCACTCATTCTGACTCACTCTGACTCACTTATTTTTCCTGAGTCACTCAGTCCAGCTGGTTATGATTCACTCAGTCTCACTATGACTCAGTCTCACTTACTTAGTCTCACTTATTCAATCAGCCTCAGTCATTCAATCAGTCTCACTATGACTCACTCTCACTTACTTAGTCTCACTTATTCAATCAGCCTCAGTCATTCTCTAAGTCTCACTCTCACTCATTCTCACTTAGTCTTACTCAATATCACTCTGACTCACGTAGTCATACTCAATCTCACTCATTTTCATTCCACCTCACTATCTCACTCATTCTGTAACTCTCCAAGACTCAATCATATTGTGATTCAGTCAGTCTCACACACAGTAACACTCAGTTACACCCACTGTCATTCTCCCTACCTTATTGATTCTCACTCGCATGCACTCTTCTATCACTCATTATCACTCACTCTGACTACTTTCTCACTTTCTCTCTCTCTCACACACATACACAAACACACATGTTCACACATACACCATCTTTCCCAGCAAACCATACCCTAACACATACACATATAGCTTTTAAAAGCTTTTTTACTTACCTTGCTGCATGCACATGTCCTGTTTAGACTGCTGATCCTTTCAGCTTCCAACACTGGAGCATGATTAAATTAAATTGGCATTTATATAGCGCTTACTATCCTTAATGAGGGTTGAAATTGAAGTGTGTCTGGCATGTAGCACGCTACTCAAGAGCCCCAGAGTTAGTGACGAGATAGATCATTGGTTATTGGGATTAGTTTTGCATGTTAAAGGAAACCTTTCCATGCATTTACTTCTGTTTATTTGTGGTACATTAGTGGCTGAGGTGTGATCTTTAGTGGGTGTTCTAATAGAAGCAAAGCTTATTGAAATTCATAGCTATTGTTAGGTTACATGGATATGGTTTGGAATATATATTAAGACAGATATGCCTGAGATTTAGAGTAGCTTGTACACAGAGAGGCATGCATAAGTTAGAAGAGGAGGAGAGGTGCATTCAAAATAAATAAGAGAGAGAAAAAGTTAAAATGTAATTCAAGGTCAGTTTTTCATGCAGGATTTTTCAAGGGAATACGGCAGGTAGTCATTTTTTTTTTGCAATAGTCAGTGGATGTACACCTAATGCAAGAAATACTTTATTACATTCTGCTCTGCATGAATGTGTTTTTTAGCAGTCTTTCAAGAGTCACTTAACTTTAAAGAGGTGGCACATACTTGACTCGGCAAAACCAAACCCAGTGCTTCTTGAGACGGCTTTACGAGCTACTTTCAAGCATTGCAGCATTCAAGCATATTCCACTAGCCCTAATTAAAATTTGAAGACAGCACCATTGCCCCACTGTATGAAATGCAAGCAATAATTTTAAACCCTGAAATATCCCTTTGTGTAACTATTAGAGTAGTATATGCAATAGCATAAAGTATTGTTACAGTTTGTGGAAATCATAATGTACGTGTGTAATATACATATATTATGTAAACATGTGCCAATTTAAACTATAACAAGACAGCTGATAAACATGTTGAAGCAATTATTCATCATTAGTAAGCTGAGTGCATGTTCTGAGCCATTCACTATCTGGTTCCGAAGGTACTGTCTCCTGCATGCACCTGAAGAGCACCAGACCTCACAGAGCAAAGGTCAGGCTATATAGAATAAATGTGTCTTGTGATCATCATGACTCTCCGGCATTCACCCTACCTCATAGGTGTCATTATGTAAACAGTCAAAGGCAAATTAGATATTTCACTACTACGCTATATCGCCGTCACATCCACCATTCTTCCACCTGTACACAAAAAAAATCAGACATTTTCATACTGGAACATATGTATGTAGAATCAAGATTACTGGGATTCTACATACATATTTAAATAGGCTTGCATTTTTTTAAAGCAGGAGACAGCTTAACAGAAAAGGTCTTCAAGGCCACATCGCAGTACATTAAGCAGTTAACCTTAATGGCGTATTTAAGTAGTAAAAGTGGACAGAGATTAGAAATGTGCACAAATCAGGTTACAGACAATTTGGCGTGTTATGTCACCGAGAGCAAGCAAGGCCTTCAGCAAACTGCTGAATATGAACACATTTTATACTTATGCGAGAAAGAAAAGATGAACACAGGTTCACTCTGATAGCGACATGCAAGACTCCACTTTAAACTACTGACAAATGCTTTATGCTCAGCAAAAAGTGGGTTAAGAGTATATAAATGGTACAGAAGTACGGTAAAATAATCGACAATAATCCAATGCCACAATATGGAGGAATGGTGGAGTCCCCCTAGACACTCTGCCATGCACGTGTTTATTGCAGGACTAGGCTCCCCAGAGTTTTCGCACGAGAGAGCTTAGCACATGAGCTTCAGTACCAGGACTCCAATCACATCCTTTCTGGACACAAGTGCACATTTATAACCAGTGAGCAGTGACACCTGGTCACTCACCTCTAGGATGATCATTTTGCATGTCAAGCCTTTCAGAAGATATGCAAGGTGCCTCCTCCTCCTCCTCCCAACGGGACAAAGGCAAAACTCTTGATGAGTGGGGGAAAGGGTGGGGTGACTGGCTGATTGCCATGTAGCCATGGGAATTGCAGGGTTTAACTTTTAAGCGCCCTTTGCTACTTTTATCTGTGACCGTTTAAATGTCACAGATGAGGGAGGCACTAAGGCGTGCCAGGGGCCTGAGGCCAGAGCTGGGGGTGTCACCAGCCCTGGATAAGCTCTCTGATGGCTGGTGGAGGTACTGCTGTGTGCCTGCACCAGCCATCAGCCAGTGTTACAACAAGCTGCATCAGGCAGCTCCTGGACGGCATTTTTATTGTACCAAGACTGAATAATAGGTGATTATTCACTCTTGGTATAATAAAAATGAAAATTGTCCAGAAAATAAGGAGGGCGTAGCTCTGGAGCCCTTAAAGGAGAACCACTGCTGAGGCAGAGGTGCAGTGCAGATGATGAAACTGGTTTTGAAGAAGGTGCGGGCCAGCAAAGGGACCAAGTGGAGCTCCATCAGAGTAATTATAATTTGGTTATATTTCTTCAGGACCTTGATTATCTAACACGTATTGCAGAGTGCAGGATGCCCTTAAAGAAGTGCTTTTGTAGAATTGTAGATGCCTTGGAGCAGGGCATTAAGCCATCCATGTGCTAGAGTATGAAGGCATACATTGCAATTCTTAAGCCACTTTGTTGGAGCAACAGTTTCACTTACTTTAGTAGAGGAAGCTGGAACGAAACAGTCTTGGTTTCCTTCATGATGTGTTCCATGAGAGTGAGTCCCTAGTGGCTCAATGTGGTGGTTGAAGATGAGCGAGGATAAGAAAGAACCGTGGGAGACTCCGCAGGAGATAGGAAGCAAATGAGAGCCGAGGTACCCGTTGTGAATGAACTGGTGGTGAGTGAATGGGCAGAGGGAAAACTAATGAAATACTTTGCCAGTGAATCACGATTGAGACTTCTAGGTGTGGATGATGGTGAGATAGTTGATGATGTAGAATGCAGCTGAGAAGTAAAAAAATATATGAAGGCAGTGGTCCTCCTAGTGATCAAGAGGGTGTCATGTACGATTTGTAGGGTAGCTGTCGTCATACTACAGCATAATTTGAAGCTGTGTTGTTAGTTGGGCAGGAGATGGTTAATGCTGATGTCATGGACTGCTTTTTCAATGATTTTGGTAATTAAGTATAGGAGACTGATGAGCCAGTAGTTTGTGAAGACATATGGGAGAAGTGGTGGAGGGGGGAAAGTGGGATAATATGGCTTCTTTAAAGCTCTGGGTAAGATGCAGTGAGTGAGGGACATCCTTCAACATCTTTGTAGGAGGAATTTGAGTAGGTCGGCAATATGTGGGAAAGACAGCGATTTGAAGGATGACTATTGCAGAAGTGTGGTTGTAATGAGGGAAGTAGGCTTGGTGTTGTTAATATGGTGTTGGATCGTCTGTATTTTTCAGTGAAGAAGAGACTCATGTCATTGCACATTTCTGTGGAATGTGGGATAGGAGGGCCAGGCAAGGGGATGATACAATAATTGAATGTTCTGCTTCCTGTGGCAGCACTACAGTTTTGGTATGATACTTTACTTTAGCTTTTGTAATGAGATGTCTATTCGTTGCATAGATGGTCTTTAGTAGCATGAGATTATTAAAGATTTTGCTTTCCTTAATGCTGGTGGATCATTCCTTGCCAATGAGGTGTTCAAGGTCTTGGCATGTCAGTTTCCTGAAGGATTAGGAATCATTGGGTGAAGAGGGTGGTATAGTACGAGCAGAAAAAGTGAAATTCTGTTTACTACTCCACAGTGTACAATTCACTGGTAAGTCATCAAATGTGTTCAGTTATGTAGAAGAAATCTGAATTGTGTCCAGTCTTGGGGACTAATTTATATGATACCCAAATCTGGAGATCTAATTTTGAATAATGTGTCTAGTTGAAAAACCGATATCTGATGAGTTTTTTCCAATTCTAAACAGTGTAAAATGCTGAACAAATACTGTGGGTCTTATTTGACATCCATTCCTAACCATTTAATAGATGTGGAATTCATTGTTGTTAGTCTGGCCATTACAACGTAGAATGGAAGCTGCATTGGAGTACACTGCTTTAGCTGAAATCAATGTCAAACTTTTTCAGAGACTTTCTACTGCCTACAAGAGCGGTGACTTGTAAGGAAACACCACATACAACTAACCTCCAACTATCTTCAATACTAACATGTTCACATAGTGGTCCATCATACATTGGGGTATATTTAAGAGCCCCTAGTGCCTCCTTGCACCACATTAGCGTAATTTTGTTTAACGCTAATGTCACCCAACAAGGCCAAAATCCCATCGCCATTTTTACTTTGTAACCCTTTGCACTACATTATGCCTGTGCCAGGCATAATGTATGCAAAGCGAGCGCTCCCCCATTAGGGGGCCCAAAGAAATGGCGCAAAGACATCTAACAGATTTCTTTGTGTCATTTTTTCAGCACTTTTAACGCCTGCTCAGAGCCGGTGTTAAAAGGAGGCACACCATTGGTTACAATTGGCCTTAATGAGCTTTGTAGGATTAGCGTCAACATGTTTTATGCTAATCCTGAAAAAAACCGGACTAGCATAAAAAATTCTGATGCTAGTCTCCTAACTACTGCCATGTTGCACTGTATTTTAAATATGGCGCACACATGGTGGCGTTAAGGGAATGCTAAGGGGTGAAAGAAAAGTGGCACTGATGTGTGGCGCGCCACTTTACTTAAATATGCCCCATTGTGTTTTGTGAAAGAATGGAAGTTCCTATGGATTAATATTCGTCCAACCAGACCTGAACCTTATGTAGAATACATTGAGCACAAAATGTACAATGGATTTCAAAAATGTTCCAAAACATCATGGAAACATCCCATTTCTTATCCTGAAAATCAGACCGGCTAGGAAAAACAGCGTAAAAGAAAAGATTTTGTTTCAATAAGCTGTTTGAATAGGAGGTCCATAGAGATTATAGCAAAAGCCCACAATATAGGGTTCAATCTGCTGTACATGAGTGGTTGCTATAATGAGCCACTTTAAAAAAGGTTTATCAAACAAGATGGAACAAATCTATAAGTGGTACATGGGAAGAATTTATTCAGGTCATTCTTGGTCTCCTGATAGAGTAATGTAAAGTTGTTAGTCAAAATTTAAGAAGAGTCAATTATTTATTCCTGGAGTATCTTCACTTTAGCAAACTTGCAGTCTCAGAGAAAGTCTTGTGATCTTCTCAGGTCACTAGCTAGAAGAGACTGATAATAGCCGATCTCAATGAGTTAGATGGCCTCTGTAGGAAAATGCCACTGTTGGCATGGTCACCCCCCACTTTTTGCCTAGTGTTGATGCCAGCTTTGATTGGAAGTGTGCTGGGACCCTGCTAACCAGCCCCCAGCACCAGTGTTCTTTCCCTAAAACTGTACCTTTGTTTCCACAATTGGCACAGCCCTGGCACACAGTTAAGTCCCTTGTAAAAGGTACCCGTGGTACCAAGAGCTCTGTGGCCAGGGAAGGTCCCTAAGGGCTGCAGCATGTATTATGCCACCCTAAAAGGCCACTCACTCAGTAAATGCACACTGCCTTGCAGCTTGTGTGCGCTAGTGGGGAAGAAAAGACAAAGTCGATATGGCACTCCCCTCAGAGTGCCATGCCCACCAATCACTGCCTGTGGCGTAGGTAAGTCACCCCTCTAGTAGGCCTTGCAGCCCTAAGGCAGGGTGCATTATACCACAGGTAAGGGTATAGCTGCATGAGCACTATGCCCCTGCAGTGTCTAAGTCAATTCTTAGACATTGTAAGTGCAGGGTAGCCATGCTGAGTTTATGATCTGCTAGTTTGTCGCTACGAACTCCACAGCACCATAATGGCTACACTGAATACTGGGAAGTTTGGTATCAAACTTCTCAGCACAATAAACCTACACTGATGCCAGTGTGGGATTTATTGAAAAATGAGCACAGAGGGCATCTTAGAGATGCCCCCTGTATGTCAGCCAGCCTGGTAGTGTAGGACTGACACCGGTCTATGCCAGCCTGCCACCTCCAGACGAGTTTCTGACCACATGGGGTGCGTGCCTTTGTGCACTGTGTGGTCAGAAACACAGCCTGCCCTGGGTGGAGGTGCCTCACACCTCCCCCTGCAGGAAATTTAACACCTGGAGGTGAGCCTCAAAGGCTCAAGCCTGGTGTTACAGTGCCCCAGGGCACTGTAGCCAGTAGAGATAAAGACGAGCACTCACTTTTGGTGCAAGTCCAGAGGGATAGTGAGAAAAACAAGGAGGAGTCACACCCTCAGCCATGACCACCCCTAAGGTGTCCAGAGCTGAAGTGACCTCCCCCTTGAGAAATCCTCCATCTTGCTTTGGAGGAATAGGACCAATAGGGATAGATATGTGCCCCCCCTACCCAGAGAGAATGGGCACAAGGAGAGTGTAGCCACCCTCAGGGACAGTAGCCATTGGCTACTGCCCCCTGACCCAAACACACCCCTAAAATTAGCATTTAGGGGCGACCCTGAACCCAGCTCTTCAGATCCCTGATGACCTCAAGAAAGAAGAAGGACTGCTGAGCTGAAAACCCCACAGAGAAGAGAAGGAGACAACAGCTGACTACCGGCCCGTCTCTTGCTTCAAAAAGCTGCAAAAGAAGAATCAACGCATTCTGTAGGACCCGCAACCCCTGAAAAGCCTCCAGGGGACTGCCTGTATCACCGAGGACCAAGAAACCCCCGTGGACAGCGGACCTGTCCAACAAGAAGACCAAGAAACAATTCTTTATAGGGACTCTCACCTCACTCCAGAAGTGTGAGTCCAATTACTCTGCACCCAACACCCCTGTCCCTTGTCCAGAGAAACCAACTAGCCAGAGAGGATCCCCATATGATTACAACTACATATCCACCCTGGGCTGACCTCTCTGCTACCCCACAACAACGTCTGCAGAGGGAATCCCGAGGACCACCCTGACGGCGACTGCCCGGGACGAAGATATCTGTCGCCTGGAGAAGCACTGCACACGCTGCCTCCAAGCAAGAGAGAAACCGGATACTGGTGCAGCAATGCCCAGCAGGTAGCCCTCACCCTTGCCCAGTTGGTGGCTTGCCTGAGAAGGCCCCCTGTGCCTTGCCTGCAGCACCTAAGTGACCCCCGGGTCCCTCCATAGAGTTCTATTGAGAACCCGACACCCTGTTTGCACACTGCACCAGGCCGCCCCTGTGCCGCTGAGGGTGTGGTTTTTGTGCCTACTTGGGGCCCCTCCAGTGCTCCTTCAAACCCCCCTGGTCTGCCCTCCGACAACACAGGTACTTACCTGCAAGCAGACCAGAACCGGAGTACCCCCTGTCTCCATAGGCTCCCATGTTATTTTGGCTCCTGTTTGATCTCTGCACCTAACCGGCCCTGTGTTGCAGGTGCTGGGTGTTTGGGGTTATCTTGAACCCCCAATGGTGGGCTACCTATGCCCCGGGGACAGAACCTGTAAGTGTGTAACTTACCTCAAAAGCTGTACTTTACTTACCTCCCCCCAGGAACTGTTGAAAATTGCAGTGTCCACTTTCAAAATAGCTTTTTGCCATTTTAAAGAAAACTGTCTACATAGTTGATTCCAGTCAAAGTTATAAGTGTATTTGCAAAGTGCCTTTCATTTAATGCACTTACCTGCTCAATGAATCTTGTGGTTCTAGAAATAAATTAAGAAATAGTATTTTTCTATGTAAAAAAGTATTGGTCTGGAGTTAAGTCATTGAGTATGTGTTTTCACTTATTGCTTGAGTGTGTACAACAAATGCTTAACACTACCCTCTGATAAGCCTAACTGCTTGACCACACTACCACAAACAGAGCATTAGGATTATCTATGATTGCCTATGTCAAGCCTCTTGGGGAACCACTGGACTCCGTGCACAGTATATCTCATTTTGATATAGTATATACAGAGCCAGCTTCCTACAGCCTCCCTTTTATATTTTCCCACTTTCCTTCATTAGAAAAATTCTTAGTACTCCACATCTCATCTACCATAATTAACTCTTTTTTCATTTCTTTCTCTGGTTATTGATGGGGTATTTTCTTGTAGGAGAAACACCAGTCTCTGGTAATGCCATCACTCAGGGTTTCCCCTCTAGTTTTTCAATTCTCTCTCAAAGTCCCACCTCCCAGGGACTCCTATTTTTCTAATTTGTTGCTGTCTGTGTTTTAACAGCTGTGACAGACGCATGTCTCAAAGCGCAGGTATGTCTAAATAAGAGAATTTTGTAGCTGCGTTGGTTCATTTACTGACACCGAGCTAAATTTTGGGGTGAAATCAACTGATTAGCAGTGTTCTTTGAATCCTGAGTAGTAGCTCCACTTCTCCTTCACTATGAGTAAAGGAGGGCTCCTAATGTCAGTCTGCTGTCTCTTTCAGTATCACTCGTACTGCTGGTGGTCCCAGACGTACCTGAGGAGAAGGCTCCATTCTGTGACCTCTTCCCTTGTCAAATCCTGTATCAGCAGTAAGACTGTCTCCCTAAACTGCAAATGCTATGAGTCTAGGGAGTTTTAAGGCACTAAGGCCCATATTTAAGAGAAAATGACGGAGCGCGACACTGAGCCAAAATTGGCAGCGCCGTGATCCATCAATTTTAAAACGCAGGAATGTGCTGTATTTAATTGAATATGGTGCACCACTGAGTTGTCCCCTGCGCTGGTGCTAAATTGAGCTGCCTGCGCCAACGCAGGCATCTATGCACCATCGTGCAAGGATATCTGCGTTTAGGGGTTTGATTGTTTACGTGTGGGAAGGTGTCCCTTCCTGACAACATAAACAATCAATAATGGCAATTTAGCACTTCAGAAGTGCCAAAGCGCCATTTTGAAATGATTGTTTATGTGCAGGAAGGGACACCCATCCGCACATAAACATTCATGTCTGGCATTTTGCCCTTTCTATGCGTGCTGCAGAATGCAGCACACATAGAAAAAGCAAAAAACGAGGAGGACTAAACGTATTCCCCCTTGTTGCGCCTTGCTAATGCCACTCCTGGGGTGGCTTTAGATTTTGGCGCTGCCTCAGGGTCACAAAATCTCGTAAATCAGAGGCAGTGTCAAAATGCCCCTCGGATGCAGAAAACTGAGGAGGGGCCCATATTTACAAGGAGGCATAATGCCACAAAAAGTGGCATTACACCTCCTTGTAAATATGGAGCAGGGGTTAGCGCCACTGGAGCGTCAGGTGAAGTGACGCTCCAGTGGCGCTAGTGGCTTTTAAATATGCCCCTGAGTATATATGATTTTTTAACCTAATGCCATCAGGTGCAAAACGCATACATACTCAATAGTGGCTATCACAATTGACATATTAGCACTTCTTTTGTAGCTGCATTCCATTTTGGCGTGAAGAAGTTGTTTTTTTTAATTTTTATTTCTTCAGTTGAGCTCAGTTAAGTCTTTCTTTGACAAATGCAAACTTAGTACTGCATCCATCCAACTGAAACCAACATTAAACCAAACAAGAACTTTATATATTCAGTAAGAACAAATGAACAAGCAGCTCCATGGTTTCTCGTCAGGGTCGAAACATTTCAATATTGTGGTGGTGCAAAGTGACCAAAAGCGAAGCAGACTTGTGTAAAGTGTTCATTTGAGATTTACCTAAAGTACTGCTAATGTAAAGCAGGAAACCAGGAGCCAACCCCAGTACAAAGGAGGACACTTATACACTGGTGAAGACTGATAGAACACTTACCAGACACAAATACAGAGAGGAAACAGAAGAGAGAAACTAAGAGACAAAGGCAGGAACTGGGAACAGGCTCAGGCTGAAGCAAAGGCAGAACTAGGACTGGAAAACAAGGTGCAAACCTCTGGGTGGGACAAACGGAGACAGGACTGGGAAACTGAGAGCAGGCTCTGGCTCGAACAGGCAAGGACAGGGTGGGAATACAGGGAGTAGGAAAAAGAAGTAAACAGGACTGAGAAACAGAGAGCAGGTTCAGGCTGAAACAAGGCAGGAGCAGGACAAAGAAACAGGGAGCAGGCTCTGGAACAAACAAACAGGTACAAGGCTAAGAGGTAGGGAGCAGACTCTGGCTGGAACAATCAGGAACAGGGCAGAGAAACAGGAAACAGGTTCAAGCTGGAACAGATCAGGAACAAAACTGGAACACCATCCGATAAGGGGTCTGTAACACAAAGGAATCGAACTCCAATGCACGACGCGGAGCTTGACGAAATGGCTGCTTATAAGCAGTTCCAAGTTGGGCTGCACAGGAAAGGTCTCAGGTGTGTGTAGTTTCAGACACTTGCAAGTCCTGGAGGAGAGGATCCGGTGAAAAGGAGCAACTGGACTTCTCCCGTAGAAAACAATGGGAAACAGAATCCAGGCTTTCCTGACTACCAGGCTGTGCATTATGGGATTTGCAGTCCCAGGAAGCAAATGTAGCACTACACAAGTATACCATGGTGAAAAGAGAAGCACGGGACTCTAGATATGTGTTTAAGGTGATTCCCTGGCTACCGAGAGTCCCTTTACAGTGCCCCCTAGAAATGGGACGACAGAGTCGTAACAATATATATATATATATATATATATATATATATACATATATATATATATATGTATATATATATATAGATATATATTATAACAATTTAAATTACCAAGTAGTGTTATATTATTATATTTATAAAATAAATTAGTCTTTAATTCTGGTAAGCTTAAAATTAATTTTGGGCTCATGGATGATGGATAGGTTTAAAGGACTGCTACTCCAAAGAATGCATACATTGATGCTTGGAGTAGTAGCATCCATGTGTTCCCAATAGGCCCTTTCCTGGAACTAGGAGGGTCATTATTAGTGAGATAGTTTCCTACATACAGGAGATAAGTATTATTAGGTTATATGAACGAGGAACACTCATTCCTTCTTAGTGAGGGCTAGGCATTCTTTAGGTCCTGATGAATCGCCACCAGACCTGTAGGGACTACTAGGGCAAGAAACATGTTGACCATATTTCCTGTAGTGTAGATAGTTCGTCTCTCGCAGTATCAGGTTTTCCTCCTCCTTTACACTTTAAGTAGAGGAAACCTCTTTCTTTTCACATCCTACTGGGGAAAATAGGCCATTATACCTGACATTTTCTCTTTTTTAACCTTGACATAGGTCCTCATCAATCTTGTTTGTATTAAGATTTCTTTACTTGGTGCCTATAGTCAATTTTAACCACACACCTTGTAGTCCTCCCCTTACCTCCCTTATTCATTGCAATCATGAACAAAAGATCTCTGGCAGAGAGACCCCCCTACAGGGCCTGTCAGGCAATGCAGTGCCAGCCTGATGAGGAGCAATTCCCGATGATGAAGCATGTCACCTATGGGTGAGAGAGGGCACTAGCTTCTAATTAACTAATGTGTTTGATGACCCGGTGACTCCCCACCTAATTGGCTTTTTGGTGTCTACAACGTCAGAACAGTATACTTTGGTAATTATACATATATATTGAAGTTAGACATTGTCCTGACAAACTGAGCGTTGATGCTGGATTCTTGCTTATTATCAGGTCACATCATATGTAGGGAATAGGCAGGCAGTTTATCTGCTTTGTGTAGAACTGCAGAGGACAAAGTCCTTTGTTCTTGCAAGAGACTTTCCTGCTGGAACACACTTCATCAAGAGAAGGAAGACCTAAAGTGCCCTGTTCCTTTGAAAGCTAAGTGAATCTGTAGCAGACACAAACACTTGGCTTTATAATGGCAGCAGCGTGAGGAAGATGGAGTTGAGCAGAAAAGGAAGACATGCATGGGAGATAGCTTCTAAATATCACTACATCTATAAAGCACCTTCCACCATTTGGTGCTACAACATGATGGGAGACCAAAACCTAGGCTTCCCGCACTCCACCCCTCCATCTATGTCCAAGTTCTTTCCACTGTTCAATAGCTTTACACAGGCTCCACCTTGGGGAGTGTGAACAAGTCACCAGTGTCAATGTCATGGACACACCAATTGGTGAGTCCAGGGGTCAGGGAAAACATACTAGCAAACTGCTCGTCTGTCAACTTGGGAGAGAGTACCACTCCCTTCACTGACCCATCTTGTTCAGTTGAGGACAGGAGGTCTGGCAGAGGTTCAGTCTCCTCCTCCTTCTCTTCATCAGTGACCATCAGCATGGTCATGTCTGCCCTGTCCTGGTGGGGTTTCAATCTGTTGACATGCAGGATCCTATGAGGATTCCTGGCGGTGCCAAGGTCCACCAAGTAGGTGACCTCACCCTTTTTCTCCGCAATTGGATAGGGCCCAGTCCATTTGGCCTGAAGTGCCCTAGAAGCCATGGGCTCTAAAACCCACACCAGCTGCCTGGGTGATAGTCAGACATGGTAGCCTTCTGGTCATGCCAGAGCTTCATGAGCTCTTGGCTGGCCTCCAGATTTCTGCTTGCCTTCTTCATGTACTCAGCCATGCTTGACAGCAGGCCTAGCACATAATCCAGCACATTCTCCTTGGACTCTTTGAGAGGCTTCTCCCAAGACTCTCTCACCAAGCACAAAGGGCCTCTTACATGGTGCCCAAACAGTAACTCAAAGGGGCTGAATCCAACCCCCTTCTGTGGCCCCTCTCTGTAGGCAAACAGCAGGCATGGGAGGAGAACATCCCATCTCCTCCTGAGTTTGTCAGATAAACCCATGATCATGCCCTTCAGGGTCTTATTAAATCTTTCCACCAGACCATTGGTCTGTGGATGATAGGGTGTGGTGAACTTATAAGTAACACCACACTCATTCCACATGGCTTTCAGATAGGAAGACATACAACTTGTGCACCTGTCTGAGACCACCTCCTTTGGGAACCCCACTCTGGTGAACACACCAAGGAGGGCCATAGCCACTGTGGGAGCAGTGACTGTCCGGAGTGGTATTGCCTCAGGGTACCTGGTGGCATGGTCCACAACCACCAAAATGTACCTGTTGCCTGAGGCAGTTGGTGGGTCTAGGGGACCGACCATGTCAATCCCACCCTCACAAAGGGAGTCCCAATCACTGGCAGTGGTATCAAGGGAGCCTTTGGCTTGCCCCCTGCCTTGCCACTGGCTTGGCAGGCAACACAGGAGCTGCAAAACTCCTTGACTTTTTCTGACATTTGGGGCCAATAAAAATGGTTGACCAGCCTGTTCCAGGTCTTGGTATGTCCCAAATGTCCAGCTAAGGGAATATCATGGCTTAAAGCGAGGAGGAATTCTCTATACTTCTGGGGGACCACCACTCTCCTGGTTGCCCCCGGTTTGGGGTCCCTTGCCTCGGTGTAGAGAACTCCATCCTCCCAGTAAACAATGTGGGTCCCACTGGTATCCCCTTGTTCTTGCCTGGCAGCAGCGTGCTTTAGGCCCTCAAGATTGGGACACTCTCTTTGTCCCTGGCACAACTCTTCTCTGGTGGGCCCACCTGCCCCTTGCAGTTCTGTCAAGTCAGGCAGAGCTTACAGGGGAAGTGGCCCTCCTTCAGAGGTCAGATCCTCCCCCTCAGGTTTGGATTCCTCCTGATCCTCTGTACTTGTGGGGGCTGGCAAGCCAGACCCAGTGCCCTTTCTCTTCTTCTTGGAGGCTTGGCCCATTGTTCCAAGGGTCCAAGTGTCCAGCACTTCCCTGTTGTGCTGCCTGTGACCTGGTCACAGCACACACCCATTCAGGGACGCCCGGCATCTGTGCATGGACCCTTCTCTTCACCTCTGACATTCTGATGCTTCAAGATCATTTCCCAGCAGACACTCTACTGGGAGGGCAGGAGCTACAGCTACCTTCTTAGGGCCAGTCACACCTCCCCATTCCAGGCTCACCATGGCCATGGGATGGAGTTTGGTTCTGCTATCTGCATAGGTCACTTGGTGGAACACACCAGGTAAGACCTGTTCTGGAGAAACCAGCTTACCTGTAACCATTGTCACACTGGCTCCTGTATCTCTCAGAGCTTCCACCTCAGTCCCATTGACTTTAGGCCTCTGCCTATACCTCTCCATGCTGGGAGGTAAGGTAGCCATAGCTGCAATGTCCACCCCACCCACGGATACTAAGGTGACCTCTGTGTACCCTGATCCCAGCCCTGGGCCAACTTCCACCCCCATCCCTACACTAGCAATCCCCTGGGATTGCCCACCAGTGGGGGGCTTCTTGGAGCAGATGGCATCTCCTCTTTTGTGTCCAGGTTGATGACACTCAAAACACTTGCCGGCCTTAGCAAGCTCCTGAAACTTTCCTGCTTTAACAGGATCATAATGCTTCCCCTGATACTCTTTCCCCTTAGAAGTGGAATGGCTCGGAGCTCCCCCACCCTGAGAAGTTTTTGGGGACTCTTGTGAGGACTCCTTGGGCTTTTTGTCATCTTTCCCTTGGCTCTTCCCCTGAGAAGAACCATGTCATCCCTTTTTCTGATCACCCCCTGGGGGTTTCTGGTTAACCCTAGTTCTTAACCAGTCATATGCTGCTTCCCCAGTTGTCTGGGGTTGGTCAACTTAGAGTCAACTAGATACTGGCAGAGCTTCTCTTGGACATAATTGGTTAGAAGGTGCTCCCTCATAATCAAATTGTACATCCCCTCAAAGGTACTTACCTTGTTGCCCTGTATCCAGCCCTTCAGTGCTTTAACTGAGATGTCCACAAAGTCCACCCAGGACTGGGTGCTTGTCTTTTGGGTGTCCCTAAACTTGAGCCTATACTGCTCTGGGGTCAGACCAAACTTTTTAGTCAAGCATCTCTTCATACTGGGGTATGAATCTGGCTCCTCCCCCCTCAAGGTTAGGAGCCTATCCCTCCCAGAGTTGGGGACCAACTCCCAAAGAAGTGAACCCCAGTACTGAGACTTGACTCTCCTCATCTGGAGGGCCCTCTCAAAGGCCCCCAGCCACTTGTCTATGTCATCCCCCTCTACATAGGCAGGAACCACCCCCTTGGGTAATCTGGGGCAAAACTCCCCACCCATGGACACCTCAGCTTCTCTGTCGCTGCCACCATCCCTTTTCTCTTCCCTTGCCCACTATTTCTTTTCTAGGGCCAGATTTTCTGCCTCCAAAGCTATAAATGCTAGCTGGGCCTCCAGCTCTCTTTCCCTGAGGGACAGGTTCTCTCCTCCTGAAGGGATCCCCTTCCCCCAACTAGCTTTGGGTATGACCCCAGTGACTGTGTGCAGTGAGGAATTGTCTTCCTCCTCTTCACTTAGGCTCAGATGGCCTCCCTCCCCTGAGTGGTTGGAGCTAGCATCCTCCTCTGGAGCTTCCTCTGAGTCTACCTCTTGGGCCTCAGCCCATGCTGTCAGGGATTTAATCAGGACATGCTTCCTGAGGTCAGTCTTTGCAGGCAACCCCCTTGCAGTACACAACCCCATCAGCTGGACTACTGTCAGTGTGGGTAGGCTAGCCAGATCAAGCTCCATAGTTCCCTAGATTTGTGTCAACAAAAACCTTTTGCAAAAATTGGAAACAAGAATTTAGAAAAATCACAAAAATTAAATAATTGAAATGAATCCAAATGAAAAATGAAAAAAAAAATTGCACTAGGACAATTTAAAGGATTTTTAATTTGTTTTACTTAAAACTGTAATGTGATACTGAACACAAGTACAGGATCCCACCACTGCGCACCAAAAAAGTTGGAAAATGGGTTATTGGTAAGGGCAGGTAAGTACCTACACTTAGCAATGGGCCACTAACCTCCACTTAGGACCAGTTAAGTCGCAGTAAATTAAACCCAGCTCAACCTTTGGTAGCTTGGCAATGAGCGACAAGGCTTAACTTAGGAGGCAGAGTGTAAAGCATTCAAATATCACAAAACAGTAATTAAATAAAACACAGGAACGGGTTCCAAACCCAATTTATAAAAATAGATTATATTTTTATCTTTAAAATGACACAAAAACGAATCAAATCGGATAAGGGGCACCGGAGATATGAATTTTTAAAGAATTATTGTTTTCTAGCACCTAGAAAGAAAAAGCGCCAATCTGGTCATCTGGTTGCACCTCCATCAGGGCAAAGTCAAAGTTTAAGGCCGACCGCGATGGAGCCCGGCTCGGCTACAGCCGGTGGGAGGCCTCGGTCAAAAGTTCACCTTCGCACTTAGTCGTTTTTCTGAAGATTTTCTTCAGCGGGACGAACCTGCCAGTCCAATCTGACCTCCTGGAACTCTTCTCCAGATACGTGTTGCGGGAGCCCTCGGTGGAGATTTTTACCTTCAGACTTAGTCGTTTTTTCAAGGTGAAAATCCTTCGACCGGGGTAAACCTGGATCTTGATCCGACGTCCTTGGAGCCCTCCTCGGATACACTGGCTGGGAGGTCCCGGTCAACTTTCTACGTTCGGACTTAGTCTCTTTTTTGGAGATTTTCTTCACCAGGACGAACCTGCAAATCAGGCCGGGTCACGGTTGAGGCAAGCCGGCTAGAGTTCCTGCGGCGGGTCGGTCCCTCTATGGAGCTTTTTTTCAAAAGTTCCCCAAACTCCTCCAAACTTCTGGCTCTTCTCCCAGATGTTCCTTTAAGGTTTTTTTGGGGTTCACAGCTCACCCCAAGGTTCCAGAAGCTCTGAGGTGATCCTTGAGGGTGTGGACTACAACTCCCAGAATGCACCTGGCACAAACTCCTTTTTGGCCACTGGACAGTGGTCAACTGGTTGATTTCTTCAGGAGTTGGTGCAGGGGACTCTGGTTAGCAATTTGTCACCTATGGCAAACAGGGGGTCGCTCCTTGAACCAGTGGAAGCCAGGAAAAGTCCTTCTTGTGGTGAAGCCCAAGTGTGCAGCTGGTGCAGTCCTTCAGAGTGCAGGGTCCAGGTGCAGGCCAGGGGTCCAGCAGGGCAGTCCTTCTTCTTCTGTGGTTCTTCCTTGGTGGAATCTGATGGGGATCTGAGGTGTGGGTGCAGGTCTGCAAGTTTTATCCTTGCTCCTGGATGAAAAACAGGGGGGTCCTGGTTCTCCAATCAGGTGCAGGGTTCTTCCCCCTGTGATGACCACTTCCTGGGAAGTGTGGCAAAAATCAATCCCAGGAGGCAACAACCCTCAAAAATCCATCATGGCTGAAAGTGATTTTTGGAGGTTACATCTGGCTGAGCCCACCCACTGGTGTGGCTAAAAATCATAAACACACCCCTCTCCTAATCTAATAAAGGGGGCACCTATTTGTCTATTTGCAGGATGTGGGGGTGTTGCTGGGTTGCTCCAAATGTCCTTTTCTGCCTTTGAAGACCAGTTTGGCAGCCCTCCCCCTTCCTGCCTCACCATCTGCTGAGGGGAGATCTCCTCCCACAGGCACATCTTTGTGTGAAGCCAGGCCACTTCACACCTCATCAAGGCAGCCTGGCCAGGCTGCCAGAGGCTGGCCAATCAGAGCACAGCAGCAAAAACAATGCAGGGCTGAAGTTGGCAACTTTTCAGGTAAAGTTTAAAACTCTTTACCTGAACAAGTTATATTAAATCCCACAACTGGAAGTTGTGGGATTTATTATAACAACTAATTTGATACCAAACTCTTTGTATCTGTCACTTAAGGGGACTTTTAAAATTAAATAAAGTCTCCCCATTCTAGCCTATGAAGGCCATTCACTGCAATGAGGGAAAATGAATTTGGCTGTTTTTACCTCACCAGGGCTTATAAAACTATTTTTATAAGGTCCCTGCTTATAGTTACATGGCACCCAGCCCTAGGGGCACATAGGGCACACCTTAGGGGTGACTTATATTTAAAAATGAGGTAGTTTAAGACTTTGGAACTACTTTTAATTCCAAAGTCGAATTTGCATATAACTTTAATTTAAAAGCAGCCAGCAAGACAGGCCTGCCTTTAAAATGACACTGGCCACCTCAGCAGTACACCTATGCTGGGGTCCCTAAACCTACATTCCCTACCATATACTAGGGACTTATAGGTAGGTTGACTTAGTCAATTATAATTAGCCTAATTTGCATATCCACTTTACACAGAGCACTGGCCCTGGGACTGGTAGGCAGTACCCAGGGCACAGCCAAGAGTCAGTAACCACCAATATCTCTCCAAAAAGTGTGGGGGTGACCAGGGCAAAAAGGAGGACTTTCCTACATCCTTTCACCATGGTACAAGGATGTCTGCGTGCAGGGATGATTGTTTTTGTGCAGGAAGGGACACCTTCCTGCACGAGATTAGTCACAAGAGGCTTTTTCCTCTTTCTATGTGTGCTGCAGAATGCAGCTCACATAGAAGAATGAAAAACATTGCGCCTCCCTTACACCTCCCCTGGGGAGGTGTAGGCTTTTGACACATTCCCAGATTTACAAGATCTTGTAAATCTAGGAATGTATCAAATGCCATGGGTGTTACATGGGAAAACACACCGTAATGCCCGTGGCATACCTGCCTGTCACAGTGTGAGTCAATACAGTGACTTGAGCTATCTTGACTCTGACGTTATTTACAAGACCATGAAAAGCCATGCTGAGTGGCTTTATGTGAACTTGTAAATATGGCCCTGCAATGTGCTCTGCTGGACAGTCACTAAAAGGGACATTCCTGTGGTGTAGAGGGGCTTGTAAATATGCTCCCATTATCTTACAATATAGCTGTAGCTGAATGCACTGGGTCCATACAGGTATTTCCTTTGACCAAAACAGGAAAAGAGAATAGGAAAAGCAACTAAATTTAATAGTAACTTGGCCCCCACACATGCTGTATTTGATTCTTCCAAAGCTAAACGTGCCTCTGTGTGTCAGAGATAGGTGCTAAATGCTTAACTGCAGTGCCTAAATTGAGCCAGTGGTTTCCAGTGGGGGGCACCAGTATTTTTTTTAGGTCCACCACTTATTTTTCTGCATCAGGCATTTACTGCAAGCATAAGACACATATGGGAAAGACGGAGAAAGAGAAAAACAAAAAAGCGTCATAAAGGGAAAAAAGAGAAAGCTGCAAAAGTGAGCAGAAAGGGAAGGGAGTGGTTGTAAATGGATTAAAGAGGTCCGAGATGGCTTTAGGATTACGCTGTCTCAGTATTCTGTGCTTGCACGTTTAATTGGAACAGCTGCATGTTTCAAAGGAGAGCTTTGGGCACCAGCACATTTTTTCTTTTTTAAATTAAGCACTGCTTAATTGGCAGTATAGATGAGGTCTTCCAAAACCACCATCAATTAAAATAAGGGTTTATTTTCCTGACCCAATTTATAGATTAATAAAAGTTGAAAATGTTGGTCTATTTGGACTCTCATAAGTGTCCTGAGATTTCTCTAGACCGACACTCTCTTCTACTTTGCACTATAGTTGCTATGCATTTTGTGAGATCAAGGTATAGAATGGGTGGGCTGGAGAAACAGGTGGTAGGAGAAGAAGTTAATTCATAAGTGTTCCTCTCTAGTTCGAGAAGGTATGTTTGTTTTTAGATTGTTTTTAGCGATTATACAATGTAATGCTATTTAACGAAACCAATGTAGTGAGCTTCCCAGACCATACATAATATATTATTATAATGATAAGATTACCCAAGAGCTTGCATAGTAACCAAATATCACTGATAGCAAGATACGCAGACACAAAAGGTGTGGGGTAACAGTAAAGTGAACCTTGCAGTTTAAATTTCTAAAAATGCAATTGTATTATTTACTTTAATCTTTCTCTGATTTCAAGTACTTTACATGCAGTGTTCCTCCTAATTATTTTTATCTGTGTGTGGGAACAGTATGATTGCTGCCACACTTTTGGACTGTGTGCATTATCAAAAAGATTTATGCGCAAGTGAGCGTTTAAGCACCTTTGGCAGTAGCCTTTGATAGGGATGGTGTCAGAGGTAAGAGGCCTATCCAAGATCATTATCACAAACTTACAGCCATTTATACAGTACGGACCTGAATTCGGGCAATATGATCAAACTCTGAAAGACTTTGCAGGTCATACCTTCCACTAATTTGTCCAGCTTAGTTATGGTCAGCTGCACAACGTTGCATGCATAAAATGAGTTCTGTACTACACAGTGGATTTAATTCTTACCACTGATGGTTAGTTAAATATACAGAGAAAAAAGTACACATCACAATTCAGTATCAATTGGGCATATATGTATTAGATGTCACCAAACTGCTCTTAATAGTAATACAAATGTTCACTTAATACTAAATTCTTGTGGAGTGAGCTCTTGTGGCATTACTTCCTATAGGCTAGTAGAATGGTGAAACAAGGAGAGGTTATTTTATGCCTCATTGAATCAACCCCAGACATGGTGCATATATAATTTTTCAGGTCTGATGTCTTGAATACTGAAGTTCCTATCTTTGTACATAGGAAATGTGCTACACTATCCTGCAGGTATTTTTTAAAGATGCTTGCCCAGGTTACTTAAATTCAGGCATTTACATCTTATCATACAGTTTGAACATTTACATTTTCAAACTTGCTTACATTTTACTTGTATAGAACACTTGTGCACAGTCTGCAACTCCTGTCTAGTATGTAGTTCACAGCAGCAGACTGCAGCCTTGTCTGCTGCCTCTCCAGGTTGACTGTTCCACCTCTATCTGCTGTAATGCAAGTCATGACCTAAGAATGCTTAAATATACACACTACTGTTTGCACATACAATACATTAAATCGTACAGATGCAGATTATACAGCCAGGCCTAGACTGGGGGCAATGTAGTCTACAATTAGTGGCCAGGAATTATCAAAGGACAATGCCTGGACAGTGCTAGAGACTTTTAGGGTACACTTCTAACTTCTAACTGGCAAATCAAGTCATTAATTATGGTCTTTGTTAGAAATTGGGATGTTGGTTGACTGGGGTTTAAGCCCTGGTCAAGCAGCAACCACAATCCTAGTCTGTATGCAGCACAAGCAAACCCTAAATTAACCTCTGCTCACCCTCAGGTAGCTTGGCACACAGTCGTCAGGCTTAACTTAGAGGATGTGCATAAAGTATTTGTGCAACACTTCAAATAGTAAAATAGTGAAAACACCTCACAAAAAGATTCCATGCCAGGTTAGAAAAATAGATCTGAATTTAATAAATAAAACGATGCTAAAAGTGAGCCTGGATGGTAAAATTTGTTCAGCTCGCACAGTTTGTGAATTTCTGGCACTCCACACTACGCAGAGTAACGCAGAGTTACCAAAATTCCCCTATCCGCCGCATGGTGGCATTTATTTTCCCAATAGCACACTCAACAATTGATTTTGGCGCTCACTCATGAGTGCCACGATATCCTCAGGTTGCTAACGAGCGAGCCCCAGATTTAGTGCCCTCTAGCACAGCTTTTGGCCACAATATTACATTTATAGTGCTGCTTGCAAGCAACCACAGGTGCATCTTGAGCAGATTCTCCATTGAAGAAGCAGCTAAATCTACTTGAAAATACGTTTCCCAATGGATTTTCTAGTCTAACTGACCCTTCAAATTATTTTTTGGAGCAAGAAGATTTTTTAAAAACATTTTTTTTAACAGGAAGGAAGTGCCCCAGAGACTCCAACTTTCAGTTCCTGTCCCACAGGATCCTCCCAGTACTTTGTCCATCTCCTGGTCACTTTTCTCTCAGAGTTCGAGGGGGAAGGATCACTCTCTTTGCCTGCTAAACATATAACTTTGGATTTAAGAACTTTGGGCCTGATTTAGGCCTTGGCAGACAGGCTCCTCCGTCACAACAGTGACGGATATCCCATCTGCTAAAATCTAAAATCCATAGCAGGAAATGGAATTTAGATTTTGGCGTACAGGATATTCATCACCCATCTGCCGAGTTCTAATTCACGCCCTTTGTTTTTGTGATATCACACAAGTAAGTTAAAAAAACGATTGTCTAAGCGTGTTGTTTGTTTGCTTGGGCATGCACCAGTATTTCTTTGTACTTTTATTTGATTTTTAAATTTCATTTTAGTTGTTGGCCTGGAGTTTCAGCAGAAGTCTAGTTATTTTGGATTTCATTTTTCACCTTTTGTAAAGGCAAAATGTTGCACAGTTCAGTACCTTGTCTCCATGTTTGTTACATTTGCAGAATTCATTTATTTTACTATGTGGCCTACTCTGCCAATGGGCCATCCAGCCTGTAGGCCCAGTACTAGTCAGCAGTGCATGAAAGAACTGTTTGTGTCGTATACAGTGTTTTAATTAAAACATAATTTAGGGCAGGGATGGTGTTGGCTTAAATTAAAAATGTTGGGTATTGTTTGTCTTTCATGTGCTTTTCTGCAAAAAGTGTATATAGGGGGTAATATTTGATGCTATAGAAGAATGTGTGTTGTTGTAAAATGTTTATGCTTAGTCAATTTTCTATTGGCATTGCTGAATTAATTGTAGTTTTCTTCAGTGTAACCATCCCTCCTTCGTCTGGCCAATATGTGAATGATTGTGTTTGCCATAGGGCACCATTTGTCTTTGTTCTGTATGTGACGTGGCCATTTTTGAGTAGTCTGTGTCCATAGGAGTGAATGTGTTTGTTGTTTTCAATACTTCCTTGCTTGTTGGTTCACCATGTGGCTGGTGGCCATTTTGTGTAGCCAGTCAGTGTGCTTTCGCTATAGGCTTCCATGTGTTCTTTGTTTTCCATGCCTCCTTGATCACTGTTGTTATTTGACCTTGTGACCGGTGGCCATTTTCTGCAGCCAACTAACGTGCTTTTTTGCCTTAGGCCTGCATATGTTCTTTCTTTTCCATCCCTCCTTGCTTGCTGTTGTTGGTTTGACCATGTGTCCAGAGGCCATTTTGTGTACTCAGTCAATGTGCTTTTGCCATAAGCTTGCATGTGTTCTTTGTTCTCCATGCCTCCTTGCTTGCTGTTGTTGGTTTGACCATGTTGCCGGAGGTCATTTTGTGTACTCAGAAAGTATGCTGTTCTGCTGCCGGGAGGTGTGTCACAGGGGCAGGAGCCCTTTAAACTATCTTCGCGTTCCCGTCGTCGCGGGAAGCGCTGTTCTGCTGCCGGGAGGTGTGTCACAGGGGCAGGAGCCCTTCAAACTATCTTCGCGCTCCCGCCGTCGCGGGAAGCGCTGTTCTGCTGCCGGGAGGTGTGTCACAGGGGCAGGAGCCCTTCAAACTATCTTCGCGCTCCCGCCGTCGCGGGAAGCGCTGTTCTGCTGCCGGGAGGTGTGTCACAGGGGCAGGAGCCCTTTAAACTATCTTCGCGCTCCCGCCGTCGCGGGAAGCGCTGTTCTGCTGCCGGGAGGTGTGTCCCCGCAGCGCGGGATGCGCGCGGGCCCGTCCTTGCCCGTCATTGCCAGGAAGAGGCAGGGCAGGGCCACCCCCCTGACATCTACTCAAAGACGTGGACCATACAGCAAACTTGTCTATGGCTGCCTGAAGGAGATCTCAAGTTCCTCTGCTCGGTGTGTGGGCAGTCCTCCCACAGAGCCCCAGGCCCCATCAAGCACGTGGAAAACTATTAACCTAAACCGGATACTTGCAGGCTTTTCCGTGTACTCAGCCGAATTTATCTCAGTTCATCATATAACTGCTTATTGAATTACGTTTCTTGGAGGGTGGAAGGAGGTGGCACCATTCTTCTTCTCCCAAGGGCAGGAGCCCATAATTCATTACCCGCTCTGTGCCTGTCTGCGCCCGATAAGTGGTTGGGCCAGGCTATATATATATATATACGCTTTGGGCATCTTACTGTGGTCTTGTCTTTGAGATTTGTTAACAGTAGGGTCTGAGAAGCTTATTAATCACACTATAGTGTCAGTGGCTGGGTCCTAAAGGCCTACACACCCCTATAAACCGGGGGCTCACTAAAGGCCCCTGATTTAAAGAATAATGGGCCGTCGAAGTGGGGGTGGGTTGGAAGGAAAGCAGCACTCTAACAGAACCTTAGATGGTTTTCTGCAAAAGGCTGTTGGGGAACTTGAAAAAGAAATTGAGTTAGTGCAGCGACGCTTAGCTGCCCCCCCTTCTTCAACCAACATCCTAGTCCATGATAGCTCGGCCCCACAGCCCTCCCCGCGAACAGAATTTCAGCCTGTACTGACTACCCCTTTCCCTTCCCCCTCTAAAAACTCCCAGGAGAATCAGGACGAAACCACAACTGTAATTACCACCCGTGCTGCACCTATTCTGCTGGCCCAGAGTCCCACAAATGAAGGCCCCCTCACCTTAGCAGATTCCAATACCAAAGGAAAAAGGAAACGAAGGGAACCCGCTTTAAAAAACAAACGATCTAGGACTTTGAGCCCCTCTAACATGGCCCAACCTTCTAATAAGGATACGGTAAAAATCCCCTTACACAACACAAACGAGTGCCATGCAAATGAGTACACCAGGGATCTCATAAGAGATGAGCTTTCAAAACTATTTCTCCCAATTCTAACCCGCCTTCAATCAATTGAGGACAAATTGGAAAGCCTTATTAATAGTCAGCCACCAAAAACTGTTATACCCGTAGAAACTCAATCCCATCCCCTTGTCAACCATGACCTCATCACTGCCAACAGACCCACTGGCCAAATAGACAAAATCCCTTTTTCCTCTTTAAACCAAGATTGGCCCAGCACCGTCAAAACAGCTAGTATTCTAATGAATAAGCCCCACAGGGTTTCAGTTCCCTTCTTAAAAGGAACTGCCCCATTGAATAATCCAGTAACTAATCTGGGAGATGGCAACCCCACTTGGGAGTACCCGCAAACAGAATACCAGAAGAGTGACAAGATCAGGGGTCTGCCAGATCAAAAAGTGCTCCATTTGCCACCAGAATCATGTCATTATGTACTCATTATATCGAATGTTCCTGAACTCAAACCTCATTCCACTGAATCTTTTATCGAACTTAAAAACAAGGTTATCCATTGGTTGCACGTGAATGCAGGGTTTGCTTTTTCCATGACACCCTCAATACTGATGGTGAGAAGGGTAGGGTGGGTGGGTTCCCTAGCGAAGATCGGTTCAGGGGACTGCATAGTTATCAACTTCAATTCTCCTGACCTTGTCCAACGGCTCTTTTTAAACGCTAATAGACCTTATCCTATAACTGAAAAAAACTCCCTTTGCAGGCTACAAGTGTTTTATCCACCTCCCATGCCAGCTTGGAGTAGACAACTGCCAACGTTACACGGGGCTCCCCCGGCTATCCACACACAATCTATCCCTGCACTTGGCCCTAGATGCCCTTCTTCATCTCTTTCTGAGATAGACTGACTAGGAGATGACCTTTCGGAAGTGGCTCTGAGCAATGGTGAGACTGAGGACATCCATCCTACTGCCCTCAGCATCTCTAACTCTGTTGCCCCTTCGACCTTGGCAGATCCTGTTAATCAGGGATCATCCACAAGCATCACGAGCCAAGCAAGCAAGGAATGTATTCTGTTCCCGTCAACTGTTCCACACATTCTGGGGTCCACCCGTATGGCCAACCTACCTAATTCATATATAGCTGGGGTTACATCCAGCGAGGTTCACAAGGCACATAGCGAGAAAGCCACTGGTCCTAATATACCTGAGGGAATTAGCATGGTTCCTAGCAGTTCCTCCCCCTGTGGGAAATATCCTCAGAATAAAGCAGGATCCATAAAAACAGAGGATCTCGATAAGGTACTCAGCTGGAACATAGCAGGGTTGGAAAGCAAATTACAAAGTCCAGGATGGGGATGTCTTATTGATGATCACCTGATCTGCCTCTTCCAAGAAACGTGGGCATTAGAACCCAAATATAGACTAGGCTTTAAAAGCTATTGGGTTCCAGCACGCAAGTCATCTTCTGGGAGACCATCGGGAGGGCTGCTTGTGTGGATCAACACTTCTCTTAGGTGCAAGATAGAAGAAATAGATACGGGTTGCCCTGACTTGCAAGTCCTATTAATAATGATTTCTGAAGAGAGACCTTTACTTTTAATTAATATCTATAACAGGAATGTGAGCTCCCACGCTGATTCTGATGTCCTGTCCATTTTGGACAGTTTTCTTAAAAACAATCCCTCCTTCTTTGTTTTGATTGGAGGGGATTTTAATGTCACTTTTGAACCTAATCCTCTAGTCCAAGGAATATGTAAAGAAGAGGATGCCCATTGGGGCATCCCTCAGCTAGTCTCCAACAAAAGACCAAGGCTGAATAAATCTGCGCGCTTACTGGCCGACATCACACTAGCCCATGGCCTCCGAGCCTGCAACGGTCGCTCGCGCTCGGATGTAAATTTGCAAGCTACCTTTAGGCGCGGAGGGCTCAGCAGTCGTATTGATTATATACTTCTTGACATCCGACTGTGGAGCCACATGTTCGATATGAGGGTCCAAAAGCAAATTGAGAGCGATCATGACCCGTTGATTTTATCGACCAGAGGACTTTTTCCTTCGTTCAATGTGCCCTACTCCAAGAGCCATGCCTCCCAGCTAGACTCTAACTAATAACAGACGCAACCTAAAATGGGAATCTATTAATTCTTCCCCTAAATACCTGGCATCTATTTACAACCTTCTTGCCAACCAGATGGAGTGCATGATCCGGCTAAATGAGAATGGGGAGGGTGACAGAGTCTTAGCAGCCCACACTGACTTGTTCCAATCTTTAAAGCATCTTTTTACAAAAAAGTTTCTTAAAAATCCTAACAAAAAGCACTGCGCTCCTTGGTTTGACAATTGTTGCAGAGAAGCACACTGTCTCTCCTGGAAGCAATAAAAGATGGCCATGTTGGGCTGTTAAGAACAGCCAGAAAAGTCTATAAGAAGGAATGTTCTAAGGCACGAAGAAGTTGGGAAGAGGCCATATGGGTTATTATTTTGGAGACTGCTAAATCTAATGACACATCTAGGTTCTGGAAACTAATAACTAATGACTGTAGCAATTCCCCTGCCGCACCTGGTTCCTCAATCCTCTCAGCATCATGGGTAGAGCACTTTGGGCAACTATACGAAGGGCCATCTGAAGCATCTCTGTGGGCCCCTGATGCCTCAATAAACCAAGAGACCACCCCGATCACATTCTCTCTAACCGAAACAAGAGCAGCAATAGACTCATTGAAATGGGGAAAGGCCCCTGGCCCAGATAAGATTCCAGGCGATCTATACAAATCAAGACCAGACATATGGGCACCATATCTCAACCTTATCTGCAATGCTATTGCAGCAGGCGCCCCCGCTCCACCCACTTGGAAAGGGGCTGAAATAGTACCCATTTTTAAAAAAGGAAATCCGAACATCCCTGCCAACTATCGTCCGATTAGTCTCCTTGATAACTCCCAAAAAATCTATGCAAAGCATCTTCTGCTCCATCTTGAGGAATGGATTATGGAGTCCGAAGCTCTTTCTGACCTACAAGCAGGATTTAGACCTGCAGTGAGTACAGTTGACCAAGCCCTAAGATTCATGTCAATAAAATGGAAGAATGTTGACCTGGGGAGGGGCAATCTTTATGTGGTCTTCATAGACCTCAGAGCCGCATTTGATTTGATCCCCAGGAACCTGCTGTGGTCAACATTATCTAACATGGGAGTGCCATCTGGTCTCCTGAAACTCATTGCTCAACTGCATGAAAATACTTTCGCTCAAATTAGATGTGGCCAGGGGGGCGAGTTGACTGACCCTGTAGCTATTAAAAAAGGAGTTAGACAGGGATGTGTCCTGGCACCCACTCTTTTTCTGCTATATATCAATAATTGCATCCACTACTTAGAGAACTGCATAAATGATTCACCTAAATTGGTTGGGAAAAAAATCCCGTGTCTGCTATATGCAGATGACACAATTTTGATATCTAAATCGCCAATGGGAATCCAAAACCTGATCAACCAATTTTGTGTTTTTTGTAGTGACTATGGTCTGGACATAAACATTAAGAAAACAAAACTCATGATATATAGGGCCATATTTATACTCCGTTTGCGCCGAAATTGCGTCGTTTTTTTTGACGCAATTTCGACGCAAAACTAACGCCAACTAACGCCATATTTATACTATGGCGTTAGAGGTGAATAGCGCCAAAGTTCCCGGAATGTGCGTTATTTTTTAGCGTGAACCCCTTCCTTGCGTTAATGATATGCAAGGGAGGCGTTCCCGTCTAAAAAATGACTCCCAGGCCTTTACGTGGTATTTATACTCCCGGGCAAAAGAGACGCCCGGGAGTTGGCGTGGCAAAAAACGGCGCATTTGCGCCACTTTTTAACGCCTGCTCAGGGCAGGCGTTAAGGGGCCTGTGGGCTCAAAATGAGCCCACAGGTGCCCTCCCATGCCCCCAGGGACCCCCCCTGCCACCCTTGCCCACCCCAGGAGGACCCCCAAGGATGGAGGGACCCACCCCAGGGACATTCAGGTAAGTTCAGGTAAGTATAATTTTTTATTTTTTATATTTTTTTTTGGTGGCATAGGGGGGCCTTATTTGTGCCCCCCTACATGCCACTATGCCCAATGACCATGCCCAGGGGACAGAAGTCCCCTGGGCATGGCCATTGGGCAAGGGGGCATGACTCCTATCTTTACAATGATAGGAGTCATGTTGATGGGGGATGGGCGTCGTTAAAAAATGGCGCAAGTCGGGTTAAGACGATTTTTTCGACGTAACCTGACTTGCCCCATTTTAAGACGCCCATGCGCCATTTTCCCCCTACGCCGGCGCTGTCTGGTCTACGTGTTTTTTTCCCACGCAAACCAGGCAGCGCCGGTCTGATTGCGCCGTCTAACGCCATTCCATAAATACGGCGCCCGCATGGCGCTTCAGAATGGCGTTAGACGGCGCAAAACTTTTTGACGCTAAACTGCGTTAGCGCAGTTTAGCGTCAAAAAGTATAAATATGGGCCATAGTACCTCCAAGAAACGATCACGTGTTAGCATAGAAATGAACTCGATCCCATTGGAGAAAGTAGAAGAGTTCGACTACTTGGGTTTCAGACTATCGACCACAGGCAAATGGAAGGCAGCCCTTGACAAAGGGGCTCTCATTATAAGCCAGAGAGGTGGGGCCCTTGTCCGTAGATCGAGAAAGGCTCTGAGCCCTCCCTTGAACATACTTGCAGAGATTTACAATGTCCAAATCAGAGTAGCGGCCCTTTATGGAGCGGAACTTTGGGGGTCCCACAAAAACCTTGATACTCTGCAAACCAAGGAAAACCATTTCCTTAGACAGATCGCCCGGCTAGGTATGGGCTCACCAATGACCCCTCTAAGGCTAGACCTAGGTTTAAACAGTATTAAAACCACAGCAGCCCTAAGGCCTCTCTCCTATTGGATTCGTTTATGGAAATCTGTTGAACTCGAACCATACAGGCTGGCCATAAGAGAGCTCATAGCCACCCCCCAGGCACTGGAGAAAATTCCATGGCTGAAGGAAATGAAATCTGCCTGGGTCAAAATAGGTTTTCCTTCCTACTGGAAATATCTGGATCAAATCCCCGATAATGCAAGGAAACTTGTCACAAAAAGATATTGGGAGAAAGTCAATGAAGACTCCTTGCATCAAAAAGGGGCGGGCAGGCTAACAATGGAATTTCTCCAACTTAAGCACAAGCCCTGGCCTGAGAACTTCTTGAACCTTCCCATGCCTCCGTACGCCCGTGCTTTATATCTCCAACTAAGATATGGTACACTGCCTATCAATGGTTTTACGTCTCACTGGTCATATAACATCGCTTCAAATGATAGATGTATCTCTTGCCAAAATTGCAAAGAAACAATAGAGCACATACTATTTTTCTGCCCTTTGTATAAGAGTCCCAGAGGGAGGTGGATCATTCCCCTCTGCAAAAATATGTCATTACATGATAGAGCAAACGCCACCAGAATCTGTACATACGACTTATCCTCCGTGGTAGCTATTACAGTTACCAAATTTTTAGCGGAGGCCTGGTACATCCGGCGTAGGCTTATTGTTTTAAAGGGCATGTGAGCCATCCTGACATTAGTCGACAGAAGGAGTCTCAGCTGTTATTTTTTAGTAGTATCAGTAGGAATTTTTTAGCAGGAACCTGTTGCCCCCTATATGAGGATTGATGAGGGCCAGGTCTTATGGGGAAATATTTGCACACATTGGTATGTTAGACAGAATTTTATATCCTAGTTTTTATCCTTTTTCTCTTAACATTTTTAGCCATGTCTTATTTATTGTACTTTTTATCTACAATCAAATATTTAGTCTTGTTGATTTTATTCTAATACTGTCCTGATTATTACTGTTTTTATATTGTTATTTTGTTTTTTTAACAAATACTATTTATCATGTATGATTGTTATCTTTGTTACTCTAAATGGTCTAGATCTCTAGACCGAATGAACTCAAATAAAAATATGCTTGCATGTTGTTCACCGTACTTCCTTGCGTACTGTTGTTGTTTGACCATGTGGTTAGCTGCCATTTTGTGCAGCCAGCCAGTGTGCTTTTGCCATAGGCTTTCATGTGTAATTTGTTCTCCATGCCTACTTGCTCGCTGCAGTTGTTTGAACATGTGGCTGCGGACATTTTGTCAAGCCAGCCAGTGTGCTTTTGTCATAGGCTTGCATGTGTTCATTGTTCTCCATGTCTCCTTGCTCGCTGTTATTGTTTGACCATGTAGCTGGTGACCATTTTGTGTAGCCAGCCAGTGTGCTTTTGCCATAGGCTTGCACGTCTTGTTCTCCATGACTCCTTGCTCATTGTTGTTGTTTGACCATGTCGCTAGTGACCATTTTGTGCAGCCAGCTAGTGTGCTTTTGCCATAGGCTTCTATGCGTTCTTTGTACTCCATGCCTTGTTGCTCGCTGTTGTTTTGCCATGTGGCCAGCAGTCATTTTGTGCAGCCAGCCAGTGTGCTTTACCATAAACTTTCTTGTGTTCTTTGTTCCCCATGCCTCCTTGCTCAATGTTGTTGTTTGACCATGTGGCTGGCAGCCATTTTGTCAAGCCAGCCAGTGTGATTTTGCCATAGGCTTGCATGTGTTCTTTTTTCTCCATGCTCCTCACTCCCTGTTGTTGTTTGACCATGTGACCGACAGCCATTTTGTGCAGCCAGCCAGTGTGCCTTTGCCATAGGCTTGCATGTGTTCTTTGTTCTCCATGCCTCCTTGGTTCCTGATGTTGTTTGACCATGTGGCTGGTGCCCATTTTGTCAAGCCAGCCAGTGTGCTTTTGCTATAGGCTTGCATGTGTTGTTTGGTCTCCATGCCTCCTTTCTAACTGGTGTTGTTTGACCATGTGGTTGGTGGCCATTTTGTGCAGCCAGCCAGTGTGCGTTTCCCAAAAGCTTGCCTGTGTCTTTTGTTCTCCATGCCTTTTTTGCTAGCTGTTGTTTTTTGAACATGTAGGGGCAGCCATTTTCTGCAGGCAGCCAGTCTGCTTTTTCCCATAGGCTTGCATGTGTTTTTTGTTCTCCATGCCTCCTTGCTCGCTGTTATTATTTGACCATGTGGCCAGAAGACATTTTGTGCAGTCAGCCAGTGTGCTTTTGCCATAAGCTTGCATGTGCTCTTTGTTCTCCATGCCTCTTTGCTTCCTGATGTTGCTTGACCATGTGGCTGGTGGCCATTTGGTCAAGACAGCCAGTGCGCTTTTGCCATGGGCTTGCATGTGTTCTTTGTTCTCCATGCCACCTTGCTCACTGTTGTTGTTTGACCATGTGGCGGGCAGCCATTATGTGCAGTCAGCCAGTGTGCTTTTGCTATAGGCTTGAATGTGTTTTTTGTTCTCTATGCCTCCTAGGTTGCTGTTGTTGTTTGACCATGTGGCCGGCAGCCATTTTGTTCAGTCAGCTAGTGTGCTTTGCCACAGGCTTACATGCGTTCTTTGTTCTCCATGCCTTCTTGCTTGCTATTGTTGTTTTACCATGTGCCTTGCAGCCATTTTATGCAAGCTAGCCAGTCTGCTTTTGCCATAGACTTGCATGTGATGTTTGTTTGATAATAAACTTGAGGATCATTGTACTATATGTATTTTATGAAAATGATCATTATGAACAGTGCTTCATATTATATGCATTATTTTGCATTCTTCATCCGCACCTTCTTGCCCCCTGAGTCCCAATCAATTTCTCATACTATGTACAAATATCAGCAATTAATTTTCATTATTATTTACATTTATTAATTTTAATTTTTTTTTTTTATATCTTTTATTTTTATTTTTGATTTTAACTTTTTAACTGTATTTTTTCAATTATAGTTTTTTATTTTAATGTGCTATTTAATTTAAATTTTTGCATTTTTTAATTTCTTATTTGTGCATTTTTTGCTCAATCCATCCACCCCCTGAATGCCATGGGCTCACAGCTGCACAACAGCATTCATTTTCTAGGTGTAATTACATTTCCCCCTGGATATTCTACCTGCTATAGAGTAGGTGCACTGCACACACAGCATTATCATTAACTTTTAATGATTATTCCATTTCCTACTGGACCACCTTGCCTGCCATAGGTGCACACTAGCCTTCATTTTTTTAAGGATTATTCCATTTACCCATGCACCTCCCTCACATCCACAGGTGGCTCCTTTAGAAGATGCACATAAGATAAAGAGTTATATCTTTATGTTGTGTTATATTGATTGGAAATTATATGTTATGTCATGGTTGTGTACTTTACTTTAAAGTGTGTGGATACACTTTTGTTAAATATTACCTAAGTAACCAACCACACTAAATTATATTACCTTCGTCAGTACTAATTCAACCTGCAAAAATGCCACGTTTCATTACATGTTTTTCTTTCTTGTTTGCTTTTAGGTGCACAAGAGAAGAGACATCACCTACAGTAATGCCAAACACGAAGCCTGTACAAAACACCTAACCACACAACACGATGTAAATAAAGTAAAATACATTATTCCACTGTTATTTTTTGACAATTATGATACCCACCCTTTCCACCCACAACAGGCCCACCCCTCTCCCCGACAAATCACCCCATCCTGAACCAATGTCCAAAGAAAACTTAAGTGTCCAAACTAAACTACTATCCAAAGTAAAAAAAAAACTTTTCCCTTTTCCCTTTCCCAACCTCTCCACCCACAACAGATTGTCCTTCTACAGATTTTCTTTTTAAAAAGAGTGTTCTGCACGCATGTCCAGAGATCGATGAGGGTTCCCTCTATGTGTGCCACCCTGCGGTCCAGGCACTTGAAATGTTGTAGGAATATACGATCTGAGCGGGTGGCAGTAATTGTCCAATGTGGATGGGTGGCTGCCAGCTGACGGCAGTGCTGCTGATGTTGTTGCCACTGGGAGGCTGGAGGTGCTCGCACCTGGCTGGAGGAGCTGGGGCCCACAGGCAAGGCAGCTGCCCCATCGTCCTACTCCTGCAGTGTCACCGGCCGCTGGTACTCTGAAGAGGTGGCCTCCAGCTTCTGCCACTGCAGCCGGGCTGCTATCTCCTGGTGTGTAGCAGGTCCACCAACAGTAGCTATATTAAGAAAGACAAAAAAAGACAAATTGTAAACAGTGCTCTGTGCAAACACTTGTTTTACATTAGAGTGGCAACGTAGTAGTGCATTGCTGGTCCCCTAAGATCATTGGAATTTGATGTGGCTGATTACGAGTCACAGGGCCATTTTTTTACCCACACATGCCTCACTGTAGTTGACGGATTTTGAAAGGGAAACGTTTGAACAGGCACAAATCCATTAGGGAAGCCGTGAAATACATGAATCACTTGTCCATAAAAATGTGGAACATGCCAAAAAAGGATTTTACAATTTTTTGGGTGGCTGGGACAGAACATAGAAAAGAATAAAGGACCTACCTGCTAGGAGGTGACTGAGTGGGCACTTGGAGGGAAGGAAAACACATCTTGTTTTCTGTTTGGGATGCATTGAAAACTTTGTAAATACTGCATAAACTGAAACAGATGCACACTGTACAGACAACAATATTATACTGCCAAATTGAACCATGCTGCAGTTAGGTCATGGCATGGATAACTAAATGCCATGGGCAGGGAGGTAATGAATGATGATGGGTAGGGGGATACATATCTGCGTTGCTAAACAAATAAAGTGTGTTAATAGAGTAGACAGAAAATTAAAATACCCCCCACTTTGAACCAAGCTTTGATAACCAAGCAAAGTAGGTGATCACGCCCCTCTCCAGAAGAGCTCCCTTATTACTTCATTCAAGTAATCCATCCATTCTTTCATTGTTCTATTCACCCTTTGATACTCACCATTTAAGCTTTAAATTCTCTCATCCAGTCTTTCATCATTCCAATCCATCCATCCATATATCCACCCATCCATCCATACATTCACCTATCCTCCCTTTCAACCATCCTTTCACCCATTCATTCATTTACCCATGCATCATTACCCATCGATCATCCCTTTACCCACCTGAGACTCATTTTACCTATCCACCCTTCACCCATCCAGGCATCCTTTCACACAACAATGCATCTCCTATCACTCACCAACACAACTTTTCACCCACTCACACATCCTTTCACTCATATACCATTTTACCCAGCCTTTTTATAACCGTCCAGCCTTCTTTCCCTTTTCCATCAACCCTTCATTTTTAGCGTTCATTATGAGCTTTTGCCTGCGGAGGTACAGCAGGCAAAATAGGCTATTAAGAACTCAACCCCATCTGTAGGTGCTAAAACGAGAGGTTCACAAGCAATGCCCTTGCAGTGAGTATATTAGTAATTGTCAGTAAGCAAGCAATATGACTTACCAACGCCCATTTCTGCTGCTGCCAGTTCCCCTCCAACTGCTGCCATGTCTAGCGCACTGGTGTTGGAACAGGCCCCGGTACTGATGGTCGGTGCGGCTGGAAAAAACATTACACATAGCTGCCAGATACACACCCCTTGTTATTTTTTCAAAGCAAATTCAACAAAATACAACAGCAATAGACCACTATAGTTCTATCTTCTTCCATGATTCACTTTAGGAATTTTGTTGGTTAACTATGTTGGAAAAGACAGGTAGTCAAATCAAGCCAACCACAAATGTTTCTTAATGGAGGGGCAGAGCTAGGTCACTGAAACGCAATGAAGAGGTTGAATAATTGGTCTATCTAGGACATATGATGAGTTCTTGGTTGGCAAATGCAATGGGACCGTCCTCACTCTACTTTCCAGTCATACTGCACTGTCATCGAAACTGCTGGTATGGCACACTACTATATAAATAAATAATACATCCAAAACAACATTGGGGGTCAACCATGATCATGGCCACTCTCTTGTTTTACTGTTTGAGCATGAGCAAGAAAGAGAAGGGCTTCTCAATAAACATGTGTAGAAAAGCTTACTTGGGCATGCAATCTTCATGGTAGAGTATCTGTCCTAACATCTGTACCCTACAGTACTAGTCCATAAGATATATAAGGGAGAGGTAAACCTTAATAACAAAGCAGAAGAAAGCCACTAGGATAATGCAAGGGTAACAAGAATTTAACAAACCTTAGATAGAATGAAGATGAGTGGGGGAAAAAAGGAGACAGGCACAGTAAAAAAAGGAAAACAATATTCTAAATGAGGAGAGGCAAAAGCTAGGGAAATAATAATAATATAACAGAAGGACTTACTGGGGCCAGCTGATCTGCCTGCAGCACTGGTGGTGGCACCCTGACTCCTGATCCGCCTCTGAAGACCTCTTCTTGCCTTTAGGTGCTGAGGTAAGAATAAAAGAAGATAAAAAATAGATTAGCCTCCCAAATAATATTTAACAGGCAAAGACAAATGCAGTAGCATTGTACTTTTCTAAATCAGATCACCTATACTACCAGTATTGAGTTGACCTGTTCATTTCCAAAACCTTAGCCCATATTCAAAATTTACCTAAACCTAAACTACATTTGGAACTACAAATGCATTGCAACAAATGATCTTTGCTTCTCAACCACCTTTGATGAGCCAACTCAGTCTCCATTTTCAATGCATAGATGCATGGTACACATCAGTGGGAGATTGTGATTGGGACTGTATGAACTACATAAAGAAAGGCACACAGAATGCTAACTCACTGATATTACTTATTACTACTACCCCAGTCAGTGATCAGAGACAGGCAGCAGGCACCAAATGGCTAACGTAAAAAAATACCAACTTTCTAAAATGTGATGTTTTTCAGAAATGAAATTTAAAAACAAACTTCCCCATAATGTGTGATTTTAAATTATGATTCCAGAGACACCAAACTTGAAAAGTTTATCACCTTCAGATTGTGAATTACACTTCTGAGATGTAATAAGCTAACTCCAATGTTGCCCAATGGGACAGGCAGGAAAATCCCTCTTTTTGGCATGGTTACCCCCTACTTTTTGCCTGTTGTCAGTGTGCGTAGACTGTTTTCACTGGGATCCTGCTAACCAGGACCACAGTGATTGTGCTCTCTCCTCTAAGTTTGGCTGACTTGGTACCCCTCTACACCCCAAAACTGGCATACTAGTGTACCCCTGTAAGTCCCTAGTATATGGTACTTTGGTACCTAGGGCATTGGTACACCAGGGGTCCCCCATGGGCTGCAGCATGTATTATGTCACCTTTGGGAGCCCATGCAACCTGTGTCTGCAGGCCTGCCATTTGCAGACTGCGTGAAAAGGTGCATGCACCCCTTCACTGATGGTCACTACACCAGGTCACTGTAATTCACCCCTCTGGTAGGCCCTTCCAACCCTTAGGACAGGGTGCAGGTCCCTGTGTGTGTGGGCACCACTGCAAGAGCAGAGGGGCCCCTACGAATTCCAGTTCCAATGCCCTGGACTTCATAAGTGCAGGGAAGCCATTTTAGCTATGTTCTGGCCATAGGTCACTACCTGTAGTCCAGCTACATAATGATAACTAGGCATGTTTGGTATCAACCATTCAGAATCATACCCCAATACTGATACCAGTATTGGTGGTATGATTCCATGCACTCTGGAGGCTCCTTAGAGGACCCCTCAGTATTGCTCCTACCAGTCTTCCAGGATCTGCGAGCAGCACACGCTGCTGTATCTCCTCAGACAGGATTCTGCCCTTCTGCTGCTTGACCAGCACAAGCAGTGAAAGGCAGAACAAAGAATTTCCTACGGAGAGGGGTGCAACCTCCTTCCCCTTGGAAATAGGTGTTACAAGGCTGGGGAGGGGTATTCTCCCCATACCACCGGCTTGCTTTGAAGGTGACATTTGGTGCACTCCTTGCATAATCCGGTTTGCACCAGTCCAGGGACCCCCAGTCCCTGCTCTGGTGTGAAACTGCACAAAGAAAAAAAGGGGAGTGACCACTCCCTTGTCCATCACCACACTAGGGGTGGTGCCCAGAGCTTCTCCAGGTGGCCACTTGATTCAGTGATCTTGAAATCAAGATGGGCAGAGGCCCCTGGGAGCAATTGACTGGTCAGGTTAGGCAGATTACATCAGCGACCCTCTCTGATAGGTGGTCACCTGGCAAAGTGACCACACCCCTTTTTGGGCTATTTAGGTAATCCCTTGTGGGTGGGTCCCCAGATTCGGCATGCAAGACTCCACCAGGACTCCTCTGCAATGACCTCTTCTTCGCCTGGCCACCGTAACCACTGCTGGACTTCATAGGAACCGAACAAGACTGCAACACCGAGACAACTTCTTCTTGCAACATTGCTTCCGCAGCTCCTGTCAGCAAATTGCAACATGTCCACAGCTGTGCATCCTCTGGGGTTGACAAGACTTCAGCTGCACCAAAGAATCAAAAAGTAATCTCTTCCTCCAGGACAGAATCTCTGACATGACTGTTACAGCAACGAAGGCTTGTTGACTCCTGCTCCGAGTGATCTTCAAGGCTCCATGTAGCCCAAGCCCCCAGCACTCCACTTCTGCAAGGACAATCTTCTCTCTGCTGCTCCAGCGACGTGGGACTCTACTTCAGGTGTGTTGCATGGGCCTCACTGTGACGTACTGTGCCTGCTGCCAGTGGGTTGCTCGTGTGGGCTCCAACTGCTTCTGCTGGCTCACCTGTCTTCTTAGGGTCAGCCCGGGTCCCTAGGACCTTGCTGGTCCTCTTCAGGTCTGCAATTCTCCAACAGCTCCAGTTGCATTTGCTTGTGCTGGTTGGTGGTCCTCCTGACCACTGACCCATTTGCAATTCGGCGAGCGGAAAAGGACAGCTCCTAGGTGACTTCAGGAACTCCTCTGCAGCTCCTGGACTCTGCAGCTGGACTTCATCCACCCCTGTTGACACAAATCTTCACTAACAGAAGGGTGGGCATTGCCTCCTGCCACACCTGGGCACTCCTGCGTGGACGGGACTCTACCCCCTTCTCTTCCAGGTCCTCTTCTTCCTGAATGCACCATTGGGTTCCACTGACCTTGTCCTGCTCTTGCAATATCCCGATTCCAAGTACCCATTTCAGAAATGCAAAAAGGTATGTATGATTCTTGCGATTCGGTAATAGTGATTTCTTAAAAATCGCAAATGCTATTACCGAATCGCAAATAGAGAATCTGTCCCCTTTCGCACCTATGGGCCTGTTGGCCCATATCTGCTTATTTTTTGCAACCAGAAATCGCAATTTTGGAAATGCAAAACCCCTGGGTGCTGGGGGCCTAAGGCCCCCTGCTGCACCCCAAAACATTTTTTTGGGACATGTAAGGTGCACACATGCCAAAAGGGCATGTGTGCTTTACATGTACATTTAAAAAATGCATTTTTAAATTTTGCACATGGTTACCACCAGGTTCAACCTGGTGGTAAATAGAGATCCCTAAATGCCCAAATCGCATTTAGGAATGGCTTCATACATGTGCTAAGAAATCGCAAATAAGGAATTCTTTTTTACGATTTCTTATTTAGAGAGTCTCAATTTGCGACTCTCTAAACAGGGTCTCAATTTTAAGGAATCGCTATTTTTGTGATTCCTTAAATTGCGTTCAGAATGTCTTTCATACATTCTGAACTGACTTTTTGCATACGTAAACGGGCATTCGCACCGTTTGCAAATGCAAAAAACCTTGATACATCTGGCCCCTAGTTCAGTGTTCCTGTAATAAAGTACCTTATTTTTGCAACACTGTGTGGTTCCTTTCAGGTGTGATAAGTTACTGTGTGACTACTGTGTTTTTGCAAGTGCTTCACACTCCTCCTAGATAAGTCTTAGCTGCTCACCACAGCTACCACTAGAGAGCCCTGGCTTCCTATACACTGTAACACTCACTAATAAGGGTTGCCTGGACCTGGTATAAGGTGCCAACACCAATGGTGTCCACCACACATCAGGCCAACCTCCTACATTGTAGTGAAAAATTACTTTGGGAGTTTGTCACTACCAGGGCATGTAAAACTTCAAAGTATATGCCCTACCTTTTAAATAAATTGCACTCTGTCCTCTGGGTTGTCCAGTGCCTACCTTAGGGGTGACTTGTATGCATAAAAACTGAAGGTTTGGGCCTGGCAAAAGGGTTACATTGCCAGGTCGACATGGCCGTGTAAAACTGCACAAACAGTCTCTGTAATGGCAGGCCTGAGAGATGGTTAAGGGGTTACTTAAGTGGGTGGCACAATCAGTGCTGCAGGTCTACTAGTAGCATTCAAGCTACAGGCCCTGGGAACACATAGTACCACTTCACTATGGTGTCAAAAGTAAATTGATTATGCCAATTGGGGATACGCCAATATTACCATTTTTAGAGGGGTGAGCATAAGAACTTTAGCATAGGTTAGCAGTTGTAAAGTGCACAGAGTTCCAATACCAGAAAGAACAAGGTCAGAAAATTGGAGAGAAGATAGGCAAAAAGCTGGGGGTAAGACCACCGTTAGACTGTCATGTCTAACATTCTTCAAAATATGGTTCTGAGGCTCCACGGGAACTTTGTCATGTGGTAGCTAGAGTCTGTTTTTATTTTGCCTGCGTAGGAGCCTCAGAGCTGTATTTACATATTTATTTTGAGTGAAAATGATATGTAAAACAACAACTTGGTTACTCTCGTGGACATTTTGTGGAATGGAAACATCTTATACTTTGCTGTAATTGTATCTGACCTAAGCAGGCCTACAAATTTAGCTCATACACTTTGGTGGATTTAGTGACATGTGTAAAGGATCAAAGGGAGCATCATGCACTACCTTACCTGTGAAACACTAATTTCTGAAACATATTTCCCCATGCAGCACTCCTGAAGCACAAACATTAAAGGGCAAGAACTGCAGGTCTTTTTTAGCGCCCAGCACTTTTTTACACGAAGGCTTGGGACA
This sequence comes from Pleurodeles waltl, assembly GCF_031143425.1. Taxonomy (NCBI): domain Eukaryota; kingdom Metazoa; phylum Chordata; class Amphibia; order Caudata; family Salamandridae; genus Pleurodeles; species Pleurodeles waltl. Next base: position 193,728,143 of record NC_090443.1, read on the forward strand.
GGAGGTCAGCATGAAGTCAACAACGTCTTGCAAGATGAGCAAGTTTCTTTTGTGATGCTAAAAGGCTAAATGTCATTTGTAGTGAGAAAACACTAATCTAGCAGCACTGTAAAGCATTTGAACAGACACCTAAGGCCAAATGTAAATGGCCAATCTGTCTCCCAATGGTGATAACTGGGAAGCATCATTTCCCTCTGTTTTTCCTTTTTGCATGCTCTCAGTTTCTCTCTGCACAGCACAAAGGCTGAGTGGGCACCCAAGTAAGATGTTTAGAGAAAACACAGATTACGTGTTCATATCTTTGTGGATTTATAAAACTATGTTGAGTGACAGGAAGGAGGTGATTGCCTGTATGTCATCTGTCAGACCCAGTTTGTGGAACTGGGGAAGGCAGGGGCTACTGTGCCCTAGCTGAGAGGGTTCGGGTCATTTGTCTGTGATATCCCAGAGCTTGTTCTACTATGGATCTGAAAACCAGGCCAAGTACAATCTTTTCATCTTTTGGCTTTCAGGATCCAATGTTGAGCAGCCCTAGGCTTCTCGGGGAGATAGTGTATAGATACTCGAGATCAGAGCTCAACAATCAGCCAACAAACCCAATAAAGCAAATGTCCAGCCCAAGTCTCATCTCTGAAAGAAAGTGTTTTAATCACATTGTTGCATTCAATATTACAAACTACAATAATCATTGGCAGTGTTCAGTGCAATGCTTAGGAGGCTTTCTACCCAACCCACTCCTTCTTTAACCCCCTCTCTCTAGGGACTATGCAGGAGTAATGTAAATAAGGTTCATGTGCTCTCATTGTGTGTATGCTCATTCATACGCCTTTACTGGATGAGTAAATCCTCTTCGGGCAATTTCAGGGGAGTGTGGTACTCACTCACTAGTTCTGTGATATACCTCCAGTCATTAGTTTCCTTGGAGCAGGGCTTAGTGTACCTGCCCAGTCTTCACTTTGCGGTTACAGCAGTCTGGATGGCTGTCCAGCTGTGACCTTTGTAGTCGGTTTCCTGAAGATCAGAAGTCCCCAGATGATGCAGTCAAGCTGGACCGTTGGTAAGTGCAGTTCAATTGGCGTCCTCACAGTCTGTAGATGCAGCCCATGCTGAGGCCAAATGGGCAGCAGGTGTAACCCCCAACAGGACCTTCATCTCTTCTGTAGATGTAGTTCCCCAGGACCTCTAGCACCTCAGCAGATGTAGCTCTGAACAGGCTATTCAGCAATTCGGCAGATGCAACCTTGTACGTGCCTTTCAGAGACATGCAATCAAAGCCCTGACCAGTCCTTCACCTATCACATTGTCAAAGAGTTGCCATTCTTGCCCAGGATTGGAAGACTTTCCAGTATATAAGGGCCCTACTGGCATACTTGCATCAGTTTCTGGAATTTGTTTCTGTGCCCCATCAAGGCAAATGAAGGGGAACGACAGGAGGAATAACAGCAGCAGCAACAATATACAATACAGCATACAATATCTTTGCGTATTTTGTGAGCTTAGAGATGGCACTAAATTGGAGGGAGGAAGGGAGGGTGATGAGGAAAGTTGTGGTAAGATAAAGTATCAACCTGCAATATCGTTGCCAAAGGTGTATGATGTTTCCTTTTGATTTACACTTCTTGCAGAATGACTCCCAAATTCCCAAACAATCTCTGCTGATTAAGGTAACAATTAACCTAGAGGAGTTGGTGTTAATGCTACTTGAAGGGTCTTTCGTGGCTAAGGTATAGCAGATTTTAATACAAAGGGTAACCCACAACAAAATGGTACACTCAGTCATTGCTTCAACCTGTCCTATTTGGTACAGTTGATGTAGTAATACACTGGTTGCTAGGATCCAGCCTATGCAGACTCTTTTCCTCCTTGGTGGGATGAGGGGGTGAGAATGATGAAGGAATAATAGATTGATCCATGTGAAAGGCAGAATCCACTTTTGGTAGGAAAGCTAGACAAGCATAAAGAACTATTTTATCCAAATAGAGGACTATGGATAATGGATGAGCAGATACCCTGGAGTTCACCAACTCTAGAGACCAGTCATTTCTATTAAGAAGATAGTTTTTTAAGTCAGCAGTTGAACTGACAATTATGCATTGGCTTTAATAGGAATGCCATAAGGTATGTTACTATAAGGTTTAAATCCTGCTGAGGAACAATAAAGAGAGTAGGAACATTTTCAGAAAATGCACCGCTAATGGTGACTTAAACTTAGAAGGCTGGTGAGGTAAACACATGAAGGTAGCTAGAGCAGCCAAATAATTGTGTACTATGGCCACTGCTAGCCCTGCTGCATAGGCAAACATCAGAATTGTGGAACTGAATTTGGTTCAGAACTTCTGACACACCATTGAATAAATATGGAGTAGAAACAGTATAAATGTGTCTGATTCTCTGCAAGATGACATCCGCAAATTGGGGCAGCACGGATACAGACTCTACATGACACTGCTCAATCCCCAACTATGCAACCAAAATGTTTGTGGACTGGAATTAAGAACCAGGCCACACTGCTGTGAGAGTAGGTCCACCTGTGAGAGGAGAGGGATTGAGGGCTGAGTGGTGCATTCCAATGTATCAAACTATCACTGCCCTTCTGTTAGTCCACAGTGAGCATGATCAGCTATGATCATTCTCCTGCACCTTCTCTCGGACCCGCAACAAAAGCCGGAATGCATACAGCAGACCCCTCAACAAGTCAAATGTGATGGTGTCCTCTTGGAAATCATTCATAGAAGTGTACTACATAAAACCATGAGCAAACAGTTCCTCTTCTGAGATATGGGGATAATAGCCAGGTTTGGTCATCCCAATATGTAATAGATTGCTTCTGTCACTTCACAATGAAGTTCCCACTTATGGTCCTGTAGGAAGATGAGACTCAGAGCATCTGGTCTCACATTGAGTGTGTCCGTGAAGCGTGCTGCAACTGGGAAAATGCCCTTTAGTTGTCTCCACCTCCACAGTCAAATTGCTCCCCAGCACAGGTTGCATGACCCCATGAAGTGAGTTGATAAAATGGACAGTGGTGATGTTGTTAGATCAAATTAGAATGACACTTCTCAGACAGAATAAGGTATTTGTAGCAAGGCAGGCCACCTCCAGCTCCAACATGTTCATGTGTAGATGTTGCTTTGATGCGGACAAAAGGCCCAGTGCTGCGATGTCCCCCAGATAAGTGCCCAGTCCTGTGAGGATTGTCTATAACCATGGTGTCCTTCAGCTGCATAAGAATAAAGGAAAAGACCTGCCAACAGTTTAGAGGGGCACATCCAACAGTGCAGAACCATTTTGATAGTTGAAATTCTGCACCCTAGTCAAAAGGCTTCCTTTGACATAGGAACCATTGATTTTTTAGCACCACTAACGGTCTCTCTTTCGGAATATAGTGCACTGAAGATGTTCCAGATCCCGTCCCTGCCTTCAATAAAAAGCGCTATATAAATACTATTACAATAACCAGTGATTATTATGGAAATAAAAAATGAATGTGGATCTATGGCAAACATCTTGGAGAATACTCAGAGCTACCATCAGTCACAAGAGAACAACCACAAACCAATAGTGCTGAAAACCCAGTGAGAACATCAAGTTGCACTTGTAAGAAGGCAGGATTGGTAGGGAAAAGTAAGCCTTCTAAAGGCCTAGAGACACTAGTATTGAGGAACAAGAATACGTGGAATAGGGAGAACATCTTTAATGTGTCCAGCTGAATACCGAGGATAGGTCTTAGACATCCTTCTTTCTCATGAACCAAGAAGGGAATAAAATCCACTGTGTCTGTCCAATTTGGGCACCATCTCAATTGCCTCTTTATTCAACAAGGCAAAAACTTCAACCTCCAAAATTGAGGTGCATTGTCGAGATCACACTCTGGTGGAACACTGGGTGGCCCAGCTATGTTTTCTTATGATCTCTCAAATGGTGGAGAAATGGCAGACTCTTCCCCAATTGGAACTTGGTGGTGTGGGGGGGGGGCGAGGAAAAGAGATTTTGAGGCACCAGAGCCTGGGATGGTGTCAGAGAATGGAGCTACTGCTACTAGTGATGTGACATCTCCTGCATCTACCAAGGCCCCAAGAGGAGCATGACATTTTTGGGGAATTTTACTGCAAACATTTGGGTGCTACAGTGACTATCGCCCCATGGAATATTCACAAAGCTTCCTGAACTGCTGATGGAATTGTTGTACTAGGAAGTATAGGCCGAGCAAGTGCACTGTGGTTTTGCTCTTTGTGAAGCACTCCAGGGAAGAGTTGTCCAAACAGCTGCTTGCCTTTGAAGAGCAAGCACATGAGGGTTGCTTGGATATCTCCTGAAAAGTCAATGGAATGCATCATTATAATTCAGTAATTAACCCATGATATCTGAAGAAAGCAGATCTCACTCCATGGTCTGTTGAAAGTGCCCAACCACCATTGACCACATCAGAAAAAATATTTTTTTTATGTGTTAAGGTAATGTGTTGATAGTTAAATGTGGACATAACAACTCAGAAGGCAAATGGTGTTCGCAGTGTAAATGACTAGGCTTCCAGAAAAGCCAGTTCAGCTTTGTGAAGGAATTTTGAACTACTAATTCATACATGGTATTGTGACATCAAGAATATAAGGTTACATGGTGTAGGCTTGTGTCACCTTGCAATTTGTCTATATACTGCCAGGCCAAGAAGGTTTCCTTGAGGAAGCCAACATCGACTCCAATAGTGCCTCCAGGCTATCTACTAGGATATTAGAGATAAAAGGTTGCAATACTTTAGTCAAAATGTTAGACTTGGCCTTACAAATTGGCAAAATCAAATCTAACACTTCTGCTGTTTTTTATACTACTGGAATGAACAAAGAAACTTTCCCTGAATGAAGTCAAAAGGAGTAAGGAATGTCCTTGTGAGAAATAGGGTTGTTGGTTGAGTGGAGTGAAATTCCTGTTCAATCAATAGTCACAATCCCAGTCAGGGAGAACCACTAAAATCACAAAATTAACCTGTGATTAACTCTTTTTTAGTTTGACACAAAAGCATCCATTCATAACTTAGAGGCAATGTGTTAAGTAGTTATGCAGCACACAAACAGTAATAAAGTGAAAACACAACACAAGAAAAAATCCCACACCAATTTAGAAAAATAGAATACATTTTAATACATTATTTGACACCCAAAACCACAAATATCCAATGAATAAAACCAGAGACATGCAGTTCTAAAAATGTAGGTAAAATAGTGCCTAAAAGGATAAAACGCTTACTTTAGTTATCTAGTGCGCCGGACAGGGCTGACTGTGATGGAGCGCAGGCCTGATACAGGGACCAAGTGAGGCCAGATTAAAAAAAAGTACCCTGGTTATGGAACATTGCGAGGTCCCGCGTAGAAGATGTGTCAAGTCAAAGAAACTTTACTTCGGCTACAAGAGCCATAAAAGCACATAGCATCAATAAATACAAATAAATACACAAGGTAATAAATATAACGATACATATAATAATGATAAAAAATGGAATAAAGATAAAATACACTCGCACAGTGCGATGGGACAGTCTTGTTGGAATCATTAAACAGATAAGAATTTCCCTCTGACAAACCAGCAAGCTCCGAGGAACTTGGCAACGGCGATCACTAGCGTTGGCCTAGTGTCTGATCTGAGGATTCGCAGGGCTATTTCAGAGCTGCGGACTCCCAGCAGTCTGCATGCCGGGGCCAGCCATTTCCTACGTGAGGCGGTGTACACGGGGCAGGCAAAAAGGAATGAGGGAGATTCTCGACGGAGGCTTTGCAGGCTGGACAGGCGGTTTATTCTTTGTGTGACCAGCGGCTGGTGAAAAGTCTTAATGGTAGCGTTCCAATGCGGAGCTGAAAGTACAGTTTCCTTTCCATTGGGACCGTAATTATGTTCCAAAAGCCTCATACTTGCATGTCTCTTTTAGGTTAACAAAATCACAAGATAATGTGGTGTGAAGTGCGGCCCCTATATCTTTGTGATCTGTCATTTGCCAATATAGATTCTTTAGTTCATTTTTCGAGGGAAAGACGGAGGTGGTTGGTGAATTCCAGAGTTCACTGAGCCCGAGTGAGTAAAGTGACCCCTTGATGTATCGTAACCAGGGGATTCTGTGAAGGTGATCAGCTTTTAAAATAACCTGCAGGGCTTCAGTAAAGGTTTCAAGCTCTGGAGTAGTCTAGAGATGCCGCCAATACAGCAGAGAGCGTAGGCAGGCTTTATGACCGATACGTTTTATGCCAAGATCCTTAAAAAGGGGGAACTGTGGAGTGCTTGGCGGAAGGGACACAAGGTTTCTCGGGAAGTTGTTCTCAGCGATGGTTATGTCTTGGATTTTAGCATAGCCCCATAGTTCGGCCCCGTAAAGTGCTGAGGTCACAGCCTGGGCTTCGTATATCTGTATTGCTGGGCAAATTAGTTTTGTGTATGAGAAGTGGAAGTTTTTTGATAGTACCCCTGTTGTTTGCTTTAGTTTTAAGGCTTGCTTTCCTATGTGTGATTTCCAAGACATGTTGTCAGTCAGTGTTATACCCAGATAGCTGAAAATGCCCACCTTCTCTAGTGTAAACTTCCCTCTAAAGGATCTATGGGGATTAAGGGTCATTAGTTTTGTTTTAGAGGCATTGATTTCAAGTCCCCGTGTTGAGCAGAATTTCTCAAAGCACGTGAGGAGTTTCCTTAGTCTACTAGGGGTCTTGGATATCAGGAGGGTATCATCTGCAAAGTGCAAGACAGGGATTTTTTGTGTGCCAAGTGATGGTGCGTCAGCCTCTACTCTAAGCAGGGAAGGGACGATTTCATTGATATACAGAGAGAAGATGGTCGGGGCAAGGACACACCCTTGCCGCACACCCCTTGATACATGGATTCTATCAGTTAATTGCCCCTTGTTGTCCCACCTAACTCGTGCGTAGTTGTCCTCGTGGAGCTTTATCAATATTGCTTGGGTATGCTCCGGGATTCCCATTCAGGAGAGAGTGAACCATAGTTTGTTGCGAGGTACTAGGTCAAAAGCAGACTTTAGATCCACAAAAGCCACATAAAGGCTCCCATTACCAATGAACACTGTTTTCCAGTATAAGAATAGGAACCTGAGGGCTTGATCAGTGGTAGATATTTTCTTCCGGAAACCGGCTTGGAGGGGACTAAGGATATCATGTTCAGTCAACCAGTCTTCGATCTTCCCCAAGAGGCAGTGACAGAAGACTTTTTGCACACAGTCAATTAGACTAATTGGTCTATAGTTGCAGGGGAGTGATCTGTCACCCTTTTTAAATATTGGGTTAACAATAGCCCCTTTCCAGGACTCAGGGATAGGAGCCCCAGATGCTATTGCGTTCGCTATGATGGTGAAGTATCTTGACCAGGATGCTATTTCAGTTGAGAGCAGGTCTGCTGGGACACCATCCGAGCCAGGGGCCCTGCCGCGTTTTATGGTGCCTAGGGAATAAGTTATGTCACTTTGAGAGAACAGCTGGGGTACTTCAGTTGTGGGTGCTAAAGAAGTGTTTAGGCAGGGGTCCATGCAAATAGGAGTGGGGCTATCATGGTCATGGGAGTACAGCCTGCTGAAATGATCTACCCAGTCTTTCGGGGCGATATTGGTTGTAATGTCCAATCTACTGCTTTCTGGGCCTCGTGCTGCCAGGGACCAGAACAGACCGCAGTTCCTCACGCGCACAGCGTCACTAAATGCTGTCCACCACTTATCGTCTTGGTCCCGCTTGGCTTTGCGTATGGCTGACTTGTAGGACTTTCTAGCTAGGCGGATGGCGGTGGCATCCTTAGATTTAATAGCTTGGATTAAGCGCTTATTTAGGGACCAACACATTTTATTGAACCAGTGGTGCCTACCTATGGGTCTCTTGCCATCATGGGCTGTGGATACTGAGAAGTGGGCTGCGATATCCCTGAAGCATAAAGTGTGGATTAGGCTTATTTCCTTATAGGGGATTGCAGGACCCACCTCTAGGTTCATTAATGTAGTCTTTAGGATGTTATTGGCTGCGTTAATGAGTGCAGGCAGAGCCGCAACCTTGTCCCACTTTAAGTGTCGTTTGTCGTTAACCAGGCTAATACCCTCTGGTGCTGCTACTGAGGAGTTAATCGAGGGCGAGAGGTTGCCCAAAGCTAACATGTGAACAGAGAGAGGATTATGATCACTTTCAGTTCTTTCAATGATCGTCATATCGATGACTAAGGGCCATAATCTTATGTCAAATAGACAGTAGTCGATTCTGCTGGTGTGGTTGGTTTTGTTGAATGTGTGATGGCCTTTGGCGTCTGATTTAGATCTGCCATTTAACGCAATGAGCCCGAATTCCATGGTCAGTGACTTAACTTGGACTGCGACCTGCGTCCATCTTTTGATGGGTGGAATGGACAGGGCGTGGATAGACCTGGCTCGATCCTCCTCATCTGTGGACCTGAGATCATCCCAGTCTAGAGGTTCGAACGTGACATTGAGGTCACCTGCCACAATGGTTTTATGATGGCGGGGACAGTTTTGCAAAAGGGCTGCCAGGACACAAAGGGTTTTGGAGACTTGACCCCCCCAACCCCTTGGATGTAGATATTGAAAATGTTCACAACAGTGTCAGGCCCGAATGATAGACGAAGACCTAACAGGTCGGGAAAATCAGTGGGTAGCTGTAATATATGACAGTTAAGTGATGTTCTGATCCAATTAGTCAAGCCCCCTGAAGACTTGCCTCTAATACTGGGCACAGCAGGGATGTGGAAGTTTGAATAGCCTGTTCGAAAAAGAGGATTGGTTGACCATGTCTCTTGAAAAAGACATATGTCATGTTCATCAATAAAAGAGGTAAAGGATGGAAGAGGGAGAATAGATTTCAAACCTGCCACGTTCCATGAGACAAGTCGTACCCCAGTGAGTGGTTAAACTATCCTGTCTAGTTGCCTGGTATTTACATGATTAGCTGCCAGAGATTGATTTGGCAGGGAATAGTTGAGTGGGAAGAAGTATATCAATACCAATGTTGGTCAGTGAGACCTGGGGTGACTGGTGATGTTCCTCTAGTGGGGCTGACCTGACCCTGGTAAGGGAAGTGCTTGCATGCTTAGCTATCGGTTCTTGATTTGATGGGCGATATTCCTGCAAGATGAAAGGTGCAGTATTGTCATATTTACACAGTAAACTGTCAAAGGTCTTAGGGAATATGTCATGAATGGGAGAGAGAATACTTACACTGGCAGTGTTAGGGATTACAGCAGGCCTGGGGATGATTGATATTAGTTGGTTGCATGGTTTATCAGCATAGATTTCAGATGAAGCTTTAAGTCAATCGTTCTCGGCAAGGGCAGAATTTTCCTTTCCTGGGCAGTAGCTCGGGCAGTCCCCGTAGTGCGTAGGTGGCCTAGGGTATTTGAATTGGATGTGCGAATGTGCTGGTGGGCTTGTTCTTGCATCTAGGGCCACCAAATTGTCCACCATGGTCCCGTCCTTGAGTGTCAGTTTTAAAATGTCTAAGTGTGTTCCCGGGTCTGGCCATCTTGCTACATTGATTATGTCCTCGCGTATTACAGAGCGACAGCCTCTTACATGGCGAATCCAATGGATTGCCTTGTTTTTAATGGAGTCTGTCCCTTCCTTATGTTTCGATGTGTTTAACTTGGGAATGTTGACCATTAGAACTACATTACCTGATTGAAACCAATCAATGGCAGGCTGTGCAGAGTATCTTGGGGCAGTATTGCTCATGAGTTTGGGGATTTTGTGATGGTCGTCTAGTGTATTTCCTGCGCCTAAACTGTTACGTGAAGGAGGCTGGAGTAAGTTCTTGGTCTTAGCACCGACTGGGAGGAGGCCATCACAGCTGGGTGCTGAAAGAATAGGCCGATTCGTCATGGTGCCTGCTAGGGTTTGGCTTTGGGTAAGGTTCATGGTGGCCGTGCCATCTGCAAGAGTTAACTGTTTTACTATTGCAATTAAGGAGTTAACCATGAGCTTAAGTTCTAGTACTTCCTTGTTAAAATCTTGTATGCATTGAATGTGCTGTGGGTTTATGTGAGTTGAATGTGTGCTTGCGGCTGCTAGCCCATCCACCCTGATACCTGGTTCGATTGCTGCACTGGATGAAATCATTAGAGCCCAGTGGTAGCTCCTGCACTAGAGATGGAGCAGTGTGGGTGATAACATTCCTGCCCTTTCCCTGCCCTGTAGTGGCTGTATCTTGTTGCCCACGTTTCACAAAAATTTCAGCAATTTTCTTTGGGCCAGCCCTCCTATTGGTTGGGGAGTGCTCCCCCACAGTGCCGTTAGAATTATTTCGCTGAGGAGTAGTTAAAATTCCCTTGCATTCACCCAAAAGAGAGTCAATTCTGTCCATTACGCAGTTACTAGCTGCATGCTTGTGTCTTTTTCGCTTAGCTTTTAGCACAGCCCCTGCCCCAGTCTCTATTGCTTTCCTTTTACCCATCTGGGACGGTTATTGTTGATAAAATGTTCTACAGAGTATCAGTATGATGATGCAACCTACGGGATGGCACAGTATTGGCAATAGCGCATAGAGCTAAGATCAATGATGCCTACTTGAATGGTCAAATGTTAGGGGGGGGGCCCAGCCCAGCCTCTTCCGGGCTCCGACATCCCGTGCAGCGAAGTGCCCCCACGCGCTTTATAGCGCTCGTTGGTGTAAAGTGGGTGCAGGTGCAGGTGAAAATGGCCGCCTCCTGGGGCCTCAAAGCAGCTTGGAATATGTAGTCCCTCTCGAGTCTTTAGCGCGTCCCGCGCAGCAAAGTGCCCCCACGCCCTTTATAGCGCTCGTTGGTGTCAAGTGGGTGCAGGTGAAAGTGGCCGCCTCCTGGGGCCTCAAAGCAGCTTGGGATATGTAGTCCCTCTCGAGTCTTTAGCGTGTGCACAATTCTTCCTTACCGGGTTTCAATACTGAAGCTCCTTTCCAACAATACCTGGGCACCTGTTTCTTGTCCTCTCCTTCCAAGGTCAAATCCATAAAGGTTTCCGCAGATTGCTCTCTCCGTCACAGTATGGGTGCATTGCCACTCAGCAGCAGCTCCAAGGAGCTTCAATGTGAAGTCCTGCACTGAGGATATATTGCACTGCGCTAGTTCTGATGTAGACCTGCGAGGTGATCCGTCGTACTTGGTTGGTTCTGCTAGGACCCCAACTAGGCTGGCGGAATAACTTCAGGCCTACTTCCAAGTGTACTGGACTGGAGTGGCACCACTTGTGGGTTTGGAATCACATCAGGCAGAGTCCAGGTGGAGGTTTCACGAAGGTTGAAGCCTTTTCTATCACTAAGGCTCTGATCATGAGACCAGACAACTAGCCTTTAGAGTCACTCTGGTTGTCCTGGGTTCAAGATACTGGTCCAGTTCTCCTCATTCAGGCAGCAGGGCAGCAGAGTAGAAGGGTGGAAGAGTAATAGTCCTTCTTGCAATAAAGCAGGCACAGAACTTCTTCTACGTCTTCCACATGTCAAGAAGCACACTGAAGATTTGTTCTGTGGGTCGTTTTGTTATAGCTGATGCCTTCTTTGATGTAGGCGAAGTTTATAGAAATTCCCTATGAATTACTTGGAATTTCTCACCTCCCCTTCCCAGCTACAGCCTGGCTGCAGGCACAATGGGCTAGTGTGAAATCCTTTTTGTGAAGGCAGGGCACAGCCTATTGACTGTGCCCAGCTCCGCCCCCATACTTCTGGTGATGACCTACCCAGGCACACCTGGGCCCAGATTTATACTCTGTTTGCACTGAATTAGCGTAATTTTTTTAATGCAAATTCAGCGCAAACTTAATGCCATATTTATATTTTGGCGCTAGACATGTCTCGCGCCAAAATATTGGAGTTAAAGTAATTTTTGGGATGCATGAACCTACCCCGCGTCACTGAGATGCAAGGTAGGTGTTACAGTACAAAAAATGACTCTGTCGCCGTAGCACCTTATTTATCCTCCGGCGCAAAAATGGTGCACGGGAGGGAGGCGGGCCTTAATAATGGCGCTAAGCATGCTTAGCGCCATTATTTAATGCCTGGGTCAAGGCAGGCGTTAGGGGATGCGTGGGCCCATTTCCATGGTGGAACACCATGGAATAAGTCCACAGGTGCCTTCCCCAGGCCCCAGGGACACCTCACAGACAGGGTTCTGCCCTCCTGGGATCTGAGCAACTCAGTCCCAGGAAGGCAGAACAAAGCATTTCCTTTGGGAGGAGGTTGTTGCACCCTCTACCTTTGGAAATAGGTGTTTCAGGCATGGGAGGGGTATCCTCCAGGAGCCTCTGGAAATGCTTTGAAGGGCATAAACGGTGCCCTCTTTGCATAATCCAGTCTACACCGGTTCAAGGACCCCCAGTCCCTGCTCTAGCACGAAACTGGACAAAGAAAAGGGGAGTGACCACTCCCCTGTCCATCACCACCCCGGGGTGGTGCCCAAAGCTCCTCCAGTGTGTCCCAGACTTCAGCTATCTTATTTTCCAAGGTGTATGGACACTTTGGAGGCCTCTCCTGAAGGGTTAATACCTGGGTAGGTAGCCAATCCCCCTTAGGGTCTCTCCTGTGAGTTTCTCTTCAGATTCTGCTTGCCCGTTTCCATCAGGAATCCTCTGCAACCACTGCTTCATCCTCTGACCTCGGATCGACCGCAGACTGCTCCAGGAACAGCTGTAACTGCAACAAAGTATCCAGAAAGGTTTACTTTGACTCTGCAACTTCAGCTCCAGCCAGTAACTGCAACAGTTTCGACGGTGTGCATGCTCTGAGGACTCCCTGTCTTCACCCTGCACCAGAAGCACTGAAGAAATCTCCCGTGGAGTGACAGAGTCACTTCCCTGCTCCAGCAGGCACCTTCTAAGAGGACGACCGGTTCTCTGGGACTTCTCTCCTGGCGACGAGCCTTCTCCTTGGAACACAGGTGATGGACCCCTTCAACACAGACTGTCCTAAGGTCCAGCTGTCCAAATTTGGAGGAGGTAAGAGCTTTCTTCCTGTTTGCAACAGCTTCATCTTCACCTCCTGAGGCCTCTGTGCACTATTTGCAAGACTCATTCGTGCAGAGGCTGGCCCAGGTCCCCAGCACTCCATCCTGCGACGCTCAACTCACTTAATTGTTCTCCAACGGCGTGGGACCTTCTTTTGTAGTGCTGCAGCTACTGCAATTTGCACCTTCTTTGTCCTCATGTCCTGGGACCTCTGTGGGTGCTGCCTGGTCATCTGTGGGTTTCCTCCAGTGTTGGGAGCCCCCTCTGCCTCCTCAGTCTGAGTTGAGGCCCCCAGGTCCCTCCTGGGTCCAGGCAGTGCCATTTTGACGCAATCCGTGACATTGCTTGAACCAAGGCTTGTTGGATGAATCCAGCACTGTAACTCACCTGCATTCAACATCTCCACGTTGGACATCCTTTGCATCATGCAGGAACCCACAGCCATCTTCTTTGGTGCTCTTCTGCAGACTTCTTCCAACCGGAGAATCCTCTTTTGTACCATCTTCTCGGTTGGCAGGGGATCCTGTCTTTCCTGGAATCTTCTGTGACTTCTGGACTTGGTCTCCTCTCTCTACATCCTGAGGTCCAGGAATCCACCATTTGTTGTCTGCAGTTTTGCTTGGTTCTTGCAATAACTCTAATCACGACTTGTAGTGTGTCCTGAGGAAACTTGCAGTACTTCACTCCTACTTTCCTGGACTCTGGGGTGGGGTATTTTGACTCACCTTTGTGGTTTTCTTACTCTCCCAGTGATTCTGTACACACTACACTTGTCTAGGGGGGAATTTGTGATTTGCATTCCACTTTCTTAGTAGCTGATCTTTGTGGCCCCTAGACCTATTTTCTCCTATTGCATTCTATAGCATTTCATATTGTTTGCACTATCCTATGACTATTTACTTACCTTATTTTGGTGTCTAGTGTATATATTGTGTATTATACTTACCTCCAAAAGGAGTATTGCCTCTAAGATATTTTTGGCCGTGTGTCACTAAAATAAACGACCTTTTTTTTTTGGTAACACTGAGGGGGTCATTCTGACCCCGGCGGGCGGCGGAAGCCGTCCGCCTGGAGGGAACCGCCAGAATACCGCTGCGCGGTCAAAAGACCGCCGCAGGTATTCTGGGTTTCCCACTGGGCTGGCGGGCGACCGCCAACAGGCCGCCCGCCAGCCCAGTGGGAAACACCCCTCCATGAGGATGCCGGCTCCGAATGGAGCCGGCGGATTGGAGGATGTGCGACGGGTGCAGTAGCACCCGTCGCGAATTTCAGTGTCTGCTAAGCAGACACTGAAATTCAGGGTGGGGCCCTCTTACGGGGGCCCCTGCAGTGCCCATGCCATTGGCATGGGCACTGCAGGGGCCCCCAGGGGCCCCACGACACCCCATACCGCCATCCTGTTCCTGGCGGCCGAAGCCGCCAGGAACAGGATGGCGGTATGGGGGTCAGATCCATGGAGGATTCTACAGGGCAGCGGAAAACCGGCGGGAGACTGCCGGTTTTCCCTTTCTGGCCGCGGCTAAACCGCCACGGTCAGAATACCCTGTGGAGCACCGCCAGCCTGTTGGCGGTGCTCCCGCCGACCCCGGCCCCGGTGGTCCTTGACCGCCGGGGTCGGAATCAGGCCCTGAGTATTGTCTTTTATTGTGTATAAGTACTGTGTAACTATAGTGGTACTGCAGGAGCTTTGCATGTCTGCTAGTTCAGCATAAGCTGCGCTGCTACAGCTACCTCTATCAGCCTAAGCAGCTAGAACACTACTACATTCTACTAATAAGGGATAACTGTACCTGGTATAAGGTGTAAGTACCTAAGGTACCCACTACAAACTAGGCCAGCCTCCTACACCACTCTGGAAATTTAAGACGTTCCTGAACAGAAAAGGACTTCATCTGGCAGATTAATAGGAATCAAATAGGATAATGCATAGGAAATCCCCAATCCATGCAGCATAAGCTATCCACCCTAAGCTAGTTCAACCAAGACAAGTACTGATGCATAGAAAGGAGTTGTAAATTACCTTAAGAAAGGCCAGAAGAAAGCCAGAGCTCAGACCATAGACCAGTCTTAACTGAATGGTGACAGGAAAACTGTCCAGAGATATGACACAGGTGGGATGCAAAATGGACCAATCAGAATAAAATAGAAGCTGTAAGTTGCCATTTTATATCCATTGGCAAAAAAGTGGTAAAGGTCTTACCATCTTAGAGGGAAAGACTAGACCCCAGAGATAGCAAGAGGGGCAGTCTCTAATCGACCATGAGTTACTGACCCACAAAGTGAATGAGAAGCACTCTGAATCCATGTGTGCCACTCAGAGAATGACTTTGCTGGGGACAACAACACAAGACCACAACTGACGCTCTCCCTCCATCATGCATACACATTTGAAGGCCTTAGAAACCAAGGAAAGATAGGCACCATCCCTCTGGTACCCCTTGAGGCACTGAGTGGTCAGCTCTTGGAATCCCAGGAATGGAAAGAGTACCATGCCCTACTGGATAGGAGTTTAATGGCCTCTCTGAAAATTCAGAGCAACCTGGAGTCTGAAGTAGATATTCCATACTAGACCCCACAATTAACCCTCTTCCAACTTACAACTCTTAGTCAGGTTTGAAAGGACAGCAGTGGTGTGGTTAGGTAGGGCAGCCTAATCCAGCTTGTCACTACCTAGAGGTCTTCCCAGCCATGTGTCCATCAGTCAGATATAAAGTATTGATGAGCACCAAGAAAGATAGATTGTAAGTTCCAAATTGAGATGATGTCCATAAGGAAATACATACTTGAAAATGCATTTTCCCCTCAGAGACAAAGGTGCATCCAGTGATAGAAAGGTGAACTAATCCTTAGGGAGAGCTTGGGGCATGTAGAAATGTGAACATTTATAGTCTACACAATGCTGAAAAAAGGAATAGAGTGATCTCAAATTTTCTGTTGGCCACTTGTGAGAGGCAGGCATTCTGGCACCATTCACTTGAAAAAACAGGATGGAACTGAACTCAAGTAGGATCTACAAGAGGATTTCACAGCACTTGGCAACGCCTGGAAGAGTGATAATGCAAGAGAGCAGACACCATGATAACTCCTTCCAGAGACTGGCATAAAATTCAGCCAAAATGATCCAGAGGATTTGACATCACCTACTTTTAGAATTGGGGTCTCTAGTTGGCAGTGGTTTGTACCCTGTCCAAGTAGGGACCCTCACTCTAGTGAGGGTAAGGGTGCCACACAGCTAAGATAACCCCTGCTCAGGAGCAGTCTGGCTTATCTCAGAGGCAATGTGTAAAGTATTTGTACACACACAGTAACACTGCAAAAACAACACAAAAGTACTCCACACCAGTTCAGAAAAACATCCAATATTTATCTGAGTAAAACAAGACCAAAACAACAAAAAGCCAATGTACGTAAGCAAAGATATGCATTATTATAGATGGAAACTGTTTAGAAACATAATAGCTCCAACTGGGGCTATCAGTGTCATTGACAGAGGCATTCCCAACAGTCCGACGCCACTCGCAAGGGAGTGCGGGCCAGTCACGGAGTCGCACAGACGCCAGGCACATTACCTCTAAAAATGATGAAGAAGCAAAGACATTTCACAGAGTTCCTACTGCTTCTGGGGAACTGAGGCATTAGTTTCATACTGTGAGGCAGGGGAGGTGAGGTGTTGGTTCCTTACAGTTGTAGGGGAGGTGATGTGGGGTGGGTAGCGAGGTGCCTGTTCCTTCCCGTCCAGCAGGTTAAGGCACGAGGCGTCGACTTTGTGTTGTCGCAATCACACCACAGGGCCACAGGTGCTGCGACGGAGTCAGGTGTCTCAAACGTCGGGGACGCGACACTCAGGACTCAAGCTGTAGCGGGACTTCGGAGGTGCTGCAGTGGTGTTGGGCCTGCAGTGTTGGCCGTGGTCATTGCACTCACTAGAGACCACGGCTCCTGGTGCAGGTAGTGGCACAGAATCAGACAGTGGCACCGGTTCTGAAGTCGCTCTAGAGTTGATGAACTTGGTTTCTTCTTGATTATTCCAGAACTACTCACTCCCAAGGGCCCAGGGACTGGATGTGGCACCACTTGGCAAGTCAGAACTCTCAGCAAGAGAGCCCAGGTGCTGGAAGATGAAGTCTTTCATGTCCCTGAGACTTCCAACAGGAGACAAGCTCAGTTCAAGCACTTAGAGAACCTTGGAAAGAGGTTTGTAAGAAGCAAAGTTCAGTCCTTTCACTCCCAGGACAGAAGCAGCAAGCATCAGGCCAGCACAGCAAAGCAACAGGCAGAGTGGCAGTCACTCCTACGGCATCTAGCTCTTCTTCCTGGCAGAATGTCCTCAGTCCAGAAGTGTTCTAACTATGTGGTGTCAGAGGTCCAGTACTCATCCCATTTCTGTCTTTGAGGTAGGCAAACTTCAAAGAGAAGTCTTTGTAGTGCACAATACCCTGCCTTTCCCTGACCTCAGACACACTTCAGGGGGTTGGAGACTGCTTTGTGCGAGGACAGGCATAGCACTATTCAGGTGCAAGTGTCAGCTCCTCTCACCACTCCAGCTCAGGAAGACCCATCAGCCTGGTGATGGGTCATCAGGATATGCGGGGCACACCTCAGCTCTCTTTGTGTGACTATGTAGAGCGAATATACAAACAGCCCAACTGTCATCCTGACCTAGACATGTATTCAGCAGATGGGCAGAGGCACATAATGGTTAAGCAACAAAATGCCCACTTTCTAAAAGTGGCATTTTCAAACGTGCAATTCAAAAAC
Source organism: Pleurodeles waltl (assembly GCF_031143425.1). Lineage (NCBI taxonomy): Eukaryota > Metazoa > Chordata > Amphibia > Caudata > Salamandridae > Pleurodeles > Pleurodeles waltl. The sequence continues at coordinate 193,745,850 of NC_090443.1, forward strand.
CAACTTCACCAAAAGATGTATTTTTAAAATGTGAGTTCAGAGACCCCACACTCCGTATCTCTATCTGCTCCCAATGGGAATTTACACTAAAAAGATATTTCAAGTCAAACTCCATGTTACCCTATGGGAGAGATAGGCTCTGCGATAGTGAACCCAAATTTGGCAGTATTTCACCATCAGGACATGTAAAACACACCAGAGCATTTCCTACTTTTTAAATATGTTGCACCCTGCTCATGGGGCTGCCTTGGGCCTACTTCAGGGGTGACTTACATGTAGTAAAAGGGAAGATTTTGGCCTGGTAAGTGGGTGCACTTGCCAGGTCGACATTGCAGTGTAAAACTGCACACACAGGCACTGCAATGTGAACCACGACACATGTTTTCAGGGCTACTCGTGTGGGTGGCACAATTAGTACTATAGTCCCACTTGTAGCATTTAATTTACAGGCCCTGGGCACACCTGGTGCACTCACTAGGGACTTACTAGTGAATCAAAAATGCCAATCATGGATAAATCGGTCACAAATACATTTTAGTCAGAGAGCATATGCTCTTTAGCACTGGTTAGCAGTAGTAAAGTAACCAGAGTCCTACGGCCATCAAAAACAAGTCAGAAAAAAAAGGAGGAAGAAGGCAAAATGTTTGGGGATAAACCTGCAAAAAGGGCCAGGTCAAACACATACCTTTTATACATAATTACAAACCCAATAGCCTGAGGAATGTGAAAATGAATAAATAGAACCCCAAACCTACAGACCTGCACATCATTGGAAGCTCCTTGAAACCCAAGTGATGTTTAACTGCAAGTGAAGGCAAGGGCAAAAATCAAAAAGTACACTACATCTGAGTGACATGTGAAACTGATATGCCCTTTCTTTGTTGAGCCCCATGGAACTAAAACCTTCGTACTTAATGGTGAGCACATGTGGCGAGACAGGCCATCTCTCTCCACAGAACCAAAGCTCAAGAAATAATCAGCCGTTTCTATAGCACTGCTAACATGGAAACATGTGGATAGCAAAGGCATTAGTTCTGGGAGTCCAATGCACACACACATTTGTGAGGCCATGATATTCACAGTAAGGAACTTATTTAGGGTTTTGTGGCTGGGAGACTCAGTCACAAACGTGATGAAAACCCTGTTTACTGCATTACAATTGCAATAAACTATAAATCCCTTGTAATATGGTAAACTGGATATCCGCCACATTTCGGATGGAGTATCCTGTCCACAAAACTCTAAATAAGGCACTTAGAGTTACTTTAAGGCTTGCACCTGCACCACTCATTGACCCCCCATGTCAGAGATTTTTGTGACCCTGGTGAATGTTTGCATGGTTCAATGAGAAGGATATGCCCAGACGTGGGACCAGTGCTCACTGTGCCACTGGATTCAAGTTAGCTTGGCTGATGAGGGGTGATACCCTGTAACCAGTCCCAGGATGCTTGTTTCCGTTCCAGAGAGAACTTGGCCTGGCAGTTCGGGTCTAGACTGATGTGCATATGACTGGGTCCAAACTGGGGTGGCGTGGTGGGTAAAACAATGATGGATTAAACCCAGGTCTCTGCGACTGGGGGTGGATGTTTGCATTGTTCAGCATTCCATCCATCATCTGTTCTTTTTGCATACTAGTCTAGTCAGAGATGAAGGGGTAGCTCCTGATTCGTGTCTGGTGGCATGGAAAGAAATTAACTGAGGTGAGTGTGCCGCTCATAAGTATCTCCACACATCACTTCCGGAGAGGAACTATAGGAGGCTGGCCTGGTTTATAGTGGGTACCTTGGGCACTTAAACCTTACACCAGGTCCAGTTATCCCTTATTAGTGAAATGTAGCAGTGTTCTAGCAGCTTAGACTGATAGAGGTAGCTATTGCAGACCAGCTTAGGCTGAACTAGGAAACATGCAAAGCTCCTGCAATACCACTTGTAGTCACACAGTACTTATACACAAGTAAAGACAATACTCAGTGTTACCAAAAATAAAGGTATTTATTTGGGTGACACAGTACCAAAAATATCTTAGAGACAATACTCCTTCTGGAGGTAAGTATTATACACAGTATATACACTAGACACCAAAATTAGACAAGTAAATAGTCATAGAGCAATGCATAGGAAATCCTATAGAAAGCAATGGGAGAAAATAGGTCATGGGGCAAAACAAACCATATACTAAGAAAGTGGAATGCAAATCACGAATTCCACCCTAGACAAGTGTAGTGTGTGCAGGATCACTGGGAGAGTAAGAATACAGTGAAGGTAAGTAAATTACCCCACCCCAGAGCCCAGAAAAGCAAGAGTAAAGTACTGCAAGTTTCCTTAGGACACACTACACTTCGTGATTGGAATTATTGCAAGAACCAACCAAGTCTGCAAACAACAAACAGGGGATTCCTGGAGCTGCAGACCTGCAAAAGAAGGAGACCAAGTCCAGAAGTCGAAAGAAGTTCCAGGAAGGACAGGAGCCCCTGCCAACCCAGAAGAGGGTGCAAAAGAAGAGTCCCTGGTTGGACAAAGACTGCAGAAATGCACCCCAGGAAGATGCCAGTGGGTTTCTGCATGATGCAAAGCATGTCCCATGTCGTGAAGTTGGATGCAGGTGAGTTTTGGAGCTGGATTCCTCCAACAAGCCTTGGTTCCGGCAAAGTCATGTTTTGCATCAACCAGGTGCTATCTGGACCCAGGAGAGACCTGGGGACCTCAACCCTGTGTGAGGAGGAAGAGGGGTCTCTCAGCACTTCAGAGAGCCCTCAGAGCACCAGATAGCACCCACGGGAGTCCCAGGACATGGGGACAAAGGAGGTGCAAAATGCGGTTGGTACAGCACTACACAGGAAGGTGCCACGCCGCTGGACAACAACTCAGCGAGTTGAGCGTCGCAGGATAGAGTGCTGGGGACTTGGGCCAGGCTTTCCACGCAGGAATTTTGCAAATAGTGCACAGAGGCCTTAGGAGGTGAAGAAACCGTGGTGCACAGGGGTACTGTCATTCTGCGGGAAGGCAAGGTCTTACCTCTTCCAAATTGCGACAGCAGGACCTTAGGACAGTCTGTGTCAATGGGGTCCACCCTCTGTGTTCCAAGGAGCACGCTCATCGCTGTGAGAGGAGTCCAGTGAGAACCGGTCGTCGACTTAGAAGGTGCCTGCGTGAGCAGGGGAGTGACTCCGTCACCCCACGGGAGATTCCTTCGGTCCTTCTGATGTAGGTTGAAGACGGGGAGTCCTCTTAGCATGCACACCGTGGAAACTGTTGCAGTTGGTGGCTGGAGCTGAAGTTGCAGAAGAAAAGTATCCCTTGTGGATACTTTGTTGCTGTTACAGCGGTTCCTGGAGCATGCTGCGGTTGATCCGAGGTCAGAGAGTGAAGAAGCTGTTGCAGAGGATTCCTGCTGGAAACTTGCAAGTAGAATGTGAAGAGAACCCATAGGAGAGACCCTAAGTAGCCCTGAGAGGGGGATTGGCTACCTTATCAGGTATGGGCCTATCAGGAGGGGTTTCTGATGTCACGTGCTGGCACTGGCCACTCAGAGCCCTACAGAGTACCCCCACACCTTGCAAAGCAAGATGGCTGAATTCTGGGACACACTGGAGAAGCTCTGGGCACCACCCCTAGTGTGGTGATGGACAGGGGAGTGGTCACTCCCCTTTCCTTTGTCCAGTTTCACGCCAGGGCAGGGGACAAGGGGTACCTGAACCAGTGAGGACTGGCTTATGCAAGGAGGGCACCATCTGCATTCCCCTCCCCAGCCTGTAACACCTATTTCCAAAGGGAGAGGGTGTAACACCCTGCTCCCAAAGGAAATACTTTGTTCTGCCTTACTGGGACTGAGCTGCTCAGACCCCAGGAGGGCACAACCCTGTCTGTGAGGTGGCAGCAGCTGTAGCTGCAGTGCAAGCTTCAGAGAGCTGGTTTGGCAGTACTGGGGGTCCATAGTGGAGCACCCCCCGGATATATGGAATTGGCTTCCCAATACCAGATTTGGAATTGGGGACAATTCTATGATCTTAGACACCTTACATGGCCATATTCGGAGTAACCATTGTGAAGCTAGCTACATATATGTATTAACCAATATTAGTGCTCATGTGTAATGGCGTCCCCGCACTCACAAAGTCCCAGGAAATGGCCCTGAACTATGTGGGGGCACCTTTGCTAGTGCAAGGGTGCCCTCACACTTAGTAACTTTGCACCTAACCTTCAGCAAGTGAAGGTTAGATATATAGGTGACTTATAAGCTACTTAAGTGCAGTGAAAATGGCTGTGAAATAACGTGTGCATTATTTCAGGCAGGCTGCAGTGGCAGTCCTGTGAAAGAGTTAGTCTGAGCTCCTTATGGGGTGGCAAAAGAAATGCTGCAGCCCATAAGGATCTCCTGGAACCCCAATGCCCTTGGTACCTAGGTACCATATACTAGGGAATTATCAGAGGGGTCCAGTTTGACAATTGAAATTGGTAAATTAAGTCACTAGCCTATAGTGACAAATGTAAAAGCATAGGGAGCATAAGTACTGAGGTTCTGATTAGCAGAGCCTCAGTGACACAGTCAATCACCATACAGACACACATTAGGCCATAAAGTATGAGCACTGGGGTCCTGGCCAGCAGGATCCCAGTGAGACAGGCAAAAACATACTGACATACAGGTAAATATGGGGGTAACATGCCAAGAAAGATGGTACTTTCCTACAGGAACAATGTTGGCATGGAGCCTCACAACACCACCTACTAGCGCACGGGGTAGTGCTGAAAGAATTCTGGATCCAGTCAGTTACCTGGGAAATATCGATTTAAAATCATACTTTACCGAATGGTGGACTTCAATTGCATTAAAGATCAGCCATTCTCTCTTCCCTGATTCCAAGTTGATAAATAGCAGTTCGTTCAGATGGAATACTCCAGGTATCCCTCTTCTACATCAGGCAAGTCTTCCATCACAATGGATCTGCAAGCACCAGGCATGTGATGTTGATCAGCGGGTAAAAAAGGTTCCTAGCATGGCTTGCATTTTTTGTAGCTGCGATAATATGAAGGATGAAGTTAGAGAAAAAAGAAGAAAAAATGACAAAAAATATGGTTAGAACCTGAGTAGGGAAATTGCTAATGTCTATGATGTAGGTTTCAGTGAGAATTCAATTATATGGAGGTATGGAGCGTGCTGCATGGTAAACTGACATACATATGTAATCTAGCATGCAAAACCTGTATTAAAATAAGCCATGAAGCAGTTCTGAGCCCTTCCATTAGGCTAAGAATGGGAAAAAGAGAGGACTAATTAAAAATAACAAAACCATAACAAACCATATCAATACATGAAACATGGCGAGTGTACACAAATATAAAAGAGGTAGCAAGGACAATGGTGACATATTGCTAGACTTAAAAGTTATTATTCCACTACCCACTGCAATCCCCATAATGTATTGAGGGCCATATAAATGACCAAGCCACACAGTGCAAGTCACCTTGCTGTGCTGCGCTGCACTGCATGGCAGGGAAAGGGCAGGAATGCTTTGTATTTAAGGAAACACTGCAGATTCCTGTCCTTTCCGCTACGCTGGCACACAATGGGCTGTCTAGCTCCAACGAAAAGGCAACCTTACACCAATGGCGCAAGGAGGTCTGCTTTTTATGCATTTTGTGCAGGAACGGGCACCTTCACGCACAAAAACACTCCTCTGAGGAGTTACCCTGTTTCTGTGTGTGCTGCAGGATTCAGCACACATAGAAAGCGGTAAAAATGAAGAGATATTTTTCCTTGTTACACCTCACCTGAGGAGGCATATCTTTTTGGTGCATTCGCAGGTTTACCTGTTCTTGCAAATCTGGGAATGCGTTGAAATCCATGGATGTTACGCGGGAACACCCAGGCAACACCAATAGAAACACATCCCTGGCACAGAGTAATTCAATGCAGCAATTAGCACTATGCTACATTAAGCAAGATTTACAAAGCCACGCAGGGCCACGTAAGGTGGACTTGCATGGCTTAATAAATCTTATTTTTCATTTGCATCACTCTTGCACCACGTTGTGTGGTACAAGAGCGATGGAAGGGCGCTCATAAATATGCACATAAGTGTTTTTTTGTGACCCTTGACGTTTCTGCTAATGCTACACAGGTCATCTGCCCTCTGTGCTGTAGTCATCAGACATGGCAGTGCATGTTGATCTAAGAGCAGAACAACCACCAAAACCAACCAGGTGGAGACTAGGGCACACTAGTGATCTCAGAAACCACCAACTTGAGCTCAGGACCAACAGCGTTGTCCGCTTAACCAACAAGTCTAACATCAGGATCCACAAGCCTGATCCCTGGACCAATTTATCTAGCCTCTGGACTAACAAGTCTAATGTCTGAACCTTGCAACACTCCGGTCAACCCCCACCAACCAGATCTCATGAACCATATGCTTAGTTCAGTGCAATAGAGCCAGATCTCTGGAACCACAACCCAGAAATAACAGCTAGGATCCATAATTCTAGCTGCAATACCCTCCAGACAGCTATTCCACATAACTCACTTTTTTACCTCACTGCCAACTAGCTGTATTTCAAGACCTGTTAAAAAAACAGAGCAGATTAGCCAGATGCAGGACACACCAGCTAGACCTCATTGCACAACAGAAGATATTGGACTGGCCTCAATGCCAGCCATGTCCTATGACTCAACTCACCAGTCAGCCTTCAGGGCCAACCAGTCAGGTATTTTAGTTCCGGACCCACCAGTTTGGCCTCCAAATTCACATGCTAAACCTCTGGACTCAAAAGCTGGATTTTAGGACCCAGCAGCCAGACCTTCTCTAACCAGATGAATGCTGATCCCACCAGCTGAATCTCTGCTCTCACCAGCCAAATTTCACCCTTCATGAACGTGTCATCTTAAATTCAGAACTAAGATCCCAAGAGCTAAATGTCAGAAGCCACAAGCCAGACCTCAGGGACCTCCAGCCTGCTCTTGTGACCCTCAAGCAGGGCCCTGGGACCATCCATGCTGACCATAGAATCAACGAGCTGGATCTAGGAATTAATGTCAGACCTCATCAACTAGGCCATGTAAAATGCCTTCATAATTCACAATTCCTTATCAGAACCAGAAGAACCTCAGCTCCGATCAGAAAAACCACGGATACTCCAACTCAGACATCAGCTCCATCCAGTTGTAGTACAGCTTCTACCAGATGGATGCTCCATCAGCCGGACTTTGTGGTCCACCAGCCTAATATCTGAACCCACCAGCAAAAAAACTGGATCTTCAGAACCCCCAGTTGGACCGCATAACCTCACAATAATATCTTGTGCCCATCAGCTAGATGTTATCACTTGCCAGCATGATGCTATGACCCAAGTGTTGAGCTGAGACCTACAAGCAGGACCTCATAAGCATACCAGCCAGACCACACCTCCCACTAGGCAGACCTCAGACTGCTCCTTCTGGACATCTGAAGACACATGGTTGACCTCATAATCTCCCAGCAAGATATCAGGCCCTCCCATCCAAACATTAATTCCCACCACCTAGATTGAGGGACCCACATACTGGACGTGATGGCATTCATATTGGACTGAAGGGCATGCATTTAATTTCTGGTCTTGAGACCCACATTTCTGGCCGCAGGACCAGCAAGCCAGCAGGACCCACCATACGAATGCTCCACACATCAGCAGGGCCCTGCAATTCAGGGCCGTATTTATACTCTGGTTGCGCCGAATTTGCGTCGTTTTTTTCGACGCAAATTCGACGCTAAACTAACGCCAACTAACGCCATATTTATACTATGGCGTTAGACGCTTCGGGCGCCAAAGTGCCCGGAGTGAGCGTCATTTTTTAGCGTGAACCCCTTCCTTGCGTTAATGAGATGCAAGGGAGGCGTTCCCGTCTAAAAAAATGACTCCCAGGCCTTTACGTGGTATTTATACTCCCGGGCAAAAATGACGCCCGGGAGTGGGCGTGGCCAAAAACGGCGCATTTGCGCCGCTTTTTAACGCCTGGGTCAGGGATGGCGTTAAGGGACAAGTGGGCCCACAGTGCCCTCCCCTGCCCCCAGGGACCCCCCCTGCCACCCCTGCCCACCCCAGGAGGACACCCAAGGATGGAGGGACCCATCCCAGTGAAGTACAGGTAAGTTCAGGTAAGTATAATTTTTGTTATTTTTCAATTTTTTTTTGTGGCATAGGGGGGCCTTATTTGTGCCCCCCTACATGCCACTATGCCCAATGACCATGCCCAGGGGACATAAGTCCCCTGGGCATGGCCATTGGGCAAGGGGGCATGACTCCTATCTTAACAATGATAGGAGTCATGTTGATGGGGGATGGGCGTCGAAAAAAAATGGCGCAAGTCGAGTTACGACGATTTTTTCGACGTAACCTGACTTGCCCCATTTTAAGACGCCCATACGCCATTAACCCCCTACGCCGGCGCTGTCTGGTGTACGTGGTTTTTTTCCACGCAAACCAGGCAGCGCCGGTCTGCTTGCGCCGGCTAACGCCATTCCATAAATACGGCGCCCGCATGGCGCTTCAGAATGGCGTTAGACGGCGCAAAAATTTTTGACACTAAACTGCGTTAGCGCAGTTTAGCGTCAAAAAGTATAAATATGGGCCTCAGTGTCTAAACCCCAGCTGCCACCAACCAAACCACAGCTTACACCAGCCAGACCATCTCAACCCTACAGCCAGACCTCTCCTCTCTACAGCCAGACCCCATGACCAACTAGCAGTACCTCAGTGCACAAGATCCATATCTCTTGACACACCATTTACCAGGCCTCTGGACATGGGTTGGTGGAACTATTTTGCGGAAAGAAAACTAGGGGAAACCTATTTCTTAAGTTCAACTGAGGAGTGAAATTGGGTGAAAAGCCTACAAGCTAGGCTTTGTAATCCATCAGTCATGTTCAAGAGCTCACGATCCAGACCAGCCAGACTATACAACCTTCCACTCTTCATTCACAACCCTCCAGCTGGACCCAAGAACTCACCAGTTAGACTTGGGAACTCAGCAGCTTGACCTGGGATTTCCCCTTTAAGAACTGCAGGCTCACCAGATAGACTTCTGGATATACCTGCCAGACCTCTGCTCTGACAAGCCAATCTCTGCATCAGGAGGCCCCCAGCTCATACAGCTAGTAGCTTGCTACCACCATCTGGATCCCCGTTTCCACAAGCCATCTAATTTCTGACCAGACAAATCTCCTCTCCTGCCTCGCAGAACTTTGCTCCCACCAGCCTGGACCACAAGTTTTCTACAGCAAAGGGGCATGCAATTCATGTTGTTGTAGGCATAACCACACAACACCCATTGCTTTTTGACACTGCCCCAGGTTTACAAGAAATCGTAAACCTGAGGCAGCAGAGCGGCACAAAAAAGAGAAATACTTTTATTTCTCCTCATTATTTGCTCTTTCTATGTGTACTGCATTCTGCAGCACACATCGAAGGAACAAATCACCATTAATGATTGTTTATGTGCAGGAAAGTGTTCCTTCCTGCACTTAAACAATCACACCTGCAATGCAGGCATCCTTGCGCCATGGTGGAAGGGTGGCTACGTTGGAGCTAGGCAGATGATTTAGCGTCAGCGCTTGGAAAAAACAGGGATTCACCATATTCTTGTAATACAGCACATGCCTGCATTTTCAAAATGGTGCAGCTCAGTACACTAATATTGCTTGCGACACTGCTACGCCATTACCAATATCCAAGCAGCTGGATTGCATAACACATTGGCTGGAGCTTGTGACACGCCAGCCACAACTTCCAAACAATCAATCACCAAATTAAATTTGTAAATCACTAAAAACGCACTTGCACCATCACAAACAGTACATTCAAAAGGAGGCTTAAACTACTTGCAATATGCCAGAAACTCATCAACGAGTATGTTTCATTCGCATGACCTCAGGAGCAGCAAGTCAGATCTCAGAACTCACCAGTCAGATATTCAGACCCACCAGGAAGATATGAAGACTTGTTTCTGTGCACATGAACCATAAATCAGAGCCTTCTATCTGGACCAGAGAGCCCCAAAGCTGGACCTCAGCTTAAAGCAAAAGAAACTCAGCTGACACCCACCAGCCAACAGTGCTCACAAGCAGAACTTCAGGACCCAGAAATCTGGTCCCAGAAACCAGACCAACTGGAACTCCATTACACCAGCTGAATGTCACCTTACTAGCTAGGCTGCAGGCCCAAGAATCAGGCTTCAGATCCCACCAGTCAGACCTCAGAATCTACTAGTCACACCTCAAGACGTGACATCAAAACCACAAGATCCACAAGTAAGGTCTTAGCAAATAACAGCCAGACTTCATGACGTAGACAGATTTCTTGAGAAAGGTGTTAGAATTTATCAGCCATATCTAAGAACATAATCAGGGACACCAGCCAGACATCACTACCCACCAGTGGGTCTCAGTGCACATAAGCCAGACTTCAGTTCCCATTAGCTAGACTACAACACACAGGAGCTGGACCACAGTTGCCAGTAAAATGACTTCAAATGCCACGAGGCAGATTTTGGCACCTACCATCTGGACCTGGTGTGGTGACAGACAGATCCCAGGAGACCACGAGAAGAACTTCATGAACATAGCAATCACACCTCAGCTCTCACTAAATGTACCTCTGTATCCACCTGGTGGATATCAGAGCCATATGTTGGACCTCAAGATCCATCAGGCAGACACTGGGACCCAGCAAAGGGACTTAAATGCACACGATCCAGACTTCAGTTCCCACCAGGTAGACATCAGAACACACTAGCTGGGCCTCAACCTCTACTGAAAGGACCTCAGCTGCCACCATACCAATCTATTAAGCTACTGTTACTTGCCAGACCTCTGTTCATTCCAGCAAGCTCTCGCATTTTACCAGACAGGTCTTGCCACCCACCACAAGGGCCTCATCACATGGACCTCTGTCCCCACCAACTAAACCTTGCAACCTACCAGTCAGACTTCAGCTCCTTCAAGCACACCCGCTACCACCAGACATCAAGAACCATCAGTCAGCTCTCAGTGATGACCAGTCAGACCTAATGACTCACAAGCCAGGTTTCTGGATGAACCAGTTGGACCTCTGCTCCTACTTGCCAGATTTCCTCTCTCACCAGCCAATCCTTACCTCTCATGCCAAACCTCGCCTAAAACAAGCCAAGATACCACTCAAACAAGAATGACTTTAGCTGCCACAAGAATGTCCGCAGCTACCAACTAACCATTCTCAGAACACACCAGCCATGCCTCACTAACCATCATTCAGACTCTGCCAGGCCTTATCTCCCATCTTTCACCACAGCACAGGCCAACTTAACCTCAGGATCCCCCTAGAAGAACCTCAGCTGTCATCAATTCAAGATCCATTTGTCAGTCCTTGTGACCCATAAAACTAACATGTGGATTCACCATACAAATCTCAAGAATGATCAGTCAAATCTCAGGAACCCTGAGTTGGACCTAGGGACCAGCCACATCACTGGATGTACCAGCTGGATCTCTGCTGCTACTACCTAGACCTTGTCACTAGCCAATTAGTCCTTGCCTCCCCTGCTGAATTTAACCACCCATAAGATAGACCTACGTTCCAAGCAGAAGGTCCTCAGCTTTCAAAAGACTGATCTCTGAGAACACCAGCTAGACCTTACCATCCGTCACCCAGGTTTTGCCATTCACCACCCAGACCTCTTCACCCATCAGTGAGACCTCATCACCCACCTGTCAGGCTTCGCTTCACAATACACTATACACTAACTTGCACTCAACTCCTCCTAGAAAGACCACAGATGCCACCAGTCATGTCTCAAGACAACCAGCTAAATGTCTGGCTCATGAGAAGGGCCTCAGTTTCTATCAGGTTTTACCTTCCACCAAAAGTATCCCCTATAGTAAAGTAATCGTGTCTTTCAATCCAGAGTTCTCATAAATGGCTGCTGCCTGCTCCGGCGCAATGTCTTGGTGGGTCTCTGGAGGTCTTTGTCCTCAGCATCAAGGATGGGAAGCTTCAGAGCTTTCAGAGGGGCAAACCAGAGCAATCAGGCCGAATCACGGTTCAACGACGGCAGATTGACACTTGACATTAAGTCAGTCTTTTTCTGGAGCTTTTCACCAAAACTTTACAAAAGGTTTCCAAACTTTCAGATCCTCTTCTGGAAGGTTTCATGAGGGTCATAAAGTGTCCAGCAGCACCAACCAAGGGTTCAGAAGCTCTGGTTTGCCTCTTGAGGTCTGGGAATCAATCTTCCACAATGCACTTGATCAGTCCATTAAAATCCAGGTGAAGGTGGTCAGCTGGAGTAGTCCTTTCAGTGGATGTTGCAAGTGGCTTCCTCCAGCACTTTTCTACATGTTGCAGCTCAGGGAGTCCACTCCTTATCCTTTAAGACAGGCACAGTTCTTTCTTGTGTGGAGCCTTGTGAGTACAGCAGGTACAGTCCTTCTCAGTGAAAGCATCTATGGTGCAGTCCAAGGGCCCAGCAGGGCAGTCCTTCTCCTACAGATGTTTCAGGCAGGGATCTGAGGCGCTCCTGCAGGTCTCCCATATTTATTCCCCATTCTGTGCTGGCAAGAGGGCACCCCCCAACCAATGGAGTTCAAGTTGCCACCCTCTATTATGACCACTTCCTGGGATGTGTGGCATATGTTTGACTCAGAATGCACAGTTCTCCAAAACTCAAAATGGAGAAATTTTCTCCTTGGAGTGCAGGTTTGCTAACCCAACCCACACGTGTGGCAAATCTTTCCCTATACTCCCCTTCCAGCCCCTCTCCTAATCTAATTAGGGGGGCTCCCATCTGGCTGGGGATCAAAGGAGTGGGGGCTGGCCTGGTTCCTGTGACATCTGTGCTTTTGTGCTTCTACATTTGAAGTCCAATTTATCTCCCCAATTCCTTTCTTATCCTGACGTCACCAGGAAACAGTTCACTTCCCACCAAATGGCTGTCTTGTTTCAACCCCAGGCCTCTTCACACCTACTCAAGGAGTAGCTTCGTCAGGCTGTAAAAAGACTTACCAATCAAAAAGGGCTACCACAGCGCTGGGTCAAGTAACTTCAGGATATTAAGTTCTGAAATTGCAATAGTTATAATAAATCCGACCTTGGCAAGTTGTTGGATTTGTTGTAACTATTACTTTGATACTTTGATTCATGTTGCTAGTTTAAAAAAGTCTTCCCATGTTTGCTTATGGGGGTAGCAACACTACAAAGGGGGAAACAACTTTGGCTGTTTTTCTCCACAAGGGCATATAAGACATATTTGATATCATCCCTACCTTTTATAAGAAGGCACCCTACCCTTGGGTTACTTAGGGCAGATCTTAGGCTTGACATATGTAATAAAACTGTAGTGTTCGACTTTGTGAGTACTTTTAATTTCAAGGTCGAATTTGGACACAGTTTTATTTTAAAACAAACCTGCACAGCAGGTCTAGCTTTAAAATGACACTGGACACAAGAGCAGTGCATAATTAAGTGAATTAAATCCACTGTTGTCTCCAAACCTCCCTGCCCTATTATATATTAGGGGCTTACAGTAGGGTGTCTTAGCCAATTATGATTATACTAAACACCATATACTTGTAAGGGCAGAGCACTGGCCCTGGGCTTGGGTAGCAGAGCCTAGGGAACTTTGAGAGTCAGTACCACCGGTATCAGTCAAAAAATGGGACTGATCAGGGCAAAAAGGATGACTTTCCTACACATTTAATGAGCATTAAATGATCAAGATATATGACTAAGGCTGTTTATTTATATGAGGACAGAATCATCTTTTTAATAGTGGAGAATGAAACGGAGATGTGTGAATTTCTTTGAGAAGGGAAAGTGGTAGAGGGCCTGATGTCATTCCCTTACCCTCCTTGGGCTCATATTCAAAGCACGCTGAATGCATCCCATAGATCCAGTGGGATCACCAGCTCTGGTAACCTTCCTCACTACCAAAAAAAGATGTTCTTAGCATTGGTTCAGTGGAGTCCCCCTTCAAAGTCACTAGATCTGACCATCCGTGGGGGCGCAAAAGCTTAAGAAGTAATGCAGGGGAATTACTCTGAACAGCAGAGGTGATCTCACAGCACAATCATATTTAGCATATTCGAAACAGCTGTGCACTGTGTCTAATTTTAAAGAGCATACCAATAGTAAATATAAACTTCCTGAGAAAATGATGCACCCTATGAATAAGGGTTAAGTCACAACATGTGTTTAAAAAGATCCCTTATTGGCAAACTGTGATATTTTTGAGTGAGGATTTGTTAAAGTGTGATCAAGTACAACTTTTTTTTTAAAGTCTGGAAGCTCACCTGAAGTGCTCTGCAAAACTAAGAATAAAAACTCTTGAAACCCTGGGGCACAAGTTCAAAGTTCGGGACTCTCCCAGGCGATCCATGTGATGTTATATTTTGTTAGCAGTTTTTTAAAGCACTCAGATTACTCCAGCTGGAGCGTGCCTGCGCTAGTGGTGCTACCCTATAGGAAAAAAAGAACAATGCAAGAAGCTAGCCAGAAACCCGGAAAGAAAAAAGGCATCTAAGGCATAAGACGGGTGCCAAACAACTATGAGGACTATGGGGATTTAGCTCTGTCTAAACAGCCAGGTTTTCAACTTTTTCCTGAAAGTTGCATCCACAGGTTTTAGTTTCAAAAGGGGGGATTGGTGTTCCAGAGGTTGGAGGCTCAGAATCCAAAGGAAAATCCACCCGTCTGGGCTTTCTTTGCACAAGGAATCACTGCAAGTGCTCTTCCTGAGGATCTGAGGCTGCGGACAGGTGAGTCGGGTTTAACTAAGTTGGAAAGAAAGTGTGGCCCTCTGTTGTTACATTTTTTTTTTTTTTTACAGAGGCACATAGTGTAGGAAGCTGGCTCTGTATATACTACATCAAAATGAGGTATAGGTGGTTATTTCGACATTGGAGGTAAAAAACGATTACCGCCACGCTGACAGTCGCCAACATACTGCAGCAGTGGCAAATATCCGTTCAGCATATTATGACACACACACACCAAACCAACAGAATACAGCCACATACACAAAACCTCCCGGCCAAAGGTCAGTGGTGAACTGTCGGTACCAACGACCATACTGTTACACCAACAGAACAACGCCCACCACATCATGACTCACGAATCACCACGGTGGACATTCTGCGGCGGTAAACCATTGGCGGTACACACCGCCACGCTCAGAATGGACACCGGAATACTAAACTACACAACATTGGCCAATTCAAAAAACACACACCTGACACCCATACACACACCACAGCCACCCACTCACACCACTATAAAACACACACCCACATTACCCACAACCCTTTACAAATCCAAATCATTGCCACCAGGCAAACATCAATACCACTGCGACAAATACACACACACCCATACATCCCTCACGCACTCCACTACGAACACCACCCAACACCCACACACTTACACACACCACACAACACACATGGCTCCACAAAGGCACCCCCGTTTCACAGATGAGGAGTTGCGGAGGAAAAAGTCAGGGTAAAGCCACAGCTGTTTGGAGCACAGGTGCAGCAGATATCCATTGCAAGGAAGATGGAGCTATGGCAGAGAATCGTGGACAGGGTGAACGCCGTGGGACAGCATCCAAGAACAAGGGACGACATCAGGAAGAGATGGAATGACCTAGAGGGGAAGGCGCGTTCCGCGGTAGCAAGGCACCAGCTCGCCATACAGAGGACTAGTGGTGGACCCCCACCTCCTCCCCCACAGCTCAGAGCATGGGAGGAGCAAGTCTTGGCATTACTGGATCCTAAGGGACTCGCTGGAGTAGCCAGAATACTGGACACTGGTAAGTAAACATTTACCACTTATCCCCCCAATACCTGCATGCCATCTCACACCCTCACCCTCACTCCCATCACTCCACTCCATCCCACACACTGCACTTACACATATGACTAACCCCAATGCCAAACCCTGCATGCCATACCAATGCATGGTCATCCCTCCCAGCCCTGCATGGACACCCATCACTAAAGCATGCACAGAATGGAGAACTAACACGCACATAATACACCACCATATACAAACAAAGCCGGCAAGGCAACAGCAACCATAGATGGGAAGATAGGGATGTACAACATGTCACAGGCATGAAGCATAATACATCACTTACATCCCCACAGGGGCCCCAGACAATCTCAGTGGAGAGGAGGTGCCATGACTAGCCAGTCCCCCAACAGCAGATGCCCCCAGTGATGACAGTAACTCTAGACTCCAGGATCTGGATCAACAACCTGGCCCATCAGGGACCACTGGTCAGTTGGTCACCCCAGTCCACCACAGAGCCTCCCCCATCAGTTACTAACACCACAGAACCCACCCAGCGTACCCACACCCCTGTCCCCAGGACATGTCAATCAGCAGTGTGCCCACCTGTACAAGGACCCCAGTCCACACCTCATACCAAAGACAATCAGGGACCTGGGGTCAGTGGCAGTGGGCACACCGTTCAGGGGACAGGTGGCACAGGGCAATAGGGACACTGGGAGGACCGCCGTGCACCAGGGGAGGAAAAGCCCAGGGAACTGACTCTCCAGGAGGCAGTCACCAATGTCCTGGGTGCCTACCAACAATCCCAGGTCACAATGGGCCAGATCCTGAACAACATGCAGGAGAACAAGCGGCTGCAGGAGGAACACCATCAGGAGATCAGGGAGGACTTGAAGGCCCTCAACACCACCATGATCTCCATAGCAAGAGTGCTGGCAGACATGCCAACATCATGAGGGAATGGACTGCACAGCAGTGGGCCCCTACCACTAGCCAGTCTATTGACCAGCCCACCACATCTGCTGCAGCTAGTGGACAGGAGGCCCCGCCACAGGACCCACAGGCCACCAGCATCCCTCCATTTGCATAAGGTGAACCACCCCGCAAACCTTCCCTGTGAACCAGACAGAAGCCAGAGACACTTCCCAAGACCAAGACCACCACCAGGAAATGAGACTCTCCTGGTTGTACCCCTTGTGTCCCACCCTGTCACCTTGTCCACTTTGAACTGCCTTTGCTCCCCTTCCTATGGCCCCTCAGACACTGGACCTGTGCTACAGACAGACTGAAACATTACCCTGGACTTTCCTCCACCATCACCCCATTCCATTGCACCTTACCCTCATTTTTATAGCACTACAATAAACACCCCTGAACACAATTTGAGTAACATTGTTTTATGTGTCTTAAATGTGCATATGTGGGAACAGTCACATCGAGTGCAAATGATCTGAACACTGTGATAGCCAACAAAATGTGAACTGGAGCTGTCTGTAGTGATCACATCAGGACAATGGCGGTCATTCTGACCCTGGCGGTCAAAGACCGCCAGGGCGGAGGACCGCGGGAGCACCGCCGACAGGCCGGCGGTGCTCCAATGGGGATTCCGACCGCGGCGGTAAAGCCGCGGTCGGACCGGCAACACTGGCGGGCTCCCGCCAGTGTACCGCCGCCCCATTGAATCCTCCAAGGCGGCGCAGCTTGCTGCGCCGCCGAGGGGATTCCGACCCCCCCTACCGCCATCCAGATCCCGGCGGTCCGACCGCCGGGATCCGGATGGCGGTAGGGGGGGTCGCGGGGCCCCTGGGGGCCCCTGCAGTGCCCATGCCACTGGCATGGGCATTGCAGGGGCCCCCGTAAGAGGGCCCCTAAATGTATTTCACTGTCTGCTGCGCAGACAGTGAAATACGCGACGGGTGCAACTGCACCCGTCGCACAGCTTCCACTCCGCCGGCTCGATTCCGAGCCGGCTTCATCGTGGAAGCCTCTTTCCCGCTGGGCTGGCGGGCGGCCTGAAGGCGACCGCCCGCCAGCCCAGCGGGAAAGTCAGAATTACCGCCGCGGTCTTTCGACCGCGGAACGGTAACCTGACGGCGGGACTTTGGCGGGCGGCCTCCGCCGCCCGCCAAGGTCAGAATGAGGGCCAATGTTGTCATATCACCAACATCTGGAAAATGAGAAGCCTTAGGTGACAGTAAGTTGAGATGCAAAGGAAGTGAATGCCATCATGCCACAGGCACACAGATAAATCAATAGTCATAGTAATGGTCAGTTCCCCTGTCTCACCTGTACGCAATTGGAAGTATTGTCATATAACTGATGGTCTGTTGTGCTCATCCTCATCCTCTGCCTCCTCATCCTCACTGTCCTCAGGGTCCATGGCTGTCACAGGGTCATCTCCAGTCCCCTCCTCCAGAAGAAAAGGCGCATGTCATCTGAGGGTCAGGTTGTGCAACATGCCGCATGCCAATACAGTCTGGCAGACCTTTCCGGGTGAGTAGCACATGTCAGGAATCCCAAAGGTGTCTCCTGCATTATCTGTCAGCATCCCCAGGGATTAGAGTTAAATCATATCTCTGTTCTTAGTTAAACCTTCATGTTTCTAAGCAAACATAGGGCCTGATTCTAACTTTGGAGGACGGTGTTAAACCGTCCCAAAAGTGGCGGATATACCACCTACCGTATTACGAGTTCCATAGGATATAATGGACTCGTAATACGGTAGGTGGTATATCCGCCACTTTTGGGACGGTTTAACACCGTCCTCCAAAGTTAGAATCAGGCCCATAATGTGCTGTGTTACACAATTGTTTTTATCAATGCTTGTTTTACCAATGCTTGTTTGCTAATGTGAGCAGGTGTAATCATGTGCTCCTTTTTGGGTGTGGTGTAGACATATGCTTCTAATTGGTTGTGGTGACTCATACACACGTGGAAACTCAACTGCTTTCCTGATTGGCTATAAATAGCAGAGTGAAGCATGCCTCCCTGCTTGGCTTTGTTTTGCTTCCTGATCTCAGCATCTGATTTGGCAGTCCAGCCCCTGCTGTCATCCTCATATTTAGAACTTTTGAGGCAATTCTTTACTTCATTCATGTACCAGCTGACACCAGCCATTCCTCCAGCTCTCCGGAAAAGACTGCAGCTAAGTGACTAGTATTCTCCAGGGAGGTTGTTCTTTGAGCGCCACGCTTTCCTAGAACAGCGGGTGTATTTCAGACCTCGTATTTTGGCAGAGTGCTTATCTTGAAGAGACAAATGCATTTCTGAACATTCTACATAATTATTGTACTTACTTGCCTAAATGTGCTTCAGAAAATCTGCTTGAGCTCAAATACAACAAGTGACAGTGCAATTTCAAAAGAGCATTTACATGACTTTTCTTTCTCTAATAGCATAACTCTTGGATTTAAATTGTGTCATTTATGGCTGTGTTTCAGGTTTGATGAATTTGCTTTTGAAAGTTCTTTTCACACAGACAGTGAAACCAAAGCATACTGCCACTAACTGTTTAAACCCAGAGTGGACATTTGTATTTCTTGGATTGTTTTTGTTCCTTTTAGTTTAACCCTATGCATGCAGGAAAGTTATATGTGATATAATTAATGCCCTTGTTTGTCTTTCTTGTGCATGATAAGTACAACCACACTTCTAATTGTAGTGTGCTACTGTGAATCTCTGTGAAGCCAGCCCTAGTATCGCAGTACTTATTGTTATGGTACTCAGTTTGGGTTTTTGGTAATGCAGTGTTAGTAATTGTGCCAACAGTTATTATTATCCAAGAAAAGTGCTGGAGCATCCCAGTGTTCTTCTACCGCTCTTGTGCCCATATCAGAAAGAGAGATTCAGTTTCAAGAAAGTTGAGTGCACTCACTGTACTATCACTCTGTCAACAACGACCTGCCCCCCGAAGATACAGGGTACCTGGCTGGACCAGCAAGACGTGGTAGTGTTTTGTCTCTTTCTCTTCCACTCCCCCTTTCCTTTTGAGACACCTGCCGGAGCTTCTGTGTCCACCAGGAAGTGCCGAGAGGTGTTCCAGGAGGTCGGGGGCATACTATCGCTCCTGCAGACATCCTGCTTTTCAGGTGAGTGGCCCGTCTCAACAGCACGGGAATCCACCTGTCAGATGGAGGCACTTGAATCTGGCCTTCAGGAGGCCAAAGGTCCGCTCGATTATTCTTCTGGTTCACCCATGGGCCTGATTATAACAGGTCTCAGCCCCTGTCCTGGCATTCCTCACAGGGCTCAGCAGCCACAATAGGTTTGGGTAGCCAGAGTCACCTGCAAGTATTGAGGGACAGCATTTAGCCTTACACAATCCTATGGGGAGAACACCTGAAGGCATACACTGACATACAGTGGGTGGGGGATCTGGCTCACCTATTAGCCACACCCTGTGCCTCTGTAGTTGGGCTGTCACATTTGGGATGCTGCAATTCCTCAGGACGAAGGCATCATGCACCGACCCAGGATACTTGGCAGTGATGTGGGAGATGTACTGGTCTTCCAGGCAAACCATTTGCACATTCACTGAGTGGAAACTCTTCTGATTCCTGAACACCTGTTCATTCTGGCGGGGGGGACTAACGCAATATGTGTATCGTCAATCGCACCAATTATATTGGGGATATGGCCCATTGCATAGAATCCTGCCTTTACAGTGGCCAGATCTTCCAACTGGGGGAAAGCAATGTAGCTGCACATGTGTTTCACCAGGGCAGACAAGACCCTTGCCAACACAATTGAAAACACTGGCTGTGACATTCCAGCTGCCAAGCCCACTGTCACTTGGAAAGGACCAGTTGCCAGGAAATGGATCACTGATAGCACTTTCACAAGAGGTGGGATCACAGTGGGATGAGGGATAGCTGATATCAGGTCAGGCTCCAATTGGGCAGACAGCTCTGTGATTGTGGCCATGTCCAGTCTATGTCAGTATAAAATGCCTGTCCTCCAGTGGAGGCAAGTCCACAAGAGGTCTGTACACGGAGGTTTGTCTTCTCCTCCCATTCACCCACAGCAGTAGGTATCTAAGGGGCACAAGAGTGAGTAGGCTGTCACAGTTTGAACAGTGGAACCACAACCTCAGTGTACATGTTGCATTTATGTGATGGGAAAGTGGGAATGACAAGGTATGTGCAAATCTAGTCAGGCTTCAACAGGAGAACCGCTACACTGTGTGTGCTGCTGTGACCTGTGTCTGGAACCTACCATGGCCTGTGTGACTGGGAAAGGGCCCTTGCTTTCACTTCGGAGGAGTTGGTGCGATTGGTGGATGGGGTTCACCCCAGTACGGACTGCATATGGGCCTCCAGACCAACAGGTGAGTCAACCTTGGGCACGATGCATGTGTGAAGGATGCATGGAGATGTGTGTGCAAGCATCATGTCATCGGGGGTGATGTCATGTGGTAGTGTACATGGTGTGCGCCGCCCAATGTGTGTGCCAATGGTGAAG
The DNA here is from genome assembly GCF_031143425.1 of Pleurodeles waltl. Classification (NCBI taxonomy): domain Eukaryota; kingdom Metazoa; phylum Chordata; class Amphibia; order Caudata; family Salamandridae; genus Pleurodeles; species Pleurodeles waltl. Next base: position 193,767,108 of record NC_090443.1, read on the forward strand.
GAAATGGGATTGGTGGGCCATATGTGAGACAGGCTGGATTGTATGTGTAATGGTATCCTCCCGTCTGCATCGTCTCTGCAGGTCAGCGCCCATCAAAAAATGGATTATGGTGTGCCATTGCCAAGGACGTGCGGACACTGGGGGTCTATGGCAGGCGGAGCACCCACTGTCAGAAACGGTGGGAGGACCTGAGAGGCTGAGCATGGAAGACCACGGAGGCCCAGATGGGGATGGCCTCCGAACGAGGAAGAAGTGCACATTGGAACCTGACCCCCCTGATGCCCCGCATACTGGCGGTGGCCTACCCAGAGCTGGATGGACACTTGAGGACATCACAGCAGCCACAATGGCTTGAGTACAGTGGCCGTTACAACAATATTTTGTAGGTGGCAAGGGATCTGGGTGATTGGTGTAAGCGGGTGCCCCTTAATACCAGGTCAGACATTGCAGCGTGATCCAGCTCCAGGGAAATTTTTGAAAGGTAAAACAAGGTAACCTAGCAAGGTTGGATTCCATGTCAGACAGGGCTCAGTGAGTCCCAGGAGGTGTACAGTTGGCAGTGTTTGGCCCTCATCTTGCTGTGGCATCTACCCAAATGAATGGCAGTGCAATGCATAGTGCTCAATCCTGATCCTTGTGTGTGACGGTGCTGTGTATGCCGACTGTGGGATTGGTGCAGTATTTGACCCAGTGTTCTCTTTCTCTCTCTCCCCCTTTATCTTCTGTCATACTGTCGATGTGTGCATTAGCATCATCTGGTGGAGGAGCAGGCGCACCGGAGACAGAGGGAGCTGCATCCCACAGGACCAGGAGGCAGAGTCCACCGACACCGAGGGAACCAGTGGGACGGCGGGCGACGGGAGTACCACGGCGGAGACAGGAGGTGACAACACAGACCCAGATACCTCCTCTGATGGAAGCTTCCTGGTGGTGGCGGGCACTTCTGTGACCACCCCAGCTGCAGTTACAGCCCCCACCCTGTACTAGCACCGCCCTCCCAGTAGCCCCTCAGCAAGTTGCCCTTGCCCACTCACCCAGGAGGGTGGGCATTTCCTTCACCCCAGGCACCTCAGGCCCTGTCCCAGTGAGCCCTGCTGCCCTGAGTGAGGAGGCTGTTGACCTACTGAGATCCATCTGTGTAGGGCATTCAACCATTGTGAATGCCATCCAGGGGCTGGCATCCCAGATGCAGAAATGTAATGCATTCCTGGAGGGCATCCATGGTGGATTGGAGGCTGAACAGAGATCAATTCAGGCTCTGGCCTCCTCTCTGATGGCAGCCATTGTCCCTGTCCCTACCGTCCCCCCTCCAAATACCACTTCCCAGTCCCAGTCTCCTCAACCCCAACCCATCCCATGCACTCATACAGACGGACATGCACACAAGACAACACACAAGAGTGGCACAGTGAAACAGAAGCACCACACTTTAACACACAAGCACTCACGCAAACACCAGGCAGTTGCAGACACAACCACATCCACTGCCTCCACTGTCTCCCCCTCCTCCTCCACCTCCCACACAGTAATGTGCACACTCACACGTGCATGCACTGCTTCAACATCCACCACCAGCATCACCACACCAAGCAGCACACACACCTCACTAGCAGATACCTCCACAATATCCATGCATGCGTCCCCTGTGTCCTCTCCACCCCTGTCCTTCCCCTCCCTCCTAAGGGTCACAAACACAAGCAATCACACACCCAACAGCCATCCACCTCACATCAGCATACTCCCCATGCACCTGAACCCAAGTCCAGCAGACGTACTCCTCCAACAACCACTCCCTCAACCCCCACTCCCATCCCTCCTCCCTCTTCCCACCCACCGTCCCTAAAAAGCTTTACCTTGTCCACCTTGACCTCTTCTCTCCTACTCCCCCTCGTTCTGCCCGTAAGAACAGGGTCCCAGCGACCCAACCCAGCACCTCAGCCAAAGAGTCCACGTGGACAGTGGAGGTACCTCCTAGTCGTGGAGGGAAGAAAGTGATGGTTCCCACTCCACCAGCCAGGAAAAGTAAGGATCCCACAGCCACTGCCATGAAGGGGAAGAAGTCATCTACTCCTGCCATGAAGGGGAAGGAGGCCCCACCTCCTGCCATGAAGGGGAAGGGGACTGCCCCTCCTGCCATGAAGGGGAAGGAGCCCACACCTCCTGTTACGAAGGGGAAGAAGCCCTTGAGGTCTGCCATGAAGGGGAAGAAGCCCTCGACTCCAGCAGAAGCTGACAGGATCACACCACCACCAGTAGTCACAAAGCCCACACCTCCAGCTGAGGCAGTGCAGCCCACTCCTCCTACAGAGGCCGCACCTTCACCCCCTGAGACAGTGCAGCCCTCACCTCCAGCAGAGGCTGCCTAGGAGGCACCTTCACTTGCTGACATAGTGCAGCCCTTACCTCCAGATGAGACAGTGCAGCCCTCATCTCCAGCAGTGGGCATGTAGGCTACCCTCCTGGGACTTCTGTATAAGGATCCCCCTCCAGAGCCAGTGGGTAAGTCACTCACCTGAGAGACTGCGGCCTTGCACTCTCCAGCACAGAGGAAATAGGCATGGAGCCCCCTCCAGAAGCAGTGGGCAAGTCAGCAATCTAAGAGACTGTGGCCTTGCGCTCCCCAGCACAGAGGGAATGGGTATGGAGCCCCCTCCAGAACCAGTGGAAAAGTCACCCACCTGAGAGACTGTGGCCTTGCACTGATGGGCAGAGAGGAAATGGGCCTGGAGCCCCCTCCAGAACCAGTGGGAGAGTTCCCGAATTCGGCTAAGGTGTCCCCCACTCCCCATCCCCCTGAGGTGTCTGCCCACTTGTAAAATGATGCCCCTGCAGAGTTCTGTGCAGTTGATGTCAGGAGACAAGTTGGGCCTTGGACTGTGCCCTGTGGCCATGTGGGCCTTTTGTACTTTGGACTGGGCATTGGCCCCTTGTGGACAATTGTACCTATCTGGTTCATGTGGTAGCTTTTCCCTTGCTAATACATTTTCAGTACTTCCGAAATCTGGTCCTTGTTTTATTGTGCTTTGTGTCGTATGTCATTGGTTTACTTCTGCAGCTGGTTGTGTGTATGGTATGTGTTGTGTGTGTGTGTGTCACTCTCATTTCCTCCCTCCCTCCCTTGTTTGCTAGGCGGCTGTACTCACCGTCGTCTTCATCAGCGCTGGTGTAGAAGAGCATCGGGAAGACTTGAAATTCCGGTTCCATGGCAGCGGCGAAGTCCTCTGTGTACTTATTGGTGAGTCTTTCTTTTTCTGTGATCTGTTTCCGTCAGGCTTTTGATGATCTTGGCACTGCCCCGGAAATCCTGGCGGTTTCCTGCGTCATAATATGGTGGGTGGTACTTTGTCTTCCGCCTGGCTGTTGATGGCGACCGCCAGCGTGCGTGGTGTTAACGCCCTGGTGGATGGTGTGGTACATTGGCTGTCTATGGGAGTTCTTACCGCTATGGTCATAATTTGGTGGTAATTACCGCTGGCCTGTTGGCAGTATTTACCGCCACTTTATCACTTAACGTCAATGTCATGATGAGGGCCATAGTATGCACAGAGTCCAGGGGCTCTCCAGAGGCTTGACAGAGGCAATAATAGATAATACTAATGCTCTTTTTGTGGTAGTGTGGGCGAGCAGTGAGGCTTATCAGAGGGTAGTGTTAACCATTTGTTGTACACACACAAGCAATAAGTGAAAACACACACTCAATGACTTCACTCCAGACCAATAGGTTGTTAGAAAAATAGCTTTTGTTAATTTATTTCTAGAACCACAAGATTCATTTAGCAGGTAAGTACATTAAATGAAAGGTACTTTTTATAGTAATACTTAGAACTTTGAATGGAATCAACAATGTACACAGTTTTCTTTAAAATGGCAAAAAGCTATTTTTAAAAGTGGACGGTGGAATTTTCAACAGTTCCTGGAGGAGGTAAGTAAAGTACAGTTTTTGAGGTAAGTAACAAACTTACGGACTCAGTCTCTGAGGCATAGGTAGCCCACCGTTGGGGATTCAAGATAACCCCAAACACTCGGCACCAGCAACACGGGGCTGGTTAGGTACAGAGGTCAAACAGGAGCAAAAATAACATGGTCCCCTATGGAGACAGGGGGTACTCCGGTTCTGGGCTGCTTGCAGGTAAGTACTCGTGTTGTCAGAGGGCAGACTAGGGGGGTTTAGAGGAGCACTGGAGAGGCCCCAAGTAGGCACCAAACACACACCATCAGCAGCACTGGGGTGGCCAGGTGCAGGGTGCAAACAGGGCGTTGGGTTCCCAATGGAACTCAATAGGCGGGCCCGGGGGCAATTAGGCGCTGCAGGCAAGGCACAGGGGGGCTTCTCGGACATGCTACCGACTGGTCAGGGAGGAGGGCCACTTGCTGGTCACTTCTGCACTGGTGGTCAGTTTCTCTCAAGTCTGGGCATGCAGTGCTTCTCCAGGCGTCAGATATCTTCATCCCAGTCAGAGGGATCCTCGGGATTCCCTTTGCAGGCATCGATGTGAAGGGGTGGAGAGGTCAGCCCAGGGTGGACACTTGGTCGGAATCGCCTGGGGGTCCTCTCTGACTGGTTGGTTCCTCTGGACACAGGCCAGGGTCGTCGGGTGCAGAGTAGTTTTGGACTCATGGCTCATGCTTCAGGAGTGAGGTGGGAGTGGCTACACCCTCCTTGTGTCAACTCCCGTTGGGGAGGGGACCACATTCCTATCCCTATTGGTCCCTGTCCTCCAAACCAAGATGGAGGATTCTGCAAGGAGGGGTCACTTCAGCTTTTGACACCTTAGGGATGGTCCTGGCTGAGGTGGTAACTCCTCCTTGTTTTTCCCAATTATCCCTCTGGACTTGCTGCCAAAAGTGGGGGTTTGTCCGGGGGCTGGGCATCACCACTATCTGGAGTGCCCTGGGGCATTGTAACACGAAGCCTGAGCCTTTGAGGCTCACCGCTAGGTGTTACAGTTCCTGCTGGGGTGTGTGAAGCACCTCCACCTAGTGCAGGCTTTGTTTATGGCCCCAGGGAGCACAAAGGCCCAGGTGGTCAGAAACTCGTCTCTCAGTGGCAGGCTGGCACAGGTTGGGTAAAATACAGGGGGCATCTCTAAGATGCCCTCTGTGTGCATATTTTTATAAATCCAATACTGGCATCAGTGTGGGTTTATTATTCTGAGAAGTTTGATACCAAACTTTCCAGTATTTAGTGTAGCCATTATGGAACTGTGGAGGTCATTTTGACAAACTCCCAGACCATATATTTAATATGGCCACACTGTATTTACAATGTCTAAGAATGGACTTAGACACTGTAGGGGCATATTGCTCAGGTAGCTATGCCCTCACCTTTGGTATAGTGCACCCTGCCTTAGAGTTTTAAGGCCTGCTAGAGGGGTGACTTACCTATGCCACAGGCAGTGTTTTTTTGCCTGGCATCCTGAGGGGAGATGCTATGTCGACTTTGCCTTTTTCTCCCCACCAACACCCACAATCTGCAATGGCAGTGTGCATGTGTTGGTGAGGGGTCCCTCGGGGTGGCACAACACATGCTGCAGCCCTTAGGGACCTTCCCTCTGGTACCTTTTACAAGGGACTTATCTGTGTGCCAGGGGTGTGCCAATTGTGGAAACAATGGTACATTTTTTGTGAAAGAACACTGGTTGGTTCTGGGGCCTGGCTAGCAGGGTCCCAGCACACTCTCAGACAAGTCAGCATCAATATCAGGTAAAAAGTGTGGTGGGGATAACTGCAACAAGGGCCATTTTCCTACACAAGCCCCCCCCCCTCCAGCCCACAGGCCAGGAGACTCAGCCAAACCTGGGAGAGGCCTCCTAGTCTGTCAGAGGAGGATGAGCAGGGCAACAGACTGTTTTGTGGCAGGGCCTACTCTGCCTTACATCCTCCTGTCTAGGTCATTCCCTCTGGGGAATGGCCCTACCTCAAAAGTGATAGGACCCAATCTGAATTGCCTCTTGTCTGTGTTTTTAGCGTCTTCACCCATCCTTTTTTTGGGGTTAGAGGTATCCTCCTCTGCTGCCATTATCTTAGCCAGGGTCACCCTAAGCTTACCCAAAGAGGTTACCCACAGCTTGAGTAACTCCACCATAATCAACAGGGTGAGAGGGAATAACTTGCTATTTGGCATGGGGTCAGACCACCATGCCAAGGACAGTGCAGCCATAAAGGCAAACACCCAGCAGAGGCCACTAACAGCTGTCAGTGCCCAGAACCACACATTTAGCTCTTCACCAACAAGGGAAGGGGCTAAGTTACAGGCTTCTTTGGGTTCAGGGTGCCTGTCTGCTGTGATAGAGTGGGGGTTGCTACATCCTGTAGTAAACACCCTTCTTCCACTCTTTCTTCTGTTAGCTGAGGAGCCACCCACGCATGCTTAACAGTTGCCTGATTAGTCTGGACCTTTTGTGGGTCAAGTTGGACTTTACCAGTGCCACTTTTAGAGTTCTCCCCTACTGGAGCAGAATCTCCTGGGCTTGCTGGAACCTTGGGTAAAAGTTGTCTAACTTTCCTGCACTGTTTTCTCTTTTTTCTCTTCTGGGGCCTTCCTTTAGACACTGCAGGAGCAGTACCTCCAGAATCCCTGGGAGAGGGCAGGTACTGGACCAGTTCCTCTTTTGGGCTCTGACTAACCTCTAGGTAGTCATTTCCAAGGAGACAATCAAGGGGGAGGTCTGTACTGACTACCACCCTTCTCCAGCTAAAAGTCCCACCCACTTCTAGGGGCACTAAAGCCACAGGCTTATTAGTTACCTTGTCTGGGCTAACCCTTACTCTGGCAGTCTCACCTGGGATGTACTGGTTTGAGAGCACCAACCTGTCATGCACAATAGTGTGACTGGCACAAGTGTCTCTCAGGGCAGTGGCTGGGATTCCATTCACCAGTAGGTGGTGGAAGTGTCTACTTCCCTCTGGAATCTCCAACTCACCTGTTGGGCCCTTTCCCCAGTTGAAGGCTATGAGGACCTCCTCATCTGAGGAGTCATCCCTAATGGCTACACTGGGCACCCCTGGGGTTTTGCTAGGAGGTTTGTTTTTTGGAGAAGAAGTGTCCTTGGTGTGGTTCTCTGTCTGTTTACAGTTGTGGAACAATGCCGTAGTGGCTTCCCAGTTCTTACTCTGGTACCCACTTTTGTTTTGGGATGTGTCTTGGGGCCCACCCACCTGAACAGGTTTTTGGGGGCCTACTGAGGAATCACAGTTCCCACAGGAGAGCTCCCCAATGAGACTTTTTTAATTGTCTGGTTCCACAGGCCCTCTCAAAGGCTATGAGCCACTTGGTGATGTCATCACCATCCTCATGTTTGGGGACAATCCCTTTAGGGATTTAAGGGGTTTCAGAATACTTCCTGTCCCTCGTTATTTTGTTGCTGCCACCATTTATGAGTTCTGAATCCATTTCCTTTCTCTCCCTTTCTATAGCCAGGAGCTGTTTCTCCAAAGCTAATATTTTGGCCAAACTTGCTAAAAGGATGTCCTCTTCATTGAGGCTGCCCTCAGTGTTCACATAGGAGCTGGACTCCCCTGTGGAAGATCCAGATCCTGTGAGTACTCTCTTTGGAGACAGGTATCTTGGAACCCTGGTCTCCCTAGTTAGATTAGGAGGGGGAGTTCTACCTCCCGATCCCTAACTTCTTCCCCATCCGAGGGGAGGTCTTCCTCCTTAGTAAGGTGGTCCCTTGCATACTCTGCCAAGAGCTCCTGGAGCTTGACCTTTGTAGATTTGGAACCTGTTTTGATTTTTCTGAGGCTGCAGAGACTTCTTAGCTCTCTCATCCCAAGATGGAGGTAAGGGGTGAGGTTGAGTTCCATCACCACGTCCTCTGAGCTACTCATTTTGGGGGTCATTCTGACCCCGGCGGTCTGACTGCGGTGCCCCGCAGGGCATTCTGACCGCGGCGGTTCGGCCGCGGTCAGACAAGGAAAACCGGCGGTCTCCCGCCGGTTTTCCGCTGCCCTTGGAATCCCCCATGGCGGCGCAGCTTGCTGCGCCGCCATGGGGGATTCTGACACCCCCTACCGCCATCCTGTTCCTGGCGGTTCGCCCGCCAGGAACAGGATGGCGGTAGGGGGTGCAGCGGGGCCCCTGGGGGCCCCACTGTGTATTTCAGTGTCTGCAATGCAGACACTGAAATACGCGACGGGTGCAAACTGCACCCGTCGCACCCCTGCAACTACGCCGGCTCAATTCTGAGCCGGCGTCCTCGTTGCAGGGGCATTTCCTCTGGGCCGGCGGGCGCTCTTTTGGAGAGCGCCCGCCGGCCCAGAGGAAATGTCTGAATGGCCGCCGCGGTCTTTTGACCGCGGTGCGGTCATTTGGCGGCTCCCTCCAGGCGGGCGGCTCCCGCCGCCCGCCGGGCTCAGAATGAGCCCCTTTGTTTCTAAAGTTGGAGATTACTTTTAGGAACTAAAACTACTTCTAGTTCCTAATCCCTAACTTACAATGACGTTTAAATCTAAAAAGAAATGCTAAGGTGACTTAACCAAGGCCCTAGCAGGACTTAATTTTTTTTAGAAACAATAGTCAAATTCAAAAATCAGTTTTCTAAAGGCAATTTTGGAATTTAGTCATGTGATCAGCTACTGGCTGAGTAGTCTAGCAAATGCAAAGTCATAGACCCCACCGCTGATCCACCCATGTAGGAAGCTGGCTCCGAATATAGTTTATCAAAATGAGATAAAGGCCCTTATTATGACATTGGCAGTAAATCCCACTTACCGCCATGCTGACTGCAGCCAACATACCTCCGCTGCAGCAGATATCCATTCACCATATTATGACACACACACAACAATCCGTCACTATTCAGCCACAGACACAAATCTGCCACACCAATGGTTAGCGATAATCTGGCAGTATGAAAACCCACACAGTTATGCCAACAGAACTACGCCCATCACATTATGACCCACGAATCACCACGGCGGACATTCAACAGCAGTAAACCATTGGCGGTACATACCGCTGCGCTCAAAATACCCATACTCAAACAAAACAACACTACATTGGTCAATTCAAACTACACACAACTGACACCCATACACACACCCACACCACTATAAAACACACACCCATATTACCCACAACCCTTTACTAATACAAATAATTGCCACCAGAGAGAGACAGCAAGATCACTCACACAACCAGAGCCACATACCACCATCACCTATACACCACCCATGCACCTCACAACACACACCCCAACACACCACCCTACCCACCCTAACTCACACTACTCACACAACACCCATGGCACCACTACAACACTCCAGATTCTCTGAGGAGGAGCTAAGGGTCATGGTGGAGGAAATCATCTGGGTAGAGCCACAGCTATTTGGAGCACAGGTGCAGCAAATATCAATAGCTAGGTAGATGGAGCTATGGTGGAGGATCTTGGACAGGGTCAACACTGTGGGACAGCACCCCAGAATAAGGGATGACATCAGAAAGAGGTGGAACGACCTACGGGGGAAGGTGCGTTCCATTGCAGCAAGACACCAACTAGCTGTACAGAGGACTGGCGGTGGACCCCCACCTCCTCCCCCACAAATAACAACATGGAATGAGCAAGTCTTGGCAATCATGCATCATGAGGGCCTCTAGTAAGTCAACTCTCTATTTCTATCACCCCCCCTACCTGCATGCCATCACATAACCCCACCCTCACTCCCATCACTCCACCACTACCCACACACCCCACCATCACATCTCACCCAATCCCAATGCCAAGCCCTGCATGCACCACCAATGTATAGACACCACTCATAGACCTGCATAGACACCTATCACTAAAGCATGCACACTGGAGAGAATCAGCTAGCCCACCTCAACCCAACCCACACAATATAAAGCTGCAAGGGCAAATATAATCTAAGAGGGCAACCCACCCATGCACAAAATGTCACACACAGAAAGAATAACACTGCATTTACATCCCCACAGGTATCCCAGCCAATGTCACCGGTCTTCCCACAGAAGAGGCCCACAGTGATGACAGCAACTCTGCTCGCCTGGATCTGGATGACGAACCTGGCCCATCAGGGACCTCCGGACAGTCGGTTACCCAGGCACAGTCACACACCACCACAGAGCCTCCCCTATCTGGAAACACCACCACAGCACCCACCCAGTGTACCCAACCCTCTGTCCCCAGGACACATCAATCAGCAGTGTGTCCACCACTACAGGGACCCCAGGGCACCGCCCATACCCAAGACAATCACGGACCTGGGGTCAGTGGCAGTGGGCACACGGTTCGGGGGACAGAGGCACAGGACAACAGGGAAGCTGGGAGGACTTCTGTGCGCCAGGGGGAGGGCAGGCCCAGGGAACCGACTCTCCAGGAGGCACTCACTGAGATCCTGGAAGCATACCTACATTCCCAGGAGAAGCTGGGCCAGATCTTGGTCAACGTGCAGGAGAACAGGCGGCTGCAGGAAGGACAGTACCAGGGGTTCAGGGAGAACTTGCAGGCCATTAACACCACCCTTGTCTCCATTGCAAGGGTGCTGGAAGACATGGCCAACATTATGAGGGAGGCAGCCTCACAACAGCGGGCCCCTGCCACTAGCCAGACAATTTGAACAACCTTCCACCTCCGCTGCCGGACAGGAGGCCCCACCACAGGACCAACAGGCCACCAGCACCTGTGCTATAAATAGACTGGAACTACACCCTGGACTTTCCTCCATCATCACCCCATTCATTGCACTTTCCCCTTTTCTTCTTAGCACTGCAATAAACGCAATTTGAAAAAATACACATATGGAGTATGTCAAATGATTTAAGTATGTATTCGTTTAACAAGGTTCAAACATTGCAATTCAACTGTACAGTAATGTGCACATAGGATAGACCTGTAGTTGGCTGCAGTGAACACACCAGGAGCGATAGTGGGGCACCAACATCTGCAAAAAAAGTTACCAAATAGTACTGTGAGTGGGCATAGAAGTGGGAAATCACAGCCTGCCAGTGACAATCTCAAACAATAAAATTACAATGAAATGTAAAGTATCACTGTCTTACCTGTGTGTCATTGGAAATATTGTGAATCACTGCAGTTCTATTGTCCTCATCCTCATCTTCTGCCTCCTCATCTTCACTGTCCACAGGGTCCACTGCTGCCACACGGGCATCTCCAGCCTCCTCTTCCTGCAGAAAAGGCACATGGTGTCTGAAGGCAAGGTTATGCAACATGCAGCATGCCACGATTATCTGGCAGACCTTCTTGGGTGAGTAGCACAGGGATCCACCTGTTAGATGGAGGCACTGAAACCTGGCCTTAAGGAGGCCAAAGGTACGTTCAATGATCCTTCTTGTTCGCCCATGTGCCTCATTGTAACGTTCCTCTGCCCTTGTCCTGGGATTCCTCACAGAGTTCAGTAACCATGATAGGTTGGGGTAACCAGAGTCACTTGCAAGTATCAGGGACAACATTTAGCCACACACTATCCCTTATGGTCCACATCATACCCACATACCAACATCCACTGGGTGGGAACCAGGGCTCACCTATTAGCCACACACGGTGCCTCTGTAGTTGGCCCATCACATTTGGGATGCTGCTATTCCTCAGGATAAAGGCATCATGCATAGACCCAGGATACTTTGCATTGACGTGGGAGATGTACTGGTCCACCAGGCACACCATCTGGACACCATCGGGAAAACAATGCAGCTGCACATGTGTTTAATCAGGGCAGACAACACTCTGGTCATCAACATTGGCTGCGACATTCCTGCTGCCAGCCCACTGTCACTTGGAAAGAACCAGTTGCCAGGAAATGGAGCACTGATGGGACTTGCACAAGAGGGGGGATCCCAGTGGGGTGACGGATAGCAGATATATCAGGTCAGGCTCCAGTTGGGCATACAGCTTTGTAATTGTGGAACTGTCAAGTCTGTTGGTGAGGATAATGTGCCTGTCGTCCATTGTTGCCACTTCTACCAGGGGTCTGTATACGGGGGTATGTCTCCATCTCCTATTCATCCACATCGGTTGCAATCTTGGGTGCAAAAGAGTGAGGAGCCGGTCATAAACTGTACATTGTAGCCCCAACAGTACATGATGCATGATGCATGATGTTATTTTGAAATGTATATGTGGCATTTGTCCAGATTCTACAATTGTGAACTGTGACACAGTTGTAATCCAGGGCCTGCCCGCCCCCCATGAAATGGCATCCACCTGTCCTGTGTGGATGGACAGTTGGAAGTGAGGTAATTCCTCTGAAGTTGTGCGCCATTGCGGGAACCGCTTGGGAACCACCGTGCAACGCCTCATTGTATAATATTGGCCCCTGTAGGATACAGTGGCCAACAGTGATGTACGTCGGTTGTGATGGTATGCACCACCGTGGACATCACCGCCATTTTCTCTCTGTTCACTCACTTGCTACCTGACCTTCAACAGGAGAGGACCTACACTGCATTTGCTGCTGTGATCTGTGTCTGGAACCTACAATGGCTCGCGTGACTGGGGAAAGGGCCCCTGCTTTCACCTCGGCGGAGTTGGAGCGACTGGTGGATGGGGTCGTACCCCAGTACGGACTGCTGTATGGGCCTCCAGACCAACAGGTGAGTACACTGTGAGCACAATGCATGGGGCGTGAATGCATAGAGTGGTGTGTGTGAAGGCCTCGTGTGGGGGGGGGTTGGTGGATGTCCCCTGGGCGACGTGCAGCTTGTGTGCTAGGCCATGTCTGTGCAAATGGGGATGGGGAGGGGTATGGTGGGCCATGAGTGTAACAGGCAGGATGGTCTGAGTAATACCTTTCCCTGTGTGTATTTTCTCTGCAGGTCAGCGCCCAGCAAAAGAAGGGTATATGGCGTGCCATCGCCAAGGACATGCGGACCCTGGGGGTCTACGGCAGGTAGATCACCCACTGTCAGAAACAGTGGGAGGACCTGAGATGCTGGGCATGGAAGACAGCGGAGGCCCAGCTGGGGATGGCCTCCCAACGAGGAAGGGGTGCCTGTCGAACCCTGACCCCCTGATGGCCTGCACACTGGCGGTCGCCTATTCGGAGCTGGATAGGTGCTTGAGGGCATCACAGCAGCCACAAGGGGGTGATTACAGTGCCCATCATTACAACTTACACATGGTAGGGTGGTATCCGGATGGGGGATGTGTGTCTGTGGGTGCCCGTAGGCCAGGCCTGACATCGCAGACTAGGTCCCATGTTGGTCAGGGTTCGGATGTGATATTCCTCCTACCTAGCTAGTAGGCATCCATTACTGGGCAGGGCTGGGTGGGTCCCAAGGTATGCTGCAGTTGGCGGTATGTGTCTCTCCCCATGCCGGCTGACTAGCATTGTTACTGGTAGTGTACTGCATAGTGCGTAGGGCTGTTCACTGTGTGTGAGGGTGCTGTGTACGCCAACAGTGGTGTTAGTGCAGCCATTTACCAGGTGTTTCCTTTGTCTCTCCCCCCCTTTTTGTTTTGTAATCCTGTCTTATGTGCATTTGTATCATCTGGCGGAGAAGCAGAGGCACTGGCAACGAGGGAACTGCATCCCACAGGACAAAGGAGGCAGAGTCCACCAACGGTGAGGGAACCAGTGGGACGGAGTGTGAGGGGAGCACCACGGTGGAGACTGGAGGGGACAGTTCGGACACAGATACCTCCTCTGATGGAAGCTCCCTGGTGGTGGCAGACACCTCTGTGACCACCCCAGCTACAGGTACAGCCGCCACCCCCGTACCAGCACTGCCCTCCCAGCAGCCCCTCAGCAAGTTGCCTGTGCCCGCTCACCCAGGAGGGTGGGCATCTCCTTCGCCCCAGGCACCTCAGGCCCTGCCTCAGTGAGCCCTGCTGCCCTGAATGAGGAGGGTATTGACCTTCTGCGATCCATCTCTGTTGGGCAGTCAGCCATTGTGAATGCCATCCAGGGGCTGGCAGACCAAATGCAACAAACCACTGCATTTCTGGAGGTCATTCACACTGGCTTGGCGGCCCAACAGAGATCAATCCAGGCTCTGGCCTCATCTCCGAAGGCAGCCATTGTCCCTGTTTCCACCCTCCTTCCTTCAACTTCCTCTACCCAATCCCATTTCCCTCAACCCCAACCTATCCCAAGCACACAGGCAGACCAGCATGCACACAAGACAAGCCACAAGAGTGGTTCAGGCAAGCACAAGCACCACACTTCATCCCACCGTCACTCACACAAACAACATCCAGATATACCAACATCCACTGCCTCCACTGTGTCCCCCTCCTCCTCCTCCTACACCTCCCTCCCAGAATGCATCTACATTCACACCTGCATGCACTACATCCTCATCCACTACCGCCATCACCACCACACCTATGAGAACACACACCTCACTGGCAGACACCACCCCAACAGCCATGTACACGTCCCCTGTGTCCTCTCCCACTGTGTCTGTGCCCCCCTCCCAAGGTACACAAACGCAAGCACTCAGACACCCAAGAGCCATCCACCTCACAACAGCATCCAGCTCATGCACCAGACCCAAACACAGCAGACAGACACCTCCCACAACCACTCCCTCTTCCTCCACTCCCAAACCTTCTCCCTCTTCCTGCCCCAATGTCCCTAAGAAGATTTTCCTCTCCACCGTTGACCTCTTCCCTACTCCGCCCTCCCCCTGTCCTTCACATCTGGCCAGGGTGGCTAAAACCCAGGCAAGCACCTCAGCCACCCAGTCCACGGGCCAAGTAGTGTCCACAGCAACTCTTGGTGGTAAAGGATCCAGGCCTCCAGCCAGCCTCACAGAAACGGTGCCTTCCCCAAGTGCTGGCCAGAAGAGCAAGGAGCCATCCCCAGCTGCAGCAAGGAAGTGCAAGGGGCCTGCACCAGCAGGCAGGAAGAAGAAGGGGCCTGGTGCAGTGACTCAGTTGGAGCCCCCACCACCAACCATGGTTGTGTAGCCATGCGAGGCTGCAGGGGATGGGCTGGAGCTTCCCCCCACAACCACCAGCAGCACCAGCAGCACCACCACCAGCAGTGGGCAGCCGTCTGAGGCAGGGGATGGGCTGGAGCTTCCACCCACAACCACTACCAGCAGCACTGCCTCCAGCAGTGGGCAGCCATCTAAGGCTGCAGGGATGGGCTGGAGCTTCCCCCCACAACCACCACAAGCAGCACCACTGCCACCACTGAGCAGCCATCACCGATGGTGAACATTCATTAGACCTGCCTCCATGGGCTGTTGTGCGCCCTGCTCCCTGCAAATCCTGTGGGTATGACACCCAGCTGAGAGACTGTGACTTTGCTCTCCCTTGCACGATGCCCCCTCCAGAACCAGTGGGTATGGCACCCACTCACCCCATCCTCCCCAGGATGAAGATTACAGGGCACAATGCCCCCTCCAGAACCAGTGGGCAAGTTACCCACTTCAGAGAATGTGGCCTTGCACTCCCCAGGACAAAGAGCAATGGGCATGTTGGCCCCTCCAGGACCAGTGGTGTTGTTCCATCTGCCGGCTGAGGTGCCCCCCGTTCCCCATCTCCCTGAGGTGCCTGCCTGTTTTCAAACTGATGCCCCTGCAGTGTTCTCTCTGTGTTGTTGCAGGACGCAAGTGGGGCCTTGGACTTTGTGATGTGGCCCTGTGGCCCACGCACGTTGAGGACTGGCCAGTGTCCCTTGATTTGTACATAGGTATATACTTTTAGATTGTATTTACGTGCTTTTGAGGTATTTATATTATTACACTCACTTTCATCTATTTGTGTTGTCCTTGCATTATTCCTGAGGGGTACGGGTTATATATGTTTTATTATTGCATCTGATTGTGTGTATGGTGTTGGGGGGGGATGTGTATGTTGTGCATGGGTGTGTCACTTTCTTTTTCCTCCCCTCCTCCCCTGTGTGCTAGGCGGCTGTACTCACCGAGGTCGTCTTCCCCGTCGTTGGTGTTCGTGGTGGAGCAGGACACAGAAGATCATTGGAAATATCTGCAGCTCGGGTTCCATGGTGGCGTGGTTGTTCCCTGTGTCTCCAAAGGTGAGTCGTTTCCCTTCTGAGGTCTCTTTCCGTCAGGCTTTTAATGTCATTGGTACTGCCCTGGAAAAGGTGGCAAATTGGATTGTCATAATATGGTGGGCGGAACATTGTCTTCCGCCTGGCTGTAGGCGGCTACACCTGTGGTGACTGTTCTTTCCGCCCTGTCGGTGTGGTAAAGTGGCTGTGTATCTGAGCTCTTTCCGCCATGGTCATAATTTGGTGGTAGTTACCGCCGGCCTGTTGGCGGTATTACCGCCACTTTATCACCAACCACCAGGGTTGTAATGAGGGCCTTAGTGTGCACAGAGTCCAGTAGTTCCCCAGAGGCTTGACAGAGGCAATAATAGATAATACTAATGCTATTTTTGTGGTAGTGTGGTCGAGCAGTAAGGCTTATCAGAGGGTAGTGTTAAGCATTTGTTTTACACACACAAGCAGTAAGTGAAAACATACACTCAATGACTTAACTCCAGACCAATAGGTTTTTATATAGAAAAATATATTTTGTTAATTTATTTCTAGAACCACAAGATTCATTTAGCAGGTAAGTACATTAAATGAAAGGTACTTTGCATAGTAATATGAATAACTATGAATAGAATCAACAATGTACACAGTTTTCTTTAAAATGGTAGAAATCTATTTTTAAAAATGGGCACTGCAATTTTCAATAGTTCATGGGCGGGAGATAAGTAAAGTACAGTTTTTAAGGTAAGTAACAAACTTACAGACTCAGGGGGTCATTCCAACCCTGGCGGTCGGTGATAAAGCGGCGGCCAACCCACCAACAGGCAGGCGGTCAAAAAAATGGAATTCTGACCCTGGCGGGAACCGCCAACACAGCCTGCCACTTTAACACTCCGACCGCCACGGCGGGACCAACAAACAGCGCGGCGGTCACCGCCAACAGGCAGGCGGCAGACAATGTACCGCCCACCCTATCACAACTCACTAATCCGCCACCTTTTCCGGGGCGGGAGCCCCGCCGATAAAAACACAGTGGAAACAGACTACGAATGGGAAAACGCTCACCTGTACACACTCCACGAGGACGGAGGACAGTATGGAACCCGAATTAAACATCCTACCAGCCATTGTGTACCTTCTTATCTACCACGAGTACGAACGCCGGCGCAGATGACAACGGTGAGTACTGCACCTACGACACAGGGGAGGGGGGAGGAGAAAAGGTTACGGGCACACACATACGCGATACAGCAACCCCCCCACCCCCCCTCCAAATACATACACACCATTGCCGAGCAACAAGTCAGAGTCACACCCCCCCAAACCCCACAGAATAATGCAAAGACAAAATGAAATGAACATAGAAATTGAAGTATATAATTGCACAAATTAAGTAATGTGAAATATGAAATAAAAAGGATACAAAATAAGGAATGAACATACTAAAAAATATATACATATGCAATAAGTCCTGCCCATTCTGTCAAAGTTCCATAGTCCGTGGGTCAATGTGCACAAACACAGGGGCAAAGCCCACACGGGAGACACAAATCCATTGGAGAGAACACTGCTGGGGCATCAGATGACAAAACTACAGGCACCTCAGGGGGAAGGGAAGGGGGGGCACCTCAGCCACATGAGTCCACGACGCCAGATCCACGATGGGCCTCCATGCCCACTGCGCCATCCTGGGGAGTGCAAAGCCACAGTCTCACAAGTCTCTACAGTGGGTGGATTGCCCACTGCGCCATCCTGGGGAGTGCAAAGCCACAGTCTCACAAGTCTCTACAGTGGGTGGATTGCCCACTGCGCCATCCTGGGGAGTGCAAAGCCACAGTCTCACAAGTCTCTACAGTGGGTGGATTGCCCACTGCGCCATCCTGGGGAGTGCAAAGCCACAGTCTCACAAGTCTCTCCAGTGGGTGGATTGCCCACTGCGCCATCCTGGGGAGTGCAAAGCCACAGTCTCAAAAGTCTCTACAGTGGGTGGATTGCCCACTGCGCCATCCTGGGGAGTGCAAAGCCATAGGCCATCAGATGGATCATTGACTCCACTGTCAATGGAGGAGGCACGGTGCCCAGAGTGCTACGTGAAGCCCTGCTCGACACGGACCCGGCACTGTCAATGGGCCAGCAGTGCTTGAGACGGCGTTGCCCAGCGGAGCGGTGCCTGAGATGAAGGGCCCAGCGGAGCGGTGCTTGAGATGAAGTGCCCAGTGGAGCGGTGCTTGAGAGGAAGGGCCCAGCGGAGCAGTGCTTGAGATGAAGGGCCCAGCGGAGCGGTGCTTGAGAGGAAGGGCCCAGCGGAGCGGTGCTTGAGATGAAGGGCCCAGCGGAGCGGTGCTTGAGATGAAGGGCCCAGCGGAGCGGTGCTTGAGAGGAAGGGCCCAGCAGAGCGGTGCTTGAGATGAAGGGCCCAGCGGAGCGGTGCTTGAGATGAAGGGCCCAGCGGAGCGGTGCTTGAGATGAAGGGCCCAGCGGAGCGGTGCTTGAGATGAAGGGCCCAGCGGAGCGGTGCTTGAGATGAATGGCCCAGCGGAGCGGTGCTTGAGATGAAGGGCCCAGCGGAGCGGTGCTTGAGATGAATGGCCCAGCAGAGCGGTGCTTGAGATGAAGGGCCCAGCGGAGCGGTGCTTGAGATGAAGGACCCAGCGGAGCGGTGCTTGAGATGAGGGCCCAGCGGAGCAGTGCTTGAGACGGCGGTGGCCAGCGGAGCGGTGCTTGAGACGGCGGTGGCCAGCGGAGCGGTGCTTGAGATGAGGGCCCAGCGGAGCGGTGCTTGAGACGGCGGTGGCCAGCGGAGCGGTGCTTGAGACGGCAGTGGCCAGCGGAGCGGTGCTTGAGACGGCGTTGCCCAGCGGAGCGGTGCTTGAGACGGCGTTGCCCAGCGGAGCGGTGCTTGAGATGAAGGGCCCAGTGGAGCGGTGCTTGAGATGAAGTGCCCAGCGGAGCGGTGCTTGAGAGGAAGGGCCCAGCGGAGCGGTGCTTGAGATGAAGGGCCCAGCGGAGCGGTGCTTGAGATGAAGTGCCCAGCGGAGCGGTGCCTGAGAGGAAGGGCCCAGCGGAGCGGTGCTTGAGATGAAGGGCCCAGCGGAGCGGTGCTTGACAGGAAGGGCTCCTGTTCAGCGGTTCTCCTCACGGCGGGCCCCTGTTCAGCGGTGCTTCTCACGGCAGGACCCTGTTCAGCGGTTCTCCTCACGGCGGGCCCCTGTTCAGCGGTGCTTCTCACGGCGGGGCCCTGTTCAGCAGTGCTTCTCACGGCGGGCCCCTGTTCAGCAGTTCTCCTCACGGCAGGCCCCTGTTCAGCGGTGCTTCTCACGGCAGGCCCCTGTTCAGCGGTTCCCCTCACGGCGGGCCCCTGTTCAGCGGTGCTTCTCACGGCGGGGCCCTGTTCGGCGGTGCTTCTCACGGCGGGCCCCTGTTCAGCGGTTCTCCTCACGGCGGGCCCCTGTTCAGCGGTGCTTGTCCTGTGTATCTAGGGAGCCAGACCTGGCCAAGACTCCCCGCTCACTCGGCATCCGACGGTGCGGTCGCGGGCCCTCCTGTGATGGAGTCCTGGGCCCGTGGGTGTCGTCCGTCACACCCGGAATGGGGCTGGTGGGGCCCTCCTGGGCAGCTCGGCTGCTGCCTGACTCCTCCGCCCTGCTGCCCTTGACCTCCTTCGCTGAAGCTCTGTGGCCCTTGCCTCCCTTTGATGATGTGGCAGGTGACGGGGCATGGCTACTGTCCTTGGTGGCAGCCGTCTCAGGCTTGTTGCGCCGGCCCTTATTTTTTTTTGTCCTCTTCCCAGGGGGTGGGCTGGCTCTCCCCTTGCTGCTGGGCGATGTTCCTGCCCTAGGAGCTGGTGGACTCCAAAAGCCCTGCACTTTGGTCACAGTAGATGCAGGGCTGGTGGTGGCTGAGGTGCTGTTTGGACTCTTACCAGGTGGAGGGGAGGGGGTGGGTCAGGTGAGGCAAAGAGGTCAATTTTGGAGAGGAAAAGTTTTTTAGGAGCCATGGGAAGGGTAGGTGCAGTGGGTATGGGAGTGGAGGAAGAGGATGTGGTTGTAGGAGAGTCAAGTGTCCTGTCTTTGGGTGCAGGTACTTGTGACGGAGGCTGTCGTGAGGTGGATGGCTGTTGGGTGGGTGGCTGCCTGCGTTTGTGTGTTTTGGAAGAGGGGGTGACAGACACACTGGGAGAGGACACAGGGGACGTGTAAATGGCAGTGGGGGTGGTGACTGCACGTGTGCGGACTGTAATGGAGGGTGTGCTGGTGATGGAAGTACTGGATGATGGTGGTGTGCATGCAGGTGTGAGTGGAGACGTCACAGGGAGGGAGGAGGGAGATGAGGAGGTGGGGGACACAGAGGTGGTAGTGACTGTTGGCATGTCTGCATCTGGATGTTTCTTGGGTGAATGCTTGTGGGATCTGTGGTGCTTATGTCTGGATGAGCTGCCCTTGGGTGTTGAGGTGTGTGCAGGCTGGTCTGATGGTGTGGATGGGACAGGCAGAGGAACAGGAGACTGGGACTGGGTGGAGGGAGTCAGAAGAGGGAGGCTGGAGACAGGAACAATGGCTGCCGTCAGTGCTGAGGTCAGAGCGTTGAACGATCGCTGATGGGCAGCCTGACCCGAATGAATGCCCTCCAGGTATGCATTGCTCCGATGCACCTCCCTTTCTACACCCTGGATGGCATTCAAAAGGGTAGACTGCCCAACAATGAGCGTCCTCAGGAGGTCAATGACCTCCTCACTGAGGGCAGCAGGGGTAACTGGGGCAGGGCCTGAGGTGCCTGGGGCGAAGGAGATGGCCGGCTTCCTGGCCGAGCGGGCACGGGGCGAACGCTGAGGGGCTGCTGGGAGGGCGGGGCTGGTGCGCTGGGTGGCGGCTGTACCTGTTGTAGCGGTGGGCACGGATGTTGCCGCCACCACAAGGGAGCTCCCTTCCGAGGATGTGTCGGTGTCGCTGACGTCACCACGGGTCCCCGTTGTGGAGCTCCCCTCGCCCTCTGTCTCACTGGTGTACTCGGATTCTGTTGCATGGCCCTCCGGGGCCATGTGAGATGCAGCTCCCTCGTGCGCCGATGCCACTTCTCCTCCGCCTGATGATGCTAATGCACACATGAACAGGAAGACAAAGAAAATGGGGGGGAGAAGAAAGAAAGACATGTTGAGCACATGCATTGGCGGCACCGTTGGCGGAGAGGACAGACACAGAAGCCCCCTGCACTACGCCGCGCACTCGGGGTACACTACTCAGTTATTATGACTAGGCCTACAGGTCAATGGACGACAAATGCACACATGGATGAGGCCGGACCATGGATAGCTGTACTTGGCACCCTACAGAGGTGGGGGCGGGGGCACAGGGCCATGCCTAACGGAGGGGCCTAGCCTACAGAATGCGCCCTGGCCTAGAGATAGCCCCAGCCCTCCTCCCCCACCCAGACACCTTCACTGCGCGCAAAGATAGGAGATTGTGCTGATACTCACCCCCTTGTGTCTGCTGTTATGTCCTCACGCGCCCATCCAAATCGGGGTAGGCCTCCGCCAGGATCCGGGATATCAGGGGGGTCAATTTGCGGCTGGCACCCCTCCTATGTTGGGAGGCCATCCCCAGCAGAGACTCGGCGGTCTTTCTGGTCCCGCGGCTGATGTCCTCCCACCTCTTTTGGCAGTGGGTGCCCCGTCTGTTGTGGACCCCCAGGGCCCGGACGTCCTTGGCGATGGCACGCCAAATGTCAATCTTCTGATGGGCGCTGACCTATGTGACATGTACAGGGTTGAAACATAAATATCATCACTCTTCTGCCTGGTCAATGTGAGTGGCCCCCCCCCTCCCCAACCTTGCCATGTGGCACATGCTCTCATCTTTTGTGCGTTGCACTCCTCATTCGCTCCCATCCCCACCATCTTACATCCACCCCACTCAACACAGGCATAGCCCATTCAACGTGCACCCTGTGTACTAACCTGTTGGTCTGAAGGACCGTAGAGTAGCGCATACTGGGGGAGGACCCCATCAACAAGTTTCTCCAATTCTTCTGAAGTGAAGGCAGGGGCCCTTTCCCCAGTCGCAGCAGCCATTGTATCTCCCAGACCGAGGTCACAGCAGCACTTGCAGTATAGGTCCTCTCCTGTGGATGATCAGGTCTCGAGTGATTAATCAGATAGAAAATGGCAGTCACGCACGCGGCGGTGCGTACCGCCGCGGTGCGTACCGCGACCGCCGGCGCACATCGTCATTGGCTACTGAAACCCATAGGGTTCAATGTTAACCAATGCGGCTTAACCCCGCGGTCTCCGCCCGCCTACCGCCACGGTGTGGCACGCCAGCGCATTGACCTCACATCCCACTGTCACACTTCACAGGTCAGGCAGCCGCCATTTCAAGGGCCCACATGGCTTGATTTCTACTGCGTCACACAGGCCTAGGCCTTGCATCAACACT
This sequence comes from Pleurodeles waltl, assembly GCF_031143425.1. NCBI lineage: Eukaryota > Metazoa > Chordata > Amphibia > Caudata > Salamandridae > Pleurodeles > Pleurodeles waltl. Next base: position 193,789,472 of record NC_090443.1, read on the forward strand.
CATACATGCCTTTCAATGCATAGCGAATCGTGTACTGTGCAAGCTGTGTGAACGAACCTGTGGGTTGCTTGACTGTGTGCTCCATGTTGTCCTTCCTAGGCACCGTCCGCTCGGACTTGCGAGGAGAAGGAGGAATCCTCCCATGTACCGACCGCTGGTGGACCTGTCGATAATGGAAGAACAACATATCATTCTTACATACCGGCTTGACAGAGCAACTATACATGAACTATGTGCCCAGCTGGAGCCAGACCTGATGTCCCCCATCCGCCAACCCACAGGGATTCCCCCTCTGGTCAGTACTTCATTTTTTGGCAAGTGGGTCTTTTCAGACAACAGTGGCCATATCATCAGGGATGTCTCAGCCTATGTTTTCCAAGGTATTGTCCAGAGTGTTGTCTGCCCTGATGAAATACATGAGGAGCTACATTATTTTCCCTGAGGTGGGCGAATTGGCTACAGTGAAGGGTGATTTCTATGCCCTTGGACATATCCCCAACATCATTGGTGCCATTGATGGGACCCATGTGGCTTTGGTTCCCCCCAGTGAAAGTGAGCAGGTGTACAGGAACAGAAAAAGTTATCATTCGATGAATGTCCAGGTGGTCTGTTTGGCTGACCAGTACATCTCCCATGTAAATGCCAAGTTCCCTGGGTCAGTGCATGACGCGTATGTCATGCGAAATAGCAGCATCCCGTATGTGATGGAACAGCTACAGAGACACCGTGTGTGGCTAATAGGTGACTCTGGTTACCCCAACCTGTCGTGGCTACTGACCCCAGTGAGGAATCCCCGGACCAGGGCAGAGGAACGGTACAATGAGGCCCATGGGCGAACTCGGAGGATAATAGAAAGGACCTTCGGCCTCCTGAAGGCCAGGTTTAGGTGCCTGCATATGACAGGGGGATCCCTTATGTACTCACCAAAAAAGGTGTGCCATATCATCGTGGCCTGCTGTATACTGCACAATCTTGCTTTGCGACGCCAGGTGCCTTTCCTATAGGAGGATGGTCCAGATGGTGGTGTTGTAGCAGCTGTGGAGCCTGTGGAGAGTGAAGAGGAGGAAGACGACGGGGACGACACGGACAACAGGGATACAGTCATACAACAATATTTTCAGTAGCACACAGGTAAGATTCACCCACGCCATATTACATTTACTTAAGGCCTCATGCGTCTGTACTGTCTGTGTTTCCCCCCAGTTCCCGTTAACTGATTTGTGACTTTCCCCTTCCCTTTTCAGAGCTGTATGACCCACTGCGTGACTTCTGCTTTGTTTTCCCATGGACTAAAGCTTATTGAAATTGGTATGTTGTCGTCACAAAGTTACTGGACATTATTGCACCGTTATGTGTAATACATTTGTTGAGAATACAAGCAGACTCTTGTTATTTTAAGTGCAATCAGTGATTTATTTGAAGTGCTACATATTGGTACATGATTGTCAAACGGTGATGGATGGGGGTGGAGTAATGTCCATGGCAGAGTCCAGTTCTCAGTCGCACAGGTGCATTGTCCATATGCCTGTGGAAGGATGGAGCAGGGGCAGTTAAAGGTTGGACAGGGTGACAATGTGGGACAGTGGGATGACATCAGGGGGTATCTTATGCTGGCGGGGGTCTTGGCATCCTACTCTGTCTTCTTGTGAGATCTCAGGATCCGCTTGCGGGGTGGTTCTTCTTCAGCAGGAGGTGGGGTTCTGGTGGCCTGTTGTTGTGTGGGGGCCTCCTGTCCACTAGCGCCGGCGGAGGTGGTAGGCTGTTCCTGGCCTGGGCTAGTGACAGGGGCCCTTTGTGGTGCCACATGGTCCCGCAATGTGGTGACTATCTGGTTAAGGGCCAGGACGATGGTCCCCATTGCGGAACCGATGTTCCTCAGTTCCTCTCTGAACCCGATGTACCGTTCCTCCTGCTGTGCTGGATCTCCTGGAACCTGGCCAGTACCGTCGCCATCGTCTCCTGGGAGTGGTGGTAAGCTCCCATGATGGTGGAGAGGGCCTCTTGGAGAGTGGGTTCCCTGGGTCTGTCCCCCCCCTGTCGCACAGCAGCCCTCCCAGTTCCCCTGTGTTCCTGGACCTCTGTCCCCTGGACGGTGTGCCCACTACCACTGCCCCCAGGTCCCTGTTGTTGTTGGGGTGGTGGGTCAACCTGGGTGCCCTGTAGTGGCAGACACACCGCTGATTGACGTGTCCTGGAGACAGAGGCATGGGCCCGCTGGGTGGGAGCTATGCTGGTGTTCCCAGAGGGGGTTGGGTCTGGTGTAGCCTGTGGCTGTCTGTAGGGAACCGACTGTCCAGAGGTCCCCGATGGGCCGGGCTGGTCATCTGGGTCCAGGTCGACAGAGCTGCTGTCATCGCTGGGGGCCTCTTCTGGGGGTGGGATGGACATCTCTGTACCCTCCGTGGCGGTGTGGTGGCGTTCGGGTCCTGCAGGGGTATGAAGGTATGGTTATTGCTTCTGTGTGTGGCATTTCGTGTGATGGGTGGGTGTCCGTGTACCCAAGTGCAGCCATTCCCCTGTGGGGGCTTTTGTGAGGGTGGGTTGTGGGGGTGATGTGTGTGCGCAGTGGGCATGCTTTGGTGATGGGTGTCCATGCTTTGTGGACGCATGCACGGCTAGGTTTTGGGATGGGTGGGTTGTGATGGTGAGCCATTTGCAAGGAGTTGGTGTGATGGGGGTGGGGGTGAGGGTGGGGGTATGTGCTGGCATGCAGGTGGGGTGGGGGTGGGAAGAAGTAGTTAAGATTTGACTTACCAGAGTCCATTCCTCCGCGTACTCCTGCGAGGCCCTCAGGATGCAGGATGTGCAAGACTTCCTCCTCCCATGCTGTGAATTCTGGGGGAGTAGGTGGGGGTCCGCCGCCAGTCTTCTGCACCGCAATGTTGTGCCTTGATACCATGGAACGCACCTTCCCCCGTAGGTCGTTCCAGCGCTTCCTAATGTCATCCCGATTGCGTGGATGCTGTCCCACCGCGTTGACCCTGTCCACTATCCTTTGCCATAGCTCCATCTTCCTGGCAATTGTGGTATGCTGGACCTGTGCCCCGAAGAGCTGGGGCTCTACACGGACTATTTCCTCCACCATGACCCTGAGTTCTGCGTCACTGAACCTGGGATGTCTTTGGGGGGCCATGGGGTGGTGTGGATGAGATGTGGGGTGGCGTTTGTGGTGATGAGTGTGGTGGTGTGTGGTGTTTGGTGCGTGGATGTTGTGTGGGTGATGGTGTTGTGTGCCTCTGTGTTGTGTGATTGTCTATTCTGTGCTCTCTCTCTAGCCTTCGTCATTGATTTCGGGTCGTAGGTGTTTGTGGGTGATGTGGGTGTGTGTTTTATATTGTATTGGGTGTGTGGGAGTGGTGTTAGTATGTGTATCAGGTGTGTGTGTTTCAAAATGACCAAGGTGGCTGAGTTTTCTATGTGTGTGTGTATTTTGACAGCGGCGGTGTGTACCGCCAATGGAATACCGCGGTTGAAAGACCGCCGCGTGGATTCGTGTGTCGTGATAGTGTGGGCGTATTTCTGTTGGCGTGACGGTGGAGGTTTGGTCATCGCCATTTTTTCGCCGACATTTGGTGTAGCGGACTTTTGTGGATGTTGTGTTTTTGCCGGTTTGGCAGTTGCGGGTCAGAATGACCGTGGCGGTTTACCGCGGCCGCGGCGGTGTTATGGCGGGCTTCTGACCGGCGGTAAGCGCCTTTTACCGCCGAGGTCAGAATGACCCCCTCAGTCTCTGGGGCATAACCCCAAACACCCAGCACCAGCAACACAGGGCCGGTTAGGTGCATAGGTCAAACAGGAGCCTATGCCTATTGAGGCAGGGGGTACTCTGGTTGCAGGCTGCTTGCAGGTAAGTACCCGTTTTATCGGAGGGCAGACCAGGGGGTTTACAGGAGCACTGGAGGGGCCCCAAGTAGGCACCAAACACGCACCCTCATCGGCACTGGGGTGGTGGGGTGCAGGGTGCAAACAGGACATTGGGTTCCCAATGGAACTCAATGGGCGGACCTGGGGGTCACTTAGGCGCTGCAGGCTGTGTCCACCCCCCCCACCTCCCAAAACACTCAAACGCAGCAAGACACCCACCCATCAGACATCCACCACAGCATACTGAGCAGTCACCGGCACCCACTACACGCACACCTACACCCCATACATCAACTCCCTCTGCCTCCACTCCCACACCCTCACCCACGCCCACCCCAATTGCTCCCAAGAAACTTTTCCTCTCCCGTGTAGACCTGTTCGAACCCACTGGTCCACCCCGTCTTGTCCCGAAACGTGCCCACCTCCTTGCCCTTTCCGCCCCTTCCACATCGCAGCCCACCCCGGTCCATCCTTCCCATTCCAGTGCCCCTTCTCCACTTAAGAAGAAGGCCAGCTCTGAGCCTAAGGCATCCAGCTCCGCCCGTGCCAAACAGCCCCCACCCCCTTCTAAGGAGAAGCCCACCCCCCTCCAACCTCCTCACGCAAGTCAAAGTCCCACCCCGTCGTAAATCCCCACCCCCCTGCCCCCATTCCGTGAGGTGCCTGGATCCCCTATGGTGCCCTGTTGATTGGAGTACCCAGCACTTGTGGGAGTCAGGTGTGGCCAGTTGTGGCCAAGGAAAATTGACTTTTTATGGACTGGCCATTGGCCCTGTTTTCATCATTTCGCTTAGTGAGCTTCATAATAAAGTTTCGGTGTGGCCTGTGTTTGGGCTGCATGCAGTTCCACCCTGGTGTTTGTTTAAATAATTTATGGCTGTGGTGCTATTGTATGTCCTATAGCCAAGTTGCAGTGGCCTTCGGTCGGGTACGTACCTCCTGGTGTGGGGTGTCTGACTATTGTTGCTGGGTAGGGTTGGGGGGCGGGGGCTTTGCGGGGTGGGTGGAGTGGGTGGGTATGTAACTTTGCCCTTTCCTCCCTTGTTTTGTAGGTTGCAGTACTTACCGTCATCGTCTTCGTCTGTGGTCTCGGTCGTGTAGATATATGGCAAGGAGCAAGGCTGGCATGATCTGCAGCTCTCTGTCCATACTGTCGCTGCACGTTTTGTTGAGCTCCGGTGAATGTTTCCTTCTATTTGTTTCGTTTCAGCCTGGCTTTGTGTGGCGGTGGTTCCCAAACCGGAACTGGCGGCGGTATGGTGGTTCATAATTTGATGGGCGGGTTGGGCCTTTCCGACGGCCTGTGGGCGACCTCTGCCGTCGTCAGCAGGACTCCTTTCCTGGCGGTGGGTGGTGCGCGGGATGCGTGAGTTTCGTTTGGTTCATTATTTGGCGGTCCGGACCGCTCCTCTGTTGGTGGTTTCTGCCGCCACCACCGGCGGTGCGGAACGGAACGCCATGTTCATAATTAGGGCCATAGTACCTATATGATAAAAGTGGCATAGTAGAAGCTGTGCATGTCTCCTAGTTTAGCCTAAGCTGCTCTGCTATAGCTACCTCTATCAGCCTAAGTTGCTAGAACACTACTAATCTACTAATAAGGGATAACTGGACCTGGCAAAAGGTGTAAGTACCATCAGGAACCCACTATAAGCCAGGCCAGCCTCCTACAAGGAGCTGCAGGCAAACAGCTATTTGTGGGTAGACCTAGTTTTGGGTGCATGGCGTTTGAATCAGTTGCATTCTTCCAGGGTCGACAGAAGTCCTAAAGTTAGACCTTCCAAGGCTCTTTTTGCCTTGCTGATATTGAAATGTGTGACCTGCTGATCACAGCATGTGCCAGCAGCAAGCTTTCAACAGCCATCCTGCCAGTCACACCTTAGAATTCTGACATGACCATCCCCGCCCCTCATCCTCATTGGGTTGATCCATTGAGTACTGTGTATTGGTACCCTTTGTTGTTAGGGTTCTTAGGAGTGGAATCAGGCTTTATGCACTAAATGAAACTCAACAGGTTTTTGATGTTAGAGCGGTATTGGTTTGGCCCAGAGCGACCAAGCCTTGTGAAAAGTGGGGGAGGCCTGGACCTCACTCTGTTTAGAAGCTCAAGGTCAGATAAGAGCCCACTTTAACCAGCTGCGGGGAGTGCCGAAGAGTGAACAGGGTTAGATGAGGGCCCCACCAAAGCAGGAGCAGAAACCTAAGAGCACTGAAACAAAACTTTTCAACTCCCTCTTTTCCCCCCCAAAAAAGGGAAAAAAATACCCTGAGGCCCTTCTTACTTTTGAGGAAAACGGATCCCCAATCATTTTTAGGTCAAGCGTGCAAGCGCTCTGACCTGTTGTAATCTATCTGTGGGCTTTTAACCACACCCACCGCACACCCATCACTATCATTCATTCATGGCTTGCCTCTCAAATATTTTGTATTATCATTGGTAAATGCTTACGTTTGTCCCTCCTTGGGGCAGTTTTATTGCCGCCTTGTTTTAAATGCAATTACCCAATTATTTTGGATTATTATTGAGTCGAAACGGCTATCATTTGTCATAACGATGATTACATGTTTCTTTTTAAGGTTGAGCGGCTTTTAACCATAGCTACTCTTGCTATTCATTCTTTGTTGTGCTTGTCTTAAATGCTTCATTTTTATTGGTGCATTTTGTGAAATGTCCCTCGTTTGTGTGCTGAGTTCCCTCCCACGCGATTTCACTAAGTAAACATTTTTGCTGGCCATCACACTACATCACCCTTTCTCCTCTTACAGAGTGTGAAGGCCTCTCCTCCAGTTTCTGTTTGCCTTTCATCCCAGCCGAGATCCTTTTTATACATTCACGCAGGGAGGCAATAACTCTCGCACTCACACTCATGGCGGCCGTGCACTTTGAACTGACTTGCTTATGTCAACTCTTTTACTTTTCATTTTCAATTTATGTGCCAAGAAAAGTCCAGTTAGGAATTTACAACGCCAATAGCCCTAACTCGAGCAAAGACAAGACCCATTGCGTTGCAAATGCTTGTTATTGCTTCCTACGTGTGCCACGCAAATCACGGCCTAGTCACATGCAGACATTGTGGGAGCACCAGTAGGCCAGAATCGCAGTAATGTGTCTATAGGATTTCACCAGGACAGCACACAGACAAAAACACACATACACATGCTGTTTTGAAAGTCATAAAATTGTTGCTTAGATTACAAAATATTGTTTTTTCCCCTCACTTAGTACCCTACCAATCTGCATTCCTCTTCCTTTCCACTTCACCTAAAGACCCTCTCATGCACCCTGTTAGCTATTTAATGTATTTTAACATTATACGTCTGCATGATTGTTGGAAAAGTTGAAGCTTACAACCAATTTTACTGACCAAGCTACGCCCCTGGTAATGACACAAATACATGTATGTTCAGTTCTCAATTGATGTTTGTTGGAGGCTGGCCTGGTTTGTAGTGGGTACCAATGGTAGTTACACCTTAGACCACATCCAGTTATCCCTTATTAGTACTTATTTTAGTCACACAATGCCAAAAATACTTTGCAGAATATAATCCCTTAGGAGGTAAGTAAATTACACAATTCATACACTAGTTACCAAAAACAGTTAAGTACTCAGTAGGAAGACAGTGCAAATAGTGAAAATCACAATAGGTTGCAATGGGCCTAGGGGGAACACAAACCATATACTAAAATAGTGGAATGCGAAAGTTGGTTTCCCACCTAGGCAAGTGTAGTGTGTAGAAGGGCACTGGGAGTGTAGGAAAACACCAAAGGTAAGTAAAGTACCTCACCCCAGAGCCCAGGAAAGCAGGAGTAAAACAGCAAGTTTCCTAAAACACACTAGAAGTCGTGATAGAAGATAATGCAAGAACCAGAAGAGACTGCAAGACACCATCAATGGATTCCTGGACCTGAAGACCTGCGGAAGGAGGGGACCACGTCTAAGAAGCACTGAAGAGTCCAGGGAGAACAGGAGCCCCTGCTAACTTGGATGGCGGTACAAAAGAAGAACCACTGGTGAGAAGACAAAGTCAGTATTGCACCAAAGAAGACAGATGCGGGTTCCTGGTTGGTGCAGAAGATGTCCCACACTGGATGGATGAATGCAGTCTGGTTTGCGTTGCTGGATTCCTCCAACAAGTCTTGGCACCCACAATTCTCGCGGTTAGCAGAAAATGGCACTTCCCGGGATCAGGAGGGACCTGGTGGCCTCTGCCCAAGAGGGGGAGACAGAGGGGGCTCTCAGCAACTCAGAGCCCTCAGAAGACCAGGCAGCGCGCACAGGAGTCCCACAGCACGGGGGCAAAGGAGGTGCAAATGGAGGCCCACGCAGCACGACACAAAGGATTCCCACACCGCCGGATAACCACTCAGGAAGTAGTGCTCCACAGGATGGAGTGCTGGGTACCTGTGCAGTGCTGTGCATGGAGAACTTCTTGGAAGGTTGCACACAAACCTGGGCAACTGCAAGTCACAAGGTGCACCGGGGTACTTTTTTGCGTGGGGAGGCAATCTCTTACCTCCACAAATGTTGGACAGCTGAACCTTGGGACTGCCGGAGTTACTTTGGTCCACCACCTGTGTTACTGGATCTACGCCTGTCATCTGAAGAGGGGACCCAAGCCACTGGTTGTCGCTGCAGAGACCCTAAATAGGACTGAGAGGAGGATTGGCCACCTAACCAGTTTAGCACCTATCAGGAGGGGCCTCTGACGTCACTTGCTGGCACTGGCCACTCAGATGCTCCCAGAGTGCCCCACCAACTTGGAAACCAAGATGGCAAAACTCAGGGACACTCTGGAGGAGCTCTGAGCACCACCCCTGGGGTGGTAATGGACAGGGGAGTGGTCACTCCCCTTTTCTGTATCCAGTTTCGTTCGCGCCAGAGCAGGGATTGGGGATTCCTGAACTGGTGTAGACTGAATTATGCAAGGAGGACACCATCTGTGCCCTTCAAAGCATTTCCAGAACTTCTGGGAGGATACCCCTCCCATGCCTGTAACACCTATTTCCAAAGGGAGACGGTGTAACACCTCTCTCCTAAAGGAAATGCATTGTTCTGCCTTCCTGGGATTGAGCTGCTCAAGCCCCAAGAGGGCAGAAGCCTGTCTGTGAGGTGGCAGCAGCTGGGGCTACAGTGGAACCACAAGGCTGGGATGGCAGTACTGGGGGTCCACTGTGGAGCCCCCAGAGTACATGTAATTATACAACCAATACTGGAATCAGTATTGGGGTACAATTCCCAGTCGTTAGACACCTTACATGGCCATATTCGGAGTTACCATTGTGAAGCTGTGCATATATATTGACCTATGTACAGTGCACACTTAAAATGGAGTCTTCCCACTCAGGAAGTCTGTAAAAATGGGCCTGGACAACATGGGGACACCTCTGCTAGTGCAGGGGTGACCTCACACACAGGTACTTTGCACCCAGCCTTCAGGGTCTGAAGGCCTGACATATAGGTGACTTATAAGTGACCTGGTGCAGTGAAAATGGCTGTGAAAAAGTGCATGCACTATTTCACACAGGCTGCAATGCAGTCCTGTAGAAGCCTTTGTATATGCTCCGTATGGGTGGCAAAAGGAATGTTGCAGCACGTAAGGATCCCCTGGAACCCCAATGCCATGGTACCTAGGTCCTATATACTAGGGACTTATAAGGGGGGGTCCAATATGTCAATTTGGAGTGAAATACTGGGTTACCAGTATGTAAGGACACATTTGGAACCAGGGAGAGCATAAGTACTGGGGTCCTGCTTACCAGGATCCCAGTGACACAGTAAAGCATACTGCCGAAAACTGGAAACATACTTACAAGTAGACCACAATACATAAGCACTGGGGTCCTGACTAGCAGAATCCCAGTGACACAGTCAAAACACACTGACAAACAGGACAAAAATGGGGGTAACCATGCTAGAAAGAGGCTACTTTCTCACAATGCTACAGTACATGTACATTCAGCTAAAAATGGACTGATGTGTACATTAAGTTACATATAGATGACATAGTATGTATACACTAAGGGTTATGCAACTCGCCTGATAAAGAGCATCTATCTTCGTTGGAAGTTCCCGTGAGTTACAGATGAATGTTTAGTAGTTGACTGCATTACGTATATTGATTGACACAAAACAAGTGCTGTTTTTACTACTGAACAAACTTGCTTAGCAGTTGGTTTTAAATATGCCCTTTCATGCACCATTGTAGACATTTATTTGCACAGTTTCCGCACTCTTCACTAAGGGCTTCATCACTGATTATGCATACCAGAAGAGTAATAGGTGAACAAAGGATATTAATTGTTGACTAAATACTCTTTCTTGATTTGCCTGCAATCTTAGGTTAGTTGTTTTCTCAGCCTTTCAGGAACTGGGTGTATGTAGGCTACACTGACTCATTCTTTTGAAATTATATGTTGGGACAAGGTTCATGTACAGTGTTCACAGACAGGTCACTAAGGAATACATGGTAGTACTATCCTGCTTTAAGTCCTAATGGCAGGGCGAAGGGTTGGGGTATGTTTTGGTTTATGGTCAAAACTAGTGTTGGGCATGCAGTTAATTTAACAGAGGGGTGTCCAATGTTAGTCCAGAAGAACCGAATTCCTTTGAGATTTCCAGGTTTCCACATAAGATAAATTTATATACAATATTTCCAGCTGGAATGTATTTACCTAGCCAGTAGGTATTCTGAACTCTTCAGGTTTAGATTTGATACCCCTTTATATATAGACACATCGGGCCATATTTATACTTTTTGACGCAAAGCTGCGCCGGCGCAGCTTTGCGCCAAAACTTTTAACGCCGGCTAACGCCATTTCGATGCGCCGTGCGGGCGTCAAATTTATACTTTGACGCACGGTGGCGCACCCAACAGGTGAGAGTCATTATTTCGTGACGCACACAGCGGCGTCAAGTCGTAAAGAAAACCAACGTTTACGCGACACACATCACTGTGGGTCAATTTACGACAGCGCAACCCGGAAAGCGCTGTTTTTTTTTACGCTATAGCGTCAAATTTACCCGAAAACACTGCCCTTTCAGCAGAGGAGAGCCAAAATGGATCCCAGATGCCACAACAGACCCCAGGAAGATGACAGCAGACCAGGAACCAGCCAGGAGGACCCATACCGGAACCACAACATTTTCAGAAAAAAAAGAAAGTGTCGCTTCAGTGCAGAGGAGCAGGAACTCCTGGTTAAAGAGGTGACGGAACACCAGCACCAATTGTTCATCACCTCTAAATTGCCAATCAGTAGGAGAGAGGCCATATGGCAAAAAATTGTGGACAAGATCAACAGTGTGGCTGAAGAACGCAGAACAGTCACCGAGTGTAAGAAACGCTGGCATGACTGCAAACGTAGGACAAAAGAAAAAATGGCCAGGAACAGGAAGGCAGCACTGCAGACTGGAGGGGGGAGTCCAGCACACCAGGAGGCCCTGGACCACATGGAGGAGATGGTCGCAGCCGTCATCCCTGATGAGATGGTCACAGGGTTTCAAGGACAGGACAGCGCAGACTATCACGACACAATGCACATGCAGGGTAAGTCGCATGGGGAATTAAAATGCAATAATGATACATGCAACCGGGGGGGGAATACCTACTACACAATGCATGTAAGTCAGCATATATATGAAGTGGCATGGGTAAAGGGGCACGGCAGGGGGGCATGGCCAGCACAGACTGAAGCTGGGGCACGACAAAATACAGCACCAACAACAGTCCCATGGGGCCATACTGTAATTACAACAAGAGAGCCAAGGGAAAGCAGCGACAGGTGGGAAGGCCACTACGTCAAACTCACATCCAGGCACTCGTCAGTCAAAATGTATCCTACATCAACTAGGTCCCTATCAGTAATCCAGTAGCCAAAACAACAACTGCAATGTAACTGCGACAACAGTTGACAATAACACCTCTGATCTCTGTGCAGCTATAGTAGCAAATGGCAGGAACCACCCCATGGAACATACATACCTAAATTAGGGGGTGAGGATGACATCTGCAACTATTTCTAGAAATAAGACAAAGGCACCAGTACACTCAAATGCCAATGCCCATGCTTGACACATACATCAGCCAAAGTAAACAGCAATAGGAGCCACACAGCACTAAGGACACACACATGCTGCATACGTCAGGGTCCCTCACGTGCCTGGCTAACAAGGCTACATCACTAATGTCATACTGCTCAGACAACAACATTGAGGAGGGGACACATGCAACTGGTCACTGAAACACACCTGCACAGTCTGACAACCAAATAGGACTTTGATACGATAAACAGGGCAATCCAATTAAACACACATTACCCAACATCATCTAGAAACATCAACAATGTTTACATCCATACCACATCCTAACATTGCCATGCATAGGATATGCCACATTACATGTACATTTAGGTCAATGTGAATAAAAAGTGTTTGGGGCAGGTCCTGAGAGGCAAGTGTGCTGCCAGGGCATTCACAACACCCACAGCCAGTCAAAGTGTAGTGTGCTAAGTTTTACGTATACTTTGCGCATTAGCTTCTGGCTTTAGGCCTTTGTGCCCTTGCCCTGAATGTACTTTTACTCATTTGCATACATCTAAGAGCCTCTGAGCACTTTGCACTAAATGCTTTTTTTTAGGCTTCGTATCAGTTAATTCACACTGTTTTGCCTACTTCAGCACTGGAGTTCGCCAGAACATATTCACTCTGTGCCCCAGTCAAGGATACATTCTGGTACATTGCCGATAGACGTGGTAGGAGTCAAGATTTGGCATTCCTGCGTAGGGACACTTTGCCATCACGATGACATGTTACTTATAAAATCACTTCCTTGACCCAAGACACACAAGAGGGAGTTTCCGAACAGAGAACCACAACTAGACGCTGCCTGCCTTGCTGCAGATGCTGAACCAGATCACAGGCCATTGCTCTGATATGAGGGATGATGTCTCCCCAGTGATTCAGACAGGCAAGCTCGAAGCTTAACATGCTGTGCTCTAAATAGAACAAGCAGAGGGATAGTAGAAACAGTTAGGCACCATGATAGCTTTGTTCAAATGTTTTACTCTCCTGCTGACTATTTCAATTCTACCATGTTGTATTGTTTGGGTTATTGTGGCTCACACCTAATTATCTACAAGTCAGTTGTTGAATGAAATCATCATATAAAACAAATACTGTCTTTGTCATTTGTGTATGAGATCATACTGGAAAAGAGAGAATTGGTTTGGATCTGAGTGACCACGACTTCCCTGAGAAGTTCCAAAGATGTCATGCGCTCGGATGTCTAATCATTTCTTTGCCGTGGGAGACATGAGGCACTGCTAGTTAGCCAGAGCAAAAAGAAAGAATCAGGGTGACAGAGTTATTTACAAGTGGGTCAGACTCAGTCCCCCACACCATTAGCTATCCTGCTGCCTAGAAAGCCAGTAATCTCATGTAGGATAATGAGAGCCCACGCAACAAAATGTCTCTCCATAAGAATAAATATACACGGAGGGACGAGTAGGACAAAAAGATGGCTATTCCCAAATTGGTACAAAGCAACACCTAGAGGCAATTAGGCAAACAAGTCTGATAACTCTATATCATACATGTGACACACAGGTGGGCCATAGGCCTATAACAATGCCCATATGAAGGACAGCAGATACCAAGACAAAAACAGAGCACAAAGTTAAGGCATCCAAAGGCTTGCATTTTATTGCAAAATTGTCACAACACAGACACACTAATTGTACCCTGTTTCATTGCAGAGGAACATGGATCTCCTGCCGATATGCCTGTCCCTGATTTCCCTGATGACATGGATGACGAGCCCATAAACATTCCACAGGAGACCATCCAAAAGGTCCTTGAAACCCTCCAGACCCCACCTTCAGTCACAAGGAGGAGCACAGAAGAAGCAGCCATCACAGTAGAACCACCCACCACCCCAATTCTAAGACCTGCCAGGTCCAACACAGCTGAGGACTCTGACGACACTGGCACCAGCTTTGAAAGAACCGTAGTTGGGGTACAGCGGGAGCTGGCCAAGGAGGTGCGGGTGGGGATGCAAAACATGGCAGCCAGCCTTGAGGGGGTGCGTTCGTGCATGATGTCATCTGCAGATCAGGCAGCTGCTATGCAAGCCCTAACATCTCTCTTGCAGGAACTTGCCAAAACACAGAAGGAAATCAGCACAGCTGTCATCCAGTTGACACAACATCTACAACTGCAATCCAGTCAACGTGTGCACAAATGCAACATTGAACCCCTCAGGGCCGACCTGGCTGCCTACCATCGTGATGTGGCTGCCATTCTCAAAAACCAGCAGGCCCTCCTTGCTGCAGTACTGCCCTTAATAACTCCACAGGGAGCAGCCCCCGGGATGTCTGCCTCCAAGTCTTCTAACACTGAGGTGTGTGTTGCCCCTTCACAACCAACAACAACAAGGACAAACCAGGCAACACACACATCAGAAGAAGAAGACATGGAACAGATCACATTCTCACGGAAGAGAACCCGGAAGCACTAGTCCCTGCACCATGGCCTACTTTGACCAAGGTCCTACGTTTTGTCAAATGCCAGGCTCACTACAACTACACTCAATGACTGTTCTGCAATCCACTGTATGACTTGTCAGCATTGCCAGTGAATGTCTCTCTCCTACTATTGGCCAATTCCTGTCCCTCTGCACTGTCTGTGACATCACCCCAGCATGTCAGGAGCATCATCCACACCCCTTCTGTAGGATCACCATGTAAGAATGCACCAGAACGGACCCAGCAAACATGGACAATGGACATTTTGCACTACAGAACCTATCAATAAATAGCACTTGCACACCTATTATATCTCTGTGTTATTTCACACTTCAACTGTGCAATACATAACTCCAAAGTGCCTGTGTGGCAACCATGTAGATTTTCAATACAACTGTCCTGACATCATGTAGTCTGAAACATCTGTGCAGTGGCCAGGATTGCATCATAGCCTTACCATACTGAGGAGAATAACTGATGTAGGGACTAACCACACACAATCATGCTGTGTTGGACAGTATGATGCACCATCTATAGCAATTCTAGTCAACTAATGGTGGCTGAGAAATGTAGGCACCATGCAATACTAAAACATGAAATTATGCTGCAAAATGTAAGGAAACATTAACAAATAACACTGCATCATTCACCCTTTCTGAGTATACTTCCATGAAGGAAAGTCATGCAGAATTAGTACACACATGATGTAGGTCAGCAATGAAGGCAACAAGACAAGAGTGTTAACAACTCCTCATCTACAAAGATCTCCCTGAACTTCACACTGCAGTCCGACCTATGAAATTACCCACAATAACAAGTCTGGAAGCACACTTTGTGAAGTAGAATACATACTCACCAACACACAACCTTGGTGATCAATACAAACTACCAATGGTGGGTCTCCCAAATGGTGGATACTTACCAAGTTATCACACGGGTAGCTGGCATGTTAAACCTCCATTTCCTGGGGATGGCGAGCATAGGACACTAATGTCATACAAAAACATTCCCCTACACTGATGTCAAGGCCATGATAAAGTAGCACCTAACGCATCATGTAAAGGGTTAACTATATGTTTATTACTATTTATTAACACAAGAGGCAACTAAGGGAAAAGTAATACCTACACTAATCTAACCTGACTACTACTAACCCACAACTGTCCCTAACTAACCTAAGCTAAACTTACTCTACACATGTAACGAAACGATCTAAACATCAACCCCCCCCCACCATTATGAGACAGGACACATGCAGGACAACACTTACTAACCTACACACATATTATACTATCCTAAACAAACATATATATATTTTTAATTTTTTGTTTAATTATTTTTTTTTTTTTAAACAAACAGGAATCCCAACATTGACCCCCACCCACCCACTGTAGGAGGCTGGACTGGCTTGTAGTGAGTACCAAGGGGTACTTGCACCTTGAGACCAGGCCCAGTTATCCCTTATTAGTGTATAGGGAGTCTAGCAGCTTAGGCTGATAGATAATGGTAGCTTAGCAGAGCAGCTTAGGCTGAACTAGGAGACGTGTGAAGCTACTACAGTACCACTTAGTGTCATATGCACAATATCATAAGAAAACACAATACACAGTTATACTAAAAATAAAGGTACTTTATTTTTATGACAATATGCCAAAGTATCTTAGAGTGTACCCTCAGTGAGAGGATAGGAAATATACACAAGATATATATACACAATAGCAAAAATATGCAGTATAGTCTTAGAAAACAGTGCAAACAATGTATAGTTACAATAGGATGCAATGGGGAAACATAGGGATAGGGGCAACACAAACCATATACTCCAAAAGTGGAATGCGAACCACGAATGGACCCCAAACCTATGTGACCTTGTAGAGGGTCGCTGGGACTATTAGAAAATAGTGAGAGTTAGAAAAATAACCCTCCCCAAGACCCTGAAAAGTGAGTGCAAAGTGCACTAAAGTTCCCCTAAGGACAAAGTAGTCGTGTTAGAGGAATAATGCAGGAAAGACACAAACCAGCAATGCAACAACTGTGGATTTCCAATCTAGGGTACCTGTGGAACAAGGGGACCAAGTCCAAAAGTCACAAGCAAGTCGGAGATGGGCAGATGCCCAGGAAATGCCAGCTGCGGGTGCAAAGAAGCTTCGACTGGACAGAAGAAGCTGAGGTTTCTGCAGGAACGAAAAGGGCTAGAGACTTCCCCTTTGGTGGACGGATCCCGCTCGCCTTGGAGAGTCGTGCCGAAGTGTTTTCCCGCCGGAAGGACGCCAACAAGCCTTGCTACACGCAAATCGTGCGTTTGGCGTTTTTGGTCGCTGCTGGGGCCCAGGAGGGACCAGGAGGTCGCAAATTGGACCTGCAGAGAGAGGGGACGTCGAGCAAGACAAAGAGCCCTCACTGAAGCAGGTAGCACCCGGAGAAGTGCCAGAAACAGGCGACACAAAGGAGTCCCACGTCGCCGGAGACCAACTTAGAAAGTCGTGCAATGCAGGTTAGAGTGCCGTGGACCCAGGCTTGGCTGTGCACAAAGGATTTCCGCCGGAAGTGCACAGGGGCCGGGGTAGCTGCAAAGTCGCTGTGAGGCAGTGCAGAGTTTCTGCACTAAAGTTTCTCTGGGAGGGTTGGAGGGATGCTCCATGTTAACTAAAATGGTGCTCTTTTTCTCACCAATGTTAGTTATCCCACAGAGAGGTACTTCCACCTCAGGGAGTACAGTTTTGCCAACTGATGATTCCCTTGGAACAGGTGCCACCCCAGGAGAGGTTTCTCCCACCACAGGAATGGTATCCTGAATGGTAGGGTGGTTAGGGGATACTGTGATACCCTTTTTACCTGTTGATGGAGAGGGTTCCTGAGTTTTCAGGCCTTCTCTCCTTTGCTTTTTCATTTCAGTAGAAATGAGAGGGAACAATTCCTCAGGGATGCCCAGCATGGCTGCATGGGCATAAAACTCTACATCAGCCCAACCTGAGGCCTCTAGGTCATTACCTAAGAGACAGTCTACAGGTAAGCTAGGTGATACCACCACCTGCTTAGGGCCAGTAACTCCACCCCAACTAAACTGAATTATAGCTAAGGGAAGAAACTTAGTGGAGTTAAGGACATCAATAATCTTATACTGTTGTCCAATGATGTGTTGATCAGGGTGCACTAGGTTTTCAGTCACCAAAGTGAAACTGGCACCTGTGTCCCTGTAGGCCAAGGCCTCAACACCATTTATTGAAACTGTCTGCCTGTACTTATCCATTGTAAGGGGACAAGCAGCCAGTGTGGCAAGGCCAATGCCACTAGGTGTGACAGAAACTGTCTTGGGACTGATTACATCAGTTTCCACTATGGACCCATAAGTGAACCCAACTACACCCTTTGCTTGACTGTTGCCAGCAGTCCCACCACTAGTACCACTACTGCTAGGGGCACTAGAGCTTGATGTATTAGTGGTGGTAGGCTCAGGGGGTTTACCTGGACAGGACTTATCCCCTGGCCTATGGCCTCTGTTTTTACACACAAAGCACCAAGGCTTTTTAATGTGTGCAGGTTGAGAAGAAGAGGAAGAATTTGTTTTATCCCCACCCTCTGAAGAGTGTTTAAGATTTGAAGTGGGATCTTTGGTTTTACCCTTATCCCCATGCTTATCTTGAGATTTTTCACCATCTTTCTTCTTATTGCCATCTTTGTCACCCCCTGTATGAACTTTTCTGTCCACCCTTGTTCTGACCCATTTGTCTGCCTTCTTTCCCAATTCTTGGGGAGAGGTCAGATCAGAGTCTACCAGGTACTGGTGCAACAAATCAGACACACAATTATTAAGTATATGCTCTCTCAGGATTGTGTTATACAGGCTTTCATAATCAGTAACTTTACTGCCATGTAACCACCCCTCCAAGGCCTTCACTGAATGGTCAATGAAATCAACCCAGTCTTGTGAAGACTCCTTTTTGGTCTCTCTGAACTTTATCCTGTACTGTTCAGTGGTTAAGCCATAACCATCCAGGAGTGCATTCTTAAGAACTGTAAAATTATTGGCATCATTTTCTTTCACAGTAAGGAGCCTATCCCTACCTTTTCCACTAAATGATAGCCATAGGATAGCAGCCCACTGCCTTTGAGGGACATCCTGTACAACACAGGCCCTCTCAAGTGCAGCAAACCACTTGTTAATGTCATCCCCCTCCTTATAAGGGGGAACTATCTTGTGCAGATTCCTGGAATCATGCTCTTTTGCAGCATGACTATGGGGAATACTGCTGCTGCCACCATGGGTATCTAAACCCAACTTCTGGTTTTCCTTCTCTAATTCAAAAGACTGTCTATCCAAATCCAGCTGTTGCTTTTTAAGCTTCAGTCTGGTTTGTTCCACCCTCAACTTATTGAGTTCCCTCTCTAACATTCTGTCATCAGGGTTGGTGGGAGGGACATTTCTAGAAACAGAGCTATGATGGGAATGAACAGAAGGAGACCTGTCCCTTACAGAAGGCACCCTAACAGCTTGGTTTACAGAAACATTACTACCAGTATGGTGAGAATATATGCTTTTGCTATGATGTGAGACAACACTATTTACTTGGTGTGGCTCATCATCATTACCATCTATGCTAGACTGTCTAGTAATGGGCAGGCTATGAAGTTTCTTTCCTGAATCTTTTCCTGGGGGAGTCCCTGGATCAGATTGAGAACCATTAGCTACTTTTTCTACAGATGGGGCACTTATGGCCTTATCCTGTACTCTAAGCATGTTAATTAACAGTTCTAAGGAAGGATTCTTCCCTACACTCAAACCTCTCTCTATGCAGAGATTCCTTGCTCCTTTCCAGCTAAGGTGATCATATGCAAGTTTGGACAGATCAACATTTTGGCCTGTGCCAGACATTTTTTTTTGAGAGAGTTAAAGTGATAGAAAAAGAGAAAAAAGTTTTCAGAACTTTTTGGAAAGACAGAAAAAAACTTTTTAAACTTTTAAGAACTTTTTGAAAGTTTAGGAGTACTTTTCAGCACTTAGAAAAGAGTGAAAAGAGGAAATGCAAAACTTTTTGGCTATGTGTATATACACTGACCTTGTTTTGTATATTTTTCTCTTATGAAAAGTACAATGACAAGAGTGGTAAGTAGTCTCAAGCACTTATCCCACCACTGCACAACCAATGTAGGAGGCTGGACTGGCTTGTAGTGAGTACCAAGGGGTACTTGCACCTTGCACCAGGCCCAGTTATCCCTTATTAGTGTATAGGGTGTCTAGCAGCTTAGGCTGATAGATAATGGTAGCTTAGCAGAGCAGCTTAGGCTGAACTAGGAGACGTGTGAAGCTACTACAGTACCACTTAGTGTCATATGCACAATATCATAAGAAAACACAATACACAGTTATACTAAAAATAAAGGTACTTTATTTTTATGACAATATGCCAAAGTATCTTAGAGTGTACCCTCAGTGAGAGGATAGGAAATATACACAAGATATATATACACAATAGCAAAAATATGCAGTATAGTCTTAGAAAACAGTGCAAACAATGTATAGTTACAATAGGATGCAATGGGGAAACATAGGGATAGGGGCAACACAAACCATATACTCCAAAAGTGGAATGCGAACCACGAATGGACCCCAAACCTATGTGACCTTGTAGAGGGTCGCTGGGACTATTAGAAAATAGTGAGAGTTAGAAAAATAACCCTCCCCAAGACCCTGAAAAGTGAGTGCAAAGTGCACTAAAGTTCCCCTAAGGACAAAGTAGTCGTGTTAGAGGAATAATGCAGGAAAGACACAAACCAGCAATGCAACAACTGTGGATTTCCAATCTAGGGTACCTGTGGAACAAGGGGACCAAGTCCAAAAGTCACAAGCAAGTCGGAGATGGGCAGATGCCCAGGAAATGCCAGCTGCGGGTGCAAAGAAGCTTCGACTGGACAGAAGAAGCTGAGGTTTCTGTAGGAACGAAAAGGGCTAGAGACTTCCCCTTTGGTGGACGGATCCCTATCGCCTTGGAGAGTCGTGCAGAAGTGTTTTCCCGCCGGAAGGACGCCAACAAGCCTTGCTACACGCAAATCGTGCGTTTGGCGTTTTTGGACGCTGCTGGGGCCCAGGAGGGACCAGGAGGTCGCAAATTGGACCTGCAGAGAGAGGGGACGTCGAGCAAGACAAAGAGCCCTCACTGAAGCAGGTAGCACCCGGAGAAGTGCCAGAAACAGGCACTACGAGGATGCGTGAAACGGTGCTCGCCGAAGTTGCACAAAGGAGTCCCACGTCGCCGGAGACCAACTTAGAAAGTCGTGCAATGCAGGTTAGAGTGCCGTGGACCCAGGCTTGGCTGTGCACAAAGGATTTCCGCCGGAAGTGCACAGGGGCCGGGGTAGCTGCAAAGTCGCTGTTCCCAGCAATGCAGCCCAGCGAGGTGAGGCAAGGACTTACCTCCACCAAACTTGGGCTGAAGAGTCACTGGACTGTGGGGGTCACTTGGACAGCGTCGCTAAATTCAAGGGACCTCGCTCGTCGTGCTGAGAGGAGACCCAAGGGACCAGTAATGCAGCTTTTTGGTGCCTGCGGTTGCAGGGGGAAGATTCCGTCGACCCACGGGAGATTTCTTCGGAGCTTCTGGTGCAGAGAGGAGGCAGGCTACCCCCACAGCATGCACAAGCAGGAAAACAGTCGAGAAGGCGGCAGGATCAGCGTTACAGAGTTGCAGTAGTCGTCTTTGCTACTATGTTGCAGGTTTGCAGGCTTCCAGCGCGGTCAGCGGTCGTTTCCTTATCAGAAGGTGAAGAGAGAGATGCAGAGGAACTCGGCTGAGCTCATGAATTCGTTATCTGAAGTTTCCCCAGAGACAGAGACCCTAAATAGCCAGAAAAGAGGGTTTGGCTACCTAGGAGAGAGGATAGGCTACTAACACCTGAAGGAGCCTATCACAAGGAGTCTCTGACGTCACCTGGTGGCACTGGCCACTCAGAGCAGTCCAGTGTGCCAGCAGCACCTCTGTTTCCAAGATGGCAGAGGTCTGGAGCACACTGGAGGAGCTCTGGACACCTCCCAGGGGAGGTGCAGGTCAGGGGAGTGGTCACTCCCCTTTCCTTTGTCCAGTTTCGCGCCAGAGCAGGGGCTAAGGGGTCCCTGAACCGGTGTAGACTGGCTTATGCAGAATTGGGCACATCTGTGCCCAAGAAAGCATTTCCAGAGGCTGGGGGAGGCTACTCCTCCCCTGCCTTCACACCATTTTCCAAAGGGAGAGGGTGTCACACCCTCTCTCAGAGGAAGTTCTTTGTTCTGCCATCCTGGGCCAGGCCTGGCTGGACCCCAGGAGGGCAGATGCCTGTCTGAGGGGTTGGCAGCAGCAGCAGCCGCAGTGAAACCCCAGGAAGGGCAGTTTGGCAGTACCGGGGTCTGTGCTACAGACCACTGGGATCATGGGATTGTGCCAACTATGCCAGGATGGCATAGAGGGGGCAATTCCATGATCATAGACATGTTACATGGCCATATTCGGAGTTACCATTGTGAAGCTACATATAGGTAGTGACCTATATGTAGTGCACGCGTGTAATGGTGTCCCCACACGCACAAAGTTCAGGGAATTGGCTCTGAACAATGTGGGGGCACCTTGGCTAGTGCCAGGGTGCCCTCACACTAAGTAACTTTGCACCTAACCTTTACCAGGTAAAGGTTAGACATATAGGTGACTTATAAGTTACTTAAGTGCAGTGTAAAATGGCTGTGAAATAACGTGGACGTTATTTCACTCAGGCTGCAGTGGCAGGCCTGTGTAAGAATTGTCAGAGCTCCCTATGGGTGGCAAAAGAAATGCTGCAGCCCATAGGGATCTCCTGGAACCCCAATACCCTGGGTACCTCAGTACCATATACTAGGGAATTATAAGGGTGTTCCAGTAAGCCAATGTAAATTGGTAAAAATGGTCACTAGCCTGTTAGTGACAATTTGGAAATAATGAGAGAGCATAACCACTGAGGTTCTGGTTAGCAGAGCCTCAGTGGGACAGTTAGGCACCACACAGGGAACATATACATGCACACCTATGAGCACTGGGGCCCTGTGTGACAGGGTCCCAGTGACACCTACATATAGGCCACAACCTTATGAGCACTGGGGTCCTGACTAGCAGGGCCCCAGTGACACATAACAAACATACTGAAAACATAGTGTTTTCACTATGAGCACTGGGGCCTAGCCATCAGGATCCCAGTGAGACAGTGAAAACAGTGACAAACATCCTGACATACACTCACAAACAGGCCAAAAGTGGGGGTAACAAGGCTAGAAAGAGGCTACTTTCTCACACCCACCCACACAAAAAATAAAGATAGAAAGAATAAGGACCCCCCACCCTCTTCCCTAACACTAACTAAGCTAATTACCTATACTAACCCAATACTAATCCCCAAAACCCAACTATCAGTAAAAAATAGGAAAGAGGAGAGAGGGGCGGGGTAAAAGTTCAACACGGCAAATGTCCTAGAGGTTCGCCCTCCTTAGGGTCCGCATGATGGAGCGAACCCTTTTTTTAATATACGCCACATCCTGGCTCAGCTTGTCCACCTTATTGAACACCTTGTCCAATTTACGGCTCAATGCCAGGAATGCGGCTGGGTCCACAGGAGGGGCTGATGCTGTTTGTGTGCCGGCCGAGGTGAAGCTTGTGCCAGCAGTTGAATGCCCACTGGACTGTCCTGGTTGTAGAACATGGCTGGGTCCAGGTCTTGAGGATGAGCCAGGGTCTACTGTTCCCGACGTTGCTGGGGCCACTTGGGGAGACCTGGTGGATGTGGTGTTGGTGGCTGTTGTGGGCAATGTAGGCCCACCCTGTGGTGAGGCCCACCATGCCCCGGAGGCCCGATCGGATTGATATTTTCGGGCCATCCTCCAGTACCCCGACTGCACCTGCAGGATGTGCCTGTATCGCATGGCACGCCTCTCAAATTGGTGTCTATCTGCGGCACTCATGTTTGCAGCTGTGAAGAGAAATGGCAAATATTTACCTTTGGAATTACATTGGGTGGAATAGCACAATGGGTTATTTGTACATTACTAGTAATGTATTTGTTGCAGCAATTGTCACAACATAGTTCACTTAAAGGCTCAGAGGAAGTACATGTGAAGCCTGCATACATAAGGGCATCTCACACCTAGCATATCCATGTCTCTACATGATGGATGACATCACCCTAAACTACTCATCCAAATAATGCCTAATGCATCTGACATTATGGCTGCACCTCTTCCGCATACTGACTTCACTACATATGTCCCTCTATGTGCTAACTATCACAACCCTCACTCAATGCCATTTGTAACACTAGGGGCCAGATGTAGGAAGACGGAAAATTGCGACTTGCAATTCGCTATGCAGAACGGTATCTCCGACACCGTCTGCGAGTCGCTATGGGGTCGCAAAGACCCACCTCATTAACATCAATGAGGTGGGTCCCAATTTGCACCCCCTTAGCGACTATGGGCACTCACCGGGATGGAGGCCTGCTGGGAACAGCAGACCTCATGTCCGTGACTGCTTTTAAATAAAGCAGTTTTTTTTCCCCCAGGTGTAGCCCGTTTACCTTAAAGGAAAACGAGCTGCACTTAGAAAAAAAATAAAAAACTTTAGTTTCGGATTTTTTCAGGGCAGGTGCCTTGGACCACTGCCTGCTCAGAATTTTTTTTTTTGAGTCCACTCACAAAGGGGAAGGGTTCCTATGGGGACCCTTTCAAGTTTGCGAGTGGGTTACCATCCACTTCAAGTGGATGGTAACTGCGACTCCCTTTGCAACCACGTACTCGGTCGCAAATGGAATTGCATACCACTGCGAGTCGCAAATAGGAAGGGAACACCCCTTCCTATTTGCGAGTCGGAAAAGCATCTTGCGAGTCTGTTCCGAATCACAAAATATATTTCTGCATAGCAAACAGACGTTTGCGACTCACAAAGGGCAATTTATGCCGTTTGCAACTTGAAAACTGTTAGCTACATCTGGCCCTAGGTTCTAATCAAAGTTGCAAAAGGTCACAAGTACGTGTAACATACTGGTTTTTACAGTCCTAGGTACCCTATTCCCAATCACATGGCAGTCTTCGAGGGTGGGGTGGAAAGAACAACCAACAATCCCATGTTCAATGCACACCCAGGAGTGTATAGAAAGGTCAACAAGTATGTGCCTTCACACACAACACCAATGAAGGGCTAGCAACACGTTGGACTCAGCCAAACATTGTCATATCCAAGGTCCACACATGTCAAAATGCTCTGACTTAGGCCAACATCACATACTATCAGTGAGGCATGTTTTACAACACACAAAGAGGAGCAAGAACACCCATGATCATGAGTCGACTGAACACCTAGGCCATTGCACTCTAGTCACACACACTTCTAGTTCAACTAGTGGAAGTACATGCCCCCGGAAGATCCAACCTACAGTGTACACAGTGCATCCTCAACTAGGAAGCTGCACATTTCATCAAAGCCATTTGCCAAAGCTATCTGGGAGAATGTCAGTCTGATATGCAGACTCAGTTCAAGCCAAGTCCCAGAGCAACTCTTACATTAACCAGTGTATTCCACATGACTCATCCCATTCCCCATAGCGGCCCAACTGGAATGACCTACAGCCCCTAAATCTGAGAGATGGCTAAGTATTGGTCTACAGAAACAGAAGTGATATTTGAAATCCCACTAAAGCAACAATGCCAATGAACGGCCAGCGCATCAAATCATGAATTCTGTTGAACACACAGTAGTCCATCATGCATCACTAGCAAACAATAAATATAGCACTCAGGCCACACTCACTGTAGGTATCGGGGTCCTCAAAATGTGCCACCTCTCCCACGGTGTACGGTGCTGGTCCACCTGTAAAGCATGAAAGGAAGAATATACTCAGACTCAGTGCTCTGACAAATAATTGCAGTTACTATGACACTGTGTGAATATGACATGTTAATGATACACTTTCCCACATGCTCATACTGCATGGATGAATTTTTATTCAACATTAACATTGGATGAGTCTCCTGCTACAGTTACACACCCTACTACACACATGCAGTGGCCAGGACAGTCAGGTGTTGTCAAAGATACCCCTCCATTAGTATGCTCCAACAATAATGGCTTGCATACATCTCATCATGTGCATCCCAGAGAGACATCCAAAAGCTGGTTACTTGAGGACTGCATGACCCCTCACAATCAAAGAGGCTAGGTGGACATTTTCAACACACAGCAACCAGACACACATGTGACATATGTGTGGACAACATAGCTGACTTCATGTGACGTGAAGGCACCACACATTTATAGCATCATCATGGGTATACAATTTTCTGTCTAGCTATGGCGTCAACATATGTAGGTATGTTGTTTCTACATGACTTTCTCACTGGCCAATATGACCTGTAGGGTTCAAATAGAGGCATTAACGTGTCGCTTGTCTGACACAAAGGCAACACTACATTACATACAGCTACAGGCATCCGGTATGTGTTGAAAACATGAGCCATCTGACTGCTAGCATTGGTCTTCCTACACATTGTGCAACAAATTCACATTAGGTTTCCCTAGCATTATACACAGTCAGCTACTTATCTAGCAGATTGTTACCCAATCATCACATGTCCCCACACAAATTTCATTTATTCACATGTAATTGATTTGTACTCAATCCTGATTCCCAGGTGGTCCAGCAGGTCCTGCTCCCTGGATATGAGATCAGCCCAGCGGTGCTTCGGTTGATGCTCATTCCTCATGCTCCTGTACACCCGGACCAGGTGATGGCACACCTTCCCCCAACGGACTTTCCGTGCCTCCGTGTGATACCCCTGTATCACACAGCCCCCAGCCTCCAGCATGAGTGGGAGGAAATGGCAAACGAGCCAAATGAATCCCCCCAATTCCTCCTCACCCATCCTGGCAAGCCGAGGCCTACCTGACATATCTACTAATTTAAAGGAGAAAAATGAGATAGACAAGTAAAAGTGGGAAATGGGGAAAGGTAGAGTAGTGAAGGAAAAATAAAACTTAAGAAAAATAGCCCAACTAACCCCAAAGTTAAACTACCCAGAACAGACTCCCACAGACAATACAAACAAAACCAGGATTGGACAAAAGTACACTAAACAGACTAAGACAATATTAGACAACAAGACTATGATCACAAAAAGACAAAATACAAGGTACACAGGACACAAAAGCAGTTAAACACAGGACTACACTTTTCACACAACCACACAGTCTAGATAAATCTGAGACTGCAAAGTGAAAGTGAAAGTTAACTCACAGTACAGATTTTGTAAACAGGATATCCTATTACATCACTTCCTGCATAAAATGGCCTCCGTTTTTATTTTCCCGTTATGCGTCATATTTTCACGCATACACATTGTGCGTCATATTTTTTGACGCATAACATTGCACATAATGCAGAGTCAAAATTAATTTCTTCATTGTTCCCTTACATTATTGTGAGGCTGAGTTTACAGTTCTAGTGTAGAATTAATAAATTAATAAGGTACATGACATGTCCAACATATTGTCCATGTTGCGTCAAATTTCCACGCATACAGCATGGGCGTCATAATTTTTTCACGTACAGGAGTGCACAGGATGCAGAGTCAGATATAAATTTTCAAATATGTTTATCATATTTTGCCATGAAATCATAATTTTCATATCATAATTTTTGACTCTGCATCCTGTGCACTCCTGTACGTGGAAAAATTATGATGCCCATGCTGTATGCGTGGAAATTTGACGCAACATGGACAATATGTTGGACATGTCATGTACCTTATTAATTTATTAATTTTCAGATCATATTTTTTGACTCTGCATTCTGTGCACTCCTGTACGTGGAAAAATTATGACGCCCATGCTGTATGCGTGGAAATTTGACGCAACATGGACAATATGTTGGACATGTCTTGTACCTTATTAATTTATTAATTTTCAGATCATATTTTTGGACTCTGCATTCTGTGCACTCCTGTACGTGGAAAAATTATGACGCCCATGCTGTATGTGTGGAAATTTGACGCATTATTAAATTATGTCTTCATTTTTAAAAGTCGGGGAAGGAAATTTGTCATGGCCAAACGGTGCTATGTGATACACATTTGTGGTTAGCTATGACACATGTCCCTTATTGGATGTATAGAAGGCATTCACACTGTAATAATTATGATACCTTCAAAAAATGTATTAACCATATTTGTACACATATTTTGGGTAATTGCTGATGGCTATTTTGAAATGATGAATGGGATACCATGATGTATTCCTTCTCAAAAATGTGTCCACAATTATCATGTTAATGCATTTATCTATATTCCAAACAGGGAGTGCAATAGTCACTTACAGTTTTTATGGGGCTAACCATGTCCTATTATGATTTTGTGTATCTGATTTGTGTTTGACTTTTGACATGTAGGCCACACATGCGCCTTATGCATGTGTTTAGTTCACAAGTACATGATTCTTGTATTTTTGGGGGGCGGTAGAGGTGGACTTAGGCCCCCAGCACCCTAGGCATTGCCCTTCCAGATTTGCTAATTTATCCATGGCTTTCATTTATTCTGTTATGCAAAACCTGCAGCAGCAGGCTAATGTAAGGCCATAGGGTATGAATCACTGTTAGCCATTCATTCATCTCATTTGTCCATTTGACGTTTGCACTATTGTTGATTTGGAGCAATCTGACATACCATTTTGCAATGACTATGTTTGCAAAATCTCAGCGTTCCTCATGTGCTGATGACAAATAGGTTGTTGATGTATGTGGCCCTTTATGCATTACCTGGTTTAGTGGCATGTTACATTTTGCCTGCTAGGTTGGAACTGGGACACTACTGTGATGGGCAGCTTGCAAATATTTGGTTGATTGGATGACATATGTTTATATGTGTGTGCGAATGTGGATCCACTATCACCTGTCTGGGTGTATGTTGTCACTGTAACTTCAAGGTCTCCTCATGAGTTAGTGGCAGCTAATGTTGTTCCAATTGGGTATTGTTTATATCCAAAACTTGAGAGAAGCCATTGAGGACATGGTCACGTACACATGGATGGTCCCACCCTGTCACTGAACACATGTAATGAGACTTTCAAATGATCTACATTTTTGGTCTGAGTGAGAGACTGTCTCAGGTGTCTGGATCAGGCATGTGTAATTGGCACATGTGTACTCCTGTTGGCCTCGGTGGATGGTAATGTATCATGTAACATCCTACCCTCTGTGCAGACATTTGTGATGTTTTCTTTTTTGTGTGATGAGTGTTATGTCATTATTGCTCAATGAGACAACATTCTTCTTCAGCAATTTAGAACTAAAGGTGGGCAGAAATGAATAGGCCAAAGCATGATGTGGTGTTTGTTATCTGTGTTTATTTACAATTGTGCAATAAGTGTTGATATAAGAAATTATGAAAAAAAATTATTGACAAGCTGTTGGCGCCTACGCACTCCTGCTGCTGTGTTTGGTTGTTTCCCCTCCTGTTGCAGGCCAGCATCCTCCTCTTCGTCATCTTCAGGCATGTCTGGGTTTGGTTCAAGGAGGGGAATGTTCCTTTTTACACAAATGTTGTGCAATATGGCACAAGTGAGTATGATCTTACAGACCATCTCTGGGGAATAGAGTAGGCTACCGCCAGTGATGTCAAGGCAGCGGAACCTTGACTTTAGAATCCCAAAGGTCCGCTCAACAATGCTGCGTGTCCTCTTATGGGGGTCGTTGTATGCCCGCTCTGCAGCAGTAGTGGGGTTCCCAAATGGTGTCATTAACCAAGGCTGGATGCCATACCCCTGATCAGCTGAAATAGAAAAACAGAATGGGATCAATTGGATGTAGAAAGCACTCTTGTACAGACCTTTGATTGCAGTAGTTGTCTTGTGTTGTCTGTGACTCTTTTGTGTACTAATGTGACAACCTATACTTGTAGGGTAAAAGTTTTGCATTGAGTTTTTTCCTTGGCTGAGCAAGTGTTTGTTAGCTAGCCGTTTGTCAGCAGTCTGTCTTTTTTTTTTTAATAACAGTGTGCCCTCCCTTGCATTGTGACTTGTGATACAGGTGTCTGTGTGTCTTCACTGGGGGTGAGATGATAGTCCCATGCAGAGTTAAAACATGAAAGTGTAGTTGAAACGTTCATATGAAAGTACTCTGGACACCCTATACCTTAAGACTTATGCAATGTATTAAGGTACAGGTTATTGTGACACTTCCAATTTGCAAGGTGACATTTAGGCAACCACACTCATTAATGTCTTCACATTAAGCTGTGGAGTACATTCCAATGTGCGACAGGTTCAATGGTGACTTCTGACACATGGCTAGTGATGTGAGTACCTCAGTGTGTTCCTGGCTAGGTGTTGCTAATGTGGTGTATGTGTCGTTTGTCCTAGAGGGTTGCTGTGCAGTGTGTATATGAGTTTGATTTTTGTCCTTACCAACAAGTAGTCCATTGCCATACCGTCCATCCTGGAAGTGTTGGTTGATGGTGCTGTGACGGAAGATGAATGCGTCATGTACACTGATTGAATGTGTGTGCTTCCTGTTGCGGTAGAGGTGTTCAGTCGCAGCAGGTGGCACAAGGCGTACGTGTGTGCAGTCGATTGCACCAAGGACGTGTGGGAAGCCACTGATGGCGTAGAACCCCTGTTTAGTTTCCTGCTGCTTCTGCAGTGTGTTAGGGAAGCAGATGTGGCGGGGTGTCAGGCGAATGATGGCATCCAGTACTTTTGGCAGGAATGCAGAGAATGATGGTTGGGATATTCCACCAACCAGGGCACCAGTTGTCTGAAACGAGCCACTTGCCAGCAGGTGAAGTACGGCAAGAAGCTTTGTTTCTGTTGGTATGGTGCGGGGTGTCACCAAAGTGGGGGCCAACTGCTGTTCGATATTTCTCAGCAGCTGCTGAATGGCCTGCCAGTTCAACCGGTACCTCTGGATGATGTCTTGTTCCCTGAGGCCATGCAGGGTTGTTCTTGGGCGGAATATCCTCTCCTGCCTCCTGCGCTGTCTTTGGGGTCCCTGCTGTTGTTGTTGTGGCTGTTGTTGTTGCTGCAGGGCTCTGCGTCTACGTGCACGCTGAATAAAAATCACCTCCATGTCTCCCTGTTGCGGCTCTGCTGCTCTGCTGTTTGTTCTGTGTGTTCTGATTAAATACAGGTGTGTTTGCCCCATTTTAACGCCTGCCCTGACCCAGGCGTTAAATTTTGACGCACATCGGGTTTTGCGTCATTTTTTTGCTCCGCCTACCGGCCGGGAGTCCTTTTTGCCCGGAAGCATAAATACGACGCGCGGCCGTGTGCGTCGTTTTTTGGACGGGAACGCCTACCCTGCATATCATTAACGCAGGGCGGGGTGCCGCTTCCAGAAAACGGCGCACACTGCGGATTTTTCTTGTGCACGGCCTCGGGCGTCAGGGTTTAAATATGGGGCAACGTTTTCGCTGATTGTGCGTCAAAATTTTTGACGCACATTCGGCGCAAACGGAGTATAAATATGCCCATTCAAGTTTACTTTCATCTTTACAGTGGAGTGGTTAATATTCAACTATATATTGATGTGAAAGAAAAGTAAATGTTTTTGAAAGTTACTATTGATAAAAATAGTATTATAATTGCTATACTATATATCAATGTATGTAACTATGTATCAAAGGTATTTTCCTTTGCTCATCATGTCAGTAAAAGAAAACAAACAAATGCGCAAGGATTGTTAGTTATGGCACTGTGTTCTAAAATGCTAACTCGTTCAACCAGCTGTCCCTCCCTGGATAAAAAGGCCATTCAGTCAGCAATGAAAATGTTGCTGTCTTAGCAAAGTAAAACAAGCATTTGCAATGCAATAGGTCTCGCATTTACTTGAGTTAGAGCTATTGGCGTTGTAAATTCATAACTCCACTTTTCTTGCTGCATAAATTGGTCAACCCTGCCTCACAATTTTGTCTTTTCCTGCCAAATAATTCCAGTGGACGTGTGACGTGAAATGCTTGGTGAGCAGGGTGTGAGGTAATACACTACCAGCAGGTTCTTGTGATACTCGACATCTCACGCGCAGGGGTAAAGCTCAAAGGTACCCCCAAGGCATGCACCTTCATCTAGAACACTAGCAAGTGCTGCGATCTGATGCTACCGCAGGCAGCTCTTAATATACGCTTTTGGGTACTGCAAAGAATAGAGTTTTAAAACATGTGGCGTAATACACCACTTCCTAAGATGCACAGCTGCATATTTAATGATGTGCAATCAAATCAAATCAAATCAAATCATTAACATTTATAAAGCGCGCTACTCACCCGTGCGGGTCTCAAGGCGCAATAATAAAGGCGCAAGAGTACAGCGCCTAATAAACAACTGGGTCAGAAGTCTCAGCAGTGACCGTCAGCAACCACCCCGACTCAGCATAGTTTGAGGGGGCAACTGAAGAAACAACTAGGGCAAAGTAATGAATGTCGCTGGTGGGGCCCACGGGCCCTGTGCTAACATCCATAGAAAGCATGTGGTGTAGGAGAACTCTTAGTCCGACCACTGCCATATTTAGATGTGGTAGTAATACCTGTACAAACTCCTCTCAGAGAGGAAGTGCTACGATCCGGTTGGCAAACGCATGAACTTCATTGAACCCCAGATTAAAAGCAGAACATGTGGAGTGATGGGCGAGATCCAGAGGGCTTACAGACAAGAACTGCAGTGCGTGTGAAGAAAGCGCTTAAAGGGGCACCAACTTACTGATTTACTGTAACAATGACAGTGGTTCTGAATGATTTCCGTGGACGTGCAGTGTTGTATTAAATCAAAATAACCTGAATAATATAAGTGCTGGACAAAAGTACAAAGTATGACGAACTAATTTTTCTCGCTGTCCTGCAATCATTCTGTGGCTATGTATAACAATAAAACAATAATGAAGAACATTTTCAAACTTGAATTTGTCAACCAAATGTCACACGCCCTGGCACGCTAACCGAACAAAAAACATTAACTGGAATGATGTAATGTGCAAGTACGAAGACTATACATATCACAACACAAAACAGAACCATCTCAAAGGGAAAAACAGCGAACAAAACAAGGCAGCAATCTTAGGCACTGAGATCAAGGTAGCAAAACTCTCGGAATTACTATTTTTAGAATGACAATTGCAGTTCATCAAAAATATTAAGGAAGTAATGAATGCTGCATAATTGCAATAAAGAAGAGTCGAGCAATATTTTCAAACCCGAAGGCGTGGAATACATTTGCAGATCAATTAAGCTCCCCTCCCTCTGACTCCATCTGAGAGTGCAGCCTCGACAGCTGTCTGCAGGATTTCTTTGCTATCCAGCCTTACGTTTGCGATAAGCGAGCTGAGGAATAGCTCTGCTGTCTCATGGGTATGAAGGCGTTATAATCTGCTGCTGCATGTCCAGGTCTGTAATATTTATGGAAAACGAGGGATAGCTCTGCTCCATGAGACCTGTGCTTGTGAGAGGAGTATAATTGCAACTGCTTCCTGATGCACTGAGAGCCCTGGGTGAAGCTGCACAAATATGGAGTGGGAGGTGGGACAATCCTGGCGGTCGCTTGATGAATAAACTATGGTGCCATGATGCAGTGCGAGCAGAGAGCAGCTTCTCTATTGCACCGGAGGTCGGGCGAGGTTTTACTGCGACACGGTCAGGATTGACCTCACTGAAACTCAAGTCAGTCACTTTGGCCATGGGGCACGAAGGGGGACAGACAAAAGAAAAGTAAAAAAAAATGAGCACAGTTAAAAACAAGCATTTGGAATGCAATAGTCTGGTGTTTGCTGGAGTTAGAGCTCAGAGCAGCACTGATCGGCGAAGGGTCGGAATGTGCTGCTCTCTCCATCCAGCTCTCCTCCCAGTGATTCTGCAGGGCCTCTTAAATGGTGACATGCTGCGAATGGGCAGCGGGAGAGACCAGCTGTTTCATGTTTCCCGGGTTCATTTGCGAGACGAGGATTTGTTTTTGAAATCCGGGACGTGTTTTAGCTCATAAAACCAGGAAAAGATGTCCCCGGATGCAAAAAAAACAAGCGTTTGAACTGCAATGGGTTTCGCCTTCGCTCGAGTTGGAGCTATTAGTGTTTTTTTCCCCACAAACTGAAAATAAAAACTAAAACAGTTGACATAAGCGGCCGGTTCAAAGTGACGCCGTGAGCTCGCAGGGACAGACAAAAGGAACAAGCATTTGCAATGCAAGAACAGAAAATGCGCGAGGGAGAGTAAGGAATGGAGTAAACAAAGTCACACATGACTGCAGATGAAAATAAGTAACATACTAGAGCCCTGTAAACAGAAACAGCCTGGAGCCACTGAAACATCCAGCGCTCCTGTCAAATGCTATTAGCCTTTGAAAAAAGTAATCCCTAAACACATGCTACATAGGCACAAGTGGAAGGCTACAAGTACAAGGGCCATGCTCCAGGGGAGTGAACAACTGTGGAAAAGGTGGGACAAAGAGCAAGGATTGACCACTAGCAAGCAAGGATTTTTTAAGGACACTGAAACTAACCAGTGAAAAAGCAGAGACCCCACAAAGAAGTATAGAAGTATATACTAAAGTTTATACAAGAGGTCTGGAATGCTCGACCTAAACAGCAACAGGCACATACTGGTTCTAGTTTAATATAAAGATTATTTGCTGCTTCATCTTTGAAACCAACTGGGACCTCAAATCAAATAGGACAATGTAATTGTCCAGTAAAAGATATTGGTGGTCATTACAACCCTGGCGGACGGTGTTAAAGCAGCGGAAATACCGCAAACAGGCCGGCAGACAAAAAAAGGGAATTATGACCCTGGCGGAAACCGCCAACAAAGACAGCCACTTTAACACTTTGCCCGCCACGGCGGTACAGACAAGCAGCGCGCAGGTCACCGCCAACAGACAAGCGGAAGACAATGTGGATAAAAACACGGCGGAAACAGCTTTTGCTATGGGAAAACGCTCACCTGAACATATCCCACGAGGAACGAGGAATCCATAGAGCCGGAACTACAAATACTCCCTGCCCTTGTGTTTCTGCTCCTCTACGACCAACAGCTACGTAGGCGCCGCAGACAACGGTGAGTACTGCACCTATGACATGGGGGAGGTGGGAGGCAAAAGTTAGGGGGACACACACCAAACACCCCCACCCTCGCATATTACAACATACACACCAATGCATTCACAAAAAATCACAGTAAAAACCCACAATCCCCCCGGAAAAATAAAAACACAAAACGAAAATCGGGCAAACTATGTAATGTGCCAATATACATGTCATACAAAAATATACAGATATATATTTAAAATCAGTCATAATTATATACAATACGAGAAGTAGTGCAGATATGTACATAAAAATGTCCGTGCACCATCAGTCCAAAAATGGATGGGCGAGGCCCACAAACGATACCTGACAACAATCGGAGAGAACACTGCCGGGGCATCAGATTAGAAATACTACAGGCACCTCAGGGGGAAGGGAAGGGGGGCACCTCAGCCGGATTACTGCAAAGCCAGATCCACAACGGGGCTCCATGCCCATTTATGCCATCCTGGGGAGTGCAAAGCCACAGTCTCTCAAGTCTATACAGTGGGTGGGTTGCCCACTGTGCCATCCTGGGGAGTGCAAAGCCACAGTCTCTCAAGTCTATACAGTGGGTGGGTTGCCCACTGTGCCATCCTGGGGAGTGCAAAGCCACAGTCTCTCAAGTCTATACAGTGGGTGAGTTGCCCACTGTGCCATCCTGGGGAGTGCAAAGCCACAGTCTCTCAAGTCTATACAGTGGGTGGTTTGCCCACTGTGCCATCTGCACATTGGATAAGGATGCCTGATGAGGAGGTGCTTTGCCATGGCGGTCTTTGCCCTGTTCAGCGGTGCTTTGACATGGCGGTTCAGGACTGTTCAGCGGTGCTTTGCCATGGCGGTCTTTGCCCTGTTCAGTGGTGCTTTGACATGGCGGTTCAGGACTGTTCAGCGGTGCTTTGCCATGGCGGTCTTTGCCCTGTTCAGCGGTGCTTTGACATCGCGGTTCAGGACTGTTCAGCTGTGCTTTGCCATGGCGGTCTTTGCCCTGTTCAGCGGTGCTTTGACATGGCGGTCTTTGCCCTCTTCAGTGGTGCTTTGACATGGCGGTCCTTGCCCTGTTCAGTGGTGCTTTGACATGGCGGTCTTTGCCCAGTTCAGCGGTGCTTTGACATGGCAGTTCAGGACTGTTCAGCGGTGCTTTGCCATGGCGGTCTTTGTCCTGTTCAGCGGTGCTTTGACATGGCGGTTCAGGACTGTTCAGCGGTGCTTTGACATGGCGGTCTTTGCCCTGTTCAGCGGTGCTTTGACATGGCGGTCTTTGCCATGTTCAGCGGTGCTTTGACATGGCGGTTCAGAACTGTTCAGCGGTGCTTTGACTTGGCGGTTCTGATTAGGACATTGGTGTGTGGCATGACGTTCTCTACACTGGACATTGGTGTGTGGCATGACATCTTCTACACTGGACATTGTTGTGTGGCATGTCGTTTCATCATTGCCCAGCGGGGCTGTGGCAGCCGGGGCCCTCCAGGGCACTGACTCCGGCGGTGGTCTCCTGACCAGTGACGATACTTGTGCCCTCCTGAGCAATGACTCTGGCGGTGGTCTCCTGACCAGTGACGATACTTGTGCCCTCCTGGGCAATGACTCGGGCGATGGCGGTGGTCTCTGGACCAGTGACAATACTTGTGCCCTCCTGGGCAATGACTCCGCCGGTGGCGATGGTCTCTGGACCAGTGACGATACTTGTGCCCTCCTGGGCAATGACTCCGGCAGTGGCCTCTGGACCAGTGACGATACTTGTGCCCTCCTGGGCAATGACTCCGGCTGTGGCCTCCTGACCAGTGACAATACTTGTGCCCTCCTGGGCAATGACTCCGACGGTGGTCTCCTGACCAGTGACGATACTTGGGCCCTCCTGGGCAGTGACTCCGGCGGTGGTCTCCTGACCAGTGACGATACATGGGCCCTCCTGGGCTGTGACTCTGGCGGTGGTCTCCTGACCAGTGACGATACTTGTGCCCTCCTGGGCAATGACTCCGGCGGTGGTCTCCTGACCAGTGACGATACTTGGGCCCTCCTGGGCAGTGACTCCGGCGGTGGTCTCCTGACCAGTGACGATACATGGGCCCTCCTGGGCTGTGACTCCGGCGGTGGTCTCCTGACCAGTGACGATACTTGTGCCCTCCTGGGCAATGACTCCGGCGGTGGTCTCCTGACCAGTGACAATACTTGGGCCCTCCTGGGCAATGACTCCGGCGGTGGTCTCCTGACCAGTGACGATACTTGGGCCCTCCTGGGCAATGACTCTGGCGGTGGTCTCTGGACCAGTGACGACGGTGCTGGTGGTTGTGCCTCGACCGCCAGAAATGATGGCGCACTTCTCCACCGTGACACTCACAACAGGCTGGGGAGACTTCCTCTGGCCCTTCCCCACTTTTGATGGAGTCACAGCTGACTCTCCAATCCCCTTGGAACCCATGTCAGTTGTTTTCCCACCAGGAGTCTTAACACGGTCCCGTCGTCCACTCTCCAATTTTGGAGCCTTTACAGGGGGTGGGCTGCCAGTGCCTTGGCTCCGGGTCCTACTGCCTGCCCTGGTGGCCGGTGCACCCCAAAAACCTTGAACAGGCACCACTGGTATTGGAGGCTTTTTGGCTGAGGAATACAACGGGACTGATGAATTGGAGTGGGGGGTGGGGGCAAAAAGGTCAACTTTACAGAGGGACAGTTTCTGACGAACACTGGGATGGGTAGCTGGAGGGGGTCTGGGAGAGGAGGAAGAGGAGGTGGTTGTAGGAGGTGTCACTTTAGGCGTTTTGGGTGCAGGTGCAGGTACTGGAGGCTGTCGTGAGGTGGATGGATGTTGGGCGAGTGATTGTCGGCGTTTGTGTACTTTGGGAGGGGGCGTCACAGACACACTGGGAGAGGACACAGGGGACGTGTAAATGGCAGTGGAGGTGGTGAGTGCAGGTGAGCGGCTTGTGGTGCTGGGTCTCTTTGTGCGATTAATGGTGCCTATAGATGTGGTGCATGCAGGTGTGTGTGTAGACGAGACTGGGAGGGAGGAGGGAGAAGAGGAGGAGGAGGACACAGTGGAGGCAGTGGATGTTGTTGTGTCTGTATGTGTCTGAGGCTTGGTGAGTGCCTGTGGTGTGTGTGGTGCCTATGTTTGTTTGAGCTACTTGGGTGTGTTGACTTGTGTGCATGCTGGTCTGTAGGTGTGCTTGGGATGGGCTGGGGTACAGGAGATTGGGTCTGGGTGGAGGAAGTTGGAGGGGGGAGGCTAGACACAGGGACAATGGCTGCCATCAGTGCTGAGGCCAGAGATTGCAGGGTTCGCTGAAGGACAGCCTGACCAGAATGAATGCCCTCCAGGAATGCATTACAGTGTTGCAACTCTCGTTCTACACCCTGGATGGCATTCACAATGGTAGACTGCCCAACAGTGAGTGACCTGAGGAGGTCAATGGCCTCCTCCCTGAGGGCAGCAGGGGTGACTGGGGCAGGGCCTGAGGTGCCTGGGGCGAAGGTGATGCCCACCCTCCTGGGCGAGCGGGCACAGGGCGAACACTGAGGGGCTGCTGGGAGGGCGGTGCTGGTAGGGGAGGTGGCGGCTGTACCTGTAGAAGTGGGGGGCACAGATGGTGCCGCCACCACAAGGGAGCCCACATCGTCGAACGAGTCCGTGTCGCTGCTAGGTGATCCGGTGGCCGACGTGAAGCTCCCCTCGCCCACCGTCCCACTGGTGCATTCAGAGTCCGTGGTGTGGCCCTCCATGGCCATGTGGGATGCAGCTCACTCGTGCTCCGGTGCCACTGTACCTCCACCTGTTGATGCTGATGTACAAAAGGACAGGGAGAGCAGAAAAAGGGGGGGAGACAGAAGAAAGAGAGTTTTAGTGCATGGCATACCGCTACCGTTGGCGGACAAGACAAACGCAGCTGCCCCCTGCATTAAGACAAGACAAACGCAGCTGCCCCCTGCATTACGCCGTGCTCCTGCCCTGTGCACATGCAATTTCTGGCATATGGCCTATATGGCAATGGTGGACATCTGCGCACATGGATGCCACAGGGGCAACTATACCTCGACTTGGCACTCTGCTGAGGTGGGGTAGAGTGCCACATGGCCTACATTACGGAGGGGCCTTGCCTACCCAACTCGCCCTGGCCTAGGGACACCCACAGCCCACCTCCCCCACCCAGACACCTCCACTGCGCGCAAAGTCTGCAGAATGATAGTGTACTAACCCCCTTGTGTCTGCTGTGATGCCCTCAAGCGTCCATCCAACTCCGGGTATGCCACTGCCACGATCCGGAATATCAGGGGGGTCATGGTGCGACGGGCACCCCTCCCACGTTGGGAGGCCATCCCCAGCTGAGCCTCCGCCGTCTTCTTGCTGCAGCGGCGAATGTCCTCCCATCTCTTACGGCAGTGGGTGCCCCGTCTCTGGTGGGCCCCCAGGGTCCGGACCTCCTTGGCGATGGCACACCAAATGTCCCTCTTCTGGTGGGCGCTGACCTACATGACATGCACAAGGAAAGAGGAACAGTCATTACCAACTGCACCATCGTTGTGAGTGGCCCCCTCCCTACTCTGGCCATGTGGCCCATTCATTCCCATTCATTAATGTTCCATGAACTCTGCCCCCTTCCCTCTTCCAACCAGCCCTCTCCACCCAGGCCTAGCCCATACAACGTGCTCCCTGTGTACTAACCTGTTGGTCTGGAGGACCGTAGAGTAGCGTGTACTGGGGGAGGACCCCGTCTACTAGCTTCTCCAACTCCTGTGCAGTGAAGGCAGGGGCCCTTTCCCTAGACGCAGCAGCCAACCTCGCTTCCAGACCGAGGTCACAGCAGCACTTCCAGTGTAGGTCCTCTCCTGTTGAAGGTCAGGTATCTAGTGATTGAAGAGATAGAAAATGGCGGTGACGTCCACGGCGGTGACGTCTGCGGCGGTGCGCACAATCACCGCCAGCGCACCTGTTCATTGGCTCCTGGGACCTATAAGGTCCAATGTTAACAAATGCAGCATTGCGCAGCGGTCTACGACCGCCTACCGCGACGGTGTGCAACGCCAGCGCAGTTACCCCACAATCCCATTGTCCCAGTTTAGAGGTCAGGCAGCCGCCATTTCAGGGGCCCACATGGCTTCATTTACTACTGAGTCACACATAGCTAGGCCTACACTCAACACACATACAGGAAGGGTTTTGTGAGTGGTGTAGTCTTGTGTGTGACTGTGGGTACATACCTGGAGGAATAATGACTGGTTCTTCGCTGTTGTCCTTCGTAGGCACCGTCTGCTGGGACATATGAGAAGATGGCGGAATCCTCCGGTGTACCGACCGCTGGTGGACCTGTTGACAATGGAAGAGAGACATGTCATCGTAACTTACCGGTTTGACCGTGCCACAATCCAGGAGCTATGTACCCAGTTAGAGCCAGACCTGATGTCACCAGTCCGCCATCCGACTGGAATCCCCCCTGACGTGCAGGTGCTGTCAGTGCTCCATTTCCTTGCAAGTGGCTCTTTTCAGACAACTGTGGCCATGGCATCAGGGATGTCCCAGCCTATGTTTTCCAACGTGTTGTCCAGAGTGTTGTCTGCCCTGCTGAAACACGTAAGGAGATACATCATTTTCCCTCAGGTGGAGGATTTGCCAACAGTGAAAGGTGACTTCTATGCCCTTGGACATATCCCCAACGTCATAGGTGCTATTGATGGGACCCATGTAGCTCTGGTCCCCCCCCCACAGGAGTGAACAGGTGTACAGGAACAGGAAGAGTTATCATTCCATGAATGTCCAGATGGTCTGTTTGGCAGACCAGTACATCTCGCAGGTAAATGCTATGATCCCTGGCTCAGTGCATGACGCCTACATCCTGCGGAATAGCAGCATCCCTGATATGATGGGTCAACTCCAGAGGCATCGGGTGTGGCTATTGGGGGACTCGGGTTACCCTAACCTGTCCTGGCTATTGACCCCAGTGAGGAATCCCAGGACCAGGGCAGAGGAACGCTACAATGAGGCCCATGGGCGGACTAGGAGGGTGATCGAACGCACCTTCGGCCTCCTGAAGGCAAGGTTCAGGTGCCTCCATATGACAGGTGGATCCCTATTCTACTCACCGAAGAAGGTGTGCGACATCATCATCGCCTGCTCCATGCTCCATAATTTGGCTTTGCGACGCCAGGTGCCTTTTCTGCAGGAGGATGATCTTGATGACGGTGTTGTAGCAGCTGTGGAGCCTGTGGAGCCTGTGGAGCCTGTGGACAGTGATGAGGATGAAGCTGATGAAGAAGACAATGACAACAGGGAGTCAGTCATACAGCAATATTTCCAGTGACACACAGGTGAGAACATTTTCATTTTTAGCATTACATTAACTTTCACACGTCGACCTCTATCCTGTTTTTCAATTTAAATCACTATTTGGTAACTGATTTGTACCCTCCCATTACGGTTTCACAGGTGTGGTTACCGACGTGTCAACTGCTTGCATACTTCAAGGGCTTGTGATGTGTGACATAGGTATGTTAGCTTTACTACGGTACACCCATTATGACACTGTCATTGATAATACATTTTTACTAAATCACAGACTGACTCCAGATTGTTTTGTGTTTCAAGGATGTTTATTTAAGTGCTCAAAAATGGAGGGGGGTTGTAAAATGGTGATGGGGGACGGTGGACGAATGTCCATGGCAGAGTCCAGTCTATTAGTCTCACAGGTGTACTGCCCATCTGGGCATAGGAAGTGGAGCTGGGGCAGTTCAAGTATGGACATGGTAACAAAGTGGGACAGTGGGGTGACAATCAGGGTGGTCTCATTTCCTGGCGGGGGTCTTGCCATCTTGCTCTGTCCTGTTCCTGGATCTCAGGGACCGCTTGCATGGTGGTTCTCCATCTGCAGGGGGTGGGGTGCTGGTGTGGTGGTCCTGTGGAGGGGCGTCCTGTCCACTAGCGCCGGCGGAGGTGGTGGGCAGTTCATCGTCCTGGCTAGTGTCAGGGGCCCCTTGGAGTGCCACGGTGTCCCTCAAGGTCTGCTGTATGTCCTTCAGCACCCCTATGATGGTGCCCAGGGCGGAGCTGATGGTCCTGAGCTCCTCCCTGAACCCCAAATACAATTCGTCCTGCAGGCGCAGGGTCTCCTGCAACTTGTCCAGGACCATCACCATCGTCTCCTGGGAGTGGTGGTATGCTCCCATGATGGAGGAGAGGGCCTCGTGGAGAGTGGGTTCCCTTGGCCTGTCCCCCCCTGTCGCACACCAGCCCTCCCAGTTCCCCTGTGTTCCTGGGCCTTCATCCCCTGGACCGTGTGCCCACTACCACTGCCCCCAGGT
Source organism: Pleurodeles waltl (assembly GCF_031143425.1). Lineage (NCBI taxonomy): Eukaryota > Metazoa > Chordata > Amphibia > Caudata > Salamandridae > Pleurodeles > Pleurodeles waltl. The sequence continues at coordinate 193,831,218 of NC_090443.1, forward strand.
CCCTGTTGTGTTGGGGTGGTGTGTTACCCTGGGTGCCCTGTAGTGGTGGGCACACCGCTGATTGACCTGTCCTGGGTAGGGAGGTTTGGGCCCGCTGGGTGAGTGCTGTGCTGGTGTTACCAGAGGGTGGAAGGTCGGTGTTGGGCTGTGCCTGTGCAAGGGGAACCGACTATCCCGAGGCCCACAATGGTCCGGGCTGGTCATCAAGATCTAGTAGGGCAGAGCTGCTCTCGTCACTGTAGGCCTCTTCTGGGGGTAGAGTGGTGTTGTCTGGACCCTCTGGTGTGGTGACGGTCCTTCAGGTTCCTGCAGGGGCATAAGAGCATGATTATTGCATGTGTGTGTGTAATGGTGTGCAATGGGTGGGTGTTTGTGTACCCCAGTGCAAGCATTCCTGTGTGTGGGTTTGTGTGGTGATGGTTGGGGGGGTGTACTGGGTATGTGCAGTGGGCATGCTTTAGTGCTGGGTGTCCATGCTTAGTTGTGTCATGCAGGGCTTGGTGTTGGGATGGGTGGTTGGTGTCATGGGTACGTTAGTGAGGAGTTGTAGTGATAGGGGAGGGGGTGAGGGAGGGGGTGTGTGATAGCATGCAGGTAGGGTGGGGGATATGATAGTTAAGAATTGACTTACCAGTGTCCCATCCTCCACCGACTCCTGCGAGGCCCTCAGGATGCAAGATGGTCAAGACTTGCTCCTCCCATGTTGTTATTTGTGGGTGAGGAGGTGGTGGTCCGCCGCCAGTCCGCTGTTCCGCGATGTTGGGCCTGGAGACCGTTGAACGCATCTTCCCCTGTAGGTCGTTCCACCTCTTCCTGATGTCCTCCCTATTTCTTGGGTGCTGTCCCACGGCGTTGACCCTGTCCACTATTCTGCGCCATAGCTCCATCTTCCTGGCTATTGATGTGTGCTGTACCTGTGAGCCAAATAGCTGTGGCTCTACCCGGACGATTTCCTCCACCATGACCCTGAGCTCCTCCTCGGAGAAGCGGGGGTGTCTTTGGCGTGCCATGGGGTGGTGTGGGTGATGTGTGGGGTGGTGTATGTGGTGATGGTTGTGGTGAGTGTAGTGGTGTGTGGTGTTTTGTGCATGGATGTTGTGTGGGTGATGTTGTTGTGTGCCTCTGTGTAGTGGGGTTGTCTATTCTGTGCTCTCTGTCTGTCGCCTTCGTCTCTGATTTTTGGTAGTAGGGGTTTGTGGGTGATGTGGGTGTGTGGTTTATATTCTATTGGGTGTGTGGTAGTGTTGTTTGTATGTGTATCAGGTGTGTGTATTTGGAATTGTCCAATGTGGCGGTGTTTTGTAGAAGTGTGTGTATTTTGAGTGCGGCGGTGTGTACCGCCAATGGAATACCGCGGTTGAAAGACCGCCGCATGGATTCGTGGGTCGTAATAGCATGGGCGTGTTTCTGTTGGCGTGGAGGTGGAGGATTTGTTTCCGCCAGTTTATCACTGACCTTTGGTGTGGCGGTCTTGTGTGGGTGTCTGAATTTCGGCGGATTCCAAGATGTGTGTCATAATAGGTGTGGGGGATTTCCACGGCCGCAGCGGTGTATTGGCGGTCTTCTGCACGGCAGTAAGCGCCTTTTACCGCCAATGTTGTAATGACCCCCATTGTCTTGCTGAACTGGCATTCAAGGAATGGCAATCCATGTAAAACATATAAAAGTGGAGCAGCGTAATTTAGACACCGCCTTTATAAGTCACAACTATGCATTTATATACTTATATACAACATTTATATCAAATGTGTGTCAACTTCATCAATTTGAGTGATGCATTTAAAACCAATGAATACATTTTTCATTGTAGTCCTTAAGAATCCATACATAAGTGTATCAGATTGATTAATTGATCAATGTAGCCTCATTTGTGCATATTCACATCTAACATTCACTCTCTCTCTCTAGGTAGGTAGTTATAGACTATGGCCCTCATTATAACCCTGGCGGTCGGTGTTAAAGCGGAAGTAATACCGCCAACAGGCTGGCGGGAAAAAAATGGAATCACGACATGGTGGAAACCGCAAACACAGACAGCCACTTTAACACACCGACCGCCACGGCGGTAGAAACAAACACCGCGGCGGTAACTGCCAACAGACAGGCGGAAGACAATGTACCGCCCACTGTATTAGACGGCCCCAATCCGCCAGCTTTTTTGGGGTGGTACTAACGCCAACAAAAGCATGGCAGAAAGAGTACTTGGAACTGAAACCACTCACCTCTCAACACCCAACGAGGAACCAGGACGCCATGGAGCCCGAACTACAGGTGTTACCAATGTTGGTTTACCTCCTCTTCTACCAGGAACATCAAAGACAGCGGCAACGACCACAGTGAGTACTGCACCTAGCACAGAGGGGAGGGGGGGAGGAAAAAGAGAGTGACACACACACGCAACAGACAAAACCCCCACCCCCACCCTCACCCCCAACACCATACACACAAAAACATGCAGCAACATTACACATACACCCCTTAACCCTCTGGAAGAACGCAAGGATCAAATGAAATGATTGTAACAAGTGTAATCATCGAAAATCCAGATAGGGCAACAGGTCTGTAAAAGATCAATATACACAAATATGTACCGCAACTACACAAGTCCAGATAGTGTTCCATTCATTGTCCGTGGACCAGTGATCCCAAAATGCATGGGCGAAACCCACACATGATACCTGCTTCAAAACAGAGAGAACACTGCAGGGGCATCAGGTTGAAAAAAAACAGGCACCTCAGTGGGAAGGGGAGGGGGGCAACTCAGCCGGATGATGGGGCGACACCACTGCTCCACGAGGGGGCTCCATGCCCACTGCTTGCTCCTGGGGAGTACAAAGCCACAGTCTCACAAGTCTCTCAAGTGGGTGGTTTGCCCACTGATTGGTCCTGGGGAGTCCAGTACCACAGTCTCACAAGTCTCTCAAGTGGGTGGTTTGCCTACTGATTGGTGCTGGGGAGTGCAAAGCCACAGTCTCTCTAGTGGATGGTTTTCTCCACTGATTCTGGAGGGTGCTTTGTGCCCAGAGTGCTTCATCCTGCCAAGGACTGGGGTAGTGGTTGCAGTACTGGTTCTGGAGGGGGCTTTGTGCCCAGAGTGCTTCATCCTGCCAAGGTCTGGGGTAGTGGATGCAGTTCTCCACTGGTTCTGGAGGGAGCTTTGTGCCCAGAGTGCTTCATCCTGCCAAGGACTGGGGTAGTGGATGCTGTTCTCCACTGGTTCTGGAGGGGGCTTTGTGCCCAGAGTGCTGCACATGGTGTGTGGCAGTTCCCATTCCTTCACCTGGGTGTCAGAGCCACAAGATTTTCTGGGAACAGGTAGCATGATACTCCATGGAGGCAGAGACACATTCCACCCTGCGGCGACTTTGCCTGCCAACTGCTAGTACTGCCAGTGCTGGTTGTGGTGCCTCCTGTAGTCTGTGCAGGGTCCAGGACGTCTCCTGCAGCCTCGGACGACTGTCCACTGGGGATGATGTTCATGTCAGCTGTGGTGACACCGTCTGAGCACATCGCGGGCAGGTGGCGGTGGTTGCGGCAGTGTCTGCGGCGGAGATGCTGCCGGTGATGCATGTGTCAGAACCTGTGGAGGGAGACAGCAGGGCGTCTCCTGCAGTCTTGGACGGCTGCCCAATGAGGATGATGCTGAGGACTGTAGCAGAGGCAGCAGACATGCAGGTGGTGGTGAAGGTGGCAGTGGTTGTAGCGTTGGCCACCGCCGTACAGGTTGCTGTTCTGTCTTGCAGAAAGGGTGACACCAGTCCCTCACCCAGAGGGTCCATGCCCTGAGCTGACTTCCCTTTAGCCTTGTGTCCCTTCCCCACCTTGGAAGTCGCTGCTGGGACCTTGGCACTGTCCTCTTTTGTCTTAAAGGAGGCATTGCAGGGTGGTTGGTGCGGCTTTTCCCTACGGCATGTGGGCTCCTTCTTCACCTTGGCAGGTGGCAGAATAGGGTGATCCTTGGCCTCACTAGGTGGCACACTGGCAGCCCTGATGGGTGCCGCCTGTGATGTTACTGGACTTGCAGGGACCACAGTGCTCGAGGATTTCATGGCTGAGGTGCTGGGCTGGGATCTGGACATCCTGGCCCTAGGGGAAGGAAGGGGGGAGGTGTAGGGAAGAGGTCAATGTTAACGAGGAAAGGTTTTTTAGACACACTGGGACGGGAAGATGGAGGGGGTTTGGGAGTGGAGGAAGAGGTAATGGTTGTAGGAGGTGTACGTCTGCTGAGTTTGGGTGAGTGTGCATGGGCTGGAGGCTGTTGTGAGGTGGATGGCTGTTGAGTGGGTGAGTGCTTGCATTTGTGTAGTTTGGGAGGAGGGCTCACAGACACACTGGGAGAGGACACAGGGGACGTGTGAATGGTAGTGGGGGTGGTGATTGCACGTGAGCGGTGTGTGGTGATGGGCGTGCTGGTGATGGGGGTAGTGGCTGAGGATGTAGTGCATGTAGGTGTGAGTGGAGACGAGACCGGGAGGGAGGAGTAGGACTTGGAGGAGGGGGACACAGTGGAGGCAGTGGATGTTGGTGTGTCTGCATGGGGATGGTGCTTGTGTGAGTGCCTGTGGGATGTGTGGTGCTTATGTTTGCCATGTCCATTCTTGTGTGTTGATGAGTGTGCATGCTGGTCTGATGGTGTGCTTGGGATAGGCTGAGTCAGAGAGGATTGGGTAAGGGTAGTGGAAGTTGGAGGGGGGAGGCTGGACACAGGGACAATGGCTACCATCAGTGCTGAGGCCAGAGCCTGAAATGCTCTCTGTTGGGCTGCCACGCCAGAATGAATGCCCTTCAGGTATGCATTTGTTTGCTGCAAATGCCTCTCGACACCCTTACTAGCATTCAGAATGGTTGATTGCCCAACAGTGAGGGATCTCAGGAGGTCAATAGCCTCCTCACTGAGGGCATCAGGGCTGACTGGGGCAGAGCCTGAGGTGCCTGGGGCAAAGGAGATGCCCACCCTCCTGGGTGAGGGGGCACGGGAAACACGCTGAGGGGCTGCTGGGAGGGAGGTGCTGGTAGGGGGGTGGCAGCTGTACCTGTTGAGGCGGTGGGCACAGAGGTGCCCGCCACCGCAAGGGAGCTCCCATCAGAGGAGGAGTTGCTGTCACTGGTGTCTCCTCTTGTCCCCGTCGTGGAGCTCCCCTCGCCCTCCGTCCCACTAGTGCCTTCAGACTCCGTACATTCACCCTCCTGGGCCATGTGGGTTGCAGCTCCCTCCTGCTCCGGTGCCAATACTCCTCTGCCAGATTATGCTAATGCACACAAGGACAGGGTGACAAAACAAAAAGGGGAGGAAAGACAGAAGAGACACATGGTCAATGACTGCAACAACACCACCATTGGCAGACACAACACACAGGGAGCAGCCCTATGCTCTAGGCTATGCACTAACAGTTCAAGAGGAAAATCACATGCCCATGGGGGACTGTGCCTAGAACCATTTGATGCACACCTGAAACCCACAGGAGCCTGACTAGGTGTAGAGGCCACTACCACTTTTGGGATTTGAGTGCCACTGAGCCTGCCTAACAATGGATCTACCCTGGCACGTTTGCCCTGGCCTAGGGGAACCCACAGACCACTTCCCCCACCCAGAAACCTCATAAAGCACACAAAGTCAGCTGAGTGAGACTGTACTCACCCCCTTGTGGCTGCTGTGATGCCCTCAAGCGCCCATCCAACTCAGGATATGCCACCGCCAGGATCCGGTACATCAGTGGGGTCATGGTGCGACGGGCATCCCTCCCACATTGGGAGGCCATCCCCAGCTGGGCCTCTGCCGTCTTATTGCTCCAGCGGCACAGGTCCTCCCATCTTTTGCGGCAGTGGGTGCTCCGTCTATGATAGACCCCCAGGGTCCGCACTTCGTTGGTGATGGCACGCCAAATGCCCTTCTTCTGGTGGGCGCTGACCTAGAGGAAAAGTGAATTAAGAATGGATTTTACTCCCCGTCTGGTTCTTCTTACTCATTGGCTACAACTTCCCACCCTGGCCCAGAAACACATACACTGACCATCCTCACATGCTGGCCTCTGCCCACCCCCCCTGTATCCACACCACTCCATACATTCATGTCCCATCCATCATGCTCACAGTGTACTCACATGTTGTCTGGAGGACCGTAGAGTAGCGTGTACTGGGGGACGACCCCAGCCACCAGGTTGTCCAACTCCTCTGCGGTGAAGGCAGGGGCCGTTTCCCCAGACACTGTAGCCATTGTCTCTTCCAGACTCAGGTCACAGCAGCACTTGCAGTGTAGGTCCTCTCCTGTTGAAGGTCAGGTATCAAGTGAGTGATCAGATAGAAAATGGTTGCCACATCCACAGCGGTGTGTACCGTCACCGCCGGCGTACATCGTCATTGGCTCCTGGAACCCATAGGGGCCAATGATAACCAATGCTGAATTGCGCCGCAGTCTTCGTCCGCCTACCGCGACGCTGCACAACGCCAGTGCAGTTACCTCATTTCCCCTTGTCCCTCCATAAAGGTCAGGCAGCCGCCATTTCAGGGGGCCACATAGCAGGGCAACTAACTGCGTCACATCAGTTTTGTGCAGGAATAAGGACAGACAGTGCAACACACCGATTACATCACAATTGTTCTAAACACCCTTGTGAAACCTATGTGGTGTATGACCCTCTGCTCACCCTCCTCCTCCATAGGGCACGTCCGCTGGGGCAGATGATGAGATGGCGCCATCCTGCGGTATACAGACCCCTGCTGGACCCGTTGACAATGGAAGACAGACACATCATTATCACCTACAAACTTGATTGTGTCACAATCCAAGAACTGCGTGCCCAGTTGGAGCCAGACCTGATGTCAGCTATCCGCCATCCCAGAGGAATCCCCCCTTTAGTGCAGGTCCTGTCAGTACTCCATTTCCTGGCCAGTGGTTCCTTTCAAACAACTGCGGCTATGGCATCAGGGATGTCACAGCCAATGTTCACTAACGTGTTGTCCAGCGTGTTGTCTGCCCTGCTGAAACACATACGCAGCTACATCGATTTCCCTCAGGTGGAGGATTTGCCCACAGTGAAAGGTGACTTCTATGCCCTGGGACATATCCCCAACATCATTGGTGCCATTGATGGTACACATGTGGCATTTGTCCCTCGCAGGAAGAACAGGTGTACAGAAACCGCAAAAGCTACCATTCCATGAATGTGCAGATGGTGTGTTTGGCAGACCAGTACATCTCCCACGTGAATGCCAAGTATCCTGGCTCTGTGCATGACGCTTACATTTTGAGGAAAGCAGCATCCCTTATGTGATGAGGCAACTCCAGAGGCTAAGTGTGTGGCTAATAGGTGAGCCCAAGGTCCCAACATAGTTTACATAGGTGTCTGGGTATGGGAGAGTCCCTAAGGGTTGGTGTGTGTCTAACAGTTGTCCCTCGATATTTGCAGGTGACTGGTTACCCCAACCTGTCATGGCTACTGACCCCAGTGAGGAATCCCAGGACAAGGGCAGAGGAACGCTACAATGAGGCACATGGGCGAACTAGGAGGATAATAGAGCGGACTTTCGGCCTCCTGAAGGCCAGGTTCTAGTGCCTCCATCTGACAGGTGGCTCCCTATACTACTCACCGAAGAAGGTGTGCCAGATCATCGTGCCATGTTGTATTTTGCACAACCTGACTTTGCGACGCCAGGTGCCTTTTCTGCAGGAGGATGGGCCTGATGTTGGTCTTGTGGCAGCTGTGGAGCCTGTGGACAGTGAAGAAGAGGAGGCAGAAGAAGAAGATTTAGACAACCAAAACAACATCATCATGCAATACTTCCAGTGAGACACAGGTAAGAGACTGGCACTGCTCCTCTCATATCTTACTACTGTAGAATATTGCATGATTCTGCCTTTTTACCTCTGTGTATGGACCCTGACAGTTCACTTTGGCTTTCCATTTCACAGATCTGGGTACCACTTTCTGCCTTCTGCTATGCTTACTGCTGCCTAACAACTGTTGAACACTGGTATGTGAAAATGAACATTGACATTGCTATTTTTCTGAGAGGTTGCAATAACACATTTGTGAAAGTACAGACTGACTCCAGATTGATTTGTGATTCATGGGCGTTTATTTCTGTGCTAATAAGTGGAGGGGGCTGTGCACTGGGCTCGGGTGATGGTGGAGGAATGTCCATGGTGGAGTCCAGTCTATTGGTATCACAGGTGCATTGTCCAAGGGGGCTTAGGAAGTGGAGTAATGGCAGTTCAAGGTTGTCAGGGTGACATAGTGGGACAGAAGGGTGACAATCAGCAGAGTCTTATTTCCTGGCGGGGGTCTTGGCAATGTTCTTTGTCTTGTTCCTGGATCTCAGGGACCGTTTGTGGGCTGGTTCTCCTTCTGCAGGGGGTGGGGTGCTGGTGGCCTGTTGGTCCTGTGGCGGGACCTCCTGTCCACTAGCACCAGCGGAGGTGGAGGGCTGTTCATCGTTCAGGCTAGTGTCAAGGTCCTGTTGGTGTGCCACTGTGTCCCTCATGGTGTTGGCCATGTCTTCCAGCACCCCTGCAATGGTGACCAGGGTGGTGTTAATGGACTTAAAGTCCTCCCTTATCCCCAGGTACTGTTCCTCCTGCAGCCGCTGGGTCTCCTGAAACCTGGCCAGTACAGTGCCCATGGTCTCCTGGGAATGATGGTATGCTCCCATGATGTTGGAGAGTGCCTCGTGGAGAGTGGGTTCCCTGGGCCTGTCCTCCCCCTGTCACACAGCAGTCCTCCCAGCTTCCCTGTTATCCTGTGCCTCTGTCCCCTGAACCGTGTGCCCACTGCCACTAACCCCAGGTCCCTGATTGTCTTGGGTTGGTGGGTTTGCCTGGGGTCCCTGTAGTGGTGGACACACTGCTGATTGACGTGTCCTGGGGACAGAGGGATGGGCCCGATGGGTGGGTGCTGTGGTGGTGTTTCCTGAGGGGAGAGGTTCAGTGGTGGTTTTTGAGAGTGGCAGGGGAACCGACTGTCCAGAGGTCCCTGATGGGCGGGCTGGTCATCTTGATCGAGGCATGCAGAGATGCTGTTATCACTGTGGGCCTCTTCTGTTAGGGGGACCGGATATGCCTGGCACCTCCTGTCCGGTGCCGTGGGGTAGAGGTCCTGCTGGGGTGTAAATGCATAGTTATTGTATCTGTGTGTGCCATCGTGTGCAATGGGTGAGTTACCCTTTATTCCTGTGCTTGGCTTTTTGTCTTTGCCCTTGTGTGATTGGTGATTTTGGGGCCTGGGTGAGTATCTGTACTGGACATGCTTTGGAGATGGGTGTCCATACATTGGTGTAACATGCAGGCCTTGGTTTTGGGATGTGTATATTGTGATAATGGTGTATCTGTGGGGTGTTGGGTTGATGGGTGTGAGGGTTGGGCTAGGAGTTTGTGATAGCATGCAGGTAGGGTGGGGGGATATAGTAGTAAAAATATGACTTACCAGAGTCCATTCCTCCTGCTACTCCTGCGAGGCCCTCAGTATGCATGATTGCCAAGACTTGCTCCTCCCATGTTGTTAGTTGTGGGGGAGGTTGTGGGGGTCCACTGCCAGTCCTCTGTACTGCTACCTGGTGTCTGGATACTACGAAACGCACCTTTCCCCATAGGTTATTCCACCTCTTCCTGATGTCATCCTGTGTTCTTGGATGCTGTCCCACTGCGTTGACCCTGTCGACAATTCTCCGCCATAGTTCCATCTTCCTTGCAATGGACGTCTGCTGCACCTGTGATCCAAATAGCTTTGGCTCAACCCAGATGATTTCCTCCACCATGACCCTGAGCTCCTCCTCAGAAAACCTGTGGTGTCTTTGAGGTGTCATAATGTGGTGTGGGTGATGTGTGAGGTGATGTTTGTTGTGCTGTGTGATGTGTTGTGTTGGTGTGCGTTCTTTGAGGTGCATGGATGTGTATAAGTGATGGTGTTGTGTGCCTCTGGATGCTGGTGCTGTGTTTGCTATTCTCTCTCTCTCTGCTTCCTTCCAAAAATTTGTTGTAAGGGGTTGTGGGTAATGTGGGTGTGTGTTTTATACTGGTGTGTGGGTGTGGTGTGCGTATGTGTATCAGGTGTATGTATTTTGAATTGTCCAATCAATCAATCAATCAAGGATTTATAGAGCGCACTAATCACCCGTTAGGGTCTCAAGGCGGTGGGGGAGCTACTGGTTGTAGAGCCATGTCTTGAGGCATTTCCTAAATGTCGAGAGGTCTTGGGTCTGGCGGAGGTGGAGCAGTAGGGAGTTCCAGGTCTTTGCGGCTAGGTGAGAGAAGGATCTTCCTCTGGCGGTGGTGTGGCAGATGCGGGGGATGGAGGCGAGGGCGAGGCTGACGGAGCGAAGATTGTGGGTGGGGGTGTAGAAGGTGAGTCTGTTGTTGAGATAGGCTGGGCCTTGTGTGCGTGGGTAAGGAGTTTAAAGGTGATCCTCTTTGATACTGGTAGCCAATGAAGGTCTCTGAAGTGGGGGGAAATGTGGTTGTGGCGTGGGATGTCCCGAATGAGGCGGGCGGATGCGTTCTGGATTCTTTGCAGCTTTGTTAGGAGTTTGGTTGTTATTCCTGCATATAGGGCATTTCCGTAGTCCAATCAGCTGCTGACCAGGGCGTGGGTGACAGTTTTCCTGGTTTCGACGGGAATCCCTTTGAAGATTTTGCGGAGCATGTGGAGAGTGTTGTAGCAGGAAGAGGCGATGACATTGACCTGCTGAGTCATGCTGACTGTGGAGTCTAAGATGAAGCCTAGGTTGCGTGCGTGGGTGGTGGGTGAGGGCGCGGTTCTTAGGGAGGTGGGCCACCAGGAGTCATTCCAAGTTGAGGGGTTGGTGCCAAAGATGAGGATTTCCATATTGTCTGTGTTTAACTTGAGGTGACTTGATTCCATCCAGCTGGCGATGGCGTGCAGTCCGGTGTGGAGGTTGTTCTTTGCAGTTGTAGGGTCTTTCGTGAGGGAGAGGATGAGCTGAGTGTCATCTGCGTAGGAAACTATGTTGATGTGGTGGGTTTGTGCGATGTTGGCGAGGGGGGCCATGTAAACGTTGAAGAGCGTGGGGCTGAGCGAAGATCCTTGGGGAACACCACAGATGATTCTGGAGGCTTCTGACAGGAACGGTGGGAGGCGGACTCTCTGGGTTCTGACTGAGAGAAATGACGAGATCCAGTCAAGTGCCTTGTCGCGGATTCCAGCGTTGTGGAGGCGTGTGCGGAGAGTGTGATGACATACCGTGTTGAAAGTTGCGGAGAGGTCCAGGAGGATGAGTGCTGCTGTTTCTCCTTCGTCCAGCATGGTCCTAATGTCATCTGTGGCAGCAATGAGTGCAGTCTCGGTGCTGTGGTTTCTGCGGAATCCGGATTGGGAGGTGTTGAGTACCTTGCTGTCTTCTAGGAACCGGGATAGTTGGCTATTTACGATTTTTCCATTAACTTGGCTGGGAAGGGGAGGAGGGAGATCCGCCAGTAGTTCTTGGGGTCATCTGGGTCTGCCTTTAGTTTCTTCAGCAGGACGTTGATTTCTGCGTGCTTCCATCTTTCTGGGAAGGTGGTTGACTCGAAGGAGCTGTTGATGGTTTTGCAGAGGTGGGGGGCGATGATGATGTTTGCCTTATTGAAGATATGGTGTGGGCAGGGGTCCGATGGTGATCCGGAGTGGATGGAGGCCATGGTGGTGGCGGTGTCCTCTATGTTGAGGGGGGTCCAGGTGGGTGTTGCTTGGAGCGTTGCGTTCTTGGGTGTTTGTCGTCAGCTGATGGGTCTGGGGTTTGAAGCTATTGTGGATTTCTCCTATCTTTTGACGGAAGTGGGTTGCCAGTGAATTGCAGAACTCCTGTGATGGCGGGGGTTCGTTGGAGCAGGTCCTGGGGGTGGAGAGCTCACTAACGATGCCGAAGAGTTCTTTACTGTTGTGAGCGTTGGCGTCGATGCATTTTTTGAAGTGGGTCCTTTTGGTGATGCGGATCAGTTGGTGATGTTTGCGTAAGGCATCCTTGAAAGCGATGTGGTTGGAGTTGGTAGGGTCAAGGTGCCAGGTTTTTTCCATTCTGCAACATAGCCATTTGGATTCCTGTAGTTCTGGGGTGAACCAGCTGGCCTTGATTCTGTGGGAAGTGTTTGGGGGTTTTCTGAGCGGTGCGAGGGTGTTTGTGCAATCTTCTATCCAGCGATGCAGGTTGGTGGTGGCTGTGTTGGGGTCTGGGGTCCCAGGGGGTGGGGCCCGGGCGAGAGTGGAAATCAGTTGATCTGTTGATATTTTGCTCCAGTTGCGTCGGGGGGGTTGTGTGCGGTGGTGGTGAGTGACTAGTTTCTGGTAGGAGAAGTGGATGCAGCCGTGGTCTGTCCAGCATGTATACTTGTTAAATATGCCATGGCTGTGCTTTCCAATGTGGTTGTGTTTTGTAAATGTGTGTGTATTTTGAGCGCGGAGGTATGTACCGCCAATGGATTACCGCGGTTGAATGACTGCTTCGTTGATTTGTGGGTCGTGATAGTGTGGGCGTAGTTCTGTTGGCGTGACGTGTAGGTTTTGCTATCGCCAGTTTATCACTGACCTTTGGTGTGGCAGACCTGTGTGGGTGTCTGTATTGTGGCGGATTAAGAGATGTGGGTCGTAATACCTGTAGCGGATTTCCACCGCGGCCACAGTATCTTGACGGCCGTCAGCATGGCGGAAAGCAGGATTTACCACGAGGGTTGTAATGAGGGCCTATGTTTCCATTGAAAAACTGTTTTTTGAATTGCCTGTATCTTTGGCACCATTTGGCGTATGTTCACAAAAATTTCCCAAAAAAGTGTACCGGGGAGTCTTGTTGCACAATAAAAGTTTCAGGGTGATCCTTCAAGCGGGGGCCAAGAAAAAGAGGAGGTCAAAAAGGTTGTGTTTCCTATGTTATTTCCATAGGATCTTTGAACACGACTACAGCCCATGCCACTGGACGGAATTACACCAAATTTGCCAGAAAGCTAGCTTTTAGGAGGCAGATTGTGCTTTTGCTTATTTGGTGTACATTTGTCAGTAGTTTTTGAGACATTTTGGGGAAATCCAAATTTGTATATCTCTGTCCGCAGTGACCTCACAATTATTTTGTGAATTTTCATGAATACGTGTGCAAAAAGAAGTGCTGTAATTGGCTAACCATAACCTGACTAGGAAGTTGTGCCAGCCATTTCATTTCACAGACACAATCCTGTGGGGGTGAAAATCCAAACTGAAAGTGACATAAGTGGTCATGGTGAATGTACCCTGAACCCAGGGTTGTGATATAGGTGTGTTATAGGGACAGATTATGGGTATAAAATAATATTTCATCACCATGTGATATATTCGTGAAAATATTCGCAAATATGAAAACATTTGAAAAAGAAACCACAGACTCATTCATGCACTAATTTATTCACTCATACAAGAGTTTAGAGACATGCACCCACTCACACACCCACTCAGACACTCATGCACCCATGCAAACCGACTCATAGACTGACACACCCACTTTCAGAACCAGTCAGACACTCACAGATCCACTGACAGAGATAGGCCCTGTTGCCAACCTGTGCTGCGCAGGGCCAAAGTCTTCATGCTTGATATGGGGTTGGGTGGTTATAAGGGCTTGGCTGCAAGGCCTGGCCAAAGTCTGTGCGCGGCAGGCGTTGAAATAACGTATAGTAATTTAAAAAACTTCGAAATTCACTGAAAACAACAAAGGATACACAGACATTATAGTTAGGTTCTGAATTTACTCATACAAAACCAAAGAAATTAAGTAGATATAGTCAGAGTTCTTTCAAGTAACTATAATTCGCATCCTAAGGTAACTATAACTCACACCTTCACCTGTTTTTTCAGTGAGTGTATATATATATATGCATAATATTGTGTAATCAAAGTTCATTTTGACTTTTGAGTTAACTTAGCCGGACCTTAGGCCCTAATTGAAACATGTTTTTTAATGTTGCCAGTAAGGTGTTTTCTTCCTTTTGCAGATGCGTTATCATGCATCTCGTTAGCTAGAGAAAGACTCATTGTTTGTATGAGATGACTGATGTTCAAAGGTGGTCTTCTGTTTATCACGTACCATGATCTTTAAACTTTATTTCTACTTTGCATTTATACTGGATGAATAAAAAATTAAATAAAACTATTTAATTCAAAACGGTCCATACATTCAATGGGGAAATATATTTGACTATTTCTCAAAGAGATTAAGGTGTAAGTACCACTGTCCTATCAGATAGTAGCACGTCAGATGGTTAATTAGCCCATGTCCCGGACTGAAGGATGGTTGTTGTTCCATCGGATCGGAAAAGAGTTGTAGCAGTGGAGGAGAGTGATTATTAATAAGTTTGTGCGCTGCAGTCATGGATGCTGTGGACTGTGTTTTATTAAGATTGTGTGGTGTGGTGCGGTAGTGTTGTGCAGATGTAGATGTGCTTAATGCTGAGCAATTGAAGTTGTTATCGGGCCAGCCGTAACCCAAGATCCCGCGATAGATATGTAAAAGTATATTGTGTTGTAATTTGCCAGCTATGTTTTTTTTATGTCAGTCGTGAGGTACCATCGACTGGACAATTGAGATAGGAGACTGTAACTTTGTTGTGAGAGCACAACTAGGATCCTGTTGCACAAAGGAGAAATGCATTAGTCAGGGTGATTCCTTTGTTCGAGGATTCATCCGTGTATATGTGAGTAAGTTGGAAAGTGTTATTCTGGACTATTCCTTGTGTGATTGAACACTTCGAGTTCTTTGCTGGAGCAGACAAAAGTTTGTTTATTGTTCCTGTTTAGTGTTTTGTGTATTATCAGGGGGTAGTAAGGGTGAAAGGTGCCGCACCTCCAGGGAGTATACACAGTATGTATTAGTAACAAATGTTAACACAGTCAAAAGTTGGTGCCAGTGGTCAGGTGTCTTACTACCCTGTAAACACAGAATTGAGTATAAGCATACACAATAACAATAAGCACATCAGCGCTGATGAAGGACGTGTGTATCTGGGCTTATCAGGGCCCATTTCGGCTTTCTCAGTTACTACTGGAACTCTATGTACCCCATGTTCGAGAGATGCTACTATTACCAGGTTTTATCCAGATTTGAACCCATTACTCTATTTGGAGGCACTTCAAAACTACTTACCAGGCCGGATGGTCTAGCCTTGAGGAAGTCACCTGTGTTGGTTTACCTCCTCTTCTACCAGTAACATCAAAGACAGCGGCGACGACCACAGTGAGTACTGCACCTAGCACAGAGGGGAGGGGGGGAGGAAAAAGAGAGTGACACACACACGCAACAGACAACACCCCCACCCCCACCCTCACCCCCAACACCATACACACAAAAACATGCAGCAACATTACACATACACCCCTTAACCCTCTGGAATCAAGCAAGGATCAAATGAAATGATTGTAACAAGTGTAATCATCGAAAATCCAGATAGGGCAACAGGTCTGTAAAAGATCAATATACACAAATATGTACCGTAACTACACAAGTCCAGATAGTGTTCCATTCATTGTCCGTGGACCAGTGATCCCAAAATGCATGGGCGAAACCCACACATGATACCTGCTTCAAAACGGAGAGAACACTGCAGGGGCATCAGGTTGAAAAAAAACAGGCACCTCAGTGGGAAGGGGAGGGGGCAACTCAGCCGGATGATGGGGCGACACCACTGCTCCACGAGGGGGCTCCATGCCCACTGCTTGCTCCTGGGGAGTACAAAGCCACAGTCTCACAAGTCTCTCAAGTGGGTGGTTTGCCTACTGATTGGTCCTGGGGAGTCCAGTACCACAGTCTCACAAGTCTCTCAAGTGGGTGGTTTGCCTACTGATTGGTGCTGGGGAGTGCAAAGCCACAGTCTCTCTAGTGGATGGTTTTCTCCACTGATTCTGGAGGGTGCTTTGTGCCCAGAGTGCTTCATCCTGCCAAGGATTGGGGTAGTGGTTGCAGTACTGGTTCTGGAGGGGGCTTTGTGCCCAGAGTGCTTCATCCTGCCAAGGTCTGGGGTAGTGGATGCAGTTCTCCACTGGTTCTGGAGGGAGCTTTGTGCCCAGAGTGCTTCATCCTGCCAAGGACTGGGGTAGTGGATGCTGTTCTCCACTGGTTCTGGAGGGGGCTTTGTGCCCAGAGTGCTGCACATGGTGTGTGGCAGTTCCCACTCCTTCACCTGGGTGTCAGAGCCACAAGATTTTCTGGGAACAAGTAGCATGATACTCCATGGAGGCAGAGACACATTCCACCCTGCGGCGACTTTGCCTGCCAACTGCTAGTACTGCCAGTGCTGGTTGTGGTGCCTCCTGTAGTCTGTGCAGGGTCCAGGACGTCTCCTGCAGCCTCGGACGACTGTCCACTGGGGATGATGTTCATGTCAGCTGTGGTGACATCGTCTGAGCACATCGCGGGCAGGTGGCGGTGGTTGCGGCAGTGTCTGCGGCGGAGATGCTGCAGGTGATGCATGTGTCAGCACCTGTGGAGGGAGACAGCAGGGCGTCTCCTGCAGTCTTGGACGGCTGCCCAATGAGGATGATGCTGAGGACTGTAGCAGAGGCAGCAGACATGCAGGTGGTGGTGAAGGTGGCAGTGGTTGTAGCGTTGGCCACCGCCGTACAGGTTGCTGTTCTGTCTTGCAGAAAGGGTGACACCAGTCCCTCACCCAGAGGGTCCATGCCCTGAGCTGACTTCCCTTTAGCCTTGTGTCCCTTCCCCACCTTGGAAGTCGCTGCTGGGACCTTGGCACTGTCCTCTTTTGTCTTAAAGGAGGCATTGCAGGGTGGTTGGTGCGGCTTTTCCCTACGGCATGTGGGCTCCTTCTTCACCTTGGCAGGTGGCAGAATAGGGTGATCCTTGGCCTCACTAGGTGGCACACTGGCAGCCCTGATGGGTGCCGCCCGTGATGTTACTGGACTTGCAGGGACCACAGTGCTCGAGGATTTCATGGCTGAGGTGCTGGGCTGGGATCTGGACATCCTGGCCCTAGGGGAAGGACGGGGGGAGGTGTAGGGAAGAGGTCAATGTTAGCGAGGAAAGGTTTTTTAGACACACTGGGACGGGAAGATGGAGGGGGTTTGGGAGTGGAGGAAGAGGTAATGGTTGTAGGAGGTGTACGTCTGCTGAGTTTGGGTGAGTGTGCATGGGCTGGAGGCTGTTGTGAGGTGGATGGCTGTTGAGTGGGTGAGTGCTTGCATTTGTGTAGTTTGGGAGGAGGGCTCACAGACACACTGGGAGAGGACACAGGGGACGTGTGAATGGTAGTGGGGGTGGTGATTGCACGTGAGCGGTGTGTGGTGATGGGCGTGCTGGTGATGGGGGTAGTGGCTGAGGATGTAGTGCATGTAGGTGTGAGTGGAGACGAGACCGGGAGGGAGGAGTAGGACTTGGAGGAGGGGGACACAGTGGAGGCAGTGGATGTTGGTGTGTCTGCATGGGGATGTTGCTTGTGTGAGTGCCTGTGGGATGTGTGGTGCTTATGTTTGCCATGTCCACTCTTGTGTGTTGATGAGTGTGCATACTGGTCTGATGGTGTGCTTGGGATAGGCTGAGGCAGAGGGGATTGGGTCTGGGTAGTGGAAGTTGGAGGGGGGAGGCTGGACACAGGGTCAATGGCTACCATCAGTGCTGAGGCCAGAGCCTGAAATGCTCTCTGTTGGGCTGCCACGCCAGAATGAATGCCCTCCAGGTATGCATTTGTTTGCTGCAAATGCCTCTCGACACCCTTACTAGCATTCAGAATGGTTGATTGCCCAACAGTGAGGGATCTCAGGAGGTCAATAGCCTCCTCACTGAGGGCATCAGGGCTGACTGGGGCAGAGCCTGAGGTGCCTGGGTCAAAGGAGATGCCCACCCTCCTGGGTGAGGGGGCACGGGAAACACGCTGAGGGGCTGCTGGGAGGGAGGTGCTGGTAGGGGGGTGGCAGCTGTACCTGTTGAGGCGGTGGGCACAGAGGTGCCCGCCACCGTAAAGGGAGCTCCCATCAGGAGAGGAGTCGCTGTCGCTGGTGTCTCCTCTTGTCCCCGTCGTGGAGCTCCCCTCGCCCTCCGTCCCACTAGTGCCTTCAGACTCCGTACATTCACCCTCCTGGGCCATGTGGGTTGCAGCTCCCTCCTGCTCCGGTGCCAATACTCCTCTGCCAGATTATGCTAATGCACACAAGGACAGGGTGACAAAACAAAAAGGGGAGGAAAGACAGAAGAGACACATGGTCAATGACTGCAACAACACCACCATTGGCAGACACAACACACAGGGAGCAGCCCTATGCTCTAGGCTATGCACTAACAGTTCAAGAGGAAAATCACATGCCCATGGGGGACTGTGCCTAGAACCATTTGATGCACACCTGAAACCCACAGGAGCCTGACTAGGTGTAGAGGCCACTACCACTTTTGGGATTTGAGTGCCACTGAGCCTGCCTAACAATGGATCTACCCTGGCACGTTTGCCCTGGCCTAGGGGAACCCACAGACCACTTCCCCTACCCAGAAACCTCATAAAGCACACAAAGTCAGCTGAGTGAGACTGTACTCACCCCCTTGTGGCTGCTGTGATGCCCTCAAGCGCCCATCCAACTCAGGATATGCCACCGCCAGGATCCGGTACATCAGGGGGGTCATGGTGCGACGGGCATCCCTCCCACGTTGGGAGGCCATCCCCAGCTGGGCCTCTGCCGTCTTATTGCTCCAGCGGCACAGGTCCTCCCATCTTTTGCGGCAGTGGGTGCTCCGTCTATGATAGACCCCCAGGGTCCGCACTTCGTTGGTGATGGCACGCCAAATGCCCTTCTTCTGGTGGGCGCTGACCTAGAGGAAAAGTGAATTAAGAATGGATTTTACTCCCCGTCTGGTTCTTCTTACTCATTGGCTACAACTTCCCACCCTGGCCCAGAAACACATACACTGACCATCCTCACATGCTGGCCTCTGCCCACCCCCCTGTATCCACACCACTCCATACATTCATGTCCCATCCATCATGCTCACAGTGTACTCACATGTTGTCTGGAGGACCGTAGAGTAGCGTGTACTGGGGGACGACCCCAGCCACCAGGTTGTCCAACTCCTCTGCGGTGAAGGCAGGGGCTGTTTCCCCAGACACTGTAGCCATTGTCTCTTCCAGACTCAGGTCACAGCAGCACTTGCAGTGTAGGTCCTCTCCTGTTGAAGGTCAGGTATCAAGTGAGTGATCAGATAGAAAATGGTTGCCACATCCACGGCGGTGTGTACCGTCACCGCCGGCGTACATCGTCATTGGCTCCTGGAACCCATAGGGGCCAATGATAACCAATGCTGAATTGCGCCGCAGTCTTCGTCCGCCTACCGCGACGCTGCACAACGCCAATGCAGTTACCTCATTTCCCCTTGTCCCTCCATAAAGGTCAGGCAGCCGCCATTTCAGGGGGCCACATAGCAGGGCAACTAACTGCGTCACATCAGTTTTGTGCAGGAATAAGGACAGACAGTGCAACACACCGATTACATCACAATTGTTCTAAACACCCTTGTGAAACCTATGTGGTGTATGACCCTCTGCTCACCCTCCTCCTCCATAGGGCACGTCCGCTGGGGCAGATGATGAGATGGCGTCATCCTGCGGTATACAGACCCCTGCTGGACCCGTTGACAATGGAAGACAGACACATCATTATCACCTACAGACTTGATTGTGTCACAATCCAAGAACTGCGTGCCCAGTTGGAGCCAGACCTGATGTCAGCTATCCGCCATCCCAGAGGAATCCCCCCTTTAGTGCAGGTCCTGTCAGTACTCCATTTCCTGGCCAGTGGTTCCTTTCAAACAACTGCGGCCATGGCATCAGGGATGTCACAGCCAATGTTCACTAACGTGTTGTCCAGCGTGTTGTCTGCCCTGCTGAAACACATACGCAGCTACATCGATTTCCCTCAGGTGGAGGATTTGCCCACAGTGAAAGGTGACTTCTGTGCCCTGGGACATATCCCCAACATCATTGGTGCCATTGATGGTACACATGTGGCATTTGTCCCTCGCAGGAAGAACAGGTGTACAGAAACCGCAAAAGCTACCATTCCATGAATGTGCAGATGGTGTGTTTGGCAGACCAGTACATCTCCCACGTGAATGCCAAGTATCCTGGCTCTGTGCATGACGCTTACATTTTGAGGAAAGCAGCATCCCTTATGTGATGAGGCAACTCCAGAGGCTAAGTGTGGCTAATAGGTGAGCCCAAGGTCCCAACATAGTTTACATAGGTGTCTGGGTATGGGAGAGTCCCTAAGGGTTGATGTGTGTCTAACAGTTGTCCCTCGATATTTGCAGGTGACTGGTTACCCCAACCTGTCATGGCTACTGACCCCAGTGAGGATTCCCAGGACAAGGGCAGAGGAACGCTACAATGAGGCACATGGGCGAACTAGGAGGATAATAGAGCGGACTTTCGGCCTCCTGAAGGCCAGGTTCTAGTGCCTCCATCTGACAGGTGGCTCCCTATACTACTCACCGAAGAAGGTGTGCCAGATCATCGTGCCATGTTGTATTTTGCACAACCTGACTTTGCGACGCCAGGTGCCTTTTCTGCAGGAGGATGGGCCTGATGTTGGTCTTGTGGCAGCTGTGGAGCCTGTGGACAGTGAAGAAGAGGAGGCAGAAGAAGAAGATTTAGACAACCAAAACAACATCATCATGCAATACTTCCAGTGAGACACAGGTAAGAGACTGGCACTGCTCCTCTCATATCTTACTACTGTAGGATATTGCATGATTCTGCCTTTTTACCTCTGTGTATGGACCCTGACAGTTCACTTTGGCTTTCCATTTCACAGATCTGGGTACCACTTTCTGCCTTCTGCTATGCTTACTGCTGCCTAACAACTGTTGAACACTGGTATGTGAAAATGAACATTGACATTGCTATTTTTCTGAGAGGTTGCAATAACACATTTGTGAAAGTACAGACTGACTCCAGATTGATTTGTGATTCATGGGTGTTTATTTCTGTGCTAATAAGTGGAGGGGGCTGTGCACTGGGCTGGGGTGACGGTGGAGGAATGTCCATTGTGGAGTCCAGTCTATTGGTATCACAGGTGCATTGTCCAAGGGGGCTTAGGAAGTGGAGTAATGGCAGTTCAAGGTTGTCAGGGTGACATAGTGGGACAGAAGGGTGACAATCAGCAGAGTCTTATTTCCTGGCGGGGGTCTTGGCAATGTTCTTTGTCTTGTTCCTGGATCTCAGGGACCGTTTGTGGGCTGGTTCTCCTTCTGCAGGGGGTGGGGTGCTGGTGGCCTGTTGGTCCTGTGGCGGGACCTCCTGTCCACTAGCACCAGCGGAGGTGGAGGGCTGTTCATCGTTCAGGCTAGTGTCAAGGTCCTGTTGGTGTGCCACTGTGTCCCTCATGGTGTTGGCCATGTCTGCCAGCACCCCTGCAATGGTGACCAGGGTGGTGTTAATGGACTTAAAGTCCTCCCTTATCCCCAGGTACTGTTCCTCCTGCAGCCGCTGGGTCTCCTGAAACCTGGCCAGTACAGTGCCCATGGTCTCCTGGGAATGATGGTATGCTCCCATGATGTTGGAGAGTGCCTCGTGGAGAGTGGGTTCCCTGGGCCTGTCCTCCCCCTGTCACACAGCAGTCCTCCCAGCTTCCCTGTTATCCTGTGCCTCTGTCCCCTGAACCGTGTGCCCACTGCCACTAACCCCAGGTCCCTGATTGTCTTGGGTTGGTGGGTTTGCCTGGGGTCCCTGTAGTGGTGGACACACTGCTGATTGACGTGTCCTGGGGACAGAGGGATGGGCCCGATGGGTGGGTGCTGTGGTGGTGTTTCCTGAGGGGAGAGGTTCAGTGGTGGCTTTTGAGAGTGGCAGGGGATGGAGGCGAGGGCGAGGCTGACGGAGGGAAGATTGTTGGTGGGGGTGTAGAAGGTGAGTCTGTCGTTGAGATAGGCTGGGCCTTGTGTGCGTGGGTAAGAAGTTTAAAGGTGATCCTCTTTGATACTGGTAGCCAATGAAGGTCTCTGAGGTGGGGGGAAATGTGGTTGTGGTGTGGGATGTCCTGAATGAGGCGGGCGGATGCGTTCTGGATTCTTTGCAGCTTTGTTAGGAGTTTGGTTGTTATTCCTGCATATAGGGAGTTTCCGTAGTCCAATCAGCTGCTGACCAGGGCGTGGGTGACAGTTTTCCTGGTTTCGACGGGAATCCCTTTGAAGATTTTGCGGAGCATGTGGAGAGTGTTGTAGCAGGAAGAGGCGATGACATTGACCTGCTGAGTCATGCTGACTGTGGAGTCCAAGATGAAGCCTAGGTTGCGTGCGTGGGTGGTGGGTGAGGGCGCGGTTCTTAGGGAGGTGGGCCACCAGGAGTCATTCCAAGTTGAGGGGTTGGTGCCAAAGATGAGGATTTCCGTATTGTCTGTGTTTAACTTGAGGTGACTTGATTCCATCCAGCTGGCGATGGCGTGCAGTCCGGTGTGGAGGTTGTTCTTTGCAGTTGTAGGGTCTTTCGTGAGGGAGAGGATGAGCTGAGTGTCATCTGCGTAGGAAACTATGTTGATGTGGTGGGTTTGTGCGATGTTGGCGAGGGGGGCCATGTAAACGTTGAAGAGCGTGGGGCTGAGCGAAGATCCTTGGGGAACACCACAGATGATTCTGGAGGCTTCTGACAGGAACGGTGGGAGGCGGACTCTCTGGGTTCTGACTGAGAGAAATGACGAGATCCAGTCAAGTGCCTTGTCGCGGATTCCAGCGTTGTGGAGGCGTGTGCGGAGAGTGTGATGACATACCGTGTTGAAAGTTGCGGAGAGGTCCAGGAGGATGAGTGCTGCTGTTTCTCCTTCGTCCAGCATGGTCCTAATGTCATCTGTGGCAGCAATGAGTGCAGTCTCGGTGCTGTGGTTTCTGCGGAATCCGGATTGGGAGGTGTTGAGTACCTTGCTGTCTTCTAGGAACCGGGATAGTTGGCTATTTACGATTTTTCCATTAACTTGGCTGGGAAGGGGAGGAGGGAGATCCGCCAGTAGTTCTTGGGGTCATCTGGGTCTGCCTTTAGTTTCTTCAGCAGGGCGTTGATTTCTGCATGCTTCCATCTTTCTGGGAAGGTGGCTGACTCGAAGGAGCTGTTGATGGTTTTGCAGAGGTGGGGGGCGATGATGATGTTTGCCTTATTGAAGATATGGTGTGGGCAGGGGTCCGATGGTGATCCGGAGTGGATGGAGGCCATGGTGGTGGCGGTGTCCTCTATGTTGAGGGGGGTCCAGGTGGGTGTTGCTTGGAGCGTTGCGTTCTTGGGTGTTTGTAGTCAGCTGGTGGGTCTGGGGTTTGAAGCTATTGTGGATTTCTCCTATCTTTTGACGGAAGTGGGTTGCCAGTGAATTGCAGAACTCCTGTGATGGCGGGGGTTCGTTGGAGCAGGTCCTGGGGGTGGAGAGCTCACTGACGATGCCGAAGAGTTCTTTACTGTTGTGAGCGTTGGCGTCGATGCGTTTTTTGAAGTGGGTCCTTTTGGTGATGTGGATCAGTTGGTGATGTTTGCGTAAGGCATCCTTGAAAGCGATGTAGTTGGAGTTGGTAGGGTCAAGGTGCCAGGTTTTTTCCATTCTGCAACATAGCCATTTGGATTCCTGTAGTTCTGGGGTGAACCAGCTGGTCTTGATTCTGTGGGAAGTGTTTGGGGGTTTTCTGAGCGGTGCAAGGTTGTTTGTGCAATCTTCTATCCAGCGATGCAGGTTGGTGGTGGCTGTGTTGGGGTCTGGGGTCCCAGGGGGTGGGGCCCGGGCGAGAGTGGAGATCAGTTGATCTGTTGATATTTTGCTCCAGTTGCGTCGGGGGGTTGTGTGCGGTGGTGGTGAGTGACTAGTTTCTGGTAGGAGAAGTGGATGCAGCCGTGGTCTGTCCAGCATGTATACTTGTTAAATATGCCATGGCTGTGCTTTCCAATGTGGTTGTGTTTTGTAAATGTGTGTGTATTTTGAGCGCTGAGATGTGTACCGCCAATGGATTACCGCGGTTGAATGACTGCTTCGTTGATTCGTGGGTCGTGATAGTGTGGGCGTAGTTCTATTGGCGTGACGTGTAGGTTTTGCTATTGCCAGTTTATCACTGACCTTTGGTGTGGCAGACCTGTGTGGGTGTCTGTATTGTGGCGGATTAAGAGATGTGGGTCGTAATACCTGTAGCGGATTTCCACCGCGGCCACAGTATCTTGACGGCCGTCAGCATGGCGGAAAGCAGGATTTACCACGAGGGTTGTAATGAGGGCCTATGTTTCCATTGAAAAACTGTTTTTTGACTTGCCTGTATCTTTGGCACCATTTGGCGTATGTTCACAAAAATTTCCCAAAAAAGTGTACCGGGGAGTCTTGTTGCACAATAAAAGTTTCAGGGTGATCCTTCAAGCGGGGGCCAAGAAAAAGAGGAGGTCAAAAAGGTTGTGTTTCCTATGTTATTTCCATAGGATCTTTGAACACGACTACAGCCCATGCCACTGGACGGAATTACACCAAATTTGCCAGAAAGCTAGCTTTTAGGAGGCAGATTGTGCTTTTGCTTATTTGGTGTACATTTGTCAGTAGTTTTTGAGACATTTTGGGGAAATCCAAATTTGTATATCTCTGTCCGCAGTGACCTCACAATTATTTTGTGAATCTTCATGAATACGTGTGCAAAAAGAAGTGCTGTAATTGGCTAACCATAACCTGACTAGGAAGTTGTGCCAGCCATTTCATTTCACAGACACAATCCTGTGGGGGTGAAAATCCAAACTGAAAGTGATATAAGGGGTCATGGTGAATGTACCCTGAACCCAGGGTTGTGATATAGGTGTGTTATAGGGACAGATTATGGGTATAAAATAATATTTCATCACCATGTGATATATTCGTGAAAATATTTGCAAATATGAAAACATTTGAAAAAGAAACCACAGACTCATTCATGCACTAATTTATTCACTCATACATGAGTTTAGAGACATGCACCCACTCACACACCTACTCAGACACTCATGCACCCATGCAAACCGACTCATAGACTGACACACCCACTTTCAGAACCAGTCAGACACTCACAGATCCACTGACAGAGATAGGCCCTGTTGCCAACCTGTGCTGCGCAGGGCCAAAGTCTTCATGCTTGATATGGGGTTGGGTGGTTATAAGGGCTTGGCTGCAAGGCCTGGCCAAAGTCTGTGCGCAGCAGGCATTGAAATAACGTATAGTAATTTAAAAAACTTCGAAATTCACTGAAAACAACAAAGGATACTCAGACATTATAGTTAGGTTCTGAATTTACTCATACAAAACCAAAGAAATTAAGCAGATATAGTCAGAGTTCTTTCAAGTAACTATAATTCGCATCCTAAGGTAACTATAACTCACACTTTCACCTGTTTTTTCAGTGAGTGTATATATATATATGCATAATATTGTGTAATCAAAGTTCATTTTGACTTTTGAGTTAACTTAGCCGGACCTTAGGCCCTAATTGAAACATGTTTTTTAATGTTGCCAGTAAGGTGTTTTCTTCCTTTTGCAGATGCGTTATCATGCATCTCGTTAGATAGAGAAAGACTCATTGTTTGTATGAGATGACTGATGTTCAAAGGTGGTCTTCTGTTTATCACGTACCATGATCTTTAAACTTTATTTCTACTTTGCATTTATACTGGATGAATAAAAAATAAAATAAAACTATTTAATTCAAAACGGTCCATACATTCAATGGGGAAATATATTTGACTATTTCTCAAAGAGATTAAGGTGTAAGTACCACTGTCCTATCAGATAGTAGCACGTCAGATGGTTAATTAGCCCATGTCCCGGACTGAAGGATGGTTGTTGTTCCATCGGATCGGAAAAGAGTTGTAGCAGTGGAGGAGAGAGATTATTAATAAGTTTGTGCGCTGCAGTCATGGATGCTGTGGACTGTGTTTTATTAAGATTGTGTGGTGTGGTGCGGTAGTGTTGTTCAGATGTAGATGTGCTTAATGCTGAGCAATTGAAGTTGTTATCGGGCCAGCCGTAACCCAAGATCCCGCGATAGATATGTAAAAGTATATTGTGTTGTAATTTGCCAGCTATGTTTTTTTTATGTCAGTCGTGAGGTACCATCGACTGGACAATTGAGATAGGAGACTGTAACTTTGTTGTGAGAGCACAACTAGGATCCTGTTGCACAAAGGAGAAATGCATTAGTCAGGGTGATTCCTTTGGTCGAGGATTCATCCGTGTATATGTGAGTAAGTTGGAAAGTGTTATTCTGGACTATTCCTTGTGTGATTGAACACTTCGAGTTCTTTGCTGGAGCAGACAAAAGTTTGTTTATTGTTCCTGTTTAATGTTTTGTGTATTATCAGGGGGTAGTAAGGGTGAAAGGTGCCGCACCTCCAGGGAGTATACACAGTATGTATTAGTAACAAATGTTAACACAGTCAAAAGTTGGTGCCAGTGGTCAGGTGTCTTACTACCCTGTAAACACAGAATTGAGTATAAGCATACACAATAACAATAAGCACATCAGCGCTGATGAAGGACGTGTGTATCTGGGCTTATCAGGGCCCATTTCGGCTTTCTCAGTTACTACTGGAACTCTATGTACCCCATGTTCGAGAGATGCTACTATTACCAGGTTTTATCCAGATTTGAACCCATTACTCTATTTGGAGGCACTTCAATACTACTTACCAGGCCGGATGGTCTAGCCTTGAGGAAGTCACCTGTGTGACGAAACACGTGTTGGCTGTGTTTGATGAATGCTTTGTCTGTATAAGGCAAACTGTGCCTTCAATTAAAGAAACTTCCTCCCATGAACTTGGGATATCTACGTATTCTTTCTTCCAACTTCAGCGACTTACCAGGGATACAAATCCTTGTTACTTTAATATACTGTACCTCTGTGTGCTGTGGTCGCTTTGTGTGTTTTGTTTATTATGCCTGCTTAGCGTTGTGGAAAGTGGAGCACTTGTGAAAACCGCAGTGGAGGGTGAACCACCGTCAGGAGTGAGAGTTGCTTTATTGTGTGCTGCACTGGGATTGGACAGTTTGTGTAGGTGCTGTGCTACTGATTGCTGCAATGTCATTGAGAGCCACACTGTGATAGGGTAGAACAGAAGGTGATGCACTGAGACTGGCTGTTAGTGCTGTATGAATTTGTAATGTGCTAGAGGAAAGAATTTTCTTTGTTTGGATTAACAATTCCTGTTTGTGGCTGTTGACATTGTTATTAAAAAATGAAATGTTTCAGAGCTATTAGAGATTTGATCAGGGTAGGTGTGAGGATTCCTGTTTAAGAGGGTGAAGAGATGCCACCAAAAGGCACAGCAAGTCATTATTTGGCCATAAATGTGGGGCTCCACATGTGCATTTTGATGAGTCAGTAGCATAAGATCATAGAAAATTAAGGTGCATTAAGATTTCTTTGCTATGGCACATTTCATTTGAGAATTATTGAAAATTTAAGAAGGGTGTTGTACAACATGAAACCACCCCCAAGATCCACACAGAATGAAGCACTTAATGCTTGGGAACATGAAGCCCATAGTAAAGATACAGAAAAGTATCAGAGCAAAGTTAGGAGAGCAGTGCGTAGTTGCATTAAAGCCAAGTGGGATGCAGAACAACAGAAACAGCAAGCAGAAATAATTGAGTAAACCAGGCTATACACTGCATTGATAAGTGAGGAACCCCAAAAATGTAAAAAGACGAAAAGAGAGGACAAAACAGAGAATGCAGAGGGTTCAGGTGATAGTAGTGATAGCAATTCTAGTTATGATTTTTTGAATGTGTTATTACCAACTCGTCTGCCACTTTATAATGTGGACCCATCTGAAGGGATGGGTAGTGCGGTCACGGGTGGAAACTCTGAGGGAGCCACCGCCCCTGTAAATTAAAAACAGATGACTATGGGAGAGATTTAGAGGAATCGTACTCCTGTAAATTCCTCTGTTTCTAATGTCCCAGATGCAATAACTGTTCCTGTTACTATTGGTCCGGTAGGTCACTTATTTAAACCTGAGTCATCTGAAAGTACGAAACATGCTTTGGAAAGTCTTAATTGAGCAAATACGCCAACCACAGTCCCTGTGACCCCAGGTTCGGGAGGGACGGGAAGGACTCAGTTGGTTCCAATGAAGGTAACTCTACCATGTGTGGCTCCTGCGTCTTCAGTGTTAAATATGTCAGGACTCACTCCCATAGAGCAGCCTGCCTAGACACTACAGAATTCTCACATGTCCATTTGGAATTCAACCCAGAGTATTTCAAGCAGCAGTTGCAGGGGTGGAGGTGGAGGTGGGGGGAGGTAGTAATGTTTTATTATCTCTGGAGCCCAAAATCGGGCTAATTCATAGGAGATAGAAGATTTGGTTCGATTTTTTTAATGGTCCCGTAGAGGTTGTGAAGGTTCGACGTTAAGCGTGGAAGTCCAGCATCCTGAGTAGGAGACGCCCACAGACGTGGCCAGGTTAAAATTAGAGTTAGATGAGATGATTTTTGGTAATCTTGACCTTTTTAGTTTAGATATTTATCCGGAAAATGAACTCATATACATGTGCAAGGATGTTACACATCATGCAGGGCAAGCGCATGGCAAGCTGTCTAGATTGGCCCGGCGGTATGATATAGATCTTAATAGAACAAAATCTTCAGAGAATTGTAACTGTGTGTGTTTTGATAAAGGAGACATAAAAAGAATGAGGGCATCAGAGATGAAAGTGCAAACTAAGGAATGGACTTGTAGTATACAGAAGTGAAGTCAGTTAGACAAGTGGGAATGTAAGTCGGCTAAAAAGAAAGACCAGAAGAAGTTGAAGGTAGTATCTAACACAGGGAGCAAGGGTAAACTAATTCTTTCTTCACTAGATGAGGAGGGGGCTCAGAGGGGCTTATTTAAAAGTGACTTGCAGACCGGCGCACGCACCAGTGGCTCAGGCTGCAGGCCCATATCTACAAGACCACGCAAAGCCACTTTGCATGTCTTTTTATGGCCTTGTAGATATGAAGTAAGGCAACGCCATGCAAGTCGCTGTGCTGCCTTACTTTGCATCAAAGAGGTTCTCCATGGCTGTTGCGGTGGGTGTTCCCATGTAACACCCATGGATTTCGATGCATTTCCAGATTTACAAGGTTTTGTAAACGAAAGAAATATATTTAATGCTCCCCATTTTTCCCCTTTCTATGTGTGCTGCATTTTCCAGCACACATAGAAATAGGAAAATGCCTCTTGTGATTGTTTTTGTGCAGGAAGGTGTCCCTTCCGGCACAAAAACAATCATCCCTGCAATGCAGGCACCCTTGCACCATGGTGCAAGGGAGCCTGCGTTGGCGCATGGCAGCAATGTGTTCACAAGTGCAGGGGAAAAGGGCAGGAATGTGCTGTATCTTGTTGTTACGGCGCATTCTTGCCCTTTTGTTTTGAAGGAGGGCAGCGTAGCAACAAAGCTTGTGGTGCTGCCCTGCAACAAGACATTGTAAATGAGGCCCAAGTTTCCTGTTAAGGAAGGTGCCTGGTGGAGGTTACATCCATGTATCTTCAAGTAGAGGTCATCTTGCTGCCTTTAAATTGAGGGCAAATCCAGTATTGTGGTGCACCCACACTGACAGATTTGTTAAAATTTCTCAGGTGTCATGGGTGAATTAGAATACCCTTTTCTCTTCTTCATAAAGCTTTATTTCAATCACATAGCTGTTAAAATGTACATCTCACTTTGTCACATGATATATATAACAATTATAAATTACTATCATTCAAAAGCTGTTGGAGCCCTAGGGAAGATTTTGGTAGCAATAGGGTGTCATTGGCGAAGATAGGGGCCGGAGCCCTTCTCCACCTGACCTTACACTGGCGTCACAATAATCTCTATCCAGGTGTTCCACATCCCTATTGATGAATAACGAGAACAACTCTAACTCCACATTGTCCCTCCTTTCAACACCTGACCTGGGCCATGTTGTCCACATGTATTCTCCTTAAAATATCCAGTAAGTTAGCAGGGATTCCCATCCAGAGTTTACCCCTTGGCACCAAATCAAAAGCTGATCACAAATCCACAAATGCTACAAAAAATGTGCCCTCATTTAATGTCACTTTTTTCCAGTAGATACAAATAAAATAAAAAAGCCTGGCCCAAGGTACTAATGTTGAAGCAAAACCCTGTTTGAAAATCAGACAGGATATTTCCTTCTGTAATACACTACTGTAGAGGTGCCAATATTTGTTTACCAAATAGTTTTTGCAAATAATCTATTAGACTAAAGGGCCTTT
Source organism: Pleurodeles waltl (assembly GCF_031143425.1). Lineage (NCBI taxonomy): Eukaryota > Metazoa > Chordata > Amphibia > Caudata > Salamandridae > Pleurodeles > Pleurodeles waltl. The sequence goes on from NC_090443.1 coordinate 193,861,392, forward strand.
AACCTCCAGGTTTGGCCCTTTCCCCTTCTTAAAAATTGGTAGATCTCCGTCAGCTTCCAAGAAGCGGGGATCTCCATACTCAAAAGGATAGCATTGGAAAAGCGGTTAATATAAGTCCCCGTACTTCTGGATCTTCCATATATAGGTAATTTGGAATCCTATCTGTACCTGGAACTCTAGCTGGGATACAGGTGCTAATCGCCGCATTAGCTTTTTATGGGGAAAATACAAGTACTAATATGGCCTTTGCCAAAGGGTTAGAATCTTCCTCTTTCTCACCACTTCGCCAGGTATACAATTCACCAAAGTGATTCACCCACTCATGAGGCTGATAAAAAAATTCAGGTGCAGTCTTGGGACCATTCAGACATATCCCTGCATTCACCAAAATTATTTCTTATCTTTTCCCACCAGAGCTGTATGGAGAGAGGACCATAAAGAATTCTTCCATTTCCTCTTGGCATGATCCAGTGTCAGTCTATATCTGACCCTATACCTCACCAAGGGGGTGATTCTGACCCCGGCGGTTCCTTACCGCCGGGGCCAGGGTCGGCGGGAGCACCGCCAACAGGCTGGCGGTGCCCCGCAGGGCATTCTGACCGCGGCGGTTTTGCCGCGGTCAGAAGTGGAAAACCGGCGGTCTCCCGCCGGTTTTCCGCTGCCCTGGGAATCCCCCATGGCTGCGCAGCTTGCTGCGCCGCCATGGGGGATTCTGACAGCCCATACCGCCATCCTGTTCCTGGCGGTTCTCCCGCCAGGAACAGGATGGCGGTATGGGTTGTCGTGGGGCCCCTGGGGGCCCCTGCAGTGCCCATGCCAATGGCATGGGTACTGCAGGGACCCCCGTAAGAGGGCCCACTTTGTATTTCAGTGTCTGCATTGCAGACACTGAAATACGCGACGGGTGCCACTGCACCCGTCGCACCTTCCCACTCCGCCGGCTCAATTCTGAGCCGGCGTCCTAGTGGGAAGGGTTTTTGCACTGGGCTGGCGGGCGGCCTTTTGGCGGTCGCCCGCCAGCCCAGTGCAAAAGCCAAAATACCCTCAGCGGTCTTGTGACCGCGGAGCAGTATTTTGGAGGGGGGAAGTCTGGCGGGCGGCCTCCGCCGCCCGCCAGACTTAGAATGACCCCCCAAGTCCTGTGGTGAATTGGATTTTTCTGCAGCTACAATCTCACACTTCATATTCCTACATTCCTGATTGTACCAACCTGCTGCCTTGGGCAATTACTTCCCTACTGGTTAACTTGGCCAGAGGTATCCGTGATCTGTGAGCATAGTGTATCATGCAGTCTCATCTTATAGTCCTTAGATTATTAGCTTGAGAGAAAACACCCAAATCCCTGGGGCTCCTCGGGACAACTTCAGTACCTGGAGTATCAAGTACAGTTAGGCTTAAATCATTGTGGTTGCTAGCTATTCTTTTGACCACCTCCATGTCATGTGCAGCGGGCCAAAGCCTATACTTCACCAAACAATAATCAATATGACTTGTGCATCCAGGTCTATTGAATGTCATTTTGCCCTTCTAATCAGAATTGGTCCTTCCATTTGTGGCCCTGAAATCATACTTTAAGTTTGAGGCTAACACCGGGGCTGCTTTTTTGATACATCTAACAGTGGGGAGCTCAAGCTGGGGGAATTTCCAGTTTTTCCAGTTTCTTTCACACTCTAGAGACAGGTTTAAAAGGGTGCCTGCAATTGACTCAAAAGTGCAATTGAAGTCCCCAGCCACCAATAGTGGATTGCTACCCATATACTCCACAATAGCAGTATGAAGAATCACTACAGTACTAGCTTCCATCTTACCAAATCCCACCCGATTATAACAATTATAAACTCTTTTCTTCAGACCAGAAGGAAGGGCCAGACCAATAGCCAAAATGTCCATGGAATCAACAGGAACACTTTTAATCTTGCACCAAAGTGTGACTTTTACCTATATCGCTAAGCCCCCAGACGGTCTACCTTTATCTTTTTTGACGGCGTTTTGGCAGTAGGAAGGGAACCCACTCCTATTGAAAGGGGAAATACTCCATGATTCCTGAAACAAATGCATGTCGTGGGAATCTATAAATTTGCTCCATTCCCCCCTGGAAGCATCTTACACATCCCTGCTGCTTTACAAACCAGAATTTTTATCTGGGTTTGATTTGTCAGAGTGGATTGGATTTGGGGCACTGATTCAGGGAAACACTGCAGTGGGCCTCCACATTAGATCTACTAATAACGCAAGGCTCACGTCTCAGTCCCCCACATCCATTAGCTTTGGCAGCTGTTGATACAAGCAAATCCTTAATCGGCTCCTCACCTACCAGACTTTGGGAATGGGGCGAAATGGGGACCCTAGATAGTAATTCTCATGAAGCAGTCAATGCCACCCCGTAGCTTCTGCAGTCTGGAGTCAGTTCCAGTGACCAACACCTTTTCTCCCCATACCAGTGACACTTCTGTTCAAGGGAGTCTCATCCAGGGTACACAATACTTCATCCTAATGGATGTGTTAGCAGTACAGATCGTGCAGTAATTTATGGCCATCAGGCCATCAACTATATCTTTGAGGGTAAAACAAACTTTCACTGTCACAGATCTTCTCGGGAGTAGTGATTCTTGTAACTTAAACAATATCATCTCTTATAATGGAATAGCAGTGTCTAGTCTCCCTAAACCAATGGATGACCTTGTTTTTAAGTGATTTGTGGTCTTCCCTTACAGCAGTGCCTAACTCAGGTACCTGCATGAGGAAAATTGCAGCCTCCTTCCTCTGAACATGTTGTTTAATACAGAACCCCTTTTGGACCACCCCACTAGTCATGGGATGAACAGATCTCGTGGCATAAGTTTCACCCCCATCTATTTCCACCTCTTGTCCTTCAATCCCCCTTCCCATGCCTCTCCTCTGTAGAACTATTCGAAAGACTGAGGTGCTGTCCCTTACCCAGTCTGGGCCTTGTGTTGGCTAGTGTGAAGAGCATCGGGGGCAGAGGAGGTACAGGAAGAGTTCAATGTTTGTTGATAATGTTTGGCTGGTGTGCTTGTGCTGCAGGACAGGGTGGGGGGACAGCCTATGGATCATTTTCATGTGGAGACCCTTCATGTCTATTTACTGCCACCGTAACTTGGCAGGCTGAGCTCAGATCCTGGTCTTTGCCTACCCTTTCCTCAAAACCCTCCACTGTTTTTTCAAGGATGATACCTCATCCCTCCCTAAGGCCCTCGATAATACACCTTAGGCTTTGGAACAGAGATAGGACTTCCTCTTTAGGGACATCCAAATGGGCCACACTAAGGCCCTCATTATGACCTTGGTGGTAAGTCCCACTTACTGCCATGTCGACTGCCGCCAACATACTACCGCCACGGCTGTTTACCGTAACCCATATTATGACTCACACATAGCAATCCGTCGCTATACAGCCATACCAAGTCCGCCAGCCCAAAGGTCAGTGATACACTGGCGGTATCCAAACCCACACCGTTACGCCATACAAACTACGCCCACCGCAATATGACCCACGAATCACCGCAGCGGACATTCATCCGCGGTACACCATTGGCGGTACATACTGCCTCGCTCAAAATACACACAACCTAACAAAACAACACTACATTGGACAATTCAAACTCCACACACCCACAACACATACACACACACTACTCACAACCCTTTACGACTAACAAAAATTTACAACTGAGAGGGATAGACCAAGAGAACCCACAGAACCAGAGCCACAGAACAACATCACCCATACACCATCCACGGACCTTACATCACACACCCCAACACATCTCCCCACACACACTCACACACACCACACACACCATACCCATGGCACAACAAAGACACCCCAGATTCTCTGAGGAGGAGCTAAGGGTCATGGTGGAGGAAATCATCAGGGTAGAGCCTCAGCTGTTCTGATCACAGGTGCAGCAGACATCCATTGCTAGGAAGATGGAGCTATGGCGGAGGATCGTGGACAGGGTCAACGCCGTGGGACAGCACTCCAGAACAAGGGATGACATCAGGAAGAGGTGGAACGACCTACTGGGGAAGGTACGTTCCATGGTAGCAAGTCACCAGATAGCTGTACAGAGGACTGGCTGTGGACCCCTACCTCCTGCCCTACAACTAACAACATGGAAGGAGCAAGTCTTGGCAATACTGCATCCTGAGGGCCTGGCAGGAGTAGCAGGAGGACTGGACTCTGGTAAGTCAACTCTTTACTACTTTCACCCCCCTACCTGCATGCCATCACATACTCCTCACCCCCCTCACCCCACCACCTTACAATCACCCCACCATCACAACCCACCCAACCCAATACCAAGCCCTGCAGGCACCACCAATGCATGGATATCACTCACAGCCCTGCATGGACACCCTTCACTAAAGCATGCACATTAGAGAGAATCACCTAGCCCACAAAATCACTACTCACACAAGGCAAAGCTGACAGGTCAGTCACAACCATACAGGGCAACACACCCATGCACAAGATGTCACACACAGAAACAATAACACTGCATTTACATCCCCACAGGTCCCCCACCTATCGTCACCCGAGAGGAGGTGCCAGCAGCATCCAGTCCCCCTACAGAAGAGGCCCACAGTGATGACAGCAGCTCTGGACAGCTGGATCTGGATGACCAACTTGCCCACCAGGGATCTCCGGACAGTCAGTTACCCAGGCACAGTCTCATAACACCACAGAGCATCCCCCCTCAGGAAATACCAGCACAGCACTCACCCAGCGGGCCCATATCTCTGTCCCCAGGACATGTCAATCAGCAGTGTGTCCACCACTACAGGGACCCCAGGCAACCCCACAAACACAGGACGATCAGGGACCTGGGCTCAGTGGCAGTGGGCACACGGTTCGGGGGAGAGAGGCACAGGACAACAGGGAAGCTGGGAGGACTGCTGTGCGACAGGGGGAAGACAGGCCCAGGGAACCAACTCTCCAGGAGGCAATTACCAATATCGTGGGAGCATTCCACCATTCGCAGGAGACGCCATGCCAGCTACTTGTCAAGTTGAAGGAGACCAGGCGGCTGCAGGAGGAACAGTACCTGGGGATCAGGGAAGACCTGAAGGACATCCACACCACCCTGGTCACCATTGCAGGGGTGCTGACAGGCATGGCCAACACTATGAGGGAGGCAGTGGCACACCACCGGGCTCCTGACACTAACCACACCGATGAACAGCCCTCCATCTCCGTTGCCGCTTGTGGACAGGAGGCCCTGCCACAGGACCAACAGGCCACGAGCACCCCTCCCCCTGCAGAAGGAGAACTATCCCGCAAACGGTCCCTGTGATCCAGGCTGAAGCCAGAGAGCATTGCCAAGACCCCCGCCAGGAAATAAGACTCTCCTGATTGTCACCCCTGTGTCCCACTCTGTCACCCTGTCCACCTTCAACTGCCATTGCTCCCCTTCCTATGCCCCCTTTGACAATGCACCTGTGATACAAATAGACTTGACTCTATCCTGGACTCTCCTCCACCATCACCCCAGCCCATTGCACATACCCCTCTACTTATTAGCACTTAAATAAACACCCTTTGAAAAAATACAAGTACGGAGTATGTCAAATGATTTAACTATGTATTAGTTTAACAAGTTTCAAACACTGCAATACAACTGTACAGTCATGTATACATAAGACTGGCCTGTAGCTGGCTGCAGTCAACACACCAGGTGCCAGAGTGGGGCACAGATATCTGAAAATAGAGTTGCCAAAGGGTACAGTAAGTGGCCATAGAAGTGGGAGAGTCTGTCTGCCATATACAATGTCAAATACAAAACTGTCAATGCAAAGTGAAGTTAGTGTCTTACCTGTGTGTCACTGGAAGTACTGTCGTATAATAGCTGTTCTGTTGTCCTCATCCTCATCCTCTGCCTCCTCATCTTTACTGTCCACAGGGTCCACTACTGCCACACGCCCATTTCCAGCCTCATCCTCCTGCAGAAAAGGCACCTGGCGTCTCAAGGCTAGGTTATGCAACATGCAGCATGCCACGATGATCTGGCAGACCTTCTTGGGTGAGTAGTACAGGGATCCACCAGTTAGATGGAGGCAACGAAACCTGGCCTTCAGGAGGCCGAATGTCCTTTCTATGATTCTTCTTGTTTGCCCATTTGCCTCATATACCAACATCTACTGGGGGGGACCATGGGCTCACCTATTAGCCACACCCGGTGCCTCTGGAGCTGAGCCATCACATATGGGATGCTGCTATTCCTCAGGATATAGGCATCATGCACAGACATCAGGATAATTAGCATTGACATGGGAGATGTACTGGTCCGCCAGACACACTATCTGCACATTCATGGAGTGAAAGCTCTTTCGATTTCTGAACACCTGTTCAGTTCTCCGGGGGGGGAATGCAATATGTGTACCATCAATAGCCCCAATAATGTTGGGGATATGTCCCATTGCATAGAAGTCAGCTTTCAATGTGGCCAAATCTTCCACCTGGGGGAAAACATTGTAGCTGTGCATGTGTTTAATCAGGGCAGACAACACTCTGGTCAGCACTATTGAGAACATTCGCTGAGACATTCCTGCTGCCAAGCCCACTATCACTTGGAAGGAGCCAGTTGCCAAGAAATGGAACACAGATAGGACTTGCACAAGAGGGGGGATCCCAGTGGGGTGGCGGATAGCAGATATTAGGTCAGGCTCCAGCTCTGTGATTGTGGCCCTGTCAAGTCTATAGGTGAGGATAATGTGCCTGTCCTCCATTGTTGCCAAGTCCACCAGGGGCCTGTACACGGGGGGATGTCTCCATCTCCCATTCATCTGCAGCGGTTGTAAGCTAGGGGACAAAACGGTGATCAGCTGGTCAGTATTCCACATTTCCAAACACTACACTGCATTGCATGTTGTGACTGTAACAGTATGTTGTTGGGTAGGCCTAAATGGTGCCTAGGTGTACTGGGATGCAGTTAGGTGCCATGGCCTGCCCCCCCCTGAAATGGCGTTCGCCTGTCCTGTGTGGATGGACATGTGGAAATGAGGTAATGCCACTGACGTAGTGCGCTGTTGCGGGAGGCGGTCGAGTATCGCTGTGCAACTCCTCATTGGTTGAAATTGGACCCTATGGGTTACAGTGGCCAATGGTTATGTACGCCAGCGGTAACGGTACACATTGCCACGGATGTGACCGCTATTTTCCATCTGTTCACTCACTTGCTACCTGACCTTCAACAGGAGAGGACCTACACTGCAAGTGCTGCTGTGACCTGTGTCTGGAACCGACCATGGCTCGTGTCACTGGGGAAAGGGCCCCTGCCTTCACCGCTGTGGAGTTGGAGAGACTGGTGGATGGGGTCCTCCCCCAGTAACGAATGCTGTATGGGCCTCCAGACCAACATGTGAGTACACTGTGAGCATGATGCAAGGGGCATGAATGCATGGAGTGCTGTGTGTGAGGGCCTTGTGTGGGGGGTGTTGGTGGAAGGGTGCTGGGCAGCATGCTGAATGTATGTTGGGCACTGTCTGTGCGTAAGGGGATGTGAGGGCTATGGTGGGCCATGAGTGTAACAGGCCGGACAGTATGACTGATTCCTTTTTCTATGTGTATTTTTCTGCAGGCCATCAGAAAAAGGGGATATGGCGTGCCATCGCCAAGAACGTGCGGGCCCTGGGGGTCTACGGCAGGCGGAGCACCCACTGTCGCAAATGGTAGGAGGACCCGAGATGCTGGGCAAGGAAGATAGCCGAGGCCCAGCTGGGGATGGCCTCCCAACGAGGAAGGAGTGCCTGTCGAACCCTGACCCCTCTGATGGCCTGCATACTGGCGGAGGCCTATCCGGAGCAAAGATGGGCGCTTGCAGGCATCACAGCAGCCACAAGGGGGTGAGTAAAGTTTCCCCATATACTACTTGCACGTGGTGGGGTGGTCTCCGGGTGGGGCATGTGGGCCTGTGGGTGCCTCTAGGCCAGGCCGGACATTGCAGGGTAGGTCCCATGTTGGGTAGGGGCTGTTGAACACCACCTCCTACCAAGCTAGTAGGCATCCACTACTAGGCAGGGGTCTGTGGGTGTCAGGTATGCTGCTATTGGCGTTAGGTATTCCTGTCCATGGCCAGGTAACTAGCATTGCGACTGGTAGTGCTTTGTCTAGTGCGTAGGGCTGTTTCCTGTGTGTGTGTGTCGTGGGCGCCAACTGTGGTGTTGTTGCGGCCATTGACCAAGTGTATCCTTTGTCTCTTCCCCCCCTTTTTGTTTGGCACCAGTGGGATGGAGGGTGAGGGGAGCACCAAGGGCGAGACAGGAGGGGACAGTTCTGACAGTGATACCTCCTCCGATGGAAGCTCCCTGGTCGTGGCAGGCACCTCTGTGCCCACCCCAACTACAGGTACAGCCTCCACCCCCGTACCAGCACCACCATCCCAGTAGCCCCTCACCTCAGGCCCTGCCCCAGTTAGCCCTGCTGCCCTGAGTGAGGAGGCTATTGACCTCCTGCGATCCATCTCTATTGGGTAGTCAACCATAGTGAATGCCATCCAGGGGCTGGCAGCCGATTTGCCACAAACAAATGCATTCCTGGAGGGCATTCACTCTGGCATGGCGGCCCAACAGAGATCAATCCAGGCTCTGGCCTCCTCCCTGATGGCAGCCATTGTCCCTGTTTCTAGCCTCCCCCCGCCAACTTCTTCTACCCTGTCCCATTCCCCTCAACCCCATCCTATCCCAAGAACACCTTCAGACCAGCATGCACCCAAGACAACACACAGGAGTGGCTCAGGCAAACACAAGCACCACACATCATCCCACAGGCACTCACACAAACACCATCCAGATGCAGATATACCAACATCCACTGCCTCCACTGTGTCCCCCTCGTCGTCGTCGTCCACCACCGTCCCAGTAGCATCTCCACTCACACCTGCATGCACTACATCCTCATCCACTACCTCCATCACCAACACGCCTATCACTACACACCCCTCACTGGTAGTCACCACCCCCACATCCATGCACAAGTCCCCTGTGTCCTCTCCCATTGTGTCTGTGCCCCTTCCTCCCAAAGTACACAAACGCAAGCACTGAGACACCCAACAGCCATCCACCTCACAACAGCATCCAGCCCATGCACCTGCACCCAAACACAGCAGACACCTCCTACAACCACTCCCTCTTCATCCACTCCCAAACCTTCTCCCTCTTCCCACCCCAGTGTCCCTAAGAAGCTTTTCCTCTCCATCGTTGACCTCTTCCCTACCACTCCCCCCCATCCTTCACATTGGGCCAGGGTGGACAGAACCCAGGCGAGCACCTCAGCCACCTAGCCAACGGCCACAGTAGTGTCGGCAGCTACTGCAGGTGGGAGAGCCTGCACCAGCTGACAAAGGGAAGGGCAAGGAGGAATGACTAGCTGCTAAGGGGAAGGGCAAGGAGGCACCACCAGCTGCCAAGGGGAAGGGCAAGGATGCACCACCAGCTGCAAAACGGAAGAGGAAGGGGCCTGCACCTTCATGCAGGAAGGACAGGAGGCCTGGTGCTGGGACTGATTCTGAGCCCTCACCACCAACCATGGCAGTTCAACTGTCCGAGGCTCCAGGGGAAGGGCTGGAGCCTCCCCCCACCACTGCCTGCACCACCAGCAGCAGCCCCAGTGGGCAGCCATGCAAGGCTGCAGGGGAAGGGCTGGAGCCTTTCCCCACCACTGCCTGCACCCCCACCAGCAGCAGCAGCCCCAGTGGGCAGCCGTCTGAGGCTGCACATGATGGGCTGGAGCCTCCCCCCACCACTGCCTGTAACGCCACCAGCACCGCCACCAGCAGCAGCAGCTCCAGTGGGCAGCCATCCGAGGCTGCAGGGGATGTGCTGGAGCCTCCCCCCACCACTAGCATCCCCATCACCAGCACCGCCACTGCCACTACTGAGCAGCCGTCACAGCAGGTGGGCAGTGTGTAGTCCTGCATCCATGGGCTGTAGTGCATCCTGGACCCTGCAAATCCTGTAGGTGTGACACTCAGGTAAGTGACTGTGACCTTGCACTCCCCAAGTGCTGCATCACAGGGCACAAGGCCCCCTCCAGAAACAGTGGAAGAAGCCATCCACTCACGCCCTCCTTGCCAGGATGAAGCACACTGGGCACAAGTCCCCCTCCAGAACCAGTGGAAGAAGCCATCCACTCACACATCAAATCATCAAATAGTAACTTTATTTCGGCTAAAAGCCATAAAAGTATACAATAAAAATACCATTGAGCAAGCTAAATAAGTTATAAGATCACATAGTTATTGAAAAAAGTGCAAAACAACAATTTTTCTTAAAATCTTAAAATCCTAAAATATTAAATATACAATTATTAGGTCATTAAATCTTAACTCCAAACAGTTAAAATTTGTTATGTTGAATAAATATAATCTAAGACCAATATGTTACAACACACAATTATAACAATTCTCTGGTTCTTATAGCCCATGCACTTTGCAGGAATCTTGCAATTGGAAAAACTATTTTGTCATTTGTGTCAGTTGTAAAAAGCGTAATGCTGTATTCCATTCCTTAGTCCCCATAGACCTACATAGCAGAACAATCCACTTCTTCCTAGGTACCAAATATCTAGGACAAAAAAACATAAAATGCGCGAGTGACTCTATTGTCTTTTGACGGTAATGACAGAATATTCAGTTACTATCCTCCGCTTTCCATCGTGCTGTAAATGTCTTGAGCGGGAGAATCCCTAATCTGAATTTGATGAAAAGTGTTTTAGTATAGGGAGGATTTACATTGTCCATATAGGCCTCAAATTTGGTCTGCATTTGTGGTCTAGGAACTGTAGGGTCCGACTGCCTTGCTTTTGGGACCAGATTTGAACCAAAATATTCTCCCAGTAACACCTTTTTACACGCTCTTTTACTTCCTTGGTCAAATTATAAGGAGTACTCCACACCTCCTCCATCTTGAGGAGTTTACACATATCTCTGATGTGTCTAAACCAAGGGATCTTTAATGCACAGTCACCTACGAGAAACTCATCTAATGCTACATGGAGGGTGGGCAAGTGCTCCAAAGTCCAAAGACGAATCCAATACATGAGTGGTCTTAGTGCAATTTCGTTATGGATCTCGTTTAAGGCTAGGTCAAATCTAAGGGGGGTGAGAGGGGTACTCATCGGTAGCAGCAAAAAATTCCGTATAAAACGGTTTTCTACCATAGTCAGACACCTAGAGTTAGTGTATCCCCAGAGCTCAGCGCCATAGATTGAAGCTGCAACTGCTGCTGCTTTATAGACAGTAATGGCGGGTGATATCTCCCCTTCCAAGGTATTGGCAATTTTCCTCCCTATCACTGTTGACCTCTGCCTGAGTACTGTCAGACTCTTCCCAATCTGCGCCGACCAGTGTTGGTCATCACTTAGCCTAATCCCCAGAAAGTCAAATTGGCTGACTCTCTCCACAGGTTGGCCTGCTATGGTCATTTTCCCCTAAAAGATTTCTGTGGGTTAAAAGCCATGAACTTTGATTTTGTTGGATTTATTTCAAGACCTCTAATAAAACAAAAGTTATAAAAAGCATCCAGCTCATTTTGTAAGCCCATGGGTGTTCTCGAAATTAATAAAGTGTCATCAGCAAACATTAAAATGGGGACAGGGGATCCAGCTAGCCTTGGGGCATCATGGTTACAGTGTAGCAGTTGGTCCGCCGCACCATTAATGTAAAGATTAAACAATGTTGGTGCCAAAGTGCACCCCTGCCTAACCCCCCTATTAACAGGTATAGCTTCTGTTAGATCGCCACTTTGTGACCAACGTACCTGAGCGTAAGTCCCTTCATGTAGGTACCTAATCAATCTTATTAATTCTCCTTCAAGTTGATAGCTCTCCATGACATTCCATAATAGATCCCGAGGAACCATGTCAAAGGCAGCTTTTAAATCAATAAAAGCTACATATAGATGCCTCTTATTAAGTGACAAGTATTTCCAGCAAAGAAGGTTAAACCTAAATGCTTGATCTATTGTACTCATTCCTTTTCTAAAACCTGCCTGGAAGTCGCAGAGAATATGAGAATGCTCTATCCAAGCCTGTAGTCTGTTCTGTACCTGCTTGCTGAATATCTTTTGACTAACACCAATTAGGCTAATAGGCCTATAGTTGGAAGGTTGTTCCCTTGGCCCTTTCTTATATATAGGAACTATGATTGCTCCTTGCCACGTGGTAGGAAGTCCTCCTCCCCCCAGTATCTCGTTGCTGAGCGCATTTAGATACAGAGACCAAGTTGTCGGTCGGGACAAATAGAGATCACCTGGGATGCCATCAAGACCAGGGGCCTTCCCTTTCCGTATTGATCTAAGAGCCAGAGTTGTTTCTTTTTAGGGAAAAAAGCTCCACTCACACCCTTTTTGCCAGGGTGAAGATCACTGGGCACAATGCTCCCTTAGAACCAGTAGAAGTAGCCATCCGCTCACCCCCTCCTTGCCAGGATGAAGCACACTGGGCACAATGCCCCCTCCAGAACCAGTGGAAGAAGCCATCCACTCACCCCCTCCTTGCCAGGATGAAGCACACTGGGCACAAGGCCACCTCCAGAACCAGTGGACAAACCACCCACTTGAGAGATTGTGGCTTTGCACTCCCCAGGACCAAGCAGTGGGCAAACCACCCACTTGAGAGACTGTGGCCTTGCACTCCCCAGGACCAAGCAGTGGGCAAACCACCCACTTGAGAGACTGTGGCTTTGCACTCCCCAGGACCAAGTAGTGGGCAAACCACCCACTTGAGAGACTGTGGCCTTGCACTCCCCAGGACCAAGCAGTGGGAAAACCACCCACTTGATAGTCTGTGGCCTTGTGCTCCCCAGGGCATCGCACAGGGCATGTTGCCCCCTCCAGGAGAAGTGGTGTTGTACCATTTTCCGGCTGAGCTGCGTCCCCATTCCCCGTCCTCCTGAGGTGCCTGTGTATTTTAAACCTGATGCCCCTGCAGTGTTCTCTATGTGTTGTTGCAGGAGTGAAGTGGGGCCTTGGCCTATGTGATGTGGCCCTGTGGTCCACAGACATTGAAGACTGGGCAGTGTCCCTCTATTTGTACATATGTATTTACTGTTTTGATATTGAAGCACATATTTCTACTTATTTATCTCATTACACTCACTTTAGTCAATTCCTTTTGCCCTTGCATTATTCCTGAGGGTTACAGGGTAGATATGTGATATTATTGCATCGGTTTGTGTGTATTGTGGTGGGGGTGTTGCGTGTATGTGTCACTCTCTTTTTCCTCCCTCCTCCCTTGTGTGCTAGGCGGCAGTACTCACTGTGGTTGCCTTCGTCGGGGTTGATGTTCGTAATGAATGAAGAGGTATACAAGCATGGGGAAGATGTGCAACTCGGGCTCCATGGCGTTGTGGTTCTTCCTTGAGTCTCCAGAGGTGATTCCTTTGCCTTCTGTGTACTGTTTATGTCATGCTTTTGATGTTGTTGGTACCGCCCCGGAAAAGGTGGCAGAGAGGTGTGCACTGACCCAAAGGTGGGCCAGTGCAGAGGAGCTTGTGCTCCTAATGTTACATCAATATCAATGGGAAGGGGGGCTCAATCTGAGTGTAGGATCAAAAGTCACCTCTGTCAGGGAGACCAGATCCTCAGCGTCTGCGCACGTTCCCAACATGTCCACCACTAGACAGCTCCAAGACTCTGATAGATGAATCACAGAGACTGAGAGAGTCCAAGCGGGGGAAAAGGGGATTAGGATGGGAACAGCTGGGAAGGGACCTGTAGGAAACAAAAGGTTAAAACACACAATATCAAGATTATGTCACATTAATCTTTCCTAGACTATGATTCTAAGCATTGCCATACTGTAACCATGGATAACTTAAGCATGGACTCAAGACGTCTGGATACCTGGGAAGGAATCAAGAATGGTTAATACAACTTCTCAATGAACCTCTTAAGGAAATGTTACACATTGACTAGGAATATAAGAACCCTCTAGAATTATGTTTTCAAAATCAAACATGGTCTTCTTGCATGAGGTCAAGAAAATAATCTGAATGTTTTATGGAACACAATAGGAGTTGTATTAAGGGACTTATTATGCACATATAATGTAACATCTAGAATTTTAACACTTAGGTGGTCATTACAACCCTGGCGGACGGTGTTAAAGTGGCTGTAAGACCGCCAACTGGCCGGCGGTAAAAATTTTTGAATTACGACCGTGGCGGAAACCTCCAACAAAGACAGTCACTTTAACACTCAGGCCGCCACGGCGGTACAGACCAACAGCTTGGCGGTCACCGCCAACAGACAGCCGGGAGCCAATGTACCGCCCACACTATTATGACAGGCCAATCCGCCACCTTTTCTGGGGCGGATACAACGCGGATAAAAGCACGGCGGAAACAGGCATTTCAAATGAAAAACGCTCACCTCTACACACTCCACGAGGAAGGAGGACAGCATGGAGCCGGAACTTCAAATTCTTCCAGCGCTAGTCTTCCTGCTCTTCTACGAGGATCACCAACGCCGGCGGTGAAGAGCACGGTGAGTACTGCACCTACGACATAGGGGAGGGGGAGGCAAAAAACAGGTACACACACACTCAACACCCCAACCCCCACCCCGACCCTCACCCCCTACAACACACACACCAATGCTTATCTATACATTACAGTAACACCCCCCAACCCCACCGGAAGAATGCAAAGACAAAAGGAAATTAGTGTAACTATTGTAATATATCAAAAATCAGTAAGCAAAAATATACATATATATATACATACTCTATAAACAAAATATACACCACGATGATTAGTGCAGGTTTTGCATCATTCATAGTCCGTGGACCACTGGGCCCACAATGCATGGGCGAGACCCACACAAGATACCCGAACATGTCGGAGAGAACACTGCTGGGGCATCAGATAGAAATACAACAGGCACCTCAGGGGGAAGGGAAAGGGGGCGCACCTCAGCCGGATGAGTACACGACGCCAGATCCACAAGGGGGCTCCATGCCCATTGATCAATCCTGCGGAGTGCAAAGCCACAGTCTCTCAAGTCTCACCAGTGGGTGGGTTGTCCACTGTATTATCCTGCGAAGTGCAAAGCACAGTGTCTCAAGTCTCACCAGTGGTTGGTTTGCCCACTGTACTATCCTGGGGAGTGCAAAGCCGCAGTCTCTCAAGTCTCACCAGTGGTTGGTTTGCCCACTGTACCATCCTGGGGAGTGAAAAGCCGCAGTCTCTCAAGTCTCACCAGTGGTTGGTTTGCCCACTGTACCATCCTGGGGAGTGCAAAGCCACAATCTCTCAAATCGATGCATGTCTCCACTGGTTCTGGAGGGGGACTGGTGCCCAGAGTGCAGCACTCACCCCGTGACGATCCCAGTTGCGTCACTGCCACTGCTGCAAATGGGCTAGCAGTGTTTTCCATGGCAGTCTTTGCCCTGTTCAGTGGTGCTTGCCCTGTTCAGCGTGCTTGTGTTGTCAGTTTCTGACCTGTTCAGCGGTGCTTGCCCTGTTCAGCGGTGCTTGCCATGGTGGTCTTTGCCCTGTTCAGCGGTCCTTGCCCTGTTCAGCGGTGCTTGCCCTGTTCAGCGGTACTTGCCATGGTGGTCTTTTCCCTGTTCAATGGTGCTTGCCCTGTTCAGCAGTGCTTGAGTTGGCAGTTTCTGACCTGTTCAGCGGTGCTTGCCCTGTTCAGCAGTGCTTGCCATGGCGGTCTTTGCCCTGTTCAGCGGTCCTTGCCCTGTTCAGCAGTCCTTGCCCTGTTCAGCGGTGCTTGAGTTGGCAGTTTCTGACCTGTTCAGCGGTGCTTGCCCTGTTCAGCAGTGCTTGCCATGGCGGTCTTTGCCCTGTTCAGCGGTCCTTGCCCTGTTCAGCGGTCCTTGCCCCGTTCAGCAGTGCTTGCCCTGTTCAGCTGTGCTTGCCATGGCGGTCTTTGCCCTGTTCAGCGGTGCTTGCCCTGTTCAGCGGTGCTTGCCCTGTTCAGCGGTGCTTTTGTTGGCAGTTTCTGACCTGTTCAGCAGTCCTTGGCCTGTTCAGCAGTGCTTTCCATGGCGGTCTTTGTCCTGTTCAGCAGTCCTTGCCCTGTTCAGCAGTCCTTGCCCTGTTCAGCGGTGCTTGCCATGGTGGTCCGTCATTGCCCAGCTGGCCTGTGGCTGGAGGTCCTTCATGGTTCAGCTGGGCTGTGGCTTGCGGGGCCCTCCTAAGCAGTGAAGATGGGGCTGGCGGTGGCCTCTTCCTGGGCAGTGACAATGGGGCTGGCGGTGGCCTCTTCCTGGGCAGTGACGATGGGGCTGGCGGTGGCCTCCTCCTGGGCAGTGACGATGGGGCTGGCGGTGGCCTCCTCCTAGGCAGTGACGATGGGGCTGGCGGTGGCCTCCTCCTGGTCAGTGACGATGGGGCTGGCGGTGGCCTCCTCCTGGGCAGTGACGATGGGGCTGGCGGTGGCCTCCTCCTGGGCAGTGACGATGGGGCTGGCGGTGGCCTCCTCCTGGGCAGTGACGAAGGGGCTGGCGGTGGCCTCCTCCTGGGCAGTGACGATGGGGCTGGCATCCTGGCCGGCGAGGATGATGGCGGTCTTCTCCGCCATGCTGCTCCTCCCAGACTTTGCAGGTTTCCTCTGCCCCTTCCCCACCTTGGGAGGAGTCACAGCTGAGTCCACACTCCCCCCGGGACCCCTGTGAGCGGCTTGGCTGGCTGGAGTCTTCCCCTCTCCCGCCGGGCACTGTCCAACTTCTGGTGCTTCACAGGGGGGACTGGCTGTGCTGTGGCTCCATGCCAGACTGGCTGCCCTGGTGGCCGGTGCAATCCACATACCTGTAACAACAGGCACCACTGGTCCCGGAGATTTTTTGGCTGAGGTGCTAGTACGGGACCTATGAGTTGGAGGGGGGGGAATAGGTTAAGGGGGACAGGAAAAGTTTTTTGGACACACTGGGACGGGTAGCTCGAGGGGGTTTGGGAGTGGAGGAAGAGGTTGTGGTTGTAGGAGGTGTAAGTTTTGTGGATTTGGGTGCAGGTGCATGCGCTGGAGGCTGTCGTGAGGTGGATGGCCGTTGGGTGGGTGTGTGCCTGCGTTTGTGTATCTTCGGAGGGGGCGTCACAGACACACTGGGAGAGGACACAGGGGACGTGTGAATGGTACTGGGGGTGGTGAGTGCACGTGAGCGGGGTGTGGTGGTGGGTGTGCTTCTGCGGGACGTAGTGGCTGTAGTGGTAGTGCATGCAGGTGTGTGTGTGGACGAGACTGGGAAGGAGGAGGGAGACGACGAGGAGGGGGACATAGTGGAGGCAGTGGATGTTGGTGTGTCCATATGTGTGTGATGCTTGCATGAGTGCCTGTGGGATGTGTGGTGCTTATGTTTGCCTGAGCCTCCCCTGTGTAGTGAGGTGTGTGCAGGCTGGTCTGATGGTGTGCTTGGGATAGGCAGAGGTACAGGGGATTGGGTCTGGGTGGAGGAAGTTGGAGGGGGGAGGCTAGACACAGGGACAATGGCTGCCATCAGTGCTGAGGCCAGAGTTTGAAGGGTTTGATGAAGGGCAGCCTGACCAGAATGAATGCCGTCCAGGAATGCATTTGTGTGTTGCAACTCCCTTTCTACACCCTGAATGGCATTCAAAATGGTAGACTGCCCAACAGTGAGGGACCTGAGGAGGTCAATGGCCTCCTCACTGAGGGCAGCAAAGGTGACAGGGGTAGGGGCTGAGGTGCCTGGGGTGAAGGTGATGCCCACCCTCCTGGGTGAGCTGGCATGGGGCACACGCTGAGGGGCTGCTGGGAGGGTGGTGCTGGTAGGGGGGGTGGCGGCTGTACCTGTAGTAGTGGGGGGCACAGATGTTGCCGCCACCACAAGGGAGCTCCCATCGGAGGACGAGTCTGTGTCGCTGGTTGCAGATCCTGTGACTGCTGTGGTGCTCCCCTCGCCCTCCGTTCCACTGGTGTATTCCGAGTCCGTAGTGTGGGCCTCCATGCCCATGTGAGATACAGCTCCTACGTGCTCCGGTGCCACTGTACCTCCGCCTGATGATGCTAATGCACACAAGAACAGGGAGACCACAAAAAAAGGGGGGGGGAAGTAGAAAGACAGGTTGAGTGCATGGCTTACCGCTACCGTTGGCGGACAATACATACACAGCAGCTCCATGCACTATGTTGCGCTGTTGGCCTCTACAGTGCAATTCCTGGGAAATGGCCTACAAGGCTATGGACGACATCTGTACACATAGATGACCCTGGGGCATGAATAGCAGTATGTGGCACTCTACAGAGGTGGGGTCGTCATTTGCTCCTGGGACCTATAAGGTCCAATGTCAACCAATGCAGCATTGCGCCGCGGTCTTCGCCCGCCTACCGTGACGGTGTACAACGCCAGCGCAGTTACCTCACATCCCATTGTCCCGCTTTAGAGGTCAGGCAGCCGCCATTTCAGGGGCCCACATGGCCTAATTACCAACTGCGTCACACATACCTAGGCCTACTCTCAACACACATACAGGCCACATTTTGTGTATGAATGGTGTTCTGTGTAGACTGTGGGTACATACCTCTGAGTTGTTTGACTCTGTGGTCGCTGTTGTCCTTCATAGGCACCGTTCGCTGGGACATGTGAGGAGATGGCGGAATCCTCCGGTGTACCGACCGCTGGTGGACCTGTCGACAATAGAGGAAAGACATTTGATCATCAACTACAGGTTTGACCGTGCCACAATCCAGGAACTTTGTTCCCAGTTGGAGCCAGACCTGATGTCAGCAATCTGCCATCCCACAGGAATCCCCCCTCAAGTGCAGGTGCTATCAGTGCTCCATTTCCTTGCAAGTGGGTCTTTTCAAACAACAGTGGCCATAGCATCAGGGATGTCCCAGCCTATGTTTTCCAACGTGTTGTCCAGAGTGTTGTCTGCCCTTCTGAAACACATGCGGAGCTACATCGTTTTCCCTCAGGTGGAGGATTTGCCTACAGTGAAAGGTGACTTTTATGCCCTTCGACATATCCCCAACATCATAGGTGCCATTGATGTGACCCATGTGGCTTCGGTCCCCCCCCACAGGAGTGAACAGGTGTACAGAAACCGGAAGAGTTATCATTCCATGAATGTACAGATGGTATGTTTGGCAGACCAGTACATCTCCCACGTGAATGCCATGTTCCCTGGCTCAGTGCATGACGCCTACATCTGCGGAATAGCAGCATCCCTTATGTGATGGGTCTACTACAGCGGCACCGGGTGTGGCTATCAGGGGACTCTGGTTACCCCAACCTGTCATGGCTACTGACCCCAGTGAGGAATCCCAGGACCAGGGCAGAGGAACGCTACAATGAGGCCCATGGGCGGACTAGGAGGGTGATCGAACGCACCTTCGGCCTCCTGAAGGCGAGGTTCAGGTGCCTCCGTATGACAGGTGGATCCCTATTCTATTTGCCAAAGAAGGTGTGTCAGATCATCGTGGCCTGCTGTATGCTTCATAATTTGGCTTTGCGACGACAGGTGCCTTTTCTGCAGGAGGATGGTCCAGATGGCAGTGTTGTGGCAGTTGTGGAGCCTATGGACAGTGATGAGGAGGAAGCAGAGGAAGAAGACATTGACAACAGGGACTCAGTCATCCAACAATATTTCCAGTGAAACACAGGTGAGAATACATTCCTGCCTACTACATGTACTTTTACATTTCTACCTCTATCCTGTCTGTCGATTTCACCCAGTGTATGGTCACGGAGTTGTCACTTTCCCTTACGGTTTCACAGGTGTGGATCCCAACGTGTGTCATCTGCTTAGATTGCTCATGGACTAGAGCTGTGTGATATAGGTATGTTGACATTAGTAATTCCTGGAAATTTTGTCACTGTAATTGCAAATACACTATTTCAAAATCACAGACAGACTCCAGATCTTGGTGCTTTAGGTGTGTTTATTTAAATGCAAAATATTGGAGGGGGAAGTTAAATGGTGAGGGGTGATGGCGGAGGAGTGTCCATGGCAGAGTCAAGTCTATTTGTCTCATAGGTGCATTGCCCATATGGGCATAGGAAGTGGAGCTGGGGCAGTTCCAATATGGACAGGGTGATAAAGTGGGACAGTGGGTTGACAATCAGGGTGGTCTCATTTCTTGGTGGGGGTCTTGGCATTGTGCTCTGTCTTGTTCCTGGATCTCAGGGACCGCTTGCGGGGTGGTTCTCCATCTGCAGGGGGTGGGGTGCTGGTGTTGTGGTCCTGTGGCAGTGCCTCCTGTCCACTAGCGCCGGCGGAGGTGGTGGGCAGTTCATCGTCCATGCTAGTGTCAGGGGCCCCTTGGAGTGCCACAGTGTCCCTCCTGGTGTTTAGTATTTCCTTCAGCACCCCTACTATGGTGCCCAGGGCGGAGCTGATGGTTCTGAGTTCCTCCCTGAACCCCAGATACTGTTCCTCCTGCATGCGCTGGGTCTCCTGAAACTTGGCCAGGACCGTTGCCATCGTTTCCTGGGAGTGGTGGCATGCTTCCATGATGGAGGAGAGGGCCTCGTGGAGAGTGGGTTCCCTTGGCTTGTCCGTCCCCTGTCGCACAGCAGTCCTCCCAATTCCCCTGTGTTCCTGGGCCTCCGTCCCCTGGACTGTGTGCCCACTGCCACTGCCCCCAGGTCCCTGTTGTTGTTGGGGTGGTGGGTTATCCTGGGTTCTCTGTAGTGGTGGACACACTGCTGATTGACGTGTCCTGGGTACGGAGGTATGGGCCCGCTGGGTGGGTGCTGTGCTGGTGTTACCAGAGGGTGGAAGGTCTGTGGTGGCCTGTGCCTGTGCGAGGGGAACCGACTGTCCCGAGGCCCACGATGGTCCGGGCTGGTCATCTGGATCCAGTTGGACAGAGCTGCTGTCATCACTGTGGGCCTCTTCTGTGGGTGGGGTAGTGATGTCTGGACCCTCCTGTCTGGTGACGTTGGGTAGTGGTCCTGCAGGGGTGTAAAAGCTTAATTATTGCATCTGTGTGTGTCATGGTGGGCAATGGGTGGGTGACCGGTGTACCCCAGTGCTTGCATTCCTATGTGGGGACTTGTGTAATGATGGTTTAGGGGGTTGTATGGGTATGTGCAGTGGGCATGCTTTAGTGATGGGTGTCCATGCGTTGGGGTTGCATGCAGGGCTTGGTGTTGGGATGGGTGGTTTGTGATAGTGGGGTATATGTGAGTTGGTGGAGTGCTGAGGGTGAGGGTACGGGTAGGAGTGTGTGATGGCATGCAGGAAGTGTGGGGGATATATTAGTAAAGCTTTGACTTACCAGAGTCCATTCCTCCACTGATTTCTGCGAGGCCCTCAGGATGCAGAATCGCCAAGACCTGCTCCTCCCATGTTGTTAGTTGTGGGGGAGGAGGTGGGGTTCCGCCGCCATTCCTCTGAACCGCCAGGTGGTGTCTTGAGACCACGGAACGCACCTTCCCCCGTAGGTCGTTCCACCTCTTCCTGATGTCGTCCGGATTTCTTGGGTGTTGTCCCACTGCGTTTACCCTGTTGACTATTCTTCTCCATAGCTCCATCTTCCTTGCAATTGAGGTGTGCTGCACCTGTGCTCCAAATAGCTGTAGCTCTACCCGGACGATTTCCTCCACCATGACCCTGAGCTCCTCCTCCGAGAACCTGGGGTGTCTTTGCCGTGCCATGGGGTGGTGTAGGTGATGTGTGGGGTGGTGTGTGTGGTGATAAGTGTGGTGATATGTAGTGGTGTGTGGTGTTTTGTGCGTGGAAGTTGTGTGGGTGATGGTGTTGAGTGCCTGTGGCTGCTAGTTTGTGGATGGTGGTGTCTCTCTCTGGCCTTCTCTCTGTAATAGTGGTCGTAGGGGTTTCTGGGTGATGTGGGTGTGTGTTTTATATTGTATTGGGTGTGTGGGAGTGGTGTGTGTATGTGTATCAGGTGTGCGTATTTCGAATTGTCCAATGTGGCGGAGTTTTGTATGTGTGTGTGCATTTTGAGCGCGGCGGTGTGTACCGCCAATGGAACACCGCGGTCTAAAGACCGCCGCGTGGATTCATGTGTCGTGATAGTGTGGGCGTATTTCTGTTGGCGTGATGGTGGAGGTTTTGTTTTTGCCAGTTTATCACTGGCCTTGGGTGTGGCGGACTTGTGTGGGTGTCTGAATTTTGTCGGATTTCGAAATGTGGGTCATAATAGCTGTGGCGGAATTCCGCAGCCGCAGCGGTATGTTGGCGGTCTTCTGCACGGCGGTAAGCGGCTTTTACCGCCAATGTTGTAATGACAACCTTAGTTTTAAATGCAGAAACATGAATTGCGCACATTGCTGATTTCAACAAGAATATGCAAATACCATGAAATGATCACGCACACTGCAAGCGATCAGAAACATCAAGTTTTAATTGCGGGAATGAATTGCGCGTCTTGCCGATTCGAATGCCACCATGTAAATGCCATGAAATGGTTGCGCACAATGAGTATCAAGAGTTAAACACAAGGAATGAATTGCGCGTCTTTCCGATTCGAATGTCACAATGTAAATGCCAAGAAATGCTTGCGCATAATGCGTATCAAGAGTGAAATGTAAGGAAATGAATCGCACATCTTGCCTATTCGAACGCCACCATGTAAATGCCAAGAAATGGTTGCGCACAATGAGTATCAAGGGTTAAAGACAAGGAATGAATTGCGCGTCTTGCCGATTCGAATGCCACCATGTAACTGTCAAGAAATGGTAGCGCACAATGAATATCAAGAGTTAAACACAAGGAATGAATCACACATCTTGCCGATTCGAATGCCACCATGTAAATGCCAAGAAATGGTAGCGCACAATGAATATCAAGAGTTAAACACAAGGAATGAATCGCGCGTCTTGACGATTCGAATGCCACCATGTAAATGCCAAGAAATGGTAGCGCACAATGAATATCAAGAGTTAAACACGAGGAATGAATTGCGTTTTTGCATTCCAGTCACCCGTAGAGCGCACACTGTCCTGATGTTGACAACCTCAGAGTTGAGAATAGTACAAGGGCATACAGCGAAGCAAACTGAAACAAGCCTTTCAAAGGAAAGAGGGATACAACTAGTCGTCAGATAATAAATTACCTTTGGAAACAAGAAAATTGTGTTAGGTTTTATCCCAGAGTTACAGAGGCATTTTATTGCAGAACTAAGGAGGATGCACCTGCCCTGCCTCCTCTGTCACCGACGGGCACAGGATGGGCCTGCCTATGTCCAGGGCTTCACTCAGGCACACCCTGCGCACATCCTGTGCCATGGGAGGACTCTTGGCGCTTTATAGCACAGGTGGCAAGGAGCAGAAATACAGCAATGTGCGGCCCTTCCTCCTGGGGCAGAGCAGTCTGGGACAGGTAGTCCCCTCACCAGGGCCCAAGGTGGCATGCAAATTGTCCCGCTGGGTGCCCCGCGCTGCAAGAAGACCCTTGGCTCTTAATAGTTCAGGCAGCAAGGAGCAGTGGTGCAGCAATGTGCTGCCCCTGCTCCTTGGGCAGAGCAGTCTGGGACAGGTTGTCCCCTCACCAGCGCCCAAGGTGGCGTGTAACATGCACGCTGGGTGCCCAGTGCCGTGGGAAGGCCCTTGGTGCTTTGTAGCGCAGGGTGGCAAGGAGCAGTGATGCAGCAATGTGCAGGCCCCCCTCCTGGGTCAGAGTGATCTGGGACAGGTAGTCCCCTCACCAGGGCCCAAGGCAGTGTGCAAAATGTCCCTCTGGGTGTACCCTTTTCAATATTGGGATAACAAGCGATTTGTGGGCAAAGTTTAAAGTGGCTGTACTGTGGCTGGGAAAGGAGCTTGAAAGGAACCCAATGACTCATGCCCCATTACGTTGTGTTAACAAATTAGCAACAGGTGATTACATTTTTGAAAGAGAATGTGTCAGCAAAGAGCATTGATTGGGTCAGGACTGACAGAACCACTCAAGAACCTAAAGAAACAGTATATGCATTTTATGAGAAATTGTTGCAAGTTTTCAAGCAGCATAGCGGGATGGAAAATCCCAAAAGCAAAGATATAGGGAGTTCTGTGTCCCTGTTTGTGATAAGATTGCGGCCTGAGATTAGCTTGGTAATTCAGCAGCATTTAATTTATTGACAAAATAAATCGATTGATGAGATCTTGTGTCATGCAAAATATTGCAGTGACAAATAGGACATGAAACAGGAGCAGATCAAGGAAAGGCTTATGTTGGTTCAGATGAAGGCAGCACAAATGGTAGGTCAGAATCAACCGTAAACAGGAAATGTTGGTGGCATGCACAGTGGTGCATGTCCACAACAAGGACCTGTGATGCAGGGTGGAAATGGTTTTCTACAGGGTAGGGATTGTGGCATCCCTATGGACCCAAGTACTGGTAATGATATGGCAATGTTAAAGAAATCTAATCATCATCATTATTGTAATAGTCTGGGGCATTGGAAGAGTGAGTGTCGCCTCAAACCCATTAGGGAAGTGAGTGATAATCAAGTTCAAAATTCAGGGTTTGTGCAGACACAGTTTAGTAACCCGTATAGCTACAGAATGTGCCAAGGCCAAGGATGTAAGGGCTTAATTTGCCACAAGCTCCAATGATATAGGTTCTCCAAGCCTCTGTGCCTCAGCAGAGTGCCTGATTCAATGCCAGTCAGGCTCCAAATTTTAACCAGAACTCTTTCCAAAACCAAAACTAAATTCAATAGTTTCCATGTTTATTCACTTGAGTGTTAAAGCTCTGACCAGTCACCAGTCAGTCGGTGCCTCATGGGAGAGGGAAATTGCATATTTGGCACAGACTTATAGGAAGCACAGAGTGGACCATTCATAAAGGGAGAGGTAAATGGCCACCCCATGTCATTTCTGCTTGACCCAGATGCTACCCATTCCACTATTAAAACAACAGAAGTTCCAAACCTACTCCTTTCGGGGAAAAATAATCCAAGTTGTAGGAGTGGCTAATACAAAGGAAGTTTCTGTTAAAATAGGATCCTTTGAGGAGAGAGATCAGTTTGTGGTGTGTGATTCCTGTCCTGTCAACTTTTAGGGCAGGACCTGCAGTGTAAACTAAAAAACACCATCTATTGCACATGAAGTGTGTGGGGTTTCAGACTCATGATGAAGATGTGGATTTCATAATAGAATGCCAAAGGGCAGTTGTTCAGCTGTACCCTTTGATAACAACATATGACTTACCACCAGATCTTAAGGATCCGGAGAATCCTGACTCTGGGACATCTAAGGAAAAGACACAGGTGTCATAAAAGAAGATGTGCCTGTCTGTATATATTTTGAGCCCAATGCTGAATACCCACAAACTTCTCAGTACAATCTAATGCCTGAAACAATAGCTGAGATTACACAAGGCATTTTAAAAAGAGATAATGGAGGGTCCCTGTAACCCACCCTATATGGGCCTGCTTAAATCCAGCAGAAAGTATCACGTTATGCAGGACCTTGGAAAGATTACCTATATTGGTATCCTGTGGTACAGAAACCAGCATTAATATTATTTCAGACCCCAGGAGAGGCCAAGTGGTTTACTGTGATCGAATTGTGTTAGGCCTTCTTATTTATACCTTTCCATGTGATCAGTCAGTACTTTTTTGCCTTCCAGTTCCACAATAGGTATTTTCCAGGGTGCCAAATACCACAATGATCTACAGAGAGCCCTTTGATTTTCAACCACATCCTCAAAAAGAATTTGGCGTCATTGGTAATGACTTGTAACTCCAGTCTGGTTCAGTATATCAACCACCTGCTAGTAGTGTTGGATACCCAGAAAGCCTGTAAACAAGAACCCATTGCAGTGCTGAACCACTTGGCTGAGAATGAACATAAAGGGGGTCATTATGAGTTTGCCAGATGGAAAAGGCCATCCGCCAAACTCCCACAGTCAGGTTACCGCCCGTGTGCATGCCTTCCTGTGTGCCCCATTACGAGTTTCCCGCTGAGACAGTGGGTGGAAAACGGTGTTTCCACCCGATGGCCCAGCGGGGAACAGCCTACAACATTGACCCAGCTGCAATGTTGTAGTGTGTAGGGTGCACTAGCACCCGTCGCGCTGTTAGGCGGGCCGTGGGGGTCTCTGCACTGCTCATGCCAAGTGCATGGGTAGAGCAGAAGCCCCCTGCACCCTGTCTCTGTCAGCCTTTACATGGCGGTGCTAATGCCATGTAAAAGCTGGTGGAGAGGGGGGTCGTAATCACCAGGGCGGCGCTGCTTGCAGCGCTGCCCTGATGGATTAGGACTGCCAGCACCACCAGTTCCTCCTGCAGAGGTAAACTGGAGGTGCTGGCGGTCCAACCGTGACGCATCCGGCACATCATAATGTGACGGTTAGACCACTACCACGACCGTGGGTTGTAATCAGGCCCAGCATGTCCCTAATTAGTTACAATATTGTCAAAGCGACGTCCTGTATCTAGAAAACCATATTGAGAAGGTAGTGAGGAAGGTGTCACAAGAAAGAATCACTGCCATCTTAAATATGTATTCTCCAACAACTCCATGGTAAGTCAGTATGTTTCTAGGAATAGTGGGCTACTGTCGGCAGTTGATACCCGACTTTTCCCTAGTGCCTAAGCTGTTACAAAGGCTGACTTGTAATGATGTGTCTGATCCGATACCATGGGACAATGACTGTTTGGTTCCAATCCTAGAGGTGAGAGAATAACTCCAATGTGCCCTGGCTCTGGGCATGCCTGATTACAACAAAGCTTTTACTTTTTTCTGCAGTGAGAGAGAGGGCTGCACTCTTTCAGTGGCTTATTTCTTCTGCTACTCTTTATCCTGTAGCTGCAGAACTGACTGGTTGCCTTAAAGCTGTAGCAGCAATTGGTGGCAGCATTGAAAGATGTGAAATTATTGTCATGGATGCCCTCTTACTGTCATGGTGCCACACTCATTCAAAATATTGCTGTTGCATACATGCACTCAGCGATTGACTAAATATGAACAAACTATACTTTAATCTGCTGAGATTACCACCTTAAAGAAGTGTGCACCATTGAATCCTGCTACCTTGTTACCATTGCCTGAAGATAAAAATAATAATAGGTAAGTAGAGCATGAATGTCTGTATGTCACTGAGCAAGCCCCAAGCTGAGATCAGGAATTCAAGATGAGTCCCTCGCAAAGGCTGTTTATATACTGTTTCTGGATGGCTCTTGCCATCTTGGAGAATATGCGGGGCTCCAAGAGCTGCCTGAGGAGGTTTTATAGTTGAGGGGCCAGTGGTAGTCTCCTTCCTCTGAGGTGTAGCCTCTTCACAAGTAGCTGAACTGATTGTTCTTACTATAACTTGTGTTTCACAGCAGCTGAAAGTGGCTGTTTGTACTGACAGTCAGTATGACTTTGGAGTGGTCCATGATTTTGGACAGTTATGGCCGCAAAGGGGATTTATGACATCATCAGGATCCCTTATTCATAATGTGGAGTATGTCATGAGTTTGTTGGAAGTGTTGCAGCTGCCTATAGTAACTGCAGTTGTAAAGTGTTCGGCACACAGTAGAAATGACCTTGTAACAGTTGGCAACCGTTATGCTAGCGATGTTGCATGATATTGTGATCATGGGTCCCGAAACTTCAATGGTGAATATGCAAGCAAATCTAAACATTAGACCAACTAGAAACTTTTGTTGGAAGTGGATAATACTAGGGAGGAAGTGAAGAGACTGCAGAAAGAAGTTTCAGAGTCAGAAAAGCAGGGTTGGGTCAGAGTAGGTTGTGTCAAGAGAGATGATGAAATTTCAGTGTTCGTAGATGGAAGACCTGTGTTGCCAGATGTAGCGTCTTCCACAGCCTGGGTACCCACCAATGACTATGCCACACGTGGAGCTGTGTATTACACGTCTTTATTCATCTGCGCGTAACAGCAAGCTCAACATTATAAACCTGCATTCACTTTACCACGCTCTAACACTTATGTCACTTTTCTACGTATTCCACCAGGAGCCAAAAACACTACACGTCCCCCTTTGTTAAGTAAACTGGGAACCCGCAATAGGAGACTCGATGATCTGCGTTGCCGATGCAGGACCAACAGTAGTCAGGGGTTTTTCAATTGTCCTTTCAGAACCAGTCTCAATGTTGACATTGATGTCTGTTGGAAATGCAAGGAATCTCACTTAATAAACATCACAGGACATTAGGCAGTCACCCTGTTTCCTTACTGGTTACCACATGGAATGGCTCAGCATGGAATGGAGCATCAAACATTTGTTTTCTCAGCTGACGGACGAGCACTCAATCTCCTTTATTGAAGTCATCTCTTATTGGCAGAGGCCTTCATTTTCCTTTTACGATCTAACTCTTTGATACAGGTTTGTTCCTTCAGTACCTGATCTTGTGTTGGTCCATTGAGATACCTTGGTTGTCATTTGTCTCCTGAACATCAAAGTGTAGGGCTTTCATCTGTGTTTGAGTGAGAAGTCGAATAGTAAGCTCATAGGGTAGAATTCAAGACAGTTTTAAGGTTGAGCTCTTCCAAGGCAGCACGCTGAAAAGCTTTCTTTTAATGTACTCATGAAACATTCAATTAGGCCATTAGCTTGTGGCCAAAGAGGTGTGCTCTTCTGATGCTTTATGTTAAGGTGACTGAGAAAGTCTCTGAATTCTCAACTGTTGATAGTGGGCCATTTTCAGACTTTAAGATCATAGTAATGCTCCATGTCCCAAAGATGCCATCTAATGTCTTGATTGCTTTCTCTTGAGTGATAGATGAAAGATCTTCTAGCAATGCAAAATGGGAGAACTCATCAACAGTCTCCATCAGGTGATGTCATTTATTAAGAGAACCGGAAAAGTCAACAGTAATTCTTTCCCATTCATGCTTTGGCAACTCTGACATGCTTTAGGGGTACTGAGTGATTTTCGATGACCTCCAATTGCATAGATGACAGGCCTTCAACTTTCTTTCAACTCTTTCATTGAGTTGAGGAAACAAGACGGAGTCTCTGAGAGCTTGCTTTGTGGCAAAAATTCTACAATGTCCTCCATGGGCCACTTCAGTTATCTGTTGTTGCAGACTCTAGGGAATAACAATTCTCAAACCCCATAGGATAATGCATTCTTGAGTCACAGGTAGTTCATCTTTGACATTCTTGAAGTTTTGATATTCATTGTCACTGGCAAGACGTTGAATATGCTGGTTCCAAGACTCATGTGTAATAATATTTTTCAGTTTTAACATGTCACTATCTTGACTCATGGCAGTGACAATTTGTTCCAATGAAATGGCAGCTGGTGTGTTTGATTTCTCAATTAAATTTATGTAGGCTTGAGCAGGGGCACCATGACACTGTTAGACACTCTGGAGAAGTAGTCAGCAGGGTTTTGATCTTACCCTGCACGGTGAACAATTGTGTAGCTGTATTTTTGTAATCATTGACCCCCAACATTCAGTGTGAGGAGGCATCTTGCCGTTTTGGATTGCCAAAGATGGTCATCAAGGCTTGATGACCTGTCACAAGTGTAAAAGGGCTTTCCATATAAGAACACGTGGAAATGTTCACACACCCACGCCACTGCTAAACTTTCTTTCTTAGGTTGTGAATATGCACGTTCAGTTTGCAAAAAACAACCCAACTGGTTAGCGTCAACAACTGGAGCTGTGAATTAAGATTTGTCATTTCAATAGCATTTTCAATATCTTGTTTAATTCTCTTAAAGCTTTGCTTGCATTCATGTGACCAATGAAGTTAACCATTCTTTTTCATCAAGTCTCTCCATGGAGCACTCACAGTGGCTAAGTCTCGTATATATCTGGGACAGTAACTAGCCATGCCAAGGAATGAACATACTATGGACACATCTTGCGGGAGACTGTCAGTTGTTGCTTGCAGTTTAGCTGGATCAGGTGTTATAAACCCATCAGAAAAGATTTGGCAAAAGGACTTTAGCTCTGTCTTATTGACAGTTCCCTCATGAGAAATGACGCAGTGTGTCAGAAAAACGTGCTGCAGTGCAACACTTTCAAGCAACATGGATGCGCTGTGCTTATGCTACAGAGGACCATGTCGTAAGATCCCAGGGTGCGTCAACAATTTTGACACATCAGAGGGAAAGGTGGTGCACAGTGTAGTAAGGCATCTTCTCTGAAAGTGACGCAAAGCTCATTTGTGGCATGTAAAGCAAAGTTTATGTGACGAAAATTTGATTTGTGACACATTGGAGTGTGTTGTACAGGGGAACAGCCTAAAAAACAACACATTTTAAAAAACGTTCTGCAAACAGCAAATGCAAGAAATGGAGGGAGCAGCAAGCATAAGCAGTGAAGGCAACAAACCCAACACCAGCCGAGATGTCTAGACAGAAGTCCAGAGGAAGAACAATTTCAGTGAGGAGGAGAACCAAATATTAATACCTGAGGTGACAAAAAATGAACATCTTCTCTTTATCACCTCAAAATTGCCATCAGGAAAGAAGGAAGCCATTTGGCAGTCCATAGTGGAAAAGATCAACAGTGTCGGCCTAACAAAAAGGACTGTGTCTAAGATGGAAGAGATGGCATGATTATAAGCCCAGGACCAAGGAGAAACTGGCCAGCCATGCAGATCAGTGGAGGACCAGACAAACAGGAGGTGTTTGACCCTTTGGAGGAGCAGGTGGTGCCACTTTTCCCAACAGAGTTTGTGGCAGGAATTTCTAGACAGGACAGTGCTGCAGTTGAAAATGAATGATCTACAGGGTAAGTGTAATCAATGAACAATATGGTTAAACATGTCATGTTGTGCAGTGCAGCAACACACTTTGCTGTGCTGTTCTGTGTCCAAGCAGGAATGTCTAACACGTCAACCCATACACCACATTAATATTAGTCATTTTGCCAAATGACAATTTGTACAGTCCAGTCCAGCTCAGCTAAGTTTCTCATGTCCATGCCCGATGTTCCGCCCCAATCCAGGTTGTCCTTTGAATACTGCAACTTGTAGGCTAATGTTTTATATGAGTGACCAGGACTACAAGTCCCACAATACAAGGTAAAAAGTCATGGAATGGAGCAGAATTTCATACATGGCCAGGAGAAAGCTATACATACTGCCTGTCACAATGCACGCTCCCTTGTGCCATGAGGCAAATGTGTTTTGCTTGGGGCTACACAGACAGAAGTAGAGTGTGGACTAATGGAATGGAATGGGGTTGCCAGAGTTTCAACTTTTGAGCTCAGAGGAGATCCATGGGTTCATTATGTGAAGTATCTACAAGTTGGATAATAAAAAACAGCCATGTGTAGAGTCACTAGCATTGAACCACAATGCACATAGCTGTCCTGATGTGCTGGGTCAGACCTCACAGGTGTCGTCTGCCATGATGAACATCAGAGGTCCATGATTACTTATCAGAAGCATAGATGGTGTGAGACTTTGGTGCATCCTTGTTAGTGTAGTGCCATGTAGGTGTGGCAGAGCACAGTGAACTGGCAGTGTGTCTGAGTGGGAAACCATTAGATTTCACAAGATGTACAAGGAAACCCCAATTATTTGCATTTCAGTATCCACAAAATGCAAATGCATATTATGAGAAGTCCATTTACTAATGAAAAATGCTGTAGAACATCCAATAGGATATGTATAACAACTGTGTTCCTCTGTCCCTTCGTGGACTCACCTGTATTGAGAGTGAGTGTAGCCACACATGACGTCAATTGTACTGTTGTGTAGCCATTTTAGTTATAGCTCCATGCACGTTATTTTAGCACACTAGGCCTGCCGCTGTGCATTTTTACCTCGATATATTTTATTCAGATTTGTATATTATTTTAACAATAGACACATTTGCGGTCTGGTTTTATTTCTCTCTATCTAGCTGTTCTTTGCTTAGGCCAGTACTACGTTCTTAAACAAGACATTCTTGTTCACTCTGCGCTTATCTCAAGGCTGCAGTAAGATAGGTTGCCGGTAAACGTGGTAACAATTTTGGCTCTGGTATTCATAGAAACATACACATCCTTATGTAGGGACATTTCCTCAGAACATTAGTTGTTTTATCATAAAAACACTTCCCTGTCCCATACACATTAAAGGGAGATTCCAGCCAGATGACCACAACTGTATGCTGATTGCTGAACGCTTCATTACAGCTGCTTAGGCAGACTTCAGGCCTTTGCTCGGGTATGGGGGATGATGTCTTCCCAGGGGAACCGGAAGGGCAGAACTAGAGCTTAACACACTGTGCTCTAATATAGCCTAGGTAGAAATGAGTCTATAGACTCTAGTGACAATATGGTAGCGTTATTTCTATTCTTCACTCTCCTTGTGACAACTGTAATCCTCTCATGCTTTATCGTCCTGGCTATTGCAGTACATGCTTTATTATCTAAGATGCAGTTGCTTCATTAAAACTTTATTGAAACATATACTTGTCATTGTAGATGTGAGACTAATGTAACTGAGAGAAATGGATGAAATATGAGTGACCACGATTTCCCTGAGGAGTCAATTGTGGCATGTGCTCGGCTGCCCAATCATCCCTGTTCACAGGTAGAGATGAGCACTGCTAGTTAGCCGGAGCAAAACCCGGACTGGGGCGACATGTTTCACCTGTAGTGGGTTAGACTTAGTCTCCCACACCGCAGGCAATTATGCCGCTCAAATCCAGTAGTCTCATTAGAATAATGAGAGCCTATGCTACAATACAACATATACACATATTATGGATTTGGAGACAGAGCACAGACCCAGGTGTAGGAAAGTACCATCTTTCTTGGCATGTTACCCCAATTTCTGCCAGATGTCAGTGTGTTTTTGAATGTGTCACTGGGATCCTGCTGGTCAGGACCCCAGTGCTTATGGTTTACGGCCTGCTTGTCAGTGTGCTTTCACTGCTTTCTAAATTGTCACTGGAGTTCTGCTAATCAGAATATCAATGCTCATGCTCTCTCTGTTCCTAAATGTATCTGTAAATACTGACCACTCAGTATCTCACTCCAAATTGGCTTACTGGACCCCCTTATAAGTCCCTAGTATATGGTACCTAGGTACCCAGTGCATTGGGGTTCCAGCAAATCCTTATGGGCTGCAGCATTTCTTTTGCCACCCATAAGGAGACCATACAAACACTTCTTCAGGACTGCCATTGCAGCCTGTGTGAAGTAGTGTAAGCACTATTTCACAGCCATTGTCACTGCACCATGTCACTTATGAGTCACCTATTTGTCTAACTTTCAGACCCTTATGGCTAAGTGCATAGTACCTGTGTGTGTGTGAGGGTACCCCTGCACTAGCAGAGGTGCCCCCACGTTGTCCAGGCCCATTTTCCCAGACTTCGTGAGTGCGGGGACCCCATTATAAGTGTGCACTACATATAGGTCATTACATATATGTAGCCTCACAAAGTTCCACAATGACTTCTGCAACTCTGTAAGTTCTGCTCCTACCAGCAACTGCAACAGTTTCCAGGTCATGCACGCTCTGAGGATAGCCTGTCTTCATCCTGCACAAGAAGGACCAAAGGAATCTCCCGTGGAGTGACATAGTCACTTCCCTGCTTCAGCAGGCACCTCCCTGCAGTGACAACCTGTACTCTGGGTCCCCTCTCCTGACGACGAGTGTGGATCCTGGAACACAGATGGTGGACCAAAGCGACCCTGACTGTTCAAAGGTCCAACTGTCCAAATTTGGTAGAAGTAAGAGCTTGTCTCTCTGTACCAGACAGCACTCCTCTGCACCACATGTATTGCAACTCCTAGGGCTTCTGTGCGCTTCTCCAAGGGTTCCTTTGTGCACAGCCTAGCCCTGGTCCCCAGCACTCTATCCTGTGATTCTCAGCTCCCTGAGTTGTTCTCCGGGGGTATGGGATCCCTTTGTGTAGTGCTGCAAAGACCACCATTTGCAACTCCTTTGTCACCGTGTCCTGGGACTCCTGTGGGTGCTGCCTGATCCTCTGAGGGCTCTCTAAAGTGCTGACAGCCCCCTCTGTTTCCTCATCCTCAGTTAAGACCCTCATGTCCCTTCTGGGCCCGGGTAGCGCCTTTCCCCGCCAAACGTGTCTCTTGCGTGAACCAAGGCTTGTTGTCAAAATCCAACGACGAAAACCAGCCTGCATCCACCGACTCGACATGGGACATCTCTTGCACCAAGCAAGAACCCACAGCTGCCTTTTTTGGTGCATTTCTGACTTTTTCTTCCAACCGGTTTCACTTTTGCACCTTCACCTGGGTTCGCAGGGGCTTCTGTTCTTCCTGGACTCTTCAGCTGTTCTTGGACTTGGTTACCTCTCTCTGCAGGTCTTCAGGTCCAGGAATCCATTGTTGGTGTCTTGCAGTCTTGCTTGGTTTTTGCATTATTCTTTATCACGACTTCTAGTGTTTTCTTAGGAAACTTGCTGTACTTTACCCCTGCTTTCCTGGGCTCTGGGGTGGGGTACTTTACTTACCTTTGGTGTTTTCTTATACTCCCAGCGCACCTCTACACACTACTCTTGCCTAGGTGGGAAACCGACATTTGCATTCCACTATTTTAGTATATGGGTTGTGTTCCCACTAGGCCCATTGTAACCTATGGTGTTTTTCACTATTTGCACTATTTTATGACTGTTTACTTACCTGATTTTGGCTACTTGTGTATATTGTGTCTATAATACTTACCTCCAAAGGGAGTATAGCCTCTAAAATATATTTGGCATTGTGTTACTAAAATAAAGTACCTTTATTTTTGGTAACACTGAGTATTGTCTTTCATGTGTGTGAGTACTGTGTGACTACAGTTGTGTGGCAAGTGCTTTGCATGTCTCCTTGTTCAGCCTTGGCTGCTCTGCCTACACCTAACTCTAGACAGCCTGGCTTCTAGACACTGACTACATTTCACTAATAAGGGAAAACTGGACCTGGTATGAGATGTAAGTACCTGTGGTACCCACTACAAGGCAGGCCAGCCTCCTACACCAGGTTCAAAGTAACACCTCCCGAGCCTAAGAAGAAATGGTAGCCTTATGTGCTCAAATATTTGCAACTAGTTGCAGAAAGTGAAATGCATGTAGTGCCACACTTAGCAAGGACACAGTGCCAAGGATAATTGAGGTTCTCTAGGCAGATGGGGAAGATGGGAGACACATACATGATTTTTAACCAGCTAACAACAAGTGCCTACATGCTAAATGGTGCCAGGGTGTGCGTGTGTGTGTCAGTGGCAGACATGCGTGTGTGTACCAGCACAGCACGAATTCTGTAATGTGCTGTCACACTAAGACAGCCACTTGCATTGAATTAAGATCCTTAAGAGTCCTTAAGTGACTGATATGTGATATACTCTTCCTGTTGACCATAGTTCTCTTACAAAAACACATTCACTTTTAAAGACAGCAGGGCAGTAGCAGCACCATGTACTCGACTCATTATAGTCAATGTTAAAAACTCACAATGATGAAATAATTATGAGGTTGTGAAAGTATAAAACGTTTTACTAAATATATAGCAATGTACAAAAACTAAACCTACCTAAACTACACTACCGAACCTAAACACTGCCTTGAAATATGTACACTTAGGGGGTCATTACGACCGCAGCTGGCGGTGCTATAGTGGAAGTATTCCGCCAACAGGCTGGCGGTATCTACCTCCACTATTATGACAGTGGTGGTTTGGCCAAAGCCAAACCGCCAAGTCAACACACCCACTGCCACGGCGGTAACGACCGCTGGGCTGGAGACTTCAGTCTTCAACCCGGCGGCCATCAGTAGGCCGTCCATGGCATTTTGACCCCCCCACCATCATGGTTTCCGTGGTTTCTGTACCGCCACGGAAACCATGGCATTAGGCACTATCATTGCCAGAGAATTCCTTCCCTGGCACTGATAGGGGTCTCCCCCTCCCTCTCCCGACCCCCACATATACACACACACACGCACATACATACACACCCATACACACATTCACCCATGCATGCAGGCATTCATACACACTCACAGCAACCCTCACGAACATACATCCAGGCACACACTCAAGCACACAACACAACTTCCACGTATACACACACCCACTCATGCACACACGCATTACACACACATGCACGCATTCTCACACAGTCACACACACACCCACAAAGGCACACAACACCCCCTATCCCCCTCTCCTGTCAGAGAACCCGACTTACCTGCTTCCATGATATGGCCTGGCGGTGTTTTGCTTGTGGACGTTGCTGCTGGCAGGAGTGCCACCTTACCATGTCCGCCGCCATGACCGTAGCCGGAGTTCTGCCAGCCTTCTGGCGGATTTCCAGCTACGGTCATAATGGCATGGACGGTCGGTAGCCACGGCGATGGTATGTTAGCAGCCGTTGCTGTGGCGGTAGGCGGCATTTGCCACCAAGGTCCTAATGAGGACCTTATTCTTATCTAACTATATCGATGTATCCTAAACTAGCTATCCTTAATACTACCTAGCACTAACTTAACTTATCCTACAGTTATTTAAATACTAAGCACAAATGACACGTTAAACATCAACCCTCCCACCCATTAACATACTATGGAGAACATTACGACCCTGGCGGCTGTGGCCATGCCGGCTGTGTTCTGCTGGCGGACGCTGCTGCTGGCAGCAGCACTCTGTCCCGTCTCCTGCCAGAGGACCCGCTGACAAAAGGTAAGTCCGGTGCTCCAACAGGGGAGGGGGGTGTTATGTGTCTGTGTGGGGGTGTGTGTGTATGTCTGTGCGTGCGCGTATGCGGGGGTGTCTTGCGTGTTGTATGTGTGTGCATGTATGGATGTGTGAGTGCATGAATGTTGTGTGAATGCGTGTGTGCTTGTATGTAAGTGTGTGTGGATGTGTGTGTGAATGGATGTATGCATGCGTTGAGGAATGTGGGAATGAGTGTGTGTATGCATGTGTTCATGTGTGAATTATGGTGTGTGTATGTAGTAGGGGGTCTGGAGAGGCGGTGGGGGTGGGGGAATGTGGGGAGCAGAACGGGGAGGGGGCGGGTAAGACCCCTATCAGTGACAGGGAAGGAATTCCCTGTCACTAATAGTGCTGACCACCATGGTTTTCGTGGCGGTAAGGTTGCCATGAAAACCATGGCGGTAGTGGGGGTCATAATCCCGCAGGTGGGCTAGTGTGGTACATTGGTGATTTGGCTTTAGCCAAACTGCCAATGTCTTAATATGGAGAAAAGTACTGCCAGCCTGTTGGCAGTACTTTCCTCCATATTAACGCCGTCTGCAAGGGTCATAATGACCCCTATAGTGACACAATACACACATAAACTACACCTATACATAAACTAATTGCACATTAATATCTAAAGAAATATATTTTGGGGGGTATTTTTTTTTTTTTTTTGTATTTTCTTAACAAAGCATAAACATTATCCCCCATCCAGTTAAATCGTATAAATATAGAAACAGATATAAAAGCAAGAACCTATAAAAACATCATAAAAATCTAAGACCTACCTTATCTAAACCTATCCTATCAACTAACTTTTATCTTAACTATTAAAATACCACACGATAACAAAAGAATAAAACTTTATATTTAAAAATGTTCACACAAGTGGGGAGACCTTCTCCATGGCCTCCTCATGGTTTGTCATCCGCACATGTAATCTGGCCTGCTCCTGTCGAATATCATCCAGTTTCTGGTTGACCTGCCTGAGTCCCTTAATGATAATGTAGGGGAATACCATTTCCTGCCTTCGAGGGGGTAGCTAGTGTTATTGTTGGCTGGGGTGCCTGTTAGTGGATTGGGCCTGCTCTGTTTTGGCCACCGGACAGTTATAGTCAGGTGTGGTTGGTCGAGGGATGTCCCAGGACCTCGCTGCCTTTGCACGTTCATATAGTTTGGGCATTTTTCTGTATGCCTTGGAAACATTCCTGACATGTCTGAAACAATCATGTTCCATCTTTTAACTTCTTGTTTCATCAGCTGTCATGCTGCCTATGGTGAAAATGTGAAAAATAGTTAGCACATGCAGTACATGTACATGATGTGTGTGAGAAACAGTCTGACATTCTAATGTAATCATATGTCCCAGACCAATACCAGCAATAGATAAGGATATATGGCCAATATACAGTATTGTCACTACATAGACATCCACTACTTAAGCTTAAGCCAGGAAAACTGAGCCAGTTGCCATCTGTGTGGGTGCACGAAATGTAACATAAGTCACAGTGCTATATATACCATATCATATAGGAATAAAAATCACACTCATATTGATGTCAAGATTTAAAATTGGACACATGGGCCTGTGTCATCAAGTTTGGGATTTAGATTTGCCTCAAGCAAATGTGCTAATCATTGATTATCAACAGAAGTGTAAGTAGATTTGGACATACAGTCCAGGCAGTGTGACCTGGCCTTGCTTACCCTATGTGAAGAGTATCACAAGCCTGCATACATTGCTGGCTTTATTTACTCTCTGTCATATAGTTAATTAAAGGATAGAGATTTGCCATGTACCTGCTGCAGACCATGATTGGGGGATATTACTAACATTTAGTCTCAGGCAATTGTACAGAAACGTAACATGTATCTCCAGCTTCAGACTTGTAGGGAAAATCATGAGAAGTCATACTTGAACATGCTTATGGACATATAGCATCCCAATGCTGAAGTCAGATGCAGGCATCATTAATAGCATCTCAGTAGTGTATGTATGCTTGTCAAACTACTTATCTGGCCTAAACAAAATTTAATATAATGCATGGACCCTTGCACCATAACTCTGAGGGAGGATCAAGTTCCACAGAGGCTCGATTACAACAGGCATACCTTGGGGATAGTTAACATATCAAAAATATATATGTCCATACAATAATGAACAAACACATGAACAGAAACGTATGTAGGCATGTCATTTGGTTTCAGTCATGGCCCAAAAACATTATTTATAAAGATGCTGGTCTATCACAAAAAAACATATACTGCAACTACCATATTCAAATGTGCTTAGATTGTGATGGCAACCCTGATGTCACTGTCATACGTGTTTATTTTTTCTGCTTTAGGTTTGTCATACTGCTTCAGGGACAGCTCTGTTTTCTACAAACATGTGTAACACCGCAGGTATGTTAGCCCACCCTTATAGTCAGTAAAAATTAAATGGATTATCTGGAGAGCACGAACACATGCAGCATTTCTGAACCCATTATGCTGCATTTTGATGGTACATATGTTGTATAATCATAAAGTGTGTGAATCTGAATCTATGATACCTATCCTGTCGAATGTTTGGTAGCGGGGTGGCTGTGTAGAAATATTGCACATCGTCTGCCCCTATGTCATACACCATTTTAAACATATACAACTAATCCCTTCCCAGACTTGCTTAGCAAAACAGAAATCACTGTGCTGCGACATACATTGACTCCAGAATATCTGGATTTCTGCCATTTGTTGTATGATATAATGTGTATATGTGGAACACATGCAGAGTTTGTGCCAGATGATGATCACTGTGCCCAAAGCACCATGTCTATAGATGTGCTTCTATCCAAAAAATGTCTAGATATTTACTTCCTGTGGGCCTGCTTACGTACACCTTACAGTCTCAAAGATTTTAGTCAGTGATTATCACTAAAGGATCTGTAGTCAGCTGCTGTTCTGTTACACAGTCTGACAGCTTATTGGTGGTAGCTGAGTATTACTGCCTACCACACATCACAATGTAACATTTCACAAAGATCACACATAGACAACAAAATGGTGCATACTTATTTGTAGTATTGGGGTCCGGGAAGGTGTCCACCTCTCCCCTAGTGAATGGAAAATGTCCACCTAGGAGACATGAGTGAGGAGATAGCATTCTAAATACTGCTTTCCCAAATGTTTACATTGTTTAAAACAAACTAAGCTACCCCAGTATTTCAGAAGTACACAATAGTTTATGCACATGTGTCAATATGCCTACATTATTGAATGCATCGTTCAGTGGCAGCCGAGAAACGTACTCGGAAGTGTCATTCTTGAAATATGGCAAATTGTCAAGGTGCCCTCACTTAGGAGATACCATGCCTCCAGATTGGTAGGTCTGGGAGATGTGTCGGAGTTCAGTGAATAATTGAGTGAGGAGAGTCTCACCATTAGATACCTGTGCGTAAATATTAATTGGTCTGTTTTTTGATTGGAGAAGATTTTTGACAGTCCTGATGAAGCGCCAAGAAGATCTGTTAAATCGTGAGTAAGCGCGAAACAT
Organism: Pleurodeles waltl; assembly: GCF_031143425.1. Classification (NCBI taxonomy): domain Eukaryota; kingdom Metazoa; phylum Chordata; class Amphibia; order Caudata; family Salamandridae; genus Pleurodeles; species Pleurodeles waltl. Next base: position 193,901,430 of record NC_090443.1, read on the forward strand.
GTTGACTTATTTAGTGGTGTCAGAAGCAGCGTTCTCAACCACGGTTTTGAAAGAGTAAAGGGCCATTATTTCCCTTGAACTCTCTTGTTGTTTTTAACCTTGACCAACATCCTCTGTCACTAAGTAAAGGAAGTTCCTGAGGAGAGTTGAGTCAATTTTATTTTTATGTTTGTTTTCACTCTTTTTTCTCTCCAATGTTTTGTTTGCTTTACACAGAAGTTTGGCCTAGTGACCCCGTTGAGGGTCCCATCAGACATTGCAGTGCCAGTCTGGCGTGGAGCAAGCCTGATGATGAGACCTGAGGGCCCTTGCTTCTGATGTAATTCCATTCTAGACACCTATGGAATCTTTATATTTGTTTTTGGAACAGTGTACCTTTTTGATTATCAAGCTTGCAGGCCTGGCCTGGCTAAATGCAGAAGTTTAGATGTACCCATCATGACATGCCTGAAGCAAGACTCAAGGATGTGATCTATTTAGTAATGCTGGGCAGCACAATGTCAGACTCCAGTTTACTATAAAACACGAGGCATAGCAATCTGTGCATGTATGTAGCACAATGCAGCACACATTTAGGAGTACATATACAAGCATTACCAGAATAGATCTGCAGCTTAGACTTTCAACATTGTGTGTTCTGGGAATTTGTAAGCATCCCCTGGTCATTTCTGTATGTTACCTAAAGAAATGCCCCAAAATCATGATATTTCAGTTACATGTACAACCTACTAATCATTGAATTGGCCCTTGTGGCAGGTTACGTGAATTGTGCAATTTAACCTATGCTTGTTTTACATGTGATGATACATGCACTCTGAGGTTCAATAACTTCCCTTATTTTACATCAACACATTATATAAATTTATCCTAATACACATCTTGCATGTTGCAATATGGGAAAAACACAAATGAGGTACATTCCATGTTTATGTTTGGCATTACTGATAAAGGTACATCACAAAAAGCAGATGGAACATACATACAACCATCTTCAGTCCAACGTAATCAATTGCAGTGGCCTCCCAGGCTATAATATCTGTCTATCGTTGCTTCATCTGGACGGTGGTTCAGTCTACTCTGAATATTTTGTGATAGTGCCTGCACACATGCCCCCATCAGTCCTTCTTCTCCTTGGTCAGACCGCCACCAGACACAAACATCTTTGGCAGATAGTGCACAATCATCCAGATCAGCCCTCCCAGGTCTGCCTCAGTGAAATTCCTAATACTAAAACCCCAACAAAACCTAACTACACCAACAAGAAAATCCCAAAAAGGCCAACTTCTGACAATAAAAAGACAAATATTATTACAACACAATGACACAGGACCAAATATGTACGACACCGAGACAAAATATGGGCAGAACACACACTGACAAGACAGAAATGCTGGATATCCTCTCAAACTCTCAAAACTCCTCCAACACCAGGCACAGTTTAACAGAGAGTAAGACAAAGTGAAAGTAACTTCATACTTCCTAGTTTGCAGCCTGCTACACTCTTTGTGGCACTTTCTGGGTGTATCCTGCCTGTTTGTTTTACAAATGTGTCATTTTTTCTGATGCATCGGTACAGAAATTGCCAATGCGTGATTAACGCACAATGCATTAGCCACAATACATTGTTTTCAACGCATTGACATTGATGCGCGGCTTACGACCCACTTAACGGGGGCAAATGTGTGGATGGATGGGTTCTGTACTCAGGCAACTTCCACCATGTAATGTTGTTGGATAGGCACATCTGCAGTCTGGCCTATATGTCAGAAAACATATGTATGGCACATGCGCAATACTTCTTGGTAATTGTGTTTTGCAAATCTGTTTGCCTATAGTTTAAGCATAACAAGTCCAGCTTGAGAAACTCTGACAAGTGTGATTAATCATGAGTGCCACAATATATACCAAATCACTGCATTGCCCTACGCTGCGCCAAAGAGAGGTTCCTTGGCCTATGCATGTGGGTAGCCATTCACATCGGACTGTAATCTATGCATTTACAAACAGACAACACCAGGCCAACCTGTGAATGCTTCAGTAAATGGTGCCTTCTCAGGAGTGACATTACATGGAGTTACACCATGACATCTGCTCTTTAATTTAAATTTCTTTGTGTCCTGTGTACAGCAGCCCGCATAGATGGAGCATTATGGCTCAAAGCATATACTGGTCAGCAGAAAGACTCACCATCACAGTCACATGCGGTTCTGCATGTAACATTTGCATCCTTGCCTCATGGTGCAAGCGTGCCTGCATTTGTCCTAGGCAGCCTATGCAGCCTGTCACTGAGCAACATGCAGGCTTTAAAAGTGTTTTGTAAGATACAGTACATTTTTTGCAATTTGCCTGCAGGCATAGCTGTGGTCGAGTATTATTATCTTTGCTGCACTGTGTGGCCATGCCTATTACATAGCCATCTGTTTACACTCATAGTACAATATGTACACTATACTGTGATCAAAATATGTTAGAGGAAAACAAACATCATGAGGTGCAGCACACACACTCAGTCATCGCACACTCTTCTGAACTACACTCCCTTTGGACTGCGGAAGAGGGTCTGAAGATGAACACGCCGTAGCAGCACACACATTCTCAGCTTGTTCACATTGTACACTTTATGATGAGCATGTCTTGCAGAGGCACACATGTTCAGCACATGATATTGGTCAGGGGTGAGTGTGTCACATAGCAACAGACCTTTGGAATAGGTAAGTGAGTCCTTATGCATCACTGCCAAGTAACATGGTCAAATAGCCAATTTAATTGGTGATGTTCAAATAACATAATACTGCCTGACACACATGATCTCTGTCTTACTCCTGTCAATGTTAGTTGCAGTACATCGTAGGCCTGTGTGTGTTCCTCCTGGTCCAAGGATAGTGTATTCCCTGACACAGACATATGCATTGGCACACACTCTACTTATGTTTTTCCCTTTGGGATGATACAGGATCTGTGAACCCATCCACTATGCACTTGTGCAGTCAGGTCAGAGGTAAGCAACTCTAGCCATGCAAAAGTAAGCTCACATAAAGAAAACGCAATCTGACCATGTGTAATCTGTTAGTGTGCATTGACAACAGTTTTGTCTGACTTTTGATCCAAGTGAAACAAAACTCTTGACATTTCAGCTTTCATCAGATATTCAGATGTTAGCATCAAACATCTCCAATTTAATATTTCTCTGGCTATATATTCACTGTACAAAATGCGCTCATATTGTATTTTTAATAGTTTTTGTCAGTAATCTACTGAAGCATGATGTGGTATATGTGACAATGTAGCAAGGAATTGGGTCACATGATTTTATTTGAGGAAAGCCCCACACGCATGTATGCGTTCTTTACAAGTGAAAGCTTTTACATGTTTAGATGATACTAGGCCTTTGTCCACAAGGCCAACCTGGGCGATGGGCAAGCTGGGCCCAGGCCCAGGGCATCAATATTCTGAGTGCATGAGAGAAAGTAGCCTCTTTCTAGCCTTGTTAACCTCACTTTTGACCTGTTTGTGAGTATATGTCAGGGTGTTTTCACTGTCTCACTGGGATCCTGCTAGCCAGGGCCCAGTGCTCATAGTGAAAACCCTATGTTTTCAGTATGTTTGTTATATGTCACTGGGACCCTGCTAGCCAGGACCCCAGTGCTCATAAGTTTGTGGCCTATGTGTATGTGTTCCCTGTGTGATGCCTAACTGTCTCACTGAGGCTCTGCTAACCAGAACCTCAGTGGTTATGCTCTCTCTGCTGTACAAATTGTCACTAACAGGCTAGTGACCAATTTCACCAATTCATATTGGCATACTGGAACAACCTTATAATTCCCTAGTATATGGTACTCAGGTACCCAGGGTATTGGGGTTCCAGGAGATCCATATGGGCTGCAGCATTTCTTTTGCCACCCACAGGGAGCTCTGACAATTCTTACCCAGGCCTGCCACTGCATAACGTCCATGTTATTTCACAGCCATTTATCACTGCACTTAAGTAACTTATAAGTCACCTATATGTCTAACCTTTACCTGGTAAAGGTTGGGTGCTAAGTTACTAAGTGTGTGGGCACCCTGGCACTAGCCAAGGTGCCCCCACATCGTTCAGGGCAAATTCCCCGGACTTTGTGAGTGCGGGGACACCATTACACGCGTGCACTGGACATAGGTCACTACCTATGTACAGCGTCACAATGGTAACTCCGAACATGGCCATGTAACATGTCTAAGATCATGGAATTGTCACCCCAATGCCATTCTGGCATTGGGGAGACAATTCCATGATCCCCAGAGTCTCTAGCACAGACCCGGGTACTGCCAAACTACCTTTCCTGGGGTTTCACTGCAGCTGCTGCTGCTGCCAACCCCTCAGACAGGTTTTTGCCCTCCTGGGGTCCAGCCTGGCCTGGCCCAGGAAGGCAGAACAAAGGACTTCCTCAGAGACAGGGTGTTACACCCTCTCCCTTTGGAAAAAGGTGTCAGGGCTGGGGAGGAGTAGCCTCCCCAGCCTCTGAAAATGCTTTGATGGGTACAGATGGTGCCCATCTCTGCATAAGCCAGTCTACACCGGTTCAGGGATCCCCCAGCCCTGGTTTGGCGCGAAACTGGACAAAGGAAAGGAGAGTGACCACTCCCCTGACCTGCACCTCCCAAGGGAGGTGCCCAGAGCTCCTACAGTGTGCTCCAGACCTCTGCCATCTTTGAAACAGAGGTGCTGCTGGCACACTGGACTGCTCTGAGTGGCCAGTGCCAGCAGGTGACGTCGGAGACTCCTTCTGATGTGCTCTTACCTGTGTTGCTAGCCTATCCTCCTTCCTAGGTAGCCAAACCTCCTTTTCTGGCTATTTAGGATCTCTGCTTTGGGGCATTCTTTAGATAACGAATGCAAGAGCTCATCAGAGTTCCTCTGCATCTCTCTCTTCACCTTCTGCCAAAGGATCGACCGCTGACTGCTCAGGACGCCTGCAAAACCGCAACAAAGTAGCAAAGACGACTACTGCAACCTTGTATCGCTGATCCTACCGCCTTCTCAACTGTTTCCTGGTGGTGCATCTCTGGGGGTAGCCTGCCTCCTCTCTGCACTAGGAGCTCTGAAAAAATCTCCCGTGGGTCGACGGAATCTTCCCCCTGCCACCGCAGGCAACAAAAAACTGCATCACCGGTCCTCTGGGGCCCCTCTCAGCATGACGAGCGTGGTCCCTGGAACTCAGCAACTCTGTCCAAGTGACTCCCACAGTCCAGTAACTCTTCAGTCCAAGTTTGGTGGAGGTAAGTCCTTGCCTCCCCACGCTAGACTGCATTGCTGGGTACCACGTGATTTGCAGCTGCTCCAGGTCCTGTGCACCCTTCCAGGATTTCCTTCGTGCACAGCCAAGCCTGGGTCCCCGACACTCTAACCTGCAGTGCACAACCTCCTGAGTTGTCCTCCGGCGTCGTGGGACTCCCCTTTGTGTCTTCGGGTGAGCTCCGGTTCACTCTTCTGTTCCGGCACGTCTGCGGGTGCTGCCTGCTTCTGTGAGGGCTCCCTGACTTGCTGGGCGCCCCCTCTGTTTCCTCATCCAAGTGGCGACATCCTGGTCCCTCCTGGGCCACAGCAGCATCCAAAAACCCTAACCGCGACCCTTGCAGCTAGCAAGGCTTGTTTGCGGTCTTTCTGCGTGGGAACACCATCCGGTGGCAGCTTCTTTGCACCCTCAGCTGGCATTTCCTGGGCATCTGCCCAATCTCGACTCTTGGACTTTGTCCCCTTGTTCCACAGGTACTCTCGTCTGGAAATCGACTTTGGTTGCATTGCTGGTGTTGGTCCTCCTTGCAGAATTCCCCTATCACGACTTCTGTGCTCTCTGGGGAATATAGGTGCACTTTACACCTACTTTTCAGGGTCTTGGGGTTGGCTATTTTTCTAACCTTCACTGTTTTCTTACAGCCCCAGCGACCCTCTACAAGCTCACATAGGTTTGGGGTCCATTCGTGATTCGCATTCCACTTTTGGAGTATATGGTTTGTGTTGCCCCTATACCTATGTGCTTCTATTGCAATCTACTGTAATTCTACATTGCTTGCATTACTTCCTTTTGCTATTACTGCATCTTTTTGGTATTGTGTACATATATCTTGTGTAAATTTGGCATCCTCATACTGAGGGTACTCTCTGAGATACTTTTGGCATATTGTCATAAAAATAAAGTACCTTTATTTTTAGTATATCTGTTGATTGTGTTTTCTTATGATATTGTGCATATGACACCAGTGGTATAGTAGGAGCTTTGCATGTCTCCTAGTTCAGCCTAAGCTGCTCTGCTATAGCTACCTTCTATCAGCCTAAGCTCCTAGAAACACCTCTTCTACACTAATAAGGGATAACTGGACCTGGAACAGAGTGTAAGTACCCCTTGGTACCCACTACAAGCCAGGCCAGCCTCCTACATTGGTTGTGCAGCGGTGGGATAAGTACTTGCAACTACTTACCACTTTGTCATTTTGTACTTTTCATAAGAGAAAAATATAAAAAACAAGTCCAATGTATGTACACCTAACCAAAAAGTTTTGCTTTTCTTCTCTTACTCTATTTGCTAAGTGCTGAAAAGTACCTCTAAACTTTCTAAAAGTTTCTAAAAAGTTGAAAAAGTTTTTTTTTCTGTTTCCTTAAAAAGTCCTGAAACTTTTTCTTTCTTTTTTCTGTCCCTAAACCTTTTTCTATCATGTTTGACACAGGTCCTTCTCTTAATCTGGTCAGCTCAGCTTATGACCACCTTAGCTGGAAAGGTTTGAGGAGTCTCTGCATTGATAGAGGTTTAGGGGTAGGGAAGAATCCCTCTAGAGAATTGTTGATTAACATGCTCATTGAAAATGATAAGGCCTTAGCTGGCACATCAGTTGAGAAGTTAGGAGATGGTTCACACTCTGACTCTGGGGCACCCCCAGTAAGAGTGTTAGATGGTAACCTTCCCAATCAGCCCCTTAGCAGACCACCTAGCATAGCTGGTACTAATGTGAGCTCTCATCACAGTAGGGATGTTATTCCTGCAGGCCAGGTTGTTAGAGTGCCAACTGTTAGGGACAATTCACCCTCTGTTCATTCACATCATTCTTCTGTGTCAAAGCATGCCCAACCCACCAACCCTGATGACAGAATGTTAGAAAGGGTGCTCAATAGATTTAGAGTGGAAGAGTCCAGGCTGAAGCTTAAACAGCAACAGCTGGCTCTAGACAGGGAATCTTTAGACTTAGAAAAAGAAAGACAGAGGTTGGGGTTTGGACCCCTTGGTGGCAGCAGCAGTATTCCAGATAGTAATCCTGTGAAAGAGCATGATTCTAGGAATCTGCATACGATAGTTCCCCCTTACAAGGAGGGGGATGACATTAACAAGTGGTTTGCTGCACCTGAGAGGGCCTGTGTTGTACAGGGGGTCCCTCAAAGGCATTGGGCTGCTATCCTATGGCTATCTTTCAGTGGAAAAGGTAGGGATAGGCTCCTTACTGTTAAGGAAAGTGATGCCAATAATTTTACAGTTTTGAAGAATGCACTCTTGGATGGATTTGGCTTAACCACTGAACAATACAGGATTAAGTTCAGAGAAACCAGAAAAGAGTCCTCACAAGACTGGGTAGACTGTGTTGACTATTCAGTGAAGGCCTTGGAGGGGTGGTTACATGGCAGTAAAGTTTCTGACTATGAAAGCCTGTATAATCTGATCCTGAGAGAGCATATTCTGAATAACTGTGTGTCTGATTTGTTACACCAGTATCTAGTGGACTCAGATCTGACCTCTCCCCAAGAATTGGGAAAGAAGGCAGATGGGGATAAGGGTAAAACCAAAGATCCTTCTTCAAATCCTAAACACTCTTCAGGGGGTGGGGATAAAACAAATTCTTCATCTTCTTCTTCACAACCTACACACATTAAAAAGCCTTGGTGCTTTGTGTGTAAAAATACTGGCCATAGGCCAGTGGATAAGTCCTGTCCAGGTAAACCCCCTGAGCCTACCACCACTAATACATCAAGCTCTAGTGCCCCTAGCAGTAGTGGTACTAGTGGTGGGACTGCTGGCAACAGTCAAGCTAAGGGTGTAGTTGGGTTCACTTATGGGTCCATCATAGAAACTGGGGTAGTCAGTCCCAACACAGTTTCTGTCACACCTAGTGGCATTGGCCTTGCCACACTGGCTGCTTGTCCCCTTACAATGGATAATTACAGGCAGACAGTTTCAATAAATGGTGTTGAGGCCCAGGCCTACAGGGACACAGGTGCCAGTATCACTTTGGTGACTGAAAACCTAGTGGCTCTTGAACAACACATCATTGGACAACAGTATAAGATTATTGATGTCCTTAACTCCACTAAGCTTCTTCCCTTAGCTATAGTTCAACTTAGTTGGGGTGGAGTTACTGGCCCAAAGCAGGTGGTAGTGTCACCTAGCTTACCTGTAGACTGTCTCTTAGGTAATGACCTAGAGGCCTCAGGTTGGGCTGATGTAGAGTTTTATACCCATGCAGCCATGCTGGGTATCCCTGAGGAATTGTTCCCTCTTATTTCTACTGAAATGAAAAAGCAAAGGAGAGAAGGCCTGAAAACTCAGGATCCCTCTCCAACAACAGGTAAAAAGGGTATCACAGTATCCCCTAACCACCCTGCCATTCAGGATACCATTCCTGTGGTGGGAGAAACCTCTCCTGGGTTGGCACCTGTTCCAAGGGAACCATCAGCTGGCATAGCTGTACTCCCTGAGGTGGAAGTCCCTCTCTGTGGGATAACTCATATTGGTGAGAAAAAGAGCACCATTTTAGTTAACATGGAGCATCCCTCCAACCCTCCCAGAGAAACTTTAGTGCAGAAACCTTACACTGCCTCACAACACTTAGGACAGCAACCCTGCCCTAGTGTGGAGCTCATAGGACAGCATCCCTGCCCTGCTCCAAATCAAGAGAAACAGCATCCCTGTTCTCTCTTCCAGCCATATGGACAACGTTTTTGCCCAGCTATGGCTTTACTGAGACAGCATCCCTGTCTGGCATTCTCATCACTAGAAATAGGTCCAGTGGACAATTCCCACTGCTCTAAACTAAAACTTACTGATAGAAACTCTGAAAATATATCTTCACATTGTTGCTTAGCTAAAAAAAACTTCAAACAGGGTGGTTTACATCCCCACAGGGAAGTAACCATATAGTGGGCGATAAAGGGAGTAACCAGTCTATTGCAGAGCTACTCTCTACTTATCAACACTTAGACAATAAAGTCTCAACTGGCCAAGGTTAGCCTTATTGTCCTTCGTTTGGGGGGGTTGTGTGAGAAAGTAGCCTCTTTCTAGCCTTGTTACCCCCACTTTTGGCCTGTTTGTGAGTATATGTCAGGGTGTTTTCACTGTCTCACTGGGATCCTGCTAGCCAGGGCCCAGTGCTCATAGTGAAAACCCTATGTTTTCAGTATGTTTGTTATGTGTCACTGGGACCCTGCTGGCCAGGACCCCAGTGCTCATAAGTTTGTGGCCTATATGTATGTGTTCCCTGTGTGATGCCTAACTGTCTCACTGAGGCTCTGCTAACCAGAACCTCAGTGGTTATGCTCTCTCTGTACAAATTGTCACTAACAGGCTAGTGACCAATTTCACCAATTCCTATTGGCATACAGGAAAACCCTTATAATTCCCTAGTATATGGTACTCAGATACCCAGGGTATTGGGGTTCCAGGAGATATCTATGGGCTGCAGCATTTCTTTTGCCACCCATAGGGAGCTCTGCCAATTCTTACACAGGCCTGCCACTGCAGCCTGAGTGAAACAACGTCCACGTTATTTCACAGGCATTTACCACTGCACTTAAGTAACTTATAAGTCACCTATATGTCTAACCTTTACCTGGTAAAGGTTGGGTGCTAAGTTACTTAGTGTGTGGGCACCCTGGCACTAGCCAAGGTGCCCCCACATCGTTCAGGGCAAATTCCCCGGACTTTGTGAGTGCGGGGACACCATTACACGTGTGCACTGGACATAGGTCACTACCTATGTACAGCGTCACAATGGTAACTCCGAACATGGCCATGTAACATGTCTAAGATCATGGAATTGTCTCCCCAATGCCATTCTGGCATTGGGGAGACAATTCCATGATCCCCCGAGTCTCTAGCACAGACCCGGGTACTGCCAAACTACCTTTCCCGGGGTTTCACTGCAGCTGCTGCTGCCAACCCCTCAGACAGGTTTCTGCCCTCCTGGGGTCTAGCCAGGCCTGGCCCAGGAAGGCAGAACAAAGGACTTCCTCAGAGAGAGGGTGTTACACCCTCTCCCTTTGGAAAAAGGTGTCAGGGCTGGGGAGGAGTAGCCTCCCCCTGCCTCTGGAAATGCTTTGATGGGCACAGATGGTGCCCATCTCTGCCTAAGCCAGTCTACACGGTTCAGGGATCCCCCAGCCCTGCTCTGGCACGAAACTGGACAAAGGAAAGGGGAGTGACCACTCCCCTGACCTGCACCTCCCAACGGAGGTGCCCAGAGGTCCTCCAGTGTGCTCCAGACCTCTGCCATCTTGGAAACAGAGGTGCTGCTGGCACACTGGACTGCTCTGAGTGGCCAGTGCCAGCAGGTGACGTCAGAGACTCCTTCTGATGGGCTCTTACCTGTGTTGCTAGCCTGTCCTCCTTCCTAGGTAGCCAAACCTCCTTTTCTGGCTATTTAGGGTCTCTGCTTTGGGGAATTCTTTAGATAACGAATGCAAGAGGTCATCAGAGTTCCTCTGCATCTCTCTCTTCACCTTCTGCCAAAGGATCGACCGCTGACTGCTCAGGACGCCTGCAAAACCGCAACAAAGTAGCAAAGACGACTACTGCAACCTTGGATCGCTGATCCTGCCGCCTTCTCGACTGTTTCCTGGTGGTGCATGCTCTGGGGGTAGCCTGCCTCCTCTCTGCACTAGGAGCTCTGAAGAAATCTCCCGTGGGTCGACGGAATCTTCCCCCTGCAACCGCAGGCAACAAAAGACTGCATCACCAGTCCTCTGGGTCCCCTCTTGTAGGAGGCTGGACTGGCTTGTAGTGAGTACCAAGGGGTACTTGCACCTTGCACCAGGCCCAGTTATCCCTTATTAGTGTATAGGGTGTCTAGCAGCTTAGGCTGATAGATAATGGTAGCTTAGCAGAGCAGTTTAGGCTGAACTAGGAGACGTGTGAAGCTACTACAGTACCACTTAGTGTCATATGCACAATATCATAAGAAAACACAATACACAGTTATACTAAAAATAAAGGTACTTTATTTTTATGACAATATGCCAAAGTATCTTAGAGTGTACCCTCAGTGAGAGGATAGGAAATATACACAAGATATATATACACAATAGCAAAAATATGCAGTATAGTCTTAGAAAACAGTGCAAACAATGTATAGTTACAATAGGATGCAATGGGGACACATAGGGATAGGGGCAACACAAACCATATACTCCAGAAGTGGAATGCGAACCACGAATGGACCCCAAACCTATGTGACCTTGTAGAGGGTCGCTGGGACTATTAGAAAATAGTGAGAGTTAGAAAAATAACCCTCCCCAAGACCCTGAAAAGTGAGTGCAAAGTGCACTAAAGTTCCCCTAAGGATAAAGAAGTCGTGTTAGAGGAATAATGCAGGAAAGAAACAAACCAACAATGCAACAACGCTGGATTTCCAATCTGGGGTACCTGTGGAACAAGGGGACCAAGTCCAAAAGTCACAAGCAAGTCGGAGATGGGCAGATGCCCAGGAAATGCCAGCTGCGGGTGCAAAGAAGCTTCTACTGGACAGAAGAAGCTGAGGTTTCAGCAGGAACGCAAAGGGCTAGAGACTTTCCCTTTGGAGTACGGATCCCTCTCGCCTTGTAGAGTCGTGCAAAAGTGTTTTCCCACCGAAAGAACGCCAACAAGCCTTGCTAGCTGCAAATCGTGCGGTTAGCGTTTTTGGACGCTGCTGTGTCCCAGGAGGGACCAGGAGGTCGCAAATTGAACCAGGAGGTAGAGGGAATGTCGAGCAAGACAAGGAGCCCTCTTAGCAGCAGGTAGCACCCGAAGAAGTGCCAGAAACAGGCACTACGAGGATGCGTGAAACTGTGCTCACCTAAAGTTACACAAAGGAGTCCCACGTCGCCAGAGAACAACTTAGGAGGTCGTGCAATGCAGGTTAGAGTGCCGTGGACCCAGGCTGGACTGTGCACAAAGGATTTCCACCGGAAGTGCACGGAGGCCGGAGCAGCTGCAAAAGTTGCGGTTCCCAGCAATGCAGTCTAGCGAGGTGAGGCAAGGACTTACCTCCACCAAACTTGGACTGAAGAGTCACTGGACTGTGAGGGCCACTTGGACAGAGTTGCTGGATTCGAAGGACCTCGCTCGTCGTGCTGAGAGGAGACCCAAGGGACCGGTAATGCAGCTTTTTGGTGCCTGCGGTTGCAGGGGGAAGATTCCGTCGACCCACGGGAGATTTCTTCGGAGCTTCTAGTGCAGAGAGGAGGCAGACTACCCCCACAGCATGCACCACCAGGAAAACAGTCGAGAAGGCGGCAGGATCAGCGTTACAGAGTTGCAGTAGTCGTCTTTGCTACTATGTTGCAGGTTTGCAGGCTTCCAGCGCGGTCAGCAGTCGATTCCTTGGCAGAAGGTGAAGAGAGAGATGCAGAGGAACTCGGATGAGCTCTTGCATTCGTTATCTAAAGTTTCCCCAGAGACAGAGACCCTAAATAGCCAGAAAAGAGGGTTTGGCTACTTAGGAGAGAGGATAGGCTAGCAACACCTGAAGGAGCCTATCAGAAGGAGTCTCTGACGTCACCTGGTGGCACTGGCCACTCAGAGCAGTCCAGTGTGCCAGCAGCACCTCTGTTTCCAAGATGGCAGAGGTCTGGAGCACACTGGAGGAGCTCTGGACACCTCCCAGGGGAGGTGCAGGTCAGGGGAGTGGTCACTCCCCTTTCCTTTGTCCAGTTTCGCGCCAGAGCAGGGCTAAGGGGTCCCCTGAACCGGTGTAGACTGGCTTATGCAGAATTGGGCACATCTGTGCCCAAGAAAGCATTTCCAGAGGCTGGGGGAGGCTACTCCTCCCCTGCCTTCACACCATTTTCCAAAGGGAGAGGGTGTAACACCCTCTCTCAGAGGAAGTTCTTTGTTCTGCCATCCTGGGCCAGGCCTGGCTGGACCCCAGGAGGGCAGCTGCCTGTCTGAGGGGTTGGCAGCAGCAGCAGCTGCAGTGAAACCCCAGGAAAGGCAGTTTGGCAGTACCAGGGTCTGTGCTACAGACCACTGGGATCATGGGATTGTGGCAACTATGCCAGGATGGCATAGAGGGGGCAATTCCATGATCATAGACATGTTACATGGCCATATTCGGAGTTACCATTGTGAAGCTACATATAGGTAGTGACCTATATGTAGTGCACGCGTGTAATGGTGTCCCCGCACTCACAAAGTCCGGGGAATTGGCCCTGAACAATGTGGGGGCACCTTGGATAGTGCCAGGGTGCCCTCACACTAAGTAACTTTGCACCTAACCTTTACCAGGTAAAGGTTAGACATATAGGTGACTTATAAGTTACTTAAGTGCAGTGTAAAATGGCTGTGAAATAACGTGGACGTTATTTCACTCAGGCTGCAGTGGCAGGCCTGTGTAAGAATTGTCAGAGCTCCCTATGGGTGGCAAAAGAAATGCTGCAGCCCATAGGGATCTCCTGGAACCCCAATACCCTGGGTACCTCAGTACCATATACTAGGGAATTATAAGGGTGTTCCAGTAAGCCAATGTAAATTGGTAAAATTGGTCACTAGCCTGTTAGTGACAATTTGAAAGAAATGAGAGAGCATAACCACTGAGGTTCTGGTTAGCAGAGCCTCAGTGAGACAGTTAGGCATCACACAGGGAACACATACCTATAGGTCACAAACTTATGAGCACTGGGATCCTGACTAGCAGGGTCCCAGTGACGCATAACAAACATACTGAAAACATAGGGTTTTCACTATGAGCACTGGGCCCTGGCTGGCAGGATTCCAGTGAGACAGTGAAAACACCCTGACATACACTCGCAAACAGGCCTAAAGGGTAGGGTAACAAGGCTAGAAAGAGGCTACTTTCTCACACCTCTCAGCACGACGCGCATGGTCCCTGGAACTCAGCAACTCTGTCCAAGTGACTCCAACAGTCCAGTGACTCTTCAGTCCAAGTATGGTGGAGGTAAGTCCTTGCCTCCCCATGCTAGACTGCATTGCTGGGTATCGCGTTATATGCAGCTGCTCCGGCTCCTGTGCACTCTTCCAGGATTTCCTTCGTGCACAGCCAAGCCTGGGTCCCCCACACTCTAACCTGCAGTGCACAACCTCCTGAGTTGTCCTCCGGCGTTGTGGGACTCCCTTTTGTGTCTTCGGGTGAGCTCCGGTTCACTCCTCTTCGTAGTGCCTGTTCCGGCACTTCTGCGGGTGCTGTCTGCTTCTGTGAGGGCTCCCTGACTTGCTGGGCGACCCCTCTGTCTCTTCATCCAAGTGGTGAAATCCTGGTCCCTACTGGGCCACAGCAGCATCCAAAAACCCTAACAGCGACCCTTGCAGCTAGCAAGGCTTGTTTGCGACCTTTCGCGTGGGAACACCTTTGCAAGCTTCTTCACGATGTGAGACATCCATCCTCCAAAGGGGAAGTTCCTAGTCCTCTTCGTTCTTGCAGAATCCACAGCTTCTACCATCCGGTGGCTGCTTCTTTGCACCCTCAGCTGGCATTTCCTGGGCATCTGCCCAATCTCGACTTTGTTGCGGCTTTTGGACTTTGTCCCCTTGTTCCACAGGTACTCTCATCCGGAAATCCACTTTGGTTGCATTGCTGGTGTTGGTCTTCCTTGCAGAATTCCCTTATCACGACTTCTGTGCTCTCTGGGGAATATAGGTGCACTTTACACCTACTTTTCAGGGTCTTGGGATGGGCTATTTTTCTAACCTTCACTGTTTTCTTACAGCCCCAGTGACCCTCTTCGCATTCCACTTTTGGAGTATATGGTTTGTGTTGCGCCTATACCTATGTGCTCCTATTGCAATCTACTGTAATTCTACATTGCTTGCATTACTTCTTTTTGCTATTACTGCATATTTTTGGTATTGTGTACATATATCTTGTGTATATTTGGCATCCTCATACTGAGGGTACTCACTGAGATACTTTTGACATATTGTCATAAAAATAAAGTACCTTTATTTTTAGTGCATCTGTGTATTGTGTTTTCTTATGCTATTGTGCATGTGACACCAGTGGTATAGTAGGAGCTTTGCATGTCTCCCAGTTCAGCCTAAGCTGCTCTGCTATAGCTACCTTCTATCAGCCTAAGCTGCTAGAAACACCTCTTCTACACTATTAAGGGATAACTGGACCTGGTGCAGAGTGTAAGTACCCCTTGGTACCCACTAAAAGCCAGGCCAGCCTCCTACAGTGCATAGCAGGGAGGTGCCTGACTTAATGTAATACAAACAATAGCTGATCCATCCCACTTGGCCTCAATCCCCTTCAAGACTTTGTAATTATCCCTTAATCCTTAGGGTACTTGTTAGCACACCACCAACCCCCAGCCTTCCTCCTATCTTCCTCACCCCTCCTACCGTTACACTGCAACAACTCCCGCCCCCACAACAAACACCAAATTTTCTTTCTGCCCAGGATGCTGAACCTGTCAGTTCTATTTAGGACCGGCCCTGTTTGTCAAGACAACTGCCACTTATTATACCTGATGATATCTGCAGCAACATCAGTTCAGTCAAAACGCAGCCATTCTTCATGCTACCACACTGGTGAAACACATTGCAATGTGAGGTTAGTCAAAGGTATGGTACTTTTTGGTTTGTATTCCAAACTTCACTGAATGCCATCTATAAAACACTTTGCTGATGCAGAACACAGAAAGTCTGCTAGCATGTGGAAACTTCTGTTCAATTTTGTTTTGGTAATGTGGCATGCCTGCTCTGTCCCTTTTAAGCACCACAGAGCATCACATTGCATTTCTATTTGGAACTGAACTGACTAATGAGAGGCATGGCCCCATGTTACTCGACTGGTCTAATGACATGATTGTAACCTGTTTGAGCCCTAGCTCCATTCAAAGGGAGATGTAGGTGCCTTGATGCTTACTGTGACGTGACATAAAAACATACACACATATTGGATTCAAACATGTATTTTCATGTAGAACATTTCACTTTTTAGCACTTTATTGTCAGTCAAAGTACAAGTTTGTTAAGCAAAAACATTTTGCACTAAGTGGTTGCATTGCCGACTACCAGCCATTGTGTTCTATATCTCCCCTCCTTCATCCTCCTTTATTGTCTCCTGGTCATCTGGTTGACATCCCAAGGGACATTTGTCCTTACTCAGATGTTGTGAAGGATGGTACATACTAGTATGATCTTGCAGAACATAGGGGGCAAGTATAGCAAAGTCTTGGCATCTGAACCTGGGCTTGGTCACACCAAAAGTGTTCTCCAAAATATTACAGGTCTTCACCAGTGCCTGATTGTAGTGCTATTGGGGTCATGACCCAAGGCTGAAGACCATATAGTTGGTCAGCTGAGCAACTGAACAAGAAATTACATATGTAAATGATTATGTTCTTTGTCTCAGCAACATTCCTGTCCATTTGTGTTGTGTACAGATCCACTCTTACACGTTTCTTACAGTCTTTCACATTATGTATATCATACATAGGCCCTCAATATGACATTGGCGGTGAGTGATAAGTTGGCGTAAATACCGCCAACAGGCCGGCGGTAATTACCGCCAAATTATGACCATGGCATTGAGAACTCCCATAGACAGCCAATGTACCACACCATCCGCTAGGGCGTTAACACAACACACCACAGCGGTCACCATCAACAGCCCCGCAAAGTACCGCCCACCATATTATGACACAGCACACCACCACGATATCCGGGGCGGCGCCAACGTCATCAAAAGCCTGCCGGAAACCGAACACAGAAAACAAAAGACTCACCAACAAATACACAGAGGACTCCGCCGCTGCCATGGAACCGGAACTGCAAGTCTTCCTGATGCTCTTCTACGCCATACCCCACCTGGAACACCAACACCGACAAAGACGACGATGGAGAGTACAGCTACCTAGCACACAAGGGAGGGAGGGAGGAAAAGGAGCGTGACACACACAGACACAACACACACCATACATACACACCATAAACGCAACCAGCTGCACACGTAAACCACGGCACAATAAAACATGGGCCAGATTACGTAAGTACTGAAAATGTATTAGCAAGGGAAAACATGATATGTACAATTGTCCACAAAGGGCCAATGCCCAGTCCAAAGTATAAAGGGACCACATAGCCACAGGGCACAGTACAAGGTCCAACTTCTCTCCTGACATCAGCTGCTCAGAACTCTGCAGGGGCATCATGTTGTAAGTGGGCAGGCACCTCAGGGGGTAAGGGGAGTGCTGAGTTGCGGCACTTGCCCACTGGTCTGGATGGGGCTCCATGCCCATTTCTCTATGCTGGGGAGTGCAAGGCCACAGTCTCTGGAGTGGGTGACTTTCCCACTGGTTCTGGAGGGGGTTCCATGCCCATTTCTCTGTGCTAGTGAGTGCAAGGCCACAGTCTGTCAGGTGGGTGACTTTCCCACTGGTTCTGGAGGGGGCTCCATGCCCATTTCTCTGTGCTGGGAAGTGCAAGGTGACAGTCTCTGGAGTAGGTGACTTTCCCACTGGTTCTGGAGGGGCTCCATTCCCATTTCTCTGTGCTGGGGAGTGCAAGGTCACAGTCTCTGGAGTGGGTGACTTTCCCACTGTTTCTGGAGGGGGCTCCATGCTAATTTCTCTGTGTTGGGGAGAGCAAGGCCACAGTTTCTCAGGTGGGTGACTTGCCCACTGGTTCTGGAGGGGGCTCCATGCCCATTTCTCTGTGCTGGGAAGTGCAAGGCCACAGTCTCTGGAGTGGGTGACTGTCCCACTGGTTCTGGAGGGGGCTCCATGCCCATCTCTCTGTGCTGGGGAGTGCAAGGCCACAGTCTCTGGAGTGGGTGACTTTCCCACTGTTTCTGGAGGGGGCTCCATGCTCATTTATCTGTGCTGGGGAGAGCAAGGCCACAGTTTCTCAGGTGGGTGACTTGCCCACTGGTTCTGGAGGGGGCTCCATGCCAATTTCTCTGTGCTGGGAAGTGCAAGGCCACAGTCTCTGGAGTGGGTGACTTTCCCACTGGTTCTGGAGGGGGCTCCATGCCCATTTCTCTGTGCTGGGAGTGCAAGGTCACAGTCTCTGGAGTGGGTGACTTTCCCACTGGTTCTGGAGGGGACTCCATGCCCATTTCTCTGTGCTGGGGAGTGCAAGGCCACAGTCTGTCAGGTGGGTGACTTTCCCACTGGTTCTGGAAGGCGCTCCATGCCCATTTCTCTGTGGTGGGAAGGGCAAGGCCACAGTCTCTGGAGTGGGTGACTTTCCCACTGGTTCTGGAGGGGGCTCCATGCCAATTTCTCTGTGCTGGGGAGTGCAAAGCCACAGTCTCTCAGGTGGGTGACTTGCCCACAGGTTCTGGAGAGGGCTTGTTGTACAGCAGTCACAGGAGAGTAGCCTACATGCCCTCTGCTGGAGGTGAGGGCTGCAATGTCTCATCTGGAGATGAGGGCTGCACTGTGTCAGCAGGTGAAGGTGCCTCATGGGAAGCCTCTGCTGGAGGTGAGGGCTGCACTGTATCTGCAGGTAAAGGTGCAGCCTATGCAGGAGGAGTGGGCTGCACTGCCTCAGTTGACGGTGAGGGCTCCGTGACCATTGGTGGTGGTGTCATCCTGCCAGCCTCTGCTGGAGGTGAGGGCTGCACTGTGTCAGCAGGTGAAGGTGCCTCATGGGCAGCCTCTGCATGAGGAGTGGGCTGCACTTCCTCAGTTGGAAGTGAGGGATCCGTGACCACTGGTGTGTGGTGTCCTACTGCCAGCCTCTGCTGGAGTCGAGGGCTTCTTCCATCTTCATGGCAGACGTCGAGGGCTCCCTCCCCTTCATGGCAGGACTTGAGGGCTTCTTCCCCTTCATGGCAGGAGTCGAGGGATTATCCCCCTTCATGGCAGGAGATGCGGCCACACTCCCTTCCATGGCAGTGGCTATGGGATCCTTACCCTTCCTGGGTGGTGGAGTGGGAACCATCACTGGCTTGCCTCCACAACTGGGAGGCGCCTTACTGTCCACGTGGACTGTTTGGCTGAGGTGCGGGGCTGAGTAGTTGGGAGCCTGCTCTTACAGGAAGGACGGGGCAGGGGGAGGGAAGAGGTCAAGTTGGGCAAGGAAAAGCTTTTTAAGGATGGTGGGGCGGGAAGAGGGAGGAGGGAAGGGAATGGAGGTTGAAGGAGTGGTTGTTGGAGGAGTACCTGTGCTGGACTTGGGTGCAGGTGCATGGGGAGTGTGTTGATGTGAGGTGGGTGGCTGTTGGCTGTCTGAGTGCTTGCGTTTGTGTGCTTTAGGGGGGACAGACAGGGTTGGAGAGGACACAAGGGACACATGCATGGATGTTGTGGAGGTATCTGCTAGTGAGGTGTGTGTGCTGCTTGGTGTGGTGATGCTGGTGGTAGATGTTGAAGCAGTGCATGCAGATGTGAGTGTGGACGTGACTGTGTGGGAGGTGGAGGAGGGGAAAACAGTGGAGGGAATGGATGTGGTTGTGTCTGCAACTGTCTGGTATTTGCATGAGTGCTTGTGTATTGAAGTGTGGTGCCTGTGTTTTGACTGTGCTACTCTTGTGTGTTGTCTTGTGTGCATGCTCGTCTGTATGATTTCATGGGATGGTTTGGGGTTGAGGAAACTGGGACCGGGAAGTGATAGTTGGAGGGGGGACCGTAGGGACAGGGACAATGGCTGCCATCAGAGAGGAGGCCAGAGCCTGAATCGATCTCTGTTGGGCCGCCAATCCACCGTGGATGCCCTCCAGGAATGCATTGCTTTGCTGCATCTGGGATGCCAGCCCCTGGATGGCATTCACAATGGTTGACTTCCCTGTAGAGATAGATCTTAGGAGGTCAATAGCCTCCTCACTCCGGGCAGCAGGGCTCACTGGGGCAGGTCTTGAGGTGCCTGGGGCGAAAGAGATGCCCACCCTCCTGGATGAGTGGGCACAGCCAACTCACTAAGGTTCTACTGGGAGGGGGGTGCTGGTATGGGGGTGGCAGCTGTACCTGCAGCCGGGGTGGTCACAGAGGTGTCCACCATTACCAGGGAGCTTCTATCGGAGGAGGTATCTGAGTCTGTGTTGTCATCTCCTGTCTCTGCTGTGGTGCTCCCCTCCGTCCCACTGGTTCCCTCGGCGTTGATGGACTCTGCCTCCTCGGTCCTGTGGGATGCAGCTCCCTCTGTTTCTGGTGTCCCTGCTCCTCCGCCAGATGATGCTAATGCACACATGGACAGGATGACAGAAGATAAAGGGGGGGAGAAAGAAAGAGAACACAGGGTCAAATACTGAACCAATACCAGTGTTGGCATACACAGCACCGTCACACACAGGGATCAGGATTGAGCTTGATGCCACAGCAAGATGAGGACCAAACACCACCAACTGCATGCCTCCTGGGACCCCCTAAGTCCTGTCTGACATGGAATGCAACCTAGCTAAGTTACCTTATTTTCCCTTTCAACCATTACCCTTGAGCTGGATCACGCTGCAATGTCTGGCCTGGCATTAAGGGGCACCCACTAACTGACACCCACCACCCGGATCTCATGCCACCTACCAATTATTGTAGTGATGCCCACTGTACTCACCCCCTTATAGCTGCTGTGATGCCCTCATGCGCCCATCCATCTCTGGGTAGACCACAACCAGTATGCGGGCCATCATGGGGGTCAGGTTACAGCAGGTGCCCCTTCCTTGTTGGGAGGCCATACCCAGCTTGGCCTCCACGGTCTTCCGTGCCCAGCATCTCAGGACCTCCCACCGTTTCCAATAGTGGGTGCTCCGCCTGCCATAGACCCCCCAGGGTCCGCACGTCCTTGGCAATGGGATGCCATAATCCCTTCTTGTGATGGGCGGGGACCTGCAGAGGCGATACAGACGGGAGGACACCATTACACATACAATCCAGCCTGTCACACATACGGCCCACCAATCCTGTTTCCTGCACCATTGGCACAAATATCAGCCGACGCACACCATTTACACCACCACATTACACCCCCCCACATGACATGATGGTTGCACACACATCTGCATGCATTCTTCCCACATGCATCTTGCCCAAGGTGTACTCACCTGTTGGGCTGGAGGCCCATACAGAAGTCGGTACTTGGGTAGGACCCCATCCACCAATCGCTCCAACTCCTCCGAAGTGAAGGCAGGGGCCTTTTCCCTGGTCACACAAGCCATGGTAGGTTCCAGACACAGGTCACAGCAGCACCCGCAGTGTAGGTGTTCTCCTGTTGAAGGTCAGGAAACAAGTGAGGAATCATATAGAAAATGGCGGTCACGTCCACGGGGTGTACACCGTCACTGCCGGTGCAGATCCCCATTGGCTACTGTACTCCAAAGAGTCCCATATTATCCAATGAGGAATTGCATGGCGGTGCAAGACCACCTTCCGCCACGACGCCCAATGTCAGCAGAGTTACTTCACTTCCACCTGTCCCTACATACAGGACAGGCGGACGCCATGTCATGGAGATGGACAACCATCAGATTAACTTTTACTGCGTCACTGCCTATATTTGCACATACCTGTCATTCCCACTGTCCCATCACATTCATGCAACATGTACACTGAGGTTGTGGTTCCATTGTTCAAATTGTGACAGCCTACGCACTCTTGTGACCCTTAGAGACCTACTGCTGCGAATGAATGGGAGGAGAAGATGAACCCCTGTGTACAGACCCCTTGTGGAATTGGCTACACTGGAGGACAGGCCCATTATACTTACCTATACAGTGGACAGGGCCACAATCACAGATCTGTGTGCCGAATTGGACGTGATATCAGCTACCCGTCATCCCACTGGGATCTCCCCCCTCTTGTGCAAGTGCTATCAGTGCTCCATTTCCTGGCAACTGGATCTTTCAAAGTGACAGTGGGCTTGGCAGCTGGAATGCCACAGCCAATGTTTGTTATTGTGCTGGGAAGGGTCATGTCTGCCCTGGTGAAACACCTGTGCAGCTACATTGCTTTCCGCCAGGTGGAAGAGCTGGACACTGTAAAAGCAGGATTCTATGCAATGGGCCATATCCCCAATATAATTGGTGCGATTGAAGGTATACATATTGCGTAAGCCCCCCCCAGCCAGAATGAACAGGTGTTCAGGAATCAGAAGAGTTTCCACTCACTGAATGTGCAAATGGTTTGCCTGGCGGACCAGTACATCTCCCACATCACTGCCAAGTATCCTGGGTTGTTGCATGACGCCTTCGTCTTGAGGAATAGCAGCATCCCAAATGTGATGGCCCAACTAGAGAGGCACAGGGTGTGGCTAACAGATGAGCCAGATCCCCCACCCACTGCATGTCAGTGTATGCCTTCAGGTGTTCTCCCCATAGGATTGTGTAAGGCTAAATGTTGTCCCTCAATACTTGCAGGTGACTCTGGCTACCCAAACCTATTGTGGCTGCTGACCCCTGTGAGGAATGCCAGGACAGGGGCTGAGGAACGGTATGATGAGGCACATGGGTGAACCGGGAGAATTATTGAAAGCATGAACCTTCGGCCTCCTGAAGGCCAGGTTCAGATGCCTCCATCTGACAGGTGGATTCCTGTGCTACTCACCTGAAAAGGTCTGCCAAATAGTAGTGGTATGCTGCATGATGCACAACCTGGCCCTCAGGTGACATGTGCCTTTTCTGCAGGGGGAGGGGACTGGAGATGACCCTGTGGCAGCAGTGGACCCTGAGTACAGTGAAGATGAGGAGGCAGATGATGAGGACAACAGAACATCAGTTATACGATAATACTTCCAATGACAAACAGGTAAGTCAGTGGTACTGATCATTACTCTGACTATCGATTTATCTGTGTCTGTGGCATGGTGGCATTCACTTCCTTTGCATCTCAACTTAATGTCACCTATGGCTTCCCATTTTCCAGATGTTGGTGATATGACAAAATTGTCCCGATGTGATCACTACAGACAGTTCCAGGTCATTATTTGTTAGCTATCACAGTGTTCAGATCATTTACACTCGATGTGACTGTTCCCACAAAAGCACATTAAAGACACATAACACAGTGTTACTTAAATTGTGTTCAAGGGTGTTTATTGTAGTGCTATATAATTGAGAGTAAAGTGCAATGGAATTGGGTGATGGTGGAGGAAAGTCCAGGGTATTGTTCCAGTCAGTTTGTAGCACAGGTCCAGTGTTCAAGGGGCCATAGGAAGGGGAGCAATGGCAGTTCAAAGTGGACAAGGTGACAGGGTGGGACACAAGGAGGACAATCAGGAGAGTCTTATTTCCTGGCGGTGGTCTTGGTCTTGGCAAGTGTCTGTGGCTTCTGTCTGGTTCGCAGGGGAACGTTTGCAGGTTGGTTCACCTTCTGCAGGGGGAGGGGTGCTGGTGGCTTGTGGGTCCTGTGTTGATGCCTCCTGTCTACTAGCTGCAGCGGAAGTGGAGGGCTGGTCAGTAGACTGGCTAGTGGTAGGAGCCCGCTGGTTTGCTGTCCATTTCCTCATGATGTTGGCCATGTCTGCCATCACCCCTGCTGTGGCGATCATTGTGGTATTGAGTGCCTGCAAGTCCTCCCTGATCGCCAGATGGTGTTCCTCCTGCAGCCACTTGTTCTCCAATATGTTGTTCAGGATCTGGCCCATTGTGTCTTGGGATTGTTGGTAGGCACCCAAGACATTGGTGAGTGCCTCGTGGAGAGTCGTTTCCTGAGCCTGTTCTCCTCTGGTGCACAGCGGTCCTCCCAGTGTACCTGCTGCCCTGTCCCCTGAATGGTGTGCCCACTGCCACTGACCACAGGTCCCTGATTGTCTTGGGTATGAGGTGTGGACTGGGGTCCCTGTACAGGTGGGCACACTGATGATTGACGTGTCCTCAGGGACAGAGGTGTGGGGACGCTGGGTGGGTGCTGTGGTGTTGTTAACTGATGGGGGAGGCTCTGTGGTGGACTGTGAGTGGGCTGGGGTGACTGACTGTCCAGTGGTCCCTGATGGGCCAGGTTGTTGATCCAGATCCTGAAGTCCAGATTCACTGTCATCACTGGGGGCATCTTCTGTTGCAGGACTGGATAGTCACCTGTGGGTATGTAAGACATGTATTATGCTTCATGCCTGTGACATGTTGTACATCCCTATCCTCCCCTCTATGGTTGCTTTTGCCCTGCCGCCTTTGATTGTGTATGGTGATGTACTGGGGGATTGTTAGTTCCCTTATGCTGTGCATGCTTTGGTGATGGGTGTCCATGCAGGGCTGGGAGGGCTGTCCATGCATTGGTATGGCATGCGGGGCTTGGCATTGGCGTTAATCATCTGCGTTGGTGCAGTGTGTGGGATGGAGTGGAGTGATGGGAGTGAGGGTGATGGTGTGAGATGGCATGCAGGTATGGGGTGATAAGTGGTAAATGTTGACTCACCAGTGTCCAGTCCTCCAGCTACTCCAGCGAGTCCATCAGGATGCAGTAATGCCAAGACTTGCTCCTCCCATGCTGTGAGCTGTCGGGTAGGAGGTGGGGGTCCACCGCCAGACCTCTGTATGGCGAGCTGGTGCCTTTCTGCCATGGAACGTACCTTCCCCCGTAGGTTGTGCCACCTCTTCCTGATGTCGTCCCTTGTTCTTGGATGCTGTCCCACGGAGTTCACCCTGTCCATGATTCTCCGCCATAGCTCCATCTTCCCTCTAATCAAATCAAATCAAATCAAAAACATTTATAAAGCGCACTACTCACCCGTGAGGGTCTCAAGGCGCTAGGGGGAGGGGGTTACTGCTGCTCGAAGAGCCAGGTCTTGAGCTGCCTCTGGAATGCAAGGTGGTCCTGAGGTTGGTGGGGAGGGAATTCCATGTCTTGGCCGCCAGGTAGGAGAAGGATTTCCCACCTGCCGTGGTGCGGCGGATGCGAGGGACGGCGGCGAGTGCGAGGTTGGCGGAGCGAAGTTGACGGGTGGGCGTGTAGAAACTGAGGCGACGGTTGAGGTATTCGGGTCCCTTGTTGTGGAGGGCTTTGTGTGCGTGGGTGAGGAGCCGGAAGGTGATCCTTTTGTTGACGGGAAGCCAGTGCAGGTGTCTCAGACGTGCGGAGATGTGGCTCTTGCGGGGTATGTCGAGGACGAGGCGGGCGGAGGCGTTTTGTATTCGCTGCAGACGTTTCTGGAGTTTAGCGGTGGTTCCGGCGTATAGGGTGTTTCCATAGTCCAGGCGGCTCTAATGGATATCGGTTGGACCTGTGGTCCAAACAGATGTGGCTCAACCCTGACTATTTCCTCCACCATGACCCTCAACTCCTCATCTGTGAAACAGGGGTGCCTTTGCGGGGACATGGGTGTAGTGTGATGTGTGTGAGTGTGTGGGTGTTGGGTGGTGTGACTGGGTGTGTGTAGTGGAGTGCGTGAGGGAGTTATCGGTGTGTGTGTGTTTGTCGCAGTGGTCTTGCTGTCTGTCTGGTGGCAAGGATTTGTATACATAAAGGGTTGTGGGTAATGTGGGTGGTGTTTTATAGTGGTGTGAGTGGGTGGGTGTGGTGTGTGTATGGGGTTCAGGTGTGTGATGTTTGAATTGATCAATGTTGTGTAGTTTAGTTTTATGGTGTCCATTCTGAGTGCGTCGGTTTGTACCGCCAATGGTTTAGCGCTGTTGAATGTCCGCAGTGGTGATTTGTGGGTTATGATGTGGTGGCCATTATTGTGTTGGCGTAACGGTATGGGTGTTGGGGACTGCCACTTTATTACTGAACTTTGGGGTGGCGAATTTGTGTATGTGGCTGTATTCTGTCAGATTGGTGTGTGTGTGTGTGTCGTAATATGCAGAACGGTTATCTGTCACTGCAGCGGTTTGTTGGCGACTGTCAGCGTGGATGTTACCACCAACGTCATGATGAGGGCCATAGTTTGACATAGGTTTACACATGTATCTCCCAGTTCTCTGTGTAATAGCAAATGATGAGCATGGTCTGATACTTTGGAAACTTCTACATCCTGACTTTCATGTTTCTCTAGTAGCTTACTGTGGTGGGTAGTTAGAGAAGTTCTTGCTCACTCCATGGTATGTGTACTCATTACATGTGTTAAATGACAAACTATTTATCACATATTTTTTAGATATTTGGTCCAGCCTAGGTGGGTAGTGACATGGCCAACATGTTACACACTCACACATACATGTGTCCATCTAAAACCACTGAGATTGTGGGTGGCCCACATGACATTGACACAGCTGGTAAATAGTTTGCTTCCTTTCACATGTGATTTTGATACATAAATGTGGTGCAGTGCAGACATGTAACATTTATTGTTATTCAATGTCTGTCAGGCTTCAGCTAAAGTTTTTGAATGAGAAGTTGTTATGGTTCACTTAGAATGACACATATTTCCTGCAATGTGGGCCATCGTAATGTGGGACACGCCAATATAGTTACAGGTACCTGTCAACTAAAAATCTAAACAACACTTTAGTTTTTAACATGTATGTAAATTACTCTGTCTTGTAGGGGAGCCTGACTTTCATGCTCTAACTCTGTAATCATTGCTGTGACCATTGAATGTTGATATTGGTATCCTGAGTACACTGTAATGCCTTTAACAGGTTGCATTTTAATCTATGTTCATGTCTGATATCTGACATTTTTCATTGTGTTGAACTGTGTGAGTTTCACGTTGCAGTATTGATATGCATTTCATTTGAGTGACTTACACCACAAAACTTGTGAACTATCACGTTTCTTACATATGTCAATGTGGCTTAATCCCTATGTGTAGCTGCGTTCCTACACTGTCAGTATGGGTGAGACATGTATCTCTCTTGTCCTATTGGTGTCATAAATTACACAGTATAGAATTTTTAACCTTTCTGGTGCCTACACTTACATTGTATGATCATTGCATAGACTACTTCCAGGGTTTCTCCTGTAACTTTGGACAACATACAAGTATACTTGCATGGATGAAACACTCATTCATTAGAACAGTATTTGTTATCACACCATTCAAAATGTGGGCATTTTACTGATCCCAAGAGTAAGTACACGATTGAGGAGATAGTCATCTCACAATAATCTATTGTATAGACTTTGTACTCATATGGACTTTTTTGGCATACACATGGGTTTTGACGTGGTTCCTTGACCAGTACAGGTGATGGCGTTCCTATTCTTTTGCAAAGAGTGAAGAGACACATTATTGCTCACAGATGTTCTGTAGCTACTGACATGGACAGTTTAGCGTAGGAATGTCAGTATGTGAAATCATCAGCTACATGTTGCTGTACGTTGTTCCCTTATGTGCACATCACTAGGTTCCAGAAATGCTGGAAGGTGGCACAGTGCAGCACATAAAGTAAATGATCTACACTGCACTGCATCACTGAGAAAGGGCAATGTTGCACAGTATTTTGGCCTACTATCACTTTCCTGTCCATTCACCCTGCACTGGCACACAATGGGCTGCCTAGCACAAACATAGGCATCCTTGCACCATGGTGCAAGGGTGCCTGAGTTACATACAGACTACTCTTTGTGCAAAAAAAGATACATTCCTGAGCATATATAACCCTATGTATGTGTGCAATGGAATGAAGCACACAGAGTAAGCAGTAGTGCCCTTCAGGGACTACAGTTATTTATCCTTCTTACACATCAGCTGCGGAGCACTATTTGTAGACACATTCCCAGGTTTCCCTTGTTTGGTATAAATGACATATGTCATCAACCATGACAGTTTGATGAAAACACCCACACATCACACATGGTACATCTCCTTTGCAGAAAGTGTGCAAACAGTATTATGCACAGGATTGCATTTATCCTAAATGCTTTGTCATAGAAAACCACCCAAAGGTATTTTGTGTGCCTTGATATATCAGAATTACGGAATTGCATTACACGTACCATGATGCATGGTGCAAGTGTGAGGCACACCCCTCGTAAAGATGCCCTAGGTCCGTCAACAGACACAAATATGGCTTTTCTGGCATACATTTTTACAATTAAGTTGGTGTATTATATAGTTCAGATGTACTTACTAATAAGTAGGCCATTTCCGCATATCCCATTCTGGAAGCACTAATTTATGATGTTGTACCTGAAGATGTATGTATCATGCATGCTCCCTGAGTATTTTGCTAGCACATTGGTGAACCTCCCCAGGTGATCCACGATGGCCTGGACAGTGATGGAGTATATGTGTTTCTGATTGAGGCACAGGTGTGCTGTTTCAGGTGGGAGAACCAATTGCACATGTGTGCAGTCCATAGCCCCCAAGACATGTGGAAACCCTGCAATGGCATAGAAGCTTTGCTTGGTCTCCAGCTGTTGTTGTTGTGTCTTGGAGAAGAGGAGGTACTGTGGTGTCAGGCGAATGTTGGCACTTAGGACAATATGAGGAAAAAGACGCCTGGATATTCTTGCCACTCTTGCTGTTGTGACCTGGAAGGACCCAGAGGCCAGCATGTGTAGCACAGCCATCAGTTTCACCTGAGGAGGAATGTTGGTGGGCCTGTCTGTTGGTGACAGCAGACTTGGCCCAATCCTCTGCAGCAATTCTATATTGGACTCCTTCCTGAAACTATAGAATTTCATCACCTCATCCTACAAGAGGATGATGAGGGAGATTCGCTGGTGGAGCACACGCTCCCTCCTCCTTTGCTGCCTTCTTGGTGGTGGTGGTCTCCTAGCTACTCCTAGTTGCATCATGACCACCCTCATGGTGTAGTTGAGCTTGCCAAGGTGTTTTGGCTGTTCAGGTTTATATGACACAGCCACTGCGTCTTTCCTACACATCAGTTACCATGGTGCAGGAAATTATGGCACATTTGGGCTTTGCATGCTGCATCATTACTGTTCACATCACCCATTTTTGCTTTTGTCTCCCTAAGAAGGAAGATTATGCCCAGACATGGTCCCCATGCTCACTGTGCCCCTGGATTGAAGCTAGTCTGGCTGATGAGGCATGATACCCCAAAACCAGTCCCAAGATGTATGTTTCCAGTCCAGCTAGGGCCTGGCCTGGCGGTTCAGGCTGGAGTGTTTCCATGGGGAGCAGGGTCAAGACTCATTTGATTATGACTGTGTCCAAACTGGGGTGGCATGGTGAGCAAAATAATGGTGGAATAAACCCAGATCTGTGACAGGGGTTGAATATTTTCATTGTTCAGCATTCTGGCTATCATCTATTCTTTTTGCTTGCATCTATATGATGCTGCACACATTGCCAAAGCCATAAATATCACTGCGCTATTTTTTCATGACTTTTTGTGGGGGAATGCCTACCTTGCAGATATTAATTTCTGGGTGGCGCAGCTACTTGAGGCACAGATTTTAGATGATGCAAATCTAAAAAAACAACGCATTTGGCCAAGTGTGTTGTCTCATAGATTTGGAGTAGTGCTTGTACCGCCGATGCATCAAACTTGCGCAAAAGCGGCACAAGCCTCCCATAAATATGCACCTTAGTCTTTTATATTGAATAGAGCAATATGTATATAAATGTGGTAATGTACCAGCAATTCTCCTCGAGTTCCAAATGAGGATATCCTTTATTTAAATCAAGGTGAGAGAAGACTTTCAAACTACTCAATCATGCCAGCAATGCGTGAACTTGGATGTCATTCTCTTTCAATTGCCTTGTTTGCTTGACGCAAATCCACACAGATGCGTACAGTTACTTCATTGTCCTTTTTGGGTACTACCACTGTGGGAAAAACCCATGGCATTGGACCAGTAGAATATTCAATGATATCATGTTTAAGTAATGATTTGAGTATCATTTCAACAGCTTCTTCTAAATGAAATGCAATTCTGCTGTGGCTTTGAGCAACAGGACAAACATCCTCATTAATATGCAATAGTACTTTCATAGTTTTAAGCTTTCCTAACCCATGAAATAATGAAGGGAACCAACTTATTATTTCATAATGACCATTCATGTTGTAGTTCACTGAGATCAGTCCCATGTCAGCAGCCGTGCTAAAACTGAGTAAAAAGGCAGTTGACACCATACCTTGAAGCATATGAATTGTGGCGTGCACATTTGTCTTCTTGTGTTTTATCATTGCTACAAATGAATCTTGACTTTTCAATGGCGTTAATGCAGCCCATGTTTATACTTTAGTTTTCAATAGTGTCAGTTGTGGCAATGGAAATAACTCACTATATTTCTGGCATAATGTTTATCGATGTTGATAATGAAAGGTATTGAACAACCATTTATTTTCAGTGTAATCATGGGCAATGGTTGAAGGACTTTGGTGCTTTTTTATGATGACTTTTCTTTGACTGGTATTTTTCTTCACATGTGGCCAGTCCAACATGTGCAAATTTTTCTGAAAAAAACATTGACATTACACAATCAACTTTTTCACCTTAACTTGATATTGATACTCTACAACTTTTTGACAATGATTTAGATGGCGATTGACTTTGTTTGGTGTCGATGTGCTTTAGTTGGTGTTGTTGGTTGGCTTTGTGGTGTGCGTCGAACGTCACTTTTGGAACATTCGGGTAGTCGTTTTGTCTTCGTGCCATGATGCACTTACTTTTTCCTTTACCTTGCAGACCGTTACAAAATGGGTCTCCTTCCCACAACCTTTGCATATCTGTCCAATGGCAGGACATTTACCTTTGTGTGGAAATGACAATCCATACCTGAAGCAACTTTTTCCTTGGAGACATCTCTTTGTGTGTTTCATGCTTGTGCTTCTGCTTGCTTTTCATGTTCATGACTGACTCATTTTGGGCACCTCTGTGTTCCATGTCAGCAGCTTGTCAATCAGCCTACTCTTCAGCTCTGGTGACTATGAGAACTCGTTCCAGGCTAAGAGTTTCTCTCAGCATTCATCATCTGAATTTATCTGACAGGCACCCATCAATTACTCTGAGACATATTTCTTCCTCATCATTAAACTCATTGAACTTACAATGTTTGATGAGCATATCCATTCTCCCAACAAATTTGTTTATGGTTTCACCAACTCTTTTTCATTCTTGACTGAAATGTATTTTTCATAATCTACATTTGGCATTAGATTGAACTTGAGGTCTAAGGCTTCTTTAATCTGACAGTATGTAACTTTGGCAGCTTGCATCATTTTCTTTATGACCTCTTTTACTCCCTAAGCAGCAAGATTCTTAAAGTATTTGATAATCCCATTGTTATTTGTTTCTTCTAGTGCATCAATGAAATCATCATATGTCTTTATCCAAACAGTCCATCTATCTCTAATATTCTGATTTTGGGGGGGTATCAAATGGTGGTGGTGGTTTCCGGACGGTGGTTGCATTATAACTGAATCAGCCTACACTGAGACTGGACTTGGAAAATCAGTCTTTGGCTCTGCCAAACACCTCTTCAGGTATGGACAGCTCCATAAGCACGACCCTGTGGACTTCTCCTTTGGCCACTGATGCTGTATGATGACTCTCTTTAATCGGTAATGGTAAGAAGATGACCGTTTCCTGTACCTGAATTGCTGTGTTTCCAGGCGTCCTTTTGTGCTTTTTGACACCTGCTTGATCTCTGCCTCACAGCATTTCTGATCGCAGCATTATCGTGCAATTTGCTGACTTTCAAAACCTGGTTGTATCTGCCTTCAGCATTATCACTCTGTATGTTGTATAGCTTTATGTTGCGTAGTAGCACAGTGCCTCTTTTTCTGGCTTTGCCAGCAGGTTTTTGGCCAACAATGGGTATACTTCTCGATGAAGCTTTCTTTATCTTCAAATGCTTTACACGGACTGGAGTTGCGTTTTCAAGCCACACGCCAAATGTTGGGTCTACCGTTCAATGAAGGCACATGTGGCATGCACAAGCAGTTTGCTTGGACCATGCCAAACTCCCTGGGAGAGCACTGTCGATCTTTGGGTTATCTATCTCCTTTCTCGTCACCAATTGTAGCATCTTCCCCAGCCTGAGTACCCACCAATGACAACGGCACACACAGAGCTGTGCATTACACGCCTTTATTTATTTGCCTGTAAACACAAACTCAACATTCTAAACTTGCATTCACTTCACCACGCTTTAACACTTACATCACAGTTCTACAGAGTCTATAAGGAGCCAAAAGGGTTCCGTCATTAAGAACTCATACATAATTACACCGGACAGCTTTCTGTCTGCAATGGCAAGGCATTTCCATGGTCTTGTACACTTTGGAAGGGATGCAGTGGTCAGGATGTTCTGACAGAATTGGTTCAATCCCCGATTTAGGTTGTTGGCTAAATGTCTATGCCACAGATGTGGTGTATGACAGTGGATAAATGACGGAAAATGGACACCAGCAACACTAAAACATATAGAAAGATCAGGAGGGACATTTAATGGGATAGAGCTGGACTTCATTGAGATGCCTGTGTGTCACAGGCAGAGATATGTCTTGGTTATTGTGTACATTTTCTTGCGTTGGGATGAGCCTTACCCAACAAGCAGAAATTACATCCTCACTACATCCAAGATGTTGTTGCTGCAATTGATCCCTAGGTTTGGTTTCCCCACTTCGCTGGAGTCTAACCTCGAAACTCATTGTAATAATGAGATCTTGAAATTGTTGTGCACAGCATTGGAAGTGAACAGAGACTAAACTGTATTTATCAGCCTGAGGCTTCTGGAATCGTGGAGAATGTGAACAGTATGCTGGAATTCATGCTGGTCAAAATGTTTGAGTCAACATCTCTAAAGTGGCTGGATTCTTTTTCTTTGGGCCTGATATGTCTTCAAAATATTCTTGATCGGAAGGCAGGACGACCCCCGTGAAAATATAATTGGTAGAGCAATGAGGCTGTCTGCAATGCATGCAAATGTCTTAAGGCCTAGTGGTGTAACCAGCTAACCTGGAGACGTCTCGCCAAGAAGGCAGGAAAGGTAGAGACCAAGTATGTCTGTGGAGCGCATACCACATACTGTCCCAGAGGATACTGAAGTTCTGCTCTAAGTGGCAGTAAAGATGAACAGCACGCACTCAGGAGATCGAAGAGAGCCCGAGTGCCTTGTGAGAGACCCTTGAGTGGACATACTTTGTGACAGATGACTGTAACAGGTTATTTTGTTGCAGACCATCATTTTGAACTTGTTTTACAGTTGAATGCACAGTCTCGAGATGTGCTTGATATGGTCTTTGAATTGAACTTTGATATTTTGTTTCAATTAAAGACAATTTAATTACCTTTGCTTATAATAATTAAGAAGGTTCCCTAGGCCCAAGGCAGTAGAAGTGGTGTAAGGGTGCTATTTTAGAAGAAAAGGAAGAACAGTTAGGGAAGACTCACAAAGATTTTTGTAAATAAATGAGTTATACAACTTTCTGAACTCGGTTCTGTCATTTGCACAAGTAGAAATGTACGGAGAGAAATCCATTTGCTCCTATTTTCTACTCAATGGTCTTGCTGCTATTTTTCATTTAATGGTCTGATTTTTGTCATGGAAACTAGTAACCATAATAGATGTAGGCTTACAGTAGCTAAGGTGTTAGTAGCTATTGTTGCAGGGCTTATTGTTTTGCTTTTAGGATTGTTATCACCCACCTCTTATAATCCAACTAAACCTAAGCTTAAGTTTAAACCTATACCTAGTATTCCTGTTTTACTGATGGTAGTTTGCGCACTTTTGATTTTAAGACATTAGGTGTGGCTTCTTCAAGACGAAATTTGTCCTCAAATGCCTATTTCAAACAGCTTTATGAGGATATTGATTGCGTGGAGGCTAATAAATGTTACATCTGCACACAGTTGCCTGCATCAGTGGCGGAGGGGATTACATAGGGCCACATTTTCCTCACAATGGCATCACTCATTGTCTTTTGCTTAGTATTCTATAGGGAAAAAGGCACTTCCAGTATTAATTTTCAAATTATGATTTAGTTCTTTCTGAAGTCCCAACGTGTAAACCTTTGAATCCCCATCCAAATGCTAATGAAATGAGTATTGCTGACAATTATTTCAAGCCCACTGCTTATGCTCATAGGCACAATTCGACTTGTTCCCTAAATGGGATTGAGAAACAAAAAT
Source organism: Pleurodeles waltl (assembly GCF_031143425.1). Classification (NCBI taxonomy): domain Eukaryota; kingdom Metazoa; phylum Chordata; class Amphibia; order Caudata; family Salamandridae; genus Pleurodeles; species Pleurodeles waltl. The sequence goes on from NC_090443.1 coordinate 193,935,520, forward strand.
CAGATTCATTGGAAGAGAGGTGAAGGGCAATGGATGCAAGATGAAGAATGGGTAAAGATCAAAAGTACAAAAATAAATGGACTAAAGAAGAATTAGAGCATCACGTGCCAGGTGTGTTGCCCGTATTGACTTCAGATTGGAAACACAAGGGAAAACTATGTGCAATTAGAGGAAAATCTGTAGCTCATACTCAGCTAATGGGAAGGATTGATTGTGATCATATCTTTGAATATGGAGGCAATTGTGATCAATTTCTGTGAGGAAAGGATCCTGTCATTCCCAGAATCTATGATGTTTGCGGACACAATGTGTATTTTACATTACCCCGACTTTGGTAAGGCACCTGCTGTTTGGCTTCTGTCTTCCCGAAGATCTACCATGTTGAACACCTGAATGACCCTATGTGGGGGCCATATACTATGCCAAAATCTAGTAGAAGTGCTTCTGAGGTAGTGGAAGATATATTTGGTTTGCGTATTCCTTCTGTGGGGGTGGTCATAAATGATCTCAAGATTAGAACGTTATCCACTAAAATTGATACATTAGCCACTAGTACAGCTGATTCATTGCTAGCCATGAACACTGAAATGATAACAATCACATCTATAGCTATGCAGAAATGCCTTGCATTAGATATCATTCTCACTAAGGAGGGCAGCGTCCATAAGGTGTTACAAGTCAAGCAATGTTGCAGTTGAATTTCAAGTAAGAGTGAGGAGATAAAGAAGTTCATCAAGGATAATACTGATTTTAGCGATATCTGAAGAGTTAGTAGCTACCGGTGCTTGGGAAGCAATCTCAAATGGGGTTGCTGCATTAAGCAAGTGGTTTGGAAACTTGAGAAGTGGAGTATTAGAGTCCATATTGAGGCCCTTAATAGTAGCTGCTATTTGTGTGATTTGTCTGCTTGTCATGTTTAAGGGGTACAATTGTTTAAAATAAAAGAGGGAGGGGCAACATGAAAGGGGAGTAAAGAGAAAGGGAAGGGATTTAGAACTAGAGAAGAGCCAGTGTAGGTTCTATGATGAGATGAAACATCAAGGAAACACAAGACGTAAGATGTTGAAAACAACAAGATTAGAGCTGGTCTCATGGGATAATATTCATCTGATGCTGTGATGGCTATCTTAGCCATCAGAGAGGTGATTGGAGCAATTAAATTTAGGCCTGCCCCTTTATACGTCACAACTATAAATGTGTATACTTATGAACAACATTTATATTCAAAGTATGACTTAACTTCATTAACATGTGTGATTCACTTAAACCAATTAATAAATTGCAATCATTGTGGTCATTAAGAATTCAAACATAAGTGTATTAGATCGATTAGCTGATCAAAGTAACCAAATTTTTGCATATTCACATCTAACATGTCCTCCCATTTTATATATATATATATATATATATATATATATATATATATATATATATATATATATGTCTATGCCTAACATCCCCCATCCCGATACATCCTGAGTTACAGAGAACCCCCAGCAACCGCAAGCACGTAGCTAAAGGTGCAGGGAAGCCCCAGGACCAGTGGTGGGACGAAAGGCCCACGCGGGGCACCAGGATCGGGGCAAAGGCGCTGCACGGCCGGGAGCCACGAGAAAACCAAGATGGCGGCTGGAAATAAAGAGACGGAGCCGGCGGCCATCCGAGCATGGAGGCAACTGTTGGGGCACACCTGACACCTGGCGACACTGCAGAAAACAGCACGAGAGGTGCAACAGACGGTGGCGGCGTGCGGAGATCAAGGTGAACCAGCGAGCGGAAGTAGGCAGTGAAGTAAGGGGCCTGGAGCGAGGGGATCCTCGAGGGAGCAGTGATCACCCCTTCTGAGTTGGGGGTCCCCAACGGGGAGCGCCGGATAAGGGGGCAGTGAAATTTGACCCCTCTGGACAACAGCTCCGTCCAGCTGAGAGGCAGTAACTACGCAACAATAAATAGAAGGCCCATTTAAACAACACAAAATTGTGAATATTACAGGAGATGCCGGGGATTCGGTGGAACCCCGATGAGTGGGCCGCGGGGGCTTGGCCCCGATTAGACTACGGAAAAGAAGTCCTGCATGGAGAGAGGAGTTGCCCCTTAAACTACTGCCATCCCTGAACACAAGAGGGAATTGCGGATAAAGGAAGAAGGCACAGGGGGCGCCTCAACTTGAAGAAGGGGGTAGACCAGAGCATGGGCTAACCCCCCCACCATCGCAAACTGGCTTCCCCAGAGGGGACTAGGATTTATGGGGCAGCAGGTTTATGAAAAGCGGCAAAAGGTGAGGAGCCCCGAAGGTCCCCCACATTTCCCTGGGATCAGGGCTACAGAATAACTGGATGAGAGGTGAATCAACCGGGGGCTCTCGATGACCAGTAGGAATTGGTAGGAGTGGTGCTTCAGAAGATGGGTAAGACTGGTCGGAAAAAGGACGCAGAACAGAAAAACGGGGCAGCAGCAGAAGTGATGGCAGGCCCGCGGGGAACCAGGAATACCCTTCCTGAAGAAAAGTACAGAGACCCCAGCCTTCAAGATGTGCTGCAGGCTATAAATGCTTCCCGCGAAGCCCTGGAGGGGAAAATTGACGCCCTGGCCTCAGACTTCACAGTACTTAGAGACGACCACCGACGCCTGGCCAAGAGGGTAGCCACAACAGACCAGCAGATTAAGGAACTCTTGCCAGAGGTTAAGGATACAACTAAGGTAGCGCAGCAGATGGAGAAGCGAATCCGGGACCTGGAACTGCGATCCGAAGACGCAAAAAAACAGATCACGGCGAAATAATAGCCGATTGATTGGTCTGCCTGAACGCATCGAAAAGACTGACCTGGTGGAGTTCCTTGAGAACTTGCTTAAAGAGGAAGTGGCAGATGATGGACTCTCTCCTTTTTTCTGCGATTGAAAGAGCGCATAGGGTTCCGGCACGCCCCCCGCCACTGAGGGCTCCCCCAACACCGATAGTGACTCGGCTGCTGCATTACGGGGACAGGGACTATTTGTTGAACCAAAGAAGGAAAAATGGAGATCATAAGCTGGACAATCACACGATTCGTATCTTCCCTGACTTTTCTCGGGAGGTACAGAAACAAAGAGCCACTTTCCGAGACGCAAAGCAAAGACTACGCCAATTAGGGTTTCAATATGGGATGTTGTTCCCGGCAAAACTAAGAGTGGTGACTAAAGAGGGCACACAGTTTTTTACCACAGCAGAAGAAGTGTGGCAATGGATTGACAAACAGGCACCATCTGAGAGAGATCTTCCAGCAAGGGGCACGCTCACAGGACGGCAAAGGGGAGGTAGGCATACCAGGAACCCTAAATTGGGAAGTCCTTCCCACATGGAGATGCAAAAGGAACGTCAAAAAGCAATGGAAGCAGCAGCATCCCTAAGCGGCTCAGACCTTGGCCCGCATATAAGGATTAATGAGAATCTAGAACAGTCAGGCTCAGATCAGGAATCAGAAATGTCACATGCATCAGACGGGTCGGGTCCAGAGGTGACCCCAGGGACATCAGACTGCATCTTCTGACAGCCACAATTCTGGGCTCACACAGAATATCTGGAATGAATATGGACAGCCGTCGCAACTGGTACAGCAGTGACCGGTGCCCTTGCAGAGATGACCGGCTCGGCAGCAGAGGGTCACGCCAGTCAGAAGGAGGCTAGGCCCACAAACCCCCATGAGTCCTGCAATCCGGGAGTGGGGATTGGCATTATGGCACACTCCTTATAAGAACTAGGAGATCCCCCAGTTTCGATAAACTAGTTCAACTAATTACTAGGGGCCAGATGTAGCAAATCGGCAATTTGCGACTTGCAAATTGCGAGTCCCTGCGACTCGCAATTTGCAAGTTGCAAATTGCTATGCAGTACGGTGTCTCATACACCGACTGCGACTCGCTATGGGGTCGCAATGACCCACCTCATGAATATTCATGAGGTGGGTCGCAAATTGCGGCCCCATAGCGAGTATAGGCACTCGCTAACATGGAGGCCTGCTGATGTCAGCAGACCTCCATGTTCGTGACCTGCTTTTAAATAAAGCAGTTTTTTTTTTTTTTAAGTGTAGCCCGTTTTCCTTACAGGAAAACGAGCTGCACTTAAAAAAAAAACGAAACCTTTTGTTTCGGTATTTTTTCAGGGCAGGGAGTGGTCCCTTGGACCACTCCCTGCCCTGAAAAAATATTTTTGGGTCCAGTCACAAACTGGAAGGGGTCCCATGGGGACCCCTTCCAATTTGCGAGTGGGTTACCATCCACTTGAAGTGGATGGTAACTGCGATGCCATTCGGTCGCAAATGGTATTGCATCCCACTGCGACTCGCAAATAGGAAGGGAACACCCCTTCCTATTTGCGAGTCGGAAATGCATTTTGCGAGTCGGTTCCGACTCGCAAAATGCATTTCTGCATAGGAAACTGCGTTTTGCGACTCGCAAACGGCAAATTTTGCCGTTTGCGAGTCGCAAACAGTTTCCTACATCTGGCCCTCGGTTTGGATGAAAGACATTCAAACTTTTGTCCTGGGGAAGGGGAGTTGGGAAGTTACTTGTTGGGGTCAGTTTATCGTGTTATGTGAGCCACAGGGAGCAGCAACAGTGGAGCTGGATCAGCGATGGGGGACAACAGGTATTTTAATTATAGAAGGTGATGCAGTATGGGGGCACAACAACAGTAATGAGTGATGCACTGATATGGCTAAGTTAAATTCACATAAATTCCTCTCGTGGAATATAAGGGGCATGCATACAATGGTCAAGAGGTATAAGGTTTTCTCATACTTACAGAGGAGAGGGATTCAGATTGCAATGCTCCAGGAAACACACTTAACACAAGCAGAGGGGAAAGCTATGCAGAAACAATGGAGAGGCCAAATATATTACACAACATACTATGCATTTGCGAGGGGAACCTTGATATGGATAAGGGCCGGGGTCCCATTTCAGATATTGGATAGTTTTACTGATCCGGAAGGTCCTTTTGTAGCAATTCAGGGGTGACTAGAGGGCAGAGAGTTAGCACTGATTAATGTCTAAGCACCAAACTCCGACCAAGGTGAATTTCTCACACGTATGTCAGGCCTACTAGCTACATACCTACAGTGTCCCCTGGTACTGGGGGGAACTTTAACTGTGTAGCGGACCCTGCCATGGACCGTTCACACCCCGCTACATGATTTCCCTTTAGTTAGGTGGCACAGCAATTGGAAATTGGTGGATCCCTGGCAACGGACAAACCTTGATGTTAGGGACTACCAGTATTTCTACCATTTACATGAGCTGCATGTCAGGCTGGATGTGTTCTTTTGCACGCCGTATGTTTTTCCACATATTTATAATGCGGAATACTTAGCTCGCACTATCTCAGATCACAACCCCATCTTACTGTCACTGAGGTGGGGTCTGAGACTGAAACCAGAGTCATTAGAAGACATACACTTTCAGAGGGAGTTGAAACAACACTTTACTCAATTCTTTACAGCTAATGAGGCCAGGTCCAGTAGCCCCCTGATCAAATGGGATGCATATAAGGTGGTGAAGAGGGGGGATGCACAGCTGGAACGGTGGGGGTCCGCAGGACGCTTCTTAGGGACACTGAGGTGGCAGAAGACAAACTGAGAGAGGCCGAAAAAAGTAGAGCGGACAATCCAAACTTACAACACACCATACTGGAGCTTAGAGCAACAGTAGCAAAATGCGTAGAGCACCTTCGATGCTTCGATTACAGAAACTACATAACAAGGGCACATGGGGAAAGGGACAAGGCGGGCCGGATGCTGGCTTGGGTAGTATCACAGACTCAAAGAAGCTCAGTTATACTGGACATGACAACAGAACAAGGAGACCATATATATGGACAGGAACAAATTAACTCACATTTCATGACCTACTACGAACGACTATATAAAAGTAACCTCCGATATGACAGGGACTCCACGGAGAGTTATTTAACCCAATTACATCTCAGGACATTATCACCAGAGTTAGTGGGGCAGTTAGGAGAAGCTATCACCCAGCCAGAACTCAAGGGGGCCATCAAGGATTTAGCTAAGGGGAAGACGCCGGGGACGGACGGTTTCCCTGTTGAGTTTTATGCCACTTACGTAGACCTACTGACCCCAACATTGGAGACTCTTTATGGGTTATGCAAAGAGCATGGAATATTGCCGGCTTTGACGCAGGAAGCGATAGTAGTACCCCTGCTAAAGCCTGGTAAAAATCCTACGGAGACTGGTGCATACAGACCATTATCCTTGTTGAACCTAGACTATAAGATCCTCAGTAAGACCCTGACCACGAGACTCCTTCCACACATGCCAACTCTAATACACCCAGATCAAGTGGGGTTTGTCCCTGGACAAAACACAGCGGATAACATTCGCAGATTGTTAGCAGTCATGAGGGATCAAAAATCGGATAGTACAGTACCCGGGGTACTAGCAGTAGACATAGAAAAAGCCTTCGACAGTCTAGAGTGGGATTTCCTCTACGCGGTAATGTCCAGGCTGAGGCTGGGTCCTGAATACATTGCATGGCTGAGACTGTTATACACCAAACCTACAGCGAACTGGGCGGACAATATCAAGAAGCTATGCGGTGGAGCATGGCAGTAGACAGGGATGCCCTCTGTCGCCGCTGATTTTTGCATTCGTAATGGAACCATTGGGGGCCACAGCACGCGGCAGAGGAGGGGGTCCAGGAGTAAGGGCAGGAGGCGAGATACATCAGATTGTCTTATATGCTGATGATCTACTGATTTGTGTGGAGGATATGCACAGAGACCTACCCCGGGCACAGCTGATGCTTTCTCAGTTCAGTAAACACTCTGGGCTGGGAGTGAACTGGGATAAAACCAGGCTGTTCCCTCTGAAACCCTCGATAGCGCCTCCATTGGGGCTGCGAATGGTCAAGTGGGAGCCAAGCTGCCTTTCCTATTTGGGAGTTAAGGTTTACCACGACCCACAGGACATCTTAGAGGGCAACACTGGGGGCTCCCTGAGGTCCATCAGATCTAGTATGGCTTTTTGGCAAACATTACCACGGTTAGTAGCAGGTAGAGTAGCGCTTCTTAAAATGATAGTCTTACAAGGCTATTATACCATTTTACAGTACTGCCAGCATGGATACCCACAGCTATATTTAAAGAACTGGAATCAATGGTCATTGTATTCCTGTGGGGTAGTGGACAGAAGAGAGTGGCTTTGACCAAACTCCAGAGGCAATCCACGGATGGACGGTTAGCGGTCCCTGGCTTTGAGGCTTATTACTTGGCAGCACAGCTCCAATGGCTCGCGCAATGGATTGCAAGCAGAATGGACCTTGAGGCAAGGGTGAAACCTTTCACCCCTCCGGGAAATAGGTTACTCGAGGTGTTGCTGGGGTGCCCAGGTGGTGGTACGAGGGACTCCCCAGAATTCAAAATTTTGATCCAATGCTGGAAAAGCTATCTACGCAAGATTAAGATAAAGACCCCCTACTCCCCGGAGCTCCCTCTGATGTTTTTGCGGGCCTTACCACACCGGAGTGATTGGACGGGCTCAAGACTTTGGTAGATGCTGGCATACAGACAGTGGGAACACTGTTTACGGGAGGGATACTGATACCCTTTGAGACCCTCAGGGCAGAATTTGGCTTACCAAGGGGACATTTCCTGTTATATGGCTCCCTCACATCCAGTATTCGACAGCATTGGCGGAAGGAACTGGGAGAACCTCCAGCACAAACAACCTGTACATATCTAGCGACTTCCACCGGCAAATATAAAGCAGTGTCAAATTTACACGGCAGGATTCGGGCTGACAAGACCCTCCCCTTGACCCAACTTAAATTGACTTGGGAGGGAGACCTGGGCGCTGATATCGCTGATAGGGACTGGGAGTGCATTGTAGAGGGAGGTCCCCAAAATGACTCGGAATGCTAGATTTAAACCTATTAACTTTTATGTACTGCATCAGGCTTACCTTACACCTGGGCAGCTCAACAGGTACTTTGGGACGGAGGGAGGGGGCTGCCCGAGATGCGGGCTGTTGGGTGTGGAATTTAAGCAGATGTTTTGGGACTGCCCTCAACTAGAGGCATATTGGGAAGCGGTGAACCTGACCGTGGCTGGAGCTATAGGTAAAGAGATTCCCTGCACAATGGGTCATTGCTTGCTTGGATGGTTTCCCCATTCATCCAAGAACAAAGTAACTAGCAGGGTCCAGGACTTGGCCTATAAGAGGGAAATTGTGATGACCTGGAAGAACCCGTCAGGACTGAGGGTATCCCAATGGGTAAGAGAAGTGACTAAATGGGCCAGATGTGAGGGGAATATTCTTCATAGGGAGGCCAAGAGAGGAATGAGATCACCAGAAGTAGTGCAAGGCTGGGATACAGTGTTAGATGCCTTTTGGAGAGGAGAGCCAGGCGGAGCCCGCCACCTGACCGAATAATTGTCAGATAGACTAGATGGACCCAATTGAAACCCACCTACAGAAGGTCCCCCTCATGATTAGGATCATGATCAATGAGTTATACACCACCACATACTGAGAGAGGAAGGTTAAACCCCACCCCTGCGCACCAAGTTCCACTGGCACCATAGCAATATATTAAAGGACTCACCTGGAGGGGAGGGGAAGTAGGGGTGGATGAAGGGAGGGTGGCTGGGGGAGTTATTGGGGTCTCAGCTACCTAAGGAAACAGAATTGTACGGATTGGGTAGAACACATGCACTAGATTACAAGATTACTATCTGTTGTACTGTACTATGACTACATGTTAAATTAATGACTGAAACTGCAATAAAATATGTTTTTTTTTAAATGTAACAAAGGTCTGTATGACCAATGGGGAAATAGATTTGATGATTTCACAAAGAGATTAAGGTGTAAGTACATAAGTGCCATCAAATGTGAATGGCACAAGGGGCTAGTCCACACCTTTCACTCCCTTTCTCCTTCTCTGTTCTTTCTATTACACAGTTTTGAAGAATTGATAACACATGCTCTCCTGGCCTGCTATACCTTCTCTATAGCCGGTCTTAAAACTAGATAAATAAACAGGGGAAATCCAGAATCATTAAATGGCTGGAGAGAGAGGAGGAACTTGTGAAAGCTTGCGGTGCACGCTCAAAAAGAAGAACAATTGGGGCTTAAATTGTTTGGGCACGGATTGTCGTTTTTTTTTTTTTCCATTCAGAAAATTACAACAAGAGAAACCAATTACTACAATGAGGCGAATGTAGAAACCAGCTGTCTAATAGGCACCTGTCACAAGAGGGTTGTGTGAATGCATTAGGAGTCAGTTAGAGGTATCTTTTATTGTCATTGGTCATTATTGTCATCTGCATCAATAACTTAAGTATGCTCATTTCTAGCTCTCCAGCATTGACTCATGGGTGGTGTGTGGAGACCATGGAAAGTAAGCACCTAGGTATTTCTCAACACCCTCAATTCCCATATGCATTAATGATTCAACCTGGTGGATAGTGTCAGTAGCATTTCCAGAGCCACCCATAGAAAGCAAAAATGTGCATGTGCCTCACTTTATGATGCTTTGCCTGTGGCCCCACCACAGCAAGTGTCTGCTGCATGTCTTGCATTTAATTTGCACTATTAATTTGGAGTTGGTCAAATGGAAACTTTGCTGCAATCCCTATTTTCAAAAGACTGTTTAGTCAAATGTCCGTCATTATGGGAGTTTTTAGTCCCTAGGAGAGTACTTGAATTAAAACTTGAATCATTTCTAGAGACTTACTGCTGAATCTATTTATGGTCAAAGAATGCTGTCTTTCAGGACAGTTGATGCTGAAAAAGCCACGTCTCGTTCTGTCTCCCCCATGAACCCTTCTTCCACTATTTTTATTTTTGAATCAGTTGAAATTTGATAGTCCTTCTACATGTGTTGTACATGAAAACAACATGATACATAAGATTGTTTGCATATGGATGGCTACATAAAGATGATGTTTGGAAAGTCATTCACCAATGTAAACATTACGTTTCAGCGCATGCTGTCAATAGGGAAGCAGATAAGCGCCTTTATAAAAAGACAGAACTTGGCATTCACCATTCATTACAGTAGGATGTAGCACAGCGTATGTTATAAATGTTAGAAAATTGTCACCACCCTTTGCTACCCAAATAAAGCACATGTTCTGGAAGATAGATAAGCCTTCCTCGTACCTTGAAGAGGAGGTGTTCCTGTCCTTGATGGTTACTGTTTATCTTTTGTACAAGATACGCATTCCGACCCCCAAATCTTGATCAGCTCAACCAAAATGTATTCTGAGTCTTCGGTTCCAGGAAGGTGAAATATTAGCGCTCATCTGAAGCTTGTTTTGAGACTAGAATTTTAAGAGGCACATCCTGTAGGAAAGTACCATCTTGCCTGGCATGTTACCCCCATTTTTCACTGTATATATGTTGTTTTAGTTGTATGTGTCACTGGGACCCTGGTAACCCAGGGCCCCAGTGCTCATAAGTGTGCCTGAATGTGTTACCTGTGTAGTGACTAACTGTCTCACTGAGGTTCTGCTAATCAGAACCTCAGTGGTTATGCTCTCTCATTTCTTTCTAAATTGTCACTAACAGGCTAGTGACCAATTTTACCAATTTACATTGGCTTACTGGAACACCCTTATAATTCCCTAGTATATGGTACTGAGGTACCCAGGGTATTGGGGTTCCAGGAGATCCCTATGGGCTGCAGCATTTCTTTTGCCACCCATAGGGAGCTCTGACAATTCTTACACAGGCCTGCCACTGCAGCCTGAGTGAAATAACGTCCACGTTATTTCACAGCCATTTTACACTGCACTTAAGTAACTTATAAGTCACCTATATGTCTAACCTTTACCTGGTAAAGGTTAGGTGCAAAGTTACTTAGTGTGAGGGCACCCTGGCACTAGCCAAGGCGCCCCCACATTGTTCAGAGCCAATTCACTGAACTTTGTGAGTGCGGGGACACCATTACACGCGTGCACTACATATAGGTCACTACCTATATGTAGCTTCACCATGGTAACTCCGAATATGGCCATGTAACATGTCTATGATCATGGAATTGCCCCCTCTATGCCATCCTGGCATTGTTGGTACAATTCCATGATCCCAGTGGTCTGTAGCACAGACCCTGGTACTGCCAGACTGCCCTTCCTGGGGTTTCACTGCAGCTGCTGCTGCTGCCAACCCCTCAGACAGGCAGCTGCCCTCCTGGGGTCCAGCCAGGCCTGGCCCAGGATGGCAGAACAAAGAACTTCCTCTGAGAGAGGGTGTGACACCCTCTCCCTTTGGAAAATGGTGTGAAGGCAGGGGAGGAGTAGCCTCCCCCAGCCTCTGGAAATGCTTTGTTGGGCACAGATGTGCCCAATTCTGCATAAGCCAGTCTACACCGGTTCAGGGACCCCTTGGCCCCTGCTCTGGCGCGAAACTGGACAAAGGAAAGGGGAGTGACCACTCCCCTGACCTGCACCTCCCCTGGGAGGTGTCCAGAGCTCCTCCAGTGTGCTCCAGACCTCTGCCATCTTGGAAACAGAGGTGCTGCTGGCACACTGGACTGCTCTGAGTGGCCAGTGCCACCAGGTGACGTCAGAGACTCCTTGTGATAGGCTCCTTCAGGTGTTAGTAGCCTTTCCTCTCTCCTAGGTAGCCAAACCCTCTTTTCTGGCTATTTAGGGTCTCTGTCTCTGGGGAAACTTTAGATAACGAATGCATGAGCTCAGCCGAGTTCCTCTGCATCTCCCTCTTCACCTTCTGATAAGGAATCGACCGCTGACCGCGCTGGAAGCCTGCAAACCTGCAACATAGTAGCAAAGACGACTACTGCAACTCTGTAACGCTGATCCTGCCGCCTTCTCGACTGTTTTCCTGCTTGTGCATGCTGTGGGGGTAGTCTGCCTCCTCTCTGCACCAGAAGCTCCGAAGAAATCTCCCGTGGGTCGACGGAATCTTCCCCCTGCAACCGCAGGCACCAAAAAGCTGCATTACCGGTCCCTTGGGTCTCCTCTCAGCACGACGAGCGAGGTCCCTCGAATCCAGCGACACCGTCCAAGTGACTCTTCAGCCCAAGTTTGGTGGAGGTAAGTCCTTGCCTCACCTCGCTGGGCTGCATTGCTGGGAACCGCGACTTTGCAAGCTACTCCGGCCCCTGTGCACTTCCGGCGGAAATCCTTCGTGCACAGCCAAGCCTGGGTCCACGGCACTCTAACCTGCATTGCACGACTTTCTAAGTTGGTCTCCGGCGACGTGGGACTCCTTTGTGCAACTTCGGCGAGCACCGTTTCACGCATCCTCGTAGTGCCTGTTTCTGGCACTTCTCCGGGTGCTACCTGCTTCAGTGAGGGCTTTTTGTCTTACTCGACGTCCCCTCTCTCTGCAGGTCCAATTTGCGACCTCCTGGTCTCTCCTGGGCCCCAGCAGCGTCCAAAAACGCCAAACGCACGATTTGCGTGTAGCAAGGCTTGTTGGCGTCCATCCGGCGGGAAAACACTTCTGCACGACTCTCCAAGGCGTGGGGGATCCATCCTACAAAGGGGAAGTCTCTAGCCCTTGTCGTTCCTGCAGTATTCACAGTTCTTCAGCCTAGTAAGAGCTTCTTTGCACCAACCGCTGGCATTTCTTGGGCATCTGCCCATCTCCGAGTTGCTTGTGACTTTTGGACTTGGTCCCCTTGTTCCACAGGTACCCTCAGTCAGGAATCCATCGTTGTTGCATTGCTGATTTGTGTTTTCCTTGCATTTTCCCTCTAACACGACTATTTTGTCCTTAGGGGAACTTTAGTGCACTTTGCACTCACTTTTGAGGGTCTTGGGGAGGGTTATTTTTCTAACTCTCACTATTTTCTAATAGTCCCAGCGACCCTCTACAAGGTCACATAGGTTTGGGGTCCATTCGTGGTTCGCATTCCACTTTTGGAGTATATGGTTTGTGTTGCCCCTATCCCTATGTTTCCCCATTGCATCCTATTGTAACTATACATTGTTTGCACTGTTTTCTAAGACTATACTGCATATTTTTGCTATTGTGTATATATATCTTGTGTATATTTCCTATCCTCTCACTGAGGGTACACTCTAAGATACTTTGGCATATTGTCATAAAAATAAAGTACCTTTATTTTTAGTATAACTGTGTATTGTGTTTTCTTATGATATTGTGCATATGACACTAAGTGGTACTGTAGTAGCTTAACACGTCTCCTAGTTCAGCCTAAGCTGCTCTGCTAAGCTACCATTATCTATCAGCCTAAGCTGCTAGACACCCTATACACTAATAAGGGATAACTGGGCCTGGTGCAAGGTGCAAGTACCCCTTGGTACTCACTACAAGCCAGTCCAGCCTCCTACATTGGTTGTGCAGTGGTGGGATAAGTGCTTGAGACTACTTACCACTCTTGTCATTGTACTTTTCATAAGAGAAAAATATACAAAACAAGGTCAGTGTATAAACACATAGCCAAAAAGTTTTGCATTTCCTCTTTTCACTCTTTTCTAAGTGCTGAAAAGTACTTCTAAACTTTCAAAAAAGTTCTTAAAAGTTTAAAAAGTTTTTTTTTTCTGTCTTTCCAAAAAGTTCTGAAAACTTTTTTCTCTTTTTCTATCACTTTAACTCTCTCTAAAAAATGTCTGGCACAGGAAAAAATGTTGAACTGTCCAAACTTGCATATGATCACCTTAGCTGGAAAGGAGCAAGGAGTCTCTGCATAGAGAGAGGTTTGAGTGTAGGGAAGAATCCTTCTTTAGAACTGTTAATTAATATGCTTAGAGTACAGGATAAGGCCATAAGTGCCCAATCTGTAGAAAAAGTAGCTAATGGTTCTCAATCTGATCCAGGGACTCCCCCAGGAAAAGCTTCAGGAAAGAAACTTCTCAGCCTGCCCATTACTAGACAGTCTAGCATAGTTGGTACAGAGGTTGAATCACACCATACTAATGGTGTGCTCTCACATTATACTGGTAGCCAAGCTGTTAGGGTGCCCTCTGTAAGGGACAGGTCTCCTTCTGTTCATTCCCATCATACCTCTGTATCTAGAAATGTCCCTCCCACCCACCCTGATGACAGATTGTTAGAAAGGGAGCTCAATAGATTGAGAGTGGAACAAACCAGACTGAAGCTCAAGAAGCAACAGCTGGATTTGGATAGACAGTCTTTAGAAGTAGAGAGGGAATGACAGAAGTTGGGTTTAGAAACCCATGGTGGCAGCAGCAGTATTCCCCATAGTCATCCTGCAAAAGAGCATGATTCCAGGAATCTGCACAAGATAGTTCCCCCTTATAAGGAGGGGGATGACATTAACAAGTGGTTTGCTGCACTTGAGAGGGCCTGTGCTGTACAGGATGTCCCTCAAAAGCAGTGGGCTGCTATCCTATGGCTATCATTTACTGGAAAAGGTAGGGATAGGCTCCTTACTGTAAAAGAAAATGATGCTAATAATTTCCAAGTTCTTAAGAATGCACTCCTGGATGGTTATGGCTTAACCACTGAACAGTACAGGATAAAGTTCAGAGAGACCAAAAAGGAGTCTTCACAAGACTGGGTTGATTTCATTGACCAGGCAGTGAAGGCCTTGGAGGGGTGGTTACATGGCAGTAAAGTTACTGATTATGACAGCCTGTATAACTTGATCCTGAGAGAGCATATTCTTAATAATTGTGTGTCTGATTTGTTACACCAGTACTTGGTGGACTCTGATCTGACCTCTCCCCAAGAATTGGGAAAGAAGGCAGACAAATGGGTCAGAACAAGAGTGAACAGAAAAGTTCATACAGGGGGTGACAAAGATGGCAACAAAAAGAAGGATGGTAAGTCTTCTGACAAGGGTGGGGACAAATCTAAAAATGAGTCTTCATCAGGCCCACAAAAACACTCTGGTGGGGGTGGTGGGTCCAAATCCTCCTTTAATCAGAACAAGGAAAAGAAACCATGGTGCTATTTATGTAAAATAAAAGGCCATTGGACAACAGATCCCAGTTGTCCAAAGAAAGGCACCGCAGCTCCTACCACTACAACCCCTACTGCTACACCTAGTGTCCCTACTAATAGCAGTGGTGGTGGGAGCAAACCTACTAATAGCCAATCCAAGGGAGTAGCTGGGCTCACTTTTGGTAATTTAGTTGGGGTTGGTCTGATTAGGGAGACCACAGAGGCTACTTTAGTCTCTGAAGGGGCTATTGATTTAGCCACTTTGGTTGCTTGCCCCCATAACTTGGAGAAGTACAAGCAACTAACCCTAATAAATGGTGTTGAGGTCCAGGCCTACAGGGACACAGGTGCCAGTGTCACAATGGTGATTGAGAAACTGGTGCACCCTGAACAACACATACTTGGACACCAGTACCAAGTAACCGATGCTCACAACATAACACAAAGCCACCCCATGGCTGTTGTAAATCTCAACTGGGGGGGGGTAACTGGTCCAAAGAAAGTTGTGGTAACTTCAGATTTACCTGTAGACTGTCTATTAGGGAATGATTTGGAGACATCAGCTTGGTCAGATGTGGAGTTGGAGGCCCATGCAGCAATGCTGGGCATCCCAGGGCATATTTTTGCTTTGACAAGGGCTCAGGCCAAAAAGCAAAAAGGACAGGGAAGCTTGGATCCTGGAACAATGGACCAAGTGCTCCCTAAAGCTAGGGCTAGTAGAAGCAAACCACTTCCTACTATCCCTCCCTCTACAGTGGATTCTAATTCTGAGGAAGAAGAATTCCCTCCCTGTGCAGAACCTACACCAGAGGAGCTGGAAGCAGACACTGCTGAGCTTTTGGGTGAAGGGGGGCCTGCCAGAGAGGAGCTGAGTGTGGCACAGCAAACCTGTCCCACATTAGAGGGTCTCAGACAGCAAGCTGTCAAACAAGCTAATGGGGATGTCAGTGACTCTCACAGAGTTTACTGGGAGGACAACCTCTTGTACACTGAGCATAGGGATCCTAAACCTGGAGCTGCCAGGAGATTAGTGATTCCTCAGGAGTACAGAAAGTTCCTCCTAACACTGGCACATGACATTCCCTTAGCTGGGCACCTAGGACAAATGAAAACTTGGGACAGGCTTGTTCCCCTGTTTCATTGGCCTAGGATGTCTGAGGACACAAAGGAATTTTGTAAGTCCTGTGAAACCTGTCAAGCCAGTGGCAAAACAGGTGGCACTCCAAAGGCACCCCTTATTCCACTGCCTGTGGTTGGGGTTCCCTTTGAAAGGGTAGGGGTTGACATAGTTGGCCCCCTTGACCCTCCTACTGCTTCAGGCAATAGGTTTATCTTGGTGGTAGTGGACCATGCCACAAGATATCCTGAAGCTATTCCTTTAAGGACCACTACAGCTCCTGCAGTGGCAAAGGCCCTCCTGGGAATATTTTCCAGGGTGGGCTTCCCAAAGGAAGTAGTATCAGACAGAGGAAGCAATTTCATGTCCCTATCATCCACAAACAAATGGACTGGTGGAGAGATTTAATAAAACTCTCAAAGGCATGATTATGGGACTCCCTGAAAAACTCCGCAGGAGATGGGATATCCTTCTACCATGCCTCATTTTTTCCTACAGGGAGGTACCCCAAAAAGGAGTGGGCTTCAGCCCCTTTGAACTTCTTTTTGGACACCCTGTTAGGGGTCCACTCACACTTGTAAAGGAGGGTTGGGAACAACCTTTAAAAGCTCCTAAGCAGGATTTTGTGGATTATGTACTTGGCCTCAGATCAAGGATGGCTGAGTACATGAAAAAGGCCAGTAAAAACCTTCAGGCCAGCCAAGAGCTCCAGAAGCAATGGCATGATCAGAAGGCTGTTTTGGTTCAGTACCAACCAGGGCAGAAAGTGTGGGTCTTGGAGCCTGTGGCCCCAAGAGCACTCCAAGATAAATGGAGTGGTCCACACACAATTGTTGAAAAGAAGGGTGAAGTCACCTACTTGGTTGACTTAGGCACTGCCAGGAGTCCCCTTAGGGTGCTCCATGTCAACCGCCTGAAACCCTACTATGACAGGGCTGATCTCACCCTGCTCATGGCAACAGATGAGGGACAGGAAGAAGACAGTGATCCTCTACCTGATCTCTTCTCTTCCACAGAACAAGATGCTCTTGTGGAAGGTGTAGTTTTGGCTGATTGTCTTACTGCTGAGCAGAAAGATAATTGCATAAATCTCCTAGGACAATTTTCAGAACTCTTCTCCATTGTGCCAGGCACCACTTCTTGGTGTGAGCACACTATAGATACTGGAGACAGTTTACCTGTCAAAAGTAAGATCTATAGGCAGCCTGACCAGGTCAGGGACTGCATAAAGCAAGAAGTTCAGAAAATGTTGGAACTAGGAGTGGTTGAGCACTCTGACAGTCCATGGGCTTCTCCTGTGGTACTGGTACCAAAACCCAATTCTAAAGATGGAAAGAAGGAAATGAGGTTTTGTGTAGACTATAGAGGTCTCAACTTGGTAACCAAAACTGATGCTCACCCTATACCCAGGGCAGATGCGCTTATAGATACACTGGCATCTGCCAAGTATCTAAGCACTTTTGATTTGACTGCAGGGTATTGGCAGATCAAATTGTCAGAAGATGCTAAACCTAAGACTGCATTTTCTACCATTGGAGGACATTACCAGTTTACTGTAATGCCTTTTGGTTTGAAAAATGCACCTGCCACTTTTCAGAGGTTGGTGAACACAGTCCTGCAAGGGCTGGAAGCTTTCAGTGCAGCATATTTGGATGATATAGCTGTCTTTAGCTCCAGCTGGGATGATCACCTGGTCCACCTATGGAAAGTTTTGGAGGCCCTGCAAAAGGCAGGCCTCACTATCAAGGCTTCAAAGTGCCAGATAGGGCAGGGTAAGGTGGTTTATCTGGGACACCTTGTTGGTGGGGAACAGATTGCACCACTTCAGGGGAAAATCCAAACTATTATTGATTGGGTTCCCCCTACCACTCAGACTCAGGTGAGAGCCTTCCTAGGCCTCACTGGGTATTACAGGAGGTTCATTAAGAACTATGGCTCCATTGCAGCCCCTCTTAATGACCTCACATCCAAGAAAATGCCTAAAAAGGTATTATGGACAGCAAACTGTCAGAAAGCTTTTGAGGAGCTGAAGCAGGCCATGTGCTCTGCACCTGTCCTGAAAAGCCCTTGTTACTCTAAAAAATTCTATGTCCAAACTGATGCATCTGAATTAGGAGTAGGGGCAGTCCTATCACAACTTAATTCTGAGGGCCAGGATCAACCTGTTGCTTTTATTAGTAGAAGGTTGACCCCTAGAGAAAAGCGTTGGTCTGCCATTGAGAGGGAGGCCTTTGCTGTGGTCTGGGCTCTGAAGAAGTTGAGGCCATACCTGTTTGGCACTCACTTCATTGTTCAGACAGACCACAAACCTCTACTTTGGCTAAAACAAATGAAAGGTGAAAATCCTAAATTGCTGAGGTGGTCCATATCCCTACAGGGAATGGACTATACAGTGGAACATAGACCTGGGAGTAGCCACTCCAATGCAGATGGACTCTCCAGATATTTCCACTTAGACAATGAAAACTCATCAGGTAATGGCTAGTCTTATTGTCCTTCGTTTGGGGGGGGTTGTGTAGGAAAGTACCATCTTGCCTGGCATGTTACCCCCATTTTTCACTGTATATATGTTGTTTTAGTTGTATGTGTCACTGGGACCCTGGTAACCCAGGGCCCCAGTGTTCATAAGTGTGCCTGAATGTGTTACCTGTGTAGTGACTAACTGTCTCACTGAGGCTCTGCTAATCAGAACCTCAGTGGTTATGCTCTCTCATTTCTTTCCAAATTGTCACTGACAGGCTAGTGACCATTTTTACCAATTTACATTGGCTTACTGGAACACCCTTATAATTCCCTAGTATATGGTACTGAGGTACCCAGGGTATTGGGGTTCCAGGAGATCCCTATGGGCTGCAGCATTTCTTTTGCCACCCATAGGGAGCTCTGACAATTCTTACACAGGCCTGCCACTGCAGCCTGAGTGAAATAACGTCCACGTTATTTCACAGCCATTTTACACTGCACTTAAGTAACTTATAAGTCACCTATATGTCTAACCTTTACCTGGTAACGGTTAGGTGCAAAGTTACTTAGTGTGAGGGCACCCTGGCACTAGCCAAGGTGCCCCCACATTGTTCAGAGCCAATTCACTGAACTTTGTGAGTGCGGGGACACCATTACACGCGTGCACTACATATAGGTCACTACCTATATGTAGCTTCACCATGGTAACTCCGAATATGGCCATGTAACATGTCTATGATCATGGAATTGCCCCCTCTATGCCATCCTGGCATTGTTGGTACAATTCCATGATCCCAGTGGTCTGTAGCACAGACCCTGGTACTGCCAGACTGCCCTTCCTGGGGTTTCACTGCAGCTGCTGCTGCTGCCAACCCCTCAGACAGGCAGCTGCCCTCCTGGGGTCCAGCCAGGCCTGGCCCAGGATGGCAGAACAAAGAACTTCCTCTGAGAGAGGGTGTGACACCCTCTCCCTTTGGAAAATGGTGTGAAGGCAGGGGAGGAGTAGCCTCCCCCAGCCTCTGGAAATGCTTTGTTGGGCACAGATGTGCCCAATTCTGCATAAGCCAGTCTACACCGGTTCAGGGACCCCTTAGCCCCTGCTCTGGCGCGAAACTGGACAAAGGAAAGGGGAGTGACCACTCCCCTGACCTGCACCTCCCCTGGGAGGTGTCCAGAGCTCCTCCAGTGTGCTCCAGACCTCTGCCATCTTGGAAACAGAGGTGCTGCTGGCACACTGGACTGCTCTGAGTGGCCAGTGCCACCAGGTGACGTCAGAGACTCCTTGTGATAGGCTCCTTCAGGTGTTAGTAGCCTTTCCTCTCTCCTAGGTAGCCAAACCCTCTTTTCTGGCTATTTAGGGTCTCTGTCTCTGGGGAAACTTTAGATAACGAATGCATGAGCTCAGCCGAGTTCCTCTGCATCTCCCTCTTCACCTTCTGATAAGGAATCGACCGCTGACCGCGCTGGAAGCCTGCAAACCTGCAACATAGTAGCAAAGACGACTACTGCAACTCTGTAACGCTGATCCTGCCGCCTTCTCGACTGTTTTCCTGCTTGTGCATGCTGTGGGGGTAGTCTGCCTCCTCTCTGCACCAGAAGCTCCGAAGAAATCTCCCGTGGGTCGACGGAATCTTCCCCCTGCAACCGCAGGCACCAAAAAGCTGCATTACCGGTCCCTTGGGTCTCCTCTCAGCACGACGAGCGAGGTCCCTCGAATCCAGCGACACCGTCCAAGTGACCCCCACAGTCCAGTGACTCTTCAGCCCAAGTTTGGTGGAGGTAAGTCCTTGCCTCACCTCGCTGGGCTGCATTGCTGGGAACCGCGACTTTGCAAGCTACTCCGGCCCCTGTGCATTTCCGGCGGAAATCCTTCGTGCACAGCCAAGCCTGGGTCCACGGCACTCTAACCTGCATTGCACGACTTTCTAAGTTGGTCTCCGGCGACGTGGGACTCCTTTGTGCAACTTCGGCGAGCACCGTTTCACGCATCCTCGTAGTGCCTGTTTCTGGCACTTCTCCGGGTGCTACCTGCTTCAGTGAGGGCTCTTTGTCTTACTCGACGTCCCCTCTCTCTGCAGGTCCAATTTGCGACCTCCTGGTCCCTCCTGGGCCCCAGCAGCGTCCAAAAACGCCAAACGCACGATTTGCGTGTAGCAAGGCTTGTTGGCGTCCATCCGGCGGGAAAACACTTCTGCACGACTCTCCAAGGCGTGGGGGATCCATCCTCCAAAGGGGAAGTCTCTAGCCCTTGTCGTTCCTGCAGTATTCACAGTTCTTCAGCCTAGTAAGAGCTTCTTTGCATCAACCGCTGGCATTTCTTGGGCATCTGCCCATCTCCGAGTTGCTTGTGACTTTTGGACTTGGTCCCCTTGTTCCACAGGTACCCTCAGTCAAGAATCCATCGTTGTTGCATTGCTGATTTGTGTTTTCCTTGCATTTTCCCTCTAACACGACTATTTTGTCCTTAGGGGAACTTTAGTGCACTTTGCACTCACTTTTCAGGGTCTTGGGGAGGGTTATTTTTCTAACTCTCACTATTTTCTAATAGTCCCAGCGACCCTCTACAAGGTCACATAGGTTTGGGGTCCATTCGTGGTTCGCATTCCACTTTTAGAGTATATGGTTTGTGTTGCCCCTATCCCTATGTTTCCCCATTGCATCCTATTGTAACTATACATTGTTTGCACTGTTTTCTAAGACTATACTGCATATTTTTGCTATTGTGTATATATATCTTGTGTATATTTCCTATCCTCTCACTGAGGGTACACTCTAAGATACTTTGGCATATTGTCATAAAAATAAAGTACCTTTATTTTTAGTATAACTGTGTATTGTGTTTTCTTATGATATTGTGCATATGACACTAAGTGGTACTGTAGTAGCTTCACACGTCTCCTAGTTCAGCCTAAGCTGCTCTGCTAAGCTACCATTATCTATCAGCCTAAGCTGCTAGACACCCTATACACTAATAAGGGATAACTGGGCCTGGTGCAAGGTGCAAGTACCCCTTGGTACTCACTACAAGCCAGTCCAGCCTCCTACACATCCTGGCTTACCTTCTAGAACAAACACGTCTCAGGGCCAATTCACAAAGATGTTGTTATGAATATGTGTCAATAGGTGGCCTACTTCAGGAATTCAAGCGTTAGGGTCTCATTTTCAGTTAGGAGGGAACTTAAAGCCCCCCAATTTCTCAAGGAACCTTTAAACAGGAGTAGAATACATCTGCTGCAATCTCTCCAAATTAAAATCGGTTATGACCTAAGTTCTGATCACCAACTATTATAAACTTACTACCTCTCTTGTCAAGGAGGTAACTGAGTCACAGTGGGGAAACTGTCACAGAGAAACAACTTCTCCTTTGGAAATCACTCTAAATGGCCTCATGTGGAGCAAGCAGTGTTCCAATGGACCAATGCCTCCTGGCTGCTCTGTGTTCCCAAATTGGGAACTCTTAAAGCAGCAGCAGTTTTATTAATGGACACTACTTTTAAAAAAGTTTTTCTATTTGAGAGAGCAAATGCAGAGATGATGGTCAGCTGTGCCTTGTAGGCCATATTATTATTATTATTATTATTATGGTCTAGATAAAGGCTGTTCAAAGGCTTTGTTGAGAGTTTTTGACTTTTTATGAGAAGCCCCAAGAAGCTTTCATTTGCATCTGTTGTTTCATTAACCTCTTATTCTGTGGATTTCGCTTCCTATGTCTTAATCCTTACATTTCTAGCCATTCACAAGATCCAGCCTTCCTGATTAATAATCAATAGATGGATTGTGGCTTCTGCAACTCAACAATTTGCGATGAGACCTGTTAATAAAACGTTTTCATTGCAAGCATACACTGGTTTATAAACAGGCATAGTACATCAAGCCCTAATTCAGAGGTAATGCAAGAGTAAACTAAAGTAAAAATCTTTGTACATTTGATGCTCAGTTTGTTCATGCGCAAACACAAATTCCTTCATACGAAACTTAAAAGAGTAGGGAGGACCCTGTAATTCCACTAAAGCTTATCCCTAAAAAATACTGCTTTAGGATGTGAGTTGTGCTCTTTAGTTTTACATTGATCCCACAAGCTTCACTATTATTACACCAAAATGTTTTTTACAGTAGGAAGGCTCTCAAATGCAAGGTTTGCTAAGGACATTAGCGATGGGATAGGATTTTCGTAGGCATTTTTCTGAATAGCTAACATGCAGAGCAGCTATTTGGAATTCCCGACGGGCTCTTTTCATGCACTACACTCTGGAACTAGTTACAGCAAAGACTCTTGGGATATATTTATTAAAGTTTTGTAAGAGCTTTGTGTGGTGCAAGACTGCACAAAATGTAGTGACAAATTTACCTTACAATATAAAAACCTACAAGTGCAGGGCAGGAGACCATCAGATTACTTTCTTGCCTACGTTGCCCAGACTGCACCAGGGCCAGCCTGCCCACTTCCCCCATCACGCCAGGAGTCGCATGGGCTTCAAAAGGAGGTCGTGCTTCGTGCAGCACGGGACGCACGAAGGCAGGACGAGCCTGGGCGAAGACTGGGACAAGAGCAGGCCCAAGAGCGGGCCTGTCTACGGCCGGAGGAGCTGGGCTGGGCCGACTCTCTTTGGTCCTGTTAATTTGGTAAACTAGCTCTCCTGTTTGCTAGAGGTAAGCGCTTTGTGGGGGCTGATTTTATGGGGAAACATAAGATAGGTAGGGCCCCCAATAGGCCAATTACAACTTCTTGCCCTAGAACTACTATAGATAACATGCTGGAACGAGCTATGAGACTCATCTCAAAGGAGATTACTTTGACTAAGAGGAGACAGTGCGTGGACTGCTATCCCAACGGGAGCCCCCCTTTGAGAATATTACATGTAACTGCTCTCTTGTAAGCCCAACTCTTATAGACCCACTAACCGGCCCTTCGGCCTCAGTAGTTTTGGATTCGATCAGCGATAGTACAGAAAGGGCTCTTACTCCCTCAAGTCCTGTTGGTAGCTCCCTAGAACTTGAACCGGTAGTAAACAAGAAAAGATTCATTGTAAAGGCGCGGGCGGGGGCCAGTGAACTTTCTACGAAATGTCTGGGCCAGTGGGGCCTCGGGGGGAGGACGAGGAACGAGGAGTTCCCCCCCGGGGTTTTTGGGTGAGGTGGCACGACCCGCGACGCGGTTGGGCGTCCGGGGTGCCAGTTAGGGGAGGGGATGGGGGTTTATTTAATCGGACATTTTGTTGTCCCAGCCACCATTTTGTAAAAGATGACCTGGTGACTGGGACGTTAGTCTGGCTCTGTGTGGTTTCTTTTGTGAGGTGGTTTAGGAAAAACAAAAAATTCTTGTTTTTCAACAACTTGTTCTTTCAGGAGTGTGTTACAGGTGGTGTAGTAGGTGTCAGGGAGAAGTAGGCGAGGTCAGTGCAGTGGTTAGAGGGTGTAGGCTTTTTGAACGCTCTTACCGGTGAGCTGGTTGGTCGTTCTCCTTCGGCGATGGATCCCAAGGTACAAAAGGCGCTGGCTCTGCTGCGGCAGGCTGGGCGTTTGGACCTGGTGAATTTTGGGGCTTTGGCGCCCTCCCGCCCAGCGCGCCGTGCCTCGGCCGGTGTGGCCGCAGCGGTTGCGGCATGCTCTCCGCCGCGCCACTCTGACGGAGCCCAGGTGAGGGGTTTGAAGGGGAAGGCGTTACGGGAGGCGGGGCTGGGAGCGCCGAGGGCGGTTCGCGGGCGGGCATTTCGGGGCTGTTTAGCCCGGGGATCCCCGAGGGCTTCCCTGGTTGAAGGGCGGGTCGGAGGCCTGCGCGCGGGCGGAAAAAACGCCCGGCGCGGCCCTGTGTTGAAGCGCTATGCCCCTCAGCACGGCGCTAGGCCCGAAACAGGGGCAGGGGTGTTCCGCAGTCGCGGCGCGGCCCCTGTTAAGAGTGCAGAGGGGCCAGTGGGGAGAGCAAAAGAGGCAAGAGCAGGTTCCAGGGATAAAAAGGGGGGGGCAGAGTACGAGAATATCGGAGGCAGCTGGGTGGGTGCAGTCGAGGAGGTTAAGCTTCCCCCATCAGGTGGGGACAGGGACAAGGCAGATATTTCAGGGTCAGAGGAGCAACGGGACCCTAAGGTTCCGGTTTCAAAAAAATGGCCTACCATGCTAGTTTGGAGTAGTAGTGAGGAGGAAGGGGTGTCTGGAGAAGCAGGTGATTCTGGGTCAGCCGGGGAGGGCCCTTCAGCAGCAGGGGAGACAGGGGCCCCCGGGTTGGTTTATGGGTGTAGTGGAGGGGGTTCGTCAGGGGAAGAGGAAGATAGCAGCGGGGAGGGAAGAGAGTTAGTTAGGGGGGTAGGAAAACGGTTTGAGGGGGCAGGGGGATTTTTGTGCCCTAGCATACCAGACCTTTTTGGGGAGGGCCCGTTGGATTTCGGCGAGGAGGACCCAGGAGAGCAAAGGGCGGCTCTGGTACCCTGGGAGGAAGCGAAGGCTGGCCCTTGGGCGGCTAGCCGGATGGCATCATTAGGACGGTGTGGTCGACGGCGGAGGGCTGCGGACACTTCTTCTAGGCGGTGTGGAGGAGTGGGTGATGCGCCCCCCGACGCCACAGCTTGGGAGGATCAACGTCCGGGCTCGGCGAAACGACGGGTTGCTAAAAAAGGGGAGTATGCGGCTTGTGCTCGGTGTGTTGGGCATGGTGAGCAGGGAGTGAGGAAAGGGTCGGCCTGGGATGAAGGGATGTCTGATGTGAGTCCTTGTAGGAGGCTGGACTGGCTTGTAGTGAGTACCAAGGGGTACTTGCACCTTGCACCAGGCCCAGTTATCCCTTATTAGTGTATAGGGTGTCTAGCAGCTTAGGCTGATAGATAATGGTAGCTTAGCAGAGCAGCTTAGGCTGAACTAGGAGACGTGTGAAGCTACTACAGTACCACTTAGTGTCATATGCACAATATCATAAGAAAACACAATACACAGTTATACTAAAAATAAAGGTACTTTATTTTTATGACAATATGCCAAAGTATCTTAGAGTGTACCCTCAGTGAGAGGATAGGAAATATACACAAGATATATATACACAATAGCAAAAATATGCAGTATAGTCTTAGAAAACAGTGCAAACAATGTATAGTTACAATAGGATGCAATGGGGAAACATAGGGATAGGGGCAACACAAACCATATACTCCAAAAGTGGAATGCGAACCACGAATGGACCCCAAACCTATGTGACCTTGTAGAGGGTCGCTGGGACTATTAGAAAATAGTGAGAGTTAGAAAAATAACCCTCCCCAAGACCCTGAAAAGTGAGTGCAAAGTGCACTAAAGTTCCCCTAAGGACAAAATAGTCGTGTTAGAGGGAAAATGCAAGGAAAACACAAATCAGCAATGCAACAACGATGGATTCCTGACTTAGGGTACCTGTGGAACAAGGGGACCAAGTCCAAAAGTCACAAGCAACTCGGAGATGGGCAGATGCCCAAGAAGTGCCAGCGGTTGGTGCAAAGAAGATCTTACTAGGCTGAAGAACTGTGAATACTGCAGGAACGACAAGGGCTAGAGACTTCCCCTTTGGAGGATGGATCCCCCACGCCTTGGAGAGTCGTGCAGAAGTGTTTTCCCGCCGGATGGACGCCAACCAGCCTTGCTACACGCAAATCGTGCGTTTGGCGTTTTTGGACGCTGCTGGGGCCCAGGAAGGACCAGGAGGTCGCAAATTGGACCTGCAGAGAGAGGGGACGTCGAGCAAGACAAAGAGCCCTCACTGAAGCAGGTAGCACCCGGAGAAGTGCCAGAAACAGGCACTACGAGGATGCGTGAAACGGTGCTCGCCGAAGTTGCACAAAGGAGTCCCACGTCGCCGGAGACCAACTTAGAAAGTCGTGCAATGCAGGTTAGAGTGCCGTGGACCCAGGCTTGGCTGTGCACGAAGGATTTCCGCCGGAAGTGCACAGGGGCCGGAGTAGCTTGCAAAGTCGCGGTTCCCAGCAATGCAGCCCAGCGAGGTGAGGCAAGGACTTACCTCCACCAAACTTGGGCTGAAGAGTCACTGGACTGTGGGGGTCACTTGGACGGTGTCGCTGGATTCGAGGGACCTCGCTCGTCGTGCTGAGAGGAGACCCAAGGGACCGGTAATGCAGCTTTTTGGTGCCTGCGGTTGCAGGGGGAAGATTCCGTCGACCCACGGGAGATTTCTTCGGAGCTTCTGGTGCAGAGAGGAGGCAGACTACCCCCACAGCATGCACAAGCAGGAAAACAGTCGAGAAGGCGGCAGGATCAGCGTTACAGAGTTGCAGTAGTCGTCTTTGCTACTATGTTGCAGGTTTGCAGGCTTCCAGCGCGGTCAGCGGTCGATTCCTTATCAGAAGGTGAAGAGGGAGATGCAGAGGAACTCGGCTGAGCTCATGCATTCGTTATCTAAAGTTTCCCCAGAGACAGAGACCCTAAATAGCCAGAAAAGAGGGTTTGGCTACCTAGGAGAGAGGAAAGGCTACTAACACCTGAAGGAGCCTATCACAAGGAGTCTCTGACGTCACCTGGTGGCACTGGCCACTCAGAGCAGTCCAGTGTGCCAGCAGCACCTCTGTTTCCAAGATGGCAGATGTCTGGAGCACACTGGAGGAGCTCTGGACACCTCCCAGGGGAGTTGCAGGTCAGGGGAGTGGTCACTCCCCTTTCCTTTGTCCAGTTTCGCGCCAGAGCAGGGGCTAAGGGGTCCCTGAACCGGTGTAGACTGGCTTATGCAGAATTGGGCACATCTGTGCCCAACAAAGCATTTCCAGAGGCTGGGGGAGGCTACTCCTCCCCTGCCTTCACACCATGTTCCAAAGGGAGAGGGTGTCACACCCTCTCTCAGAGGAAGTTCTTTGTTCTGCCATCCTGGGCCAGGCCTGGCTGGACCCCAGGAGGGGAGCTGCCTGTCTGAGGGGTTGGCAGCAGCAGCAGCTGCAGAGAAACCCCAGGAAGGGCAGTCTGGCAGTACCAGGGTCTGTGCTACAGACCACTGGGATCATGGAATTGTACCAACAATGCCAGGATGGCATAGAGGGGGCAATTCCATGATCATAGACATGTTACATGGCCATATTCGGAGTTACCATGGTGCAGCTACATATAGGTAGTGACCTATATGTAGTGCACGCGTGTAATGGTGTCCCCGCACTCACAAAGTTCAGTGAATTGGCTCTGAACAATGTGGGGGCACCTTGGCTAGTGCCAGGGTGCCCTCACACTAAGTAACTTTGCACCTAACCTTTACCAGGTAAAGGTTAGACATATAGGTGACTTATAAGTTACTTAAGTGCAGTGTAAAATGGCTGTGAAATAACGTGGACGTTATTTCACTCAGGCTGCAGTGGCAGGCCTGTGTAAGAATTGTCAGAGCTCCCTATGGGTGGCAAAAGAAATGCTGCAGCCCATGGGGATCTCCTGGAACCCCAATACCCTGGGTACCTCAGTACCATATACTAGGGAATTATAAGGGTGTTCCAGTAAGCCAATGTAAATTGGTAAAAATGGTCACTAGCCTGTCAGTGACAATTTGGAAAGAAATGAGAGAGCATAACCACTGAGGTTCTGATTAGCAGAGCCTCAGTGAGACAGTTAGTTACTACACAGGTAACACATTCAGGCACCCTTATGAGCACTGGGGCCCAGGTTACCAGGGTCCCAGTGACACATACAACTAAAACAACATATATACAGTGAAAAATGGGGGTAACATGCCAGGCAAGATGGTACTTTCCTACACAACCCCCCCCCCAAACGAAGGACAATAAGACTAGCCATTACCTGATGAGTCTTCATTGTCTAAGTGGAAATATCTGGAGAGTCCATCTGCATTGGAGTGGCTACTCCCAGGTCTATGTTCCACTGTATAGTCCATTCCCTGTAGGGATATGGCCCACCTCAACAATTTAGGATTTTCACCTTTCATTTGTTTTAGCCAAAGTAGAGGTTTGTGGTCTGTCTGAACAATGAAGTGAGTGCCAAACAGGTATGGCCTCAACTTCTTCAGAGCCCAGACCACAGCAAAGGCCTCCCTCTCAATGGCAGACCAACGCTTTTCTCTAGGGGTCAACCTCCTACTAATAAATGCAACAGGTTGATCCTGGCCCTCAGAATTAAGTTGTGATAGGACTGCCCCTACTCCTAATTCAGATGCATCAGTTTGGACATAGAATTTTTTTAGAGTAACAAGGGCTTTTCAGGACAGGTGCAGAGCACATGGCCTGCTTCAGCTCCTCAAAAGCTTTCTGACAGCTTGCTGTCCATAATACGTTTTTAGGCATTTTCTTGGATGTGAGGTCATTAAGAGGGGCTGCAATGGAGCCATAGTTCTTAATGAACCTCCTGTAATACCCAGTGAGGCCTAGGAAGGCTCTCACCTGAGTCTGAGTGGTAGGGGGAACCCAATCAATAATAGTTTGGATTTTCCCCTGAAGTGGTGCAATCTGTTCCCCACCAACAAGGTGTCCCAGATAAACCACCTTACCCTGCCCTATCTGGCACTTTGAAGCCTTGATAGTGAGGCCTGCCTTTTGCAGAGCCTCCAAAACTTTCCATAGGTGGACCAGGTGATCATCCCAGCTGGAGCTAAAGACAGCTATATCGTCCAAATATGCTGCACTGAAAGCTTCCAGCCCTTGCAGGACTGTGTTCACCAACCTCTGAAAAGTGGCAGGTGCATTTTTCAAACCAAAAGGCATTACAGTAAACTGGTAATGTCGTCCAATGGTAGAAAATGCAGTCTTAGGTTTAGCATCTTCTGACAATTTGATCTGCCAATACCCTGCAGTCAAATCAAAAGTGCTTAGATACTTGGCAGATGCCAGTGTATCTATGAGCTCATCTGCCCTGGGTATAGGGTGAGCATCAGTTTTGGTTACCAAGTTGAGACCTCTATAGTCTACACAAAACCTCATTTCCTTCTTTCCATCTTTAGAATTGGGTTTTGGTACCAGTACCACAGGAGAAGCCCATGGACTGTCAGAGTGCTCAACCACTCCTAGTTCCAACATTTTCTGAACTTCTTGCTTTATGCAGTCCCTGACATGGTCAGGCTGCCTATAGATCTTACTTTTGACAGGTAAACTGTCTCCAGTATCTATAGTGTGCTCACAACAAGAAGTGGTGCCTGGCACAGTAGAGAAGAGTTCTGAAAATTGTCCTAGGAGATTTATGCAATTATCTTTCTGCTCAGCAGTAAGACAATCAGCCAAAACTACACCTTCCACAAGAGCATCTTGTTCTGTGGAAGAGAAGAGATCAGGTAGAGGATCACTGTCTTCTTCCTGTCCCTCATCAGTTGCCATGAGCAGGGTGAGATCAGCCCTGTCATAGTAGGGTTTCAGGCGGTTGACATGGAGCACCCTAAGGGGACTCCTGGCAGTGCCTAAGTCAACCAAGTAGGTGACTTCACCCTTCTTTTCAACAATTGTGTGGGGTCCACTCCATTTATCTTGGAGTGCTCTTGGGGCCACAGGCTCCAAGACCCACACTTTCTGCCCTGGTTGGTACTGAACCAAAACAGCCTTCTGATCATGCCATTGCTTCTGGAGCTCTTGGCTGGCCTGAAGGTTTTTACTGGCCTTTTTCATGTACTCAGCCATCCTTGATCTGAGGCCAAGTACATAATCCACAATATCCTGCTTAGGAGCTTTTAAAGGTTGTTCCCAACCCTCCTTTACAAGTGTGAGTGGACCCCTAACAGGGTGTCCAAAAAGAAGTTCAAAGGGGCTGAAGCCCACTCCTTTCTGGGGTACCTCCCTGTAGGCAAAAAGGAGGCATGGTAGAAGGATATCCCATCTCCTGCGGAGTTTTTCAGGGAGTCCCATAATCATGCCTTTGAGAGTTTTATTAAATCTCTCCACCAGTCCATTTGTTTGTGGATGATAGGGTGTTGTGAACTTGTAAGTTACACCACACTCCTTCCACATGGCCTTTAAGTATGCAGACATGAAATTGCTTCCCCTGTCTGATACTACTTCCTTTGGGAAGCCCACCCTGGAAAATATTCCCAGGAGGGCCTTTGCCACTGCAGGAGCTGTAGTGGTCCTTAAAGGAATAGCTTCAGGATATCTTGTGGCATGGTCCACTACCACCAAGATAAACCTATTGCCTGAAGCAGTAGGAGGGTCAAGGGGGCCAACTATGTCAACCCCTACCCTTTCAAAGGGAACCCCAACCACAGGCAGTGGGATAAGGGGTGCCTTTGGGGTGCCACCTGTCTTGCCACTGGCTTGACAGGTTTCACAGGACTTGCAAAATTCCTTTGTGTCCTCAGACATCCTAGGCCAATGAAACAATGGTACCAATCTGTCCCAAGTTTTCATTTGACCCAGGTGCCCAGCTAAGGGAATGTCATGTGCCAGTGTTAGGAGGAACTTTCTGTACTCCTGAGGAATCACTAATCTCCTGGCAGCTCCAGGTTTAGGATCCCTATGCTCAGTGTACAAGAGGTTGTCCTCCCAGTAAACTCTGTGAGAGTCACTGACATCCCCATTAGCCTGTTTGACAGCTTGCTGTCTGAGACCCTCTAATGTGGGACAGGTTTGCTGTGCCACACTCAGCTCCTCCCTGGCAGGCCCCCCTTCACCCAAAAGCTCAGCAGTGTCTGCTTCCAGCTCCTCTGGTGTAGGTTCTGCACAGGGAGGGAATTCTTCTTCCTCAGAAGTAGAATCCACTGTAGAGGGAGGGATAGTAGGAAGTGGTTTGCTTCTACTAGCCCTAGCTTTAGGGAGCACTTGGTCCATTGTTCCAGGATCCAAGCTTCCCTGTCCTTTTTGCTTTTTGGCCTGAGCCCTTGTCAAAGCAAAAATATGCCCTGGGATGCCCAGCATTGCTGCATGGGCCTCCAACTCCAC
This sequence comes from Pleurodeles waltl, assembly GCF_031143425.1. Lineage (NCBI taxonomy): Eukaryota > Metazoa > Chordata > Amphibia > Caudata > Salamandridae > Pleurodeles > Pleurodeles waltl. The sequence goes on from NC_090443.1 coordinate 193,966,812, forward strand.
ATCTGACCAAGCTGATGTCTCCAAATCATTCCCTAATAGACAGTCTACAGATAAATCTGAAGCTACCACAACTTTCTTTGGACCAGATACCCCCCCCCAGTTGAGATTTACAACAGCCATGGGGTGGCTTTGTGTTATGTTGTGTGCATCGGTTACTTGGTACTGGTGTCCAAGTATGTGTTGTTCAGGGTGCACCAGTTTCTCAATCACCATTGTGACACTGGCACCTGTGTCCCTGTAGGCCTGGACCTCAACACCATTTATTAGGGTTAGTTGCTTGTACTTCTCCAAGTTATGGGGGCAAGCAACCAAAGTGGCTAAATCAATAGCCCCTTCAGAGACTAAAGTAGCCTCTGTGGTCTCCCTAATCAGACCAACCCCAACTAAATTACCAAAAGTGAGCCCAGCTACTCCCTTGGATTGGCTATTAGTAGGTTTGCTCCCACCACCACTGCTATTAGTAGGGACACTAGGTGTAGCAGTAGGGGTTGTAGTGGTAGGAGCTGTGGTGCCATTCTTTGGACAACTGGGATCTGTTGTCCAATTGCCTTTTATTTTACATAAATAGCACCATGGTTTCTTTTCCTTGTTCTGATTAAAGGAGGATTTGGACCCACCACCCCCACCAGAGTGTTTTTGTGGGCCTGATGAAGACTCATTTTTAGATTTGTCCCCACCCTTGTCAGAAGACTTACCATCCTTCTTTTTGTTGCCATCTTTGTCACCCCCTGTATGAACTTTTCTGTTCACTCTTGTTCTGACCCATTTGTCTGCCTTCTTTCCCAATTCTTGGGGAGAGGTCAGATCAGAGTCCACCAAGTACTGGTGTAACAAATCAGACACACAATTATTAAGAATATGCTCTCTCAGGATCAAGTTATACAGGCTGTCATAATCAGTAAATTTACTGCCATGTAACCACCCCTCCAAGGCCTTCACTGCCTGGTCAATGAAATCAACCCAGTCTTGTGAAGACTCCTTTTTGGTCTCTATGAACTTTATCCTGTACTGTTCAGTGGTTAAGCCATAACCATCCAGGAGTGCATTCTTAAGAACTTGGAAATTATTAGCATCATTTTCTTTTACAGTAAGGAGCCTATCCCTACCTTTTCCAGTAAATGATAGCCATAGGATAGCAGCCCACTGCTTTTGAGGGACATCCTGTACAGCACAGGCCCTCTCAAGTGCAGCAAACCACTTGTTAATGTCATCCCCCTCCTTATAAGGGGGAACTATCTTGTGCAGATTCCTGGAATCATGCTCTTTTGCAGGATGACTATGGGGAATACTGCTGCTGCCACCATGGGTTTCTAAACCCAACTTCTGTCATTCCCTCTCTACTTCTAAAGACTGTCTATCCAAATCCAGCTGTTGCTTCTTGAGCTTCAGTCTGGTTTGTTCCACTCTCAATCTATTGAGCTCCCTTTCTAACAATCTGTCATCAGGGTGGGTGGGAGGGACATTTCTAGATACAGAGGTATGATGGGAATGAACAGAAGGAGACCTGTCCCTTACAGAGGGCACCCTAACAGCTTGGCTACCAGTATAATGTGAGAGCACACCATTAGTATGGTGTGATTCAACCTCTGTACCAACTATGCTAGACTGTCTAGTAATGGGCAGGCTGAGAAGTTTCTTTCCTGAAGCTTTTCCTGGGGGAGTCCCTGGATCAGATTGAGAACCATTAGCTACTTTTTCTACAGATTGGGCACTTATGGCCTTATCCTGTACTCTAAGCATATTAATTAACAGTTCTAAAGAAGGATTCTTCCCTACACTCAAACCTCTCTCTATGCAGAGACTCCTTGCTCCTTTCCAGCTAAGGTGATCATATGCAAGTTTGGACAGTTCAACATTTTTTCCTGTGCCAGACATTTTTTAGAGAGAGTTAAAGTGATAGAAAAAGAGAAAAAAGTTTTCAGAACTTTTTGGAAAGACAGAAAAAAAAAACTTTTTAAACTTTTAAGAACTTTTTTGAAAGTTTAGAAGTACTTTTCAGCACTTAGAAAAGAGTGAAAAGAGGAAATGCAAAACTTTTTGGCTATGTGTTTATACACTGACCTTGTTTTGTATATTTTTCTCTTATGAAAAGTACAATGACAAGAGTGGTAAGTAGTCTCAAGCACTTATCCCACCACTGCACAACCAATGTAGGAGGCTGGACTGGCTTGTAGTGAGTACCAAGGGGTACTTGCACCTTGCACCAGGCCCAGTTATCCCTTATTAGTGTATAGGGTGTCTAGCAGCTTAGGCTGATAGATAATGGTAGCTTAGCAGAGCAGCTTAGGCTGAACTAGGAGACGTGTTAAGCTACTACAGTACCACTTAGTGTCATATGCACAATATCATAAGAAAACACAATACACAGTTATACTAAAAATAAAGGTACTTTATTTTTATGACAATATGCCAAAGTATCTTAGAGTGTACCCTCAGTGAGAGGATAGGAAATATACACAAGATATATATACACAATAGCAAAAATATGCAGTATAGTCTTAGAAAACAGTGCAAACAATGTATAGTTACAATAGGATGCAATGGGGAAACATAGGGATAGGGGCAACACAAACCATATACTCCAAAAGTGGAATGCGAACCACGAATGGACCCCAACCCTATGTGACCTTGTAGAGGGTCGCTGGGACTATTAGAAAATAGTGAGAGTTAGAAAAATAACCCTCCCCAAGACCCTGAAAAGTGAGTGCAAAGTGCACTAAAGTTCCCCTAAGGACAAAATAGTCGTGTTAGAGGGAAAATGCAAGGAAAACACAAATCAGCAATGCAACAACGATGGATTCCTGACTTAGGGTACCTGTGGAACAAGGGGACCAAGTCCAAAAGTCACAAGCAACTCGGAGATGGGCAGATGCCCAAGAAGTGCCAGCGGTTGGTGCAAAGAAGCTCTTACTAGGCTGAAGAACTGTGAATACTGCAGGAACGACAAGGGCTAGAGACTTCCCCTTTGTAGGATGGATCCCCCACGCCTTGGAGAGTCGTGCAGAAGTGTTTTCCCGCCGGATGGACGCCAACAAGCCTTGCTACACGCAAATCGTGCGTTTGGCGTTTTTGGACGCTGCTGGGGCCCAGTAGGGATCAGGAGGTCGCAAATTGGACCTGCAGAGAGAGGGGACGTCGAGCAAGACAAAGAGCCCTCACTGAAGCAGGTAGCACCCGGAGAAGTGCCAGAAACAGGCACTACGAGGATGCATGAAACGGTGCTCGCCGAAGTTGCACAAAGGAGTCCCACGTCGCCGGAGACCAACTTAGAAAGTCGTGCAATGCAGGTTAGAGTGCCATGGACCCAGGCTTGGCTGTGCACGAAGGATTTCCGCCGGAAGTGCACAGGGGCCGGAGTAGCTTGCAAAGTCGCGGTTCCCAGCAATGCAGCCCAGCGAGGTGAGGCAAGGACTTACCTCCACCAAACTTGGGCTGAAGAGTCACTGGACTGTGGGGGTCACTTGGACGGTGTCGCTGGATTCGAGGGACCTCGCTCGTCGTGCTGAGAGGAGACCCAAGGGACCGGTAATGCAGCTTTTTGGTGCCTGCGGTTGCAGGGGGAAGATTCCATCGACCCACGGGAGATTTCTTCGGAGCTTCTGGTGCAGAGAGGAGGCAGACTACCCCCACAGCATGCACAAGCAGGAAAACAGTCGAGAAGGCGGCAGGATCAGCGTTACAGAGTTGCAGTAGTCGTCTTTGCTACTATGTTGCAGGTTTGCAGGCTACCAGCGCGGTCAGCGGTCGATTCCTTATCAGAAGGTGAAGAGGGAGATGCAGAGGAACTCGGCTGAGCTCATGCATTCGTTATCTAAAGTTTCCCCAGAGACAGAGACCCTAAATAGCCAGAAAAGAGGGTTTGGCTACCTAGGAGAGAGGAAAGGCTACTAACACCTGAAGGAGCCTATCACAAGGAGTCTCTGACGTCACCTGGTGGCACTGGCCACTCAGAGCAGTCCAGTGTGCCAGCAGCACCTCTGTTTCCAAGATGGCAGAGGTCTGGAGCACACTGGAGGAGCTCTGGACACCTCCCAGGGGAGGTGCAGGTCAGGGGAGTGGTCACTCCCCTTTCCTTTGTCCAGTTTCGCGCCAGAGCAGGGGCTAAGGGGTCCCTGAACCGGTGTAGACTGGCTTATGCAGAATTGGGCACATCTGTGCCCAACAAAGCATTTCCAGAGGCTGGGGGAGGCTACTCCTCCCCTGCCTTCACACCATTTTCCAAAGGGAGAGGGTGTCACACCCTCTCTCAGAGGAAGTTCTTTGTTCTGCCATCCTGGGCCAGGCCTGGCTGGACCCCAGGAGGGCAGCTGCCTGTCTGAGGGGTTGGCAGCAGCAGCAGCTGCAGAGAAACCCCAGGAAGGGCAGTCTGGCAGTACCAGGGTCTGTGCTACAGACCACTGGGATCATGGAATTGTACCAACAATGCCAGGATGGCATAGAGGGGGCAATTCCATGATCATAGACATGTTACATGGCCATATTCGGAGTTACCATGGTGCAGCTACATATAGGTAGTGACCTATATGTAGTGCAAGCGTGTAATGGTGTCCCCGCACTCACAAAGTTCAGTGAATTGGCTCTGAACAATGTGGGGGCACCTTGGCTAGTGCCAGGGTGCCCTCACACTAAGTAACTTTGCACCTAACCTTTACCAGGTAAAGGTTAGACATATAGGTGACTTATAAGTTACTTAAGTGCAGTGTAAAATGGCTGTGAAATAACGTGGACGTTATTTCACTCAGGCTGCAGTGGCAGGCCTGTGTAAGAATTGTCAGAGCTCCCTATGGGTGGCAAAAGAAATGCTGCAGCCCATAGGGATCTCCTGGAACCCCAATACCCTGGGTACCTCAGTACCATATACTAGGGAATTATAAGGGTGTTCCAGTAAGCCAATGTAAATTGGTAAAAATGGTCACTAGCCTGTCAGTGACAATTTGGAAAGAAATGAGAGAGCATAACCACTGAGGTTCTGATTAGCAGAGCCTCAGTGAGACAGTTAGTCACTACACAGGTAACACATTCAGGCACCCTTATGAGCACTGGGGCCCTGGGTTACCAGGGTCCCAGTGACACATACAACTAAAACAACATATATACAGTGAAAAATGGGGGTAACATGCCAGGCAAGATGGTACTTTCCTACAGTCTTGAAGAGGGAGAACTGCGTACTAGTGGAAGTGAGACTGAATGGTGGGAACGGCAGGGGCGGGGAGTGGTCTAACCCTGTCCGTAAGTCGTTACAGGTATCGCAGGCTGGTCGGCGGTCTAAGGGAGTTTCTCTGGAGAGGATGAGGGGAGAACAGCGGAAGGTACAGGAGCGGCCCCCGCTTTTGTCTCCAGGTAAGGCTTCGTCAGTCTCAATGGTGTCGGTAGCGTCGGAGGCGAGGGAGGAGTCCGTGCGATTGGTGAAAGGGGTATATGTGCAGGACATGGGGGTGTCCACGGACAGCGCGGGGGATCGGAAGGTGGATAACGGTAAAGAGGGAGAAGGAGGTACGGAGGAAAAGGCGGGGAAGGCTAAAGAAGAGAAGGAGCCGGTGGCGAAAAAGGTCAAGCTGCCCTACATGGGAACGGCTAAACCGCTTGGGGCGCATTTTACGTCGGCCACAAAGGAGAAGATCTGGAAGGGAGAATATGTTGATATACTTAAATTGTTGCACAGGGAGGTCAGGGCGAAGGAGGGCTCTAAAGAGGAGGAGTGGGAGCTCTCTAAACGGCCAAAAGTGCCGGTAACTATAGAGAACTGGACGGCAGCTTTTCTGATTTTCGCTAGTGTTTATTGCGAGCGGTTTCCAGAAAGGTCGGTTGCGTTGTTTAAATATATGGATATCATACGTAAGGCACAACTTAACTACGGTGGTTATGCCTGGCGGCAGTATGATGAAGAATTTTGGGCGCGACTGTCGGCGGATTCTGAGGTGCAGTGGGGAGAAATTGACGCTGATCTGTGGCAGCATACCATGGGTCCCGCAAAGTTTGGTAAGACCGTTTTTACGGCCAGCGGCTTGCCTATAATATATCGGCCCTTTCGGGAGCGCCCCACCCAAGGGGTGGAGTCCGGGGGCTCCAGCCCAAGCAGGTCCAACAACGTCGGGTCCGGTCGAACGGTGCTTGCTGGGACTATAATAAGGGACTTTGCACCAGAGAGTACTGCAAGTTCCGGCACGAGTGCTCCAAATGCGCGGGGAGACATCCGGTCACTTTATGTGGCAGCCAGCAAAGTGCAACTGGCTCGGGGGGATCACAGAGTGGGGGCCCGAGCACTAGCTATGGTGCGCGAGACGGGTAGCGTCAGCGACAAGGAGTGGCAAATAAGGGCTCGTACGCCGGTTAAAGTGGATATGTTGGAGAGGTATTTGGCGGGGTATGACAGGCCGGGGGAAGCGCGTTTTTTGGTGCAGGGCTTTCGGGTCGGTTTTCGGTTGGGGTATCAAGGTCCTCGGGAGCGGCGCTGGGTGGAAAATTTACGATCGGTGCGCGGTAAGGAAGAACTGGTGCAAGACAAACTGGACAAGGAAGTTCAGGAGGGTCGCATGGTGGGCCCCTTCTCGGATTGGCCATTGGAGAATCTTATTGTGTCCCCTATTGGGATAGTGCCCAAAAAAGAAAAAGGGCAGTTTCGGTTGATTCATCATTTGTCGTGGCCCGAAGGAACGTCTGTTAATGATTTCATACCGGAGGAGGTTACTAGAGTGTCTTATGCGTAGGTGGATGTGGCGATTGAGATGATTGAGCAGTTGGGCTCGGGGGCTCGGATGGCAAAAACAGATGTGAAGTCGGCATTTCGGTTACTTCCGGTTCATCCGGATGATTTTGAGTTGTTGGGCATCCAGTTTCGAGGAAATTGGTATGTGGACAAGGCGTTGCCCATAGGTTGCTCCAGCTCGTGTGCGCTGTTCGAGCGTTTTAGTACGGCTCTACAGTGGATTTTCCAGAGGAGGTCGGGTCACCAATGGGTGACACATTATTTGGATGATTTTTTCTTTGCAGCGCCGGCGGACAGCACGCTTTGTGCGGCAGTGCTGAGCGGCTTCGTGGAGATAATGGGAGACCTGGGAGTGCCCCTGGCTCCTGAAAAGACAGTGGGGCCAAGTACGGCGCTGTCTTTTTTGGGGATTGAGCTGGACACGGTTGAAGGGATGGCCAGATTGCCAGACGACAAGAAAGCGGATATGATTGAGCGTATTCGGGGTATGTTGGGCAGGAACAAGGTCACAGTGAAGGAGGTTCAGGTGCTGTTGGGCCATCTGAATTTTGCGTGCAGAGTTGTGCGAGCGGGCAGGACATTTTGTAGGCGAGTTGCTTTGGCACTATCGGGGCACGCACTCCTGCATCATCATGTGCGGTTGAAGGTGGGGGTGCGTGAGGATTTGCGTATGTGGGCAATGTTCTTGGAATCTTTTAACGGCATTCCTTTGAGGGTGTGGCAGGATCGTGATTGGGATGTCCAGCTGTTTTCAGATGCGGCGGGGGCTTATGGTTTTGGTTTGTACTGGGAGGGGCGGTGGTGTGCGGGGGAATGGCCGAGTGAATGGCAGCATGGGGGTCGCAGCATTGCGTTTTTGGAGCTTTTCCCGCTGATAGTGGCGGTTTGTCTTTGGGGTGCGGAACTTCGGCATTCACGGGTGCTTTTCAGGGTGGATAATATGGCGGTGGTGCAGATGGTTAATCGACAGTCGGCGCGTGAAGCGACGGTTTTACAGTTGATGCGTGTATTTGTTCTCCAGTGTCTGCGGCATGATATACATTTTAGAGCACGACACGTGCCGGGGGGCGAGTAATGACATAGCGGATGCTTTGTCTCATTCGCAGTGGCAGCGTTTCCATGGATTGACCACGGGTGTCGCGCGGAGAAGAATTCGCATGCCGGAAGGGCTTTGGACAGTAGGCAATCACGGATGCTACAGCTGGTTATGAACTCATTGGCTCCGTCTACGCGGCGAGCGTATGCGAAGGCGTGGAGAGAGCTCATAGAATCGGGGGCCCGTCGGCGGGTAAGGCAGGAGGAGGTCGTCGAGGATGTGGTGCAATTTATTATGGATTTAATTGGGAAAGGGCAGACCAGAGTTACGATTTCGGGTAAGTTGTCGGCGCTCGGGTTCATGGGGAAGTTAATTTTGGGTTACCCCCCTTCGGCAGGGGAACTTGGTTTGAGGATCCTACCGGGTTGGGAGAAATCGTTGGGGGCGTCGGAACGGGTGCGGCAACCAATATCTATAGCAATTTTGAAATTATTGCTACCAGTTTTGGGGGAGATCTGTTATGATGATTATGAGACGTTAATTTTCAGAACCTTGATGTCGTGGCTGTTTTTTGGGGCGTTTCGGGCGTCGGAGTTGCTGGGGTTGCAAGAGAGATCCGGGATCAGATGGAGTGACGTGCAGAGAGGTCAGGAAGGTTTGGTGTTGCGAATACGGCATTCGAAGACAGATCAAAAAGGGTTGGGGGTTACGGTATGCCTTAGGCCATATCCGGTATGGTATGTTTGTCCAGTTTTTTGTGGAGGCCATTTGCAGGAGGGGGTTACCGTACCTCTTTGGACGGGCAAATTTTTTGCCATGCAGATGGCAGGAGGGTATCCGCGCACAGCTTTTGGCAGTGTTGCGAAAAGGTTTGGCCAGGATCGGTCTGGACCCTACGAAATTTGGCACGCACTCCTTTAGGATTGGAGTGGCCACCGAGGCGGGGAACAAGGGTTGGAATAGAGAGGAGTTGATGGCCCTGGGGAGGTGGAAATCAGATTGTTTTAGGCATTACGTGAGGGGATGGGATGGTTAAAGTTTGAATGTGTGATGGGAATGGTTTCATACTTGTTTTTCTTTTGCAGGTGTTGTACTGGGGCCGGAAGCAGATTACCTAGAAATCTGGGTCATTGGACACTCATTTATAAAGTGGGCGCAACGGCAGGCTCGGAGGACGTCCATTGGAGACAGCTTGGGTTTAGATTCGGCGCGCTACCGGTTCAGGTGGTTAGGAAAAGGGGGTATGTTATGGGAGGAACTGTTGCCGCGCCTTCAAGCTGCAAAGGGCAGGGCGCACTGTCCGGACGTGCTAATTATTCATTTAGGGGAAAATGATTTAGTGCGAACAACGGGCTTGAACCTGTTGAAACAGATGAAAGGAGACTTGCAGATTGTGCTAGAGCAGTGGAAAGGTTGTCACATAGTTTTCACAGCATTTGTTCCGCGTCGGGTATGGAGAGGGGCGAGGAAACCTGGGGCGATTGAGAGGGCCAGGCGTAAGGTGAACAAAGAAATTAAAGGTTTTTGCGTAGGTCGTGGTGTAACCTTTCTAGAACATTTGGATTTAAAATTCGAGGATGTCGAATTTTTTAGGGATGATGGGGTACACTTATCCTTCATAGGGATGGAGTTGTACTTATTGCAGGTTAAGGAGCAGTTGAGAAAGTTGTTTAAGGAGCCCTGGGGGGGCAGAAAAGTCAGGGCCTTTTCTGGTGGCGGGGACAGCTGCAGGGCAGCTAGTTAAAACTCGGGTGGAGGACGGAGTTGGCAGGGCATTTCAGGTATTAGGACGGGAAGGAGTATTAATTAGACAGGGACAGGCAGGGGACTGCTCATTAGCAGACAGGTTCAAAGAAGCGGATGTAACGGGGAAAAGAAAGGAGACACGAGGAAGGAGGAGACAGGACGAGTAGAAGGGTGGGGAGGGATCAGGGTAGGGGAGGGGGAGGGGTGGGGACAGGTAAATTGATGTCTAGTGAGGCTTTAGTTTTGTAAGGCAAAGGCCAGGTGGTGTAGGTCTAAGGGCACCTGTTCCAATAAAGCGGCCTTTTAAACACATAAAGAACGCGTGTTGGTCTGGTCACTCTCTCCCAATGGGGCCTCGGGGAGGACGAGGAGTCCCCCCCCCGGGGTTTTTGGGTGAGGTGGCACGACCCGCGACGCGGTTGGGCGTCCGGGTGCCAGTTAGGGGAGGGGGTGGGGGTTTATTTAATCGGACATTTTGTTGTCCCAGCCACCATTTTGTAAAAGGTGACCTGGTGGCTGGGACGTTAGTCTGGCTCTGTGTGGTTTCTTTTCCCGCCCTCCCTCCCAATGCAGGTTGGTTTTTGGAGCAGGTGTCCGTTTTTTAGGGTAGGTTGTCGCTTTGGACAGGTGCGGGCCGCGGCAGGGACAGCTGCAGGGCAGCTAGTTAAAACTCGGGTGGAGGACGGAGTTGGCAGGGCATTTCAGGTATTAGGACGGGAAGGAGTATTAATTAGACAGGGACAGGCAGGGGACTGCTCATTACCGGACAGGTTCAAAGAAGCGGATGGAACGGGGAAAAGAAAGGAGACACGAGGAAGGAGGAGACAGGATGACTAGAAGGGGGGGAGGGATCAGGGTAGGGGAGGGGGAGGGGTGGGGACAGGTAAATTGATGTCAAGTGAGGCTTTAGTTTTGTAAGGCAAAGGCCAGGTGGGGTAGGTCTAAGGGCACCTGTTCCAATAAAGCGGCCTTTTACACACAAAAAGAACGCGTGTTGGTCTGGTCACTCTCTCCCAATTATCCTTCTTGTGTTTCAAGCAGTGCCGCGATCAGTCGACACAGACTGAGATTTTAGATCCTCAGGTCTTGAGTACAATTGACTGTGACTGTGTGGGAAACTCACCGACATTTCTAAGGTAAAACTGCAATCAAGGAACAACTTAGACGCATGGAAAGTAGTATATGGGACATTCTTACTAAGACGTCTTGTTCGAAGAATTCTATGAACATTCAACCAGCACCTAATAATTCTGATACTTGCAGAGGAGTGAGGTTTCCATCATGAGCAACAACAATGAAGACCCTAGAGGTTTAAAGGGCTTTTCTAATAATACCCTAAGACCTTGCTTATTATCTGTAGGTGACTTGACGCCGGGCTCACGCAATGAGGTCATGCTGTATGTTGGGAGAGTAAAGGATGGCTCTTCTGAGTTGTTTAACCCCGGAACTCATGTGAGTGCAAGCAAGGAGCATCTAGATTTACCTCCCACGTTCTGCCCGTATGTTTTAGTGCTGACTGGGGATCCTCCTCTTAAGGCCTCACAACGGAGTCGTGGATAGACTTACGTAATAAGTGTGTAGACTGGTTGAATAAGTATAAACAGTTTAGTGCAGGCAGACTAAACAAGATCATAATGGTGCACAGAGTGGCGTGGGTGGGATGCTCAAAAAAAGATACTGAGTGTGATTGTATTGTGTCGAATTTTTGAAGACCTTGAGTGAAATATCTGTTGCATTCGCAGGAGGTCTGGGGGGTAAAGAAACCATCATTAGTGCTCTTCCCCTGGGGTATTTGTATAAACCACCTTTGTGGATAGATCGCAGAGGTTGTTTTAACAGCCCTTTTGCCCTCACGCAGCTTTTTTTTTCCCCACAACAGGTTTTCTGCCTTGTGTGATCTTAATGAGCTGGACTGACTGGTGCCTCGTACTGTTGATAACATTGTGCCCCCACTCAACTTAGCGGCTTGATTGTCTCATCCAGACCTTACCATAGTCTTTTGAAAGCCCGTGGCTCTGAATGACCCTACGCTGAGGATATTGAGTTGGAATGTGGCTGGTCTTTTCTCGAAAATCACAGTGCCAGAGTGGGTCACTTTTATTAAACAATAAGACATATTTATGTTTCAGGAAACTTGGGCCACGCAGGATCTGTCTACTGTACCCCTGCCATTCCCTCCTGATCAGGGCAAGCCTCGGGCGGGTTAGCAAAATAGGTGACTATTTCTGCCGGAGGCTATTCTAGAGTAATTGAAACTAATGGTGTGAATTTCCAGGTGGTGAGTTAAAGGATGGGTGTTAGCCTGTATTTAAATAACTTTTACAAAAATGATGTTAGCAATACATCGGACACTAAATTTGTAGGTTTATTTGAATTTAGCACTTGCCTACCAGGTACAGTCACCATTGATGGGAAACAGGCAGGCTATTGTTTGCCTGTGGATTTTAATGCCAAGCTTTGCACTAATCATAAGCTTGTGAGTAGCTCTGTGGCTCTAGGTACTGATCTTCAGGACATTTGTATCAACCAGATGCCAGAGGGGTGGAACTGCAGGGTGATTTTAATAATGTCATGCATGTTGCACCACACGCTGCACCCCTGTTACCAAATTTTAGGGGTTGTGGTGGCCCCTCTACTATAGATTATTTTTTGATATCATCTAACCTTGAATACTCATGATTATATGGGAGGGTGTTTGTAGGAGGCTGGTTTGTAGCGGGTACCTTGGCTACTTACACCTTATACCAGGTCAAGTTATCCCTTATTAGTGAAATGTAGTAGTGTTCTAGCAGCTTAGGCTGATAGAGGTAGCTATAGTAGAGCAGCTTAGGCTGAACTAGGAGACATGCAAAACTCCTGCAATACCACTTATAGTTACACAGTACTTATACACAAGTAAAGACAATACTCAGTGTTACCAAAAATAAAGGTAGTTTATTTGGGTGACACAAAGCCAAAACTATCTTAGAGGCAATACTCCTTCTGCAGGTAAGTATTATACACAATATATACAAAAGACACCAAAATAACGTAAGTAGTTAGACATAGAATAGTGCAAACAGTAGGAAATGCTGTAGAATGCAATGGGAGAAATTAGGTGTAGGGGCAACACAAACCAGATACTAAGAAAGTGGAATGTGAATCACGAATTCCCCCCTAGACAAGTGTAGTGTTTAGAGAATCGCTGGGAGAGTAGGAAAACCCCAAAGGTGAGTAAAATACCCCACCCCAGATCCCAGGAAAGTAGGAGTAAAGTACTGCAAGTTTCCTTAGGACACCTTACAAGTTGTGATTAGAGTTATTGCAGGAACCAAGCAAGACTGCAAACAACAAATGGTGGATTCCTGGACCTGAAGACCTGCAAAGGAAGGAGACCAAGTCCAGAAGTTGGAAGAAGTTCCAGGAAGGACAGGAGCCCCTGCCAACCTAGAAGAGGGTGCAAAAATAGAGTCCCTGGTTAGACGAAGACTGCAGAAAGGCACCAAAGGAAGATGTATGTGGGTTTCTGCCTGATGCACTAGATGTCCCACGAAGAGATGTTGGATGCAGGCGAGTTTCGGCGCTGGATTCATCAAACAAGCGTTGGTTCAAACAAAGTCGCGTTTTGCGTCAAAGTGGTGCTGCCTGGACCCAGGAGGGACCTGGGGGCCTCAACTCGGACTGAGGAGGCAGAGGGGGCTCCCAACACTGGAGGGAACCCACAGATGACCAGGCAGCACCCACGGAGGTCCCAGGACATGTGGACAAAGAAGGTGCAAATTGCGGTTGGTGCAGAACCACAAAAGAAGGACCCACGCCGCCGGAGGACAATTTAGCGAGTTGAGCGTCGCAGGATAGAGTGCTGGGGTCCTGGGCCAGGCTGTGCACGAAAGATTCTTGCAAATAGTGCACAAAGGCCCCAGGAGATGAAGATGATGTGGTGCACAGGGGTACTGTCACTAACGGGGAATGCAAGCTCTTACCTCCTCCAAATTTGGACAGCAGGACCTTAGGACAGTCTGTGTCAAAGGGGTCTGCCACCTGCGTTCCAAGGAGCACGCTCGTCGCCAGGAGAGGAGTCCAAGAGAACCGGTTGTCGACTTAGAAGGTGCCTGCAAGAGCAGGGAAGTGACTCCGTCACTCAACATGAGAATTCTTCGTCCTTCTGGTGCAGGGTGAAGACAGGGAATCCCCAGAGCGTGCACACCGTGGAAACTGTTGCAGTTGCTAGCTGGAGCTGGAGTTGCAGAGGAAAAGTAGCCCTTCTGGATACCTTGTTGCTGTTACAGTGTTTCCTGGAGCAGTCTGCAATCGATCTGAGGTCAGAGGATGAAGTAGTAGTTTACAGAGGAATCCTGATGGAAACTTGCAAGCAGAATCTGAAGAGAATTCCATAGGAGAGACCCTAAATAGCCCTGAGAGGGGGATTGGCTACCTTATCAGGTATGGACCTATCAGAAGGGGTCTCTGAAGTCACCTGCTGGCACTGGCCACTCAGAGGCCTCCAGAGTGTCCCCACACCTTGGAAAACAAGATGGCTGAAATCTGGGACACATTGGAGGAGCTCTGGGCACCACCCCTGGGGTGGTGATGGGCAGGGGAGTGGTCACTTCCCTTTCCTTTGTCCAGTTTTGCGCCAGAGCAGGGACTGGGGGTCCCTAAACTGGTGTAGACTGGCTTACGCCAGGGGGGCACCATCTATGCCCTTCAAAGCATTTCCAGAGGCTGGGGAGGCTTCCCCTCCCCAGCCAGTAATACCTATTTCCGAAGGGAGAGTGTGTAACACCCTCCTCCCGAAGGAAATGCTTTGTTCTGCCTTCCTGGGACTGAGCTGCTCAGACCCCAGGAGGACAGAACCCTGTCTGTGAAGTGGCAGCAGCTGTAGCTGCAGTGCAAGCCTCAGAGAGCTGGTTTGGCAGTACTGGGGGTCCACGGTGGAGCCCCCAGGATGCATGGAATTGACTCCCCAATACCAGATTTGGAATGGGGGGACAATTTCATAATCTTAGACACCTTACATGGCCATATTCAGGGTTCCTATTGTGAAGCTACATATAGGTATTGACCTATATGCAGTGCTTACGTGTAATGGCGTCCCACACTCACAAAGTCCGGGGAATTGGGCCTGGACTGCGTGGGGGCACCTTTGCTAGTGCAAGGGTGTCCTCACATTAGTAACTTTGCACCTATCCTTCAGTAAATGAAGGTTAGACATATAGGTGACTTATAAGTTGCATAAGTGCAGTGAAAATGGCTGTGAAATAGTGTGTGCACTATTTCACGCAGGCTGCAATGGGAGGCTGTGAAAGGGTTTGTCTGAGCTCCTTATGGGCGGCAAAAGAAATGCTGCAGCCCATAAGGATCTCCTGGAACCCCAATGCCCTGGGTACCTAGGTACCATATACTAGGGACCTGTTAGAGGGGTCCAGTGTGCCAATTGCAATTGGTAAATGAAGTCACTAGCCTATAGTGGAAAATGTAAAAGCAGAGAGAGCATAAGCATTGAGGTTCTGGTTAGCAGAGCCTCAGTGACACAGTTAAGCACTACAGACAGCACACACATTAGGCCACAAACTATGAGCACTGGGGTCCTGACCAGCAGTATCCCAATGAGACAGGCAAAAACATACTGACATCCAGGTAACATGGGGGTAACATGCCAAGAAAGATGGTACTTTCCTACAGTGGTTTATTCTGACTTTGGGGATCATAACCCAATAGAGACCACCTTCACTCTGTCTCCCAGGCCTAAATTTAGACAGGAGTGTGTCACTAGAAACATTCAACTGTATAATGATGGTTTGTATTTAGTCTGGAGAGAGGTGGAGTCTGGTTGACTTTTACACAACATTTAGGAGAAAATCCCAGCCTGGTAGAGGCTTGTCTGACCAAGAATGACAATAGCTGCAAGATTGTATGGCTTTCACTGAATTATGTGAGAACATTTGAGTTAAGTTATTGCACCCCCCACGCATGACAGCTAATAATCCTGGGTGGTTTGACCATGAGTGTACAGTGGCCAACTGTTTGTTACCCAGGGCACTGACAGCTAAGCCGAGAGATCCCATAGAGGTGGCTTATTGCCACCAGGCCTATAAACAGTCAACTAAGAGAAGGAAGTTAGAAGTGCTTCAGTCCCAGTGGGATTCTTTGGCTTCAGCAGCAGCAAAATAAGAATAGTGAGCAATTCCGAGAGGCCATGATGGACATGAAGTGTTTGAGTCAGGCTGTGCCTCCGATTAGCTAGCGGGGTTTAGGAGACACACTATGCTAAAATATATGCCATGCTCAAATCCCCAGGAGATTTTAGCCCCTGATCCAACCTTAGGGGTCTTGAGGTATGCTTGGGAGAGGTTGAAGAGGCCATTGCCCAGAGTGTCGGTGGGAAGGCCCTGGGGCCAGATGGTGTCCCCATTGACTTGATTAAGTCCCTCCCCAAGTTATGGGCACCATTGCTGGTGAATGTTTTAAATGGATTGGTCCATAGTCGGGTTCCGAGTTCATGGACCACTTCTATTATAGTCTCAATTTTTAAAAAGGGAGACTGCTCTCAGCCTAGCTGTTACAGGCCCATTTCCCTAATTGATATGGCAGTTAAGATTATGGGTAGAGTCCGGTTTAACAGGATAAGGGTCTGGGCAGAGGAGAAGTCTATCCTCCACCCCATGCAATCATGGTTTCAGAAGTCGTGTTGGAACTACGGAGCAATGCTTAAACCTAGCCCTGCTAATTGGGAATTATACAATCGCCAAGCACTCTCCCTTGTACTTGGCCTATGTGAACCTGTCATCAGCGTTCAACTGCGTCAATCGGTCTAAGTTGTGGACAAGTCTTCTTATCTATGGGATGGATGATGCACTGGTGCACTTTCTAGCTTACCTAAACATGGACATGAAAGCAAGGATTGGATTAAATATGAATGGTGAAGCTTCGAAAGACATAGGGATCTTTCGAGGCATGAAGTAAGGTTGTGTTTTAGCTCCACTCATATTTATTTTATATATAATAATATTCATCTATGTAAAGCACTATCTGAAAAAGTGTGTGGTTTAGTTGAAGGGGGCAACTGGGCACAGTCCCATTTCATACACAATCAATACGGTAATGCTTTGAATGAACTAATGCATAAACTCGACTTGTCATTTTAATGAAATGTGCAGCTATAACTCCCAATTTAAACCCATCTTTAATGGTAGAGGTGCTTCTAAGTTAACAGATTGTGTTTTAATGTCTAATCAGATTTCCTAAAGTGCATGCAATTTCCAAGTACACAATATTGTGATAAGTGATCATTATCCTCAGAGTTTACAACTTTCTTTACTTCCCGGCAAGTGGTGCCAGAAGGATCTCCCAGAGTTGGTTAATAATAAAGAACTGGCATCTCGAAATGAGTACTCCTTGCGTTGGACCCAGACTGAACCACAAGGATTCATGAAGCAGCTAATTAAGGATCATAGCGAAGATATTAGGACATGCCTTGAGGATGATGCAAATCCATCTATACATGTCAGGGCCTTTACTACGATCATGCAAGCCTTAGTATGACCGGGGGAAGGTCTGGACATTAAAAAAAAGGATGGTTCTGAGGAAATTCGATTTTTAATACGATCGTATCGACCCGCCATTTTGTGGCCCGCCGCCATTTTATGTTGCCTTCACTCAGGCAGCACAGCGAACGAAGTCCATTCTGCCTTTTCTGCTTATTCTGCAACATGGTGTTCAAAACAGCCTTCTGCCTCTATCTTTACAAGGCTGGTATTAAGGTCTGACCGAGTACACTAATCCCTGTCTGGTTTTCTAATCCTTGTTTCAACTATCTGTAGGCTCACACTATTCTCCGCCGATCTTATCTTATCATCTGGCCTTCGCTGTCCTTTGCTAGTATTCTCTCATTTCACAACTGTCCTCCAAACGCACACAAACTTATCACACCACATGCAACTTCGTTGTGGATCGGTTAATGAATTAGTTCAAGGGAGGGGTGACAAACACAGCTGGAGGGGAGGCAACCTTAAGTCACTTGATACTTTGTTTTCCAATTCCTTCTATTGGTGCTGTCTTGTTTTCCGACATTTCTATTGGCTCTGTTCTATCTTTACATTATTCTTACTGGCTCCTTTCTATGTGTTCTGGGAGTGTATGTAGTTAATAAATGGTTTTTATACGGTATATAAGATTGTGCGCCACAAAGTAAAGTGGCAGTCTCCTGAGAACATACCTTGTGTACTTCTTGGACAACTGTACTAGCTGCAGCTAATAAAATCTGATCTTTTACGCCTGACAGAGTGTCCCGTGTCTCTGTTAGTTGAGGCAGGTGAATCCAAGGAGATTTCAGGCGTACCCTGCGCCGCCAGGCCCATAAGGTTCTGGTTCTTCAACTGGCGCCCAATGTGGGGCGGCTTCAGCGGTACCGGTTCTGCCTGAAGGTCGTGAGGAACCCCGCAAGAAAATTCTGGAGGAATCGCGAGCCACGTCAAGCGACCCCTGTATGTCGAAGTGGTCCGAAGGTCTTTTTCAGCGCGGTTACTCCTTCCTGACGGCTACTGACGACTGCTGCCCTGACTGCCGCCCTGCCTTGGCCCTTTCTTTGATGATGTATGGTAAAGCGAGACGATAGACGGGCCTCTGTTGGTGTAAGAAGACATCCTTAGTTAAGTATTTGGTGGGTCGCGCCCACAAATTTTGGTCTTTGTTTTGTCCTTAGATCCTTAGATTTGGCCATTGCAGTGGCCAAAGCCGAGGGGTAAGTGCATTTGTGCTGTGTAAACTGAAAGTTTTACCCCCTTGATGTTTGTGAACAGCCAGTAAAAATCGTGAGATGTCTGGTCTGACTAAGTTTGGAAAACTTTGTTGCTTTGGTTGTAATAGGGACTCCCAGCTTGAGGACTCCTGTCCGATTCCTTCGGTTGGAACTCCCACATATGAGCTCTATTCTAAACATGGTGTTGGTCCTATTGCCTTTAATAAGACATGGACCCGATATACAAAGAAAGATGGTGTTTTAAAATGGCCAGAAAATGGTAGTTTCGAAACTGATGTGCTAGATAATTTAGAAGCAACGTTATTTAAAAGAAAAGCCCGGCCGGCAATGTTTGACTCTTTTCGCCTTTGGCGTAAGGAAGCCAAACAGAGAGAAATTAAACAAGCGAAACGAGATAGGAAAACACAGGGAATGACGATTATACAGGCTGCTCAGCAATTCAAAGATGATGAAATAGATAATGCAATGGAAATTTCAGACAGACAGCATCGAATGGCAATAGATAAATGCTATCCGACGTTGCCTATCTCTTCCCTTGATAAGAGAAAAGATTTTGAGGAAGATTCCTTAATGTCCCACTTATTGAAATTGCCTCCGCCCTATGTACAAGGTGCTAATGCACCCCCGATGTTACAGCCTGTTCAGCCGCCAGTTGTGCTTCCGCCTGCTCCAGCTTTTCCACAATTGCCTCCTCAAGTATTGCCTATGCCAGCTTTGCCTTTAACTCCTTTGCCTTCTGCTCCTTTGGCAATTCCTAATGCTCTTTTAGTTAATTCACCTAATACCTTGTCCCCTATCCTTATGTCAAATTCTCCATCTATGCGTAAGCGATTTGCAGATACTGTCTCTGGTCTCTTATCACCTTTCTTTGAAGCTTTAAATGTGTCTCCAGCTTTTTCTCGAAGACAGTCTCGTAGTCAATTCCCAGACTCCGAAGAGCGAGAAAAATTGGACTCACTTGCTTGTAGATGGATCAAGAAGGGTCCTCAATATAGTACGTCTGATATTATGTCCACCTTTCTGCAATGGAATGCACCTACGCAGAGATATGTTTTTAAAGTTATGTGCGATACTCTCGCTAAAGAATGGGAGGATATGAATTTGGGTTCGGTCCCACAGGATCTGTTAGATGTTCAGGCTGACTTTGACAAAGGACTTATTGTGGGTCCTAAGGTTGAAAACGCTGTCAGAACACTTATTTCTTTCAGATCCCTATTGTTCTCACAGACTTTTCCTGATTCTGATCCTTCAGTTAGGACAGCACTGAAAAACTATCCCATGAGAGAGGTTTCTCCAATATGGAAGGAAGAAGTTGCAGCAGCAGGTGCTAATCCAGCTATTCCTGCGCATTTTCAGCGCATATGGATACATGTCCCCTGGAAAAGGTCTGAAGTTTTAGCACTTAAACAGTCACTACCAGATTCACGCAAAAATCCTGCTGGTTACTATAAAGAGTTGTCGCAAACAGTTGATGCATGTACTATGAATCTAGCAGATATTGACATGTTGATGGGAAATGTAGTTCCACAGACAATATGGGCTAAAATTCGTAGAGAGGATCACGCTCAAGAATTAGGCGGCGATTGGAACGCTATTATTGGCGCAGATAGAGGTCAAGTAGGTGGTGCAAAGCCCGACGCTTTGATCTCAGAACTCCCTGGTAGGATTATTACATTAATGAAAACAATGATGCCTGCTTTGAGAGTTAATTGGGATAAGCTAGCAGCATGTAAACAAAAGAAAGATGAAAGTGTTTCCGATTTCTTTACCCGATTCGAGGAGACATTCATTGATCACAGTGGTCAAGATATGGCTACAGAAGGGGGACAGCGATTATTTGTGGATAAGTTCGTATATAACTTGCTTCCTGAACTATCACACAAGCTAAAAGACTCCGAGAGTTCATGGGCAGTTTCTTCTTCCGCCCAGATATTGGCTACTGCACAATATTATGAAAATAGAGACAAAGAAGAAAGGGAAAAACAAGAGAAAAAGACGAAAGAATTAAAAACTAAAGTTCTCTTGCAACAGGCTTATCCTCCTCGTTATGTTCAGCCTCAGTTTCAACAGCCTCCGCAGTTTCAGAGGTTGTATCAAAAGCCTGAACCATTCATTTCAAGACCTTTGCTAGGTCCCAATCAATGTGCTTATTGTAGGGAGGAAGGTCATTTTAAGAACAGTTGTCCGGCATTGTTGCAGCGTAATGGAGCAACATCTGCTTCACGAGGTCGTGGTGGTCCTCAGTCAGCAAATAGAGGTAGAGGTCGAGGTGTGTTAACCCAAGAGCAGCGTTCTTTTGTTCCTCCAAATTCCGGAAATTACTTTGATCAGCAAAATGTTAGGTCTACACAGTATTACAGTGAGGATCAGTATATTGAAGGAGAGAATGAAAGTCTTCATTTTGAATAGGACAGCCATGGACAAAGTAAGGGGGTTACGTCAATTCCAGTGGATCAGAATGGACCTTATGTTAATGTCACTACAATGGGTGTTTCAGAGCCATTTCTTTTAGATACTGGTGCCATGAGAAGCTCTATCATTCATTCTAAACTCCCTGGCGCACCTTTGTCTGGCTTAACGAATGTATCTGTAGGATTTTCTGGCGCCCCTGTTCGCAATCCAGTTTCTTGCCCTTTGCCTGTTTCAATAGGCCCTTATGATTTAGAAGCTCCGCTTCTTCTGACGAATGGTTGTGGTGAAAATCTGTTGGGTTTAGATCTATTAAAAAGAATGCATGCTACGATATATTGTTCACCTTCTGGTGTATACCTCACTCTAGGACAGAAAATGACTAGTCCAATGTACTTATCAAAAGATCAATTCCCACCTGAATTGCTTTCTCTTCCCGAAACGCTTTGGGCTACGGGTCCGAATGACGTTGGTTGTCTTGAGATCCCACCTTATGTTGTTACTCTTAAGCCCAATGCTGAAATGCCACGTATTCCGCAATACAGAATCTCTACTGAAGGTGAGAAAGCACTTCTGGAAATTGTCCATGATTTGATTCAGAAGGGTGTGGTTGAGGAAACGAGAGGAAATACATGTAACAGTCCTGTTCTTCCGGTTCTTAAACGCACTGATCCTTCTCAGCCTCCTGTTTATCGTTTTGTAATTGATCTTCGGGAGGTAAACAAGATTGTCGTACCGCAGTTTCCTGTAGTCCCAGATATCACTGCTCTGTTGACGATGATACCTTCTACAGCGACTTGGTTTTCAGTTATTGATCTAAAGAATGCTTTCTTTAGTATTCCCATCGCCGAAGAGAGTAGAGATATTTTTGGTTTTTCCCTCGGAGGCCGAAGCTTCCGGTTTAAACGCGCACCTCAAGGTTATTGTGAAAGTCCCTCTATTTACAGTCAAGCTCTAAAATGTCATCTTGATGCCTTTTCCTTACCGTCCGGTGCCGCTCTCATTCAGTACATGGATGACTTATTAGTTGCAGCTGATTCAGAGGAGATTTGCAAAAACGTGACCGTTGCACTGTTGCGTCATTTGTTTGATCTGAATCACAAGGTTTCTCCTTCTAAATTACAATATGTCTGTCGCGAGGTGACTTATTTGGGTCATCTCTTGTCAAAGGAGGGACGACGATTGACCCCCGAACGAATTCAGGCAATTGCACAAATGTCAGTGCCATCCACACAAAGAGAGGTACGTGCCTTTTTGGGCATTACTTCTTATTGTAGACAGTGGATTCCGAGTTTCTCTTTATTGGCTAAACCGCTGTTGGCGCTAACTTTAAAAGATACGCCTCAGCCTCTTCCGTGGACTGACGAGTGTCAGAAGAGTTTTACTGATTTGCGTATTGCTTTGTGTTCTGCTCCTGTATTGGGTACTCCTGATTACAGTAAGCCCTTTACGCTCTATGTCCACGAAAGAGAGGGTTGTGCATTGTCAGTCTTAACGCAGCGTTTTGGAGATCAACAGCGACCATGCGCATATTTCTCAGCTACGTTAGATCCAGTAGCTAAAGCATTGCCTAGTTGTCTTAAGGCGACAGCGGCAGCAGCAATTTCTATTCGACAGTCTGCTGGAGTAGTGCTAGATAATACTCTCATTGTTATGGTGCCACATGCAGTGGATACTTTACTAAATAGGACAAAAACGCAGCATCTTACGAGTGCTCGGTTGTCCGGATATGAGCTGACGCTTTTGGCTAGTCACATACACATCAAACGATGTAATACCCTGAATCCAGCTACTTTGTTGCCTCTTCCAGAAGAGAGAGATGTCTCTGAACAGCATGATTGTTTTCTCCGTACTGAAGAAGAGACTAAGGGTAGAATTGACCTAAAAGACACGCCATTAGTGAATCCAGATGGAACACTATGGGTAGATGGTTCTTGTTTCAAGCTCCCGAATGGAGATACAGTTTCAGCCTACGCTATTACTACTTTGCATACGATTGTGGAGACAGCACGCATTAGACATAATTCAGCTCAGGCAGCTGAATTGATAGCCTTAACTAGAGCGTGTGTGTTATCCAAAGGAAAAAGAGTAAACGTGTACACTGATAGCCAATACGCTTTTGGTGTAGCGTTTAACTTTGGGCGCTTATGGAAGGAAAGAGGATTCTTTACTTCCCATGGTACTAAGATACAACATGGTCAATTAGTGACTGAACTTCTTGAGTCACTTACAATGCCTACTCAGATAGCGATCGTGAAGTGTAGTGCACACAAAAGGATTGTGGACGATGTTGGTCGAGGAAATGCATTTGCAGATGAGGTAGCGAAAAAGACAGCCAGAGACAACACAAGTCGAATGTATGTTGCAGGTCCCGCAAACTGCGTAAGAGAAAAGGGAATGTGTGAAGATACAGTAGAGAGTGTGAAATCAATTCAAGGAGAGGCTACGGAGAATGAGTTGAGAAAGTGGAAGGAAAGTACAGGAATGTTAGATGAGATGGGATGTTGGGTTGAATTATCAGAACATCAACGTTGGCTGTTACCAGATGCTTATGTACTACCTGTAGTTACTATGGCACATGGTCCAGCTCACCTAAGTGCAAAAGGAATATGTAAACTCCTGGCTCCAGTGTGGCAAAATGAGGGGATCCCAAAGTGTGCAAATAATGTAGTAAAACATTGTATTGTTTGCTTGATGTACAATCCGGGAAAGGGAACCCCAACTCCAGCAGGTCATTTTGCTCCTCCAACATATCCATTTGAGGTGTTGCAGATCGATTATATTCACATGAAACGATGCAACAACCTCAAATATGTTCTGGTGGTAGTATGTGCTTTTTCTAGATGGGTAGAAGCCTACCCTCTGAAGGACAATACTGCTTTATCAACTGCCAAAATACTTTTGAAAGAATTCTTCCCTAGGTTTGGTTTGCCGCGCATTGTCTGGAGTGACAATGGGAGCGAATTTGTGGGTCAAGTCATGCAAAAAGTTTGTGCAGGTCTTGGCATAAAACAGAAGTTCCACGTGGCGAATCACCCACAGTCGGCTGGTTTAGTAGAATGCTACAATGGAACCTTGAAGCTTAAAATTGCTAAGGTGCAAGCTAGCACAGGACTTAATTGGCCTGATGCTTTACCATTGGCTCTTCTGTCCACCAGAACAGCAGTACACTCTCGTTTGGGGCTTAGCCCTTACGAAGTGATATTTGGTCGCCCAGCTAATGTATGGGGAGTTCCTCGCCCTAAGAAATACTCAGACTTGCCATACCCGATGTTGATTGACTACTTGCATGACCTTACAACTAAATTGCGTGTTCTACATCAACAGGTTCAGAGTGCTCTACCAGAGGCTTCCACAGACCCAGGTCATTCCATCCGACCAGGTGACTGGGTCTGCACGAAAAATTTCCAACGACAGAAAAATTTGGAGCCCAGATGGAGAGAGCCACGCCTGGTTCTTTTGACCACAAGAACAGCAGTTAAAGTCGAAGGAAAGAAAAACTGGGTGCATGCCGTGCACTGCAAGAAAGTGCCTTTGCCCTTGCCTTTCGATCAGTGGGTCCGTAGAGGCATCAGTGACTCTGAAAGTGAGAAAGTTCCGCAATTTGTACCATTCAGTGATGCGCGTCTAATTGGAACACTTTCTGAGAAAGAGGACGACGACATCCTTCAAGAAGCAATACCATCGCATCGTCGCTTGAACACGACAAATCCAGGAACATTGTTTCAAAACCAGACTGCCTCTGGACAGGAACGCTATAATTTGAGACCAAGACCAAAGAACTTGTAAATTTCTCTCCTATGTAGTACTCTATCCCGGTTGCAGGGTCACGGTAGGAGTCTTAGTTACGACCTGAGTAAGTGGCAATAGGCCTGCAGGACCTCACAGTGTCATAGGACGGTAGATAATCGTGACTACAGTGATTGAGGAAGATTGCCGTGAGCATCCACTTAGAAAGATGGAGGCTACATTAGATAAAAGAGAAAGTAAAAATGTAAAGAATAATTGTAAAGAAATATGTAGTCGTTGTAGTATTGCTCTATGCGTCATTATATTGTCGTGTATTCTTTTGGCATCTGTAAACTGGATCATTATTACTCTGCAGCAAAAAGTTGTCTCTTCTCCTACCTCTACATCTTCTTCTACTATCTCTCCGCATCTATTTCACACTCTTCCCCAGCATGAACTCATCAGAAGAACTGAATACTTTAACAATTCCTTCGTCCAGTTGTTACATCAACATCAGTTAGTGATCAATACAACTGACTGTTGGGTGTGTGGACTCATACCACATACGGTAGAAAAAGGAATGCCATATTTAGTTCTTCCATTCTCCTATGAAGGTTCCGCTTGGGCTTATTTTGTCATTTTCAATAATGCATATCAAAGTAAAATTAAACAACCTGTCAGTTCACATAGTGTTGGTTCAAATTTCAGTCATAGTTTATTGATAAAGGGAATGGTAGCTATGGCTAAAATCATGGAAAAAAGTGAAGCTTCCATAGATGAAAGAAAAGCATATACCAATTGGAACATAACTAATTACATTTCCAGCCTCAATGATAAGGTTAAGCAAGGAAAATCTCCTCCGATACGGGTCATACCCCAACAAGGAAATTTCTGTCTGCAAATAAATGGTAGAACTCCAAACACCGGACAAAGAGAAAGTTTATGTTCCCATACATATGTTTATTCAGCCCTGAATTCACTGCCGTTAGTACCATCTCAAGGTACATACTTCGTTTGCCACGATAGGGCTTATACATGGTTGCCAGCTGATTTCTCTGGTACTTGTTATATAGCCTTTCTTCTTCCCCCTACATACACCGCTCCTGCGAACCATCATAAAAATAGATATGGCAGAGGGATTGTGAATTCGAAAGACACAGCAGGACAAGAGGGAGGAGATTTCCTCAAAGGATTTCTTCCCTTCTGGGGTCCAATGGCCAACAGCAGAAATATAAGGCAATTGGTTCGTGTCGTAGAAACCACCATAGACATCACTGTAGGAGCTTTAAGTAACATTACAGCTGAACTACAGGCTGATCGTCTTATGACCTTGCAGAACCGTGTTGCCTTAGACTTTGTCCTTGCGGACCGTGGTGGAGTATGCAAATTGATCGGATCAAGTTGCTGTATTTTCATACCTAATGACGCTCCGACAGTATACCAAGCTATCTCTAAGTTACACATAATCTCCGAGTCGATTCATCAGGACGAAGGAGATTGGTCCTTTTCAGAGTGGTTTTGGGGATTACTGTCCAAATGGGGTTGGAAGGTATTGACATTCTTTGGAGTAATTTTAGCTTCTATATTCTCTTGTTGTCTTTGTATGCACTGCGGTCCTGCCATCTGCAACCTATGTGCTACTGCATGTATTCCCAAACCCAAGTCACAAAGAGCAGAGAATATCAAAATGATGGTACAGCAACAGCTTGATGACCTCATGGCCATAGACATCGACTCAGATTAACATGAGTTTGTGTATCTTGCCTGAGTTCTGGCAAAAGGAGGGTCTGAGGAAATTCGATTTTTAATACGATCGTATCGACCCGCCATTTTGTGGCCCGCCGCCATTTTATGTTGCCTTCACTCAGGCAGCACAGCGAACGAAGTCCATTCTGCCTTTTCTGCTTATTCTGCAACATGGTGTTCAAAACAGCCTTCTGCCTCTATCTTTACAAGGCTGGTATTAAGGTCTGACCGAGTACACTAATCCCTGTCTGGTTTTCTAATCCTTGTTTCAACTATCTGTAGGCTCACACTATTCTCCGCCGATCTTATCTTATCGTCTGGCCTTCGCTGTCCTTTGCTAGTATTCTCTCATTTCACAACTTTCCTCCAAACGCACACAAACTTATCACACCACATGCAACTTCGTTGTGGATCGGTTAATGAATTAGTTCAAGGGAGGGGTGACAAACACAGCTGGAGGGGAGGCAACCTTAAGTCACTTGATACTTTGTTTTCCAATTCCTTCTATTGGTGCTGTCTTGTTTTCCGACATTTCTATTGGCTCTGTTCTATCTTTACATTATTCTTACTGGCTCCTTTCTATGTGTTCTGGGAGTGTATGTAGTTAATAAATGGTTTTTATACGGTATATAAGATTGTGCGCCACAAAGTAAAGTGGCAGTCTCCTGAGAACATACCTTGTGTACTTCTTGGACAACTGTACTAGCTGCAGCTAATAAAATCTGATCTTTTACGCCTGACAGAGTGTCCCGTGTCTCTGTTAGTTGAGGCAGGTGAATCCAAGGAGATTTCAGGCGTACCCTGCGCCGCCAGGCCCATAAGGTTCTGGTTCTTCAGTTCGACTCAACATGTATGAAGGCCCATAAAAGACTTAAGGAGGCCTTAAGTAAATCACCTAGAAGTAAGATTGAGGTCTGCATATGCAGGCGTGAGTACAAGAAGATAGTAAAAAAAAAGAAAAGAATGCTTAAAAGCAGAAACTTGGTAAAAGAGTGTCAGGCTCTCTTAGTGGGTGCATTTGATCATATTGATAACTTTTCCATTATTACACCCTCTTTCAGTTTGGAGGAGGTTGTTGGGGTCATTAATGCTAGCAAAAGTGGGAAAGCCCCAGGCCCGGATGGAGTCCCAGTGGCTATATATAAGGCTAGTATTCCAGTTTGGGGCCCTTTGTTGACCCTGGTCCTGAGGGCATGCTGCATGTCAGGGTTTATACCAGTGGTTCCCAAACTGTGCGCCGCGGCACCCCGGTGTGCCGTGACAAGTTGCCTGGGGCGCCGTGCGCATTTTTGAAAACATGAAATGCCACACTTCAGAAATGATTTATGCACGCAGTTTATACCAGCGTAACTCACGCAGGGAGGTAATTATTATGTCGGGGGGATTACATGAGCCCCACCTGTCAACGTCTTGCATTATGGTTTCCCCCAGCGTGATTACGTTCTTTGGCATTTACAGGCGCGCAGCAATTCAGAGACTCCGAGAGCCCCCTCAGCATTCCAAGTCGAATTTCAGCTCATTGTCAGGTAATTACGGTAATTATTATCGTTTTTAGAATTTGGAATCTACATTGTAGACTGTAAACCTTGGAGAATATAACTGTGTGCACATATGCAAATGTTCTGCTAGGTTCAAAGGGTAAGTGTGCATTATCTTCGACTTCACACAGAATAGGGGGGGAACGATTACGATGCTTAAATGAAACTCGCAGAGTATCTCTTCTCCTCTCAAGCCTTTTCATAACTAATTTCTCTCTGCTAGATGGGGATTCTGATGGCTGGCATGGAAACGGTGATAGCAGTAAGCCATTTCCCTTCCCTGCAAGGAGCCTATTATTCCGCATGCATAGGCCATTTGCAACAAAGGTCGCTGCAAAGTCATCCACAACACAGCCCAGGTTTACACAAACTTTTAACGCCTCCCCCCACGCTTCACCCCATTTATTTTCGATTTCCGCTCTCGTGCTGGTCATAATGCCAGAGCACACGTGTGTTCCTTGCTGGTTGTCACTGGCCCAGATTCTGTGTCGTCGTGCTCAGCTGGGAGGGTGGGAAGAGTCTCTGCCAGGGAGGGCGCTCCCAGCACTGAGTGTGGAAGGGTGTTTGTTCGTGTTTGTAATACAACACACGCATTCCCTGCTTAATTTGTAAAGCAATAAGTGCCAGGGTCCAACGTTTTGATTAGAACCTGCAGACTAACATAACTGTTAATTCTCCCGGAAAACAAACGCTTTCAAATGACAGAATTGTTTTCTTTCCAAAACACAAGACTAGTTAGGCCACACATTACAAAGGCGCTCGTGCTCATCATTATACACTTCATAGGAGATTTCCCATACAAATTTCCCCAGGTAAGCAACATGGCTATACGACCGTTAAAGTCGGGCTGGACTATGCCCATTGGAGCAGGGTCAAGACTGATTCGCTTATGGCTGAATACAAATAGTGGTGGCACAGTGTGCAAAATAAAGATGGACTGGAGGGATGGGGTCCTGAGAAACTGCTAGTGGTTGAGAATAAATCAAGCATTTTTTTCTGTATACTTCAGTGTGCGGGTAGGCCCGGGTGTGGGCCCCTGGCACATTGTGGCACATTGTGGCACTGGAGCCAAGCAATATTTGGCTAGTGATCCCTAATAAGGGCAAAACCAGTCATGAGTTGTGTTGTGCTCTGGTTAAAGGAAGAACTGGTCAGGCAGTTTGGGCTGCACTGTTCACACTCTTCACATTGGAGCAGGGTCAAGACTGATTTGCATATGGCTGGGACTAAAGACTGAAGTGGCACAGTGTGCAAAATAATGATGGACTGGAATGGGGTCCTGAGAACTTGCCAATTTCCTACTACAGTAGCTCTCCCCAGGGATGTTCAAGGAGTGGTTCCTAAAGAACGTTTTAAAAAAGTAGAATATATTGGCAATTTTAAAAAAATAAAAACGTTTTCAAGCACATTGGCTTGCTCCATAGTTGTTAATGCCTTCACATATTGCCCCTATCATCTTCTTGATGCTAAGAATTGCACCCTGCAGAAACCACCCCTTTTCTCAAGAAACTGCAGAGTGGGAGTGTGAACGACATTGCTTAATTTGTAAATAAAAATGTGCCGGTACCCAAAGTCCTCCTCTTAAACATGGGCTGCTGAAATTAAATTTGGGAAAACGGAATACTGAGGCAGTGTAATACTAAATCCATCTCAGGCCTCTTCAATGATTTTAAAACCACTTCCTTCCCCTTCAGCTCACTCTTGCAGCTTTTTGTTTTCTACCATTGTGACACTATTTCATTTTTCTCTTCCTCAGTCTTTCCCTTTCTTCTCTTCTCTTCTACGTGTGAACTGATTGGCATCTTTATGATTGACAATGAAGAGATTTGTAATACCGAGTTCAAGTTCGTCTGAGCAAAGTGAAGTCTCAGGTTCTTCAGAGAAAAAAGAGGATGGGAAGCGAAAAACCAAGTACAGAAAGTATGATGACAGGTATCTAGATTATGGTTTCACATGTGTACAGGTTAATAATCAGGAGCGTCCTCAATGTGTAATCTGTTTAAAAGTTTTGGCTTTAGAATCCATGCTTCCAAGTAAACTAAAGCGTCATCTTGAAAGTCTTCACCCAAATGTGGTTGGAAAGCCAAGGGAATTTTTCCAAAGAAAACTAACAGAAGCCAAGTTACAAAAGACCACTTTCTCAAAACAAGCCAAAGTTAACAGTAACGCCCTCTTGTCTTCTTATAAAGTGGCCTATCGTGTTGCACAGTGTAAAAAACCGCACACAATTGCAGAAGAGCTGATTTTGCCTGCTGCTGTTGATATGGTAACCATCATGCTTGGCGAAGATGCTGGTAAACAGCTGCTCAAAGTGCCTCTTTCTAATAATACTATCAGCCGGAGGATAAACGATATGGCTGACGATATTAACGATCAGCTCATCTGTAACTTAAACGGCACAGACTTTGCACTCCAACTGGACGAGGCAACAGACAACCAAAAAGACACCCATCTTATTTGCTATGTCAGGTTTGTTAATGAAAAAAAAATAGTTGAGGATTTGTTGTTCTGTAAGGAAATGAAAGGTGGAACTACCGGTCAAGATTTGTTTGCAGTTGTGGATGATTTTATGGTACAGAATCAGATTGACTGGGAGAGATGTGCTGGAGTTTGTACAGACGGGGGTCGTTCAATGGCTGGATGCTACCAAGGACTTCAAGCTTGCATACGGTCTAAAGCACCTAATGCTATTTGGACACACTGTATAATACACAGAGAAGCACTAGCAGCAGGAAACCTCAGTGAAGAACTGCATAATATTCTGAAAATAGTCACCAAAGTGATAAATTTTATTAAAACAAGACCAATGAAAGTAAGATTTTTTGCTAAGCTGTGTGAAGACATGGGTGCCGAACACTCATGCCTCTTGTTCTACAGCAGTTCTCGATGGCTGTCTCTCGGTAACTCCCTGCTTAGGGTGTATGAGCTTAGGAATGAAATATACTCATATCTACACGATGATGAACATTGTTTTGCTGACAAATTTATTGATGCAGACTTTCTAATACAAATGGCTTTTCTTTCGGATCTTTTTGAAAAACTGAACACACTGAACAAGTCCTTGCAAGGTAATAATACTAACATCTTGCAGCTCTCAGACAAAGTTTCAGGGTTTAAGAAAAAAGTCATCCTTTGGAAAGGCAGTGTAAGCAAAGGTGACTATAAATGTTTTCCTTCATTTGACAAGTTTCTGCAAGACAATGAGATGGCATTAAAGGAGGAACTGAGGACAGTTTTTGTTCTGTATTTGTCACAACTGCATTTTTACCTTCAGAAATATTTCCCAGAGGATGAAGTGGAGCCAATAAAATGGGTGAGAGATCCCTTCAATGCTGAGATACCTCAGCATTTCAATAACGAGGAAGCAGAACAGCTCATTGACATTTCAAGTGACTTAACATTGAAAGTACAATTCCAGTCTCTGTCACTGCTTGAGTTTTGGTGCCAAACTCAAGATGAATACCCAGTGATTAGCAAGATTGCCCTGCGTGTTTTGATCCCGTTTGCTACTTCCTACCTTTGTGAAGCTGGTTTCTCAGCAGTTGCAGTGATAAAGTCAAAATATAGGGCAAAAATTCACCTTGAAAAAGAAATGCGTGTTGCGATCTCAAAAATAACACCAAGATTTGAGGAGCTTTGTAAAGAAAAACAAGCACATCCATCTCACTAGGTTTTTCCAAACATAGGCCTTTCTATTTTGTTCACATTCAGACTCTCTGGTTTTTCTTGTTAATTAAAAAACATTTACTACAGAACTTTGTTGTGTGGTTAATCTTACATGTGTTCAAAAAAGGTTGCTAATTCGTGGAAACATTTTTGGCTCTTGATATTGTATTGTTTCTGACTTAACTGAATTTAAAAAAAAAGTAAACAACTTGTATTTTTATTTTGTTACCAACATGATAATACCTTCATCGCCTACATCCCAATTATTTGCAGGGAGAAAATTTGAAGTACTCCTGAGGCTGGGCTTAAATCGCCCACCCGAAAAAAAAAAAGTAACATAATGGGGAGCCGCGGGCAATGGCCAATGTAGGTGAAGGGAGCCGCCGGTCGAAAGTTTGGGAACCACTGGTTTATACCAATTTGGGCAGAATCCATCATTGTTCCCATACACAAAAAGGGTGATCGCCTCAATCATGCTTGTTACAGACCCATCTCACTCTGCGACTCATTAGCCAAAATAGCTGGGCGTATTATCCTGAACAGATTACAGGATTGGGCAGAAACAAATGACATCTTGTCAGATTTACAACATGGATTCCGCCTTGGGGTAGGGGCGGTTGAACAGGGTTTGAACCTGAACATTTTCGTTGGAAAGTACACCAAGATTAAGAAAGGGAATCTATATTTGGCTTTTGTAGACCTGTCATCAGTGTTAGATTGTGTTGTTCAGGGCAAACTGTGGACCGTTTTGGCAGATTTTGGGGTCAATTTCACAATAATACACTTTATAAGGGAGTTGTATTCGGGATGCAGAGCTAAGGTCAGATATGGGGCAAGGGAGGAGTGCACCAGATCATTTAGTGTAGAAAGAGGGGTACGACAAGGATGTGTATTAGCACCCTTCTTATTTTCGCTTTACATAAATGGACTGGAGATAGAGGTAGTAAATATGTGCAAGGACCTCCCCCAAATTGGGAACCGTGCAATCTCAGCTCTTCTCTACACTGATGATGATGTTCTTATGGCACATATTACAATGGCCCTTCTGCGACTTCTCACAAGTGTTGTTAGTTACATGCAGAACCTAGGTCTCATAGTTAATTGATCTAAAACTTTTCTCATGAAATGTGGTAGTAGGTCAGCTAAGGGTCTCAGTATAAATATAAATGGTGTAAGAATTAACACCACATCAACGTTTTCTTACTTAGGAATTCTCTTTGATAGAGAAGGTACTTGGTCAGAGTGTGGTTATGCCAGAAAATTTGATTTTATGAAGGCTAACATGGCCGTAAAGAAGTTTGCCAAGTGAATAGGGACAGACCCCCCCCAAAGAAATGCTTAAAATTTACAGAACAAAATGTATGTCTATTGCTAAATATGGGGCTGGCGTCTGTTGACACACTAAGGCCCTCATTATGATATTGGCGGTAAGTACCGCTTACCACCTTGCTGACTGCTGCCAACATACTGCTGCCGCAGCATATTACCGCCACCTATATTATGACCCACACATAGCAGTCCGTCAGTGTTCAGCCACACACACAAGTCCGCCAGACCAAAGGTCAGTGATAAACTGGTGGTAGCAAAACCCACACCGTTACGCCAACAGAACTACCCCCACAGCATTATGACCCACGAATCACCGCGGCGGACATTCAATGGTGCTAAACCATTGGCGGTACATACTGCCCTCGCTCAAAATACACACAACCAAACAAAACTACACCACATTGGACAATTAAACTACACACACCTGACACACATACACACACTACACACACACCACTATAAAACATACACCCACATTACCCACAACCCTTTACCAATACAAACAGTTACCACGAGAGAGATAGCAAGACCACAGACAAGACCATAGACACACAGCACCAACACATATCATCCACGCACCCTACATCACACACCCCAACACAGCACCCCACGCACCCTCATCCACACCACTCACAATACACCCATGGTACCGCAACAACACCCCAGGTTCTTTGAAGAGGAGCTAAGGGTCATGGTGGAGGAAATCATCTGGGTAGAGCCACAGCTATTCGGATCACACGTGCAGCAGACGTCCGTTGCTAGGAATATGGAGCTATGGCGGAGAATCATGGACAGGGTCAAACCCGTGGGACAGCACAAGGGATGACATCAGGAAGAGGTGGAACGACCTACGGGGAAAGGTGCGTTCCACAGCAGCAAGACACCAAATAGCTGTACAGAGGACTGGCGGTGGACCCCCTCCTCCTCCCCCACAACTAACAACATGGGAGGAGCAAGTCTTGGCAATCATGCATCCGAGGGCCTGGCAGAAGTAGGAGGACTGGACTCTGGTAAGTCAACTCTCTTTTACTATCACCCCCCTACCTGCATGCCATCACATACCACCACCCTTACCTTCACTCCCATCCCTCCACCACCTCCCACATACCCCACCATCACAACCCACTCATCCCAATACCAAGCCCTGTATTTAACACCAATGCACGGACCCCCATCACAGACATGCATGGGCCCCCATCACTAAAGCATGCACATTCGAGAGAATCACCTAGCCCACAAGATCACTACTCATACAAGGCAAAGGTGCCAGGGCAATAACAACCATAGAGGGCAACACACCCATGCACAAGATGACACACCACAGAAACAATAACACTGCATTTACATTCCCACAGGTCCCCCACCAAACGTCACCAGAGAGGACGTGCCAGCAACTTCCAGTCCACCCCCAGAAGAGGCCCACAGTGGTGACAGCAGCTCTGGACGCCTGGATCTGGATGACCAACCTGGCCCACCACAGATCTCCGGACAGTCGTAACTCAGGCACAGTCCCATACCACCACAGAGCCTCCCCCTCAGGAAACACCAGCACAGTACCCACCCAGCAGGCCCATACCTCTGTCCTCAGGACACGTCAATCAGCAGTGTGTCTACCATTACAGGGACTCCAGGCCACCCCACAAACACAGGACGATCAGGGACCTGGGTCCGGTGGCAGAGGGCACACGGTTCAGGGGACAGAGGCACAGGACAACAGGGAAGCTGGGAGGACTGCTGTGCGACAGAGGGAGGACAGGCCCAGGGAACTGACAATCCAGGAGGCACTCACCAACATCCTGGGAGCATACTACCATTCCGAGGAGACGATGGGTCAGATCCTGGACAAGCTGCAGGAGACCCAGCGGCTGCAGGAGGGACAGTACCTGGGGATCAGGGAGGACTTGAAGGACATCAACACCACCCTGGTCTCTATTGCAGGGGTGCTGGCAGACATGGCCAACATCATGAGGGTGGCAGTGGCACACCACCAGGCCACTGACACTAGCCAAACCAGTGAACAGCCTTCCACCTCCGCTGCTGCTAGTGGACAGGAGGCCCCGCTACAGGAACAATAGGCCACCAGCACCCCACCCCCTGCAGAAGGAGAACCACCCCGCAAACGGTTCCTGCGATCCAGGCAGAAGCCAGAGAACATTGCCAAGCCCCGCCAGGAAATAAGACTCTCCTGATTGTCACCCGTGTGTCGCACTCTGTCACCCTGACCACCTTCAACTGCCATTGCTCCACTTCCTATGCCCCCTTGGACAATGCACCTGTGATACAAATAGACAGGAATCTATCCTGGGCATTCCTCCATCATCACCCAAGCCCATTGCACCCCCCCCCTCTAATCATTAGCACTTAAATAAACAGCATTTGAATAAATACAAGTATGGAATCTGTCAAATCATTTAACCATGTATTCGTTTAACATGCTTTAAACACTGCAGTATAATTGTACAGTAATGTATACATAAGAATGACCTGAAGTTGGCTGCAGTCAACACAAATATCTGAAAATAGAGATGCCAAAGGGTACAGTGAGTGGCCATAGAAGTGGGAAAATCAGCCTGCCAGTGACAATGTAAAACACAAAACTGTCAATGTAAAGTGTAATTACAGTGTCTTACCTGTGTGTCATTGGAAGTACTGTCATATTATTGCACTTCTGTTGTCCTCATCCTCATCCTCTGCCTCCTCATCTTCACTGTCCACAGGGTCCACTGCTGCCACACGCCCATCTCCAGTCTCATCCTCCTGCAGAAAAGGCACCTGGCGACGTAAGGCAAGGTTGTGCAACATACAGCATGCCACGATGATCTGGCACACCTTCTTGGGAGAGTAGTACAGGGATCCACCTGTTAGATGGAGGCAACAAAACCTGGCCTTCAGAAGGCCGAATGTCCTTTCTTTTATTCTTCTTGTTCGCCCATGTGCCTCATCGTAACGTTCCTCTGCCCTTGACCTGGGATTCCTTATAGGGGTCAGTAGCCATGAGAGGTTGGGGTAACCAGAGTCACCAGGAAATATCAAGGGACAACTGTTAGACATACACTAACTCCTAGGGCTCACACCATACCCATATACCAACATCCCCTGGGTGGGAACCAGGGCTCACCTATTAGCCATATCCGGTGCCTCTGGAGTTGAGCCATCACATATGGGATGCTGCTATTCCTCAGGATAAAGGCCTCATACACAGACCCAGGATACTTTGCATTGACATGGGAGATGTACTGGTCTGCCAGGCACACTATCTGCACATTCATCGAGTGAAAGCTCTTTCGATTTCCGAACACCTTCTCCGGAGGAGCAAATGCAATATGTATATCATCAATAACTCCAATTATGTTGGGGATATGTCCCATTGCATAGAAATCAGCTTTCACTGTGGCCAAATCCTCCACCTGGGTGGAAAATGATGTAGCTGCGCATGTGTTTAATCAGGGCAGACAGTACTCTGGTCAGCACTATTGAGAACATTGGCTGAGACCTTCCTGCTGCTAAGTCCACTATCACTTGAAAGGAGCCACTTGCCAGGAAATGGAGCACAGATAGGACTTGCACAAGAGGGGGGATCCCGGTGGGCTGACGGATAGCAGATATCAGGTCAGGTTCCAATTGGGCACACAGCTCTGTGATTGTGGCCCTGTCCAGTCTATAAGTTAGGATACTGTGCCTGTCCTCCAATGTTGCCAAGTCCACCAGTGGACCGCACATAGGGGGATGTCTCCGTCTCCTATTCATCTGCAGCGGTTGCAATCTAGGAGGCAAACTAGGTCAGTATTCCATATTTCCAAGCACTACACTGCATTTCATGTTGTGACTGTAAAACAATATTGTTGTATAGGCCCAAATGGTGCCTATGTGTACTACGACGTAGTTAGGTGCCATGGCCTGCCCGTCCCCCGCGAAATGGCGTCCACCTGTCCTGTATGAAGGGACAGGTGGAAATGAGGCAATTACGCTGACGTTTTGCGCAGTTGCAGGAGGCGGTCGAAAACCGTCGTGCAAATCCTCATTGGATACTATTGAGCCGTACGGGTTACAGTGGCCAATGGTGATATGCGCCGGAGGTGACGGTACGCATCGCCGCGGACATGACCGCCATTTCCTATCTATTCACCCAGTTGCTACCTGACCTTCAACAGGAGAGGACCTTCACTGCAAGTGCTGCTGTGACCTGTGTCTGGAACCGACCATGGCTCGTGTCACTGGGGAAAGGGCCCCTGCCTTCACCGCTGCAGAGTTGGAGAGACTGGTGGATGGGGTCCTACCCCAGTACCGAATGCTGCATGGGCCTCCAGACCAACAGATGAGTACACTGTGAGCACGATGAATGGGGCATGAATGATGGAGTGCTGTGTGTGAGAGCCTCGTGTAGGGGGGGTTTGGGTAAGGACCCTGGGCAGTGTGCTGCATGTATGGTGGGCAGTGTCTGTGCGTAAGGGGATGGGAGGGCTGTGGTGGGCCATGAGTGTAACAGGCAGGACGGTCTGACTGATACCTTTTCCTATGTGTATTTCTCTGCAGGTCAGCACCGATCAAAAAAAATGGTATATGACGTGCCATCGCCAAGGACGTGTGGACCCTAGGGGTCTACAGTCGGTGGAGCACCCACTGTTGCAAACGGTGGGAGCACCTGAGACGCTGGGCATGAAAGACAGTGGAGGCCCAGCTGGGGATGGCCTTCCAACGAGGAAGGGGTGTCCGTCGAACCCTGACCCCCCTGATGGCCCGCATACTGGCGGTGGGCTTTCCGGAGCTGGATGGGCACTTGGAGGCACCACTGCAGCCACAAGGGGGTGAGTACAGTGCCCCTATATACTACTTGCGCGTGGTGGGGTAGCATCCGGTTGGGGGATGTGGGCCTTTGGGTGCCCCTAGGCCAGGCCGGCCAGTGCAGGGTAGGGCCCATGTTGGGCAGGGTCTGATGTAAACCTCCTCCAAACAAGCTAGTAGGCCTCCACTACTGGGCAGGGGTCTGTGGGTCTCAGGTATGCTTCATTTGGCGTTAGGTATCCCTGTCCATGGCCTGGTGACTAGCATTGTGACCGGTACTGCATTGCCTAGTGCGTAGGGCTGTTCTCTGTGTGTGTCGTGCACACCAACGGTGGTGTTGTTGCCGCCATTGACCAAGGGTATCCTTTGTCTGTCCCCCCTTTTTTGTTTTGTCACCCTGTCCTTATGTGCATTAGCATCATCTGGCGGAGGAGCAGAGGCACCGGCGACTGGGAGAGCTGCATCCCACAGGGCCCAGGAGGTCGAATCCACCGACGGTGAGGGCACCAGTGGGATGGGGAGTGAGTGGAGCACCACGGCGGAGACTGGAGGGAACAGTTTTGACAGTGATACCTCCTCCGGTGGAAGCTCCTTGGTGGTGGTGGACACCTCTTCCCACCTCAACTACAGGTATAGCCGCCACCCGCGTACCAGCATCTCCCTCCCAGCAGCCCCTCAGCATGTTTCCCATGCCCGCTCACTCAGAAGGGTGGGCATCTCCTTCGCCCCAGGCACCTCAGGCCCTGCCCCAGTGAGCCCTGCTGCCCTGAGTGAGGAGGTTATTTACCTCCTGCAATCCATGTCTGTTGGGCATTCAACCATTGTGAATGCCATCCAGGGGCTGGAAGCCCATTTGCAACAAACAAATGCATTCCTGGAGGGCATTCACTCTGGCATGGTGGCCCAACAGAAGTCAATCCAGGCTCTGGCCTCCCTGATGGCAGCCATTGTCCCTGTTTCTAGCCTTCCCCCTCCAACCTCCTCTGCCCATTCCCATTCCCCTCAACCCCATCCTATCCCAAGCACACAGGCAGACCAGCATGCACCCAGGACAACACACAGGAGTGGTTCAGGCAAACACAAGCACCACACATCATCCCACAGGCATTTACTCAAACACAATCCAGATGCTGACATACCAACATCCACTGCCTCCACTATGTCCCCCTCCTCATCGTCATCTACCTCCCTCCCAGTAGCGTCTACACTCACACCTGCATGCACTACATCCTCATTCACTACCACCATCACGCCCATCACTACATGCCCCTCACTGGCAGTCACCACCCCCACATCCATGCACACATCCCCTGTGTCCTCTCCCACTGTATCTGTGCCCCCTCCTCCCAAAGTACACAAACGCAGGCACTCAGACACCCAACAGCCATCCACCTCACGAAAGCACCCAGCACATGCACCTGCACGCAAACACCACAGGCAGACACCTCCTACAACCACTTCCTCTTCCTCCACTCCCAAACCTTCACCCTCTTCCTGTTCCAATGTCCCTAAGAAGCTTTTCCTCCCCACCATTGACCTCTTCCCTACCCCTCCTCCCCTCATATTAGGCCAGGGTTAAGAAAACCCAGGCAAGCACCTCAGCCACCCAGACCAGGGGCACAGTAGTGTCAACAGCTACTGCAGGTGGGAGAGGATCCCGGGCACCAGGCAGCAACACTGGCAGGGTGCCTGCACCAGGTGCATGAAGGAAGGGCCACGAGGCACCACCAGATGCGACTAGGAAGGGCGAGGAGGCACCACCAGCTGCAAGTGTGAAGGACAAGGGGCAATCCCCGGCTGCTGACATGAAGGGCAAGGGGCCTGCACTAGCAGGCAGGAATGACAGTTGGCCTGGTGCTGGGACTCATTCTGAGCCCCCACCACCAACCATGGTGGTTCAGCTGTCCGAGGCTGCAGGGGATGGGCTGGAGCCTCCCCCCACCACTGCTAGCACCGCCACCAGCACCACTGCCAGCAGCCCCAGTGGGCAGCCGTCTGAGGCTGCAGGGGATGGGCTGGGGCCTCCTGCCCTCCACTGCCAGCACCAGCACCACCCCTAGCAGCAGCAGCCCCAGTGGGTAGCCATTTGAGGCTGCATGGGATGGGCTGGACCCTCTCGCCAGCACTGCCACCAGCACCACCGCCAGCAACAGCAGCCCCAGTGGGCAGCTGTCCGAGGCTGCAGGGGATGGGCTGGAGCCTCCCCCCACCACTGCCAGCACCGCCACCAGCACCACCGCCAGCAGCAGCAGCCCCAGTGGGCAGCCGTTCGAGGCTGCAGGGGATGGGCTGGAGCCTCACCCTACCACTGCTAGCACCGCCACCAGTACCGCTGCCAGCAGTAGCAGCCCCAGTGCTCAGCCATCTGAGGCTGCAGGGGATGGGCTGGAGCCTCTCCCCACCACTGCCAACCCCAACCCCAACACCACCTCTGCCACTGCCACCACTGACCAGCCGTCACCGCAGGCAGACAGCGTGTAATCCTGCCTCCATGGGCTGTTGTGCGTCCCGGTCCCTGCAAATCATGTGGGTCTGCCACCCAAGTGAGAGACTGTGACCTTGCACTCCCTAAGATCTGCATCACAGGGCAAAATGCCCCCTCCAGAACCAGTGGAAGAAGCCATCCACTCACCCCATCCTTCCCAGGATGAAGCACACTGGGCACAAGGCCCCCTCCAGAACCAGTGGAAGAAGCCATCCACTAGAGAGACTGTGGCCTTGCACTCCGCAGGACCAGGCAGTGGGCAAACCACCCACTTGAGAGACTGTGGCTTTGCAGTCCCTAGGACCACACAGTGGGCAAACCACCCACTTGAGAGACTGTGGCCTTGCCCTCCCCAAGACCAGTCAGTTGGCAAACCACCCACTTGAGAGACTGTGGTCTTGCACTCCCCAAGACCAGGCAGTGGGCAAACCACCCTCCCGAGAGACTGTGGCCTTGCACTCCCCAGGACCAAGCAGTGGGCAAACAACCCACTTGAGGGACTGTGGCCTTGCACTCCCCAGGACCAGGCAGTGGACAAACCACCCACTTCAGAGACTGTGGCTTTGCACTCCCCAGGACTTCGCAAAGGGCATGTAGCCCCCTCAAGGACCAGTGGTGTTGTACCATCTTATTGCTGAGGTGCCCCCCCTTTTGGTTGGTGGTGGGGGTGTTGCGTGTGTGCGTCACTCTCTTTTTTCTCCCACCTCC
The DNA here is from genome assembly GCF_031143425.1 of Pleurodeles waltl. Taxonomy (NCBI): domain Eukaryota; kingdom Metazoa; phylum Chordata; class Amphibia; order Caudata; family Salamandridae; genus Pleurodeles; species Pleurodeles waltl. The sequence continues at coordinate 194,007,432 of NC_090443.1, forward strand.
CTTGTGTGCTAGGTGGCAGTACTCACCATGGTCGTCTTCGCTGGCGTTGATGTTCGTAATGCAGGAAAAGGTAGACGAGCATGGGAAATATGTGCAACTTGGGCTCAATGGTGTTGTCGTTATTCCCTGAGTCTCCAGTGGTGAGTCCTTTGACTTCTGTGTTCTGTTTCCGCCGTGCTTTTGCTGTCATTGGTACCACCACGGAAAAGGTGGCGGATAAGCTGGTCATAATACAGTGGGAGGTACATTGTCTTCCGCCTGCCTGTTGGCGGTTACTGCTGTGGTGCTTGCTGCTACCGCCGTGGCGGTCAGTGTGTTAAAGTGGCTGTCTGTCTGAGCGGTTTCCGCCGTGGTGATAATTCCTACCGCCGCTTTATCACCGACCACCTGGGTTGTAATGAGGGCCTAAGTTTAGTGCGCTGCAAACAATGGGAAACAACTTCTTGAAATCTCTTTTATCCATACCAAAAGGTACCTCATCATTTGTTTGACATTCAGAAACGGGGATTACCTTTTTAACTGATTTAATAGTGGTACAGCCAGGCCTCTTATGGCAGAAAATGTGGACATTGGAGAATGCAGGTTTAAATTCTGCTATTCTGAGAGATTATTTAGGCACAAGTCTTCCCCTGAGAATTCCTTGGTTGAAGTTTATCAAGAACCTCTTAAATGAAATGGAGCACACAGACTACTACAAGAACCCAGAATTACTGCAATAAATGGGAAAGACCAGAGATCTGAGTGACTCACTCATTTAGCAGACCAAAGGCTGTCCGCAGAATTGCAGAAACCTAGTCCCATATTTGCACTGAGAGGTGAATTGAACATTTGGTCTACACTCCCATTACACTACGGTGAAGAGTTTGTGCTGGCTGTAGTCAGGATCTCTTTTGTTTATATTGAGTTATTTTGCTAAAGTTTCAGCCCTGAAGAAGTCGTTGGTTTATTCCCCAAGACAAAACATGTGTTGGCTGAGGCAGAGGTACACTGGATATGTAACATCTGTACACATGGAAGTTTTGATGTATTTGAATACCCTACATCTACATACATCAAATAGCAAGATGTTGATTTGAAAACAATAAACTACAGACTGGTAAACCACATTGAAGAAAGAAGACGCCTCTCTTTTTCTGAATGAACTTTTTACACGCGGAAGGTGCCCTGAAGTACTGGGTTTTTCAGAACCCAGTGGTGCCAGGGAACACACCCTAAGACTTCGAGTCCTTCCTGTTTCAGACTACAGAAACACAGAGTCTTCTTGGTGAAGTCAAAGATCTTGTTTATTGGCTGCAGCCAGTAACAGGTATCCTAGAAGTACAACACAGTGTATATTCTCAGGAGACTGCTCCTCTTGCAAAGCTAACCTTCTCTTTTATACAAAATATTATGCTTTAGGCAAACATTCCTTATTTTACAGTTGACCATTCACATATTTTCACTACAAAGAAATAGCAGGGTTATGATGACAAGCCCATATTCCAGTTTGTCCAGCCCTCAATCAATTACCCGGCAAGGCTTAGTACTTTCATCAGATATCGACGGACCCCCAATATAAACGGGCACCTCCTCCTTGTAAAGCAAGTCATAAAGAAAGAAACAGGGACAGTTGTGTGTAAGATTAGGCATGGTTTGTGTGTGATGAAAGGTTTATGATGTGTTGTGCCTTGATACTAATCTCATTCGGCCACTGGGAAAGAAACTGGCCCAACAGGTTTGGCTTCAGGCAGTGGAGTCAGCTTGCCCAGGTCACAGAGGAGTCAGCAAAGATGTACGTGTCCTTCAGACTCGTTTTCAGCATTAGACATTGGCCTATGTGAGGGCAATCATAAAATGGCTGTCGTTTAAATGGAACACGAGAGTTCAGGACGGAAACTCTGATATTCGGGTGATTTCGTTACCCGAATATGAATACAATGCTTATGCATACTATTCTAATCATTCTCGGTCTGCTGATACCAAAATCGTTGTGATACGACGATGTTTATAACACGGGTCCAGAATTTTCAGTACCACAGCCCTATCTATAGGTCAATACCTATATATAGCGTCACAATGGTAACTCCGAACATGGCCATGTAACATGTCTAGGATCATGGAATTGTCACCCCAATACCATTCTGATATTGGGGGGACAATTCCATGCATCCCCAGGTCTCCAGCACAGAACCCGGGTACTGCCAAACTAACTTTCCGGGGTCTCCACTGCAGCTACTGCTGCTGCCAACCCCACGGACAGGTTTCTGCCCCCCTGGGGCCTGGGCAGCCTGGTCCCAGGAAGGCAGAACAAAGGGATTCCTCTGAGAGAGGGTGTTACACCCTCTCCCTTTGGAAATAGGTGTGAAGGGCTTGGGAGGAATAGCCTCCACCAGCCTCTGGAAATGCTTTGATGGGCACAGATGGTGCCGTCTCTGCATCAGCCAGTCTACACCAGTTCAGGGATCCCCCAGCCCTGCTCTGGTGCGAAACTGGACCAAGGAAAGGGGAGTGCACTCCCCTGACCAGCACCTCCCAGGGGAGGTGCCCAGAGCTCCTCCAGTGTGTCCCAGACCTCTGCCATCGTGGATGCAGAGGTGTGAGGGCACAATGGACAGCTCTGAGTGGCCAGTGCCAGCAGGTGACGTCAGAGACCCCTCCTGATAGGTGCTTACCTTTCTCAGTAGCCAATCCTCCTCTGTGGGCTATTTAGGGTCTCTCCTGTGGGCTATTCCTCAGATAACGAAGGCAAGAGCTCACTAGAGTTCCTCTGCACTTCCGTCTTCAACTTCTGCCAAGGATCGACCGCTGACTTCTCCAGGACGCCTGCATAACTGCCACAAAGTAGCAAGAAGACTACCAGCAAAATTGTAGCACCTCATCCTGCTGGCTTTCTCGACTGTGTCCTGGTGGTGTATGCTCTGAGGGCTGTCTGCCTTCACCCTGCACTGGAAGCCAAGAAGAAATCTCCCGTGGGTCGACGGAATCTTCCCCCTGCTAACGCAGGCACCAAACTTCTGCATCACTGGTCCTCTGGGACCCCTCTCATCCTGACGAGCTTGGTCCCTGGAACACAGGAGCTGGGTCCAAGTGTCTCCCACAGTCCAGTGGCCATTCTGTCCAAATTTGGTGGAGGTAAGTGGTGCTGCCTGCTTCTGCGGGGGGCTCTCTGAGTTGCTGAGCGCCCCCTCTGTCTTCTCCTCCAAGGGGCGACCTCCTGGTCCTTCCTGGGCCCCAGCAGCACCCAAAATCCTCAACCACGACTCTTGAAGCTAGCAAGGCTTGTTTGCGGTCTTTCTGTGTGGAAACAACTCTGCATCTTCCAACATGCTGTGGGACATCTTCTGACCAAAGGAGAAGTTCCTGGCACCTTCCGTTGTTGCAGAATCTTTGGCTTCTTCCACCCGGAGGCAGCCCTTTTGCACCTTCATCCAGGGTTTAGTGGGCTCCTGCCCCCCTAGACACTTGCGTGACTCTTGGACTTGGTCCCCTTCCTTTACAAGTCCTCAGGTCCAGGAATCCGTCTTCACTGTTTTGCTGGCAGTTGTTGTCCTTGCAGGATCCCCTATCTCGACTTTACTGTCTTTCTTGGGTAGTAGGGTAAATTTACTCCTACTTTTCAGGGTTTTGGGGTGGGGTATCTTGGACACCCTCAGTGTTTTCTAACAATCCCAGCGACCCTCTAAAACCTAAACTAGGCCTGGGGTCCATTCGTGGTTCGCATTCCACTTTTGGAGCATATGGTTTGTGTTGCTCCTAGGCCTATTTCAACCTATTGCATGCTATTGTGATTCTACATTGTTTGCACTTATTTTCTTACTGTTACTTACCTGATTTTGGTTTGTGTACATAGAATTTGTGTATATTACTTACCTACTCAGGGAGTATATCCTCTGAGATACTTTTGGCATATTGTAACTAAAATAAAGTACCTCTATTTTAAGTATCTCTGAGTATTTTGTTTTCTTATGATATAGTGCTATATGATATAAGTGGTATAGTAGGAGCTTTGCATGTCTCCTAGTTCAGCCTAAGCTGCTCTGCTATAGCCACCTCTATCAGCCTAAGCTGCTAGAGCACCTCTATTCTACTAAAAAGGGAAAACTGGACCTGGCACAATGTGTAAGTACCACAAGGTACCCACTATAAGTCAGGCCAGCCTCCTACATTGGTGGTGCAGCGGTGGGATAAGTACTTGTAACTGCTTTACCAGTTTTTCATTTGGTGCTTTTCACAAGAAAAACATATACCAAATATTTCAATATATACACATTGAACCAAAACAGTTTACTGTTCTGTTCTTAAACTTTCTACTAAGTTTCTGAAAAGTCTGAAAACTTTTAAAAGTTTTCAAAAAGTTTTTTTCTCTGTACTTTCAAAAGTTCTAAAACTTTTTCTCTCTCTGTCTTAAACCTTTTTTATCATGTCTACAGTAGAGCTCACTCCCAAAATTGTCCAGGCAACCTATGGGAGTTTAAACTTTAAAAGTTTGAGGGGTCTCTGCTTAGAAAGAGGTTTAGCACTGGTAAGAATCCTACAAAAGACTTTGGGCCTGATTACGATTCCGGCGGGCGGCAGAGGCCGCCCGCCAGAATTCCGCCCTCCATAATACCGCTCCGCGGTCAGAAGACCGCGGAGGGTATTATGAGTTTTTCCCTGGGCTGGCGGGCGGTCTCCAAAAGACCGCCCGCCAGCCCAGGGAAAAACTCCCTTCCCACGAGGATGCCGGCTCGTAATAGAGCCGGCGGAGTGGGAAGGTGCGACGGGTGCTGTTGCACCCGTCGCGTATTTCACTGTCTGCAAGGCAGACAGTGAAATACATTTTGGGGCCCTCTTACGGGGGCCCCGCGACTCCCCCTCCCGCCATCCGGTTCCCGGCGGGAGAACCGCCAGGAACTGGATGGCGGGAGGGGGAGTCGGAATCCCCAAGCCGGCGCAGCAAGCTGCGCCGGCTTGGAGGATTCCTTGGGGGCAGCGGGAAACCAGCGGGAAACCGGCGGGAGACCGCCGGTTTCCCTTCTCTGACCGCAGCTAAGCCGCCGCGGTAAGAATGCCCCGCGGGGCACCTCCGGCCTGTGGGCGGTGCCACCGCGTCCCGCGGCCCTGGCGGAAGTAATCCGCCAGGGTCGTAATGACCACCTTTCTCTTTAACCTTCTCCTTGAAAGTGACCAGAACCAGCCTGGCCCATCTGAGGAACAGGAGGTAGGAGGGGAGGGTACCCAGTCAGACTCAGAGGAGTTCCCTGAAGAGATTGGGGAGGCTTCTTGCAAAGACCTGCCATCTAGCAGGCCACCTAGTGACACTGGTAGTGGGAGAGGGTCACACATTAGTAGGGCATCTTTCACTCCTAAAGGGCAGGTTACAAGGGTCCAGCCAGTTAGGGACAGGTCTCTCTCTGCCAATTCCCAAATCTCCTCTGTATCTAAACATTTCCAAGCCTCCCTCCCTGAGGATAACTTAATGGAAAGGGAACTCAGAAAGCTGAGGTTGGAAGAGACCAGACTGAAACTTAAACAGCAGCAGCTGGCCTTAGACAGGGAATCCCTTGATATAGAGTTGGAAAGACAGAGATTGGGGTTAGTTCCCCATGGTGGCAGCAGCAGTGTTTCTGATAGCAATCCTGTTATAGAGCAAAAGTTCAGAAACTTGCATAAGATAGTCCCGGCTTACAAGGAGGGGGATGATATTAGCAAGTGGTTTGCTGCACTTGAGAGGGCCTGTATGGTACAATTGGTTCCTCAAAGGCAGTGGGCTGCTATCTTGTGGCTATCTTTCACTGGTAAGGGTAGGGATAGGCTGCTTACTGTCAGAGAAAGTGATGCTAATAATTAAAAAGTTTTGAAGGATGCACTCTTGGATGAATTTGGCTTAACCACTGAACAATACAGGATTAAGTTCAGAGACACCAGAAAAGAGTCCTCCCAAGACTGGACAGACTTTGTAGACTGTTCAGTGAAACCCTTGGAGGGTTGGTTGCATGGCAGTAAGGTGACTGACTATGAAAGCCTGTATACTCTGATCCTGAGAGAGCATATTCTTAACAATTGTGTGTCTGATTTGTTGCACCAGTACTGGATAGACTCAGATCTGACCTCTACCCAAGAATTGGGAAAGAAGGCAGACAAATGGGTCAGAACAAGAGTGAACAGAAACGTTCATACAGGAGGTGACAAGGATGGAAAGAAGAAAGATGGTGAGAAATCTCAGGATAAGCATGGGGATAAAGGTAAAACTAAGGATCCTTCTTCAAATCCTAAACACTACTCAGGGGGTGGGGATAAATAATCTTCTTCCTCTTCTTCACAACCCACACACATTAAAAAGCCTTGGTGCTATGAGTGTAAAAATAAAGGCTATAGGCCAGGGGATAAGTCCTTCCCAGGTAAACCCCCTGAGCCTACCACCACTAATACATCAAACTCTATTGCCCCTATCAGTAGTGGTAATAGTGGTGGGACTGCTGGCAACAGTCAAAATAAGGGTGTAGTTCGGTTCACTTGTGGGTCCATCATAGAAACTGGGATAGTCAGTCCCAAGACAGTTTCTGTCACACCTGGTGGCACTGGTCTTGCCACACTGGCTGCTTGTCCTCTTACAATGGATAAGCACAGGCAGACAGTTTCAATAAATGGTGTTGAGGCTCAGGCCTACAGGGACACAGGTGCCAGTATCACTTTGGTGACTGAAAACCTAGTGTCTCCTGCACAACATATCATTGGACAACAGTACAAGATTATTGATGTCCATAACTCCACTAAGTTCCTGCCCTTAGCTATAATTCAGTTTAGTTGGGGTGGAGTTACTGGCCCTAAGCAGGCGGTAGTATCACCTAGTTTACCTCTAGACTGTCTCTTAGGTAATGACCTAGAGGCCTCAGGTTGGGCTGAGGTAGAGTTTCATACCCATGCAGCCAGGCTGGGTATCCCTGAGGAATTGCTTCCTCTCATTTCAGCTGAAATGAAAAAGCAAAGGAAAGAAAAAGGCCTGAAAACTCAGGATCCTTCTCCAACAACAGGTAAAAAGTGCATCAAAGTATCCTCTACCCACCCTGCCATTCAGGATACCATTCCTGTGGTAGGAGAAACCTCTCCTAGGGTGTCACCTGTACCAAGGGAATCATCAGCTAACACAGCTGTACTCCCTGAGGTAGAAGTACCTCTCTCTGGAATAACTAATATTGGTGAGAAAAAGTGCAGCATTTTAGTTGACATGGAGCATCCCTCCCACCCTCCCAGAGAAACTTTAGTGCAGCTACCCTATACTGCCTCACAACACTTAGGACAGCAGCCCTGCCCTAGTGTGGAGCTTATAGAACAGCATCCCTGCCTTGCTCCAACTCAAGAGAAACAGCAAACCTGTTCTCTCTTACAGCCATTTGGACAAAATGTTTGCCCAGCTATGGCTTTACTGAGACAGCATCCCTGTCTGGCATTCTCATCCTTTGATATAGGTCCAGTGGACAATTCCCACTGCTCTAAACTAAAACATACTAATAGGAACTCTGAAAATATAACCTCACATTGCTGGCTAGCTAAAAAACGTCAAACAGGGTGGTTTACATCCCCGCAGGGAAGTAACCATATAGTGAATGATAAAGGGAGTAACCAATCTATTGCAGAGCTACTTTCCAATGATCACCACTTAGACAATAAAGACTCAACTGGCCAAGGTTAGCCTTATTGTCCTTCATTTGGGGAGGTTGTGTAGGAAGGTAGCCTCTTTCTCGCCTTGTTACCCCCACCTTTGGCCTGTTTGTGAGTATATGTCAGAGTGTTTTTACTGTCTCACTGGGATCCTGCTAGCCAGGGCCCAGTGCTCATAGTGAAAACCCTATGTTGTCAGTGTGTTTGATATGTGTCACTGGGATCCTGCTAGCCAGGACCCCAGTGCCCATAAGTTTGTGGCCTATATGTGTTCCCTGTGTGGGGCCTAACTGTATCACTGAGGCTCTGCTAACCTGAACCTCAGTGTTTATGCTGTCTGCTTTTAAAATTGTCACTGCAGGCTAGTGACTAATTTTACCAATTCTGATTGGCACACTGGAACACCCTTATAATTCCCTAGTATATGGTACTGAGGTACCCAGGGTGTTGGGGTTCCAGGATGTCCCTATGGGCTGCAGCATTTCTTTTGCCACCCATAGGGAGCTCAGACAATTCTTACACAGGACTGCCACTGCAGCCTGAGTGAAATAAGGTCCACGTTATTTCACAGCCATTTTAGACTGCACATAAGTAACTTATAAGTCACCTATATGTCTAACCCTCACTAGGTAAAGGTTAGGTGCAAAGTTACTTAGTGTGTGGGCACCCTGGCACTAGCCAAAGTGCCCGCACATAGTTCAGGGCAAATTCCCCGGACTTTGTGAGTGCGGGGACACCATTACACGCGTGCACTACATATAGTCCAATACCTATATGCAGCGTCACAATGGTAACTCCGAACATGGCCATGTAACATGTCTAGGATTATGGAATTGTCACCCCAATACCATTCTGGTATTGGGGGGACAATTCCATGCATCCCCGGGTCTCCAGCACAGAACCCGGGTACTGCCAAACTAACTTTCCGGGGTCTCCACTGTAGCTCCTGCTGCTGCCAACCCCACAGACAGGTTTCTGCCCCCCTGGGGCCTGGGCAGCCTGGTCCCAGGAAGGCAGAACAAAGGGTTTCCTCTGAGAGAGGGTGTTACACCCTCTCCCTTTGGAAATAGGTGTGAAGGGCTTTGGAGGAATAGCCTCCCCAGCCTCTGGAAATGCTTTGATGGGTACAGATGGTGCCCTCTCTGCATCAGCCAGTCTCCACCGGTTCAGGGATGCCCCAGCCCTGCTCTGGTGTGAAACTGGACAAAGGAAAGGGGAGTGACCACTCCCCTGACCAGCACCTCCCAAGGGAGGTGCCCAGAGCTCCTCCAGTGTATCCCAGACCTCTGCCATCTTGGATACAGAGGTGTGAGGACACAATGGACAGCTCTGAGTGGCCAGTGCCAGCAGGTGACGTCAGAGACCCCTCCTGATAGGTGCTTACCTTTCTCAGTAGCCAATCCTCCTCTGTGGGCTATTTAGGGTCTCTCCTGTGGGCTGTTCCTCAGATAAAGAAGGCAAGAGCTCACCAGAGTTCCTCTGCACTTCCCTCTTCGACTTCTGCCAAGGATCGACTGCTGACTGCTCCAGGACACCTGCATAACTGCCACAAAGTAGCAAGAAGACTACCAGCAACATTTTAGCGCCTCATCCTGCCGGCTTTCTCGACTGTTTCCTGGTGGTGCATGCTCTGAGGGCTGTCTGCCTTCACCCTGCACTGGAAGCCAAGAAGAAATCTCCAGTGGGTCGACGGAATCTTCCCCCTGCTAACGCAGGCACCAAACTCCTGCATCACCGGCCCTCTGAGTCCCCTCTCATCCTGACGAGCGTGGTCCCTGGAACACAGGAGCTAGGTCCAAGTGTCTCCCACAGTCCATTGGCCCTTCTGTCCAAATTGGGTGGAGGTAAGTCCTTGCCTCCCCACGCCAGACAGTATTCCTGTGTACTGCGTGAACTGCAGCTGCTCAGGCTTCTGTGCACTTTTCCAAGACTTCCTTTGTGCACAGCCTAGCCCAGGTCCCCAGCACTCCGTCCTGCTTTGCCCAACTTACTGAGTTGGACTCTGACGTCGTGGGACCCTCCTTTGTGACTCTGAGTCGACCACTGTCCTCAGATCTTCTAAGTGCCTGTTCCGGTACTTCTGCATGTGCTGCCTGCTTCTGCGAGGGCTCCCTGACTTGCTGGGCGCCCCCTCTGTCTCCTCCTCCAAGGGGCGACCTCCTGGTCCTTCCTGGGTCCCAGCAGCACCCAAAATCCTCAACCGCGACTCTTGCAGCTAGCAAGGCTTGTTTGCGGTCTTTCTGCGTGGAAACAACTCTGCATCCTCCAGCACGCCATCTTGGACATCTTCTGACCAAAGGAGAAGTTCCTGGCACCTTCCGTTGTTGCAGAATCTTCGGCTTCTTCCACCCGGAGGCAGCCCTTTTGCACCTTCATCCGGGGTTTAGTGGGCTCCTGCCCCCCCGGACACTTGCGTGACTCTTGGGCTTGGTCCCCTTCCTTTACAGGTCCTCAGGTCCAGGAACCCATCTTCAATGTTTTGCTGGCAATTGTTGTCCTTGCAGAATCCCCTCTCTCGACTTTACTGTCTTTCTGGGGTATTAGGGTAACTTTACTCCTACTTTTCAGGGTCTTGGGGTGGGGTATCTTGGACACCCTCAGTGTTTTCTAATAGTTCCAGCCACCCTCTACAACCTACACTAGGCCTGGGGTCCATTCATGGTTCGCATTCCACTTTTGGAGTATTATAGTTTGTGTTGCCCCAGGCCTATTTCTACCTATTGCATGCTATTGTGATTCTACATTGTTTGCACTACTTTTCTTACTGTTACTTACATGATTTGGGTTTGTGTACATATAATTTGTGTATATTACTTACGTCCTAAGGGAGTATATCCTTTGAGATACTTTTGGCATATTGTCACTAAAATAAAGTACCTTTATTTTTAGTAACTCTGAGTATTGTGTTTTCTTATGATATAGTGCCATATGATATAAGTGGTATAGTAGGAGCTTTGCATATCTCCTAGTTCAGCCTAAGCTGCTCTGCTATAGCTACCTCTATCAGCCTAAGCTGCTAGAAATCCTCTATTCTACTAATAAGGGATATCTGGACCTGGCACAAGGTGTAAGTACCACAAGGTACCCACTATAAGCCAGGCCAGCCTCCTACACCACATATTGCCCATTGTATGGCTCAATTAATGAAGGCTACCAGAACTTTGTTCAGCTCGCCTCAGCCAAAGGGTGGTGGTGCACTTATCCCATTATTAGAAATGTATACATCACAATGCTTACCTGCAGAAGCCTGTGGAGAAGGGGTGTGGAGTATCCAGAAAAGTGCCCCGATTCAGACTGAAGAGAATAGGTTCTGCAGGAGGGTTCCCCGTTCCTTCCTCTCATTTGATTTTTCATTGAGATTCAAATATTTCATACATTGAAGATCACATCAGAAGTCGCCCTCCTCTGCTATGGCTGTCAGTATGGGAACATAAGGGTGCCAACCTCTCGAGGGAAATCATTAGGGACTGTCTTAATTTTGTAAAACACACTGAGGGGGTCATTCCAACCTCGGCGGTAAAAGGCGCTTACCGCCAGACACAAGACCGCCATAACACCGCCGCGGTCGCGGTAAACCGCCACGGTCATTCTGACCCACAACAGGCAAACCGCCAAAATCCCGACATCCACAAAAGTCCGCCACACCAAAGGGCAGCGAGAAACTGGCGATGACCAAACCTCCACCGTCACGCCAACAGAAATACGCCCACACTATCACGACACACGAATCCACGCAGCGGTCTTTCAACCGCGGTATTTCATTGGCGGTACAGACCGCCGCGCTCAAAATACACATACCTGTACAAAAGACTATCACATTGGACAATTCAAAATACACACACCTGATACACATACACACACCACTCCCACACACCCAATACAATATAAAACACACACCCACATCACCCACAAACCCCTACGACCAAAAATACAGGGAGAAGGCCAGAGAGAGAGACACCACCATCAACAAACTAGCAGCCACAGGCACACAACACCATCACCCACACAACTTCCACGCACAAAGCACCACACACCACTACATATCACCACACTTATCACCACACACACCACCCCACACATCACCCACACCACCCCATGGCACCTCAAAGACACCCCAGGTTCTCAGATGATGAACTCAGGGTCATGGTGGAGGAAATTGTACGAATAGAGCCCCAGCTCTTCGGGACACAGGTGCAGCACACCACCATTGCCAGGAAGATGGAGCTATGGAGCAGAATAGTCGACAGGGTCAATGCTGTGGGACAGCACCCAAGAAATAGGGACGACATCAGGAAGCAGTGGAACGACCTACGGGGGAAGGTGCGTTCCATGGTATCCAGGCACAACATCGCAGTGCAGCGGACTGGCGGCGAACCCCCACCTACTCCCCCAGAATTTACAGCATGGGAGGAGCAGGTCTTGAACATCCTGCATCCTGAGTGCCTCGCAGGAGTAGCTGGAGGAATGGACTCTGGTAAGTCAAATCTTCACTACTTCATCCCCCCCACCCCACCAGCATGCCAACTCATACCCCCACCCCATCACACCTATTCCTTGCAAATGTCTCACCATCACAACCCACCCATCCCAAAACCTGGCCCTGCATGTGACCACAAAGCATGGACACCCAACACCAAAGCATGCCCACTGCACATACCCATCCCCCCCCCAAACCACCGTCACAACAGCCCCCACAAAGGAATGCCAGCCCTGGGGTACACGGGCACCCACCCATTGCACGCCATGGCACACACAGAAGCAATAACCATACTTTTGTACCCCTGCAGGACCCGAACGCCAGGTCACTGCGCAGGAGGGTCCACAAATGTCCACTCCACCCCCAGAAGAGGCCCACAGTGAGGACAGCAGCTCTGTCTCCCTGGATCTAGATGACCAGCCCGGTCCATCGGGGACCTCTGGACAGTCGGTTCCCCTCAGACAGCCACAGGCCACAGCAGACCTTCCCCCCTCTGGGAACACCAACACAGCACCCACCCAGCGGGCCCATACCTCTGTCCCCAGGAAACGTCAATCAGCGGTGTGTCCACCACTACAGGGAACCCAGGCTAACCCACCACCCCAACAACAACAGGGACCTGGGGGCAGTGGTAGTGGGCACACGGTTCAGGGGACGGAGGCCCAGGGAAATAGGGGAACTGGGAGGGCTGCTGTGCGACAGGGGGGGGACATGCCTAGGGAACCCACTCTCCACGAGGCCCTCTCCTCCATCATGGGAGCATACCACCACTCCCAGGAGACGATGGCGACGGTCCTGGCCAGGTTTCAGGAGATCCAGCTTCTGCAGGAGCAACAGTATATGGGGTTCAGGGAGGAACTAAGAAACATCAGTTCCGCCATGGGTACCATCGTAGTGGCCCTGAATCAGGTAGTCACCACATTGCGAGACACTGTGGCACCACAAAGAGCCCCTGACACTAGCATGGACCAAGAACTGCCTACCACCTCCGCCGGCGCTCGTGGACAGGAGGCCCCGACACAAGACCAACAGGCCACCAGAACCCCACCCCCTGCAGAAGGAGAACCACCCCGCAAGCGGGCCCTGAGATCCAGGAAGAAGACAGAGTAAGATGTCAAGACCCCCGCCAGCAAAGGATACCGCCCTGATTGTCATCCCACTGTCCCACATTGTCACCCTGTCCAACTTTAAACTGCCCCTGCTCCACTTCCCACAGGCATTTGGACAATGCACCTGTGATACTGATAGTCTGGACTCTGCCATGGACAATCCTCCACCATCACCCCTCACCGATTTGCAACCACCCATCCAATTTAGAGCACTTGAATAAACACACTTATTGCACATAAACAATCTGGAGTCTGGCTGTGATTTTGAACAAATGTATTAGACATGACCGTGCCAAAATGTTCATTCACATTGTGATGCCAACAAACCGCTGTCACACAGCTGTAGTCCATGGGGAAACAAAGCAGATGTCACGCAGTGGGGCCCACATATCTGAAAACGGAAGGGAAAGTCACAACACAGTTACCATACACTGGGGGAAAAAGTCAGACAGTAAAGAGGTAGGAGTCTTTAAGTAAATGTAATATGCCGGTGTGTACTCTTACCTGTGTGTCATTGAAAATACTGCTGTATTACTGTGTTCCTGTTCTCTATGTCGTCCTCTTCGCCTTCCTCCTCTTCACTCTCCACAGGCTCCACAGCTGCTACAACACCACCATCTGGACCATCCTCCTGCAGAAAAGGCACCTGGCGTCGCAAAGCCAGGTTGTGAAGCATACAGCAGGCCACGATGATCTGGCACACCTTCTTTGGTGAGTACATTAGGGATCCACCTGTCATATGGAGGCACCTGAACCTGCCCTTCAGGAGGCCAAAGGTTCGCTCAATCACCCTCCTAGTTCTCCCATGGGCCTCATTGTACCGTTCCTCTGCCCTGGTCCTGGGATTCCTCACTGGGGTCAATAGCCAGGAAAGGTTGGGGTAACCAGAGTCCCCTAATAGCCACACCCGGTGCCTCTGGAGTTGACCCATCACATACGGAATGCTGCTATTCCGCAGGATGTTGGCGTCATGCACTGACCCATGGAACTTGGCATTAACATGGGAGATGTACTGGTCTGCCAAACAGACCACCTGGATATTCATGGAATAATAACTCTTCCTGTTCCTATACACATGTTCACTCCTGCTGGGGGGGACCAAAGCAACATGTGTCCCATCAATGGCACCGATGATGTTGGGAATATGTCCAAGGGCATAGAAATCACCCTTCACGGTAGGCAAATCCCCCACCTCAGGGAAAACTATGTAGCTCCGCATGTGTTTGAGCAGGGCAGACAACACTCTGGACAACACCTTGGAAAACATGGGCTGGGACATCCCTGATGATATGGCCACTGTTGTTTGAAATGACCCACTTGCTAGGAAATGGAGCACTGACAGCACCTGCACTAGAGGGGAGATCCCTGTGGGTTGGCGGATGGGTGAAATCAGGTCTGGCTCCAGCTGGGCACACAGTTCCTGTATAGTGGCTCGGTCAAGCCTGTATGTCAGCATGACATGTCGTTCCTCCATTGTCGACAGGTCCACCAGCGGTCTGTACACGGGAAGATTCCTCCATCTCCTTGCATGTCCCAGCGGACGGTGCCTATGAAGGACAACAGCGAGCACAGAGTCAATCAACCCACAGGTACATTCCCACAGCTTGCACAGAACACGATTCTCAATGCATTGAATGGCTTGTATGAGTGTTGATGCAAGGCCTAGGTATATGTGACGCAGTAGAAATTAAGCCATGTGGGCCCTTGAAATGGCGGCTGCCTGACCTGTGAAGTGCGACAGTGGGATGTGAGGTCAATGCGCTGGCGTGGCACACCGTGGCGGTAGGCGGTCGAAGACCGCGGCGCAAAGCCGCATTGGTTAACATTGAACCCTATGGGTTTCAGGAGCCAATGACGATGTGCGCCGGCGGTCGCGGTACGCACCGCCGCGGTACGCACCGCCGCGGGCGTGACCGCCATTTTCTATCTGCTTAATCACTTGATACCTGATCTTCCACAGGTGAGGACCTATACTGCAAGTGCTGCTCTGACCTCGGTCTGGAAGGGACAATGGCTGCTGCGACTGGGGAAAGGGCCCCTGCCTTCACTTCTGAAGAATTGGAGAAACTCGTGGATGGGGTCCTCCCCCAGTTTGCGCTACTCTACGGTCCTCCAGACCAACAGGTAAATACACTGGGAGCATGCTTTGTGGCCAATGCCTGTGTTGAGTGGGGTGAATGAAAGATGGTGGGGAGGGGAGCGATTGAGGAATGCATCAAACGACAGATGAGAGCATGTGCCACATGGCATGGGTGGGGATGGGGGGCCACTCACATCGAGCATGCAGAAGGTGATGATTTTTTTTCTCCCCCTGTACGTGTCACATAGGTCAGCGCCCACCAGAAAGTCGCTATTTGGCGTGCCATCGTCAAGGACGTCCGGACCCTGGGGGTCCACAACCGACGGGGCACCCACTGCCGGAAGAGGTGGGAGGACATCCGACGCTGGAGCAGGAAGACGGCGGAGGGTCAGCTGGGTATGGCCTCCCAACGTAGGAGGGGTGCCAGTCGTACTTTGACCCCCCTGATGTCCCGGATCCTGGCGGTGGCCTACCCCGATTTGGATGGGCGCGTGAGGACATCACAGCAGACACAAGGGGGTGAGTACAAACACATTCTGCTATCTTTGCGCGCAGTGGAGGTGTCTGGGTGGGGGAGGAGGGCTGTGGGTATCCCTAGGCCAGGGCGATTTCAGTAGGCTAGGCCCCTCCGTAAGGCATGGCCCTGTGCCCCCGCCCCCTACCTCTGTTGGGACACGTGCTGACACCAGCGAAACGGACTCGTCCTCTGAAGGGAGCTCCCTTGTGGTGGCGGCAACATCCGTGCCCCCCGCAACAACAGGTACAGCCGCCACCCAGCGCACCAGCACCGCCCTCCCAGCAGCCCCTCAGCGTTCGCCCCGTGCCCGCTCACCCAGGAAGATGGGCATCTCCTTCGTCCCAGGCACCTCAGGCCCTGCCCCTGTCACCCCTGCTGCCCTCAGTGAGGAGGTCATTGACCTCCTGAGGACCATCACTGTTGGGCAGTCTACCCTTTTGAATGCCATCCAGAGTGTAGAAAGGGAGGTGCACCGGAGTAATGCATACCTGGAGGGCATTCATTCTGATCAGGCTGCCCATCAGCGATGGTTCAACGCTCTGGCCTCAGCACTGACGGCAGCCATTGTCCCTGTCTCTAGCCTCCCCCCTCCAACTTCCTCCACCCAGACCCAAACCCCTGTACCTCTGCCTATCCCAGACACACCATCAGACCAGCCTGCACACACCTCAACACCCAAGGGAAGCTCATCCAGACATAAGCACCACACATCACACAAGCATTCACACAAGCAACATCCACATGCAGACATACCAACAGCCACTGCCTCCTCTGTGTCCCCCTCCTCCTCGTCTCCCTCCTCCCTCCCTGTGACGTCTCCACTCACACTTGCATGCACAACATCTTCAGCCACTACGTCCATCACCAGCACACCCACCAGAACACTCCGCACACGTGCAGTCACCACCCCCACTACCATTTACACGTCACCTGTGTCCTCTCCCAGTGTGTCTGTCACCCCCTCTTCCAAACCACACAAACGCAGGCAGCCACCCACCCAACAGCCATCCACCTCACGACAGCCTCCACCACCAGCACCTGCACCCAAAGACACCAGACTTCACTCTCCTACAACCACATCTTCTTCCTCAACTCCCATACCCACTACACCTACCCGTCCCTCTCTTTCTAAATTGCTTTTCCTTTCCAAACTTGACCTCTTTCCAACAACTCCCCCACCCCGTCCATCTCATAAGACTCCAATCAGCACCTCAGCCACCACAAAACCGGGACCTATAAAGACAGTTGTCCAAGGACTTTGGAGTCCCCCACCCTCAAGGGCAGCTAGTTCGGCTAGGAGCCAAGACACGGCCAGCCCAACCCCGGAAAAGCAAGCAAAGATTGCCAGTGCCCGGCGCGAGAGGCCAAAGACAGCAGGCTCCAAAATCCCTACCCTGGCTCCGTCAGGAAGTGGGGTGCCACCCGGCACACCGCCAAAGGGTGGAAAGGGCCACAGACGAGCAGGGAAGGGTGGCAAGGGCAGCACGCCCGACAAGTCCGGCAGCAGGCCAGCTGCCCAGGAGGGCCCCACCAGCCCCATTCCAGGTGTGCAGGAGGACACCCACAGGCCCGGTACTGCAGCACAGGAGGGCCCCGCAAGCGAAAAGAAAGATGGGCAGGAAGGCCACGCCAGCCACATGTCAGGTGGCGAGTGACATCCATGCCATGGCTGGATCTGCTGACCTGGACACTCATCTCAAGCACCGCTGAACAGGGCCCTTCTAGTCAAGAACCGCTGAACAGGGCCCTTCTAGCCAAGTACCGCTGAACAGGGCCCTTCAAGTCAAGAACCGCTGAACAGGGCCCTTCTAGTCAAGAACCGCTGAACAGGGCCCTTCAAGTCAAGAACCGCTGAACAGGGCACCGCCGTCTCAAGCACCGCTGAACAGGGCACCGCTGTCTCAAGCACCGCTGAACAGGGCCCTTCTAGTAAAAAAACGCTGAAAAGGGCCCTTCAAGTCAAGAACCGCTGAACAGGGCCCTTCAAGTCAAGAACAGCTGAACAGGGCCCTTCTAGTCAAGAACCGCTGAACAGGGCCCTTCAAGTCAAGAACCGCTGAACAGGGCACCGCCGTCTCAAGCACCGCCGAACAGGGCCCTTCTAGTCAAGAACCGCTGAACAGGGCCCTTCAAGTCAAGAACCGCTGAACAGGGCCCTTCTAGTCAAGAACCGCTGAACAGGGCCCTTGAAGTCAAGAACCGCTCCGCTGGGCCCTTCATCTCAAGCACGGCTCCGCTGGGCCCTTCATCTCAAGCACCGCTCCGCTGGGCACCGCCGTCTCAAGCACCGCTCCGCTGGGCACCACCGTCTCAAGCACCGCTCCGCTGGGCCCTTCATCTCAAGCACCGCTCAGCTGGGCCCTTCATCTCAAGCACCGCTCTGCTGGGCACCGCCGTCTCAAGCACCACTCCGCTGGGCAGCGCCGTCTCAAGCACCGCTCCGCTGGGCCCTTCATCTCAAGCACCGCTCCGCTGTGCCCTTCATCTCAAGCACCGCTCCGCTGGGCCCTTCATCTCAAGCACCGCTCCACTGGGCCCTTCATCTCAAGCACCGCTCCGCTGTGCCCTTCATCTCAAGCACCGCTCCGCTGGGCACCGCCGTCTCAAGCACCGCTCCGCTGGGCCCTTCATCTCAAGCACCGCTCCGCTGGGCTCCGCCGTCTCAAGCACCGCTCCGCTGGGCCCTTCATCTCAAGCACCGCTGAACTGGGCCCTTCATCTCAAGCACTGCTACTCTGGGCACCGCTGTCTAAAGCAACGCTGAACTGGGCCCTTCATCTCATGAACCGCTGGCCCATTGGCGGAAGGGGCAGGCCCGCATCTGTGTCGGGCAGGGCTGCACGAAGCACTCTGGGCACTAGTCCCCCTCCAGAACCAGTGGAGTCTGTGTAGGAAAGTACCATCTTGCCTGGCATGTTACCCCCATCTTTCACTGTATATATGTTGTTTTACTTGTATGTGTCACTGGGACCCTGGTAACCCAGGGCCCCAGTGCTCATAAGTGTGCCTGAATGTGTTACCTGTGTAGTGACTAACTGTCTCACTGAGGCTCTGCTAATCAGAACCTCAGTGGTTATGCTCTCTCATTTCTTTCCAAATTGTCACTGACAGGCTAGTGACCATTTTTACCAATTTACATTGGCTTACTGGAACACCCTTATAATTCCCTAGTATATGGTACTGAGGTACCCAGGGTATTGGGGTTCCAGGAGATCCCTATGGGCTGCAGCATTTCTTTTGCCACCCATAGGGAGCTCTGACAATTCTTACACAGGCCTGCCACTGCAGCCTGAGTGAAATAACGTCCACGTTATTTCACAGCCATTTTACACTGCACTTAAGTAACTTATAAGTCACCTATATGTCTAACCTTTACCTGGTAAAGGTTAGGTGCAAAGTTACTTAGTGTGAGGGCACCCTGGCACTAGCCAAGGTGCCCCCACATTGTTCAGAGCCAATTCACTGAACTTTGTGAGTGCGGGGACACCATTACACGCGTGCACTACATATAGGTCACCACCTATATGTAGCTTCACCATGGTAACTCCGAATATGGCCATGTAACATGTCTATGATCATGGAATTGCCCCCTCTATGCCATCCTGGCATTGTTGGTACAATTCCATGATCCCAGTGGTCTGTAGCACAGACCCTGGTACTGCCAGACTGCCCTTCCTGGGGTTTCACTGCAGCTGCTGCTGCTGCCAACCCCTCAGACAGGCAGCTGCCCTCCTGGGGTCCAGCCAGGCCTGGCCCAGGATGGCAGAACAAAGAACTTCCTCTGAGAGAGGGTGTGACACCCTCTCCCTTTGGAAAATGGTGTGAAGGCAGGGGAGGAGTAGCCTCCCCCAGCCTCTGGAAATGCTTTGTTGGGCACAGATGTGCCCAATTCTGCATAAGCCAGTCTACACCGGTTCAGGGACCCCTTAGCCCCTGCTCTGGCGCGAAACTGGACAAAGGAAAGGGGAGTGACCACTCCCCTGGCCTGCACCTCCCCTGGGAGGTGTCCAGAGCTCCTCCAGTGTGCTCCAGACCTCTGCCATCTTGGAAACAGAGGTGCTGCTGGCACACTGGACTGCTCTGAGTGGCCAGTGCCACCAGGTGACGTCAGAGACTCCTTGTGATAGGCTCCTTCAGGTGTTAGTAGCCTTTCCTCTCTCCTAGGTAGCCAAACCCTCTTTTCTGGCTATTTAGGGTCTCTGTCTCTGGGGAAACTTTAGATAACGAATGCATGAGCTCAGCCGAGTTCCTCTGCATCTCCCTCTTCACCTTCTGATAAGGAATCGACCGCTGACCGCGCTGGAAGCCTGCAAACCTGCAACATAGTAGCAAAGATGACTACTGCAACTCTGTAACGCTGATCCTGCCGCCTTCTCGACTGTTTTCCTGCTTGTGCATGCTGTGGGGGTAGTCTGCCCCCTCTCTGCACCAGAAGCTCCGAAGAAATCTCCCGTGGGTCGACGGAATCTTCCCCCTGCAACCGCAGGCACCAAAAAGCTGCATTACCGGTCCCTTGGGTCTCCTCTCAGCACGACGAGCGAGGTCCCTCGAATCCAGCGACACCGTCCAAGTGACCCCCACAGTCCAGTGACTCTTCAGCCCAAGTTTGGTGGAGGTAAGTCCTTGCCTCACCTCGCTGGGCTGCATTGCTGGGAACCGTGACTTTGCAAGCTACTCCGGCCCCTGTGCACTTCCGGTGGAAATCCTTCGTGCACAGCCAAGCCTGGGTCCACGGCACTCTAACCTGCATTGCACGACTTTCTAAGTTGGTCTCCGGCGACGTGGGACTCCTTTGTGCAACTTCGGCGAGCACCGTTTCACGCATCCTCGTAGTGCCTGTTTCTGGCACTTCTCCGGGTGCTACCTGCTTCAGTGAGGGCTCTTTGTCTTGCTCGACGTCCCTTCTCTCTGCAGGTCCAATTTGCGACCTCCTGGTCCCTCCTGGGCCCCAGCAGCGTCCAAAAACGCCAAACGCACGATTTGCGTGTAGCAAGGCTGGTTGGCGTCCATCCGGCGGGAAAATACTTCTGCAAGACTCTCCAAGGCGTGGGGGATCCATCCTCCAAAGGGGAAGTCTCTAACCCTTGTCGTTCCTGCAGTATTCACAGTTCTTCAGCCTAGTAAGAGCTTCTTTGCAACAACCGCTGGCATTTCTTGGGCATCTGCCCATCTCCGAGCTGCTTGTGACTTTTGGACTTGGTCCCCTTGTTCCACAGGTACCCTCAGTCAGGAATCCATCGTTGTTGCATTGCTGATTTGTGTTTTCCTTGCATTTTCCCTCTAACACGACTATTTTGTCCTTAGGGGAACTTTAGTGCACTTTGCACTCACTTTTCAGGGTCTTGGGGAGGGTTATTTTTCTAACTCTCACTATTTTCTAATAGTCCCAGCGACCCTCTACAAGGTCACATAGGTTTGGGGTCCATTCGTGGTTCGCATTCCACTTTTGGAGTATATGGTTTGTGTTGCCCCTATCCCTATGTTTCCCCATTGCACCCTATTGTAACTATACATTGTTTGCACTGTTTTCTAAGACTATACTGCATATTTTTGCTATTGTGTATATATATCTTGTGTATATTTCCTATCCTCTCACTGAGGGTACACTCTAAGATACTTTGGCATATTGTCATAAAAATAAAGTACCTTTATTTTTAGTATAACTGTGTATTGTGTTTTCTTATGATATTGTGCATATGACACTAAGTGGTACTGTAGTAGCTTCACACGTCTCCTAGTTCAGCCTAAGCTGCTCTGCTAAGCTACCATTATCTATCAGCCTAAGCTGCTAGACACCCTATACACTAATAAGGGATAACTGGGCCTGGTGCAAGGTGCAAGTACCCCTTGGTACTCACTACAAGCCAGTCCAGCCTCCTACATTGGTTGTGCAGTGGTGGGATAAGTGCTTGAGACTACTTACCACTCTTGTCATTGTACTTTTCATAAGAGAAAAATATACAAAACAAGGTCAGTGTATATACACATAGCCAAAAAGTTTTTGCATTTCCTCTTTTCACTCTTTTCTAAGTGCTGAAAAGTACTTCTAAACTTTCCAAAAGTTCTTAAAAGTTTAAAAAGTTTTTTTCTGTCTTTCCAAAAAGTTCTAAAAACTTTTTTCTCTTTGTCTATCACTTTAACTCTCTCTAAAAATGTCTGGCACAGGCCAAAATGTTGAACTGTCCAAACTTGCATATGATCACCTTAGCTGGAAAGGAGCAAGGAGTCTCTGCATAGAGAGAGGTTTGAGTGTAGGGAAGAATCCTTCTTTAGAACTGTTAATTAATATGCTTAGAGTACAGGATAAGGCCATAAGTGCCCAATCTGTAGAAAAAGTAGCTAATGGTTCTCAATCTGATCCAGGGACTCCCCCAGGAAAAGGTTCAGGAAAGAAACTTCTCAGCCTGCCCATTACTAGACAGTCTAGCATAGTTGGTACAGAGGTTGAATCACACCATACTAATGGTGTGCTCTCACATTATACTGGTAGCCAAGCTGTTAGGGTGCCCTCTGTAAGGGACAGGTCTCCTTCTGTTCATTCCCATCATACCTCTGTATCTAGAAATGTCCCTCCCACCCACCCTGATGACAGATTGTTAGAAAGGGAGCTCAATAGATTGAGAGTGGAACAAACCAGACTGAAGCTCAAGAAGCAACAGCTGGATTTGGATAGACAGTCTTTAGAAGTAGAGAGGGAAAGACAGAAGTTGGGTTTAGATACCCATGGTGGCAGCAGCAGTATTCCCCATAGTCATCCTGCAAAAGAGCATGATTCTAGGAATCTGCACAAGATAGTTCCCCCTTATAAGGAGGGGGATGACATTAACAAGTGGTTTGCTGCACTTGAGAGGGCCTGTGCTGTACAGGATGTCCCTCAAAAGCAGTGGGCTGCTATCCTATGGCTATCATTTAGTGGAAAAGGTAGGGATAGGCTCCTTACTGTAAAAGAAAATGATGCTAATAATTTCCAAGTTCTTAAGAATGCACTCCTGGATGGTTATGGCTTAACCACTGAACAGTACAGGATAAAGTTCAGAGATACCAAAAAGGAGTCTTCACAAGACTGGGTTGATTTCATTGACCAGGCAGTGAAGGCCTTGGAGGGGTGGTTACATGGCAGTAAAGTTACTGATTATGACAGCCTGTATAATTTGATCCTGAGAGAGCATATTCTTAATAATTGTGTGTCTGATTTGTTGCACCAGTACTTGGTGGACTCTGATCTGACCTCTCCCCAAGAATTGGGAAAGAAGGCAGACAAATGGGTCAGAACAAGAGTGAACAGAAAAGTTCATACAGGGGGTGACAAAGATGGCAACAAAAAGAAGGATGGTAAGTCTTCTGACAAGGGTGGGGACAAATCTAAAAATGAGTCTTCATCAGGCCCACAAAAACACTCTGGTGGGGTTGGTGGGTCCAAATCCTCCTTTAATCAGAACAAGGAAAAGAAACCATGGTGCTATTTATGTAAGATAAAAGGCCATTGGACAACAGATCCCAGTTGTCCAAAGAAAGGCACCACAGCTCCTACCACTACAACCCCTACTGCTACACCTAGTGTCCCTACTAATAGCAGTGGTGGTGGGAGCAAACCTACTAATAGCCAATCCAAGGGAGTAGCTGGGCTCACTTTTGGTAATTTAGTTGGGGTTGGTCTAATTAGGGAGACCACAGAGGCTACTTTAGTCTCTGAAGGGGCTATTGACTTAGCCACTTTGGTTGCTTGCCCCCATAACTTGGAGAAGTACAAGCAACTAACCCTAATAAATGGTGTTGAGGTCCAGGCCTACAGGGACACAGGTGCCAGTGTCACAATGGTGATTGAGAAACTGGTGCACCCTGAACAACACATACTTGGACACCAGTACCAAGTAACCGATGCTCACAACATAACACAAAGCCACCCCATGGCTGTTGTAAATCTCAACTGGGGGGGGGTATCTGGTCCAAAGAAAGTTGTGGTAGCTTCAGATTTACCTGTAGACTGTCTATTAGGGAATGATTTGGAGACATCAGCTTGGTCAGATGTGGAGTTGGAGGCCCATGCAGCAATGCTGGGCATCCCAGGGCATATTTTTGCTTTGACAAGGGCTCAGGCCAAAAAGCAAAAAGGACAGGGAAGCTTGGATCCTGGAACAATGGACCAAGTGCTCCCTAAAGCTAGGGTTAGTAGAAGCAAACCACTTCCTACTATCCCTCCCTCTACAGTGGATTCAACTTCTGAGGAAGAAGAATTCCCTCCCTGTGCAGAACCTACACCAGAGGAGCTGGAAGCAGACACTGCTGAGCTTTTGGGTGAAGGGGGGCCTGCCAGAGAGGAGCTGAGTGTGGCACAGCAAACCTGTCCCACATTAGAGGGTCTCAGACAGCAAGCTGTCAAACAGGCTAATGGGGATGTCAGTGACTCTCACAGAGTTTACTGGGAGGACAACCTCTTGTACACTGAACATAGGGATCCTAAACCTGGAGCTGCCAGGAGATTAGTGATTCCTCAGGAGTACAGAAAGTTCCTCCTAACACTGGCACATGACATTCCCTTAGCTGGGCACCTGGGTCAAATGAAAACTTGGGACAGATTGGTACCATTGTTTCATTGGCCTAGGATGTCTGAGGACACAAAAGAATTTTGTAAGTCCTGTGAAACCTGTCAAGCCAGTGGCAAGACAGGTGGCACTCCAAAGGCACCCCTTATCCCACTGCCTGTGGTTGGGGTTCCCTTTGAAAGGGTAGGGGTTGACATAGTTGGCCCCCTTGACCCTCCTACTGCTTCAGGCAATAGGTTTATCTTGGTGGTAGTGGACCATGCCACAAGATATCCTGAAGCAATTCCTTTAAGGACCACTACAGCACCTGCAGTGGCAAAGGCCCTCCTGGGAATATTTTCCAGGGTGGGCTTCCCAAAGGAAGTAGTATCAGACAGAGGAAGCAATTTCATGTCTGCATACTTAAAGGCCATGTGGAAGGAGTGTGGTGTAACTTACAAGTTCACAACACCCTATCATCCACAAACAAATGGACTGGTAGAGAGATTTAATAAAACTCTCAAAGGCATGATTATGGGACTCCCTGAAAAACTCCGCAGGAGATGGGATATCCTTCTACCATGCCTCCTTTTTGCCTACAGGGAGGTACCCCAAAAAGGAGTGGGCTTCAGCCCCTTTGAACTTCTTTTTGGACACCCTGTTAGGGGTCCACTCACACTTGTAAAGGAGGGTTGGGAACAACCTTTAAAAGCTCCTAAGCAGGATATTGTGGATTATGTACTTGGCCTCAGATCAAGGATGGCTGAGTACATGAAAAAGGCCAGTAAAAACCTTCAGGCCAGCCAAGAGCTCCAGAAGCAATGGCATGATCAGAAGGCTGTTTTGGTTCAGTACCAACCAGGGCAGAAAGTGTGGGTCTTGGAGCCTGTGGCCCCAAGAGCACTCCAAGATAAATGGAGTGGTCCACACACAATTGTTGAAAAGAAGGGTGAAGTCACCTACTTGGTTGACTTAGGCACTGCCAGGAGTCCCCTTAAGGTACTCCATGTCAACCGCCTGAAACCCTACTATGACAGGGCTGATCTCACTCTGCTCATGGCAACAGATGAGGGACAGGAAGAAGACAGTGATCCTCTACCTGATCTCTTCTCTTCCACAGAACAAGATGCTCTTGTGGAAGGTGTAGTTTTGGCTGATTGTCTTACTGCTGAGCAGAAAGATAATTGCATAAATCTCCTAGGACAATTTTCAGAACTCTTCTCCATTGTGCCAGGCACCACTTCTTGGTGTGAGCACACTATAGATACTGGAGACAGTTTACCTGTCAAAAGTAAGATCTATAGGCAGCCTGACCATGTCAGGGACTGCATAAAGCAAGAAGTTCAGAAAATGTTGGAACTAGGAGTGGTTGAGCACTCTGACAGTCCATGGGCTTCTCCTGTGGTACTGGTACCAAAACCCAATTCTAAAGATGGAAAGAAGGAAATGAGGTTTTGTGTAGACTATAGAGGTCTCAACTTGGTAACCAAAACTGATGCTCACCCTATACCCAGGGCAGATGAGCTTATAGATACACTGGCATCTGGCAAGTATCTAAGCACTTTTGATTTGACTGCAGGGTATTGGCAGATCAAATTGTCAGAAGATGCTAAACCTAAGAATGCATTTTCTACCATTGGAGGACATTACCAGTTTACTGTAATGCCTTTTGGTTTGAAAAATGCACCTGCCACTTTTCAGAGGTTGGTGAACACAGTCCTGCAAGGGCTGGAAGCTTTCAGTGCAGCATATTTGGATGATATAGCTGTCTTTAGCTCCAGCTGGGATGATCACCTGGTCCACCTTTGGAAAGTTTTGGAGGCTCTGCAAAAGGCAGGCCTCACTATCAAGGCTTCAAAGTGCCAGATAGGGCAGGGTAAGGTGGTTTATCTGGGACACCTTGTTGGTGGGGAACAGATTGCACCACTTCAGGGGAAAATCCAAACTATTATTGATTGGGTTCCCCCTACCACTCAGACTCAGGTGAGAGCCTTCCTAGGCCTCACTGGGTATTACAGGAGGTTCATTAAGAACTATGGCTCCATTGCAGCCCCTCTTAATGACCTCACATCCAAGAAAATGCCTAAAAAGGTATTATGGACAGCAAACTGTCAGAAAGCTTTTGAGGAGCTGAAGCAGGCCATGTGCTCTGCACCTGTCCTAAAAAGCCCTTGTTACTCTAAAAAATTCTATGTCCAAACTGATGCATCTGAATTAGGAGTAGGGGCAGTCCTATCACAACTTAATTCTGAGGGCCAGGATCAACCTGTTGCTTTTATTAGTAGAAGGTTGACCCCTAGAGAAAAGCGTTGGTCTGCCATTGAGAGGGAGGCCTTTGCTGTGGTCTGGGCTCTGAAGAAGTTGAGGCCATACCTGTTTGGCACTCACTTCATTGTTCAGACAGACCACAAACCTCTACTTTGGCTAAAACAAATGAAAGGTGAAAATCCTAAATTGTTGAGGTGGTCCATATCCCTACAGGGAATGGACTATACAGTGGAACATAGACCTGGGAGTAGCCACTCCAATGCAGATGGACTCTCCAGATATTTCCACTTAGACAATGAAGACTCATCAGGTAATGGCTAGTCTTATTGTCCTTCGTTTGGGGGGGGTTGTGTAGGAAAGTACCATCTTGCCTGGCATGTTACCCCCATCTTTCACTGTATATATGTTGTTTTAGTTGTATGTGTCACTGGGACCCTGGTAACCCAGGGCCCCAGTGCTCATAAGTGTGCCTGAATGTGTTACCTGTGTAGTGACTAACTGTCTCACTGAGGCTCTGCTAATCAGAACCTCAGTGGTTATGCTCTCTCATTTCTTTCCAAATTGTCACTGACAGGCTAGTGACCATTTTTACCAATTTACATTGGCTTACTGGAACACCCTTATAATTCCCTAGTATATGGTACTGAGGTACCCAGGGTATTGGGGTTCCAGGAGATCCCTATGGGCTGCAGCATTTCTTTTGCCACCCATAGGGAGCTCTGACAATTCTTACACAGGCCTGCCACTGCAGCCTGAGTGAAATAACGTCCACGTTATTTCACAGCCATTTTACACTGCACTTAAGTAACTTATAAGTCACCTATATGTCTAACCTTTACCTGGTAAAGGTTAGGTGCAAAGTTACTTAGTGTGAGGGCACCCTGGCACTAGCCAAGGTGCCCCCACATTGTTCAGAGCCAATTCACTGAACTTTGTGAGTGCGGGGACACCATTACACGCGTGCACTACATATAGGTCACCACCTATATGTAGCTTCACCATGGTAACTCCGAATATGGCCATGTAACATGTCTATGATCATGGAATTGCCCCCTCTATGCCATCCTGGCATTGTTGGTACAATTCCATGATCCCAGTGGTCTGTAGCACAGACCCTGGTACTGCCAGACTGCCCTTCCTGGGGTTTCACTGCAGCTGCTGCTGCTGCCAACCCCTCAGACAGGCAGCTGCCCTCCTGGGGTCCAGCCAGGCCTGGCCCAGGATGGCAGAACAAAGAACTTCCTCTGAGAGAGGGTGTGACACCCTCTCCCTTTGGAAAATGGTGTGAAGGCAGGGGAGGAGTAGCCTCCCCCAGCCTCTGGAAATGCTTTGTTGGGCACAGATGTGCCCAATTCTGCATAAGCCAGTCTACACCGGTTCAGGGACCCCTTAGCCCCTGCTCTGGTGCGAAACTGGACAAAGGAAAGGGGAGTGACCACTCCCCTGACCTGCACCTCCCCTGGGAGGTGTCCAGAGCTCCTCCAGTGTGCTCCAGACCTCTGCCATCTTGGAAACAGAGGTGCTGCTGGCACACTGGACTGCTCTGAGTGGCCAGTGCCACCAGGTGACGTCAGAGACTCCTTGTGATAGGCTCCTTCAGGTGTTAGTAGCCTTTCCTCTCTCCTAGGTAGCCAAACCCTCTTTTCTGGCTATTTAGGGTCTCTGTCTCTGGGGAAACTTTAGATAACGAATGCATGAGCTCAGCCGAGTTCCTCTGCATCTCCCTCTTCACCTTCTGATAAGGAATCGACCGCTGACCGCGCTGGAAGCCTGCAAACCTGCAACATAGTAGCAAAGACGACTACTGCAACTCTGTAACGCTGATCCTGCCGCCTTCTCGACTGTTTTCCTGCTTATGCATGCTGTGGGGGTAGTCTGCCTCCTCTCTGCACCAGAAGCTCCGAAGAAATCTCCCGTGGGTCGACGGAATCTTCCCCCTGCAACCGCAGGCACCAAAAAGCTGCATTAACGGTCCCTTGGGTCTCCTCTCAGCACGACGAGCGAGGTCCCTCGAATCCAGCGACACCGTCCAAGTGACCCCCACAGTCCAGTGACTCTTCAGCCCAAGTTTGGTGGAGGTAAGTCCTTGCCTCACCTCGCTGGGCTGCATTGCTGGGAACCGTGACTTTGCAAGCTACTCCGGCCCCTGTGCACTTCCGGCGGAAATCCTTCGTGCACAGCCAAGCCTGGGTCCACGGCACTCTAACCTGCATTGCACGACTTTCTAAGTTGGTCTCCGGCGACGTGGGACTCCTTTGTGCAACTTCGGCGAGCACCGTTTCACGCATCCTCGTAGTGCCTGTTTCTGGCACTTCTCCGGGTGCTACCTGCTTCAGTGAGGGCTCTTTGTCTTGCTCGACGTCCCCTCTCTCTGCAGGTCCAATTTGCGACCTCCTGGTCCCTCCTGGGCCCCAGCAGCGTCCAAAAACGCCAAACGCACAATTTGCGTGTAGCAAGGCTGGTTGGCGTCCATCCGGCGGGAAAACACTTCTGCACGACTCTCCAAGGCGTGGGGGATCCATCCTCCAAAGGGGAAGTCTCTAACCCTTGTCGTTCCTGCAGTATTCACAGTTCTTCAGCCTAGTAAGAGCTTCTTTGCACCAACCGCTGGCATTTCTTGGGCATCTGCCCATCTCCGAGCTGCTTGTGACTTTTGGACTTGGTCCCCTTGTTCCACAGGTACCCTCAGTCAGGAATCCATCGTTGTTGCATTGCTGATTTGTGTTTTCCTTGCATTTTCCCTCTAACACGACTATTTTGTCCTTAGGGGAACTTTAGTGCACTTTGCACTCACTTTTCAGGGTCTTGGGGAGGGTTATTTTTCTAACTCTCACTATTTTCTAATAGTCCCAGCGACCCTCTACAAGGTCACATAGGTTTGGGGTCCATTCGTGGTTCGCATTCCACTTTTGGAGTATATGGTTTGTGTTGCCCCTATCCCTATGTTTCCCCATTGCACCCTATTGTAACTATACATTGTTTGCACTGTTTTCTAAGACTATACTGCATATTTTTGCTATTGTGTATATATATCTTGTGTATATTTCCTATCCTCTCACTGAGGGTACACTCTAAGATACTTTGGCATATTGTCATAAAAATAAAGCACCTTTATTTTTAGTATAACTGTGTATTGTGTTTTCTTATGATATTGTGCATATGACACTAAGTGGTACTGTAGTAGCTTCACACGTCTCCTAGTTCAGCCTAAGCTGCTCTGCTAAGCTACCATTATCTATCAGCCTAAGCTGCTAGACACCCTATACACTAATAAGGGATAACTGGGCCTGGTGCAAGGTGCAAGTACCCCTTGGTACTCACTACAAGCCAGTCCAGCCTCCTACAGTCTGTCATCCACTTGTGAGACTGTGGCTTTGCACTCCCTAGGATGGCACAGTGGGCACCCACCCACTGTAGAGACTTGAGAGACTGTGGCTTTGCACTCCCCAGGATGGCACAGTGGGCAACCCACCCACTGTAGAGACTTGAGAGACTGTGGCTTTGCACTCCCCAGGATGGCACAGTGGGCAACCCACCCACTGTAGAGACTTGAGAGACTGTGGCTTTGCACTCCCCAGGATGGCACAGTGGCCATGGAGGCCCCTCGTGGATCTGGCGTTGTGGACTCATCTGGCTGAGGTGCCCCCCCTTCCCTTCCCCCTGAGGTGCCTGTAGTTTTCCTATCTGATGCCCCTGCAGTGTTCTCTCCATTGGAGTCAGGTATCCTGTGTGGGTTTTGCCCATGTGTTTTGGCCCAGTGGCCCACGAACAATGGCTGATACACATATCGGACAGGACAATTTATATATATAGAGTTATAGATGTTTGATATATTTTATACTCAGCCTTACAATATAATCCAAATTTCATAATCATTTCCTTTTGTATTTGCATTCTTCCGGGGGGTTTGGGGGTGTAACTCTGAGTTGTTGCTATGCATTGATGTGTGTGTTGTAGTGGGTGAGGGTGAGGGTGGGGGTGGGTGTGTCGCGTATGTGTGTCCCCGTAATTTTTTGCCTCCCCCCTCCCCTGTGTCGTAGGTGCAGTACTCACTGTTGTCTTCTGCGCCGGTGTTCGTGCTCCTGGTAGAGGAGCAGGAATACAATAGCTGGGAGGATGTGTAGTTCGGGTTCCATGCTGTCCAGATTCCTCGTGGGGGGTATGGAGGTGAGCGTTTTCCGTTCGAAATATCTGTTTCCGCCGTGTTTTTATCGGCGGGGCTACCGCCCAGGAAAAGATGTCGGATTGGTGGGTTGTGATAGGGTGGGCGGTACATTGTCTCCCGCCTGTCTGTTGGCGGTGACCGCCGTGCTGTTTGTTTGTCCAGCCGTGGCGGTCGGAGTGTTAAAGTGGCGGTCTCTGTTGGCGGTTTCCGCCAGGGTCAGAATTCCATTTGTTTTACCGCCAGTCTGTTGGTGGGTTAGCCTCTGCTTTAACACCGACCGCCAGGGTTGGAATGACCCCCTGAGACTCCTTGGTTAGTCAGTGTAAAATTGTGTTTGTGTGAGGCTGTTTTCCCTCCTGTTTTGTCAGACCGCTACGGTAACCATAATATTGACAATTAACAGCTGCAGTTGGCTCTCCCTAATTTCACAGAGTCTGAAAGATTGGCCGCTGAGAGAAAGAAGTCCAACATGGAAGATGTAGGAAAGTACCCTCTTTTTGGCATGTTACCCCCAATTTCTTCCTGATGTCAGTGTGTTTGACTGTGTTCACTGGGATCCTGCTAATCAGAACCCCAGTGATTATGGTAAATGGTATGTAGGTACCCAGGGCATTGGGGTTCCAGGCCATCCCTATGGGCTGCAGCATTCCTTTTGCCACCCATAGGGAGCCCATACAAAGGCTTCTACAGGACTGCCATAACAGCCTGTGTGAAACGGTGCATGCACCCTTTCACTGCCATTTACACTGCACCAGGTCACTTATAAGTCACCCATAAGTCAGGCCTTCCAACCCTGAAGGCTGGGTGCAGAGTACCTGTTTGCGAGGGTACCCCTGCACTAGCAGAGGTGCCCCAGTGACCCCTTGGATCATTATCCCAGACTTTATGAGTGGGGGGGACACCATTTTACGGGTGCACTGTACATAGGTCAGTACCTATGTACAGCTTCACAATGGTAACATTGAATATGGCCATGTTTGGTATGAAATATGTTGGAATCATACCCCAAGGCTTTTGCAAGCATTGGTGGTATGACTCCATGAACTCTGGGGGCTCCTTAGAGGACCCCCAGTACTGCCATTATAGCTTTCTGAGGTTTTCCAGGCAGCCCCAGCTGCTGCCACCTCACAGACAGGTTTCTGCCCTCCTGTTGCTTGAGCAGCTCAAGCCCAGGAAGGCAGAACAAAGCATTTCTTTTGGGAGAGGGGTATTACACCCTCTTCCCTTGGAAATAGGTATTACAGACTTGGGAGGGGTAGCCTCACAGAGCCTCTGGTAATGCTTTGAAAGGCACAGAGGGTGCCCTCCTTGCATAATCCAGTCTACACCAGTTCAGGGACTCCCAGTCCCTGCTCTGGCGCGAAACTGGACAAAGGAAAGGGGAGTGACCATTCCCCTGTCCATCACCACCCCAGGGGTGATGGTCAGAGCTCCTCCAGGGGATCCCTGGGTTTTGCCATCTTGGATTCTAAGGTGTCAGGGAACGCTGGGAGCATATGAGTGGCCAATGCTAGCAGGTGACATCAGTGCCCTCCCCCGAAAGCTGCTTACCTGTGTAGCTGACCAATCCCCCTTTCAGGGCTATTTAGGGTCTCTCTCTTGGGTGGTTCTGCAGATTCGGATTGCAAGACTCCAGCAGAAATCCTCTGCATCCTTTACTTCACCTTCTTACCGAAGACACTGCATCTGGACCCTCCAGGAATTCTGCAAATGGCCCATTCCTAACTAATGTGATTTTCACTAATTGCACTGTTTACTAACAGTTTTTCTGCACATTTCTGCATACTACTGTATATTTTGAGTATATTACTTACCTCCTAAGGGAGTATAGTCTCTAAGGTATATTTGGCATTTGTGTTACCAAAATAAAGTACCTTTATTTTTGTAATACTGATTATTCTCTTTCATGTTTGTGAGTACTATGTGACTACAGTGGTATTGCATGAGCTTTGCATGTATCCTAGTTAGGCGTTGGCTGCTCATCCACACTACCCCTAGACAGCCTGGCTTTTAGACACTGACTACATTTCACTAATAAAGGATAACTGGATCTGGAATAAGGTGTACGCACCTTGGGTACCCACTACAAACCAGACTAGCCTCCTTCATTGTGGTGCAGCAGTGGGATAAGTACTTGCAATTGCCTTATCACTCTGTCAGCGGTGCTTTCCACAGGGAAGAATAAACTGTTCCAAGAGCTATACATACGTATACCTAGATACAGGGATCTAGTCTCTTACTTTCCTTTCTAAGAGACTAGGAGTTAGGTAGGGTAGGTTTCTCCTTACACTACACTAACAACCACACTACATCATGTCTACTGCTGGGCCCAGCTCTGAGGTCATGGGTACTCCCTATGAGGGCATGACCTTTATAGAACTGATGGAGCTTTGCTCAGAGAGAAGCTTAGATATAGGGAAGAACCCTAACAAAAAAATTCTTCTGAGACTCCTTCTTCAGGATGACCAGGAACATGCTGGTAACCGGAGGAGGATTCTACACCCTAGAGTCAGGGGATCATCCTGTAGATTCAGGGGAGGGCTCTTCCAAAGATCTTCTCCCTAGCAGACCTACTAGTGTGTCTGGCAGTGGGAGGGGTAGTCATTCTGTAAGGGCTTAACACCTAGAGGTCAGGTTACTAAGAGTGAGTAAAGTTAGGGAAAGATCTACCTCTGCTCATTCCCATATTTTCTCAGTTTCTGAGGGACCCCATGGTTCCAGTCCAGGTGATGACTCCATAGATAGGGAGCTCAGGACCTGAGACAGGAGGAGGCCAGGCTGAGCCTGCAGCAGCAACAGCTAGCCCTAGATAGGGAGGCCTTGGCTGTGGAAAGGGAAAGGCAGGGGTTGGGGTTAGATCCCCATGGTGGCAGCAGCAGTTTCAGGAGTTAGGGAGGACACCATTGACTCTAGAAACTGGCTAAAAAGTGTTCCCTCATACAAGGTGGGGGATGATATTTACAATTGGTTTCTGCACTTGAGAGGGCCTGCAAAGTTCAGAGGGTCCATCAAGGGCAGTGGGATGCTATTCTGTGATTGTCCTTTTCTGACAATGGGAGGGATAGACTTCTCACTGTCAGAGAAGAATACTCAGACCACTACAGTATTTTTAAAACTACACTCTTGGATGGATTTGGCTTAACAGCTGAACAATACAGGATAACGTTTAAAGAAACCAGAGAAGAGTCTTCACAAGATTGGATAGACTTTGTGGACTGTTCTTTGAAAGCTTTGGAAGGATGGTTACATGGCAGCAAAGTGTCTGACTACGAGGGTCCATATAATCTATTTTAGAGAGAGCATATTTTGAATAACTGTGTCTGATTTGTTACACCAATCCTTGGTAGACTCAGATCTGACCTCTCCCCAAGAATTGGGAAAGAAGGCAGACACATGGGTCAGAACAAGGGTGAGCAGGAAAGGTCATACAGGGAGTGACAAAGACAAGAAGCAGGATGGTAAGTCACATGACAAAGGTGGGGACAAAGATAAAGAGTAAGAGTCTTCATCAGGCCCACAAAAATCCTCTGGGGGTGGGTCTAAACCATCAGAATAAAACGCCTTGGTGTTATATGTGTAAAACCAAAGGACATTAGGCCAAAGAAAAACACCAAAGCTCCCACCACCACAACCCCCACTGCTTCCACTAGTGCCCCTAGTAATAGCAGTGGTGGTGGGGAAAACAACACTTTAAATATCCAATCCAAAGGCGTAGCAGGGCAGGGCTCACTCTGGGTAATGTAGTGGGGGTTGGTTTAGTTGGAGAAACCACTGAGGCTGGTTTAGTCTCTGATGGTGGCATTGACCTTGCCCCCTTGTTGCTTGTCCCCTTAATATGGATAAGTACAAGTAACAACCCCTAATAAATGGTGTTCAGGTTGAGGCCTACAGGGACACAGTGTCCATTGTCACAATAGTGATGGAAAAACGGGTGTCCCGTGAGCAACACCTACTTGGTCATCAGTACCAAGAGACTGACACCCATAATAACATTGTTATCCACCCCATGGCTGTTGTTTATCCCAACTGGGGGTGGTGACAGGGGGGGTTTACTGGTCCAGAGAATGTTGTGGTATCCACAGACCTACCTGTAGAGTGTCTACTAGGCAATGATCTGGAGACTTCAGCTTGGGCTGAGGTGGAGTTGGAGGCTCATACAGCAATGCTGGGCATTCCTGGGCATATCTTTGCTTTAACAAGGGCTCAGCCCAAGAAGCAAAGAAGACAGGGAAACTTGGATCCTGGACCAATGGACCAAGTGCTCCCCAAAACTAGGGGTAGAAAGTGTAAAAAGTTATCCACTATCCCTCCCTCCACTGAAGATCCCCTTTTGAGGAGGAGTCTACTCCCTCTCCAGATCCTATTCCAGAGGAGCTTCAGCCTGACATAGCTAAACGTTTGGGTGCAGGGGGGCCTGCCAGGGAGAAGTTAAGTGTGCTTCAGCAGACCTGTCCCACACTTGAGGGTTTAAGACAGCAAGCTGTCAAACAGCAAGCAGGGAATGTCAGTGACACTCACAGAGTGTACTGGGAAAATAGTCTCCTATAGACAGAGGCAAGGGACCCAAAACCTGGTGCCACTGGGAGACTGGTCATTCCCTTGCAGTATAGAGAGTTTCTTTTGACCTTCGCACATAACCTTCCCCTTGCTGGACATTTGGGGCAAAGTAAGACCTGGGACAGACTGGTCCCTCACTTTCACTTGCCTCACATGTCAGAAGACAGAAAAGAGTTTTGTCGCTTTTGTGTCACTTGCCAAGCTAGTGGTAGGACTGTTGGCTCCCCAAAGGCCCCCTTGATCCAACTGCCACTGGTTGGGGTACCCTTTAAAAGGGTAGGGGTTGACATTGTTGCCCCCCCTTGACCCTCAACCTGCCTCTGGCAATATATTTATCTTGGTGGTAGCAGACTATGTCACTAGATATCCAGAAGCAATACCTCTGAGGACCACTACATCACCTGCAGTGGTAAAGTGTAAGAGGCTGGCCTGGTTTGTAGTGAGTACCTAAGGTACTTCCACCTTATTCCAGGTCGAGTTATCCCTTATTAGTGAAAAGTAGGTAGAGTAGGCTGTCTAGAGGTAGCTGTAGCAGAGCAGCGTAGGCTGAACTAGGAGACATGGAAAGCTCCTGCAATACCACTATAGTTACACAGTACTTATACACAATAAAAGACAATACTCAATGTTACCAAAAATAAAGGTACTTTATTTTAGTGACACAAGGCCAAAAATATCTTAGAAGCAATACTCCTTCTGCAGGTAAATATTATACACAACATATAC
This sequence comes from Pleurodeles waltl, assembly GCF_031143425.1. Lineage (NCBI taxonomy): Eukaryota > Metazoa > Chordata > Amphibia > Caudata > Salamandridae > Pleurodeles > Pleurodeles waltl. The sequence continues at coordinate 194,043,473 of NC_090443.1, forward strand.
ACTAGCAACCAAAATCAGGTAAATAAAGAGTCATAGAATATTGCAAACAGTAGAAAATACAATAGATTGCAATGGGCCTAGGGGCAACAAAAACCATATACTAAGATAGTGGAATGTGAATGTCGAATTTCCCCCCAGACAAGTGTAGTGTGTAGAGGGGTGCTGGGAGTGTAGGAAAACATCAAAGGTAAGTAAAGTACCCTCCCCCCCGGGCCCAGGAAAGCAGGAGTAAAGTACAGCAACTTTTCTCAGGACACACTATAAGTTGTGATAAAGGATTTTGCAAGAACCAAGCAAGACTGCAAGCAACAAACAATGGATTCCTGGACCTGAAGACCTGTGGAGAGAGGAGACAAAGTCCAGAAGTCGAAGAAGAGTCCAGAAAGGACAGGGGCCCCTGCCAACCTCGAAGAAGGTGCAAAAGTGGATTCTCCGGTCAGAAGAAAAGTACAGAAGAGCACCAAGGAAGATGGCTGCGGGTTCCTGCTTGATGCAGGTGATGTCCCACGTTGAGTTATTGCATGCAGGCTGTTTGCGTCGCTGGATTCCGCCAACAAGCCTTGGTTCAAGCAAGTACGTGGTTTGCGTCAAAAAGAAGCTGCCTTGACCCAGGAGGGACTTGGGGATCTCAACTCAGACTGAGGAGACAGAGGGTGCTCTCAGCACTTCAGAGAGCCCCAGAAGACCAGGCAGCGCCAACGGGAGCCCCAGAACACGGGGACAAAGAAGATGCAAAGTGCGGTCGTCGCAGCACTTTACTGGAAGGTCCCACGCCGCTGGAGAACAACTCAGGGAGCTGTGCGTCACAGGATGGAGTGCTGCAGACCTGGACTACGCTGTGCACGAAGGATTCTTGGAAGAAGTGCACAGAAGCCCAAGGAGCTGCAGAAGACACGGTGCACAGGGGTACTGTTGCAGCACAGGGAGGCAAGCTCTTACCTCCACCAAATTTGGACAGCTGGACCTTTGGCCAGTCTGGGTCACTTCGGTCCACCACCTGTGTTCCAGGCAGCGTGCTCATCATCAGGAGAGGAGTCCCAGAGTACCGGTTGTCGTTGCAGAAGCAGGAAAGTGACTCTGTCACTCCACCGGAGATTCCTTTTGTTCTTCTGGTGCATGGTGAAGACAGGCAGTCCTCAGAGCATGCACACCTTGGAAATTGTTGCAAATGCTGGCTGGAGCTGAAGTTGCAGGTCACAGGAGTCATCCTGGATACTTTGTTGCAGTTACAGCGGTTCCTGGAGCTGTCTGCGGTTGATCCGACAGTCAGAAACTAAAGCAGAGGATGCAGAGGAGTCCTGGAGGAATCTTGCAAACCGAATCTGAGGAAACACCCACAGGAGAGACCTTAAATATCCCTGAGAGGGGGGTTGGCTACCTACCCAGGTATACACGTATCAGGAGTGGTCTCTGCTGTCACCTGTTGGCACTGGCCACTCAGAGACCTCCAGAGGGTCCTCACACCTTGGAATCCAAGATGGCTAATGCCAGGGACACTCTGGAGGAGCTCTGGGGACCACTCCTTTGTCCAGTTTCACGCCAGAGCAGAGACAGGGGGTCCCTGAGCCGGTGTAGACTGGATTATGCAAGGAGGGCACCATTTGTGCCCTTCAAAGCATTTCTAGAGGCTCTGGGGGCCTACCACACCCGTGCCTGTAAAACCTATTTTCAAAGAGAGAGGGTGTAACACCCTCCTCCCAAAGGAAATGCATTGTTCTGCCCTCCCGGGATTGAGCTGCTCACTCCCCAGGAGGGCAGAAACCTGTCTGTGAGGTGGCAGCAGCTGGGGCTGCAGTGGAAACTTCAGAGAGCTGGTTTGGCAGTACACGGGTCCATGGTGGAGCCCCCAGGGTACATGGGATTGCCCCCCCCAACACCAGATGTGGATTGGGGGACAATTCCATGATCTTAGACACCTTGCATTACCATATTAGGAGTTACCATTGTGAAGCTACATATAAGTATTGAAATATATGTAGTGCACGCTTATAATGGTATTCCCGCACTCACGAAGTCTGGGAAATTGGCCCTGGACAACGTGGGGGCACCTTTGCTAGTGCAAGGGTGCCCTCACACACAGTAACTTTGCACCTAGCCTTCGGTAAATGAAAGTTAGACATATAGGTGACTTATAAGTTACCTTAGTGCAGTAAAAATGGCTGTGAAATAGTGTGTGCACTATTTCACTCAGTCTGCAGTGGCAGTCCTGAAGAAAGGTTTGTATGAGCTCCTTATGGGTGGTAAAAGAAATGTTGCAGCTCATAAGGATCTCCTGGAACCCCACTGCACTGGGTGCCTATGTACCATATACTAGGGACTTATAAGGGGGGTCCAGTGTCCCAATCAAAATTGGAATATGAAGTCACTAAAGTGTAGTGACAAATTTGGTAATGAGAGAGAGCATAAGAACTGGAGTTCTGGTTAGCAGAACTTCAGTGACACAGGTAATCATTCTGACAACACACATAGGCCCTCATTCTGACCTTGGCGGGCGGCGGAGGCCGCCCGCCAAAGTCCCGCCGTCAGGTTACCGTTCCGCGGTCGAAAGACCGCGGCGGTAATTCTGACTTTCCCGCTGGGCTGGCGGGCGGCCTGGGGAAAGAGGCTTCCACGATGAAGCCGGCTCGGAATCGAGCCGGCGGAGTGGAAGCTGTGCGACGGGTGCAGTTGCACCCGTCGCGTATTTCACTGTCTGCGCAGCAGACAGTGAAATACAATTAGGGGCCCTCTTACGGGGGCCCCTGCAATGCCCATGCCAGTGGCATGGGCACTGCAGGGGCCCCCAGGGGCCCCGCGACCCCCCCTACCGCCATCCGGATCCCGGCGGTCGGACCGCCGGGATCTGGATGGCGGTAGGGGGGGTCGGAATCCCCTCGGCGGCGCAGCAAGCTGCGCCGCCTTGGAGGATTCAATGGGGCGGCGGTACACTGGCGGGAGACCGCCAGTGTTGGCGGTCCGACCGCGGCTTTACCGCCGCGGTCAGAATCCCCATTGGAGCACCGCCGGCCTGTCGGCGGTGCTCCCGCGGTCCTCCGCCCTGGCGGTCTTTGACCGCCAGGGTCAGAATGACCGCCATAGTCCACAAACTATGAGCACTGGGGTCCTGGCTGGCAGGATCCCAGTGAGACGGGCAAAACACACTGACAAACAGGCAGAATTTGGGGGTAACATGCCAAGAAAGATGGTACTTTCCTACACAACCCTCGCACCCTCAATGATGGACAATAAGGCCAACCTTGCTCAGATGAGTCTTCATTGTCTAAGTGGAAATATCTGGAGAGTCCATCTGTATTGGAGTGGTTACTCCCAGGTCTATGTTCCACTGTAAAGTCCATCCCCTGTAGGGAAATTGACCACCTCAACAATTTAGGGTTATCTCCTTTCATCTGTTTTAACCAGAAGAGAGGTTTGTGATCTATCTGAACAATGAAGTGAGTCCCAAATAAGTATGGTCTCTAATTCTTCAGGATCCAGACCACAGCAAAGGCCTCCCTCTCTATGGCTGACCAACACTTTTAAATAGGGGTCAACCTCCTACTGATAAAAGCAAAAGGATGATCCAGGCCCTCTGAGTTCAGTTGTGATAGCACTGCCCCAACCCCCAGTTTAGATGCATCTGTATGGACAATAATGTTTTAGAGTAATTTGGGCTTTTTAGGACAGGTGCAGTACACATAGCCTGCTTAAGTTCCTCAAAAGCTCTTTGACAGCTGGCTGTACACACTACCTTTTTAGGCATCTTTTTAAAGGTGAGGTCATTAAGAGGGGCAACAATGGAGCCATAGTCCCTAATGAACCTCCTATAATACCCAAAGAGACCAAGAAAGGTTCCGACCTGGGTCTGAGTAGTAGGGGGAGACCAGTCTAAAATACTCTGGTTATTTCCCTATAGTGGTTCAATCTGTTCTCCACCTACCAGGTGGCACAGATAAACCACTTTCCCATGCCTTATCTGGCATTTTGAAGCCTTGATAGTGAGCCCTGCCTTTGCAGTGCCTCCAAAACTTTCCACAGGTGGACCAGGTCGTCATCCCAGGTGGAGCTAAATACAGCAATATCATCTATGTATGCTGCACTAAAAGCTTCCAGACCTTGGAGGACTGTGTTCACCAGCCTCTGAAAAGTGGCAGGTGCATTTTTCAAACCAAAGGGTATAACCGTAAACTGATAATGCCCTCCAATGGTTGAAAATGCAGTTTTGGCTTAGCATCCCTTGATAACTTGATCTGCCAATACCCTGCAGTTAAATCAAAGGTGCTTAGATACTTGGCAGAGGCCAGTGTATCTATGAGCTCATCTGCGCTGGGTATAGGGTGATCATCTGTTTTAGTTACATTATGGAGCCCTCTATAGTCCACACAAAACCGCATTTCCCTCTTTACTTCTTTGCTATGAGGTTTGGGGACAAGCACCACGGGTCAGGCCCAGGGACTAGCTGAGTGCTCAATAACAACTAGGTCCAACATTTTCTGCACCTCAGACTTAATACAGTCTCTGACATGGTCAGGCTGCCTATAAATCTTACTTTTGACAGGTAAACTGTCTCCAGTATCAATGGTATGTTCACACCAATTAGTGGTACCAGGTGTGAGTGAAAAGAGGCCAGAAAATTGGCCTGGTAAGATCTTGCAGTCCTCCCTCTGCTCTGCTGTGGGGCAGTCTGCAAGCACAACTCCTTCCACTAAGCCATCAGCTTTAGTGTTGGATAAGAGGTCAAGGAGAGGGTCACTCTCTTTCTCCTGCCCCTCATCTGTGGCCATGAGTAGGGTTAAATCTGCCCTATCATAGTAGGGTTTAAGGCGATTGACATGAATTACCCTAAGGGGACATCTGGCGGTTCCAAGGTCTACCAAATAGGTTATCTCACCCTTTTTCTCCACAATAAGTTTTGGTCCACTCCATTTGCCCTTGAGTGCTCTTGGTACCACAGGCTCCAAATCCCACACCTTCTGTCCTGGGTGGAACTCATTCAGGACAGCCTTCTGGTCATGCCATTGCGTTTGAAGCTCTTGGCTGGCCTGAAGGTTATTAGTGGCCTTTTTCATATACTCAGCCATCCTAGATCATAAGCCAAGTACATGGTCCACAGTGTCTTTAATGGTTGCTTCCACCCCTCTTTTACAAGAGCAAGGGGGCCCTAACACGGTGACCAAAGAGGAGTTAAAACGGGCTGCAGCCCACTCCTGTCTGGGTTACCTCCCTGTAGGCAGGAGGACATCCCATCTCCTTCTGAGTTTTTCAGAGAGTCCCATGATCATGCCTTTGAGAGTTTTGCTAAATCTCTCAACCAGTCCATTTGTTTGTGGATGATAGGGTGTTGTGAATTTGTAGGTTACACCACACTCCTTCCACATAGCTTTCAAGTATGCAGACATGAAGTTACTACCCCTGTCTGATACTTCCTCTTAAGGAAAACCCACCCTGGAAAATATTCCCAGGAGGGCCTTTGTCACTGCAGGTGCTGTAGTGGTCCTTAAACGGATGGCTTCTGGATATCTTTTGGCATGGTCCACTACCACCAAGATGAATCTATTACCAGAAGCAGTTGGAGGGCCAAGGGGGCCAACAGTGTCAACCCCTACCCTTTCAAAGGGCACCCCAACCACTGGAAGTGGGATTAGGGTGGCCTTTTGGGGGCCACCAGTCTTGCCACTGGCTTGGCAAGTCACACAAGAGCGACAAAACTCTTTTGTGTCCTCTGACATGTGATGCCAGTGAAAGTAAGGGACAAGTCTATCCCAGGTTTTGCTTTGCCCCAGATGTCTAGCCAAGGGAATATCATGCTCCAGAGTTAGGAGGAATTCCCTAAACTGCAAGGGAATGACCAGTCTCTTGGTAGCAACAGGTTTAGGGTCCCTTGCCTCAGTATAAAGGAGATTGTTCTCCCAGTAAACTCTGTGTGAGTCACTGATACCCCCATTTTGCTGTTTGACAGCTTCCTGTCTTAGACCCTCTAGTGTGGAACAGGTCTGCTGTGCTACACTCAGTTCCTCCCTGGCAGGCACCCCTGCACCCAAGAGCTCAGCTGTGTCAGCTTCAAGCTCCTGTGGTATAGGTTCTGCAGAGGGAGTTGACTCCTCCTCATCACATGGGGAATCTTCTGGAGAGGGAGGGATAGTGGACAAGGGTTTGGCCTTTCTACCCCTAGTTTAAGGAGCACATGGTCCATTGTTCCAGGATCCAAGATTCCCTGTCCTCTCTGCTTCTTGGCCTGAGCCCTGATAAGAGCAAAGATACGCCTTGGAATGCCGAGCTGGCTGCATGGGCCTGGAACTCCACTTCAGCCCAAGCTGAAGTTTCCAAATCATTGCCCTATAGACACTCTACAGGTAAGTCAGTGGATACCACAATCTTTTTAGGACCAGTAACACCCCCCCAGTAAAGATTCACAACAGCCATGGGGTGGCTAACAGTGTTGTTATGAGCGTCAGTAACTTCGTACTGATGACCAAGTAGGTGTTGCTCAGGGGCAACCAGTTTCTCCATCACCATAGTGACACTAGCACCTGTGTCCCTGTAGGCCTCAACCTGAACACCATTTGTTAGGGGTAGTTGCTTGTATGTATCCATATTAAGGGGACAAGCAACTAAGGTGAAAAGGTCAATGCCACCATCAGAGACTGAAACAGCCTCTGTGGTCTCCCTAACTAGACCAACCCCCACTACATTACCAAAAGTGAGCCCAGCTGCACCCTTTGTTTGGTTATTTGTAGATTTGTTTCCCACCACCACTGCTATTACTAGGGGCACTAGTGGATGCAGTGGGGATTGTGGTGGTGGTAGCTTTGGTGTTTCTCTTGGGACAAGTGGGGTCACTTGCCCAAAGGCCTTTGTTCTTACACAAATAACACCAAGGCTTTTTCTGATGATAAAAGAGGATTTGGACCCACCACCCGCAGAGGATTTTTCAATGAAATTTTTCAATGAAATCCCCTACCTCAGGGAAAATGATGTAGCTGCGCATGTGTTTCAGCAGGGCAGACAACACTCTGGACAACACCTTGGAATACATAGGCTGGGACATCCCTGATGATATGGCCACTGTGGTTTGAAATGACCCACTTGCAAAGAAATGGAGTACTGACAGCACCTGCACTAGAGGGGGGATCCCTGTGGGTTGGCGGATTGGTGACATCAGGTCTGCCTCCAGCTGGGCACACAGTTCATGAATAGTGGCTCTGTCAAGCCTGTATGTCAGTATGACATGTCTTTCCTCCATTGTCGATAGGTCCACCAGCGGTCTGTACACGGGAAGATTTCTCCATCTCCTCGCATGTCCCAGCGGACGGTGCCTATGAAGGACAACAGCGAACACAGAGTCAATCAACCCACAGGTACGTTCCCACAGCTTGTACATAACACGATTCCCAATGCATTGAATGGCTTGTATGAGTGTCGATGCAAGGCCTAGGTATGGGTGATGCAGTAGAAAGTAAGCCATGTGCGCCCTTGAAATGGCGGCTGCCTGACCTGTGAAGTGCGACAATGGGATGTGAGGTCAATGCGCTGGCGTGGCACACCGTGGCGGTAGGCGGTCGAAGACCGCGGCGCAAAGCAGCATTGGTTAACATTGAACCCTATGGGTCTCAGGAGCCAATGGCGATGTGTGCCGGCGGTCGCGGTACGCACCGCCGCGGTACGCACCGCCGCGGGCGTGACCGCCATTTTCTATCTGCTTAATCACTCAATACCTGATCTTCCACAGGAGAGGACCTACACTGCAAGTGCTGCTGTGACCTCGGTCTGAAAGAGACAATGGCTCATGCGACTGGGGAAAGGGCCCCTGCCTTCACTGCTCAGGAATTGGAGAAACTTGTGGATGGGGTCCTCCCCCAGTATGCGCTACTCTACGGTCCTCCAGACCAACAGGTAAGTACACTGGGACCATGCTTTGTGGGCAATGCCTGTGTTGAGTGGGGTGGATGAAAGATGGTGGGGAGGGGAGCGATTGAGGCATGCATCAAACGACAGATGAGAGGGTGGGGATGGGGGGCCACTCACATCGAGCATGCAGAAGGTGATGAATATTTTTCTCTCCCTGAAAATGTCACATAGGTCAGCGCCCACCAGAAAATCGATATTTGGCGTGCCATCGCCAAGGACGTCCGGACCCTGGGGGTCCACCACAGACGAGGCACCCACTGCCGGAAGAGATGGGAGGACATCCGACGCTGGAGCAGGAAGACGGCGGAGGCTCAGCTGGGGATGGCCTCCCAACGTGGGAGGGGTGCCAGTCGGACTTTGACCCCCCTGATGTCCCGGATCCTGGCGGTGGCCTACCCCGATTAGGATGGGCACGTGAGGACATCACCGCAGACACAAGGGGGTGAGTACACTCTCATTCTGCTGACTTTGCGCGCAGTGGAGGTGTCTGGGTGGGGGAGGAGGGCTGTGGGTATCCCTAGGCCAGGGCGATTTCTGTAGGCTAGGCCCCTCCGTAAGGCATGGCCCTGTGCCCCCGCCCCCCACCTCTGTAGGGTGCCAAGTACAGCTATTCATTGCCCTGTGTTATCTATGTGTGCAGATGTCGCCCATAGGCTTGTAGGCCATGTCCCACGGATTGCGTAGTCGACCCCAAGTGCGCGGCGTAGTGCAGGGGGCTTCTGTGTCTGTCCTGTCCGCCAACGGTGTCGCCAATACATGCACTCAATATGTCTTTATTTTCTCCCCCCCCCCCTTTTTTGTGGTCTTCCTGTTCATGTGTGCATTAGCATCATCAGGCGGAGGAGAAGTGGCATCGGAGCACGAGGGAGCTGCATCTCACATGGCCATGGCGGGCCATGCAACGGATTCGGAATTCACCAGTGAGACGGAGGGCGAGGGGAGCTCCACAGCGGGGACTCGTGCTGATGTTAGTGACAGCGACTCGTCCTCTGAAGGGAGCTCCCTTGTGGTGGCGGCAACATCTGTGCCCCCCGCAACAACAGGTACAGCCGCCACCCAGCGCACCAGCACCGCCCTCCCAGCAGCCCCTCAGCGTTTGCCCCGTGCCCGCTCACCCAGGAAGGTGGGCATCTCCTTCGCCCCAGGCACCTCAGGCCCTGCCCCAGTCACCCCTGCTGCCCTCAGTGAGGAGGTAATTGACCTCCTGAAGAAGCTTACTGTTGGGCAGTCTACCATTTTGAATGCCATCCAGGGTGTAGAAAGGGAGGTGCACCAGAGTAATGCATACCTGGAGGGCATTCATTCTGGTCAGGCTGCCCTTCAGCGATCGTTCAACACTCTGGCTTCAGCACTGATGGCAGCCATTGTCCCTGTGTCTAGCCTCCCCCCTCCAACTTCCTCCACCCATACCCAATCCCCTGTACCTCTGCCTAGACCAGACACACCATCAGACCAGCCTGCACACACCTCAACACCCAAGGGAAGCTCAGGCAAACATAAGCACCACACATCCCACAGGCATTCACACAAGCAACATCCACATGCAGATATACCAACACCCACTGCCTCCACTGTGTCCCCCTCCTCCTCATCTCCCTCCTCCCTCCCTGTCACGTCTCCACTCACACCTGCATGCACAACATCTTCAGCCACTACGTCCATCACCAGCACACCCACCAGAACCCCCCGCACACGTGCAGTCACCACCCCCACTACCATTTGCACGTCCCCTGTGTCCTCTCCCACTGTGTCTGTGACCCCCTCTTCCAAGCTACACAAACGCAGGCAGCCACCCACCCAACAGCCATCCACCTCACAACAGCATCCAGCCCAAGCACCTGCACCCAAAGACACCAGACTGAAAACTCCTACAACCACAACCTCTTCCTCCACTCCCAGACCCACTACACCTACCCGTCCCTCTGTTCCTAAAATGCTTTTCCTTTCCAAACTTGACCTCTTTCCAACAACTCCCCCACCCCGTCCATCTCATAGGACTCCAGTCAGCACCTCAGCCACCACAAAAGCGGGACCTGTAATGACAGTGTGCCATGGACTGTGGAGTCCCCCACCCTCAAGGGCAGCCAGTTCAGTAAGGAGCCAAGGCACGGCCAGCCCACCCCGGTAAAACATCCGAAGATTGTCAGTGGCCGGCGCGAGAGGCCGAAGACACCAGGGACCAAAATCCCTACCATGGCTCCGGCAGGAAGTGTGGTGCCACCTGGCACACCGCCAAAGGTGGGGAAGGGCCACAGGTGAACAGGGAAGGCTGGGAAGGGCAGCACGCCCGACAAGTCCGCCAGCAGCCCAGCAGGTGCAGTACTCACCATTGTCTTCTGCGCCGGCGTTCGTGCTCCTGGTATAGGAGCAGGAAGACAATCGCTGGGAGGATGTGGAGTTCGGGTTCCATGCTGTCCAGATTCCTCGTGGGGTGTATGGAGGTGAGCGTTTTCCGTACAAAATGGCTGTTTCCGCCGTGTTTTTATCGGCAGGGCTACCGCCCCGGAAAAGGTGGCGGATTGGTAGGTTGTGATAGGGTGGGCGGTACATTGACTCTCGCCTGTCTGTTGGCGGTGACCGCCGCGCTGTTTGTTTGTCCTGCCGTGGCGGGCGGTGTGTTGAAGTGGCGGTCTCTGTTGGCGGTTTCCGCCAGGGTCAGAATTCCATTTTTTTTAGCGCCAGACTGATGGCGGTTTAGCCACCGCTTTAACACCGACCGCCAAGGTTGGAATGACCCCCTGAGTGTTTTCTTTCATGTGTGTGAGTACTGTGTAACTACAGTGGTATCGCAAGAGCTTTGCATATCTCCTAGTTCAGCCTTCGCTGCTCTGCTACAAGCTACCTCTAGAGAGCCTAGCTGCTAGACACTGACTACATTTTACTAATAAAGGATAACTGGACCTGATATAAGGTGTAAGTACCTTTGGTACCCACTACAAACCAGGCCAGCCTCCTACACACTTGAATGTCTGAGTTTATAAAATTCAACTTTAAATCTTGATATATTATCTTCCATATACACTTATACCCTCTCTATTTACTTATGTATCTGTATATGTATTACATTACTCCTAGTGTAGAAGGGAAAACAACAAAAAAACTGTAATGCACTACTCTATGTCTCACCCTATATCTTTCTCCATATCTCCTCTACCTCCACTCTCTGACTCATCCCAATCCTCATTCTACTGCTGTGATCTCCTCCTTCCCTCCTTAGATCACCCCAAACCTGATTTCACTACTATGATCTCCCAAACAACCGTTTATAAATTATTTGCTTATTTATCCCTTATTTGTCTTCGTCCAAACCTAATTTTGCTACTGTGATGTCCCTTACCCATTTCTATAGACTTTCCCGCCTCCTCTCTCCTTTTATACATCCCAAACCTCATCTTACTACTGTGATCTCCCAAATAACACTTTATGGACTTTTCCCTCTTCTATCCCTCCATTAACCTGTTCAATCCAGCTAACAGTCTAGCATGTCCACCACTCAAATTAATTCATATTTCCTTAAACTAAGCTACCACTAATCTCCTTTGGGGTCCGGGGTAGCATCCTACATGCCGAAAAGCAATTTGAAGCCTTGTCAGAGATAGTAAGAGCTATTTATAAATACAATTACAATATAACTTTTGCTGGCAATGATATCTTTTTAAATTTATTTTAGAAGTCTTCAGGCAGCTTTTAACAAATTGAACTGAAATTTTGGAGACACCCTCTCAGTAATAGCCAAGACCACCTCTTTACCGGTTCTAAGATTAAGCCTTAGACTTATGTCTTATTTCCCAGAACACGGTGAAATAAAACAAACTATAGCTGATACAAAATCTACTGGAACAGAAGTTGGAAACAGGTCACCAACAAACTAATAACAGAAAAGCAAGATGAAAGACCACCTTGAGAAGAGCAAGCATTTAGGCCCTACAATACCGTCAACATTCACCATGTTTTAAAATGGTGTTATACAGACACATACAAAGAGAGAATGTATAAAATTCAATCCAGCTAATTATGAAAGACTTTAACTGTACTCAATATACATGGGTTACAATTCTAAAATGGGAAAACATTGTAGGCAATTCTAATGGAAACATTGTAGACAATTCTCATGATAAAACATGAGCTACCACTGCCTTTAATCCAAGATCTAATGTCTGTCCATATTTCAGTGTTTCCTGTTCTATTTTTAATGGCAATAACCAGCTTCATAGCACAATTTTATTTTAGTTGCCCTTACTAGATATGCATTAGGATAATTTTGGTTAAAAATAAAAATAAAAACACCATCATCATTATTATCAGCACTGTCAATAATTTATTTCACTCATTCTATTAGCAGGGTCATATTGTCATAAGTTACATTAGTCCTCCTAAGATAAATCATTCAAGTTGTAAGTATGCTCCTCCCTACATTGGAATTCCGAACAGAATGAATTCTGGACCATTTGTTGCCACATATGATGTTGATGTTTTAACTGTGACTTCTACGAAAATCAGCTGAGATCTATTTTAATATTTTCAGAGTTATCAAAAACAACTTGCTATGTTTAGCTTGATCAAAAGTTGTTTTAATGACCTAAACTAATGGTGTGTTGGTCATTTGATTGCTTACCCTCAGTGTGAATATATTTTGCTGAATTAAGTTAATTGGGTATTTTGCCCAAATGTTCAGCCAGTTTTAAACATTGCATTTCAAGCACACCATATAATGGGCGAACTCCAAATTCACAGCTCACAGCATAATTAGAGGTGGCATATGGGAGGCCAATGGATTATTTTTTTATGAATTTGTTTTGTACTATATTCAGTATACTAACTAGGTTGATTATATTTTCCCTTGCCTTTTCACTTAATGGTATGAAGGAAGGCCACAGATGATAGCTCCTTCTAGGGAGGCCTTACATGATAGCTCTTTTCTTTATATTTGATCCTGTTCTTCTAATCCATTACATATTATGGTTCCTTTCATATCTAGTTGGTTACTCACACTCCAGCTTATATTTCTCCTTGCCATTCCAAAATCATGAATTCCCTTTATCTCTGTTTGTTTTATTCTTTTCCAAATTGGCTCCCTAAAATTGATATTGCAAAGTAGGAGTTTGAGGTCACTTTCAACTCTTGGTATAATAGCTAGACTGACACTTTCCACCATGCTTTAACATTAATCACCTTTGAATATATGATGCTACATTTAATCATTCACAGCATTAAAATGTCTAGAAGGGAAGTCAGATACCGTACGGCTACTTAAGGTCCTCAGACTGATCTCAGTGAACACATCCACTATTATTTCTATTGTTTGTTTGGTCTGAGACAGAGTTTTTATATGTCAGGATTGATTACCCCCCTCCCATGAAATATCTTATACCATAGATTTGAATTTGGTATATATCTAATGTGTTAATTGTCCATTTAATTCTCCCCAAATGAGAGTGATAATGTGTTTCACCCAGGACGCAACAACAACTGCAAGCAAGCAGCTGTAGGCAACACACACGGTCCATCCAGCTGCCTCCGCTGCCATCAAACCTGCACCACCACCAAGACCCAGGACACAGCACAACCCACCCGCAACAACTCACCGAACCCGAAACCCCTGAAGTGCATCCTCCTCGACGTCCGCTCCCTCCATAAACACAACACCAAAATCTGGGACCTCCTCAACAGCATCACCCCAGACGTCACATTCCTCACTGAGACCTGGTCCAACAACACCTTAGGCCCAGACATCATCATCGCCAACCCCCAGGGGTACAAGATCACTCAGAAAAAACCATCATCTACCGCCCTCCCGGACCCCGCACACCTTTCACCGACTCCATCACGGACTTCATCTCCGCACAAGCCATCACAGCCACCAACTACACTCTGCTGGGAGACCTCAACTTCCACCTCGAAAAACCACAAGACCCTAACACTGCATCCCTCCCCGACAACCACCACAACATAGGACTTCAACAGATCGTGACAGAGCCAACACACTCGGCAGGACACACCCTCGATCACATCATCACTACAGGGACCGACGCTAAATTCAGCCACACCACGGAACTCCCATGGACAGATCACTGATGCATCCGCTATACCTTCAACTCATCCACCATCACCAGACCCCAACCCAAGTCCGGATAAGAATAACCAACGATCAGCTCACCACTTCCCTCTCCATCGCCGCACCCAACATTGCACCCAACGAGGACCCAAACACAGCAGCACGCACCTTCCACAAGTGGATCACAGACTGCGCCAACACCATAGCCCCCCCTTAAAAAGAACAACACCCACGCAATGAGAGTCAGCTGGTTCACCCCCGAACTCTGGGAATCAAGATGCGCCTGTCACCGCCTTGAGAAAATCTGGAGAAACACTAAGGGGGTCATTCTGACCCTGGCGGTCGGTGATAAAACGCCGGCCAACACGCCAACAGGCCGGCGGTCAAAAAAATGCAATTCTGACCCTGGCGGGAACCGCCAACACAGCCCGCCGCATTAACACTCCGACCGCCACGACGGAACAAACAAACAGCGCAGCGGTCACCGCCAACAGCCAGGCGGCAGCCAATGTACCGCCCACCCTATCACGACCCACCAATCCGCCACCTTTTCCGGGGCGGGAGCAGCGCCGATAAAAACACGGCGGAAACAGACATTTCCAATGGAAAACGCTCACCTCGAGACACTCCACGCGGAATCCGGACAGCATGGAACCCGAATTGAACATCATACCTGCTCTCGTCTACCTGCTTATCTACCACGAGTACGAACTCCGGCGCAGACGTCAACGGTGAGTACTGCACCTACGACACACGGGAGGGGGGAGGAAGAAAGGTTACGGGCATACACATATGCGACCCCCCCACCCCCCCAATATGTACACACCAATGCAGAGCAGGAAGTCACAGTGACACCACACAAAGACCCTTTAAAAATACAATGACACAACCAAATTTGGAATAAATTTTCATTTACAAAAAAAGCACCTGGAAATAATTGAGCAACCGTGAAAAATATTTACAAAAACCAAAAAGATATACACATCAGTGTATCACTGAAGTAACAAGTCCTGCACATCCTACGAATCTAACATGTACGTGGGCCAAGGTTCTGCGAAACAAGGGCAAAGCCCACACACGAGACCTGAGTCCTTTGGAGAGAACACTGCAGGGGCATCCGATGTCAAAACTACAGCCACCTCAGGGGGAAGGGAAGGGGGGCCACCACAGCCACATGAGTCCACGACGCCAGATCCACGAGGAGCCACCATGCCCACTGTACCATCCTGGGGAGTGCAAAGCCACAGTCTCTCAAGTCTCTGCAGTGGGTGGGTTGCCCACTGGACCATCCTGGGGAGTGCAAAGCCACAGTCTCTCAATGTCTCTACAGTGGGTGGGTTGCCCACTGTACCATCCTGGGGAGTGCAAAGCCACAGTCTCTCAATGTCTCTACAGTGGGTGGGTTGCCCACTGTACCATCCTGGGGAGTGCAAAGCCACAGTCTCTCAAGTCTCTACAGTGGGTGGGTTGCCCACTGTACCATCCTGGGGAGTGCAAAGCCACAGTCTCTCAATGTCTCTACAGTGGGTGGGTTGCCCACTGTACCATCCTGGGGAGTGCAAAGCCACAGTCTCTCAAGTCTCTGCAGTGGGTGGGTTGCCCACTGGACCATCCTGGGGAGTGCAAAGCCACAGTCTCTCAATGTCTCTACAGTGGGTGGGTTGCCCACTGTACCATCCTGGGGAGTGCAAAGCCACAGTCTCTCAGGTAGATTACAGAGTCCACTGGTCAAGGAGGAGGCATGGTGGGCACAGTGAACCATAAACAGTGCCTGAGACGGCGGGACCCAGCGCAGCGGTGCATGACATGGCGATGTCCAGAGGAGCGGTGCTTGACAGGAAGGGTCCAGTGGAGCAGTGCTTGACAGGAAGGGCCCAGCGGAGCGGTGCTTGACAGGAAGGGCCCAGCGGAGCGGTGCTTGAGACGGCGGGGCCCAGCAGAGCGGTGCTTGACAGGAAGGGCCCAGCGGAGCGGTGCTTGACAGGAAGGGCCCAGCGGAGCGGTGCTTGAGACGGCGGGGCCCAGCGGAGCGGTGCTTGACAGGAAGGGCCCAGCGGAGCGGTGCTTGAGACGGCGGGGCCCAGCGGAGCGGTGCTTGAGACGGCGGGGCCCAGCGGAGCAGTGCTTGACAGGAAGGGCCCAGCGGAGCGGTGCTTGAGACGGCGGGGCCCAGCGGAGCGGTGCTTGAGACGGCGGGGCCCAGCGGAGCGGTGCTTGAGATGGCGGGGCCCAGCGGAGCGGTGCTTGACAGGAAGGGCCCAGCGGAGCGGTGCTTGAGACGGCGGGGCCCTGTTCAGCGGTACCTGTCTTCACGGCGGGGCCCTGTTCAGCGGTACCTGTCTTCACGGCGGGGCCCTCTTCAGCGGTGATCTTCTGCACGGCGGGGCCCTCTTCAGCGGTGCTCTTCTGCACGGCGGGGCCCTCTTCAGCGGTGCTCTTCTGCACGGCGGGGCCCTGTTCAGCGGTACCTGTCTTCACGGCGGGGCCCTCTTCAGCAGTACCTGTCTTCACGGCGGGGCCCTCTTCAGCAGTGCTCTTCTGCACGGCGGGGCCCTGTTCAGCGGTACCTGTCTTCACGGCGGGCCCTCTTCAGCGGTACCTGTCTTCACGGCGGGGCCCTCTTCAGCGGTGCTCTTCTGCACGGCGGGGCCCTCTTCAGCGGTGCTCTTGCAGTATGTCAAGGGAGTCATACCTGGCCTGGACACCCTGCTCAGTCGCCCTCCGACCGTGCTGTGTCAGGCCCCTTCGGGGAGTGAGTCCTGGGCCCTTTGGTGTCGTCCCTTGCAGCCGGGATGGGGCTTGTGGGGCCCTCCTGCTCCGCGCTCCTGGTGGTTGTCCTCTCCGCCCTGCTGTCCTTCCGCTCCTTAGATGGGGCTCTCGGGCCCTTGCCTCCCCTGGCTGCTGTGGCCGGTGAAGTGGCCGGAGTCACCTCCTTGGGGGCACCCGTCTCTGTCCGCTCACGGCGGCCCTTCAATTTCCGGGTCCTCTTGCCTGGGGGGGGGGCTGGCTGTCCCCTTGCTGCTCACCGAAGTGTTACTGCCGCCAAAGGGTGGACTCCACATGCCATGCACCACTTGCACTGTAGTAGTTGGGCTGGTGGTGGCTGAGGTGCCCTTGGGACTTTTCCCAGTTGGAGGGGGTGGGTCGGGGGAGGGAAAGAGGTCAAAACTGGAGAGGTAATTTTTCTTGGGACCAAGGTAAGGGGTAGGAGTAGTGGTGAGAGAAGTGGAGGAAGAGGATGTGGTTGTATGAGAGCCAGGTGTGCTGTCCTTGGGTGCAGGTGACTGGGACGTAGGCTGTGGTGAGGTGGTTGGCTGTTGTTTGGGTGTCTGCCTGCGTTTATGTGTCTTGGAAGAGGGGGTGACAGACACAGTGGGAGAGGACACAGGGGACGTGTAAATGCCAGTGGGGGTGGTGACTGCAGGTGTGCGGACTGTAGTGGAGGGTTTGCTGGTGGTGGAAGAACTGGCTGATGTTGGGGTGCATGCAGGTGTGAGTGTAGACGTCACAGGGAGGGAGGAGGGAGACGAGGAGGACGGGGACACAGAGGTGGTAGTGACTGTTGATATGTCTGCATCTGTGTGTTGCTTGGGTGAATGCTTGTGTTTTCTGTGGTGCTTATGTTTGGATGAGCTGGCCTTGGGTGTTGAGGTGTGTGCAGGCTGGTCTGATGGTGTGGATGGGATAGGTTGAGGTACAGGAGACAGAGAAAGGGTGGAGGCAGATAGAAGAGGGAGACTGGAGACAGGGACAATGGCTGCCGTCAGTGCTGAGGCCAGAGCAGTGAACGCTCGTTGATGGGCAGCCTGACCCGAATGAATGCCCTCCAGGTAGGCATTGCTCCGATGCACCTCCCTTTCCACCCCCTGGATGGCATTCAGAAGGGTAGTCTGCCCAACAATGACCATCCTCACCAGGTCAATGAGCTCCGCACTGAGGGCAGCAGGGGTAACAGAGGCAGGGGCTGAGGTGCCTGGGGCGAAGGAGACGCGCGCCTTCCTGGCCGAGCGGCCACGGAGCGAAGACTGAGGGGCTGCTGGGAGGGCGGTGCTGGTGCGCTGGGTGGCGGCTGTACCTGTTGTTGCGGGGGCACAGATGGTGCCGCCCCCGCTAGGGAGCTCCCAAACGAGGACGTGTCCGTGTCGCTGGTGTCTCCACCGGCCCCCGTTGTGGTGCTCCCCTAGCCCTCCGGATCACTGGTGCCCTCGGTGTCTGTGTCAGTGCCCACCGGGGCCTGGTGACCTGCAGCTCCCTCCTGCTCCGATGCCAAATCTCCTCCGCCTGATGATGCTAAAACACAAGAAGACAAAGATTTAGGGTGGGGGGAGAAATTAAACAAAGTTGAGTGCATGCCTTAGCAATACCCTTTGCGGAGAGGACAGACACAGGTGCCTCGTGCACTGTAAGGAAATGCCTCCTTGGCATGGTTGCCCCCTGACTTTTTGCCTTTGCTGATGCTATGTTTACAATTGAAAGTGTGCTGAGGCCTGCTAACCAGGCCCCAGCACCAGTGTTCTTTCCCTAACCTGTACTTTTGTATCCACAATTGGCAGACCCTGGCATCCAGATAAGTCCCTTGTAACTGGTACTTCTTGTACCAAGGGCCCTGATGCCAAGGAAGGTCTCTAAGGGCTGCAGCAGGTCTTATGCCACCCTGGAGACCTCTCACTCAGCACAGACACACTGCTTGCCAGCTTGTGTGTGCTAGTGAGGACAAAACGAGTAAGTCGACATGGCACTCCCCTCAGGGTGCCATGCCAGCCTCTCACTGCCTATGCAGTATAGGTAAGACACCCCTCTAGCAGGCCTTACAGCCCTAAGGCAGGGTGCACTATACCATAGGTGAGGGTACCAGTGCATGAGCATGGTACCCCTACAGTGTCTAAACAAAACCTTAGACATTGTAAGTGCAGGGTAGCCATAAGAGTATATGGTCTGGGAGTCTGTCAAACACGAACTCCACAGCACCATAATGGCTACACTGAAAACTGGGAAGTTTGGTATCAAACTTCTCAGCACAATAAATGCACACTGATGCCAGTGTACATTTTATTGTAAAATACACCACAAAGGGCACCTTAGAGGTGCCCCCTGAAACTTAACCGACTATCTGTGTAGGCTGACTAGTTTTAGCAGCCTGCCACAAACCGAGACATGTTGCTGGCCCCATGGGGAGAGTGCCTTTGTCACTCTGAGGCCAGTAACAAAGCCTGCACTGGGTGGAGATGCTAACACCTCCCCCAGGCAGGAATTGTCACACCTGGCGGTGAGCCTCAAAGGCTCACCTCCTTTGTGCCAACCCAGCAGGACACTCCAGCTAGTGGAGTTGCCCGCCCCCTCCGGCCAGGCCCCACTTTTGGCGGCAAGGCCGGAGAAGATAATGAGAAAAACAAGGAGGAGTCACTGACCAGTCAGGACAGCCCCTAAGGTGTCCTGAGCTGAAGTGACTCTAACTTTTAGAAATCCTCCATCTTGCAGATGGAGGATTCCCCCAATAGGGTTAGGATTGTGACCCCCTCCCCTTGGGAGGAGGCACAAAGAGGGTGTACCCACCCTCAGGTCTAGTAGCCATTGGCTACTAACCCCCCAGACCTAAACACGCCCTTAAATTTAGTATTTAAGGGCTACCCTGAACCCTAGAAAATTAGATTCCTGCAACTACAAGAAGAAGGACTGCCTAGCTGAAAAACCCCTGCAGAGGAAGACCAGAAGACGACAACTGCCTTGGCTCCAGAAACTCACCGGCCTGTCTCCTGCCTTCCAAAGATCCTGCTCCAGCGACGCCTTCCAAAGGGACCAGCGACCTCGACATCCTCTGAGGACTGCCCCTGCTTCGAAAAGACAAGAAACTCCCGAGGACAGCGGACCTGCTCCAAGAAAAGCTGAAACTTTGTTTCCAGCAGCTTTAAAGAACCCTGCAAGCTCCCCGCAAGAAGCGTGAGACTTGCAACACTGCACCCGGCGACCCCGACTCGGCTGGTGGCGATCCAACACTTCAGGAGGGACCCCAGGACTACTCTAAGACTGTGAGTACAAAAACCTGTCCCCCCTGAGCCCCCACAGCGCCGCCTGCAGAGGGAATCCCGAGGCTTCCCCTGACCGCGACTCTTTGAATCCTAAGTCCCGACGCCTGGGAGAGACCCTGCACCCGCAGCCCCCAGGACCTGAAGGACCGGACTTTCACTGGAGGAGTGACCCCCAGGAGTCCCTCTCCCTTGACCAAGTGGAGGTTTCCCCGAGGAACCCCCCCCTTGCCTGCCTGCAGCGCGGAAGAGATCCCTAGATCTCCCATTGACTTCCATTACAAACCCGACGCTTGTTTCTACACTGCACCCGGCCGCCCCCGCGCTGCTGAGGGTGAAATTTCTGTGTGGGCTTGTGTCCCCCCCGGTGCCCTACAAAACCCCCTGGTCTGCCCTCCGAAGACGCGGGTACTTACCTGCAAGCAGACCGGAACCGGGGCACCCCCTTCTCTCCATTCTAGCCTATGTGTTTTGGGCACCACTTTGAACTCTGCACCTGACCGGCCCTGAGCTGCTGGTGTGGTGACTTTGGGGTTGCTCTGAACCCCCAACGGTGGGCTACCTTGGACCAAGAACTAAGCCCTGTAAGTGTCTTACTTACCTGGTTAACCTAACAAATACTTACCTCCCCTAGGAACTGTGAAAATTGCAGTGTCCACTTTTAAAACAGCTATTTGTGAATAACTTGAAAAGTATACATGCAATTTTGATGATTTGAAGTTCCTAAAGTACTTACCTGCAATACCTTTCGAATGAGATATTACATGTAGAATTTGAACCTGTGGTTCTTAAAATAAACTAAGAAAAGATATTTTTCTATATAAAAACCTATTGGCTGGATTTGTCTCTGAGTGTGTGTACCTCATTTATTGTCTATGTGTATGTACAACAAATGCTTAACACTACTCCTTGGATAAGCCTACTGCTCGACCACACTACCACAAAATAGAGCATTAGTATTATCTCTTTTTGCCACTATCTTACCTCTAAGGGGAACCCTTGGACTCTGTGCATGCTATTCCTTACTTTGAAATAGCACATACAAAGCCAACTTCCTACATTGGTGGATCAGCGGTGGGGTACAAGACTTTGCATTTGCTGGACTACTCAGCCAATACCTGATCACACGACAAATTCCAAAATTGTCATTAGAAATTCATTTTTGCAATTTGAAATTTTTCTAAATTCTTAAAAGTCCTGCTAGGGCCTTGTGTGTTAAGTCCCTGTTTAGCATTGTCTTTTTAGAGTTTAAAAAGTTTGTTAAAAGTTTGAATTAGATTCTAGAAACAGTTTTAGATTCTTAAAAAAGTATTCCAACTCTTAGCAGAATAATGTCTGATACAGAGATGCAGGTGGTGGAACTCGACACCACACCTTACCTCCATCTTAAGATGAGGGAGCTAAGGTCTCTCTGTAATATCAAAAAAATAACCATTGGCTCCAGACCTACCAAAATTCAGCTCCAGGAGCTGTTGGCAGAGTTTGAAAAAGCCAACCCCTCTGATGATGACATCACAGAGGAAGAAATTAGTGACTTGGAGGCCAATGTCCCTCCTCCAGTCCTAAATAGGGAGAACAGGACCCCTCAAGTCCTGTCTCCAACTGTGTTAGTCAGAAATAGTGAGTCCCTCACAGGAGGGTCCCACATTTCTGAAATCACTGAGGATGCTCTCAGTGAAGATGACCTCCTGTTAGCCAGGATGGCCAAAAGATTGGCTTTAGAGAGACAGCTCCTAGCCATAGAAAGGGAAAGACAAGAGATGGGCCTAGGACCCATCAATGGTGGCAGCAATATAAATAGGGTCAGAGATTCTCCTGACATGTTAAAAATCCCCAAAGGGATTGTGACAAAATATGAAGATGGTGATGACATCACCAAATGGTTCACAGCTTTTGAGAGGGCTTGTGTAACCAGAAAAGTGAACAGATCTCACTGGGGTGCTCTCCTTTGGGAAATGTTCACTGGAAAGTGTAGGGATAGACTCCTCACACTCTCTGGAAAAGATGCAGAATCTTATGACCTCATGAAGGGTACCCTGATTGAGGGCTTTGGATTCTCCACTGAGGAGTACAGGATTAGGTTCAGGGGGGCTCAAAAATCCTCGAGCCAGACCTGGGTTGACTTTGTTGACTACTCAGTGAAAACACTAGATGGTTGGATTCAAGGCAGTGGTGTAAGTAATTATGATGGGCTGTACAATTTATTTGTGAAAGAACACCTATTGAGTAATTGTTTCAATGATAAACTGCATCAGCATCTGGTAGACCTAGGACCAATTTCTCCCCAAGAATTGGGAAAGAAGGCGGACCATTGGGTCAAGACAAGGGTGTCCAAGACTTCAACAGGGGGTGACCAAAAGAAAGGGGTCACAAAGACTCCCCAGGGGAAGGGTGATGAGACAACCAAAACTAAAAATAGTAAAGAGTCTTCTACAGGCCCCCAAAAACCTGCACAGGAGGGTGGGCCCAGAGCCTCTTCACAAAACAATGGGTACAAGGGTAAAAACTTTGATCCCAAAAAGGCCTGGTGTCATAGCTGTAAACAGCATGGACACCAAACTGGAGACAAGGCCTGTCCCAAGAAAGGTTCCACTCCAAACTCCCATCCAGGTAACACTGGTATGGCTAGTCTCCAAGTGGGATCAACAGTGTGCCCAGAGCAAATCAGGGTCCACACTGAAGCTACTCTAGTTTCTGAGGGTGGGGTGGACTTAGCCACACTAGCTGTCTGGCCGCCTAACATGCAAAAATACAGACAGCAACTCTTAATTAATGGGACTAGAATAGAAGGCCTGAGGGATACAGGTGCCAGTGTCACCATGGTGACAGAGAAACTGGTTTCCCCTGGCCAATACCTGACTGGAAAAACTTACACAGTCACCAACGCTGACAATCAGAAAAAAGTACATCCCATGGCAATGGTTACTTTAGAATGGGGAGGGGTCAATGGCCTGAAACAGGTGGTGGTCTCCTCAAATATCCCAGTGGACTGTCTGCTTGGAAATGACCTGGAGTCCTCAGCATGGGCTGAGGTAGAACTAAAAACCCATGCAGCAATGCTGGGTATCCCTGAACTGGTGTGTGTGAAAACCAGAGCACAATGCAAGGCACAGGGTGAACAAGTAGAGCTGGAGTCTGGAAGAATGGCCCAGCCTACCAAGAGAACAGGAAAGTCAGTTGGGAAACCAACTGCAACACAGCAAAAGAAAGGGAACCTCTCTTCTCAGGAAGAAGTTCTGCCCTCTGAGGGAACTGAGCCTTTGGAGCTTGAACCTTACCAGGTTGAGCTCTTGGGCCCAGGGGGACCCTCAAGGGAGGAGCTGTGTAAGGGACAAGAAACCTGTCCCTCTCTTGAAGGCCTTAGGCAGCAAGCTGCTGAAGAGTCCAAAGGCAAGAAAAATGGAACACATAGGGTCTATTGGGAAGATGGACTCCTGTACACTGAGGCCAGAGACCCCAAACCTGGTGCCACTAGGAGAGTGGTAGTGCCTCAGCTGTTCAGAGAGTTCATCCTAACATTGGCCCATGACATTCCCCTTGCTGGACATTTGGGACAAACCAAGACGTGGGAGAGGTTAGTCAACCACTTCTACTGGCCCAATATGTCCAACATGGTTAAGGAGTTTTGCCTCTCCTGCCCCACCTGTCAAGCCAGTGGTAAGACAGGTGGGCATCCAAAGGCCCCCCTCATTCCACTTCCAGTGGTGGGGGTTCCCTTTGAAAGAGTGGGTGTGGACATAGTTGGTCCACTAGAACCTCCCACAGCCTCAGGAAATATGTATATCCTGGTAGTAGTGGATCATGCTTCCAGGTATCCTGAAGCTATTCCCCTTAGGTCGACTACTGCCCCTGCAGTAGCCAAGGCCCTCATTGGTATCTTTACCAGAGTGGGTTTCCCTAAGGAGGTGGTGTCTGACAGAGGTGCCAACTTCATGTCAGCATACCTAAAGCACATGTGGAATGAGTGTGGAGTGACTTATAAATTCACTACACCTTACCATCCACAAACTAATGGCTTAGTTGAGAGATTCAACAAGACATTAAAGGGCATGATCATGGGGCTCCCAGAAAAACTCAAAAGGAGATGGGATGTCCTCCTGCTATGTCTGCTTTTCGCTTACAGGGAGGTACCACAGAAGGGAGTAGGATTCTCACCCTTTGAACTTCTGTTTGGTCATCCTGTAAGGGGACCACTTGCCCTTGTTAAAGAAGGCTGGGAGAGACCTCTCCATGAGCCTAAACAGGACATAGTGGACTATGTACTTGGCCTTCGCTCTAGAATGGCAGAGTACATGGAAAAGGCAACCAAAAACCTTGAGGCCAGCCAACAGCTCCAGAAGTTTTGGTATGACCAAAAGGCTGCACTGGTTGAATTCCAACCAGGGCAGAAAGTCTGGGTTCTGGAGCCTGTGGCTCCCAGGGCACTCCAGGACAAATGGAGTGGCCCTTACCCAGTGCTAGAAAGGAAGAGTCAGGTCACCTACCTGGTGGACCTGGGCACAAGCAGGAGCCCCAAGAGGGTGATCCATGTGAACCGCCTTAAGCTCTTCCATGACAGGGCTGATGTGAATCTGTTGATGGTAACAGATGAGGATCAGGAGGCAGAGAGTGAACCTCTCCCTGATCTTCTGTCATCAGACCCAAAAGATGGCACAGTAGATGGAGTGATCTACTCAGACACCCTCTCTGGCCAACAGCAAGCTGATTGTAGGAGAGTCCTACAACAGTTTCCTGAACTCTTCTCCTTAACCCCTGGTCAGACACACCTGTGTACCCATGATGTGGACACAGGAGACAGCATGCCTATCAAAAACAAAATCTTTAGACAGTCTGACCATGTTAAGGAAAGCATCAAGGTGGAAGTCCACAAGATGCTGGAATTGGGAGTAATTGAGCGCTCTGACAGCCCCTGGGCTAGCCCAGTGGTCTTAGTCCCCAAACCTCACACCAAAGATGGAAAGAAAGAGATGAGGTTTTGTGTGGACTACAGAGGGCTCAATTCTGTCACCAAGACAGATGCTCATCCAATTCCAAGAGCTGATGAGCTCATAGATAAATTAGGTGCTGCCAAATTCTTAAGTACCTTTGACTTGACAGCAGGGTACTGGCAAATAAAAATGGCACCTGGAGCAAAAGAGAAAACAGCATTCTCCACACCTGATGGGCATTAACAGTTTACTGTTATGCCCTTTGGTTTAAAGAATGCCCCTGCCACCTTCCAAAGGTTGGTGAATCAAGTCCTTGCTGGCTTGGAGTCCTTTAGCACAGCTTATCTTGATGATATTGCTGTCTTTAGCTCCACCTGGCAGGATCACCTGGTCCACCTGAAGAAGGTTTTGAAGGCTCTGCAATCTGCAGGCCTCTCTATCAAGGCATCCAAATGCCAGATAGGGCAGGGAACTGTGGTTTACTTGGGCCACCTTGTAGGTGGAGGCCAAGTTCAGCCACTCCAACCCAAGATCCAGACTATTCTGGACTGGGTAGCTCCAAAAACCCAGACTCAAGTCAGGGCATTCCTTGGCTTGACTGGGTATTACAGGAGGTTTGTGAAGGGATATGGATCCATTGTGACAGCCCTCACTGAACTCACCTCCAAGAAAATGCCCAAGAAAGTGAACTGGACTGTGGAATGCCAACAGGCCTTTGACACCCTGAAACAAGCAATGTGCTCAGCACCAGTTCTAAAAGCTCCAGATTATTCTAAGCAGTTCATTGTGCAGACTGATGCCTCTGAACATGGGATAGGGGCAGTTTTGTCCCAAACAAATGATGATGGCCTTGACCAGCCTGTTGCTTTCATTAGCAGGAGGTTACTCCCCAGGGAGCAGCGTTGGAGTGCCATTGAGAGGGAGGCCTTTGCTGTGGTTTGGTCCCTGAAGAAGCTGAGACCATACCTCTTTGGGACTCACTTCCTAGTTCAAACTGACCACAGACCTCTCAAATGGCTGATGCAAATGAAAGGTGAAAATCCTAAACTGTTGAGGTGGTCCATCTCCCTACAGGGAATGGACTTTATAGTGGAACACAGACCTGGGACTGCCCATGCCAATGCAGATGGCCTTTCCAGGTTCTTCCACTTAGAAAATGAAGACTCTCTTGGGAAAGGTTAGTCTCATCCTCTTTCGTTTGGGGGGGGGTTGTGTAAGGAAATGCCTCCTTGGCATGGTTGCCCCCTGACTTTTTGCCTTTGCTGATGCTATGTTTACAATTGAAAGTGTGCTGAGGCCTGCTAACCAGGCCCCAGCACCAGTGTTCTTTCCCTAACCTGTACTTTTGTATCCACAATTGGCAGACCCTGGCATCCAGATAAGTCCCTTGTAACTGGTACTTCTTGTACCAAGGGCCCTGATGCCAAGGAAGGTCTCTAAGGGCTGCAGCAGGTCTTATGCCACCCTGGAGACCTCTCACTCAGCACAGACACACTGCTTGCCAGCTTGTGTGTGCTAGTGAGGACAAAACGAGTAAGTCGACATGGCACTCCCCTCAGGGTGCCATGCCAGCCTCTCACTGCCTATGCAGTATAGGTAAGACACCCCTCTAGCAGGCCTTACAGCCCTAAGGCAGGGTGCACTATACCATAGGTGAGGGTACCAGTGCATGAGCATGGTACCCCTACAGTGTCTAAACAAAACCTTAGACATTGTAAGTGCAGGGTAGCCATAAGAGTATATGGTCTGGGAGTCTGTCAAACACGAACTCCACAGCACCATAATGGCTACACTGAAAACTGGGAAGTTTGGTATCAAACTTCTCAGCACAATAAATGCACACTGATGCCAGTGTACATTTTATTGTAAAATACACCACAGAGGGCACCTTAGAGGTGCCCCCTGAAACTTAACCGACTATCTGTGTAGGCTGACTAGTTTTAGCAGCCTGCCACAAACCGAGACATGTTGCTGGCCCCATGGGGAGAGTGCCTTTGTCACTCTGAGGCCAGTAACAAAGCCTGCACTGGGTGGAGATGCTAACACCTCCCCCAGGCAGGAATTGTCACACCTGGCGGTGAGCCTCAAAGGCTCACCTCCTTTGTGCCAACCCAGCAGGACACTCCAGCTAGTGGAGTTGCCCGCCCCCTCCGGCCAGGCCCCACTTTTGGCGGCAAGGCCGGAGAAGATAATGAGAAAAACAAGGAGGAGTCACTGACCAGTCAGGACAGCCCCTAAGGTGTCCTGAGCTGAAGTGACTCTAACTTTTAGAAATCCTCCATCTTGCAGATGGAGGATTCCCCCAATAGGGTTAGGATTGTGACCCCCTCCCCTTGGGAGGAGGCACAAAGAGGGTGTACCCACCCTCAGGTCTAGTAGCCATTGGCTACTAACCCCCCAGACCTAAACACGCCCTTAAATTTAGTATTTAAGGGCTACCCTGAACCCTAGAAAATTAGATTCCTGCAACTACAAGAAGAAGGACTGCCTAGCTGAAAAACCCCTGCAGAGGAAGACCAGAAGACGACAACTGCCTTGGCTCCAGAAACTCACCGGCCTGTCTCCTGCCTTCCAAAGATCCTGCTCCAGCGACGCCTTCCAAAGGGACCAGCGACCTCGACATCCGCGGTTCCAAGGTCTACCAAATAGGTTATCTCACCCTTTTTCTCCACAATAAGTTTTGGTCCACTCCATTTGCCCTTGAGTGCTCTTGGTACCACAGGCTCCAAATCCCACACCTTCTGTCCTGGGTGGAACTCATTCAGGACAGCCTTCTGGTCATGCCATTGCGTTTGAAGCTCTTGGCTGGCCTGAAGGTTATTAGTGGCCTTTTTCATATACTCAGCCATCCTAGATCATAAGCCAAGTACATGGTCCACAGTGTCTTTAATGGTTGCTTCCACCCCTCTTTTACAAGAGCAAGGGGGCCCTAACACGGTGACCAAAGAGGAGTTAAAACGGGCTGCAGCCCACTCCTGTCTGGGTTACCTCCCTGTAGGCAGGAGGACATCCCATCTCCTTCTGAGTTTTTCAGAGAGTCCCATGATCATGCCTTTGAGAGTTTTGCTAAATCTCTCAACCAGTCCATTTGTTTGTGGATGATAGGGTGTTGTGAATTTGTAGGTTACACCACACTCCTTCCACATAGCTTTCAAGTATGCAGACATGAAGTTACTACCCCTGTCTGATACTTCCTCTTAAGGAAAACCCACCCTGGAAAATATTCCCAGGAGGGCCTTTGTCACTGCAGGTGCTGTAGTGGTCCTTAAACGGATGGCTTCTGGATATCTTTTGGCATGGTCCACTACCACCAAGATGAATCTATTACCAGAAGCAGTTGGAGGGCCAAGGGGGCCAACAGTGTCAACCCCTACCCTTTCAAAGGGCACCCCAACCACTGGAAGTGGGATTAGGGTGGCCTTTTGGGGGCCACCAGTCTTGCCACTGGCTTGGCAAGTCACACAAGAGCGACAAAACTCTTTTGTGTCCTCTGACATGTGATGCCAGTGAAAGTAAGGGACAAGTCTATCCCAGGTTTTGCTTTGCCCCAGATGTCTAGCCAAGGGAATATCATGCTCCAGAGTTAGGAGGAATTCCCTAAACTGCAAGGGAATGACCAGTCTCTTGGTAGCAACAGGTTTAGGGTCCCTTGCCTCAGTATAAAGGAGATTGTTCTCCCAGTAAACTCTGTGTGAGTCACTGATACCCCCATTTTGCTGTTTGACAGCTTCCTGTCTTAGACCCTCTAGTGTGGAACAGGTCTGCTGTGCTACACTCAGTTCCTCCCTGGCAGGCACCCCTGCACCCAAGAGCTCAGCTGTGTCAGCTTCAAGCTCCTGTGGTATAGGTTCTGCAGAGGGAGTTGACTCCTCCTCATCACATGGGGAATCTTCTGGAGAGGGAGGGATAGTGGACAAGGGTTTGGCCTTTCTACCCCTAGTTTAAGGAGCACATGGTCCATTGTTCCAGGATCCAAGATTCCCTGTCCTCTCTGCTTCTTGGCCTGAGCCCTGATAAGAGCAAAGATACGCCTTGGAATGCCGAGCTGGCTGCATGGGCCTGGAACTCCACTTCAGCCCAAGCTGAAGTTTCCAAATCATTGCCCTATAGACACTCTACAGGTAAGTCAGTGGATACCACAATCTTTTTAGGACCAGTAACACCCCCCCAGTAAAGATTCACAACAGCCATGGGGTGGCTAACAGTGTTGTTATGAGCGTCAGTAACTTCGTACTGATGACCAAGTAGGTGTTGCTCAGGGGCAACCAGTTTCTCCATCACCATAGTGACACTAGCACCTGTGTCCCTGTAGGCCTCAACCTGAACACCATTTGTTAGGGGTAGTTGCTTGTATGTATCCATATTAAGGGGACAAGCAACTAAGGTGAAAAGGTCAATGCCACCATCAGAGACTGAAACAGCCTCTGTGGTCTCCCTAACTAGACCAACCCCCACTACATTACCAAAAGTGAGCCCAGCTGCACCCTTTGTTTGGTTATTTGTAGATTTGTTTCCCACCACCACTGCTATTACTAGGGGCACTAGTGGATGCAGTGGGGATTGTGGTGGTGGTAGCTTTGGTGTTTCTCTTGGGACAAGTGGGGTCACTTGCCCAAAGGCCTTTGTTCTTACACAAATAACACCAAGGCTTTTTCTGATGATAAAAGAGGATTTGGACCCACCACCCGCAGAGGATTTTTCAATGAAATTTTTCAATGAAATCCCCTACCTCAGGGAAAATGATGTAGCTGCGCATGTGTTTCAGCAGGGCAGACAACACTCTGGACAACACCTTGGAATACATAGGCTGGGACATCCCTGATGATATGGCCACTGTGGTTTGAAATGACCCACTTGCAAAGAAATGGAGTACTGACAGCACCTGCACTAGAGGGGGGATCCCTGTGGGTTGGCGGATTGGTGACATCAGGTCTGCCTCCAGCTGGGCACACAGTTCATGAATAGTGGCTCTGTCAAGCCTGTATGTCAGTATGACATGTCTTTCCTCCATTGTCGATAGGTCCACCAGCGGTCTGTACACGGGAAGATTTCTCCATCTCCTCGCATGTCCCAGCGGACGGTGCCTATGAAGGACAACAGCGAACACAGAGTCAATCAACCCACAGGTACGTTCCCACAGCTTGTACATAACACGATTCCCAATGCATTGAATGGCTTGTATGAGTGTCGATGCAAGGCCTAGGTATGGGTGATGCAGTAGAAAGTAAGCCATGTGCGCCCTTGAAATGGCGGCTGCCTGACCTGTGAAGTGCGACAATGGGATGTGAGGTCAATGCGCTGGCGTGGCACACCGTGGCGGTAGGCGGTCGAAGACCGCGGCGCAAAGCAGCATTGGTTAACATTGAACCCTATGGGTCTCAGGAGCCAATGGCGATGTGTGCCGGCGGTCGCGGTACGCACCGCCGCGGTACGCACCGCCGCGGGCGTGACCGCCATTTTCTATCTGCTTAATCACTCAATACCTGATCTTCCACAGGAGAGGACCTACACTGCAAGTGCTGCTGTGACCTCGGTCTGAAAGAGACAATGGCTCATGCGACTGGGGAAAGGGCCCCTGCCTTCACTGCTCAGGAATTGGAGAAACTTGTGGATGGGGTCCTCCCCCAGTATGCGCTACTCTACGGTCCTCCAGACCAACAGGTAAGTACACTGGGACCATGCTTTGTGGGCAATGCCTGTGTTGAGTGGGGTGGATGAAAGATGGTGGGGAGGGGAGCGATTGAGGCATGCATCAAACGACAGATGAGAGGGTGGGGATGGGGGGCCACTCACATCGAGCATGCAGAAGGTGATGAATATTTTTCTCTCCCTGAAAATGTCACATAGGTCAGCGCCCACCAGAAAATCGATATTTGGCGTGCCATCGCCAAGGACGTCCGGACCCTGGGGGTCCACCACAGACGAGGCACCCACTGCCGGAAGAGATGGGAGGACATCCGACGCTGGAGCAGGAAGACGGCGGAGGCTCAGCTGGGGATGGCCTCCCAACGTGGGAGGGGTGCCAGTCGGACTTTGACCCCCCTGATGTCCCGGATCCTGGCGGTGGCCTACCCCGATTAGGATGGGCACGTGAGGACATCACCGCAGACACAAGGGGGTGAGTACACTCTCATTCTGCTGACTTTGCGCGCAGTGGAGGTGTCTGGGTGGGGGAGGAGGGCTGTGGGTATCCCTAGGCCAGGGCGATTTCTGTAGGCTAGGCCCCTCCGTAAGGCATGGCCCTGTGCCCCCGCCCCCCACCTCTGTAGGGTGCCAAGTACAGCAGCTATTCATTGCCCTGTGTTATCTATGTGTGCAGATGTCGCCCATAGGCTTGTAGGCCATGTCCCACGGATTGCGTAGTCGACCCCAAGTGCGCGGCGTAGTGCAGGGGGCTTCTGTGTCTGTCCTGTCCGCCAACGGTGTCGCCAATACATGCACTCAATATGTCTTTATTTTCTCCCCCCCCCCCTTTTTTGTGGTCTTCCTGTTCATGTGTGCATTAGCATCATCAGGCGGAGGAGAAGTGGCATCGGAGCACGAGGGAGCTGCATCTCACATGGCCATGGCGGGCCATGCAACGGATTCGGAATTCACCAGTGAGACGGAGGGCGAGGGGAGCTCCACAGCGGGGACTCGTGCTGATGTTAGTGACAGCGACTCGTCCTCTGAAGGGAGCTCCCTTGTGGTGGCGGCAACATCTGTGCCCCCCGCAACAACAGGTACAGCCGCCACCCAGCGCACCAGCACCGCCCTCCCAGCAGCCCCTCAGCGTTTGCCCCGTGCCCGCTCACCCAGGAAGGTGGGCATCTCCTTCGCCCCAGGCACCTCAGGCCCTGCCCCAGTCACCCCTGCTGCCCTCAGTGAGGAGGTAATTGACCTCCTGAAGAAGCTTACTGTTGGGCAGTCTACCATTTTGAATGCCATCCAGGGTGTAGAAAGGGAGGTGCACCAGAGTAATGCATACCTGGAGGGCATTCATTCTGGTCAGGCTGCCCTTCAGCGATCGTTCAACACTCTGGCTTCAGCACTGATGGCAGCCATTGTCCCTGTGTCTAGCCTCCCCCCTCCAACTTCCTCCACCCATACCCAATCCCCTGTACCTCTGCCTAGACCAGACACACCATCAGACCAGCCTGCACACACCTCAACACCCAAGGGAAGCTCAGGCAAACATAAGCACCACACATCCCACAGGCATTCACACAAGCAACATCCACATGCAGATATACCAACACCCACTGCCTCCACTGTGTCCCCCTCCTCCTCATCTCCCTCCTCCCTCCCTGTCACGTCTCCACTCACACCTGCATGCACAACATCTTCAGCCACTACGTCCATCACCAGCACACCCACCAGAACCCCCCGCACACGTGCAGTCACCACCCCCACTACCATTTGCACGTCCCCTGTGTCCTCTCCCACTGTGTCTGTGACCCCCTCTTCCAAGCTACACAAACGCAGGCAGCCACCCACCCAACAGCCATCCACCTCACAACAGCATCCAGCCCAAGCACCTGCACCCAAAGACACCAGACTGAAAACTCCTACAACCACAACCTCTTCCTCCACTCCCAGACCCACTACACCTACCCGTCCCTCTGTTCCTAAAATGCTTTTCCTTTCCAAACTTGACCTCTTTCCAACAACTCCCCCACCCCGTCCATCTCATAGGACTCCAGTCAGCACCTCAGCCACCACAAAAGCGGGACCTGTAATGACAGTGTGCCATGGACTGTGGAGTCCCCCACCCTCAAGGGCAGCCAGTTCAGTAAGGAGCCAAGGCACGGCCAGCCCACCCCGGTAAAACATCCGAAGATTGTCAGTGGCCGGCGCGAGAGGCCGAAGACACCAGGGACCAAAATCCCTACCATGGCTCCGGCAGGAAGTGTGGTGCCACCTGGCACACCGCCAAAGGTGGGGAAGGGCCACAGGTGAACAGGGAAGGCTGGGAAGGGCAGCACGCCCGACAAGTCCGCCAGCAGCCCAGCAGGTGCAGTACTCACCATTGTCTTCTGCGCCGGCGTTCGTGCTCCTGGTATAGGAGCAGGAAGACAATCGCTGGGAGGATGTGGAGTTCGGGTTCCATGCTGTCCAGATTCCTCGTGGGGTGTATGGAGGTGAGCGTTTTCCGTACAAAATGGCTGTTTCCGCCGTGTTTTTATCGGCAGGGCTACCGCCCCGGAAAAGGTGGCGGATTGGTAGGTTGTGATAGGGTGGGCGGTACATTGACTCTCGCCTGTCTGTTGGCGGTGACCGCCGCGCTGTTTGTTTGTCCTGCCGTGGCGGGCGGTGTGTTGAAGTGGCGGTCTCTGTTGGCGGTTTCCGCCAGGGTCAGAATTCCATTTTTTTTAGCGCCAGACTGATGGCGGTTTAGCCACCGCTTTAACACCGACCGCCAAGGTTGGAATGACCCCCTGAGTGTTTTCTTTCATGTGTGTGAGTACTGTGTAACTACAGTGGTATCGCAAGAGCTTTGCATATCTCCTAGTTCAGCCTTCGCTGCTCTGCTACAAGCTACCTCTAGAGAGCCTAGCTGCTAGACACTGACTACATTTTACTAATAAAGGATAACTGGACCTGATATAAGGTGTAAGTACCTTTGGTACCCACTACAAACCAGGCCAGCCTCCTACACACTTGAATGTCTGAGTTTATAAAATTCAACTTTAAATCTTGATATATTATCTTCCATATACACTTATACCCTCTCTATTTACTTATGTATCTGTATATGTATTACATTACTCCTAGTGTAGAAGGGAAAACAACAAAAAAACTGTAATGCACTACTCTATGTCTCACCCTATATCTTTCTCCATATCTCCTCTACCTCCACTCTCTGACTCATCCCAATCCTCATTCTACTGCTGTGATCTCCTCCTTCCCTCCTTAGATCACCCCAAACCTGATTTCACTACTATGATCTCCCAAACAACCGTTTATAAATTATTTGCTTATTTATCCCTTATTTGTCTTCGTCCAAACCTAATTTTGCTACTGTGATGTCCCTTACCCATTTCTATAGACTTTCCCGCCTCCTCTCTCCTTTTATACATCCCAAACCTCATCTTACTACTGTGATCTCCCAAATAACACTTTATGGACTTTTCCCTCTTCTATCCCTCCATTAACCTGTTCAATCCAGCTAACAGTCTAGCATGTCCACCACTCAAATTAATTCATATTTCCTTAAACTAAGCTACCACTAATCTCCTTTGGGGTCCGGGGTAGCATCCTACATGCCGAAAAGCAATTTGAAGCCTTGTCAGAGATAGTAAGAGCTATTTATAAATACAATTACAATATAACTTTTGCTGGCAATGATATCTTTTTAAATTTATTTTAGAAGTCTTCAGGCAGCTTTTAACAAATTGAACTGAAATTTTGGAGACACCCTCTCAGTAATAGCCAAGACCACCTCTTTACCGGTTCTAAGATTAAGCCTTAGACTTATGTCTTATTTCCCAGAACACGGTGAAATAAAACAAACTATAGCTGATACAAAATCTACTGGAACAGAAGTTGGAAACAGGTCACCAACAAACTAATAACAGAAAAGCAAGATGAAAGACCACCTTGAGAAGAGCAAGCATTTAGGCCCTACAATACCGTCAACATTCACCATGTTTTAAAATGGTGTTATACAGACACATACAAAGAGAGAATGTATAAAATTCAATCCAGCTAATTATGAAAGACTTTAACTGTACTCAATATACATGGGTTACAATTCTAAAATGGGAAAACATTGTAGGCAATTCTAATGGAAACATTGTAGACAATTCTCATGATAAAACATGAGCTACCACTGCCTTTAATCCAAGATCTAATGTCTGTCCATATTTCAGTGTTTCCTGTTCTATTTTTAATGGCAATAACCAGCTTCATAGCACAATTTTATTTTAGTTGCCCTTACTAGATATGCATTAGGATAATTTTGGTTAAAAATAAAAATAAAAACACCATCATCATTATTATCAGCACTGTCAATAATTTATTTCACTCATTCTATTAGCAGGGTCATATTGTCATAAGTTACATTAGTCCTCCTAAGATAAATCATTCAAGTTGTAAGTATGCTCCTCCCTACATTGGAATTCCGAACAGAATGAATTCTGGACCATTTGTTGCCACATATGATGTTGATGTTTTAACTGTGACTTCTACGAAAATCAGCTGAGATCTATTTTAATATTTTCAGAGTTATCAAAAACAACTTGCTATGTTTAGCTTGATCAAAAGTTGTTTTAATGACCTAAACTAATGGTGTGTTGGTCATTTGATTGCTTACCCTCAGTGTGAATATATTTTGCTGAATTAAGTTAATTGGGTATTTTGCCCAAATGTTCAGCCAGTTTTAAACATTGCATTTCAAGCACACCATATAATGGGCGAACTCCAAATTCACAGCTCACAGCATAATTAGAGGTGGCATATGGGAGGCCAATGGATTATTTTTTTATGAATTTGTTTTGTACTATATTCAGTATACTAACTAGGTTGATTATATTTTCCCTTGCCTTTTCACTTAATGGTATGAAGGAAGGCCACAGATGATAGCTCCTTCTAGGGAGGCCTTACATGATAGCTCTTTTCTTTATATTTGATCCTGTTCTTCTAATCCATTACATATTATGGTTCCTTTCATATCTAGTTGGTTACTCACACTCCAGCTTATATTTCTCCTTGCCATTCCAAAATCATGAATTCCCTTTATCTCTGTTTGTTTTATTCTTTTCCAAATTGGCTCCCTAAAATTGATATTGCAAAGTAGGAGTTTGAGGTCACTTTCAACTCTTGGTATAATAGCTAGACTGACACTTTCCACCATGCTTTAACATTAATCACCTTTGAATATATGATGCTACATTTAATCATTCACAGCATTAAAATGTCTAGAAGGGAAGTCAGATACCGTACGGCTACTTAAGGTCCTCAGACTGATCTCAGTGAACACATCCACTATTATTTCTATTGTTTGTTTGGTCTGAGACAGAGTTTTTATATGTCAGGATTGATTACCCCCCTCCCATGAAATATCTTATACCATAGATTTGAATTTGGTATATATCTAATGTGTTAATTGTCCATTTAATTCTCCCCAAATGAGAGTGATAATGTGTTTCACCCAGGACGCAACAACAACTGCAAGCAAGCAGCTGTAGGCAACACACACGGTCCATCCAGCTGCCTCCGCTGCCATCAAACCTGCACCACCACCAAGACCCAGGACACAGCACAACCCACCCGCAACAACTCACCGAACCCGAAACCCCTGAAGTGCATCCTCCTCGACGTCCGCTCCCTCCATAAACACAACACCAAAATCTGGGACCTCCTCAACAGCATCACCCCAGACGTCACATTCCTCACTGAGACCTGGTCCAACAACACCTTAGGCCCAGACATCATCATCGCCAACCCCCAGGGGTACAAGATCACTCAGAAAAAACCATCATCTACCGCCCTCCCGGACCCCGCACACCTTTCACCGACTCCATCACGGACTTCATCTCCGCACAAGCCATCACAGCCACCAACTACACTCTGCTGGGAGACCTCAACTTCCACCTCGAAAAACCACAAGACCCTAACACTGCATCCCTCCCCGACAACCACCACAACATAGGACTTCAACAGATCGTGACAGAGCCAACACACTCGGCAGGACACACCCTCGATCACATCATCACTACAGGGACCGACGCTAAATTCAGCCACACCACGGAACTCCCATGGACAGATCACTGATGCATCCGCTATACCTTCAACTCATCCACCATCACCAGACCCCAACCCAAGTCCGGATAAGAATAACCAACGATCAGCTCACCACTTCCCTCTCCATCGCCGCACCCAACATTGCACCCAACGAGGACCCAAACACAGCAGCACGCACCTTCCACAAGTGGATCACAGACTGCGCCAACACCATAGCCCCCCCTTAAAAAGAACAACACCCACGCAATGAGAGTCAGCTGGTTCACCCCCGAACTCTGGGAATCAAGATGCGCCTGTCACCGCCTTGAGAAAATCTGGAGAAACACTAAGGGGGTCATTCTGACCCTGGCGGTCGGTGATAAAACGCCGGCCAACACGCCAACAGGCCGGCGGTCAAAAAAATGCAATTCTGACCCTGGCGGGAACCGCCAACACAGCCCGCCGCATTAACACTCCGACCGCCACGACGGAACAAACAAACAGCGCAGCGGTCACCGCCAACAGCCAGGCGGCAGCCAATGTACCGCCCACCCTATCACGACCCACCAATCCGCCACCTTTTCCGGGGCGGGAGCAGCGCCGATAAAAACACGGCGGAAACAGACATTTCCAATGGAAAACGCTCACCTCGAGACACTCCACGCGGAATCCGGACAGCATGGAACCCGAATTGAACATCATACCTGCTCTCGTCTACCTGCTTATCTACCACGAGTACGAACTCCGGCGCAGACGTCAACGGTGAGTACTGCACCTACGACACACGGGAGGGGGGAGGAAGAAAGGTTACGGGCATACACATATGCGACCCCCCCACCCCCCCAATATGTACACACCAATGCAGAGCAGGAAGTCACAGTGACACCACACAAAGACCCTTTAAAAATACAATGACACAACCAAATTTGGAATAAATTTTCATTTACAAAAAAAGCACCTGGAAATAATTGAGCAACCGTGAAAAATATTTACAAAAACCAAAAAGATATACACATCAGTGTATCACTGAAGTAACAAGTCCTGCACATCCTACGAATCTAACATGTACGTGGGCCAAGGTTCTGCGAAACAAGGGCAAAGCCCACACACGAGACCTGAGTCCTTTGGAGAGAACACTGCAGGGGCATCCGATGTCAAAACTACAGCCACCTCAGGGGGAAGGGAAGGGGGGCCACCACAGCCACATGAGTCCACGACGCCAGATCCACGAGGAGCCACCATGCCCACTGTACCATCCTGGGGAGTGCAAAGCCACAGTCTCTCAAGTCTCTGCAGTGGGTGGGTTGCCCACTGGACCATCCTGGGGAGTGCAAAGCCACAGTCTCTCAATGTCTCTACAGTGGGTGGGTTGCCCACTGTACCATCCTGGGGAGTGCAAAGCCACAGTCTCTCAATGTCTCTACAGTGGGTGGGTTGCCCACTGTACCATCCTGGGGAGTGCAAAGCCACAGTCTCTCAAGTCTCTACAGTGGGTGGGTTGCCCACTGTACCATCCTGGGGAGTGCAAAGCCACAGTCTCTCAATGTCTCTACAGTGGGTGGGTTTCCCACTGTACCATCCTGGGGAGTGCAAAGCCACAGTCTCTCAAGTCTCTGCAGTGGGTGGGTTGCCCACTGGACCATCCTGGGGAGTGCAAAGCCACAGTCTCTCAATGTCTCTACAGTGGGTGGGTTGCCCACTGTACCATCCTGGGGAGTGCAAAGCCACAGTCTCTCAGGTAGATTACAGAGTCCACTGGTCAAGGAGGAGGCATGGTGGGCACAGTGAACCATAAACAGTGCCTGAGACGGCGGGACCCAGCGCAGCGGTGCATGACATGGCGATGTCCAGCGGAGCGGTGCTTGACAGGAAGGGTCCAGTGGAGCAGTGCTTGACAGGAAGGGCCCAGCGGAGCGGTGCTTGACAGGAAGGGCCCAGCGGAGCGGTGCTTGAGACGGCGGGGCCCAGCAGAGCGGTGCTTGACAGGAAGGGCCCAGCGGAGCGGTGCTTGACAGGAAGGGCCCAGCGGAGCGGTGCTTGAGACGGCGGGGCCCAGCGGAGCGGTGCTTGACAGGAAGGGCCCAGCGGAGCGGTGCTTGAGACGGCGGGGCCCAGCGGAGCGGTGCTTGAGACGGCGGGGCCCAGCGGAGCAGTGCTTGACAGGAAGGGCCCAGCGGAGCGGTGCTTGAGACGGCGGGGCCCAGCGGAGCGGTGCTTGAGACGGCGGGGCCCAGCGGAGCGGTGCTTGAGATGGCGGGGCCCAGCGGAGCGGTGCTTGACAGGAAGGGCCCAGCGGAGCGGTGCTTGAGACGGCGGGGCCCTGTTCAGCGGTACCTGTCTTCACGGCGGGGCCCTGTTCAGCGGTACCTGTCTTCACGGCGGGGCCCTCTTCAGCGGTGATCTTCTGCACGGCGGGGCCCTCTTCAGCGGTGCTCTTCTGCACGGCGGGGCCCTCTTCAGCGGTGCTCTTCTGCACGGCGGGGCCCTGTTCAGCGGTACCTGTCTTCACGGCGGGGCCCTCTTCAGCAGTACCTGTCTTCACGGCGGGGCCCTCTTCAGCAGTGCTCTTCTGCACGGCGGGGCCCTGTTCAGCGGTACCTGTCTTCACGGCGGGCCCTCTTCAGCGGTACCTGTCTTCACGGCGGGGCCCTCTTCAGCGGTGCTCTTCTGCACGGCGGGGCCCTCTTCAGCGGTGCTCTTGCAGTATGTCAAGGGAGTCATACCTGGCCTGGACACCCTGCTCAGTCGCCCTCCGACCGTGCTGTGTCAGGCCCCTTCGGGGAGTGAGTCCTGGGCCCTTTGGTGTCGTCCCTTGCAGCCGGGATGGGGCTTGTGGGGCCCTCCTGCTCCGCGCTCCTGGTGGTTGTCCTCTCCGCCCTGCTGTCCTTCCGCTCCTTAGATGGGGCTCTCGGGCCCTTGCCTCCCCTGGCTGCTGTGGCCGGTGAAGTGGCCGGAGTCACCTCCTTGGGGGCACCCGTCTCTGTCCGCTCACGGCGGCCCTTCAATTTCCGGGTCCTCTTGCCTGGGGGGGGGGCTGGCTGTCCCCTTGCTGCTCACCGAAGTGTTACTGCCGCCAAAGGGTGGACTCCACATGCCATGCACCACTTGCACTGTAGTAGTTGGGCTGGTGGTGGCTGAGGTGCCCTTGGGACTTTTCCCAGTTGGAGGGGGTGGGTCGGGGGAGGGAAAGAGGTCAAAACTGGAGAGGTAATTTTTCTTGGGACCAAGGTAAGGGGTAGGAGTAGTGGTGAGAGA
This sequence comes from Pleurodeles waltl, assembly GCF_031143425.1. Classification (NCBI taxonomy): domain Eukaryota; kingdom Metazoa; phylum Chordata; class Amphibia; order Caudata; family Salamandridae; genus Pleurodeles; species Pleurodeles waltl. Next base: position 194,083,321 of record NC_090443.1, read on the forward strand.
AGTGGAGGAAGAGGATGTGGTTGTATGAGAGCCAGGTGTGCTGTCCTTGGGTGCAGGTGACTGGGACGTAGGCTGTGGTGAGGTGGTTGGCTGTTGTTTGGGTGTCTGCCTGCGTTTATGTGTCTTGGAAGAGGGGGTGACAGACACAGTGGGAGAGGACACAGGGGACGTGTAAATGCCAGTGGGGGTGGTGACTGCAGGTGTGCGGACTGTAGTGGAGGGTTTGCTGGTGGTGGAAGAACTGGCTGATGTTGGGGTGCATGCAGGTGTGAGTGTAGACGTCACAGGGAGGGAGGAGGGAGACGAGGAGGACGGGGACACAGAGGTGGTAGTGACTGTTGATATGTCTGCATCTGTGTGTTGCTTGGGTGAATGCTTGTGTTTTCTGTGGTGCTTATGTTTGGATGAGCTGGCCTTGGGTGTTGAGGTGTGTGCAGGCTGGTCTGATGGTGTGGATGGGATAGGTTGAGGTACAGGAGACAGAGAAAGGGTGGAGGCAGATAGAAGAGGGAGACTGGAGACAGGGACAATGGCTGCCGTCAGTGCTGAGGCCAGAGCAGTGAACGCTCGTTGATGGGCAGCCTGACCCGAATGAATGCCCTCCAGGTAGGCATTGCTCCGATGCACCTCCCTTTCCACCCCCTGGATGGCATTCAGAAGGGTAGTCTGCCCAACAATGACCATCCTCACCAGGTCAATGAGCTCCGCACTGAGGGCAGCAGGGGTAACAGAGGCAGGGGCTGAGGTGCCTGGGGCGAAGGAGACGCGCGCCTTCCTGGCCGAGCGGCCACGGAGCGAAGACTGAGGGGCTGCTGGGAGGGCGGTGCTGGTGCGCTGGGTGGCGGCTGTACCTGTTGTTGCGGGGGCACAGATGGTGCCGCCCCCGCTAGGGAGCTCCCAAACGAGGACGTGTCCGTGTCGCTGGTGTCTCCACCGGCCCCCGTTGTGGTGCTCCCCTAGCCCTCCGGATCACTGGTGCCCTCGGTGTCTGTGTCAGTGCCCACCGGGGCCTGGTGACCTGCAGCTCCCTCCTGCTCCGATGCCAAATCTCCTCCGCCTGATGATGCTAAAACACAAGAAGACAAAGATTTAGGGTGGGGGGAGAAATTAAACAAAGTTGAGTGCATGCCTTAGCAATACCCTTTGCGGAGAGGACAGACACAGGTGCCTCGTGCACTGTAAGGAAATGCCTCCTTGGCATGGTTGCCCCCTGACTTTTTGCCTTTGCTGATGCTATGTTTACAATTGAAAGTGTGCTGAGGCCTGCTAACCAGGCCCCAGCACCAGTGTTCTTTCCCTAACCTGTACTTTTGTATCCACAATTGGCAGACCCTGGCATCCAGATAAGTCCCTTGTAACTGGTACTTCTTGTACCAAGGGCCCTGATGCCAAGGAAGGTCTCTAAGGGCTGCAGCAGGTCTTATGCCACCCTGGAGACCTCTCACTCAGCACAGACACACTGCTTGCCAGCTTGTGTGTGCTAGTGAGGACAAAACGAGTAAGTCGACATGGCACTCCCCTCAGGGTGCCATGCCAGCCTCTCACTGCCTATGCAGTATAGGTAAGACACCCCTCTAGCAGGCCTTACAGCCCTAAGGCAGGGTGCACTATACCATAGGTGAGGGTACCAGTGCATGAGCATGGTACCCCTACAGTGTCTAAACAAAACCTTAGACATTGTAAGTGCAGGGTAGCCATAAGAGTATATGGTCTGGGAGTCTGTCAAACACGAACTCCACAGCACCATAATGGCTACACTGAAAACTGGGAAGTTTGGTATCAAACTTCTCAGCACAATAAATGCACACTGATGCCAGTGTACATTTTATTGTAAAATACACCACAAAGGGCACCTTAGAGGTGCCCCCTGAAACTTAACCGACTATCTGTGTAGGCTGACTAGTTTTAGCAGCCTGCCACAAACCGAGACATGTTGCTGGCCCCATGGGGAGAGTGCCTTTGTCACTCTGAGGCCAGTAACAAAGCCTGCACTGGGTGGAGATGCTAACACCTCCCCCAGGCAGGAATTGTCACACCTGGCGGTGAGCCTCAAAGGCTCACCTCCTTTGTGCCAACCCAGCAGGACACTCCAGCTAGTGGAGTTGCCCGCCCCCTCCGGCCAGGCCCCACTTTTGGCGGCAAGGCCGGAGAAGATAATGAGAAAAACAAGGAGGAGTCACTGACCAGTCAGGACAGCCCCTAAGGTGTCCTGAGCTGAAGTGACTCTAACTTTTAGAAATCCTCCATCTTGCAGATGGAGGATTCCCCCAATAGGGTTAGGATTGTGACCCCCTCCCCTTGGGAGGAGGCACAAAGAGGGTGTACCCACCCTCAGGTCTAGTAGCCATTGGCTACTAACCCCCCAGACCTAAACACGCCCTTAAATTTAGTATTTAAGGGCTACCCTGAACCCTAGAAAATTAGATTCCTGCAACTACAAGAAGAAGGACTGCCTAGCTGAAAAACCCCTGCAGAGGAAGACCAGAAGACGACAACTGCCTTGGCTCCAGAAACTCACCGGCCTGTCTCCTGCCTTCCAAAGATCCTGCTCCAGCGACGCCTTCCAAAGGGACCAGCGACCTCGACATCCTCTGAGGACTGCCCCTGCTTCGAAAAGACAAGAAACTCCCGAGGACAGCGGACCTGCTCCAAGAAAAGCTGCAACTTTGTTTCCAGCAGCTTTAAAGAACCCTGCAAGCTCCCCGCAAGAAGCGTGAGACTTGCAACACTGCACCCGGCGACCCCGACTCGGCTGGTGGCGATCCAACACTTCAGGAGGGACCCCAGGACTACTCTAAGACTGTGAGTACAAAAACCTGTCCCCCCTGAGCCCCCACAGCGCCGCCTGCAGAGGGAATCCCGAGGCTTCCCCTGACCGCGACTCTTTGAATCCTAAGTCCCGACGCCTGGGAGAGACCCTGCACCCGCAGCCCCCAGGACCTGAAGGACCGGACTTTCACTGGAGGAGTGACCCCCAGGAGTCCCTCTCCCTTGACCAAGTGGAGGTTTCCCCGAGGAACCCCCCCCTTGCCTGCCTGCAGCGCGGAAGAGATCCCTAGATCTCCCATTGACTTCCATTACAAACCCGACGCTTGTTTCTACACTGCACCCGGCCGCCCCCGCGCTGCTGAGGGTGAAATTTCTGTGTGGGCTTGTGTCCCCCCCGGTGCCCTACAAAACCCCCTGGTCTGCCCTCCGAAGACGCGGGTACTTACCTGCAAGCAGACCGGAACCGGGGCACCCCCTTCTCTCCATTCTAGCCTATGTGTTTTGGGCACCACTTTGAACTCTGCACCTGACCGGCCCTGAGCTGCTGGTGTGGTGACTTTGGGGTTGCTCTGAACCCCCAACGGTGGGCTACCTTGGACCAAGAACTAAGCCCTGTAAGTGTCTTACTTACCTGGTTAACCTAACAAATACTTACCTCCCCTAGGAACTGTGAAAATTGCACTGTGTCCACTTTTAAAACAGCTATTTGTGAATAACTTGAAAAGTATACATGCAATTTTGATGATTTGAAGTTCCTAAAGTACTTACCTGCAATACCTTTCGAATGAGATATTACATGTAGAATTTGAACCTGTGGTTCTTAAAATAAACTAAGAAAAGATATTTTTCTATATAAAAACCTATTGGCTGGATTTGTCTCTGAGTGTGTGTACCTCATTTATTGTCTATGTGTATGTACAACAAATGCTTAACACTACTCCTTGGATAAGCCTACTGCTCGACCACACTACCACAAAATAGAGCATTAGTATTATCTCTTTTTGCCACTATCTTACCTCTAAGGGGAACCCTTGGACTCTGTGCATGCTATTCCTTACTTTGAAATAGCACATACAAAGCCAACTTCCTACATTGGTGGATCAGCGGTGGGGTACAAGACTTTGCATTTGCTGGACTACTCAGCCAATACCTGATCACACGACAAATTCCAAAATTGTCATTAGAAATTCATTTTTGCAATTTGAAATTTTTCTAAATTCTTAAAAGTCCTGCTAGGGCCTTGTGTGTTAAGTCCCTGTTTAGCATTGTCTTTTTAGAGTTTAAAAAGTTTGTTAAAAGTTTGAATTAGATTCTAGAAACAGTTTTAGATTCTTAAAAAAGTATTCCAACTCTTAGCAGAATAATGTCTGATACAGAGATGCAGGTGGTGGAACTCGACACCACACCTTACCTCCATCTTAAGATGAGGGAGCTAAGGTCTCTCTGTAATATCAAAAAAATAACCATTGGCTCCAGACCTACCAAAATTCAGCTCCAGGAGCTGTTGGCAGAGTTTGAAAAAGCCAACCCCTCTGATGATGACATCACAGAGGAAGAAATTAGTGACTTGGAGGCCAATGTCCCTCCTCCAGTCCTAAATAGGGAGAACAGGACCCCTCAAGTCCTGTCTCCAACTGTGTTAGTCAGAAATAGTGAGTCCCTCACAGGAGGGTCCCACATTTCTGAAATCACTGAGGATGCTCTCAGTGAAGATGACCTCCTGTTAGCCAGGATGGCCAAAAGATTGGCTTTAGAGAGACAGCTCCTAGCCATAGAAAGGGAAAGACAAGAGATGGGCCTAGGACCCATCAATGGTGGCAGCAATATAAATAGGGTCAGAGATTCTCCTGACATGTTAAAAATCCCCAAAGGGATTGTGACAAAATATGAAGATGGTGATGACATCACCAAATGGTTCACAGCTTTTGAGAGGGCTTGTGTAACCAGAAAAGTGAACAGATCTCACTGGGGTGCTCTCCTTTGGGAAATGTTCACTGGAAAGTGTAGGGATAGACTCCTCACACTCTCTGGAAAAGATGCAGAATCTTATGACCTCATGAAGGGTACCCTGATTGAGGGCTTTGGATTCTCCACTGAGGAGTACAGGATTAGGTTCAGGGGGGCTCAAAAATCCTCGAGCCAGACCTGGGTTGACTTTGTTGACTACTCAGTGAAAACACTAGATGGTTGGATTCAAGGCAGTGGTGTAAGTAATTATGATGGGCTGTACAATTTATTTGTGAAAGAACACCTATTGAGTAATTGTTTCAATGATAAACTGCATCAGCATCTGGTAGACCTAGGACCAATTTCTCCCCAAGAATTGGGAAAGAAGGCGGACCATTGGGTCAAGACAAGGGTGTCCAAGACTTCAACAGGGGGTGACCAAAAGAAAGGGGTCACAAAGACTCCCCAGGGGAAGGGTGATGAGACAACCAAAACTAAAAATAGTAAAGAGTCTTCTACAGGCCCCCAAAAACCTGCACAGGAGGGTGGGCCCAGAGCCTCTTCACAAAACAATGGGTACAAGGGTAAAAACTTTGATCCCAAAAAGGCCTGGTGTCATAGCTGTAAACAGCATGGACACCAAACTGGAGACAAGGCCTGTCCCAAGAAAGGTTCCACTCCAAACTCCCATCCAGGTAACACTGGTATGGCTAGTCTCCAAGTGGGATCAACAGTGTGCCCAGAGCAAATCAGGGTCCACACTGAAGCTACTCTAGTTTCTGAGGGTGGGGTGGACTTAGCCACACTAGCTGTCTGGCCGCCTAACATGCAAAAATACAGACAGCAACTCTTAATTAATGGGACTAGAATAGAAGGCCTGAGGGATACAGGTGCCAGTGTCACCATGGTGACAGAGAAACTGGTTTCCCCTGGCCAATACCTGACTGGAAAAACTTACACAGTCACCAACGCTGACAATCAGAAAAAAGTACATCCCATGGCAATGGTTACTTTAGAATGGGGAGGGGTCAATGGCCTGAAACAGGTGGTGGTCTCCTCAAATATCCCAGTGGACTGTCTGCTTGGAAATGACCTGGAGTCCTCAGCATGGGCTGAGGTAGAACTAAAAACCCATGCAGCAATGCTGGGTATCCCTGAACTGGTGTGTGTGAAAACCAGAGCACAATGCAAGGCACAGGGTGAACAAGTAGAGCTGGAGTCTGGAAGAATGGCCCAGCCTACCAAGAGAACAGGAAAGTCAGTTGGGAAACCAACTGCAACACAGCAAAAGAAAGGGAACCTCTCTTCTCAGGAAGAAGTTCTGCCCTCTGAGGGAACTGAGCCTTTGGAGCTTGAACCTTACCAGGTTGAGCTCTTGGGCCCAGGGGGACCCTCAAGGGAGGAGCTGTGTAAGGGACAAGAAACCTGTCCCTCTCTTGAAGGCCTTAGGCAGCAAGCTGCTGAAGAGTCCAAAGGCAAGAAAAATGGAACACATAGGGTCTATTGGGAAGATGGACTCCTGTACACTGAGGCCAGAGACCCCAAACCTGGTGCCACTAGGAGAGTGGTAGTGCCTCAGCTGTTCAGAGAGTTCATCCTAACATTGGCCCATGACATTCCCCTTGCTGGACATTTGGGACAAACCAAGACGTGGGAGAGGTTAGTCAACCACTTCTACTGGCCCAATATGTCCAACATGGTTAAGGAGTTTTGCCTCTCCTGCCCCACCTGTCAAGCCAGTGGTAAGACAGGTGGGCATCCAAAGGCCCCCCTCATTCCACTTCCAGTGGTGGGGGTTCCCTTTGAAAGAGTGGGTGTGGACATAGTTGGTCCACTAGAACCTCCCACAGCCTCAGGAAATATGTATATCCTGGTAGTAGTGGATCATGCTTCCAGGTATCCTGAAGCTATTCCCCTTAGGTCGACTACTGCCCCTGCAGTAGCCAAGGCCCTCATTGGTATCTTTACCAGAGTGGGTTTCCCTAAGGAGGTGGTGTCTGACAGAGGTGCCAACTTCATGTCAGCATACCTAAAGCACATGTGGAATGAGTGTGGAGTGACTTATAAATTCACTACACCTTACCATCCACAAACTAATGGCTTAGTTGAGAGATTCAACAAGACATTAAAGGGCATGATCATGGGGCTCCCAGAAAAACTCAAAAGGAGATGGGATGTCCTCCTGCTATGTCTGCTTTTCGCTTACAGGGAGGTACCACAGAAGGGAGTAGGATTCTCACCCTTTGAACTTCTGTTTGGTCATCCTGTAAGGGGACCACTTGCCCTTGTTAAAGAAGGCTGGGAGAGACCTCTCCATGAGCCTAAACAGGACATAGTGGACTATGTACTTGGCCTTCGCTCTAGAATGGCAGAGTACATGGAAAAGGCAACCAAAAACCTTGAGGCCAGCCAACAGCTCCAGAAGTTTTGGTATGACCAAAAGGCTGCACTGGTTGAATTCCAACCAGGGCAGAAAGTCTGGGTTCTGGAGCCTGTGGCTCCCAGGGCACTCCAGGACAAATGGAGTGGCCCTTACCCAGTGCTAGAAAGGAAGAGTCAGGTCACCTACCTGGTGGACCTGGGCACAAGCAGGAGCCCCAAGAGGGTGATCCATGTGAACCGCCTTAAGCTCTTCCATGACAGGGCTGATGTGAATCTGTTGATGGTAACAGATGAGGATCAGGAGGCAGAGAGTGAACCTCTCCCTGATCTTCTGTCATCAGACCCAAAAGATGGCACAGTAGATGGAGTGATCTACTCAGACACCCTCTCTGGCCAACAGCAAGCTGATTGTAGGAGAGTCCTACAACAGTTTCCTGAACTCTTCTCCTTAACCCCTGGTCAGACACACCTGTGTACCCATGATGTGGACACAGGAGACAGCATGCCTGTCAAAAACAAAATCTTTAGACAGTCTGACCATGTTAAGGAAAGCATCAAGGTGGAAGTCCACAAGATGCTGGAATTGGGAGTAATTGAGCGCTCTGACAGCCCCTGGGCTAGCCCAGTGGTCTTAGTCCCCAAACCTCACACCAAAGATGGAAAGAAAGAGATGAGGTTTTGTGTGGACTACAGAGGGCTCAATTCTGTCACCAAGACAGATGCTCATCCAATTCCAAGAGCTGATGAGCTCATAGATAAATTAGGTGCTGCCAAATTCTTAAGTACCTTTGACTTGACAGCAGGGTACTGGCAAATAAAAATGGCACCTGGAGCAAAAGAGAAAACAGCATTCTCCACACCTGATGGGCATTAACAGTTTACTGTTATGCCCTTTGGTTTAAAGAATGCCCCTGCCACCTTCCAAAGGTTGGTGAATCAAGTCCTTGCTGGCTTGGAGTCCTTTAGCACAGCTTATCTTGATGATATTGCTGTCTTTAGCTCCACCTGGCAGGATCACCTGGTCCACCTGAAGAAGGTTTTGAAGGCTCTGCAATCTGCAGGCCTCTCTATCAAGGCATCCAAATGCCAGATAGGGCAGGGAACTGTGGTTTACTTGGGCCACCTTGTAGGTGGAGGCCAAGTTCAGCCACTCCAACCCAAGATCCAGACTATTCTGGACTGGGTAGCTCCAAAAACCCAGACTCAAGTCAGGGCATTCCTTGGCTTGACTGGGTATTACAGGAGGTTTGTGAAGGGATATGGATCCATTGTGACAGCCCTCACTGAACTCACCTCCAAGAAAATGCCCAAGAAAGTGAACTGGACTGTGGAATGCCAACAGGCCTTTGACACCCTGAAACAAGCAATGTGCTCAGCACCAGTTCTAAAAGCTCCAGATTATTCTAAGCAGTTCATTGTGCAGACTGATGCCTCTGAACATGGGATAGGGGCAGTTTTGTCCCAAACAAATGATGATGGCCTTGACCAGCCTGTTGCTTTCATTAGCAGGAGGTTACTCCCCAGGGAGCAGCGTTGGAGTGCCATTGAGAGGGAGGCCTTTGCTGTGGTTTGGTCCCTGAAGAAGCTGAGACCATACCTCTTTGGGACTCACTTCCTAGTTCAAACTGACCACAGACCTCTCAAATGGCTGATGCAAATGAAAGGTGAAAATCCTAAACTGTTGAGGTGGTCCATCTCCCTACAGGGAATGGACTTTATAGTGGAACACAGACCTGGGACTGCCCATGCCAATGCAGATGGCCTTTCCAGGTTCTTCCACTTAGAAAATGAAGACTCTCTTGGGAAAGGTTAGTCTCATCCTCTTTCGTTTGGGGGGGGGTTGTGTAAGGAAATGCCTCCTTGGCATGGTTGCCCCCTGACTTTTTGCCTTTGCTGATGCTATGTTTACAATTGAAAGTGTGCTGAGGCCTGCTAACCAGGCCCCAGCACCAGTGTTCTTTCCCTAACCTGTACTTTTGTATCCACAATTGGCAGACCCTGGCATCCAGATAAGTCCCTTGTAACTGGTACTTCTTGTACCAAGGGCCCTGATGCCAAGGAAGGTCTCTAAGGGCTGCAGCAGGTCTTATGCCACCCTGGAGACCTCTCACTCAGCACAGACACACTGCTTGCCAGCTTGTGTGTGCTAGTGAGGACAAAACGAGTAAGTCGACATGGCACTCCCCTCAGGGTGCCATGCCAGCCTCTCACTGCCTATGCAGTATAGGTAAGACACCCCTCTAGCAGGCCTTACAGCCCTAAGGCAGGGTGCACTATACCATAGGTGAGGGTACCAGTGCATGAGCATGGTACCCCTACAGTGTCTAAACAAAACCTTAGACATTGTAAGTGCAGGGTAGCCATAAGAGTATATGGTCTGGGAGTCTGTCAAACACGAACTCCACAGCACCATAATGGCTACACTGAAAACTGGGAAGTTTGGTATCAAACTTCTCAGCACAATAAATGCACACTGATGCCAGTGTACATTTTATTGTAAAATACACCACAGAGGGCACCTTAGAGGTGCCCCCTGAAACTTAACCGACTATCTGTGTAGGCTGACTAGTTTTAGCAGCCTGCCACAAACCGAGACATGTTGCTGGCCCCATGGGGAGAGTGCCTTTGTCACTCTGAGGCCAGTAACAAAGCCTGCACTGGGTGGAGATGCTAACACCTCCCCCAGGCAGGAATTGTCACACCTGGCGGTGAGCCTCAAAGGCTCACCTCCTTTGTGCCAACCCAGCAGGACACTCCAGCTAGTGGAGTTGCCCGCCCCCTCCGGCCAGGCCCCACTTTTGGCGGCAAGGCCGGAGAAGATAATGAGAAAAACAAGGAGGAGTCACTGACCAGTCAGGACAGCCCCTAAGGTGTCCTGAGCTGAAGTGACTCTAACTTTTAGAAATCCTCCATCTTGCAGATGGAGGATTCCCCCAATAGGGTTAGGATTGTGACCCCCTCCCCTTGGGAGGAGGCACAAAGAGGGTGTACCCACCCTCAGGTCTAGTAGCCATTGGCTACTAACCCCCCAGACCTAAACACGCCCTTAAATTTAGTATTTAAGGGCTACCCTGAACCCTAGAAAATTAGATTCCTGCAACTACAAGAAGAAGGACTGCCTAGCTGAAAAACCCCTGCAGAGGAAGACCAGAAGACGACAACTGCCTTGGCTCCAGAAACTCACCGGCCTGTCTCCTGCCTTCCAAAGATCCTGCTCCAGCGACGCCTTCCAAAGGGACCAGCGACCTCGACATCCTCTGAGGACTGCCCCTGCTTCGAAAAGACAAGAAACTCCCGAGGACAGCGGACCTGCTCCAAGAAAAGCTGCAACTTTGTTTCCAGCAGCTTTAAAGAACCCTGCAAGCTCCCCGCAAGAAGCGTGAGACTTGCAACACTGCACCCGGCGACCCCGACTCGGCTGGTGGCGATCCAACACTTCAGGAGGGACCCCAGGACTACTCTAAGACTGTGAGTACAAAAACCTGTCCCCCCTGAGCCCCCACAGCGCCGCCTGCAGAGGGAATCCCGAGGCTTCCCCTGACCGCGACTCTTTGAATCCTAAGTCCCGACGCCTGGGAGAGACCCTGCACCCGCAGCCCCCAGGACCTGAAGGACCGGACTTTCACTGGAGGAGTGACCCCCAGGAGTCCCTCTCCCTTGACCAAGTGGAGGTTTCCCCGAGGAACCCCCCCCTTGCCTGCCTGCAGCGCGGAAGAGATCCCTAGATCTCCCATTGACTTCCATTACAAACCCGACGCTTGTTTCTACACTGCACCCGGCCGCCCCCGCGCTGCTGAGGGTGAAATTTCTGTGTGGGCTTGTGTCCCCCCCGGTGCCCTACAAAACCCCCTGGTCTGCCCTCCGAAGACGCGGGTACTTACCTGCAAGCAGACCGGAACCGGGGCACCCCCTTCTCTCCATTCTAGCCTATGTGTTTTGGGCACCACTTTGAACTCTGCACCTGACCGGCCCTGAGCTGCTGGTGTGGTGACTTTGGGGTTGCTCTGAACCCCCAACGGTGGGCTACCTTGGACCAAGAACTAAGCCCTGTAAGTGTCTTACTTACCTGGTTAACCTAACAAATACTTACCTCCCCTAGGAACTGTGAAAATTGCAGTGTGTCCACTTTTAAAACAGCTATTTGTGAATAACTTGAAAAGTATACATGCAATTTTGATGATTTGAAGTTCCTAAAGTACTTACCTGCAATACCTTTCGAATGAGATATTACATGTAGAATTTGAACCTGTGGTTCTTAAAATAAACTAAGAAAAGATATTTTTCTATATAAAAACCTATTGGCTGGATTTGTCTCTGAGTGTGTGTACCTCATTTATTGTCTATGTGTATGTACAACAAATGCTTAACACTACTCCTTGGATAAGCCTACTGCTCGACCACACTACCACAAAATAGAGCATTAGTATTATCTCTTTTTGCCACTATCTTACCTCTAAGGGGAACCCTTGGACTCTGTGCATGCTATTCCTTACTTTGAAATAGCACATACAGAGCCAACTTCCTACATTGGTGGATCAGCGGTGGGGTACAAGACTTTGCATTTGCTGGACTACTCAGCCAATACCTGATCACACGACAAATTCCAAAATTGTCATTAGAAATTCATTTTTGCAATTTGAAATTTTTCTAAATTCTTAAAAGTCCTGCTAGGGCCTTGTGTGTTAAGTCCCTGTTTAGCATTGTCTTTTTAGAGTTTAAAAAGTTTGTTAAAAGTTTGAATTAGATTCTAGAAACAGTTTTAGATTCTTAAAAAAGTATTCCAACTCTTAGCAGAATAATGTCTGATACAGAGATGCAGGTGGTGGAACTCGACACCACACCTTACCTCCATCTTAAGATGAGGGAGCTAAGGTCTCTCTGTAATATCAAAAAAATAACCATTGGCTCCAGACCTACCAAAATTCAGCTCCAGGAGCTGTTGGCAGAGTTTGAAAAAGCCAACCCCTCTGATGATGACATCACAGAGGAAGAAATTAGTGACTTGGAGGCCAATGTCCCTCCTCCAGTCCTAAATAGGGAGAACAGGACCCCTCAAGTCCTGTCTCCAACTGTGTTAGTCAGAAATAGTGAGTCCCTCACAGGAGGGTCCCACATTTCTGAAATCACTGAGGATGCTCTCAGTGAAGATGACCTCCTGTTAGCCAGGATGGCCAAAAGATTGGCTTTAGAGAGACAGCTCCTAGCCATAGAAAGGGAAAGACAAGAGATGGGCCTAGGACCCATCAATGGTGGCAGCAATATAAATAGGGTCAGAGATTCTCCTGACATGTTAAAAATCCCCAAAGGGATTGTGACAAAATATGAAGATGGTGATGACATCACCAAATGGTTCACAGCTTTTGAGAGGGCTTGTGTAACCAGAAAAGTGAACAGATCTCACTGGGGTGCTCTCCTTTGGGAAATGTTCACTGGAAAGTGTAGGGATAGACTCCTCACACTCTCTGGAAAAGATGCAGAATCTTATGACCTCATGAAGGGTACCCTGATTGAGGGCTTTGGATTCTCCACTGAGGAGTACAGGATTAGGTTCAGGGGGGCTCAAAAATCCTCGAGCCAGACCTGGGTTGACTTTGTTGACTACTCAGTGAAAACACTAGATGGTTGGATTCAAGGCAGTGGTGTAAGTAATTATGATGGGCTGTACAATTTATTTGTGAAAGAACACCTATTGAGTAATTGTTTCAATGATAAACTGCATCAGCATCTGGTAGACCTAGGACCAATTTCTCCCCAAGAATTGGGAAAGAAGGCGGACCATTGGGTCAAGACAAGGGTGTCCAAGACTTCAACAGGGGGTGACCAAAAGAAAGGGGTCACAAAGACTCCCCAGGGGAAGGGTGATGAGACAACCAAAACTAAAAATAGTAAAGAGTCTTCTACAGGCCCCCAAAAACCTGCACAGGAGGGTGGGCCCAGAGCCTCTTCACAAAACAATGGGTACAAGGGTAAAAACTTTGATCCCAAAAAGGCCTGGTGTCATAGCTGTAAACAGCATGGACACCAAACTGGAGACAAGGCCTGTCCCAAGAAAGGTTCCACTCCAAACTCCCATCCAGGTAACACTGGTATGGCTAGTCTCCAAGTGGGATCAACAGTGTGCCCAGAGCAAATCAGGGTCCACACTGAAGCTACTCTAGTTTCTGAGGGTGGGGTGGACTTAGCCACACTAGCTGTCTGGCCGCCTAACATGCAAAAATACAGACAGCAACTCTTAATTAATGGGACTAGAATAGAAGGCCTGAGGGATACAGGTGCCAGTGTCACCATGGTGACAGAGAAACTGGTTTCCCCTGGCCAATACCTGACTGGAAAAACGTACACAGTCACCAACGCTGACAATCAGAAAAAAGTACATCCCATGGCAATGGTTACTTTAGAATGGGGAGGGGTCAATGGCCTGAAACAGGTGGTGGTCTCCTCAAATATCCCAGTGGACTGTCTGCTTGGAAATGACCTGGAGTCCTCAGCATGGGCTGAGGTAGAACTAAAAACCCATGCAGCAATGCTGGGTATCCCTGAACTGGTGTGTGTGAAAACCAGAGCACAATGCAAGGCACAGGGTGAACAAGTAGAGCTGGAGTCTGGAAGAATGGCCCAGCCTACCAAGAGAACAGGAAAGTCAGTTGGGAAACCAACTGCAACACAGCAAAAGAAAGGGAACCTCTCTTCTCAGGAAGAAGTTCTGCCCTCTGAGGGAACTGAGCCTTTGGAGCTTGAACCTTACCAGGTTGAGCTCTTGGGCCCAGGGGGACCCTCAAGGGAGGAGCTGTGTAAGGGACAAGAAACCTGTCCCTCTCTTGAAGGCCTTAGGCAGCAAGCTGCTGAAGAGTCCAAAGGCAAGAAAAATGGAACACATAGGGTCTATTGGGAAGATGGACTCCTGTACACTGAGGCCAGAGACCCCAAACCTGGTGCCACTAGGAGAGTGGTAGTGCCTCAGCTGTTCAGAGAGTTCATCCTAACATTGGCCCATGACATTCCCCTTGCTGGACATTTGGGACAAACCAAGACGTGGGAGAGGTTAGTCAACCACGTCTACTGGCCCAATATGTCCAACATGGTTAAGGAGTTTTGCCTCTCCTGCCCCACCTGTCAAGCCAGTGGTAAGACAGGTGGGCATCCAAAGGCCCCCCTCATTCCACTTCCAGTGGTGGGGGTTCCCTTTGAAAGAGTGGGTGTGGACATAGTTGGTCCACTAGAACCTCCCACAGCCTCAGGAAATATGTATATCCTGGTAGTAGTGGATCATGCTACCAGGTATCCTGAAGCTATTCCCCTTAGGTCGACTACTGCCCCTGCAGTAGCCAAGGCCCTCATTGGTATCTTTACCAGAGTGGGTTTCCCTAAGGAGGTGGTGTCTGACAGAGGTGCCAACTTCATGTCAGCATACCTAAAGCACATGTGGAATGAGTGTGGAGTGACTTATAAATTCACTACACCTTACCATCCACAAACTAATGGCTTAGTTGAGAGATTCAACAAGACATTAAAGGGCATGATCATGGGGCTCCCAGAAAAACTCAAAAGGAGATGGGATGTCCTCCTGCCATGTCTGCTTTTCGCTTACAGGGAGGTACCACAGAAGGGAGTAGGATTCTCACCCTTTGAACTTCTGTTTGGTCATCCTGTAAGGGGACCACTTGCCCTTGTTAAAGAAGGCTGGGAGAGACCTCTCCATGAGCCTAAACAGGACATAGTGGACTATGTACTTGGCCTTCGCTCTAGAATGGCAGAGTACATGGAAAAGGCAACCAAAAACCTTGAGGCCAGCCAACAGCTCCAGAAGTTTTGGTATGACCAAAAGGCTGCACTGGTTGAATTCCAACCAGGGCAGAAAGTCTGGGTTCTGGAGCCTGTGGCTCCCAGGGCACTCCAGGACAAATGGAGTGGCCCTTACCCAGTGCTAGAAAGGAAGAGTCAGGTCACCTACCTGGTGGACCTGGGCACAAGCAGGAGCCCCAAGAGGGTGATCCATGTGAACCGCCTTAAGCTCTTCCATGACAGGGCTGATGTGAATCTGTTGATGGTAACAGATGAGGATCAGGAGGCAGAGAGTGAACCTCTCCCTGATCTTCTGTCATCAGACCCAAAAGATGGCACAGTAGATGGAGTGATCTACTCAGACACCCTCTCTGGCCAACAGCAAGCTGATTGTAGGAGAGTCCTACAACAGTTTCCTGAACTCTTCTCCTTAACCCCTTGTCAGACACACCTGTGTACCCATGATGTGGACACAGGAGACAGCATGCCTGTCAAAAACAAAATCTTTAGACAGTCTGACCATGTTAAGGAAAGCATCAAGGTGGAAGTCCACAAGATGCTGGAATTGGGAGTAATTGAGCGCTCTGACAGCCCCTGGGCTAGCCCAGTGGTCTTAGTCCCCAAACCTCACACCAAAGATGGAAAGAAAGAGATGAGGTTTTGTGTGGACTACAGAGGGCTCAATTCTGTCACCAAGACAGATGCTCATCCAATTCCAAGAGCTGATGAGCTCATAGATAAATTAGGTGCTGCCAAATTCTTAAGTACCTTTGACTTGACAGCAGGGTACTGGCAAATAAAAATGGCACCTGGAGCAAAAGAGAAAACAGCATTCTCCACACCTGATGGGCATTATCAGTTTACTGTTATGCCCTTTGGTTTAAAGAATGCCCCTGCCACCTTCCAAAGGTTGGTGAATCAAGTCCTTGCTGGCTTGGAGTCCTTTAGCACAGCTTATCTTGATGATATTGCTGTCTTTAGCTCCACCTGGCAGGATCACCTGGTCCACCTGAAGAAGGTTTTGAAGGCTCTGCAATCTGCAGGCCTCTCTATCAAGGCATCCAAATGCCAGATAGGGCAGGGAACTGTGGTTTACTTGGGCCACCTTGTAGGTGGAGGCCAAGTTCAGCCACTCCAACCCAAGATCCAGACTATTCTGGACTGGGTAGCTCCAAAAACCCAGACTCAAGTCAGGGCATTCCTTGGCTTGACTGGGTATTACAGGAGGTTTGTGAAGGGATATGGATCCATTGTGACAGCCCTCACTGAACTCACCTCCAAGAAAATGCCCAAGAAAGTGAACTGGACTGTGGAATGCCAACAGGCCTTTGACACCCTGAAACAAGCAATGTGCTCAGCACCAGTTCTAAAAGCTCCAGATTATTCTAAGCAGTTCATTGTGCAGACTGATGCCTCTGAACATGGGATAGGGGCAGTTTTGTCCCAAACAAATGATGATGGCCTTGACCAGCCTGTTGCTTTCATTAGCAGGAGGTTACTCCCCAGGGAGCAGCGTTGGAGTGCCATTGAGAGGGAGGCCTTTGCTGTGGTTTGGTCCCTGAAGAAGCTGAGACCATACCTCTTTGGGACTCACTTCCTAGTTCAAACTGACCACAGACCTCTCAAATGGCTGATGCAAATGAAAGGTGAAAATCCTAAACTGTTGAGGTGGTCCATCTCCCTACAGGGAATGGACTTTATAGTGGAACACAGACCTGGGACTGCCCATGCCAATGCAGATGGCCTTTCCAGGTTCTTCCACTTAGAAAATGAAGACTCTCTTGGGAAAGGTTAGTCTCATCCTCTTTCGTTTGGGGGGGGTTGTGTAAGGAAATGCCTCCTTGGCATGGTTGCCCCCTGACTTTTTGCCTTTGCTGATGCTATGTTTACAATTGAAAGTGTGCTGAGGCCTGCTAACCAGGCCCCAGCACCAGTGTTCTTTCCCTAACCTGTACTTTTGTATCCACAATTGGCAGACCCTGGCATCCAGATAAGTCCCTTGTAACTGGTACTTCTTGTACCAAGGGCCCTGATGCCAAGGAAGGTCTCTAAGGGCTGCAGCAGGTCTTATGCCACCCTGGAGACCTCTCACTCAGCACAGACACACTGCTTGCCAGCTTGTGTGTGCTAGTGAGGACAAAACGAGTAAGTCGACATGGCACTCCCCTCAGGGTGCCATGCCAGCCTCTCACTGCCTATGCAGTATAGGTAAGACACCCCTCTAGCAGGCCTTACAGCCCTAAGGCAGGGTGCACTATACCATAGGTGAGGGTACCAGTGCATGAGCATGGTACCCCTACAGTGTCTAAACAAAACCTTAGACATTGTAAGTGCAGGGTAGCCATAAGAGTATATGGTCTGGGAGTCTGTCAAACACGAACTCCACAGCACCATAATGGCTACACTGAAAACTGGGAAGTTTGGTATCAAACTTCTCAGCACAATAAATGCACACTGATGCCAGTGTACATTTTATTGTAAAATACACCACAAAGGGCACCTTAGAGGTGCCCCCTGAAACTTAACCGACTATCTGTGTAGGCTGACTAGTTTTAGCAGCCTGCCACAAACCGAGACATGTTGCTGGCCCCATGGGGAGAGTGCCTTTGTCACTCTGAGGCCAGTAACAAAGCCTGCACTGGGTGGAGATGCTAACACCTCCCCCAGGCAGGAATTGTCACACCTGGCGGTGAGCCTCAAAGGCTCACCTCCTTTGTGCCAACCCAGCAGGACACTCCAGCTAGTGGAGTTGCCCGCCCCCTCCGGCCAGGCCCCACTTTTGGCGGCAAGGCCGGAGAAGATAATGAGAAAAACAAGGAGGAGTCACTGACCAGTCAGGACAGCCCCTAAGGTGTCCTGAGCTGAAGTGACTCTAACTTTTAGAAATCCTCCATCTTGCAGATGGAGGATTCCCCCAATAGGGTTAGGATTGTGACCCCCTCCCCTTGGGAGGAGGCACAAAGAGGGTGTACCCACCCTCAGGTCTAGTAGCCATTGGCTACTAACCCCCCAGACCTAAACACGCCCTTAAATTTAGTATTTAAGGGCTACCCTGAACCCTAGAAAATTAGATTCCTGCAACTACAAGAAGAAGGACTGCCTAGCTGAAAAACCCCTGCAGAGGAAGACCAGAAGACGACAACTGCCTTGGCTCCAGAAACTCACCGGCCTGTCTCCTGCCTTCCAAAGATCCTGCTCCAGCGACGCCTTCCAAAGGGACCAGCGACCTCGACATCCTCTGAGGACTGCCCCTGCTTCGAAAAGACAAGAAACTCCCGAGGACAGCGGACCTGCTCCAAGAAAAGCTGCAACTTTGTTTCCAGCAGCTTTAAAGAACCCTGCAAGCTCCCCGCAAGAAGCGTGAGACTTGCAACACTGCACCCGGCGACCCCGACTCGGCTGGTGGCGATCCAACACTTCAGGAGGGACCCCAGGACTACTCTAAGACTGTGAGTACAAAAACCTGTCCCCCCTGAGCCCCCACAGCGCCGCCTGCAGAGGGAATCCCGAGGCTTCCCCTGACCGCGACTCTTTGAATCCTAAGTCCCGACGCCTGGGAGAGACCCTGCACCCGCAGCCCCCAGGACCTGAAGGACCGGACTTTCACTGGAGGAGTGACCCCCAGGAGTCCCTCTCCCTTGACCAAGTGGAGGTTTCCCCGAGGAATCCCCCCCTTGCCTGCCTGCAGCGCGGAAGAGATCCCTAGATCTCCCATTGACTTCCATTACAAACCCGACGTTTGTTTCTACACTGCACCCGGCCGCCCCCGCGCTGCTGAGGGTGAAATTTCTGTGTGGGCTTGTGTCCCCCCCGGTGCCCTACAAAACCCCCTGGTCTGCCCTCCGAAGACGCGGGTACTTACCTGCAAGCAGACCGGAACCGGGGCACCCCCTTCTCTCCATTCTAGCCTATGTGTTTTGGGCACCACTTTGAACTCTGCACCTGACCGGCCCTGAGCTGCTGGTGTGGTGACTTTGGGGTTGCTCTGAACCCCCAACGGTGGGCTACCTTGGACCAAGAACTAAGCCCTGTAAGTGTCTTACTTACCTGGTTAACCTAACAAATACTTACCTCCCCTAGGAACTGTGAAAATTGCACTGTCCACTTTTAAAACAGCTATTTGTGAATAACTTGAAAAGTATACATGCAATTTTGATGATTTGAAGTTCCTAAAGTACTTACCTGCAATACCTTTCGAATGAGATATTACATGTAGAATTTGAACCTGTGGTTCTTAAAATAAACTAAGAAAAGATATTTTTCTATATAAAAACCTATTGGCTGGATTTGTCTCTGAGTGTGTGTACCTCATTTATTGTCTATGTGTATGTACAACAAATGCTTAACACTACTCCTTGGATAAGCCTACTGCTCGACCACACTACCACAAAATAGAGCATTAGTATTATCTCTTTTTGCCACTATCTTACCTCTAAGGGGAACCCTTGGACTCTGTGCATGCTATTCCTTACTTTGAAATAGCACATACAGAGCCAACTTCCTACATGCACTAAGTCGCGATCTTGGGGTACACTACTCAGTACTTCTGACTAGGCAAACAGGTCTAGGGATAACACACGCGCACATGGGTGATGCTGGAGCATGGGTAGCTGCACTTGGCACCCTACAGAGGTGGGGGGCGGGGGCACAGGGCCATGCCTAAGGGAGCGGACTACACTACAGAGAGCGCCCGGGCCTAATGTCACCCACAGCCCTCCTCCCCCCCCCCAGACGCCTCCAATGCGCATACAGATAGGAGAATGTGCGGATACTCACCCCCTTGTGTCTGCTGTGCTGTCCTCAAGCGCCCATCCAAATTAGGGTAGGCCACCGCCAGGATCCGGGACATCAGGGGGGTCATGGTGCGACTGGCACCCCTCCTAGGTCGGGAGGCCATCCCCAGCAGTGTTTCTGCGGTCTTCCTCGTTCTGCGGCGGATGTCCTCCCACCTCTTGCGGCAGTGGGTGCCCCGTCTGTTGTGGACCCCCAAGTTCCGGACTTCCTCGGCGATGGCACGCCAAATATCGATTTTCTGGTGGGCGCTCACCTGTTTGACATGTACAGGGTGGGAAAGAGAAACCGTCACATATCTGCATGTTTGGAGTACATGCCCCCCCCTCCCCAACCTTGTCATGGTTCCCATTCTCTCATCTGTCGTGCGTTGCAATCCCCATTCCCTCCACACCCCACCAACTTACATCCCCCCCCTCCACACAGGCATAACCCATTCAATGTGCACTGAGTGTACTCACCTGTTGGTCTGGAGGACCGTAGAGTTGCGCATACTGGGGGAGGACCCCGTCCACGAGCTTCTCCAACTCTTCTGAACTGAAGGCGGGGGCCCTTTCACCAGTAGCAGCAGCCATTGTCACTTCCAGACCGAGTTCACAGCAGCACTTGCAGTATAGGTCCTCTCCTGTGGATGATCAGGTCTCGAATGATTGAGCTGATAGAAAATGGCGGTCACGCCCGCGGAGGTGCGTACCGCGGCGGTGCGTCCCGCGACGGCCGGCGCACATCGTCATTGGCTCCTGAAACCCATAGGCTTCAATGTTAACCAATGCGTCTTCGCACAGCGGTCTTCGACCGCCTACCGCCACGGTGTGCCCCGCCAGCGCAGTGACCTCACATCCCATTGTCCCACTTCACAGGTCAGGCATCGGCCATTTCAAGGGCCCACATGGCTTAATTTCTAATGCGTCACACAGGCCTAGGCCTTGCAATGGCACACATACCAACATATCAAACCATAAATTTACCTGTACTGTGCAAGCTGTGTTGTACGTACCTGTGAGTGGATTGACTCTGTACTCCATATTCTCCTTCCTAGGCACCGTCCGCTGGGACTAGCGATGAGAAGGAGGAATCCTCGCGTGTACCGGCCGCTGGTGGACCTGTCGACAATGGAAGAACGCCATATAATACTACGATACCGACTTGACCGTGCCTCCATCCATGAACTGTGTGCCCAGCTGGAGCCAGCCCTGATGTCCCCCATCCTCCAACCCACAGGAATTCCCCCTCTGGTGCAGGTTCTGTCAGTCCTCCATTTCTTTGCAACTGGCTCATTCCAGACAACAGTGGCCATGTCATCTGGGATGTCTCAGCCTATGTTTTCCAAGATCTTATCCAGAGTGTTGTCTGTCCTGATGAAACTCATGCGGAGCTACATCATTTTCCCAGAGGAGGGTGATTTGCCTACAGTGAAAGCTGATTTCTATGCCCTTGGACACATCCCCAACATCATTGGTGCAATTGATGGGACCCATGTGGCTTTAGTCCCCCCAAATGACGATGAACAGGTGTACAGGAACAGGAAGAATTACCATTCAATAAATATCCAGGTGGTCTGTTTGGCTGACCAGTACATCTCCCATGTAAATGCCAAGTTCCCAGGGTCAGTGCATGACGCGTATGTTATGCGAAATAGCAGCATTCCCTATGTGATGGAACAGCTACAGAGACAGCGTGTGTGGCTAATAGGTGACTCTGGTTACCCCAACCTGCCGTGGCTATTGACCCCAGTGAGGAATCCCAGGACCAGGGCAGAGGAACGGTACAATGAGGCCCATGGGCGTACTAGGAGGGTGATTGAGCGAACCTTTGGGCTCCTGAAGGCCAGGTTTAGGTGCCTGCATATGACAGGTGGATCCCTAATGTACTCACCAAAGAAGGTGTGCCATATCATCGTGGCGTGCTGTATGCTCCACAAACTGGCTTTGCGACGCCAGGTGCCTTTCCTGCAGGAGGATGGTCCAGATGGTGGTGTTGTAGAAGCCGTGGAGCCTGTGGAGAGTGAAGAGGAGGAAGACTCTGAGGACGACACAGACAATAGGGACAGAGTGATACAACAGTATTTCCAGTAACACCCAGGTAAGAATCACCCACGCCATTTCACAATTGCTTATAGCCTCCTGCATCTGTACTTTCTGTAGTTCCCCACAGATGTTTTTCATTAATTTTTGCCTTTCCCTTCCCTTCTCAGTGCTGTCTGACTCAGTACCTGACTTCTGCTTGGTTCGCACATGAAATACAGCGTATTGACATTGGTATGTTGTCATGACTAATTGACAGAACAGAAATTGAACAGTAATATGTAATACATTTGTTAATAATACAGCATGACTCAAAACAGATTTGTGTGCAAAATGTGATTTATTTACAGTGCTAGATATCGGTACATGTGATTCTAAGGGTGATGGGTGGGGGTGGAGGAATATCCATGGCAGAGTCCAGTTCTCAGTCTCACAGGTGCATTGTTCTTTTTCCTGTGGAAGGATGGAGCATAGGCAGTTCATGGTTGGACAGGGTGGCAATGTGGGACAGTGGGAAGACTTGAGGGGGTATGTTCTGCTGGCGGGGGTCTTGACATCCTACTCTGTCTTTTTTTTTGGTCTCAGGCTCCTCTTACGGGGTGGTTGTTCTTCAGCAGGAGGTGGCGTTCTGGGGGGCTGTTGAGGTGTTGGGACCTCCTGTCCACTAGCGCCGGCGGAGGTGGTAGGCTGTTCCTGGTCCGGCCTAGTGACAGGGGCCCTGTGTGGTGCACCATGGTCCTGCAACGCGTCCTCTATCCTGTGGAGGGCCAGGACGATGGTCCCCATTGCGGTCCCGATGATTCTCAGCTCCTCCCTGAACCCCATGTAGCGTTCTTCCTGCTGTGCCTGGATCACAGTGAACCTGGCCAGTACCGTCGCCATCGTTTCTTGGGAGTGGTGGTATGCCCCCATGATGGTGGTGAGGGCCTCTTGGAGAGTAGGTTCCCTGGGCCTCTTCTCCCCCCCCTGTCGCACAGCAGCCCTCCGAGCTGCCCGGTTTCCCCCGGCCTCTGTCCCCTGGACGGTGTGCC
The DNA here is from genome assembly GCF_031143425.1 of Pleurodeles waltl. Lineage (NCBI taxonomy): Eukaryota > Metazoa > Chordata > Amphibia > Caudata > Salamandridae > Pleurodeles > Pleurodeles waltl. Next base: position 194,106,047 of record NC_090443.1, read on the forward strand.
CGCTACCACTGCCCCCAGGTCCCTGTTGTTGTTGGGGTGTTGGGTTAGACTGGGTGCCCTGTAGTGGCGGACACACCGCTGATTGAGCTGTCCTAGAGACAGAGGCATGGGCCCGCTGGGTGGGAGCTGTGCTGGTGTTGGCAGAGGGGGTCGGGTCTGGTGTGGCCTGTGGCTGCCTGAGGGGAACCGACTGCCCAGAGGTCCCCGATGGTCCGGGCTGGTCATCAGGTTCACTGTCGACAGAGCTGCTATCCTCAGTGTGGGCCTGTTCCGGTGGTGAGAGGGACACTTCTGGACCCTCCTGGCTGGTGTGTTGTCGTTCGGGTCCTGCATGGGGTAAGAGAGTTTGGTTATTGTTTCTGTGTGTGCAATAGCGTGCGTGTTATGGGTGCCCTTGTCCCCCAGTGCAGGCATTCCCTTGAGGGAGGTGTTGTGAGGGTAGTTAGGGGGGGGGGGTTAGTGCAGTGGTCATGCTTAGGTGATGGGTGACCATGATTTGTGTTGGCATGCAGGAGTTGGTGTTGGGATGGGTGGGTTGTGCTGGTGAGACATTGTCAGGGAGGATGTGTGCTGAGGGGTTGGGGGTGAGGGTGGGGGTGTGGGTTGGCATGCTGGTGGGGTGGGGGGGATATAGTAGTTGAGATTGGACTTACCAGAGTCCATTCCTCCGGCTACTCCTGCGAGGCCCTGAGGATGCAGGATGTTCAAGACCTCTTGCTCCCACGATGTGAATTCGGGAGGGGTGGGTAGGGGTCCACCGCCAGTCTTCTGGACCGCGATGTTGTGCCTGGAGACCATCGATCGGACCTTCCCCCGTAGGTCGTTCCATCTTTTGCGTATGTCCTCCCTATTCCTGGGATGCTGTCCCACCGCGTTGACCCTGTCCACGATCCGCTGCCATAGCTCCGCCTTCCTAGCTATACTGGTGTGCTGCACCTGCGAGCCGAAGAGCTGGGGTTCCACTGTTAGGATTTCCTCCACCATGACCCGGAGTTCTTGGTCCGAAAAGCGTGGGTGCCTTTGGGGTGCCATGGGGTGGTGTGGGTGTGGTGTGGGGTGGTGTATGTGATGATAAGTATGTTGGTGAGTGGTGCTTTGTGCTACTATGTGGTGTGAGTGATGGTGTAGTGTGCCTCAGTGTGTCTTGCTTTGGATTGTCTGCTGTGTCTCTCTCTCCTTCTCTCAGTAATTATGGTCGCAGGGGTTTGTGGGTGATGTGGGTGTGTGTTTTATAGTTGGTTGATTGTGTGGGAGTGGTGTGTGTATGTGTATCAGGTGTGTGTATTTCAAATTGTCCAATGTGGCTGTGTTTTGGTGATGTGTGTGTATTCTGACCGCGGCGGTGTGTACCGCCAATGGAATACCGCGTTTGAATGACCGCCGTGTGGATTCGTGGGTCGTAATGGCATGGGCGTATTTCTGTTGGCGTGACGGTGGAGGTTTGGTCATCTCCAGTTTATCGCTGCCCGCTGATGTGGCGGCCTGCAGTGGAGGACGGAATTTTGGAGGTTTGGCCGTTGTGGGTCAGAATGACCGTGGCGGTTAACCGCGGCCGCGGCGGTGTTATGGCGGTCTTCTGACCGGCGGTAAGGGCCTTTTACCGCCGAGGTCAGAATGACCCCCTAAATCCCCAGAACCCACAGCAACTTCAAAGCTGCCACCATGGCACACCACTAACTCATCAGAAACGCCAGAAAGCAGGCTATCCAAGACAGGATCTCCTCACAAGCACACAACAGCAAGGATCTCTTCAACATCATCAAGGAGTTCGCCCAACCCAACCCAACAGCGAGACAACGGAGATCCCACCCTCACAGGACCTATGCGACAGACTCAACACCTACTTCCACACAAAATCAAGACCATCTATGACACTTTCAACAAGGACAACCCATGCGCCTAACCCCCCGTCCGACCACCAACACTAACAAACCCACAATCTCCACCTGAACAACCGTCTCCATAGAAGATACATTGAAAACCACGAAATTCATACACTCCGGGGCCCCCACGGAACCATGCCCCCATCACGTCTTCAACAGAGCTGCAGACAGCATCACCTCCAAGCTCTGCCTCACCATCAACTGCTCACTAGCTGCCGCCACCTTCCCCGACGCCTGGAAACACGCCAAGATCAACCCCCTTCTCAAGAAACCATCGGCTGACCCTACCGACCTCAAAAACATCAGACCCATCTCCCTACTTCCATTTCCTGAGAAAGTCATAGAAAAAGCAGTCAACAGCCAACTCACCATGTTTTTAGAAAACCACAACATCCTTGACATCTCCCAATCTGGATTCAGGTCAAGCCACAGCACCGAAATGTCCCTCCTGTCCGCAACAGACGACATCCGCTCCCTACTGGACAAGGGAGAGATGGCAGCACTCATCCTACTTGACCTCCTGGCAGCGTTCAACACAGTCTCCCATCACACCCTGATAAGAAGGCTCCACAAAGCCGGCTTTAGAAATAAGGCCTCAACTGGATCCAATCCTTCCTTTCCGGCAGAACACAATGAGTGAGACTCGCCCCCTTCCTCGCAGAACCCACACCCACCACCTGCAGAGTGCCCCAGGGATCCTCCTTCAGCGCTACGCTTTTCAACATCTACATGGCCCGCTAACCACTAGCATCAGAAGCTACGTAATGAACTTCCTCTCCTATGCCGACGACACCCACCTCATCCTCTACCTCTCCAACGAACCAGAAAAGGCCAGACACAATTTCCACGAAGGCATGAAAGTAGTTGCCAGCTGGATGAGAGATAGCTGCCTTCAACTCAACACAAACAAGACCGAGGTACTCATCTTGGGCCCCCAACTCAACGCATGGAGCGACTCCTGGTGGTGACTCACACTCAGAAACCCACCCTCCCCAGCCATCCAAGCCCGCAACCTCGGAATCATTTTGGACCCCGACCTCAGCATGAACCATCAGATCAATGCAGTCACCTCCACCAACTTCCACACCATCAGTCTCCTTCACAAGACTTTCAAATGGATCCCCCTTGAGCATAGAAAGAGCATCACACATGCCCTCATCACAAGTAGACTGGACTACGGCAACGCACTCTACACCGGAATCAACAAAAAAGTCACCCTCAAATTGCAAATCATCCAGAACGCCGCCGCCAGATTGATCCTTGACCTACCCAGACACTGCCACATCTCACAATACCTACATATACTGCACTGGCCCCCCATTGAAAAAAGAACCACTTTAAAAAAACACACCTACTTACACAAAGCCCTCCACAACACCGACCTGCCTATCTTAACCAGTGACTCAACTCTCACGTACCCCACAGGACCCTATGCTCAGCCCAGCTCTCTCTTGCAAAAGTACCCTGCATCAGAAAAACCAGAACAGGAGGACGCTCCTTTTCCCACCTCGCTGCCACCACCTGGACCATCCTACCCATACACGTCAGTCAAACCACCTCCCCCCTCAGCTTCACGAAGGAACTGAAGACATGGCTTTTTTAATCCACCTCAGGTACACGCTACCCCCCCACCCCACCCCAGCGCCTTGAGACCCCAACTGGTGAGTAGCTGTGCTCTAGAAACTCTGATTGACTGATTGTTTGAGTTTCATACAGCATATTTTCTGAGCTCCTTTGTTTTGCTCTATAGTCTCTCTAGGGTTAGAGGGCAGCATTTGTAACCTTTTCAAGAGGTGAATTGTAACAAGTAATCAGTGACCTTGTAAGCCTTTGTGACCCTTTGATCTGTACAAATTTAGGGCCCAATTCACAAAAGTAAAGTTGGACAAAAAGTTTAACTTTACGACTTTTGGTATTTACGAAGGGAGTTACGAGTCGTATCTTTACGAATGCAGAGATTCTTCAGTCAGGGAGTAGACTCCGCACTCGGGGCGAAATGAGTGCAATTTGTTTGATAACCAACTTTATTGTTTTATTTGTACAATAATATGTCACAGTGCAGATTAAAAAACTCATAGTGTTACCATACTTCACGTATCTTGTGGTATCATTTATCATGCAAGCATCAACAGTCAACAGTGGCCCGACCTCATTAAAGCCTATACACATGATAAACATTTACATTTCCAGTTCTGATCATGCCAACCATTTGGACCAAACCTTATCATATTTTCTTAGGCAGCCCCTCACCTGGTACACTGGCCGCTCCATTTGGGCACACAAGTTCATCCCCTGCTTCCATTTTGACAGGGAAGGAAGCGCCCTCATCACCCATTGTGCAGCAATATCTCTTTTGGTTATGAGCAGTGCTGTGCCCAATAACTTTCTTAGCGCCCGTGAATCACCGACTCCCTCCATCACCCCAAGAGGACAATCAACGAAAAGGGCTCCAGGGCAAGCTTCAGCACTGTGGAAAAAGTCAGCAGGTTAGTGTCAACACCTGTTACATTGTGGGTTAGGTCGTAGCCTTGCCCGGTAGAGCGTTGTGGGGGTTAGATGTGCATTATGTATGTAATATGTTTTATACCAAGCGTAATTTGGCAGATATAGTATTGGCATGAGGTGCCATCAACTCATCCCTCCAGTCCTTGCCATCTATCGGTCTGGCCCAAGTTTCCCAACAGGAGCGTAAGGGTTGGAGAGATGGAGAGGCATTCAGTACTAAGAAGCGATATATTTGCGATACCCCCACCAATGCTCAGGGCCCCCATCATCGTCTTTGCTTCCATAGGGCTGAATTTAGGTATAGGGGCATCTTTGGGAATGTGTACCTTCAGTGCATGTCTCAACTTTAGAAATTTGTGGACTTGCATCTTGGCCACCGCATATGTCTTCTGGAGCTTTTGAAAGGACATCCTGGCGGTCATTCTGACCCTGGCGGTCAAAGACCGCCAGGGCGGAGGACCGCGGGAGCACCGCCGACAGGCCGGCGGTGCTCCAATGGGGATTCCGACCGCGGCGGTAAAGCCACGGTCGGACCGGCAACACTGGCGGGCTCCCGCCAGTGTACCGCCGCCCCATTGAATCCTCCAAGGATTCCGACCCCCCCTACCGCCATCCAGATCCCGGCGGTCCGACCGCCGGGATCCGGATGGCGGTAGGGGGGGTCGCGGGGCCCCTGGGGGCCCCTGCAGTGCCCATGCCACTGGCATGGGCATTGCAGGGGCCCCCGTAAGAGGGCCCCTAAATGTATTTCACTGTCTGCTGTGCAGACAGTGAAATACGCGACGGGTGCAACTGCACCCGTCGCACAGCTTCCACTCCGCCGGCTCGATTCCGAGCCGGCTTCATCGTGGAAGCCTCTTTCCCGCTGGGCTGGCGGGCGGCCTGAAGGCGACCGCCCGCCAGCCCAGCGGGAAAGTCAGAATTACCGCTGCGGTCTTTCGACCGCGGAACGGTAACCTGACGGCGGGACTTTGGCGGGCGGCGGAGGCCGCCCGCCAAGGTCAGAATGAGGGCCCATATGTCCTTGGGATGGGATGGATTATGGCATCCCATTGCAAGAAGCCTTCTAGGGCTGGTACTTCACACAGCTGTGTACCCCCACCATAAGGGAGTGTGTTAGGTGATCTGGCTCCACCATCCCAAATGTTTTGGGCTGAGCGGCACCTGCTAATGACCTGGCCCGTTACCTCAAGAATGGCCCTGGGGATGGGACTACCGTAAAACATATCCATGATGCGTGAGAACCCCATTGTTTAAAGCTCCAGGTGGGAGGCAGGCCGTCCCAATCACCCATAAGCCCACCATTGATGGTCAATACTTGCATAGCTAAATGGTAGGTACAGATTTGAAATGCCTAATCCACCCTCATAGTTGGCATATATCCAAGGAGATGTGTCGCCTGCCTTTGTGCCAGACGAATGCGCAAGCAACTGTGTCCATCTCACGGGACCACTGATGTGGAAGTTGAATGGGGAAATTCTGGAGGATATAAAAGAAGTAGGGTAGAATTAACATCTTGTACAGTGCTATACGGCCAATAATATTCAGAGGCAGCGTTTGCCATCGCCCAAGGTCAGGCCTCACTTTCTGGGTAAGGGGGGTGATATTTAGAGCCCAGGTCAGGGACGACTTCAGAACCACTCTGATGACTAGGTAGGTGAAGCTAAGGTGCTGGATGGGGATGTTTAATTGTCAGTCTACGGTATGGCGGGATCCTGTGAGAGGGACCACAAGAGATTTTTTGTTGTTCACCCGGAGGCTTGAAGCCTCTTCGAAGACCTGGAGCTAGTAAAGGCATCTGGGACCACTCACCGCCAGGTAGTATAAGTAGAGGAACACATAGTCGGCGTATAGAGTAGTGCGATCCTCCCCCCACCCACTGCCATCCAGTAAGAAAAGCGTCTCGCCGGATTAAATGTGCCAAAACTTCTATTGCAAGGGCGAAGAGGAGTGGGGGTAGAAGACAGTCTTGCCTTATCCACCCACCAATGGGAAAGGCCTTCAACAGTACCCTGTTGACAAGAACACAGGCTGTCAGTGCTTGGTATAGAAGTTGTACCATTAAATGGAAAGCGTGCCTCAGACCCGCATTTTGAAGAACAAGGTTCAAGTACCCCCGGTTCACTGTATCGAACGCCTTTTCAAAGTCTATTAGTATTAAGGCCAGTGGAGAGGGGAGTGTGTTCCGATGTGAAAGGGCAACATGTAGCCTTCGCAGACAATGCGGAGAGCTATGGCTGGGCATAAATCCGCACTGATCAGGATGGATCAGATGATGCAGTGGCATTTATCTTTACTTCCCCACTGATTAGCGAAATAGGCCAGCAGGCTGCACAGCATACAGAGGGAGGCTGGGATGGTGGGAGTACTGCAATTGTGGCCTGGTCCAGGTCATAGGGCAGAGAGCCCCTTTGCAAGGCCTCGCTATAAAGGCTGTGAAATTGAGGTATCAGTATGGAGTAGTATTCAAAATGGTAACCATCTGGGCCGGGAGACTTGCCAAACCAATCGCTTCTGGCATTATGGGTCCTTCTAGACAGCGTCCTCCGACAGAGGCTGGGAGGCAAGACATGGGTATCTCGTTCAGGAGTGGTGCATCCCGGTCAATGGTACGTCTAGGCACAGCTGTGTACAGGGCGGCAGAATATCGAGGGAAAGTGGAGGCTATGCCATGAGGGTTGGTATGAATTGTCCCATCCCTATCCATTACCCCGGGAATCACCCTACCCACCAATGGTCTACTGGTTGCCAATATAGCAGTTTGCTGTTCTTGTCCACCCAGCCATAAATGCGTGTTTGGGAGGCCAAATTTGAGAGAAAGAGAGTCCTGATTTCTTCTCTCACCAGCTCCAGGGACCTTACAAGCGTTTTCCTGGAAATAATGCTCAACTTTCCTACGGAGGCCGGCGGAGTAGGTAGCATCTTGTAAAGACCATGCATTGAGGCGCTACATAGGTCTCCGAACGGGGTCAGAGGAGCCAGTGGTCAGGAGTATTGGGGCAAGGTCAGTGTAAGAGGCTGGCCTGGTTTGTAATGGGTACCTTGGGTACTTACACCTTACACCAGGTCCAGTTATCCCTTGTTAGTGAATGTAGTAGTGTTCTAGCAGCTTAGGTTGATAGAGGTAGCTATAGCAGAGCAGCTTAGGCTGAACTAGGAGACATGCAAAGCTCATGCAATACCACTTATAGTTACACAGTACTTATACACAAGTAAAGACAATACTCAGTGTTACCAAAAATAAAGGTATTTATTTAAGGGATACAGTACTAAAAATATCTTAGAGACAATACTCCTTCTGGAGGTAAGTATTGTACACAATATAGACACTAGACACCAAAATTAGACAGATAAATAGTCATAGAACAATGCAAACTGTAGGAAATCCTATAGAATGCAATGGGAGGAAATAGGTCTAGGGGCAACACAAACCATATACTAAAAAAGTGGAATGTGAATCACAAATTCCCCCCCTAGATAAGTGTAGTGTGTGCAGAATCGCTGAGAGAGTAAGAATACAGTAAAGGTAAGTAAATTACCCCACCCCAGAGCACAGAAAAGCAGGAGTAAAGTACTGCAAGTTTCCTTAGGACACACTAAATCTCGTTTTTGGGATTTTGCAGCAGCCAACCAAGTCTGCAAAAAGCAACTGCTGGATTATTGGACCTGAAGACCTGCAAAGGAAGGGGACCAAGTCCAGAAGTCGAAAGAAGTTCCAGGAAGGACAAGAGCCCCTGCCCACCCAGAAGAGGGTGCAAAAAAAGAGTCCCCGGTTAGTTGAAGACTGCAGAAATGCACTCTAGGAAGATGCCAGCGGGTTCCTGCATGATGCAATGTCCCACGGCGTAAAGATCGTTGCAGACAAGATTTCATGTTGGAAGGCACCAACAAGCCTTGGCTACAGCAAACATGCATTTTTCATCAAAATGGCACTGGATGGACCCAGGAGGGACCTGGGGGCCTCAACTCTGTGTGAGGAGGAAGAGGGGTCTCTCAGGACTTTAGAGAGCCCTCAGGATGCCAGCCAGCACCCCCCGAAACCGCAAGATCCAGGTTCAAAGGAGGTGCAGAACGCAGTAGATGCAGCACAACAAAAGAAGGTCCCACGCCGCCGGAGAACAACTCAGCGAGTTGAGTGTCGCAGGTAGAGTGCTGGCGACCTGGGCCAGGCTGTGCACGAAGGAAGTTTGCAAAGAGTGCACAGAGGCCTCAAGAGGCGAAGAAGACACAAAACACAGGGGTCTGTTGTTCTTGGGGAAGGCAAGGTCTTAGCTCCTCCAAATGGCATCAGCAGGACCTCAGGACAGTCTATGTCAATGATGTCCACCCTCTGTGTACTAAGGACCACGCTTGTCGCAGGGTACCGGTTGTCGCCATGGAAGGTGCCTGCTTGGAGCAGGGGGGTGACTCCGTCACTCCACTGGAGATTTCTTCAGTCCTTCTGATGCAGGGTGAAGACAGGGAGTCCCCAGAGCATGCACACCGTGGAAACTTGCAGTTGCTGACATGGAGCTGAGGTTGCTGAAGAAAAGTGTCTCTTGTAGACATTTTGTTGCAGTTACAGCGTTTCTTGGAGCAGGCTGCGGTTGATCCGAGGTCAGAGGATGCTGAAATTGTTGCAGAGGATTCCTGAAGGAAACTTGCAAGCAGAATCTGCAGAGAACCCACAGGAGAGACCCTATATATCCCTGAGAGGGGGATTGGCTTCCTTGGTATGGACCTATGAGGAGGGGTCTCTGATGTCACCTGCTGGCACTGGCCACTCAGAGCCCTCCAGAATGCCCCCACACCTTGCAAAGCAAGATGGCTGAAGTCTGGGACACACTGGAGAAGCTCTGGGCACCACCCCTGGGGTGGCGATGGACAGAGGAGTGGTCACTCCACTTTTCTTTGTCTAGTTTCCCATCAGAGCAGGGAAGAAGGGGTCAATGAACTGGTGTAGACTGGTTTATGCAAGGAGGGCACTATCTGTGCCCTTCAAAGCATTTTCAGAGGCTGGGGAGGCTACCCTGTAACACCTATTTCCAAAAGGAGAGGGTGTAACACCCTGCTCTCAGAGGAAATGCTTTGTTTTGCCTTCCTGGGACTGGGCTCCAGACCCAAGGAGGGCAGAACCCTGTCTGTGAGGTGGGAGCAGCTGTAGCTACAGTGCAAGCCTCAGAGAGCTGGTTTGTCAGTAGTGGGGTGTGAGAAAGTAGCCTCTTTCTAGCCTTGTTACCCCAACTTTTGACCTGCTTGTGAGTATATGTCAGGGTGTTTTCACTGTCTCACTGGGATCCTGCTAGCCAGGGCCCAGTGCTCATAGTGAAAACCCTATGTTGTCAGTATGTTTGTTATGTGTCACTGGGACCCTGCTAGCCAGGACCCCAGTGCTCACAAGTTTGTGGCCTATATGTATGTGTTCCCTGTGTGATGCCTAACTGTCTCACTGAGGCTCTGCTAACCACAACCTCAGTGGTTATGCTCTCTCTGCTTTCCAAATTGTCACTAACAGGCTAGTGACCAATTTCACCAATTCACATTGACATGCTGGTACTGTGAGAAAGTAGCCTCTTTCTAGCCTTGATACCCCCATTTTGGCCTGTTTGTGAGTATATGTCAGGGTGGTTTCACTGTCTCACTGGGATCGTGCTAGCCAGGGCCCAGTGCTCATAGTGAAAACCCTATGTTGTCAGTATGTTTGTTATGTGTCACTGGGACCCTGCTAGCCAGGACCCCAGTGCTCATAAGTTTGTGGCCTATATGTATGTGTTCCCTGTGTGATGCCTAACTGTCTCACTGAGGCTCTGCTAACCAGAACCTCAGTGGTTATGCTCTCTCTGCTTTCCAAATTTGTCACTAACCGGCTAGTGACTAAATTTACCAATTCACATTGGCATACTGGTACACCCATATAATTCCTTAGTGTATGGTACTGAGGTACCCAGGGTATTGGGGTTCCAGGAGATCCCTATGGGCTGCAGCATTTCTTTTGCCACCCATAGGGAGCTCTGACAATTCTTATACAGGCCTGCCAGTGCAGCCTGAGTGAAATAACGTCCACGTTATTTCACAGCCATTTACCACTGCACTTAAGTAACTTATAAGTCACCTATATGTCTAATCTTCACCTGGTGAAGGTTGGGTGCAAACTTACTTAGTGTGTGGGCACCCTGGCACTAGCCAAGGTGCCCCCACATCGTTCAGGGCAAATTCCCCGGACTTTGTGAGTGTGGGGACACCATTACACGCGTGCACTATACATAGGTCACCACCTATGTATAGCGTCACAATGGTAGCTCCGAACATGGTCATGTAACATGTCTAAGATCATGGAATTGTCACCCCAATGCCATTCTGGCATTGGGGGGACAATTCCATGATCCCCCGGGTCTCTAGCACAGTACCCGGGTACTGCCAAACTGCCTTTCCGGGGTCTCCACTGCAGCTGCTGCTGCTTCCAACCCCTCAGCCAGGTTTCTGCCCTCCTGGGGTCCAGGCAGCCCTGGCCCAGGAAGGCAGAACAAATAATTTCCTCTGAGAGAGGGTGTTACACCCGCTCCCTTTGGAAATAAGTGTGAAGGCTGGGGAGGAGTAGCCTCCCCTAGCCTCTGGAAATGCTTTGATGGGCACAGATGGTGCCCATCTCTGCATAAGCCAGTGTACACCGGTTCAGGGATCCCCCAGCCCTGCTCTGGCGCGAAACTGGACAAAGGAAAGAGGAGTGACCCCTCCCCTGACCTGCACCTCCCAGAGGAGGTGCCCAGAGCTCCTCCAGTGTGTCCCGATCCTCTGCCATCTTGGATTTAGAGGTGGTGGAGGCACACTGAACTACTCTGAGTGGCCAGTGCCAGCAGGTGACGTCAGAGGCTCCTTCTGATAGGCTCTTACCTCTCTTGGTATCCAATCCTCCTTCCTTGGTAGCCAAACCTCCTTTTCTGGCTATTTAGGGTCTCTGCTTTGGGGAATTCTTTAGATAACGAATGCAAGAGCTCACCAGAGTTCCTCTGCATCTCCCTCTTCACCTTCTACCAAAGGATCGACCGCTGACTGCTCAGGACGCCTGAAAAACAGCAACAAAGTAGCAAGACGACTACTAGCAACCTTGTATCGCCTCATCCTGCCGGCTTTCTCGACTGTTTCCAGGTGGTGCATGCTCTGGGGGTAGCCTGCCTTCACTCTGCACCAGGAGCTCTGAAGATATGTCCTGTGGGTCGACGGAATCTTCCCCCTGCTAACGCAGGCACCAAAAGACTGCAACACTGGTCCTCTGGGTCCCCTCTCATCCTGATGAGCGTGGTCCCTGGAGCTCAGCAACTCTGTCCAAGTGACTCTCACAGTCCAGTGACTCTTCAGTCCAAGTTTGGTGGAGGTAAGTCCTTGCCTCTCCACGCTAGACTTCATTGCTGGGTAGCGCATGTTTTGCAGCTGCTCCGTCTCCTGTGCACTCTTCCAGGATTTCCTTCGTGCACATCCAAGCCTGGGTCCCGACACTCCTTCCTGCAGTGCACAACCTTCTGAGTTGTCCTCCGGCATCGTGGGACTCCCTTTTGTGACTTCACGTGGACTCCGGTTCATTTTCCTTCCAAGTGCCTGTTCAGGTACTTTTGCGTGTGCTGCCTGCTTCTGTGAGGGCCCCCTGAGTTGCTGGGTGCCCCCTCTGTCTCCTCCTCCAAGTGGCGACATCCTGGTCCCTCCTGGGCCACAGCAGCACCCAAAAACCTCTACCGGAACCCTTGCAGCTAGCAAGGCTTGTTTGCGGTCTTTCTGCAAGCTTCATCGCAATGTGGGACATCCATCCTCCAAAGGAGAAGTTCCTAGTCCTCTTCTTTCTTGCAGAACTCCAAGCTTCTTCCAACAGGTGGCAGCTTCCTTGTACCCTCAGCTGGCATTTCCTGGGGTCCTGCCCACTTTCGACACTGTTGTGACTATTGGACTTGGTCCCCTTGTCTTACAGGTACTCAGGTCCGGAAATCCACTGTTGTTGCATTGCTGTGTTTGTTCTTCCTGCAGAATCCCCCTATCACGACTTCTGTGCTCTCTGGGGGTAGTAGGTGCACTTTACAACTACCTTTCAGGGTCTTGGGGTGGGCTATTTTTCTAACCCTCACTGTTTTCTTACTGTCCCAGCGACCCTCTACAAGCTCACATAGGTTTGGGGTCCATTTGTGGTTCGCATTCCAGTTTTGGAGTATATGGTTTGTGTTGCCCCTATACCTATGTGCTCCTTTTGCAATCTATTGCAATTCTACACTGTTTGCATTCCTTTTCTTGCTATTACTTAGCTCATTTTGGTTTGTGTACATATATCTTGTGTATATAACTTATCCTCATACTGAGGGTACTCACTGATATACTTTTGGCATATTGTCCTAAAAATAAAGTACCTTTATTTTTAGTAATTCTGTGTATTGTGTTTTCTTATGATATTGTGCATATGACACCAGTGGTATAGTAGGAGCTTTACATATCTCCTAGTTCAGCCTAAGCTGCTTTGCCATAGCTACCTTCTATCAGCCTAAGCTGCCAGAAACACCTCTTCTACACTAATAAGGGATAACTGGACCTGGCACAAGGTGTAAGTACTTCTGGTACCCACTACAAGCCAGGCCAGCCTCCAACACATGGCCATATTCGGAGTTACCATTGCGAAGCTACATATAGGTATTGACCTATATGTAGTCCACACGTGTAATGGTATCCCAGCACTCACAAACTCTAGGGAAATGGCCCTAAACTATGTGGGGGCACCCTTGCTAGTGCAAGGGGGCCCTCACACTTAGTAACTTTGCACCTAACCTTCAGCAAGGGAAGGTTAGACATATAGGTGACTTATAATTTACTTAAGTGCAGTGAAAATGGCTGTGAAATAGTGTATGCACTATTTCACGGAGGCTGCAATGGCAGTCCTGTGTAAGGGTTTGTCTGAGCTCCCCATGGGTGGCAAAAGAAATGCTACAGCCCATATGGATCTCCTGCAACCCCAATGCCTGGGTACCTAGGTACCATATACTAGGGACTTATAATGGGGGTCCAGTGTGCCAATTGAAATTGGAAAATGAAGTCACTGGCCTACAGTGACACATCTAAAAGCAGAGAGAGCATAAGCACTGAGGTTCTGATTAGCAGAGCCTCAGTGACATAGTTAGGCACTGCACAGGCATTCACATTAGGCCACAAACTATGAGCACTGGGGTCCTGGCTAGCAGGATCCCAGTGAGACAGGCAAAACATACTGACACATAGGTTTTTATGTATGAGCACTGGGGTCCTGGCTAGCAGGATCCCAGTGAACACAGTAAAAACACACTGACACACACTCACAAACAGGCCAAAAGTGGGGGTAACCCTGCTAGGAAGAGGCTACTTTCCTACAGTGAGAAACGCCCCAGGTGAATATCTGTGCTTAGGCGACTAGAAGAAGATCAGTGGCAAGCACAAAGAGCATGTCAAAACAAGCATGCGTATAATGAGCTTCGGAGGTGTGAGTGTACTGTCGGGAATGAAGATGCCAAATCTAGCACACGCCACAAAGGCCAGGACTCAATATCCATTTATTGAGAAGGGTGGATCGCCTGCACTGAGTCTGCGAAGGGGGGCCCATGACATCTGAACCCGGGTCAAGGACTGCATTCACATCGCCCCCTATAATAGTTGGGCCAGAGGGCATACAAGTTATGGTGTCTGTCAGTGTGGTGAAGAACGATTCAAGCGCTGTGAAGGGAGCATATACGCTGAGTAAGTTAATGAGGTGGCCTTGTAATATGCCCATCAGGGCAATAAATCTCCCATGAGTGTCAGACCATGTCCGGTGCACCACCATGGATTAACTGCGGTGCAGGAGTATCGAGACTCCACTGGCTCCATGTGGTGTACACAGTTAAATCTATATGGGGTAAGGAATGGGCAGAAAGCACCTATTAGATGTGTTCCTTCTAGGAATAGAATGGAGGGGCGAAGTTGCTGCACATGACACAGCACAGCCGCCCTTTTGATTTTATTGAGGAGCCCCTTGACATTCCACAATATTATGTTGCAGGGGGCCATGAGGTGAGGAAGAAAGTTTGTCTGGTGAGGACCACATGTCAGAAAGCGTCCGAGGCCTACTGAAGGGACTCGCTGTGTGGGTTTGAGCATGTGTGTGGATCTCATCTATACATGACTCTTGTGTGATATCAACATATAAAACAAACAATAGTTCCAAAATATTAATGAACTATGATCAACATCCCTCAGCACCCCCGCTCCCCATACTTCCAGTTCCAACTGAAGAAGCATGTCACCCTTTAATAATTTCCCAACAATAACCCAAAAGGAAAGAAAAATGAGATGGTATGGAGTGGTGGACCCCTCCAAGAAGCAGGATCTCATGGCTGCCATGTTGAATAGCCCGTCCACCCACCACACCGCTCCACTGTGATCAGTTAGATTACTGGTATTTGACTCTGTCTCCACCCCCCCCCAGGCAGGGTATCCGAACATGGTGGACCGCAGGGGGCATCAGCATGTTGAGAAGTTGGTGGGCCTCGAGACTCAGATCTAGGGGATTGTGCAGCTTGTGGGGTCTTTTGTCTCCCGCGGCGAGATCGGGTGGATGATGGATAAGGTCGGGCGCCCCTATCCCCAGATGCCACAGGCACGCAGTTGCTTCTCCAGCTCCCATTCCCATGCAGACCTAGAGGTGTCGAAGAAATGGGCCTTGCCGGAATGTAGGACCTTAAGGCGGGCCGGAAAAAGGCACATGTATTGCAGGTGTAGTGCTCTCAGTGTTTGTTTAACTTGTTGATAGGAGCATCGCCTGAACTTCACAAGAGTAATCTGGGAAGATTAGGATCTTTGAGTTTTAGAAATGCACACCATGAACTGCGGTCTCGAACGTTGAGGAATCGGGTGATCAGCGCCCTAGGAGGTTCACCCGGGGGAAGGGGGGTTTGCCGGAGAGCACTCTGTGGGCTCATTCCACGGTAAACAATGAGAATAGTTTATCAGAAGGTACCCATGACTTGAGCAACGTCTCAAGGAAGTTGCCAGGACAGGAAACCCTCAGCTCCCTCCGAGAGACTGATGAAGCACAAATTGTTGTGTCTCGACCAATTCTCTGCATCTTCTGCATGCTGTTGTAGTTCGTCAGTGTGAGTGAGTAGACGATTCACCTTGGTCTTTAAGTCTCAAACCTCGTCTTCCACTGAGGAGACGCAAACCTCTGCTTCAGTGATACACGTTGTGACATTTTTTAGGTCCTGTCATATTAGAGCCATGTCTACTCTTACCTCCCTGATCTTATGTTCAACTGCTGCCTGTGAAGACTGAATGGCCTGTAAAATCTTATCAGTGTTCCTGCTAGCAGGGTTTGAGTTGTCCTTGGTGTTTCCACCCTGTGCCCCAGTTGGGATGGTGAATTTGTCAATGCGGGTTTGAGAGGATGAGGGCCTCACCTGTCTCTCCTTTCCCATCGATGGAATCTCCCAGATGGCTGGGACAGTTTTCTGCTGAGGACTCGCTGCCTAATGTGCAGACTAAGGGCAGTTGAGGACATGCTTGTGAGTCCCCCTAGGATTATTCACTGCGATGCTGCAGCAAACATACTTGGGGTGTGGAGACCCTGCCTCACTGGTTTGATACCTCTGGCCTGTCCCCCCTCATCCCTCATGCGCAGGTGTTATATCCCCCTGTAGGAAAGTACCATATTTCTTGATATGTTACCCACAATTTCTTCCTGTTTGTCAGTATATTTTGCCTGTCGCACTGGATCCTGCTAGCCAGGACCCCAGTGCTCATAGTTTGTGGCCTAATGTGTGTATTGTCAGTAGTGCTTAACTGTGTCACTGAAGTTCTGCTAATCAGAACTCCAGAAGGTAGCTATGGCAAAGCAGCTTAAGTTGAACTAGGAGACATGCAAAGCTCCTACTATACCACTTATATATTATATCTCAATATCATAAGAAAACACAATACACAGAGTTACTAAAAATAAAGGTACTTTATTTTTATGACAATATGCCAAAAGTATCTCAGTGAGTACCCTCAGTAAGAAGGTAAGTAATATAAACAAGTTATATGTACACAAACCCAAAACAGGTAAGTAATAGTAAGAAAAGTAATGCAAACAGTGTAGAATTACAATAGGATGCAATAGGTGAACATAGGTCTAGGGGCAACACAAACCATAGCTCCAAAAGTGGAATGCGAATCACGAATGGACTCCAGACCTATGGGAGCTTGTAGAGGGTCGATGGGACTGTAAGAAAACAGTCAGGGTGTCCAAGATACCCCACCCCAAGACCCTGGAAAGTAGGAGTAAAATACACCTACTACCCAAATAGGACACAATAGTCGTGATAGGGGGATTCTGCAAGAACCACAAACACCAGCAAAACACTGAAGACGGATTCCTGGACCTGAGGACCTGCAAGGCAAGGGGACCAAGTCCAAGAGTCACGATAGTGTCCAGGGGAGGCAGGAGCCCAGGAAACCCCGGATGAAGGTGCAAGAAGGCTGCCTATGGATGGAAGAAGCCTAGGATTCTGCAACAACGAAGAGAGCTAGGAACTTCTCCTATGGATGAAAGATGTCCCACGGCGTGCTGGATGTTGCAGAGGTGTTTCCAAGCAGAAAGACCAAAAACAAGCCTTGCTAGCTGCAAGGGTCATAGTAGAGGTTTTTGGGTGCTGCTGGGGACCATGAAGGACCAGAATGTCGCCCCTTGGAGAAGGAGACAGAATGGGCGCTCAGCAACTCAGAGAGCCCCCACAGAAGCAGGCAGCACCCGCAGAAGTACCAGACCAGGCACTTAGAAGATTTGTGAACCGGAGTCCACGCAGAGTCAGAAAGGAGGGTCCCACGACATCGGAGTCCAACTCAGAGGGTTGAGCACTGCAGGACGGAGTGCTGGGGACCCAGGCTAGGCTGTGCACAAAGGAATCCTTGAAGAAGCGCACAGAAGCCAGAGCAGCTGCAAATCACGCAGTACACAGGTTTGCAGTCTAGCGTGGGGAGGCAAGGACCTACCTCCACCAGACTTGGACTGAAGGATCACTGGACTGTGGGAGTCACTTGGATAGAGTTCCTGTGTTCCAGGGACCACGCTCGTCAGGATGAGAGGGGACCCAGAGGACCGGTGATGCAGTCTTTTGGTGCCTGCGTTAGCAGGGGGAAGATTCCGTCGACCCACGGGAGATTTCTTCTTGGCTTCCAGTGCAGGGTGAAGGCAGACAGCCCCCAGAGCATGCACCACCAGGAAACAGTTGAGAAAGCCGGCAGGATGAGGTGCTACAATGTTGCTGGTAGTCGTCTTGCTACTTCGCGGTTTTGCAGGCGTCCTGGAGCAGTCAGCGGTCGATCCTTGGCAGAAGTCGAAGAGGGAAGCGCAGAGGAACTCTGGTGAACTCTTGCATTCGTTATCTGAAGAATACCCCAGAGGAGAGACCCTAAATAGCCAGAAAAGGAGGTTTGGCTACCAAGAAAGGAGGATTGGCTACCAAGAGAGGTAAGAGCCTATCAGAGGGGCCTCTGACGTCATATGCTGGCACTGGCCACTCAGAGCAGTCCAGTGTGCCCCCCACACCTCTGTTTCCAAGATGGCAGAGGTCTGGGACACACTGGAGGAGCTCTGGGCACCTCTCCTGGGAGGTACTGGTCAGGGGAGTGGTCACTCCCCTTTCCTTTGTCCAGTTTCGTGCCAGAGCAGGACTGGGGGATCCCTGAACCGGTGTAGACTGGCTTATGCAGAGATGGGCACCATCTGTGCCCATCAAAGCATTTCCAGAGGCTGGAGGAGGCTACTCCTCCCCAGCCCTTCACACTATTTCCAAAGGGAGAGGGTGTAACACCCTCTCTCAGAGTGAATTCTTTGTCCTGCCTTCCTGGCAGAAGCTGCCAAGACCCCAGGAGGGCAGAATCCTGTCTCAGGGGTTGGCAGCAGCAGCAGCTGCAGTGGAAGCTCCGGAAAGGCAGTTTGGCAGTACCCGGGTTCTGTGCTAGAGACCCGGGGGGTCATGGAATTGTCCCCCCAAGACCAGAATGGTATTGGGGTGACAATTCCATGATCTTAGACATGTTACATGGCCATGTTCGGAGTTACCATTGTGACGCTATACATATGTAGTGACCTAAGGATAGTGCACACGTGTAATGGTGTCCCTGCACTCACAAAGTCTGGGGAAATTGCCCTGAACCATGTGGGGGCACCTTGGCTCGTGCCAGGCTGCCCACACACCAAGTAACTTGGCACCCAACCTTTACCAAGTGAGGGTAAGATATATAGGTGACTTATAAGTTACTTATGTGCAGTGAAAAATGGCTGTGAAATAACATGGACGTTATTTCACTCAGGCTGCAGTGACAGGCCTGTGTAAGAATTGTCTGAGCCCTTATGGGTGGCAAAAGAAATGCTGCAGCCCATAGGGATCTCCTGGAACCCCAATACCCTGGGTACCTAAGTACCATATACAAGGGAATTATATGGGTGTACCAGTGTGCCAATGAGAATTGGTAGATTTAGTCACTAGCCTGCAGTGAGAAATGTAGAAAGCAGAGAGAGCATAAACACTGAGGTTCTGGTTAGCAGAGCCTCAGTGATACAGTTAGGCACCACAAAGGGAACACATACAGGGCACATACTATTAGCACTGGGGTCCTGCCTAGCAGGGTCCCAGTGACACAAGGGCTCAAACAACATACATACAGTGAAAAAATGAGGGTAACTTGCCAGGCAAGATGGTACTTTCCTACAGCTTCACAATGGTAACACCGAATATGGCCATGTGAGGTGTCTACGATCATGGAATTGTCCCCCCATTCCAAATATGGTATGGGGGGGCAATCCCATGCCTCCTGGGGGCTCCACCATGGATCCCAAGTACTGCCATACCAGCTCTCTGAGGCTTGCATTGCAGCTATAGCTGCTGCCACCTCACAAGTTTCTGCCCTCCTGGGGTATGAGCAGCTCAGTCCCAGGAAGGCAGAACAATGCATTTCCTTTGGGAGGAGGGTTTTACCCCCTCTCAATTTGGAAATGGGTGTTACAGGCTTGGGAGGGGTAGCCTCTCAGAGCCTCTGAAAATGCTTTGAAGGGCACAGATGGTGCCCTCTTTGCATAAGCCAGTCTACACCCGTTCAG
This sequence comes from Pleurodeles waltl, assembly GCF_031143425.1. Classification (NCBI taxonomy): domain Eukaryota; kingdom Metazoa; phylum Chordata; class Amphibia; order Caudata; family Salamandridae; genus Pleurodeles; species Pleurodeles waltl. Next base: position 194,125,532 of record NC_090443.1, read on the forward strand.
GGACCCTCAGTTCCTGCTCTGGCGTGAAATTTGACAAAGGAAAGGGGAGGGCCCAAAGGTCCTTCAGTGTGTCCCTGATGTTAGGCATTTCGTTTTCCAAGGTGTGGGGACATTCTAGAGATCTCTGAGTGGCCAGTGCCAGCAGGTGATGTCAGAGACCCCTCCCGATAGGTGCATACCTGGGTAGCTAGCCAATCCCCCTCTCAGGGCTAATTAGGGGTCTCCCCTGTGGGTGTCTCTTTGGATTCAGCTTGCAAGACTCCTCCAGGAATCCTCTGCATCCTCTGCTTAAGCTTCTGATCGTCGGATCAAAAGCAGAGTGCTCCAGGCACCGCTGTAACTGCAACAAAGTATCCAGGACGACTCCTGTGACCTGCAACTTCAGCTCCAGCCACCATTTGGAACAGTTTCCAAGGTGTGCACTCTCTGAGGACACCCTGTCTTCACCCTGCACCAGAAGAACCAAAGGAATCTTCTGTGGAGTGACAGAGTCACTTCCCTGGTTCTCTCGTACTCCTCTTCTGACGACGAGCGTGCTCCCTGGAACACAGGTGGTGGACCAACACTACCCAGACTTTCCTAAGGTCCAGCTGTCCAAGTTTGGTGGAGGTAAGAGCTTGCCTTCCCGGTTTGCGACAGTACCCCTGTGCACCCCGTCATCTCCAGCTCCTTGGGCTTCTGTGCACTTCTTCCAAGAATGCCTTGTGCAGAGTGTAGCCCAGGTCCCCAGCACTCCATCCTGCGACGCACAACTTGCTGAGTTGTTCTCCGGCGGCGTGGGATCTTCTTTTTTTGTGCTGTACCAACTGCATTTTGGATCTCCTTTGTCCCTGTGTCCTGGGACTCCTGCGGGTGCAGCCTGGTCATCTGTGGGCTTGCTCCAGTGTTGGGAGCCCCCTCTTCCTCCTTAGTCTGAGTTGAGGCCCCCAGGTCGCTCCTGGGTCCAGGCAGTGCCATTTTGACGCAAACTGCGACCTTCCCTGAACCAAGGCTTGTTGGATGAATCCAGTGATGCAAACAGCCTGCATCCAACATCTCCACGTGGGACATCTTATGCACCACACAGTAACCCCCAGCCATCTTCTTTGGTGCTCTTCTGTAGACTTCTTCTAACTGGAGAATCCTCTTTTGCACCATCTTTTAGGTTGCAGGGGCTCCTGTCCTTCCTGGAATCTTCTGCGACTTCTGGACTTGGTCTCGTCTCAGTTCTTCAGGTCTAGGAATACACCATTTGTTGATTGCAGTCTTGCTTGGTTCTTGCAATAACTCTTATCATGAGTTGTAGTGTGTCCTGAGGAAATATGCAGTATTTTATTCCTGCTTTCCTGGGTGGGTATTTTACTTACCCTTGGTGTTTTCTTACAATCCCAGCGCCCCTCTACACACTACACTTGCCGAGGGGGGTGTAGGAGGCTGGCCTGGCTTGTAGTGGGTACCAGAGGTACTTACACCCTGTGCCAGGTCCAGTTATCCCTTATTAGTAGAGAAGAGGTGTTTCTAGCAGTTTAGACTGATAAAAGGTAGCTATGGCAAAGCAGCTTAGGCTGAACTAGGAGACATGCAAAGCTCCTACTATACCACTTATATCATATGCACAATATCATAAGAAAACACAATACACAGAAGTACTAAAAATAAAGGTACTTTATTTTTATGACAATGATGGTCATTACAACCCTGGCGGACGGTGTTAAAGCGGCGTTAAGACCGCCAACAGGCCGGCGGTAAAAAAATGGGAATTATGACCGTGGCGGAAACCGCCAACAAAGACAGCCACTTTAACGCTCCGACTGCCACAGCGGTACGGACAAACAGCGCGGTGGACGCCGCCAACAGACAGGCGGGAGACAAAGTACCGCCCACAGTATCACAACCTACCAATCCGCCACCTTCTCCGGGGCGGATTCACCACGGATAAAAACATGGTGGAAACAGCCATTTCAAAGGGAAAACGCTCACCTCTACACACTCCACGAGGAAGGAGGGCACCATGGAGCCTGAACTCCATATTCTTCCTGCACTAGTCTTCCTGCTCCTATACGACGATCATCAAAGCCGGCGGCGAAGACAACGGTGAGTACTGCACCTACGACGTAGGGGAGGGGGAGGCAAAAGACAGGGACACACACACGCAACACCCCCACCCGACCCTCACCCACTACAACACACACACCAATGCATATCCAAACATTACAGTAACAACCCCAAACCCTCCCGGAAGAATGCAAAGACCAAAGGAAATGAGTGGAACCATTGTAATATATCAAAATACAGTAACCAAATATCTACATATATATATATATATATATATATATATATATATATATATATATATATATATATATACACACATTCAACAAAATATACACCACGATTAGTAGTGCAGGTAATGCACATGTCATTGTCCGTGGACCACTGGGCCCAAAATGCATGGGCGAGGCCCACAACAGATACCTGATCAAAACGGAGAGAACACTGCTGGGGCATCAGATACAAATACAACAGGCACCTCAGGGGGAAGGGAAGGGAGGGGCACCTCAGCCGGATGAGTGCACCACACCAGATCCACGAGGGGGCTCCATGCCCATTGATGTATCCTGGGGAGTGCAAAACCACAGTCTCTCAAGTCTCTACAGTGGGTGGGTTGTCCACTGTACCATCCTGGGGAGTGCAAAGCCACAGTCTCTCAAGTCTCTACAGAGGGTGGTTTGCCCACTGTACCATCCTGGGCAGTGCAAAGCCACAGTCTCTCAAGTCTCTACAGTTGGTGGTTTGCCCACTGTACCATCTTGGGGAGTGCAAAGCCACAGTCTCTCAAGTGGATAACAGTCTCCACTGGTTCTGGAGGGGGACTGGTGCCCAGAGTGCTTCATCCTGTGCAGGACAGACGGAGTGGATGCATGTCTCCACTGGTTCTGGAGGGGGACTGGTGCCCAGAGTGCTTCATCCTGTGCAGGACAGATGGAGTGGATGCATGTCTCCACTGGTTCTGGAAGGGGACTGGTGCCCAGAGTGCTTCATCCTGTGCAGGACAGACGGAGTGGATGCATGTCTCCACTGGTTCTGGAGGGGGACTGGTGCCCAGAGTGCATCACTCACCCCGTGACAGTCCCAGTTGCGTCACTGCCCCTGCCGCTCATGGGCTAGCGGTGCTTGAGTTGGTGGTCCTTGCCCTGTTCGGCGGTGCTTGCCTGTTCAGCGGTGCATGCCCTGTTCAGCGGTGCTTGCCATGGCGGTCTTTTCCCTGTTCAGCGGTGCTTGCCATGGCGGTCTTTGCCCTGTTCAGCTGTGCTTGAGTTTGCAGTTTCTGACCTGTTCAGCAGTGCTTGCAATGGCGGTCTTTGCCCTGTTCAGCGGTGCTCGCCCTGTTCAGCAGAGCTTGCCATGGCGGTCTTTGCCCTGTTCAGCGGTGCTTGAGTTTGCAGTTTCTGACCTGTTCAGTGGTGCTTGCCCTGTTCAGCGGTGCTTGCCATGGTGGTCCTTCATTGCCCAGCTGGGCTGGGGCTGGCGGTCCTTCATTGGGCAGCTGGGCTGTGGCTGCCTGGGCTCTCCAGGGCAGCTGGGCTGTGGCTGGCAGTGGCCTCCTGGGCACTGACTCTGGCGGTGGCCTCCTGGCCACTGACAATCGGGCTGCCCTCCTGGGCACTGACTCTGGCGGTGGCCTCCTGGCCACTGACAATCGGGCTGCCCTCCAGGGCACTGACTCTGGCAGTGGCCTCCTGGCCACTAACGATTGGGCTGCCCTCCTGGGCACTGACTCTGGCGGTGGCCTCCTGGCCACTGACTCTGGCGGTGGCCTCCTGGCCACTGACGATCGGGCTGCCCTCCTGGGCACTGACTCTGGCGGTGGCCTCCTGGCCACTGACGATCGGGCTGCCCTCCTGGCCACTGACGATCGGGCTGCCCTCCTGGGCACTGACTCTGGCGGTGGCCTCCTGGCCACTGACGATCGGGCTTCCCTCCTGGGCACTGACTCTGGCGGTGGCCTCCTCGCCAGTGACGATTGGGCTGCCCTCCTGGGCACTGACTCTGGCGGTGGCCTCCTGGCCACTGACGATTGGGCTGGCGGTGGCCTCCTGGTTCAGCGGGTATGATGGCGGTCTTATCCGCCGTGCTGCTCCTCCCAGACTTTGGCGATTTCTTCTGCCCCTTCCCCACCTTGGGAGGAGTCACAGCTGAGTGGACACTCCCCCTGGGACCCTTGTGAGCGGCTTTGCTGGCTGGAGTCTTCCCCCCCTCCCGCCGGGCACGGTCCAACTTCTGGTGCTTCACAGAGGGGGGACTGGCTGTGCTGTGGCTCCGTGTCACCCTGGCTGCCCTGGTGCCCGGTGCACTCCACATACCTCTAACAACAGGCACCACTGGTCCTTGAGATTTTTTGTCTGAGGTGCTAGTACGGGACCTATGAATTGGAGGGAGGGGTGGGAAAGAGGTCAAGCTTGGACAGGAAAAGTTTCTTAGGAACACTGGGATGGGTAGCTGGAGGGGGTCTGGGAGTGGAGGAAGAGGATGTGGTTGTAGGAGGTGTAACTTTTGTGGATTTGGGTGCAGGTGCATGCGCTGGAGGCTGTCGTGAGGTGGATGTATGTTGGGTGGGTGTGTGCCTGCGTTTGTGTACTCTGGGAGGGGGCGTCACAGACACACTGGGAGAGGACGCAGGGGATGTGTAAATGGTAGTGGGGGTGGTGACTGCACGTGAGCGGGGTATGGTAGTGGGTGAGCTGGTGCGGGACCTAGTGGCTGTTGAGGTAGTGCATGCAGGTGAGAGTGTAGACGAGACTGGGAGGGAGGAGGGAGACGAGGAGGGGGACACAGTGGAGGCAGTGGATGTTGGTGTGTCTGTATGTGTGTGATGCTTGCGTGAGTGCCTGTGGGATGTGTGGTGCTTATGTTTGCCTGAGCTTCCCTTGTGTGGTGAGGTGTGTGCATGCTGATCTGATGGTTTGCTTGGGATAGGCTGGGGTACAGGAAATTGGGTCTGGGTGGAGGAAGTTGGAGGGGGTGGGGCTAGACACAGGGACAATGGCTGCCATCAGTGCTGAGGCCAGAGTTTGCAGGGTTCGATGAAGGGCAGCCTGACCAGAATGAATGCCCTCCAGGAATGCATTTGTGTGTTGCAATTCCCTTTCTACACCCTGGATGGCATTCACAATGGTAGACTGCCCAACAGTGAGTGACCTGAGGAGGTCAATGGCCTCCTCACTGAGGGCAGCAGGGGTGACAGGGGCAGGGGCTGAGGTGCCTGGGGCGAAGGTGATGCCCACCCTCCTGGGTGAGCGGGCACGGGGAGAAGGCTGAGGGGCTGCTGGGAGGGTGGTGCTGGTAGGGGGGGGTGGCGGCTGTACCTGTAGAAGTGGGGGGCACAGATTTTGCCGCCACCACAAGGGAGCTCCCATCTGAGGACGAGTCCGTGTCGCTCGTTAGAGATCCTGTGACCGCCGTGAAGCTCCCCTCGCCCTAAGTCCCACTGGTGTATTCAGAGTCTGTGGTGTGGCCCTCCATGGCCATGTGGGATGCAGCTCCCTCGTGCTCCGTTGCCACTGTACCTCCGCCTGATGATGCTGATGCACACAAGAACAGGGAGACCACAAAAAGGGGGGGGACGACAGAAGAAAGGAAGGTTGAGTGCATGGCTTATCACTACCGTTGGCAGACAATATAGACACAGCAGCCCCCTGCACTACGCCACGCGCTGTTGGGCTCTAAAGATGCAGTTCCTGGGATATGGCCTACATGGCTATGGTCGACATCTGCACACATAGATGACACAGGGGCATGTAGACCTGTACTTGGCACTCCACAGAGGTGGGGTGGAGTGCCACATGGCCTGCATTACGGAGGGGCCTAGCCTACGGAACTCGCCCTGGCCTAAGGGAACCCACAGCCCTCCTCCCCCACCCAGACACCTTCACTGCGCGCAAAGTCCGCAGAATGATGTTGTACTCACCCCCTTGTGTCTGCTGTGATGCCCTCAAGCGCCCATCCAACTCAGGGTAGGCCACCGCCAGGATCCGGAACATCAGGGGGGTCATGGTGCGACGGGCACCCCTCCCACGTTGGGAGGCCATCCCCAGCGGAGCCTCCGCCATCTTCTTGCTCCAGCGGTGAATGTCCTCCCATCTTTTACGGCAGTGGGAGCTCCGTCTGTGGTGGACCCCCAGGATCCGGACGTCCTTGGCGATGGCACGCCAAATATCCTTCTTCTGGTGGGCGCTGACCTAAATGAAATGTACAGGGGAAGAAGAGAAGTCATTAGCAACTGCACCGTCGAAGTGAGTGGCCCACATCCCTACCCTTGCCATGTGGCACATGTATTCACAGTCCTTCATTCACGCAGAACTGTGCCCCCTTCATTCTTACAACCAGCCCTCTCCACTCAGGCATAGCCCATACAACGTGCTCCCTGTGTACTTACCTGTTGGTCTGGAGGACCGTAGAGTGGCGTGTACTGGGGGAGGACCCCGTCCACGAGCTTCTCCAACTCCTGTGCAGTGAAGGCAGGGGCCCTTTCCCCAGACGCACAAGCCATTGTCTCTTCCAGACCGAGGTCATAGCAGCACTTGCAGTGTAGATCCTCTCCTGTCGAAGATCAGAAATTGAGTGATTGAACAGATAGAAAATGGCGGTCACGTCCCCGCCGGTGCATACCATCACCGCCGGCACACTTCGTCATTGGCTCCTGGGACCGATAGGGTCCAATGTTAACCAATGCAGCATTGTGCCGCGGTCTTCGACCGCCTACCGCGACGGTGTACAACGCCAGCGCAGTTACCTCACATCCCATTGTCCCAGTTTAGAGGTCAGGCAGCCGCCATTTCAGGGGCCCACATGGTTTCATTTTTAAGTGTGTCACACATACCTAGGCCTAGACTCAACACACATACTGGCAACTTTTTGGATTATGATTTGTTTTCTGTGTAGACTGTGGGTACATACCTCTGAGTTGTTTGACTCTGTGGTCGCTGTTGTCCTTCCTAGGCACCGTCCGCTGGGACATGTGAGGAGATGGCGGAATCCTTCGGTGTTCCGACCGCTGGTGGACCTGTTGACAATGGAGGAGCGACATTTAATCATCACCTACAGGTTTGACCGTGCCACAATCCAGGAACTGTGTGCCCAGTTGGAGCCTGACCTGATGTCAGCAATCTGCCATCCCACAGGAATCCCCCCTCAAGTGCAGGTGCTATCAGTGCTCCATTCCCTTGCAAGTGGGTCATTTCAAACAACAGTGGCCATGGCAAGGGATGTCCCAGCCTATGTTTTCCAACGTGTTGTCCAGAGTGTTGTCTGCCCTGCTGAACACATGCGGAGCTACATCGTTTTCCCTCAGGTGGAGGATTAGCCTACAGTGAAAGGTGACTTCTATGCCCATGGACATATCCCCAACATCATAGGTGACATTGATGGGACCCATGTAGCTCTGGTCCCCCCCCCCACAGGAGTGAACAGGTGTACAGGAACCGGAAGAGTTATCATTTGATGAATGTACAGATGGTATGTTTGGCAGACCAGCACATCTCCCAGCTAAATGCTATGTTCCCTGGCTCCGTGCATGACGCCTACATCCTGCGGAATAGCAGCATCCCTTATGTGATGGGTCAACTCCAGAGGCACCGTGTGTGGCTATTAGGGGACTCTGGTTACCCCAACCTGTCATGGCTACTGACCCCAGTGAGGAATCCCAGGACCAGGGCAGAGGAACGCTACAATGAGGCCCATGGGCGGACTAGGAGGGTGATCGAACGCACCTGAAGGCCAGGTTCAGGTGCCTCCATATCACAGGTGGTTCCCTATTCTACTCACCAAGGAAGGTGTGCCAGATCATCGTGGCCTGCTGTATGCTTCACAATTTGGCTTCGCGACGACAGTTGCCTTTTCTGCAGGAGGATGGTCCAGATGATGGTGTTGTGGCAGCTGTGGAGCCTGTGGACAGTGATGAGGAGGAAGCAGAGGAAGAAGACATTGACAACAGGGACTCAGTTATCCAGCAAAATTTCCAGTGACACACAGGTGAGAATACATTCCTGCCTACTACAAGTACTTTCACACTTCTACCTCTATCCTGTCTGTCGATTTCAACTAGTATATGGTAACTGAGTTGTACATTTCCATTACGGTTTCACAGGTGTGGTTTCCAACGTGTGTCATCTGCTTAGATTCCTCATGGACTTGAGCTGTGTGACATAGGTATGTTGACATTACATTTGAGAACGCATTTTGTCACTGTCATTGCTAATACACCTTTTCAAAATCACAAACTGACTCCAGGTTGTTTTGTGCTTCAAGGGTGTTTATTGCACTGCTAAATATTGGAGTGGGGTTGTAAAATGGTGAGGGGTGATGGTGGAGGAATGTCCATGGCAGAGTCCAGTCTATTAGTCTCACAGGTGCATTGCCCATATGCGTATAGGAAGTGGAGCTGGGGCAGTTCCAATATGGACAGGGTTACAAAGTGGGACAGCAGGATGACAATCAGGGTGGTCTTATTTCTTGGCGGAGGGTCTTGGCATCGTGCTCTGTCTTGTTCCTGGTTCTCAGGGATCGCTTGCGGGGTGGTTCTCCGTCTGCAGGGGGGGGTGCTGGTGTGGTGGTCCTGTGGCGGTGCCTCCTGTCCACTAGCGCCGGCGGAGGTGGTGGGCAGTTCATCGTCCAGGCTAGTGTCAGGGGCACCTTGGAGTGCCACAGTGTCCATCCTGGTGTTCAGTATCTCCTTCAGCACCCCTACGATGGTGCCCAGGGCAGTGCTGATGGTTCTGAGTTCCTCCCTGAAGCCCAAATACTGTTCCTCCTGCAGCCGCTGGGTCTCCTGAAACTTGGCCAGTACCGTTGCCATTGTCTCCTGGGAATGGTGGTAGGCTCCCAAAATGTTGGAGAGGGCCTTGTGGAGAGTCGGTTCCCTAGGCCTGTCCGCCCCCTGTCGCACGGCAGCCCTCCCAGTTCCCCTGTGTTCCTGTGCCTCCATCCCCTGGACCGTGTGTCCACTGCCACTGCCCCCAGGTCCCTGTTGTTGTTGGTGTGGTGGGTTATCCTGGGTTCCCTGTAGTGGTGGACACACAGCTGATTGACGTGTCCTGGGGACGGAGGTATGGGCCCACTAGGTGTGTGCTATGCTGGTGTTACCAGAGGGTGGAAGGTGTGTGGTGGGCTGTGCCTGTGTGAGGGGAACCGACTGTCAAGAGGCCCACAATGGTCCGGGCTGGTCATCTAGATTCAGGTGGACAGAGCTGCTGTCATCACTGTGGGCTTCTTCTGTGGGTGGGGTGGAGATGTCTGGACCCTCCTGTCTGGTGACGTTGGGTAGTGGTCCTGCAGGGGTGTAAAGGCATGATTATTGCATCTGTGTGTTTCATGGTGTGCAATGGGTGGGTGAGCGTATACCCTAGTGCTAGCATTCCTGTGTGTGGGCTTTTGTGATGATGGTTGAGGGGGGTGTTATGGGTATGTGCAGTGGGCATGCTTTAGTGATGGGTGCCCATGCTTTGTTTTTGCATGCAGGGCTTGGTGTTGGGATGGGTGGTTTGCGATATTGGTACATTTGTGAGGAGTTGGAGTGATAGGGGTGGGGGCGAGGGTGGGGGTCTGTGATAGCATGCAGGTAGGGTGGGGGATATGATAGTTAAGATTTGACTTACCAGAGTCCATTCCTCCACCGACTCCTGCGAGGCCCTCAGGAAGCAGAATCGCCAAAACCTGCTCCTCCCATGTTGTTAGTTGTGGGGGAGGAGGTGGGGGTCCGCCGCCAGTCCGCTGTACCGCAATGTTGTGTCTGGAGACCACGGAACGCACCTTCCCCCGTAGGTCATTCCACCTCTTCCTGATGTCGTCCCGATTTCTTGGGTGCTGTCCCACTGCGTTGACCCTGTCGATTATTCTTTGCCATAGCTCCATCTTCCTAGCTATGGAGGTGTGCTGCACCTGTGAGCCAAATAGCTGTGGCTCTACCCGTACGATTTCCTCCACCATGACCCTGAGCTCCTCCTCAGAGAACCTGGGGTGTCTTTGCCGTGCCATGGGGTGGTGTAGGTGATGTGTGGGGTGGTGTATGTGATGATAAGTGATGTGATATGTAGTGGTGTGTGGTGTTTTGTGCGTGGAAGTTGTGTGGGTGATGGTGTTGAGTGTCTGTGGCTGCTAGTTTGTGGATGGTGGTGTCTTTCTCTGTGCTTCGTTCTCAATTGTTGTCGTAGGGGTTTGTGTTTTATATAGTATTGAGTGTGTGGGTGTGATGTGTGTATGTGTCTCAGGTGTGTGTATTTTGAATTGTCCAATGTGGTGGTGTTTTGGAGATGTGTGTGTATTTTGAGCGCGGCAGTGTGTACCGCCAATGGAATGCCGCGGTTGAAAGACCGCCGCGTGGATTCGTGGGTCGTGATAGCATGGGCGTATTTCTGTTGGCGTGATGGTGGAGGTTTTGTTTTCACCAGTTTATCACTGACCTTTGGTGTGGCGGACTTGTGTGGGTGTCTGAATTTTGTCAGATTTCGGGATGTGGGTCATAATAGCTATGGCGGATTTCCACGGTCACCGCGGTGTGTTGGCGGTCTTCTGTACGGCGGTAAGCAGCTTTTACCGCCAATGTTGTAATGACCCCCAATATGCCAAAAGTATCTCAGTGAGTACCCTCAGTAAGAAGGTAAGTAATATACACACGTTATATGTACACAAACCAAAATTACGTAAGTAAGAGCAAGAAAAGTAATGCAAACAGTGTCGAATTTCAATAGGTTGCAATAGGCAAGCATAGGTATAGGGGCAACACAAACCATATACTCCAAAAGTGGAATGCGAATCACGATTGGACCCCAGACCTATGTGAGCTTGTAGAGGGTCGCTGGGACTGTAACAAAACAATGAGGGTTACCAAAATACCCCACCCCAAGACCCTGAAAAGTAGGAGTAAAGTGCACCTACTACCCCCAGAGAGCATAATAGTCATGATATGGGGATTCTGCAAGAACAACAAACACCAGCAGTGCACTGACAACGGACTTCCGGACCTGAAGACTTGCAAGGCAAGGGGACCAAGTCCAATAGTCGCGACAGTGTCCGGGGGGGCAGGAGCCCAGGAAACCCCGGATGAAAGTGCAAGGAAGCTGCCTCCGGTTTGAAGAAGCTTGGAGTTCTGCAAGAAAGAAGAGGACTAGGTACTTCTCCTTTGGAATACGGAGGTCACAAGTCGCGATGAAGCGTGCAGAGGTATTCCCACGCAGAAATACCGCAAACCAGCCTTGCTAGCTGCAAGGGTCGCGGTAAAGGTTTTTGGGTGCTGCTGAGGACCAGGAAGGACCAGGATGTCGCCTTTTGGAGGAGGAGACAGAGGGGGCACTCAGCAACTCAGAGAGCCCTCACAGAAGCAGGCGTACCCCAACAGGCACTTAGAAGAGAAGTGAACCGGAGTCCATGCGAAGTTACAAAAGGGGGTTCCACGACGTCAGAGGACAACTCAGAAGGTTGTGCACTGCAGGACGGAGTGCTGGGGACCCAGGCTAGGCTGGGCACAAAGGAAATCCTGGAAGAGTGCACAGGAGCCGGAGAAGCTGCAAATCACGTGGTACACAGCTTTGCAGTCTAGCGTGGGGAGGCAAAGACTTACCTCCACCAAACTTGGACTGAAGAGTCACTGGACTGTGGGAGCCACTTGGACAGAGTTGCTGTGTTCCAGGGACCACGCTCGTCAGGATGAAAGGGGACCCAGAGGACTAGTGATGCAGTCTTTTGGTGCCTGCGTTAGCAGGGGGAAGATTCCGTCGACCCACAGGAAATTTCTTCAGACCTTCTGGTGCAGGGTGAAGGCAGGCTACCCCCAGAGCATGCACCACCAGGAAACAGTCGAGAAAGCTGGCAGAATTAGGCGCTACAATGTTGCTGGTAGTCGTCTTGCTACTTTGTTGCGGTTTTGCAGGCGTCCTGGAGCAGTCAGCAGTCGATCCTTGGTAGAAGGTGAAGAGGGAGATGCAGAGGAACTCTGGTGAGCTCTTGCATTCGTTATCTGAAGAATTCCCCAAAGCAGAGACCCTAAATAGCCAGAAAAGGAGGTTTGGCTACCAAGGAAGGAGGATTGGCTACCAAGAGAGGTAAGAGCCTATCAGAAGGAGCCTCTGATGTCACCTGCTGGCACTGGCCACTCAGAGCAATCCAGTGTGCCCCCCAGCACCTCTAAATGCAAGATGGCAGAGGTCTGGGACACACTGGAGGACCTCTTGTCACCTCCCCTTTCCTTTGTCCAGTTTCGCAGCAGAGCAGGGCTGGGGCATCCCTGAACCGGTGTAGACTGGCTTATGCACAGATGGGCACCATCTGTGCCCATCAAAGCATTTCCAGAGGCTGGGGGAGGCTAAATACTCCCCAGCCCTTCACACCTATTTCCAAAGGCAGAGGGTGTAACACCCTCTCTCAGAGGAAATCCTTTGTTCTGCCTTCCTGGGTCAGGGCTGCCTGGACCCCAGGAGGGCAGAAACCTGTCTGAGGGGTTGGCAGCAGCAGCAGCTGCACTGGAGACCCCGGAAAAGCAGTTTGGCAGTACCCGGGTTCTGTGCTAGGGACCCATGGGATCGTGGAATTGTCCCCCCAATACCAGAATGGTATTGGGGTGATAATTCCATGATCTTAGACATGTTACATGGCCATATTCGGAGTTACCATTGTGACGCTATACATAGGTAGTGACCTATGTATAGTGCACGCATGCAATGGTGTCCCCGCACTCACAAAGTCCGGGGAATTTGCCCTGAACAATGTGGGGGCACCTTGGCTAGTGCCAGGGTGCCCACACACTAAGTAACTTGGCAGCCAACCTTCACTAAGTGAAGGTTAGACCTATAGGTGACTTATAAGTTACTTATGTGCAGTGGTAAATGGCTGTGAAATAACGTGGACGTTTTTTCACTTAGGCTGCAGTGGCAGGCCTGTGTAAGAATTGTCAGAGCTCCCTATGGGTGGCAAAAGAAATGCTGCAGCCCATAGGGATCTCCTGGAACCCCAATACCCTGGGTACCTCAGTACCATATACAAGGGAATTATATGGGTGTACCAGTATGCCAATGTGAATTGGTAAATTTAGTCACTAGCCTGTTAGTGCCAAATTTGGAAAGCAGAGAGAGCATAACCACTGAGGTTCTGGTTAGCAGAGCCTCAGTGAGACAGTTAGGCATCACACACGGAACACATACAGGGCACATACTATGAGCACTGGGGCCCTGCCTGGCAGGTTCTCAGTGACACAGGGACAAAAAAAACATACATACAGTGAAATATGGGGGTAACATGCCAGGCAAGATGGTACTTTCCTACAGGGGGAATTTGTGATTTGCATTCCACTTTCTTAGTATATGGTTTGTGTTGCCCCTTGGCCTATTGCATTCTATTGTATTTTCTAGTGTTTGCACTATTATATGACTATTTACTTATCTGATTTTGGTCTCTAGTGTGTATATATATTGTGTATAATACTCATCTCCAGAAGGTGTATTGTCTCTAAGATATTTTTGGCATTGTGTCACTAAAATAAAGTACCTTTATTTTTGTCTTTTGTTGTGTATAAGTACTGTGTAACTATAGTGGTGTTGCAGGAGCTTCGCATGTCTCCTAGCTCAGCCTAAGCTGCTCTGCTACAGCCACCTCTAGACAGCCTAAGCTGCTAGGACACTGCCCACATTTCACTAATAAGGTCTTACTGGCCCTGGTATATGTTGTAAGTACCTTAGGTACCCACTACAAACCAGGCCAGCCTTCTACAGAGGCCAAACTCCAGGCAGGGGTAGTGCACCCACCTGGACCAAACCAACACTAACATCATCATCAGCCTGGGTAGAGGCTTAGGGAGCTGAAGGAGAAGACATTGAGAGGGACATCACAGGCCTGGGAGGGTGGCAAAGAATGTGGGTCCCCCGACCCAGAAGACCTTGAATTTGAAGTGGTGTCCCCATGGCAGGCCATATCACTACCTGTGCCTGCTATCGACCCCTCCCAAACTACTGAGGCCCTTTTCCATCGGGGCCTCCAGCTCCACCCCCTGCTACTACTCCCCTTCCAAGTGCATGCCCAGAAGAAGTGAAGGAGACATCTGTCCCTGACACCCCACAGCCCTTGTGTTCAAACCAAATGTAATGTTATTCTTGTGGCTACATCCCAGGAAGTGATGGTGGCATCTGTGGTTGAGCAGAATGCGTCCTGTCGGAATTTATGGGAACTCTGGGATGAATTCCATATATTCAGAGAGGCACATTACGGAGAGATGGCCAACCTCACTGCCTCCATCACTTCCTTCGGTGCAGCCATATTGTCTGTGTTGGCCCACCGACCCACCCAAACCACTGTTGTAGTGTCTGCCAGTTTGTCTTCCCACAGTGTTTCCCCTGCTGCACCTTATACCATTCATGTTTGCTTCTCGCGTGGAGTGTCTGGTCCTGCCCCAGCAAGCCAGGAAGAGTCCACAGGAGCAGAGGACTTGAACATTATTGTCAAGGAAGACAGTGAGGATGGCCAGTGACTGAACATTGTTTGGACTTTTGACTTTTTTGACTCCTTGTACATAGACTGGTTTACCTGACACTTCCTGAGGTGTTATATTTATTTTGCCCACACCCCTCCAAGTCCCCCTGCCCAATCTGCAATAAGACATTATTTGATTTTCTTTCTCCGTTTCCAATGGACATTTTTTCTTTTAATTTATTTACTACATTATATACATTTTTGTGAATCAACACCTCTGTCTTGTGTTTTTTATTATATTAGCTGGATTCAAAGTATTGAAGTCTACATTGGTAGGCGTTTAGCTAGGCTTTCAATATGATACCTTGGTACACAGATAGTCCTACAAATCTACATGTCTTACTCACACACACACACATTTATTTCAAATATATGGCCTACAACCAGAGTAACCAATTGATCATCATCAGCCATTACTCAACTCAGTACTTAAATGTGGAAAATATGTTTTTATTTACAAGTATTTGTAGGGAATAAATTTTACATTATTCATGGGAGATCTCTTTTGTGACGTCGCAATAGTGGCGGTGAGGATCTCTGTGAGTAAGTGTGTTTACTGTGTCGGTGCTGACGTATGGGCGAGTGTGGCACATCTGCCTGTACAGGTGAGGGAGGTGCCTGTACACATGAGGAAGGTGTCTGCACAGAGGGTGAGGGTGCCTGTGCAGGTGGTGGAGGTGCCTGTACAGGGGGTGCGAATGACTTCATGAATTTCCTGCTTTATATGTACTGTTTAGCATTTTCTGTAGCAAATCTTTGTTTTTTGGCTCAACAGCATAACCTCTCCCTTGAACACCTGTACATGCACCTCCTCACCTTCAACCAAGATCCTCTGCCATCCTTCAGCTGAATAATGCAGGGCAAACACAAGTCTGCCAAAATATTTAAACACATTGCAATGCAGTGGTTGTGGTCCAGCTGCAGGAATAAATGTGTTGCACGGGATTAAATGTGCTTTAAACACAGGGAGGATGTGTCATTTCATTATTAGGTTTACAAACAGAGCCATCAACTACTTTTTTAAAATATCTGACATGCTACCTGAAAGTATCTAAGACACAGCAACATATGATATTATGGCCCGTATTTATACTTTTTGACGCTAAACTGCGCTAACGCAGTTTAGCGTCAAAAAGTTTTGCGCCAGCTAGCAGACCGGCGCTGCCTGGTGTGCGTGGAAAAAAACCACGTACACCAGGCAGCGCCGGCGTAGGGAAAAATGGCGTTAGGGCGTCTTAAAAATGGGGCAAGTCAGGTTGAGGCAAAAAAATCGCCTCCACCCGATTTGCGCCATTTTTAACGACGCCCAGACGCCATTTACATGACTCCTGTCTTAGTAAAGACAGGAGTCATGCCCCCTTGCCCAATGGCCATGCCCAGGGGACTTCTGTCCCCTGGGCATGGTCATTGAGCATTGTGGCATGTAGGGGGGCACAAATCAAGCCCCCCTATGCCAAAAAAAATAAAATATATATATATATTTTTTATACTTACCTGAACTTACCTGAATGTCCCTGGGATGGGTCCCTCCATCCTTGGGTGTCCTCCTGGGGTGGCAGGGGGGGTCCCTGGGGGCATGGGAGGGCAGCTGTGGGCTCTGCCCTGACCCAGGCGTTAAAAAGAGGCGCAAATGCGGGGTTTTTTGCCCCGCCCACTCCCGGGCGTGATTTTTGCCCGGGAGTATAAATACAACGCATTTGCGTTGCAGTCATTTTTTTAGACGGGAACGCCTACCTTGCATCTCATTAACGCAAGGAAAGCGTTCACGCAAAAAAATGACGCTCTTTCCTCATACTTTGGCGCTAGACGCGTCTAACGCCAAAGTATAAATATGGCGTTAGTTTTGCGCCGAATTTGCGTCGAAAAAAACGACACAAATTCGGCGCAAACGGAGTATAAATATGCCCCTATATGTCAGTTAGACCAGTGTATATGATGCATCCAGCATTACACACACAATAATATATACCTTGATTTGTGGTTGGACACATGAAGGTTCTGTTCCTGAACATGGAAAATCACAGCCAGTACACAGGGACTTTTGTACCATGATGTACATATGAAAGACAAATCACTACACTGCCACATGAGTAGCAGTACACACAATTACAAGAGATATTTCTAATCTTGAACATACATATGTTAAATGTTACTAATCCAATACACAACTCAACACAGACTTACCAGTGTGCATTCAGTACTGTCTTCATGTGAGTACATCACATAAGAAACATGGAGATAAAAGGAGTGTGTAGTATTTTAGTATATCATCATGTAACCCATCATGAGACAACGTGGGGAAACAGTGTATCATAGCCACTTAAGATTATTACAACCCTAGCCTCTCTATGGGCCTGATTCATGAAAGTAAACTTACACTTTTGTGTAAGTTCACCATTGTTTGGTATTCACAATGGGATGTACGACTCATATGTTTTTGAGTGCGGAGTTTCCACACAGAAGAAAAATATATTTTCTTCTTTGGAGACTCCACACCGGTAAAGATGCTAGCTGTACTTCTCTTTGTGAACAGCAAACAATTGTAAAGTTACACAAAAGTGCAAGTTTACTTTCATGAATCAGGCTCTATGTCAGCACCACAACTACTATGCCTCAAACACTGAAATCAGTTTGCTTTTTGTAATTAAGTCATGGTATTTTTAATTTTTATGTATTGTAGTTTATACAATCTCAACGGAGCAGCTCAACAAGTTTCCAACACTGCCTGTCACCATAACGGCACATATGTGTGTAATGGTCATTTTCCAAGGTACAGTCTGCCACACAGCAAGCATCACATAATAAATGGGGAAGTGTGCTTTTTTTTAAATATGGGTATCTCAAAAATCTAAGCTTGACACCTAATTGTAAAAATGTCTGTTTTACACATATACCTGTAGGTTTCCTTTGTGTACACAACACCAATCCTCACCTACTCTATACATAGGCATCAATCCTTGTGAAAATTGGTGCTGACAAAGTTTTCAGATGTCCATTGTCCAAGAACATCGTACAAATGCAGTGACATGTACCCTGCTCAGGCCATGGAATCCTTTGAAACGTTGTCAACACCAATCACTGACATGGACACAGTCTGAAGCAGGACCTAGCTTTTGACTCTTGAAAAAATGTGTGAAAGTAGCCTCTTTCTACCATGGTTACCCCCATTTTTGGCTTGTTTGTCAGTGTGTTTTGACTGTGTCTCTGGGATCCTGCTAGTCAGGACCCCAGTGCTTATGGTTTGTGGCCTACTTGCCAGTATGTTTTTCCCTGTTTTCATCAGTGTGCTTTACTGTGTCACAGGGATCCTGCTAACCATGACCCCAGTGCTTATGCTCTCTCACTCCAAATTGGCATACTGGCCCCCTATTATAAGTCCCTAGTATATGGTATCAAGGTACCCAGGGCATTGGGGTTCCAGGGGATCCTTATGGGCTGCATCATTTCTTTTGCCACCCATAGGGAGCACAAACAAAGGCTTCTACAGGACTGCCATTGCAGCCTGTGTGAAATAGTGCATGCACTTTTTCACAGCCATTTTCACTGCACCAGATCACTTATAAGTCACCTATATATAAGGCTTTCAAACCCTAAAGGTTGGGTGCAAAGTACCTCTGTGTGAGGGCACTCCTGCGCTAGCAGAGGTGCCCCCACGTTGTCCAGGCCCATTTTCCCGGACTTCGTGAGTACGAGGACATCATTTTAAGTGTGCACTGTACATAGGTCAATACCTATGCACAGCTTCACAATGGTAACTCCGAATATGGCCATGTAAGGTGCCTAACAACTGGGAATTGTACCCCAATACTGATTCCAGAATTGGTTGCACAATCTACATGCACTCTGAGGGCTCCACAATGGACCCCTAGTTCTGCCATACCAGCCTTTTGAGGTTTGCACTGCAGCCCCAGCTGCTGCCATCTCACAGACAGGCTTCTGCCCTTCTGGGGCTTTAGCAGTTCAATCCCAGGAAGGCAGAACCATGCATTTCCGTTAGGAAAGGGGCATTACACCCTCTCCCTTTGTAAATAGGTGTCACAGGCATGGGAGAGGTATCCTCCCAGAACCTCTGGAAATGCTTTGAAGGGCACAGATGGTGCCCTCTTTGCATAATCCAGTCTACACCGATTCAAGGACCACCAGTCCCTGCTCTGGCATGAAATTGGACAAAGGAAAGGGGAGTGACCACTCTCCTGTCCATCACTACCACAGGGGTGGTGCCCAGAGCTCCTCCAGAGTGTCCCTTAGTTTTTCCATCTTGGATTCCAAGGTAGTGGGGCGCTCTGAGAGCATCTGAGTAGCCAGTGCCAGCAGGCGATGTCAGAGACCCCTCCTGATAGATGTTTACCTGGTTAGGTGACCAATCCCCCTCTCATGGCTATTCAGGGTCTCTTCTCTGGGTGTTTCTTCAGATTCGGATTGCAAGACTCCAGAAGGAATCCTCTGCATCCTTTAATTCATCTTCTACTGAAGGATCAACCGCTGACTGCTCCATGAACTCTACAAAACTGCAACAAAGAAGCTAAGACGACTTCTGCAACATTGTTTCTTCAGCTCCTGCCAGCAACTGCAACAGTTTCCAGGTTGTGTATCCTCTGAGGACTGCCTGTCTTCAGCCTGCACCAAAAGAACTGAAGGAATCTCCTGTGGAGTGATGGAGTCACTTCCCTGCTGCAGCAGGCACCTCTCTGCAGCATCAACTGGTGGCTTGGGTCCCCTCTTCAGGTGACAGGTGTGGATACAGTGACATGAGTGGTGGACTAAAGTGACTTCGAGAGTCCCAATGTCTAGCTGTCCAAATTTGGTGGAGGTAAGAGCTTGCCTCCCCACACAAGACAGTACCTCCGTGCACCCTGTGACTTGCAGTTGCCGAGGCCTCTGTGTGTCCTTCCAAGAAGTTCTTTGTGTACAGCACAGCTTAGGCCCTCAGCACTCCATCCTGTGACGCACAGCTTCCTGATTGGTTCTCCGGCGACGTGGGAATCTTTGTGTCGTGCTGTGTGGGCCTCCATTTGCACCTCCTTTGTCCCCGTGCTGTGGGACTCCAGTGTACGCTGCCTGGTCTTCTAAGGGCTCTCTAAATTGCTGAGAGACCCTCTATCTCCCCCTCATGGGTAGAGGCCACAGGGTCCTTTCTTGTCCCGGGCAGGGACATTTTCTGCCAACCGCGTGTTTTGCGTGGGCCAAGGCTTATTGGCGGAATCCAGTGATGCAAACTAGACTGCATTCTTCCATCCGGCGTGGGACATCTTCTGCACCAGCCAGGAACCCCCATCTATCTTCTTTGGTGCAATACTGACTTTGTCTTCTCACCGGTGGTTGTCCTTCTGCACCTTCATCCGGGTTAGCAGAGGCTCCTGTTCTCCTGGACTCTTCAGTGCTTTTTGGAATTGGTCCCCTTCTTCCACAAGTCTTCAGGTCCAGGAATCCATTGTTGGTGTCTTGCAGTCTCTTCTGGTTCTTGCATTATCTTCTTTCACGACTTCAAGTGTGTTTTGGGAAACTTGCAGTGTTTTACTCCTCCTTTCCTGGGCTCGGGGTTGGGTATTTTACTTACCTTTGGTGTTTTCTTACACTCCAGGGGACCCTCTACACACTACACTTGCCTAAGTGCGAAACCGACTTTCGTATTCCACTATTTTATTATATGGTTTGTGTTCCTCCCTAGGTCCATTGCAACCTATTGTGATTTTCACTATTTGCACTGTGTCCTTAACCTGTATTTGGTTACTAGTGTATATATTGTGTAATTTACTTACCTCCTAGGGGAGTATAGTCTCCATAGTATTTTTGGCCTCGTGTGACCAAAATAAGTACCTTTATTTTTGTAACACTGAGTATTGTCTTTCATGTGTGTAAGTACTGTGTGACTACATTGGTATTGCAAGAGCTTTGCATGTCTCCTAATTCAGCATTGGCTGCTCTGCCTACAGCTACCTCTAGACAGCCTAGCTTCTAGACACTGACTACATTTCACTAATAAGAGATAACTGGACCTGGTATAAGGTGTACCTTTGGTACCCACTACAAACCAGGCCAGCCTCCTACACAAACTAAATGACATAGGGGGTCATTCCGACCCCGGCGGTCAAGGACCGCCGGGGCCGGGGATGCGGGAGCACCGCCAACAGGCTGGCGGTGCCCCTCAGGACATTCTGACCGCGGCGGTTCAGCCGCGGTCAGAACAGGAAACCGGCGGTCTCCCGCCGGTTTTCCGCTGTCCTGCAGAATCCCCATGGGGATTCTGACACCCCATACCGCCATCCTGTTCCTGGCGGGTCGCCAGGTATGGGTGTTGTGGGGCCCCTGGGGGCCCCTGCAGTGCACATGCCAATGGCATGGGCACTGCAGGGGCCCCCGTAAGAGGGCCCCACTATGTATTTCAGTGTCTGCTTTGCAGACACTGAAATACGCGACGGGTGCCACTGCACCCGTCGCACATACCCACTCCGCCGGCTCCATTCGGAGCCGGCTTCCTCGTGGGGAGGGGTTTCCCGCTGGGCTGGCGGGCGGCCTTCTGGCGGTCGCCCACCAGCCCAGCGGGAAAGCCAGAATGGCCTCCGCGGTCTTTCGACCGCGGAGCGGCCATATGGCGGCTCCCTCCAGGCGGGCAGCTCCCGCCGCCCGTGGGGGTCAGAATGACCCCCATAGTGTTAACTGTCCACCAATCATCATTGACCACAGACTGTGCAACCACATAAAGGCCGTAACACCACTAGTGACTCAAGAGAAAAAAGTTTCAAACAGCGGGTCAAGCACCTGCATCATTGCGGTCATTTTAGGGGCAGGGTGGGGGGGGTTAGTGTGGTTTTAAGGGTGGGGTGGTGGGGCGCGGTAATCTTAGGGGCGGGGTTGGGGTGGTTTTAGGGGTGGGTGGGGGTAGGGTAGTTTTAGGGGCGGGGTGGGGCAGGGGTGGGTGGTCGGGTAGTTTTAGGCTTTAGTGGCAGTGGTGGGGGTTTGGGGTAGTTTTAGGTTTTAAGGGCGGTGTTGTGGGGTTGGGGTAGTTTAATGTTTTAGGGGCGGGGTTCGTGGTTATTTTAGGGGTGGGGTGTTGGGATAGTTTTAGGGGCAGGGTTGGGGTAGTTTTATGTTTTAGAGGTGGGGGTGGGGGGTCGCGGTAGTTTTAGGGGCGTGGTCGCATGCTCGATCCATGCATGCCATTCCACGCATACCTTTACCAGGTATGCCTTTACAACAAAAAATCGTTGTTAAGGTATTCGTGGTAAAGGCATTAGTGGTAACAACGCAGTCGTTTTTCCGACATACATTCATAGGTGAGGGTTCAGAGGCATGTGTAAGACACAACAGGCTACTATTATCTTCCACACAGCTTCAGGGGAGCACAGCTGCACAACCCCTTTATGTTCAAGACATCTGAATCGTGACTTTAGCAGTCGAGTAGTACGCTCTATGATGGCTTGTGTCCGCACATGTGCACTAGTGTTCCTACGCTTCCCGTGGTGTGAGGAGATGAGGGGAGAGTCTGTATGCAGCATCACCTAAGGAAGAAAACTTATACACTTTTTAGCACATGTCCCTGTTTAATTTGTAAAGTTACTAATAAATGAAATGGTACATGCAGTGTCTGTTGGTGTCATATATGTGTCACAAGAAATATTTAATTGTTGTGGATGTGTATATAAACAACTTTTAACGTATACAAACTTGTCTGTTGTTTGAGTACTTATCCAGAAGCCACATGTTGCCAAATTCTCCTGCTGACAGCTTCTGGGCAAAAGGTGACCTGTATAATATGTAGCTGTAATATGTACTATCTGGGAACACTGCATGCACAGCTTTAAAGCAGCCACTGGCATTACACATACCCTGCATATTGATGGAGTGCCAGTGGTGTCAGTTGCGAAAGATGTGTGTATTGTGGCAAGGTGGCTGAAGTGCCACATGATTGCACTCAATTGTTCAAACCATGTGTGGGAAGCGGGAAAAATGTAGAAATCCCTGATAACCCTTTGCCTTCCTGCCAGTGTATATGGTATATGTATGTACAGATGCACTCACCTATTTATGCAGCTCAGAACCTGCCGCAAGCATCAGGGCTGTTTTGCCTGAAAAATTGGCCACAGTGTCACTGAACACCCTCTGGAATGACCCAGTAGAGAAGACATGGAGAGCTGCTAGGATCATGACATACGCTGGGATGGCGTGGGAGTGGCAGGTCACAGAATCAAGGTCCTGGTCCCACTCAGAAACTATCTCCAAGATGATAAAAGGGGAAAACGGAATCTGGAGCTGACATCTTGTCCCAAAGTGGTTGACCCTTTGTCGCAAGATGCTTTCTGCTCTCCTTCTCCTTCTCCCCACACCATTCTGTCTCATGGCAAGGGGGCAACCCAACAAACACATTCAGTGACATGTTGCAACGTCTGAAAAGGTCTGTGTATGACAGCTCAGAACTTATGTATGCAGCTAGGCTGTGATTGGCTAACAATTTTCTGCTCGAACTACACACTACACTTGCCTAAGTGCGAAACCGACTTTCGTATTCCACTATTTTATTATATGGTTTGTGTTCCTCCCTAGGTCCATTGCAACCTATTGTGATTTTCACTATTTGCACTGTGTCCTTAACCTGTATTTGGTTACTAGTGTATATATTGTGTAATTTACTTACCTCCTAGGGGAGTATAGTCTCCATAGTATTTTTGGCCTCGTGTGACCAAAATAAGTACCTTTATTTTTGTAACACTGAGTATTGTCTTTCATGTGTGTAAGTACTGTGTGACTACATTGGTATTGCAAGAGCTTTGCATGTCTCCTAATTCAGCATTGGCTGCTCTGCCTACAGCTACCTCTAGACAGCCTAGCTTCTAGACACTGACTACATTTCACTAATAAGAGATAACTGGACCTGGTATAAGGTGTACCTTTGGTACCCACTACAAACCAGGCCAGCCTCCTACACAAACTAAATGACATAGGGGGTCATTCCGACCCCGGCGGTCAAGGACCGCCGGGGCCGGGGATGCGGGAGCACCGCCAACAGGCTGGCGGTGCCCCTCAGGACATTCTGACCGCGGCGGTTCAGCCGCGGTCAGAACAGGAAAACCGGCGGTCTCCCGCCGGTTTTCCGCTGTCCTGCAGAATCCCCATGGGGATTCTGACACCCCATACCGCCATCCTGTTCCTGGCGGGTCGCCAGGTATGGGTGTTGTGGGGCCCCTGGGGGCCCCTGCAGTGCACATGCCAATGGCATGGGCACTGCAGGGGCCCCCGTAAGAGGGCCCCACTATGTATTTCAGTGTCTGCTTTGCAGACACTGAAATACGCGACGGGTGCCACTGCACCCGTCGCACATACCCACTCCGCCGGCTCCATTCGGAGCCGGCTTCCTCGTGGGGAGGGGTTTCCCGCTGGGCTGGCGGGCGGCCTTCTGGCGGTCGCCCACCAGCCCAGCGGGAAAGCCAGAATGGCCTCCGCGGTCTTTCGACCGCGGAGCGGCCATATGGCGGCTCCCTCCAGGCGGGCGGCTCCCGCCGCCCGTGGGGGTCAGAATGACCCCCATAGTGTTAACTGTCCACCAATCATCATTGACCACAGACTGTGCAACCACATAAAGGCCGTAACACCACTAGTGACTCAAGAGAAAAAAGTTTCAAACAGCGGGTCAAGCACCTGCATCATTGCGGTCATTTTAGGGGCAGGGTGGGGGGGGTTAGTGTGGTTTTAAGGGTGGGGTGGTGGGGCGCGGTAATCTTAGGGGCGGGGTTGGGGTGGTTTTAGGGGTGGGTGGGGGTAGGGTAGTTTTAGGGGCGGGGTGGGGCAGGGGTGGGTGGTCGGGTAGTTTTAGGCTTTAGTGGCAGTGGTGGGGGTTTGGGGTAGTTTTAGGTTTTAAGGGCGGTGTTGTGGGGTTGGGGTAGTTTAATGTTTTAGGGGCGGGGTTCGTGGTTATTTTAGGGGTGGGGTGTTGGGATAGTTTTAGGGGCAGGGTTGGGGTAGTTTTATGTTTTAGAGGTGGGGGTGGGGGGTCGCGGTAGTTTTAGGGGCGTGGTCGCATGCTCGATCCATGCATGCCATTCCACGCATACCTTTACCAGGTATGCCTTTACAACAAAAAATCGTTGTTAAGGTATTCGTGGTAAAGGCATTAGTGGTAACAACGCAGTCGTTTTTCCGACATACATTCATAGGTGAGGGTTCAGAGGCATGTGTAAGACACAACAGGCTACTATTATCTTCCACACAGCTTCAGGGGAGCACAGCTGCACAACCCCTTTATGTTCAAGACATCTGAATCGTGACTTTAGCAGTCGAGTAGTACGCTCTATGATGGCTTGTGTCCGCACATGTGCACTAGTGTTCCTACGCTTCCCGTGGTGTGAGGAGATGAGGGGAGAGTCTGTATGCAGCATCACCTAAGGAAGAAAACGTATACACTTTTTAGCACATGTCCCTGTTTAATTTGTAAAGTTACTAATAAATGAAATGGTACATGCAGTGTCTGTTGGTGTCATATATGTGTCACAAGAAATATTTAATTGTTGTGGATGTGTATATAAACAACTTTTAACGTATACAAACTTGTCTGTTGTTTGAGTACTTATCCAGAAGCCACATGTTGCCAAATTCTCCTGCTGACAGCTTCTGGGCAAAAGGTGACCTGTATAATATGTAGCTGTAATATGTACTATCTGGGAACACTGCATGCACAGCTTTAAAGCAGCCACTGGCATTACACATACCCTGCATATTGATGGAGTGCCAGTGGTGTCAGTTGCGAAAGATGTGTGTATTGTGGCAAGGTGGCTGAAGTGCCACATGATTGCACTCAATTGTTCAAACCATGTGTGGGAAGCGGGAAAAATGTAGAAATCCCTGATAACCCTTTGCCTTCCTGCCAGTGTATATGGTATATGTATGTACAGATGCACTCACCTATTTATGCAGCTCAGAACCTGCCGCAAGCATCAGGGCTGTTTTGCCTGAAAAATTGGCCACAGTGTCACTGAACACCCTCTGGAATGACCCAGTAGAGAAGACATGGAGAGCTGCTAGGATCATGACATACGCTGGGATGGCGTGGGAGTGGCAGGTCACAGAATCAAGGTCCTGGTCCCACTCAGAAACTATCTCCAAGATGATAAAAGGGGAAAACGGAATCTGGAGCTGACATCTTGTCCCAAAGTGGTTGACCCTTTGTCGCAAGATGCTTTCTGCTCTCCTTCTCCTTCTCCCCACACCATTCTGTCTCATGGCAAGGGGGCAACCCAACAAACACATTCAGTGACATGTTGCAACGTCTGAAAAGGTCTGTGTATGACAGCTCAGAACTTATGTATGCAGCTAGGCTGTGATTGGCTAACAATTTTCTGCTCGAACTGGGTGTGGGATGGTGAGCTGTGACAAAGGTGTGTGTGTGTGGTGTGTTTGGGAGAAACTTAGGAATCAGATGTTTATAAATTTAGAGTTGTAAAATGCATTCAGTTTGTCTGTTTGTGGAAGACATTTCTTGACCCATGACTAAGAGTTAAATATGCAACTGTAGAAGAGATGGTTTTTTAGAACTTGTGATGTTTTTCAACACTCTTATAGTGGTGTATGTTTTTTGCCAGAACATTTACCATTGCAAAACACACCCTACACATGCACATATGTAAGTGCCAAGTTGTATGAGGCTGTTCCTCTATATATAGGTTGCAGAATATTGCACACTGTGCATAGAGTCTGGGCAACCACAAGTTGGTTTACAGAGGTAAAAACATGACCACCTAATGCTCTAATTTGTATGGTAGCTTGGCCAAGCAGTTAGGCTAATCTTGGAGAAGTGCAAAGCATTTGTTGTACTCACAGTATCAATAAATGAGAACACACACGCAAAAGGATAACCTGAGGACTATTTACAAAAATACTTCAGATTTTTATACAAATTTTAAGACCAAGATCATCGAAATCAGGTAAGTACTTTTTAAGTTATGAATTTTCACAGTTTAGAAAATGTCTCAGTTTTGTGCATAATTACGCACTCTAGGAATCATTGGAGAAATACTTTGAAAATTAATCTAAAATTAGCCAATTCATTTACTGATGTCTCCTCTCGGTTGTAAGTCCATGTCATCATTTGGCCCTGTGGACCAGCTGGAGAAGTTCCTGCAGCTCCTGGTTTCAGCAGGAGCAGCTTCAGAAAGTCTTTGGAGCTGGTGCAAGGCCACCGTGTGGGACCACTTGGAAAAGCACTGCACAGGTGGACTTTAAGGTCAGTCTGGTGGGTCCCCTTGGAGTGTCGAGGTCGTAAGGGGTGGGGGACCCTTAGAATGCAGTTGGATCTTTGGTACAGGTCAAAGGGTGGTCGGGTGAACAGCGAATCGGTGAGCCAAGAGCTCTGCGCAGAGGTGCCCTTGGAAGCAGGAGGTAGGTCACTTTGAGGGCCGCTTGTAGGCCAGCAGGGATACTCTTGTGGGGGTGTTTGGTGTTTTCTGAAGTTCCTTAACTGGGGCTTCCTCCTGGTCCTTCTGCTGTCCAGAATGCACTGTCCTTCTAGTTGTCCGACATTGAGGGTCCAGTATTAGCTCTCACCCCAGGGTTTCAGAATGTTGCCTGGTGTTGGCAGGTTGGTTGTGACTGCTCAGCAACCATGCCAGTGTTAGTTAGCTTTGCAGGGGTCATCTCTAAGGTGGCCCCTGGGTATATTTTGCATTAAATCCAATACTGGTACCAGATTGGATAAATCATTCTGAGTTGTTTGATACTAAACAACCCAAGGTTCAGAGTAGCCACCATGTAGCTCTGAAACTCATACTGACCAGTGTCCAGCACATACATTTAAAAGGACTTCTATGTTCACTTACTATGTCCCAGGTTTGGCAAGGACATATTAGGGTCATACTGCTCATGCATCTATGCCCACACTTACAGTATAGTGCACCCTGCCTTAGGGGGGAAGGTCTGCCAGAGGGGTGACTTACCTATATTGCATGCAGTGTTTAGTGGACAGGGCACAAAGGCTGTGGGCTTTGTCGAGTTTGCATTTTATGATTGCACCAGGACACTCAGCCTGCAATGGCAATGCTGGGTGCTTCTGCATGCATGGCCCATTGCGATGGCACAATCTCCGCTGCTGCCCCTAGGGGCCTACCCTTAGTGCCATGCCCTGGGTACCTAAGTACCATTTACTAGTGACCTATAGTGGCAGCTAAAGGTGTTGCTAATTGTATTAATACCTTTGCAATTTTAGAGAAAGAACAATGGCACTGGGGACCTGGCTAGCAGGATCTCACTGTAGTCCAGTCTAAGTTGCATCCAGAAACCAAGCAGAAAGTCAGGGGGCACTACTACAGGGAGCCAGTTTCTCACACCAGTTCCTACGTGTAGCTATTTCAAATTTTCAGTGATTATTTTGTACTATGTTGGCTGTTCAATTAGAATGTTTTGCTGAGTGAGGAGATTCCACCGCAAGAGCAGAACCTTTGCAGTCTTAAATTTACGACTTGTAAGTCCCTTTGTAAATACCAAAAGTTGTAAAGTTTGACTTTTGGTCTAACTTTGCCTTTGTGAATCAGGGCCTTAATATGTTATTGTTTACTGGAAATTTTGTGGCTTTCCAATCTTGGCTACTAAAAAGTCTGATTCATAGGCAACCAGGTGGCCCACTTCTTAATTGTTTTACTGCAGTTTTATGGAAGGACACTCTGAGGAATCTGTCGAGGTTCTATACGACAAAGGGAAGATTTATTAAGAGTTACACAGTGCTGCGTTGCATCATAAAGATTTATTGCGCTACACACCTTTTCTTTACATGAGCACTGCCATATTTACTATGTGTTTCACAACTGCACAACCTAAGCATCGTAGCACAATGCAGCATAATGCAAATCAGCATTGCATGACAGCAAACATCCTTGTGTGGCTCTAAGTGTCATTGTATGAAGCAAAGCACCCGTGTGCAACACTTTAAATATTGATGCAAATCTGACATGAGTTTTCTGAATGAGTATACAAATCATAAGGTCAGCCAGTAACAAGGAAATGCTACTCGGGAGTGTACAAGAAAAAGAAAGCTCAAGTTCATCCAGGGGGTTGAGATTTTTATTTCTGGGGTGACAAAACTTGAACCATATCTGTTTGTCACCTCAAAACACCCACTGCTGTAACACCAACTCACAAGACTGTGGTTGGGTTTAAAACAAAGGTAGCATGACTACAAATAGAGTATTAAGGTGAAGCTGGTGCAGAAACTGAGCTTTGTAATGGAAACTGGTGGCGGGCTAGACATTCATAAAGAATGAACGTCTATTGAGGAGCTCATGGCCAATATGCAGAACACCACCACATCTCAGGGTAAGTTATGTCAGCTATCAGAAATTGCCTGCTATACATTCACATTTTTGTTATTGTTACATAAAAAATAAATAAAATAAAAAAAAACTATGTAGGCTCTGTTCTTTTAATAGAACTAAGTACAAACCCTTTATCAATTTAGTATACTTGGTGTGAAGTGTTTGTCATTGCCTTTTTAGTGAATTGGTGTGGGGCTGCTGCTGATCAGTCCTCAGTTTTTTTAAAGTGATAAAAGAACCAGTTGTTTATATTTACACACACATTTAGTTTTAATAAAATGTTATGTCTTGTCAACTGGTAAGGTCTTGACCTACTTCTGATTATTCCTCTTGCTCACCATCTTTTTCCAGATTGAATTATAACTTCTGTTATAACTGCTCGTGTCGTCTTTCACTCTAATGTTCTTCTGGTTAATTTCTCACAGTACAGTCATTCGTACTACATAAACACCTGAGGTGGCATAGTCTTCCATCCACCTGAAGTATGTTTCTCGGTGGATTTACCCTTTATGTCCCTTCTGAAAGTTATTATATAACACAACGTTGTTGGCTTTTTTGTATGTTTCATTGCCGTTTTCAGTTGGCGTGGCCTTCCGTTCTTGAGGTATGCAGTGTTCCTGCATGGGTCAAACATATACGATTTACATTACCATGTGAGTGCTCCCTAAAATAAAAAGCTTAATATATTGGATAGGTAGAGGCACAGCCTTGCTACATTATTTTGAGTTTTTGCACCCAGGCACAGGCCAGACTAGTATTTGAACAAAAGCATGCACATGTATTATTATTAATACAGTCAAATACAGAGCAATATTCAGCTCATGATCACACTGTGTATTTCTTGCATATACTGTCCAGAAACCCTACCTTAATTTTGCCACTCACACAAACATTGTGCTTCACACAGTTAATCCTATCCGTCTTTTTACTCTGAATGCACACCAGCTTCTTGGGATTTGTTGCACTGCAATCCCTCTGAATAGTGATTACTCTTACAGTGTTTCTAGAAGCATTCTCTATCACTCCAGCCACTCTGCTATCACAAATGCAGCTGTTCTAATAATGGGATGGAATCTGGTGAATGTATGAAAAATTGTAGAAGGTGGATGTTAGGCAAACACAAGCTTTGGTTGTATAGAAGTCCTTTGAGCACTCTGTGGAACACAGATTACATTTGTTATTTCATATTTGGACTTTAACATTATACTAGTAGTGTTTTTCAAAATAGAAACAGAAATGTCACACTTTTTAAATGGACATCATTCTTTACAATTTTGTTATATGTATTTTAGGAACATGTTACAGCCTAATAACTATTAACACAGTTTCATATGTTCTTAAATATGTTTAAGTAGGATTTTATCTGTCCATTGCTCTTGGAAACAGAGGCACAAAGATGTCTGTGTTTGATTTAGAAGGCTATCATCTGCAAAACTGGCTCTCATAATTATAAATTATACTATTTATTCCTTAACTCATCAGAGTGACCTTTTTCAACCTTACACCTTGCATATCTCAGAATTAGTGGTCAATGTGTAAATATAAAAACCAAAGGGCTGACAAAATATCTAGAGAGGCCACGTCTCCCATACGCTTGTTTCAATATCTAGATTACATTGCTAAAGCAGCATGAATGTAAGTAATACAATTTTACTATATGCAAACATAGTCCTCACGATCAATCTTGTGACGGAGCAGGCTACTTTTAATCTAATAGAAATTCATTGGCTTGAATAAGCATATATACATAAATGGCAACATATATTTAAAAAAACAAGCAACCTAAATATCATACAGGATTCAGGATGTCATATGTTTTCTTTTACACATACATGTTTGACCTTTGTTGTAACTGACCATTTTTTGCATGGCATTCCCACAGATTTTTCCTTCTTTTGTTGAACCAGTTTTTATTTGCCATAGGACTTTGCACACTTTACTTCTGCTAATGACTGGTGAAATGCTTATGCTTCCCCTTCTAAACATTATTAAATTGGCACATACCTAATTGGAACATTTAATTTACTTATACGTCTCTAGTATATGACACTACAGGTATCCAGGGTCTGTACCTTAAACACTAATAGTGGGCTGCAGCACTTATTGTGCCACCCACTAAAGTAGCCCTCAAACACCTGTATCTAGGCCTGCCCCTGCAGCCTATGTTGATAATGTTAAACTGTCATTTTGACATGGTGAAATACACCTTTTGCCAGGCCTGAACTTTCCTTTTCAATACTTATAAGTCATCCCTAGGGTATGCCCTAAAAAACAGGGTGCATGGTATTTAAAAAATTGGACATGTATATTTATTACATAAATACTGTATACACGTCCTACATGTCCAAGTCACAAAGGTAAACCTAGACTTGAAGTCTAAGTTTAGGCCTAAAGTCTAAGGGCCTGATTTAGAGTTTAGCAGAGGGGGGTTACTCAGTCATAAAAGTGACAGATATCCTGCCAGCCGTATTACGATCCCATTTTAGCCTATGGAGATCGTAATGCAGCAGACAGGATATCTATCCTGTTGGTGACATAGTAACCCATCTGTCAAACTCTAAATCAGGCCCTACATTTAGATCTGATGTCCAAGTCTAAGGTTAGACTGAAAGTTTGAACTTAGACTTTAGATCTAAACTTAGACTTCAGGTCTTAGTTTACCCGGGCCCTGACTGTTTTACATGTCCTGATAGTGAAAAACTTCCAAAGTCGATTTTCACTGTGACGGGCTCTCTGATAAACTAACATTTACTTTTAAAAAGCATTAACCTCAATTGAGAGCATCCAGAGAAATGTTTCATACTCTCTTTTTGTTAGTAATTTAAAATCCAACTTAATGGTAAAGTCAGATTTTATAGCTCTATTTTGGAAATTACAATTTTAGAAAGGTCTCAATTTCCTGCCTAACTGGAAATGCTTTACTGCCTGTGTCACCTGTCTCCTGATGGCTCCTTTGGAGTGTTATTTGTATTTCTCCCAGACAGTGGACAAAGTGCCTTGCATGTGAGGGGTAGTGTTCCCCTCCTGAGCAGTATGGCCTAGGTGGTTATAGCTAGCCCCTACTGAGCTTCACAGTGTAGCCCAGAGACTGTACCCAGACCCGTTATGATTTCAAGGGGCTATCCTATCACTGGCAGATGCAGCTCACACCTAGACCTGCCTCCCATTTGTCTTTCTAGTCAGGATCGCACAAAACACAGTAGGGGAAGAGGAACTGATAGAACTGGTTTCGAGGGGTAGGCAAAGGCTTGCCTCAACCCACAGGCCAGCACTGAACATAATAGTGTACCCCACATACCTCTCCTAAGAACACTCCTGGACCCGTGAAAAATCAGAAGGACTGCCCCACCTGTCTGAAGAAATTGAATGTAGACTGGACCTACTTGCTGTGAACCCAGAACCCCAAAAGTGACTCCTAGGGTTAGCTGGCTGATCTCCTGTTTGAGCTACAGGGACAAAAAAATCTTCCATGAGCTTTCCCTACAACTGCCTAGCTGACCACTCACAACTGGACTTGCCCTTATTTCTGTTGAAGTGCAGATGTTAGGCCTGTCAAACGTAGGATGGTGTTACCACAACGTTTTTGCCTGCTTGCTCATATTCTTGCTGATTATTTCTGTTAGCCTTAGGACTCTGAGCACTTTACCACTGCTGACCAGTGCTAAAGTACATGTGCTTCTCCCCTAAACATGGTAACATTGGTATATACACAGTTGGGATCTTTAATGTACTTGTAAGTCCCTTGTAAACCATATACCCAGGGCCTATAACTTGAATGCTACTATTTCTTACCTGCCGGAAGTGACGTCCTCCTTGTGTTCTGACCCCGCCTTCTTCGTGGCTGTTCTCGTTGCCACCTTTGGGTCCTTCTGGCCTCCATTTTCAGCAGAACTCCAAAGAGGCTGTGGGGCTAATTCTAGCAAGAGAAGTGACAGAGCCTTTCCACGGCTCCAAGTAGGGTGAAAGCAAATCCGCAGCAGTGGCAGAGTCGGCGGTGGTTATGAAGCGAGGCAAGCGCTGAAGCATGCTTGTAACCAGCCCTGGTTGGGACCCGTGGGTCAGGCCGCTGGGGGGATGGAGCTTGTAAGCTCGCTGGAGACGCAGAGAGACAGTGAGGTGGTGAGGCGGTGAGGCAACGGCAACGATAACCGCAGAAAGGAGCGGTACTCATGCACCTGGCCCTGCGCCCGCCCAGCACTCTACCACTGCTGACCACAGACCAACTGCGCCGCTGCCATCCACGCCTCAGCCCGTACCCAGTCCCAGAAGAGATCAAAGGGTGGCTGAAGGAGTCCTAAGGAGTCCTGAGTAGCAGGACTGAGCGGGCTAAACAGTGCAGAGCGGAGAGGAGGTGAGCGTGGGGTCTCGGGGGACAAGGGAAGTCCAGGAAAGGAGTGGGTGGAGTGCAGAGGCTGAAGCCAGCTTCTGCTAAGCGTGTGCCCCAAGAACCCTGCAGAGGCGACCCAGCTAGTGCTGGGTGCCGCTTACGGGGGTTGGAGAGCCTTGCTCCCAACCCCAATCCCACCTCAACTGAGCGCACAACCCTCTTCCTTTCCATGAGATTAGACAGCCAGACTCCACCGAGACCCTGCTCAGATTGAGCTTGGGCGGCAATCTTTTGGTACGCCACCCAACAACACATCACAGAAAACAAACCCCCAACATTATCCTATTCCACCAATCTCAGCCTCATCTTTCAACTCAACACAACTGAGCAATGCTTATCTCGTGCATAGACAGGGACACTAGGCCGAGTACAAGGCGGAGTCCAAGACAGCGCTCACCTCAACCAAAAGGGCCACACCTTTCACTACAAACCTGGAAGATATTGAATCTATTGTCCTTTCGCCAACAAATTGAAGTAAAGGCAAGTTACTTCACAGCAAATTGGATTCTCAACTCGGGCCCGTCAATGATATTCTTAAAAACCCTCTGAGGGAAGACATGAAAAACAACCCTATAGGGCTTACACCCCATTAGCTCACAGCCTCGTAGGCCTCAGCCATCATGGCCACCGCGGCTGTCCATAAACCAGAAACCACGCAAAAAGTTACTGCCTAGAAACCTCACTGAAGAGATATTCCCCAGCCCGTATCAAAATCATGACTCACCAAAAGAAAGTCACCCAAACAGGAACAGCATTAAAGCAACAATGACAAAACAGGGCAGGTCAGTTAAAAGAACAGCTGAAAGATCAGTCCTGGACTTCTTTAAGAGAGCACCAAAAAGCTTTGCATCACCTGTAGGCCAGCCCCCATTCAGGAGCAATCTCTGCACCAAGAAAGCGGCTGAACAGCGCACAAAAGACTTTCAAGTCCTGGCAGACAATGGTTCAGTCCAGCCAAAGAACAACGCAATTACTGAAATATCGTCCAACAGCACTACAGACAACATAACAATGACAATTGGGGACCACACAAACTATGAGGACCAAATTGAACATGGCAGTAGCATTGTCACCTCCCCCAGTATCCCAAACGATACAGCCATCCAGCCAGCCCAGAAAATACAGGAACATAATACATGTACCACTGCACCCTATGCCGCGCAACCCTCACAAACCCCAGAAGGGAAATACCCCTCAACTAGGAAAGACAAGCTTTTATCTTAGTACAGGACTGACAGGGCAGCCTGCCTCCAAGTACGAATCCCCCATTGTGCTGGAAGACAGACAGAGGGCTAGCAATGAAAAGAAGTACAGCGACTCTATTGACAATCAGCACTATTCGCCTAATACTTCAAGCCAGATGGATCTACCAAGTGCCCAGAAAAGGGCAAGCACCTCCGAACTTCAAATAGACACAGACCAACGACCTACTGGCATCGATTAATCCCACTTTGACAGCTGTAATACACGCTCTCACCTGGCAATTGGATAAGCTA
This sequence comes from Pleurodeles waltl, assembly GCF_031143425.1. Classification (NCBI taxonomy): domain Eukaryota; kingdom Metazoa; phylum Chordata; class Amphibia; order Caudata; family Salamandridae; genus Pleurodeles; species Pleurodeles waltl. The sequence continues at coordinate 194,160,196 of NC_090443.1, forward strand.
GAAATGCAATGGGACCTTATATACTCAGTACCAAATCCATCAATAAACTTGAATCAAAATTTACAGCCTTGGAACAGAGGGTTAAGTATCGGTCCCACAGCACCTAGCAACACCACATCTGTATGTGCATGTGAATGCATGCCCATTTTGGGCAAACTATCATCTCTACCTGAAGTTTTGACTACCATGATCACAGAATGGAAAATAGCTCTGCAGAGCTCAGGCACGGTCAGGCCACCAGCGCTAGACACAGCACAAGTTTAACCAGTAAATCAGGTCCCAATAAAAGCGCCAAACAATGCATCAACTCAAAAGGCGCAAACACCTTCAATTACTTTTGCATCCCTGGCCTTGGTGCCTGGCAGGATAGTAAGCCTAACTTTCCAACTGCAAGGGAGAACGTACAAACTGAAGAAATCCACATCTTGTAAGAAGCTCTCTTGCCGTCCCAAGAAGGTACTTGAGTAGAGGTAGGAAGAAATACAGATGCCCCCAATGATCCAGCAAATAGCAGTGCGTCACACTGGTCAAAAGTGCTATCGAAGAGAGACAAAAAGAGATTAAAAAAGGCAAAGAATAAAATAAGTAATGCCCCATTACAGACACAGCAAAATATAGAATTAAGGACAGCATCGCCAGATGAACCAAGCCTATATCCCATCTTCAAGGGAAGGAAGACAGAGCAGAAAAATCAGGAGAATCACGATGCCTCACGGTCTGCAGATAATCAGCCCAAACAGTCATTGGCGCAAAGCTGCAAACATAACAACAGCAGTACGAATATAACAGTAAGTGAGCCTGATGGCCATTCATCTTCGACTGGATCCATATTTGACCCCAAAAGCAATAATTCTGATTCATCGAATACCGCTATCCTATCCCATAAATTCAAAGGTCCATCAACTTATCACAGTCTGACACAACTGGAAGCATACTGGGAGAACCAAAAGTCAGTGAAGGTAGGATCCAGGGAACGAATGCTTAGCGGAACAGCGCACCCTCTGCTGCATTAGCCCTTACACCCCAATACAGCTCAGAAGGGAACCATGATGTCCTGAACAACTCAAACCTGTTGCGGTTACTAAAGGCACTATCAGAAGCAATTAACATAAACTTCGACAATATTTTAAGACTGGCATTCAAGGTGCTACCCGAATACAGTAATCATCGTGAATTAACCATTCTTTAATTTTAAGTTTCCTGACACTGTCTGATTGGATACTAGCAAATAAGCAGGCCCTGGAGGAATGGGGCATAAAAGCAGAGATGATTGGCCAGCCCAAATATCCCACTCCCTTAAAAAAAGAATCCAGTAAACTCCAGCAGCAAAAAAATAGTACTATAGTATTTTAAAGGGATAGCCCACTTCAAGGCAGCAGGGCAGAATACCAATCTTTCCATACTCTTCATCTACCCAACCCCAACGAGCTGCACTAGAAAAGTGTTTCTTGCCCAAGGAACTGAAACCAGCACCAACAGGAGGTTTACTATCTACCACAGCAACAACCAGCCAAATGCCTACCAATAAAAACAATGCAGGGACGCTGCACAGCCATTTAACAGTTGTCTTGTGGAATGTGGCAGGCCTGACGAGGCTCCTGAAGCATGACAGGGTGCAACTGCTTCTAAAAAGAAAGCTGTTACAATATTTGTAGGAAAGTACCATCTTGCCTGGCATGTTACCCCCATATTTCACTGTATATATGTTGTTTTAGTGTATGTGTCACTGGGACCCTGCCAGCCAGGGCCCCAGTGCTCATAAGTGTGCCCTGTATGTGTTCCCTGTGTGATGACTAACTGTCTCACTGAGGCTCTGCTAACCAGAACCTCAGTGGTTATGCTCTCTCTGCTTTCCAAATTGTCACTAACAGGCTAGTGACCAATTTCACCAATTCACATTGGCATACTGGAACACCCTTATAATTCCCTAGTATATGGTACTGAGGTACCCAGGGTATTGGGGTTCCAGGAGATCCCTATGGGCTGCAGCATTTCTTTTGCTACCCATAGGGAGCCCTGACAATTCTTACACAGGCCTGCCAGTGCAGCCTGAGTGAAATAACGTCCACGCTATTTCACAGCCATTTACCACTGCACTTAAGTAACTTATAAGTCACCTATATGTCTAACCTTCACCTGGTGAAGGTTGGGTGCAAAGTTACTTAGTGTGTGGGCACCCTGGCACTAGCCAAGGTGTCCCCACATCGTTCAGGGCAAATTCCCCGGACTTTGTGAGTGCGGGGACACCATTTCACGCGTGCACTATACATAGGTCACTGCCTATGTATAGCGTCACAATGGTAACTCCGAACATGTCCATGTAACATGTCTAAGATCATGGAATTGTCACCCCAATGCCATTCTGGCATTGGGGAGACAATTCCATGATCCCCCGGGTCTCTAGCACAGAACCCGGTTACTGCCAAACTGCCTTTCCTGGGTTTCACTGCAGCTGCTGCTGCTGCCAACCCCTCAGACAGGTTTCTGCCCTCCTGGGGTCCAGCCAGGCCTGGCCCAGGAAGGCAGAACAAAGGACTTCCTCAGAGAGAGGGTGTTACACCCTTTCCCTTTGGAAATAGGTGTCAGGGCTGGGGAGGAGTAGCCTCCCCAGCCTCTGGAAATGCTTTGATGGGCACAGATGGTGCCCATCTCTGCATAAGCCAGTCTACACCGGTTCAGGGATCCCCCAGCCCTGCTCTGGCGTGAAACTGGACAAAGGAAAGGGGAGGGACCACTCCTCTGTCCTGCATCTCCCAGGGGAGGTGCCCAGAGCTCCTCTAGCGTGCCCCAGACCTCTGCCGTCTTGGATTCAGAGGTGTGCTGGCACACTGGACTGCTCTGAGTGGCCAGGACCAACAGGTGATGTCAGAGACTCCTTCTGATAGGCTCTTACCTGTGTTACTAGCCTATCATCCTTCCTAGGTAGCTAAACCTCCTTTTCTGGCTATTTAGGGTCTCTGCTTCAGATATCGAATGCAAGAGCTCACCAGAGTTCCTCTGCATCTCCCTCTTCACCTTCTGCCAAAGGATCGACCGCTGACTGCTCAGGACGCCTGCAAAACCGCAACAAAGTAGCAAAGACAACTACTGCAACCTTGTATCGCTTCATCCTGCCGGCTTTCTCGCCTGTTTCCTGGTGGTGCATGCTCTGGGGGTAGCCTGCCTCTTTCTTGCACCAGGAGCTCTGAAGAAATCTCCCGTGGGTCGACGGAATCTTTCCCCTGCAACCGCAGGCAACAAAAGACTGCATCACCGGTCCTCTGGGTCCCCTCTCATCACGACGAGCGTGGTCCCTGGAACTCAGCAACTCTGTCCAAGTGACTCCCACAGTCCAGATTTTTGTTGCAAATTGAGAAAAGAAAAGGACTTCCGGTTCCCCTGAGCGGGGGAACACGGGACGCGCTTTTGGTTTTCTCTCACCTGGGGGCCCGAACAGCTAAGCAGCGGAGGCAAAGGGCAGAAGCCCTTTAAATATCTTCATAGCGCTCCCGCTCGTGGGAACGCGGGACGCGCTTTTGGTTTTCCCTCACCTGGGGGCCCGAACAGCTAAGCAGCGGAGGCAAAGGGCAGAAGCCCTTTAAATATCTTCATAGCGCTCCTGCTCGTGGGAACGCGGGACGCTCTTTTGGTTTTCCCTCACCTGGGGGCCTGAACAGCTAAGCAGCGGAGGCAAAGGGCAGGAGCCCTTTAAATATCTTCATAGCGCTCCCGCTCGCGGGAACGCGGGATGCGCCCGGGCAAAGCCCGGGCCAAGGGCAGGCCCGTCCGTGCCCGTCAGAGAACGAAGGAGGCCGACCTGGGCCCCCCATCTGGGCTCTAATGCACGGCACCAGCTTACTCTGTACAGGGAAGTACCCTAAAATCCTTCTTCACATTGTGAGGTAGTATCATTCTCCAGTGGGGAAGCGCAAGGCAAAAGATAGCCCGGCATCAGGCTCTGTTAAATCCAAAATACCCAAAACCAATAAGGCGACGCTACCTCACACTAACTGTGTTGCCAAGGAAATAGACGATCTGATAGAAGAGGTAGAACAGATCTTAAACAACAAGGAGAGGACTAAACGAAAGGAGCTAAAATCTGGTACTCTTATTCCATTTTTAACATCTAGCTCACATATTGCCTCCAATTCACAACCTGTTGTTTCATCTCACCAGTCATTTCACCAGCCGTTGGTCTGCCAAGACCCCACTAGCTCCAGTAGCCCCCCTGCCCTCTCTGTACTCCACTCTGACTCGGAAGCACCAAGAGCCTATACAATACACCCTATAATTCCCTGTTCCAACCGTTTTGCTCCTCTGGTACCCAATGACCTGGATAATCAGCAACCATTCTCCCCAACTTCGCCACGCACAGAGAATGCTCCTCTACAAAATGACTTGTTAGCACTGGTGTGTAGCCTTAAGAGTGAAGTTGGTGAGTTGAGATCATTATTGCTTGAAATTACCACTCTTCTCAAAAATAAACATTCTCTCCCTATTAGTGAGTCCAAGCTAAACCTTTTGCCAATCAAACATCCACCTGTAAAAGGCGTCCCATCAACTGGGCCCCTCCACCGCCAGCATGTGCAGCAGGTCCTATAGAAGATGAGTGTCCTGATAAACAGCACATGCCCTTTCTCGGAAGTAATACTCCTCTTCTCTCTAATGTTCCCTTTAAATGGGACACCACCAAAGCCTTCCGCCATAATTCTAACTTAACTAATAACAACTACATATATATGTGTAATGTCCCACTTTTGCCTCCAAACATGCGAGAAGACAAAGCTTCACTAGCCAACAAGGTCTCGCATTGGTTGAGACACGTCAGGGGCTGTGGTTCAATCATCCATGATGACATTTTATCTGTCGAACGATCCAATGGTTCCTCTGGTTTTTCTGGTCGCAGCGACTTCATAAGACTCAATCTCAAAAATTCCCATTTGGTAGCAGGCCTCTTAGAAATGGAAGCGCGGACTACAAGTAGCAAGCCCTCAGCTATTTTTCTCACAGTTAGCTGCTCTACTGTCGGTCATATGCGGCCGAATTCTTCCATCAGAACAGCTAATTTGGTCCCGAACCACTCTATAAACATTCAAGATCTAAGACCACCAGGCCACCAGGCTCAAAGAGATCCACTATCTGATCTGGTTCCTATGACCAGCTCTGGTCTTGTCCCAAGGGGCCAAACAGTACACGATCCCGATTTTCAGGGGGCTACCTCGGACATTGACTGACTATGTTTTACCAACCCTTGCATTTCCATTTTTAGTTCAGACTCAGCGGCTACTGTCCTTCCATCTAATCCATCCAGTCCGGGCGTTGTTTTTCCATCGGATCCACAACCTGAAACTATTAATAAAGTCACAAATTAATCTATGGCGAAACCTGCTGACAGCTATTTTCCAGTTGACACTATTACGAACTTAAGCGGTTCTATCCCTCAGGAAACAGCAAAACTTCTGTCCTGGAATGTGGCTGGCATTAATGGCAAACTCGTTGATACTGAGTGGGGGGCATTTGTCGAAAATTTCAATGTCTGTATGTTCCAGGAAACATGGGCAACACACTGTACGTACAAACAAGGGTTTAGTTCCTTTTTTAAACCTGCTAAGCTATCTCCAGCAGGTAGGGCGGCAGGGGTTTTAATCACTTGGGTAAAATCTACAGAGGTGAGAGGTATAAAGGAGATATATGTGGATTCTTATGACATTTTGGCTGTTGCCATCCACCCAGTCTCAGGCTCTCCTGTCCTTTGTATAAACATCTACAGTAGCCAGGACCTTCCAACCATCGCTCTACCACTATCGAGCTATTGAATACCTTAATCCCGGACCTCCGTCTTAAATACCATATCATAATAGCAGGAGATTTTAATGTTCAACTTGAACTTAATGCAGACCACATAGAGGTCATGCAGCTTGAAGATAGTGTATGGAACATCCCTTCCTTTCTGATTCCTCATTCCATCCAGCGAAATCCATATAAATTGTGTGCCAGGGCTACACAGATAATAGACCTTATGATATCCCACGGCCTCCGTTTTGGTAATGGCCGCTTCCCAGCTGACACTCCTGCCAGACCAACTTTTTTCAGGGGCTCATACAGTAATAAACTGGATTATATTTTCTTCGATTTAAGAGTTTGGCACTATATACTAGATGTGGAAGTGGGCAACCCACATACTAGTGATCATGCCCCTCTCCAGATCACGTATAAGAGATCTCTTTTAGCAGGAGTTGTATTTCCTCCTGTTTCTTCTACTGCTATGGAGTTGTCTAGTAATAGGCGTACGGTCAGATGGGACTCCTTTGCGCAATCAAATAAGCTTCGAGAAAAATTGTGTGCCTTAACCTTTTCCCATCAGTTATTTGACGATAGCCTTACTCTTGCTCCAACCGAAGTACTGTCTCTCCATATGGACCTCTTTGCTACTCTGAAAGAGTTGTTTACTAAATGTCCCAGGCCACCGACTAACTCCCGTACCCAACCTCATTCTAAATGGTTTAACAAGAGGTGTAGGGAGGCTAAAAATACTTTGGTCAATGTGTTAAGGACAAAGGATAGACCAGGTATTATTAATGCTAGACGTCATTATGCTTCTACATGTAACAAAAGCAAACTTGAGTATGAAGAGGGGCTCTGGAGCAATCTACTTGAGGCAGCTACAGTCCACGACTCCAAACGGTTCTGGCTTCTGGTTTCTTGCAGCGATCAGAACCGAGCACCTTATCTGGAGTCTCATATTTCTCCTGACACCTGGCTCTCTCATTTCAAGGAACTGTATGGCCTTCCACCGGCCAGTGATATTCCAACCCTGGGGGAGTCAACAACTCTGGGTGAGCCCATGCCCTCCTTGCCTCCCTTTTCATTGAACGAAACTGTGCTGGCCATCACTGCTCAGAAAGCAGCAAAGGCCCCTGGGTCGGATGGGATTCCTTCCGACATGTTTAAAGTGGACCAGAACATCTGGGGTCCATATATCAATAGGCTCTCCAATGCCATTTTGACTACCAGAATTTATCCTGATTCATGGAAAGAGGCAATTATTGTGCCCATACACAAGAAAGGAGAGAGGAACATCCCGGGAAATTACAGACCTATCAGCCTCCTCGACAACCTTCAAAAAATATTCTGCCATCAGTTGTTGAGCAGGCTGAATAAATGGACAGTAGAAAACCAAATCCTAAATCACCTCCAAGCGGGTTTCAGAGAAAAAACTAGCACAATAGATCAGATATTCCGCTTTATTTCTATTAAATGGAAAGTTGTCGATGTAGACTTAGGTCATCTATATGTAGCATTCGTTGACCTAAAATCGGCCTTTGATCTAGTACCCCGCCACAAACTGTGGGAAGTCTTGTCCAAAATAGGAGTCCCTTGCTCTATTTTAAACATTATCAGAGATCTTTATACTGGCAATTATGGAAGAATCAGATGGGGCTGCCTAGGCGAATTAACTGAAAAATTTCTTACCGCTCGTGGTGTAAGACAAGGCTGCGTGCTTGCCCCTATTTTATTCCTCCTTTTCATAAATGCATGTATCCCTTATCTTATGGAGTGTTCCAACGATGCCCCCAAACTAGGAGGGCAGAAGATTCCCTGCCTCCTATTTGCCGATGACACCCTGCTGATATCCCAAACAGCCACAGGTCTCTCAAGTCTGCTTTCGAGGTTCATGGATTTTTGCAATGACCATGGCCTTGAAATTAATCGATCAAAAACCAAGTGCATGGTGTTTGGGGACAAAAAAGGCAGGATGCGACGACCTATCTATCTAGAGGGTGCTACGCTGGAAAGAGTCAGCGACTTTGACTACCGAGGCTTGAAATTAGAAGACTCGCATAAGTGGCACTGTCATATCCAGAAGGCCACCCTTCGATTGAAACAGCGAGCGAGTGGCATTATAAGATTCGCAGCTAGATCTCCTAGCTTTGCCATGACGCCCGCTGTTGAAATCTACAAATTACAAGCAAGAGGGGGGGCCATTTATGGAGCCGAACTGTGGGGCCACTGTAGCTTAGATGATCTGACAAAGGTGGAAAACTCCTTTTTAAGGTTGTTGCTAAGAGTTCCTTCCAGCACCCCAATGCTCCCAATACGAATGGATTTAAACCTGCCACCCATTAGCCAGATCGTCGCACTTAGGCCCTTGTTATACTGGATTCGCTTATGGTCACTAGATACTCTCGCCCCCTATAGATGTGGGCTAGCTAATTTGATGGCCAACAACACCAGTCCAAAAATTAAGTGGTGTGTATACGTAGAACGGACCTTTTCACTACTTGGCTTGGGGTATTATTGGAAGGACCCACTATCTATCCCAAAAAATGCAACACAGATATTAAAGGATGCATTTTGGCTCTATGTCCAACTTTTACAATTGTCTGCTGTCTCGCCATCTTCCATGACGGGCAACTTCCTACAATTCAAAAGCCACTATGAATTTGTACAATATATGGACATAGTTTCTTCCCCGTATGCACGTGCATTATATATTAGATTTAGGGTAGGCTCTCTTCCTCTGCGTACCCTTACATATAAATGGTCTAACTCTAGTTGCACTTCTAAGATGTGTCCGATGGGCTGTGCCAGAGAAGAATCTATAACCCACATCCTTTTTCAATGCCCCGCATACCACAAACAAAGAGTCCGCTGGATTATTCCTCTATGCAGGAAAATGGGTTTTAAAAACTGTTCACTGGCTCTGAGAATTTTTAAATCTGACTCATCTGTTTTAGTGGCTTGCTGCCTGGCAAAATATCTAGATTCAATCTGGCACATTAGACTGAATACGCTTAAAAAAATAGAGGAAAAGTTAACAACGGATGTGGGGAGCAGTCATTGATGAACCTATTTTTGTATGCACAGACTATCTTACATTGCCTAGTTGCATCTCCTCTTCTCCTTTTTTATTTGTTTTGTTTAGATACTTTTACACTTTTAAACAGAAATGTTTTATTTTATCTGATATGTTTGGCCAGGTCTGTATCTGATTTTTAATACCTACTATGTATTTTTACGTAAATCTATAATAAGGTGTGAATTTCCAGTAGGGAAATGCTTATGTCTAAACACTTTCTTTAATCTTTTACGACGAAACTGTCTTTTATGCAGTTTGTTGTTGTTTTTTTAAACTATGAAATTGTCAAATGTGATGTGCTTTTATGGTATTTATATTTACCGAAATAAAGCTAATGAATGAATGATGACTCCCACAGTCCAGTGACTCTTCAGTCCAAGTTTGGTGGAGGTAAGTCCTTGCCTCCCCACGCTAGACTGCATTGCTGGGTACCGCGTGATTTGCAGCTGCTCCGGCTCCTGTGCACTCTTCCAGGATTTCCTTTGTCCGCACAGCCAAGCCTGGGTCCCCGACACTCTAACCTGCAGTGCACAACCTTCTGAATTGTCCTTTGGCGTCGTGGGACTCCCTTTTGTGACTTCGGGTGGACTCCGGTTCACTCCGCTTCTAAGTGCCTGTTCCGGTACTTCTGCCAGTGCTGCCTGCTTCTGTGAGGGCTCCCTGACCTGCTGGACGCCCCCTCTGTCTCCTCATCCAAGTGGCGACATCCTGGTCCCTCCTGGGCCACGGCAGCATCCAAAAACCCTAACCGCGACCCTTGCAGCTAGCAAGACTTGTTTGCGGTCTTTCTGCGTGGGGACACCTCTGCAAGTTCTTCACGACGTGGGACATCCATCCTCCAAAGGGGAAGTTCCTAGTCCTCTTCGTTCTTGCAAAACACCAAGCTTCTTCCATCCGGTGGCAGCTCCTTTGCACCCTCAACTGGCATTTCCTGGGCATCTGCCCACTCTCAACAGGGTCACGACTCTTGGACTTGGTCCCCTTGTTTCACAGGTACTCAGGTCCGTAAATCCACTGTTGTTGCTTTGCTGGTGTTGGTCTTCCTTGCAGAATCCCCCTATCACGACTTCTGTGCTCTCTGGGGGTAGTAGGTGCACTTTACACCTACCTTTCAGGGTCTTGGGGTGGGGTATTTTTCTAACCCTCACTGTTTTCTTACTGTCCCAGCGACCCTCTACAAGCTCACATAGGTTTGGGGTCCATTTGTGGTTCGCATTCCACTTTTGGAGTATATGGTTTGTGTTGCCCCTATACCTATGTGCTCCTATTGCAATCTATTGCAATTCTACACTGTTTGCATTCCCTTTCTTGCTATTACTTAGCTAATTTTGGTTTGTGTACATATATCTTGTGTATATAACTCATCCTCATACTGAGGGTACTCACTGATATACTTTTGGCATATTGTCATAAAAATAAAGTACCTTTATTTTTAGTAATTCTGTGTATTGTGTTTTCTTATGATATTGTGCATATGACACCAGTGGTATAGTAGGAGCTTTACATGTCTCCTAGTTCAGCCTAAGTTGCTTTGCCATAGCTACCTTCTATCAGCCTAAGCTGCCAGAAACACCTCTTCTACACGAATAAGGGCTAACTGGACCTGGTACAGAGTGTAAGTACCCCTTGGTACCCACTACAAGCCAGGCCAGAGTCCTACAATATTCTTGCAAGAAACATGGCTAATCTTGCCTCTGGTAATCCTGGGCTTCCACGAAATACAACAAGCTGCAATAAAGAGAAACCTATTTGGGAGGCATTCTGGTGACGTCTCGATGTATCTGAATGTCAATCTAGACTTCAAAGCCTGTGTGGCTCCTATACAAAATGAAATTCTACAGGTAATAAGGCTGGAAACTTTAACAACAAAACTCCATATGTTAAAGTCCCTAATAGTTAATCTTTACTTTAATACGTTTGGTCAAACCAGAGCAGAAAGTATGTCTCACTTAGTAGACACTCTGGATGAGGACTCTGTGACTATGTCGGTTGTAATATCATAATTTGCGGGGACTTTAATCTCAGACTTCTGGGAGTAAGGGCAGTCCCTGAACAACCAGTATGCCTAGCCACCCAAAAATGTTGCAATTTTCTTAGTAAACATAGTCTTTCTTCCTTGTAGCCTTCGCAAAGCACAAGCTTTCATGCACAGTTATTTCCCAAAACTTTCCAGGGCAAAACTACCCTGGATTACATCTTCGCCTCAGAGGAAGTCATCAAGCACCTGGAATCTTTCGAAATCCTATGCCAGTGATCATGTTCCACTCATAGCAAACTCAAGATAGACATAAGGCGCCTGGAAACACAAATGCTAATAGGAACCTCACGAGGAGAGGAAGAAACACAACTAATTAGGCAGATAAAATAGGGACCAGTGGCATCTCGGTTATGCAGCTTTTGGATGAAATTAAATGGCCCTATTATGCTAGCAATGGCAGGCGACAGATTCCAGGTTAACTGGCCAGATATCACCCTTTCCAACAAGCAGGAACATTCAATACCTCACAATGGAGTCTCACAAAAATTCTCCCTCAATATCCCATAATGGAAAACAAATGGAGACATAACAAAACTAGGAATGTTGCAGAAAAAATTGTGATAGATACAAAGCTACGAGCACATGTTAAACAACACAAGCAGCGGATTTGGTCATTAAAACATAAACATGCGGAAAGGGAGTCTGCTCACATCTACTCCATGATAAAAAAACACAGTCATGCTGACCTATGGAGGTACATTAAAAAGAAGGTGGGTCAGGGTGACCCTCGAACCAACATGATAAATGAAGCAGAATGGATAAAACATGTAAAAAATACTGTACACAGCTGATCTACCTTCTCCTCAATCAATCACTCAGTGTTTGAAAAGCGCAGCTACTCACCCGTTAGTATAGCATGTACCGGTGAGGTGGATTAAAAAAGCCATGTCTTGAGTTCCTTCGTGAAGCTGAGGAGCAAGGTGGTTTGTCTGATGTGGATGGGTAGGGCGTTCCAGGTGGTGGCAGCGCAGTAGGAGAAGGAGCCTCCTCCTGTCCTGGTTTTCCTGATGTGGGGTACTTTTGCGAGAGTGAGCTGGGCTGAGCGTAGGGCCCTGTGGGGTATGCAGAAGTTGAGTCGCTGGTTCAGGTAGGCTGATCCGGTGTTGTGGAGGGCTTTGTGTGCGTGGGTGAGGATCGTGAAAGTGATTCTTTTATCTGTGGGGAGCCAGTGCAGTGAACGTAGGTGTTGCGAGATGTGGCAGTGTTGGGGTAGGTCAAGGATCAGTCTGGCGTGGCATTCTGGAAGTTTTGCAATTTGTGGGTGAGTTTTTTGTTGATTCCAGCGTAGAGTGCTTTGCCGTAGTCCAGTCTGCTGGTGATGAGGGCGTGTGTGATAGTCTTTCTATGTTCAAGGGGATCCATTTGAAGGTCTTGCAAGTGAGGCAGAGAGTGCGGAAGCAGTTGGAGGTGACTGAGTTGATTTGATGGTTCATGCTGAGGTCTGGGTCCAGGATGATTCCAAGGTTGCAGGCTTGGCTGGTGGGGGTGGGTGGGTTTCCGAGGGTGGGTGGCCACCAGGAGTTGCTCTGTTGGATTGAGGGCCCATGATGAGTACTTCTGTCTTGTTTGTGTTGAGTTGAAGGCAGCTGTCTCTCATCCAGTTGGCGACTGCTTTTATCTCTTTGTGAAAGATGTGTCTGGCCTTGTCCGGTTCGTTGGAGAGGGCGAGAATGAGCTGGGTGTCGTTGGCGTAGGAGATGATGTTTATTCCGTAGTTTCTGCAGAGGGTAGCTAGCGTGGCCCTGCAGACGTTGAACAGCGTGGGGCTGAGGGAGGATCCCTGGGGCACTCCACAGGTGGGGGGTCTGAGATCTGCGAGGAAGGGGGTGAGTCTCACTGTCAGAGAGGAAGGATTGGATCCAGCCGAGGGCCTTGTCTCTGATGCCGGCTTCGTGGAGTCTTCTAAACAGGGTGTGATGGGAGACTATGTTGAAAGCTGCCGAGAGGTGAAGTAGGATGAGTGCCGCCGTATAGCTCCCTTGTCCAGTAGGGAGCCAATGTCATCTGTTGCGGCCAAGAGGGCTGTTTCGGTGCTGTGGTTTGACCTGAATCTGGATTGGGAGATGTCGAGGATCTTGTGGTCTTCTAAAAATGTGGTGAGTTGGCTGTTGACTTCTTTTTTAATGACTTTCGCAGGAAATGGAAGTAGGGAGATGGGCCTGAAGTTTTTGAGGTTGGTGGGGTCTGCCGAGGGTTTCTTGAGGAGGGGATTGATCTTGGCGTGTTTCTAGTCATCGGGGAAGGTGGCGGCAACAAGTGAGCAGTTTATGGTGAGGCAGAGCTTGGGGGCGATGGTGTCTGCAGCTCTGTTGAAGATGTGATGAGGGCATGGGTCTGTGGGGCCCCCGGAGTGTGTGGCCTTCATTGTTTCCAGCGTATCTTTGGTGGAGAGGGGTATGCAGGAGATTGTAGGTTTGTTGGTGTCGGAGTTTGGAAGGCGGGTTCTGCACGTGGGTTGTCCTTGTTGAAACTGTTGTAGATGGTCTTGATTTTGTGGTGGAAGTAGGTGTTGAGTCTGTCACATAGGTCCTGTGAGGGTGGGATGTCCGTTGTTTCATTGTTGGGTTGGGCGAACTCCTTGATGATGCTGAAGAGTTCCTTGCTGTTGTTTGCTTGTGAGGAGATCCTGTCTTGGATAGCCTTCTTTCTGGTGTTTCTGATGAGTTGGTGGTGTGCGGTAGTGGCAGCTCTGAAGTTGCTGTGGGCTTTTGGGGATTTGGTGTTTCTCTAGATTTTCACGAGGCGGCGACAAGTGCTTCTTGATTCCCGGAGTTCAGGGGTGAACCAGCTGGCTCTCTTTTCGTGGGTGTTGTTGTTCTTTTTGAGGGGGGCTATGGTGTTGGTGCAGTCAGTGATCCATTTGTGGAAGGTGCGTGCTGCGGTGTTTGGGTCGTCATTGTGTGCAATGGTGGGGGCAACGATGGCGGCGGTGAGTTGATCGTCAGTTATTATTGTCCAGTTTCTATGCAATGTCTGGAGTTGGGATCTGGTGATGGTGGGTGTGGTGAAGGGGAAGTGGATGCATCAGTGATCTGTCCATGGGAGTTCTGTGGTGTGGCTGAAGGTAGCGGAGGTTCCTGTAGTAAAGATGGGATCAAGGGTGTGTCCTGCTGAGTGTATTGGCTCTGTCACGATCTGACGGAGTCCTATGTTGGGTAGGTTGTCTAAGAGGGATGGGGTATTGGGGTCCTGTAGATTCTCAAGGTGGAAGTTGAGGTCTCCCAGCAGAGTGTAGTTGGTGGCTGCGATGGCTTGTGCGGAGATGTAGTCTGTGATGGAGTCGGCAAAAGGTGTGCGAGGTCCGGGGGGTGGTAGATGATGGTTCCCCTGATGGTGGATGTCGGGCTGGTGTATGTTCTCCTGAATATCGAATGGTTAAATCCGTGGTATATGATACCTTTCTGGTTCCGCAACTTGCACCTTCAGCAGGGAAAATCTCCATCATCCTGCAAAGCATGAGATCGTCAGGAGCTCCTGGTCCAAATGGCATCCTGCACACATCTTCAAAGAAGACGAGGGGCTTTGGTCACCGGTTCTCTCTGCACTTTACTGCTCTTGTCTAGAATCAGATGAAATTCCTCCAGCTTGGAGAGGCTCCATACTGTACCCAATTTATAAAAAGTGGGATAAGCACAATCCAGCTAATTACCGTCTTACTGTTCTATTAGACATCAAAGCAAAATACTTCGCCTCAGTCCTCTTGGATAAACTACAAAATTGGGTAGAGGATACGGGATCAGGGCGAAATCTGCAACCATAAATAATGTAGAGGCTCTTTCTCTTTTGATACATGAGGCAACCACCAAAAAGACACCTCCACTATTTGCTTGCTTTGTAGACTATTCTGCAGCTTTTGACGCGATGGATAGGAACCTGCCATGGAGAAAGCACCAAAGCTGGGGAGTTCCAAGCAAGTTATTAATGGCAATAATTCTACTCTATACATCAAACTGGGTAAGGGTCATGCTGTTGAGTTCTGCTATTAGCAAGGAGATTCCCACTACCAATGGGTTAAAACAAGGATGTGTGTTACCATCCCTACTATTTAACCTTTACACAGCAGACATGTCTCAGGCATTAATACATGCAAATCGGATCCCACAAAAAATTGGGAACCTTAAACTTACCCTCCTGCAAAATGCAGACGACAATGTTTTGTTGGACCACTCAAAAACTAGGCCACAAAAAGCACTAACTGCCTTGCATAGCTATAACACCACATTAAATTATGGACATGAAGCCTACCCAGGCCAACTCATTACGCTGACAAAAAAGCTCCAAGTGAAAACCTATAAAAGAGTGTTCAAGCTTCTACAATATATAAGAAGCAACCTGATAAGGTTAGAATTTGGCCTGGAAGGTCAAAACTGGGCACACATGGGGGCCTCCTTGAAGTACTAACACAATATAATCACAGCCCCAATCAATACTCTGAAATCAGCCCTTCACCACATTTTTGAAAAAAAAAAAAAAAAGAACGAACCCCTGGTGCAAATACTTAACTACAGCACTAACTAGCCTTCAAATCGACCAATCAGAATTGATTAATCTCTGCACTTTACCGTTCTTGTCTAGAATCAGAGGAAATACTTCCAGCTTGGAGAGGCTCCATACTGTACCCAATTTATAAAAAGGGGGATAGGCACAGTCCAGCTAATTACAGTCTTATCGTTCTATTAAACATCGAAGCAAAATACTTCGCCTCAGTCCTCTTGGATGAACTACAAAATTGGGTAGAGGATACGGGATCAGGGCAAAATCTGCAACCACAGATAATGTAGAGACTCTTTCTTTTTTGATACATGAGGCAACCACCAAAAAGATACCTCCACTATTTGCTTGCTTTGTATACTGTTCTGCAGCTTTTGACGTGATGGATAGGAACCTGCTATGGAGAAAGCTCCAAAGCTGTGGAGTTCCAAGCATGTTATTAAGGGCAATAATTCTATTCTATACATCAACCTGGGTAAGGGTCAAGCTGTCAAGCTCTGCTATCAGCAAGAAGATCCCCACTACCAATGGGTTAAAACAAGGGTGCATATTAGAATTCCTACTATTTAACCTTTACACAGCAGACGTGTCTCAGGCATTAAGACATGCAAACCTGATTCCACCAAAAATTGGGAACCTTAAACTTACCCTCCTGCAATATGCAGACGACACTGTTTTGTTGGACCGCTCAAAAACTGGGCTACAAAAAGCACTAAGGCCCATATTTATACTTTTTTAGCGCCGTATTTGTGCCGGTTTTTGACGCAAAAACGGCGCAAACTTGCAAAATCGAATTGTATTTTGCAAGTTTGCGCTGTTTTTGCATCAAAAAGCGCCGCAAATGCGGCGCTAAAAAAGTATAAATATGGGCCTAACTGCCTTGCATAGCTATAACACTGCAAACAAAATGACGGCGAATCCCTTTAAAACTAAAGTAATCATTCTTGGTGGGTCATTGAAATATTGGCACTGCCGCTGGAAAATGGGGCCACTCACCATCAACAGCACAGACTCATACAACTACCTGGGCGTCTGGTTATCGGCAAAGGGAAAGAAGCCAAAGTCTACCTTCACCATCAAAGGTTGATCTCAACACAACCAGAATATGCCAGTTAACCAATCTCATGGAAAGGCTGACCACCAGACTAATTCTCCAAGTTCTCACAGCTTATTTTCTTCCAGCATTAAATTATGTACATGAAGCCTATCCAGGCCAACTCATCACGCTGACAAAAGAGCTCCAAGTGAAAACCTGTAAAAGAGTGTTCATGCTTCCACAATATATAAGAAGCAACCTTATAAGGTTAGAATTCGGCCTGAAAGGTCAAAACTGGGCACACATCGGGGCCTTCTTTAAGTACTATCACAATATAATCACAGCCCCAATCAATACTCTGAAAACAGCCCTTCACCACAATTAATAAAAAAAAAAATGAACCCCTGGTGCAAATACTTAACTACAGCACTAACTAGCCTTCAAATCGACCAATCAGAATTGATTAAACTGGCACAGTCACAAATATCCATCAAGTCGGTCTTGAAAAGGCAGATAAAAATGCTCTCCCATGCATGTGACTTGGGAAAATTGAGCAACACTCCAACGAAAACAGCAGCAGCGGCATCCTGTAAGAATGACACACGGTATCTGGCACCCCAGCCATATTTGGCATGTACAATTAGGAAGGCCTGCTGGCCTAAAGATAAAGGAACTGAACCCAAAATGGCACTCTCTCACC
Source organism: Pleurodeles waltl (assembly GCF_031143425.1). Taxonomy (NCBI): domain Eukaryota; kingdom Metazoa; phylum Chordata; class Amphibia; order Caudata; family Salamandridae; genus Pleurodeles; species Pleurodeles waltl. The sequence continues at coordinate 194,177,300 of NC_090443.1, forward strand.
AATATAAACTGTTGCAGGCTCTGTAGCTATAAAACAGAGGCACTCATCCACCTACTATGCTGCTGCCCAGCACTGATGAATGCACAACACACTTTACTGAGACCCCTCTTCCTACATCACGGTATAAGATCTTGTACTGAGGCTAGAACTGTGGGTTCGTTTTGAGGGAGCCAGTAGAACTGGCCAAATTTGGGAAATTTATCTCGTAGCTGTAAGCAAAACTGAATGAAAGTCCCATGCCCATTTAGATTCAGTTTTAACCATTCAATCAGTTATAAATTAATATTTTACCTTGATAAGCACAATGTTAGGAACTCATCAAGTTTTAGTATTTTAATTTGCACCTCCTGCTTTCCAAGTTTTATATTCACACAAAGGGTTTTTAATTTCAGTTGTTTTATCGACTAAGATTTGATAATTTCAATAAGACATTTACTGAACTTTAGGAAGGAGGACGATCTGTAATAATGGAATGCACTTTAATCTTCCTACCTCGGTAGAATTTATTATTTCAGGAGGGAATGTGATTTTGTCCATACTTGTAAAGCTAGCGCCCTCGACAGCAGTACACTTTTAGTAGTATAATTGCTAGCTGAAGTTTTATACTGAAAGTGCATTTCCCTCACCTAAACATACTGTGATTCACCATGATAAAATGCTTTGCGAGTAGAGCAATGCATATACACACCTCTTGTATTTAATTTTATTTAATATGTGTACTCTGCAACGATTTTAAGTAATCATGCAATAAAGATACAATGGTAATGCTACTAGTGGGATTGCAGCACTAATTGTGCCACCCACTTAAGTAGCCCCGTAAACATGCTTCATGCTTGCCACTTCAGAGACTGTGAGTGCAGACTGACTGCCACTTCAACTTAAAACACCTTGTCAAACCTTAAACTTCAATTATATTACATATAACTCCTCCCTAAGGTAGGGCCTAGGTTGCCCATAGGGCAGGGTGCTTTGAAACTAAAAGATAGAACATGTACTTTTAGGCTTTACAAGTCCTAGTAGTAAAAAACTCCTGAAGTCATTTTTCACTATTGTGAGGCCTACTACTCTCATAGATTAACATTGTCAATTCCTTAATAGACTTGTGTCATGTTTCATATCTTTGGAAAAGTAATGATAAATCCTCTTTACTGGTAAAATCGTATTTAACCTTACTATTTCAGAAAAGTGACTTGTAGAAAGTGGACATTTCTCTGCTTTTACAGCTCTAAATGCCTGCAGCCTGACTCCAATACATGGCTGCGGTGGGTGACAGCTACACTTTGTGCATTCCCTCTAGACAGCCACAAACACAGAAAAGTTAGGTGTGTCTGAGTGCTCATTAGCATTCTGATGGCTCTTCATGGGTAGGAAGGGCGGAAGGGGAAGACACTTACATCTGAATAGTTAGAAACTTGGTGAATCAGCTTTGGAATCAACGCATTGCAGCTTTGATGGTCGTCTTCGGAGACTGGAAACCAGATAATCGCGATCAATACATGAGAAAACTCAACACATCCCTCGACTGTGGGAGTGACATCACTGCATCTACTGACACATCATCCCTGTATCTCATGCTTGCGACCAGGATCAAAGTTCTCTGTTCCACAGGCCTGCAGGACTCCTGTATCTGGCCTGCGCACCATCACAGTCAGATTGAACTGTTGACTTTGTCCTGGTTCAGCGTGACCTAAAGTTGCCCCTAAAGTGCTATTTGCTTCTAAGTGCTAGAACTCTTTTATTCTTCTAAAATTCATAACTCAACATCTGCTGATTGGATTTCTGTTGTTTTGATTTATTTTATAATTGTCATCAGTCTTTTTGTGGTGCGTTCATTGTGTTACTGTGTGTGTTGCACAAATCCTTTACACATTGCCTTGTGAGATAAACCTGACTACTCTGTGCCGAGTTATCAGAGGGTGAGCACAGGTTATCCTTTAGTGCATATCTGACATTATCCTGACTAGAATGGAGGTCATTACCTGGACTGAGTGCATACCCCTGTCAACTGGAGACCCCATTTCTAACATTGGTGCTCAGCGGTGAGGATAGGACTTGTGTTGGTGCAATACCATACAGTGGCTCAGTGTTTACTACAGCTCTATACTAAGACCATTTCATACACTTTTCAATTCTCCCTAATTGGATTTTTGAGTTTTTGATAAACCATGTCTCTCTGGAGAAGCAGCATCTGCACCTGAAACAACTGATTTTGAGCTAGCCAAGGTAGAGTCCTATACTGTGGTCCAGCTTAATGATATTTGCAAGGGGTTCAAAGTGTCCATCTTAGGCTTCACCCAGAAGGTGGAGCTGCAGAAGGCCTTAAGAGCCTGGGCAGAGGTTCAGTAAACAGTAGCAGGGGGCCCAGTGGGGGAGGAGCAAGAAATTGTGAATGAAGATGAGGAACTGATCCTGGATGATGTGGATCTGGGACTGCCTGTTGAAGGGGCCAACAACGTGCTAGAAGCAGTACTGAGTCCCAGAGTGGGGAACAGCGTCTCATCAAGGAGCCTGTCTTTAGAGTAGCTGGCAGACAGAGTGGAGGACAGAAAGCTGACACTAGTGCCCAGCCAAAATTAAATTGGCGAAGGAGCAAGCTCTAGAAGAAAAGAGGCTGGTAGTGAAGGAGAGGAAACTAACCCATGAGCTCAACCTCAGAGAGCTGGATATCAGAGGCCTACAAGTGGGATCCACCAGCAGTATTGATGGCCACATACCTGCAGTGTCTGCTACAGAAGCAAGAGTCCAGATACCAAAGGATTTGGTGTCCAGTTATGTGGTGGGGGATGACATACAGAAATGGTTTGCAGCCTATGAAGTGGCTCTAAGAGTGCACAGGGTCCCAGAGGAGTTCTGGGGTGGTAGTTTGTCGAGGTACATGCCCACAGTGGGAGGGATACACTTCTCACAGAGGTGGGAGACCAGACACACTACACTGCTATGAAGACCATACTAGCCTACAAGTTTGGGCTGACACCTGAGAAATACTGACAGAGGTTCATGGCCAGTCACAAGATTGCGGCACAGAGCTGGGTGGACTGCATAGATTATGCTACCAAGGCACTGAAGGGCTGGGTGAGGGGCAGCAAAAAAGAAGATTATACAGAGCTGTACAACTTCATTGTGAAAGATTACCTACCGGATCTTTGTGTTACAGAGTATAGGAGGCTGGCCTGGCTTATAGTAGGTACCAATGGTACTTACAACTTGTCTCAGGTCCAGTAATCCCTTATTATTAGATTACTAGTGTTCTAGCAGCTTAGGCTGATAGAGGTAGCTATAGCAGAGCAGCCAAGGCTGAACTAGGAGACATGCAAAGCTCATGCAATACCACTTATATCAGATAGGTACTATATCATAAGAAAGACAATACTCAATGTTACCAAAAATAAAGGTACTTTATTTTAGTGACAATGTGCCAAAAATATCTCAGAGGATATACTCCCTTAGAAGGTAGGAAAAAAAAAATATATATACACAACAGAACAAATCAGGTAAGTAGAACAGTCAGAAAGTAGTGGAAACACTGTAGAATACAATAGGATGCAATAGGCCTGGGGCAACACAAACCATATCCTAAGAAAGTGGAATGCGAACAACAAATGGACCCCTAGGCTAGTGTAGTGTGTAGAGGATCGCTGGGAGTGTAAAAAAACACTAAGGGTGTCCAAGATACCCCACCCCAAGACAATGGAAAGTAGGAGTAAAGTACTAATATTTCCCCAGAAACACACTAAAGTCGTGATAAGGGATTTTGCAAAGACCACAACAGACTGCAAAGCACTGAAGACGGATTCCTGGACCTGAGGACCTGCAAAGGAAGGGGACCAAGTCCAAGTGTCGCGACAGTGTTCGGGGGGGGCAGGAGCCCACTAAACCCCGGATGAAGGTGCAAAATGACTGCCACTGGTTGGAAGAAGCTGAAGATTCTGCAACAACGAAAGGAGGTAGGAAGTTCTTCTTCGTGCAGAAGATGTCCCATGGCGTGCTGGAGGATGAAGAAGTGTGTCCTTGGCAAAATACCGCAAGCTGCAAGAGTCGCGGTTAGAGAAAAAGGGTGCTGCCTGGGCCCAGGAAGGACCAGGATGTTGCCACTTGGGAGAGGAGATAGAGGGGGCCCTCAGCAACGTGGAGAGCCCACACACAATCAGGAATCACCCGCAGAAGTCCTTGAACATGGGTTCAAGAAGACTGAACACAGTGGTCGTCTCAACACTGCAAAAGGTCCCGCGACACCGGAGATCAACTCAGGGAACTGAGCATTGCAGGACAGAGTGCTGGGGACCTAGGCTCAGCTGTGCATGAAGGATTTCTTGGAAATGTGCACAGGAGCCCTTGTAGCTGCAGTTCACGTGGTTGTAGGAGGCTGGACTGGCTTGTAGTGAGTACCAAGGGGTACTTACACCTTGCACCAGGCCCATGTATCCCTTATTAGTGTATAGGGTGTCTAGCAGCTTAGGCTGATAGATAATGGTAGCTTAGCAGAGCAGCTTAGGCTGAACTAGGAGACGAGTGAAGCTCCTACAGTACCACTAGTGTCACTTGCACAATATCATAAGAAAACACAATACACAGTTATACTAAAAATAAAGGTACTTTATTTTTATGACAATATGCCAAAGTATCTCAGTGAGTACCCTCAGTATGAGGATAGCAAATATACACAAGATATATGTACACAATACCAAAAATATGCAGTATAGTCTGAAAAGTGAGTGCAAAGTACACTAAAGTTCCCCAAAGGACATAGAAGTCGTGATAGGGGAATTCTGCAGGAAAGACACAAACCAGCAATGCAACAACAATAGATTTCCAAACGAGGGTACATGTGGAACAAGGGGACCAAGTCCAAAAGTCACAAGCAAGTCGGAGATGGGCAGATGCCCAGGAAATGCCAGCTGTGGGTGCAAAGAAGCTGCTACTAGGCAGTAGAAGCTGAGGATTCTGCAGGAACGACAAGGGCTAGAAACTTCCCCTTTGGAGGATGGATGTCCCACGTTGTGAAGAGTCGTGCAGAAGTGTTTTCCCGCCGAAAGACCACCAACAAGCCTTGCTAGCTGCAAATCGTGCAGTTAGGGTTTTTGGATGCTGCTGTGGCCCAGGAGGGACCAGGATGTCGCCAATTGCGTCTGGGGACAGAGGGGGTGTCGAGCAAGACAAAGAGTCCTCTCAGAAGCAGGCAGCGCCCGCAAAAGTGACAGAACAGGCACTACAAAGAGGAGTGAAACGGTGCTCACCCGAAGTTGCACAAAGGAGTCCCACGCCACCGGAGGACAACTTAGAAAGTTGTGCAATGCAGATTAGAGTACCGTGGACCCAGGTGTGGCTGTGCACAAAGGATTTCCTCCGGAAGTGCACAGAGGCCAGAGTAGCTGCAAAAGACGCGGTTCCCAGCAATGCAGTCTGGCGTGGGGAGGCAAGGACTTACCTCCACCAAACTTGGACTTAACAGTCACTGGACAGTGGGAGTCACTTGGACAGAGTTGCTGGATTCAAGGGACCTCGCTCGTCGTGCTGAGAGGAGACCCAGGGGACTGGTGATGCAGTTCTTTGGTGCCTGCGGTAGCAGGGGGAAGATTCCGTCGACCCACGGGAGATTTCTTCAGAGCTTCTAGTGCAGAGAGGAGGCAGACTACCCCCACAGCATGCACCACCAGGAAAACAGTCGAGAAGGCGGCAGGATCAGCGTTACAGAGTTGCAGTAGTCGTCTTTGCTACTTTGTTGCAGTTTTGCAGGCTTCCAGCGCGGTCAGCAGTCGATTCCTTGGCAGAAGGTGAAGAGAGAGATGCAGAGGAACTCTGATGAGCTCTTGTATTCGTTATCTAAGGAATTCCCCAAAGCAGAGACCCTAAATAGCCAGAAAAGAGGGTTTGGCTACCTAGGAGAGAGGATAGGCTAGCAACACCTGAAGGAGCCTATCAGAAGGAATCTCTGACGTCACCTGCTGGCCCTGGCCACTCAGAGCAGTCAAGTGTGCCAGCAGCACCTCTGTTTTCAAGATGGCAGAGGTCTGGAGCACACTGGAGGAGCTCTGGGCACCTCCCAGGGGAGGTCCAGGTCAGGGGAGTGGTCACTCCCCTTTCCTTTGTCCAGTTTCGCACCAGAGCAGGGCTGAGGGGTCCCTGAACCGGTGTAGACTGGCTTATGCAGAAATGGGCACTATCTGTGCCCATGAAAGCATTTCCAGAGGCTGGGGGAGGCTACTCCTCCCCTGCCTTAACTCCTTTTTCCAAAGGGAGAGGGTGTAACACCCTCTCTCTGAGGAAGCCCTTTGTTCTGCCATCCTGGGCCAAGCCTGGCTGGACCCCAGGAGGGCAGAAACCTGTCTGAGGGGTTGGCAGCAGCAGCAGCTGCAGTGAAACCCCTGAAAAGGCAGTTTGGCAGTACCAGGGTCTGTGCTACAGACCTGTGGGATCATGGGATTGTGCCAACAATGCCTGGATGGCATAGAGTGGGCAATTCCATGATCTTAGACATGTTACATAGCCATATTCGGAGTTACCATTGTGAAGCTACACATAGGTAGTACCTATGTGTAGTGCACGCGTGTAATGGTGTCCCCGCACTCACAAAGTCCGGGGAATTTGCCCTGAACAATGTGGGGGCACCTTGGCTAGTGCCAGGGTGCCCACACACTAAGTAACTTTGCACCTAACCTTTACCAGGTAAAGGTTAGACATATAGGTGACTTATAAGTTACTTAAGTGCAGTGGTAAATGGCTGTGAAATAACGTGGACGTTATTTCACTCAGGCTGCAGTGGCAGGCCTGTGTAAGAATTGTCAGAGCTCCCTATGGGTGGCAAAAGAAATGCTGCAGCCCATAGGGATCTCCTGGAACCCCAATACCCTGGGTACCTCAGTACCATATACTAGGGAATTATAAGGGTGTTCCAGTATGCCAATGTAAATTGGTGAAATTGGTCACTAGCCTTTTAGTGACAATTTGGAAAGAAATGAGAGAGCATAACCACTGAGGTTCTGGATAGCAGAGCCTCGGTGAGACAGTTAGTCATAACACAGGTAACACAGTTAGGCACACTTATGAGCACTGGGGCACTGGCTGGCAGGGTCCCAGTGACACATACAACTAAAACAACATATATACAGTAAAAAATGGGGGTAACATGCCAGGCAAGATGGTACTTTCCTACACAACCCCCCCCCCAAACGAAGGACAATAAGACTAGTCATTACCTGATGGGTCTTCATTGTCTAAGTGGAAATATCTGGAGAGTCCATCTGCATTGGAGTGGGTACTCCCAGGTCTATGTTCCACTGTATAGTCCATTCCCTGTAGGGATATGGACCACCTCAACAATTTAGGATTTTCACCTTTCATTTGTTTTAGCCAAAGCAGAGGTTTGTGGTGTGTCTGAACAATGAAGTGAGTGCCAAACAGGTATGGCCTCAACTTCTTCAGTGCCCAGACCACAGCAAAGGCCTCCCTCTCTATGGCAGACCAACGCTTTTCTCTAGGGGTCAACCTCCTACTAATAAAAGCAACAGGTTGATCCTGGCCCTCAGAATTAAGTTGTGATAGGACTGCCCCTACTCCTAATTCAGATGCATCAGTTTGGACATAGAATTTTTTAGAGTAACAAGGGCTTTTCAGGACAGGTGCAGAGCACATGGCCTGCTTCAGCTCCTCAAAAGCTTTCTGACAGTTTGCTGTCCATAATACCTTTTTAGGCATTTTCTTTAAAGTGAGGTCATTAAGAGGGGCTGCAATGGAGCCATAGTTCTTTATGAACCTCCTATAGTACCCAGTGAGGCCTAAAAAGGCTCTCACCTGAGTCTGAGTAGTAGGGGGAACCCAATCTATAATAGTTTTGATTTTCCCCTGAAGTGGTGCAATCTGTTCTCCACCAACCAGGTGTCCCAGATAAACCACCTTTCTTTGCCCTATCTGGCACTTTGAAGCCTTGATAGTGAGGCCTGCCTTTTGCAGGGCCTCTAAAACTTTCCATAGGTGGACCAGGTGATCATCCCAGCTGGAGCTAAAGACAGCTATATCGTCCAGATATGCTGCACTGAAAGCTTCCAGCCCTTGCAGGACTGTGTTCACCAACCTTTGAAAAGTGGCAGGTGCATTTTTCAATCCAAAAGGCATTACTGTGAATTGGTAATGGCCTCCAATGGTTGAAAATGCCGTTTTAGCTTTTGCATCTTCTGATAATTTGATCTGCCAATACCCTGCAGTCAAGTCAAAAGTGCTTAGATACTTGGCAGATGCCAGTGTAACTATGAGCTCATCTACCCTGGGTATAGGGTGAGCATCAGTTTTGGTTACCTGGTTGAGTCCTCTGTAGTCAACACAAAACCGCATTTCCTTCTTTCCATCCTTGGAATGAGGTTTTGGTACAAGTACCACAGGAGAAGCCCATGGACTTTCAGAGTGCTCAACCATTCCCAGTTCTAACATTTTCTGCACCTCGTGCTTTATGCAGTCTCTGACATGGTCAGGCTGCCTATAGATCTTACTTTTGACAGGCAAGCTGTCTCCAGTATCTATAGTGTGCTCACACCAAGAAGTGGTACCTGGCACAGTAGAGAAGAGTTCAGAAAACTGACCCAGGAGATTTCTGCAGTGGTCTTTCTGCTCAGCAGTAAGAAAATCTGCCAGTACAACACCTTCCACTAGAGCATCTTGTTCTGTGGAAGAGAAGAGATCAGGGAGAGGATCACTGTCTTCTTCCTGTCCTTCATCAGTTGCCATGAGCAGGGTGAGATCAGCCCTGTCATAGTAGGGTTTCAGGCGATTGACATGGAGCACCCTAAGGGGACTCCTGGCAGTGCCTAAGTCAACTAAGTAAGTGACTTCACCCTTTTTCTCAACAATTGTGTGGGGTCCACTCCATTTATCTTAGAGTGCTCTTGGGGCCACAGGCTCCAAGACCCACACTTTCTGCCCTGGTTGGTACTGAACCAAAACAGCCTTCTGATCATGCCATTGCTTCTGGAGCTCTTGGCTTGCCTGAAGGTTTTTACTGGCCTTTTTCATGTACTCAGCCATCCTTGATCTGAGGCCAAGTACATAGTCCACTATGTCTTGCTTTGGAGCTTTTAAAGGTTGTTCCCAACCCTCCTTAACAAGTGTTAGGGGACCTCTCACAGGGTGACTGTAGGAGGCTGGACTGGCTTGTAGTGAGTACCAAGGGGTACTTGCACCTTGCACCAGGCCCAGTTATCCCTTATTAGTGTATAGGGTGTCTTGCAGCATAGGCTGATAGATAATGGTAGCTTAGCAGAGCAGCTTAGGCTGAACTAGGAGACGAGTGAAGCTCCTACAGTACCACTTAGTGTCATATGCACAATATCATAAGAAAACACAATACACAGTTATACTAAAAATAAAGGTACTTTATTTTTATGACAATATGCCAAAGTATCTCAGAGTGTACCCTCAGTGAGAGGATAGGAAATATACACAAGATATATATACACAATACCAAAAATATGCAGTATAGTCTTAGAAAACAGTGCAAACAATGTATAGTTACAATAGGATGCAATGGGGACACATAGGGATAGGGGCAACACAAACCATATACTCCAAAAGTGGAATGCGAACCACGAATGGACCCCAAACCTATGTGACCTTGTAGGGGGTCGCTGGGACTATTAGAAAATAGTAAGGGTTAGAAAAATAGCCCACCCCAAGACCCTGAAAAGTGAGTGCAAAGTGCACTAAAGTTCCCCAAAGGACATAGAAGTTGTGGTAGGGGAATTCTGCAGGAAAGACACAAACCAGCAATGCAACAACGATGGATTTCCAGTCGAGGGTACCTGTGGAACAAGGGGACCAAGTCCAAAAGTCACAAGCAAGTCGGAGATGGGCAGATGCCCAGGAAATGCCAGCTGTGGGTGCAAAGAAACTGCTACTGGACTGTAGAAGCTTAGGTTTCTGCAGGAACAACAAGGGCTAGAGACTTCCCCTTTGGGAGACGGATCCCTCACGCCGTGGAGAGTCGTGCAGAAGTGTTTTCCTGGCGAAAGACCGCCAACAAGCCTTGCTACCTGCAAATCGTGCGGCAAGGGTTTTTGGACGCTGCTGTGGCCCAGGAGGGACCAGGATGTTGCAAATTGCGTCAGGACACAGAGGGTATATCGAGCAAGACAAGGAGCCCTATCAGCAGCAGGTAGCACCCAGAGAAGTGCCAGAAACAGGCACTACGAGGATGCATGAAACGGTGCTCACCCGAAGTCGCACAAAGGAGTCCCACGTTGCCGGAGAACAAGTTAGGAGGTCGTGCAATGCAGGTGAGAGTGCTGTGGACCCAGGCTGGACTGTGCACAAAGGATTTCCGCCGGAAGTGCACGGAGGCCGGAGTAGCTGCAAAAGTCGCGGTTCCCAGCAATGCAGTCTGGCGTGGAGACGCAAGGACTTACCTCCACCAAACTTGGACTGAAGAGTCACTGGACTGTGGGAGTCACTTGGACAGAGTTGCTAGATTCAAGGGACCTCGCTCGTCGTGCTGAGAGGAGACCCAGGGGACCGGTGATGCAGTTCTTTGGTGCCTGCGGTTGCAGGGGGACGATTCCGTCGACCCACGGGAGATTTCTTTGGAACTTCTAGTGCAGAGAGGAGGCAGACTACCCCCACAGCATGCACCACCAGGAAAACAGTCGAGAAGGCGGCAGGATCAGCGTTACAGAGTTGCAGTAGTCGTCTTTGCTACTATGTTGCAGTTTTGCAGGCTTCCAGCGCGGTCAGCAGTCGATTCCTTGGCAGAAGGTGAAGAGAGAGATGCAGAGGAACTCGGATGAGCTCTTGCATTCGTTATCTAAAGTTTCCCCAGAGACAGAGACCCTAAATAGCCAGAAAAGAGGGTTTGGCTACCTAGGAGAGAGGATAGGCTAGCAACACCTGAAGGAGCCTATCAGAAGGAGTCTCTGACGTCACCTGATGGCACTGGCCACTCAGAGCAGTCCAGTGTGCCAGCAGCACCTCTGTTTCCAAGATGGCAGAGGTCTGGAGCACACTGGAGGAGCTCTGGGCACCTCCCAGGGGAGGTACAGGTCAGGGGAGTGGTCACTCCCCTTTCCTTTGTCCAGTTTCGTGCCAGAGCAGGGCTAAGGGGTCCCTGAACCAGTGTAGACTGGCTTATGCAGAAATGGGCACCAAAAGTGCCCATGAAAGCATTTCCAGAGGCTGGGGGAGGCTACTCCTCCCCTGCCTTCACACCATTTTCCAAAGGGAGAGGGTGTAACACCCTCTCTCAGAGGAAGTCCTTTGTTCTGCCATCCTGGGACAAGCCTGGCTTGACCCCAGGAGGGCAGAAACCTGTCTGAGGGGTTGGCAGCAGGAGCAGCTGCAGTGAAACCCCAGGAAAGGCAGTTTGGCAGTACCAGGGTCTGTGCTACAGACCACTGGGATCATGGGATTGTGCCAACTATGCCAGGATGGCATAGAGGGGGCTTTTCCATGATCATAGACATGTTACATGGCCATATTCGGAGTTACCATTGTGAAGCTACATATAGGTAGTGACCTATATGTAGTGCACGCGTGTAATGGTGTCCCCGCACTCACAAAGTCCGGGGAATTGGCCCTGAACAATGTGGGGGCACCTTGGCTAGTGCCAGGGTGCCCTCACACTAAGTAACTTTGCACCTAACCTTTACCAGGTAAAGGTTAGACATATAGGTGACTTATAAGTTACTTAAGTGCAGTGTAAAATGGCTGTGAAATAACGTGGACGTTATTTCACTCAGGCTGCAGTGGCAGGCCTGTGTAAGAATTGTCAGAGCTCCCTATGGGTGGCAAAAGAAATGCTGCAGCCCATAGGGGTCTCCTGGAACCCCAATACCCTGGGTACCTCAGTACCATATACTAGGGAATTATAAGGGTGTTACAGTAAGCCAATGTGAATTGGTAAAATTGGTCACTAGCCTGTTAGTGACAATTTGGAAAGAAATGAGAGAGCATAACCACTGAGGTTCTGGTTAGCAGAGCCTCAGTGAGACAGTTAGTCACTACACAGGTAACACATTCAGGCACACTTATGAGCACTGGGGCCCTGGCTGGCAGGGTCCCAGTGACACATACAACTAAAACAACATATATACAGTGAAAAATGGGGGTAACATGTCAGGCAAGATGGTACTTTCCTACACAACCCCCCCCCCAAACGAAGGACAATAAGACTAGCCATGACCTGATGAGTCTTCATTGTCTAAGTGGAAATATCTGGAGAGTCCATCTGCATTGGAGTGGCTACTCCCAGGTCTATGTTCCACTGTATAGTCCATTCCCTGTAGGGATATGGACCACCTCAACAATTTAGGATTTTCACCTTTCATTTGTTTTAGCCAAAGTAGAGGTTTGTGGTCTGTCTGAACAATGAAGTGAGTGCCAAACAGGTATGGCCTCAACTTCTTCAGAGCCCAGACCACAGCAAAGGCCTCCCTCTCTATGGCAGACCAACGCTTTTCTCTAGGGGTCAACCTCCTACTAATAAAAGCAACAGGTTGATCCTGGCCCTCAGAATTAAGTTGTGATAGGACTGCCCCTACTCCTAATTCAGATGCATCAGTTTGGACATAGAATCTTTTAGAGTAACAAGGGCTTTTCAGGACAGGTGCAGAGCACATGGCCTGCTTCAGCTCCTCAAAAGCTTTCTGACAGTTTGCTGTCCATAATACCTTTTTAGGCATTTTCTTGGATGTGAGGTCATTAAGAGGGGCTGCAATGGAGCCATAGTTCTTAATGAACCTCCTGTAATACCCAGTGAGGCCTAGGAAGGCTCTCACCTGAGTCTGAGTGGTAGGGGGAACCCAATCAATAATTGTTTGGATTTTCCCCTGAAGTGGTGCAATCTGTTCCCCACCAACAAGGTGTCCCAGATAAACCACCTTACCCTGCCCTATCTGGCACTTTGAAGCCTTGATAGTGAGGCCTGCCTTTTGCAGGGCCTCTAAAACTTTCCATAGGTGGACCAGGTGATCATCCCAGCTGGAGCTAAAGACAGCTATATCGTCCAAATATGCTGCACTAAAAGCTTCCAGCCCTTGCAGGACTGTGTTCACCAACCTTTGAAAAGTGGCAGGTGCATTTTTCAATCCAAAAGGCATTACTGTGAACTGGTAATGTCCTCCAATGGTTGAAAATGCTGTTTTAGCTTTTGCATCTTCTGATAATTTGATCTGCCAATACCCTGCAGTCAAGTCAAAAGTGCTTAGATACTTGGCAGATGCCAGTGTAACTATGAGCTCATCTACCCTGGGTATAGGGTGAGCATCAGTTTTGGTTACCTGGTTGAGTCCTCTGTAGTCAACACAAAACCGCATTTCCTTCTTTCCATCCTTGGAATGAGGTTTTGGTACAAGTACCACAGGAGAAGCCCATGGACTTTCAGAGTGCTCAACCACTCCCAGTTCTAACATTTTCTGCACCTTGTGCTTTATGCAGTCTCTGACATGGTCAGGCTGCCTATAGATCTTACTTTTGACAGGCAAGCTGTCTCCAGTATCAATAGTGTGCTCACACCAAGAAGTGGTACCTGGCACAGTAGAGAAGAGTTCAGAAAACTGACCCAGGAGATTTCTGCAGTGGTCTTTCTGCTCAGCAGTAAGAAAATCTGCCAGTACAACACCTTCCACTAGAGCATCTTGTTCTGTGGAAGAGAAGAGATCAGGGAGAGGATCACTGTCTTCTTCCTGTCCTTCATCAGTTGCCATGAGCAGGGTGAGATCAGCCCTGTCATAGTAGGGTTTCAGGCGATTGACATGTGTAGGAAAGTACCATCTTGCCTGGCATGTTACCCCCATTTTTCACTGTACATATGTTGTTTTAGTTGTATGTGTCACTGGGACCCTGTTCACCAGGGCCCCAGTGCTCATAAGTGTGCCTGAATGTGTTACCTGTGTAGTGCCTAACTGTCTCACTGAGGCTCTGCTAATCAGAACCTCAGTGGTTATGCTCTCTCATTTCTTTTAAATTGTCACTGACAGGCTAGTGACCAATTTTACCAATTTACATTGGCTTACTGGAACACCCTTATAATTCCCTAGTATATGGTACTGAGGTACCCAGGGTATTGGGGTTTCAGGAGATCCCTATGGGCTGCAGCATTTCTTTTGCCACCCATAGGGAGCTCTGACAATTCTTACACAGGCCTGCCACTGCAGCCTGAGTGAAATAACGCATACGTTATTTCACAGCCATTTTACACTGCACTTAAGTAACTTATAAGTCACCTATATGTCTAACCTTTACCTGGTAAAGGTTAGGTGCAAAGTTACTTAGTTTGAGGGCACCCTGGCACTAGCCAAGGTGCCCCCACATTGTTCAGAACCAATTCCCTGAACTTTGTGAGTGCGGGGACACCATTACACGCGTGCACTACATATAGGTCACTACCTATATGTAGCTTCACAATGGTAACTCCGAATATGGCCATGTAACATGTCTATGATCATGGAATTGCCCCCTCTATACCATCCTGGCATAGTTGGCACAATCCCATGATCCCAGTGGTCTGTAGCACAGACCCTGGTACTGCCAAACTGCCCTTCCTGGGGTTTCACTGCAGCTGCTGCTGCTGCCAGCCCCTCAGACAGGCAGCTGCCCTCCTGGGGTCCAACCAGGCCTGGCCCAGGATGGCAGAACAAAGGACTTCCTCTGAGAGAGGGTGTGACACCCTCTCCCTTTGGAAAATGGTGTGAAGGCAGGGGAGGAGTAGCCTCCCCCAGCCTCTGGAAATGCTTTCTTGGGCACAGATGTGCCCAATTCTGCATAAGCCAGTCTACACCGGTTCAGGGACCCCTTAGCCCTGCTCTGGCGCGAAACTGGACAAAGGAAAGGGGAGTGACCACTCCCCTGACCTGTACCTCCCCTGGGAGGTGCCCAGAGCTCCTCCAGTGTGCTCCAGACCTCTGCCATCTTGGAAACAGAGGTGCTGCTGCCACACTGGACTGCTCTGAGTGGCCAGTGCCACCAGGTGACGTCAGAGACTCCTTGTGATAGGCTCCTTCAGGTGTTGCTAGCCTATCCTCTCTCCTAAGTAGCCAAACCCTCTTTTCTGGCTATTTAGGGTCTCTGTCTCTTGGGATTCCTTAGATAACGAATGCAAGAGCTCATCCGAGTTCCTCTGCATCTCTCTCTTCACCTTCTGCCAAGGAATCGACTGCTGACCGCGCTGGAAGCCTGCAAACCTGCAACATAGTAGCAAAGACGACTACTGCAACTCTGTAACGCTGATCCTGCCGCCTTCTCGACTGTTTTCCTGGTGGTGCATGCTGTGGGGGTAGTCTGCCTCCTCTCTGCACTAGAAGCTCCGAAGAAATCTCCCGTGGGTCGACGGAATCTTCCCCCTGCAACCGCAGGCACCAAAAAGCTGCATTACCGGTCCCTTGGGTCTCCTCTCAGCACGACGAGCGAGGTCCCTCGAATCCAGCAACTCTGTCCAAGTGACTCCCACAGTCCAGTGACTCTTCAGTCCAAGTTTGGTGGAGATAAGTCCTTGCCTCACCTCGCTAGACTGCATTGCTGGGAACCGTGACTTTTGCAGCTACTCCGGCCCCTGTGCACTTCCGGTGGAAATTTTTCGTGCACAGCCAAGCCTGGGTCCACGGCACTCTAACCTGCATTGCACGACTTTCTAAGTTGGTGTCCGGCGACGTGGGACTCCTTTGTGTAACTTCGGGTGAGCACCGTTTCACGCATCCTCGTAGTGCCTGTTTCTGGCACTTCTCCGGGTGCTACCTGCTGCTAAGAGGGCTCCTTGTCTTGCTCGATATCCCCTCTACCTCCTGGTCCAATTTGCGACCTCCTGGTCCCTCCTGGGCCGCAGCAGCGTCCAAAAACGCTAACTGCACGATTTGCAGCTAGCAAGGCTTGTTGGCGTTCTTTTGGCGGGAAACTACTTCTGCACGACTCTACAGGGCGAGTGGGATCCGCCCTCCAAAGGGGAAGTCTCTAACCCTTTGCGTTCCTGCAGAAACCGCAGCTTCTTCTGTCCAGTAGAAGCTTCTTTGCACCCGCAGCTGGCATTTCCTGGGCATCTGCCCATCTCCGACTTGCTTGTGACTTTTGGACTTGGTCCCCTTGTTCCACAGGTACCCTCGACTGGAAATCCATCGTTGTTGCATTGCTGGTTTGTGTCTTTCCTGCAGAATTCCCCTACCACGACTTCTATGTCCTTTGGGGAACTTTAGTGCACTTTGCACTCACTTTTCAGGGTCTTGGGGTGGGCTATTTTTCTAACCCTCACTATTTTCTAATAGTCCCAGCGACCCTCTACAAGGTCACATAGGTTTTGGGTCCATTCGTGGTTCGCATTCCACTTTTGGAGTATATGGTTTGTGTTGCCCCTATCCCTATGTGTCCCCATTGCATCCTATTGTAACTATACATTGTTTGCACTGTTTTCTAAGACTATACTGCATATTTCTGGTATTGTGTATATATATCTTGTGTATATTTCCTATCCTCTCACTGAGGGTACACTCTGAGATACTTTGGCATATTGTCATAAAAATAAAGTACCTTTATTTTTAGTATAACTGTGTATTGTGTTTTCTTATGATATTGTGCATATGACACTGAGTGGTACTGTAGTAGCTTCACACGTCTCCTAGTTCAGCCTAAGCTGCTCTGCTAAGCTACCATTATCTATCAGCCTATGCTGCTAGACACCCTATACACTAATAAGGGATAACTGGGCCTGGTGCAAGGTGCAAGTACCCCTAGGTACTCACTACAAGCCAGTCCAGCCTCCTACATTGGTTGTGCAGCGGTGGGATAAGTGCTTTGAGACTACTTACCACTCTTGTCATTGTACTTTTCATAAGAGAAAAATATACAAAACAAGTTCAGTGTATATACACATTGCCAAAAAGTTTTGCATTTCCTCTTTTCACTCTTTTCTAAGTGCTGAAAAGTACTTCTAACTTTCTAAAAAGTTCTAAAAAGTTTTAAAAGTTTTTTTTTCCAGTCTTTCTAAAAGCTCTGACAAACTTTTTTCTCTTTTTCTATCACTTTATCTCTCTCTAAAAATGTCTGGCACAGGCCAAAATGTTGATCTGTCCAAACTTGCATATGATCACCTTAGCTGGAAAGGAGCAAGGAGTCTCTGCATAGAGAGAGGTTTGAGTGTAGGGAAGAATCCTTCCTTGGAATTGTTACTTAACATGCTTAGAGAACAAGATAAGGCAAGAAGTGCCCCATCTGTTGAAAAAGTAGCTAATGGTTCCCAATCTGATCCAGGGACTCCCCCAGGAAAAGATTCAGGAAAGAAACTTCCTAGCCTGCCCATTACTAGACAGTCTAGCATAGTTGGTAATGATGATGGGTCACACCATACAAATAGTGTTGTCTCACATCATAGCAAAAGCATTTACTCACACCACAGTGGTACTGGTGTTTCTGTTAGCCAAGCTGTTAGGGTGTCCTCTGTAAGGGACAGGTCTCCTTCTGTCCATTCTCACCATACTTCTGTTTCAAGGCATGTCCCTCCCACCCACCCTGATGACAGATTGTTAGAAAGGGAGCTCAATAGATTGAGAGTGGAACAAACCAGACTGAAGCTCAAGAAGCAACAGCTGGATTTGGATAGACAGACTTTAGAAGTAGAGAAGGAGAGACAGAAACTGGGTTTAGAAACCCATGGTGGCAGCAGCAGTATTCCCCATAGTCATCCTGCAAAAGAGCATGATTCCAGGAATCTGCATAAGATAGTTCCCCCTTATAAGGAGGGGGATGACATTAACAAGTGGTTTGCTGCACTTGAGAGGGCCTGTGCTGTACAGGATGTCCCTCAAAGGCAGTGGGCTGCTATCCTATGGCTATCATTTAGTGGAAAAGGTAGGGATAGGCTCCTTACTGTGAAAGAAAGTGATGCCAATAATTTTACAGTTCTTAAGAATGCACTCATGGATGGTTATGGCTTAACCACTGAACAATACAGGATAACGTTCAGAGAGACCAAAAAGGAGTCTTCACAAGACTGGGTTGATTTCATTGACCATTCAGTGAAGGCCTTGGAGGGGTGGTTACATGGCAGTAAAGTTACTGATTATGACAGCCTGTATAACTTGATCCTGAGAGAGCATATTCTTAATAATTGTGTGTCTGATTTGTTGCACCAGTACTTGGTGGACTCTGATCTGACCTCTCCCCAAGAATTGGGAAAGAAGGCAGACAAATGGGTCAGAACAAGGGTGAACAGAAAAGTTCATACAGGGGGTGACAAAGATGGCAACAAGAAGAAGGATGGTAAGTCTTCAGATAAGGGTGGGGACAAATCTAAAAATGAGTCTTCATCAGGCCCACAAAAACACTCTGGTGGGGGTGGTGGGCCCAAATCCTCTTCTAATCAAAACAAGGAAAAGAAACCATAGTGCTATTTATGTAAAATAAAAGGCCATTGGACAACAGATCCCAGTTGTCCAAAGAAAAGCACCAAGCCTCCTACCACTACAACCCCTACTGCTACCCTAATGTCCCTACTAATAGCAGTGGTGGTGGGAGCAAACCTACTAATAGCCAATCCAAGGGAGTAGCTGGGCTCACTATTGGTAACTTAGTTGGGGTTGGCCTTGTTAGGGAGGCCACAGAGGCTGTGTTAGTCTCTGAGGGGGCTATTGATTTAGCCACCTTAGTTGCTTGTCCCCTTAATATGGATAAGTACAAGCAGCTACCCCTAATAAATGGTGTTGAGGTTCAGGCCTACAGGGACACTGGAGCCAGTGTGACTATGGTCATAGAGAAACTGGTCCACCCTGAACAACACCTACTTGGTCACCAGTACCAAGTAACCGATGCTCACAACAACACACTTAGCCACCCCATGGCTGTTGTTAATCTCAACTGGGGGGGGGTTACTGGTCCAAAGAAAGTTGTGGTAGCTTCAGATTTACCTGTAGACTGTCTATTAGGGAATGATTTGGAGACATCAGCTTGGTCAGATGTGGAGTTGGAGGCCCATGCGGCAATGCTGGGCATCCCAGGGCATATTTTTGCTTTGACAAGGGCTCAGGCCAAAAAGCAAAAAGGACAGGGAAGCTTGGATCCTGGAACAATGGACCAAGTGCTCCCTAAAGCTAGGGCTAGTAGAAGCAAACCACTTCCTACTATCCCTCCCTCTACAGTGGATTCTAATTCTGAGGAAGAAGAATTCCCTCCTTGTGCAGAACCTACACCAGAGGAGCTTCAAGCAGACACTGCTGAGCTTTTGGGTGAAGGGGGGCCTGCCAGGGAGGAGCTGAGTGTGGCACAGCAAACCTGTCCCACATTAGAGGGTCTCAGACAGCAAGCTGTCAAACAAGCTAATGGGGATGTCAGTGACTCTCACAGAGTTTACTGGGAGGACAACCTCTTGTACACTGAGCATAGGGATCCTAAACCTGGAGCTGCCAGGAGATTAGTGATTCCTCAGGAGTACAGAAAGTTCCTCCTAACTCTTGCACACGACATTCCCCTAGCTGGGCACCTGGGACAAATGAAAACTTGGGACAGACTTGTTCCCTTGTTTCATTGGCCTAGGATGTCTGAGGACACAAAAGATTTTTGTAAGTCCTGTGAAACCTGTCAAGCCAGTGGCAAGACAGGTGGCACCCCAAAGGCACCCCTTATTCCACTGCCTGTGGTTGGGGTACCCTTTGAAAGGGTAGGGGTTGACATAGTTGGCCCCCTTGACCCTCCTACTGCTTCAGGCAATAGATTTATCTTGGTGGTAGTGGACCATGCCACAAGATATCCTGAAGCAATTCCTTTAAGGACCACTACAGCACCTGCAGTGGCAAAGGCCCTCCTGGGAATATTTTCTAGGGTGGGCTTCCCAAAGGAAGTAGTATCAGACAGGGGAAGCAATTTCATGTCTGCATACTTAAAGGCCATGTGGAAGGAGTGTGGTGTGACTTACAAGTTCACAACACCCTATCATCCGCAAACAAATGGACTGGTGGAGAGATTTAAAAAAACTCTCAAAGGCATGATTATGGGTCTCCCTGAAAAACTCCGCAGGAGATGGGATATCCTTCTACCATGCCTCCTTTTTGCCTACAGGGAGGTACCCCAGAAAGGAGTGGGCTTCAGCCCCTTTGAACTTCTTTTTGGACACCCTGTTAGGGGTCCACTCACACTTGTAAAGGAGGGTTGGGAACAACCTTTAAAAGCTCCTAAGCAGGATATTGTGGATTATGTACTTGGCCTCAGATCAAGGATGGCTGAGTACATGAAAAAGGCCAGCAAAAACCTTCAGGCCAGCCAAGAGCTCCAGAAGCAATGGCATGATCAGAAGGCTATTTTGGTTCAGTACCAACCAGGGCAGAAAGTGTGGGTCTTGGAGCCTGTGGCCCCAAGAGCACTCCAAGATAAATGGAGTGGACCCCACACAATTGTTGAAAAGAAGGGTGAAGTCACCTACTTAGTTGACTTAGGCACTGCCAGGAGTCCCCTTAGGGTGCTCCATGTCAATCGCCTGAAACCCTACTATGACAGGGCTGATCTCACCCTGCTAATGGCAACTGATGAGGGACAGGAAGAAGACAGTGATCCTCTACCTGATCTCTTCTCTTCCACAGAACAAGATGCTCTTGTGGAAGGTGTAGTTTTGGCTGATTGTCTTACTGCTGAGCAGAAAGACCATTGCATAAATCTCCTAGATCAATTCTCTGAACTCTTCTCTACTGTGCCAGGTACCACTTCTTGGTGTGAGCACACTATAGATACTGGAGACAGTTTACCTGTCAAAAGTAAGATCTATAGGCAGCCTGACCATGTCAGGGACTGCATAAAGCAAGAGGTCCAGAAAATGTTAGAACTAGGAGTGGTTGAGCACTCTGAAAGTCCATGGGCTTCTCCTGTGGTACTTGTACCAAAACCCCATTCCAAAGATGGAAAGAAGGAAATGCGGTTTTGTGTAGACTATAGAGGTCTCAACTTGGTAACCAAAACTGATGCTCACCCTATACCCAGGGCAGATGAGCTCATAGATACACTGGCATCTGCCAAGTATCTAAGCACTTTTGATTTGACTGCAGGGTATTGGCAGATCAAATTGTCAGAAGATGCTAAACCTAAAACTGCATTTTCAACCATTGGAGGACATTACCAGTTTACTGTAATGTCTTTTGGTTTGAAAAATGCACCTGCCACTTTTCAGAGGTTGGTGAACACAGTCCAGCAAGGGCTGGAAGCTTTCAGTGCAGCATATTTGGACGATATAGCTGTCTTTAGCTCCAGCTGGGATGATCACCTGGTCCACCTATGGAAAGTTTTGGAGGCCCTGCAGAAGGCAGGCCTCACTATCAAGGCTTCAAAGTGCCAGATAGGGCAGGGTAAGGTGGTTTATCTGGGACACCTTGTTGGTGGGGAACAGATTGCACCACTTCAGGGGAAAATCCAAACAATTATTGATTGGGTTCCCCCTACCACTCAGACTCAGGTGAGAGCCTTCCTAGGCCTCACTGGGTATTACAGGAGGTTCATTAAGAACTATGGCTCCATTGCAGCCCCTCTTAATGACCTCACATCCAAGAAAATGCCTAAAAAGGTATTATGGACAGCAAACTGTCAGAAAGCTTTTGAGGAGCTGAAGCAGGCCATGTGCTCTGCACCTGTCCTGAAAAGCCCTTGTTACTCTATAAAATTCTATGTCCAAACTGATGCATCTGAATTAGGAGTAGGGGCAGTCCTATCACAACTTAATTCTGAGGGCCAGGATCAACCTGTTGCTTTTATTAGTAGGAGGTTGACCCCTAGAGAAAAGCGTTGGTCTGCCATTGAGAGGGAGGCCTTTGCTGTGGTCTGGGCTCTGAAGAAGTTGAGGCCATACCTGTTTGGCACTCACTTCATTGTTCAGACAGACCACAAACCTCAACTTTGGCTAAAACAAATGAAAGGTGAAAATCCTAAATTGTTGAGGTGGTCCATATCCCTACAGGGAATGGACTATACAGTGGAACATAGACCTGGGAGTAGCCACTCCAATGCAGATGGACTCTCCAGATATTTCCACTTAGACAATGAAGACTCATCAGGTCATGGCTAGTCTTATTGTCCTTCGTTTAGGGGGGGTTGTGTAGGAAAGTACCATCTTGCCTGGCATGTTACCCCCATTTTTCACTGTATATATGTTGTTTTAGTTGTATGTGTCACTGGGACCCTGTTCACCAGGGCCCCAGTGCTCATAAGTGTGCCTGAATGTGTTACCTGTGTAGTGACTAACTGTCTCACTGAGGCTCTGCTAATCAGAACCTCAGTGGTTATGCTCTCTCATTTCTTTTAAATTGTCACTGACAGGCTAGTGACCAATTTTACCAATTTACATTGGCTTACTGGAACACCCTTATAATTCCCTAGTATATGGTACTGAGGTACCCAGGGTATTGGGGTTCCAGGAGATCCCTATGGGCTGCAGCATTTCTTTTGCCACCCATAGGGAGCTCTGACAATTCTTACACAGGCCTGCCACTGCAGCCTGAGTGAAATAACGCACACGTTATTTCACAGCCATTTTACACTGCACTTAAGTAACTTATAAGTCACCTATATGTCTAACCTTTACCTGGTAAAGGTTAGGTGCAAAGTTAGTTAGTGTGAGGGCACCCTGGCACTAGCCAAGGTGCCCCCACATTGTTCAGAGCCAATTCCCTGAACTTTGTGAGTGCGGGGACACCATTACACGCGTGCACTACATATAGGTCACTACCTATATGTAGCTTCACAATGGTAACTCCGAATATGGCCATGTAACATGTCTATGATCATGGAATTGCCCCCTCTATACCATCCTGGCATAGTTGGCACAATCCCATGATCCCAGTGGTCTGTAGCACAGACCCTCGTACTGCCAAACTGCCCTTCCTGGGGTTTCACTGCAGCTGCTGCCAGCCCCTCAGACAGGCAGCTGCCCTCCTGGGGTCCAGCCAGGCCTGGCCCAGGATGGCAGAACAAAGGACTTCCTCTGAGAGAGGGTGTGACACCCTCTCCCTTTGGAAAATGGTGTGAAGGCAGGGGAGGAGTAGCCTCCCCCAGCCTCTAGAAATGCTTTCTTGGGCACAGATGTGCCCAATTCTGCATAAGCCAGTCTACACCGGTTCAGGGACCCCTTAGCCCTGCTCTGGCGCGAAACTGGACAAAGGAAAGGGGAGTGACCACTCCCCTGACCTGTACCTCCCCTGGGAGGTGCCCAGAGCTCCTCCAGTGTGCTCCAGACCTCTGCCATCTTGGAAACAGAGGTGCTGCTGGCACACTGGACTGCTCTGAGTGGCCAGTGCCATCAGGTGACGTCAGAGACTCCTTGTGATAGGCTCCTTCAGGTGTTGCTAGCCTATCCTCTCTCCTAAGTAGCCAAACCCTCTTTTCTGGCTATTTAGGGTCTCTGTCTCTTGGGATTCCTTAGATAACGAATGCAAGAGCTCATCCGAGTTCCTCTGCATCTCTCTCTTCACCTTCTGCCAAGGAATCGACTGCTGACCGCGCTGGAAGCCTGCAAACCTGCAACATAGTAGCAAAGACGACTACTGCAACTCTGTAACGCTGATCCTGCCGCCTTCTCGACTGTTTTCCTGGTGGTGCATGCTGTGGGGGTAGTCTGCCTCCTCTCTGCACTAGAAGCTCCGAAGAAATCTCCAGTGGGTCGACGGAATCTTCCCCCTGCAACCGCAGGCACCAAAAAGCTGCATTACCGGTGCCTTGGGTCTCCTCTCAGCACGACGAGCGAGGTCCCTCGAATCCAGCAACTCTGTCCAAGTGACTCCCACAGTCCAGTGACTCTTCAGTCCAAGTTTGGTGGAGGTAAGTCCTTGCCTCACCTCGCTAGACTGCATTGCTGGGAACCGCGACTTTTGCAGCTACTCCGGCCCCTGTGCACTTCTGGCGGAAATCCTTCGTGCACAGCCAAGCTTGGGTCCAACGCACTCTAACCTGCATTGCACGACTTTCTAAGTTGGTCTCCGGTGACGTGGGACTCCTTTGTGTAACTTCGGGTGAGCACCGTTTCACGCATCCTCGTAGTGCCTGTTTCTGGCATTTCTCCGGGTGCTACCTGCTGCTAAGAGGGCCCCTTCTCTTGATCGACATCCTCTCTACCTCCTGGTCCAATTTGCGACCTCCTGGTCCCTCCTGGGCCGCAGCAGCGTCCAAAAACGCTAACCGCACAATATGCAGCTAGCAAGGCTTGTTGGCGTTCTTTCGGCGGGAAAACACTTCTGCACGACTCTACAAGGCGAGAGGGATCCGCCCTCCAAAGGGGAAATCTCTAGCCCTTTGCGTTCCTGCAGAAACTGCAGCTTCTTCTGTCCAGTAGAAGCTTCTTTGCACCCGCAGCTGGCATTTCCTGGGCATCTGCCCATCTCCGACTTGCTTGTGACTTTTGGACTTGGTCCCCTTGTTCCACAGGTACCCCAGATTGGAAATCCAGCGTTGTTGCATTGTTGGTTTGTGTCTTTCCTGCCTTATTCCCCTATCACGACTTCTTTGTCCTTTGGGGAACTTTAGTGCACTTTGCACTCACTTTTCAGGGTCTTGGGGTGGGCTATTTTTCTAACCCTCACTATTTTCTAATAGTCCCAGCGACCCTCTACAAGGTCACATAGGTTTGGGGTCCATTCGTGGTTCGCATTCCACTTTTGGAGTATATGGTTTGTGTTGCCCCTATCCCTATGTGTCCCCATTGCATCCTATTGTAACTATACATTGTTTGCACTGTTTTCTAAGACTATACTGCATATTTCTGGTATTGTGTATATATATCTTGTGTATATTTCCTATCCTCTCACTGAGGGTACACTCTGAGATACTTTGGCATATTGTCATAAAAATAAAGTACCTTTATTTTTAGTATAACTGTGTATTGTGTTTTCTTATGATATTGTGCATATGACACTGAGTGGTACTGTAGTAGCTTCACACGTCTCCTAGTTCAGCCTAAGCTGCTCTGCTAAGCTACCATTATCTATCAGCCTATGCTGCTAGACACCCTATACACTAATAAGGGATAACTGGGCCTGGTGCAAGGTGCAAGTACCCCTAGGTACTCACTACAAGCCAGTCCAGCCTCCTACAACATGGAGCACCCTAAGGGGACTCCTGGCAGTGCCTAAGTCAACTAAGTAGGTGACTTCACCCTTTTTCTCAACAATTGTGTGGGGTCCACTCCATTTATCTTGGAGTGCTCTTGGGACCACAGGCTCCAAGACCCACACTTTCTGCCCTGGTTGGTACTGAACCAAAACAGCCTTCTGATCATGCCATTGCTTCTGGAGCTCTTGGCTGGCCTGAAGGTTTTTACTGGCCTTTTTCATGTACTCAGCCATCCTTGATCTGAGGCCAAGTACATAGTCCACTATGTCTTGCTTTGGAGCTTTTAAAGGTTGTTCCCAACCCTCCTTAACAAGTGTTAGGGGACCCCTCACAGGGTGACTGTAGGAGGCTGGACTGGCTTGTAGTGAGTACCAAGGGGTACTTGCACCTTGCACCAGGCCCAGTTATCCCTTATTAGTGTATAGGGTGTCTTGCAGCATAGGCTGATAGATAATGGTAGCTTAGCAGAGCAGCTTAGGCTGAACTAGGAGACGAGTGAAGCTCCTACAGTACCACTTAGTGTCATATGCACAATGTCATAAGAAAACACAATACACAGTTATACTAAAAATAAAGGTACTTTATTTTTATGACAATATGCCAAAGTATCTCAGAGTGTACCCTCAGTGAGAGGATAGGAAATATACACAAGATATATATACACAATACCAAAAATATGCAGTATAGTCTTAGAAAACAGTGCAAACAATGTATAGTTACAATAGGATGCAATGGGGACACATAGGGATAGGGGCAACACAAACCATATACTCCAAAAGTGGAATGCGAACCACGAATGGACCCCAAACCTATGTGACCTTGTAGGGGGTCGCTGGGACTATTAGAAAATAGTAAGGGTTAGAAAAATAGCCCACCCCAAGACCCTGAAAAGTGAGTGCAAAGTGCACTAAAGTTCCCCAAAGGACATAGAAGTCGTGGTAGGGGAATTCTGCAGGAAAGACACAAACCAGCAATGCAACAACGATGGATTTCCAGTCGAGGGTACCTGTGGAACAAGGGGACCAAGTCCAAAAGTCACAAGCAAGTCGGAGATGGGCAGATGCCCAGGAAATGCCAGCTGTGGGTGCAAAGAAGCTGCTACTGTACTGTAGAAGCTTAGGTTTCTGCAGGAACAACAAGGGCTAGAGACTTCCCCTTTGGGAGACGGATCCCACACGCCGTGGAGAGTCGTGCAGAAGTGTTTTCCCAGCGAAAGACCGCCAACAAGCCTTGCTACCTGCAAATCGTGCGGTAAGGGTTTTTGGACGCTGCTGTGGCCCAGGAGGGACCAGGATGTTGCAAATTGCGTCAGGAGACAGAGGGGATATCGAGCAAGACAAAGAGCCCTCTCAGTAGCAGGTAGCACCCGGAGAAGTGCCAGAAACAGGCACTATGAGGATGCATGAAACGGTGCTCACCCGAAGTCGCACAAAGGGGTCCCACGTTGCCGGAGAACAAGTTAGGAGGTCGTGCAATGCAGGTTAGAGTGCTGTTGACCCAGGCTGGACTGTGCACAAAGGATTTCCGCCGGAAGTGCACGGAGGCCGGAGTAGCTGCAAAAGTCGCGGTTCCCAGCAATGCAGTCTGGCGTGGAGAGGCAAGGACTTACCTCCACCAAACTTGGACTGAAGAGTCACTGGACTGTGGGAGTCACTTGGACAGAGTTGCTGGATTCAAGGGACCTCGCTCGTCGTGCTCAGAGGAGACCCGTGGGACAGGTGATGCAGTTCTTTGGTGCCTGCTGTTGCAGGGGGACGATTCCGTCGACCCACGGGAGATTTCTTCGGAGCTTCTAGAGCAGAGAGGAGGCAGACTACCCTCACAACATGCACCACCAGGAAAACAGTCGAGAAGGCGGCAGGATCAGCGTTACAGAGTTGCAGTAGTCGTCTTTGCTACTATGTTGCAGTTTTGCAGGCTTCCAGCGCGGTCAGCAGTCGATTCCTTGCAGAAGGTGAAGAGAGAGATGCAGAGGAACTCGGATGAGCTCTTGTATTCGTTATCTAAAGTTTCCCCAGAGACAGAGACCCTAAATAGCCAGAAAAGAGGGTTTGGCTACCTAGGAGAGAGGATAGGCTAGCAACACCTGAAGGAGCCTATCAGAAGGAGTCTCTGACGTCACCTGATGGCACTGGCCACTCAGAGCAGTCCAGTGTGCAGCAGCACCTCTGTTTCCAAGATGGCAGAGGTCTGGAGCACACTGGAGGAGCTCTGGGCACCTCCCAGGAGAGGTACAGGTCAGGGGAGTGGTCACTCCCCTTTCCTTTGTCCAGTTTCGTGCCAGAGCAGGGCTAAGGGGTCCCTGAACCGGTGTAGACTGGCTTATGCAGAAATGGGCACCAAAAGTGCCCATGAAAGCATTTCCAGAGGCTGGGGGAGGCTACTCCTCCCCTGCCTTCACACCATTTTCGAAAGGGAGAGGGTGTAACACCCTCTCTCAGAGGAAGTCCTTTGTTCTGCCATCCTGGGACAAGCCTGGCTTGACCCCAGGAGGGCAGAAACCTGTCTGAGGGGTTGGCAGCAGGAGCAACTGCAGTGAAACCCCAGGAAAGGCAGTTTGGTAGTACCAGGGTCTGTGCTACAGACCACTGGGATCATGGGATTGTGCCAACTATGCCAGGATGGCATAGTGGGGGCAATTCCATGATCATAGACATGTTACATGGCCATATTCGGAGTTACCATTGTGAAGCTACATATAGGTAGTGACCTATATGTAGTGCACGCGTGTAATGGTGTCCCCGCACTCACAAAGTCTGGGGAATTGGCCCTGAACAATGTGGGGGCACCTTGGCTAGTGCCAGGGTGTCCTCACACTAAGTAACTTTGCACCTAACCTTTACCAGGTAAAGGTTAGACATATAGGTGACTTATAAGTTACTTAAGTGCAGTGTAAAATGGCTGTGAAATAACGTGGACGTTATTTCACTCAGGCTGCAGTGGCAGGCCTGTGTAAGAATTGTCAGAGCTCCCTATGGGTGGCAAAAGAAATGCTGCAGCCCATAGGGGTCTCCTGGAACCCCAATACCCTGGGTACCTCAGTACCATATACTAGGGAATTATAAGGGTGTTACAGTAAGCCAATGTGAATTGGTAAAATTGGTCACTAGCCTGTTAGTGACAATTTGGAAAGAAATGAGAGAGCATAACCACTGAGGTTCTGATTAGCAGAGCCTCAGTGAGACAGTTAGTCACTACACAGGTAACACATTCAGGCACACTTCTGAGCACTGGGGCCCTGGCTGGCAGGGTCCCAGTGACACATACAACTAAAACAACATATATACAGTGAAAAATGGGGGTAACATGTCAGGCAAGATGGTACTTTCCTACACAACCCCCCCCCCCCAAACGAAGGACAATAAGACTAGCCATGACATGATGAGTCTTCATTGTCTAAGTGGAAATATCTGGAGAGTCCATCTGCATTGGAGTGGCTACTCCCAGGTCTATGTTCCACTGTATAGTCCATTCCCTGTAGGGATATGGACCACCTCAACAATTTAGGATTTTCACCTTTCATTTGTTTTAGCCAAAGTAGAGGTTTGTGGTCTGTCTGAACAATGAAGTGAGTGCCAAACAGGTATGGCCTCAACTTCTTCAGAGCCCAGACCACAGCAAAGGCCTCCCTCTCTATGGCAGACCAACGCTTTTCTCTAGGGGTCAACCTCCTACTAATAAAAGCAACAGGTTGATCCTGGCCCTCAGAATTAAGTTGTGATAGGACTGCCCCTACTCCTAATTCAGATGCATCAGTTTGGACATAGAATTTTTTAGAGTAACAAGGGCTTTTCAGGACAGGTGCAGAGCACATGGCCTGCTTCAGCTCCTCAAAAGCTTTCTGACAGTTTGCTGTCCATAATACCTTTTTAGGCATTTTCTTGGATGTGAGGTCATCAAGAGGGGCTGCAATGGAGCCATAGTTCTTAATGAACCTCCTGTAATACCTAGTGAGGCCTAGGACGGCTCTCACCTGAGTCTGAGTGGTAGGGGGAACCCAATCAATAATTGTTTGGATTTTCCCCTGAAGTGGTGCAATCTGTTCCCCACCAACAAGGTGTCCCAGATAAACCACCTTACCCTGCCCTATCTGGCACTTTGAAGCCTTGATAGTGAGGCCTGCCTTTTGCAGGGCCTCTAAAACTTTCCATAGGTGGACCAGGTGATCATCCCAGCTGGAGCTAAAGACAGCTATATCGTCCAAATATGCTGCACTAAAAGCTTCCAGTCCTTGCAGGACTGTGTTCACCAACCTTTGAAAAGTGGCAGGTGCATTTTTCAATCCAAAAGGCATTACTGTGAACTGGTAATGTCCTCCAATGGTTGAAAATGCAGTTTTAGGTTTAGCATCTTCTTATAATTTTATCTTCCAATACCCTGCAGTCAAATCAAAAGTGCTTAGATACTTGGCAGATGCCAGTGTATCTATGAGCTCATCTGCCCTGGGTATAGGGTGAGCATCAGTTTTGGTTACCTGGTTGAGACCTCTATAATCTACACAAAACCGCATTTCCTTCTTTCCATCTTTGGAATGGGGTTTTGGTACAAGTACCACAGGACAAGCCCATGGACTTTCAGAGTGCTCAACCACTCCCAGTTCTAACATTTTCTGCACTTCTTGCTTTATGCAGTCCCTGACATGGTCAGGCTGCCTAAAGATCTTACTTTTGACAGGCAAGCTGTCTCCAGTATCTATAGTGTACTCACACCAAGAAGTGGTACCTGGCACAGTAGAGAAGAGTTCAGAAAACTGACCCAGGAGATTTATGCAATGGTCTTTCTGCTCAGCAGTAAGACAATCAGCCAAAACTACACCTTCCACTAGAGCATCTTGTTCTGTGGAAGAAAAGAGATCAGGTAGAGGATCACTGTCTTCTTCCTGTCCCTCATCAGTTGCCATGAGCAGGGTGAGATCAGCCCTGTCATAGTAGGGTTTCAGGCGGTTGACATGGAGCACCCTAAGGGGACTCCAGGCAGTGCCTAAGTCAACTAAGTAGGTGACTTCTCCCTTTTTCTCAACAATTGTGTGGGGTCCACTCCATTTAGCTTGGAGTGCTCTTGGGGCCACAGGCTCCAAGACCCACACTTTCTGCCCTGGTTGGTACTGAACCAAAACAGCCTTCTGATCATGCCATTGCTTCTGGAGCTCTTGGCTGGCCTGAAGGTTTTTACTGGCCTTTTTCATATACTCAGCCATCCTTGATCTGAGGCCAAGTACATAATCCACAATATCTTGTTTTGGAGCTTTTAAAGGTTGTTCCCAACCCTCCTTGACAAGTGTTAGTGGACCCCTAACAGGGTGTCCAAAGAGGAGTTCAAATGGGCTGAAGCCCACTCCTTTCTGGGGTACCTCCCTGTAGGCAAAAAGGAGGCATGGTAACAGGATATCCCATCTCCTGCAGAGTTTTTCAGGGAGACCCATAATCATGCCTTTGAGAGTTTTGTTAAATCTCTCCACCAGTCCATTTGTTTGTGGATGATAGGGTGTAGTGAACTTGTAAGTAACACCACACTCCTTCCACATGGCCTTTAAGTATGCAGACATGAAATTGCCTCCTCTGTCTGATACTACTTCCTTTGGGAAGCCCATCCTAGAAAATGTTCCCAGGAGGGCCTTTGCCACTGCAGGTGCTGTAGTGGTCCTTAAAGGAGTTGCTTCAGGATATCTTGTGGCATGGTCCACTACCACCAAGATAAACCTATTGCCTGAAGCAGTAGGAGGGTCAAGGGGGCCAACTATGTCAACCCCTACCCTTTCAAAGGGAACCCCAACCACAGGCAGTGGGATAAGGGGTGCCTTTGGAGTGCCACCTGTCTTGCCACTGGCTTGACAGGTTTCACAGGACTTACAAAATTCCTTTGTGTCCTCAGACATCCTAGGCCAATGAAACAAGTGAACAAGTCTGTCC
The DNA here is from genome assembly GCF_031143425.1 of Pleurodeles waltl. NCBI lineage: Eukaryota > Metazoa > Chordata > Amphibia > Caudata > Salamandridae > Pleurodeles > Pleurodeles waltl. The sequence goes on from NC_090443.1 coordinate 194,208,238, forward strand.
CAAGTTTTCATTTGTCCCAGATGTCCAGCTAGGAGAATGTCGTGGGCTAGAGTTAGGAGGAACTTTCTGTACTCTTGAGGAATCACTAACCTCCTGGCAGTTCCAGGTTTAGGATCCCTTGCTTCAATGTACAAGAGGTTGTCCTCCCAGTAAACTCTGTGAGAGTCACTGACATCCCCATTAGCCTGTTTGACAGCTTGCTGTCTTAGACCCTCTAGTGTGGAACAGGTTTGCTGTGCCACACTCAGCTCCTCCCTGGCAGGCCCCCCTTCACCCAAAAGCTCAGCAGTGTCTGCTTTCAGCTCCTCTGGTGTAGGTTCTGCACAGGGTGGAAATTCTTCTTCCTCAGAAGTAGAATCCACTGTAGAGGGAGGGATAGTAGGAAGTGCTTTACTTCTACTAGCCCTAGCTTTAGGGAGCACTTGGTCCATTGTTCCAGGATCCAAGCTTCCCTGTCTTTTTTGCTTTTTGGCCTGAGCCCTTGTTAAAGCAAAAATATGCCCTGGGATGCCCAGCATTGCTGCATGGGCCTCCAACTCCACATCTGACCAAGCTGATGTCTCCAAATCATTTCCTAGTAGACAGTCTACAGGTAAATCTGTGGCTACCACAACTTTCTTTGGACCAGTAACCCCCCCCCAGTTGAGATTTACAACAGCCATGGGGTGGCTAAGTGTGTTGTTGTGAGCATCGGTTACTTGGTACTGGTGACCAAGTAGGTGTTGCTCAGGGTGGACCAGTTTCTCTATCACCATTGTGACACTGGCACCTGTGTCCCTGTAGGCCTGAACCTCAACACCATTTATTAGGGGTAGCTGCTTGTATTTATCCATATTAAGGGGACAAGCAACTAAGGTGGCTAAATCAATAGCCCCCTCAGAGACTAACACAGCCTCTGTGGTCTCCCTAACAAGACCAACCCCAACTAAGTTACCAATAGTGAGCCCAGCTACTCCCTTGGATTGGCTATTAGTAGGTTTGCTCCCACCACCACTGCTATTAGTAGGGACACTAGGTGTAGCAGTAGGGGTTGTAGTGGTAGGAGGCTTGGTGCTTTTCTTTGGACAACTGGGATCTGTTGTCCAATGGCCTTTTATTTTACATAAATAGCACCATGGTTTCTTTTCCTTGTTTTGATTTGAAGAGGATTTGGGCCCACCACCCCCACCAGAGTGTTTTTGTGGGCCTGATGAAGACTCATTTTTAGATTTGTCCCCACCCTTGTCAGAAGACTTACCATCCTTCTTCTTGCCATCTTTGTCACCCCCTGTATGAACTTTTCTGTTCACCCTTGTTCTGACCCATTTGTCTGCCTTCTTTCCCAATTCTTGGGGAGAGGTCAGATCAGAGTCCACCAAGTACTGGTGCAACAAATCAGACACACAATTATTAAGAATATGCTCTCTCAGGATCAAGTTATACAGGCTGTCATAATCAGTAACTTTACTGCCATGTAACCACCCCTCCAAGGCCTTCACTGAATGGTCAATGAAATCAACCCAGTCTTGTGAAGACTCCTTTTTGGTCTCTCTGAACTTTATCCTGTATTGTTCAGTGGTTAAGCCATAACCATCCAGGAGTGCATTCTTAAGAACTATAAAATTATTGGCATCACTTTCTTTCACAGTAAGGAGCCTATCCCTACCTTTTCCACTAAATGATAGCCATAGGATAGCAGCCCACTGCCTTTGAGGGACATCCTGTACAACACAGGCCCTCTCAAGTGCAGCAAACCACTTGTTAATGTCACCCCCCTCCTTATAAGGGGGAACTATCTTATGCAGATTCCTGGAATCATGCTATTTTGCAGGATGACTATGGGGAATACTGCTGCTGCCACCATGGGTTTCAAAACCCAACTTCTGTCTTTCCTTCTCTAGTTCTAAAGACTGTCTATCCAAATCCAGCTGTTGCTTTTTAAGCTTCAGTCTGGTTTGTTCCACCCTCAACTTATTGAGTTCCCTTCCTAACATTCTGTCATCAGGTTTGGTGGGAGGGACATTTCTAGATACAGAAGTATGATGAGAATGGACAGAAGGAGACCTGTCCCTTACAGAGGGCACCCTAACAGCTTGGCTGACAGTGTAATGTGAGAGCACACCATCTGTATGATGTGACTCCACCTCAGTACCAACTATGCTAGACTGTCTAGTAATGGGCAGGCTAGAAAGTTTCTTTCCTGAATCTTTTCCTGGGGGAGTCCCTGGATCAGATTGGGAACCATTAGCTACTTTTTCAACAGATGGGGCACTTTTAGCCTTATCTTGTTCTCTCTATGCAGAGACTCCTTGCTCCTTTCCAGCTAAGGTGATCATATGCAAGTTTGGACAGATCAACATTTTGGCCTGTGCCAGACATTTTTAGAGAGAGTTAAAGTGATAGAAAAAGAGAAAAAAGTTTTCAGAACTTTTAGAAAGACAGAAAAAAAACTTTTAAAACTTTTTAGAACTTTTTAGAAAGTTTAGAAGTACTTTTCAGCACTTAGAATAGAGTGAAAAGAGGAAATGCAAAACTTTTTGGTTATGTGTATATACACTGAACTTGTTTTGTATATTTTTCTCTTATGAAAAGTACAATGACAAGAGTGGTAAGTAGTCTCAAAGCACTTATCCCACCGCTGCACAACCAATGTAGGAGGCTGGACTGGCTTGTAGTGAGTACCAAGGGGTACTTGCACCTTGCACCAGGCCCAGTTATCCCTTATTAGTGTATAGGGTGTCTAGCAGCATAGGCTGATAGATAATGGTAGCTTAGCAGAGCAGCTTAGGCTGAACTAGGAGACGAGTGAAGCTCCTACAGTACCACTTAGTGTCATATGCACAATATCATAAGAAAACACAATACACAGTTATACTAAAAATAAAGGTACTTTATTTTTATGACAATATGCCAAAGTATCTCAGAGTGTACCCTCAGTGAGAGGATAGGAAATATACACAAGATATATATACACAATACCAAAAATATGCAGTATAGTCTTAGAAAACAGTGCAAACAATGTATAGTTACAATAGGATGCAATGGGGACACATAGGGCTAGGGGCAACACAAACCATATACTCCAAAAGTGGAATGCGAACCACGAATGGACCCCAAACCTATGTGACCTTGTAGGGGGTCGCTGGGACTATTAGAAAATAGTAAGGGTTAGAAAAATAGCCCACCCCAAGACCCTGAAAAGTGAGTGCAAAGTGCACTAAAGTTCCCCAAAGGACATAGAAGTCGTGGTAGGGGAATTCTGCAGGAAAGACACAAACCAGCAATGCAACAACGATGGATTTCCAGTCGAGGGTACCTGAGGAACAAGGGGACCAAGTCCAAAAGTCACAAGCAAGTCGGAGATGGGCAGATGCCCAGGAAATGCCAGCTGTGGGTGCAAAGAAGCTGCTACTGGACTGTAGAAGCTTAGGTTTCTGCAGGAACGACAAGGGCTAGAGACTTCCCCTTTGGAGGACGAATCCCTCACGCTGTGCAGAGTCGTGCAGAAGTGTTTTCCCGCCGAAAGACCGCCAACAAGCCTTGCTAGCTGCAAATCGTGTGGTAAGGGTTTTTGGATGCTGCTGTGGCCCAGGAGGGACCAGGATGTCGCAAATTGCGTCAGGAGACAGAGAGGACGTCGAGCAAGACAAGGAGCCCTCTCAGCAGCAGGTAGCACCCGGAGAAGTGCCAGAAACAGGCACTACGAGGATGTGTGAAACGGTGCTCACCCGAAGTCGCACAAAGGAGTCCCACGTCGCCGGAGAACAACTTAGGAGGTCGTGCAATGCAGGTTAGAGTGCCGTGGACCCAGGCTGGACTGTGCACAAAGGATTTCCGTCGGAAGTGCACGGAGGCCGGAGTAGCTGCAAAAGTCGCGGTTCCCAGCAATGCAGCCTGGCGTGGAGAGGCAAGGACTTACCTCCACCAAACTTGGACTGAAGAGTCACTGGACTGTGGGAGTCACTTGGACAGAGTTGCTGGATTCAAGGGACCTCGCTCGTCGTGCTGAGAGGAGACCCAGGGGACCGGTGATGCAGTTCTTTGGTGCCTGCGATTGCAGGGGGACGATTCCGTCGACCCACAGGAGATTTCTTCGGAGCTTCTAGTGCAGAGAGGAGGCAGACTACCCCCACAGCATGCACCACCAGGAAAACAGTCGAGAAGGCGGCAGGATCAGCGTTACAGAGTTGCAGTAGTCGTCTTTGCTACTTTGTTGCAGTTTTGCAGGCTTCCAGCGCGGTCAGCAGTCGATTCCTTGGCAGAAGGTGAAGAGAGAGATGCAGAGGAACTCGGATGAGCTCTTGGATTCGTTATCTAAAGTTTCCCCAGAGACAGAGACCCTAAATAGCCAGAAAAGAGGGTTTGGCTACCTAGGAGAGAGGATAGGCTAGCAACACCTGAAGGAGCCTATCAGAAGGAGTCTCTGACGTCACCTGATGGCACTTGCCACTCAGAGCAGTCCAGTGTGCCAGCAGCACCTCTGTTTCCAAGATGGCAGAGGTCTGGAGCACACTGGAGGAGCTCTGGGCACTTCCCAGGGGAGGTACAGGTCAGGGGAGTGGTCACTCCCCTTTCCTTTGTCTAGTTTCGCGCCAGAGCAGGGATAAGGGGTCCCTGAACCGGTGTAGACTGGCTTATGCAGAAATGGGCACCAAAAGTGCCCATGAAAGCATTTCCAGAGGCTGGGGGAGGCTACTCCTCCCCTGCCTTCACACCATTTTCCAAAGGGAGAGGGTGTAACACCCTCTCTCAGAGAAAGTCCTTTGTTCTGCCATCCTGGGACAAGCCTGGCTTGACCCCAGGGGGGCAGAAACCTGTCTGAGGGGTTGGCAGCAGCAGCAGCTGCAGTGAAACCCCAGGAAAGGCAGTTTGGCAGTACCAGGGTCTGTGCTACAGACCACTGGGATCATGGGATTGTGCCAACTATGCCAGGATGGCATAGAGGGGGCAATTCCATGATCATAGACATGTTACATGGCCATATTCGGAGTTACCATTGTGAAGCTACATATAGGTAGTGACCTATATGTAGTGCACGCGTGTAATGGTGTCCCCGCACTCACAAAGTCCGGGGAATTGGCCCTGAACAATGTGGGGGCACCTTGGCTAGTGCCAGGGTGCCCTCACACTAAGTAACTTTGCACCTAACCTTTACCAGGTAAAGGTTAGACATATAGGTGACTTATAAGTTACTTAAGTGCAGTGTAAAATGGCTGTGAAATAACGTGGACGTTATTTCACTCAGGCTGCAGTGGCAGGCCTGTGTAAGAATTGTCAGAGCTCCCTATGGGTGGCAAAAGAAATGCTGCAGCCCATAGGGGTCTCCTGGAACCCCAATACCCTGGGTACCTCAGTACCATATACTAGGGAATTATAAGGGTGTTCCAGTAAGCCAATGTGAATTGGTAAAATTGGTCACTAGCCTGTTAGTGACAATTTGGAAAGAAATGAGAGAGCATAACCACTGAGGTTCTGGATAGCAGAGCCTCAGTGAGACAGTTAGTCATAACACAGGTAACACATTTAGGCACACTTATGAGCACTGGGGCCCTGGCTGGCAGGGCCCCAGTGACACATACAACTAAAACAACATATATACAGTGAAAAATGGGGGTAACATGCCAGGCAAGATGGTACTTTCCTACAGTGGTGCACAGAATTACTGTCTGGAGAGGGGAGGCAAGGACTTACTTCCTACAAATTTGGATGGTTGGACCAGTGGACAGTCTGGGTCATTTGGGTCCACCACCTGTGTTCCAGGGGCCACGCTCGTCAGGTTGAGAGAGGTCCCAGAGTACCAGTGAAGCTGAAGTTTGGTGCCTGCTGAAGCAGGGGGTGGATTCCGTTGACACATTGGAGATTTCTTCGTGGCTTCCAGTGCAGGGTGAAGGCAGGCAGCTCCCAGAACATGTACCACCAGGAAACAGTCAAGAAAGCCAGCAGGATTAGGCGCTACAATGTTGGTGGTAGTCTTCTGGCTACTTTGTTGCAGTTTTGCAGGCATCCTGGAGCAGTCAGCGGTCGATCCTTGGCAGAAGTCGAAGAGAGAAGTGCAGAGGATTCCTGCTGGATTCTTGCAAGTTGTTATCTGAGGAAAAGCCCACTGGAGAGACCCTAAATAGCCCTCAGAGGAGGATTGGCCACCTAGTCAGGTAAGCACCTAGCAGGTCGCTGACGTCACCTGCTGGCACTGGTTACTTAAAGGCATCCAGAGTGCCCTCACACCTCTGGAAACAAGATGGCAGAGGTCTGGGACACGCCGGAGGAGCTCTGGGCATCACCCCTGGGGTGGTGAATGACAGGGGAGTGGTCACTCCCCTTTCCTTTGTCCAGTTTCACGCCAGAGCATGGACTGGGGGTTCCCTGAACCAGTGTAGACTGGCTTATGCTAGGAGGGCACCATCTGTGCCCTTCAAAGCATTTCCAGAGGCTGGGAGAGGCTAGCCCTCCCCAGCCTTTAACACCTATTTCCAAACGGAGAGGGTGTAACACCCTGCTCTCAGAGGAAATGCTTTGTTCTGCCTTCCTGGGACTGGGCTGCTCAGACCCCAGGAGGGCAGAACCCTGTCTGTGGGGTGGCAGCAGCGGTAGCTGCAGAGAAAACCCCAGAGAGCTGGTTTGGCAGTACCCGGGTCCATTGAGGAGCCCCTGGGATGCATGGCATTGGCTTCCCAATACCAGATTTAGCATGGGGGGACAATTCCATGATCTTAGACATGTTACATGGCCATATTTGGAGTTACCACTGTGAAGCTGAAGCTTCATATAGGTATTGACCTATATGTAGTGCACATGTGTAATGGTGTCCCCGCGCTCACAAAGTCTGGGGAAATGGCCCTAAACTATGTGGGGGTACCTTTGCTAGTGCGTGGGTGCCCTCACACTTAGTAGCTTTGCACCTAACCTTCAGCAAGTGAAGGTTAGGCATATTGGTGACTTATAAGTTACTTAAGTGCAGTGAAAATGGCTGTGAAATAAAGTGTTATTTCATTCAGGCTGCCGTGGCAGTTCTGTGTAAAGGTTTGTCTGAGCTCCCTATGGGTGGCAAAAGAAATGCTGCAGCCCATAGTGATCTCTTGGAATCCCAATACCCTGGGTACCATATACTTGGGAATTATAAGGGTGTTCCAGTATGTCAATTGGAATTGGTAAAAGTGGTCACTAGCCTAAAGTGACAAATTTAAAGGCAGAGAGAGCATAAGTACTGAGGTTCTGATTAGCAGAGCCTTAGTGACACAGTTAGTCACTACACAGGTATACACATTCAGGCCACAGACCATGAGCACTGAGGTCCTGGCTAGCAGGATTCCAGTGAGGCAGGCAAAAACAAACTGACATACATGTAAAAATGGGGGTAACATGCCAGGCAAGATGGTACTTTCCTACACAGATCTGCACCAACACCTGGTGAATTGTAAGCTTTCTGACCCCAGGAAGCTTCTTGAGGAGGAGGACGTTTGGGTCAGTGGCAGAGTGTCCAAAAAGGTATTATTAGATATTTCCGAACAAGTTACTTCATCACAACAGTGACAAATATCCCATCTGCTGAAATATAACTCCCATAGGAAATAACTGGATGTAAATTTTGGCACTCCACCATTGTGACGGAGTAAGTCGTCTGCCAAGATCTAAATCAGGCCCAAAATTCTCTAAAGGCCCTCAAAACAACTCACTGGACAAAGGGTCTGGTTCACATTCCCAATTTTCCTAGCAGAAGAAAGACTACTCTGGCAAAAGTCAACAGCACAAATCTCCCAAGTGCTTCAATATGGATACTACAAGGAGGATCTCAAGTGTCCAAAAAGAGCACCACCTCCCACTAGAGGACTGGTCCCAGGGGTGATGCATGTAGTGCTGGGGGAGGAGTTTTTCCCAATTACTGGAGGGAGTTTAGTGAGATTTCCCTGGTGTTCCTGAATGACAGTGAGATGGTTCCTAAGATCCATGTGCCCACTAATACTACAAAGTATAGGCAATGGGTCACCAGAGCTTGCTGGATGGCATATGGAAGAAGGACCCACCAAGGAGGGGTTTCTGTAGGGCACAGAAGGAGTGCCCAACCTTTGAGGACATGAGACAATAGGCTGAAGCCCAAGCAGCAGGTGATGCATCTGTGAAACATCACATTTACTGGGAGGACAGCCTCCTTTACAGTGAGCCTAAGGCTCCTATGCATGGGACAACAAAGGTCATGGTGGACCCCCAGTACTACAGGGCCTTCACACTGGAACTGGCTCACAATATTCCCCTGGCAGGACACCTGGGCCAAGACAGGAGCTTTGCAATGCTTGTCCCCCACTTTTATTGGCCCAGTATTAAGAATGCTTCAGATGCATTCTGTAGAACTTGTGTGACCTGCCGAGCCATGGGAAAACAGGACAGAGGCTTAAAGCCCCCTTAATTCCCTACCTGTCGTTAGCACACCCTTTGAGGGAGTACGGATCAACATTGTTAGGCCTATGGATTCCCAGACTGCTTCAGGCAACAGGTTTATTCTGGTCTTGGTGGGTCATGCCACTAGGTACCCAGAGGAAATCCCTCTAAGGGCCACAACTGCACCTGCAGTGGTAAATGCCCTGATGGGGATTTTTACTGGAGTGGGTTTCCCCAAGGAAGTGGTGTCTGACAGGGGCACCAACTTCATGTCTGCTTATATACAGCCAATGTGGTAGGAGTACACATTCTCCACTGCCTACCATCCAGAAACAAATAGGCTTGTTGAGAGACTCAACACAACTCAGAAGGGCATGATTAGAGGTGTGTCTGAAGCCGTGAGGGAACATGTGTAATATCCTCTTGCTATGCCTTCTGTTTGTATACAGGGAGGTACTACAGAAGGGAGTTGGTTTCAGCCCCTTTGAGCTTATGTATGGGCACCCTGTCAGAGGACCTCTCCGTTTGGTCAGGAAAAGGTGGGAGCAAATTCCCAGGATCAATCCCCAGGATGTAGTGAGCTTTATACTGGCCTTCAGGAACCAAATGGCTAAGTTGTGGAAGCAAGCTTCAGAAAACTTAGAAGCCAGCCAGGCTGTGATGAAAGAGTGGTATAACCAACATTCTATCACTGTGGAATTACAACCTGGGCACAAAATGTGGGTTATGTGGAACGCACTGAGAGAAAGTGGGAGATCACCGACCTGGTGGACCTCAAGACCCATAGGCAACCCCACATGGTGCTGCATATCAATCACCTCAAACCCCACTTTGAGACGTCTGAGCTCACCCCGCTGTTGGTGACAGATGGAGAAGAGGAAGTGGAGAGTGAATCGCTCCCTGACCTCTTAGATTTCAAGGAGAAAGATGGGTTAGTGGAGGGAATAATAATTTCCCCCAGTCTGACGCCTGAACAGTAGAGGGACTGCCGGCAGGTGTTGCAGCAGTAAGCCTCTCTCTTTTCTGGTACCAAATGTTTCCCCACTGGGCACCACACCTGAACCCAGGTTCTGTATGGGTTATAGAGGGCTTAACTGAGGTACAAAGACAGATGCTTATCCCGTCCTCTGACCTGATGAGCTTATTGACAGGTTAGGGGCTGCCCATTAGTTATGTACCTTTGATCTTACATCAGGGTACTGGCAGATCACCCTAAAAGAAGCTGCAAAGGAGAGGTCAACCTTCTAGATTCCAGAGGGCCACTATCAGTTTACAGTAATGCCCGTTGGACTCAAGAATGCCTCTGCCACCTTCCAGAGGTTGGTGAACCAGGTCCTTGCTGGTATGGAGGCCTTCTCAGCTGCTTAGCTGGATAACATAGCTGTCTTCAGTAGCACCTGTAAGGACCACCTCTTTCACCTCCAGGAAGTGCTTCAGGCTCTGCAACAGGAAGGCCTGACTATCAATGCCATAGGACAAGGGTCTGTGGTGCACTTTGGGCAACTGGTGGATGAGGTTAAGATGCAGCTCCTCCAAGCCAAGATAGAAACTATCATGGCCTGAGAGCCCCCCAAAATCCAGACTGAGGACTGAGTACCTTGGGCCTCACTGGGTATTACAGATTTGTCAAGGAATATGTCACTGTTGTGGACCCTTTTACAGAACTGACTTCTAAGAAGCAGTCCAGGAATGTGATTTAGACAGCAGCATGCTAAAAGCATTTGACTCCCTTAATGCTGGCCATTTGCACAGCCCCTGTGCTCAAGACCCCTGACTTCTCCAAGGAGTCTAGCATTCAGAAAGGTGCCTCAGAGCATGGCATAGGGGCAGTACTTTCACAACTTAATGAAGAGGGCCTAGACCAACCTGTAGCCTCCATCTCCAGGATGTTACTCCCCAGGGACCAAATGTGGAGTGCTATAGAAAAGAAGCATTTGCTGTAGTCTGTGTAATGAAGAAGCCGGGACCAACCCTGTTTGGTACTCACTTCCTGATTCAGACTGAGCATAGTCCCCTCAGGTGACTCATGCAAATGATGGGTGAAAATCCAAAATTGTTGAAGTAGTCCATTCACCTCCAGGTTATGAACTTCAGGGTGGAACACTGAAAAGGGGTAGACCACACGAATGCTATTCTTTTCATGGGGAATTTCTTAAGCGCTTGGCTACCCAGAAGGGCCTCCCATCATTCTGACAACTAGGTACCCCACAGATAAGGCCACAGCTTAGAAAAGAGTTGGGCCATATTTGCTAACATTGTGTGTCATGGTTTCTCCACTTTTGTGGTGCATTCATCAAGCAAAATGCTAGAAGCTATTTACAAAGCTATGCAAGGGGTGATTTGCGTCACCTTGCGTGATTTTGTAAAGAATGTAACGCAATACAGAGGTTGCTCTGCATTACATTACATTACATTCTGGGAGGTGACCCATGGCTGGAACATGGGCGTTTCCATGCATCCACCCATAGATTTCAGGCAATCCCAGATTTACAAAGGTTTGTAGTCCCAGAAGATGGGCTATTTTTCTCCTCTGTTTCCTCTTTCTATGTGTGCTGCAATGTGCAGCACACATAGAAAGATGAAAACGCCTTGAGAGATTGTTTTTATGCAGGAAGGTATGCCTTCCTGCACAAAAACTATTCTTGCAACACAGGCACCCTTGTACCTTGGTGCAAGGGTGCCTGCGTTGGTGCAAGGCTGCCTCAAGTGCAGCAGTGCAAGAAGAGAGCAGAATTGCTCCATATCTTTGTAAATATTCAGCATTTCTTCCTCTCCCTCCTTACATGCAACACAGTGCAACAACTTTGCTTGCTGCTCTGTGCTGCGAGAAAGGTTCCTCGATGCTAGTTCTGATTTGGTTTGTTTTAAGTTCTGCAGGAGTGCATTCCATAGGTTGGTTACTAGAGAAGGGAATGACCATCCTCCTCTTCTGGTTCTCATAATCCTAGGGACTGCAAACAGTAACTTGTTGGAGCGCAGACTTCTGGTGAGTTTGCCAGGGGTAACTAGATTTTGAATCATTTTAGGACCCCTTTTATAGATCGCTCTATGAGCCATACACAATACCTTTAAATGTATCCTTTTAAGCAATGGCAGCCAGTGATGCTTGGGAATTCTCAGGAGGATGCGTGCTGCACCATTTTGAAACACTGGAGGTCTTTTTATAGCGTACTTTAGGCTTCAGAATTATAAGGAATTCTCATAGTCTGGAGATGATCAGACCTTGTACTACTATCCTGCGCAATAGCTCTGGTAACCATTGAGGAGTTTTCTCAAGGTCCTTAACATGGTGAAACAAGCTGCTGCCAATTTTTTGGCTCGTGTTGCCGTTGTCATCTTATTGTCGTGCCAAATACCTAAGCTTTTGACTTCCGATTTTGGGAATAGTTTGGCTGCCAAGAGACTCAAGTCAGTTCAGTTCTATCCATCTTGAGGGGTTAGTGCCCACCACCATCACCTCCGTTTTCTCCCCATTCAGTGTAAGTTGCTTGCTGCCATCCACTTCATGACATGTTTAAGAAAGTCATAGAGGGAGGTCAAAATTTAGGGGGTTATTCCAACTTTGGAGGTCGTGGTAATCCGTCCCAAATGTGACGGATTTACCACCAGCCGTATTACGAGTTCCATAGGATATAATGGACTCGTAATACGGCTGGTGGTATATCCGTCACTTTACAGTCACTTTTGGGACGGATTACCACTTCCTCCAAAGTTGGAATAACCCCCTTAGTCTGTTTGGTGTGAAAGGGAGATGATAATCTGGGTGTCATTGGCATAGGATATTGGGGAGAAACCATTGCTGTTTATCATTTCTGCCAGTGGTATGTCATACTGATTAAACAATGATGGTCTCAGTGGGGATCCCTGGGGGACTCCAAAATTAATAGAGTAGGTGTCTGAATATGTAGTTGCTTCACATACTTGGAGGGGTCTGTTGTAGAGGAACGATGTTAGTCGCATAAGTGCAGAGCTGGATATTTCAACTTCCTTTAACCTTGTGATCGGCACCTAGTAAAATGATCAGAGCTGAATTCCCACCTTTATCTAGGATGGTTTTAAGCCCTTTTGGTGCTACAAAAAGAGATGTTCCCGTGCTGCTACCTGGACAGAAACCAGTCTGCGACAGCTGCAAAAGGTTGTTAGTTTCCAAGTATAGTGAAAGGGTCATATTGACGTATAGCTCCAGGACTTTGCTGGGCCATGGCAAGACAGAGCTTGACCCATGGTTTTCACATTTTTCAGGGTCAGCTTCTTTTAACATAATGTCGGGGGCAGGTCAAGGGAGATCCCTATTTTAGGGACTTCAACATCTCTTCAGTGTCTTCTTGGGTCATTTCTGCGAACATGTTTAATTTTCCCAGTTGAGTCTGTGGGTGCTTGTAGGGTTTAGTGTTTTCTTCTAATGTGAGGAGGATATTGTTCACCTTCTCCAGAAAAAAAGTTGGCCAGCTTATTACAGCGTGAGTCTGATGGAGGGGGGCCATCTTTTGATTGCAGTTTAATTAGACTGTTTGCAACATTTAATAATTCCTTTGTGGAATTAACAGCATTGTTAATCTTAGATGCAAAAAAGCTCACTCTTACGTTCCCGATTGCATAGTGATACTTTTAATAGCCTTCTTGTAATTCTCTTTCTCAATTGTATTTTGTTTCCTCCATGCTCTCTCTAGTTTTGTAGATTTGTTTTCTCAGTTCTGCAAGTTCTGCTGAGAAACATGGGGGCATATTTATACTCTGTTTGCACCGAATTAGTGTCTTTTGTTTTACTCTGATTCAGTGCAAAACTAACTCCATATTTATACTTTGGTGCTAGACCCCTCTAGCGCCAAATTTATGGAGTCAATGTCATTGAATTACGCTAATTCAGTGCAAACAGAGTATAAATATGCCCCTTAGCATAAAAAAATGATGCTAATCTGGTCAGAATCATTTATTTTAACTCAAACATGCCTAACGTGATTTTTTTTTAAGCTAGCCTACCCTTTGCACCGGCTTGCACCATTCCATATATATGGTGCCCAGCTGGTGCTAAAAAATGGTGCAAGCCGGTGCAAAACTTTTTGGTGCAAAACTGAGTTAGTGCAGTTTTGCACCAAAAAGTATAAATAAGGCCCATGGTGTTCTTACTCTAGAGTGAGAGCCTTTAGGTTGCTTAAGGGGAATTAACGTGTCTGAAGCGCGCTGGATACATGCCTGAAATGTGCTGTTGTCTATGTCTTTTTTCATTTCAGGGATGGTATTTGTGAGCATGTTTTCCCAGGTGCCTTTATCCAGTTTCAACCAATTCTGTTTGGGATTGCTGTGCTTGGAGGTGGTGTTTTGGTTATGGGTGTGTCTTACTGAAATGATATAACTTTATAGTCTGACCAGATGATCTCGAATGGGTCCCCTGTAATACGTTTTTTGCATATTTGAAAATATAGGGTGAAGTAAATGGCCATGTTTGTGAGGAGAGGCTGCAACCCTTTTGGTTAATTGGATAGCGGCTAGATCCATTAAAACTATTTTTAGAACTCTCACAACTGGTGTTTTATAGATGGAGATTAAAATCCCCAAGCACCATGTAGTTAGCAGTTAACTAACTTTTGCCACAATTACTTTAGCTAATTTTTGCCACTACGTCAGGGAGGAACTGTATAAAATGTGTGGTGGGGTCAGGGTGGCGATGTATCGCTAGTCTTCAGAACATGAAGGTGGGGGAGAGTTCAAGAGGACTTGCATATCCTGGTGGAAAGGTAATTGCAATATCTGGCATCAAAGTCTCTCAAAGACAAGTTTCAGTTAGGAACATGGCTGTTGGTTTATTATCTTCTTAGAACGTAAACGTAAATAGACCTGTACTATGCTTCGGTTAGATCTGCAGTTCAGCAGGTGTGGCTGCCACTAGAGCCTATTTGAGACCTTATTTCCCTTTTTTCAATGCTGATGATCTATCCAGGTTTTTCCACCATATTGATGAGAACCCACTAGAGGTTGGGTAGCTCTTTCCACTGTCAGCTAGGGGAACATGTGTTAGACCTCTCCGCCTTAGAGTGGTGTTCGCTCAAACGTTTTGCCTGCTTGCCTCATATTTTTGCTGGTTCATTTTGTTGGCCTTAGCACTCTGAGCACTTTATAACTGCTGACAAGTACTAAAGTACACATGCTCTCCCCAAAACATAGTAACATTGGTGAATACACAATTGGGATGTTTAATTTACTTGTAAGTCTCTTGTAAACTGGTATAACATAAACCCGGAGCCTTTAAATTAAATGCTACTTCTGGGCCTGCAACACTAATTGTGCTACCCTATTAAGTAGCCTCTTAAACAAGTCTCAAACCTGCCACTGCAGAGCCTGTTTGCAGTTTGACTGCAACTTTGACTTGGTATTTATAACCTCTTGCCAAGCCTTAAACTCCCCTTTCATTACATATACCTCACCCCTAAGTTAGGCCCTAGGTAGCCCATAGGGCAGGGTTCTATGTAACTAACAGGTAGGACATGTACGTTTGCATTTTGCATGTCATAGTAGTGAAAAACCCTCAAAGTTATTTTTCACTACTGTGGGGCCTACCCCTCTCATAGGTTAACATTGGGAAATTTCTATAAGACACTTTTAAGATGTAATTCCTCATTGGTAAGGACTAGCTGTTTGATATCTTTGAAATGGTAATGATAAATCTTCTTTACTGATAAAGTCGGATTTGAGCTTAGTATTTTAGAAATGCTGCTTTTACAAAGTGTACATTCTTCTCTATCTGGAGCCAGTCTCCAATACACATCTGGGGTGGGTGACAGCTACACTTAGTGCGTTCCCTCTAGAAAGCCACAAACACAGAAAGGTTGGGTGTGTCTGAGTGCTCATCTGCATCCATCTGCATTCTGGTGCCTCTTCCTGGGTAGGAAGGGTGGGAGGGGGTGACACACCTGGATAGGCAGTACCTCCCCCAACACAAAGGGCTGATTACCCCCTACCAATTGTCTAGAGCCAGGGCTTGGGAAAAAGGAATTTGTGCACTTCAGAGACCCTTCTTTGAAGTCACCCCACTTCAAAGGCACAACCGGGTATAAGTACTGGGTCTCTCACCCCACCAATCAGACACCTTTGGACCTACAAATGGACTCTGTCAGAAAAACTGCTGTGTTGCATCAAGGACTGTCACTTTGCTGGACTGCTGACCTGGAAGGACTGCTTTTGTGCTGTGCTGCCCTGCTACCTGCTGCTCTCTGACCTTGCTGAGGAAGAGCTGGACCCTGCCTTGCACCCCAAGGTGATCTCCAAAGGCTTGCTTGCTTGCCTCCTGTTGCTGGAGACTCAGGGATATCAAAGTCTCTTCCTGTGCTTGGTTCTCCAGAAGTGGAATCAGATACCTGCACCAGTGAAAGTGACGGATCTCCTGCCTTCTGGAAGCGGCAACTGATGCATTGACGCGGTTGCTGGAGTATAACCCATGCATCGAACTTGGGGCCGAACAGCACGTCTGGGACTGCTGCATTAACTGCCACATCCCCTGCCTTCTCAAAGCGGCATGTCACACATTGGCATCGATGCAGCACTGAAACCACTGCATCGCTGCAGACCCCTAAGGACGATCACTCATCCCTTTGACAGCATGGAGAAGCCTGACTCATCGGCTTCAGAATCAATACATTGTGGCTTCAACTCTTGTCTTTGGAAACCAGCATATCACCAACAACACATGGGACAAATTAATGCATCCCTTGACTGTGAGAGTGACATTGATGCATCTACTGATGCATCTTCCCCGCATCTCCTGCTTGTGATCAGGATTAAGGTACTTTGTTCCCTGTTCCTGCATGGCTCCTGTCCCCGGCCCGTCGTCTGCTTGAACTGTTGACTTTGCCTCCATCCATCGCAACCTCAAGTAACACCTAAAGCATTATTTGCTTCTAAATTGACTTCTATTGGTTGGATTTTTGTCATTTCGGTCTTGATTTATTTGTAAAATTACTGTCTATTTTTCTGAACCTGTGTGGAGTCTTTTTGTGGAGTTTTTTTTTTATAAAGATCTTTTATTGATTTTATGAAGAAGCAAATTAAATAAAAATACAAATAACATGGCACTGGGTGGTACCTTGGGACGGTCATAACATAACAATGGCCCGATGGGCTCCATGGTCAATGATTACATATGCACGATAAACATAGACTTGATAAACTGAGTAACATTGAGTAAGAATAATGTGTCGTGTGGACTCCAGTCAATTAAGGCGGGAGAGCTAAGTAACATGTGACTAAGTGAACGTCCCCTTCTATACAGGTTCACATTTGGAGGGCCCCGCCAAGTGACAGGCCAGGTGTTCTACATATTCCCCCATTTTCCCCATATCTTGTTGTATTTGTTCGGGCACCCCCTAGCTTCGTATACAGGTTTTTCGCATTGCGCGCACCAGTCTACACCCCACCTCCACTTGGCCACAGCCAGTGCCACTCCGGCCTTCCAATCCACCATAATGTCTCTCTTTGCTACCAGGCAGACCACTCCCACAAAGATACGGTCCGCTCTTCCCAGCCCCATCTCCCCCATAGCACCCAGCAGGAGTGGTAAGGAAGCCATTTCTACCTCTGACTGCAAGACCTTTTTGTCGAGTTTTAATTGTGTTACTGTGTGGGTGTGTGTTGCACCAATACTTTACACATTGCCTCTTGAGATAAGCCTAACTGCTCTATACTGAGCTACCAGAGGGCTAGCACAGGTTATCCATTAGTATGTGTCTGACTTACCCTAGCTAGAGTTGACATCCCAACCTTGACTGGGTGCATACCCCTGACAACTAGAGACCCCATTTCTAACTGCGGACTAACACCCAAGCGGTGCCCCTCAGGTCCTGGACCCTTAACTGGTGTTGGAGTGTACTCCTTATGTCACAAAACTCGAAGATCTAGATGTAATAACCTTTTGCCAACGCTCTGCCTGAAGAGCTGTCGGACACTAAGAATGCTGTAGGAGCTGCAGTTGTCCACGTCAGATCACTGGTCGGCCCTTAGCTTTCTGGCCTGCCCCACTGAAGGGGATCTAACTTCCAGAAAAGTTTTTATGTCGGAACATAGAGAGTTTCACTGGGATCAATGCCTAGCAGCAGGCCATCTAGGCCTTCCTGGGCTCTTACTTCTGACTTCGCCGACTCAGAGCTTTCCTGCCTTCATTGACAACTGCACCAGGATCCCGCTTTTCAGCATCCTGCCGCCAACAAGCTGTACCTGGGATTCAGCTTGCCCTGCCGCCGGATCGTCATCGATCACTTTTTCTCCTTAAAGGCTTCTGAGATAGAAGGTAAACTTTCTACTGGGACAAACCTGGTCCCTGTATTTGATTGGCAATTCATGACCGTTGCCCTTAACATTTGACTTTGACCTGCGCTTTTTGGCGCTATTTTGAAATCAAATTTAAATATTTATATCTCTGGGTCTACATATAGGATTTTTAGTGTTCTGGTGACATTTTATTTATTAAAATGTATTCTATTGTTCTAAATTGGGTTGGTATTTTTCTTGTGTTGAGTTTTCACTTTATTACTGTGGATTGCTGCATAAATACTTTACACATTGCCTCTAAGTTGTGCCTGAATGTCTTGTGTCAAGCTACTAGGGCATTAGGCAAAGGTTTATTTAGTGACTTTTGTGATTCACCCTGACGAGGATGGTTGTTATTATATATGTTTCTCTATAATTAGCGACAAATGTATATAACACCACAAGATACATTTGTATATCCGATAATGTCATAATTCCTGCTTCTATGTACATACAGGGACATATATATATATATATATATATATCAGCAAACCAAAAGGCTCCACTTTGGAGCCAAAAGGAGCACTCTATGGATTCTCAGCTTCCTCCAGCATGACCCGTTTCGGCTGACTTGCCTTTCTCAAATGCCGGTGAATAAAGAGAAACACTCACTTGCAAATGCTTTAAATAATTGTCCTTCACTATTCTACATTGCACTCCTGTAGGCATAGCCCGGAAAGATTATGCCTGCTGTTTGTTCGGGACATGACTACATGTTTTTGCTCTGGCTACTAAACTATCGCTTTCAGGTATGAAGAGAAAATGATGTGGGCAAATAGATGGCTGGATGTAGTGGCTCAGCTCACGGTATTTAAGAAGAGCCACGCTCATGCTTTAGAATGTATAATTAACATTAAGGATCTAAACTTTGAAAGCGCACAAGTATAAAAGTGAACAGCAATGTGCCCAGAACCACGTTGGCTTTGAAATCTACCGAATATAAACTGTGAACTGGGACTTTGAATATCAGATAAACACGTGCTACTATGGCGACGCTTGTAACTACGTGACTTATGGAGACATGTTAGTCCCTTTTTACTTACGAGTACAGCGATAAGAATAATGAAGGACAATTATTTAAAGCATTTGCAAGTGAGTGTTTCTCTTTATTTACCGGCATTTGAGAAAGGCAAGTCAGCCGAAACGCCCCATGCTGGAGGAAGCTGGGAATCCATAGAGTGCTCCTTTTGGCTCCAAAGTCGAGCCTTTTGGTTTGCTGTAATTAGCGTGCATGCCATTTGCCCGGAGGAGGCACCCATCCTTGAAGTGTTCAGCAATAGGAATGGCGTTTGTGAAGGAATATATATATATATATATATATATATATATATATATATATATATATATATATATAAAAGAGTTTATTCCTGCTACTAAAACTTAAAAAAAATGAAAGAATACATTTGCATACATCACCACACGATATATATGTGCCCATCGGACCTCGTAAATATGATTTCTTCCTTGCATATATGGGTATTTATATGGAGGGGATCTCTCCAGCCAATTCAGCCTTCACCTGTTGTGTGCATATGTGTATGTATGAGTTAATTTCAGTGTTCAGTTTTAAAAAATGAAAAGTAACAAAGAAATAACAAATAAAACTAAATAAAATCCCCCTTTCAACCTTTGTCCCAATCATGTCTCAACTCAGACTCAAATCTGTCTTATCCCAATCCATTCCAACTACTATGAACCCCCAAACATCCTCCTCAAACTTTCTTCTGTATTGTTTTTAGCCAGGCCACTTCACTGACAGGCACACACAACCACTAGTTACAAAAGTAACTTACTACTTCCTCATTCAAATCCATTCCCATCATCATTCTATGCCTACTACAAACTCTACATAACACACAAGAAATCTACAGCACACACCTAACACAACTAACACAAAAAAAGAGGAATAAAACCCCATAATAATAATGTATTAATCTACAAACTATTAACCGATAATCTTGGGTCCCAGAGTAGTGTGCTACTTGACACAAAGGGGCTGATTCTAACTTTGGTGGGCGGCAGTCGCCGCCCGCCAAGCGGGAACCACCAGAAGACCGTACCCCGGTCAAAAGACCGCAGCGGTCATTCTGACTTTCCCGCTGGGCTGGCGGGCGACCGCCAAAAGGCCGCCCGCCCGCCCAGCGGGAAAGCACCAGCAACGAGGAAGCCGGCTCCGAATGGAGCCGGCGGAGTTGCTGGTGTGCGACGGGTGCAGTTGCACCCGTCGCGATTTTCAGTGTCTGCCAAGCAGACACTGAAAATCAATGTGGGGCCCTGTTAGGGGGCCCCTGCAGTGCCCATGCCAGGGGCCCCACGACAGCCGTTCCCGCCAGCCTGGTTCTGGCGGTGAAAACCGCCAGAACCAGGCTGGCGGGAAGGGGGTCGGAATCCCCATGGATTGCAGCGCCGCCGTGGAGGATTTACAGGGGCAGCGGGAAACCGGCGGGAAACCGCCGGCTTCCCTTTTCTGACCGCGGCTTTAACGCCTCGGACCGCCAGGGTAGGAATCACCCCCAAAGTGTTTTAGCGCCTCGTCAGGGGTAGTAAGCACTGTATACATACAGTTTAATATTTTCAATTACAATTAATTGAGGCGGGTTCTCACCGATCAATTTTTACTCCAGTGTCTCCCAATCATCAAGCCCTGGACTAATTCATACAATAAATAGATTTAATTGTTAATTGTAACATTATTATTAGCACACCATGGTTATCTGTCCTAATTCCATAACTTGAAAATTAGTAATATGTCTGACCATGTTTGTACGGTTGGTGTGTTGATCAAAGTCTAAAATGATTATAAATATTAGTCTAGTCAATAGACAGGGCTAGGCATCTGCACACATATATTACACTAGTTTAATGGACGGAACTATCTTAAACAATCAGAATAGAGAATCGTCATAGTCCTAAGTGTTAAATAAATATTGTGATGTTCTTCAGATATTATTTTGGATTATTTTGGTTATTTAAATAAAAAGATAAAATGTTTGAATATTTTTTCTATTTTTGTAAATAACGTTTAGGCCCTTCAACTGAATCCAAAGAACTCAACATCAAGACATCATTTTTCATTTACAGCCATACCTGCCCTCCATGAATGAAGAAGCTCTGTACATTATGATGGATGATCTGAAAAACGCTTCACCAATCTCAGCAGAAGGAGGACAATGTGAGAGTTTGTCCATATCGCACCAAGTCCTTTCTTCCAGTTGGTGAAGACGACATCGCACTCCTATAGGCGACGACGATCTATGAGTCACATTTGAAAGATGCATCCACAGGCTACCATCGTCTAGGAAATGAAGAGAAGGATGGGGGCACTCTTAAAGGAGTCTGGAGGTGTCTGAGCCAAAACAAAAACTTGGCAGAGAGTATTAAAGAGACATGTTTTTGGTTTCATGTGATCGATTACTCTCTAGCAGGGAGCTGTAAAGGTCAAACAACAATAGCAATAGCCAGACATCAAGTCACAGCTCAACAGCAATGATAACTGCTTACATTAATTCTTGACTAATTCGTTACCAACAAGGATTTGAAAAACAAATGAACTGCCTAATTAACATCATGGGTGTCCTAAATCAGTACATTGTCTCTGTGTCAGTTTTTCAACAGTCCGTTGCCATGGATATAACTTCAGCCTTCATTTGATTCACTGATTTCTTGGAGGGAAAGCAGCCTACACCATCCACCTCTGATTTCTCATGAACACGGACACCACACCTTGTCTTCCCCATCAACAAATATCCGAAAGCACGAGAAGTCATCACAGTATGGTTGTTCTGTTCTACTTTAACTTTAGTTCCATGTTTATTATAATGCTACCTTTTATTTCAACATAGTCCTCTTAGAATGTTTTGAAATTCAACTTTGTCAATTTTTATCTCCAGAAAAAATTCAGAAATAAGTTAAAAGCAAAACTATTCGGCCTAATGCATCAGTCTATAAAGCCTTGCACCACATTATACCTGTGCCAGATATAATGTATGCAAGGTAGGCGTTCCCTCGGGAAAAGCCATGCAGAACGGATGCAGTGAAATTTACAACATTTCACTGCGTCCTTTAGTGACTTCCCTGCATCAGAATTTTAACATCTGCTCTGAGCAGGCATTACACTGAGGCAGGGCTTTTTTCTATGGGAGTCTTCCTCACATTGCTGGAGTTTCATCATTTTTTTAATGCTAGTCAAGAAATGCATCAGTTTAGTGCCACAGAAGCATCTGTGAAAACGTGCTCCATGGACCTCTGTATAGTAAATACCATGACGTCGTCATGGAATCTTTGGGCAGGGCAAGAAATCTGACACATCGGGCAAATGCATCAGTTTCTTGTAAATGAGACCCTAAGTTTTGATTCTCCCTTCACCTTGAATCGCCACCGTATTATTTAAGAATCTGAGTCAGACAGCGAAATGAAGAAAGATTAAGAGAGATTAAAAACGTAGAATAAGCTGGTTATGAATAATACTGTGTGGATTCAAAGTGAACCATTACTAACATCTCACCCCAGCAGCTGCTTAGGCTCAGTTTGAATTGCTGTTCTTCTACCTTTTTTTTGATAAACGTATTTTATTGTTTTTGAGAAAAAATAAAAAAGCAACAAGGAAATTAAAAGAAGGTTAAGTACAAAGATATGTCAAGCAGAGAGCCTTTACAATTCCATATGACATTGCAGTAGGAACTAAGGACATTAGTGAATTCTAAACAGATACCATGTGGGGAATTAAAGTCTAGACCTGTGGAAGTGGACCATTGCCTTATTTCCAGTACTGCCATCTCGGCCAGGCTCTCATCCTTTATTATGGCAGCAAGTCTATCCATCTTCCCCATATCTTTTCAAATTTCTTAGGGCACCCTCTAGAGTCGTAGACCACTTTTTCTTGGGTCGCGCACCAGTCTACCCCTTTCTTCCATTTTTGGAGCTTTGGGCCCTCGGGGGAGATTCAGGTTGCTGCTTGTATATCCCTCTTGGCTATCAACCGGGGTGTGGCCACCAGAGCTCGATGGGCCCGTGTTCCTCTCATGCCCTCCATCACTCCCAGTAGGACCAGTTTGGCAGATCTTTGTATTTCACAACTCAAGACTTTCTCCAGCACTCGGAGCATCGAGTCCCAGTAGAACTGAATAACTCGACATGACCAAACCATGTGGAAAAAATCTGCAGGTTCTAGCAAGCATCGTGGGCATTGGGCCGAGGGTCGCAGACCTGCGTGGTATAGCCTAGCAGGAGATAAGTATGCACTATGTAAGTAAAAGGAATTGCACTGTGCGGAGCTTGGCCGATACTGCTAAAGACCTGGGTGTCATCAGGGCTTCCCTCCATTCTGTGTCTTCTAGAGCCCCCAGCCATATCTCCCATCTGGATCTAGTGAGATTCAGGTCCCCAGGAGCATTGTTGATCAGCGTTTTATAAATTTGGGAAACACCTTTCCCCCCCAAGTTTCCCATGAGTAACTTGGCTTCTAGCGGGTTAAACTCTGGTAGAGAGCCTGCTGTCGGTATGTGGGTTCTTCAAGCATGTCTGAGTTGGAGATAGCAGAAGAATTGTTTTTGGGCTAGCTGAAAGTCCCTCCTTAAGTCTTGGAAAGATTTCATGGAATCCCCTGCCCACACGTCTCCCACCAGGGAGATGCCCACCAGATCCCATTCACTAAATCCTTCCAGAGCTGCAGTTGCGCTTAGCCATTTCCCTCGCCATAGTGGTGTTTGGTGTGTAACAGTGGCGTTCCAGTGGGTGTATCTCAGGGCAGCACGCCATGCCTGAAAAATCACTTTGGTAACTTCTCCCATTCCTCGGGGCAGGGGATTCCAATACATTATATCTAGAAGGCGAGGGAACCCTAGGAGTTCCAGTTCCACCCGGTAAGCTGGGTCTCCCCATCCCCGATAAACCAGTTGTGTATCACTATTAGTTGGGAAGCTAGATAATAAAGGTAGGGGTCGGAGGCACCCAGGCCTCCATCGTAGATCCCTCTTTGGCAGTGAAGGGCTGCTACACAGTGTCTGGTACCCTTCCAGAGGAACAACCCTGTGGCTCTTTCAAGGGCCTTGAGCCACGAGCGGGGGATGAGTAAAGGGAAATTTTGAAAGGTGTAGAGGAGCCTTGGCAGAATCATCATCTTGTATAGAGCCACTCGGCCCATTACGTTTAACAGTAGAGTCTGCCATTTCTGAAGATCAGCTTTTATGTGTGACAGCAAGGGAGTCAAGTTCTTTGCCCATGTCAGTTCCGGCAGCAGTGACACCCAGATACCCAGATATTTAAAGCTTAGTCTGCGCAATGGTATCTGTTCCTGCCAATCGAACAGTCTCGTGAGTGTGCAAGCGGAATTAGTGTGGATTTAGCAGAGTTCATTTTCAGACCCGATGTCACTTCATAGCGCTCTAGCAGTTTGCAGCATCCCGGGCCTGTTACACTAGGCTCTTCCATATATAGCAGGACATCGTCGGCATAAAGCTCTATTCTATCCTCCTGGGAGTGATTCCATCGCCAGCCGTGATATATTGGGTCGGATCTGACCATCTGAGCCAGAGGTTCAATGTCTAAGGTGAATAGAAAGGGAGACAGAGGACAACCCTGTTGTGTGCCCCTGTGAATCTCTAAGGTCGACGACAGGGAACCGTTAACCTGCACCCGGGCAGTGGGGTTGATGTATAATGCCTGAATCAAGCGGCAGAATCTAGGGCCAAGGCCCGTACGTCGGAGTACCAAACGAAGAAATCCCCAGTCGACCGAGTCAAAGGCCTTTTCGAAATCAATGAGTAAAAGGGCAAGGTCTCGGGTCAAACGGCTGCATTCAGCTAATGCTATGTGCAGCCGACGGATACAGTGCGAGTGCTGCGAGTGGCCATGAAGCCACATTGATCTGGGTTTATTAGTTGAGGCAGAACCTTTTTAAGACGGGTGGCAAGGATGGCTGTAAAAAGTTTGATCTCTGTGTTAATAAGTGAGATCGGCCTGTAATCGGCACAATGTATTGAGGGGGGTTGAGTCTTGGGGAGCACCACAATGGTAGCTGTATCTAGTTCTCTGGGGAAAACACCACTGTTATCTACTTCTGTAAAGAGGTTCAACAGGTGTGGTATTAATTCCTCTCTAAAGACCTTGTAGTATTCTGAGGGGAGTCCGTCGGGTCCTGGGGTTTTCCCAGCGCCCAGGGCTGAGATGGCCGCCTGGATTTCCGCTGTGTCAACGGCTCTTCCAAGGCCTTTGCCTCTATTGCTGACAACCGTGGGAGGGGGGTTTCATCCAGTAACTGTCTGGCTTCACTCACATTGACCTGTCCTGACGCTTGATAAAGAGTTTGGTAGTATGTAGCGAAGGCATTTGCGATTTCTGCATGGTTTACAACAGTGTTACCCTCTCCATCCCGAATTTCAGGGACTATCCTGGAGGCCTGGTGGTGAGACACCAGCCAATGTAGCATTTTACCGGTCTTGTCTCCCCAGCCATAGATTTTTGCAGTGTTAGCTCTCCATACGTACTTGGCTGCCTCTATGGATTGGTCTCTTATTTCCTCTCGGATTAAGCATAGTTGTCGTGTCGTTTTGTCGGTTAGGCTTATTTCAATTTAATTTTCCAGGGCCTTGGCCCTTAACTACAACTTTTCAATATGTTGGGCTCGAGTGTGTTCCTGGATCCTTACCAGGTTTTTGGCCCTACCCCTAAGCACTGCCTTGCTCGCCACCCATAATGTACCTGTGGGTGACACCGACCCCTCGTGCAGCTCAAAATAGTCTTTTATTTCCTCGCGCATCCGTTCCACATAACCTTGGTCTTGGAGGTACCATGCGTTTAGTCGCCACATTGGAAGGACCTGGAATTGGGTGTGACCGACAGTGAATCGGAGTGGAGCGTGGTCAGAGATTCCCCTTGTCAATATTTCAGTGTGGGAGAGGGCTGCGCAGTCAGCACTCGGAAGAAGGACCAGGTCTATCCTGGATTGTGAACCATGAGCAGCTGATGTGTGGGTAAATTGACGCAGTTTTGGGTGCCATACTCACCTTGCGTCACAGAGCCCTGTCGCCGAGAACCAACCCCTGAGTCCCATTGCCATTGCATGTCTATGTGCGGAGATTGGGCCTATCACGTCTATTGTTGGGTCTGGGGTGGAGTTAAAGTCTCCTCCTATCATTGTGAACCCTGGTGACAGATTTAGGAGTAGCTGGGAGAGATCGTCTAAAGTTTTCCGAACTAATGTGCGGGGGACATAGGTGCTGACCACATTAATCGTATTCCCTTCAATTTTGCCTGTAATGGCTATGTATCGCCTGTGTTGATCTCTTCGTACCTGAATATTCGTCATGGGGAAGGATCGATGAAGAAGTATAGCCACCCCCCTGGAGCCACGGGTGAACCCAGCGTGGTAGATTCTATCAAAGCCCCTACGAGCCAAGAAGGAACAGTTGTTTCCCTGAAGGTGAGTTTCTTGTAACAAAAGTACGTCTGGCCTGTGTCTGTATGTGAATACGGCAGTGAGTTTTATCTTATCTAGGAGACCGTTGACGTTCCATGAGATGACCTGTATTTGGCTCATGGGGGATGAGTGTATAAAAGGTGTTCATCGTATTCGCTCGGGCCTCTCTCTAATGGGCAAGGAAATATTGGGGAACCCTCATCTAGTCCTTGGCTCTGTGGGATGTGTGTTTGCCCATGATCTGCTGAGTCCTTATATTTCCTGCTCTGTCTGCTAGACCTGAAAATTAAACATTTTGGTGACCTAAACGCGGTACCAGTGGCCCTTGCAACTCGGCCTGAACTCCCTTGCCCCCCAACTCCCATCCCACCCCATACTTCCCCCAGAAGCATCTGTCACCCATATAATTACCTCCCTTCTAGAACTGGTGAGTTGTACTATAAACTGATGAAGTAGCGGTAACTGTAGTGATGGTGGACCCCTCCATTTTTCAGATTAAGTCTAAAATTGCGGTGAATAACAATAAGATTGTCTTGACATATATGCCCTGTTAGTCCATTAGAGACTTTTCTCCAAATGCCCCGTGGCGCCAGCGGCATCACAGCAACAGGCTGCGTGATAAGTCCGTGTCTTCCAGGGGCCCGGACCGGGCCTGTCCCTCTCCCGTCGTAACGGGGCTGTTTCTGGAGCTCCCAGGGCCACGGTCTGCACGTGGATCCTGTGGCTCTGCCCGGTGGGTTCCTGAAGGCGACTGTGCAGGGGAACTGGTCGGCGCCCTGTGCCGCCGAGACCGTGTGCGGCAGCGTCGGTCAACCCGCCGCCCTCCTGGCCGATCCGGTCTCGGACCCTGAGAGGGACCGGCATTGTCTCTGCAGAGGCCCAGGGGGATCTCGTCTGTCAACCATGTCCAGGCAGCAGTCGGATGGTCGAAGAATTGTGTTTGGTTTTTGTAGACTACACGGAGTCGCGCCGGGAACAGAAGTCGATATTGGATATCCATGGCTTTAAGTTTTTGTTTCACCTCAGTAAATGAGCGGCGTTGTTGTTGAACTTCTCGCGTGTGGTCCAGGAAAAGAAGGACCCTAACTCCATTGCAAAGGAGGTCTCCTTTTGCACGTGCCTCTTGTAGTATCGCATCTCTGTCTTTGAAGTTAAAGAGGCGCAGTATCACTGATCTGGGTGAGGCTCCCAGAAGGGGCTTAGCCTGTAAGGCCCTGTGGGCTCACTCGATAGCGAACCATGGTGTGAGGTGAGCAGCAGGGACCCAGGAGCGGAGACGTCTTCCAGGTATTGGACAAGAGATGTTTCTGCTGTGTTTTCAGGAAGGCCCACCAAGCGGAGGTTGTTGCGTCTCGACCTGTTCTCGGCGTCTTCGGCTCTCCTATGCAACTCTGAGGTACGAGCTGTCAGCGTGGAAACCTGGGCCTTGAGGGCAGATACGTCTTCTTCTACCGTGGAGATCCTAGACTCGGCCTCTGTGATTCGGGCTGTGGCGTTGCGGAGGTCTTTTCTGACTAGGGCCATGTCCACTCTAACCTCTCCAATTTTAGATTTGACGGCTGCCTGGGAAGCTTGGATTGCTTGAAGTTCCCCAGATGCCGCCTGTTGTTCGTTGCCTCCGCCCGGGGTTCGGTTTTCCGATCGAAGCCCAGTGGCGCCCGTGGTAAACTGGTCTATGCGGGTCTGAGCCACCGTTTGTTGCGCCTGTCTGTCTTTGCCCATAGCAGGTCTAGCGCGATTCCGGGTCAGGGTCTCCATATCCGGAAGCGCAGCGTGATCCCGTGGGGCCCTGCTGTGAAGAATTAGCAGGACCTGAGGCTGGCACTCTATGGGGCCTCGACCCCAGCCTTGTCTGCTGTCCCCGCTCCTGGCACTGGCCCCAGGTGCTTGCTGGTTGTCAGTCCCAAGTTCTAGTGGCGTGTTGAGGATGAGGAGGGGGAGGGGGGACCCACGACCCCCGTCCACCCGTCCCTCGTTAGCAGTCTCCAGCCCCAGAGCAGTTCCAGGCAATGGGCAGGGGCCAACGCGCACGATCTCCACCTTAGGGCCTGGTGGGTGTGCGCGGATGTCACGAGCAGCCCCGGCCTCGTTCACCGCCGGCCGGGCCAGTAAAGGACTCACCGTCTGCCCCCCGACGGGTCTCACCCACGTCCCAGAGGAGGTGGGGAAGGAGGACTCCGGTCCCACGCCGTGCCTCCAGGCCAGCCCCCGGCCCGCAGGATCCTCTTCGGGGACTCCCGACAGGGCTCCGGGGCGTGGCGCGCGGCACATCCACAGCGCCCGCCCAGAAGGGGGAGGCCCCCAAGGAGCCCCGTCTCATCCCCGGGCCGGCCGTCCATGACCCCAGGCCCGGCCCACGCCCAGAAGGGCGGGGGGAAGAAGAGAGGGGGGAGGAAAGGTCCGACACCCCCGAACCGCGGGCCGCCCCCCGCCACGCGGACCTCCGGCCCCAGCTCCAGACTCTGCCGCCGATCCGCGGCGAGCTGTCACCATCGCCCGTCTCTCCCGGAGGCCCAGGAACGCGGCCTCAGTTGTCCTCCGCCATTTTGGAGCCCAGCCAGCCCCGGTCCTGCGGCTTGCAAATTTCGGGCCGAAGAGCCCACCGACCCAACATGGGGGAACGGCGGCACCGCGTCGGAGAGGCCACAGGGTCCAAGAGGGTCATCTGATGGAGCTGGATGGTGTGTCGCTTAGAGGCGGATGATGGAGGGGTCCGGAGCACTACAAAGGTGCGTCCGCCATCTTGATGCCTCGGCCACGCCCTGCGTTCTTCTACCTTTAAGGTACTCGCTGCAGTACATCCAGCTCCTTCAACTGCCTCATTCTAATTTGGCAGCTTTCTGAGGTGGTTCTGTTGAATTATTCCTCAGACAGTGAAAGCATATCTCTTAATAAAGTAGGGAACAGACTTTTCTAAGTTCCAGAAAATGCTTTTAGACATATATCAAGGACATTAAGGTTTAGTGAACAGGGTACCTCATTAGTAAGTAGTGACTGGCCTAACTGCAGTTATGTGAATTTTATTGAATGTGATGCAGTAGTAATGTGAAGTAATATGAAGAACAAAACACCAATCCATATTTTGACATTTGTTGAAGGTGGCAAGCTGGGCACAATCATGTCAAATTTGTACATATGTACTCTAGCCCGTGAAGGCACAATGACTCAAATGCAAAGTACGAAGAAAAGTGGGTTTGGATTATAGTAAGTAATTGTGTAAGAACTATTAAAACACTTTTTCATGTAGATGGAAACATGTGAAAGGCTGCGTATGAATTGAACTTAATGGGCAATAGAAGTTGTGTCTTCATGCTTGGTCATTTAATATCACAAACAAATGCTTAAACTGACTGCTCCACTTTATCCACATTCATATATATTTGTTATAAAGTTAATCTGGTTTGAATACACAGGTGTAGCGGAGGTGAGCATTGAGTACATCAGTAACAACCATCCAGCTTTTGTCCTTGTTCAGTACTAACTCTGTGTATGTGACACATTTGACTCTTCTTCTCTGTCAAAGAATTAAAGACTACAGAGAGTCAGGCCTGCTGTTTTGCATTGCCCTCCACAACTGGTGTTGTAGTGGCAACTGCTCCTATAGCAGTAATACTTATTATTAATGGGCAACTGAAAGTCAAAGAAGGAATCAGTCTTTCCACATTAGGCTGACAATAGAAAGCATATACACTGTAGTTTGGCAACTGGATCTGATCAGTATCATAATTCTTGTGGCATATTCAAGTTTTATGACATGCATTATAAGATTGAAATACTGCAATTATAAGCACTTTATTAGTCAAACATTCATGTGCAGATATTATATGTTGTTCTGTTTGGGCACTCTCTGTGTAATGACTCCCTTCTCCAAAAAACTGTGGAAATGTTTCTTTCCAGTGGCGTCTTTGGTGTGTGGTGTCTCATCTCTTTGTTTACCCATTTAAGATTGATGATTATCCAACATTACACGTCTTACAATAGACAACAGGTTGATTATAAGGCCTAGAGACAAAGCCCAGCCCACCCCCTCTCACCTCTGATAGGCCACGGACGAGTCTCCCCATGGCCCAGGATTTACCCAGGTTTGTCTACCCTTGACACCACTTATGGCATGGTACTCAATGGGCAGGGAGCATCCTGCAGTAAGAAACTCTGGAATTTAAAGTTCCTCCACAGATACTTCGAAGTCTTGCTCTCTGCTGCCTGCTGGCGACCCACAGAGCAGAAAACTTGATGCCACTTATGGCTTGGTACTCCATCTGCCCGGTTAGCGTCCTGTTACAGGTAGCTCATGTAACTACAGTTCCCCCAAATATGTTTCCAGAATCTTGCTATCTGGTGGCTCCAGCTGGTATCCTGTGCAGAGGGATCCTTGGACACTGCAGTCCTACCACAGATGTCTCCCAAAACTTGCATTCTGCTTCCTGATGACTCCTGCTGGTATCCCACACAGGAGCAACCCTGTTTTCATACATTCTGTCCTAATATGTGCCTAGCCACTCTATTCTTGTTAACATGGATCCCTTTGGTCTGTAAGAAAACAGAACAAGTTATTTATGCCTTAGTTTCCACAGAGAGCTTTTTGGGTTTTGACATTCTGAGATCTGTACTAAATTAGACCATGACCATAGGAATGCTTCACCATCTAGAGATTGTGACTTAATTATTCATACTTCATATAGTGACCAGAAGGACCCTTCTGCATGCTTTATGTTATTCCATAATCATATATTTGACAGCAATATGCTTGCAGCACTGGACATTGTTTTATGTTGATTACCTCTCTCTGTTTATGCTTGGAGCATGCCATTGCTTGTTTCTCCAGGTTCCGGAAATACCTTTGGATAGTAAAAAATGATTCTTCTTCAATGGTGCAGTGTTAGCAATGCTTCAAACTTCTATAGCTACTTGTAAGTTATTTTCGATCTCCCTTCTCAACATCCTTCAGACACCTTCTCTGGCTTTTTCATATTAACCCCTTCGCTGCCATGCCTTTCCCCCTCAGGTGCAAGGCCTTTTTTTGGCTATTTGGGACAGTTCAAGCTTAGGCCCTCATACCTTTTTGTTCACATAACCTACCCAAGCCAAATTTGTGATCTTTTTTCCAATATCCTAGGGATTCTAGAGGTACCCAGACTTTGTGGGTTCGGCTGAAGGAGACGAAGAAATTAGCCAAAATACAGCAAAAAAACTTGTTTTTTCAATAAACATACGAAAAAAGGACTGCAGAAGAAGGCTTGTGGTTCTTTCCCTGAAAATGGCATCAACAAAGGGTTTGCGGTGCTAAAATCACCATCTTCCCACCTTTCAGGAAGAGGCAGACTTTAATCAGAAAACCACATTTTTCAACACAATTTTGACATTTTACTGGAACATACCCCATTTTAACTATTTTTTGTGCTTTTAGCCTCCTTCCAGTTAGTGACAGAAATAGGTATGAAACCAATGCTGGAGAGCTAAACATTTTTAAAAAGTAGACAAAATTATGAATTCAGCAAGGTCGTCATTTGTGTAGATCATACAGAAAATAAAAGCTGAAATTAAAAAATATTGAAATTGAGCTGAAAAAAAACCAGCCATTTTTCTCCACGTTTTACTCTGTAACTTTTTCCTGTGATGTCAGATTTGTGAAAGCAATATACTGTTACGTCTGCTGGACTCTTCTGGTTGCGGGGATATATAGGGCTTGTAGGTTTATCAAGGACCCTAGGTACCCAGAGCCAATAAATGAGCAGCACGTTGCAGTGGGTTTTCATTCTATACCTGGTAAACAGCAATTCATTTGGTGAAATATAAAGAGTGAAAAATAGGTATGAAGAAAAGCTTTGTATTTTCAAAATGGGCACAAGATAAGGTGTTGAGAAGCAGTGGTTATTTGCACATCTCTGAATTCTGGGGTCCCCATACTAGCATGTGAATTACAGGGCTTTTCTCAAATAGATGTCTTTTTTACACACTGTCTTACATTTGGAAGGAAAAAATGTAGAGAAAGACAAGGGGCAAGAACACTTGTTCTGCTATTCTGTGATCCCCCAAGTCTCCCGATAAAAATGGTACTTCACTTGCGTGGGTAGGCCTAATGCCCGCAACAGGAAACGCAACATGGACACATCACATTTTTACATTGAAAACTGACGTGTTTTATGGAAAGTGCCAGGCTGTGGATTTTGATCTCTAGGTCAGCCGGCACCTAAGGAAACCTACCAAACCTGTGCATTTTTTAAAACTAGACACCTAGGGGAATCCAAGATGGGGGGACTTGTGGGGCTCACACCAGGTTCTGTTACTCAGATGCCTGTGCAAACCTCAGAATTTGGCTAGAAAAACACTTTTTCCTCACATTTCGTTGACAGAAAGTTCTGGAATATGATAGGAGACACAAATTTCTTTCCACCCAGCGTTCGCTCACGTCTCCCAATAAAAATGGTACCTCACTTGTGTGGGTAGTCCTAGTGCCCGCGAAAGGAAATACCCCAAAACACTGTGACCCTCGTTACAACCCTGGCTGTCGGTGTTAAAGTAGCGGTAATATCACCAACAAGCCAGCAGAAAAAAAAATGGAATCACAACCATGGCGGAAACCGCCAACATAGACAGCCACTTTAACACTCCGACTGCCACGGCGGTAGAAACAAACACAGCAGCAGTAACCGCCAACAGACAGGTGAAAGACAATGTACCGCCCACACTATTACAAGAGGCCTATCCGCCACCTTTTCCGGGGCGGTACCAACGCGATCAAAAGCACGGCGGAAACAGTACTGGAAAGGGAAACCACTCACCTCTCGACACCCAACGAGGAACCAGGACGCCATGGAGCCCGAACTACACGTCCTGCCCATGCTGGGCTTCCTCCTTCTGTTTCAGGAGCATTAAAGACGCACAGGGGAGAGGGGAGGGAAAAGAGAGTGACACACACACGCAACACGCATTGTCCCCACCCTCACCCACAACACCATACACACAAATACATGCAGCAACATTACATATACACCCCCTCACCCCCTGGAAGAACGTAAGGACAAAATTAAATGATTGTAACGATTGTAATCAAGAAAAATCAGATAGTGCAAGTTCAAAAATCACTATATACAAATATGTACACCAACTAAACAAGTCCGGATAGTATTCAAACATCGTCCGTGGATCAGTGTCCCAAAATGCATGGGCAAAGCCCACACAAGATACCTGACTCTAAACGGAGAGAACACTGCAGGGGCATCAGATCGAAATGAAACAGGCACCTCAGGGGAGGGGGAGGGGGGCACCTCAGCCGGGTGAACGCACGACGCCACTGCTCCACAAGGGGGATCCATGCCCACTGCTGTATCCTGGGGAGTGCAACGCCACAGTCTCACAAGTCTTTCCAGTGGGTGGTTTGCCCACTGCTCTATCCTGGGGAGTGCAAAGCCTCAGTCTCTCAAGTCTCTCAAGTGGGTGGTTTGCCCAATGCTCTTTCTTGGGGAGTGCAAAGCCACAGCCTCACAAGTCTTTACAGTGGGTGGTTTGCCCACTGCTCTATCCTGGGGAGTGCAAAGCCACAGTCTCACAAGTGGATAACAGTCTCCACTGGTTCTAGAGGGGGCTTTGTGCCCAGAGTGCTTCATCCTGCCAAGGACTGAGGAAGTGTTCTGCTTTCCCTCTTATCTCATATCCAAGCTTACAGAACCTCTCTGGAATGCACTTCTGAGTTTAAAGAAGTCATTTAGGGGGTCATTAATACTATCACAGGAAGTGGATGTGAATCTCCTCTGGTTCTGGAGGGGGCTTGGTGCCCAGAGTGCTTCATCCTGCCAAGGACTGAGGAAGTGGATGCTTTTCTCCACTGGTTCTGGAGGGGGCTTTGTGCCCAGAGTGCTTCATCCTGCCAAGGACTGAGGAAGTGGATGCTTTTCTCCACTGGTTCTGGAGGGGCTTTGTGCCAGGAGTGCTTCATCCTGCCAAGGACTGAGGTAGTGGATGTGAATCTCCACTGGTTCTGGAGGGGGCTTGGAGCCAAGAGTGCATCACATGCTGTGTGGCTGGTCCCATTCCCTCACATGGGTGTGTGTGCCACGAGATTGCCTGGGAACAGGTAGCATGATACGCCATGGAGGCAGAGACATACCCCTACCCTGCTGCATCTTCGTCTGCCACCTGCAGGTGCAAACAGTGATGGGAGTCATGCCTCATGGCAGCTGGGCAGTATCCAGGACGTCTCCTACAGCCTCGGACGGCTGCCCACTGGGGATGAAAGCCATGTCAGCTGTGGTGGCATTGTCTGAGCACGTCGCGGGGCTGGTGGCAGTGCTTGCGGCGGTGTCTGTGGCGAAGGTGCTGGCGGTGGTGCATGCGTCTACACCTGTTGAGGGACACAGCTGGACGTCTCCTGCAGCCTTGGACTGCTGCCCACTGAGGATGATGCTGGGGACTGTTGCTGAGGCAGCAGACGTGCTGGTGGCGGTGCTGGTGGCGGTGCAGGTGGCAGTGTCCGCTGCCGTACAGGTTGGTGTATTGGTTGACAGAAGGGGTGACTCAAGTCCCTCAGTCGGAGCCCCCGTGCCCTGTCCTGACCTGCTCTTCGTCTTGTGTCCCTTCCCAAACTTTGATGTTGCCGCTGGAGTCTTGCCACTGTCCCCTTTTGGTTTGGAGGAGCCCTTGCTTGCTGGTAGGTGCGGCTTCTCCCTCAGGCATGTGAGCACCTTCTTCACCTTGGCAGGTGGCGGAATTTCCTTGGCCTTGCTAGGTGGCACACTGGCAGCCCTGATGGGGGTTGCACTCGATGAGACCAGAGTTGCTGGCACCACTGTGCTTGGGGATTTGGTGGCTGAGGTGCTGGGCTGGGACCTGGAAAACCTGGCCCTAGGGGAAGGACGGGGAAGGAGGTGTAGGGAGGTCAATGTTAGCCAGGGAAAGTTTCTTAGACACACTGGGACGGGAAAATGGAGGGGGTTTGAGAGTGGAGGAAGAGGTAGTGGTTGTAGGAGGTGTACGTTTGCTGGATTTGGGTGAAGGTACATGGGCCAGAGGCTGTTGTGTGGTGGATAGCTGTTGGGTGGGTGTGTGCCTGCGTTTGTGTACCTTGTGAGGAGGGCTCACAGACACACTGGGAGAGGACACAGAGGATGTGTGAATGGTAGTGGGGGTGGTGAGTGCACGTGAGCGGTGTGTGGTGATGGACGTGCTGGTGATGGAGGTAGTGGCTGAGGATGTAGTGCATGCAGGTGTGAGTGGAGACAAGACTGGGAGGGAGGAGGAGGACGTGGAGGAGGGGGACACAGTGGAGGCAGTGAATGTTGGTATGTCTGCATCTGTATGGTGCTTTTATTAGTGCCTATGGGATGTGTGGTGCTTATGTTTGCCATGTCCACTCTTGTGTGTTGATGAGTGTGCATGCTGGTCTGATGGTGTGCTTGGGATAGGCTGAGGTACAGGTGATTGGGTCGGGGTGGAGGAAGTTGGAGGGGGGAGGCTGGACACAGGGACAATGGCTGCCATCAGTGTTGAGGCCAGAGCCTGAAATGCTCTCTGTTGGGCCGCCTGCCCAGAATGAATGCCCTCCAGGTATGCATTTGTTTGTTGCAAGTGCCTCTCACACCGTGGATGGCATTCAAAATGGTAGATTGCCCAACAGTGAGGGATCTCAGGAGGTCAATAGCCTCCTCACTGAGGGCAGCAGGGCTGACTGGGGCAGGGCCTGAGGTGCCTGGAGCGAAGGAGATGCCTACCCTCCTGGGTGAGTGGGCACGGGACACACGCTGAGGGGCTGCTGGGAGGGCGGTGCTGGTAGGTGGGGTGGCAGCTGTACCTGTTAATGCGGTGGGCACAGAGGTGCCCACCACTGCAAGGGAGCTCCTATTAGAGGAGGAGTCGCTGTCACTGGTGTATGCTTCTGTCCCTGTCATGAAGCTCCCCTTGCCCTCCGTCCCACTGGTGGCTTCAGACTCCGTTGCTTCACCCTCTAGGGCCATGTGGGATGCAGCTTCCTCCTGCTCCGGTGCCACTGCTTCTCCGCCAGATGATGCTAATGCACGCAAGAACAGGGTGACAAAACAAAAAGGGGGGAAAGACAGAAGTTACAAATGGTCAGTGCATGCAACACCACTACCGTTGGTGGACACAACACACAGGGAGCAGCCCTATGCACTAAACCATGCACTAACAGTTCTTAGGAAATTCACATGCCCATGGGGGACGATGCCTAAGCCTATTTGCTGGACACTTGGAACCCACAGGAGCCTGACTAAGTGTAGATGGATATTACCACTATTGGGGTTGGAGTGCCACAGAGCCTGCCTAACAAGGGACCTACCCTACCAAGTTCGCCCTGGCCTAGGGGAACCCACAGCCCATTTTCCCCAGCCAGACACCTCGTAAAGCGATCATAGTCGCTTCCAGACACACTTGCAGTGTAGGTCCTCTCCTGTTGAAGGTCAGGTATCAAGTGAGAGAACAGTTAGAAAATGGCGGCCACGTCCGCGGCGGTGCGTACCGTCCCCACTGGCGTACATTGTCATTGGCTTCTGGAACCCATAGGGCCCAATGTTAACCAATGCAGAATTGTGCTGCGGTCTTCGACCGCCTACCGCGACGGTGTACAACGCCAGCACAGTTACCTCATTTCCCCTTCTCCCACCTTACAGGTCAGGCAGACGCCATTTCAGGGGGCCACATGGCAGGCAATAAAAACTACATCACACCTACTTAAGCCAGGAATACGGAAAGACAAAGGCACATGGCGAATCTGTAACGTTTTTGCAAAAAACACCTTGTGTTACCTAAGTGTTGGATGACCCTGTGCTCACTGTTCTCCTCTATAGGGCATGTACGCTGGGGCAGGTGATGAGATGGTGGCATCCTTCGGTGCGCAGACCCCTGGTGAACCTGTCGACAATGGAAGAGAGACACATCATTATCACTTACAGACTTGATCGTGCAACAGTCCAGGAACTGTGTGCCCAGTTGGAGCCAGACCTGATGTCAGCTATCCGCCATCCCACAGGAATACCCCCTCTAGTGCAGGTTCTGTCTGTACTCCATTTCCTAGCCAGTGGGTATTTTCAAACAACAGTGGCCATGGCATCAGGGATGTCCCAGCCAATGTTCTCAGAGCGTTGTCTGCCCTGCTGAATCACATGCGCAGCTACATCGTTTTCCCTCAAGTGGAGGATTCACCCACATTGAAAGGTGACTTCTGTGCCCTGGGACATATCCCCAACATTATTGGTGCCATTGATGGTACACATGTGGCAATTGTCCCCCTCCCGCAGGAATGAACAGGTATACAGAAACTGGAAAATCTACCATTCAATGAATGTGCAGATGGTGTGTTTGGCAGACTAGTACATCTCCCATGTGAATGCCAAGTATCCTGGCTCAGTGCATGACGCTTACATTTTAAGGAATAGCAGCATCCCTTATGTGATGGGGCAACTCCAGGGGCACTGTGTGTGGCTAATAGGTGAGCCTAAAGTCCCCACACAGTTCCATTTGGTGTCTGAGTATGGGAGATTCCCTAATGTTTGGAGGATGTCTAACAGTTGTCCCTCAATATTTGCAGGTGACTCTGGTTACCCCAACCTGTCATGGCTACTGACCCCAGTGAGGAATCCCAGGACAAGGGCAGAGGAACGCTACAATGAGGCACATGGGCGAACTAGGAGGATAATAGAACGCACCTTTGGCCTCCTGAAGGCTAGATTCCGGTGCCTCCATCTGACAGGTGGATCCCTATACTACTCACCGAAGAAGGTGTGCAATATCGTCGTGGACTGATGTTGCACAACCTGGCTTTGCGACGCTAGGTGCCTTTTCTGCAGGAGGATGGGCCTGATGTTGGTCTTGGGGCAGCTGTGGAGCCTGTGGATAGTGAAGAAGAGGAGGCAGAATTAGAAGATGTAGACAACCGAAACAACATCATCATGCAATACCTTCAGTGAGACATAGGTAAGAAGATGGAAATGCTTCCCACATCTCATACTATTGTAGGAGCTAGCATAAATCTGCCTTTTTCACTCTCTGTATGGACCCTGACTTGTCACTTTGAATTTCCATTTCACCGACATGGCTCCCAATTTGTGCCCTCTGCTATGTTTACTCCTGGCCTTCAGCTGTGTAACATTGGTATGTGAACAAGTACATTGACATTGCTATATTCTAGAGATTTTGCAATTACACATTTGTGAAAGCACAGACTGACTCCAGATTGTTTTGCGAATCAAGGGTGTTTATTTATGTGCAGACAAGTGGAGGGGGTGTGAAATGGGCTGGGGTGATGGTCAGGAATGTCCATGGCAGAGTCCAGTCTATTTGTATCACAGGAGCATTGTCCATTGGGGCATAGGAAGTGCAGCAATGGCAGTTTAAGGTGGACGCGGTGACAAAGTGGGACAGAAGGGTGACATTCAGGACGGTCTTATTTCCTGACGGGGGTCTTGGCAATGTTCTCTGTCTTGTTCCTGGATCTCAGGGACCGTTTGCGGGCTGGTTCTCCTTCTGCAGGGGGTGGGGTGCTGATGGCCTGTTGGCCCTGTGCCGTGCCTCCTGTCCACTAGCGCCGGCAGATGTGGAGGGCTGTTCATCGTCCAGGCTAGTGTCAGGGGCCAGTTTGTGTCCCGCTGTGTCCCTTATGGTGTTGACAAGGTCTCCCAGCACCCCTGCAATGGTGACCAGGGTGGTATTAATGGACTTCAAGTCCTCCCTGATCCCAAGGTAGGGTTCCTCCCGCATCCGCTGGGTCTCCTGAAACTTGGCCAGTACCATGCCCATGGTCTCCTGGGAATGATGGTATGCTCCCATGATGGTGGAGAGTGCCTTGTGGAGAGTGGGTACCCTGGGCCTATCCTCCCCCTGTCGCACAGCAGTCCTCCCAGCTTCCCATTTTATCCTGTGCCTCTGTCCCCTGAACCGTGTGCCCACTACCACTGACCTCAGGTCCCTGATTATCTTGGGTTGGTGGGTTTGCCTGGGTTCCCTGTAGTGGTGGACACACTGCTGATTGACGTGTCCTGGGGTCAGAGGGATGGGCCCGCTGGGTGGGTGCTGTTTCCTGGGTCAGAGGTTCAGTGGTGGTTTGTGGCAGTGGCAGGGGAACCGACTGTCCAGAGGTCCCTGATGGGCCGGGCTGGTCATCTTGATCCAAGCGTGCAGAGCTGCTGTCATCACTGTGGGCCTCTTCTGTGGGGGGACTGGATATGTCTGGCACCTCCTGTCCGGTGACGTTGGGTATGGGTCCTGTTGCGGTGTAAATGCAGGGTTTTAGTATCTGTGTGTGCCATCTTGTGCATTGGGTGAGTTACCCTCTACTCCTGTGCTTGCATTGTTGTGTTTGCCCTTGTGTGATTAGAGTTTTGGGGTCTGTGTGGGTATCTGTACTGGACTTGCTTTGGTAATGGGTGTCCATGCTTTGGTGTTGCATGCAGGGCTTCGTATTGGGATGTGTGGGTTGTGATAGTGGGGCATATGTGAGGTATTGGAGTGATGGGGGTGAGGGTAAGGGTGGGGGAATGTGATGGCATGCAGGTGGGGTAGGGGGATATGGTAGTTAAGATATGACTTACCAAAGTCCAGTCCTCCTGCTACTCCTACGAGGCCCTCAGGATGCAGTATTGCCAAGACTTGTTGTTAGTTGTGGGGGAGGAGGTGGGGGTCCACCGCCAGTCCTGTATACAGCAATCTGGTGTCTTGATACCACAGAACGTACCTTTCCCCGTAGGTCGTTCCACCTCTTCCTGATGTCATCCCATGTTCTTGGATGCTGTCCCACTGCATTGACCCTGTCGACAATTCTCCACCATAGCTCCATCTTCCTTGCAATGGATGTCTGCTGCACCTGTGATCCGAATAGCTGTGGCTCTACCTGGATGATTTCCTCCACCATGACCCTGAGCTCCTCCTCAGAAAACCTGGGGTGTCTTTGAGGTGCCATGCTGTGGTGTGGGTGATGTGTGAGGTGCTGTCTGTTGTGATGTGTGAGGGGATGTGTTGGTGTGTGTTGTTTGAGGTGCGTGGATGTTGTATGAGTGATGGTGTTGTGTGTCTGTGAATGCTGGTGTTGTGTTTGCTATTCTCTCTCTCACAGCTTTTTAAAAAAAATGTCATTGTAAGGGTTTGTGGGTAATGTGGGTGTTTGTTTTTTAGTGTAGTGAGTGTGTGGTTGTGGTGTGTGTATGTGTATCAGGTGTGTAGTTTGAATTGCCCAATGTAGTTGTGTTTTGTAAATGTGTGTGTATTTTGAGCGCAGCGGTGTGTACCGCCAATGGATTACCGTGGTTGAATGACCGCCACGTTGATTTGTGGGTTGTGATAGTGTGGGCATATTCTTGTTGGCGTGACGGTGTAGGTTTTGGTATTGCCAGTTTATCACTGACCTTTGGTGTGGCGGACTTGTGTGGGTATCTGTATTGTGGTGGATTCCGAGATGTGGGTCGTGAAACCTGTCGCGGAATTCCGCTGCTGCAACGGTATGTTGGCGGTCTTCAGCACGGCGGAAAGCGAGATTTACCACCAGGGTTGTAATGAGGGCCTATGTGGACACACCAAAATGATCAAATACAGAACTACCTCATTTTGGCCCCTGCGTTTTCGGTCTTGGGCTCAGCAGCCATATAGGGAAACCTACCAAACCCAAACATTTCTGAAAACTAGACACCTGAGGGCGTGCAGAGAGGTGTGACTTGCATGGATCACGCAGTGTTTTGTTACCCAGAATCCTCAGCAAGCCTCAAATTTAGCAAAACAATTAAAAAAAATTCCCCCACATTTCTGTGTGGGATCACTGCAACTGGACAATTTTCCTACCACCCAACATTCCCCTCAGTCTCCCAGTAAAAATGATACCTCACTTGTGTAGGTGGGCAAAGTGCCTGTGACAGGGAAGAGCCAAAAACATGTCAATGCAGATTCCGGAAAGTTCCATCATAAAAATGTGGGACAAATGTGTGATTTCCAGCAAAGTTGAAGGTTTGCAGGGCATTGTGGGTAAGTAAATGGTGCGGTGTGCATGTGTAGCACACCACCCTGGACTCAACTAGATGTTTCGTTTTCAGATGTGTCTAGGTCTTGTGGATTTTTCTACATGGCAGCGTCCCAAAGTCCAAAAAGTGCAGCCCTCACTATTCCAAGTGGGACGATTTTGAGACAAATCAAATCAAATCATTAACATTTATAAAGCGCGCTACTCACCCGTGCGGGTCTCAAGGCGCTAGGGGAAAAAGGGGGGTTATCGCTGCTCGAACAGCCAGGTTTTTAGGAGTCTCCGGAAAGCGGAGTGGTCCTGGGTGGTCCTGAGGCTGGTGGGGAGGGAGTTCCAGGTCTTGGATGCCAGGAAGAAGAAGGATCTCCCACCCGCCGTGGAGCAGCGGATGCGAGGGACAGCAGCGAGTGCGAGGCCAGAGGAGAGGAGGAGGCGGGTGGGGACGTAGAAGTTGAGGCGTCTGTTGAGGTATTCCGGTCCCTTGTCGTGGAGGGCTTTGTGTGCGTGGGTGAGAAGTCCGAAGGTGATCCTTTTGCTGACTGGGAGCCAATGCAGGTGTCTCAGGTCTGCGGAGATGTGGCTGCTGCAGGGTACGTCGAGGATGAGGCGGGCCGAGGCGTTTTGAATGCGTTGCAGGCGATTTTGGAGTTTGGCTGTGGTCCCGGCGTAGAGGGTGTTGCCGTAGTCCAGGCGGCTCGTGACGAGGGCGTGGGTCACGGTTTTTCTGGTGTCGGCGGGGATCCAGAGGAAGATCTTGCGGAGCATGCGGAGGATGAGGAAGCAGGCGGAGGACACGGCGTTGACTTGCTTGGTCATGGTGAGAAGAGGGTCCAAGATGAAGCCGAGGTTGCGGGCGTGGTCTGTGGGGGTCGGTGCGGTGCCGAGGGCCGTGGGCCACCAGGAGTCGTCCCAGGCGGACGGGGTGTTGCCAAGGATGAGGACTTCCGTTTTTTCCGAGTTCAGCTTTAGGCGGCTGAGCCTCATCCAATCTGCGACATCCTTCATACCCTCTTGTAGGTTGGTCTTGGCGCTGGCGGGGTCCTTGGTGAGGGAGAGTATAAGTTGGGTGTCGTCGGCGTAGGAGGTGATGATGATGTCGTGCTTGCGTACGATGTTGGCGAGGGGGCTCATGTAGACATTGAAGAGTGTCGGGCTGAGCGATGAGCCTTGAGGTACGCCGCAGATGATCTCGGTGGGTTCTGAGCGAAACGGAGGGAGGTAAACTCTTTGGGAACGGTTTGCGAGGAAGGAGGTGATCCAGTCCAGGGCCTGGCCTTGGATCCCGGTGGAGCGGAGGCGTGTGATTAGGGTGCGGTGACAGACGGTGTCAAAGGCAGCCGAGAGGTCGAGAAGAATGAGGGCGACTGTTTCACCGTTGTCCATCAGGGTTCTGATGTCGTCTGTGACTGAGATGAGGGCGGTTTCAGTGCTGTGGTTGGTTCGGAATCCGGTTTGTGAGGGGTCGAGCAGGTTGTTGTCTTCCAGGAAGGTGGTCAGCTGTTTGTTGACGATCTTCTCTATTACTTTGGCTGGGAAAGGCAGAAGAGAGATGGGGCGGAAGTTTTTCAGGTCGCTCGGGTCAGCCGTAGGTTTCTTTAGTAGGGCGTTGACTTCGGCGTGTTTCCAGCATTCGGGGAAGGTAGCAGAAGAAAAAGAAGAGTTGATGACGGTCTGGAGGTGCAGGGCGATGATGTCGTCGGCTTTGTTAAAGATGAAGTGCGGGCAGGGGTCCGAAGGGGTGCCGGAGTGGATAGAGTTCATGATGGATTTGGTTTCTTCCGTGTTGATGTGGGTCCAGTTGTTGAAGGTGATGGCCGGGGATGCGGGTTCGGTGGTGTTTGGTTGGGTCTGGTGTCTGAAGCTGTCGTGGAGGGCGCTGATCTTGCGATGGAAGAAAGTGGCGAGGGATTCGCACAAATCCTGTGAGGGCGTGACGGCGTTGGCGTTGGTGCTGGGGTTGGAGAACTCCTTGACGATGCTGAAGAGTTCTCTGCTGTTGTGGCTGTTTTTGTCCAGTCTGTCGGTGAAAAAGTTCCTTTTGGCAGCGCGGATCAGGTGGTGGTGTTCGCGGGTAGCGTTCTTGAGGGCGGTCATGTTGTCAGCGGTGTGGTCCTTGCGCCAGGCTTTCTCAAGGGCGCAACAAGTTTTCTTAGATTCTTTGAGGGTGTCAGAGAACCAGAGAGGTTTTTTGGTGTTGGTCTGTCGATGCGTGCGTTTGAGGGGAGCAAGGTTGTCTGCGCAGTTGGAGATCCAGTTTGTGAGGTT
The DNA here is from genome assembly GCF_031143425.1 of Pleurodeles waltl. Classification (NCBI taxonomy): domain Eukaryota; kingdom Metazoa; phylum Chordata; class Amphibia; order Caudata; family Salamandridae; genus Pleurodeles; species Pleurodeles waltl. Next base: position 194,251,521 of record NC_090443.1, read on the forward strand.
GAGGGCTGCGTCGTTGGGGTCGGTGGTGAGGGTGGGTTGGTTGGCGGCTAGTGCGGAGAGGAGTTGCTCTTCAGGGATCTTGTTCCACTGTCGACGAGGGATGGGTTGAGTGCGGAGGTGGTGGGTCTCGCGTCGGAATGTGAAGTGGACGCAGCTGTGGTCGGTCCAGTGTAGGGCGGAGGTGTGGCTGAAGAAGACGTGTTTGCTGGCGGAGAAGATAGGGTCGAGCGTGTGTCCGGCGATGTGGGTGGCGGTGTTCACCAGTTGTTTGAGGCCGAGGTTGGCGAGGTTGTTGAGCAGGGTGGTGGTGTTGGGGTCGTTGTTTTGTTCCAGATGGAAGTTGAGGTCGCCTAGGAGGATGTAGTCAGGTGAGGCGAGGGCGTGCGGGGAGATGAAGTCGGCGATGGCGTCGCTGAAAGGGGTGCGTGGTCCGGGAGGACGGTAGACGAGGGATCCTCTGAGGGTGGTCCTCGGGTCGGTGCGAATCTGAAAATGCAGATGTTCAGCGGCGAGAGGGGTGTCTTCGGTGGAGGTGGTGACGCTGATGGAGTCTTTGAAGACGATGGCGATACCTCCTCCTGCTTGGTTGGTGCGGTCTTTCCTGGAGATCTTGTAGCCTTCGGGGATGGCGGTGGCGATGTCTGGGGCAGAGGAGGCGTTCATCCAGGTCTCCGTGATGAAGGCGACGTCCGGTGCTGTGGAGTCCAGGAGGTCCCATAGTTCAACGGCGTGTTTGTGGACGGAGCGAGCGTTGACTAGGATGCACTTGAGGTGGTTGATGGCGCGTGGGCTTGTGGTCGTGGTAGTTGCGTGGTGGAAGATGCGTTTGCAGGAGTTGCAGGCGAAGGGTCCATGGGTGCGTTTGGGGTGAGCTTGGAAGCAGGTGTTGGAGCGTCCTGGGTTGAGGGCGTGGAGGGTGGTGGGCTCGTAGCGGATCAGCGGGGCTTGGGAGAGCTGGGGACCAGGGGTCGTGGCGCTGGGCGGGGGCCAGGCGCGGACGGGCGCAGACGGGCTTGCCTCTGGCGCGCCTCCAGCACGCCAGCGGCGCGGTCGCTCAGCGGCCGCCATATGAGGTAGGAGGGGGGGAGGGGTCAGCTGGGGTCGAATGGGAGCTGGGGGGCGTGCAGGAGGTCGCGGCGGGAAAGCGCGAAGGAGGGGGGGACAGGTAGAGTGAGAAGAGCTGGGGGAGGGGGGTTTAAGGGTGGAGGGGGGTGAGTGTTAGGAGGTTTAGGAGATTAGGGAGAAAGATAGGAGTAGGGTTGTGAAGATAGGGGAGGGGGGGTTGTAGAGGTGGGTGAGGGTGAGAGGTAGAGTGAGAGGATAGGAAGGTAGGTAATAGAGGGGGTGGCAGTAGGGGGGAGAGATAGAGAAATAGATAGAGAAAATAGATAGATAGAGAAATCGATAGATAGAGAAATAGATAGAGAGATAGGAAGATAGGTGGAGGTGGAGAGTGAGGGAGTTAGATAGTGGGATAGAGAGATAGAGAGATAGGTAGATAGGAGGAGTGAGGGAGGTAGATAGTGAACGGGTTAGATAGGGGAGATAGAGAGGGGGATGCGAGTGAGGGAGGGGGGTGAGGCAGGAGCAGGAGGGCAGGCGCGGGGAGAAGAAGACGGAGGAGGCAGAAGAGCCGAAGGCAGAAGACAGAAGACAGAAGACCAGAAGAACGGAAGAACGGAAGAACAGAAGAACAGAAGAACAGAAGAAAGGAAGACCGGAAGAACACAGAAGAACACAGAAGAACACAGAAGAACACAGAAGAGCACAGAAGAAGATACAGAAAACGAAGAACAGAGGGCAGAAGACCACAGAAGAAGATGAGGAAGAAGAGAGGCGACAGGAGAGGCTGAGAAGCACACAGAAGAAGAGAGAAGAAGAGAGAAGACGGGGAAAAGAAGAGCCCAGAAGATGATACAGAAAACGAAGAACAGAAGGCAGAAGACCACAGAAGAAGATGAGGAAGAAGAGAGGCGACAGGAGAGGCTGAGAAGCACACAGAAGAAGAGAGAAGAAGAGAGAAGACAGGGAAAAGAAGAGTACAGAAGAAGATTACAGACGAGGAGCGAGGAGGAAGAACAGAGAAGAAGAAAAGAAGCAGGAGCAGGAGAGAGGGTGAGTAGCGCGGGGCAGAGCGAGGGGCTGGGAGGTGGGGGGTACTTACTGTGAGGTGGGTCTCAGGAACTCAGGAACCTGGAGGAGCTGGAGGAGCTGCAGCGGCAGGGGGAGCGACCTACCCTTGGGTCAAGTGTCGCTAACACTGTCGCGCAGCGGCCGCCATATGAGGTAGGAGGGTGGGGGAGGGGTCAGCTGGGGTCGAATGGGAGCTGGGGGGCGGGGGCGTGCAGGAGGTCGCGGCGGGAAAGCGCGATGGAGGGGGGGGACAGGTAGAGTGAGAAGAGCTGGGGGAGGGGGGTTTAAGGGTGGAGAGGGGTGAGTGTTAGGAGGTTTAGGAGATTAGGGAGAAAGATAGGAGTAGGGTTGTGAAGATAGGGGAGGGGGGTTGTAGAGGTGGGTGATGGTGAGAGGTAGAGTGAGAGGATAGGAAGATAGGTAATAGAGGGGGTGGCGGGAGGGGGGAGAGATAGAGAAATAGAGAAAATAGATAGAGAAATCGATAGATAGAGAAATAGATAGAGAGATAGGAAGATAGGAGGAGGTGGAGAGTGAGGGAGTTAGATAGTGGGATAGAGAGATAGAGAGATAGGTAGATAGGAGGAGTGTGGGAGGTAGATAGTGAACGGGTTAGATAGGGGAGATAGAGAGGGGGATGCGAGTGAGGGAGGGGGATGAGGCAGGAGCAGGAGGGCAGGCGCGGGGAGAAGAAGACGGAGGAGGCAGAAGAGCCGAAGGCAGAAGACAGAAGACAGAAGACCAGAAGAACGGAAGAACGGAAGAACAGAAGAACAGAAGAACAGAAGAAAGGAAGACCGGAAGAACACAGAAGAACACAGAAGAACACAGAAGAACACAGAAGAGCACAGAAGAAGATACAGAAAACGAAGAACAGAGGGCAGAAGACCACAGAAGAAGATGAGGAAGAAGAGAGGCGACAGGAGAGGCTGAGAAGCACACAGAAGAAGAGAGAAGAAGAGAGAAGACGGGGAAAAGAAGAGCCCAGAAGATGATACAGAAAACGAAGAACAGAAGGCAGAAGACCACAGAAGAAGATGAGGAAGAAGAGAGGCGACAGGAGAGGCTGAGAAGCACACAGAAGAAGAGAGAAGACAGGGAAAAGAAGAGTACAGAAGAAGATTACAGACGAGGAGCGAGGAGGAAGAACAGAGAAGAAGAAAAGAAGCAGGAGCAGGAGAGAGGGTGAGTAGCGCGGGGCAGAGCGAGGGGCTGGGAGGTGGGGGGTACTTACTGTGAGGTGGGTCTCAGGAACTCAGGAACCTGGAGGAGCTGGAGGAGCTGCAGCGGCAGGGGGAGCGACCTACCCTTGGGTCAAGTGTCGCTAACACTGTCGCGCAGCGGCCGCCATATGAGGTAGGAGGGTGGGGGAGGGGTCAGCTGGGGTCGAATGGGAGCTGGGGGCGTGCAGGAGGTCGCGGCGGGAAAGCGCGATGGAGGGGGGGGACAGGTAGAGTGAGAAGAGCTGGGGGAGGGGGGTTTAAGGGTGGAGAGGGGTGAGTGTTAGGAGGTTTAGGAGATTAGGGAGAAAGATAGGAGTAGGGTTGTGAAGATAGGGGAGGGGGGTTGTAGAGGTGGGTGATGGTGAGAGGTAGAGTGAGAGGATAGGAAGATAGGTAATAGAGGGGGTGGCGGGAGGGGGGAGAGATAGAGAAATAGAGAAAATAGATAGAGAAATCGATAGATAGAGAAATAGATAGAGAGATAGGAAGATAGGAGGAGGTGGAGAGTGAGGGAGTTAGATAGTGGGATAGAGAGATAGAGAGATAGGTAGATAGGAGGAGTGTGGGAGGTAGATAGTGAACGGGTTAGATAGGGGAGATAGAGAGGGGGATGCGAGTGAGGGAGGGGGATGAGGCAGGAGCAGGAGGGCAGGCGCGGGGAGAAGAAGACGGAGGAGGCAGAAGAGCTGAAGGCAGAAGACAGAAGACCAGAAGAACGGAAGAACAGAAGAACAGAAGAACAGAAGAAAGGAAGACCGGAAGAACACAGAAGAACACAGAAGAACACAGAAGAACACTGAAGAGCACAGAAGAGCACAGAAGACGATACAGAAAACGAAGAACAGAGGGCAGAAGACCACAAAAGAAGATGAGGAAGAAGAGAGGCGACAGAAGAGGCTGAGAAGCACACAGAAGAAGAGAGAAGAAGAGAGAAGACGGGGAAAAGAAGAGTACAGAAGAAGATTACAGACGAGGAGCGAGGAGGAAGAACAGAGAAGAAGAAAAGAAGAAAAGAAGCAGGAGCAGGAGAGAGGGTGAGTAGCGCGGGGCAGAGCGAGGGGCTGGGAGGTGGGGGGTACTTACTGTGAGGTGGGTCTCAGGAACTCAGGAACCTGGAGGAGCTGGAGGAGCTGCAGCGGCAGGGGGAGCGACCTACCCTAGACAAGCTCTCATGGCCCAAATGAAAAAACAAAACACAAAATAATACGAATGTCCTCTTGCTTGCCGTGGGATAAGATGTTTTAGTGTGCAGGGGAGAGCAGAAAGACTGTTAGTTTTGGTGGGGCGTCACTATGCCCATACTGGTTGATAGCCACCACCCCACTATTTTTTTATTTTATTCCCTGGCATCTGGTAGGTTTTCTGCCCCCCGGGGAGTGAATCAGGGGTAATTGCTCCATCTGCCCACCGGTCGGCAGAACAACTTTGGCCCCATGTATTATGTATGACCATATCCTCATCCTCTTTCTTTGAAAAAAAAATCTTCCCTGATCTCTGGTTGGCTTTTTGTCCCCCTTGGGGGCAGATGGACCTTCCCAAAATAGGCCAGTCTGCCCCCAAGGGGGACAGATATGGCGAACTGTAATTTGCCCTCCTGGGGAGTGACCCTTGCCCAACGGGCTGCACCCACAAACAAAACACACACACCAATCCCTGGTGCCTAAGTTGTCGATCTGCCCACAAGGGGGGCAGAAAAGGTAAAAAAACATTTGCCCTCCAGGGAAGCTACCCACCTGCAAATCAATTAAAAAATAAATACCTGGTGTCTAGTGGTTTCTGCCCCCCCCTTGGGGGCAGATTGGCCTAAGAAAAAAAGGCTGATCTGCCCCCAAGGGGGGTATAAATGGCCTAAAATACACATGCAAACCCCCTCCCCAGGGAGCAACCCTTACCTAAGGGGTCGCGCCCCTTGTGTGAAATTGACCTTCAAAAAAACCTCCCTGGTGTCTAGTGGTTTATGCCCCCCTTGGGGCCAGATTGGCCTACTAAAAATAGGCCAGAAATGGCCTAAATATAATTTGCCCCCTAGGGGACCAACCCTTCCCTGAGGGGTCGCTCCCCACCTCTAAAAAACAAAAACAAGAAGAAAAAAAAAAGATCTCTTGCGCCTAGAGGTTTCTGCCCCCCCTGGGGCAGATCTGCCTAACATAAATAGGCCGATCTGCCCCGGGCGTGGGCAGAAAAGGCCTTGAAAATAATTGCCCCTTTGGGGAGCGACCCTTGCGCAGGGGTTCACTCCCCTTATGTCAATTTCCATTTGGAAAATTATCCCTGGTGTCTAGTGGGCATTTCAGCAGCCGGATCGCTTCACGATCCGGCTGCTGAAATCCTGAGAGACATCAAAGGGAAGGGAATTCCTTTCCTTCCTTTTGAAGCTTCTCAGGCCCCCATCACATGATCGGAAGAGAAATGCTTTGGCATTTCTCTTCCGATCTGTGCTGGAAGCTGAGCTTTCAGCGCGGTGGGGCGGCCTCTGATGAGGTCAGCGTGCAATTGCGCATTGATGTAATCAGATGTCACTGGGAAGGGGTCGAGGGGGTCAACTTCCTAAATAAAAACAATCTTAAATGGTGATTTGCAGCACACATAGAAAGAGCAAAAACATAGGAGAAATAAAAGTATTTCTCCTTGTTGAGCCCTGCTAACGCCACCCCTGGGGTGCCGTTAGATTTTGGCTCTGCCTTCGGTTTACGAAAACTTTAAAATCTGGGGCAGCGTCAAAATGCAATGGGTGTTGCTGTGGCACGCCCACAACAACACCCATTGCACGCCCCTTCCACACAAAATGCTGAGTGTGAAGGGGCCGTATTTACAGGGTGGCGTTAAGCCACAATAAGTGGCTTAACGCCACCCTGTAAATACGGTGCAGGGCATAGCTCTTAAATATGCCCCCAAGTTTGCTTATATCCCGAAGCAAGTTGCTCCATCTTGCTGTTTCCTTGGTTTTGACACTTGAAAGAAAGATTGTGCTTTCCTATTCAATAATTAGACTGTTGTAGTCTTCAGTCTTGACTTTCTTGGTCAAGGTTAAGAGTTGTAAGTATTTAAATATTGATAGCTTGCCCATGGTAATCTGACTTAGGCTATTTCTTCAGCATAAATGTTTTCTAGAAAGCACATATCACCAAATTGCCAATCAAGACTGTTTTAAATGGACACTCAGTACTTCACAAAGGCATGGCAATGTGCAAGGTAAGTCTGAAATTGGTTGTTTCTCACTACAGTTGTTAGTCTGATGCTATACCTCATGCAGGTGACTGCACAGACTGATTTGAGTCTTACTTTCTTCAAAAATGTAGGCGCTGCTTACTTTAAAAGAGAAAAGGCTTCACCCCCAAGGTACTACCAGGGTAGGTGCAAGGGGACCTGCATTGTTGTTGTTAGCAATCCAATAAAATAACAAGGTGATGAATGGAATGCTTAAATTAATCTCAGTCACTGACAATGAGTTTCAATAGTACCCTAATTGAATGCCAGTGGGTAAACTGTATGCAAGCATTCCTTCTATCACCTTTTGTGTGATTGGTGTAATGACCTAAGAGTCCAAGGGTATGCCCAGATGTGGGACCCTTGATCACTGTGCCATAGGATCCAAGCTATGCCTCACTGACAAGGCCGTAGAAAGCTGCAACTAGTCTTGGGTTGCTTCCGTTGCCTTCTAGAGGGATCCTCACCTGGCAGTTTGAGATGGACTGTTGCCATAAGAAGCATCGTCAGTACTCATTTGCATAAGGCGGACCTGTCTATAGAGTGGCACAGAGGGCAAAAATTGATGGGCTGAAATTTTACCCCAAGTAATTGCCAGTGGTTAGACTATTTGAAAGCATTCCTTTAATCACCTTTGGTGTGATTGATTGGTAATTCCATATACCTCACTCATTTCCTTGATCTGGGTTGCTCAATAGTAGAGTTCAGGATCGGCAGTGCAAGTTCACCTTTCTTTTGACAACTCCACAATTTCTGCCAGGGTAATCTCACACTTTTTGAGACCCAAACATGTTTAAAAAAATTGATATTTACACCTGTCTAAAATAAAAACGAATGCAATTAAACAAGTGATTATGCCTACCGATTCTCATCTTTTTAATTACATGGACTCCTCTATATAAACTAAGTGTAAAGTAGAATCAGTGTTTTAAAAGTTGACCAACTTGTTTAGTGGTATTTTTAAGACTGGTAGAGGTCTAAGGCCTTCATTACGACCCTGGCGGTTGGTGATAAAGCAGTGGTAATACCTCCAACAGGCCGCCGGTAATAAATATGAAATTATGACCACGGCAGAAACTGCTCAGACAGCCACTTTAACACACTGACCACCAGGGCGAAATCAACAGGCACCACGGCGGTAACCGCCTACAGCCAGACGAAATACAATGTTCTGCCCACTGAATTATGAGACACCAATCCGCCACCTTTTCCGGGGCAGTACCAATGACATCAAAAGCCTGGCAGAAACAGATTTCAGAAGTCAAAGGACTCCCCTGTGGAGACTCAGGGAAGAACCACAATGCCATGGAGCCCGAGTTGCATGTGTTCCCCATGATCTTCTACCTTCTGCTCCATTACGAAAACCAACGCTGGCAAAGACAACCACAGTGAGTACTGCCGCCTAGCACACAGGGGAGGGGTGGAGGAAAAATAGAGTGATGCACACACGCAACACCCCCAACACACACATAAGCAGATGCAATAACATTATATATACACCTGTACCCCTCAGGAATAATGCAAGGACAAAAGGAATTGATGAAAGTGAGTGTAATAAGATAAAATACTATAAATACGTGCATCAAAATCAACAAGTATATACATATTTACTAATGTAGGGACAATGCCCATTCCTCAATGTCTGTGGGCCACAGGGCCACATCACCTAGTCCAAGGCCCCACCTTACTCCTGCAACAACACAGAGAGAACACTGCTGGGGCATCAGGTTGAAAATACCCAGGCACCTCAGGGGGACGGGGAATGCTGGGGCTCCTCAGCCGGAAGATGGTACAACGCCACTGGTCCGAAGGGGCCAACAAGCCCTGTGCTTGATCCTGGAGAGTGCAAGGCCACAGTCTCTCAAGTGAGTGAATTGCCCACTGGCTCTGGAGGGGGCAACATGCCCTGTGCTTGGTCCTGGTGAGTGTAAGGCCACATTCTCTCAAGTGGGTGATTTTCCCACTGCCTGGTCCTGCGGAGTGCAAGGCCACAGTCTCTCAAGTGGGTGATTTGCCCACCGCCTGGTCCTGAGGAGTGCAAGGCCACAGTCTCTCAAGTGGGTGACTTCTTCCACTGGTTCTGAAGGGGGCACTGTGCCCAGTGAGCTTCATCCTGTGGAGGATGGCATGAGTGGATGTCTTCTCCACTGGTTCTGGAGGGGGCATTGTGCCCAGTGAGACACTTCCTGTGGAGGATGGGGTGAGTGGATGGCTTCTTCCACTGGTTCTGGAGGGGGCATAGTGCCCTGTGAAGCAGATCTTGGGGAGTGCAAGGTCACAGTCTCACACCTGGGTTACAGGATTTTCTGGGGCGAGGCACCACATGCCCATGGAGGTAGGACTACACACTGTTCGCTGGCAGTGACGTCTGCTCAGTGGTGGTAGTGGTGGTGCTGCTGGTGGAGCTGGCAGTGGTGGGGGGAGGCTCCAGCCCTTCTCCTGCAGCCTTGGATGGCTGTCCACCAGGGCTGCTGCTGCTGGCTGTGGTGCTGGTGGCGGTGCTGGCAGTGATGGGGGAGGCTCCATGCCTTCTCCTGCAGCCTCGTATGGCTGCTGCCCACTGGGGCTGCTTCTGCTGGCGGCGGTGCTGGTGGCGGTGCTGGCAGTGGTGGGGGGAGGCTCCAGGCCTTCCCTTGTAGCCTCGGACGGCTGCCCACTGGGGCTGCTGCTGGCAGTGGTGCTGGTGGCGGTGCAGGTGGCGGTGCTGGTGGTGGTGCTGGCAGTGGTGGGGGGAGGCTCCAACCTTTCCCCTGAAGCCTCGGATGGCTGAACCACCATGGTTGGTAGTGGGGCTCTGACTGAAACCCAGCACCAGGACTCTTGTTCTTTCTGCCTGCTAGTGCGGGCCCCTTGCTCTTTGTTTCAGCAGACGGGGGATCACTCATTGCCCTTCCTTTTAGCAGCTGGGGGTGCCTCCTTGCCCTTCTGTTTAGCAGCTGGGGGTGTCTCATTGCCCTTCCTTTCAGCAGCTGGGGTGCCTCCTTGCCCTTCCTTTTAGCAGCTGGGGGTGCCTCCTTGCCGTTCCTTGTAGCACTTGGTGCAGGCACCCTTTCAGTGTGGCTGCCTGGTGCCCAGGATTTTCTCCCACCTGGAGTAGCTGTGGACACTACTGTGCCAGTGGACTGGGTGGCTGAGGTGCTTGCCTGGGTTTTGACCATCCTGGCCTGACGTGAGGGACAGGGTGGCGGAGGGATAGAGAAGAGGTCCGTGGTGGAGAGGAAAAGCTTCTTAGGGACATTGGGTCGGGAAGAGGGAGATGGTTTGGTAGTGGAGGAAGAGGGAGCGGTGGTAGGAGGTGTCAGTCTGCTGTGTTTGGGTGCAGGTGCATGGGCTGGATGCTGTTCTGAGGTGAATGGCTGTTGGGTGTCTGAGTGCTTGCGTTTGTGTACTTTGGGAGGAGGGAGCACAGACACAGTGGGAGAGGACACAAGGGACGTGTGCATTGAAGTGGGGGTGGTGACTGTCAGTGAGGAAAATGTGCTGTTAGGTGTGCTGGTGATGGGGGGTAGTGGATGAGGATGTAGTGCATGCAACTGGGAGGGAGGTGGATGACGAGGAGGGGGGCCACAGTGGAGGCAGTGGATGTTGGTATGTCTGATTCGGGATTGTGTTTGTGTGTGTGCCTGTGGGATGAAGTGTGGTGCTTGTGTTTGCCATATCCACTCTTGTGTGTTGTCTTGAGTGCATGCTCGTCTGACTGTGTGCTTGGGATAGGTTGGGGTTGAGGGGAATTGGATAGGATAGAGGAAGTTGGAGTGGGGAGGCTTGAAACAGGGACAATGGCTGCCATCAGAGAGGAGGCCAGAGCCTGGATTGATCTATGTTGGGCCACCATGCCAGTGTGAATGCCCTCCAGGAATGCATGTATCTGTTGCATTTGGGCTGCCAGCCCGTGGATGGCAGCCCAAATGGTTGACTGCCCAACAGAGATGGATCACAGGCGGTCAATAGCCTCCTCGCTCAGGACAGCAGGGTTAACTGGGGCAGGGCCTGAGGTGCCTGGGGCAAAGGAGATGCCCACCCTCGTGGGTGAGCGGGCACGGGAAACTCGCTAAGGGGCTGCTTGGAGGGCGGTGCTGATACGGGGGTGGCGGCTGTACCTGTAGATGGGGTGGGCACAGAGGTGTCTACCACCACCAGGGAGCTTCCATTGGAGGAGGAATCCGTGTCCGAACTGTCCCCTCCTGTCTCCGCCGCGATGCTCCCCTCACCCTCCGTCCCACTGGTACCCTCACCGTCAGTGGATTCGGCATCCTGGGTCCTGTGGGATGCAGCTCCCTCCGTCGCGGTGCCTCTGCTCCTCCGCCAGATGATGCTAACGCACATAAGGACAGGGTGACAAACAAAAAGGGGGAAGGGAGACACAAAGGATACACCTGGTCAGTGGCGCCAACAACACCACCGTTGGCGTACACAACACACTCACACACAGGGAACAGCCCTACACACTAGAATATGCACTACCAGTGACAATGCTAGTCACCAAGCCATGGATAGGGACACCTAACGCCAATTGCAGCATACCTGAGACCCACAGACCCCTGCCCAGTAGTGGATGCCTACTAGCTTGGTTGGAGTACTTTCACATCAGAACCCTGCCCAACATGGGACCAACTCTACTATACCAGACCTGGCCTAGGGGCAACCAGAGGACCCACACCCCCACCTGGATCCCACCCCATCATGCACAAGTTGTATATTGGGGCATTGTACTCAACCCCTTGTGTCTGCTGTGATGCCCCGAAGCGCCCATCCAGCTCCAGATAGGCCACCGCCAGTTTGCCGGCCATGGGGGGGGTCAGGGTTCGACTGGCACCCCTTCCTCATTGGGAGGCCATCCTCAGCTGGGCCTCTGCGGTATTCCGTACCCAGCGTCACAGGTCCTCCCACCGTTTCCGACAGTGGGTGATCTGCCCGCCATAGACCCCCTGGGTTCACACGTCCTTGGCGATGGCATGCCACATTCTCTTCTTTTGATGGGCACTGATCTGCAGGGAACTGGACACAGGGAAAGTTATTAGTCCGACCGTCCTGCCTGTTACACTCATGGCCCACCATGCCCCTTCCCATCCCCAGTAGCACAGACATGGCCCACCATACATCCTGCACGCTGCTCAGGGCTCATCCACCACCCACCCCCTACATGAGGCCTTCACACACAGCACTCCATGCATTCACGCACCATGCATCGTACTCACGGTGTACTCATCTGTTGGTCTGGAGGCCCATACAGCATTCGGTACTGGGGTGGGACCCCCTTCACCAGTTTCTCCAACTCCGGCGAGGTGAAGGCAGGGGCCCTTTCCCCAGTCACATGAGCCATGGTCAGTTCCAGACACAGGTCACAACAGCACTTGCGATGTAGGTCCTCTCCTGTTGAAGCTCAGGTAGCAAGTGAGTGAACAGATAGAAAATGGCAGTCACGTCCACGGCGGTACATACCGTCACCACCGCCGTACATCATCATTGGCCACGGTACCCCATAGGGCCCAATGTTAATTTTCAACAGCCTCCCGGAACGGCGCACAACGTCAGCGGAATTACCTCATATCCACCTGTTCCTCCATACAGGGCAGGCGGACGCCATTTCAGGGGGTAGGGGGCGGGGGGGCAGGCCATGAATCCTAACTGCGTCACAGTACACAAATGCACCATTTGGAAATCTCCAACAATTTAACATTACAATCACAACATGCATTGAACTGTAGTGGTTGGAATTAAGAGATAATAACCAGCTGCTCACCTTTTTGCCCCATAGATTGCAACTGCTGCGGATGAATAGGAGCTGGAGACATACCCCCGTGTACAGACCCCTGGTGGACTTGGCAACAATGGAGGACAGGCACATTATCCTCACCTATAGACTGGAGAGGGTCACAACTATGGAGCTGTGTGCCCAATTGGAGCCTGACCTAATCTCTGCTATCCTTTACCCCACTGGGATGCCCCCCTCTGTGCAAGTGCTCCCAGTGCTCCATTTCCTGGCAACTGGCTCCTTCCAAGTGACAGTGGGCTTGGCAGCAGGAATGTCTCAGGCAATGTTCTCAATAGTGCTGACCACAGTGTTGTCTGCCCTGATTAAACGTGCATCTACATCGTTTTCCCCCAGGTGGAGGATTTGGCCACAGTGAAAGCTGATTTCTATGCAATGGGACATATCCCCAGCATTATTGGGGCAATTAATGGAACACATATTGTATTTGTTCCCCCCCCCCGGCGAAATGAACAGATGTTCAGAAATCGAAAGAGCTTTCACTCTATGAATGTGCAGATGGTGTGAATGGCGGACCAGTACATCTCCCACATCAATGCTAAATATCCTGGGTCTGTGCATGATGCCTTTATCCTGAGGAATAGCAGCATCCCAAATGTGATGGCTCAACTCCAGAGGCACAGGGTGTGGCTAATAGGTGAGCCCTGGTTCCCACCCAGTATATTTTGGTGTATGGGTATGGTGTGGACCCTAAGGGTTAGTGTGTAGCTAAAAATTGTCCCTCGATATTTGCAGGGGACTCTGGTTACCTCAATCTCTCATGGCTCCTGACCCCTGTGAGGAATCCCAGGACAAGGGCAGAGGAACGTTATAATGAGGCACATGGGAGAAAAAGAAGAATTATAGAGCTTTGGCCTCCTGAAGGCCAGGTTCCGTTGCATCCATCTAACAGGTGGATCACTGTGCTACTCACCCAAGAAGGTCTGCCAGATTATCATGGCATGCTGGATGTTGCACAACCTTGCCTAGCGTCGCCAGGTGCCTTTTCTGCGGGAGGAGGAGGCTGGAGATGGCCGTGTGGCAGCAGTGGACCCTGTGGACGGTGAAGATGAGGAGGCAGAGGATGAGGATGAGCACAACAGAAGTGCAATAATTTGTCAATACTTCCAATGACACACAGGTAAGACACTGTAAATTCACATTTAATTGATAGTTTTGTGTTTGACATTGTCACTGGCAGGCTGTTTTTCCTACTTCTATGGCCATTCACTGTACCCTTTGGCATCTCTATTTACAGATATTTATGCCCCACTATCGCTCCTGGTGTGTTAACTGCAACTAACTACAGGTCTTACCTATGTATACATTACTATGCAGTTGAATTGCAATGTTTAAACCTTGATGAATACATACTTAAATCATTTGGCATACTCCATACTTGTATTTTTTCCAAGGGTGTTTATTTAAGTGCTAAGAAGTAGAGGGGGTAGTGGAATGGGCTGGGTTGATGATGGTGGAAAGTCCAGGGTAGAGTCCGGTCTATTTGTATCACAGGTGCATTGTCCAATGGGGCATAGGAAGGGGAGCAATGACAGTCAAGGTGGACAGGGTGACAGAGTGGGACACAAGGGTGACAACCAGTAGAGTCTTATTTCCTTGCGGGGGTCTTGGCAATAGTCTCTGTCTTCTGCCTGGATTGCAGGGAACGTTTGCAGGGTGGTTCTCCTTCTGCAGGGGAGGGGTGCTGGTGGCCTGTTGGTCCTGTGGCAGGGCCTGCTGTCCACTAGCGGCATGAGAAGTGGAGAGCTGTTCATCGGTTTGGCTAGTGTCAGGGGCATGGTGGTATGCCACTGCCTCCCCCATAGTGTTAGCCATGTCTGTCAGCACCCGTGCAGTGGAGACCAGGGTGGTGTTGATGTCCTTCAAGTCCTCCCTGATCCCCAGGTACTGTCCCTCCTGCAGCCACATGTTCTCCTGCAACTTGTCCAGCATCTGGCCCAGCATTTCCTGGGAATGTTGGTATGCTCCCAGGATCGCGGTGAGTGCCTCCTGGATTGTCGCTTCCCTGGGCCTGCCCTCCCCTTGTCTCACAGCAGTCCTCCCAGCTTCCCTGTTGTCCTGTGCCTCTGTCACCTGAACCGTGTGCCCACTGCCACTGACCCCAGGTCCCTGATCATCCTGTGTTTGTGGGGTGGCTTGGGGTCCCTGTAGAGGTGGACACGCTGCTGAATGATGTGTCCTGGGGACAGAGATAGGGGCCCGCTGGGTGAGTGTTGTGCTGGTATTTCCTGAGGGGGGAGGCTTTGTGGTGGTATGGGACTGTGCCTGGGTAACTGACTGTCCGGAGATCCCTGATGGCCAAGTTGGTCATCCAGATCCAGGTGTCCAGAGCTGCTGTCATCACTGTAGGCCTCTTCTGTGGGGGGACTGGATGCTGCTGGCACCTCCTCTCTGGTGACGTTGGGTGGGAGACCTATGGGGATGTAAATGCAGTTTTATTGTTTCTGCGTGTGACATATTGTGCATGGGTGTGTTGCCCTCTATGGTTGATGTTGCCCTGGCAGAGTTGCCTTTGTGTGAGTTGCCATTTGATGGGCTAGATGATTCCCTCCAGTGTGCATGCAGTGGTGATAGGTGTCTATGCAGGTCTATGAGGGGTGTCCATGCATTGGTGTTGCATGCAGGGCTTGGTATTGGGATGAGTGGGTTGTGATGGTGGGTATGTGGGAGGTGGTGAAGTGATGGGAGTGAGGGTAAGGGTGGGGGTTTGTGATTGCATGCAGGTAGTGGGGGTGATATTAATAGAGATTTGACTTACCAGAGTCCAGTCCTCCTCCTACTCCTGCTAGGCCCTCAGGATGCATGGTTGCAAAGACTTGCTCCTGTTGTTAGTTGTGGGGGAGGAGGTAGGGGTCCACCGCCAGTCCTCTGTATAGCTATTTGGTGTCTTGCTGCCACGGAACGCACCTTTCCCCCGTAGGTTGTTCCACCTCTTCCTGATGTCATCCCTTGTTCTAGGCTGCTGTCCCACGGCTTTGACCCTGTACACGATTCTCCGCTTAGCTCCATCTTCCCAGCATTGGATGTCTGCTGCACCAGGGATCCAAATAGTTGTGGCTCTACCTGGATGATTTCCTCCACCATGACCCTTAGCTCCTCCTCAGAGAACCTGGGGTGTTGTTGTGGTGCCATGGGTGTAGTGTGAGTGGTGTGGGTGTGTGGGGTGATGTGTTGGGGTGTGCGATGTAAGGTGCGTGAATGCTGTATAGGTGATGATGTTATGTGGCTCTGGTTTTGTGGGTGCTCTTGCTGTATGTCTCTCTGGTGGCAATTCTTTCTAGTCGTAAAGGGTTGAGGTTATGTGGGTGTGTGTTTTATAGTGGTGTGGGTGTGGTGTGTGTATGTGTGTCAGGTGTGCGTAGTTTGAATTGTCCAATCTGGTGTAGTTTTGTTTGAGTGTGTGTATTTTGAGCGCGGTGGCATGTACCGCCAATGGTTCCCCGTCATTGAATGTCTGCTGCGGTGATTCGTGGGTCATAATGTTGTGGCCGTAGTTCTGTTGGCGTAACGGTGTGGGTTTTGCTACCGACAGTTTATCACTGACATTTGTGCTGACGGACTTGTGTGTGTGGCTGTATAGTGATGGATTGGTATGTGTTTCATAATATGCTTGGCTGTTATCCGCCGCTGTGGAGTTATGTTGGCGGCAGTCATCATGGCGGTAAGTGGGATTTACAGCCAATGTCATAATGAGGGCCAATATGCTTGCTGGTTATCCGCTGTGGCGACGTTATGTTGGCGGCAGTCAGCATGGCAGTAAGTGGGATTTACCACCAGTGTCATAATGAGGGCCTAAGTGTTTAGATCCTTTGTCATTTGAATCTCAAGGTATCTTACTTCCACATGCAAGATGAGGAATAACAAGAAAGCTGACTAAATAATCATATTTTCCAAAATGGGTTCTGCCCATTTAGTACAGCTGGATTTTTAGGTTTTTTGATCATCTAGTTTTGGACTTTTTATTTTTGGCGAGTCTCACTAAATGTGTCTCCTCCACAGTAATCACATGGTAAATGGACTGCACATGTTTACTGCCAGTGTCCGCCTTTTAAGATAAGGCTTCTGCGATGCAGCTAGAATAAGGGGTACTTGGCTAGTTACACATGGACTTGTGTGCACATATGTGTGCACACATGTGCAGGCTGCTTGTGTGAGACTACCGTCATGCACAGTCTGGTGACTACGTACATGTAGCTTGGCACAGAGGGGACTCTGCAGGGTTGGGTACTGACCTGGGGTAGACCTTATTATTAGTGGACACTCATAGGAAAAGTCAGTATGATTTTCTATTTGGTCTGTAGTGATACTCTATTATAGACATAGGGAGAAATCTTCCTTAGAGTGCAGTTTGAATTCCCTTAGGCCTAAAAATTCATGTGAGGTATGAAACTGGGACGGAAAGTGTGTGCCCACTTCATATGCACAGAATTCTAAATAATACATTACACTTTATGGGTCATATTTCTCTGGCTCAGTGCAGGATCAGAGCCCATACCTTTTGTCACCCTGATGGGCCAAGGTAACTACATTGCTCCCAAGCAAAGAGAGCAAAGGCTTCTCCACACCAAAGGAGTAATTAACAGTGCTTCCCTCAGCTCCTGTGGGGGACGATGTGGGAAAATCTGCTTCTGTTAATAAGCTGTTACACTGTACCAGGACTCGACACATTCAAGGCCCACAGAACAAAGGAGGAAGCCCAGACAACTGGGACTCCTCATTGACATTTTGGTGAGAAAAGGCCTAGCAGCGGCATTAGTGAGGGGAGGACCAGTGGCTCCCAGAGGAGATGTGGCCAGTGACCTCTGGACAGAACATCTTGAACTGCCCCAGCATGCTGTGGAGGAGGGTTGGGACGAAGTGGAAAGGTGATGTGGCACCCTAAATTGGCCATGGGTGCCTGGCTTCTAGTACCTTTCATCCCCTTGTAAGAACTCCTCAGCAGAGGTGTGTTTGTGCTTTTGTACTGGAACTGTAATGGTGACAACAGCCATGGACAACTGAAAGGACAAGCCCCCCTATCCCTAAAGTACCAAGGACTCTGCCCACTTGACCCTGGACCAGTGGGTCTCTCCAAGGTCCAGTGATGCTGGTCCCCTTATGCCCCGAGGGCCAGTTATGGCATTTTAAGGTTAGCAACCTTTGGGCTTCCCTGAGCGAGGGGGCACATGGGGTCTGCCAAACCTTTGCAAAACTACCCCAGGGTGGGCCAGGGCTGGGGGTTTGTGCAAGATCCATGTAAAATTAATTTCCCAAAGAGGGGCCCTATATGGGGTCCCCTCATCATGCCTCAGATTACACCAAGGGCCCCCATCTCCCCAGGGGCTGAAGCAGTAAGCAGCAGGGGAGCGCCATCACCCCCCCCCCCCAACCAGGAGAAAAGGTGGCCCAGGACACCATCTCTGGGCCCCCAACAACAGAAACAAAGGGGAAGTGCTGACCGACTCCTCCCAGCCATAGTGGGCCCTTGTCCCTGTCTGGAGGGAGCAGGGCGGGCACCATGAACAAAACTACGCTGCCCACGTGGATCAGGCAGTGGAGAAGCATGCTAACAAGGAGTGAGGAGCTGGCTGGGGAAGCTGAGGTGAGCTCACCCAGTTCATGCAGGAACAAATGCTATGTGCCACAGGAGGCGCTCCGTGTGAGGCTGAATGCCACAATAGGGAAATGAGGCTCTCCTGGCACAGCAGCAGAGCCACTCATCAATATTCATACTATCCACGGAAGGAGCTCCAGGGGCTAATTTGCCTAATATTCGGTTTCTTCTGGTGGCCCCAAAAGGACAGGTGCACTATCATGTATTGTGTCATGGGGCCTGCAGGAGTTGCAGCAGCTCCCTTCTAAGGAAATAAAGCCCTGGCCCTATGTCTCCGAGGTCCTAAAATGTATGGCTCCCCTCCCCTAGAATTTCCCTCATTTTTACAGGCCCTCCTAAGGCTGGAACCTTTTTTCTACAGCTAGGAGTGCAGTGCTTTCTAGGGACTGCTTCTAATGGCTGCATTTTATGTGCCCTGAAGGTGTATAGAAAAGGCATAGACCCATGTTATACTAATTTCAATACTTTATTAACCGTTTATGCTAGGATTGCATTTAGACATGGTTAATATTGATTGCATGTTGTGATGGCCCTTGATAAAGCCAGTAGGCTTGTTTTATTTAAAGTGACACCCACCTATACAATTTTGATGTGCTGTCTGGTATAGGTGAGGGTACCTTGATTTTGGGGGTCATAAGCCTTTAGGGGTCAATGGTTATTCCATAATGTTAGGTATTTGTATCTGCCTTATATATATATATATATATATTTGTAAATTGATGTGTTTTATTTAATAGTGTGTGTGTCATGAATGTATGTTTCCATTTTCTAAAGAAAAAGCACTGACTGGACAATCATTTATTGAATAGTATTATTTCATACCAGTAAACAGTGATTACTAGCTCACAGCACGACCTCTGAGTAGGCCTTGGACTGCTCTGCATTGCTATACTGAGAGAGTCAAGCCCTACAATGCGGTGCTTGGTTGCCTGTCAAGGGAAATTGGGACCTATTACTTGCTCAGGCCTCACATTCTGCCCACCTAATAACCCAATTTCCTGCATCATGCAAATCAGGCCTTACATGGCTTTGTAAACTCCAATTAAGTCTATGCAATGCCATGCATCGCCTTGCTTGATGTAAGTATTTGCAAAGGCTGAGTACGTCTCAGCCAAAATACATAGGCTTTTGTTTAGTTATTAAATATTTTTGAGATTTGAATTAAGCATGACATTGCCAGTGACAACAAAAGTAACAAACCTGTTAAAACGGAAATCACAAATCATTTAAAGAATGTATACATACATTGTTTAACTTTCTGAGATTGTTTATATAGTGCAATGTGATATTAAGTAATACTTAGAAATGACATGTGAAGCAATGTAATATTAAGTAATACTTAGATATTATAAATGTGAGGCTATATTGCTGGTGTTTCAGGCACCTCATTGACATATTGGATGCTTTGAATGATAGGTCAGCAGGAAGCATCACTGCCATGTTCAATTGCTGCATTACATTTGCTTACACTTCACAATGGGGTGACAGTAAAATGCTAACGTAGAAATTTGCAAATTAAAACTTAGTTTAAACATTGAACATTTGTCAAGAGATCCAGGGCTGGCTGCTGTTGTGTCTTGTCATGCATTTATTACATTTGTTCTATTTTAAAATTATGTATAGCTCGCCGGACTATACAAAGGTGTGTGATCATTTTCTAATCAACCATTCAACCAGTTTTATTCATCTGGATACATAAGAGATAGAGTGAAGAGAATAGATAGGAGTACATAACAACGCCTTGTAGATAACGAAGACAAATACCAATATATTTGGGACACTTCCTTTGGCGACCAATTATAATAAACCATTTGTGTATGATAATGGTTGAAGGGGTGTAGATCTGCAAGGGAAATAATTTTTGCATCATCGTTCTGTGGCTGTATTATATTTTGTTTTGAAAAAACAATCGGCAGAGGGAAAGATGCTGGTGCATGGCTGAGACATGTCCTGCTCCTTCCAAGGGTCAGACAAATGCAGCGGATGTCTGTCCCCTCTCGATTAGCTAAAAAGCTGATGGTGGCACATACCTGAACCATGGCCATGAGGAGACATATAGGGCTTGCATCTAGATCTCTCAACATATATGACTGCTTGTACCAGCATTGGTATTGGCTTTTAGGCAGCTGGAGGAAGCTGCTTGGTTTACCTGCTCATGCTGTGCTGGGTAGAGTCTGGAGGTTCAGCGTTGGTTGCAGTGGTAGTGCTGCTGGAGACACCGGTGGGGGGCGTACCTGGTGAGCTCCAGCCCTTGCTCCCATCAGCACTTGTGGTGGTTGTAGGAGGCTGGCCTGGCTTTTTCTAACTTTTAGAAAACTTTTAGAAGTTTAGAGAAACTTTTCAGAACTTTATAAAAAAGTTTAAGAGGAGAAAAGCAAAACTTTTTGGTTAGGTGTACATACATTGAACTGTTTTGCAAATTATTCTCTTATGAAAAGTACACAATGACAAAGTGGTAAGTAGTTACAAGTACTTATCCCACCGCTGCACAACTAATATAGGAGGCTGGTCTGGCTTGTAGTGGGTACCAGAGGTACTTACACCTTGTGCCAGGTCCAGTTATCCCTTATTAGTGTAGAAGAGGTGTTTCTAGCAGCTAAGGTTGATAGAAGGTAGCTATGGCAAAGCAGCATAGGCAGAACTAGGAGACATGTAAAGCTCCTACTATACCACTGGTGTCATATGCACAATATCATAAGCAAACACAATACACAGATATACTAAAAATAAAGGTACTTTATTTTTATGACAATATGCCAAAAGTATCTCAGTGAGTACCCTCAGTATGAGGATGAGAAATATACACAAGATATATGTACACAAACCAAAATTATGCAGATAATAGCAAAAGGAAGTAATGCAAGCAATGTAACGTTACAGTAGATTGCAATAGGAGCACATAGGTATAGGGGCAACACAAACCATATACTCCAAAAGTGGAATTCGAACCACAAATGGACCCCAAACCTATGTGAGCTTGTAGAGGGTTGCTGGGACTTTAAGAAAACAGTGAGGGTTAGAAAAATAGCCCACCCCAAGACCCTGAAAGGTAGGTGTAAAGTGCACCTACTACCCCCAGAGAGCACAGAAGTCGTGATAGGGGGATTCTGCAAGGAGAACAAACACCAGCAATGCAACAACAGTGGATTTCCGGACCTGAGTACCTGTAAGACAAGGGGACCAAGTCCATGAGTCGCGACAGTTCGAGAGTGAGCAGGAACCCAGGAAATGCCAGCTGAGGGTGTAAGGAAGCTGCCACCTGTTGGAAGAAGCTTGGTGTTCTGCAAGATCGAAGAGGACTAGGAACTTCCCCTTTGGAGGATGGATGTCCCACGTCGTGAAGAAGCTTGCAGAGGTGTTCCCACACAGAAAGACCGCAAACTAGCCTTGCTAGCTGCAAGGGTCGCGGTTAGGGTTTTTGGATGCTGCTGTGGCCCAGGAGGGACCAGGATGTCGCCACTTGGATGAGGAGACCGAGGGGGCACCCAGCAGCGTAGGGAGCCCTCACAGAAGCAGGCAGCACCCGCAGAAGTTCCTGAACAGGCACTTAGAAGAAGAGTGAACCGGAGTCCACCCGAAGTCACAAAAGGGAGTCCCACGACGCCGGAGGACAACTCAGAAGTTTGTGCACTGCAGGTTAGAGTGTCGGGAACCCAGGCTTGGCTGTGCACAAAGGAAATCCTGGAAGAGTGCACAGGAGCCGGAGCAGCTGCAAATCACGCAGTACCCAGCAAGGCAGTCTAGCGTGGGTATCCAGGGTATTGGGGTTCCAGGAGATCCCTATGGGCTGCAGCATTTCTTTTGCCACCCATAGGGAGCTCTGACAATTCATACACAGGCCTGCCACTGCAGCCTGAGTGAAATAACATCCACGTTATTTCACAGCCATTTACCACTGCACTGAAGTTACTTATAAGTCACCTATATGTCTAACCTTCACCTGGTGAAGGTTGGGTGCAAAGTTACTTAGTGTGTGGGCACCCTGGCACTAGCTAAGGTGCCCCCACATTGTTCAGGGCAGTTTCCCCGGACTTTGTGAGTGCGGGATACCATTACACGCATGCACTACATGTAGGTCAATACCTTTATTTAGCTTTACAATGGTAACTACGAACATGGCCATGTACCATGTCTAAGATCATGGAATTGTGCCCCCATACCAAATCTGATATTGGAGTGCCAATCCCATGCATCCCCGGGGCTCCAGCATGGACCCTGGGTACTGCCAAACCATCTCTCTGGGGTTTTAACTGCATCTACCGCTGCTGCCAACCCACAGACAGGCTTCTGCCCTCCTGGGGTCTGGGCAGCCCAGTTCCAGGAAGGCAGAACAAAGGATTTCCTCTGGAGAAGGTGTTACACCCTCTCCCTTTGGAAATAGGTTTGAAGGACCTGAGAGGAATAGCCTCTCCTGGCCTCTGGGAATGCTTTGAAGGGCATTGATGGTGCCCTCCTTGCATAAACCAGTCTACACTGGCCCCTGCTCTGGCGCGAAACTGGACAAAGGAAAGGGGAGTGACCACTCCCCTGTCCATCACCACCCCAGGGATGGTGCCCAGAGCTCTTCCAGGGTGTCCCAGACTCCTGCCATCTTGAATGCAGAGGTGTGAGGGCACAATGGAGGCCTCTGAGTGGCCAGTGCCAGCAAGTGACGTCAGAGACCTCTCCTGATAGGTGCTTACCTGGTTAGGTGGCCAATCCTCCTCTGAGGGCTATTTAGGGTCTTTCCTGTGGGTTTCTCTTCAGATAACGAATGCAAGAGCTCACCAGAGTTCCTCTGCATCCCCTTCTTCAACTTCTGCCAAGGATCGACCACTGACTGCTCCAGGACACCTACAAAACCGCAACAAAGTAGCAAGATGACTACCAGCAACATTGTAGCGCCTAATCCTGCCGGCTTTCTCAACTGTTTCCTGGTGGTGCATGCTCTGAGGGCTGTCTGCCTTCACCCTGCACTGGAAGCCAAGAAGAAATCTCCTGTGGGTCAACAGAATATTCCCCCTGCTAACGCAGGCACCAAACTTCTGCATCACCGGTCCTCTGGGTCGCCTCTCATCTTGATGAGCGTGGTCCCCGGAATACAGGAGCTGGATCCAAGTGACCCCGACAGTCCAGAGATCCTTCTGCCCAAATTTGGTGGAGGCAAGTCCTTGCCTCCCCACGCCAGACAGTAATCCTGTGCACTGCGTGAACTGCATCTGCTAGGGATTTTGTGCCCTTTTGCAAGGAATCCTTTGTGCACAGCATACCCAGGTCCCCAGCACTTCGTCCTGCATTGCTCAACTCGTTGAGTTGACCACCGACTTCGTAGGACCCTCCTTTGTAGTGTTGAGATGACCGCTATGCTCAGATTTCTTGAACTCCTGTTCAAGTGCTTCTGCGGGTGCTGCCTGCTTCTGCGTGGGCTCTCTGTGCTGCTGAGCACCCCCTCTGTCTCCTCCTCCAAGGGGCGACCTTCTGGTCCTTCTGGGGCCTGGGCAGCACCCATTTCCTTCAACTGCGACTCTTGCAGCTAGCCAGGCCTGTCTGTGGTCTTTCTGCGTGGAAACAACTCTGCATCCTCCAGCACGCCATGGGACATCTTCTGTGCAAAGGAGAAGTTCCTGGCACCTTCTGTTGTTGCAGAATCTTCAGCTTCTTCCACCCGGAGGCAGCCCTTTTGCACCTTCATCCGGGGTTTAGTGGGCTCCTGCCCCCCTGGACACTTGCGTGACTCTTGGGCTTGGTCTCCTTCCTTTACAGGTCCTCATGTCCAGGAATCCGTCTTCAGTGCTTGCCAGTCAGTTGCTGTCCTTGAAGAATCCCCTATCACGACTTTACTGTGTTTCTGGGGTAGTAGGGTAACTTTACTCCTACTTTTCAGGGTCTTGGGGTGGGGTATCTTGGACCCCCCATAGGCCCATATTTATACTTTTTTAGCGCCGTATTTGCACCACTTTTTGACACAAAAGAGGCGCAAACTTACAAAATACAATTGGATTTTGTACGTTTGCGCCACTTTTGCGTCACAAAGCAGCGTAAATGCGGCGCTAAAAAAGTATAAATACGGGCCTTAGTGTTTTTTTACACTCCCAGCGACCCTCTACACAATACACTAGGCCTGGGGTCCATTTGTGGATCGCATTCCACTTTTGGAGTATATGGTTTGTGTTGCCCCAGGCCTATTGCATCCTATTGTATTCTACAGTGTTTGCACTACTTTTCTAACTGTTTACTTACCTGATTTTGGTTTGTGTGTATATTTTGTATATGTTACTTACCTCCTAAGGGAGTATATCCTCTGAAATAGTTTTGGCACATTGTCACTAAAATAAAGTACCTTTATTTTTAGTAACTCTGAGTATTGTGGTTCTTCGATATAGTGTTATATGATATAAGTGCTATAGTAGGAGCTTTGCATGTCTCCTAGTTCAGCCTAAGCTGCTCTGCTATAGCTACCTCTATCAGCCTAAGCTGCTAGAACACTACTAATCTACTAATAAGGGATAACTGGACCTGGCACAAGGTGTAAGTACCATCAGGTACCCACTATAAGCCAGGCCAGCCTCCTACATACACACATCAAAATGGACACATGCCCAGACTAATGCACAGGAAGTGAGCACAATTAAACACCCTCCATGTGTGGACAAACAAAACTTGAGCTTCCACACATGAGACGAATGTACAGTCCATATCTGGGGGACAAGTCTAACACCATACATGCTGACATTGGACAACACAAGATGAAATACTTACCATACCAAACAAAACACAATGATATGACACTCCAATTGGATTAACACTCACATATCCATCCATCAACATCTACCTTTGTCTTAGGTGCCACCACCACTGCCCACAAAGTCTGATATTGTGAACAACAGCAAATGAATCAGCAATCAGGGCGAAACACATACAACTGTAGGCATACAACACAACTTACTCAGGAACAACAGAAAGGTAGAAAAGTAATTGCAGGACAAATGTGCACCCAAAAACAACAACTTGGGTTTATTCTATCGAAATGATTTAGAACAAAGTCCGTTAGCCAGTCCGTATTATCCATGCACATTACTGTGCCCACACTTGACCCCAATCACTGCCAGAGAACCTCCACAAAGAGGGGCATCAAGTGGGCAGGCGGGCACCTCAGGGATCATCCTTCGGTGGGTAGGTCAGACTTTGGATGGGTGGGTTTGGGTTTGGGAGGGGTGTCATTTTCTTTGGAGGAGCGCGCTTCTTCTTGGGGGAGGGGTATGGGTGCTTGTAGGTGTGACAGGAGAGGACTTGGATGTCGAAGGGATGGGTTGGGATGTGGGTGGGGCCCTCTTGGGTTTGGCAAGGGGTTTGGAGGTAACAGGGGAAAGGGCAAGATTGAAAAGGAAACGCTCTTTGAGAAACAGGTATGGTCATCAGAAGGTGTTGGGGATTTGGAGGTCGAGGGAGTAGTCATCTTGTGTGTGGGTGTAGATGCCTTAGGTGTGTGTAATGTGTGAGGTATGCTTCTGTTTGGGTGGTGTCTGTTGCATGTGTGAGTGTCGGTGTTTGCATGTCTTGTGGGGCTGGGAGGTGGGGTTCCGGCTGATTTGGGGGTGGTGGATGTGTGTGTGTGTCTGTTGGGGTGGTGTCTGTGCGTATGCTGGATGTGGTGGATGTGTCTGTGTGTGTTTGGGTGATGTCTGCGGGTATGGCTGATGTGGTAGTGTCTATGAGTGTTGTGCTGGTGTCCGGGGTGTGTCGTCTGAGGGGTGTGGGTCTGTGGGTTGTGAGCTGTTGTCTGGGTATATGGTGGGTGTGGTAGAAGTGTAACTGGCTGTTGTGGTGGTGTCTGTGGTTATGCTGGATGTGGTGTGTGGGTCGGTGGGGGTGGTGGGAGTATCTGGTGAAGTGATGGCTGATGTGGCATTTGTGGGTGAATGTTGAGTGCCTGCATGCCAGTGTATCTTGTGGTGCTTGCGTCAATGTGTTTTGCTTGTCTGTGTTGAGGTGGGTGTGTACAGATGTGTCTGTGTGCTTGGGAGAGGTAGGAGAATAGGGGATTTGGATTATGAAGAGGAGTGACTGGCTACCGTCAGTGAGGATGCCAGAGCCTGAAAAGGTCTCTGAAGGTCAGCCATGGCACTATGAATGCCTTCCATGAACACATTGGTCTGCATAAGTTGGCTGGCCAACCCCTGGGTGGCATTCACAATGGCAGTCTGCCCCACAGAGATACTCCTCAGGAGGTCAACAGCCTCCTCACTCAAGGCAGCAGGGTTAACAGGGGCCGGGGATGAGGTGCCTGCGGCAAAGGAGACTCCAACCTTCTTGGGTGAGCAGGCACAGCCAACTGGTGGGAAGCAACAGGGAGGGTGGCGATTGAACTGGGGGTGGTAGACACAGATTGTACAGGAGGAGGTCCTGATGGGAGTGGCCACTGGAGGTAGAATCCCATGATGACGACATTGATCCTGTCTCCTCCATGGCCTCCCCTCACCCTCCGGGCCACTGGGTGCCTCCGTGTTGGTGGTATCATGACTGGAGGTACTGTGGCCAGATGCTTCCCAATTTGGTTGTGCCCTGTCTCCCTCACTTGGGCTGATGCTGCAAATACAAAGCAGAAAAGAATCACCACATGTTCCTGATCACACTTGAACAACAGCTGTGATTAGCAAATATTACATGATGTCAAGTAGGCCCCAGCAACAAACTACATCAAAGTGCCTCCTACATGTACCTTACCATATGCATGCATGCCATCTGAGCTGTCAGCAGTTGCCCACAGGAAAATCAGGATCTCCTGACAACTACAATTGCATGGTGTTAAACCTGACAGACTTAGAATGGTCATCCCTCAACTTTTTGCCTGCCTCCTTCCACTTTTCTGACACTGTTTTTGCTGATTGTAGGACTCTGTGCACTTTACCACTGCTAACCAGTACTAAAGTGCATATGCCCTCTCCCTTAAACATGGTAACATAGGTTCAGCCCCAATTGGCATATTTGATTTACTTATAAGTGCCTAGTAAAGTGCACTACATGTGCCCAGGGCCTAAAAATTAAATGTTACTAGTGGGCCTGCAGCACTGATTGTGCACTCACCTAAGTAGCCTTTTAACCATGTCTCAGGTCTTCCATTGCAAGGCCTGTGTGTGCAGTTTAACTGCCACTTTGACTTAGCATTTAAAAGTACTTTCCAAGACTTAAACTCCCCTTTTTCTACATATAAGTCACCCCTAGGGTAGGCCCTGGGAGGCCTGCTCCTTTCATAGACTAGCATTAGGTCTGCCCTCATATAATGTTTGAGTGGTAGACACTGATATGAAAGGGATAACCAGGTCATATTTAGTATGGCCAGAATGGTAATAGAAAATCCTGCTTATTGGTGAGGTTGTATTTTATATTACTATTTGAGAAATGCCACATTTTGAAAATTAGCATTTCTCTGCACTTAAAAACCATCTGTGCCTTACAGCCTGGCTCCAATCAAGGTCTGGGCTGGGCTGGTTGACAGCTCCCTTGTGCATTTCACCCAGACAACCACAAACTAAGGACACTCAGCCACACCTGCACTCAACTGCATATTGAATGGGTCTTCCTGGGCTGGAGGGGTGGAGGGCCTGACACATTTCAAAGGCCAGTGGCCTGCCCTCACACAATGGATTGCCAAACCCCCTACTGTGACCCTGGCAGACAGGATTGCACTGAAAGGGGAACTTGAGCACTTCAAAACCACTCTTTGACGTCTCCCCCACTTCAAAGACATTTTTGAGTATATAAACTAGGTCTCTGACCCCACCAACTGAGACACTTTTGGACCTTCACCTGCACCCTGTCAAGAGGAACTCCCTGACTGCCCAAAGGACTCACCTGGATGCTTTGCTGTGAAGGGCTGCTCCCCTGCTGATGCCCTTCTGTCCTCTGACTTTGCTGAGCACTCTGCCTTCTCCAAAAGTGTTCTCCAAGGGCTTGGATTGAGCTTGCCTCCTGTTTTCTGAAGTCTCAGGGCCAAAAAGACTTCACCTCTTCAAAGAAATTCCTTGTATGTCAAAAATTTACGCAAAGCCTGCGGGAAACAACTTGAAGCCTGCCTTGCGACCGAGGAATCGCGCACAGCCGACCGGGACAACACAACCTGACTTCCTGAGTGGAAATTTGACACAGCGCCTTCCTTGCAACTGAAGATTTGACGCATTGTCTACCAGATCGACGCAGTGCCCGTGCCTTCTTCCAGCGCATCAAGGATTTTCCCCGCATCGTCCCTGGATGTTCAGATATCAACTCATCGCGATCAGGAACCAAGACTGCGTGCTGCAAAATGACACAAGCCCCTTGTAGCAAGGAAAGAAATGACACATCATCTGTGTCTCGCCGGAAAATATGATGCACATCTTATTTTTCCACGCATCTCCTCCTCTGCGATTTCTGCGCGTCATTATTTTTGACGCATACCAGGTATTGTGTGTAACAAAGAGACAACCGTTCATTTCAAATGATTACGTCCATTTCAAATCTTGCAAAAGTGATATTTCAACTTGTGCTTCTTGGTTCTTTGTCATTTTGAACTTATCTTATTCTGATAAATATTATCTATTTTCCTAAACCTGTGTGGTGTATTTTTGTGGTGTTTTCACTGTGTTACTCTATGATTTATTGCACAAATACTTTACACATTGCCTGTTAAGTTAAGCCTAACTGCTGAGTGCCAAGCTACCAGAGGGTGGGCACAGAATAATTTGGATTGTGTGTGACTAATCCTGACTAGGATTGTGGTCTCTACTTGGACAAGGGTGAATACGTCTGACATCTAGAGACCCCATTTCTAACACAAGGCTGAAGTTGTGCAATCACAGTAACCATTTAAGAAAAAGGAGACCATACCATCCTCAATGATTTGCCCCATGGAGAATACCTTAGTTACATGTTGTCAAACAATAGTAGGCCAATGCCAAGTCCATTACCACAGATCCCACACAAAATCATGCAAATATCTATTTGTCACATACACAATAACACAAGTCACATACACAATAACACAAGAATAATAAATTATGCTCCAAAAACCTGACATGTTGCTGACAGCAATACATTAGCCTGAAAGACTTGTCATGGACATACCCATGTCACAATGGAAACATGTCAACAATGCACACTTCACCATGTGTAATTTGTCCTAATGGAGTCATGGAGATTGTACTCATGTTGCTCAGATATACTGCACATTTGGCATGGAAATGTACACTGTAGACAAAATGTGCAAATTGTCAAGGAGATATGTCTCTAAAATCCACAACAACACAATGAGGTATAATTACAAGAAAGTGGCACATTGGTCCTGATGAGCCACTTTTCTTGCATTGCCCCTACCCCACCTAACAACACCATGGATGTTTTGTATTTACAATATGGTGCACCATGGCATTTGTTAGGACAATAGCTTCAACATTTTTGATGCTTCTGTGGCACTTTGCTGCACTAGCATGAAAAATGTTTGGCACTAGCTTAAAAAAGTTTGGCACTAGTGCAGCAAAGCACAGGGAGGCCCATTGATTAAAATGGGTAGGTCATTTTAACACCTGCTCAGACCAGGCTTAAAAATGATGGAACACATGGCACAGTGAAATGTTGTAAATTTCACTGTGCCACTTTTTTGGGCCTCCCTGCGTGGGACCCTCCCCCCCCCCTTGCTTTCATTAGGCCTGGCGCAGGCATAATGTGACACACTGGTTTACAAACTGGTTCAATGCAAGCATTGCGCCACTTTGTAAATACGGTGAGGGAGAAAGGCCTCCTTAATGCAGCCTTAGTGTAAAAAAAAGATGCTAGGGTGGCCCAAGGTGGCACTAGGGGCTTGTAAATATGCCCCAGCAAATCAGCAAGCCCCAGGGAAATCACCACTAATGTCTGGCACCCCTTACAATGACATCAGTAGACGCCATTAGATTTGTGTATGCAGCAGAGGCCCAGATATTTGCAAGTACTTGTAGAAGGCCCTCAACGTGTTGCCCAATTGGAAGCTACATCACTGTCTCCATTTTGGTGCTGCAAACCTAGATGTCCATGGATGAATGGTTGTACCCAATCACGTGATACCAACATAACTGCAAGTTACTCCATGATGCACGCCAGCAGTCAGGTAACGACCCTTCCCCACTACACATGTGCAGTGCACTTTTCCACATGATGCCACATCAATGACATAGAAATGCACATTGTGTGTAAAAACTGTAGTCCTTTCTTTCATGTCCCTCATTGCTACTGCAGTTTCACATGCCAAATGGCATGCTATGACGGTTGAAGGTATGTGTGAACCAACAGTCAATGGTAGCACACTCCTTTCTGTGGCACCACATGAAATGTAGCCCCATTGCACATGTCCTATCCCAAACACAGGTTGGCATGCACATATATGTAAGGGAATACAGAAATCATCCCATGAACACAGGTAGACCATGCATGAAACAGCAGTGTACACATTTTGCCAAAATGGGATAAATGCTAACATGTAGGGACACAGAATGTTGGCAACAATGATGGCATATAAATCATGTCAATGGACATTCCCCACTTACCAAAGGAAAGTCTTGATCTGTAGCTGCACCCAAAGAACAATGTACGCTCTGTCACATGTATGATGGCCACCTTCACATGACAGACAGTAGTGAGGCACTTGTCACACACTGAAGATAAGTGGCCTCTGGGGGGGTAAATGCCAATTTACTAATTTGGGCAGACACATGCTGAGGACAGTGATCCATCACTTCTTTTTCTTTGGCCTGTAACACTGAGGATTAGTGGTCTGTAATGTAGAATTTACACCCAATACAATAACAAACATGACTTGATTGATTAATGTACACAGCCATATGTTGTCCCTGGAAAGAAAATTGTTTTTGGATTGTACACAATAGACAAGGCACATCAGTATGTACCACATTACATTTCTACACAAACAATTACTCATCTACTGTGTCATACACGGCCCATCCCCAGTCACCAGGGGGTGATGTCAGAACCTAACACGTCAAGTTGACAATGTGACAGTCAGGAATATGCTCTGTGCTCACCCCCTTGTGGCTGCTGTGCTCTCTTCAAATGCCCATTAAGGTCCAGGTATGCCACTACCAAGATGCAGGACATTAGGGGGTAATGGTCTGATGTCCCCCCCGCCCAAGTTGGGAGGACAGCCCCAGCTGGACCTCTGCGATCTTCTGGGCCCGTCTCAGGTCCTCCCATCTCTTGCGACAGGGGCCGCACTTCCTTCTCTGAACCCCCAGGGTCCACACATTCCGGGCAATGGTTCTTCAAATCTACTTAGACTGATGGGTGTTTACCTGTTTAGATGCAAGAGACAAATCAAGTGATTACAGTCACAAGTTTTTGTCCAAATGGTTGTGTCACACTCATTTCAGAAACACCGAGCAAAAAATGGTCAATTTGTCAGCACACCACAAGCGTAAAGCACTCATGCCAATAAGTACAGGGACATGACTGCACACTTTTATGTTTATCTGCAGACTAACCCCCTACTGTGCTCCTGGCTTACCATGACTAAGCAAGCCTATGCACATCAGGTAACCCAGGCTCCAGCAACATGTACTGTGATGTCAGCCACAATGAACTACTGCCCACCAATGTGACTTCTGAATGGTAAATTCCTTAGGCATGACTGGACCAACACAGTTACACTCTGCAAGATTGACTCGCAGCATACAGTCCCTACAGGCAACTTCTATAGTACAGATTCTACCCTTACACTTGAGTGACAATAAAGGGACTTTCATGGTGGGTACAGAAAGTGTCTTCCCTATGTGCGTGTGGACATGTGACCTACCAAATGCATACTCATGCCACTTCAGGGTGAGTTTCTGTGGTATGTACCTGTACAACCATTAAAAAAAAAAAAAAATGTCAGTGTAAGACAGTAAAGTCTCCTTGCCCAGTTAGGTGAATTCAACACAAGGAGGATCTAGGGCCCCAAAAACATCACACAACACAGTGTGAATGAACACAACATATGGTAGTGGTCACCAATACCTGCACCATGTACATCCCATTGTCACCACATAGACTGCCACAACAGGCACACAAGCAGTCTGACTGGTAGCTGGGGGGAACATTGTAGCCTGTGAGGAGGAAAGGATGGTGTTTTACAGAATAAATTGTGCCAATGAAGTACATACCTGCTCCTCTGGTGAGCCATAGAGCTATCCATACAAGGTAAGGACTTCACTTTCAAGCCTCTCCATCTTCTCTTGAGAGAAAAGAAAGCAAGGACCCTTTCACCTACTTGGTTTGGCATGATTGCTCCCAGAGATGTCACACAGCAGCTGAAGTGGTGGGGGTGTTGCTGGCTGCAGTGTCGGGAGTCAAGTGACTGATTTTTCACAACAGGGCGTGCACATACACCACGTGCATGGTCATGACTGCCGATGGACACAGCCATTGGGCCACGACCACCGGAGGCAACAACAGTAGCTAATAGCTGTATCTGCAGAGGTTGGAACCTCCTACCGCATGGACGACTTCCGCCGGCTGACACAGGGGGTTCTTGATGTCCAGTGGAGTAGGTCAGGCATCAGCAATTTTAGCGGTTTGAAATGCTGCATATGGCCCTGTAAAATGCGTCACAACAACAATATATGTTTTATATGATTAGAAACATCCTAAATGTGTCTTGTTGTGTAGGTCTGACTACACAACCACCAGTGTAGTGTGTTGCAGGGCACAGATGGCATATGACCGCAGTGCACAGTCCACCACCACCAATGGTATTTTTGTCAGTCAGAAAATGCAGTCACATTTTGAGGGGCAAATATGTAGCAGATAGTTGGGTGTCATCTGAATCCATGTTGTGGACACCTGTGTTGACAACCATGGGGCTCACATTTGACCCTTGTGTAGTTGCCAGCTGTGATGTGTACTGGGTTTCATGTCTATCCAGTTAGGAATGCTTTGTCACATGATATTTTTAGCATGCATCAAGTATGTTGCTGTGGACAGACTGTTATAAATCATTCTTGTCACGCATAGGTACACTGGGAGAGGGAGGATGCAACAACCTCCTGTCTACCGTCCACTGCCAGACCTTCAGACCATGGAGCAGCGCCATGTCATCCAGTTATATCATCTGAATAGGCAAACAATAGTGGATTTATGACGTCAGTTGGAACCAGGTCTGATGCCATCTAGCAGTAATCCAACCTTTGTACCACCCATTGTACAAGTCATGTCAGTACTGCACTTCCTGGCCACAGGAGTTGACAAGATGTAAACTGAACTGTAGAGATTGGTAATGATATAAAGCCATGTATCAAGCCATGTTTCAATCATACAGTGTTCAACGTTGTATACGTTGCATCTTTTTTCACCGTCAGTCTCTGTAAGTGTGTTAAAGTATATGGCAAAAACAACTCTGTTGTGTTTAATGGCACACAGTTGGCTTTTGAAACCTGCAATGTCCAACTTATCTGCATAATTGATCTCAACTGACTTTCCCCTTGCTATAAGAGAGACACATGATTCTGTATAATTTTGAATGCAGATGATCCGATATTATTCAAAGAATAAATGTGAGTCAGCAATGTAGTCATGCTAATATCCACTACAGCCAATGCTTTTTCCACGTTTTCTCTACCTATTTTCCTTAAACATTCAGCAACGTCTTGCTGAGAGATTTTCCAAATCTCATTGTATATGATGCATAAGAAGCATTTTAGACATGGTGATCTAGGACCCAACAAGAAATCTTGTAAATTCATGTCATCAGAGAGGAGAGATAGGTGTTCCCTAACTACAGCTAACCTGGAGGGTTGTAAGCATTGCTGGCATAACTTCTGTACACTATACGTAGTAACTACCCCTGGATGTTGTGATTGCAAGTATAGGGGGTCTTGTCTACTTACTTTAAAACCAATAGAGAAATTTAAAAGAATTGTGTGACAACAATTAGTGTCGACTTGCCACACTAACCACCCATCTGGTCATAAAATAGAAGAATTATATGTACCATTCTGAATCATGTAAGTTAGTTGTTCTGTAAAGTTTGCAAAATGTTGGCAATTGTCAACACGTGCAATGGAGGGAATGAAAGGTGTGTTAATTTCTTTAATTTTAGCCAGACCCATGCAAGTTGTTTGTTGCACTGTTTTATTCAGAAAAACCATTTGATAATGAATGAGGCAGGCACTAAACAAAGCATCAATTCCCTGGACTTGCCAATGGTGTGTTCCCCAAATTGATTTCAAATCAGTGGTTTCTTTCCGATACTCAAAAACCTGTAGGATCAACTGGGATATAAATGAATATGAATAAATAAATTTAATTTGGGTCAGCATATTTTTCTTTGTTGGGGAAGATATACACCTATAAAAGTACTCAGGTCTAAGGGATTGTGTCTTATCTGGCAATGTTCGCATTGTGTGTGTAAAACTGCACATGAATAACTAGCTCTTTGTAAATAGTAAAGAGCGTAGTGATAGCAAATCATTTCACCATATTTAGCAGAATTCAAATACAAGTCTTCAGTTCCCAATTCAGAAAGCAGTCTCTACCTCCCTTTCATTGGAAATGGCACATGAGCAATTATGTCATCCATAGCAATCTTAACCCCTTCGCTGCCAGGCCTTTTCCCCCTTCGGTGCCAAGCCTTTTTTTGGCTGTTTGGGGCAGTTCGCGCTTAGGCCCTCATAACTTTTGTCCACATAAGCTACCCACACCAAATATTCGGCCTTTTTTGCAACATCCTAGGGATTCTAGAGGTACTCAGACTTTGTGGGTTCCCCTGAAGGAGACCAAGAAATTAACCAAAATACAGCGAAAATGTTTTTTTTTTTCAAACAAATGAGGAACTAGGGCTGCAGAAGAAGGCTTGTGTTTTGTCCCCCTGAAAATGGCATCAACAAAGGGGTTGCAGTGCTAAAATCACCATATTCCCAGCTTTGAGGAACAGGCAGACTTGAATCAGAAAACCTAATTTTTTAACACAATTTAGGCATTTTATTAGGACATCCCCCATTTATACTATTGTTTGTGCTTTCAGCCTCCTTCCTGATAAGGACAGAAAAGGGTGTAAAACCAATGCTGAATCCCAGAAAGCTAAACATTTCTGAAAAGTAGACAAAACTCTGAATTCAGCAAGGTGTAATTTGAGTAGATCCTACAAGGGTTTCCTACAGCAGCAGAGGGGTACGACAGGGTTGTGTCCTTGCTCCGACTCTTTTCATCTTGTTCATCAGTGAGGTAGTGCAAGTTATTACTAATTGCCAAAATGATGCGCCCTCTTTGAATAACACAAAAATCCCGATTCTGCTATTCGCTGATGATTCTCTCGTGATCTCCCGAACACTGATTGGCCTACAGGTATTAATGGATAGGTTTAGCTTGTTTTGTGATGACTTTGGGTTGGAGCTTAATCACACCAAAACTAAAGTTATGACCATGGGACGTGGCCCCACCAAAGGATATACCATCCTTCACAAAGGGACTCCATTGAATAAGGTTTGCTCCATTGATTACCTGGGGGTCAGAATTAGTAAGGATATGCAGTGGGAGGCCCAGATTAATAAAAGCTCAGCCTTTCTGGCTCATAGATCTGGGGCAATTCTGCGCTTCCACAAGTCGACTATCGAGAGAGTAGTCACTCCAGCAGTAAAAAGTTATCAGGCAAAGGCTCAGAGTGCTGTGGCTTACGGGGCAGAAGTCTGGGGATACTCAAATGCTGGAAAACTTTCAATAGGAGAAAATAATTTTGTAAGATCACTCTTGGCTTGTCCACGTAATACTCCTTTGTTACCAATGTTTTGGGACCTTGGACTTGCACGTATCCCAGACATCATAGCTTTAAGACCGCTGCTTTTCTGGGTACGTGTTTGGACTACTCCTGAGCTACTCACATATAAGGAATCCATCCAAGATATTTTAACAAGACCTAACGTGCTTACTATTCCTTGGTTTAAACACATATCAAAATGGTTTTATATTCTGGGTCTTAGTAACTACTGGAGCCATCCTTACAACTTACAACTTAAGGAAAGAGCAGAAGAAGCATCTAAAAACAGCTTATTGGGCATATGTCAGGGGAAACCATTTGTTTCATTTGTCTCATGGCAGATTGACTTCTCAATTTCTTCACACAAAGTGGCACCCGTGTTTTGAACTGTTTATGGATCTTATTACTGACCCATTAAGCAAGAGTTTGTATATTCAGTTCAGATATGGATGCCTACCTCTTCTGCTCCGAGAACTGATTGATGCCCAAGTTGTAGCACTTTTCCGGAAACCATTGTGCATTTTATGTTCATATGTCCAGTATATAGGATTGCTCGTCAGAGGTGGCTACGTCCAGTTTGCAAGAACATGGGGATCAGATGTTGTATAGATGCCTTAAGGATTATGATGAGGGGCACATCCTGTCCCCTGTTCTGTGCAGTTAGCAAGTTCCTTGCGGCTGCATGGCGTTAAAACATTATTTTTGATTATTATGAGGCCCTATAATTAGGGTGTTAGTTCGCTGGATGATATTTTGGCTATTTTGAGGAACAAGGTTTAGGTAATTATGCACTGTGTGAAGAGAAATACCTCCTTGATTTTAGTATTTATGTTTTTATACCTTTCATGTATTTTTAATGTAAGATATTTATGATTTTAAATGTTATTATTGTATTGTGTGATTTATGCTTTGATGGTTTAAAATTAACCGAATAAAGCGATGTGTTGATGATGATGAACAGGTGAAATAAAAAAATATTGAAATTAAGGTGAACAAAACAGCCATTTTTCTCCACGTTTTCCTCTGTAACTTTTTTCTGCAATGTCAGATTTTTGAAGCAATATACCGTTACATCTGCTGGACTCTCCTAGTTGCGGGGATATGTAGGGCTTGTAGGTTCATCAAGAACCGTAGGTATCCAGAGGCAATAAATGAGCTGCACTTTGCAATGGGTTTTCATTCTATACCGGGTATACAGCAATTCATTTGCTGAAAAATAAGGAGTGATAAATAGGTATCAAGAAAACCTTTGTATTTCCAAAATGGGCACAAGATAAGGTGTTGAGAAGCAGTGGTTATTTGCACATCTCTGAATTCCGGGGTGCCCATACTAGCATGTGAATTACAGGTCATTTCTTAATTAGAAGTCTTTTTTACACACTGTCTTACATTTGGAAGGAAAAAATAAAGAGAAAGACGTGGGTAGGCCTAATGCTCGCAACAGGAAACGCAACATGGACATATCACATTTTTACATTGAAATCTGATGTGTTTTTTGCAAAGTGTCTAGCTGTAGATTTTGGCCTCTAGCTCAGCCGGCACCTCAGGAAACCTACCAAATCTGTACATTTTTTAAAACTAGATACCTAGGGGAATCCAAGATCGGGTGAATTGTGGGGCTCTCACCAGGTTCTGTTACCCAGAATCCTTTGCAAAC
Source organism: Pleurodeles waltl (assembly GCF_031143425.1). Lineage (NCBI taxonomy): Eukaryota > Metazoa > Chordata > Amphibia > Caudata > Salamandridae > Pleurodeles > Pleurodeles waltl. Next base: position 194,288,838 of record NC_090443.1, read on the forward strand.
TTCAAAATATGGCTAAAAAAAAGTTTTCTTCACATTTCGGTGACAGAAAGTTCTGGAATCTGAGAGGAGCCACAAATTTCCTTCCACCAGCATTCCCCCAAGTCTCCCGATAAAAATGATACCTCACTTGTGTGTGTGGCCCAGGTGCCTGCAACAGAAAAATGTCAATAACCTGTAGAGATTGAGCGGTTAGCACAGTGAGTTGTTGCTAAGCACATATTTTTCTTTTATACATCTTTTAGGCTGACTCTGTTTTAGAGACCCACACAAGTGACGTATCATTTTACTTGGGAGACTGAGGGGAACGCTGGGTGGTAGTAAATTTGTGCTGGAGCGGTGATCCTACAAAGAAAAGTGAGGAAAATATGCTTTTTTAAGCAACTTTTGAGGTTTGCAGAGGAGTCTGGGTAAGAAACTGTTGGGGGATTCAAGCAAGCCACACCTCCCTGGACTCCTTGGGGTGTCTAGTTTTAAAACATGTCTGGATTTGGTGTTTTTCCCTAGATGAAGGCTGCACCGGGACCAAAACATAGGTGCCCCCCCCCCAAACACAGGTAGTTTTGCAATAGATCATTTTGATGTGTCCACATACTTATGTGATGTTCCAAACACTAAAATTGTGAAAAGAAACACACTTAGGTTATGTTAAAAAGACCCCTCACCCACCATCCAAGTTGGTGTCATGCTTCATCATCGGGATCCCACCCGAGACACCTAGAGTGTCAAGGGTGTGCTGCGACGACTGATTACAGCGGAGCAGGTTTTGTTATTTTTACCACACATACTGGTTGGATTTGGCACAATGGTGAGTGATGGTTCAGAAGATCAAATTTTATTAACAAGAGATTTCACAAAAATCAAATGCACTGTTAATAACTGAAAGGCCAAAAAACTGAACCAATGACTCACAGCTTGTGAGCTGTAAAGCCACGACAAGGCACAAACCACTTTACAGTCCATTCACACACCTTTCATACATAAAATGCACAATACTATTCACGCCTTCAGCCACAGGCCCAGCAAAATTACAACACTCGTATCAACAGACAGTGCCACTCAAGGGCCTATCAGTTACATACACCCTCATGGCTAATACAGCAATTACACCAGCTGATGGGAGAGAGTGGACTGGTGTTTGTTTGGCAGTGTGTTGCAGTAGCCAACAGCAAGTCAATATTGACACCACCAGCCAAGTGCCACCCCACGCCCACTGCCAGCCAAGTGCCACCCCATGCACACCGCCAGCCAGGCGTCACCGTGCTCACACCGCCAGTCAAGTGCCACCCCACTCACACCGCTAGCCAAGCGCCACCTTATGCACACCGCCAGCCAAGCATCACCCCACGCACACCACCAGCCAAGCGCCACCCCATGCACACTGCCAGCCAAGCGCCACCCCACACACACCGCCATCCAAGTGCCACCCCACGAACAACGCCAGCCAAGCACCACCCCATGCACACCACCATCACTTTTTTTTGTTTTTAAACAACAAAGAAACCACTAATAATAAATAAGTGAAAAACTACAAACACAAAAGCTCTAACTGAATACATGACAGTAATGGCAACCATGAAACTGAACATATGAAAATATAAAACAGTAGTTTACGCTCACGGTATTTCCCAATAATTCTTCTGTGTGTGGTAGCTCCTGAAACAGCCACCCACACACAGCCCAGGCTTTGAAGGACAATCAGGGCAGTACATCCTAGTCTCCTTCCTGATACCTCTTCGAGCACAGACATGCCCTTAGCATGAAAGTTTTTTTGGGCTGTGGGAGGAATGTGCTCAGCAAAGTGACGATCTTTCAATCTAGCCACATACTCCACCACTGCTTCTCTAGGAACTCTTGCCTGCTCCAGCACAACAAGGCTCGCTATGATAGACTCCTGAAATTTCACAAATGTCATCCTTGACTCTGGAGAACTATCCTTGAACACAACAAAAGCATTAAAAGTTGCTAAGTGGAACAGGTGAACCGCTAATTTCTTATACCAAACATAAGACTTACGAGCAGCAGTGTAAGGTTCCAACCTCTGATCTACTATATCAGCACCACCCATGTGCTTATTATAGTCTAAAATGCACACAGGTTTGCGCACTTCAGCAACGTGACTCCAAACAGCCACAGGTGAAGTACTCTCATCATGGATGGTAGTTAGCATGTACACATCCCTCCTGTCTACACATTTCAGAGCTAGCAGCTCATAATTCCACAAGGCACCTCACTGTCCCTTCTCAAGTTTTTTACAGACAAGCTCTCATGGATAGCCTTTCTGATTAGAGTGGATTGTGCCACACGTAACAGTGTCCACTCTGAACAACTCCTTGAACAACTGAACTTCAGTGTAGATGTTTTCTACATATAAATGGTGACCTTTGTTAAACAGTTGTCTACCAAATTCCCACACAATTTTCTCACTAACTCCAAAAGTGGGTAGACAACCAGGGAGATCAACTTTAGGTTACATTGTCTAGTTTGATTTAGGTTACATTACTCTAAACTGTATCACGTTGGGAGGTCCTGAAGAAGTCCAGGGGTACTCCCCGGATGAAACACGTGTTGACGGACATCTGTACAAGTAAGAAAGGAGAGACTATTAGGAACGGGTAAAACGAAGAATTTTTTGGGGAACTTCAACAAATGAATATATGATTGAATTTATGGATTTTCTTTACAAACAAATTGAAACCTTTTGGAACTATGAAGGAGCAAAAACCATATGGAACCGTGAACTATAACAATTAAAATAGAATTTGAATTTGGACAGCTGATTTCAATTTGGATTTGGATCTGGACTTAAGTGTAAAGGAATGAACTGTATAGAATATGGACAATAGATTTTGATTTGAGATTTGATTCGAACTTGACTGTAAAACAATTAAGCATCATATTTATAAAGTATTATTTGGTTTTGAAATATATTAATGGGATACTTCATATTGAGATTGTTAATTTAGTCTTTTTCACGTGTGCCTTCACTCTTGGTATGTATAGTGTTGGTTAATTAGTTTAACCTTTGGGGGTATTTAGAGAGTGTGACCCTAGTGCAGTGCACCGTGACATAACAATTTTGAGGTTTGGATAGAGAGTATTGGGGCGCCATTACTCCTTAGTATCACCCTCCATTATCAACCAGGGAGATCAATATTGGAAATCCTACCAGTGTAGACCCGGAAATTATAAACATATCCTGTACTACTTTCAGACAGCATATACAATTTAATTCCATACCATGCTCTCTTGCTAGGAATATACTGCCTAAAAACCTAACAACCCTTGAACAGGACCAAAGACTCATTTACAGATATTTCTTTGCCTGGAACATAGATCTCTGAAAAACGATCTGCCAAATGATCAAGGACAGGTCTAATCTTAAAAAGACGGTCAGAATCATGGTGATCTTGTGGCAAGGCTAAAGCATTATCTACAAAATGCACCATCCGAAGTAGAAGCTCATACCAGTTACGACTCATGATTGCAGGAAATACAGCAGTTGCCATCAAGGGACTAGTAGACCAATATAAAGACAGTGATGGCTTCCTTATTGGCCCCATCAAGAAAGTTAAACCCAATAACTTTTTTAACTCTTCCAGAGTTGTGGGAATCCACTGGCTAGCTCTAGAGTATGGCCTACGTCTGGCAGCGTAGTCCCTCAAATACTGCTCTGCATACAAATTAGTCTGCTCAACAATCTCTTCCAAAAATATAGTGTCCATAAACAACTCAAAAAAGTTGACAGGCAAAAAGTTTTGCATATTAACTCAACACCCTGGGAAACCAGTAAACGCAGGCAACTGTGGCTCTTCCATTTTTGGTGCAACTCATGTGTCAGGTCTTCCAATGGGAAGCCTTTCAACCGCTGGCTGCTGCACCATTGGCACATCAGTGGCATCCTCTAAAACAGGCCCTTCATCAGCACTGAGAATGGCTTCATCATCAGACGATTCCTCTCTGACAGAAATTTCACTTCCAGAATCTTGCACTTCCTCCTCTGCCTCAGTACCAGTCAGTCTCATAATCATGGTCAGAAGACGACTCAAAAAGCACACCAACAACGTGCTGAGCGGTTATCCTACGGCTAGCCATGATCCTTCCTACAAAAATTAACTGGACAAATGCACCACCAACAACCAGCACTGTGTAAGATAAGTAACAAATAAAGTGTAGCTTTATCGCTAAGAGTTATAAACTCAAAAACTATACCGCTCACTTGCCTGAAAAAGCTTGACTCACTAGCAACAACTCTGCACACCACAGCAATCACCAATGATATCCTACTAAAAAGAGAAAAAAAAGCAAATTAGACATAAGACAACACAATAATCATTGTGCATAAATCTAAGGACAATTTCACACACAATCCTGCATTCAGTACACCACCTACAAATAAGTCATTCATGCATGGCAACAATACTCCTTTGGAGTAAATTTATTTACTTACCTAAAACATGCAACCACTCAAACCGCAGGGCAACCACTGCCAAAACAGCAACAAGCCACAGCAAAGGAAGCAAAAGCTTTGAACTAGAACAGAAAGAAGAAATAAACTGTTATCATAAATGCAAATACTTCGCCAGTTGACAAACACCCTGCCACCAACCATTTTTAAAATTTCCCTGGTGTCTAGTGTTCTCTGCTTGGGGGTAGAAATGCCATAGAAGGTATTGCCCCCTTTGGGGGGCGACCCTTGCCCACGGGGCCACCCCCCCCCCACACGGAGCACACACATGATCCCTGGCACTAAGTGGATTCTGCCCTCCTTGGCCAATGGGGGCAGAAATGGCAAAGATTATATTTCCCCCTTTGGGGGGCGAACCTTGCCCAAGGGGCCACCCCTCCACACAAAGCAGACACACACATGATCCCTGGCGCTAAGTGGATTCTGACCCACTTGGGGGCAGACGGGCCTAAAAAAAATAGGCGGATCTGCCCCCAAGGTTTCTAGTGGCTTCCTGCCCCCCTTGGGGGTAGGTCAGCCTAAAAATAAAAAGGCAGATCTGGCAGAAACGGTGAACAATACATTGCCCCCAAAAGGACAGCAGCCCTTTCCCAAGGGGTCGCTCTCCCACACTATAAACACACACGCGCACATACACACAGTAATTTCTTGGTGTCGAGTAGGCATTCCTGCTGCACGATCGCATCCCTTTCCTTTCCCCCGATGCCTTTTTCAGAGGTATCCCCCCCCGTCCGGAGGTAAAACTTACCTCCTTTCCTCTTGACGCGCTGGAAGCAAATGGCTTCCAGCGCGTCTTTGCACCCTTTCATGATGTCAGCGCTGCTGTCATGGGGGTGGGGGGATCGGAGGTGGAAGGGGAAGTGATTCCCCTTCCAACCCTGACCTGAGGGGCGTGGGGGGGCAGCTCAGGAGCAATGGATTGTAGAGGGTAACGTCCATTCAGAATAAAAAAGAAAAGTGTAACAAATCCAATCCAAATGAAGAGGAAAATGGTGAAATTAAAATCCAAATATAGGACCAAGGAGGAATTAGATAATTCTGTTTCAGACAAAGAACAAATACACGTACACCATGCAGTGAAGTGTGTGAAGAACGCGAATAAAAATCATCAATTTTGACAAAGTAACCTGAGACAGTCTGTGCAAAAACAGGGACCTCACTTGGTAATGGAGAATGGGTAGGCTTTTCCAAAGGTGGTTGGTAATAAAGAACTTCATTATTAGGAGCATCAGTTGAAACCTGTAGACTCACATCTGGGGTGTTTCCTGTATTCGCAGTAGCAACAGGAACTAGTGAAAATTCACCATCTGAAGTCGTAGGAGGCTGGCCCTCTATGAAGTGCACAAAACTAGGTTCACTGTGCAGGGGGTCCAGGGAACCACACGTGGATTTCCAAAGGCAAAAACTAGATCACCTGATGCTCTAATTTTTGAGGTAGCTTGGTCAAGCAGTTGGGCTAATATTGGAGAAGTGCAAAGCATTTGTTGTACGCACAGTATCAAACATGCACCACACACACTCAAAGGAATAACTCAAGACCAATTTATAAAACAACTTCAATTTTTTATATAATTTTTAAGACCAAGATTATCAAAATTGGTTAAGTACTTTGTAAGTTATGAATTTTTCAAGTTTTAATAAATGCAGTCTTTCTGTGCGTAATTAAGCACCATAGGAATCAATGGGCAGTCACTTTTAAAAATGCATAAAAAAATCGTACAGTTGATTTACCAAGTTCAGCTTTGGCAGGTTGGTCACAGTCGTCGTTGGACACGCTGTGCCAGCAGAAGAAGTTTGGGCAGCTCCCGGTTCCGGCAGGAGCACCATTGGAAAGACTCTTGGAGCTGGTGCAGGTCCACTGCGAGGGACCACTTGGAAAAGGTTTGCAGAGGCAGGTTTATTTGTGGTGCCTTGGAGTCCCCTTGTGGTGTCGAGTTCACAAGGGGTGAGGGACACTTGGGGCACAGCTGGTTCCTTGTTGCAGGGCGGCCGGGTGCAGAGCGAGTTGTTGATCCAAGGGTTGTGCGTCATGATGTCTCTCTGGTACAGATGCAGGTCAGGGTCTGGGTCGATTGCAGAGCAGCGGGGCACTCTGGTGGGAGGTCCAGGGTGTTCCTGAAGTCACTTGACTGTGGCTTCCTTCTAGTCCAGTTAAAGCTCTGGGGGAGCTGTTTTACTTGGGGCCGTATTTATACTCCGTTTGCGCCGAATTTGCGTCGTTTTTTTCGACGCAAATTCGACGCTAAACTAACGCCAACTAACGCCATATTTATACTATGGCGTTAGAGGCGAATAGCGCCAAAGTTCCCGGAATGAGCGTCATTTTTTAGCGTGAACCCCTTCCTTGCGTTAATGATATGCAAGGGAGGCGTTCCCGTCTAAAAAATGACTCCCAGGCCTTTACGTGGTATTTATACTCCCGGGCAAAAGAGACGCCCGGGAGTGGGCGTGGCTAAAAACGGCGCATTTGCGCCGCTTTTTAACGCCTGGGTCAGGCATGGCGTTAAGGGACAAGTGGGCTCAAAATGAGCCCAGAGTGCCCTCCCCTGCCCCCAGGGACCCCCCCTGCCACCCTTGCCCACCCCAGGAGGACACCCAAGGCTGGAGGGACCCACCCCAGGGACATTCAGGTAAGTATTTTTTTATTTTGTTTTAATAATTTTTTTTGGCATAGGGGGGCCTGATTTGTGCCCCCCTACATGCCACTATGCCCAATGACCATGCCCAGGGGACAGAAGTCCCCTGGGCATGGCCATTGGGCAAGGGGGCATGACTCCTATCTTTACAATGATAGGAGTCATGTTGATGGGGGATGGGCGTCGAAAATAAATGGCGCAAGTCGGGTTACGACGATTTTTTCGACGTAACCTGACTTGCCCCATTTTAAGACACCCATGCGCCATTTTCCCCCTACGCCGGCGCTGCCTGGTGTACGTGGTTTTTCTCGCGCACACCAGGCAGCGCCGGTCTGCTTGCGCCGGCTAACGCCATTCAATAAATACGGCGCCCGCATGGCGCTTCAGAATGGCGTTAGCCGGCGCAAAACTTTTTGACGCTAAACTGCGTTAGCGCAGTTTAGCGTCAAAAAGTATAAATATGGGCCTTGGTTTCCAACATCCAGTGACCAGTACCTGGGGTATTGGCACGACTTGGCCACTGGAGGGCACAATGCCACCAAACGTGGCACACCTATGGGGTTTGTCCTGGCAGTTGTAGGTGTGTCATTGGGTCCAGTTGTGACTTCCAGTTCAGCAGATATTGGCCCCAGGGTTTGTATATTGGCTGTCTGGAGGTGGCAGCTGGATAGGACCAGTCAGCAACCATGCCAGGATAGTTAGGTTTTGCAGGGGGCACCTCTAAGATGACCCCGGGTACATTTTATAATAAATCCAGTACTGTACCAGTTTGGATTTATCATTCTGAATTGTTTGATACCAAGCAACACAGGGTTCAGAGTAGCCATCATGTAGCTGGGAAACTTATGTTGACCAGTGTCCAGCACACATTTTAAAATGACTGCTCTGTTTACTCACTATGTCCCAGGTTTGGCAAGGACACAGTGGGGGCATATTGCTCATGCAGCTATGCCCTCACATATAGCATGGTAGACCCTGCCTTAAGGCTGTAAGGCCTGCCAGAGGGGTGTCTTACCCATAGTAAATGCAGTGTATGGTGGACAGGGCACACAGGTAGTGTGCCATGTCGAGTTTAGGTTTTAGGTTTTAGGTTTTCACTCGGACGCCCGTCCTATAATGGCATTGTTAGGTGCATCTGGATGCATGGCCCTAGAGAGTGGTACAATCAGTGCTGCTGCCCTCATGGATCTACCCTTGGTACCCCATGCCCTGGGTACCTAAGTACCTTTTGCTAGGGACGTATAGTGGTAGCTAAGGGTGTATCTAATTACTTTTACAATGTTTTAGGGAAAGAACACTGGCACTGGGATCCTAGATAGCAGGATCCCAGTGCACTCCAGTCCAAGTTGCATTCAGAAGCCAGGCAAAACGTGTGGGGGTGTAGGAGGCTGGCCTGGCTTGTAGTGGGTACCAAGGGGTACTTACACTCTGTACCAGGTCCAGTTATCCCTTATTAGTGTAGAAGAGGTGTTTCTAGCAGCTTAGGCTGATAGAAGGTAGCTATAGCAGAGCAGCTTAGGCTGAACTAGGAGACATGCAAAGCTCCTACTATACCACTGGTGTCATATGCACAATATCATAAGAAAACACAATACACAGATATACTAAAAATAAAGGTACTTTATTTTTATGACAATATGCCAAAAGTATCTCAGTGAGTACCCTCAGTATGAGGATGCCAAATATACACAAGATATATGTACACAATACCAAAATTATGCAGTAATAGCAAAAGGAAGTAATGCAAGCAATGTAAGGTTACAGTAGATTGCAATAGGAGCACATAGGTATAGGGGCAACACAAACCATATACTCCAAAAGTGGAATGCGAACCACGAATGGACCCCAAACCTATGTGAGCTTGTAGAGGGTCGCTGAGACTGTAAGAAAACCGTAAGGGTTAGAAAAATAGTCCACCCCAAGACCCTGAAAAGTAGGTGTAAAGTGCACCTATATTTCCCAGAGAGCACAGAAGTCGTGATAGGGGAATTCTGCAAGGAAGACCAACACCAGCAATGCAACCAAAGTGGTTTGCCAGACCTGAGTACCTGTGAAACAAGGGGACCAAGTCCAAGAGTCGCAACAATGTCAAGAGAGGGCAGATGCCCAGGAAATGCCAGCTGAAGGTGCAAAGAAGCTGCCACCGGATTGTAGAAGCTTGTGGATTCTGCAAGAACGAAGAAGACTAGGAACTTCCCATTTGGAGGATGGATGTCCCACATCGTGAAGAAGCTTTCAGAGGTGTTCCCATGCAGAAAGACCGCAAACAAGCCTTGCTAGCTGCAAGGGTCGCGGTTAGGGTTTTTGGATGCTGCTGTGGCCCAGGAGGGACCAGGATGTCGCCACTTGGATGAGGAGACAGAGGGGGCGCCCATCAAGCCAGGGAGCTCTCACAGAAGCAGGCAGCACCCGCAGAAGTACCGGAACAGGCACTTGGAAGGAGTGAACCGGAGTCCACCAGAAGTCAGAAAAGGGAGTCCCACGATGCCGGAGGACAACTCAGAAGGTTGTGCACTGCAGGTTAGAGTGTGGGGGACCCAGGCTTGGCTGTGCATGAAGGAAATCCTGGAAGAGTGCACAGGAGCCGGAGCAGCTGCAAATTACGCGGTACCCAGCAATGCAGTCTAGCGTGGGGAGGCAAGGACTTACCTCCACCAAACTTGGACTGAAGAGTCACTGGACTGTGGGAGTCACTTGGACAGAGTTGCTGAGTTCCAGGGACCACGTTCGTCGTGCTGAGAGGGGACCCAGAGGACCAGTGATGCAGTCTTTTGTTGCCTGCGGTTGCAGGGGGAAGATTCCGTCGTCCCACGGGAGATTTCTTCAGAGCTCCTGGTGCAGAGAGGAGGCTACCCACAGAGCATGCACCACCAGGAAACAGTTGAGAAGGTGGCAGGAGAAGCGATACAAGGTTGCAGTAGTCGTCTTTGCTACTTTGTTGCGGTTTTGCAGGCGTCCTGAGCAGTCAGCGGTCGATCCTTTGGCAGAAGGTGAAGAGAGAGATGCAGAACTCGGATGAGTACTTGCATTTATTATCTAAAGAATTCCCCAAATCAGAGACCCTAAATTGCCAGAAAAGGAGGTTTGGCTACCTAGGAAGGAGGATAGGCTAGTTACACAGGTAAGAGCCTATCAGAAAGAGTCTCTGATGTCACCTGCTGGCACTGGCCACTCAGAGCAGTCCAGTGTGCCAGCAACACCGCTGTGTAGTGTAGTAACCAAAGTTACCACTCTGAGATGCATGAATGTGAGCAAAAAGGACAGCATCATATCCACAAAGATATGGCTGTGCTGCTCTATTCCCAATCACTGGTCTAATTTTTGGCTGCACTGGGCTACACACACACCATTGCACCATAGTGCAAAGGTGTGTCTATGAGTGTAGCATAGGTTTTATATTGGAATTATATCCACTCTACAAGTACAAAACACTATGGTGGTCATTCTGACCTCGGCGGTAAAAGGCGCCTACCGCCGGTCAGAAATCCTCCATAATTCCGCCGCGGTCGCGGTAACCCGCCACGGTCATTCTGACCCGCAGCAGCCAAACCTCCGAAAATCCGACAGCCACAACAGACCGCCAGACCAGCGGTCGGCGGAAAAGTGGAGGTGACCAAATCTCCACCGTCACGCCAACAGAAATACGCCCATGCCATTACGACCCACGAATCCACGCGGCGGTCTTTCAAACGCGGTTTTCCATTGGCGGTACACACCGCCGCGGTCAGAATACACACAAACGAACAAAACTCAGCCACATTGGCCGATTTGAATTCCACACACCTGATACACATACACACACCACTCCCACACACACAATACAATATAAAACACACACCCACATCACCCACAAACCCCTACGACAAAAAATTCAGAAAGAAGCACTGAGAGACACAGCAGCGATCACAGAATACCATCACACAGAGGCACACTACACCATCACCCACACAATATCCACACACAAAACAACACACACCACCACACTCAACACACTTAACTACACATACTCCACCCCACACATCATACACACCAATCCATGGCACCCCAAAGACAGCCCCGCTTCTCAGACGAAGAACTCAGGGTCATGGTGGAGGAAATCGTTCGGGTAGAGCCCCAGCTCTTCGGCACACAGGTCCAATACACCAGCATTGCCCGGAGGACGGAGCTATGGCAGAGGATTGTCGACAGGGTCAACGCTGTGGGACAGCACCCCAGAAATCGGGAAGACATCAGGAAGCGATGGAACGACCTACGGGGGAAGGTGCGTTCCATGGTATCCAGGCACAACATCGCCGTGCAGAAGACTGGCGGAGGACCCCCACCTCAACCCCCACAATTTACAACATGGGAGGAGGAAGTCTTGAACATCCTGCATCCTGACGGCCTCGCAGGAGTCGGCGGAGGAATGGACACTGGTAAGTTGAAGCTTCACTACTGCTTCCCCCCCACCTGCATGCCAAATCATACCCCAACCCTCACCCCCATCCTCGAACCCCACCCTCACCCCCACCCCCATCCTCACCCCCACCCTCACCCTCACCCCCACCCCCATCCTCACCCCCACCACCATCCTCACCCCCACCACCATCCTCACCCCCACCCCCAGCACACCTATTCCCTGCCAATGTCTCACCATCACAACCCACACATCCCAAAACCTAGGCCTGCATGCGTCCACTAAGCATGGACACCCATCACCAAAGCATGCCCAATGCATATACACATCCCCCCCACAAGCCACCCTCACCAAAGCCCCCACACACGAATGCCAGCACTTGGGGACACGGGAACCCACAGATACACCCATATGCCACACATTGAAACTATAACCATACCTCTATACCCCTGCAGGACCCGACCGTCAACACACCGCCACGGAGGGCCCAGAATTCTCCACACCCCCCACCCAAGAGGCCGTCAGCGATGACAGCAGCTCTGTCGACCTGGACACCGATGACCAGCCCGGACCATCGGGGACCTCTGGACAGTCGGTTCCCCTCACACAGGCACAGGCCACTACAGACCCAAACTCCTCTGGGAACACCAGCACAGCTCCCACCCAGCGGGCCCATGCCTCTGTCTCCAGGGTGCGTCAATCTGCGGTGTGTCTACCACTACAGGGCACCCAGGATAACCCACCACCCCAACAACAACAGGGACCTGGGGGCAGTGGTAGTGGGCACACCGGCCAGGGGGCAGAGGCCCACGGAAACAGGGCAACTCGGAGGGCAGCTGTGCGACAGGGGGGTGACGGGCCCAGGGAACCCACTCTCCACGAGGCCCTCACCACCATCATGGGAGCATACAACCGCTCCCAGGAGACGATGGCGACGGTACTGGCACGGTTCCAGGAGATCCAGGTACTGCAGGAGGAACACTATCGGGGGTACAGGGAGGACATCAGAGCCCTCACCTCCACCCTGGTTACCATCGTAGGGCTGCTGCAGGACCTCATCAACACCAGGACGGACACTCAACAACAACAAAGGGCCCCTGCCACTAGCCTGGACCAAGAACAGCCAACCACCTCCGCCGGCGCTAGTGGACAGGAGGCCCCCGCACAACAGCAGCCAACCAGACCCCCACCTCCTGCAGGAGAAGAACCACCCCGCAAGAGGGCCCTGAGATCTCGCAAGAAGACAGAGTAGGATGTCAAGACCCCCGCCAGCAAAGGATACCACCTGATGTCAGCCCACTGTCCCACATTGTCACCCTGTCCATCCTTGAACTGCCCATGCTCCATCCCTCTACAGGCCTCTGGACAATGCACCTGTGTGACTGTTACTCTGGACTCTGCCATGGACATTCCTTCACCATAGCCCCCACCCACTTGAAACCACCCATCCCATTTTGAGCACTGAAATAAACACCTATTTTGCACAAAACTATCTGGAGTCTGGCTGTGATTTCAAAATATTGTAATTGACATGACAGTGCAAATATGTCCTTGTACATAGTGAAGTCAACAAACAGCTGCCACAAAGCTGTAGTCCATGGGGAAACGAAGCACAGGACTCGTAGTGGGGACCCCAGATCTGAAATAGGGAGGGAAAAGCCACAACTCAGTCATCATACACTGGGGCAAATAGACAGGCAGCAGAGATGCAGGAGAGTAGTTCACATTTACTAAATTATGTTTGAATTGTTACCTGTGTCCTATTGGAAGTACTGTTCAATGATTCTGTCCCTGTTGTCTGTTTCAGCCCCGTCGTCTTCCTCCTCGTCACTCTCCACAGGTTCCACAGCTGCCACAACACCACCGTCTCGACCATCCTCCTGCAGGAAAGGCACCTGGCGGCGCAAAGCCAGGTTGTGAAGCATGCAGCAGGCCACGATGATGTGACACACCTTCTTAGGTGAGTACATTAGGGATCCACCTGTCATATGCAGGCACCGAAACCTGGCCTTTAGGAGGCCAAAGGTGCGTTCGATCACCCTCCTAGTACGCCCATGGGCCTCATTGTACCGTTCCTCTGCCCTGGTCCGGGGATTCCTTACTGGGGTCAGTAGCCACGACAGGTTGGGGTACCCAGAGTCCCCCAATAGCCATACACGGTGTCTCTCTAGCTGTTCCATCACGTAAGGGATGCTGCTATTCCTCAGGATGTAGGCGTCATGCACTGACCCTGGGAATTTGGCATTTACATGCGAGATGTACTGGTCAGCCAAACACACCACCTGGATGTTCATGGAATGGTAACTTTTTCTGTTCCTGTACACCTGCTCCCTGTCTCTTGGGGGAACCAAAGCCACATGGGTCCCATCAATGGCACCAATGACGTTGGGAATATGTCCAAGGGGGTAGAAATCACCCTTCACTGTAGCCAATTCGCCCACCTCAGGGAAAATGATGTAGCTCCTCACGTATTTCATCAGGGCAGACAACACTCTGGATAACACCTTCGAAAACATGGGCTGAGACATCCCAGAAGCAATTCCCACTGTTGTCTGAAATGACCCACTTGCCAGGAAATGGAGTACTGACAGGACCTGCACCAGAGGGGGAATCCCTGTGGGTTGGCGGATGGGGGACATCAGGTCGGGCTCCAGCTGGGCACACAGTTCATGTATAGTGGCACGGTCAAGCCGGTAGGTCAGGATAATGTGGCGTTCTTCCATTGTCGACAGGTCCACCAGCGGTCGGTACACGCGAGGATTCATCCGTCTCCTCGCCAAACCCAGCGGACGGTGCCTAGGAAGGACAACATGGAGCACAGAGTAAAGCAACCCACAGGTACGTACTCACAGCTTGCACAGTAAACGATTCTCCATGCAGTGAATGGCGTGTCTGAGTGGCAATGCAAGGCCTAGGCCTGTGTGACGCAGTTGAAATTGAGCCATGTGGACCCTCGAAATGGCAGCTGCCTGACCTGTGAAGTGTGACAATGGGATGTGAGGTCAATGCGCTGGCGTGGCACACCGCGGCGGTCGGCGGTCGAAGACCGCGGCGCGAAGCCGCATTGGTTAACATTGAAGCCTATGGGTTTCAGGAGCCAATGGCGAAGGGCGCCGGCGGTGGCGGTACGCACCGCCGCGGTACGCACTGCCGCGGACGTGACCGCCATTTCCTATCTACTTATCCACTTGCGACTTGAACTTTCACAGGAGAGGACCTATACTGCAAGTGTTGCTGTGACCTCGGTCTGGAAGGGACAATGGCTGCTGCGACTGGGGAAAGGGCCCCTGCCTTCACTGGAGAGGAGTTGGAGAAACTTGTGGATGGGGTCCTCCCCCAGTATGCGCTACTCTACGGTCCTCCAGACCAACAAGTGAGTTTAATTCAATATGGATTTGGGGCCACTGGCTGGCTTGGGGGCCTGGCGGGGGGCCTGGCGGGGATGGGGGGCATGTTGGGGCTGGCGGGGGGCCTGCCGGGGGGCCTGGTGGGGATGGGGGGCATGTTGGGGCTGGCGGGGGCCTGGCGGGGGGCATGGCGGGGATGGGGGGCATGTTGGGCCTGGCGGGGGGCCTGGCGGGGATGGGGGGCATGTTGGGGCTGGCGGGGGGCCTGGCGGGGGGCATGGCGGGGATGGGGGGGCATGTTGGGCCTGGCGGGGGGCCTGGCGGGGATGGGGGGCATGTTGGGGCTGGCGGGGGGCCTGGCGGGGGGCCTGGCGGGGATGGGGGGCATGTTGGGGCTGGCGTGGGGCCTGGCGGGGGGCCTGGCGGGGATGGGGGGCATGTTGGGGCTGGCGGGGGGCCTGGCGGGGGGCCTGGCGGGGATGGGGGGCATGTTAGGGCTGGCGGGGGCCTGGCGGGGGGCATGGCGGGGATGGGGGGCATGTTGGGCCTGGCGGGGGGGCCTGGCGGGGATGGGGGGCGTTGGGCCACTGGCAACGAAAATGCAGACAAACTTGAACGTGGTATTTCTCCCTCCCTGTACGTGTCACATAGGTCCGCGCCCATGAGAAGATCGGGATTTGGCGTGCCATCGCCAAGGAAGTCCGGACCCTGGGGGTCCACCATCGACGGGGCACCCACTGCCGCAAGAGGTGGGAGGACATCCGCCGCGGGACCAAGAAGACCGCCGAGTCTCTGCTGGGGATGGCCTCCCAACGTAGGCGGGGTGCCTGCCGTCAACTGACCCCCCTGATGCTCCGGATCCTGGCGGTGGCCTACCCTGATTTGGATGGGCGCGTGAGGGCAGCACAGCAGACACAAGGGTGTGAGTACAAGCATCATCTACTCTGTTGTCGCGCAGTGGAGGTGTCTGGGTGGGGGAGGAGGGCTGTGGGTCCCCCTAGGCCAGGGCGATATCTGTAGGCTGGGCACCCCCGTAAGCCCCTGTGTCCCCAGCCACCACCCTCAGTAGTGTGTCAGTACAGCCATCCCTGGGCCGTGTCATCCATGGGTGCAGTTGTCAACTCTAGGCGTGTAGGGCATGTTCCTCGGAATGCGTAGCGGACCCCAAGTGCGCAACTTAGTGCAGGGGGCATCTGTGTCTGTCATGTCCGCTAACTGTACCGGTGATCCATGTACTCAAAATCTCTTTATTTCTCTCTCCCCCCCCCCCCTTTTTGTTTGTCTTTCTGTGCTTGTGTGCATCAGCATCATCAGGCGGAGGAGAAGTGGCATCGGGGCAGGAGGGAGCTGCATCTCACATGGCCCAGGAGGGCCATGCCACAGAGTCTGACTGGACCAGTGAGACGGAGGGCGAGGGGAGCTCCACAACGGGGACGACTGGACCCTGCAGCGACACGGACACGTCCTCGGAAGGGAGCTCCCTTGCGGGGGTGGCACCATCCGTGCCCCCCGCCATTACAGGTACAGCCGCCACCCAGCGCACCATCTCCGCCCTCCCAGCAGCCCCTCAGCGTTCGCCCCGTGCCCGCTCTGCCAGGAAGCCGGGCATCTCCTTCGCCCCAGGCACCTCAGGCCCTGCCCCTGTTACCCCCGCTGCCCTCAGTGAGGAGGTCATTGACCTCCTCCGAACGCTCATTGTTGGGCAGACTACCCTTTTGAATGCCATCCAGGGGGTGGAGAGGGAGGTTCATCGCAGCAATGCGTACCTGGAGGGCATTCATTCGGGTCAGGCTGCCCATCAGCGATCGTTCCAGGCTCTGGCCTCAGCACTGACGGCAGCCATTGTCCCTGTCTCCTGCCTCCCTCTACTAACTCCCTCCTCCCAGTCTCCTGTTCCTCTGCCTGTCCCACCCACACCATCAGACCAGCCTGCACACACCTCAACACCCAAGAGCAGCTCATCCAAACATAAGCACCACAGATCACGCAGACATTCACACAAGCAACATTCCGATGCAGACATGCCAACAGTCACTACCACCTCTGTGAGCCCCACCTCCTCGTCTCCCTCCTCCCTCCCTGTGACGTCTACACTCACACCTTCATTCACCTCACCATCAGCCAGTGTTTCCATCACCAGCATACCCTCCACTCCAGTCCGCACACGTGCAGTCACCACCCCCACTGCCATTTACACGTCCCCTGTGTCCTCTCCCACTGTGTCTGTCACCCCCTCTTCCACACCACACAAACGCAGCCACCCACCCACCCAACAGCCATCCACCTCACGACAGCCTCCCGCTCCTGCACCTGCACCCAAAGACAGCAAACTTGTATCGCCTACAACCACATCCTCTCCCTCCACTCCCATACCCACTGTACCTACCACTCTCCATTGTCCCAAGAAAATCTATCTCTCTACTGCTACCTTCTTTCCTGACCCTGAGCCCCCCCCTCCTTCTCGTCGGGGTAAAAAGAGCACCTCAGCCACCACCAGCCCTGCAGCCCCCTTTACAAGGGTGCAGGGGTATTGGAGCCCACCAGCCCGCAGGTCTGGATCTTCGCCCAGCAGCAAGGGGACAGCCAGCCCACCCCCTGGGAAGAGGAGCAGAAGGCGGAAGGGCCACCGCCGGAGCCCGGATTCGATATCCCCCCAGGACACTAGCCAGCCACCGTCAACAGCCACAACTCCAAAGGGAGGAAAGGGCCACAGACTCCCGACTAAGGAGGGCAAGGGCAGCAAGGCGGAGAAGTCAGTCAGCAGGCCTGCTGCCCATGGAGGACCCGTCACAGCTGCCCAGGAGGAGCCCGCAACCCCCATAGCCGCTGCCTCGGGAGGAACCGGCACAGCTGCCCCGGGAGAGCCCACCACCCCCATAGCCGCTGCCCAGGGAGGACCCAGCCCAGCTGGCCAGGAGGGCCCCACCACCCACAGCCCAGGTGGGCATTGAAGGAGCACCATCCCCGCTGCCCAGGAGGGCACCACCAGGCAATGAGCAGTTGGCCATAGAATGGCCGCCGTCTCCAGCACCGCTCCGCTGGGGACCGCCGTCTCAAGAACCGCTGAACTGGGCCCTTCAAGGCAGGAACCGCTGAACTGGGCCCTTCAAGGCAGGAACCGCTGAACTGGGCCCTTCAAGGCAAGAACCGCTGAACTGGGCCCCGCCGTCTCCAGCACCGCTCCGCTGGGGACCGCCGTCTCAAGAACCGCTGAACTGGGCCCTTCAAGGCAGGAACCGCTGAACTGGGCCCTTCGAGGCAAGAACCGCTGAACTGGGCCCCGCCGTCTCCAGCACCGCTCCGCTGGGGACCGCCGTCTCAAGAACCGCTGAACTGGGCCCTTCAAGGCAGGAACCGCTGAACTGGGCCCCGCCGTCTCCAGCACCGCTCCGCTGGGGACCGCCGTCTCAAGAACCGCTGAACTGGGCCCTTCAAGGCAGGAACCGCTGAACTGGGCCCTTCAAGGCAAGAACCGCTGAACTGGGCCCCGCCGTCTCCAGCACCGCTCCGCTGGGGACCGCCGTCTCAAGAACCGCTGAACTGGGCCCTTCAAGGCAGGAACCGCTGAACTGGGCCCCGCCGTCTCCAGCACCGCTCCGCTGGGGACCGCCGTCTCAAGAACCGCTGAACTGGGCCCTTCCAGGCAGGAACCGCTGGCCCTTTGGCAGACGTGGCAGGGCAGGATCTGTCTCGGGCAGGGCTGCAGGATGTCCTCTGGCCAACATGCCTCCTCCAGTGGCAGTGGAGTCTGTTATGGACTGTTTGGACTGTGGCTTTGCTCTCCCCAGGATGGCCCAGTGGGCAGGCCACCCACTGTATGGACTGTTTGGACTGTGGCTTTGCTCTCCCCAGGATGGCCCAGTGGGCAGGCCACCCACTGTATGGACTGTTTGGACTGTGGCTTTGCTCTCCCCTGGATGGCCCAGTGGGCAGGCCACCCACTGTATGGACTGTTTGGACTGTGGCTTTGCTCTCCCCAGGATGGCCCAGTGGGCAGGCCACCCACTGTATGGACTGTTTGGACTGTGGCTTTGCTCTCCCCAGGATGGCCCAGTGGACAGGCCACCCACTGTATGGACTGTTTGGACTGTGGCTTTGCTCTCCCCAGGATGGCCCAGTGGGCAGGCCACCCACTGTATGGACTGTTTGGACTGTGGCTTTGCTCTCCCCAGGATGGCCCAGTGGTCATGGAGTCCCCTCGTGGATCTGGCGTCGTGTACTCAAGTGGCTGAGGTGCCCCCCCTTCCCTTCCCCCTGAGGTGCCTGTCCTTTTCTCTTTCTGATGCCCCTGCAGTGTTCTCTCCGTGGAGTTCTTGTCGTGGGACTGGGCCTTGCCCCTTTGTTCAGGACCCCTGTGGTCCACGGACAGTGGTTGGACTACATTTAGTAGCTGTATATATTTTGTACATAGTTTATTTATTTATTTGGATTGCTGCTGTCCATTTTTCAATATATCTGCCCGTTTGAGATCTCTTCTTTTGGTCTTTGCATTATTTCGGAAGGGGGGGTTTGTGGGTTGTGACAGTGATCTGTGGGAATGCATTGATGTGTGTGTTGTAGTGGGTGTGGGTGGGTGGGTGTGTGCCGGTAATCTTTTCCCTCCCCTGTGTCGTAGGTGCAGTACTCACTGATGTCTTCCGCGCCGCCGGGCGTGCTCCTGGTACAGGAGCAGGTATAGGAGTGCGGGGATGACCTGCAACTCGGGTTCCATACTGCCGGGATCTCGCGTGGTGTATGTGGAGGTGAGCGTTTTCCCGTTCGTAGTCTGTTTCGGCCGTGTTTTTATCGGCGGTGCTCCCTCCCCGGAAAAGGTGGCGGATTGGTGGGTCGTGATAGGGTGGGCGGTACATTGTCTGCCGCCTGGCTGTTGGCGGGGACCGCCGCGCTGTTTGTTTGTTCCGCCGTGGCGGGCGGAGTGTTAATGCGGCGGGCTGTGTCGGCGGTTCCCGCCAGGGTCAGAATTGCATATTTTGGACCGCCGGCATGTTGGCGGGTTGGCCGCCGCTTTATCACCGACCGCCAGGGTCAGAATGAGGGCCCATGTTCTGACTAATTTTAAAACTTTTACCACCTTTATGCTTGCTTTCTAGTGCAACACACGTGAAAATTGGGAAACTATTGGAGCAAATACAATGTTTCTCTCACTTTGTGTCTTCTATAAGGTGGTGTCTTTTCAGCACAAAGCCATGTCTGTAAATGTTAGTAGATAGGACTTTGCATCAAAAGCACAGGTGACCTATGCACCACCCATGGGACATCCTTGTAATACAAAATAGTGCAAACTAAACTACTTTGTGTTAATTTTTGGCAACTTTCCAGCACAAAACAAGTTTGGAGCTGTAATGTAAATAACAAATAGATACTTTACACCCGTTTGTGTTTTTTTGGGTGATTTTGCACTGGCACAAAGTAAACCTGGTCTTGAATATCATGCAATGCAGCACAGCAAGGCAACTTGAAAGGTAAATGCTATACATGTCAGCCTTAGGGTGGTCTTCCCCCAAACATTTTGCCTACTTGCCTCATCTTTTTGCAGAATCTTTTTGTTAGCCTTAGGACTCTGAGCACTTTACCACTGCTGACAATTGTTACATTGCTTGTGCTTCTACCTTAAACATGGTAACATTGGTGTATACACAACTGCAGTATTTAATGATCTTGTAAGTCTCTTGTAAAGTGGTATACCATACACACGGGGCCTATAAATTAAATCTACTAGTGGGTTTAGGGAAGTGCTTGTGCCACTCACACAAGTATCCCTATAACCATTCA
Organism: Pleurodeles waltl; assembly: GCF_031143425.1. Lineage (NCBI taxonomy): Eukaryota > Metazoa > Chordata > Amphibia > Caudata > Salamandridae > Pleurodeles > Pleurodeles waltl. Next base: position 194,309,454 of record NC_090443.1, read on the forward strand.
GTCCTGTCACTGCAGAGCCTGTGTGTGGTAGTTTACTGCCACTTCGACTTGGCATTTAAAACCCTTTACAAAGCCTCAACCTCACCTTTTATCACACATCCGTCACCCCTGAGGTTGGCCCTAGGTAGCCCATAGGGCAGAGTGCTGTGTAAGTAGAATGTAGGACAAGTACATTTGAGTTTTGCATGTCCTTCATTTTTCACTATGTGAGACCTACCCTTCTCATAGGTTAACATTGTGAATTCCTTATTATACTTTTAAGCTGTAATACCTGATTGAGAAGAAGTAGCTATGTCATGTTTCATCTCATTGGAATGGTAATGATAAATCCTCTTTACTGGTAAAGTTGGATTTAACATTGCTATTTTAGAAATGCCACTTTAGAAAGTGGACATGTCGCTGCTCTTACAGCTCTGTGTGCCTGCAGCCTGTCTCCAGTACATGTCTGGGGAGGGTGACAGCTACCCTTTGAGTACTCCTTCGAGACAGCCACAAACACAGGATGGTTAGGTGTGTCAGGGCACTCATCTGCATTCTGATGGCTCTTCCTGGACATGAAGGGCGGGAGTGATACCTACACCTGAATAGGCAATGCCTGTCCCCACAGAAAGGCCTGATTACCCCCGATTAAAAGTCAGAAGCCACAACTAGGAAGAAAGGATCTCTTTTCAGTTCAAAGACCCATCTTTGAAATTACCCCCACTTCAAAGGCACACGTAGGTATAAGTACTAAGGGCCAGATGTATGAAAGCTTTTTGCTTTCGCAAACAGTGTGAATGCCTGTTTGCTAATGCAAAAAGCCATTTCGAATGTATTAAAGGCATTCTCAAAGCAATTTTAAGGAATCACTACAATAGCGATTCCTTAAAATTGCGACCCTGTTTAGAGAGTCGCAAATTGCGACTCTCTAAATAAGAAATCGCAAATAAGGATTCCTTATTTGCGATTTCTAAAGCACATGCAAGAAGCAATTCCTAAATGCGAATTGGGCATTTAGGAATCGCTATTTACCACCAGGTTGAACCTGGTGGTAACCATGTGCAAATTTTAAAAATGCATTTAAAATGCATTTTTAAAATTTACATGTAAAGCACACATGCCCTTTTGGCATGTATGCACCTTACATGTTGTAAAAAAATATTTTGGGGTGCAGCAGAGGGGGCCATAGGCCCCCAGCACCCTAGGGTTTTGCATTTCCAAAATTGCGGTTTCCAGTTAAAAAATCATAATTTTGGAAATGCAAAAAATTCGCAGATATGGGCATACAGGCCCATAGGTGCGAATGGGGCCGGTGTTCGGTAATAGCATTTGCGATTTTTAAGAAGTCGCTATTACGGAATCGCAAATCTGATACATTGCATTTTGCGAATTAGAAATAGCGATTTCTTAAAAATCGCTATTTCCGACTCGCAAAAGGCCTTCTTGATACATCTGGCCCCAGGTCTCTGACCCCACCAAAGCAGACATGTCTGGACCTACACCTAGGCTCTGTCAGAGGAACTGCTGTACTGCATCAAGGACTGTTACTCTGCTGGACTGCCTACTTAGAAGAACAGTTTTTTTTGCTGTACTGCCGTGCTACCTTCTGCTCTCTGACACTACTAAGGGAGAGCTGGACTCAACCTTGCACCCCAAGTGATCTCCACAGGCTTGTTGACTTGCCTCCTTTTGTTTGAGACTCGGAGATATAAAAGTCTCTACCCCTGCAGCCATGCCTGATTCACTGGAAGTGGACCGAGATGCTTGCCCCAGAGAAATCCACGCATCTCCAGTCTGCTTAGCAGAATCGGTGCAGCGACCCTGTTGCGGGAGTACAGCCGGCTCTTTGCTCTTGGAACTGACGCCTCACAATCAAGAGCCCAACGCTCAGAGCCACACGTCATTGTTGCAGCAACTTGAAGATAAATAGGCATCACCTTGACTGCATAGAGAAATGCTGCACATCACACCTTGGAACCAGGCTTGATGCCCCAACATCGGAAAGTCAATGCATCACCTTGACTGCGGACTCGACCTCGACGCATTGTTCTACACATTGCTCACCTGCACCACACATCTCGCTGCTGCAACCAGGATCAAGGTACTCTGTTCGCCGGGCCTGCATGACTTTTTCCCAGGCGTGCTCTCCCTCACAGTCGGCCTGAACTGTTTATTTTGCACAGGTCCAGTGCGAACAAATAACCCCCATTGCCACTTATTACTTCTAGGACCTAGAACTCTTTTCATTCTTTAAAAAATAATTACTCAACTTCCACTTATTGAATTTTTGTGTTCTTGGTCTTGATTTATTTATAAAATTATCTATTTTTCTAACCTGGTATGTAGTTGTTTTATGGTGTTTTTCGTTGTGTTACTGTTTGTTGTGTTGCACAATGACTTTACACATTGCCTCTTTGGATAAGCCTGATTGCTCTGTGCCAAGCTACCCGAGGGTGAGCACAGGTTACCTTTTAGTGTGTGTCTGACTTGCCCTGACTAGGTTTGTGGTTCCTGCTTGCACAGGGTGCATACTCTGACAACCAAAAACCCATTTTCTAACAGTAGACATCAGAAATGTGCCATATGTTCAAAGGTATGGGACATTTCTGTTGCCTCTTTGCACTGGCACACTGCATGCTGACTAGTGTCAATGCAGGAATGCTTGCACGGAACAGATACTCCCGCACAAAAACAATTCTGGAAGGCGTTTTCTGTTGAATGCATCACACATAGAAAAAGAAAATAAGAAGGAGAACTAAAGAGATTTCTCCTCATTGCTCTTAAGTCTGGGAGGCATACTATTTTGATCCATTCCCAGGTTTACAACGTTTCATTAACCTGGGAATGCACCAAAGTCCATCGATGGCTGCATGGGAACGCACTCACACAAACCATTCCATTATACACAGTAATCACTTTTTTCACACATCCTGTTTTCTTTTTAAAGTTATGTCATTATCACATTTAGAATAAGTGAAAGACTTACAAAAACGAAACATTAAAATTTAAAGTACACAGTGAAGATGATCCCTTTGTGATGGTATGTGAAATACGTAAGCTGGGCAATAAATGATCCTACATGCCAATCATCAGTAAGATCAATAACAGTGAGACACACAAGAGTTGTGCTTCCAAATGTATGTTTAACAAAGTGTTAGATAGTGATCATAGGTAATCAGATATCAATATTCTTTGTACAATAAAACACTCTTTAAAATTGGAAAGCAACACTTAGACAAAGCAAGCATGTGCCACATTCCTTTAAACACAAATGTGTCTGTGATGCATCTTATTTGTGGTCAGAGCAACTGTGTCACCTAAATATTAATAATTGCTCTGTATTTGCCAGTGTGTGTCTACCGCTCAAAGTATTTATTTAACCAACTCAAAGTACTTGTGTGTTCTTCAAACACTGGCAGATATTTGTAGCTATAAAAGAAAACTGCGTTGGGTCATTTTTAATCAAATTTCATAGTTTAATATACCGCGCTCGCATACTGAGCACCACTTCAGCCAGATGCCTGATGGTATGATGTACAGTATTACTTACTCACAAAACTATTGCCTATACAATGTAATGCATATGCATCTGCTAACCGGCAGTGACCTGCGGTATGGATGCTGAAGTTCACTCAGCAGACGTCCATTGTGTTTCTCTGGCCATGGTGTAAGTTTGTTTTGGCCTCTGTCATGAGATCTTGTTTGGTCCTGGATTGTGCCTCTTGAAGAAATTGTCTTCCTCCGTGGGACAGCCTACATTACTTTGTTACATCCAAAAACAGTGGGTTATAAGAGCACAAACTGGCCAAATACTGATTCATGTTTCTGCTTTTCACAGGTCATTGGTCTTCTACGTCCTTGTGCTGCTACAGGATGAGAACTATCACTCTGCAATGTATGGCACATCAGTAAAGGGTGTTTTTGATCACATTCAAGGGCAGACAGAACTATTGCTGCTCTATTAATGATGTAACGTAATTTAACACAATCAAGCCAGGATGCAGTTGTCAGGCTATACTTTGAATTTTTCTCGATCCAGGCAATCTCCATCTCCTCAAATGCTTATCATTTAGTGGATCAATCATAGGGTAGAGCACCAGCCTAAATCAAAGTAACCATGAATATACTGGATGATGTTCCTCCACCAGCCTATGACAGTGGCACACCCTTACTACCCAGCCATAGTTACATTTCCTAATAGGAAATCACAGTTTTGGAAACTGAGCTTTCAGGAAGCAAGAGGATGATGTCAGAGCACAGGTAGAGGGTAGTTAGAGGGTTTGACCACAAGCCAGAAGCCTAAAAAGCTACTGGAAGCAAAGAGTGCCCCTATATCACTGCTACCAGTACAACACACCATATCTAGTGAACACCATAGCTGCAGGAGAGGGGAACAAGGACTCTGGGAGCAGCAGAAAGAGAAAGGTGAAGTTCTCCGAGAGGGAGCTTGAGATCCTGACAGAAGAATGCACTTCCAACATGGCCCAACCGCTCTGGAAGGTCTCCTTCTCAGGACCTGAGGCACAGACAAATGTGGATCTGGAATGGAATCTAGGAGAAGGTGACACTAGCCCGAAGATCCGCAAGAGGTGGTATGACCTGTGGTTCTGTACCAAAGAGAGGCTGACCAACAGGATGGCAAAAGGACGTGGGACAGGCGGAGGACCCTCACAATCCCCCCTCCAACTCTCCCAGAGATGCTCATTGAGGGGACCCTCGAACCTGGGAGTATTGCAGGAGTTGCTGATATTGACACCTCCATTCCAGCAGGCACCAACCAGGGTAAATCATCTTTCCTTTATGTACAATACATAACATAATATTAGCTACTGCACATATCATACATCACAGCATGAATAACTCCAGTGATGTGCTTGGCCCATCCAGGCAATGCATCATGGGAGTTGTAGTGCACATCATTAGCCAGTCGGACTGAGTGCTTATGACCACACCAAACACATGTGTGCAACACAAACATGTCACAAACACATGCAGGAGAGCCATAACAATATTGTTGCTAAACATTATTCTTTTAATTACATTGACTATATTCATGCATTTCCACAGACAACAGCCCAAATGTGTCACGACTCATGGCATCTGAAAGAGCTACAGGCAGTGAGGTTGTTCTTGAGCCCACCATCCCCGCAGCCTATCAACCCAACTCCAACTGGCAGGAGAGCCACTATCTCCCCACTTCCAGAGTTTGAGGACAGCGTTGGGGTACAGTCACGATGCAGGGACCCCTCAACATCGCAGCCCAGGAAACAGCAAATGTCCAGAGGCCAAACTACAGCAGGCAGTGCAGAGCCTGTGCCAGACCTATGGATGCACATCTGCTATATGGTGGGTTGGAGGGGTCAATCCTCAACACACAGCGCCTACAGACAAAGAAAATTGGAACAGTGTCTAGCCAACTGCAATGCATGGCAAAATCCCTGCATAACATTGAAAAGGGGCAGGAATGGTTGCTGAGGGTGCTGACAGAGGAGCCCATGAACATAGTCATGGGCAGTGAAGGGGCCCCCCTGTGACCCCTGACTGAAAGGAAAGTTGTGATCAGCACGGGAGTGCTGAACTCAGCACTCCTCTGGCTGACCTCCACTTTCACCACCGCCAACCTGCCGAAACTTTGCTAGAAAAACAGACATTTGAAGTGAGCAGAGTCAAAGTGTCACTGGTGTTGTAATGTTGTGTATATATATATATATATATATATATATATATATATATATATATATATACTCAAGAAAACAATGGTTACAGGGACGTTATAGTTAAGCTCACATTTTAACATACAAAAATATACAAATTCACATGTTGTAGTTACAGATATCTCAAGTGGCTATAACTCGTGCCTTGTGGCCGACTCCCTATAACCACCCAACCTTGCGCCATGTGTAGACTTTGGTTGTGTGTCGTGAGGTTGGCAACAGGGCCTGGCCTGCGGCCAGACCCTGCGGCCAATCCCTATTACCTCCCAACCTTGTTATGCGCACGCCTTCGGCTGTGCACAGTGCGGGTTGGTTGCAGGGCCTGGCCTCTGGGCAGGCCTTGTGGCCAACCCCCTATAAGAACCCAACCATGCACCGTGAGCGGCCTTTAGCTGTGCGTGGTGGGGGGTGGTTGCAGGCCCTGGCCTGCAGCCATCACCCCTAACCACATAACTCCACATTGTGCACAGCCTCTGGCCCCCCTCCCCAGGCTGATCTCGACCCCTGGGACCCATTCCCCAGGGCACTGCCTAGTTATTGAATTTTGTTTTTGTGGCCGGGGGCCCAGGGCACCCAGTGACAATGTTGGGGACCGCAGGGGGAGCCTGAAGGTCCCTGCAGTCCCAGCAGGCTCCCCACCTACTGTCGGAGCCATTATTGCTGTCACAGAGAGGGAGCTCCTAAAGCAACTCCCTTTCTGTGGGACCAATGTTTCCTCTGTTTCCCTGCTTGTATCTAGATGGGCAGAGAAACAGAAGAAACCTCCGTTCGCAGTGAGGGAGAGCTGTTTGACAGTTCTCCCTCGCTGCAACAAAGTGTTCTGACTTGGCAGCAGCTGTCCAAACTGCCACCAAGTCTGAGCAAACATCTGTGTCCCGGGGGTGGGTACCCCAGGACAAAGCAAGAGCCAGACCAGTGGAATGGCTGTACCCTGGGTCATCATTGGTTCCATAAGGGGGGCCTTGGGCCCCCTCCAATGTGGGATTTGCGCCGGGGAAGTGGTGGTCCCCGGGGCTGGGGGTCCAAAGAGGTCCCCCTCCTTGATATATTTTAGCCCTAGGCCCCCGCATTACATTTAATTTTAGTGCCTTTTAGGTGACAGTCCCCGGGGCTGCGGGGGAAGCCAAACACCACTCCTGCATTAGATTTCATCAAAGCCCCAGGGAGGTGGTGGTCCCCAGGACTGCTGTGGGGCTGTGCACCTCCACCCATTAGATTTAATTTAAGCCCCAGGAAGGTGGCGGTGCCTGGGTTGTGGGGGGCCGCATGGACCCCCTCATTATCTTTCATTTAAGCCCCAGGAAGGTGGTGGTCCCTGGGATGATAATAAGCCCATGCACCCCCTCCTTATCTTTGTATATTCCCCAGGACCTGGTGTACATGGGGGCTTTAAAGAAACAAGCACGGCAGACTGTGTATATTTGTTTTTTTACTTTTTACTGTGAATTTGTGGTGCACTGCAATTTTTTTTCAAATAAGTGCTTTTTTGCCCTGCCGGGATCCCTCTGGGACCCCAGCACTAGGGCTAGGGGGTCAGGTTTCCCTACCTTGGCCCCTTTTACTTTTATCATACATTTTGTGGTGGTACTCAAATGAAGCAGAGTCCCAAAATGGCTACCAATGCTTCCTGGTTGAATTGTTGGCAGCCAATCAGCGCTGTGCATTTCATGCATGAGTTCATCATTATTTGCGAAGTTGTCAGGGACGATCCTGGGTCCCAGATATACAAATATATTTTCCCTTTAATATCCCCAAACCTATTGGACAGATTTACACCAAATAAACGAAATCGTAATCTGGATACCGAAAGATAGCTTTCTGCCAAATTTGGTGTAATTCCGTCCAGCGGTTCGGGTTGTAGTCGTGTTCAAAAATCCTATGGGATTTAACATGGGAAACATGTTTTTTCACCCCTCCCCTTTTTTTTTTAGCCCTTGCTTGACGGATCACCCTGAATCTTTGCGAGCACAACAAGAATCACCATGGCACTTTTTTTTAGAAAGTTTCGTGAAGATTCCTCAAACGGTGCCAAAGATATAGGCAAGTCTAAAATGGTTTTTACTATGGAAACATGGTCCTAACTATAACTACCTAGTGGCGACCGCCACTAGGTAATATATATTTAATTTAATGTATCTACATAGTAATACATTTTGCTCATAAACTTGGTACCATTACATATACATTTTGGCCCTCATTACAACTCTGGTAATAAATATGAAATAATGACCATGGTGGAAACTGCTCAAACTGCCACTTTAACACACCGACCGTCAGGGCGTAATCAACAGGCACCACGGCGGTAACCGCCTCCAGCCAGGCGGAAGACAATGTTCCGCCCACTGTATTATGAGACACCAATCCGCCACCTTTTCAGGGGCGGTACCAACAACATCAAAAGCCTGGCGGAAACACTGCACAGAAGGGAAACGACTCACCTCTGGAGACTGAAGGAAGAACCACAATGCCATGGAGCCCGAGTTGCATGTGTTCCCCATGCTCTTCTACGTTCTGCTCCAGTATGAACACCAACGCTGGCGAAGACGACCACACTGAGTACTGCCGCCTAGCACACAGGGGAGGGGGGAGGAAAAAGAGAGTGATACACACACGCAACACACAACACCCCCACCCCAACACTATACACATAACCAGATACAATAACATTACATACTCACCCCCCCTCAGGAATAATGCAAGGACAAAATTAATTGATTAAAGTGAGTATAATAAGGTAACATAGTATAAATACGTGCATCCAAATCAACAAGTATATACATATTTACAAATGTAGGGACACTACCCAGTCCTCAATGTCTGTGGGCCACAGGGCCACATCACATAGTCCAAGGTCCCACCTCACTCCTGCAACAACATGGACAGAACACTGCAGGGGCATCAGGTTGAAAATAGCCAGGCACCTCAGCTGGAAGATGGTACAATGCCACTGGTCCTGGAGGGGGAAACATGCCCATTACTCTGTCCTGGGGAGTGAAAGGCCACAGTCTCTCAAGTGGGTGACTTGCCCACTGGCTCTGGAGGGAGCAACATGCCCTGTGCTTGATCCTGGGGAGTACAAGGCCACAGTCTCTCAAGAGGGTGACTTGCCCACTGGCTCTGGAGGGGGCAACATGACCTGTGCTTGATCCTGGGGAGTACAAGGCCACAGTCTCTCAAGTGGGTGACTTGCCCACTGGCTCTGGAGGGGGCAACATGCCCTGTGCTTGATCCTGGGGAGTGCAAGGCCACAGTCTCTCAAGTGGGTGACTTGCCCACTGGCTCTGGAGGGGGCAACATGCCCTGTGCTTGGTCCTGGGGAGTGCAAGGCCACAGTCTCTCAAGTGGATGGCTTCTTCCACTGGTTCTGGAGGGGGCATTGTGCCCAGTGAGCTTCATCCTGTGGAGGATGGATTGAGTGGATGGCTTCTCCACAGGTTCTGGAGGGGGCAGTGTGCCCAGTGAGCTTCATCCTGTGGAGAATTGGGTAAGTGGATGGCTTCTCCACTGGTTCTGGAGGGGGCATTGTGCCCAGTGAGCTTCAAACTTGTGGAGGATGGGGTGAGTGGATGGCTTCTCCACTGGTTCTGAAGGGGGCATTGTGGCCTGTGATGCAGATATTGGGGAGTGCAAGGTCACACTCTCTCACCTAGGTGTCAGACCCACAGGATTTGCAGGGGCTGGGCCGCACAACAGGGCATGGATGCAGGACTACACACCGTCCACCAGCGGTGATGGCTGCTCAGTGGTGGCAGTGGTGGTGCTGCTGGTGGAGCTGGCAGTGGTGGGAGGAGGCTCCAGCCCATCCCCTGCAGCCTCGGATGGCTGCCCACTGGGGCTGTTGCTGCTGGCAGTGGTGCTGGTGGTGGTGCTGGCAGTGGTGTGGGGAGGCTCCAGCCCATCCCCTGCAGCCTCGGACAGCTGCACCACCATGGTTGGTGGTGGGGGCTCCGACTGAGTCCCTGCACCAGGCCCCTTGTCTCTAGTGCCTGCTGTTGCAGACCCCTTGCCCCTCTTTCCTGCAGCTGGGGCTGCCTCCTTGCCCTTCCGTCCTGCAGCTGGGGCTACCTCCTTGCCCTTCCGACCTGCAGCTGGGGCTGACTCCTTGCCCTTCCGTGAAACACTTGGGGCTGGCACCCTGTCCGTCTGGCTGGCTGGTGGCCAGGATCCTTTCCCACCTGGAGTAGTAGGGGACACTACTGTGCCCTTGAACTGGGTGGCAGAGGTGCTTGCCTGGGTTTTGACCGCCCTGGCCTGACGTGAGGGACGGGGTGAGGGGTAGGGAAGAGGTCAATGGTAGAGAGGAAAAGCTTTTTAGGGACATTGGGGAGGGAAGAGGGAGATGGTTTGTCAGTGGAGGAAGAGGGAGTGGTGGTAGGAGGTGTCTGTCTGCTCTGTGTGGGTGCAAGTGCATGGGCTGGATGCTGTTGTGAGGTGATGGCTGTTGGGTGTCTGAGTGCTTGCGTTTGTGTACCTTGGGAGGAGGGGGCACAGACACAGTGGGAGATGACACAGGGGACGTGTGCATGGATGTAGGGGTGGTGACTGCCAGTGAGGGGCGTGTACTGTTAAGTGTGCTGGTGATGGTGGTAGTGGATGAGAATGTAGTACATGCAGGTGTGAGTGGAGATGCAACTGGGAGGGAGGTGGATGACAAGGAGGAGGGGGCCACAGTGTAAGCAGTGGATGTTGGTATGTCTGCTTCTGGATGGTGTTAGTGTGAGTGCCTGTGGGATGAAGTGTGGTGCTTATGTTTGCCATGTCCACTCTTGTATGTTGTCCTGGGTGCATACTCATCTGACTGTGCTTGGGATAGGATGGGGTTGAGGGGAATGGGAAGAGGAAGTTTGAGGGGGGAAACAGGGAGCTTGGCTGCCATCAAAGAGGAGGCTAGAGCCTGGATTGATTTATGTTGGGCTGCCAAACCAGTGTGAATGCCCTTCAGGAATGCATTTGTCTGTTGCATTTGGGCTGCCAACCCCCTGGATGGCATTTACAATAGTTGACTGCCCAACAGAGATGGATCGCAGGAGGTCAATAGCGTCCTCACTCAGGGAAGCAGGGCTAACTGGGGCAGGGCCTAAGGTGCCTGGGACGAAGGAGATGCCCACCCTCCTGGGTGAGCGGGCACGGGCAACTCGCTGAGGGGCTGCTGGGAGGGCGGTGTAGGTACGGGGGCTGTCTCCGCCGTGGTGCTCCCCTCACCCTCTGTCCCACTGGTGCCCTCACAGTCGGTGGATTACCTCCTGGGTCCTGTGGGATGCAGCTCCCTCCGTCACCGGTGCCTCTGCTCCTCCGCCAGATGATGCTAATGCACATAAGGACAGGGTGACAAAACAAAAAGGGAGGGGAGAGACAAAGGATACACTTGGTCAATGGTGCCAACAACACCACTGTTGGCGTACACAACACACTCACACATAGGGAACAGTCCTACACACTAGGAAATGCACTACCGGTCACAATGCTAGTCACCAGCCCATGGCTAGGGACACCTAATGCCAAATGCAGCATACCTGAGACCCACAGACCCCTTCCCAGTAGTGGATGCCTGCTAGCTTGGTTGGAGTTCTTTCAAATCAGAACCCTGCCCAACATGGGACCTACACTGCAATCTCAGGCCTGGGCTAGTGGCACCCACAGGGCCCACCCCACCACCCGGATACCACCCCACCAGGCGCAAGTTGTATATTTGGGCACTGAACTCACCCCCTTTATGTGTGCTGTGATGCCCCCAAGCACCCATCTAGCTCCAGATAGGCCACCGCCCGTATGCAGGCAATCAGGGGGGTCAGGGTTCGACGGGCACCTGCTCCTCGTTAGAAGGCCATCCCCAGCTGGGCCTCCACTGTCTTCCGTGGCCAGTGTTTCAGGTCCTCCCACCGTTTCCGACAGTGGGTGCGCCGCCTGCCGTATACCCCCAGGATCCGCACATCCTTGTTGATGGCACACCAAATACCCTTCTTTTGATGGGCGCTGACATGCAGGGAAATAGAGACAGGGAAAAGTATTAGTCCAGCCATCCTGCCTGTTACACTCTTGGCCCACCATGCCCCTTCCCATCCCGATTAGCACAGACATGGCCCACCATACAAGCTGCACGCTGCCCAGGGCCCATCTACCACCAACCCCCTACATGAGGCCTTCACACACAGCACTCCATGCATTCACGCCCCATGAATCGTATTCACTGTGTACTCACCTGTTGGTCTGGGGCCCATACAGCAGTCGGTACTGGGGTAGGACCCCATCCACCAGCCGCTCCAACTCCGCCAAGGTTAAGGCAGGGGCCCTTTCCCTACGAGCCATGGTTAGTTCCAGACACAGGTCACAGCAGCACATGCAGTGTAGGTCTTCTCCTGTTGAAGGTCAGGTAGCAAGTATGGAATCAGTTAGAAAATGGAGGTGACATCCGCGGCGATGCATACCGTCACCTCCCGGCGTACATCACCACTGGCCACTGTATCCCATAGGGCCCAATGTTAACCAATGAGAATTTGCACTGCAGTCTCACAATGTCAGAGGAATTACCATTTTCACCAGTCCCTCCATACAGGACAGGCAGATGCCATTTCTGGGGGGGGTGCAGGCCATGGATCCTAACTGTGTCACAGTACACAAATGCACCATTTGGACATCTCCAACAAAATACTGTTAAAATCACAACATGCATTGAACTGTAGTGATTGGAATGTTGAGATAATGACCAGCTGCTCACTATTTTACCTCATAGTTTGCAACCGCTGCGGATGAATAGGAGATGGAGATATCCCCCAATTTAAAGACCCCTGGTGGACTTAGCAACAATGGAGAACAGGCACATTATCCTCACCTATAGACTTAACAGGACTACAATCACGAAGCTGTGTACCCAAATGGAGCCTGACCTAATCTCTGCTCTCCGTCACCCAACCGGGATCCCCCCTCTTGTGAAGTGCTGTCAGTGCTCCATTTCCTGGCAACTGGCTCCTTGCAAGTGACAGTGGGCTTGGCAGCAGGAATGTCTCAGCCAATGTTCTCAATAGTGCTGACCAGAGTGTTGTCTGCCCTGATTAAACACGTGCAGCTACACCGTTTTACCCAAGGTGGAGGATTTGGCCACAGTGAAAGCTGATTTCTATGCAATGGGACATATCCCCAACATTATTGGGGCTATTGATGGAACACATATTGCATTTGTCCCCCCCCCCACCGGTGAAATGAACAGGGGTTCAAAAATCGAAAGAGCTTTCACTCCATAAATGTGTAGATGGTGTGCCTGGTGGACCAGTACACCTCCCACATCAATGCAAAGTATCCTGGGTTTGTGCATGATGCCTTTATCCTGAGGAATAGCAGCATCCCAAAAGTGATGGCTCAACTCCAGAGGCACAGGGTGTGGCTAATAGGTGAGCCCTGGTTCCCACCCAGTATGTGTTGGTGTATGGGTATGGTGTGGGCCATATGGGATAGTGTGTGGCTAAATGTTGTCCCTTGATTTTGCAGGTGACTCTGGTTACCCCAACCTCTCATTGCTACTGACCCCTGTGAGGAATCCCAGGACAAAGGCAGAGGAATGTTACAATGAGGCACATGAGCAAACAAGAAGAATTATAGAGAAGACCTTTGGCCTCCTGAAGGCCAGGTTCCGTTGCCTCCATCTAACAGGTGGATCCCTGTGCTAATCACCCAAGAAGGTCTACCAGATCATTGTGGCATGCTGTATGTTGCACAACCTTGCCTTGTGTGGCCAGGTGCCTTTTCTGCAGGAGGAGGAGGCTGAAGATGGGCATGTGGCAGTAGTTGACCCTGTGGACAGTAAAGATGGGGAGGCAGAGATGAGGATGAGGACAACAGAAGTGCAATTATTCGTCAATACATCCAATGACACACAGGTAAAAGACATTTAATTGACAGTTATGTGTTTGACATTGTCACTGGCAGGCTGTGATTTCCCACTTCTACGGCCACTCACTGTACCCTTTGGCAACTCTTTTTGCAGATGTTGGTGCCCCACTATCGCTCCTGGTGTATTCACTACAGGTCTTTCCTATTTATACATTACTGCACAGTTGAATTGCATTGTACAAACCTTGCTAAACAAATACGTACTTAAATCATTTGACATATTCCATACTTGTATTTTTTCAAAGGGTGTTTATTTAAGTGCTAAGAAGTAGTGGGGGAAGTGCAATAGGCTGGGTTGATGATGGAGGAAAGTCCAGGATAGAGTCCAGTCTATTTGTATTACAGGTGCATTGTCCAAGGGGGCATGGGAAGGAGACCAATGGCAGTTCAAGGTGGACAGGGTGACAGAGTGGGACACAAGGGTGACAATCAGGAGAGTCTTATTTAATGGCAGAGGTCTCGGCAGTAGTCTCTGGCTTCTGCCTGAATCGCAGGGAATGTTTGCGGGGTGGTTCTCCTTCTGCAGGGGGAGGGGTGCTGGTGGCCTGTTGTTCCTGTGGCGGGGCCTCCTGTCCACTAGCGACAGCGGAGGTGGAGGGCTGTTTGGCGGTTTAGCTAGTGTCAGGGGCCCGGAGGCGTGGCATTGCCTCACTCATAGTGTTGGCCATGTCTCCCAGCACCCCTGCAATGGAGACCGGGGTGCTTTTGATGTCCTTCAAGTCCTCCCTGAGCCCCAGGTACTGTCCCTCCTTTAGCTGCATGTTCTCCTGCAACTTGTCCAGTATCTGGCCTAGTGTAGCCTGGGAATGTTGATATGCTCCCAGGATCGCGGTGAGTGCCTCCTGGAGAGTCGGTTCTCTTGGCCTGTCCTTCCCCTGACGCATAGTAGTCCTCCCAGCTTCCCTGTTGTCCTGTGCCTCTATCCCCTGAACCTTGTGCCCACTGCCACTGATTGTCCTGTGTTTGAGGGGTGGGCTGGGGTCCCTGTAGTGGTGAACACACTGCTGATTGATGTGTCCTGGGGACAGAGGTATGGGTCCGCTTGGTGGGTGCTATGGTGGTGTTTACTGAGGGGGGAGTCTCTGGGGTGGTGTGAGACTGTGCCTGAGTAACCGACTGTCCGGATATCCCTGATGGGTCAGGTTGGTCATCCAGATCCAGGCGACCAGAGCTACTGTCATCAGTTTGGGCCTCTTCTGTGGGGGGACTGGATGTTGCTGGCACCTCTTCTCCGGTAACATTGGTTGGGATACCTGTGGGGACATAATTGCAGTGTTATTGTTTCTGCGTGTGACATATTGTGCATGGGTGTGTTGCCCTCTATGGTTGTTATTGCCCTGGCAGATTTGCCTTGTGTAGTTGTTATTTGGTGGGCTTGATGATTCTCTCCAGTGTGCATGCAGTGGTGATAGGTGTCCATGCAGGTCTGTGAGAGGTGTCCATGCATTGGTGTTGCATGGAGGGCTTGGTATTGGGATGAGTGGGTTGTGATGGTGGGGTATGTGGGAAGTGGTGGAGTAATGGAAGTGAGGGTGGGGGTATGGGATGGCATGCAGGTGGGGGGGTGATAGTAATAGAGAGTTAACTTACCAGAGTCCAGTCCTTCTCCTACTCCTGCCAAGCCCTCAGGACGCATGATTGCCAAGACTTGCTCCTCCCATGTTGTAAGTTGTGGGGAAGAAAGCGGGGGTCCACTGCCAGTCCTCTGTACTGCGAGCTGGTGTCTAGCTGCAATGGAGTGTGCCTTCCCCTGTAGGTCATTCCACCTCTTCCTGATGTCAACCCTTGTTCTGGGGTGCTGTCCCACGGCATTGACCCTGTCCACGATTCTCCGCCATTGCTCCGTCTTCCTAGCAATGGATATCTGCTGCACCTGTGATCCAAATAGCTGTGGCTCCACCCGGATGATATCCTCCACCATGACCCTTAGTTCCTCCTCTGAGAACCTGGGGTGTCGTTGTGGTGCCATAGATGTAGTATGAGTGGTGTGGGTGAGGGTGTGTGGGGGGATGTGTTGAGGGGTGTGATGTAAGGTGCGTGGGTGGTGTATAGGTGGTGGTGGTATGTAGCTCTGGTTGTGTGGGTGCTTTTGCTGTATCTCTGTCTGTTGGCAATTGTTTGTAGTCGCAAATGGTTGTGGGTAATGTGGGTGTGTGTTTTATAGTGGTGTGGGTGTGTGGTGTTTGTATGGGTGTCAGGTATGTGTAGTTTGAATTGACCAATGTGGTGTTGTTTTGTATGTGTGTGTGTATTTTGAATGCAGCGGTATGTACCGCCAATGTTTCAACGCCATTGAATGTCCGTCGCGGTGATTCGCGGGTCATAATGTGATGGGCGTTGTTCTGTTGGCGTAACGGTGTGAGTTTTGATACTGCCAGTTTCTCACTGACCTTTGGGCTGGCGTACTTGTGTGTGTGGCTGTATAGTGACGGATTGGTATGTGTGTGTCATAATATGGTTGGTGGTTATCCGCCACGGGCGTTATGTTGGCGACAGTCGGTATGGTGGTAAGTGGGATTTACCGCCAATGTCATAATGAGGGCCTTTGTGTCTTACGTAACTTAATTTGTTGTTTACGTTTACAATACATCTCACATCATTTGAAATACATATTTATATGTAATTTAAATGTCAAATTAATGTTAATTTTGTGAAATGTAATTGAATTAAAACTTTATTTAAATATATGGTGTTGAAGGAGTAGTTAAACTAATGTTTTCACAAGCGAATTGTATATGTTGAAACACAAACTCCTATCATGAGTTGTTATACGTTTGCGTAAGTTTCATATATTTTGCGCAGACATCTATAGCATTTTCCAGTGTATTCTGATGCATCCACTGGTTGCATGAAATTGTTTAGGAACTATTGTGCAGTACAAAGCTAAAAGTCATCACAACATTTGGAAATAACGCAGTATTCTGGAACATGATTCTGCAAATTTGCCATACTACTTTCACTTTCTCATTGGTATGATTGTGAGTTGGAGATGTTTTTGGAGAGTAAAGTGTGTGTAGTGTAGAATGAGTGCTGGTACTGTATTTTTGGCGCTCTTTGTTGTGTTTATTGTTCTGTATTTGTCTTTTCTATCTTGTAGAATAATTTGTATTAGTGCTGTGCAGTTATGTTTTTTTTCCCCCTAGTATACATTGTCATATCATTGTGTAGGTAGGTTTTAGAGTTTAGAGGTGTATGGGGGTCTTATTACATTTTGTAAGGTAGGATTTATTTTGTCTGGGAGTAGGGGTAAAACGGTTGTGAAGGTTGTGGGGGGTTTGATATGGTTGGTTCTGCACTAACTACCTAGAATACTTGGCTCCAGATTTAAGAGGGCATAGCGCCTCCTTGCGCCACATTAGCATCATTTTTTTTAATGCTAATGTGGAACAACATGGCCAAAATCACTGTGCCAGATTTACAAAGTAGCGCAATGCATGCACTTTATAACCGCTTGCGCCACATTAGGCCTGTGCCAGGCATAATGTATGCAAGGGGGGGTTCCCCTTTGAGGGGCTGAAAACATGGCACAAAGAAATCTAAAAGATTTCTTTGTGTCATTTTTTTGGCCGTTTTTAATGCTTGCTCAGAGCAGGCATTAAAAGGGGGCACACCATTGGTTACAATGGGCCAATATGTACTGTTCAAGGTTAATGCCAACATTTTGGCTCTAACTCTGAACAGTACATCAATAGCGTAAATATTCTGACTCTATTGCCCCCTACCCTCGCCATGGTGTGTCGTATTATAAGTACGGCGCACACTTGGCGGTAGGGGTGCTGAGGGGTGCAAGGAATTCTGCCCCTTGTAGTGGGAGAGTGAGTGGGGAAGGGATATTGATTTGGTGAAAGAAAGCAGGAATGGGAGATTGTTTGATTAAAGCCCACCCAAGTGGAGTTTGCGGCAGGGTCAGCACTGCTGGGTCGATATGATTTCATGTAAGGAAGATCCACTGCACTATCTTGGTATTGAGGTTGCTGGTCGTCAGGGCCACTGGAGAGGGCCAAATTATCTAACAGGGTCGAGTAAATTATGCAGCAAGAAAAGACAAATTATGCGGCATGACGCAGCACATTTTATAACAGTATTACTGTATTATTTTATCACTTTTAAACTTGGTAACACTCTCTGGGCATTGGTTGCAACTTATTAGTGCCAGTTTAACCTCAAAATATAGCAATAAGCAACAGAAAGGTGACCACTACAGCTTTGCAAGGGGCCTTCCACTACGCAGCAACACATGTCGCCCCATTTTTAGTAACTTTTGAACCATCTGAGCTACAATCAAATGTTTTTGTTGTTAAATTCTGCAGATTATACAGCAGATTATGGATTATATGCCAAATGCGGCTAATGTATAATTATGCAAACATTTCTGCAGCTACATTTAGCATAATTCCAGTGGCCCTGCTGTTCCTCTAGGTATGTGATGTTTATTTAAAAAGTAATACACATCATCTAGTGTTCATATTAAAATGTAATTTATATATTGCTATTTAAAAAGTGAAAATAAATGTATTGCAAATGGTTTATCTTCAACTCTCTCCCTCTTTCTGTCTCTCTCACTCTCTTTCTCTCTCACTATCTTAAGATGGATGGATGGATGGATGGCTAGATAGATAGATAGATTATTTGGTATATAAAATAAGGTGCAGATTTACTAAGCTATGCTCAATCACAAGGTAACAAGCAAAGCTGTGTTGCGTGAAATGTATAGTCTAATGGCCTTATTAGGAAGCCTGCGGTCCTTCCGACCGCCACATCATAAGATACGCAAGTGGACCCGCCTACAGACTGACATCCATGCCAGGATAAAAGATCCTGACGTGGTGATGGAGGTCTTGATTGTAGTCAGCCACGGCAGCACTGAACTCAGCGCTGCCGTGCTGATTACAACCTTGTTCTCCGCCCGCCTTTTCATGGCAGTTTCCCCACCATGAAAAGGCTGGCGGAGAACAAGTGCAGGGGGCCTCAGGGGGGACCCTGCACTGTCCATGCCATTGGCATGTGCAGTGCAGGGGTCCCCCTGCCCTGCACCCTAAAAATGTGTGCTGCCTCCTGTGCAGATAGTGCTCAGTTTAAGGGTGCAGGTGCACCCTGCGTGCAGCAGCATTGCCACAGGATTTATTATGAGCCAGGAACAATGCTGTGCACCATTCCCAGTTGGCTAACCGACAGGAACCTTGGTTCCCGCTGGTTAGCCCAGTGAAAAAGTCGTAATAGGCCCGGTGAGAAGACCTCCATGTCTGTGGCGGTCTTCTCACCACAGGGCTTGCAAGCCTACGGTGGCCCGCCAGCCTTGTAATGAGGCCCTAAATCTCCATATTTACAAAGATACGCACCATTACTGCCTCTTTGGGCTGGCCCACTGCACTGTGTGCAGCATAGCACCAGTGAGGACATCTCTAAATATGGAGTCCATGGTACCCTTGGCATGTTCGACATAAAGCACTATGCCATACCAACAAATGTTACTTGCACACTTGAGGGTGCCTAGTACCAACGCAGGTGCCCTTGCACCCTGGTGCAAGGGTGCCTACATTATGGACATCATTTCTTTTGTGTATTTAGGAATACCTTTGTGCACAAAAACATTCCGTAGATGCACATTTCTTTTTTATGTGTGCTGCATTTTGTATCACACATAGAAAAAGGGAGAAATAAAGTTATTTTTCCTAGTTAGGCCTCACTGGGGAAGGCTCAGCGTTTTGATGCATTCCCAGGCATACTAGCTTTAGTAAATCTGGGAATGCACCAAAATCCATGGGTAAGTGCATGGGACTGGTAATACTCCGCACATGGAATGCCTTCCCAACTCAAGGTAACTCAAGGCAGTGCTTTGTTGCTTTACTCTGTATTTACTAAACCATGCAAACTGGCTTTGCATGGCTTAGTAAATACCAAAAATGATTTGGCGTGGAGACTGCACTACAAACGTGATGCAACCCTGATGCAAAATCATAGTAAATTAGCCTGACATTGTGCACTTAGTTGGAAAGACAATGGAGCATATTTATCAATCTTTCATGCAGCACAATGTAGCAAGCCTCCTTGCTGTGCTGCGCAAAAGGTAAAGGGCAGGAATGTACTGGATATAACATTATACAGAGCATTTCTACCCATTCCTAGCACTGCTGTACTTTTGACACCCTCACGCCAACACAGGCACCCTTGCATCATGTGGGAAGGGTGCCTGGCTTGTAGTCAGGGTTATTTTGTGTAGGAAGGGACATCTTCCTGCAAAAAAACAACCCTGCAAGACATTTTCCTCCATGTGTAGTCTAGAATGCAAAGAGGAAAAAACTGGGAGAAATGCCTCACTTAAGGAGGAGTAGCATTCTGATACATTTCCAGGTCTACCACTAATGGTAAATTTGGGAATGTGCCAAAATCCATGGGTGGATGCCTGGGAACACTCCAACCATGGACTGCCTCCCTGAGGCAGAGTAACACATGGCAGCGATTTGAGCTGCCTTGCATTACTCTAGATTTATCAAACCATGCAGGGCCACACAGGGTTGCCTTGCGTGGCTTGATAAATCTTACTTAGGTTTTGCATCACCCTTGCGCCCCCTTGTAATATGTAAGGGCAACTCAATACCTTGATAAATATGCTCGTAGTTTACAAAAGACTAAAAAAACAACACCATACAAATCAAGAAATTACTGAATGTATGTGTAACACTGCTTAAGCATTCTCTTGATAAGGTTTTTTTATCATCTACAAGTCTCAACTGTGCTTTGCTAAACTATCATTTTTTAGAACTAGAAATTTGTCAGAAAGCAAAAAAAGTGAAACAGGTTGTAATACCTGACAAAACGAGTACTGTATTATGTTTACTTTTTCCCAAACCGTTGTGTAGGTAATATGTTGAAACATGAACATAAACAGCATGCAAAGTTGGCAGATGAAGCAATTCACTCTAATTTTATGTGGATACCAAGAGCTACACTATGGCTCAAAACCAATAGTTGTCATTTTGACAATATACAGGAATTTTTGCTACCTAGGTTTTCTCAAAAATTGTAAACTTATTTACTTACTAAATCTTGTTAGTATGTTCTAAATCTATAGTGCAAATTAAGGGCCTGATTACAACTTTGGAGGAGGGTGTTAATCCATCCCAAATGTGACGGTTATACCACCATCCGTATTACGAGTCCATTATATCCTATGGAACTCGTAATACGGTGGGCAGGATAACCGTCACATATGGGACGGATTAACACCCTCCTCCAAAGTTGTAATCAAGCCCTAAGTGATAGGTAGTTTTAGTTTAGCTACATTAGAGGAGGGTTTTAGAGGGTGCGGGATGATACTTTAGTAAATGTTTTAAATATATATATTTAGTGAGATGTGTTTAGCTTTCACATGTTTAGCGAGTGTGTTAAGGTTAGGATAGTTATTATTTAATAGGTAATTTTGGGGGTTGGGGTAATTGAGTTTTTGGGGTAACATAGTGTATATATGTATTGTTAGTTATAGTAGGTATTAAGGTAGATACGTTTGTTTTAGTATTATTGAGTATTTATTAAATATGCTTTTTTTAATACAAATATAAATAATAATCTTTTTCTATAACATTAATTAATAGAGAAGTTTGTGATGTTTAGTTGAGCACTTTCACTGCAGTACGATGTATATTTGGTTATCTTATAATCTTCAGATGAATGATTACTTCAGTATTTTTTTATATTGAAAGTGATGTATTGTAGTAATGTTGTTTTACATACATACATACACCATAATACTTTGTAGAAATGTCTATTTTAAACACAATGTTCGACTACCACATTCTGTAGAAATGTGGAAACTAATAAGGTTGAAGGTTGTGCCACAAATACTACAGATTTGCCTTGATTTTGTGTTGTGCAATGCTGCATTGAACAACACAAAGCTGTATTTGTGATTTCCAAAATAATTTGTCACAACCACCTTCAAATTGTAATGGACCAAGCAGGAGCACTAGGCCCAACTGTGGGAAAGAGGCCTTTTCATGCTGAGGTCCTAGGGCATGTCGTACTATGCTTCTATAGCAACTAATTAACCATTCCACATTCAATCTTTGTGATAGGGCTGGTAGAACAGTCCAAGGATTATCTGGCGGGAGGTACATACAGGTGGCTGAACACCGGCCCACTACTCAAAGTACAGCCAATAGCAACAATACATGATTGTCCAATCAAATACTTTCTTTAGGAATAAAGTAGAATGCCTATACAAACACAAATTGACATACGCCATACCAAATTATACACACAGCCCCCTGAACTGAAGTCTCTGTTGTTGAATTGGCAGATCCTCAGAACCACTAGTGGTAGGTTCTTAATCCCCATTCACTATACTCAACATTCAGGTTAAGCCCCACTATAACTCCAAGGCCCTGATTCACAAAGCTTCCCAAGGGGGTCGCAAATTGCGACCTAGCTCATGAATATTCATGAGGTGGGCATTTGCGACCCCCTTGCCAATCGCAAATAGTGTCATTGACACTGTGCAACATAAGGTTTTGCAACTTGCAAATGACGAGTCGCTCTGACTCACAATTTGTGAGTCGCAAAACCAAAGTTTAGTACATATATCACCTGGTGCAGTAAGGGGACATCCAGGGTGCTTCCTTTGGATGAGGTAGTAAGTTCCCCTGATCTTTCACAAAGGTGTTAGGTGTGTTGCTCCATTTCAAAGCATCATTGGTGATTCAAG
The DNA here is from genome assembly GCF_031143425.1 of Pleurodeles waltl. Taxonomy (NCBI): domain Eukaryota; kingdom Metazoa; phylum Chordata; class Amphibia; order Caudata; family Salamandridae; genus Pleurodeles; species Pleurodeles waltl. Next base: position 194,331,732 of record NC_090443.1, read on the forward strand.
ACCGTACAGCTCAACATGGCAACAGCTCCCCATAAAAGCAGTTGGTACTTGCCAACGGTAATTCTCGTTTTTGATGGTGACACCAAACCCACTCCTTACATGGCCAACAGCCCATTTGGCACAGCAGTGATGCTGACCACAGCTAACTTCACAAAGGCCCCATTGGCCTTCACCAACTTGAAGCTACATACAGACGATAAGCCAATCAGTGCTGCAGCTGCCCCCTTACACCACATCTGGAGCTCTGGAATGTCCTAGAATCATGTCTCCTCACCGAGATGGGAGTCTGGCATGCCTTAGTCTGCAGGCCAGATCAGGTGGAAAGGTCTTGCAGATCCTTCCCTCCTCCCACAAGCACAATCGGCTGCTTGACTGTTGCTACTTTTGGACCCCTTAAATTCTCCTTCTTATTGTATTTGGACAACATATTGGAAAAATATTGTGATACAAAAATATTGTGTCAAGAATATCAGGATTACAGAAATAACAGGAATATGAAAGGTAAAAATAATGTTTTTAGTGTTGTTTTTTCTATTGTTGTGAAAAATATTGATCGAGAAAATGTCATAGGTAAAACCATTTTAAAGTGCTAATTTGTTTGTAATATACTGTAGATTGTTTAATTGTATATGTTTGTTATTATTTTAATTCTGTTTTATTAAGAAAATTTATTAGTAATGAAATTGTTGAAATTTGTAATTTTAGTTGCATTCATGTATATAAATAATGGTTATATACGTTTTGTTAGGAACCAGATATTGGAGTTTTAGGGGAAAAGGGTGGTGAGATTTTCAAAAAGTGCATATTTTAAATTTATGGTAATAATTTTAATGATGTGCAAATTAATATTTTACAATTGTATAATGTATGTGGTTACTGTAATGTAATTATTAATTGAAATTTAAATGTAATATTGATTCAAATATATATTGATGGTATTAAATGTAAAATATGATTTCATATATTTAAAAACAAATATTAAATACATTTACAAATAAACATTAAAAAATGTTATTGCAATGAAGTATAGAAATAAAACAATATAAGAATATATATATATATATATATATATATATATATATAGTATTAAAACACATTTTCAAAACAGTGTGCATTTAAAAAAAAAATAACAATATTTTTAAAAAAATTAGAAAATATTTGTATGTACATTTTTAAAAAATGAACAATATTTCTGAAATATTTCTTCATAATGAAAAATCTTTATATTTATTTAGGTTTAAAATTATAATTGTGTTTTTAAATTATATCTTTACATTTTTACAATAAAAATAGTTTAAATTATATTTTTAATCAGTGATCTTTTATTTAGAATAATGGTTTAATTTAATTTCTTAGGGTATACAGATTAGGAATGGTAGTACATTTTTTATGTTTATATTAATAGGTATTTTAGATTTTTTTTTTTTTACTTTTAATGTTTAAATATGTATATATAGGTCTGTAGTTTTGGATAGTGTGTTTTAAGATTTAATATTAATGTATTTTACAGTTTTTTTGTATGTGAGTACTGATTGTGTATATAAAATATTTCTTTTGTAATTGTGTTCTTGAATTTTTTTTTTCTATTGAAGTGTATATAGTTACTTTTAACTCTTTATTGGCTAACATCTTCTTCAAAAAGCCTTATAATGGAGTGGAACTAGTTAATGTCTCCCCTTTAGTGTCCAAAATCTTACCCCAATATGGTTAGACTGGAGTGGGAATAGTAAATGTCACTCCTTTAGTGTCCAACAACTTCTGACAGCATGCTTAGGTTGGAGTGGGAATAATACATGTTACCCTTTTAGTGTCCAACACTTTCCCCCAATATGGTTAGACTGGAGTGGAAATTGTAAATGTCACCTCTTTAGTGTCAAACAACCTCCCCCAATATGGTTAGACTGGGGTCAGAATTGTAAATATCACCCCTTTAATGCCCAAAACCTTCCTCCAATATGGTTAGGCTGGTGTGGAAATAGTACAGATCACCCCTTTAGTGTCCAACGCCTTCCCCAAATACAGTTAGTATGGAGTCAGAATAGTAAATGTCACCTCTTTAGCATCCAATACCTTCCCCCTATATGGTTAGAATGGAGTGGGAATAGTAAATGTCAGACATTTAGGGACTCATTTACAAGAAACTGATGCATCAGCATCTATGCATCAGATTTCTTGTGCCTGCGGCAAATCCCCTAACAATGCCATGGATGCACTATATTTAAAATGCAGAGCTCCATTGCACACGTTTTCAAGGATGCATAAGAAATTATGATGCAACTGTTGGTGCTAAAGTAACGCATTGCTGGAGTTGCACCATAAAACTGGTGCAACTCCAGCAATGTGTCAGGACACAGAGGACAATGCCATTGTAGAAAGCCCTTTGTCATTTTTATGCCTGGTCTGAGAAGGCATTAAAATACTGATGCAGTGAAGTCAGAGTGATGCAGTGAAAAGTTGTAAATTTAACTGTCAGTTGTACGTGGCTTTTTACGTAGGAACACCTACCCTGCATACATTATACCTGGTGCAGGTAAAATGTGACATAGGGCTTTACAAAGTGACGCATTGGGCCCAATGCATCAGTTTGTAAATCTGGAGCAATGTAGAGCAATGATTGCGCAGCTGCTACAGCAAAAAAATAAAAAATGACGCAATGGCAATGCAAGGGGCTTGTGGATGAGGCCCCTAGTGTCCAACACCTTCACCAATATGGTTAGACTAGAGTGTGAATAGTGAATGTCATCCCGTTAGTGCCCAACACCTTCTGTCAATATGGTCAGATTGAAGTGCAAGTAGTAGTTTCAACATCTTCCCCCAAACTGCTGTTTTTTCTACCTGTGGTGTTTTAAAGTCCTCTTCTGGTTTTCCCCTGTACTGTGCTAAGGCCTTTTTTTTAAAAGGTACAAAGGCAAACTAAATCTCAGAGGCTAAGCAGAGTGTGTTTAAGAGACTGAGGCCCATATTTATACTTTTTTGACGCACAACTGCGCCAACGCAGTTGTGCGTCAAACATTTTAACGCCGGCTAACGCTATTCCAAAGCGCCATGCGGGCGCCTTATTTATTGAATGACGTTAGCCGGCGCTGTGGACTGGTGTGCGTCAAAAAAAATGACTCACACCAGGCAGCGCCGGCGTAGGGGAAAATGGAGCTTGGGCGTCAAAAAATGGGGCAAGTCAGGTCTGAGGCCAAATTGACACTGTGTTTAGTGCCATTTCTTTTGACGCCCAACCCCCATTGAAATGACTTCTGTCTTAGCAAAGACAGGAGTCATGCCCCCTTGCCCAATGGCCATGCCCAGGGGACTTATGTCCCCTGGGCATGGTCATTGGGCATAGTGGCATGTAGGGGGGCACAAATCAGGCCCCCATATGCCACAAAAAAAATACGAAACAAATACTTACCTGAACTTACCTCAACTTCCCTGGGATGGGTCCCTCCATCCTTGGGTGTCCTCCTGGGGTGGGCAAGGGTGGCAGGGGGTGTCCCTGGGGGAATGGGAGGGCACCTCTGGGCTCCTTCTGAGCCCACAGGTCCCTTAACGCCTGCCCTGACCCAGGCGTTAAAAAACAGCGCCCATCAGTCATTTTTTGGAAGGGAACGCCTACCTTGCATATTATTAACGCAAGGCTGGTTCCCCCTTCCAAAAAATGGTGCACATGGTGGAACTTTGACACCCGCTGAGTCGGACGTCAAAGTATAAATATGGGGCAGGGTTTGCGCCGAATGTGCGTCAAAAACTTTGACGCACATTCGGCGCAAACAGAGTATAAATATGCCCCTGAGGGCCTAGTTATGACTTTGGCGGTAGGGCGAGCCAACTGCCAAAGCTGCAAGGAGGAGGCGGCTGTCATGCTGGCGACCTCCCCCCAGTCGTATTACAATGTTTCCACCAGGCTGACTGTTGGAAACATCGTATTACAACATTTCTGCCTGTCAGCTTGGCGTAAACAGTGCCACAGCATTGGCCTCAGCTCTCTTAAGGGCACAACAGTGGCACAACAGCACCTTCTAAATGCGCTCTGTCTGCAGAGCAGACAGTGCGTATTGCAAGGGTGCTGGCAGGGGAGTCCCTGTACTGCCCATGCCATGGCCATGGGCAGTGCAGGAGTCTCTCTGTGGTCCCCAGCACTGGCTTTCCATCAGGCTTTTGTTGGCGGGGACCGCACCATGAAAAGGCTAGTGGATAGAGGACTCGTCATCGCCATGGCTGACCGTGGCTCCAACCGACGCCACCACGTCGGGATCCATGATCCTGGTGGTGGCCGTGGTCTGACCACTAGGATGTAATTTGGTGGTCAGACTGCCAGGAGTGCGGCAGTCTGACCGCCGCAGCCGGTTTGTAGTTCCTCGGACCACCAAACTCGTAAAAGGGCTCTGATTAATCTACATTATGGGTTAAACTGTGTATGAAAAGTGTATGTAGCACTCATTTTTGCCTAGAAAAAGTGTTTTATTTAACGGGGCGTGAAAGGTAGTAATTTGTAGTGACTTTAGATTTTGGCCTTAAATGCAAGATTGACCAGGACGTGCAAAATGTGGATTGAACCTGTCTATATCCAAGGAGATTTTGACTTGAAGAGTTGTGCTTAAGGTCACATGCCCTTCACATAAGTTTCTAAATCGTTGTTGCATTTGTGCTGTGATTAGTTCCTAGGGCTTCTATTGTACTTAGGGCTTAGAGTTGGAGTTCTGATTGGCCGACAGATCTGGGGTTCTAATTGGTTCCTAGGGCTAAGGTTTCTATTGTGCTTAACACTTAGGGTTTAACTTTGGATTTGTTGCTAGCATCGGGCTGTGATTGGTTGAAAGGGTCAGGTGCCCAATTAGTCCTAGGGCTTAGGGCTAGGGCTCTGACTGGTTAGGGTTAGGGCTTGAATTTCTATTGATCAAATGTCACCTGACCTAGGGCTATTTACTGTAGGGGCTGTGGTGGGCTGAGCCCAGGTGTCATGGCAAAGGCAGTTGCCTGTTCTGAGCGGGTCAGGCCTAGGGCCAGAAATGCTGCCCTTTATGCCATTCACTAGCTACCACCTTAACTCATTCTCATCCACTAACATAATAACACACTCAACAAATGCACTCTAGTGACTCATTGTAGGAGGCTGGACTGGCTTGTAGTGAGTACCAAGGGGTACTTACAACTTGCACCAGGCCCAGGTATCCCCTTTTAGTGTAGAGGGGTGTCTAGCAGCTTAGGCTAATAGAAAAGGTAGCTTAGCAGAGCAGCTTAGGCTGAACTAGGAGACGAGTGAAGCTCCTACAGTACCACTAGTGTCACTTGCACAATATCATAAGAAAACACAATACACAGATATGCTAAAAATAAAGGTACTTTATTTTTATGACAATATGCCAAAGTATCTCAGTGAGTACCCTCAGTATGAGGATAGCAAATATACACAAGATATATGTACACAATACCAAAATATGCAGTAATAGCAATAGAAAACAGTGCAAACAATGTATATTCACAATAGAATGCAATGGGGGCACATAGGGATAGGGGCAACACAAACCATATACTCTAGAAGTGGAATGCGAACCACAAATGGACCCCAAACCTATGTGACCTTGTAGAGGGTCGCTGGGACTGTAAGAAAACAGTGAGGGTTTGAAAAATAGCCCACCCCAAGACCCTGAAAAGTGGGTGTAAAGTGCACCTAAGTTCCCCAAAGAGCACAGAAGTCGTGATAGGGGAATTCTGCAGGAAAGACCAACACCAGCAATGCAACAACAAAGGATTTCCAGACGAGAGTACCTGTGGAACAAGGGGACCAAGTCCAAAAGTCACGATCAAGTCGGGAGTGGGCAGATGCCCAGGAAATGCCAGCTGTGGATGCAAAGAAGCTGCCACCGGATGGTAGAAGCTGAGGATTCTGCAAGACCGACAAGGGTTAGAAACTTCCCCTTTGGAGGATGGATGTCCCACGTCGTGAAGAGTCGTGCAGAAGTGTTTTCCCCGCAAAAAGACTGCAAACAAGCCTTGCTAGCTGCAAGGGTCGCGGTTAGGGTTTTTGGATGCTGTTGTGGCCCAGGAGGGACCAGGATGTCACCAATTGCGTGAGGAGACAGAGGGGGCGTCCAGCAAGACAAAGAGCCCACTCAGAAGCAGGAGGCACCCGCAGAAGTGCTGAAACAGGCACTAAGAAGTGGAGTGAATTGGTGCTCACCCGAAGTTGCACAAGAGAGTCCCACGACGCCGGAGGACAACTCAGGAGATTGTGCAATGCAGGTTAGAGTGCCTGGGACCCAGGCTTGGCTGTGCACAAAGGAAATCCTCGGAGAGTGCACAGGAGCCGGAGTGGCTGCAAAACACGCGGTTCCCAGCAATGCGGTCTAGCGTGGGGAGGCAAGGACTTACCTCCACCAAACTTGGACTGAAGAGTCACTGGACTGTGGGAGTCACTTGTACAGAGTTGCTGAGTTCAAGGGACCTCGCTCGTCGTGATGAGAGGAGACCCAGAGGACCGGTGATGCAGTTCTTTGGTGCCTGCGGTTGCAGGGGGAAGATTCCGTCGACCCACGGGAGATTTCTTCGGAGCTTCTAATGCAGAGAGGAGGCAGACTACCCCCACAGCATGCACCACCAGGAAAACAGTGGCGAAGGCGGCAGGATCAGCGTTACAAGGTCGCAGTAGTCGTCTTTGCTACTTTGTTGCAGTTTTGCAGGCTTCCAGTGCGGTCAGCAGTCGATTCCTTGGCAGAAGGTGAAGAGAGAGATGCAGAGGAACTCTGATGAGCTCTTGCATTCGTTATCTAAGGAATTCCCCAAAGCAGAGACCCTAAATACCCAGAAAAGGAAGTTTGGCTACTTAGGAGAGAGGATAGGCTAGCAACACCTGAAGGAGCCTATCAGAAGGAGTCTCTGACGTCACCTGCTGGCACTGGCCACTCAGAGCAGTCCAGTGTGCGAGCAGCACCTCTGTTTCCAAGATGGCAGAGGTCTGGAGCACACTGGAGGAGCTCTGGGCACCTCCCAGGGAAGGTGCAGGTCAGGGGAGTGGTCATTCCCCTTTCCTTTGTCCAGTTTCGCGCCAGAGCAGGGCTGAGGGATCCCTGAACCGGTGCAGACTGGCTTATGCAGAGATGGGCACCATCTGTGCCCATCAAAGCATTTCCAGAGGCTGGGGGAGGCTACTCCTCCCAAGCCCTAACACCTTTTTCCAAAGGGAGAGGGTGTAACACCCTCTCTCTGAGGAAGTCCTTTGTTCTGCCTTCCTGGGCCAAGCCTGGCTGGACCCCAGGAGGGCAGAAACCTGTCTGAGGGGTTGGCAGCAGCAGCAGCTGCAGTGAAACCCCAGGAAAGGTAGTTTGGCAGTACCCGGGTCTGAGCTAGAGACTCGGGGGGTCATGGAATTGTCTCCCCAATGCCAGAATGGCATTAGGGGGACAATTCCATGATTTTAGCCATGTTACATGGCCATGTTCGGAGTTACCATTGTGACGCTATACATATGTCGTGACATATGTATAGTGCACGCGTGTAATGGTGTCCCCGCACTCACAAAGTCCGGGGAATTTGCCCTGAACAATGTGGGAGCACCTTGGCTAGTGCCAGGGTGCCCACACACTAAGTAACTTAGCACCCAACCTTTACCAGGTAAAGGTTAGACATATAGGTGACTTATAAGTTACTTAAGTGCAGTGGTAAATGGCCGTGAAATAACGTGGACGTTATTTCACTCAGGCTGCACTGGCAGGCCTATGTAAGAATTGTCAGATCTCCCTATGGGTGGCACAAGAAATGCTGCAACCCATAGGGATCTCCTGGAACCCCAATACCCTGGGTACCTCAGTACCATATACTAGGGAATTATAAGGGTGTTCCAGTATGCCAATGTAAATTGGTGAAATTGGTCACTAGCCTGTTAGTGACAATTTGGAAAGAAAATGAGAGAGCATAACCACTGAGGTTCTGGATAGCAGAGCCTCAGTGAGACAGGTAGTCATAACACAGGTAACACATACAGGGCACACTTATGAGCACTGGGGCTCTGGCTGGCAGGGTCCCAGTGACACATACAACTAAAACAACATATATACAGTGAAATATGGGGGTAACATGCCAGGCAAGATGGTACTTTCCTACACTCATCTACTCATTTACTACAAACAAACCCTACCAACATTTCAGTGCCTCAACAACCATTACAAAATCTCCACCAACCACAACTATACATCCTACTACCCCAACTACCACACAATAGCACCTTCTCTCTCACGCAAAACTCTGTCCTATACCACGAACAAATCCACACATCAACAACACAACACAAAGCCACATTATACCTAACTTCCATGCATCCAGACACACACTCCCTGTTCATACAAAATACCAGCTCTACCCTCTACTTGCTCCCAACGGACCCCTTTCTGTCACCACTAAACATATACTCAGCCTTCCATGATATCATCCACCAACATCCTCCTCCTCTTTTACCAAAAAAACACCACCAAGCAATCTTTACCCTCCAATCCACCACACATACTACCTCTGCCAGCTATCATATGAAAAACACAAACATTCATAACTGTTGTCCATCTCTTCTCACACACCACATACACTCTTCACGAAACACATCACTACCCCTTTTACCATTCATCTTCCACTCACCAACAGTACTTTACACACAAATCCTTCTCAGAAAACCACTACATCAATATCTTCTCTCACTACCCCACAAAACCAAAACATAACACACACATCAAAATCTCACACACACACACAATTTAATACTATATTCCATCACAAATTAGAAACATACACCCACTCCTACCCTCCTGACTACACAAATAATACACTTCCTAAACCATCTTTATTCTCAAATGTTCTCTCTTCACCAGCACCTAAAACAAATTCACTAACACAACAACTCTCATTCACCTGGCTCTCATTCATTACACAATTTAGAGCCTCTATACATGACTCACATACTCCACCATCATCCCTAAGCCATGCACATTCCACCCTAAACAGATGCAAAAAAATAAACAACATGCTAGTCTTCCCAACTTTGAATCCCTGTGTCTATTACACAACAAGGCTACTCTACAAAAACAACACAGCTCACCAACTGACTCTCAACCACTATCTCCACCACCTACACAAGTAGACACTTCAAAGGGCCTTCTAAGCCTGCTGGTTAAGGAATACAATGTAGAAAAACAAAAGTATTGCTATCCTGATATAGCTAATACCAGCACGAATGACACACCTGCTACAAGTTTAAAAAATACTGCTCACTCTTCTACAAAACAAAGTCACATCACCACCAAAACACAATCTCTAAACTGCCTCCTAATAAATGCTTAATCACGTTCTAAAACAAGCACCTACTCACTGACACACAACCTGACTGAGGGCCTCATTACGAGTTTGGCAGTCTGTGGACTTTCATGGTGGCTGTGGTGGTCTGACTGTTGCTGGTCTGACTGCCATATTACAAGTCACGCGGGCCTATGGAGCAAAGACGACTGTGACTCTGCATGCACTGCCAGGCTGTGTAGACCACTGCGGTTGTAAGGCAGCACAAACAGGCCGGCGGAGCCTGTGTTGTCAGTGGACTCATTATGGGGTTGCACACCGCCAATGTGAGCATGGCAGTGTAACCATCACTTCTCAGGTATCAAGACAGACACTTTCATGCAGGCAGCCTCACACATCCTATGCCACCATGGAGCCCATCAAACACGTCGTATAGCTGCTGCTGCTCATCGAAGGTGCACAAAATCCAGACCGCTGCGGACGCAACTGCCCATTAGTACGCACACCTCCCTTTATCAATAAACTTAACAGATCATTGCACTGTCATCCACATTTATATGGTGGGCATGCTATATGCACCAAGTACCCTTGTCATTGTGTCCCAGTCAGAATCATTCACAAAGAAAGACACATTCACAATCACAAAACGCCCCCTTTGGGCAGGTAAATAATTATGCAACACAACACTGCACCAAAACACATGTCTGACCATCTCAGGGACAGTGAAGTTTACACAACACTGTGTCACATGGATTCAGATTCAGATTTTATTAATAAAGTGCATAGTAAATTAAAAAATTACACCAAAATACATTTCACAATCATTACAATAATATATTTACATGCTAGAACAAAAATGGTTCAAGGACAAAGGTGTTACATTTCAGCTCAGTAGTACAAAATGTCATGTTATTGCCACTCCAGTGGGGTAGCTACTTCATTTCCTGTGTCAAGTTAAAGATTATTTAAATGCGTAGTTAATAAAAACCAATACATCATACATTGTGTTTTTTTTTAAATGTAATACTTCTCCTCCCATGCAGATAAAAAGCAGATAAAAACTTTCCATTCTAGTCTAAAAGTTCTTCTTAGGTGTACACATATTGTCCAGCATGTCTAACCGTGATTTTTCTGATAATATTGTTAAATATTTTTTGCTGGCAATAACCTCCTATTTGGAGGTGGGTATGTTATTTTCATACCCTCATAGGTTTTGCTATAAAAACACATAGGCCCATATTTATACTTTTTGTCGCAAATCAGCACCAGGGCAGATTTGCGTCAAAAAGTTTACCGCCGGCTAATGCCATTCCACCGCACCAGCCGGGCGCCTTATTTATGGAATTATGTTAGCCGGCGCTGCGGCCTGGTTAGCGTCAAAATAAATGACTCTATCTGGGCAGCGGAGGTGAAGGGAAGACTGGGGATTGTGCGCCAAAGAATGGTACAAGTCAGGTTAGAATCAAAAATATTGGCTCTATCCTGACGTGTGCCATTTCTTGGCACACAACCCCAATGGAAATGACTCCTGTCTTAGCAAAGACAGGAGTCATACCCCCTGCCCAATGGCCATGCCCAGGGGACTTCTGTCCCCTGGGCATGGGCATTGGGCACAGTGGCATGTAGGGGGGCCCAAGTGAGGCCCCCCATGCCACTTTAAAAAAAAAAATGTATACTTACCTGCACTCACCATGGATCGGTCCCCCCATCCATGGGTGTCCTCCAGGGGTGGGCTAGGGTGGCAGGGGGTGTCCCTGGGTGCAGGAAAGGGCACCTGTGGACTGCTTCCATGGTCTTCCACCATGGAAATGAGCCCACAGGTCCCTTATCGCCTACCCTGACCCAGGCGCAAATCCGGCTGGGCACCTTGTTTTAAGGCCTGCCTCCTCCTGTGCGTCATTTTGACGCTGGAGGATAAATAAGGCGCACATGCCTTAGAGTCATTTGTTGCACGGGAACGCCTACCTTGCATGTCATTAGCGCAAGGTAGGTTTTCACATCCAAAAAACGACTCAAACTCCCTAACTTTGGCACTGGACAGGTCTAGCGCCAAAGTAGAAATATGGGGTTAAGTTTGTGCCAAATTTGCGTAAAAAGAATTACGCAAATCTGGCGCAAACAGAGTATAAATATGGGCCATAGTTTTCCAGTTCCCCTCATCTTTATACAAGTGGTTCCAAATAAACTATCGAAGTATATTTTAGATTATAATAATTTATCTTAAAATAGAAGAAAAAAGAAGAATTTCTTTTATTTACAGTTCGATTCATTCTCGGAAGAGCTAAAAAAAACTTTTGTAGATACTATATGGGGGCCTTAAAAGCCAACAGGTACATATATTATGTTTATACTAATTATGAACGTGTAATAAATTTTTAGATATCAGATGTAAAAACTTTGTAAGTTTGCATTTCAGGGCAAAGTCAGAAGGTTTAAAGCAGACGATTACCGCTTGTCTGCAGGACTGTTTTCCCCTTTGATTGAATGCTGCCTTTAATAGAGTCTTACACTAATTTCATAGGTCGTTACAGATACAGATCAGGTGAGTAATATCTTCCAGTCCACAGCCGCACAGCCTACACTGAGGAATTGTTGCAGTGCGTACCCATGGGGCTAGATGGGCACCACCAGGAATAATGCCAAATTGATGTTTAATAAAAAAGATCCTTGTCTGCTTTTGACCACCCAGCCTCCAGATATGGCTGATATTTCAGGAGTTTGTACTCATTTATTACCATCCAGGAGTGTGATCTGGTAGCTAATAGGCTCTTATCCATAAGTACCTATCTTTTCTTCACTATTCGGTTTAAGATTTTTTTTAAAGCATAGTGGGAGAGATTTGAGTCCCATAGTTCCCATTCTTGCAAGTCCTCTAATGCCTGATCTAAGTACTGTCTAGATTTGGCTGTAGGATATGAACCGATCTCCTTCCAGAGTGCTTGGCAAAGCTGATTTCCTTTTTTTACCTGTAAGTGTTTCCAGGTTTTGATGTAGCTGGATTGCCATGCTATACACTAGTTTAAGTATCCAAACTCCAGCCTAATTTGTGCTTGAGAGGTATGCTCTGGTAACTGGAATAGAGACCTAAATACTTTTCCAATGATTCCATTTAGGATGGTGGCATCTTGTCCGTGCAGGGCTTCACTACTGTACCCTATAGTCGAATTTAGTTTAGCTGCAACAACTTGCAACAAGGTAAGGTAGCTAGGACCGTTAAGCAACTTTTTCAGAGTGCGAAAGGCAAGCAGTAGGACATTTCCTTTTCTATGTAGATCCTCCTTCTGAGGGAAAAAGGAACTCATTCATCAAATAGTATGTCCAGGTATCTATACTGATTTACTTGTTCCAATACTCCCTTTTGTGTATGCCATTTTTTAACTCTAGAGATTTGTTTACTGATTTCCATCACTTTGTTTTTTTTCTGATTAATTTCCATTCCATTCTGCTCGGCATATTCAAATAACTTGACGATGAGCTGTCGTAGTCCTATTTTAGTTTGACTCAGAAGTACTACATCATCAGCATATAGCAAATTGGAAATAGGCATATCACCAACCTTAGGGAAGTGTGCATTCACCTTATTAAGTTTCACGGTCAGATCTGATAGAAAGAGATTAGAAAGATACAGAGCCAGCAGCACGCAACCCTGTTTCAGACCTTGTTTTGTCTCAATTTCCCTTGAAAGGAAGGATCTGTCCCCTATCTTAACTCTGATCCATGTATCTGTATATAATTGCTGAGTAGCTTTTAGCAGATTCCCCGGTATGCCCCAGGAGGCTAATTTTTCCCATAGAATACATTGCTGTACCAAATCGAAAGATGATTTGAAATCTCCAAAGCACAGATACAGGGGGTGATTTTTTTGTTTGCATTTGTCAATGACAATTGAGAGTTAGAATGTTTGTGGCCGATCCGGTGCCCTTTGCAAAGCCTGTCTGATTTGGGGGAATAATACTGTTTTCATTTGCCCACCTGCGAAGCTGCTCCAGTAGTAGTCCAGCATAATATTTAGCCTCTACATCCATTAAGATAATCAATTGGTAATTCTCAGGATGAGATTTACAGCCTCCTTTAAATATTGGGTGGATTATATTCCCCCTCCAAGATTTAAGAATACTTTCTAGATCTGTGCAGTGGTTGTAATTTGAGACCAGTTTTTCACCCCGGAAAGCTAGGTTTATTTTGAACAATGCATTTGGGATCCCATTTGGACCTGGGGAACCCCAAATTCTGCTGTCCTTTATTAAGTTCACAACTTCCGACTTTGACAGTGTTAAATTTGCAGATTCCTTTTTGATAATAGGGGGGTCTAATATAGCTCCTTCTGAGCTTGACTCATTTGTTGTTTCATCTGAGTTTTTGGTGACTCTCTTATTTTCACTAAAGTGGTCAATTAACTAATCAGACCCTGAGGATTCCGAGATATTGGAGCTCGTCAAGATCATTGGACCTTTGTTCAGATCATTCACCATTTTCCAAAATCCCTGTGCATTTAGATTTTTGCATCGTGTTCCCTCAGGTGGAGGATTTGCCAACAGTGAAAGGTGACTTCTATGCCCTGGGACATATCCCCAACATTATTGGTGCCATTGATGGTACACATGTGGCATTTGTCCCACCCCCGCAGGAATGAACAGGTGACCATAAACCGGAAAAGCTCTCATTCTATGAATGTGAAGATGGTGTGCTTGGCAGACCAGTACATCTCCCATGTGAATGCCAAGTATCCTGGCTCTGTGCATGACGCTTACATTTTGAGGAATAGCAGCATCCCTTATGTGATGGGGCAACTCCAGAGGCACCGTGCGTGGCTAATAGGTGAGCCCAAGGTTCCCACACAGGTTAAATAGGTGTCTGGGTATGGGAGAGTCCCTAAGGGTTGGAGGATGTCTAACAGTTGTCCCTCGATATTTGCAGGTGACTCTGGTTACCCCAACCTGTCATGGCTACTGACCCCAGTGAGGAATCCCAGGACAAGGGGAGAGGAACGCTACAATGAGGCACATGGGCGAACTAGGAGGATAATCGAGCGCACCTTCGGCCTCCTGAAGGCCAGATTTCGGTGCCTCCATCTGGCAGGTGGCTCCCTATACTACTCATTGAAGAAAGTATGCCAGATAATCGTGGCATGCTGTATGTTGCACAACCTGGCTTTGCGACGCCAGGTGCCTTTTCTGAAGGAGGATGGGCCTGATGCTGGTCTTGTGGCATCTGTGAAGCCTGTGGACAGTGAAGAAGGGGAGGCAGAAGAAGATATAGACAACCGAAACAACATCATCATGCAATATTTCCAGTGATACACAGGTAAGAGGATGGCACTGCTTCTCACATATCATGCTACTGTAGGACATAGCATAAATCTGCCTTTTTACCTCTGTGTATGGACCCTGACATGTCACTTTGCCTTTCCATTTCACAGATCTGGGTCCCACTTTGTGCCCTCTGCTATGTTTAATGCTGCCCAACAACTGTGTAACATCGGTATGTGTACATGAACATTGACATTGCTATATTTCTGAGAGGTTGCAATTACACATTTGTGAAAGTACAGACTGACTCCAGATTGATTTGTCATTCAAGGGTGTTTATTTCTGTGCTAATAAGTGGAGGGGGTGTGAAATGGGCTGGGGTGATGGTGGAGGAATGTCCATGGTAGAGTTCAGTCTCTTGGTCTCACAGGTGCATTGTCCAAGGGGGCATAGGAAGTGGAGTGATGGCAGGTCAAAGTTGTCAGTGTGACAAAGTGGGACAAAAGGGTGACAATCAGGAGAGTCTTATTTCCTGGCGGAGGTCTTGGCAATGTTTTCTGTCTTGTTCCTGGATCTCATGGACTGTTTTCGTGGTGGTTCTCCTTCTGCAGGGGGTGGGGTGCTGGTGGCCTGTTGTTCCTGTGGCGGGACCTCCTGTCCACTAGCGCCGGTGGAGGGCTGTTCATCGTTCTGGCTAGTGTCAGGGGCCCGTTTGTGTGCCACTGTGTCCCTCATGGTGTTGGCCAGGTCTGCCAGCACCCATGCAATGGTGACCAGAGTGGTGTTGATGGACTTCAAGTCTTCCCTGATTCCCAGGTAGTGTGCCTCCTGCAGCCGCTGGGTCTCCTGAAACTTGGCCAGTACCGTGCCCATAGTCTACTGGAAATGATGGTATGCTCCCATGATTTTGGAGAGTGCCTCGTGAAGAGTGGGTTCCCTGGGCCTGTCCTCCCCCTGTTGCACAGAAGTCCTCCCAGCTTCCCTGTTATCCTGTGCCTCTGTCCCCTGAACTGTGTGCCCACTGCCACTGACCCCAGGTCCCTGATTGTCTTTGGTTGGTGGGTTTGCCTGGGGTCCCTGTAGTGGTGGACACACTGCTGAATGACGTGTCCTGGGGACAGAGGGATGGGCCCGCTGCGTGGGTGCTGTGGGGGTGTTTCCTGAGGGTGGAGGGTCTGTGGTGGTTTGTGACTGTGGCAGGGGAACCAACTATCCAGAGGTCCCTGGTGGGCTGGGCTGGTCATCTTGATCCAGGCGTGCAGAGCTGCTGTCGTCACTGTGGGCCTCTTCTAGGGGGGGACTGGATATGTCTGGCACCTCCTGTCTGGTGACGTTGGGTATGGGTCCTGTTGGGGTGTAAATGCATAGTTATTGTATCTGTGTGTGCCATCTTGTTCATTGGGTGAGTTACCCTCTACTCCTGTGCTTGCATTGTTGTGTTTGCCATTGTGTGATTAGTGTTTTGGGGTCTGTGTGGGTATCTGTACTGGACATGCTTTGGTAATGAGTGTACATGATTTGGTGTTGCATGCAGGGCTTGGTATTGGAATGACTTGGTTGTGATAGTGGGGCATATGTGAGGTGTTGGAGTGATAGGGGTGAGGGTGGGGGTATGTGATGGCATGCAGGTGGGGTGGGGGGATATGGTAATAAAGATATGACTTACCAGAGTCCAGTCCTCTCCTGCAAGGCCCTCAGGATGCAGTATTGCCAAGACTTGCTCCTCCCATGTTGTTAGATGTGGGGGTCCACCGCCAGTCCTCTGTACAGCAATCTGGTGTCTTGAAACCACGGAACGTACCTTCCCCCGTAGGTCGTTCCACCTCTTCCTGATGTCATCCTGTGTTCTTGGATGCTGTCCCACTGCGTTGACCCTGTCGACGATTCTCCGCCATAGCTCCATCTTCCTAGCAATGGAGGAGTGCTGCACCTGTGATCCGAAAATCTGTGGTTCGACCCGGATGATTTCCTCCACCATGACCCTGAGCACCTCCTCAGAAAACTTGGGGTGTCTTTAGGGTGCCATGATGTGGTGTGGGTGATGTGTGAGGTGATGTTTGTTGTGCTGTGTGAAATGTTGTGTTGGTATGTGTTGTTTGAGGTGCGTGGATGTTGTATGAGTGATGATGTTGTGTGCTTGTGGATGCTGGTGTAGTGTTTGCTATTCTCTCTCTCTGCTTCTTTACAAAAATGTCATTGTAAGGGGTTGTGGGTAATGTGGGTGTGTGTTTTATAGTGGCGTGGGTGTGTGGGTGTGGTGGGTGTATGTGTATCAGGTGTGTGTATTTCGAATTGTCCAATGTGGTTGTGTTTTGTAAATGTGTGTGTATTTTGAGCGCGGCAGTATGTACCGCCAATGGATTACATCGATTGAAAGACCGCCGTGTTGATTCGTGGGTCGTGACAGTGTGGGCTTATTCTTGTTGGTGTGACAGTGTGGGTTTTGGTATCGCCAGTTTATCACTGACCTTTGGTGTGGCGGACTTGTGTGGGTGTCTGTATTGTGGCAGATTACGAGATGCGGGTCGTAACACCTGTAGCGGATTTCCGCCGCAGCCACGAGTATGTTTGCGGCCTTCAGCACAGCGGTAAGCGGGATTTACCGCCAGGGTTGTAATGAGGGCCATTGTATCTATCAATTTGGAGGATATGTGTTTCTTGGATCATGCATCTAGATGGATGTAGATATTAATTAGCAAGAGTGGGCTGGAGTGTTCTTTATTCCATCCATCTAGCTTCACTAGCAGAAACTCTTCATTTTCCTTGTATAACCGTGTGCATGATATGTTTAACCCTGCTGAAATAAAGATTGCTAATCCCCCCTTTGGGTGATCAAACCTTTTCTCCCTGATTGATGGGGGAAAAAAGCCCATAAATCCATCAATTGTGAATGGGTTGGTAGCCCAAGTCTCCTGCAGAAAGATAATTTGAATTTCTTTTAATAAGCGTGTCAGATCTTTTTGTTGGATATTTGATCTAACCCAGTTTATATTCCAGGAGCAAACTTGGAGGGGTTCATCACATGGAGTTGCCAACCCATAGTGTGTCTGGCTATTCAGAAGTCACTGACGATTTTCTAAACAAATTACTTCTGCCATCCAACCTAGGTCTAGCTGCGGTAATAGGTGTGTATTAGATACTTTATACCCTGTATAGTGATCATCATTATTTCCAATTGCAGATCTAAGAACTAAAAAAGGTTTATTTAACTCTTTTGATTTAGTTAGGTGAGGCATATTGTTTTGTTCCTCTAGAGGGTCGGGATAACCTGTTTGTTTGGGTATACTGAATTTAAATCCCCATTTTAAGAAGAACATTTTTTCTTTAGCGACTCTTCTAACCACTTGTGAAGTCTTCCAAGTTACCAGGGTTGATTCGTTGAATCTTCCATCATTATTTTTGACCACCACTGATAGAAATTCTATAGAAACAAATATCTGTAGACTTTATGGCCCTCATTACAACCCTGGCGGTCGGTGATAAAGCGACAGTAATACGGCCAACAGGTCGGCAGTAATAAAAATGGAATTATGAGCACAGCGGAAACCGCCAACACAGACAGCCACTTTAACACTCCGACCGCCACGGCGGTAGCAACAAACACTGCAGCGGTAACCTCAAACAGCCAGACGGAATACAATGTACCGCCCACTCTATTATGACACACCAATCCACCAGCTTTTCCGGGGCAGTACCAACGCCATCAAAAGCACGGCAGAAACAGTACACGGAAGGGAAATGACCCACCTCTTGACACTCAAGGAACAACCACAATGCCCTGGAGCCCAAACTGCAGATCTTCCCCATGCTGGTTTACCTCCTCCTGCACCAGGAACCCGAACAGCAGTGAAGACGACCACAGTGAGTACTACATCTAGCACACAAGGGAGGGGAGGAGGAAAAAGGGAGTGACACACACACACAATACCACCACCCCTAACAACATACACACAAACAGATGCAATAACATCACATATTCCCCCCCCCACCCCTCAGGAATAACGCAAGGACAAAAGGAATTGATTAAAGTGAGTGTAATATAAAATACTTAGATAAATATGTCCTTAAAGCAAGAAACCGTATCTACAATATTTACAGATGGTTGGACAATGCCCACTCTGAAATGTCTGTGGCCCACAGGGCCATAACACATAGGCCCAGGCAACACTTGACTCCTGCCTCAATACGGAGAGAACACTGCAGGGGCATCAGGTCGAAAACACACAGCACCTCAGGGGGACGGGGAATGGGGGGGCACCTCCGCCAGAAGATGGTACCACGCCACAGCTCCTGGAGGGGGCTACATGCCCTCTGCAATGTCCTGGGGAGTGCACGGCCACAGTCTCTCAAGTGGGTGGTTTGCCCACTGCTTGGTCCTGGGGAGTGCAAAGCCACAGTCTCTCTAGAGGGTGGTTTCTCCACTGCTTGGTCTGGGGAGTGCAAAGCCACAGTCTCTCTGGTGGGTGGTTTGTCCACTGCTTGGCCCTGGGGAGTGCAAAGCCACAGTCTCTCTAGTGGGTGGGTTGCCCACTGCTTGTTCCTGGGGAGTGCAAAGCCACAGTCTCTCTAGTGGGTGGTTTGCCCACTGCTTGGTCCTGGGGAGTGCCATTCCACAGTCTCGCTAGTGGGTGGCTTCTCCACTGCTGCTGGATGGGGCCTTGTGCCCAGTGTGCTTCATCCTGCCATGGAGGGGGTCAGTGGATGCCGTCTTCCACTTGTTCTGGAGGGGGCTCTGTGCCCAGTGTGCTTCATCCTGCCAAGGAGGGGCTGAGGGGATGCCTCCTTCCACTGGTTCTGGAGGGGGCTCTGTGCCCAGTGTGCTTCATCCTGCCAAGGAGGGGGTGAGTGGATGCCTTCTTCCACTGGTTCCGGAGGGGGCACTGTGCCCAGTGTTGCAGATCCTGGATGGTGCAAGGTCACAGTCTCTCACCTGGGTGTCACACCTACAGGTGTTGCAGGGGCCAGGACGCACTACAGCCCATGTGTTTTGGCACGACTACACACTGCTCGCTGGCGGTGACGGCTGCTCAGTGGATGGTAGTTGCGGTGCAGGTGGTGGTACAGTCAGTGGTGGGGGGAGGCTCCAGCCCTTCCCCTGCAGCCTCGGACGGCTGCCCACTGGGGCTGCTGGCAGTGGTGCCGCCCGCGGTGCAGTTGGCGGTGCTGTCAGTGGTAGGGGAGGCTCCAGCTCTTCCCCTGCAGCCTCGGACGGCTGCCCACTGGGGCTGCTGCTGCTGGCAGTGGTGCTGCCGGCGGTGCCACCGGCAGTGCAGCTGGCGGTGCTGTCAGTGGTGGGGGGAGGCTCCAGCCGTTCCCCTGCAGCCTCGGACGGCTGCCCACTGGGGCTGCTGCTGGCAGTGGTGATGCTGGTGGTACAGTTGGCGGTGTTGCTGGTGGTGCAGCTGGCGGTGCTACCGGTGGTGCAGCTGGTGATGCTGCCGGCGGTGCATGTGGCAGTGCTGTCAGTGGTAGGGGGAGGCCCCAGCCCTTCCACTGCAGCCTCGGACGGCTGAAGTGCCATGGCTGGTGTTGTCTGGCCAGATGCTGCTCTAGCCCCAGGCACCAGATCCATCCTGCCTGCGGTGTCAGTTCCCTTTACATTGGCCTTGGCAGCTGTTGTCCCTTTCCTGCCCTTGGCAGATGGTTGTGCCTCCTTGCTTCTTCCAGGTGGTATTGCCTTCCTGCCCTTGCTGGCAGGAGGTGCCTCCTTCCCCTTGCTGGCTGGTGTTCCCTCCTTCCCCTTGCTGGCTGGTGGTGCCTCCTTTGTCTTGCTGGCTGGTGTCCCCTTCTTGGCTTTCCTAGCTGGCGGCCCTTTCTTGACCTTGGCAGGTGGTGCACGCACACTGGCTGTGCTGACAGGTGCCTCCTTGGAGCTTCTCACACCAGCAGTAGCTGCAGGAACTACAGTGGCCGTGGACTGGGTGGTTGAGGTGCAGGCCTGGGTCTTGCCCACCCTGGCCTGAGGTGAAGGACTGGGGGGTGGGCAGGGAATAGGTCAAGGGTGGAGAGGAAAAGCCTTTTAGGGGCACTGGAGCTGGAAGAGGGTAAAGGTTTGGGAGTGGAGGAAGAGGGAGTGGTGGTAGGAGGTTTTAGTCTGGTATGTTTGGGTGCAGGTGCATGGGCTGGATGCTCTTGTGAGGTGGATGGCTGTTGGGTGTCTGAGTGCTTGCGTTTGTGTACTTTGGGAGGAGGGGTCACAGACACAGTGGGAGAGGGCACAGGGGACGTGTGCATGGATGTTGGAGTGGTGTCTGCCACTGAGTGGCGTGTTGTGATAGGTGTGCTGGTGATGGAGGTAGTGGATGAGGATGTAGTGCATGCAGGTGTGAGTGGAGACGCTGCTGGGAGGGAGGTGGACGATGAGGAGGAGGGGAACACAGTGGAGGCAGTGGATGTTGGTGTATCTGCATTTGGATGGTGCTTGTGTGAGCGCCTGTGGGATGAAGTGTGGTGCTTGTGTTTTCCTGAGCCACTTCTGTGTGTTGATTTGGGTGCATGCTGGTCTGAAGGTGTGCTTGGGATAGGCAGGGGTTGAGGGGAATGGGACTGGGTCGAGGAAGTTCGAGGGGGAGGCTAGAGACAGGGACAATGGCTGCCATCAGTGAGTTGGCCAGAGTCTGGAATGCTCTCTGTTGGGCCGCCACTCCAGAGTGAATGCCCTCAAGGTATGCATTTGTTTGTTGCAAATTCCCTGCAAGACCCTGGATTGTATTCAGTATGGTTGACTGCCCAACAGAGCGGGATCTCAGGAGGTCAATAGCTTCCTCCCTTAGGGCAGCAGGGCTGACTGGGGCAGGCCATGAGGTGCCTGGGGCGAAGGAGATGCCCACCCTCCTGGGTGAGTGGGCATGGGAAACTCGCTGAGTGGCTGCTGGGAGGGCGGTGCTGGTACAGGGGTGGCGGCTGTACCTGAAGTTCGGGTGGGCATGGAGGTGTCCGCCACCACCAGAGAGCTTCCATCGGAGGAGGTATCGCAGTCAGAACTGTCCCATCCTGTCTCTGTCATGGTGTTCCCCTCGCCCTCCGTCCCACTGGTGGCCTCACAGTCGGTGGATTCGGCCTCCAGGCCCATGTGGGATGCAGCTCCCTCCGTCACCGGTGCCTCTGCTCCTCCACCAGATGATGCTAATGCACACAAGAACAGGGTGACAAAATAAAAAGGGAGGGGGCGAGAAGGAGGATACACTTGGTCAACGCCAGCAACAACACTACAGTTGGCGTACACAACTCACAGGAAACAGCCCTATGCACTAGGCCATGCACTACCAGTTACAATGCTAGTCACCAGGCCATGGGGCACAATGCCTAACACCATTAGCTGCACACCTGAGACCCACAGGACCCTGCCCAGTAGTAGATGCCCACTAGCCTTATTGGGGTTGGAGTGCATCTGAGCTTGCCCATAATGGTACCTACCCTGGCCTAGGAGCCCACACAGACCCACATTCCCCACCCAGGTAACACCTTAACGTGTGCATATTAATGATTCTTAATCTGTACTCACCCCCTTGAGCCTGCTGTGATGCCTTCAAGCGCCCATCCAACTCCGGATAGGCCACCTCCAGGATGCGGAACTTCAGGGGGGTCAGGGTACGATGGGCACCCCTTCCTCGTTGGGAGGCCAGCCCCAGCTAGGCCTCGCCGTCTTCCTTGCCCAGCGGCGCAGGTCCTCCCACCATTTGCAACAATGGGTGCTCCGCCTCTCAAAGACCCAGCACCTCCTTGGCAATGGCACGGCAAATACCCTTTTTCTCATGGGCGCTGACCTGCAGAAAAAAATACAGCAGAAAAGGTATGGTTCATAGCGTCCGGACTGTTAAAGTCATTGCCCACATATCCCTCTCATCCCCTTACGCACAGACATGCCCACCGAACATGCAGCACTCTGCCCAGGACCCTTCAGCTCCCCTACACAAGCCTTACACACAGAGCACTCCATACATTCATGGCCCATGCATCGTGCTCACAGTGTACTCACTTGTTTGTCTGGAGGACCATAAAGTAAAGGGTACTGGGGTAGGACCCCATCCACTAGTCTGTTCAACTCCTCCGAAGTGAAGGCAGAGGCCCTTTCCCCAGACACTCGAGCCATTGTTGCTTCCATACAGAGGTCACAGCAGAACTTGCAGTGTAGGTCCTCTCCTGTTGAAGGTCAGGTAGCAGGTGAGTGAACAGATAGAAAATGGCGGTCACGTCCACGGAGGTACGTACCGTCACACCCGGCGTACATCACCATTGGCTCCTGGAACCCATAGGCCACAATGATAACCAATGATGTGTTGCACAGCGGTCGTTGACCGCCTACCCCAACGGCACACAACACCAGCGGAATTACCTAATTTCCACTTGTCCGTCCTCACAGGTCAGGCGGCCGCCATTTCAGGGGGACACAGGACATGGCACCTAACTGCGTCACAGCAGACATAGGCACATAAACGGACCTACATGTTCACGTACTATTTCTGTAAAAAAAGAAAGGCATATTGATACGAGTATATATTTGATTATGACCATCTGCTCACCGTTTTTCACCCTAGGGTTCAACCACTGAGGATGAATAGGAGGTGGCGACATACCCCTGTGTACAGACCCCTGGTGGACCTGGCGACAATAGAGGACAGGCACATTTACCTAACCTACAGACTTGGTAGGGCCACAATCCAAGAGCTGTGTGCCCAATTGGGGCCAGACCTGATTTCAGCTATCCGCCACCACACAGGTATCCCCCCTCTAGTGCAGATAGACAGCAGGGATGTCACAGCCTATGTGCTCAAACCTGCTGACCAGGGTGTTGTTTGCCCTCATGAAACACATGTGCAGCTACATCGAATTCCCCCAACTGGATGAATTGGCCACAGTGAAGGCTGACCTCTAGGCAATGGAACATGTCCCCAACATCATTGGTGCCATTAATGGCACACATATTGCCTTTGCCCTACCCCGGAGAAATGAACAGATGTTCAGAAAGCGAAAGAGCTC
Source organism: Pleurodeles waltl (assembly GCF_031143425.1). Classification (NCBI taxonomy): domain Eukaryota; kingdom Metazoa; phylum Chordata; class Amphibia; order Caudata; family Salamandridae; genus Pleurodeles; species Pleurodeles waltl. Next base: position 194,355,227 of record NC_090443.1, read on the forward strand.
TGAATGTGCAGATGGTGTGTTTGGCGGGCCAGTACATCTCCCATGTCAATGCAAAGTATCCTGGCTCTGTGCATGATGCCTTTATCTTGAGGAATAGCAGCATCCCATATGTGATGTCTCAACTCCAGAGGCACAGGGTGTGGCTAATAGGTGAGCCCATGGTCCACACCCAGTTGATGTAGGTATATGGGTGTGGGGTTGGCCCTAAGGGTGAGTGTGTGGCTAACAGGTATCCCTCAATATTTACAGGTGATTCTGGTTACCCAAACCTCTCATGGCTACTGACCCCAGAGAGGAATCCCAGGACAAAGGCAGAGGAACGTTACAATGAGGCACATGGGTGATCAAGGAGGATCATTGAGCGCACCTTTGGCCTCCTGAAGGCCAGATTCCGGTGCCTCCATCTGACAGGTGTATTCCTGTACTACTCACCCAAGAAGGTGTGCCAGATCATCATTGCATGTTGCATGTTGCACAACCTGGCCTTGAGACGCCAGGTGCCTTTTCTGCAGGAGGATGAGGCTGGAGATGGTTGTGTGGCAGCGGTGGAGCCTGTGGACAGTGACGAAGAGGAGGCAGAGGAAGAGGATGTGGACAACAGAACTACTATAATTCAACAGTACTTCCAGTGACACATAGGTAAGACACTGTAACTTCACCTTCCATTGCAGTTTTGTGTTGGACATTGTACATGGCAGACTGATTTTCCTATTTCTATGGCCACTTACTGTACCCTTTGGCATCTCTATTTTCAGTATCTGTGCCCCACTCTGGCTCCTGGTGTGTTTACTGCTGCCCACTACAGGTCATACCTGTGTAAATATAACTGTACATTTGACTTCCAATGTTTACAGCTTATTAAACGAATACATATTTCAATCAATTGACAGACTCCATACTTGTCTTAGTTCCAAGGGTGTTTATTTCTGTGATAATAAGTGTGGGGGCTATTGCAATGGGCTGGGTTGATGGTGGAGGAATGTCCAGGATGGAGTCCAGTCTATTGTTATCACAAATGCATTGTCCAAGGAGGCATGGGGAGTGGGGCAATGGCAGTTCAAGGTGAACATGGTGACAGAGTGGGACACAAGGGTGACATTAAGGGGAGTCTTATTTCCTGGCGGGGTCTTCACAATGTTCTCTGGCTTCTGCCTTGATCACAGGGATCTTTTGAGTGGTGGTTCTCCTTCTGCAGGGGGAGGGGTGCTGGTGGCCTGTTGTTCCTGTGACAGGCCTCCTATCCACTAGCGTCGGCAAAGGTGGAGGACTGTTCTTCGGTGTGGCTAGTGTCAGGGGCCTGTTGGTGTGCCACTGCCTCCCTCACGGTGTTTGCCATGTTTGCCAGCACCCCTGCAATGATGACCAGGATGGTGTGGATGTCTCTCAGTTCCTCCCGTATCCCCAGGTACTGTCCCTCCTGCAGCCGCTGGGTCTCCTGCAGCTTGACCAGTATCTGGCCCATCGTCTACTGGGAATGGTGGTATGCTCCCAGGATGTTGGTGAGTGCCTTGTGGAGAGTCGGTTCCCTTGGCCTGTCCTCCCCCTATCGCACAGCAGTCCTCCCAGCTTCCCTGTTGTCCTGTGCCTCTGTCCCCTGAACCGTGTGCCCACTGCCACTGACCCCAGGTCCCTGATCGTCCTGTGTTTGTGGGGTTGCCTGGGGTCCCTGTAGTGGTGGACACACTACAGATTGACGTGTCCATGGGACAGAGGGATGGGCCCGCTGGGTGGGTGCTGTGCTGGTGTTTCCTGAGGGGGAGGCTCTGTGGTGATTTGGGACTTTGGCTGGGTCACCGATTGTCCGGAGTTCCCTGATGGGCCAGATTGGTTATCCTGATCCAGGCGTGTAGAGCTGCTGTCATCACTGTGGGCCTCTTCTGGGGGTGGACTGGAAGTTGCTGGCACCTCCTCTCTGTTGACGTGGTGTGGGGGTCCTGTCGGGATATAAATGCAGTGTTATTGTTTCTGCGTGTGACATCTTGTGCATGGGTATGTTTCCCTCTATGGTTGCTATTACCAAGGCAGCTTTGGCTTCTGTGAGTTGTGATTTGGTTGGCTAAGTGATTGTCACTAGTGTGCATGCTGTGGTGATGGGTGTCCATGCAGGTCCGTGATGGGGGTCCATGCATTGGTGTTGCATGCAGGGCCTGGTATTGGGATGGATGGGTTGTGATGGTGGGGTATATGTGAGGTGGTGGAGTGATGGGGGTGAGGGTAGGGGCGGGGTATGTGATGGCATGCAGGTAGGGGGTGAAAGTAGTAAAGATTTGACTTACCAGAGTCCAGTCCTCCTGCTACTCCTGCCAGGCCTTCAGGATGTATGATCGCCAAGACTTGCTCCTCCAATGTTGTTAGTTGTGGGGGAGGAGGTAGGGGTCAACCGTCAGTCCTCTGTACAGTTATCTGGTGTCTTGCAACCACGGAATGCACCTTCCCCTGTAGGTCGTTCCACCTCTTCCTGATGTCATCCCTTGTTCTGGGCTGCTGTCCCACGGCATTGACCCTGTCCACGAATCTCTGCCATAGCTCTATCTTCCTAGCAATGGACGTCTGCTGCACCTGTGATCCGAATAGCTGTGGCTCTACCCAGATGATTTCCTCCACCATGACCCTTAGCTCCTCCTCTGAGAACCTGGGGTGTCTTTGTGGTTCCATGGGTGTAGTGTGTGGTGTGTGAGGGTGTGTGGGGTGATGTGTTGGGGTGTGTGCTGTGAGGTGGATGGTGTATGGGTGATGGTGCTTTGTGGCTCAGATTCAGTGGGTGCTCCTGGCGTGTCTCTCTCTCAGTTGTCAAATTTGTTTTTCGTAAAGGGTGGTGGGTAGTGTGTGTTTTTATATTGGTGTGGGTGTGGTGTGTATATGTGTGTAGTTTGAATTGTCCAATGTGGTGTTGTTTTGTAAGTGTATGTATATTTTGAGCGCGGTGGTCTGTACCGCAAATGGTTTACCGCGGTTGAATGTCTGCTGCGGTGATTCGTGGATCATAATGCTGTTGGCGTAACGGTGTAGGTTTTGTTATCACCATTTTATCACTGACCTTTGGGCTGGCGGACTTGTGTGTGTGTCTGTATCTTGACAGATTTCTATGTGTGGGTCATAATACGCGTAGTGGTATACCGCTGCGGTATGTTGGCGTCAGTCAGCATAGCGGTAAGCAGCACTTACCGCCAATGTCATGAGGGCCAATATCTTTCAGAGCTGGAATAGCTTGTAACAGTTTTAATATGTGTCCTCGATTTAAAATATCGTATGGGCCCCTAGATGGATATTGTGGTTCCAGAATTAATTGTTTGCAGTCTGTAGGTGGGACATAGTTGGGATTTCTTATAGAGTCCTCTTGTTCTCCCATTTGGGCTGTCCCTTTGTGTTTTGTTACATGTATCTGTGGCGGAGAGTCTCTATCTGACCATCCTGAATTTGATACATTTGGCCTCACAGCTGATCTAATTGGGGACTCTCCCTCCAAGAGTGGTCTGGGAGATTCCACCATACACTTTACACTCTGTCTCACTGTTTCTGGCTGTTTGATGGCAGACACGCTTCTTTTTTTTAGCTGAAGCTGAGCTGTTTGTGCTCCTGTTTGAGCCCCTTGACGTTTAGCATATTCAGGGTTGACAACTGTAATTGTTATGCCCTCTTCATCAAATGACCTCCTATGAGTTACAGGACTAATACTCGATTCAGTTTCCACCTCCCATTGATGTAGTTTGATGTTCTGTGATTCCTGCTCGGTTGGACCTATATCGTTTGGGACTGGCGAAACTCATCGGTCCTTACTTTTTATATTCTCTTCATTGGAGTATGGTTAGTTTGGCCACCTATAGTTTTGGAGAATAGGGCCCCTCATTTGAGTGTTAAATAGTGGCAACAGTTTATTAGTCGTTGGGATGCTCTTTTTGTTTCTAGTGGGGTAATAGGACATTGACATACCATTTCTTATGTCCCAAGTTGAAGAGGGGATTGTCTTTGTAGCGGGAGGGCCCATTGAGACACTCTCTATTTTGTGCCTTGCTTTTCGTTGTTCTTTCTTTTGTCTTTTTGTAGGTGGCTTTTCTAAGCATGGCAGGTGCCCCACAGATCTGGGGGAGGGGGGAGGAAGTGTACTTATTTGAATCTCAGACTGACATCCTTTCTCCTTCTCAGGGGATTTTAATGAGCATTCATTTTCCTTAGGTGGTCCTTTCTGACTGCACTCCGGTTTTAAAGGGGATTCTTTTTTATTGTCAATCGTTTTCTGAGGACTGCAGTTAGCTATGTTGGCCATATTTTTGTTGTGACCAGCCTCCTCCCGGTGCTGAGGGGTTTCTTCAGTTACTGATTCACCCCCTCTTTTCATATTTAAGTTTGCTTTGAGGTTTGTTATCATTGAATTTAAAGTTTCTGGGAGTGTGGCCAGCTTGTTGATTATGGGCTCACACGTGCAGTATGTTATTGTCATTTCTGCAAGGTTCTGAGCTCTCTTTACCAGGTTGTTTAAGTTTGCCAGCTTCTGATCAATCCCTGATACTGATTTAGCCATCGTGTTCATCGCGTTCAGCAAATCCACCTGGACATCCCTTTTTGAGGACTGATAAGACAAGGCATCAAGGGTTAGCTGCGAGGTCTTGAAAAAGATATCCCATACAGTGTTTTGATCCAGTTGGCTTTGAGTATTTCGTAAAAGCTATATGTTCTCATTTATAGCCTCTTTATCTTCGAGATCATTTGTTTGTGATGTTAATATAGCAGAGGCATTCGGGGATCTGTATTCAGAGGCAGAAGTGTCCAGTTGAGTTTCTGAGGTTGTAGTTTGCTCTTCTTGTAGATTTACCCGAATATCTTTGAAGAAAGGCCCTTTAGAGATGTGTATGTTGGAACTCAGATCTGCTTGTGGTTTCAAGGAAGGTAGACTTGATGTGGAGTCCTTGGCTCCTTTAACAATTACATTTACCTCAAAAGGAGGTTGAGTACCTAGTTGTGGAAAGTTAGTTTGATTTTCCAGAGATGGAAAGTTGGAAGCTACAGGGGACGGCGATGATGACTGAGGGTCAGTAGTTCTAGGTCACTGATTGAACCCCAGAAATTCTCTTTAGGATTATCGTCCGTTAATTTTGTATTATTGCTAAGGGCAGATTTTTCAGTCATCCCCTCCTCCTTGCGCCCCAGATTTTATCACCCTGCTCGTATATCAAGCTGCTTTCACTTTTTATAGGGGAAATTGGGTGGGGTAGAACCACGGAGCCGTTAGGTAGAGAAAAAATCGCATCCACCTGGTCCTTCAAGAAGTCAAATTTGTAGGGGATGTTCACTGATTTTTTAATCCTTTGAAAGAAGGGAGATATGGAGGAAATCAAGGATTGATGCTTTGATTTCATTTTTGCTTCCCATTTTGGTGTTGAAGGTGGAAAGGAGGGTTTATTAAGCTTCTTATTGGCTTGCGGCTGAAAAGCCCTTTCTTTCCGTGAACACGCCTTCGCCGTCTGTAAAGTTTTCCTCAGGGTTTTCCTTCTTGCTCCTTTCTTGTCTAGTAGACGCGCTGCCACACCTCAAACGTTGAGGGGCACGAGCATGCGTGGTCCTCCTCGAATACTGCCCAATTTACAGCTGGCTCCTGCTGAGGTCGCTAGAGGGCTAGGCCTGCTTTGGCAGCCAAGTGGCCCCACTGAGGCCAGCTGGGGCTTCCTCCGGGACTTCCAGATAACCCTTGGCTTTATGGGTGCGCCGCCATACCTCGACTGTTGAGGGGCACAGACATGCGCAAAGTCCTTGATCTCCTCCTGGATCCTGCCGGGCCCAATGGAGAAACTGCTATAGATCTTAGTGGTCCTTTGGCACTTGGTAGTTTTGTGTGGATTAAGAATAGTTTATAGTTTGATGTTGTGGTGACTTAGTTCACAGTATGGCAAGTGGGTCAGTTGCACCTCCACAAGCAGCACCCAGACGTGGCTGGGCCGCTTCTGTGGTGGCCTGGGTTCACCGGACCTTGCCAACACTACCCTACTGCCTTGGCAGTATGGCAGTATAGCGGTGTGGAAATATGGGGGATGATGTAGCAGTATGGTGATGTGGCAAGGATGTGGCAGAGAACAAGGAGCGGGAGCAACACCAATTTCCTTCGGAGGAAGGATTGCAGTTTAATCTGGGGCTTTTGCATGCCAATAACAGTTCCTAGATGACCAGACGTAAATATCAGTGCATTAGCTGCTTATGCCAAGATTGGCTGTAAAGTACAGGTAGGCAGAAGTGGAGGCACAATTACCCATATGGTGCTTGTCTATTGATATTACCCAGGTATGGTCACCACAAGCGTAAACCAGCGAAAACCAGTAGTTTGGAGGTTGAGGGAGTGGTTGTCTGCTGTTTCGGGGCAGATGTTTTGGGTGTGTATGTGTGGGAGGTATGCTTGTGTTTGGATGGTGTCTGCTGCATGTGTGAGTGTGGGTTTTTGCGTGTCTTGGGGGCCTGGGAGGTCGAGGTGCTTGGTGTTGGAATGGTAGATGTCTGTGTGTCTGTTGAGGTGGTGACTGTGGGTATGGTGGGTGTCTCACTGCCTGTTGTGGTTGTGCCTGTGGGTATGGTTGATGTGGTGTTTGGGCCGGTGGGGGTGTCTGTGGAAGTGGTGAATGACATTGTGTGATTGGGTGTCTGTTGAGTGTTTGTGTGCCGATGTGTTTTGTGGTGTTTGTGTGTGCTGCTTTTGTGTGTTGAGGTGGGTGCATACAGATCTGTTTGTGTGCTTGGGTTAAATAGGGGAATGGGGGATTTGGATTGGAAAGAGGGAGGTTGAGGGGGGACGGAAGCTGAGGGGTGACTGGCTGCCATCAGTGAGGAGGCCAGATGCATGCCTGCCATATGAATAGTTAACAGTTGCCCACTTGGAAATCAGGATTTCAGACAATCGCATGGCTGAAGTTGTGAAATCACAGTGACCGTTGAATAAGTAGGAGACCATACATCACCTTCAATGCTCTGCCTAATGGAGCATACCTCAGTTACCTGTTGGCATACTATAGTAACCCAATGCCAACCTCATTCCAACAGATCCTACACAAGAGTGTGCAGACATCTGGTTGTCACCTAGACAATAAAACAACAATAAGAAATAATGCTCCACAATCATGCTATGTTGCTGACAACAGTACAATAGCCTGGAGAAGGCGACATGGAAATACTCATGTCACACTGGAAACATATAAACAATGCACACTTCACCATGTGTAATTTGTCCTTATGGAGTCATGGAGGTTGTACTAATGTTCTCAGATATGCCACACGTTTGGCAAGGAAATGTACACTGTAGACAAAATGTGCAAAATCTTAGGGAAATATGTCTAAAAAATCCACAACACAATGAATCATTAAGTCCCAGAGAAATCACCACTTATGTGTGGCACTCCTTACAATGACATACTCTGAGTGCATCAGTAGATACCATTAGTCCTTTGGATGTTGGAGAGGCACAGTGATTTGCAGGTACCTGTAGAAGGCCCTCAACATGTTGCCAAATGGGTAGCTACATCACTGTCTCCATTTTCTTGCTGCAAACCCAGATATCTGTAGATGAATGGTCATCCCCAAACATATGTGATACCAACATAACTGCAAGTCACTACATGATGCATGCCAACAGTTAGGTAACAAACCTTCCCCATTACACAAGTGCAGTGTTCTTTTGCACATGATGCTACATCAGTAGCATGGAAATGCACATTGTGGGTAAACAATCTTGTCATACACGGTCTTTCCCTCATTACTACTGCATTTGTACATGCCAAATGACATGCTATGATGGGTGAGGTTATGTGTCAACCAATAATCCATGATGACATACTCCTGTATGTGGCACTGCATTAAATGTAGCCCCATTGTAAATATCCTATTTCATACACAGGTTGGCATGCACATATATGTGAGGGAATATAGAAATCATCCCACAATCATAGGTAGACCATGAATGAAACAGCAGTGTACACATTTTGTCAAAAGAAAAAGGGACATATGCTAACATGTAGGCACACGGAATGATGGCAACAAACAGTGATGGCACATAAATTATGTCAATGGACATTCCTCACTTACGAAGGGAAAGTGGTGATCTGTAGCTGCACCCAAAGAACAATGTATGCTCTGTCACATGCATGATGGCCACCTTCACATGACAGACAGTAGAGAGGCACTAGCACTCGGCACATGCTGAAGACACGGGGCGGGACGCGCGTTTGTGGGCGGCGGTGGCAGCAGCTGACAGGGCAGGAGCCCTTTAAACTTTGATCTGCGCTCCCGCCTCACGGGACGCGTTTGTGGGCAGCGGTGGCAGCAGCTGACAGAGCAGGAGCCCTTTAAACTTTGATTTGCGCTCCCGCCTCGAGGGAAGCGCGTTTGTGGGTGGCGGCGGCAGCAGCAGACAGGGCAGGAGCCTTTACACTTTGATTTGCGCTCCCACCTCGCAGGACGCGCGTTTGTGAGAGGCAGCAGCTGACAGGGCACGAGCCCTTTAAACTTTGATTTGCGCTCACGGGACGCACGTTTGTGGGCGGCGGAGGGAGCAGCTGACAGGGCAGGAGCCCTTTAAACTTTGATCTGCGCTCCCGCCTCGCGAGATGCGTTTGTGGGCGGCAGCAGCTGACAGGACAGGAGCCCTTTAAACTTTGATCTGCGCTCCCGCCTCGCGGGACGCACGTTTGTGGGCGGCGGCGGCGACGGCTGCAGCTGACAGGGCAGGAGCCCTTTAAATTTTGATTTGCGCTCCCGCCTCGCGGGACGCGCCTTTGTGGGCGGCGGCAGCAGCTGACAGGGCAGGAACCCTTTAAACTTTGATCTGCGCTTCCTCCTCGCGGGACGCACGTTTGTGGGCGGCGGCGGCGGCAGCAGCTGACAGGGCAGGAGCCCTTTAAACTTTGATTTGCGCTCCTGCCTCTCGGGATGCGCGTTTGTGGGCGGCGGCAGCAGCAGCTGACAGGGCAGGAACCCTTTAAACTTTGATCTGCGCTCCCGCCTCGCGGGCCATCAGCGCCTGGCAGAGGCTGGGCCACCCCCCTGACATCCTACTTTCGGAGGGCTGCAAGGAGTGGATTCTGACCTGCAGCTGTGCCGGCTTTGTGGACAGAGGATCTCGCTGACTTCTTGCAATGTAGGGGCAGGAACCAGGAACCAGGCCCCCCTCGCTTTCTGGTCCTTGGTGTTTGGGGCGGAGACAGCCCCTCCAAGACTCTTTGTGCACCGCGGGACGCGCGGGGGACCGTCCCGTGCCCGTCCGCGACCATAAGAGGCCGGGCCGGGCCATTCCCTTTCTTTTTGTTTTGGGGGTTCCTCTGTTTGCTTGCCATCTGCAGCAGGGGTTGTGGAGTGTACGAATTATAGTATGGTGCAGGGTTTCTAACAGTAGTAAGAGGGGCTTGTTTGCATTCCTATAGTTTGGGTTTCACTCCAAGGCCCCAAGATTCCAGTAAGAAAGATGGGTCGACGGCGTGGGGGGGGTCGAAGAGAAGCTTGGATCAAATAAAACCCTAGATGTTTTTTTACAAAAAGCCGTTGGGGCAGAGAAAGAAATAGAGCTGGTGCAGCGCCATTTAGCAGTTACATCTTCTCCAGCTATTATTGTAGCCCACGACGACCTTTCCATACAGTCCACCTCGCACACAGGATCTCTACCTGTAGCGACCACCCTTTCCCTTTCCCCTGTAGATACCCTTCAGAAGTCTCAGGGTGAAACGCCAAATGACTCCATTCCACCTGCATTGCTGATCACGCCGACCAGGAGCCTTTCCAAGAGTGAGCCCTCAACCACCGTGGTTCCCAATCCTAAGGGCAAAAGGAAACGTAGGGAGCCTGTTATTTTAAATAAACGTACCAGGACTTTGAGTCCCCTCCATCCAACTCAGCTCCCTAATAAGGTCATGGATCCATCCTCCTCGCTTCCCACCAGCGACCAACAGTTAAATGAGTCTATTAGGGTTCTCATAAGAGAAGAGATCTCTAAGTTGCTTCTTCCAATTGCAACTCGCCTTCAAATAATAGAGGAGAAACTAGAAGCTTTTATTAAGACCCAGAAGCCAGTACCCTCTACCACTATAGACACCCAACCCCATTCGTACCACTCTTACCCTACTCACGAGCAGGTTAGTGTCAATAGACGACCTGCCCTAATGAGCAAGAACCACTTTCCCTCTTTAAATCAAGATCCAACCAGTTCTGCCTGAGTACCAAATAATTTGATTATTTCTCCGCTGATGGCTCCAGTCCATCCTCCAGAAAGGATATCCTTTCCGTTAAACCCAGTGCCTAGTATTAGTACCTTTAATCCCACTTGTGATCACGTTCTCTCTGGCTCCTTGCAGAGGACCCAGACCATTGGTCCAACTGGAATAAGAGCATTGCAACTCCCCCGGAGTCATGCCCATATGTCTTGGTTATTTCTAATGTGCCTGTACTTAAAACCAAATCCACAGAATCTCTTACTGAGCTCAAAAACAAGGTTATCCATTGGTTACATCTTAATGCGGGGTTTGTATTCTCCATGACATCCTCGATTTTGATGGTGAGAAGGGTTGGGTGGGTGGGTTCTCTAGAAAAGATCGGTACAGGGGACTGTATTGTCATCACTTTCAACTCCCCCGTTCTTGTACGGCAGCCTGCGTTAATTGTAGATAGACCATATCCTTCAGCAGGCATGGTCTCTCTGTGTAGACTTCAAGCATTCTATCCGTCCGTACGGCCACCCATGAATAGGCAACCATTAGTGTTTCGTAAAGTCTCTCGTGACATTGAGACACGGTCTAGCCCTGATCCTGGTCCCAGACATCCATTGCTGTCACTCTCGGAGATAGATTGACTATGTGATGGTTCGTGGGGAGATGATTCTAACACTCTTGTTTCTGAATACACTAATCATACTGTCCCTAATGTTCCTACTTTAGCAATTCCATAGTCTTTGACGGACCCTGATAATCGGGGAACTTCTGAAAATACTTTACATTTAGCTAATAAGGAGGGGGCTCCTCCTCCCACAATCACTTCTAGGGATCCAGGGGTCTACTGTTTAGATACCTCACTAGATATGACTTCATCGGGCCCAGTACTTTGTGAAGTGTACATCACACAGGACAACACAGATACAGGCAACTATATGCCAGTGGGGAATAGCACGATTCCCTGCTGTACTATCCCTAGCATGAAACATCCCCCAAAGGAAGCTAGATATATGAAATCCATTGATCTTGCCAAGGTTCTTAGTTGGAATATAGCAGGGCTGAAAAGTAAAATGCAAAATCCGGAATGGGGTCAATTTATCGACGAACATCTACTATGTCTATTCCAAGAAACTTGGGCGATGGGTCCCAAACACAGATTAGGTTTTAGAAGCTATTGGGTTCCAGCTCGAAAGTCACCCTCTGGGAGACCTTCGAGAGGGTTACTTATATGGCTAAGTAGTTCCCTCAGAAGTAAAGCTGTAGCAATAGATACGGGCTGCCCTGATCTACAGGCTCTATTGTTAACGATCCCCGAGAAGAAATCTTTACTAATAATCAATGTTTACAACAGGAGTGAGGGCACCCCTGTAGATTACAATGCTCTATTTTTATTGGATAGTTTGCGCAAATATAATATCTCCCACTTTATTCTGATTGGAGGGGACTTTAACGTTACATTTGATCCCAACCCCCTGGTTCAAGAGATATATCAAGAAGAGGATGCTTATTGGGGTATTCCACAGCTAGTCTCTAATAAAAGGCCAAGAAAGTGGCTGATATTACAATAACTTATGGCCTTTGAGCTTGCAATGGTCGCTCCTGCTCTGACACAAATCTGCATCCCACTTTCAAACGAGGAGGGTCCAGAAGCCAGATTGATTATATATTTTCCTCGATATTCGACTGTGGGGCCATATGGTTGATATGAGAGTACAAGAGCATGAAGAGAGTGACCACGACCCATTGATTTTATCGACTAGAGGCCTATTCCCTTTACTTGAGATACCCCATTCCAAGCCTTATGCCCATCATCTAGCTTTGTCAAATAATAGACGTAATATAAAATGGGAGTCTGTTACTACATCCCCCGAGCATCTTTCATTAATATACAATCTGCTTGCCAATCAAATGGAGTGTATGCTTCATTACAAAGAAGATGATGAGGGTGATAGGCTTCTAGCAGCCCAAGGTAAATTGTTTGATTCCCTAAAACACCTTTTCACAAAAGAGATCACCAGTAATCCCAAGAAAAAGTGCCGGGCACAGTGGTTTAACAATTTATGTAGGGAAGCACAGCTCACTTTATTGAAAGCTCCAAAAACAGGCCAAGTTGAATCTATAAGAACAGCCAGAAAAGATTACAAGAACAAATGTACCAAGGCACGCAGAAGCTGGGAAGAGGCTAGATGGGCAGCTATCCTGGAAACCGCTAAATCAAAAGATACTTCCAGGTTTTGGAAACTAATAGCAGAAAACTGTGGACACTTCGCCTCTGTACCTGGCACATCAATTCTCCCTGCAGCCTGGGTTGAGCATTTTGGCCAATTATATGCAGGTCCTCCCGAGGTATCCTTTAGGTCCCTTGATGTTCCAACATCCCAAGACGCTACCCCAATCATATTTACCTTAGCTGAAACAAGTGCCGCTATTGATTCACTAAATTGAGGAAAGGCTCCAGGTCCTGATAAGATTCTGGGCGATTTATACAAGACAAGACCTGACATTTGGGCTCCTTATCTCAATCGAATCTGCAATGCAATCGCAGCTGGAGCCCCTATCCCTCACTCATGGAAAGGGGCTGAGATAGTCCTCATCTTTAAAAAAGGTTGCCCCAATATTCCAGCTAATTATCATCCGATCAGTCTCCTAGACAATTTTCAAAAAATGTATGCCAAACACCTTTTGTGCCGCCTCGATGAATGGATCTTGGAATCAAATGCCCTATCTAATCTACAAGCAGGGTTTAGACCTGCTGTGAGCACTATTGACCAAGTCCTGAGATTCCTGGCAATTAAATGGAAGAACGTGGACTTAGGGGGGGAAATCTGTATGTGGTCTTTATAGACCTGAGAGCTGCATTTGATTTGATCCCCAGGAACATGCTATGGTCAACACTCTCTAATATGGGGGTTCCTTCAGGTCTCTTGAGTCTTATCACCCGGCTTCATGACAATACCTATGCCCTAATTATATGCGGAAAGGAGGGTGAGTTGACAGATCCCGCGGCTATCAACAGAGGTGTCCGGCAGGGGTGCGTTCTGGCTCCTACCCTTTTTTTGCTTTATATTAATAACTGTATGCGCTATTTGGAGAATTGCACAAATGATTCGCCCAAACTGGCTGGGGAAAAAATCCCCTGCTTACTGTACGTGGATGATACAATCTTGCTAGCTAAATCTTTCATGGGGATCCAAAATTTGGTTAACCAATTTTGTGTTTGCTGTAGGGATTTTGGGCTTGATGTCAACGCTAAAAAAACGAAACTTATGATGTACAGTTCTTTAAGAAAACGACCACGTGTCAGAATCAAAATGAATTCAATACCGCTGGAGAAAGTGGAAGAGTTTGACTATCTGGGAATAAGATTATCGGCCACAGGAAAATGGGAGGCAGCCATTGATAAAGAGGCACTTATCTTAAGTCAAAGAGGTGGGGCCCTAGTACGTAGGTCCAGAAAGGCTCTGAGTTCCCCTTTGATTACAATTGCTGAGATCCATAATGCCTAAATCCGTGCGGCGGCCCTGTATGGAGCGGAACTCTGGGGATTACATAGAAGACTGGATATTTTACAAACAAAAGAAAACAACTTCCTTAGACAGGTTTCCTGGTTAGGGGTAGGTACCCCAATGATTCCCCTCAGGCTCGACTTAGGATTAAACAGCATCAAAACCACAGCGGCCCTGAGTTCGCTTTCCTACTGGATCCGCCTTTGGAAAACTCCCGAACTCGAACCATACAGGGCGGCAGTGAGGGAACTCATAGTTAATCCTCAGGGCCCGACCAAAATCCAATGGCTGCAGGAGATGAAATCTGCTTGGGTTAAAATAGGTCTCTCCCATTACTGGGAACAACCGGAACTGATTCCCAATAACGCGAGACAACTTGTTAAAAGAAGATACTGGGAAAAAGTTAATGAAGATACACTGCGCCAAAACGGGCTGGGTAGGTTAGCAGCAGAATTCCTCCAATTCAAACATGAACCCTGGCCCGAGACTTTCATGAACCTCCCCATGCCACCATATGCTTGTGCCCTCTATCTACAGCTTAGATATGGTTCCCTGCCTATTAACAATTATATGGCCCACTGGTCATCCAGCGTCCCTTCAACTGATAGATGTATATCTTGCCCTCATTATAAAGAAACAATCGAGCATATTCTGTTCTTCTGCCCCTCATACAAGAGCCCTAGAGGAAAGTGGATTATCCCCCTCTGTAAAAATCTATCACTGTTGGACAGAGCCAATGCCACCAGAATATGCAAACATCCACACTGGTTGCCTCCTCAGTTACCAAATTTTTATCGGAGGCTTGGTGTATTCGTCGTAGGCTCATTTCTGTGAAGGGCCCCTAGAGCTCTAGGCTGAACTTTTGTTTGTTTATTGACGGAGATTTCAACAAGATTCATTTTTCTTCATTTCTTCTTTTATTTTCTAAAATATGCCACGTACCCTGTCATTATTGTGAATTTATTAACTCATATGCGACATCCTTTTCTGTATTTCAGAAAGAATTTGCGACCTCTGTAGGAGCAAACTGTGATCGCACAAGCCTACAGAGATGTTTTCTTATGTCAAAACTTGCCAATTGTCGTATTTTAAATCTGATTTTAATCTTAGTTGTAAGGATTTTATTGAAATATTTTATATGCTAGTTGATTATTAGATTTTTTTATAGTATCTTGAAGGACTGTTATTATGAATTATGATGAGTTATTGCGATCCCAATGGATTTTACACAACTTAGTAAGACTGTGCTTCTCTTTTTTTAATTCTAAATAGTCAAAATGTTTTTGGGACCGAATGCATTTAAATAAAATAAAATACAAATTTCACCCAACACATGGCTGAGGACAGTGATCAATCAGTAACTTTCTTTTGGCCTGTAACACTGAGGAGTAGTGGACTGTTGAATAGAATTTACACCCACTATAACAACAAACAGTACAGGATTGATCACTGTACACAGCCAAATGTTATCCCTGGAGGCAGGAACATGCACTGTACTCAACTTCTTGTGGCTGCTGTGCAGGCCTCTAACACCCATGAAGGTCTTTGTAGGCCACCACCAGAATGCAGGCCATTAGTGGCATCATGGGCCACGATGCACCCCATCCACATTGGGAGGACAGCCCCAGCTGGACTTCAGTGATCTTTCGAGTTCATCATCTCAGAACCTCTCACCTCTTCCGACAGTGGGCGCTGTGTGAAGCTGGCAATAGAGCTGTGGGAATAAGGAACCTGTCATGAGGCAAAGAAACACATTGACAGTGATGCAAAGGGCGCATATGGTCTACTTTTGGGATGTACCTGAGTACTCAATCCTAATCTAGTCAATGGACTGAGGAAGTCAGGGCAAATTTTGCCACTAGAACATCATATTGGCCACATGACAATATCTGCTGGTGTACAGGGAGTGGGGCACATTGCCACAGTTGCATAGCCACATTGACTCTGCCACAGCCTAGACTAGAAGTCAAGGGTGTTGTGGCACATTCTTACCTGGAGAAGCGCACAACGACATTGCAGGGACGATAGGAACCCATCTACTAACTCCTACCTATCATCAGGGATATTTGTAACTCTGGAAAAATAAGTAAGGTTCTGGAAGGAGGGCCTTCCAGGATGATGGCCTCTCATTATTTAGTGAGATCGTTGACCTTTAAGGAAGGAAACTAATTACTTATGGTTCTTGATGTGATCCCTCTGCACCCTCTAACACAATTCCCACCTCCATCTTCTGTGGTCCCTTGATAATTCTGTACTTGTGAATGACTCGAAGGCCTCCTTGTAGGTGAGGGACTCAGTTAATCAGGACCAAAAGAACTGCCTGTCTTGGAGGGGTGCGCTGGAGCTTCAAGGAGATTGTCAATATCTAACTATGATACACAAACACCAAAATTAAGGCATATTCCGATCTGGTCTCTTAACATATATTAACTGTGCCCCTTTGATAGTCTGTACTACATACACATCATCATTCTGGACTTTACTTTGTGTTCCACGAAGTTGCTT
Organism: Pleurodeles waltl; assembly: GCF_031143425.1. Lineage (NCBI taxonomy): Eukaryota > Metazoa > Chordata > Amphibia > Caudata > Salamandridae > Pleurodeles > Pleurodeles waltl. The sequence continues at coordinate 194,371,407 of NC_090443.1, forward strand.
TCACTCCGTTTACCATATCAATGTCAATGAACAAGCTTCATTACCACATTAATGTCTCTCTCCACAGACAAGTAAACAGTCTTGAGAGAATATCACTCAGTTTTACACACAACCCTTTGTAACTTATGCTCTCCCTCTTGTCCTCCCTTTCCACGTGTTCAACAACTGCGGCTAAGTAGTCTTAAATGCATATGCGCAATTCCTTGGTGAGGGTCAAAAAGTCTGTCACTTCACTGTTCACTGCTCAGTGCTGCTGCTCTGTGTTACCTTGTTATCAATCTTCTTCTTTTCAGGTAGCTTGGAGGTTGAACGAGGCCAGAGGAGGACTGGAAGCCCCTGGAGAACTCCGACAGGTAAGCGGAGACTCAGGAGACTCAAAACGAAGCAACACTTTGTGGTTTGGGTGGAGTTTAAATAGGCAGCTCTCAATCACACCTGGATAAGTCAAGAGGTGAGTCACGCGGCTTGTGTGGTAAGCAGTGTTACCAAGGTGAATCATGCTGGGTGGCTCCGTTGTTTATTTCAGCACATGCATGAGTTCCATCACAGGCCGTCAACACAACCGAGCACAATGCACACACATGGGCAACACCTGGCCTAGAAGGTTGTATACGCGTAATTCAGATATGTCCTTCATCATAATAGTTTGCAACATGTAATTTTTTTACAAATATGGCACCAACGTTTGGTGTAATGTACTGCTCTACAATCATGTTAGCTCTACACATTGCAGATCGCAGATAGTATAGATGAGTACAACAGGTAACACATGAGCACAGAAATTTGGCACTAGCATGATGCTAACTACATGGATGCACACAGCCCTTGACCCTAGATCCCATACTGGGAGATACATTAGACAGTCCCTGGTCTTTGAATGCTTAGCATACAGAACCTACATGTCCCTCCGTTTCCATAATTTCCATGCATGGCAGTACATCAGGTGGCCATCAGCAATTTTGTTTGTGGTTTGCATGGCAAGCTGAAGGGCAGAGTGAGTCAGGATATGCCTTCCAGACATCTGTGGCAGCATACACATTACTCACAAGATACTCAAATGATTCAGTTAAGATGCATACACAGCTCATGCTGTCATGCGCATACATGTAGTCCAACAATTACAACAGTCATGAATGAAGAGATGTAATTGAATGGCAGTAAAGTATCCTTACCTAGTATTGTGCATCCAACACAAGGAGGATCTAGTAGCCCAGAAACCTCACAAAACAGAATGTGACTGAACTTAGGGTATGATACTGGCCACCATTACCTGCACATTGTACATCACATTAATGTCACAGAGACTGCAACAACATGAGAATTCTAACTGGCACACAGGGGCACATTGTAGCCTGTGAGGAGGGAAAGAATGGTGAAGTACAGAGACAATTGTGCCAATGAGGTACTTATCTTCTCCTCTGGTAAGCCACAGAGCTATGCCTATAGGGGTAAGAGCTGGTTGACGAGCCTCTACAGCTCCTCTGGACAGAAGGCAGGGTCCCTCTCACCTGCTGAATGTGGCATGATTGCTCCCAGAGGCAACACACAGCAGCTCAGGTCTTGGAGGTGTTGCTGGCAGCAATATCAGGGGCCAGGTGAGTGAATGTGCACAGCATGGCGGTCATGTCCACTACGTAAGTGGTTGTCACTGCTGGCAAACACAGCCATTGGGCCGTGACTGACAGCAACGTTAGCCTTTGGCTGTGTCTGCTGCAGTTGCAACTGCCATGATGACTTCCGCCAGCGGTCGCAGGCGATTCCTAATGTCCAGTGGAGCAGGGCAGGCATCCACCATTTTGGCAGGCTGAAATGTTATATTGGGCTTAATTAACTGCATTACGCCTACAGTACGTTTTGTTCCTTCACACACATCCTTATCCTGTCTTGTCATGTAGGTCCTTCTACTCAATCACCATTATAGTATGTTTCAGGGCACAAATGGCATTTAACAGTGGTGCACAGTCCACCACAGTGACGGGCATTTTGGCAGGCGGAATAGACAGTAACATTGTGAGGGATAGCTGTGTTGCACATCTTTGAGTTTTGTCCAAATCCATGTTGTGGACATATGCTAAAAACCATGTGGGTCACATGTGACCCTTGTGTAGTTGCCAGCTCTAATGTGCACTGGGAGCCATGTCTATCCAGTCAGAAATGCTTTGTCACATGATATAATTTGCATGCATCATGTATGTTGCTGTGTACACAGTGACTAATGTTACAACTCATGTCTTTTCACACATAGGTAACCTGGGAGATGGAGGATGCAACAACCTCCTGTCTACCATCCACTGCCAGACCTTCAGACCATGGAGCAATGACACATCATAAAGTACTACAGCCTGGATAGACAAACTATAGTGGACCTATGTGGTCAGTTGGAGCAAAATCTGATACCAACTATTAGTTTTCCAAACAGCATACCACCCATTGTACAAGTCATGCCAGTATTGCATTTCCTAGCCACAGGGACTTTCAAACATACAGTGGCCCTATCTGCTGGCATGTCCCAACCTATGTTCAGTCTGGTGTTGAAGGATGTCCTTTCAGCAATGTTGAAACACCTTGACAGGTATATCAGGTTTCCCCAACGTGAGGATTTAGCCAATGTGAAGGCTGACTTTTATAGTTTTGGCCACCTCCCACATGTGGTGGGGGGCATTAATGGCACACATGTTGGCTTGGTGCCACACAAGGCCAATGAAAAAGATAAATGTCAAAGAAATCTCTACCCGGCTCAGTAGAAAAGCCATAAAAGCACACATCTAAGTTCATACACAAAATATAAAACATAGCTTAAACAATTCATAAAACTCAGCAGACAATCATTAAAAGCAAATAGTGCTTAAAATCACTGAGCAAATAAAATATACAGTGTAATCTATATTCTTTCCAAGCTTGTGCTGTGATCAGTTTGACTGCCTATCTAAAAGTCACAGACCAAGCTAAACATGTACATGTGCAATAAGAGTAAGATATCATAAAATACACATATGTTCATTCTCATGATGTTCATGCACGGATACCTTCACTTTCCAACAATTCTCCTGCATCTGACTACAGAAGCGAGAACTCTATACACAGTGTATATAGGGTAGCTCACTATATGAGTTTGGCACAGCTGTAGTTACTCTTGTGCTTTTCTACAGCTTTGGATGTTTAAACTGCGCAATAAAGGTCTCAAAATGCGGTTATTTGGTCCCTGTATAGTTCACAAAAGCAAAACAAGTGAAGTGTGACTGCTGTATCAAGGAGTCACAGGGACACAGGGACAAAACCTCTATCTTATATACTCTAGAAGGGTACAATACTAAAAGGTGGGCTATCCCTAGCCTATATCTTGTAAGATGTAATCTTTGGTTATGTGATTTTTTAAGTAAATAAGGTTCAATAGTTGAGGTAGTACTTAATAGAAAATATGGTTCTTCAGGCGTCTTCTTGATTTCAGCCTCCCACCTCTTTTTAATTAGCAGCTTTTCTAGTTCGCCTTTCACCTTAGCTTTGTGGGAGAGAGTAATTACTGATAGTTGTTCAAAACAAGATCCCGAGACAGGAAAGTGTAAACTTGGAGGATGACTCACCAATTAACATAGTCAATCTATCAAGTTTAGTGTTGTCAACAGGCATAAAAAGTCTTTTGTCTAAAGGTCTTAGTTACTGTCCTAGTAACTTTGGGGATCCATGTAGATCGAAAATCGATCTATTCAAGTTTGTACGTAAAGTTAAACTCAAACAGCATTTTCATAATAATTTAAGTAAGGTTATATATTCTGAGGCTATTGATTCTTCCTCTAGCACTTTATCCATTGAGGATGTCCATGACACAGCAGTCCTATTATCTTTAGCCGAACGAGATGAAGATCCTGATATCACATCGAGAATATTACAAGACCTAGATGTTGTCCCAAATAGAAGTGTATCTAGTGGTCTTAAAATGAAATCAAGGTGGACTCCAAGGTCTTTAGTCTCTAACTCCTTAGACAAGTTTTTTGATGTGGTATGTCAAGATTATGACAATTTTCTAGCTAAAAATAAACTTCGACATCCATCTAGTAATTTAGACACAGAAGAACTGGCTGCTTTACAAGAATTGAGATGTAATAAAGACATTATTATCAGACCAGCAGACAAAGGTGGAAATGTGGTCATTATGAATAAGTTTGATTATGACAATGAAATTTTGTCACAACTTAATGATGTGTCCTGCTACGAGAAGATTGCATATAATCCTATCCCTTGCCTTACACTTATGATTAATAAGAATCTAATGGTATGGCAACAGCAGGGGTTATTAAATAAAGATGAATACTTATATCTGAAGGTTCACCATCCACGATATCCATGTATATACACTTTACCTAAAATACATAAGGGGTTACCTTTCCCACCAGGAAGACCCATTGTTTCGGGTATACTTGGTCCCACGGAAAGGCTTTCAGAATATGTTGACTGTTTTTTGCAACCTTTGGTACATAATCTTCCCTCCTATATTCGAGATACCACACATATTCTGAGTATTTTAAGTGATGTGGAGTGGGACAGTAACATGCTTCTGGTAACTTTAGATGTTGTATCACTGTATACGTGTATCAATCATGATTTAGGCTTAGCAGCTTTAGAATATTTTCTTAACAAAAGATCAGCAGATCTCTGGGACCATACTAAAATGATACAAGATATGATCAATCTGATCACTAAGAATAACTTCTTTTTGTTTAATAATTTGTGGTTCCGACAAAAAAAAGGTGTAGCCATGGGCTCCAAGTTCTCTCCATCCTATGCGAATTTATTTATGGGATGGTTTGAACACACATGGATTTGGGGTCCTGGTGCTATTGCCTGGCAAACGTTTATTCTTTTCTGGGGTCGCTACATAGACGACTGTCTAATGATTTGGACTGGTGGTAAAGAAAAACTTGTAGAATTTTGTAATTTTATAAACTCTAACCATATGAATGTTAGATTTACATATCAATGTAGTGATGTGAAGATTGAATTCTTAGATGTTGAACTTTTTATTGTTGATCACAAAATTCACAGTCGACTCTTCCGAAAAACAACTGCTTGTAATTCCATCTTACATGCCAAAAGTGCTCATCCCAGACATCAAGTTGCATCAATCCCGTTTGGTGAGTTCTTGAGAGCACGACGCAACTGTAGTATAGACGATGAATTTTTTGCCCAAATAAATGACATGGAGATGAGATTTGCAACTCGTGGCTACTCAAGAAAAATTCTAAAGAAAGCACGACACAAAGCAAAATATTTAGATAGAAGTGTAACATTAAAACTTAAAGAACGTAAGGAGACTTTATCCGCATCTAATGTAGTGAGGCTCATTACTGATCATAATGATGCGTCCTTGATACTAAGAAAATTCATCATCAAACACTGGAATTTACTTTTGCAGGATGCATCACTCAAGGATATTGTATCAGAACAAGTATTGACATCTTTTCGCAGAGGTAAAACCCTTAGAACTTTTTTAAGTCCTAGCTTTACCACCATCTCCTCTAATAAAACTTGGTTATCCCAAAGATGGGTTGGCTTCTCTAAATGTGGTTCATGTGGAGTCTGTCGCTGGGCTTGTCATAAGCTTAAGGAATACTCTCATGAGGGTAAATTATACTCAATTCGTTCTACCATGGATTGCAATTCTAATTATGTTGTCTACATTACACGTTGTAAGTGCTCCAAAATTTATGTTGGTAGTACTATACGACCACTTAAAATTAGAATAGGAGAACATATGCGGGCACTTAAGAATGAAGATATGAGATACCCCATGGTTGCACATATGGTTTCCTGTGTTGCACAATCAACTCACAAATGTTTTGAATTTTTTGGACTTGAATATATCCCCCGTGACCGAAGGGGTGGTAATAGGGAATTACGTTTACACAGACAAGAAGCACTATGGATCATGAGACTTAGAGCTGTAGAAACTGGTTTAAATACCGATAGGGAACTGGAATTTTTTTGGGGGGATTAATTTCAGTTCTTCATGTGTATCACCATGTATTTATCAATGTCATTAATTATGTAAATCTGATATATGTGCTTGGAAGATTGTACCTAGATACAATCCTCTCTAAATTTAATATGTCCTATCTGTGTTTACGAGTTTTTGTGCCAAGATTCTCAAACGTCTTTAACTAAAATAATATTGGGGATCTTATTATACCTTTCTCTATTCCTTATGCTCCTGTTATTATATGGTGCAGTAATTTATAGCTTTGATCTGGCGAGAGTTACTATAGTACATTTAAAGTTAGAAATATTTGACAATATGATACAGTTGGGTCCAATTTAAAGGTTCACTTTACTTCCGTTTTGGATTAGTATAATAGTTATGCAATTTCGGTTGTTTGATTTAATCTTTAATTTATGTTTTCGTCAGCTACACGAATAGTTATTTACCGAACGGATCGTGTGTCCGTTTTCTATTTCTATTCTCTTGTCATTAGACTGTGAGAAATTAACCCGGAAGTATATTTAACTTCCGGGTTAAGATACGCGGCGCTAGCGTACTCGCTAAGCGTCTGAATGCGGAGACACCGCGGACTGTTTTTTGGGACTAAAACGTAATAATAACCGGTGAGTTAGGCTTTGGGGGTGCAGGCGTGTTACCCTGTTTGTTTGTAACTTTTTATATTCCAACGAATACTGTTGTGGGGGACAGAGTTAGGATCAATAATTACTTTGATAGGCATGAATGTTCTTACATTTATTTGGTTATGGTACTTATGTGTACAAGGCTACTTCGAATTTGGTGAAGACATATATGAGGATAAGTTGCTATAACTTGGGGGTGAACGTGTGGTACCCCTACTTATTAGTGATATTTACCTTTTTCTTATTGACAGTGTATTTGATTTTTTATTCAGAGAAATCCCACATTATAATATGTTGATCTTGGATTATCCTGACACTACTATTTAGTGTGTTGGACAATATTGGATTGGTAAGGTATTGTGTTTTATAATGTGTATAGTATGTTGTTTGTTTTTTGTGTTTTTTTCTTTTTCCTCCCTTTTGGGGTAGCACTGTGGTTTGCATGTTTGTTGATCTAAGCAATGGGCTTAATGTGTGGTTTTGTATCTGTTACACATGAGTTCCCTCTATCTGTCTAAAGATTGTGGACATTGGCATGTGGATTCTTTGTGAGGGTAGCCTTATTCTATTCAATTTTATCTTACTAGGCTTGGGGTGCACTTTCCAATTTCTACCTTCCTTTGGGTTTGTGGACACAAATTTGGTGTAAATATGACGATTGAGCATATTGGTCATTACTCATGTGTGTTGTTTGTGATTTCTAGCCCTGAAGAAGTCGTGTAGGGATGTAAATTATTCCCAAAGACGAAACACGTGTTGGCTTGAATCAGAAATTGGCTTGAAACCTGGAATTCATTATTCTGTGGATTGCTGATTACTCATGCGCAATAAACTTTGGACTAGTCAAATTGTACTGAATTCATTAATCTGAAGAAATACTGGTTGCATCATGGACTGAATTGTACAACCATTGTATGTGAATTATACACCTGGTGTTCTTTATATTTCTCTTTGGGGTTACCCCATTTTGCATTTTGTTAGTTGTTCATACAGGTTTCTTCTTCGAATCATGTATGAACTTTCTCTGATATATGATAACCATTCTATTTTGGAGACTCTTTCCAATTTAAGGCAGCTTGTGTCAGGGCCACTTCCGTTCTACACCATAGAGTCAGTCAGACCAGAATAGGTGCCAGCCTCAATATATCCCCAAATATTGCAATCCCAATTCCTCATGCACTAACACAGAGGGGACAGAGTTGGGAAGGGACAATGCCCTACAATGAAATTTGTCTTTGCAGGCTTGCAATTGGAGGATGTTGCCATAACCCCACACACCTTCACCATAGGTAACAATTGGTACAGGTATGGATTTATATATTGTGGTGGTAGCTAGCAGGGGCATGGATCCTAACCTTGATGCAATCTTAAATAAAGTGGCTGCCACTTGCTCACGTTGATTTGCTCTCACATTTTTCAAGTGCCTCCAGCTAACCTTGTTGCCAAACGGGATCTCCAAATATGAGAAGTTGGTCACACATTTAAGAGTGTTCCCATTTACGTGAAAATTGAGTTGGCCTGCTTTTGTGACGCTCACAAACCATAGCATATGTTCCGGTTGTATTTGTTGTAAGCCCCATATCGCATATAAAACTAACAACTCCTTCTAGAAGTTTTTGGAGTCCCAGGCCCGTTCTGGCCAGAAGTATCCTAGGGCGCTCGATCTTGGTCCCTGCCAGATGGTCATCAAGGATGTCGATGTAGATATAAAAAGAAAAAGCGCCAGTACACACCCCTGTCTAGCCCACTTCCCTCCTGACCAAAATCTGACACAGCCTTTAATATCATTATGCAGCTGAGCTAGAAGATGGACAATACATGGGTTGACACACCTGCTTAAAAGTATATTCCAGAAATTTTACCTCATGACGTTGTCAAATGCTGCGCTCAGGTCAATAAAAGCCAAATAAAGGCATTCTTCCTTATCGAGCACATATTTAGTCATTAATAGGTGGAGGTTTAGACATTGATCCATTGTACCTATACCCAGTTTGAACCCGTACTGGGCAGGAGATAAAATATTATTCTTGTTTGCCCAGTACTCAAGCTGATCCAATAAGATTCTTCCCAGTACCTTGGCAGTAGGATTGATCAAAGAAATGGGCCAATAACAGTGGGGATCACTCCTGTCACCCTTCTTAAAAATGGGGATGATTATTGCCCTAGACCAGGATTTGGGGGGGCCTTGAACACATACACAGCCTAGCACATGAGCCAGTTCCGGAACCCAGAACAGTAAGTTTGCCCAAAAAAGGTCAACAGGGACTCCATCTGGGCCTTGCGTCTCCATACTTGGACTCCTTCTCACGTCTTAGATAACATCCTTTTAAGTAATTACAGGTAGCTCGAAATCTTCTGAGCTCCCCACACCACTCAGACTACTACACTCCCCCTGGGCTGATTCTGCTAAATGATAGAGGCTAAAGGACATTCACATCGGTGGGAAGAGGAGAATGATTAGAGAAAACAGGTGCATTAACTACTCTCCAAAACTGTACTGTGTTGTTCTTTTCACTTGCAGTAACGAGTTGTTCCCAGGCCTCTGTTCTAATCTCTTCTTTCTGCTTTCTAATCGCCTCTTTATAGTGCTTCCTAAACGCGATAATCACAGACTAGTCTCTGGCCATATTTCGATTTCATTTTTAACATTGCTGTGTGATTGTGAGCATATTTTTCAAACCAACTGTGCAGCTTTGTGTTATTTCGATGTTTTAGGGCTGTTAGCTGTTTAGAAATCTTTTTACAAATAATACCCCCAACATCATAACGGGCTCAGAATCTGGACTCTGACATATCTCAAAATACTCCTTCTCACTTTCCTGAAGCGATTTGAGAAAAGCTTTGGGTTTGATATCCTGCACTTTCGCTGTACTCTCCTGTTCCTAGTAAATTCAGTCTGGGTAGCCACAACTTGCGCCTCTGTACTAAGTCCTAAACTGAGGCTTAGAACAAAGGATTATGATCACTAAAAGGAGCATCTAAAATAGCAAATTTGCACACCATGATTGCCCACACCTCAGGCAGCAGTATGTAATCAATCATAGACCCTTTGCTCCTACCTATAAATGTTGGTTACTTTAGAATATGCTTAGTTGCAATATCCACACTAAGGATCAAATTGTGTTTGTTGATCAGTCTATTCACCTTATCGCCACAGAGAGTATGGGAAAAATGCGAGAGCTTACACAGATCTGTACCAAAGCCCTCCCCTCCACAAACGCATTCATCAGCAATTGCACATAATCCTACATTGAAAACCCCACACAATAACAAAGTCCTCATTAAGACTTAACAATAAGGAGTCCAACGCTTGGGCAAGAGACTCAATCATTTGAACATTTCGGCTCAAAAAATTATTACGATAAAAGTAAACTAATACCACAAGAGGGATCCCTGCCAGAGACAGACATAATATGGAAGAAGACTGAGTCAGTAAAGGTTTTCACTATTTTGGCTCCTACAGTTGTACTCAGTAGTGTATGATGACCAGATGGAGATGCAACTGCAGGTGTAAAAACTGAATAAAAACCTCTAATATGCGTGTTGTTCTGGGACTGTGTCTCTTGTAAACAAACAATCCGATACCTGGTGATTATGGCCTCCAAGGTTTTATCATTCAGTTTTCCACTCACTGCAGCAATGTTCCAGAAAAGGAAACTAATGTCCAGGACCACCGTAGGAACTGGCAGTCTAGGGGGGAAATTACATGAACTAATCAGTGCAGAGAATGTAGATTGGCCAGGTCAGGTTCAGGGTTATTAGCCATGTCCACTTGTATAGTTACATTTTGGTATTGCGTCCTCTGTGCTGGTGAAAATGAAAGGTTGTTATGTCCACAGGGCGTGTCAGTATTATTATAATGTACAGCCAAATTGGTCAACAAAATATCAGGTCCCAGGACACTCAGCTCTGGGCTCACGGGAAGCACCTCTCTGCAGTTGCGGGATCAACTCACATCGTGAAGTCAATCTACCTCTTTAAGAACACTGAATCGATTGGAGGTTGTGATGCATGGATTCCTACAGTAACCTCTCTTCCACACTCTCGATTTCCTAGTTTATAGCAGTCATAAATGATGTAAGATAGTTTGTGGTGGTCCCAATTCCCACAACAGTCATTCGCAGGTGCAGCAGAGTGCTCGCTTTCCGCTTACCCATTGTTACAACAAAATGCTGTTAGATAAATAACTTGTTGTATGTCTCAACTGAAGTGAGAGAAAATCACGCCAAGAGGGGTGGCCTAGCCCAGCCTCCTCTGGGCTCTGACAAGCATGGACGGGCACGCCCTTGGCCTGGGCTTTGCTCCGGTGCAGCCCACACACGACAGTGCAGCGGGTTTGCGGTGCACTATGTAGTGCCAACAATGTTCAGCCGGTGTGGGGTCAGGGGCCTTCTCCTTGCCCCCTAGGACTTTGGGACAGGTAGTCCCACCAGAATCCGTGCAACCTCCTTTCCCGAGCAGCTGTTGTATGCGGTGCGCTATGTAGCGCCAACAATGTACAGCAGGTGTGGGTGTCGGGGGTCTCCTCCTTGCCCCCAAGGATAATGCCAATGAACAAGTTTATCAGAACAGAAAGAACTTCCATTCCATCAACGTGCAAATTGTCTGTTTGGCGGATCTCTACATTACACATGTCTGTCCGTTGTCCGGGTTCAGCCCATGATTCCCACATAATGCAGAACAGCACCACAACACCATACTCCGGGTGATGCGACAACTGTACCTAGTGAGGGCCTATCTAGTTGGTAATTTGTGTTTGTCTTATTTGTGTGTGAGCAATGTCAGGTGCTCCAATCATGAAGTGAATGAATCATTGTTGCACTTATGTCCCATTCCCTGACAGGAGACTCAGCATATCCAAACCATCCTTGGTTGTTGATGCCACTGAGGAATCAAACTACACCGGAGGAAGTCAGTTTCAGTGAGGCCCATGGAAGAACACAGCGGCCAGTGGAGCGGGCTTTTGGACTCCTGAAGGCCAGATTTAGATATTTGGACAGGACTGGTGGAGCCCTCCTCTACTCACCCGGGAAAGTGTGTCAGATCACTGTGGCATGCTGCATGCTCCACAAGATTGCCCTGTGGAGGAATATCCTGTACGTGCCAGAGGAGGGGAGCTTGCCCTGCGACCAGGTGAGAGTCCTGAAATGCAAAGTGAGGATGACAATAGTGAAGAGGATGGAGCTGACTTACAGTAAAATCTCATCAACAGCTACTTTTTGTGAGTGTGAGTATGTCATGTAATGAAATGACTGTAGTTGTGAGAATGTGTGGAGTTTATGGTATTAGCAACAGCTAGGGAGCTGATACTCTGCAATATGCAGCGAAAGGCTGCTTGATAAGATAGCTTTTGACACATCCCCACCTCGATGATGTTGCTTTGTTTGTGTCAGTTTCCGTGCAATTTACTTTCTTCCCCAGATGCTTGCTATGTGGTTTGTGACATTCTCTCCATAGAAATGAATGAGGAATAATTATAAAATGTTGAATAAATGTAGCAAAAATGTGGACAAAAATTAAAAATGTAAAACATGAACAAAATATTGTTAAGAAATGTCACAAAATTGTAAAGTATAAATTAGATAATAGTATTTAATATATACAAATATGTATTATACACTAGAAACATATGTTAAAAATATGTTGAAAACCTTCATACACACCAATATAATACATTTTTAAAAAGTTACAAATGATAAAAAGTGAAAAATATGCAAATGCACTAATTATTAACTATGATGTACTTTCTTAAGCAAATAAATTGAAACAATGTCTTTACTTGTAATGTAATTAATTATACTATTACCTGTAAGCATAAAAATAGCAACGTTTTATTATATTTCCAAACACTACCAATATGAATAAAATAAAACAATTACTACTAAATAAAATACAATTAAAATAAAGAATGTGAGACTAAAATTAAATAAATACCTCCAGCATAACCCATTTAAAAAAAAAGTGTTAGACATTAAAAGGGCACCATTTTCTAGTCTCACTGGCGGAAGGTGTTGGACACAAAAGAGGTGCCATTTACTATTACAACTCCAGTCTAACTATATAATGGGAAGGGGTGGGCCGTAAAGGGGTAACATCTACTATACCCACACCAATTTAACCATATTGTAATTGTATTTAGCGCTTACTATCCTCGAAGAGGCGTTGAAGTGCTGTTCGGTGAGTAGCACTCTATTCCAGAACCAAAAAAGTGGTGGATTAGTATAGGCAAATATGAGTTAATTTGAGTGGTGTCTGTTAGTGGGATTAAATAGGATAGTGGATGGATAGAAGAGGGAAGAGTCTAGAAAGTGTTATTTGGGAAATCATATTAGTTAGATGAAGTTTGGTTTGAGCAAAAGGAGAGATGGAGGAGGAAAGATTCTCTGGAAATGGATCAGGGATAAGGGCATATTCTGTATAGCACCTGCGCACTATTTCACTTGATCACTTGCACTGCTGCATTACACCATGTAGAGGTGTGAATTAAGTGTATGAAGTTCAGTGAGAATTCTATAAAATTCTTTATTTGCATATTTAGCATTTTGAATTCTGTCTGAACAGCACCTTTTTTTAGCTTTTTTGATTGTTGATGTGTATATTCTGGTAAGTTTCTGTTGGCATGGTTTGTCTTGACTGCTGGTTGTCTTGAGCCCGGTGCATTGCAACTATCTAATTTGTTGTTTTATCTTATAGTTCTATATTTCTCCAAGGTGCTTGTTGTTTTTGTCCTGTTTTGTTGTTCTTAGTGCTATTAGAATATCACAAGCTTCCAGCAGTCACTCATAAAGCTTTTGAACAGAATTTATTGTGTCTAGATCTGTGTTGGATATTAGTTGTGTTTCTAAGTCGTGTTTCAAAGTATTCAATATTGAGTTTGTTCCAACTTCGATAGGTGGTTGCATGCAAGGTGGTCTAGGTGTTTTTTGTAGTGATTTAGTTGGAAAGCTAGTAAACGATGGCCTGAACATGTGGTTGGAGTAATCCTTTATAAGGTAACTAGTTCTGGATTAGTGAAAATGACATCTAGGGTGTATCCAGCGATGTGTGTGGGTTTGTGTATGATCTGAAGTAGGTCCATTGGAACTAGGCCAGAGATTATGTTTTTCGATGAGGCATATTGAGTTTGTCAAACCACATGTTTAGGTCACCAAGAATGCATAGGTCGGAGTGAAGTGTTTGAAACTGTGTCTAGAAATGTGTCTCGGAATGTTGCATTACTAGGTGATGTGCAATACTAGGTGATGGTCTGTAAAGGAGACAGAAGTTACAGGGGGATGTTGGTGTTGGATTGCACCTGGTGATGAGGGCCTCGCAACCTTGCACTGAAACGTTGTTAGCTTTGGTGAGATTTATTGTTTGCTTGAATGCAATAGCCAGTCCACATCCTCTTTTGCCAATATGATTTTGTGTGATAGTTTGATAGCCTGGAGAAGTGGCTTCATGCAATATTGGGGCCATGTTACCTCCAACCATGATTCAGTTATGAAGAGTAAGGGCCTCATTATGACTTTAGTGGTCGGACTGCCAGACCACCATGTTTGCAGTCCTGAAAAGACCGCCATCTTGGTGGTCTTTCAGACACCCCTATAATGAGATATACAGACAGGACCGCCGACCGTCAACCTAAAATGGCAGACCATAGGCACAGTGGCCTGGAGATAGGCGGTTGGACCTCCAGCGTCAACAGCACCGCGATGATCCACTGACCTTATTACAGCTACACAGCCACCATGGAGGGCACCATGGCGGACCGAACCACATCGGTTTGTGATCAGCAAAGTAATACACAACTGCACATTGGATAAAGTTGAAAACAACACAGATGACACACACTGCCACACTGGACACACCTGCAAAGGACACTATAAAACACACCCATTCACAGACCACAATCCTTTGCATCCCCAATGCAGCATACAGAAGCAAGAGAGAATTATTTAACTCAAACACTCCATAGATTGGGCACCCCATTTTTTACTCTACAACCCATAGAACACCCTGTACACACTTTTGTCCAGTCAAGCCCTTTGACACTTCCCCTGTTTAGTAAGTCACTGTCACCCGTATATTATTTTCCACTATGTTACATTCTAAAAAAACATTTTTTTCTGAAGATGAGTTAAGACTCATAGTGGATGAAAGTAGAGCCACAATTGTTTGGAGCACAAGTCCAGCACACTCCTCTCAGTTGTAAAATAGAAATGTGGGACAGGATAGTCGACAGAGTCAATGCTGTAGGCACCACCGTGCACACAAGGAAGGACATTTCATCTCTTTCCCTGGGAGGAGAAGGTCTTGGCCATTCAGTATTGTGAGGGCTTGACAGGAATACCTGGGAGAGTTGAGTTTGGTAAGTCACAACACAAAAAATGCTCCATTCACCAGCCCAGTCTTCACTTGTCCAAATACCCTTCTTTTCCATCTCCCAATTGAAGTGTACTCACCTGGGGAGGTAATATTTGTATAGTGTCTGTAGTACAGGGACTGACATGACTACAACTCCCAGCATGCACTGTTTCCATAACTCCAACCATCAATGCATTGGTCACTTGTCCAAATACTCCTATTTGTTAATTCTCATATGAAGTATACTCACCACGGTAGATAACATTAGTATAGTGTGTGTAATACAGTGATTGACATGACTGCGACTCCCAGGAGGCACAGTTTCCTTAACTCCAACCACCAGCACAGTGGTCACTTGTAAAAATACTTCTGTTGGTTAACTCTCACATGAAGCATACTCACCTGGAGAGATAACAGTGTCTAGTGTGTGTAGCACAGGGACTGACATGACTACAACTCTGAGGAGGCACTGTTCCTGTAACTATGAACACTAGCACAGTGGCCACATGCTACAATACATCTGCTACTGAACTCACAAATGAAGTGTACTCACCTGGGGGTAGAATATTGGTCAAGTGTGCATAGTAGAGAGAGTGACCTAACTGCAACTCCCAGCAGTCCCTGTTACTGTAACTTAAACCACCAGCACAGTGGTTACATGGCACAATACATCTTTTTCACAACTCTCATTTGAAGTAGACTTACCTGGGGGATAACATTTGTATTGTATGTGTAGTACAGGGAGTGACATGACTGCAACTCCCAGCAGGCACTGTTTCCGTAACTCCAAATACCAGACCAGTGATCACTTGTCCAAATATCCTTGCTTGCTAACTCTTAATTGAAGTTTACTCACCTGGGATTGACCAAGATACAGACCATGCTCAACTCAGAGACATGTCTGTCTGCACAGCTCCATCTTGACCTGCTTGTCCAAGATGAAACTATTGAGGTCAGGAATCACACCATACGAAGTGTGCATAACAATGATCCCTAAGGCCTCAAGATGCATCATCAGAATGGTATTGGCAGCAGCATCATTCACACTGCACTGAACACAGGATGACTCCAGTCACATATACTAATAAAGTCCTGGATCTGCCTGCGTCACAATCAACTAGGCCTCCAAATGGGCAAAGTCATATCTTGCATAGCCACTGCTTTGCCTGCACTGGTGACAAGATGCCATTCTCAGGCCATCCTCCCAAGTACTAATGATCTGCACATTTCAGCAGCTGCTTGAGTCAAAAAGTTCTGGCATACTTTACAAATGTCATGTTAATACAACCAATACCAGGGGTACTTGCTACAAGTGGATTAACCGCAAATTAACTTTGTACAGGGTCTCCGCTTACTCTAACACTAAACTGTTGGAGGTAGATGTCACAAAACAACCAGTAACATTGTACATTTCACATCAATAGGTGGCGCTGTCACTGGGCACACTGAGGCCACAGAAGAGACTGCCACTACCACCCTGTATAAAGCCCTCAGTTAAGAAGACAACCCTGGACATTTGGACATGGAGGATGGTACTGGCCCATCTGGGCAACCTGGTTAGACACCAACAGTGAGTCACACTGTGGTTACATCAACACCTCCCAGCCCGGTTGCCTCAACATCATAAGCAAATAGTTGCCCCCCAACCTGTGTCCCTAGCACAGCGTCAACCATCTTGAGCGCCCCAGTCCTGCATCCTGAGTTGCAGTGCAACACTTCCAACAATGAGATTCCTGGACCCATTTGGAGAGGGCACCCTGTGACAAGGGCACAGGCCTGTGGGGGTAGGGTGCGTGGGAGGGATACTGTAGGCCAGGGGAGTGAGGCCACTGGGGATGCTCCTGGCCAGGACACCTGCCACATCTTGGGGGTTTATCAGGAGTCCCAAGGCGTGATGGTCCAGGTCTTGAACGAACTCAGGGGAAATTAAGCAGCTGCAGAGGGGCATGCATAGAGACATGTGTCAACAAATGGAGGTCCACAATACCAACATGGCCTTTCTAACAGGGGTGCTGAGGGACATTCATATCACCCTGAGCAGGGTTTCTCAAAATCAATCTACCTCTTCCTTTGACTCATGTAGTGCTTTCCTCTTATCTAGTTTCTAAAGCACTAACATAACACAACAGAAATGCACTTCTGAGGTCAAAGAAGACTTTTATTGTTGTTAATTCTTCCCCAACCACAATATTTATGAATGACGAATTAGTAGCTTTCAAGTACGCGTTAATCAAACAAAATATATCAGTTTGCAATATACACAGCAGGTTATATTTATAAGATATTGAATGCAAAGCAAAACAAATACTTCACCGTGTGGGAACTATCTACAGCTTCATCTTTCTAAGGTCTGCAAGCTGATGACCCCTGTCAGCTGCGAGAAAGAGAGATTCATCTACCCACACGGGATTGCTGGCAGCCTGCGCCAAGCTCCAGCACGAGGTCCGGCAGATTCTCTGCGCCAAGCTCCAGCACGAGGTCCGGCAGATTCTCTGCCGGACCTCGTGCTGGAGCTTGGCGCCAGCTGCCAGCAATCCCGTGTGGGTAGATGAATCTCTCTTTCTCGCGGCTGACAGGGGTCATCAGCTTGCAGACCTTAGAAAGATGAAGCTGTAGATAGTTCCCACACGGTGAAGTATTTGTTTTGCTTTGCATTCAATATCTTATAAATATAACCTGCTGTGTATATTGCAAACTGATATATTTTGTTTGATTAACGCGGACTTGAAAGCTACTAATTTGTCATACATAAATATTGTGGTTGGGGAAGAATTAACAACAATAAAAGACTTCTTTGACCTCAGAAGTGCATTTCTGTTGTGTTATGTTAGTGCTTAGAAACTAAATAAGAGGAAAGCACTACAATTGGTACCAGAAGTGGGGTCGGTCATTAAGAGGTGATTAAGAGGGTGTTGACGAGTTGGTAGATTTCTAAGTGCACACTTTAAAAGTGTAATTGTTTTTGTTGTTTGGAGAATTACAGAAATTGTTTTCTGTTTGGGGAATCACAGTAGCACGGCAGACCATGTCTGAGAATTCATGTGTTGATAAACTGCCTGATGGTGCTACGAAAAACTGTGAATTGTTTTCTGTTTGGGGAATTACAGAAGAAAATGCATGTGTAGCTAAAAGGCCTGATAATGCTTTGAGAAATAATTCCTGTTGTACATATGTAGAAAACGTGTCTTTTGGAAGTAATGATGACAGAAAGGTCTGGATACCTTTATCTGCTTACAGAGAAATGCAGGAGAAATGTAGGAAGTTGGAACATGAAAATAGGAATTTACGTGAGCAAATTAGCCCGACTGAAAGTTATAAAAAGGCTGTTTTTGAAGAATCTTTCTTGTCCCATTCCAGTAATGAGGGGGTTAAGACAGCTCCGAGCTGCACTGAGTTTTCGTGTGAGCCAGGGTTTTTGGCAGACAAAATGCATTCCTTAACTGATAACACGGACGAGAGAGACCAGAATGTGATTTACGAGTTAACGTTGCAAAATGCACAAGTAAAACGAAGGATTTTAGAGCAAGACACCCCGAGTTTCATTAGCTTGTTTGATTTTTGGAAAAAGAATAGCCCTCATTTGAGAGAAATCCTAACCCTTTTGTATATGGTCACTGTGAAAAATAATATGCAGCTGCGCGCTTGTGATTTGGCAAATGAAATAATGCAGACTTTAGGTTTCTGCGCAGTGCAAGAAGGAAATACTTATGTACATTTAAATGATGAACAAGGAAAGAAAATAGTGCCCCTAGCTAGAATCATACAATGGATTTGGTACTTGCAAGACAGGGCTAGAGTACCACAGATAAAAGAATTATCAATGAAGTTGTGTGCACCATTTGAATTCGTGTCCACTGAAGATAAAAAGCATGTTTGTTTTACTAATGATTCATTGACTGAAATGTTGTTTTCTGGCACAGGAGAAGGAATGGAGTTGTATAATGTGTGTCAGATTTTAAAGCAAGAGCTACGTGAGATGTGTCATTTTTATGCTGATTTTTGGTTCATTGCTAATGTTTTAGCACCTAACTGGTTCAATTACCTTGCAGATGTTAATGAGAAAAATTCAGAGAGAGAAGTGTACACCCAGAATTCTGCCTTAGTGGGGATGGCTAAGTGGGTGCCCCAGAAATGTGAACAGCTGAGAGAAAAAGTCACTTACAGGTGGGCAGAGATGAGAGAGATGCACATTCCCCTAGTTTTGATAAAAACTGTGCAGCACGCACAAAAGCAATCTGTCATGCAAGCAGTCACAGAGCAGTTGGGGAGAGGAAAGTTACCAGATCAGAAATGGCAAATTGATCAGGTTTTAGGGAAAGTGATTGCTGCAAATTACCAAGGAAAAATCGAAATTATGCTGATACCTAGAAAAGAATCTGATTCATTCATACAAATTGGAGACAGAATGGCCCAACTTGACAAAAATGCAGTGAATGGAGGTTTGGTAAAGAAGGAGTCTGCCCCAGCCCTTCTGACAGTGCAAGAAAAGGGAAGCTGTGGCGCAGCAGATAAAAACCTCAGTGCTGGTGTGTGGGTTGAAGACCCAAGTGACCCTCCAGAACCTGCAGAAAATATAACAAAGGGCCCCAAAAACGTCCTGCTGATTATAAAACAGGGAAAGAAAGAGAATGGGTGCAGTTTAAATGAAAAATGTTATTTGCAAGAAAAGTCATACTTGTTTCTTTTGCAGATCCTACCACGTTTCGCCACTGTCCCTGAGTGTGCTGGGTGGTCCCCTTTCCAGTGTGTGCGTGTGGGGTCGGGGAAGGGACCGAACCCCCAACCTGAACCTGGCTGAGTAAAGTGCCAGCACCATGGATCCATTTTGCGCAAACTGCGCCTTCAGTTCAAGTTCAACTTGCTTGATTGCATTCTTCCACTGGAACTAAGCTGTGTTTTTTTTTTTTCCCTCTCGTATGGAACTCTGACTTTTGCTTAGCTTCCAGAAAACCTTTCAGGTGGACCGTGCACCTTTACATGAGCAGAACTCATGCCACATCAAATTGCTAACACTGTTGAATTAGAGACTCACTCAGAGTATAAAAATTGCCCAGTCTTTTCTATGTAGATGTATCTGATGTGAAAGGTTATGAAATCAATGCGTTAATTCACTTCTATTGCTTTACAGGGATTGCTTTGATCATTCAAATTTTTTTGTTTGAAACAAGAGATATGTGAAACAAAAATTCATTGGTCAAAGGGCGGAATGTACTGCCATTTGATGGAGTTTGTTTTGACCAATGACTTTGTGTTTCACCACTGCGCATATTAGTTGCTCAATGTTCACCAGTAGCACATGGTATGTTTTGTTCAGTTTAGCCGCCTATGGGCTTTGACATGGCATTAGCCATTACTTTCTGTATTCAGTTGAGCCGCCTATGGGCTTTGACATTGCATTAGCCATTACATTCTGTATTCTGCCTATTGGCTTTGACATGCTGTATCCAGTCTAGCCGCCTATTGGCTTTGACATTGCATTCCTATTGGCTTTGACATGATGTATTCAATTTAGCTGCCTATTGACTTTGACATGCTATTAGATATTCTGCCTATTGGCTTTGACATGATATTGTATATTGCATTTTGTATTCAGCTTGGCTGCCTATTGGCTTTGACATGATATTATACATTACATTTTGTATTCAGCTCCGCTGCCTATTGGCTTTGACATGATATCATATATTGCATTTTATATTCAGCTCAGCTGCCTATTGGCTTTGACATGATATTATACATTGCATTTTGTATTCAGCTCAGCTGCCTATGGGCTTTGACATGATATAAGACATTGCATTTTGTATTCAGCTTAGATGCCTATTGGCTTTGACATGACACTAGACATTGCATTTGATATTTAGGTTAGCTGCCTATTGCCTTTAACATGACATTGCATTTGATATCTAGGTTAGCTGCCCATTGCCTTTAACGTGGAGTTAGACATTGCAGTTGAGAATCCAAGCTGTATTTTTCCAAGCTGTGTTTTTGCACCAGAGAACCAAGATGTTTTTCTCACAGTAGACTAGACATGATAAGAGAGAGTACATGGGTGTTGTTCTCTCTGCTTGAGCTTGGGAACAGGAGTAGTCTTGGAGACCTGGCCAGTCTCCAAAAGGCTTGCTCAGTTTCCCAGGTCTGAGAGGAGGGGGCACACCTTTGTAACGAATGTAACAGGCTGCAGAGAGTCAGATTCGAATCTGCCGGACCTCGTGCTGGAGCTTGGCGCAGGCTGCCAGCAATCCCGTGTGGGTAGATGAATCTCTCTTTCTCGCGGCTGACAGGGGTCTTCAGCTTGCAGACCTTAGAAAGATGAAGCTGTAGATAGTTCCCACACGGTGAAGTATTTGTTTTGCTTTGCATTCAATATCTTATAAATATAACCTGCTGTGTATATTGCAAACTGATATATTTTGTTTGATTAACGCGGACTTGAAAGCTACTAATTCGTCATACATAAATATTGTGGTTGGGGAAGAATTAACAACAATAAACGTCTTCTTTGACCTCAGAAGTGCATTTCTGTTGTGTTATGTTAGTGCTTAGAAACTAAATAAGAGGAAAGCACTACAACTCATCAACAGCAGGCCCATCAACTTCGGTGCCAGCCATTTAAAGGGGAGCCATGCCAGAGGAAGAACCTGCCACAGGTACACCTACTTCTGTGGCTGCAGATTCTCCCCCGTATAAGCAGGGATGCCCAGCTAAGAATTCAGGAGGTGCGGTTGGCAAGACATCCACCACTGCCAGTAATAAGCCTCTTCCTTAAGGGCCTCCTTTGCATGCCACATAATCTCTCTGTTGACTGATGCTAAACCACATTCCAGTTCTAATGGGAGGAGTACTCTGGACTTTGGAATACCAATGTTGTGGCATCTACTTCAAAGATGTCATTCATCATGCCTGACCCATTCCCATTTTTGTTTCTTTCTGTCCAAATGTATTTTCTCCATGAGCATTGTAATAAATTCACTCCTCACAAACTCATTGTCTGCTTGCTCCTTTTCCACATTTTGCTATGTAGAGATGTAAAACCATGTGAACCATATGATGAAGAAACAAGCTACTTGTGCAAGGAGGGACATTTTACACGTACACAGTGTCCTGGTCAGTATTACAACCATTACACACCAACACATTAGTACAAATGTTGGTCAAACCAAAAAGTTTATTCCAGTGTAAAGAACAAGGGCTATACATATGCCTGGACTTTTAGAAGCATGAATGTGTGTGACTTAAAGTATATATTTCAAGGTATAGACCCCCAGTCCAAGGAAGGAAGGGATTTGTCAGACATTGTCCTGTAGCTTCGGCAAACATTGAAGTGGATGATATCACCAGCTTGAACCTTATCACATACTATACCATATGTAACCCAACATCACATAATCCAACAAACAGACAGATGGCAGTACAACAGTGCCTGATCACAGCTACATCATAATCCAATGGTCATGCATCTTGTGGTAGGACACAAACATATGTCAGTGTTGCACCACAGGCACTGTTGCCTGCAATGATGAAACACATCAACAGCTACATACAGGTCATACAAAAAGGTGTTTAGCCAATGTGAAGGTAAAATGACTTGGTTGTAAGCTAGAACTGCATGTTTCATGCCCACATGATGACATACATGATGCAATTGGCCCACCACAGCACACAAAACAAGTCCAATGGGCTTTCCCTCCACCCAAACACTGTGCAAGCTGTCTTAGCACAGGTCTCCTACACCCACATTCTGTGTCCTATATTACCTGGAACAATCCATCTCCACTACGCATGTCAAGATAGCATCAGATACCTGCCAATGTCACAACTCTGAAATACCCACATGAGGATGTAATGGTGAAGGTACCTATAGCAAGTCAAGGAGTATAGGCTTGACATCATACCTATGACATAAATCACATAGCAAGCATTTGCTGAAGAAAGTAAATCGCAAGGAAAATGACACAAACAAAGCAACATCATCAAGGTGGGGATGTGTCAAAATCTATCTTATTAAGCACCCTTTGGCTGCATATTGCAGAGTATTAGCTCCCTAGCTGTTGCTCTTACCATAAACTCCACACATTCTCACAGCTACAGTCATTACATAACATGACATACTCACACTCACGAAAAGTAGCTGTTGGTGAGATCTTACCACAAGTCAGCTCCTTCCTCTTCACTACTTTGCATCTCCAGAGTCTCACCCGGTGTCACTGCAAGCTCTCCCTCTTCTGGAATGTATGGGATATTCCTCCACAGGGCGATAGTGTGACGCATGCAGCATGCCACAGTGATCTGACACACTTTCATGGGTGAGTAGATGAGGGCTCCACCAGTCCTGTCCAAAAACCTAAATCTGGCCTTCAGGAGCTCAGAAGCCCACTCCACTGTCCACTGTGTTCTTCCATGGGCCTCATTGAAGCGTACTTCCCCTCGTATAGTTGAATTCCTCAATGGCGTTAACAACCAAGGATGGTTTGAATATGCTGAGTCTCCTGTCATGGAATGGGACACAAGTGCAACAATGAGTCATTCACTTCATGATTGGAGCACCTGACATTGCTCACAGACAAATAGGACAGACATGAATTACCAACCAGCCAGTCCCTCACTAGGTACAGGTGTGACACCAGCTGGGTTATGGTGTTGTGGTGCTGTTCTGCATTATGAAGGAATCATGGGCTGAACCCGAATAATGGGCACAGACATGTGTAATGTAGAGATCCGCCAAACAGACAAGTTGTACTTTGATGGAATGGAAGTTCTTTCCGTTCTGATAAACTTGTTCATTGGCATTGTCCTTGGGGGCAAGGAGGAGGCCACTGACACCCACATTTGCTGGACATTGTTGGTGCTACATAGCGCACTGCATACACTCACTGCGTGGGAAAGGAGCCTGCACGGATTCTGGTAGGACTACCTGTCAGAGTCCTAGGGGACCAGGAGGAAGCCCCTGACACCCCACACCGGCTGGGCATTGTTGGCACTACATAGTGCGCCGCACACACCCGCTGCGCAGGAGAAGTGGCTGCACGGACTCTGGTGGGGCTACCAGTCCCAGAGTCCTAGGGGGTAATGTGGAGGGCCCTGACACCCACACCTGCTGAACATTCTTGGTACTACATAGCGCACCGCACACACCGCTGCATGGGGGAGGAGGCTGCACGGACTCTGGTGGGACTACCTGTACAAATTTGCAGTAGTCGTTTTTGCTACTTTGTTGCGGTTTTGCAGGCGTCCAGAGCAGTCAGCGGTCGATTCCTTGGCAGAAGGGGAAGAGAGAGATGCAGAGGAACTCTGATGAGCTCTTGCATTCGTTATCTAAAGAACTCCCCAAAGCAGAGACCCTAAATAGCCAGAAAAGGAGGTTTGGCTACTTAGGAAGGAGGATAGGCTAGCAACGCAGGTAAGAGCCTATCAGAAGGAGTCTCTGACGTCACCTGCTGGCCCTGGCCACTCAGAGCAGTCCAGTGTGCCAGCAGCACCTCTCTTTTCAAGATGGCAGAGGTCTGGAGCACACTGGAGGAGCTCTGGGCACCTCCCAGGGGAGGCGCAGGTCAGGGGAGTTGTCACTCTCCTTTCCTTTGTCCAGTTTCGCGCCAGAGCAGGGCTGGGGGATCCCTGAACCGGTGTAGACTGGCTTATGCAGAGATGGGCACCATCTGTGCCCATCAAAGCATTTCCAGAGGCTGGGGGAGGCTACTCCTCCCCATCCCTGACACCTTTTTCCAAAGGGAGAGGGTGTAACACCCTCTCTCTGAGGAAGTCCTTTGTTCTGCCTTCCTGGGCCAAGCCTGGCTGGACCCCAGGAGGGCAGAAACCTGTCTGAGGGGTTGGCAGCAGCAGCAGCTGCAGTGAAACCCTGGGAAAGGTAGTTTGGCAGTACCCGGGTCTGTGCTAGAGACTCGGGGGATCATGGAATTGTCTCCCCAATGCCAGAATGACAATTCCATGTTCTTAGACATGTTACATGGCCATGTTCGGAGTTACCATTGTGACGCTATACATAGGTAGTAACCTATGTATAGTGCACACGTGTAATGGTGTTCCCGCACTCACAAAGTCCGGGGAATTTGCCCTGAACAATGTGGGGGCACCTTGGCTAGTGCCAGGGTGCCCACACACTAAGTAACTTAGCACCCAACCTTTACTAGGTAAAGGTTAGACATATAGGTGACATATAAGTTACTTAAGTGCAGTGGTAAATGGCTGTGAAATAACGTGGACGTTATTTCACTCAGGCTGCAGTGGCAGGCCTGTGTAAGAATTGTCAGAGCTCCCTATGGGTGGCGAAAGAAATGCTGCAGCCCATAGGGATCTCCTGGAACCCCAATACCCTGGGTACCTCAGTACCATATACTAGGGAATTATAAGGGTGTTCCAGTATGCCAATGTGAATTGGTGAAATTGGTCACTAGCCTGTTAGTGACTATTTGGAAAGCAAAGAGAGAGCATAACCACTGAGGTTCTGGTTAGCAGAGCCTCAGTGAGACAGTTAGTCATCACACAGGAACACATACAGGGTACACTTATGAGCACTGGGGCCCTGGCTGGCAGGGTCCCAGTGACACATACAACTAAAACAACATATATACAGTGAAATATAGGGGTAACATGCCAGGCAAGATGGTACTTTCCTACACCCCCTAGACTGACAGTTTCTCCAGCAGTCCTGGACATTAGTTTCCTTTTCTAGAACATAGCTGGAGTGAGTGGTAAACTGAATGATAAAACCTTGGAGGCCATGATCACCAAATATCAGATTGTTTGTTTACATGAGACATGGTACCAGAACAACACACATATTAGTGGTTTTCATTCCGTTTTTACACCTGCAGTTGCATCTCCATCTTGTCATCATAATGGAGGTCTTCTTACTCTACTGAGTACAATTGTGAACTGCTCTACCTCCGTGTAACTCCTCCAGTAAGTGTGTCGCGTGGGCTCTCATTATCCTAAATGAGACTACTGGATTTCTAAGCAGCAGGATCGATAACGGTGTGGGGGACTGAGTCTGACCCACGTGTAAAGAACTCTGTCACCCTAAATCCGGTTTTTGCTCCGGCTAACTAGCAGTGCCTCATTTCTCCCATGGGGAAGAGATGATTGGGCAGCCGAGCGCATGACATCTTTGGAACTTCTCAGGGAAGTCGTGGTCACTCAGATCTAAACCAACTCTCTCATTTACAATATGGTCTCATATACAAATGACAAAGACAGTATAAGTTTTATATAATGTTTTAATAAAACGACTGTATTTTAGAGAATAAGGCGTGAGCCGCAATAACCAGAACAATACAACACAGTAGGATTGATATAGTCACCAGGAGAGTAAAACATAAGAATAAAGCTATCATATTTCCTAACAGTTTCTACTCTTCCTCTGCTTGTTCTATTTAGAGCACAGCATGTTAAGCTTCTAGCTTGCCTTTCTGAATCACTCGGGAGACATAAGCCCTCATACCTGAGCAAAGGCCTGTGATCTGGTTCAGCATCTGCAACGAGGCAGTCGGCGTCTAGTTGTGGTTCCCTGGTCGGAATCTCCCTCTTGCATGTATTGGGACAAGGAAGTGATTTTATAACTAACATGTCATCGTGATCACAAAATGTCTCTACGCAGGAATGCCAAATCTAAACTCCTACTACGTCTATCGGCAATGTACCAGACTGTATCCTTGACTGAAGCACAGAGTGAATATGTTATGAAGAACTCCAGTGCTGAAGTATGCAAAACAGTGTGATATGAATAAAAAACAACAACGTAGAACTGGCTATTTTGTAAAATAACAGTACGAAGCCTAATAAAAAGCATTTAGAGCAAAGTGCACAGAGGCTCTAAGCTGTCAGCAAATGAATAAAATACATTCAGGGCAAAGTGCACAAAGGCCTAAAGCCTGAAGCTAATGCGTAAAATATACGTAAAACTAACCACACTACAAGTGCAGCCTGTGTCTGTTGAACTCTGACCCCGGTCAGAAGTTTGAGGCCCTCCTTCACCCGCAGGCTCCTGCCTGCACCTCATCCCTGGTGTCTAGTGGGAGAGCTTTGCTCTTCTGCTAGTCTGCCCACCGGCCCTCTGCCTCTTTTTCTCTGTTTTCTCGCTTTCATTCTTTTCTTCTTGCTGTATTGTGCCCTTGCATTTTCTGTGCTTTTTTCTATCTTATTCCTCTTTTTCTGTGATTTTTACCCTCATTTTCAATTTTCCTCACATTCTCTCTCATTTCTCTTTCACGCTTTTTCCCAAATTTCACTCTCCCTGCTGCTGCTGACCCCGCGGCCCGCCCCCTTTTTTGCACCGTTTCTCCCGCTCCCACCTCCCAGCTGTCCTCTCCTCCCTATCTCCCTACTTAACGGCTGCCACGTTCAGCGGGCACGCCGCTGGTGCGCCAAAGGCAAGCCCGTCTGTGCCCGTACGCAAACCAACCTCAACCAGCGCCAGGACCCCTAGACCTCCCACCCGCCACCTCTACATGCCAGCAGCACTCCCCGCACTCAAACCTAGGATGCAACAACCACTGCAAGCCCTCATCACCGGCCGACACCCACGTAAACTCCAGCCGCCTCCACTGCCACCAATCCTACACCACCACCACCACCAAGACCTTTGACCCGGCACAACCCACCCGCAACAACACACACACACTGAAGATCATTAAAGGCATCCTCCTCAACGTCGCTCCCTCTACAAACACGCTACCGAAATCTGGGACATCCTTGACAGCACCACCCAAGACGTCACATTCCTCACTGAAACCTTGACCAACACCACCTCTGGCCCAGACATTGCCATCGCCATTCCCAAAGGATAAAAGATCGCCCGGAAAGACTGCCCCAGCCGCCCGGGGGGGTGGTTGGGGGATAATCACCATTGTCTACAAGTGTAACATCCGACTCAGTACACAGTCCGAAGACCCCACAAGCCTGATGGAACACCTTCACTTCAAACTTCAGACAAGTCCAACGTCTACCCTCAGGGGAACCCTCATCTGCCGATCACCTGGGCCCGTGCACCTTTCTCTGACTCCATCACAGACAGTTTCACCGCGCAAGCTATCACAGCCTCCAACTACACCTTGCAGGGAGACCTCAATTTCCACCTCGACAACCTACAAGACCCCAACACCTCATACCTCCTAGACAACCTCCACAACATAGGGCTCCGCCAGATCATGACATAACCAACGCATTCAGCAGGACACACCCTCGACCGCATCTTCACAATGGGAACCTCCATCACCTTCAGCAACACCTCTAAACTTCCATGGACAGACCATCGCTGCATCCATTTCACCTTCAACACACCCACCATCCTCAGACCCCAACACCAACCATTTCGTAGAAGCTGGGCAAGAATCACTGACGACCAGCTCACCGCCACCCTCGCCAACTCGGCCCCCCCATCGCACACGACAACCCGAACATCCCAGCCCGCACCTTTCACAAATGGATCACTGACTGCGTCAACAGCATAGCCCCTTCCAAAAGAACAACAGCACCCATGCCAAGAGAGCCAGCTGGTTCACCGCAGAACTCAGAGAATCCAGACGCACATGTCGATGCCACAAGAAAATCTGGAGAAACACCAAATCTACAGGAGCCCAAATCAACTTCAGAGCCACCACCAACGCACACCACCATCTCATCAAAAGCACCAGAAAGAAAGCAACACCAGAAAGAATTTCCTCACACGCACAAAACAGCAAGGAACTCTTCAGCATCATTGAGGAGTTCACCCAACTTCACAAGGTCGGCATCAGAGACAAGGCTCTTGACTGGATTCAATCTTTCCTCTCCGGCAGAACTCAACTTCCCCTCTTCCTCTCGGACCCCCCACCTACCACCTGCGGAGTTCCCCTGGGGTCCTCCCTTAGCCCCACGCTGTTTAACATCTACATGGCCCCGCTAGCTGTCCTCATCAGAAACTACGGACTCAACATAGCCTATACTGACAACACCCAACTCAT
Organism: Pleurodeles waltl; assembly: GCF_031143425.1. NCBI lineage: Eukaryota > Metazoa > Chordata > Amphibia > Caudata > Salamandridae > Pleurodeles > Pleurodeles waltl. The sequence continues at coordinate 194,400,320 of NC_090443.1, forward strand.
CCTCTCCCTATCCAACGAATCCAACACAGCCAGACACAACTTCTGCGAAGGCATGGGCACAGTCTCCAACTGGATGAAAAGCAGCTGCCTACAACTCAACACAGACAAAACTGAAGTATTCATCATGGGCCGTCAACCCGACGCATGGAACGACTTCTGGTGGTCCTCCACCCTCGGAGGCCCGCCCATCCCCACGAACCAAGCCCACAACCTCAGAATTATTCTTGACTCCAAACTCAACATGGACCGCTAAATCAACTCAGTTGCATTCACCTGCTTCTGCAACCTCCGCCTCCTACGCAAGACATTCAAATGGATCCCCCTCGAACACAGAAAGACCGTCACACACGCCCTTGTTACCAGCAGACTGGACAAGGGCAACGCGCTCTACGCCGGAATCAACAAGAAACTCACCCAAAAACTTCAGAACATCCAGAACGCCGCTGCCAGACTGGTCCTTGACCTACCTCAATACTATCACATCTCCCAGCACCTGCGCACACTGATTGAGAATAGTGAAAACCTTTACTGGCTTTCTTCCAGATCATATTCTGTCTCTGGCAGGGATCCCTCTCGTGGTATTAGCTAATTTTTATCATACAAATTTTTTCGAGCCAAAATGTTCAAATTAGTCAGTCTCTTGCCCAAGCGTTGGACCCCCTGTTTTTAAGTCTTAATGAGGACTTTGTTTCATGTGTGTGGGGGATTTCAATTTAAGGTTATGTGCAATTGCTGACAAACACGTTTGTGTAGGGGAGTGCTTCGGTACAGATCCGTGTAACCTCTCGCATTTCTCCCATACTCTCTGTGACGATAAACTGAATAGTCTGATCAACAAACGTGATTTGATCCTTAGGCCCTGATTTATACTTTTTTTGCACCGCATTACAGTTATTTATTGATGCGAAAGCGGCGCAAACTTACAAAATACAATTGTATTTTGTAAGGTTGTGCCACTTTTGCGTCAAAAAAATGACGGTAATGCAGCGCAAAAAAAGTATAAATCAGGGCCTTAGTGTGGATCTTGCAACTAAGCATATTCTAATGTAACCAACGCTTACAGGTAGGGGCAAAGTGTCTATGATTGATTACATATTGCTGCCTGAGATGTGGGCAAGGTGTGCAAATATGCTATTTTAGATACTCTTTTTAGTAACTATAACTCTTTGTTCTAAGCCTCAGCTTAGGACTTAGTACAGTGGCACAAGTTGTGGCTACCCAGATTGAATTTACTAGAAATAGGAGAGTACGGCGTAAGTGGCAAGTTATCGAATCAAATGCTTGTCTCGAATCGCTACAAGAAAGACAGTATTTTGAGATATGTCAGAGTCCAGATTCTGAGCCCGTTATGGTGTTGGGAGCTTTTGGTAATATTTGTAAAAAAGATCTCTGAATAGCTAATGGTCCCAAGGCGTCGAAATAACACAAAGCTGCATAGTTGGTTTGACAAGAAATGCTCACAAGCACACAGCAATCTTAAAAATGCATTGAAAATACGGCCCAGGAACTAGACTGAGATTAATGCTTTTAGGAAGCACTTTAAAGAGCCGATTAGAAAGCAGAGTTTGACTTTCCTCATCTTGCAGCGTTTGTTGTTTTTGAAATATTTATTTGTTTAAATTATTGTGCCTTTTATATTGCTGTTTTAATAGTTTGTCTCATTTAATTGGTTTTATTTATTTACATATTTTCATTGATTGGTTTAGTTTTAGTTTGATTTTTTTTGTAGTTATGTCCTTCTAGGGTTTTCTTAATGTATAATACATGGTTTGATAGTTCTGAATATTAATTTTTTTAAACATCTTTTTATTCTTTTCCAGAACAAAGCAACAACCACGGTACAGTTGCCAGGTACAGGAGAGAAGCATAGTGAAATGTAATACATGAGTTCAGCATAGTGGTCCACAGGAATCTGGGGTTGCAGGGACATACATACATCATACAGCTTGTTTCCCCTTCCCATCATATGTTCCAATAGTGACAGCCTGATCCCACAGGTACATAGGGGCCACCATGGCCACAAATGGTGCTCCAGTCATCCCAAATCTTTTTCCATTTCTGTAGGCAACCCCTGCTCTGGTACATTACTTTCCTCACCTCCTGACACCAATCCATGTCTTTCTACCAGTCAGGAATCCACAGGGGGACAAGGGAGCACCATGTCTGTGCCACGTTCCTTTTAGCCACCCCAGCCCCCACCTCCAACCACAACTTCAAGTATTTGTGCCAACTACCCTCCCTGTGCACATTGAGGATAAGCCACTTAGCATCTGTTGGGACTTCCAATGCCATGACGCTGGAAATCACTCTATTCACTCCCTACCCATAGGTCTGGATAACCGGACACGTCCACAGAGTGTGAATAACAGTGCCCACCTGCCCGCAACCCCAAGTAGTGACAGGAGCTACCCATTCCAATCTTGTAAAGCAGTGTTCTAGAGTAATAGGACCTGTGTAGGATATGAAGCTGGACCAATCAGAACCCTTCTAGCATTGCAATGACTTGAGGACTCTGCAGGCCTTCTTCCCACCATCTAGCTCTACTTGGTCAGCCACCCACTTGTCCTTTAACATGCCTAGTGTGTCTGAGCCATTATTCATCATCATTATTAATTATTGTCTTGAATGTAAGTGAGATGGTCTAGATAGGGTCAAGAAGAAGGCTATCCTCCAGCGGCGAATATTCCGCCAATTGTTCTTCTCCAGGTAAGCGTATACCAACCTGTATGTAGTGATACCATTCCACATCTGATAGGCTATAGTCACTCTTGATGGCCTGAAATGTCAAGAGTACAGACCCTTTTCACAAGTCTTCCAGGTGGTCAGTGCCCGAGAGCCCCCACCTGGAGAAACCTGGCAGTGAACCAACCTTCCCAAGCAGGTCACTGTGCCATAAGGGGGGGTCTTTTCCGTCAGTATCCCAGGCTATCTAGGAATTTCATGTCCTCTGCCCACATTCCTATGACCATTCGAGTATAAACTGGATGTACCTCCCTCCACCCTCTCTTATAGAGGAATGCAGGGGTAATGTCTGGGGCCCCTAACCCCCTTATCCACCCTGCAAAGGCCCAATGGTATTTAGGAATATCTGAAATGGCATGACCCCCATCATATACTCCCTTAGCGGCTTGTGGGAACGGCTCTCCAGGCTCCACCACCGTCCCACAGGAGCAATCAGACTTCAAAATCTATTTCATCAAAGAAGGCCTGGGGTATCAGAAATGGGGTATTGCGAGCATGTATAAAAATTGGGGTAGTGCCATCGTGTTATAAAGATCGGCTGTGTATATTGAGGACAACGGCAGGGATCTCCAGTGACTAACATCACAGAGAAATCAGTTAAAGAGCTTGTACATGTTCATCCGTAAAACATCTGCTGCACACCATGTGAAATGTACGCCCAGGTATGTGAAACCCACCAGCGCCAAAAGTATATTACACCCGGGGCCCGACAGGCTGTTACAGAACTTATCCCAACTGATGCGATAGACAGTGATCTTCAAAAATACAACAGATCTGCAGCACGCTGTCCAAGGACAATGTGGGCTGTGAGAGGTACAGCAGCACATCAGACACATATGATGCTATGCGCTCCTCCCCGTCTCCGCTGCAGCTCACACCTTGTATCAAGGGGTCCTGTCAGATCCAGGCAGACAATGGCTCCAGCGTCCAGGAGACAGTGGGCTACCCTCTCTCATAGCCTTGCCAAAAGTGAAGGGCCACAACAGCGTCTTGTTGACTCTCATTCTCACCACAGGTCCTATATACAGAAGTCGAACCCTACCACAGTACTTAGGACCGAAACGTAATCGGCCAAGGACTGAAAACAGATAGTTCCATTCTAAACTATTCAACACCATTAGAAAATCTAAGGATAGCACCACAGTGCTTGTGTCCTTTGTCAAATATAGTACACCGTGCAAGCGTCTCAGAATGATTCTAGTCCTTCTACATGGCCAAAATGTAAGCAGCCAAGGACTGCAAACAGATAATTCCATTCTATACTATTCAACACCATTCTAAAATCTACGGATAGTACCACATTGCTAGTCTCCTTTGTCATATGTAGTACATTGTGCATGTGTCTCAGATTGATTCTAGTCCCTCTACATGTCATGAAGCCTGGCTATGAATGTCTTTGATGAATTTAGCACAGTCCTTATCCATAGCATTGGATGTCGAGGTGTAGACCCCTTAGTAGTATCACTCAATTGCATCCGCTATTGCCATGCTGCTTCTCCTTACTCCGCTCCAACTATCCTGTATTCTAGGACCCAGTTCCTACCTTGATCTCTTTTTCTTAAGCCAGGCCAGTAATTTAACTGCATTGCTCCCTACAGCATATAACAGACACTGGGTAGCCAAGGTGTAGGTCTGAGCTGCGGTCTCAGCCACCTCCCCAAACTCACTCTGTTTGAGGTGAAGCCAGTGTCTGAGGTCCACCTCCTCTCATGTGAGGCGACGTCACTCCAGTTCATGGATATCCCGCTCAAGTGCAACTAAGCAGGCATGCTGTGCCTTCTTTTTCAACAGTCATGGAAAGTGCCTGGCACCTCATCACTGCCTTAAATGTCTCACATCACAGGCAGAGTCCACTGTACCAATGTTTTCCTTAAAACAGCTCTCAGCAACCTCTCTGAGTTGCCCCCTGAGGGCTTCATCTTTCAAATGCCAGAGATCGACTCATGGGATCCCCACAGGCCACCAGCCAGTAGAATGTGGCCTCCACTGGAGAATGGCCTGCAATGCCCCAAGCTTTATGAATTGCGTTCTGAATCTGTTTGCATGTAGGTGTATAATAAAGTAATCTAGCCGGGTGTCATGCACCACCAAAAAGTATGTGTACTGACACTCAAGAGGATTATGTTCTCACCTAAAGTCCACCAAGTCCCATGCCTCCATAAAAGCTGTCAGGGGACTGGCCTTCCACTCACCTCCTGCATGCCTCGCCCTGTAGACCCTAGGGTCAGCTACTGCATTCATGCTCCCCCTCAGGATGAGGACGCTAGGCGGCATATCAACTATCAGAGTGCATAAATCGGGTAGTGTGAGTGAGTGAAGTCTCAGTGGAATATAGACCGAACAAAGATTTAAAGTAAGTCCCTCCCAACTACCAGACTGCCACAAATCTACCAGATGCATCACACCACGTACAGTGTGTGATGAAGGGCATAGATTTTTTAAGCCATATCCCTAGAATCCACCATGTATCCCACAGGTGCTGCTAAGGTTTAGCTACATCTACCCAGTGCCTTGTACTGGCTGCCCTTGAGGTGCTTCTCTTGCAATAGTATTATGTCAGGGCAGTGCCTGTTCAAGTATTGCAGTATCATAGTCCTCTTGATCTTAGCTGCACTAAGAAACAACTGAAACAAAGCAATTATGAATTCAAAAAACAATAGGCACACAGTACCCCAACTTCTCCATCCCAGCCCCCTGCAAAGCAGACTCCAAACTGCCCACCACCCCCAGTATGCAGAGTGCCTGTCATCCCATCAATAACATAATCAAATCACCAGAGTGGCTTGAGGTCGCCTAAGGAAAGAATTAGTAAATAGACATAACATCCCTTTTGATACCAACACTGTCTATGCCCTATAGTTGGAGTGCTACCAAGGTCCAGGCTACAAGGTCGCTGCACCCCTGGGGCCACAGCAATGAGAAAGTACTCATTGGCCCCCGTTGTAGTCTCAAATAGTCGTGCAACCAGCAACACCATGAGGTTTCAGATGCCACTCATCATCAGTTGCAGTATTCAGTCCACAGTTACCCCCACTGTCCCACAGTTCCTCCTACTCCAAATGTGCATCCAGATGCTCTGCGTGGGAAGAGCCCAGGCCATTGCACCAGCACCCCCCATGCCTTCTTGCATGTGCCCTCCTGAGGCATTCCAACCCTCCAGTCAGTCCCAAGCCTTTTCAGGATTCCGGAGTAATGAAGTGGCAGACTTTGTGCTCCACAATAATTTGAAGGCTAGCTAGAAACAACATTGTGTATTTGAGTTCCAATACTCAAGGTGCCTTTTTTTTTACCTCCATAAAGCTGAGGCGGTGCCTCTGCACAGGCAGCGTAAAGTATGGAAATAAACATATCACAGCACCTTCAAATTGCACATCGCCCTTTGTATCAGCTTCCGGCAGGATAGCATCTCAATCTCTGTGGTTGAACACTCTCCCAATAATGGTTCTCAGTGGGGATCCAGGCTTTGGAGTGGGCTGGAGGGGCATGCACCCTGTGTGCCCACTTGATTGTGAAACCTTTAAAGAGTCTCCTTGGATGAAGGGTCTTTCGTATAGGGTCTTTAAAAAAAAGGTCAACACTGGGCCCCTCTACCCTTTCAGGAACCCCCACGACTCAAATATGGTTCCTTCTAGCCCTTCCCTCGTCGTCCTCAAGCTTAGCTGCCGTGAGCAGTTGTTATTTTACAAAGCTCTGCACTTTTTCTTAGTGACTTGGTGGTGGCCTGAAAGGAGGTAATGTTGGTTTCTGCCTCTGTCACCGTCTCTGTTATTTTCTGAAAGTCTGCCTCAACCACTGTGAGTGCATCTAGCTTGGTCTCAATCGATCCCTTTAAGCCTCTTACTGCAGCCATTATCTCGCCCAGGATGGGTTCTCGGCCAGGCAGCGCTCCCCCTCCCACAGTGAGTTTTCTGTGGTTCCTCCAGCCACAGGTGTTAGAGCTGCAAGTGCAACAGCATACTGTACATTTTATTGAGCTGAGTCAGTCGTGGGACACAACCTGTTGCCATGACTGTCCACAGACTTTGCAGCCCATGGCAGCCTCAAGGTCCCTCCACTGATGGGTGCCCCAGAGGGCGTCCTCTGCCCCCCACCCTGACAAGGAGCAGTAGTGGCTGGGGCATTTGTTGCAGAGTACACAGCAGTTCACAGCAATAGTCCCACAGCTCACCAAACTAATTCTGTAAATGTGCAAGATGATGGGGGTGGAGAGAAAATGGATAAATAGAAAAACTAATTCAATCACAGTTTCCATCAACTAATGGGTCTCATAGCTGCCTAAATAGCTGGTTACAGTACCATGTCCATAGGGCCCTAAACGGAGAGATGCATCTGTCGTAGTTGTCCAGCCCAATACGGTGTGAAATGGGCCTGTGCACGGCCATTTCAAGACTGGAAGCACCGAAGGACCTATCACCATAGGCACCTACCCAGTCCCCAGCACAACAAAAGCCAGGGAAGCAGGGCACTTCATTAGGTAGGGGAAAGATACCAAGACGCAAGGCCTACCAGCCCTCTCCAAATTCAAGGCCCAACGGTGGCCTCCTCGGCCTCAAACACCTCGCTCACAGTCCCCTGAGCCACCTTGCTGTGGGCCTCACCCCTCTCTACCCACAGCCACCACCCACCAGTCTATAGGCAGCACAGGTCCTGTCAGGGGCCTCCTGCCTGCTGCTGGTGCTTCCATTGCCGCTCTGGCACCAAATGCATCCACTTGTCCTTCCAGCAGCCTCGCTTGCTCTCCGGGCCTTGCACTCTCACCTCCTTGTCTTGTTCTGGGGTGCCTGAGCTCAGCACTCACTCCACAGTCCTACTGCGCTCACAGTCTGTCTGTAGCTCAGGCAGACAAAAGGGCCAGGCTGAAGACCACATGCCCGCGGCTACGTTTGTCTGACTGTATTGCTTTCCCTCGTGGGTCAGTCTGGTGAGGGTAAAATTAATACTGTTAATGTCTTTATTAGTTTTTGTGAGGAGATTAGATTTTACAGGATAGCGGGAAACAATAACTAATGCGGCTTGTATGAAGGATAGTACATAATTCTGGAGGGCTGCCTCTCGCTTGCGTCGTTTGGATTCTAAAGTGGTATCGACCAGTTGCCACATGAAGTGAGAGGAATGGGTGGCTCATTTTACACAAGTTTATTCGGTAGTTACTGTGAGTGTTTTACAGCTTGGGCCGGGGGATTCTCTATCTTTTTCATTGTTTGCCGTGCATGAAGTGACGTTGGCTATCCAGGAGAGTGCAGGTGGGAAAGCGCCTGGGCCTCATGGGGTACCGGTAGAGGTTATTAAAAGTTATATACATTTCTGGACCCTGCAGCTGACAAATTGTCAACATCAGGGCAGTGCGCGCTCTACGGGCGACTGTGATGCAAAAACCCAGCACTTATGAGATAACGTAATTCATGCATTATGCTGATATGCTGTTATTTAACCTTTTGCATTGCAGAGTTTAATCCTGAAGATTTATATTCAAGGTGCTTATAAATACTGTTAATTTACAATGTATTGCTGCAGGCTTTCAGAGTGGGTCAGGGTGTGGTCCCTTTCCAGAGCCTTCTAGAAGCTTTCTCTGCAGCATGACTGGGTGTGGTTTGTGGGCTGGGCCAGACTCTATATAAGGGAGCCAGCCCAGCTCCACGTGCTCACTATTCAGAAGTCCCGGTGCAGAGCAGCAGCAACTTCCTGAGCTCTTGTTCTGGAGGCCTACTTTGATCTTCCAGGCCTTGCCCTTCATTGTATTGGTGATCCTTGATCAGGGCGGTAAGACCTAGTAGGCCCCCAATCCTGTTTTCGAAAGCATTCAAGTTCTTGGGCCTAATTTTCATGTTGAGAGATTTTACCTTGTGAGTGTGAATGTGCTCTTGGTTTTTCTGGCATTTACATTTTCATATTCGAATCGGCAAGACGCGCGATTCATTCCTCGTGTTTAACTCTTGATATTCATTGTGCGCTACCATTTCTTGGCATTTACATGGTGGCATTCAAAGCGGCAAGATGCGCGATTCATTCCTTGTGTTTAACTCTTAATATTCATTGTGCACTACCATTTCTTGGCATTTACATGGTGGCATTCGAATCAGCAGGACGCGCGATTCATTCCTTGTTTTTAACTCTTGATATTCATTGTGCGCTACCATTTCTTGGCAGTTACATGGTGGCATTAGAATCGGCAAATCGCTCGATTCATTCCTTGTGTTTAACCCTTGATACTCATTGTGCGCAACCAATTCTTGGCATTTACATGGTGGCGTTCGAATCGGCAAGACGCGCGATTCATTCCTCATGTTTAACTCTTGATATTCATTGTGCGCTACCATTTCTTGGCATTTACATGGTGGCATTCAAAGCGGCAAGATGCGCGATTCATTCCTTGTGTTTAACTCTTGATATTCATTGTGCACTACCATTTCTTGGCATTTACATGGTGGCATTCGAATCAGCAGGACGCGCGATTCATTCCTTGTGTTTAACTCTTGATATTCATTGTGCGCTACCATTTCTTGGCAGTTACATGGTAGCATTCGAATCGGCAAATCGCTCGATTCATTCCTTGTGTTTAACCCTTGATACTCATTGTGCGCAACCATTTCTTGGCATTTACATGGTGGCGTTCGAATCGGCAAGACGCGCAATTAATTTCCTTGTATTTAACTCTTGATACACATTATGCGCAAGCATTTCTTTGCTTTTACATGGTAACATTTGAATCGGCAAGACGCACAATTCATTCCTTGTGTTTAACTCTTGATATTCATTGTGCGCAACAATTTCATGGCATTTACATAGTGGCATTCGAATCAGCAAGACGCGCGATTCATTCCTTGTGTTTAACCCTTGATACTCATTGTGCGCAACCATTTCTTGGCATTTACATGGTGGAGTTCGAATCGGCAAGACACGCGATTCATTTCCTTGCATTTAACTCTTGATACACATTATGCGCAAGCATTTCTTGGCATTTACATGGTGACATTCGAATCGGCAAGACGCACAATTCATTCCTTGTGTTTAACTCTTGATATTCATTGTGCGCAACAATTTTATGGCATTTACATAGTGGCATTCGAATCAGCAAGACGCGCGATTCATTGCCGCAATTAAAACTTGATGTTTCAGATCGCTTGCAGTGTGCGCAATCATTTCATGGCATTTGCATGGTGGAGTTCGAATCGGCAAGACGCGCGATTCATTTCCTTGCATTTAACTCTTGATACGCATTATGCGCAAGCATTTCTTGGCACTTACATGGTGACATTCGAATCGGCAAGACGCACAATTCATTCCTTGTGTTTAACTCTTGATATTCATTGTGCGCAACCATTTCATGGCATTTACATAGTGGCATTTGAATCGGCAAGACGCGCGATTCATTGCCGCAATTAAAACTTGATGTTTCAGATCGCTTGCAGTGTGCGCAATCATTTCATGGCATTTGCATATTCTTGTTTAAATCAGCAATGTGTGCAATTCATGTTTCTGCATTTAAAACTAAGTGTTAAAATTCTAGATGTTACATTATATGTGCATACTAAGGGGGTCATTCTGACCCTGGCGGTAATTACCGCCATGGCGGAGGTCGGCGGTAGCACCGCCAACAGGCTGGCGGTGCACCGCAGGGCATTCTGACCGAGGCGGTTCAGCCGCGGGCAGAAACGGAAAGTCGGCGGTGTCCCGCCGACTTTCCGCTGCCCTTGAGAATCCTCCATGGCGGCGGAGCGCGCTCCGCCGCCATGGGGATTCTGACACCCCCTACCGCCATCCAGTTCCTGGCGGTTCTCCCGCCGGGAACAGGATGGCGGTAGGGGGTGCCGCGGGGCCCCTGGGGGCCCCTGCAGTGCCCATGCCAATGGCATGGGCACTGCAGGGGCCCCCGTAAGAGGGCCCCAAAAAGAATTTCAGTGTCTGCCTTGCAGACACTGAAATTCGCGACGGGTGCAACTGCACCCGTCGCACATTCCCACACCGCCGGCTCAATTCTGAGCCGCCGTCCTTGTGGGAAGGGTGTTTCCCGCTGGGCTGGCGGGCGGACTTTCGGCGGTCGCCCACCAGCCCAGTGGGAAAGCCAGAATGACCGCTGCGGTCTTTTGACCGCGGAGCGGTCTTTCGGCGGGAACCGCGTGGCGGGCGGCGACCGTCGTCCGCCGCGGTCAGAATGACCCCCTAAGTCCCTTAATACAACTCCTATTGTGTTCCAGAAAAGGTTCAGATTATTTTCCTGTCCTCATGCAAAAAGACCATGGTGGTCATTACGACCCTGGCGGACGGTGTTAAAGCGGCGGTAAGACCGCCAACAGGCCGGCGGTAAAAAAATGGGAATTATGACCGTGGCGGAAACCGCCAACAAAAAGAGCCACTTTAACACTCCGACCGCCACGGCGGTACGAACAAACAGCGCAGCAGTCACCACCAACAGACAGGCGGGAAACAAGGTACCGCCCACAGTATCACAACCTACCAATCCGCCACCTTTTCCGGGGCGGATCCACCGCGGATAAAAACACTGCAGAAATAGCCATTTCAAAGGGAAAACGCTCACCTCTACACACTCCACAAGGAAGGAGGGCACCATGGAGCCTGAACTCCATATTCTTCCTGCACTAGTCTTCCTGCTCCTATACGACGATCATCAACGCTGGCGGCGAAGACAACGGTAAGTACTGCACCTACGACATAGGGGATGGGGAGGGAAAAACACAGGGACACACACAACCAATATCCCAACCCCCACCTCGACCCTCACCCACTACAACACACACACCAATGCATTTCCAAACATTACAGTAACAACCCCCAACCCCCCCCCCCGGAAGAATGCAAAGACCAAAGGAAATGAGTGGAACCATTGTAATATATCAAAATACAGTAACCAAATATCTACATATATATATATATATATATATATATACACATTCAACAAAATATACACCACGATTAGTAGTGCAGGTAATGCACAAGTCATTGCCCGTGGACCACTGGGCCCACAATGCATGGGCGAGGCCCACAACAGATACCTGATCAAAACGGAGAGAACACTGCTGGGGCATCAGATACAAATACAATAGGCATCTCAGGGGGAAGGGAAGGGGGGCACCTCAGCCGGATGAGTGCACCACGCCAGATCCACGAGGGGGCTCCATGCCCATTGATGTATCCTGGGGAGTGCAAAGCCACAGTCTCTCAAGTCTCTACAGTGGGTGGGTTGCCCACTGTACCATCCTGGGGAGTGCAAAGCCACAGTCTCTCAAGTCTCTACAGTGGGTGGTTTGCCCACTGTTCCATCTTGGGGAGTGCAAAGCCACAGTCTCTCAAGTCTCTACAGTGGGTGGTTTGCCCACTGTACCATCCTGGGAGTGCAAAGCCACAGTCTCTCAAGTCTCTACAGTAGGTGGTTTGGCCACTGTACCATCCTGGGGAGTGCAAAGCCACAGTCTCTCAAGTGGATAACAGTCTCCACTGGTTCTGGAGGGGGACTGGTGCCCAGAGTGCTTCATCCTGTGCAGGACAGACGGAGTGGATGCATGTCTCCACTGGTTCTGGAGGGGGACTGGTGCCCAGAGTGCTTCATCCTGTGCAGGACAGATGGAGTGGATGCATGTCTCCACTGGTTCTGGAGGGGGACTGCTGCCCAGAGTGATTCATCCTGTGCAAGACAGACGGAGTGGATACATGTCTCCACTGGTTTTGGAGGGGGACTGGTTCCCAGAGTGCATCACTCACCCCGTGACGGTCCCAGTTGCGTCACTGCCCCTGCCGCTCATGGGCTAGCGATGCTTGAGTTGGCGGTCCTTGCCCTGTTCGGCGGTGCTTGCCCTGTTCAGCGGTGCATGCCCTGTTCAGCGGTGCTTGAGTTTGCAGTTTCTGACCTGTTCAGCGCGGCTTGCCATGGTCGTCTTTGCCCTGTTCAGCGGTGCTTGCCATGGCGGTCTTTGCCCTATTCAGCGGTGCTTGCCATGGCGGTCTTTGCCCTGTTCACTTTGCCCTGTTCAGCCGGTGCTTGCCATGGCGGTCTTTGCCCTGTTCAGCGGTGCTTGAGTTTGCAGTTTCTGACCTGTTCAGCGGTGCTTGCCATGGCGGTCTTTGCCCTGTTCAGCGGTGCTTGCCCTGTTCAGCGGAGCTTGCCATGGCGGTCTTTGCCCTGTTCAGCGGTGATTGAGTTTGCAGTCTCTGACCTGTTCAGCGGTGCTTGCCATGGCGGTCTTTGCCCTGTTCAGCGGTGCTTGCCTTGTTCAGCGGAGCTTGCCATGGCGGTCTTTGCCCTGTTCAGCGGTGCTTGAGCTTGCAGTTTCTGACCTGTTCAGCGGTGCTTGCCCTGTTCAGCGTGCTTGCCGTGGCGGTCCTTCATTGCCCAGCTGGGCTGGGGCTGGCGGTCTTTCATTGGGCAGCTGGGCTGTGGCTGCCGGGGCCCTCCTGGGCAGCTGGGCTGTGGCTGGCGGTGGCCTCCTGGCCACTGACGATCGGACTGCCCTCCTGGGCACTGACTCTGGCGGTGGCCTCCTGGCCAGTGACGATCGGGCTGCCCTCCTGGGCACTGACTCTGGTGGTGGCCTCCTGGCCAGTGACGATCGGGGACACTACTGACTCTGGCGGTGGCCTCCTGGCCAGTGACGATCGGGCTGCCCTCCTGGGCACTGACTCTGGTGGTGGCCTCCTGGCCAGTGACAATCGGGCTGCCCTCCTGGGCACTGACTTTAGCAGTGGCCTCCTGGCCCGTGATGATTGGGCTGCCCTCCTGGGCACAGACTCTGGCGGTGGCCTCCTGGCCACTGACGATTGGGCTGGCGGTGGCCTCCTGGGCAGCGGGGATGATGACGGTCTTCTCCGCCGTGATGCTCCTCCCAGACTTTGGCGATTTCTTCTGCCCCTTCCCCACCTTGGGAGGAGTCACAGCTGAGTGGACACTCCCCCCGGGACCCTTGTGAGCAGCTTTGCTGGCTGGAGTCTTCCCCTTCTCCCGCCGGGCACTGTCAAACTTCTGGTGCTTCACAGGGGGGGGGCTGGCTGTGCTGTGGCTCCGTGTCACACTGGCTGCCCTGGTGCCCAGTGCACTCCACATACCTCTAACAACAGGCACCACTGGTCCCGGAGAATTTTTGGCTGAGGTGCTAGTACGGGACCTATGAATTGGAGGGGGGTGGGAAAGAGGTCAAGCTTGGTCAGGAAAAGTTTCTTAGGAACACTGGGACGGGTAGCTGGAGGGGGTCTGGGAGTAGAGGAAGAGGAGGTGGTTGTAGGAGTTGTAACGTTTGTGGCTTTGGGTGCAGGTGCATGTGCTGGAGGTGGATGTATGTTGGGTGGGTGTGTGCCTGCGTTTGTGTACTTTGGGAGGGGGCGTCACAGACACACTGGGAGAGGACACAGGACGTGTAAATGGTAGTGGGGTGGTCACTGCACGTGAGTGGGGTGTGGTGGTGGGTGTGCTGGTGCGGGACCTAGTGGCTGTAGAGGTAGTGCATGCAGGTGAGAGTGTAGACGAGACTGGGAGGGAGGAGGGAGACGACGAGGAGGGGGACACAGTGGAGGCAGTGGATGTTGGTGTGTCTGTATGTGTGTGATGCTTGCGTGAGTGCCTGTGGGATGTGTGGTGCTTATGTTTGCCTGAGCTTCCCTTGTGTGGTGAGGTGTGTGCATGCTGGTCTGATGGTGTGCTTGGGATAGGCTGGGGTACAGGGGATTGGGTCTGGGTGAAGGAAGTTGGAGGGGGGAGGCTAGACACAGGGACAATGGCTGCAATCAGTGCTGAGGCCAGAGTTTGCAGGGTTCGATGAAGGGCAGCCTGACAAGAATGAATGCCCTCCAGGAATGCATTTGTGTGTTGCAATTCCCTTTCTACACCCTGGATGGCATTCAAAATGGTAGACTGCCCAACAGTGAGGGAGCTGAGGAGGTCAATGGCCTCCTCACTGAGGGCAGCAGAGGTGACAGGGGCAGGGGCTGAGGTGCCTGGGGCAAAGGTGATGCCCACCCTCCTGGGTAAGCGGGCACGGGACGAAGGCTGAGGGGCTGCTGGGAAGGCGGTGCTGGTTGGGGGGGTGGCAGCTGTACCTGTAGAAGTGGGGGGCACAGATTTTGCCGCCACCACAAGGGAGCTCCCAACGGAGGACGAGTCCGTGTCGCTGGTTTCAGATCCTGTGACCGCCGTGAAGCTCCCCTCGCCCTCCGTCCCACTGGTGTATTCAGAGTCCGTGGTGTGGCCCTCCATGGCCATGTGGGATGCATCTCCCTCGTGCTCAGGTGCCACTGTACCTCCGCCTGATATCCTTCTTCTGGTGGGCGCTGACTTAAATTAAATGTACAGGGAAAGAAGAGAAGTCATTAGCAACTGCACCGTCGAAGTGAGCGGCCCACAACCCTACCCTTGCCATGTGGCACATGCATTCACAGTCCTTCATGCACGCAGAACTGTGCCCCCTTCATTCTTACAACCAGCCCTCTCCACTCAGGCATAGCCCATACAACGTGCTCCCTGTGTACTTACCTGTTGGTCTGGAGGACCGTAGAGTAGCGTGTACTGGGGGAGGACCCCGTCCACGAGCTTCTCCAACTCCTGTGCAGTGAAGGCAGGGGCCCTTTCCCCAGACGCACGAGCCATTGTCTCTTCCAGACTGAGGTCACAGCAGCACTTGCAGTGTAGGTCCTCTCCTGTCGAAGATCAGGTATCGAGTGATTGAACAGATAGAAAATGGCAGTCACGTCCGCGGCGGTGCGTACCATCACCGCCGGCGCACTTCGTCATTGGCTCCTGGGACCCATAGGGTCCAATGTTAACCAATGCAGCATTGTGCCACGGTCTTCGACCGCCTACCGCGACGGTGTACAACACCAGCGCAGATACCTCACATCCCATTGTCCCAGTTTAGAGGTCAGGCAGCTGCCATTTCAGGGGCCCACATGGGTTCATTTTTAAGTGCGTCACACATACCTAGGCCTAGACTCAACACACATACAGGCAACGTTTTGGATTATGATTCGTGTTCTGTGTAGACTGTGGTTACATACCTCTGAGTTGTTTGACTCTGGTCGCTGTTGTCCTTCCTAGGCACCGTCCGCTGGGACATGTGAGGAGATGGCGGAATCCTCCGGTGTACCGACCGCTGGTGGACCTGTTGACAATGGAGGAGCGACATTTAATCATCACCTACAGGTTTGACCGTGCCACAATCCAGTAACTGTGTGCCCAGTTGGAGCCTGACCTGATGTCAGCAATCCGCCATCCCACAGGAATCCCCCCTCAAGTACAGGTGCCATCAGTGCTCCATTTCCTTGCAAGTGGATCATTTCAAACAACAGTGGCCATGGCATCAGGGATGTCCCAGCCTATGTTTTCCAATGTGTAGTCCATAGTGTTGTCTGCCCTGCTGAAACACATGCAGAGCTACATCGTTTTCCCTCAGGTGGAGGATTTGCCTACAGTGAAAGGTGACTTCTATGCCCTTGGACATATCCCCAACATCATAGGTTCCATTGATGGGACCCATGTAGCTCTGCCCCCCCCCACATGAGTGAACAGGTGTACAGGAACCGGAAGAGTTAGCCTTCCATGAATGTACAGATGGTATGTTTGGCAGACCAGTACATCTCGCAGGTAAATGCTATGTTCCCTGGCTCAGTGCATGACGCCTACATCCTGCGGAATAGCAGCATGTGATGGGTCAACTCTAGAGGCACCGGGTGTGGCTATTAGGGGACTCTGGTTACCCCAACCTGTCATGGCTACTGACCCCAGAGAGGAATCCCAGGACCAGGGCAGAGGAACGCTACAATGAGGCCCATGGGCGGACTAGGAGGGTGATCAAACGCACCTTCGGTCTCCTGAACGCAAGGTTCAGGTGCCTCCATATGACAGGTGGTTCCCTATTCTACTCACCAAGGAAGGTGTGCCAGATCATCGTGGCCTGCTGTATGCTTCACAATTTGGCTTTGCGGCGATAGGTGCCTTTTCTGCAGGAGGATAGTCCAAAAGACGGTGTTGTGGCAGCTGTGGAGCCTGTGGACAGTGATGAGGAGGAAGCAGAAGAAGAAGACATTGACAACAGGGACTTAGTTATCCAGCAATATTTCCAGTGACACACAGGTGTGAATACATTCCTGCCTACCACAAATACTTTCACACTTCCACCTCTATCCTGTCTGTCGATTTCAACCAGTATATGGTAACTGAGTTGTACATTTCCATTACGGTTTCATAGGTGTGGTTTCCAACGTGTGTCATCTGCTTAGATTCCTCATGTACTTGAGATGTGTGACATAGGTATGTTGACATTACATTTGAGAACGCATTTTGTCACTGTCATTGCTAATACACATTTTCAAAATCACAGACTGACTCCAGGTTGTTTTGAGCTTCAAGGGTGTTTATTGCAGTGATAAATATTGGAGGGGGGTTGTAAAATGGTGAGGGGTGATGGTGGAGGAATGTCCATGGCAGAGTCCAGTCTTTTAGTCTCACAGATGCATTGCCCATATGGGCATAGGAGGTGGAGCTGGGGCAGTTCCAATATGGACAGGGTTACAAAGTGGGACAGTAGGATGACAATGAGGGTGGTCTTATTTCTTGGCGGGGGTCTTGGCATCGTGCTCTGTCTTGTTCCTGGTTCTCAGGGACCGCTTGCGGGGTGGTTCTCCGTCTGCGGGGGGTGCTGGTGTGGTGTGCCTCCTGTCCAACAGCGCCGGCGGAGGTGGTGGGCAGTTCATCGTCCAGGCTAGTGTCAGGGGCCCTTTGGAGTGCCACAGTGTCCCTCCTGGTGTTCAGTATCTTCTTCAGCACCCCTACGATAGTGCCCAGGGCGGTGCTGATGGTTCTGAGTTCCTCCCTGAAGCCCAAATACTGTTCCTCCTGCAGGCGCTGGGTCTCCTGAAACTTGGCCAGTAACGTTGCCATCGTCTCATAGGAATGGTGGTAGGCTCCCATGATGTTGAAGAGGGCCTCGTGGAGAGTGGGTTCCCTAGGCCTGTCCGCCCCCTGTCGCACGGCAGCCCTCCCAGTTCCCCTGTGTTCCTGTGCCTCCATCCCCTGGACCGTGTGCCCACTGCCACTGCCCCCAGGTTCCTGTTGTTGTTGGGGTGGTGGGTTATCCTGGGTTCCCTGTAGTGGTGGACACACAGCTGATTGACGTGTCCTGGGGACAGAGGTATGGGCCCTCTGGGTGGGTGCTGTGCTGGTGTTACCAGAGGGTGGAAGGTCTGTGGTGGGCTGTGCCTGTGTGAGGGGAACCAACTGTCCCGAGGCCCACGATGGTCCGGGCTGGACATCTAGATCCAGGTGGACAGAGCTGCTGGGTGGTGTGTGATATTGGTACATTTGTGAGAAGTTGGAGTGATAGGGGTGGGGGCGAGGGTGGGGGTCTGTGATAGCATGCAGGTAGGGTGGGGGATATGATAGTTAAGATTTGACTTACCAGAGTCCATTCCTCCACCGACTCCTGCGAGGCCCTCAGGATGCAGAATCGCCAAGACCTGCTCCTCCCATGTTATTAGTTGTGGGCGAGGTGGTGGGGGTCCGCCGCCAGTCTGCTGTACTGTCTTGTGTCTGGAGACCACGGAACGCACCTTCCCCCGTAGGTCGTTCCACCTCTTCCTGATGTCGTCCCGATTTCTTGGGTGCTGTCCCACTGCGTTGACCTTATCGACTATTCTTCGCCTTAGCTCCATCTTCATAGCTATGGAGGTGTGCTGCACCTGTGAGCCAAATAGCTGTGGCTCTACCCATACGATTTCCTCCACCATGACCCTGAGCTCCTCCTCATAGAACCTGAGGTGTCTTTGCCGTGCCATGGGGTGGTGTAGGTGATGTGTGGGGCAGTGTATGTGGTGATAAGTGTGGTGATATGTAGTGGCGTGTGGTGTTTTGTGCGTTGGAAGTTGAGTGGGTGATGGTGTTGAGTGTCTGTGGCTGCTAGTTTGTGGATGGTGGTGTCTCTCTCCGTGCTTCGTTCTCAATTGTTGTCGTAGGGGTTTGTGGGTGATGTGGGTGTGTGTTTTATATAGTATTGAGTGTGTGGGTGTGGTGTGTGTATGTGTCTCAGGTGTGTGTATTTCGATTGTCCAATGTGGTGGTGTTTTGGAGATGTGTGTGTATTTTGAGCGCGGCTGTGTGTACCGCCAGTGGAATACTGCGGTTGAAAGACCACCGCGTGGATTCGTGGGTTGTGATAGCATGGGTGTATTTCTGTTGGCGGGACGGTGGAGGTTTTGTTTTCGCCAGTTTATCACTGAACGTTGGTGTGGCGGACTTGTGTGGGTGTCTGAATTTTGTTGGATTTCGGGATGTGGGTCATAATAGCTGTGGCGGATTTCCACGGCCACGGCGGTGTGTTGGCGGTCTTCTGCATGGCGGTAAGCGGCTTTTACCGCCAATGTTGTAATGACCCCCCATGTTTGAATTTGAAAACATAATTCTAGAGGGTTCTTATAATCCTAGTCAATTTGTATCTGTACTCTACTAGGTGTATTTCAAGGGGAAATACGGTGCACCAAGGAATTAGTTCAAATAAGATATATTTTTTTAATACACTAACTAATCTACATACAACGGTGCGCTACTATGGGGAATACACCCTACCCCAAATGCTGGCTGTGCAAACAGTCAGGCTATACATGTACAAACTGTGGCACCCGTTGTTCCCAAGTACATGCCCTAGTGTAATAATTCTGTTTTTGAACGAATACAGTTCTCTTATTTATGCAAACACTGCACCTTACTCAAGATAGTGGTTACATTAATATACACAAAATACACTAAACAAAAAGTCTTGTGTTCTTTATATTTTGGGAACCTGGTTTGAATACTCACTCCCCCACACTAATTATTCTAAACATATCAATATCATGGTCATACAAATCCAATTGTATCAATCCATCTCTTTCCAAATAGATTAGATATGTGAGAGTCATTCTATCAAAGTCCACCATCTGTTCCGTTTGAACACAAATGTTCCCAAAGTCCTTATCATCTCCTTGAGTTCAGGTAAAGATCCATAATGAAACAAAATTATCCAAGTTCTTTGTAACGACCTTACAGCCAACACGTGTTTCGTCACTTGACTTCCTCAGGGCTGGAATATAGTCGCTTACTTTAAATAGTAATTCTGACACCCAAGAGTCATTGTAGAAAAATTAAATATACTTGATGAAGTAATAATAGATTCATTAAGCAAAATTGTAGAGCCGTAGTAAAAACGTGAACATCCATATCCAAAATGTTGTGACTGGATTATTATCACATGCCCAGATCAATTTGAGAGAATATCAATATTAATCCATATAAACACCCAATCCATGACTGCCCTCCTCATGCACTAGTGATCACACCGTCAGAAAGTGAAGGAAAAGAGTCCGAAATGCATGCACAATAACAACCATACAATAGAGAAACACCCATTTATTGTCACAACACAAATAAATAGTAACCAAATCCACCAATAATTAAAGTAACCCGGGAAAGAGATACCCGGTCACGCATTACCTCCGATAGTACAAAGAACATAATACATCTAGTCAAGTTCCAGTTCCCTAATAATCCCGCTGATACACTTGAACTATAGCCTATCCTTTCCTCGGCTCGATTAGAATTCACCAGACTTCGTCCTAAAATGTGAAAGGTATATTAACACCTTCTTACATTCCACATCCTCGTAAAACTTTTAGTAACGTGTTAGTTCAACAAAAAGTATTAAGCAGAAATAAATTCAATTAACCGCTCCCCAATCCAGCTTTAAACTAAATTAAATAACCGCGCTCCTAACGCGCCTCCTCCTAATGTTAGCCATGAGGTTCTAATTACTCCTCATTTATTAGAACCTTTTGAGACTCCTCAGGACGTATAACAGAAGAATCATATCCCGCTAAGGGAATTGCCTCCGAAATCCTTAGCACTTCCCATCCACGCTCCAATAAAGTTGTTGCAGACTCACACCGAAAGCCGCCGGGTACGGCGTTCTCCCTCTCCCACTATTAAAGACTTATCCAACATTGTAATAGACAAAGGACTAGTCTCCTCTGTAATACGCTAAACATAAACAAGGGACTAAAGACACAAGACTTCCCATTTGAATATTCATCATCCAATTGGAAATACTATTTTTACCCACTAACAATATCCGAATATAGACCATTACCTATAATACTTTTGAAAAAAAAAAAAAAAAAAAAAAAAACATCAATCACCCTCACAGTAATGTGCATTAAGTATTCAAATAAAACCCCGTCCATTCACTTGTAATGTGACAACAAACAGTAGTAAGGCACACATTAAAAAATAGTTGGTGCATAACTAAAACGTGCAAAGTATAAAGTGTAATTACGAAGTATAACTGTAAAAGAAAATGGTAAACAGATAGGTGTTTAGGCCTAGCCCATAGTATTCCTTCAGATAAATTCCACCACGCATTCACGAATAATGCATGTGTAACACTTATATTGAATTTCATATAACAATTTGTAGTTCAATTATAACAGGACTTGCATAAAACATCATCACATTAAACAATGACATATATGAGTCACATTATCGTCTCAAGTAAACTTGACAATGCTGCTTACAATATAACCAACCAGACTCATATAGATTGTCAAATTCATGCTCCCAGAAAGAATTCCAATTCCCTATCTGAGTTTAAACCGTCTTCTACTGCCCTTAACCGCATTATCCAAATAGCTTCTCTTCTTCGTAACGTTAATTCCCTATTCCCACCTCTTTGATATTTCAACATCTGTTCACAACCAAAGAACGTAAATCCAACCCTTGTATTCTGAGACACACAGTTAATCATATGGGCTACCACAGGATATCTGATATCCTGCTGTGCTAACGCTCTGGCGTGTTCTCCAGTTCTTACTTTTAGAGGTCGGATAGTACTCCCAACATAATATTTTTTGCATTTACATACCATATAAACCACAAAGGAAGAATTACAGTTCATACTGGACCTGATGGGAAATGTTTCACCCAATGTATTAGAGAATTCTTTCTGCCCATGGCAGTCCACAGTCTCCGCATCTATAAAATCCTATCCTCTGTTTTTGCAACCAATTAGCTTTTGGAACCATTCTAGGAAAACTTGGGCTAAGAATTTGTTGTAAAGTCCTCCCCCTACGGAAAGTAAAACTATGTTTACTGGTTAGAAACTCAGTCAATGTTTCATCGCGAAGTAGGATATGCCAATGTTTGGTGACAAACTTCTTAAAGATCCCCGTACTCCCTGTAAAATCTGTGACCAGTCTCACTTTCTCACCCTTGTGCTCCCTTGCATTCCTTTTTTTAGATATTAAAGTTGCATGCCTTGGTACATGTTTAATTCTGTTCTGTGCCTTGGTAATTACATTACCGCCGTAGCCTCTGCTTCTAAACCGATTACCCATTTCCTCTATACACTTCTCAAATTCCATATCATTTCTACAGTTCCTCCGTGCTCTGACCATCTCTCCATAAGGAATTGAATCAATTTGGTGTTTGGGATGCGCACTTGCCGCATGTAATACTGCATTGCAGGCAGTAGATTTGCTATATAATTTGCTCTCTATATGGCCATTCTCTATGTACAGTTCTACATCCAAAAATTCTATACATTTTGCACTGTACTTACAAGTAAATTTGACGTTCATATCGTTGGAATTCAAATATTCTACAAATTCCAATAACTCATTGGCACCCCCTGTCCATAACATGATACAATCGTCAATATACTGTCCCCAATAGAGGATAAAGGTTTGCCAGTGGGCAGCACCTGGACCCCCAGACCCACCTCTCCTCGTATCGGCCCATAAAGAGTCCTGCATACGAGGGAGAGAATCTGGAGCCCATGGCCACCCCTTGTTTTTGTCTAAACCAATCTTGCTCGAAAATAAAATAATTATTTTCAAGAATCATTGAAATCATTTCCAATAACATCCTCGTATGTTGCCACCTATTCACAGGTTGCTTGTTTAAAAACCACTCTGTAGCTTCCAGACCCACACTATGTTGGATACAAGTATATAAAGAGATCACATCCAAAGTAACCATTAACATGCCTTCTTCCCATTCCACATCATTAAGAATACTTAAAATATGCATAGTGTCCTTGATGTACGATTGTAATTTTTGCACAGTAGGTTTCAAAAATACGTCCACATATTCAGACAGTTTTTCAGTAGGACCGCCTATATCTGAAATAATAGGTCTACCCGGGGGAAAAGGCAAATCTTTATGGATTTTTGGCAACGTGTAAAAACATGGAAATCTAGACTTAATTACCTTCAGATACAAATATTCATCCCTATTTAATAAATCAGATCGGTACCATGCTTCTAGTTTCTCATTAATAATACCACTAAATCTAAAGATAGGGTTCGAATTCAGCTTCTCGTAACAATGTATATCATCCAATTGTGACCTTATCTCCTGAACATAATCCCTCCTGTTCATTAGAACAACATTACCACCTTTGTCCGCCTTTCTTATCATTATCTGATCATTTTCACTCAATTCTTTTAATACCCTCCGCTCCCCTTTATTTAAGTTGCTAGTAATTCTAGGTAGACCATGTTTACATTTATGAAGGTCCAAATCTCTGCAGACCAAATCAAAAAAAGTATCTAGATTCCTATTGTCCAATGTTTTGGGAATCCATTTCGATTTACATTTCAAACCACTCCTACCACCTCCATTACAGGTGATATCTAGATCCTGTAACACCTGCTCAAAGATAATCTGAACTTCTTCCTGCTCTGTAATGGAGAGCAGCATTAGCTGTATCGAAAACTTATTGTATAGAGGGTACCGTACCCTCATTGGAAACCAAAGTATCTTTGCATTTGGTTACAGACGGGTTTAGCTTAAAGTATTTCTTAAGTTTCAATCGTCTAATAAACTTAAAAAAGATCTATTTTAGCTCTACATAAATCTCCTCTACTGGTAGGACAGAAACTCAATCCCTTTTCCAATAATGATGTACCCTCTACTGAAAGTGACACGTCAGATAAATTAACTACTTTGATACTTTCCTTTCTGCCGCTTAAAATTTCTTGTCCCTGGATCTGGTTACCACTCCCATCCTGTCTGTTGCCTCTACCCTTTCTCCTACCTCTTCTGATCCTCCTAAATTTACCCTTCTCTTGTTCATAACTCGTTGTCCCTGTCTCATCCTCAGTATTTCCTGTAAAAAAACAGTTCTATTGTCAGATCTGGCTTGTGCGGAGACCATGTTTGATTTTTAAAACATAATTCTAGAGGGTTCTTATATTCCTAGCCAATGTGTAGCATTTCATTAAGAGGTTCATTGAGAATTTGTATTAATCATTCTTGATTCCTTCCCAGGTAACCCGACGTCTTGAGGCCTAGTTATTTAGTCCATGCTTAAGGTATCCATGGTTACAGTATGACAATGCTTAGAATCATAGTCTAGGAAAGATTAATGTGATATAATCTTGATATTGTGTGTTTTAACCTTTTGTTTCCTACAGGTCTCCTTCCCAGCTGTTCCCATCCTAATCCCCTTTTACCCCGCTTGGAGTCTCTCAGGGGGTCATTCCAACCCTGGCGGTCGGTGTTAAAGCGGCGGCTAACCCGCCAACAGGCTGGCGGTAAAATAAATGGAATTCTGACCCTGGCGGAAACCGCCAACAGAGACCGCCACTTTAACACTCCGACCGCCACGGCGGGACAAACAAACAGTGCAGCGGTCACCACCAACAGACAGGTGGGAGACAATGTACCGCCCACCCTATCACAACCCACCAATCCGACACCTTTTCCTGGGCGGTAGCCCTGCCGATAAAAACACGGTGGAAACAGATATTTCGAATGGAAAACGCTCACCTCCATACACCCCACGAGGAATCTGGACAGCATGGAACCCGAACTACACATCCTCCCAGCTATTGTATTCCTGCTCCTCTACCAGGAGCACGAACGCCGGCGCAGAAGACAACGGTGAGTACTGCACCTACGACACAGGGGAGGCAAAAAATTACGGGGACACACATACGCGACACACCCACCCCCACCCTCACCCACTACAACACACACATCAATGCATAGCAACAACTCAGAGTTACACCCCCAAACCCCCCGGAACAATGCAAATACAAAAGGAAATGATTATGAAATTTGGATTATATTGTAAGGCTGAGTATAAAATATATCAAACATCTATAACTCTATATATATAAATTGTCCTGTCCGATATGTGTATCAGCCATTGTTCGTGGGCCACTGGGCCAAAACACATGGGCAAAGCCCACACAGGATACCTGACTCCAATGGAGAGAACACTGCAGGGGCATCAGATAGGAAAACTACAGGCACCTCAGGGGGAAGGGAAGGGGGGGCACCTCAGCCAGATGAGTCCACGACGCCAGATCCACGAGGGGCCTCCATGGCCACTGTGCCATCCTGGGGAGTGCAAAGCCACAGTCTCTCAAGTCTCTACAGTGGGTGGGTTGCCCACTGTGCCATCCTGGGGAGTGCAAAGCCACAGTCTCACAAGTCTCTACAGTGGGTGGGTTGCCCACTGTGCCATCCTGGGGAGTGCAAAGCCACAGTCTCACAAGTCTCTACAGTGGGTGGGTTGCCCACTGTGCCATCCTGGGGAGTGCAAAGCCACAGTCTCTCAAGTCTCTACAGTGGGTGGGTTGCCCACTGTGCCATCCTGGGGAGTGCAAAGCCACAGTCTCACAAGTCTCTACAGTGGGTGGGTTGCCCACTGTGCCATCCTGGGGAGTGCAAAGCCACAGTCTCTCAAGTGTCTACAGTGGGTGGGTTGCCCACTGTGCCATCCTGGGGAGTGCAAAGCCACAGTCTCACAAGTCTCTACAGTGGGTGGGTGCCCACTGTGCCATCCTGGGGAGTGCAAAGCCACAGTGTCACAAGTGGATGACAGACTCCACTGGTTCTGGAGGGGGACTAGTGCCCAGAGTGCTTCGTGCAGCCCTGCCCGACACAGATGCCCCTTCCGCCAATAGGCCAGCGGTTCATGAGATGAAGGGCCCAGTTCAGCGTTGCTTTAGACAGCGGTGCCCAGCGGAGCGGTGCTTGAGATGAAGGGCCCAGTTCAGCGGTGCTTGAGATGAAGGGCCCAGTGGAGCGGTGCTTGAGACGGCGGTGCCCAGCGGAGCGGTGCTTGAGATGAAGGGCCCAGCGGAGCGGTGCTTGAGATGAAGGGCCCAGCGGAGCAGTGCTTGAGACGGCGGTGCCCAGCGGAGTGGTGCTTGAGATGAAGGGCCCAGCGGAGCGGTGCTTGAGATGAAGGGCCCAGCGGAGCGGTGCTTGAGACGGCAGTGCCCAGCGGAGCGGTGCTTGAGATGAAGGGCCCAGCGGAGCGGTGCTTGAGATGAAGGGCCCAGCGGAGCGGTGCTTGAGACGGCGGTGCCCAGCGGAGCGGTGCTTGAGACGGCGGTGCCCAGCGGTGCTTGAGATGAAGGGCCCAGCGGAGCGGTGCTTGAGATGAAGGGCCCAGCGGAGCGGTGCTTGAGACGGCGGTGCCCTGTTCAGCGGTGCTTGAGATGGCGGTGCCCTGTTCAGCGGTGCTTGACTTGAAGGGCACTGTTCAGCGGTGCTTGACTTGAAGGGCCCTGTTCAGCGGTGCTTGAGACGGCGGTGCCCTGTTCAGCGGTTCTTGAGACGGCGGTGCCCTGTTCAGCGGTGCTTGAGACGGCGGTGCCCTGTTCAGCGGTTCTTGACTTGAAGGGCCCTGTTCAGCGGTTCTTGACTTGAAGGGCCCTGTTCAGCGGTGCTTGAGACGCCGGTGCCCTGTTCAGCGGTTCTTGACTTGAAGGGCCCTGTTCAGCGGTTCTTGACTAGAAGGGCCCTGTTCAGCGGTTCTTGACTTGAAGGGCCCTGTTCAGCGGTTCTTGACTTGAAGGGCCCTGTTCAGCAGTTCTTGACTTGAAGGGCCCTGTTCAGCGGTGCTTGACTTGAAGGGCCCTGTTCAGCAGTGCTTGAGACGGCGGTGCCCTGTTCAGCGGTTCTTGACTTGAAGGGCCCTGTTCAGCGGTTCTTGACTTGAAGGGCCCTGTTCAGCGGTTCTTGACGTGAAGGGCCCTGTTCAGCGGTTCTTGACGTGAAGGGCCCTGTTCAGCGGTGCTTGACTTGAAGGGCCCTGTTCAGCGGTGCTTGAGACGGCGGTGCCCTGTTCAACGGTTCTTGACTTGAAGGGCCCTGTTCAGCGGTTCTTGACTTGAAGGGCCCTGTTCAGCGGTTCTTGACTTGAAGGGCCCTGTTCAGCGGTTCTTGACTTGAAGGGCCCTGTTCAGCGGTGCTTGAGACGGCGGTGCCCTGTTCAGCGGTTCTTGACTTGAAGGGCCCTGTTCAGCAGTTCTTGACTTGAAGGGCCCTGTTCAGCGGTTCTTGACTTGAAGGGCCCTGTTCAGCGGTGCTTGAGATGGCGGTGCCCTGTTCAGCGGTTCTTGACTTGAAGGGCCCTGTTCAGCGGTTCTTGACTTGAAGGGCCCTGTTCAGCGGTGCTTGACTTGAAGGGCCCTATTCAGCGGTTCTTGACTTGAAGGGCCCTGTTCAGCGGTTCTTGACTTGAAGGGCCCTGTTCGGCGATGCTTGAGACGGCGGTGCCCTGTTCAGCGGTTCTTGACTTGAAGAGCCCTGTTCAGCGGTTCTTGGCTTGAAGGGCCCTGTTCAGCGGTTCTTGGCTTGAAGGGCCCTGTTCAGCGGTTCTTGACTTGAAGGGCCCTGTTCGTCAGTGCTTGAGATGAGTGTCCAGGTCAGCAGATCCGGCCATGGCATGGATGTCACTCGCCACCTGACATGTGGCTGGCGGGGCCTTCCTGCCCATCTGTCTTTTCGCTTGCGGGGTCCTCCTGGGCTGCAGTACCGGGCCTGTGGGTGTCCTCCTGCACACCTGGAATGGGGCTGGTGGGGCCCTCCTGGGCAGCTGGCCTGCTGCCGGACTTGTCGGGCGTGCTGCCCTTGCCACCCTTCCCTGCTCGTCTGTGGCCCTTTCCACCCTTTGGTGGTGTGCCAGGTGGCACCCCACTTCCTGACGGAGCCAGGGTAGGGATTTTGGAGCCTGCTGTCTTTGGCCTCTCGCGCCGGGCACTGGCAATCTTTGCTTGCTTTTCCGGGGGTGGGCTGGCCGTGTCTTGGCTCCTAGCCGAACTAGCTGGCCTTGAGGGTGGGGGACTCCAAAGTCCTTGGACAATTGTCTTTATAGGTCCCGGTTTTGTGGTGGCTGAGGTGCTGATTGGAGTCTTATGAGATGGACGGGGTGGGGGAGTTGTTGGAAAGAGGTCAAGTTTGGAAAGGAAAAGCAATTTAGAAAGAGAGGGACGGGTAGGTGTAGTGGGTATGGGAGTGGAGGAAGAGGATGTGGTTGTAGGAGAGTGAAGTCTGGTGTCTTTGGGTGCAGGTGCTGGTGCTGGAGGCTGTCGTGAGGTGGATGGCTGTTGGGTGGGTGGCTGCCTGCGTTTGTGTGGTTTGGAAGAGGGGGTGACAGACACACTGGGAGAGGACACAAGGGACGTGTAAATGGTAGTGGGGGTGGTGACTGCACGTGTGCGGAGTGTTCTGGTGGGTGTGCTGGTGATGGACGTAGTGGCTGAAGATGTTGTGCATGCAAGTGTGAGTGGAGACGTCACAGGGAGGGAGGAGGGAGACAAGGAGGAGGGGGACACAGAGGAGGCAGTGGCTGTTGTATGTCTGCATGTGGATGTTGCTTGTGTGAATGCTTGTGTGATGTGTGGTTCTTATGTCTGGATGAGCTTCCCTTGGGTGTTGAGGTGTGTGCAGGCTGGTCTGATGGTGTGTCTGGGATAGGCAGAGGTACAGGGGTTTGGGTCTGGGTGGAGGAAGTTGGAGGGGGAGGCTAGAGACAGGGACAATGGCTGCCATCAGTGCTGAGGCCAGATCGTTGAACGATCGCTGATGGGCAGCCTGACCAGAATGAATGCCCTCCAGGTATGCATTACTCTGGTGCACCTCCCTTTCTACACCCTGGATGACATTCAAAAGGGTAGACTGCCCAACAATGATGGTCCTCAGGAGGTCAATGACCTCCTCACTGAGGGCAGCAGGGGTGACAGGGGCAGGACCTGAGGTGCCTGGGGCGAAGGAGATGCCCACCTTCCTGGGTGAGCGGGCACGGGGCGAACGCTGAGGGGCTGCTGGGAGGGCGGTGCTGGTGCGTTGGGTGGAGGCTGTACCTGTTGTTGCGGGGGGCACGGATGTTGCCGCCACCACAAGGGAGGTCCCTTCAGAGGACGAGTCCGTGTCGCTGGTGTCAGCACGTGTCCCGCTGTGGAGCTCCCCTCGCCCTCCGTCCCACTGGTGTACTCAGAGTCCGTTGCATGGCCCTCCAGGGCCATGTGGGATGCAGCTCCCTCATGCTCCGATGCCACTTCTCCTCCGCCTGATGATGTTAATGCACACATGAACAGGAAGACCACAAAAAAAGGGTGGGGGGGAGAAATAAAGACATGTTGAGTGCATGCATGGGCGACACCGTTGGCGGAGAGGACAGACACAGAAGCCCCCTGCACTACGCCGCGCACTTGGGGTACACTACTCAATCAGTGGGACATGGCCAACAAGCCTATGGACGACAACTGCACACATAGATGACACAGGGCCATGAATAGCTGTACTAGGCACCCTACAGAGGTGGGGGGCGGGGGCACAGGGCCATGCCTTACGGAGGGGCCTAGCCTACTGAAATCGCCCTGGCCTAGGGATACCCACAGCCCTCCTCCCCCACCCAGACACCTCTACTGCGCACAAAGAT
Organism: Pleurodeles waltl; assembly: GCF_031143425.1. Classification (NCBI taxonomy): domain Eukaryota; kingdom Metazoa; phylum Chordata; class Amphibia; order Caudata; family Salamandridae; genus Pleurodeles; species Pleurodeles waltl. Next base: position 194,429,767 of record NC_090443.1, read on the forward strand.
AGCAGAATGTGCTTGTACTCACCCCCTTGTGTCTGCTGTGATGTCCTCACGCGCCCATCCAAATCGGGGTAGGCCACCGCCAGGATCCGGGACATCAGGGGGGTCAAAGTACGACTGGCACCCCTCCTACGTTGGGAGGCCATCCCCAGCTGAGCCTCCGCCGTCTTCCTGCTCCAGCGTCGGATGTCCTCCCACGTCTTCCGGCAGTGGGTGCCCCGTCTGTTGTGGACCCCCAGGGTCCGGACGTCCTTGACGATGGCACGCCAAATAGTGACTTTCTGGTGGGCGCTGACCTATGTGACATGTACAGGGGGAGAAAAAAAATCATCACCTTCTGCATGCTCGATGTTAGTGGCCCCCCATCCCCACCCTTGCCATGTGGCACATGCTCTCATCTGTCGTTTGATGCATGCCTCAATCGCTCCCCTCCCCACCATCTTTCATTCACCCCACTCAACACAGGCATTGGCCACAAAGCATGCTCCCAGTGTACTTACCTGTTGGTCTGGAGGACCGTAGAGTAGCGCATAATGGGGGAGGACCCCATCCACGAGTTTCTCCAATTCTTCAGAAGTGAAGGCAGGGGCCCTTTCCCCAGTCGCAGCAGCCTTTGTCCCTTCCAGACCGAGGTCACAGCAGCACTTGCAGTATAGGTCCTCTCCTGTGGAAGATCAGGTATTGAGTGATTAAGCAGATAGAAAATGGCGGTCACGCCAGCGGCGGTGCGTACCGGGACCGCCGGCGCACATCGTCATTGGCTCCTGAAACCCATAGGGTTCAATGTTAACCAATGCGGCTTTGCGCCACGGTCTTTGACCGCCTACTGCCACGGTGTGCCACGCCAGCGCATTGACCTCACATCCCACTGTCGCACTTCATAGGTCAGGCAGCCGCCATTTCAAGGGCCCACATGGCTTAATTTCTACTGCGTCACACATACCTAGGCCTTGCATCAACACTCATACAAGCCATTCAATGCATTGAGAATCGTGTTCTGTGCAAGCTGTGGGAACGTACCTGTGGGTTGATTGACTCTGTGCTCCATGTTGTCCTTCATAGGCACCGTCCGCTGGGACATGCGAGGAGATGGAGGAATCTTCCCGTGTACAGACCGCTGGTGGACCTGTCGACAATGGAGGAACGACATGTCATGCTGACATACAGGCTTGACCGAGCCACTATACAGGAACTGTGTGCCCAGCTGGAGCCAGACCTGATGTCACCCATCCGCCAACCCACAGGGATCCCCCCTCTAGTGCAGGTGCTGTCAGTGCTCCATTTCCTAGCAAGTGCGTCATTTCAAACAACAGTGGCCATATCATCAGGGATGTCCCAGCCCATGTTTTCCAAGGTGTTGTCCAGAGTGTTGTCTGCCCTGCTCAAACACATGCGGAGCTACATAGTTTTCCCTGAGGTGGGGGATTTGCCTACCGTGAAGGGTGATTTCTATGCCCTTGGACATTTTCCCAACATCATCGGTGCCATTGATGGGACACATGTTGCTTTGGTCCCCCCCAGCAGGAGTGAACAGGTGTACAGGAACAGGAAGAGTTATTATTCCATGAATATCCAGGTGGTCTGTTTGGCAGACCAGTACATCTCCCATGTTAATGCCAAGTTCCCTGGCTCAGTGCATGACGCCTACATCCTGCGGAATAGCAGCATCCCGTATGTGATGGGTCAACTCCAGAGGCACCGGGTGTGGCTATTAGGGGACTCTGGTTACCCCAACCTTTCCTGGCTATTGACCCCAGTGAGGAATCCCAAGACCAGGGCAGAGGAACGGTACAATGAGGCCCATGGGAGAACTAGGAGGGTGATCGAGCGAACCTTTGGCCTCCTGAAGGCCAGGTTTAGGTGCCTCCATATGACAGGTGGATCCCTAATGTACTCACCAAAGAAGGTGTGCCAGATCATCGTGGCCTGCTGTATGCTTCACAACCTGGCTTTGCGACGCCAGCTGCCTTTTCTGCAGGAGGATGGTCCAGATGGTGGTGTTGTAGCAGCTGTGGAGCCTGTGGAGAGTGAAGAGGAGGAAGGCGAAGAGGACGACATAGAGAACAGGAACACAGTAATACAGCAGTATTTTCAATGACACACAGGTAAGAGTACACACCGGCATATTACATTTACTTAAAGACTCCTACCTCTCTACTGTCTGACTTTTTCCCCCAGTGTATGGTAACTGTGTTGTGACTTCCCCTTCCGTTTTCAGATATGTGGGCCCCACTGCGTGACATCTGCTTTGTTTCCCCATGGACTACAGCTGTGTGACAGCGGTTTGTTGGCATCACAATGTGAATGAACATTTTGGCACGGTCATGTCTAATACATTTATTCAAAATCACAGCCAGACTCCAGATTGTTTATGTGCAATAAGTGTGTTTATTCAAGTGCTCTAAATTGGATGGGTGGTTGCAAATCGGTGAGGGGTGATGGTGGAGGATTGTCCATGGCAGAGTCCAGACTATCAGTATCACAGGTGCATTGTCCAAATGCCTGTGGGAAGTGGAGCAGGGGCAGTTTAAAGTTGGACAGGGTGACAATGTGGGACAGTGGGATGACAATCAGGGCGGTATCCTTTGCTGGCGGGGGTCTTGACATCTTACTCTGTCTTCTTTCTGGATCTCAGGGCCCGCTTGCGGGGTGGTTCTCCTTCTGCAGGGGGTGGGGTTCTGGTGGCCTGTTGGTCTTGTGTCGGGCCTCCTGTCCACTAGCGCCGGCGGAGGTGGTAGGCAGTTCTCGGGCCATGCTAGTGTCAGGGGCCCTTTGTGGTGCCACAGTGTCCCGCAATGTGGTGACTACCTGATTCAGGGCCACTACGATGGTACCCATGGCGGAACTGATGTTTCTTAGTTCCTCCCTGAACCCCATATACTGTTGCTCCTGCAGAAGCTGGATCTCCTGAAACCTGGCCAGGACCGTCGCCATCGTCTCCTGGGAGTGGTGGTATGCTCAGTCCTCCCAGTTCCCCTGTTTCCCTGGGCCTCCGTCCCCTGAACCGTGTGCCCACTACCACTGCCCCCAGGTCCCTGTTGTTGTTGGGGTGGTGGGTTAGCCTGGGTTCCCTGTAGTGGTGGACACACCGCTGACTGACGTGTCCTGTGGACAGAGGTATGGGCCCGCTGGGTGGGTGCTGTGCTGGTGTTCCCAGAGGGGGGAAGGTCTGCTGTGGCCTGCTGTGGCTGTCTGAGGGGAACCGACTGTCCTGAGGTCCCCGGTGGACCGGGCTGGTCATCTAGATCCAGGGAGACAGAGCTGCTGTCCTCACTGTGGGCCTCTTCTGCGGGTGGAGTGGACATTTGTGGACCCTCCTGTGCGGTGACCTGGCGTTCGGGTCCTGCAGGGGTACAAAAGTATGGTTATTGCTTCTGTGTGTGCCATGGCGTGCAATGGGTGGGTGCATGTGTACCCCAGGGCTGGCATTCCTTTGTGGGAGCTGTTGTGACGGTGGTTTGGGGGGGATGGGTATGTGCAGTGGGCATGCTTTGATGATGGGTATCCATGCTTTGTGGTCGCATGCAGGGCCAGGTTTTGGGATGGGTGGGTTGTGATGGTGAGACATTTGCAAGGAGTAGGTGTGATGGGGCGGGGTATGAGTTGGCATGCTGGTGGGGTGGGGGGGATGAAGTAGTGAAGATTTGACTTACCAGAGTCCATTCCTCCAGCTACTCCTGCGAGGCCCTCAGGATGCAGGATGCTCAAGACTGTGGTTCTAAAAATTCTGGACCCATGTAAACTGCTTTGCCACAGCAGTACGATTTTAGTATCAAAAGACCGATAATGACTAGTACACTAAGCATGAGCATTTTCGCTTAATTCCAGCAGCGTTTTCACCTCGAAATCGCCATTTTCGTCCTGCACTCGTGGCTCCCATTTTATACACGACAGCCATTTTTAAAAGTTGCCCTCACATAGGCTTATAATACAGTCGGATTTGATTCCAAGGACACGTACACCTTGATTGACTTTTCTCTGACCTGGGCAAGCTGGAACCATTGCCTCAGGCCAAACCTGTTTGGTCAGTCCCTCTCCCAGTGGCCGAATCAGATAGCATCAAGGCACACCATGCCATAAAACCCTTATTGTCGCTCACACACCCTGCCTAATCTTACTCCCACCTGCCCCTGCTCTTTTCTTCTTCTTACTTTACGAGGGGGAGGTGCCCGTTTTTATTGGGGGTCCACACTTATCTGATGTAAATACTAGGCCTTGCCGGGTAATTTATTATGGGTTGGATGACATGAAATATGAGGTTTCATCATGACACTGTTTATTCCTTTGTAGTGAAAACATGTGAATGACCAACCAAAATGTCAAGAATGTTTGCCTGAAGCTTAAAAAACTGTATATAAGGAAACCTGATTTTGCATTGACACACAGTCTCCTGAGAACATACAAGTCGTGCTGTTGTACTTCTAGGACGCTTGTCAATTGGTTGCAGCCAATAAATTCGATCTTTTACTTCACCTAGAAGACTCTGAGTTTCTGTAGTCTGAATCAGGAAAGTACCCGAGGTCTTTGGGTGTACCCTGGCACCGCTGGGTTACCGGATCAGTACCGGTTCTGAAAAACCCAGTACCTCAGTTGGCGCCCAACGTGAGGCGATACCAGCGGTACCGGTCCAAGCCTGAGGTTCGTGAGGAGCTTCGTGTGAAAATTCTGGAGGAAGGCCGCCACTTCATCGACCCCTGCATGTCGACGTGGTCCGAAAGTCTTTGCTGCGAGGTTCCCCGCTTCCCGACGGCTACGAAGGACTGCTGCCCTGGCTATCGCCCTGATTTGGACCCTTGATTTTTGGTAGAGCGAAATGATAAGACGAGTCTTCTGGTGACGTCATTGATATTTTCAGTTAAGTATAAGTGGAGCGTCTCCCAGTCCTTAGTTGGACACTTGGTTTGGTCCTTAGTTGGACACTTGGTTTGGTCCTTAGTTGGACACTTGGTTTGGTCCTTAAGTTGGACATTTGGTTTGGTATCCCTTCGGGATCACTTTGATTTGGAACTTGCAAGTACCAAAGCCGAAGGACTCGTGTATTCACGAGACTATCGTAAACGATAATCCTTTGAAGTTTGAAGCTAGACTAGTGAGCGAAGATGCCTGGTCTTAGCAGACTTGGAAATTTGTTTTGTCTTGGTTGTAAAAGGGACTCCCGGTTGGAGGACTCATGTCCGGTTCCTCCGATTGGAACTCCAACTTATGAACTATATGTGAAGCACGGAGTAGGCCCCATCACATATAATGAAGTATGGATCCGTTACACCAGAAAAGATGGTGTTTTAAAATGGCCCCAAAATGGTAGCTTTGACACAGAAATCTTAGATAACCTCGAAGTTAGACTTTTTAAGAAGAAAGCCCGGCCGGCAATGTTTGATTCTTTCCGCTTATGGCGTAAAGAAGCCAAGCAAAAGGAAATTAAATTAGCTAAGAAAAATAAGAGAGAAAAAGGTATTTCGATTATGCAAGCTGCTATACAGTTTAAAGATAACGAAGCAGAACAGTTGAATGAGCAGTTACATAGGCGACACAAAATGACAGTAGATAAATGCTATCCAGTTTTGTCGCCTCTTCAGCAAGATGCAGCAAAAGACTCTGAAAAAGATCCCCTAATGTCGCATTTGCTAAGTTCGCCACCACCCTATGCGCAGAATGCAACGGCACCTCCGCAACCTCTAGTTGCACAACCAGTGGTTGCATTGCCTCCTGCTCCTCCACAGCACCCACCAGCTATTCCTCAGTTGGTTCCTATTCCTCCGGTGCAGCCTCCTCAAGGGCCACCGGCTTTGACATCTGCTCTGCCTTTACTTCCTACAACTTTGACTACTATAGCGACTACCACTCCTGGTATTGTTTCTGACACTGCTTCTGTCTCTGCCTTGTCTCATTCTGTTTTTCCTCCTGTTCATTTGTCAACCTCTCCCTCTATCCGTCAGAGAATGACAAACACTGTGACTAGTCTTTTATCCCCTCTCTTTGGGTCATTAGCTACGACCCTAGTTTCAGAGCGTAAGCAATTGCGTAGCCAATTTTGCCTGATGGTATGGAGAAAGAGACACTGAATTATTTGGCGCATAAATGGGTTACTGAACCAGCGAGATATGAACTAGAGTCTATTATGGATGTCTTCCATCAGTGGGAAGAACCGAAACAGAGATACGTTTTTGAGAAAATGTGTACTATTCTTTCTGAGGATTTAGAGGAAAATGGTTTGGAGCCCAATCCGTCTAAGTTGTGTTGTGTACGGTTTGATTTTTCGACAGGTTTGATTGTGGGTTCAGATGTCGAGAAAGCAGTTGCGACGTTATTGTCGTTTAGGACTGAAGGTGTTTCCAGGTTATTGTTTAAATATGATTCTTCTGCTAAAAAGAAAGGGAAACAGTACCCCATGAGAGAAGTTCCCCCACAGTGGAGGGAAGGGGACCCAAATGCTAATCCACCTGTCCTGCCTCACTTCCAGCGTGTATGGGTACACGTTCCATGGAAGCGAGCTGAAGTTTTAGCCCTTAAGCAGACATTGCCTGATCCCCGTAAGAATCCTACAGGGTATTACAAGGAATTGTCACAGACTGCGGGGTCTTGCATTATGAATTTAGCGGACATAGACATGTTGTTTGGGAATGTTGTTCCACAGCCTTTATGGGGAAAGATTCGCCATGCAGACCATGCTCAAGAATTAGGTGACACATGGGCTAATATTGCTGCTGCAGATGCCCGACAAATTGGTGGTGCTAAACCTGAGCCTTTAGTGACAGAACTTCCTGGTAGAATTATTGATTACATGAAAACTATAATGCCTGCGATGCGTGTAAAGTGGGATAAATTGTCTGCATGTAAGCAAAAGAAAGAAGAAACGGTATCAGATTTCTTCACCAGGTTTGAAGAAACGTTTGTGGACCACAGTGGTCAAGATATGAGCACGGAAGGTGGTCAACGTTTTTTCGTCGATAAATTTGTGCATAATCTGCTTCCTGAGTTGTGTAAAAAGTTAAAAGATTCAGAAAGTTCTTGGGCAGTTTCCTCTTCAGCGCAGATATTGGCTACTGCACAATACTACGAAAATAGAGATAAAGATGAGAGAGATAGAGTAGAGAAGAAAACAAAAGATTTGAAAACGAAGGTTCTGTTACAACAAGCGTACCCGCCACGTGGTGGTCAGAATAGTGGTGCACAGAACAACTATCAGAATAACTATCAGCCCCAACCGTTTCAGAGAAACTCGCAAAGAGCCGAGTATGCTCAACCACGTATCCCAGTAGGTCCCAATCAGTGTTCATATTGCAAGGAAGAGGGTCATTTCAAGTATAGTTGCCCTGCTTTGCTACAGCGCGCAAATGGTACTTCCGGTTTAAGAGGTCGAGGTGTTCCACAAGCACCTAGAGGAAGAGGACGTGGATATGTTCCCCAGAACGCGCGCCCATTCCTCCCTCAAAACTCAATGAACAGATTTGATCAACAGGTTAATGCATCCGGTAGGACGGCTCAGTACTATACTGATGATTACTATACAGAGGGTGAGCATTTGGACAGTAATGATTGCTAGGACAGCCATAGACAAAGAGAGGGAGTTGTTTCAGTTCCGGTAGATCAGAGTGGGCCTTATGTTAAGGTGATTGCATCAGGTGTGTCAGAACCTTTTCTGTTGGATACTGGTGCTACCAAGAGTTCTATTATGCACTCAAAACTCCCTGGCGCACCTTTGTCTGGCGAAACAAATGTATCAGTAGGTTTTTCCGGCGACCCAGTTAGAAATCCGATTTCTAACCCTATATCTCTTTCTGTTGGACCTTGTAAATTTGAAACACCCCTTATTTTGACGACAGGTTGTGGCGAGAACTTGTTAGGATTAGATTTGTTAAAGAGATTGTATGCGACATTGTATTGCTCTCCTTCTGGAGTGCAACTCACATTGGGTAAGAAAGTGGTTTCACCAATGTATTTGTCAAAGGACAGATTTCCACCAGAATTTTCGTCCCTTCCTAATACTCTTTGGGCTACTGGACCTAATGATGTAGGTCTTTTGGAAATTCAGCCATATGTGATAACATTAAAAGCCAATGTTAAAATGCCACGTATTCCCCAATACAAGATCTCTAGTGAGGGGGAAAAAGCGTTGTTGGCAATTATTCGTGATCTGATTGAGAAGGATGTAATTGAAGAGACAAGAGGCAACGTTTGCAATAGTCCTGTTTTGCCTGTCTTGAAGCATACTGACCCTACTCAGCCACCTGTTTATAGGTTTGTAATTGATCTTAGAGAGGTGAACAAAATAGTTGTGCCACAGTTTCCAGTCGTCCCCGATATCACTGCATTGTTGACAATGATTCCAGCTTCAGCCACTTGGTTTTCAGTAATAGACCTGAAGAATGCTTTCTTCAGCATCCCTATTGCAGAAGAGAGCAGGGACATTTTTGGCTTCAATTTGGGAGGACGAAGCTTCAGATTTAAGAGAGCTCCTCAAGGCTATTGTGAAAGTCCATCTATCTATAGTCAGGCTTTGAAAGCACAACTTTACACTCTTATGTTACCTGATGGCGCCACTCTCATTCAATATGTCGATGATTTGCTAGTTGCCGCAGATACTAAGGAGATCTGCAAAGAAGCAACATTGTCATTATTGCGTCATTTGTCTGACTTACACCACAAAGTGTCCCTTTCAAAGTTACAGTATTGTAAAAAAGAAGTGACCTATTTAGGTCATCTCTTTTCGAAGGAGGGAAGGCAACTGACCCCAGAGAGAATCAGAGCTGTTGCAGCAATGAGTGTGCCAAGAACACAAAGGGAAGTGCGTGCTTTCTTGGGTATTACATCATATTGCAGACAATGGATACCTAATTTTTCGTTAATAGCCAAACCCTTGGTGGCATTAACTTGTAAAGATATACCGAATCCCGTCCCATGGTCTGAAGATTGTCAGAAAAGTTTTGTCGAATTACGTGATGCATTATGTTCAGCTCCTGTGTTGGGTACCCCCAACTACAGCAAGCCTTTTACATTGTATGTCCATGAGAAAGAAGGTTGTGCGTTAGCAGTTTTGACGCAACAGTTTGGAGACAGGGAGCGTCCATGCGCCTATTTCTCTTCAACCTTAGACCCAGTAGCTAAGGCACTACCGAGCTGTTTAAGAGCGGCAGCGGCAGCTGCTGTTTCTATCCGACAATCTGCTGGTTTAGTGATGAATAACACATTAGTCGTAATGGTTCCACATGCAGTGGACACGTTGTTAAACAGAACCAAGACACAGCATTTAACTAGTGCTCGATTGTCAGGTTACGAGTTGACATTGTTAGCAAGCCATGTACATATAAAAAGATGCACTACACTTAACCCAGCTACGTTATTGCCAATTGTGACGGAGTTAGATACTTCTGAACAACATGATTGTCTCCGTAGAACAGAAGAGGAAACGAAAGGGAGAATAGACCTTCTGGACACTCCCATTGCAAAGAGTGATGGTACTTTGTGGGTGGATGGTTCATGCTTTAAGCTCCCGAATGGTGACACGACTGCGGCATATGCTGTGACAACTTTGGGTACGATTGTTGAAACTGCACGTATCCCACACAATTCAGCCCAAGCAGCTGAGTTAATAGCCCTAACAAGAGCATGTACAGTATCAAAAGGAATGAAAGTGACTATCTATACCGATAGCCAATATGCGTTTGGTGTGGCCCATAATTTTGGGCGTTTGTGGAAGGAACGTGGGTTCCTGACCTCGCATGGAACTAAAATACAGCATGGTCAGTTGGTAAATGAGCTCCTTGATTCACTTACTTTACCGTTGCAAGTTGCGATTGTGAAGTGTAGCGCACATAAAAAGGTGACTGATGATGTTGGTCGTGGGAATGCATTTGCTGACGAGGTCGCAAAAGAAACGGCAAGGAATGTGATGAGCCGAATGTATGTCGCGGGCCCTGCAAGATGGATTGGTGATGTTGGAATGTGTGAAGACACGATAGAAAGCGTGAAATCGATTCAAGCTGAAGCCACAGAGAGAGAATTGAGTGCGTGGAGAGAAAGTACGGGTAAATTGGATGCGAATGGTTGTTGGGTCGAGTTGTCAGAACATCAAAGATGGTTGCTACCCGATGCGTATGTGCTTGCAGTAGTTACAATGGCTCATGGAATGGCTCACATCAGTGTGAAAGGAATTTGTAAGTTGTTGGCCCCAGTATGGCAAAATGCAGGAATTCCCAAGTGCGCAGAAAATGTGGTTAGAAATTGCATGGTATGCCTGAAACACAACCCTGGTAGAGGAACCCCAACTCCAGCTGGTCATTTTGCACCTCCTACGTATCCGTTTGAGGTTTTGCAGCTAGATTTCATCCACATGGAGAGGTGCAACAACTTAAAATATGTACTCGTTGTTGTTTGTGCCTTTTCAAGATGGGTGGAAGCCTATCCCCTAAAAGACAATACTGCGCTATCCACAGCCAAAGCCCTTGTGAAAGAGTTCTTCCCTAGGTTCGGAATGCCGAGAATGATCTGGAGTGACAATGGAAGTGAATTTGTGGGTCAAGTGATGAAGAAAGTATGCGAAGGGCTAGGCATCAACCAAAAGTTTCATGCTGCAAATCACCCCCAATCAGCTGGATTAGTGGAGTGCTATAACGGCACTCTAAAGCTAAAATTGGCCAAGATACAAGCGAGCTCTGGTCTCAAATGGCCTGACGCTCTACCCTTAGCACTCCTATCAACCAGAATGACTGTGCATTCACGAGTGAAACTTAGTCCTTACGAAATAGTCTTTGGCCGCCCGGCCAATATATGGGGAGTGCCTAGGCCCAAGAAGTTCAGCGAGATAGAGCATCCTGTCTTGCTTGACTATTTGTATGAATTGACGGCTAAATTGCGTGTCTTACATCAACAGGTCCACAACACCTTGCCTCCGGTCTCTGAATCTCCAGGTCATCCTATTGAGCCTGGGTTTTAATAAAGAACTTTCAGCGAACCAAAAACGAGCAGCCCAGGTGGACCGGACCGCACCTCGTTCTTCTCTCCACAAGATCGGCTGTTCGAGTAGAAGGGAAGAAACACTGGATCCATGGGACCCATTGCAAAAGGGTACCCCTACCTCTGCCATATGACCGGTGGGTCCAGGAAGGTGTCGCCGACTCAGAGACTGAAACCGTGCCACGTTTTCTGCCTTTCAGCGATGCACGAATAAAAGGAACACTCACTGAGAAAGAAAGTGATGACATTTTACAATCAGCAGTATCACCGTCAGTTCGATTGGACACTACAGAACCTGAACTCCTTTTTCAGGACCACACGATACCTGGGACTTACCGTTATGATCTACGACCAAGAATAAAGGACAAATAAAATAGTTTACTTTTCTTCTCTTTAGCAAAATTCTCCAATATGGAAAATTATTTTTGAACAACTTTTTGCTTTTTGTATTTTTCGAACCTCCATCCGGGTTCAGCTGTAGGATCGTGGCTGAAAAGACTTAGGGGGGTAGCCTGTGGACACAAGGTCTACAGGTCTGGTTTGTTCTAGGGCGGCCTGGAACATTCAGAACACTCCTAAGTGAAGTAAACCAACCGCCACGAGCGGCAACGGTTAGAGGATGGAATCTTTCCAAAATGAAGAACATGTTGAAAGACTGAGTTTCAAGAAGAGAATATGTGAAACGATAACCAGGAAACGGTTTTTGCTGCTGTGCATTTTTATGTTATTTAGTATACTTATGTTTTTTATAGGATATATTTTATTCTGTTTTAACGTGATATTGGCACCCACTACCTCGTCTGCACCTCCTCCTTCCACTGTTTCCCCACATTCTTTTCAACTCCTCCCTAAACATGAATCTGCTAGGAGACTAGAGTTCATTAATAACTCCTTCATCCAGCTTTTGCACCAACACCAACTAGTGATAAATACAACTAACTGTTAGGTGTGTGGCCTTATGCCTCACACAGCAGATAAAGGTATCCCTTATCTGATCCTGCCTTTTAGCCACAATGGTTCCGTGTGGGCATTCAGAACGATATTCATCTATGCACACTACCCCCTATGTTTTGCGGAAGACAACCCTAAGAAAAATGCTTTAGTTAAAGGTATCATAGACATGATGAAGGACAATATCTCTTACGAGACTATCCCCAGAGATGAGACGATGGCATATATAGGATGGAACATGACCGGATATGAAGCCACAATGAATGAGAAACAGCAAGCTAAGATATCTTCCCTGATTTGGGTTGTACCCCATCAGGGTCACCTGTGTCTGCAAGGTACTGGCAAGAATCCCAGAGCTCATCTAGGGGAAAGCGTCTGCACTGAGACATATGTCTTCGCATCTCAGACCTCCCCTCTGCTCTTGGCAGCTAAGGGTACCTATTTCATCTGCCATGATAAAGCCTTTACATGGTTGCCCCCTGACTTTTCGGGCACATGCTTCGTTTCGTTCCTGTTGCCCCCTACCTACACAGCAGCGGCAGATTACCACAAGACAAGGATAGTTAGAGGCGTCTTCAGTGAAGAAGACACTGCAGGACAAGAATTTGGGGACTTCGTAAAGGGTTTTCTGCCGTTCTGGGGACAAATAAGTAACAGCAGGAGCATAAGGCAATTGGTAAGAGTGGTTGAATCCACCGTGGCTGAAACCGCTGGTGCCCTTGGTAACTTGACTGCTGAGCTCCAGTCGGATCGTCTTATGACCCTTCAGAACAGGGTCGCATTAGATGTCATACTTGCAGACCGGGGTGGAGTATGTACATTGATCCAGTCGAGTTGCTGTGTTTTTGTCCCAGATAACGCTCCAACAGTATACCAGGCCATCTCCAAATTGCATAGAATTTCCGAATCTATTCATTTAGATAAAGGAGATTGGTCATTAATGGGATGGTTCTGGAAACTGATATCAGCATGGGGATGGAAGATTCTGATGGTCATTGGAATGATATTGGCCATTCTTTTCCTGTTCTGTCTATGCGTGCAGTGTGCTCCTGCGATATGTGGTTTCTGTGTTACATCATGCATAAGGAAACCTGCACCAAGAGACGAGCTAAATACTAGGATGATGTTACAGCAACATCTCAACGACTTTAGAAACATAGACCTGGACTCAGATTAGCTTCAGAATAGGTTTATTGCCTATGTAAGGGCAAAAGGAGGGTTTGTGGTTCTAAAAATTCTGGACCCATGTAAACTGCTTTGCCACAGCAGTACGATTTTAGTATCAAAAGACCGATAATGACTAGTACACTAAGCATGAGCATTTTCGCTCAATTCCAGCAGCGTTTTTACCTCGAAATCGCCATTTTCGTCCTGCACTCGTGGCTCCCATTTTATACACGACAGCCATTTTTAAAAGTTGCCCTCACATAGGCTTATAATACAGTCGGATTTGATTCCAAGGACACGTACACCTTGATTGACTTTTCTCTGACCTGGGCAAGCTGGAACCATTGCCTCAGGCCAAACCTGTTTGGTCAGTCCCTCTCCCAGTGGCCGAATCAGATAGCATCAAGGCACACCATGCCATAAAACCCTTATTGTCGCTCACACACCCTGCCTAATCTTACTCCCACCTGAACCTGCTCTTTTCTTCTTCTTACTTTACGAGGGGGAGGTGCCCGTTTTTATTGGGGGTCCACACTTATCTGATGTAAATACTAGGCCTTGCCGGGTAATTTATTATGGGTTGGATGACATGAAATATGAGGTTTCATCATGACACTGTTTTTTCCTTTGTAGTGAAAACATGTGAATGACCAACCAAAATGTCAAGAATGTTTGCCTGAAGCTTAAAAAACTGTATATAAGGAAACCTGATTTTGCATTGACACACAGTCTCCTGAGAACATACAAGTCGTGCTGTTGTACTTCTAGGACGCTTGTCAATTGGTTGCAGCCAATAAATTCGATCTTTTACTTCTCCTAGAAGACTCTGAGTTTCTGTAGTCTGAATCAGGAAAGTACCCGAGGTCTTTGGGTGTACCCTGGCACCGCTGGGTTACCAGATCAGTACCGGTTCTGAAAAACCCAGTACCTCAAGACCTGCTCCTCCCATGCTGTAAATTCTGGGGGAGTAGGTGGGGGTCCGCTGCCAGTCCGCTGCACCGCGATGTTGTGCCTGGATACCATGGAACGCACCTTCCCCCGTAGGTCGTTCCACCGCTTCCTGATGTCGTCCCTATTTCTTGGGTGCTGTCCCACAGCGTTGACCCTGTCGACTATTCTGCTCCATAGCTCCATCTTCCTGGCAATGGTGTTGTGCTGCACCTGTGTCCCGAACAGCTGTGGCTCTACTCGTACAATTTCCTCCACCATGACCCTGAATTCATCATCTGAGAACCTGGGGTGTCTTTGAGGTGCCATGGGGTGGTGTGGGTGATGTGTGGGGTGGTGTGTGTGGTGATAAGTGTGGTGATATGTAGTGGTGTGTGGTGTTTTGTGCGTGGAAGTTGTGTGGGTGATGGTGTTGTGTGCCTGTGGCTGCTAGTTTGTTGATGGTGATGTCTCTCTCTCTGGCCTTCTCCCTGTATTTTTGGTTGTAGGGGTTTGTGGGTGATGTGGGTGTGTGTTTTATATTGTATTGGGTGTGTGGGAGTGGTGTGTGTATGTGTCTCAGGTGTGTGTATTTTGAATTGTCCAATGTGATAGTGTTTTGTACAGGTATGTGTATTTCGAGCGCAGCGGTGTGTACCGCCAATGAAATACCGCGGTAGAAAGACTGCCGCGTGGATTCATGTGTCGTGATAGTGTGGGCATATTTCTGTTGGCGTGACGGTGGAGGTTTGGTCATCGCCAGTTTCTCGCTGCCCTTTGGTGTGGCGGACTTTTGTGGATGTCGGGATTTTGGCGGTTTGCCTGTTGTGGGTCAGAATGACTGTAGCGGTTTACCGCGGCGGTGTTATGGCGGTCTTCTGTCTGGCGGTAAGCACCTTTTACCACCGAGGTTGGAATGACCCCCTCAGTCTCTGTGGTTCATCTATCAGAGTCTTGGAGCTGTCTAGTTGTGGACATGTTGGGAACGTGCGCAGACCCCGAGGATCTGGTCTCCCTGACAGAATAGTGAGCCCATGAATTAATTATCCTCCTGGTTTGCGTGTGTTCTCAGCATGGCCACATTGGACGAGCTAGTCAAGGTTATCACGCAGCTCCAAGCAGAAGTAGTGTCATCAAAAGAGATAGCAGCTAGCCGAGCTGAGAGAGTGAGTCAGTTACAGGAAAAGGTAGAGAAGAAGGAACAAAATCCCTTAGGTGTGTCTTGGCCTGGTCCTTCTTCTCAGGCTTCTGGAGGTAATCCTCCTACGAACATGTCCCTCAGCGTAACTCTTCAGACTGTCCCCTTGTCGGTGATCTGTGAGGGAAAGAACCAAAGAAACAAACATAAAGAGAAACATCCTTGACGTGATCCATGCTCCTCAGTATGGAATTATCCTTGGTTTACCCTTGTTAACTCATCATAATCCTGAGATTAATTGGGCAGAACGAAAGGTCGTGTTCTCTTCAGCTCTATGTAAAGAAAAATGCTTCCAAAAGTATCAAGTAACCAAAGTTTGCAACTCTTATATAGCCACTGCAGCGGAGAAAGAAGTTAAGTTGCCCAAACAGTATTCATCCTGCTGGAACAAGTAAAGAAAGCTAAAATCTACACTAATCTCGCTCTACAAGGTGCTTATCATTTAGTCCGAATGAGAGAGGGCGACGAATGGAAAACAGCGTTCAAGACAAGATATGGCCTCTTTGAATACACTGTCATGCCTTTTGGTATGTGTAATGCTTCAGCAGCATTTCAATTTTTCCTGAATGAAGTTCTTAGAGAGTATCTCGACATATTTGCAATAGTCTACATCAATGACATTTTGATCTACTCTGACAATGAAAACGAACATGTGCAACATGTCAAGAAAATTCTCGCAGCCCTTCGAAAGCACCATTTATATTGCAAACTAACCAAGTATGAGTTTCATGTTACCACAGTTGAGTTTTTAGGGGTTATCCTTACCCCTCAAGGTATGGTCATGGCAGAAAAGAAAGTACAAGCCGTATCTGATTGGCCCACTCCTAAGACTGTTCGAGATGTACAATGTTTCCTGGGGTTTGCAAACTTTTACCGCAGGTTTATAAACCATTTCTCTCAAACAGTGACCCCAATCACTAAGTTATTGAGAAAGAAAAAAAAATGTTTATGGTCCCCAGAAGCTGACCATGCCTTTTCAACTTTGAAAGAAGCTTTTTCCACTGCCCCAGTTTTGACTCACCCTGATGTGGATCATCCATTCATTGTGGTAACTTTCCATGCTGGTAAAGACAATCACAAAGCTGACGCCTTGTCCCGCCTTGTCCCCCCAAGAGTCTACCACGTTGCCTGCAGTCCAACCCTCCAGAGCTATCATTGCTCCAGACAAAGTCCTATGCATCATAAAAACTGAAGATTTCTTTTAAGACATCCGTAATTCCTTCACCATTGAGAAATGGCAGACATGGGCTCAAGCAGATCCCTAAAGGTCAATCAAGCAAGGACTACCTTTCCATGACGCTCGCTTGTTCGTGCCCACTACCAACCTTCGCAAGTTAGTATTTCATTGGTTGCATGTTATACCTACTGCAGGTCATCCAGGTACTCCTAAAACTCTTTAATTAATCCAACGCTACTTTTGGTGGCCTACTCTGACAAAAGACGTCAAAACAATGGTAAACAACTGCGAAGTCTGTGCTCGCATCAAGACAAGTCATTTAAAACCGAAAGGGTTGTTGCATCCACTCCCAACTCCATGTCAACATTGGGAACACATCTCTTTAGATTATATTACAGGGCTACCAGTGGTTCAACAACATTCAGTAATCCTTGTGGTTGTAGGTAGTCTCACGAAATATGGACATTTCATTGTCTGTAAGAAATTGCCCACCTCCAGCGAACTGGCAACAATCTTACTGAATAGAGTGGTCCGTTATCATGGGCTGCCAAAAATGATTCTCTCTGATCGAGGGTCGCAATTTGACTCCAACTTCTGGAAAACATGGTGCAAAACACTTCAAGTCACGTCCACACTATCTACTAGCCATCATCCTCAAACAGAAGGTCAAACTGAGAGACTAAATCAGACTTTGAAGCAATACCTGCGTGCTTACGCTAAGAAAGCACTTCATTCTTGGGCATGGATGCTCTGGTTAGCTGAGTTAGCCTACAATAACTAATTTCACACCTCCACTGGTGTTACACCCTTTTTTGGCTTGTTTGGCTATCATCCTGACACCTTGCCCATCACGATCCCTCAAGAAAGTTCTCTTACACCAGCTGTGTTGGAAACCATTCAGCACCTTCACCAAACCCAGATATTGATTCAACAGCATTTAGAAAAGGCCAAACAAAAATACAAAAAGCATTATGACAAGAAACATTGTGAGGGACCTCAGTATCAACCAGGTGAGAAAGTGTGGCTTTCTACAAGACATAGAGGCCCTCATTACAACCCTGGTGGTCGGTGTTAAAGCGGCAGTAAAAAAAATTGAATCACGACCATGGCAGAAACTGCCAACATAGACAGCCACTTTAACACTCCGACCGCCACGGCGGTACAAACAAACACAGCGGCAGTCACCGCCAACAGACAGGCGGAAGACAATGTACTGCCCACACTATTATGAGAGGCCAATCCGCCACCTTTTCCGGGGAGGATTCAACGCGAACAAAAACACAGTGGAAACAGGACTTGGAAGGGGAAACACTTACCTCTACGCAACCCACGAGGAACCAGGACGCCATGGAGCCAAAACTCCAAATACTCCCTGCCATAGTATTCCTGCTCCTCTACCAGGAGCACGAAAGACGGCGGCGACGACCACAGTGAGTACTGCATCTACAACACAGGGGAGGGGGGAGGGAAAAGAGAGTGACACACACATGCAACACGCAACACCCCAACCCTCACCCACAACAACATACACACAAATACATGCTCCAATATTACATTTACACCACCCAACCTCCCCTGGAAGAACGCAGTGACAAAAGGAAATGATTGTAACGATTGTAATCAATAAAAATCCATTAGTCAAAACTTTACATACAGTATAAACAATTATGTACACCAACTGTACAAGTCCAGGTAGTGCACCATTCATAGTCCGTGGACCACTGGGCCCAAAATGCATGGGTGAGGCCCACACTCGATACCAGACTCGAAGCGGAGAGAACACTGCTGGGGCATCAGATTGAAATGAAACAGGCACCTCAGGGGGAAGGGAAGGGGGCACCTCAGCCGGATGAGTGCACAACGCCAGCTCCACGAGGGGGCTCCATGCCCATTGATGTATCCTGTGGAGTGCAAAGCGACAGTCTCTCAAGTCTCTCCAGTGGGTGGGTTGCCCACTGCTTTATCCTGGGGAGTGCAAAGCCACAGTCTCTCAAGTCTCTCCAGTGGGTGGGTTGCCCACCGCTTTATCCTGGGGAATGCAAAGCCACAGTCTCTCAAGTGGATAACAGTCTCCACTGGTTCTGGAGGGGGCTTTGTGCCCAGAGTGCTTCATCCTGCCAAGGACTAAGGTAGTGGATGTGACCCTCCACTGGTTCTGGAGGCGGCTTGGTGCCCAGAGTACTTCATCCTGCTAAGGACAGAGGTAGTGGATGGATCTCTCCATTGGTTCTGGAGGGGGCCTGGTGCCCAGAGTGCTTCATCCTGCTAAGGACAGAGGTAGTGGATGTGATACTCCACTGGTTCTGGAGTGGGCTTGGTGCCCAGAGTGCTTCATCCTGCTAAGGACAGAGGTAGTGGATGGATCTCTCCACTGGTTCTGGAGGGGGCATGGTGCCCAGAGTGCTTCATCCTGCTAAGGACAGAGGTAGAGGATGGTCCAGAAGGTGGTCTTTTGGCAGCTGTGGAGCCTGTGGGCGGTGAAGAAGAGGAGGCAGAAGAAGAGGATATAGACAACAGAAACAACACGATCCAGCAATACTTCCAGTGAGACACAGGTAAGAAGACATCACTGCCTCCTACATTTCATACAACTGTTAGACCTATCATATGTCTGTCACTTTCACCCAGTGTATGGACCCTGACCTGTCACTTTGCCTTTTCATTTCACAGATGTGGGTCCCACTGTGTGACCTCTGCTATGTTACCTCATGGACTAGAGATCTGTGACATAGGTATGTTGACAATACAATGGACATTGCTATTTTCCACAATTATTGCAAATACACATTTGTGAAAGCACAGACTGACTCCAGATTGTTTTGTGATTCAAGGGTGTTTATTTAAGTGTAAATTAGTGGAGGGGGTTGTAAAATGGTCAGGGGTAATGGTGGAGGAATGTCCATGGCAGAGTCCAGTTATTTGTCTCACAGGTGCATTGTCCAAAGGGGCATAGGAAGTGGAGCTAGGGCAGTTTAAGGATGGACAGGGTGACGAAGTGGGACAGAAGGATGACATTCAGTGTGGTGTCATTTCTTGACAGGGGTCTTGACATTGTTCTCTGTCTTGTGCCTGGATCTCAGGGACCGTTTGTGGGGTGGTTCTCCATCTGCAGGGGGTGGGGTGCTGGTGTCGTGGTCCTGTGGCGGTGCCTCCTGTCCACTAGTGCCGGCAGAGGTGGTGGGCAGTTCATCATCGAGGCTAGTGTCAGGGGCCACTTATTGTGCCACAGTGTCCCTCCTGGTGTTCACAAGGTCCTTCAGTGGGTTTGCCTGGGTTCCCTGTAGTGGTGGACACACTGCTGCTTGACGTGTCCTGGGGACAGTGGTATGGGCCCGCTGGGTGGGTGCTGTGCTGGTGTTTCCTGAGGGGGGAGGCTCTGTGGTGGCATGTGCCAGTGTGTGGGGAACTGACTGTCCGAGGTCCCAGATGGGCCTTGCTGGTCATCTGGATCTAGTTGGACAGAGCTGCTGTCATCACTGTGGGCCTCTTCTGTGGGTGGGTGGTGGACATATCTGGAACCTCCTGTCCGGTGATGTTGGGTAGGGGTCCTGCAGGGGTGTAAAGGCATGATTATTGCATCTGTGTGTGTCATCGTGTGCAATGGGTGGGTGACCCTGTACCCCAGAGCTTACACTCTTGTCTAGGACCTTGTGTGATATTTGGTTTGGGGATCTGTGTGAGTATCTGTAGTGGAGATGCTTTGGCGATGGGTGTCCATGCTTTGGTGTTGCATGCAGGGCTTGGTGTTGGGATGGGTGGTTTGTGATAGTGGGACATATGTGAGGTGTTGGAGTGATGGGGGTGAGGGTGGGGGTATGTGATAGCATGCAGGTAGGGTGGGGGATGCAATAGTTAAGATTTGACTTGCCAGAGTCCATTCCTCCAGCTACACCTGCGAGGCCCTCAGGATGCAGTATAGCCAAGACCTGCTCCTCCAATGTTGTTAGTTGTGGGGGAGGAGGTGGGGGTCCGCCGCCAGTCCTCTGAACTGCAATCTGGTGTCTTGAGACCACGGAACGCACCTTCCCCTGTAGGTCGTTCCACCTCTTCCTGATGTCATCCCGTGTTCTTGGATGCTGTCCCACTGCGTTGACCCTGTCTACGATTCTGCGCCATTTTTAGGAGTACTTTTCAGCACTTAGCAGATAGTGTAAGAGAAGAAAAGCAAAACTTTTTGGTTAGGTGTACATACACTGAACTTGTTTTGTATATTATTCTCTTATGAAAAGTACAAAATGACAAAGTGGTAAGTAGTTAAAAGTACTTATCCCACCGCTGCACAACCAATGTAGGAGGCTGGCCTGGCTTGTAGTGGGTACCAAGGTCCAGTTATCCCTTATTAGTGTAGAAGAGGTGTTTCTAGCAGCTTAGGCTGATAGAAGGTAGCTATAGCAAAGCAGCTTAGGCTGAACTAGGAGACATGCAAAGCTCCTACTATACCACTGGTGTCATATGCACAATATCATAAGAAAACACAATACACAGATATACTAAAAATAAAGGTACTTTATTTTTATGACAATATGCCAAAAGTATCCCAGTGAGTACCCTCAGTATGAGGATGCCAAATATACACAAGATATATGTACACAATACCAAAAATATGCAGTAATAGCAAAAGGAAGTAATGCAAGCAATGTAAAGTTACAGTAGATTGCAATAGGAGCACATAGGTATAGGGGCAACACAAACCATATACTCCAAAAGTGGAATGCGAACCACGAATGGACCCCAAACCTATGTGAGCTTGTAGAGGATCGCTGGGACTGTAAGAAAACAGTGAGGGTTAGAAAAATAGCCCACCCCAAGACCCTGAAAAGTAGGTGTAAAGTGCACCTATAACCCCCAGAGAGCACAGAAGTCGTGATAGGGGGTTTCTGGAAGACCAACACCAGCAAAGCAACAACAGTGGATTTCCGGACCTGAGTACCTGTGAAACAAGGGGACCAAGTCCAAGAGTCGCGACAATGTCGAGAGTGGGCAGATGCCCAGGAAATGCCAGCTGAGGGTGCAAAGAAGCTGCCACTGGATGGTAGAAGCTGTGGATTCTGCAAGAACGAAGAGGGCTAGAAACTTCCCCTATGGAGGATGGATGTCCCACGTCGTGAAGAAGCTTGCAGAGGTGTTCCCACGCAGAAAGACCGCAAACAAGCCTTGCTAGCTGCAAGGATCGCGGTTAGGGTTTTTGGATGCTGCTGTGGCCCAGGAGGGACCATGATGTCGCTACTTGGATGAGGAGACAGAGGGGGCGCCCAGCAAGTCAGGGAGCCCTCACAGAAGCAGGCAGCACCTGCAGAAGTACTGGATCAGGCACTTAGAAGAGGAGTGAACCGGAGTCCACCCGAAGACACAAAAGGGAGTCCCACGACGCCGGACGACATCTCAGGAGATCGCGCACTGCAGGTTAGAGTGTCGGGGACCCAGGCTTGGTTGTGCACAAAGAAAATCCTGGAAGAGTGCACAGGAGCCAGAGCAGCTGCAAATCACGCAGTACCAAGTAATGCAGTCTAGCGTGGGGAGGCAAGGATTTACCTCCACCAAACTTGGACTGAAGAGTCACTGGACTGTGGGAGTCACTTGGACAGAGTTGCTGAGTTCCAGGGACCACGCTCGTCATGCTGAGAGGGGACCCAGAGGACCGGTGATGCAGTCTTTTGTTGCCTGCGGTTGCAGGGGGAAGATTCTGCCGTTCCACGGGAGATATCTTCAGAGCTCCTGGTGCAAGAAGGAGGCAGGCTACCCCCAGAGCATGCACCACCAGGAAACAGTTGAGAAGGCAGCAGGATAAGCGATACAAGGTTGCAATAGTCGTCTTTGCTACTTTGTTGCGGTTTTGCAGGCGTCCTGAGCAGTCAGCGGTCGATTCTTTGGCAGAAGGTGAAGAGAGAGATGCAGAGGAACTCTGGTGAGCTCTTGCATTCGGTATCTGCAGAATTCCCCAAAGCAGAGACCCTAAATAGCCAGGAAAGGAGGTTTGGCTACCTAGGAAGGAGGATAGGCTAGTAACACAGATCAGAAGGCGTCTCTGATGTCACCTGCTGGCACTGGCCACTCAGAGCAGTCCAGTGTGCCAGCAACACCTCTGTTTCCAAGATGGCAGAGGTCTGGAGCACACTGGCGGAGCTCTAGGCACCTCCCCTGGGAGGTGAAGGTCAGGGGAGTGGTCACTCCCCTTTCCTTTGTTCAGTTTCACACCAGAGCAGGGCTGGGGGATCCCTAAACCGGTGTAGACTAGCTTATGAAGAGATGGGCACCATCTGTGCCCATCAAAGCATTTCCAGAGGCTGGGTGAGGCTACTCCTCCCCAGCCCTGACACCTTTTTCCAAAGGGAGAGGGTTTAACACCCTCTCTCTGAGGAAGTCCTTTGTTCTGCCTTCCTGGGCCAAGCCTGGCTGGACCCCAGGAGGGCAGAAACCTGTCCGAGGGGTTGGCAGTAGCAGCAGCTGCAGTGAAACCCCGGGAAATGCAGTTTGGCAGTACCAGGGTCTGTGCTAGAGACTCGGGGATCATGGAATTGTCTGGCATTGGGGTGACAATTCCATGATCTTAGACATGTTACATGGCCATGTACAGAATTACCATTGTGACCCTATACATAGGTAGTGACCTATGTATAGTGCACGCTTGAAATGGTGTCCTTGCACTCACAAAGTCCGGGGAATTTGCCCTGAAAGATGTGGGGGCACCTTAGCTAGTGCCAGGGTGCCCACACACTAAGTAACTTAGCACCCAACCTTCACCAGGTGAAGGTTAGACATGTAGGTGACTTATAAGTTACTTAAGTGCAGTGGTAAATGGCTGTGAAATTACGTGGATGTTATTTCACTCAGGCTGCAGTGGCAGGCCTGTGTAAGAATTGTCAGAGCTCCCTATGGGTGGCAAAAGAAATGCTGCAACCCATAGGGATCTCCTGGAACCCCAATACCCTGGGTACCTCAGTACCATATACTAGGGAATTATAAGGGTGTTCCAGAATGCCAATGTGAATTGGTGAAATTGGTCACTGGCCTGTTAGTGACAATTTAGAAAGCAGAGAGAGCATAACCACTGAGGTTCTGATTAGCAGAGCCTCAGTGAGACAGTTAGTCATCACACAGGGAACACATACAGGGCACACTGGGGCCCTGGCTGGCAGGGTCCCAGTGACACATAGACTAAAACAACATATATACAGTGAAATATGGGGGTAAAATGCCAGGCAAGATGGTACTTTCCTACAGCCATAGCTCCATCTTCCTAGCAATGGAGGTGTGCTGTACCTGTGATCCGAATAGCTGTGGCTCTACCCGGATGATTTCCTCCACCATGACCCTGAGCTCCTCCTCAGAGAACCTGGGGTGTCTTTGCGGTGCCATGGTGTGGTGTGGGTGATGTGTGAGGTGGTGTGTGTTGTGATGTGTGAGGGGAAGTGTTGTGTGAGGTGCGTGAATGTTGTGTGAGTGATGGTGTTGTATGCCTGTGGATGATAATTTGTTGATGGTGGTGTCTCTCTGTGTGCTTCGTTCTCAATTTTTGTCATAGGGGTTTGTGGGTGATGTGGGTTTGTGTTTTATATTGTATTGGGTGTGTGGGAGTGGCATGTGTATGTGTATCAGGTGTGTGTAGTTCGAAATGTTCAATGTGGTTGTGTTTTGTAAATGTGTGTGTATTTTGAGCGCAGCGGTGTGTACCGCCAATGGAATACCGCGGTTGAAAGACCGCCGCGTGGATTCGTGGGTCGTGATAGTGTGGGCGTATTCCTGTTGGCGTGACGGTGGAGGTTTTGCTATCGCCAGTTTATCACTGACCTTTGGTGTGGCGGACTTGTGTGGGTGTCTAGATTTTGGCGGATTCTGAGCTGTGGGTCGTAATAGCTGTAGCTGAATTCCGCCGCCGCAGCGGTATGTTGGCGGTCTTCTGAACGGCGGTAAGCGGGATTTACCACCAATGTTGTAATGAGGGCCATAGACTTTAAGAAAAAGCACGTTTAATCCAAAATTCATAGGTCCCTACACTGTCCTTCAGCAAATCAATCCTGTGACCTATAAACTGCAGTTACCAAGGTCATAACGTATTCATCCAGTATTCCACACTTCCCTCCTGAAAAAGGCAGTCCATAAGGTCTGCCCTCATCCAGCTCCAGTTCTAGTACGGGGGGAGTGGAATACGAAGTCAAGAAGGTGTTGGATTCCAAACTGAGAGGGCATAACCTATGGTACTTAATCTCGTGGAAAGGTGATGGCCCTGAAAGTAACTCATGGGTTTCCGCATCTGATATTCATGCTCCACTACTTGTGAGGCGTTTTCATCGTCTCAATCCGGACAAGCCAGGCCCTAGAGCATGTCTGGGAGAGGAGAGTACTGTCAACATCAGAGCAGTGCGAGCTCTACGGGTGACTGGAATGCAAAAACCCAGCACTTCTGAGATAAAGTAATTCATGCATTATTCTGATATGATGTTGTTTAACCTTTTGCATTGCAGAGTTTAATCCTGAAGACTTATATTCAAGGTGCTTATAAATACTGTTCATTTACAATGTATTGCTGCAGGCTTTCAGAGTGTGTCAGGGTGTGGTCCCTTTCCAGAGCCTTCTAGAAGCTTTCACTGCAGCATGACTGGGTGTCGTTTGTGGGCTGGGCCAGACTCTCTATAAGGGAGCCAGCCCAGCTCCACGTGCTCACTATTCAGAGGCCCCGGTGCAGAGCAGCAGCAACTTCCTGTGAGCTCCTGTTCCAGAGGCCTACTTTGATCTTCCAGGCCTTGCCCTTCATTGTATTGGTGATCCTTGATCAGGGCGGTAAGACGGAGGTCGGGCTCGTCCCCCGATCCTGTTTTCGAAAGCATTCGAGTTCTTGGGCCTAATTTTCATGTTGAGAGATTTTACCTTGTGCGTGTGAATGTGCTCTTGGTTTTTCTGGCAATTACATTTTGATATTCGAATCGGCAAGACGCGTGATTCATTCCTCGTGTTTAACTCTTGATATTCATTGTGCGCTACCATTTCTTGTCATTTACATGGTGGCATTCGAATCGGCAAGACGTGCAAATCATTCCTTGTGTTTAACTCTTAATTTTCATTGTGCACTACCATTTCTTGGCATTTACATGGTGGCATTCGAATAGGCAGGACGCGCAATTCATTCCTTGTGTTTAACTCTTGATATTCATTGTGCGCTACCATTTCTTGGCAGTTACATGGTGGCATTCGAATCGGCAAGACGCGCGATTCATTCCATGTGTTTAACCCTTGATACTCATTGTGCACAACCATTTCTTGGCATTTACATGATGGCGTTCGAATAGTCAAGACGCGCAATTCATTTCCTTGCATTTAACTCTTGATACACATTATGCACAAGAATTTATTGGTATTTACATGGTGACATTCGAATCGGCAAGACGTGCGATTCATTCCTTGTGTTTAACCCTTGATACTCACTGTGCGCAACCATTTCTTGGCATTTACATGGTGGCATTCTAATCGGCAAGACGCGCGATTCATTCCCGCAATTAAAACTTGATGTTTCAGATCGCTTGCAGTGTGCGCGATCATTTCATGGCATTTGCATATTCTTGTTGAAATCAGCAATGTGCGCAATTCATGTTTCTGCATTTAAAACTATGGTGGTCATTACAACCCTGGCGGTTGGTGTTAAAGCGGCGGTAAGACCGCCAACAGGCCAATGGTAAAAATTTTGCAATTACGACCGTGGCGGAAACCGCCAACAAAGACAGCCACTTTAACACTCCGACCGTCACGGCGGTGCAAACAAACAGCGCGGCGGTCACCGCCAACAGACAGGCGGAGGACAAAGTACCGCCTACATTATCACAACAGGCCAATCCGCCACCTTTTCCGGGGCGGATTCACTGCGGATAAAAACACGGCGGAAACAGGATTCCGAAGGGAAAACGCTCACCTCTACACACGTATGAGGAACTAGGACACCATGGACCCGGAACTCCAAATTCTCCCTGCAATTGTCTTCCTGCTCCTCTACCAGGAGCACGAATGCCGGCGGCGAAGACCACAGTGAGTACTGCACCTACGACACAGGGGAGGGGGGAGGGAAAAAACAGGGACACACACACGCAACACCCCCACCCTGACCCACGACAACACACACAGTAATACATATTGATACATCACAGTTACATCCCCCAGCCCACCCGGAAGAATGCAAAGACAATAGGAAATGAGTGTAACCATTGTAATATAATAAAACCAAGTAGGCAAAAATATATATATACACCATTTACAAAATATACACCAAGCAAAGTAGTCCAGTTAGTGCTCCAATTAAGTCTGTGGAACACTGGGCCCACACGGTATGGGCGAGGCCCACACAAGATCCCCGACCATGACGGAGAGAACACTGCAGAGAGCAAGAAAACAGGCACCTCAGGGGGAGGGAAAGGGGGGGCACCTCAGCCGCTTGAGTGCACGACGCCAAATCCACGAGAGGGCCACATGCCCCCTGTTCAATCCTGGGGAGTGCAAAGCCACAGTCTCTCAAGTCTTTCCAGTGGGTGGGTTGCCCACAGCCATATCCTGGGGAGTGCAAAGCCACAGTCTCTCAAGTCTTTCCAGTGGGTAGGTTGCCCACTGTTCCCTCCTGGGGAGTGCAAAGCCACAGTCTCTCAAGTCTCTACAGTGGGTGGGTGGCCCACTGTTCCATCCTGGGGAGTGCAAAGCCACAGTCTCTCAAGTGGATAACAGTCTCCACTGGTTCTGGAGGGAGCATTGTGCCCAGAGTGCTTCATCCTGCTAAGGACAGAGGTAGTGGATGGATCTCTCCACTGGTTCTGGAGGGGGCCTGGTGCCCAGAGTACTTCATCCTGCTAAGGACAGAGGTAGTGGATGGATCTCTCCACTGATTCTGGAGGGGGCATGGTGCCCAGAGTGCTTCATCCTACTAAGGACAGAGGTAGTGGATGGATCTTTCCTCTGGTTCTGGAGGGGGCATGGTGCCCAGAGTGCTTCATCCTACTAAGGACAGAGGTAGTGGATGGATCTCTCCACTGGTTCTGGAGGGGGCATGGTGCCCAGAGTGCTTCATTCTGGCCGTGACGGACTCAGTGACGTCAGTGCCCTTGGCGTTCATGGGTCAGCGGTGCTTGAGACGGCGGTGCCCTGTTCAGCGGTGCTTGAGACGGCGGTGCCCTGTTCAGCAGTGCTTGAGACGGCGGTGCCCTGTTCAGCGGTGCTTGAGACGGCGGTGCCCTGTTCAGCGGTGCTTGAGACGGCGGTGCCCTGTTCAGCGGTGCTTGAGACGGCGGTGCCCTGTTCAGCGGTGCTTGAGACGGCGGTGCCCTGTTCAGCGGTGCTTGAGACGGCGGTGCCCTGTTCAGCGGTGCTTGAGACGGCGGTGCCCTGTTCAGCGGTGCTTGAGACGGCGGTGCCCTGTTCAGCGGTGCTTGATACGATGGTGCCCTGTTCAGTGGTGCTTGGAGCGGCGGGCTCCTTTGCAGTGACTCAGCTGCTGGCGGTCCTTCATGGCCCAGCGGGGCTTGTGCCTGCGGTCCTCTCTAGCCCAGCAGGGCTTGTGCTGGCGGTCCTCTCTTTCCCAGCGGGCTTGTGCTGGCGGTCCTTCATGGCCCAGCGGGGCTTGTGCTGGCGGTCCTCTCTGTCCCAGCGGGGCTTGTGCTGGCGGTCCTCTCTAGCCCAGCGGGGCTTGAGCTGACAGTCCTTCATGGCCCAGCGGGGCTTGTGCTGGCAGACCTCTCTAGCCCAGCATGGCTTGTGCTGGCGGTGGCCTCCTGGGCAGCAGGGCTGGTGCTGGCGGTGGACTCCTGGGCAGCAGGGCTGGTGCTGGCGGTGGCCTCCTGGGCAGCAGGGTTGGTGCTGGCGGTGGCCTCCTGGCCAGCTGGGCTGGTGGCGGTGGCCTTCTGGGATGATGGCGGTCTTGTCCGCCGTGCTGCTGTTCCCAGAATTGCTGAGTTTCTTGTACCCCTTCCCCATCTTGGAAGGTGTCGCAGCTGACTCCACACTCCCACCTGTGCCCCTGGGAGCGGCTTTGGTGGCTGGAGTCTTCCCCCTCTCCCGCCGGGCACTGGTCAACTTCTGATGCTTCACAGGTGGAGGACTGTCTGTGCTGTGGCTCTGTTTCACACTGGCTGCCCTGGTGGCCGCTGCACTCCAGATTCCGGTGACTACAGGCACCACTGGTCCCGGAGATGTTGTGGCTGAGTTGCTAGTTCGGGACCTAGGAGACGGACGGGGTGGGGGAGGTGTGGGAAAGAGGTCAAGGTTGGACAGGAAACGTTTTTGGGAGACACTGGAACGAGTAGCTGGAGGGGGTTTGAGAGTAGAGGAAGAGGTTGTGGTTGTAGGAGGTGTTTGTTTGCTGACTTTGGATGCAGGTGCATGCGCTGGAGGCTGTCGTGAGGTGGATGGCTGGTGGGTGGGTGTGTGCTTGCGTTTGTGTATCTTGGGAGGGGGCGTTACAGACACACTGGGAGAGGAGGAGAGGACACAGGGGATGTGTGAATGATAGTGGGGGTGGTGACTGCACGTGAGGGGGTGTGGTGGTGGGTGTGCTGGTGATGGTAGTAGTGGCTGTAGAGGTAGTGCATGCAGGTGTGAGTGTAGACAAGACTGGGAGGGAGGAGGGAGACAAGGAGGAGGGGGACGCAGTGGAGGCAGTGGATGTTGGTGTGTCTGCATGTGTGTGATGCGTGCGTGAGTGCCTGTGGGATGTGTGGTGCTTATGTTTGCCTGAGCTTCCCTTGTGTGTTGACGTGGGTGCATGCTGGTCTAGAGGTGTGCTTGGGATAGGCTGGGGTGCAGGGGATTGGGTCTGGGTGGAGGAAGTTGGAGGGGGGAGGCTAGACACAGGGACAATGGCTGCCATCAGTGCTGAGGCCAGAGTCTGAAAAGCTCGCTGAAGGGCCGCCGTGCCAGAATGAATGCCCTCCAGGAATGCATTTGTTTGTTGCAACTGCCTTTCTACACCCTGGATGGCATTCAAAATGGCAGACTGCCCAACAGTGAGGGACCTGAGGAGGTCAATGGCCTCCTCACTGAGGGCAGCAGGGGTGACTGGGGTTGGGCCTGAGGTGCCTGGGGCGAAGGTGATGCTTACCCTCCCGGGTGAGCGGGCAAGGGGCAAAGGCTGAGGGGCTGCTGGGAGGGCGCTGCTGGAAGTGGGGGTGGCGGCTGTACCTGTAGATGGGGGGGGCACAGATGGTGTTGCCACCACACGGGAGCTCCCATCAGAGGTCGAGTCCGTGTCACTGGCCTCAGCTCCTCTCCCCGCCGTGGAGCTCCCCTCGTCCTCCGTCCCACTGGTGAAGTCCGATTCCATAGTGTGGCCCTCCATGGCCATGTGGGATGCAGTCCCCTCGTGCTCCAGTGCCACTGATCCTCCGCCTGATGATGCTAATGCACACAAGAACAGGGAGACCACAAAAAGGGGGAGACGACAGAAGAAAGACATGTTGAGTGCATGCATTACCGCTACCGTTGGCGGACACGACAGACACAGGATCCCCCTGCACTACGCCGTGCTCTTGGGCTACACTGTTCAATTCCTGGGAAATGGCCAACTAGGCTATGGACGACATCTGCACACATGGATGACACAGGGGCATGACTAGGTGTCGTTGGCACTCTACAGAGGTGCGGTGGGGTGCCACATGGCCTGCCTTTAAGGAGGGACCTTGCCTACGGAACTCGCCCTGGCCTAGGGAAACCCAGACCCTACCTCCCCCACCCAGACCCCTCCACTGCGTGCAAAATCAGCAGAATGAGAGTGTACTCACCCCCTTGTGGCTGCTGTGATGTCCTCAAGTGCCCATCCAACTCCAGTGTACACCATGGCAAGGATCCGGAACATCAGGGGGGTAATGGTGCGACGGGCACCCCTCCAACGTTGGGAGGCCATCCCCAGCTGAGCCTCCGCCGTCTTCTTGCTCCAGCGGCGAATGTCCTCCCATCTTTTCCGGCAGTGGGTGCTCTGTCTGTGGTAGACCCCCAGGGTCCGGACGTCCTTGGCGATGGCACGCCAAATATATTTTTTCTGGTGGGCGCGGACCTACATGAGTTGTACAGGGGGAAGAGAAACTTATTACCAACTGCACCGTCAAAGTGATTGGCCCCCATCCCTACCCTTGCCATGTGGCACATGCACTCACTGTCATTTCATGCATGCCGCACTCTCCCCCCTTCCTTCTTACATCCACCCCTCTCCACACAGGCATAGCCCATACAGCATGCTCCCAGTGTACTTACCTGTTTGTCTGAAGGACCGTAGAGTAGCGTGTACTGGGGGAGGACCCCATCCACAAGCTTCTCCAACTCCTCCGATGTGAAAGCAGGGGCCCTTTCCCCAGACACTCGAGCCATTGTCTCTTCCAGACCGAGGTCACAGCAGCACTTGCAGTGTAGGTCCTCTCCTGTCGAAGATCAGGTATCGAGTGATTGAACAGATAGAAAATGGCGGTCACGTCCGCGGCGGTGCGTACCGTCACCGCCGGCATACATCATCATTGGCTCCTGGGACCCATAGGGTCCAATGTTAACCAATGCAGCATTGCGCCGCAGTCTTCGACCGCCTACTGCGATGGTGTACAACGCCAGCGCAGTTACCTCACATCCCATTGTCCCACTTTACAGGTCAGGCAGCCGCCATTTCAGGGGCCCACATGGCTTCATTTTCAACTGCGTCACACATACCTAGGCCTAGACTCAACACACATACAGGCCACTTTTTAGATTATGATTGGTGTTCTGTGTAAGCTGTGGGTACGTACCTCTGAGTTGCTTGACTCTGTGCTCGCTGTTGTCCTTCATAGGCACCGTCCACTGGGACATGTGAGGAGATGGCGGCATCCTCCGGTGTACCGACCGTTGGTGGACCTGTCGACAATGGAGAAAAGACATGTGATAATCACATACAGGCTTGACCGTGTCACAATCCAGGAACTGTGTACCCAGTTTGAGCCAGACCTGATGTCAGCTATCCGCCATCCCACAGGAATCCCCCCTCAAGTGCAGGTGCTGTCAGTGCTCCATTTCCTTGCAAGTGGGTCCTTTCAAACAACAGTGGCATAGCATCAGGGATGTCCCAGCTCATGTTTTCCAACGTGTTGTCCAGAGTGTTGTCTGCCTTGCTGAAACACATGCAGAGCTACATCGTTTTCCCTCAGGTGGAGGATTTGCCTACAGTGAAAGGTGATTTCTATGCCCTGGGACATATCCCCAACATCATAGGTGCCAATGATGGGACACATGTGGCTTTGGTACCCCCCACAGGAGTGAACAGGTGTACAGTAACCGGAAGAGTTATCATTCGATGAATGTACAAATGGTATGTTTGGCCGTCCAGTTCATCTCCCATGTGAATGCCAAGTTCCCTGGCTCAGTGCATGACGCCTACATCCTGTGGAATAGCAGCATCCCTTATGTGATGGGTCAACTCCAGAGGCACCGTGTGTGGCTATTAGGTGAGCACCTGGAAGCTAGTCAGTGGGAATGGTTGTCTGGGTCTGGGGATATCCCTCCAGGTTAGTGTGTGTCTAACAGTTGTCCCTTGCCATTTGCAGGTGACTCTGGTTACCCCAACCTGTCATTGCTACTGACCCCAGTGAGGAATCCCAGGACAAGGGCAGAGGAACGATACAATGAGGCCCATGGACGAACTAGGAGGGTGATCGAATGGACCTTCGGCCTCCTGAAGGCCAGGTTCAGGTGTCTCCATATGACAGGTGGATCTACTCACCAAAGAAGGTGTGCCAGATCATCGTGGCCTGCTGTATACTTCACAACTTGGCTTTGCGATGACAGGTGCCTTTTCTGCAGGAGGATGGTCCAGATGGCGGTGTTGTCGCAGCTGTGGAGTCTGTGGACAGTGAAGACGAGGAAGCAGAGGAAGAAGACATGGACAACAGGGACTAAGTGATCCAGCAATATTTCCAGTGAAACACAGGTAAGAATACAAACGTGCCTACTACATGTACTTAAACACTACTACCGCTCTACTGTCTGTCGTTTTCACCCAGTGTATGGTCACTGAGTTGTCACTTTCCTTTACAATTTCACAGATCTGGGTCCCACAGTGTGACATCTGCTTTGATTCCTCATGGACTAGAGCTGTGTGACATAGGTATGTTGACATTACAAATGAAAGAGCTTTTTGCCACAGTAATTGCTAATGCAGTATTCCGAAATCACAGACTGACTCGATTGTTTTGTGCTTTAAGGGTGTTTATTTTAGTGCTCAAAATTGGAGGGGGTAGCAAAATGGTGAGGGGTGATGGCGGAGGAATGTCCATGGCAGAGTCCAGTCTATTAGTCTCACAGGTGCATTGCCCAAATGGGCATAGGAAGTGGAGCTGGGGCAGTTTAAGGATGGACAGGGTGACAAAGTGGGACAGTAGGATGACAATCAGGGTGGTCTCATTTCTTGGCGGGGGTCTTGGCATCGTTCTATGTCTTGTTCCTGGATCTCAGGGACCGTTTGCGAGGTGGTTCTCCCTCTGCAGGGGGTGGGGTGCTGGTGTGGTGGTCCTGTGGCGGTGCCTCCTGTCCACTAGCGCTGGCGGAGGTGGTGGGCAGTTCAGCGTACAGGCTAGTGTCAGGGGCCCCTTGTTGTGCCACAGTGGTGCCCAGGTTGGAATTGATGGTTCTGAGTTCCTCCCTGAAGCCCATATACTGTTCCTCCTGCAGGTGCTGGGTCTCCTGAAACTTGGCCAGTACCGTTGCCATCGTCTCCTGGGAGTGGTGGTAGGCTCCCATGATGGAGGAGAGGGCCTCATGGAGAGTGGGTTCCCTGGGCCTGTCCGCCCCCTGTCGCACAGCAGCCCTCCCAGTTCCCCTGTGTTCCTGGGCCTCCGTCCCCTGGACCGTGAGCCCACTACCACTGCCCCCAGGTCCCTGTTGTTGTTGGGGTGGTGGGTTAGCCTTGGTTCCCTGTAGTGGTGGACACACTGCTGATTGACGTGTCCTGGGGACAGAGGTATGGTCCTGCTGGGTGGGGGCTGTGCTGGTGTTTCCAGAGGGAGGAAGCTCTCTAGTGGCCTGTGACTGGGTGTGGGGAACCGACTGTCCCGAGGTCCCCAATGGGCCGGGCTGGTCATCTAGATCCAGTTGGACAGAGGTGCTGTCATTACTGTGGGCCTCTTCGGTTGGTGGTGTGGACATGTGTGGACCCTCCTGTCCGGTGACGTTGGGTAGGGGTCCTGCAGGGGTATAAAAGGATGTTTATTACATCTGTGTGTGGCATGGTGTGCAATGGGTGGGTGACCGTGTACCCCAGTGCTTGCATTCCTGTGTGGGACCTTGTGTGATGATGGTTTAGGGGGGTGTATGGGTATGTGCAGTGGGAATGCTTTAGTGATGTGTGTCCATGCTTTGTTGTTGCATGCAGGGCTTGGGGTTAGGATGTGTGGTTTGTGATCTTGGGACATTTGTGAGGAGTTAGAGTGATGGTGGTGAGGGTGGGGGTATGTGCTGGCATGCAGGTAGGGTGGGGGATGTAATAGTTAAGATTTGACTTAGAGTCCATTCCTCCACCTACTCCTGCGAGGCCTTCAGGATGCAGAATCGCCAAGACCTGCTCCTCCCATGTTGTTAGTTGTGGGGGAGGAGGTGGGGGTCCGCTGCCAGTCCGCTGAGCCGGCAGGTGGTGTCTTGAGACCACGGAACGCACTTTCCCCCGTAGGTCGTTCCACCTCTTCCTGATGTCCTCCCGATTTCCTGGGTGCTGTCCCACTGCGTTGACCCTGTCCACTATTCTTCGCCATAGCTCCATCTTCCTTGCAATTGAGGTGTGCTGTACCTGTGATCCGAATAGCTGTGGCTCTACCTGAACGATTTCCTCCACCATGACCCTGAGCTCCTCCTCCGAGAACCTGGGGTGTCTTTGCCGTGCCATGGGGTGGTGTAGGTGATGTGTGGGGTGGTATATGGGGTGATAAGTGTGCTGATATGTAGTGGTTTGTAGTGTGTGGTGCGTGGAAGTTATGTGGGTGATGGTGTTGTGTGCCTGTGGATGCTAGTATTGTTGATGGTGGTGTCTCTCTCTGGCCTTCGTTCATTATGTTTGGTCGTAGGGGTTTGTGTGTGATGTGGGTGTGTGTTTTATATTGTATTGGGTATGTGGGAGTGATGTGTGTATGTGTATCAGGTGTGTGTATTTCGAATTGTCCAATGTGGTAGTGTTTTGTAAATGTGTATTTTGAGCGCAGCGGTGTGTACCGCCAATGGAATACTGCGGTTGAAAGACCGCCGCGTGGATTCGTGTGTCGTGATAGTGAGGGCATATTTCTGTTGGCGTGACGGTGGAGGTTTTGTTTTACCCAGTTTATCACTGACCTTTGGTGTGGCGGACTTGTGTGGGTGTCTGAATTTTGGCGGATTCCGTGCTGTGGGCCATAATGGCTGTGGCGGTTTTCTGCGTCTGTGTGTTGGCGGTCTTCTGCACGGCGGTATGCGGCTTTTACCGCCAATGTTGTAATGACCGCCTAAGTGTTAAAATTCTAGATGTCACATTATATGTGCATAATAAGTCCCTTAATACAACTCCTATTGTGTTCCAGAAAAGAGTTCAGATTATTTTCTTGTCCTCATGCAAAAAGACCATGTTTGATTTTGAAAACATAATTCTAGAGGCTTTTTATATTCCTATTCAATGTGTAACATTTCATTAAGAGGTTCATTGAGAAGTTGTATTAATCATTCTTGATTCCTTCCCAGGTAACCAGACGTCTTGAGGCCTAGTTATTTAGTCCATGCTTAAGTTATCCATGGTTACAGTATGACGATGCTTAGAATCATAGTCTAGGAAAGATTAATGTGATCTAATCTTGTTATTGTGTGTTTTAACTTTTTGTTTCCTACAGGTTTCCTTCCCAGCTGTTTCCATCCCCTTTTCCCCCATTTGGACTCTCTCAGTCTTTGTGATTCATCTATCAGAGTCTTGGAGGTGTCTAGTGGTGGACATGATGGGAACGTGCACAGACCCCGAGGATCTGGTCTCCCTGACACAAATGTGTCTAATTGTTTGGAGGAGTCAATGATCCCTTGTTCTTGGCTGAGCTCGATTATTGTCCCGATTTTCAAAAAAGGGAAATAGGGCAGAGCTCAAAAACTATCATCCTATCTCTTTGATAGAGATACTGGCCAAAACTTTGGGCAAAGTATTATACAACAGAATAGTTTAGTGGGCGAATGATAACAATGTGAAAGATAAGTGTCAGTATGGTTTCCGAAGTGGCTTTGGGACAACTGAGCAATGTCTTAACTTAAAACTGATTATTGGTAATTATTCAGTGACTAAGAAGTGTAACTTAGCCTTTATGGTCCTGTCCATGGCATTTGATTGTGTTGACCTGAGGAAAGCTATGGCAGACCCTTGTCAATCTACAAATGGACTCTTCTCTTATGCACATGCTGAATTCTTTGTATTCGGGCACCAAGGCCAGAGTAAGGTTTGGGAGAGATGGGGAGGTGTCTTATCCAGGTGATTGGTTGACACCTGGTCGGTATAAGTCAATAAGGACGCTCATTGAAAGACCACACGCCAATTATGAATACAATTTAGCTTTACTAGAATTTCAGGGAATTGTATGAATTTAGCACTTCAACAATGGCAGAATAAAAATAGCAATAAAGAGCATATATATATATATATATATATATATGTACACTGCAAAGAGAAAGAGCATCTATGTATACATATGAGCAAAGAGTTAATTGACAGATATAAGCTTGGAATAACTGGATACCAAAATGTGTTACACTACCATGTTCAGGAAGTAAAATATAAACGAGTTGAATACTTCAGATGAGCTTTGATTTGCTGCACACCAAAATGCAAGTTTCAACTACTGCAGCAGGCTCACACTATGATGTTCAGAAAGCAAAATATAAACAAGCTGAATTCTTCAGATTAGCTTTGCTTAACTGCATATCAAAATGTATTTTTCAATTACTTTAGCAGGCTCACACTACGATGTTTAGAAAGCAAAATATAAACGAGTTGAATACTTCAGATTTTAAACACAGTGCAAGCATATAGGGCAGAGAAACAAAGGCCTTTCATCCCTGGGTGGAACTTAACTTAGTCCACGAAATGCTGGGAAGCCCTCTACCGCCCCCTTGGACCTCTCTCCCCTTCGAGTGTCACGGTCTCTGAACAGCACAACAGGGAGGCAGCTCTGGGTCTGAAGATGACAGTTTTCACAACTCCATCTGCAAGCTTCAATTCCCTCACTCGCCTTTCAGTGCTTAAGTAACCTGAAGCTTGGATTCTATCCCCTTCCAGTATTTTCTAGCTATGTTATAAGCACATGTCTCTTGGCTGCTTTGCCATTCCCTGATCATTTTTTTCATTCCATCTTTTACTGTGGTACCGTTCTCAAGGTTGAGACTGAATTTCCCTCAGAACCTGTTTGTTACACATGCAGCTGCGAATAAGTTTATCTACGGAATGCCATAAAAAACAAGCTTGAAAGCGAAC
Organism: Pleurodeles waltl; assembly: GCF_031143425.1. Lineage (NCBI taxonomy): Eukaryota > Metazoa > Chordata > Amphibia > Caudata > Salamandridae > Pleurodeles > Pleurodeles waltl. The sequence continues at coordinate 194,466,580 of NC_090443.1, forward strand.
ATCGTGAATTTTTCCACGTTGCTCTGGCTTCAGCAGGCATTACGCTCATCTACACTGTTCAAGCTAATTAACCCTTCGCGTCACAATATCTTCCGCACCTTTCCCTATACTGATCACTCCACCCCTTAGATGAGTGCGATGCATGCGAAACAAGAATCATTTATTTTGACACTTTGCTATCTAGGTTGCTACGAATACTTGTTAGCATTATTCTAAGCGCTTGCATCTTAGTATAAAGCTGGTTTATGAGTACATAGTGTACATAGTATAATCATTAGCGTGACACAGACAATCAATAACCAAATTAGCGGATGTAACACTATATTTAGCGTCTTCGTAGCTCCTGGTGCCCAACCTAAGAAGTCATACCAATGGTGCTCAGTTACTTGCTGGATGCATGAAGCAGTGTGTGCATAAACTGTTTGGCGTTCATGGTCATCTGTATGGCGGTATCCTTGGTATATTTAGCCGCCATGTCGAATTTAGCAAATGTGATTTGTGCGTAGCGCCTGATTGCCTCTAGTCTAGGTAGCTTCACAACAAGCGGGATGTTCCATTCTAACTGTGCTTGCATTTGCGTCTGTAATGTGGTTGTGGTGAACTTAGTCGGTCGGTATAGGATGTGAGTACTTATGTCAATAATGCTAGTAATATTGCACATACACATTACCTGCTCCCCGGTGGTTTGTACAAATCCGTTAATAAGTAAGGGATGATTAGTAACGTAACATGTACTCTCTGTTCCTATCCGATATAAGTCTGTGCCATTAATAGGATAAGGTAACCATTCACATTCTCCTGGTACTGGGTGAAGGCATGGATCCAGCAATCGTCCAGTGTGGGTACATACCCACCCCTTAGACCAATCTGCACATCTAGTGGGATCTACAGTGTGATTTGTTTGATCAATCCACTTTTTGTCAGTGTGAGGTATCCACCATTCTTCACCTATCACTACAGGGAGCAATATAAAGGGGCACCATATTTCAAGAGAAAGATCACTTCTAGCTATATCAAAATGAGCATAACACATTTCTCCCTCACAATGAAACTGTATGGGCTTTACTCATATTTCCTCAGGCAAATGCAATTGTTGTCTCCAATATTCACCCTGAAGCTGTCCCCATTCCGCTTTGAAGTCTACATACTGTTGATTAACAATGCTTTGCCATAGTATGCACTGAATGCCTTTGGACACTGTTTGTGTGCTTTGAAAGCTTTTTCCAAATTGTTCATAAGTGAAATTATGCCATTGCCAATCACGATACAACTCACGCAGAACCTTCCATACTTCTTGTGAGTGTGTGGGCCCCCATTGTGAAATTACTTTTATGGCCTCCCCTGTACTATATCCTGTAGAAGATAGCTTATCCCTAATGGCTTCAATATCAAAAGCGTTCAGGGCCCCTACCCCAAGTCCGGTGGCCCCGGCTATCAAGGATCCTAGATCTCTTCTGAGGCGTAACTTCGGCAAGGGCCATAACTGTACTGTCCATGGTGTGCATAATGGATCATACTTAGAAACATTCCCCTTGGCAATAGTTATCTGTAACACAATATGGTTAATCTGCTTGCATGCAAAGCTTGCTTACATCCTATTCTATATCAAACTATGGAAACGTTGCCTAAATTACTAACCATGCATCTTTCAGCTACATAAAACATAAAGGCGGGCGGTTTGGAGTATCGAACTCCTTTGGTTCCATTGTTCATTGTAACAACCACCATATGACCTGGTAAAATATTTTGTTGGTTGGAACAATCATAGGGTCTACATGAATATGCCTGTACTGGTGTAGAAGGTACAATGGTATCACAATATTTACATATCATTTTTAGCGTATAATTCAAAGCCTGTACTGTTGCTGGCATCCCCTGCAACTCGTTCAGTCTGTTGGCATGTTGGATTTGCTGTCCAGTTACCTTCCAGGTTACAGCTTTGGCAGCCATCCACTTGCTTCCAGGTACCTTCATGTTGCAAAGTGAAACATTTCCCTGGTCATCAGTCACGTTAGCGGCTTGAGGTGCACAAGTGACATGAAGGTCCGTAATGACATTCTCTGCTATATTCGGTCGGACCCATACACTTTTTCCGGTTATAATCATGACCGCAAACAGGAACCACGTCATCGATGCAGATGTCATCATTTACGACCGTGGGGTAATTCTCACTGCAGGCACAAATACAGGTACATTAGAGTTCTTTAAAAGTACAATATACGTACTCCCCACCCCTTGACTCAATATCTCTCCTGCCTCTGGCTTTTTCCCTGGATGATGCACATCTCTGGGTGTTATCGGGGGGCAGATCTTTCTTCAATGTGGGGGGTATACGCTTGTTCACAAATCAATTGAGCAATTCTGTCATGTGCTTGATACGATACAGTAGTATCTCCTTGGTTCAGTAATACTACTTTAACCTCTCCTTTAAAATCTGGGTCTATGACTCCCCCTAGCACCGACACTACCTTGATGACTAGGCTGGATTGAGGGGCAATTCTACCATATGTTCCAGGTGGTACTCTTACTCCTATTCCTAGGGGATCAGTCTTCACCTGTCCTACGGGTATTTCTCTTTCCTCTGGAGCAAACAGGTCCAGTCCTATACTGCCAGAGGTAGCCTATAAAGGTAATCGAGCTCGAGGGTCTGTTTTCCAGACAATCATTGTGTGGGTGATTTCTTTATCATGTCCTGTCATCCGAATGAAAGAGTCTGCTGCCCAACTGGTCTATTGTTCAATTCGAACAAGGCTTTGTCTAAATTACTACTCCATCCTTTTAGAGTCTGATGTGCTGATAACTTTTTTAGCTGTTCTTTCAACAATCTGTTATATCTTTCAATCATGCCTGCAGCTTGTGGATAATAACTAAGGTGTAAAATCCACCAAATTCCCTGTTCCTGCGCCCAATCCTGCACTGTTTCCCTGAAAAGTGTGTGCCCCTATCTGTCTGGATTTCATCAAGTACCCCATAATGTTTTATCAGGTAGTTTAGTCCTCGCAAAGTGGACTTCTGATCTGCAGACTTACAGGGCATATCCAACATAAGGCCACAGTAGCTGTCCACCATGGTCAATACGTAGCTTTTTCCTCCTTCCTTTGGTAGCGGCCCGATATAGTCCAATTGCCACACTGTAGCAACTGCGGTTCCTCTTCTGAAATGGCCACTAGGCTTCTTTTGCAGAGGCATTTGTCTGATCTGTTTGCATGTGGGGCACTCCTTTACTGCTTGTTGCACCTGTTCTTTAGAAACTGGAATCTGTCGTTGCTGTGCCCATGCATAAGTGCCATTCTCTTCTAGATTTCCAGATGATGCATGGGCCCAGTTTGCTAGAGCATCTTCAGCCTCCTCATTGATGACCACTGTTCGTGTTTTGGCCATCTGATCTGCGGTGTTGTTGAATAGAGATGCAAGTGAGGTGTCCAATGGGCAATGGGCATCCACACGTCCCACATAGATTTTACATTTTTGCCCTTTCTCCCACATCTCTTCCCATAGTTGCTCGCCTACCCAAATGGGGGTGCCTTTGATTTTCCATCCATCCTTGCGCCAAGTCGGGGCCCAGCTTACTAGTCCTTGGTAAGTGGCCCAGCTGTCAGTGTACACAAAGTTTTCTCTCCGATGGGGCCTGTTCGATCACTGCTGCTACCCCCTGCAGTTCTGCAAGCTGACTTGATCCATTATCTCCTCCTCACAGCAACAGCGTTTCTGTAGCAGGCTGGAAGGCAACTGTTTGCCATTGTTTTTTTCCGTGATGGTACCGGGCGGTGCCATCTGTGAGCCATGCATTTTGCTGTTCTTCTTCTGTGAGTTGTTCAAAAGGTGGGGCTGTTTTAAATGGTGAGGACTCCATCTCAGATGGCTCTGGCGAGGGGACCATTGCCTGTATGTCCATTCCCCCCAGCATATCTTCTTGTATCTTCGACACTCCTACTGGACCCGGTTTTGCCCTCTGCTGCAGATACCATTTCCACTTTACGATGGTAGACTCCTGCGCCCTGCCTACTTTAGTGCCAACCCCTCCTTCTCTTATCCATCCTAGTAAGGGGACCCGTGTTCTTAAGGTAACCGGACGGTCACCAGTTATGCGTTCTGTTTCTACTAATGCCCAATATGCTCCTGCTAGTTCTTTTTCTAACGGGGTGTAATTGCTCATGGATGGTGTTAATCTCTTTGACCAGAATCCTTGTGGCACTCTCTTTTTTCCCTGCCTCAGCCATAAGCCCCACATCACTACATCATCCTGTACTATCATTTCCAGCTCAAATGGGTCTCCTTCTGTGATGGGACCTAACACAAAATAATTCTGTAATGTATCTTTTTCTCCCTCAAAGGCCTCTTGCTGTTCAGGTCCCCATTGGAAAGGGTGCTTTTTTCGTGTGCCTTGATATAATGGTCTCAGTATTAATCCTAAGTGAGGGATATGTTGTCTCCAGAATCCCATCAAACCAATAAATTGTTGTGCTTCTGCCTTAGTTGAAGGAATCTTTAGCTGCTGTACTGTATCAATCACTTCTGTGGTATTCTTTTTACTGGTCCTGACCAAATAGCGCCCAGGAATATCACCTCTTGTGCCGGACCTTGGACCTTTTTTGGGTTAATAGCCCATCCCCTCTGCTGTAAGTATTCAATTAACCTTTCCAGTGTGTCTGAGACTTGCTCTTTAGTGTCCCCAGTGATCATGATGTCATCAATGTAATGTGCAAGTCGGGTGTTTCCTGCCGAGAAGTTGGCTAAATCTCTGGCTATTAGCCCATGACACAATGTGGGACTATGCACGTCCCCCTGGGGCAACTTCCTGAATGTGAATTGTCTGTCCTGACAGCTTATTGCAAATTGGTCTTGATTGGCCTCATCAATATCAATTGAAAAGAAGGCGTTTGCTAAATCAATCACGGCATGCCATTCCCCCACATCTTTACTCAACTGTTCCACCAGTGTGATGATGTCTGGGACTGTGGCTGCCAAGGGTGAAGCCACTTTATTCAGTTGTCGATAGTCGACAGTCATTCGATAGGTATTATCTGGTTTCTTCACGGGCCATATGGGAGAGTTAAATGGGCTCACAGCCCGCATCTATCAGCCCCTGAATGGTTTCTGAAATCTCTTTATGACCACTGGGCATGCGGGACTGTTTAATGCACACCGGCTCCTTTAAAGGAGGCACATGTAATGGACTCCACTTTGCATGCCCAACCAAAACTGTCCTAGATTTCTTTATATGTACGCTCCTCACACCAAAAGTAGATGTTCCCCATTGCGTATCAATAGTTTTGCCTAGTAACAAATCCATGCCAATAAGGTATTCTGGTACTTCGGCTATTAATACTTCTGCCGAGAACGGGGGTCCTTTACCAATTGACAATTTGAGCTTAACAGGTTTGGCCTCTGTCTCTACACCCCCGTAACCATTAATGATCACACCCTTTCCTGGCAGCCTCTTAGGGTTTCCATTTATCAAAGTTACTTCCGCACCTGTATCGAGCAGTGCCATAACATGTTGTGTTCCTTTGTGCCAATAAATGATGAGAGGTACATATGGCCGCCTGTCCCCGGGGCTTACCTCTTGCACTGCTCTGACCCCCGGGGTTTGGCCTGACCTTCATAATAAGGGGTCTGGGACTTCCCAACCATCGCTGGACAAGTCGGGATATAGAGTTGAGACAGGCACCTTCCTATTTTTCCCTGATTCTGTTTTTTCCTTCTCAGATTCTTCCATGGGTGGTGCGGAGGGCTGCTTCTCATCAAATGCCTCCTTCTCTTTCTGTCTACGTTGCAAAGCCTTCCATTAATTAAGCAGATAAGGGGTAGGCTTCCCATCTATCTCCTCTTTCTTCACCCCAGCATTCAACAAATCTAGCCACATTTGTCGTCTGGTCACTTTTATTTTAGACTCGCCTCCCTTATATTTATTGTCCTGCCCCACTGCTTTTGCTGATTTTTGTCTGTCAAGCCCTTCCAGTTGTGCCATTAATAACACCACATCCCCCACTGGTCTTCTCTGAGCGGGTCCTAGAAGAGCAAACAAGGCACCTTTCATATGCGGAGGGGTATTTCTAATTAACCGTGCCCTGATCCCTGCTGTCAAGGGTTCAACATCAGGTCCTAAAAAGTGTTGGGAATACACTGCGTTCTGCATCCCCATTTCTCGCAGTTGTTCATTTGCCTCTGAAATCGTATGCCAAGGGCCCCAACTCTCTTCCACATCTATAGCAGTTGGGTACAATTGCTGCATTCCTTCCATCAACCAACCCATTAGAGAGAAAGCTTGTTGCCCCTGTGCACCTCGTAACCGTTGCCCTAACATGGCATGTGTAGTTACTGATCCCATTTTCAAAAGTTCAGTTGGTAACAAATATGTACCATCTGCTCCAGTGTCCCACAATCTCACCAACCATTTAAACAAAGGCTCTGCAGGCATCTGCCTAAACATACGAGTTATCTCCAACAACTCACTCTGTGTATGATCTCTTACCAAACGAGAATTCTGTATTTGCCCACCATTCACTCCCTTTGATTTATTTTGCACGAGTGGGCGAACCTCCATTACACTTCCCCTTTCACCTTCAATTTCACCTACACGTCCTTCTCCACTTTCAACTCCACCTAGTTCTGCTACACGTACTTCCACCTCATCCTCCCAGTTCCAGTCATCATCATTATCTGAGACTGTTCCATCCCAAGTATAAGGATCCCAGTTTTCTTTGTGTACCAATGCCCTCACTTGCACAGCTGAGGGTATTTTAGGCTTCTGCCTACTCTTCTGTTTTGCTACTCGTACTGCTAATGCGGTGCACCTAGCCTCCATTTGATCACCCCCGAGTCATTGCACTTTCTATAGTTTCTGCTTTTCCTGCAAGGCTGCAACCTCATCCCGCAGTTTTCTTATCTCTGCATCTTGTGTTAATGTTTTCCTGTATACCGTACGGAGCGCAGACAGGAAAAGCCATCCCACTTGCCCTGCTGCTTTCAGCTCCAGCTTCGCCCCTCTTAGCTTCAAACTCTCAACCGCATCTTCCACTAAGAGAGGAGTCACTTTCTCATCTAATGCCTCCCATAACACCGGCGCTGCCCACCGGTTCAGGAGTCCTGCCACACCAGAGAACGGGTCAGTTGCAAACCACCCGGGAATGGATCTGGCTTCTGCCCCATGCTGCCTTCCGCTCTGTGCCTCACTTTTCTTACGTCCCCAGAGAGGCATTATTGACTTATGCCCCACTTCTGGTACCAAAATGTCTTATCCAGGTGATTGGTTGACACCTGTTCGGTATAAGTCAATAAGGACGCTCAATGAAGGACCACACGACAATTATGAATACAACTTAGCTTTACTAGAATTTCAGGGAAATGTATGGATTTAGCACTTCAACAATGGCAGAATAAAAATAGCAATAAAGAGCATCTATATATATATATATATATATATGCATATATATATATATATATATATATATATATATATGTACACTACAAAGAGAAAGCATTTATGTATACATATGAGCAAAGATTTAATTGACAGATAAAAGCTTGGAATAACTGTATACCAAAATGTGTTACACTACCATGTTCAGGAAGTAAAATATAAACAAGTTGAATACTTCAGATAAGCTTTGATTTGCTGCACACCAAAATGCATGTTTCAATTACTGCAGCAGGCTCACACTATGATGTTCAGAAAGCAAAATATAAACGAGCTGAATTCTTCAGATTAGCTTTGCTTAACTGCATACCAAAATGTATGTTTCAATTACTGTTTCAGGCTCACACTACGATGTTTAGAGAGCAAAATATATACTTCAGATTATAAACACAGTGCAAGCATAATAATCAATCATAATAATAGAGCACTACGATACAAAGGCCTTTCATCCCTGGGTGGAACTTAACTTAGTCCACGAAATGCTGGGAAACCCTCTACCACCCGCTTGGACCTCTCTCTCCCTCGAGCATCACGGTCTCTGAACAGCACAACAGGGAGGCAGCTCTGGGTCTGAAGATGACAGTTTTCACAACACCATCTGCGAGCTTCAATTCCCTCACTCGCCTTTCAGTGCTTAAGTAACCTGAAGCTTGGATTCTATCCCGTTAAAGTATTTTCTAGCTATGTTATCAGCACGTCTCTTGGCTGCTTTGCCATTCCATGGCCATTGTTTTCATTCCATCTTTTACTGTGGTCTCGTTCTCAAGGTTGAGACTGAATCTCCTTCACAACCTGTTTCTTACACATGCAGCTGCGAATAAGTTTATCTACGGACTGTCCTAAAAAACAAGCTTGAAAGCGAACATCGTGAATTTTTCCACGTTGCTCTGGCTTCTGCAGGCATCACGCTCATCTATACTGTTCAAGCTAATTAACCCTTCGCGTCATAATGTCTTCCGCACCTTTCCCTATACTGATCAGTAGGTGATGCATGAATTTTGAATTGAGCAGGGATGCTGCAGGGATGTGTCATTTGAGCACTCCTTTTTATTATTATATATATTAATGAGTTGAGTTCAGAGCTGAGAAGGTGCACTCCAGATTTGCCTAGGGCTAGGGTTGCTCCCCTCTTAGTATTACTTTATGCAGATGATTCGGTTTTAATAGCCCGCACCCCTAAGGTCCTGCGTTTTTTAGTTCATACTTTTGTTGATTTTATGGGAAATTTAAACCTGTAAACAAATTTTACAAAGTCATTTTTATTGACATGTGGACCAAAGCAGATGAAGCCTATATCTATAAGGGGATTACTAAAGTATTAGTGAGTGCCAGTACTTTTTCTTATCTGGGGGTTATTTTTAGTTCCTCTGGCTCTTGGGCTCACCATACTGTACAATGATGGAGTAAGTTCTCAAGAGCCATCAGCTCTTTATTAAGTCTTCCATTGTCCATTAGGGAAAAACTGCTTAAGTCCACTATACAAATATACTCTACCTAGTGTGTCCCCATCGCAATTTATGGGACAGGAATTTGGGGTGTGGGGAACCCATTAAATCTCCAAAGAGAGGAAAGTGGTTTTGTCAGAGAATATTATCTGTTTCACCAACTACTTCCAGTTATATATGTCATAGTGATCTGGGCTTAGGATATTTGAGCGACACTGTGCATATTAGTCCAGTATTATTGTGGCTGTCCGTATGGAGTTCTGGAGATGCAGTGTTAACTAAAGAAATTATTCTAGACTGTCTGGCCTGTGACCAGGGTTTTTCCATACCATGGTTACCTTATGTAAAAAAAGCCCTAGGTGCAGTTGGTTTTTCTGATATCTTCTTAGATTGTACACAGGGGTCTTCCATTAGTAGGTGGCTCTTACGTGATTTATTGCTGAAGCGAGCCAATGAGGGGAGACTGTTGGTGGAATGGCTTAAGATAAGTATAAGGGATTACTTATATCTAAATTCAGGGAATTCGTCTACAACGTATTTGTGGAACAGTAATGCAAGTTGGCCTCTTTCTTTATTGTTCAGTTTCCGGGCAGATACTATGAAATGCTCTCTCTGTTTCCCGAATGGCTAAATTGGATACTACAGTATGCCCTTGCTGTAATTTTCACAAGCAAACTATGATACATTCTTTCTGTGATTTTTTATCAAATGTATACTAAAAGATTTTTAGTATCTCTTTTAAAGTATAGGAATGTTTCGATCTGTCTATCTGCCTAATATTGTTTATTGGGTTTAGCGGATGATTAAATCTGTTTACATGTTTTCTTATTTTCTGCAGTTCGTGAAAGGAAGTCGATGTTTCCAGATTAAGCCGTGTTATGTTGGCCATTACCTGAATTATTTGCTATCTGATTTATGGATCTTATTTTTAAGGAATCCGTAATTATGCATGTTATTTTAATTATGATATAATTATATTTGAGAGTACTGTATTTATCTATTATTTATTTGGCTATTCATAGCCGAATAAAATTGTTTTGCGCAACACAAAACGACTCAACGGATTAGTAAATCTCACTCTTAATTTCTTTCAGTTTTCCTGCTTTATGTCCACTCCCTCCCCACTACTCTCTCACTGGCCCTACAATCTTTCTACTTGCATCTTGTAGTCATTGTTATTCTATTTTCTATATCAGTTTATCTCAAATTCAATCTCTATATCTGAGGCATGTGCTTTATGCAAGGCATTCCTCTCAGGATGTTTGAGAGCTTTTACACACCCACCCTTGTCTCCCAGTATATTCTGCTATACACGCTCGGAGGGAAGTCTGCCATTTGAACCTCAGACCACTCACACAAATTAATTACCTTTAGAGATTTAAATGGGCCAAAAAAAGGGAATATAGCAAAGAACCACATGAAAAAGAAATGCTCTTGGAAACACTGTTGTGTGAAAGGGAAGCATACATGCTTGATGACAAAGATGCTTAAACGAACAGACACTCATGGATTAAGGTCCAAGGCCCTGATTTATACTTTTTGACGCAAGCCTGCGCTAGTCAAAAGGTTTACTGCCGGCTACCGCCATTCCTAGACACCAGTCGGGTGTCATATTTAAGGAATGACGCTAGCCGGCGCTAAGGCCCGGTTAGCATCAAAATAAATGACGCTAACCGGGCAGAGGAGGCGTAGGGAAGACTGGGGGTTTTGCGTCAAAGAATAGTGCAAGTCAGGTTAGCATCAAAAATATTGATTCTAACCTGACTAGCGTCATTTTTTGACGCACAACCCCCATGTATATGACTACTGTCTTAGCAAAGACAGGACTCATGCCCCCCTGCCCAATGGCCATGCCCTGGGGATTTCTGTCCCTGGGCATGGCCATTGGGCACAGTGCCATGTAGGGGGGCCCAAGTTAGACCTCCCATGGCACCTTAAAAAAAATAAAGAAAACTTACCTGGACTTACCTTGTATGGGTCCCCCCATCCTTGGGTGTCCTCCAGGGGTGGGTGGGGTGGCAGGAGGTATCCCAGGGGGCAGGGAAGGGCACCTGTGGACTGCTTCCATGGAGTTCCACCATGGAAATGAGCCCACAGGTCCCCTGATGCCTGCCCTGACCCAGGCGTTAAATAATGGCGCTAAACAGGCTTATCGCCATTATTTAAAGCACTCCTCCTCCTGTGCGTCATATTTGCATGGGAGGATAAATAAGGCTCAAAGGCCTTAGAGTCATTTTTTGCCTGGGAACGTCTACCTTGCTTCTCATTGATGCAAGGTAGGTTTCCACGTTACAAAAAATTTACTTTAACTCCATAACTTTGATGCTAGACAGGTCTAGTGCCAAAGTATAAATATGGAGTTAAGTTCGCGCCGGATTTGCGTAAAGGAATTTGATGCAAATCCGGTACAGTCAGAGTATAAATGGGGGCCCAAATGTGTTGTGCCCCTGGGAGGCCACCAGTTTCTCAGGATTTCTCAGGAACAAATGCGCAATTGAATAACCATCATGGTTTTGCAAAGGTGATAAAAACTTTAAATCAAACAATAAATCTGTTTACCTTGTATTACACCCATTATGAATCTGATTATGGTGAAATTTATGAGACAGCATGTCACTTTCTATACTTAAATGAGGAGTGATACAAACTATTACATCGCCTTTGTAATTATGGTTAGGTCACACATTTCTTTAGAAAGGCATTTTTTGATTTGCTAGCAACTTCTGTCAACGAATCTGCATGAAAAATTCCAAAATGATAAGTTCATCCACTTTAGGTTCTTCATGACACATTTTGTGCTAATACGTCAAGCAGGAGCAAAAAAAGGGTGGGTAACAAAAGTGACATTTACCATTTTTCCTCTCATAGAATTGTTTGCTCCTCAATACAGAGAAAATTGCTGAATTGAATTGAGCTAATTTGTCATTTGAGATGCAATCTTTAGCATGTCATGAGTATGTCATATGTAAGATCAAAAGCAATGCATGACAGGTGTGCATATTGATTTTTCTTTACCTTTTCATAGTTGGTGAAGTTTAGTGGTTATAGGTTTTATTTTGTAACCACGATGGCGCAAGTCTTCCAGGCAGTCAGTGCCCAAGACCCCCTACTTAGATGAACCCGGCAGTGCACCAACCTCCCCAAGCAGGTGACTGTAATGTGGAGTAATGTCTGGGGCCCATCACCCTGCTGAGGCTCAAGGTATTTAGGAATATCTGAAATAGCAAGGCCCCCATCGTATACTCCCCTTAGCAGTTTGTGGGAACGGCTCTCAAGGCTCCACCACCAACCCACAGGAGCTATCAGACTTCATAATCTATTTTATCAAGGAAGGCATGAAGTATCACAAATGGGGTATTTTGGATCATGTATAAAAATTGGGGCAGTGCCATAATCTTATAAAGAGCGGCCGTGTCCACTGAGGACAACAGCAGGGGTTTCCAGTGATTAACATCACAGAGAAATCAGTCGAAAAGCTTGTACATGTTCTTCCGTAAAAAATCTGCGGCACACTATGGTGGTCATTACAACCCTGGCGGACGGTGTTAAAGCGGTAAAAATTTTGCAATTACGACCGTGGCGGAAACCGCCAACAAAGACAGCCACTTTAACACTCAGCCTTCCACGTCGGTACAAACAAACAGCGCGGCGGTCACCGCCAACAGACAGGCGGGAGGCAATGTACCGCCCACACTATTATGACAGGCCAATCTGCCACCTTTTCCGGGGAGGATTCACCGCGGATAAAAACACGGCGGAAACAGGAATTCCGAAGGGAAAACGCACACCTCTACACACCCCACGAGGAACGAGGACACCATGGAGCCGGAACTCCAAATTCTACCTGCAATAGTCTTCCTGCTCCTCTACCAGGAGCACGAATGCCGGCGGCGAAGGCCACAGTGAGTACTGCACCTACGACACAGAGGAGGGGGGAGGGAAAAAACATTGACACACACACGCAACACCACCACCCCCACCCACTATAACACACACACTAATGCATATTAATACATCACAGTTACACCCCCCAACCCCCCCCCCCGGAAGAACGCAATGACAATAGAAAATGAGTGTAACCATTGTAATATATTAAAATCAAGCAGGCAGAAATATATATATATATACACCATTTACAAAATATATACCAAGCATAGTAGTCCAGGTAGTGCTCCAATTAAGTCTGTGGAACACTGGGACCACACGGTATGGGCGAGGCCCACACAAGATCCCCAACCATGACGGAGAGAACACTGCAGGGGCATCAGAGAGCAACTAAACAGGCACCTAAGGGGGAGGGAAAGGGGGGGCACCTCAGCCGCTTGAGTGCACGACGCCAAATCCATGAGGGGGCCACATGCCCACTGTTCCATCCTGTGGAGTGCAAAACCACAGTCTCTCATGTCTCTACAGTAGGTGGCTTTCCCACTGTTCAATCCTGGGGAATGCAAAGACACAGTCTCTCAAGTCTCTACAGTGGGTGGCTTGCCCACTGTTCAATCCTGGGGAGTGCAAAGCCACAGTCTCTCAAATCTCTACAGTGGGTGGCTTGCCCACTGTTCAATCCTGGGGAGTGCAAAGCCACAGTCTCTCAAGTCTCTACAGTGGGTGGTTTGCCCACTGTTCAATCCTGGGGAGTGCAAAGCCACAGTCTCTCAAGTGGATAACAGTCTCCACTAGTTCTGGAGGGGGCCTTGTGCCCAGAGTGCTTCACCCTGCTAAGGACAGAGGTAGTGGATGTGATTCTCCACTGGTTCTGGAGGGGGCATGGTGCCCAGAGTGCTTCATTCACCCTGTGACGGACTCAGTAGCGTCAGTGCCCTTGGCGCTCATGGGCCAGCGGTGCTTGAGGTGGCAGTGCCCTGTTCAGCGGTGCTTGAGACGGCGGTGCCCTGTTCAGCGGTGCTTGAGACGGCAGTGCCCTGTTCAGCGGTGCTTGAGACGGCGGTGCCCTGTTCAGTGGTGCTTGAGGCGGCGGTCTCCATTGCAGGGACTCAGCTGCTGGCGGACCTTCATGGCCCATCGTGGCTTTTGCTGGCGGTCCTACATGGCCCAGCGTGGCTTTTGCTGGCTGTCCTTTATGGCCCAGCGGGGCTTTTGCTGGCGGTCCTTCATGGCCCAGCGGGGCTTTTGCTGGCAGTCCTTCATGGCCCAGCGGGGCTTTTGCTGGCGGTCCTTCATGGCCCAGCTGGGCTTTTGCTGGCGGTCCTTCATGGCCCAGCAGGGCTTGTGCTGGTGGTGGCCTCCTGGGCAGCTGGGCTGGTGCTGGCGGTGGCCTCCTGGGCAGCTGGGCTGGTGCTGGCGATGGCCTCCTGGGCAACTGGGCTGGTGGGTGCTGGCGGTGGCCTCCTGGGCAGCTGGGCTGGTGCTGGCGGTGGCCTCCTGGGCAGCTGGGCTTGTGCTGGTGGTGGCCTCTTGGGCAGCTGGGTTGGTGCTGGCAGTGGCCTCCTGGGCAACTGGGCTTGTGCTGGCGGTGGCCTCCTGGGCAGCTGGGCTGGTGCTGGCCTCCTGGGCAGCTGGGCTGGTGCTGGCGGTGGTCTCCTGGGCAGCTGGGCTAGTGCTGGCGGTGGCCTCCTGGGCAGCGGGGATGATGGCGGTCTTCTCCGCCGTGCTGCTCTTCCCAGACTTGCCGGGTTTCTTGTGGCCCTTCCCCACCTTGGAAGGTGTCACAGCTGACTCCAGACTCCCACCGGGACCCATGGGAGCGGCTTTGGTGGCTGAAGTCTTCCCCCTCTCCTGCCGGGCACTGGCCAACTTCTGATGCTTCACAGGTGGGGGACTGTCTGTGCTGTGGCTCCGTGCCACACTGGCTGCCCTGGTGGCCGGTGCACTCCAGATTCTGGTGACTACAGGCACCACTGGTCCCGGAGATGTTGTGGCTGAGGTGCTAGTTCGGGACCTATGAGACGGACGGGGTGGGGGAGGTATGGGAAAGAGGTCAAGGTTGGACAGGAAAAGTTTTTTTGATACACTTGGACGGGTAGCTGGAGGGGGTTTGGGAGTGGAGGAAGAGGTGGTGGTTGTAGGAGGTGTTCGTTTGCTGACTTTGGGTGAAGGTGCATGCGCTGGAGGCTGTCGTAAGGTGGACGGCTGTTGGGTGGGTGTGTGCCTGCGTTTGTGTATCTTGGGAGGGGGCTTCACAGACACACTGGGAGAGGACACAGGGGACGTGTGAATGGTATTGGGGTGGTGACTGCACGTGAGCGGGGTGTGGTGGTGGGTGTGTTGGAGAGGGACGTAGTGGCTGTAGAGGTAGTGCATGCAGTTGTGAGTGTAGACGAGACAGGGAGGGAGGAGGGAGACGAGGAGGAGGGGGACACAGTGGAGGCAGTGGATATTGGCATGTCTGCATGTGTGTGATGCTTGCGTGAGTGCCTGTGGGATGTGTGGTGCTTATGTTTGCCTGAGCTTCCCTTGTGTGTTGACGTGTGTGCATGCTGGTCTGTAGGTGTGCTTGGGATAGGCTGAGGTCAGGGGATTGGGTCTGGGTGGAGGAAGTTGGAAGGGGAAGGCTAGACACAGGGACAATGCTGCTATCAGTGCTGAGGCCAGAGTCTGAAAAGCTCGCTGAAGGGCCGCCTGACCAGAATGAATGCCCTCCAGGAATGCATTGGTTTGTTGCAACTGCCTTTCTACACCCTGGATGGCATTCAAAATGGTAGACTGCCCAACAGTGAGGGATCTGAGGAGGTCAATGGCCTCCTCACTGAGGGCAGCAGGGGTGACTGGGGCAGGGCCTGAGGTGCCTGGGGCGAAGGTGATGCCCACCCTCCCGGGTGAGCGGGCACGGGCAAAGGCTGAGGGGCTGCTGGGAGGGCGGTGCTGGAAGTGGGGGTGGCGACTGTACCTGTAGATGGGGGTGGCACAGATGTTGCCGCCACCACAAGGGAGCTCCCATCAGAAGACGAGTCTGTGTCACTGGTCTCAGCTCCTGTCCCTGACGTGGAGCTCCCCTCGCCCTCCGTCCCACTGGTGAACTCCAATTCCGTAGTGTGGCCCTCCATAGCCATGTGGGATGCAGCCCCCTGGTGCTCCGGTGCCACTGCTCCTCCGCCTGATGATGCTTATGCACACAAGAACAGGGAGACCACAAAAAGGGGGGGGGGACGACAGAAGAAAGACATGTTGAGTGCATGCATTACAGCTTCCGTTGGCGGACACGACAGACACAGAAGCCCCCTGCACTACGCCGCGCTCTTGGGCTCCACTTTTCAATCTCTGGGAAATGGCCTACTAGGCTATGGACGACATCTGCACACATAGATGACACAGGAGCATGACTAGGTGTAGTTGTCACTCTACAGAGGTGGGGTGGGGTGCCACATGGCCTGCCTTACGGAAGGACCTTGCCTACGTAACTCGCTCTGGCCTAGAGAAACTCACAGCCCACCTCCCCCACCCAGACCCCTTCCCTGCGCGCAAAGTCAGCAGAATGCGAGCGTACTCACCCCCTTGTGGCTGCTGTGATGCCCTCAAGCGCCCATCCAACTCCGGGTACGCCACCGGCAGGATCCTGAACATCAGGGGGGTCATGGTGCGACGGGCACCCCGCCCACTATGGGAGGCCATCCCCAGCTGAGCTTCCGCCGTCTTCTTGCTCCATCGGCGAATGTCCTCCCATCGTTTCCGGCAGTGGGTGCTCCGTCTGTGGTAGACCCCCAGGGTCCGGACGTCCTTAGCGATGGCACGCCAAATATGTTTTTTCTGGTGGGCGCTGACCTACATGATTTGTACAGGGGAAAGAGAAAGTAATTACCAACTGCACCGTCAAAGTGATTGGCCCCTATTCCTACCCTTGCCATGTGGCACATGCACTCACTGTCGTTTCATGCACGCAGCACTCTCCCCCCTTCCTTCTTACATCCACCCCTCTCCACACAGGCATAGCCCATACATCATGCTTCCAGTGTACTTACCTGTTTGTCTGGAGTCCGTAGAGTAGCGTGTTCTGGGGGGGACCCGTCCACGAGTTTCTCCAACTCCTCCGATGTGAAGACAGGGGCCCTTTCCTCAGACACTCAAGCCATTGTCTCTTCCAGACCGAGGTCACAGCAGCACTTGCAGTGTAGGTCCTCTCCTGTCGAAGATCAGGTATCGAGTGATTGAACAGATAGAAAATGGCGGTCACGTCCGCGGCTGTGCGTACCGTCACCACCGGCGTACATCGTCATTGGCTCCTGGGACCTATAGGGTCCAATGTTAACCAATGCAGCATTGCGCCGCGGTCTTCGACCGCCTACCGCAATGGTGTACAACGCCAGCGCAGTTACCTCACATTCCATTGTCCCACTTTAGAGGTCAGGCAGGTGCTATTTCAGCGGCCCACATGGCTTAATTTTCAACTGCGTCACACATACCTAGGCCTAGACTCAACACACATACAGGCCACTTTTTGAATATGAATGGTGTTCTGTGTAAGCTGTGGGTACGTACCTCTGAGTTGTTTGACTCTTTGCTCGCTGTTGTCCTTCATAGGCGCTAGTCCGCTGGGACATGTGAGGAGATGGCGGCATCCTCCGGTGTACCGACCGTTGGTGGACCTGTCGACAATGGAGGAAAGACATTTTATAATCACATACAGGCTTGACCGTGCCACAATCCAGGAACTGTGTACCCAGCTGTAGCCAGACCTGATGTCAGCTATCCGCCATCCCACAGGAATCCCCCCTCAAGTACAGGTGCTGTCAGTGTTCCATTTCCTTGCAAGTGGGTCATTTCAAACAACAGTGGCCATAGTATCAGGGATGTCCCAGCCTATTTTTTCCTACGTGTTGTCCAGAGTGTTGTCTGCCCTGCTGGAACACATGCGGAGCTACATCGTTTTCCCTCAGGGTGAGGATTTGCCTACAGTGGAAGGTGATTTCTATGCCCTTGGACATATCCCCAACATCATAGGTGCCATTGATGGGACCCATGTGGCTTTGGTCCCCCCCCCACAGGAGTGAACAGGTGTACAGAAACCAGAAGAGTTATCATTTGATGAATGTACAGATGGTATGTTTGGCAGACCAGTACATCTCCCATGTGAATGCCATGTTCCCTGGCTCAGTGCATGACGCTTACATCCTGCGGAATAGCAGCATCCCTTATGTGATAGGGCAACTCCAGAGGCTATTAGGTGAGCACCTGGAAGGAAGACAGTCGGAATGGTTGTCTGGGGACAGGTTAGTGTGTGTCTAACAGTTGTCCCTCGCCATTTGCAGGTGACTCTGGTTACCCCAACCTGTCATGGCTACGGACCCCAGTGAGGAATCACAGGACAAGGGCAGAGGAACGTTACAATGAGGCACATGGGCGAACTAGGAGGGTGATCGAGCGGACCGTCGGCCTCCTGAAGGCGAGGTTTAGGTGCCTCCATATGACAGGTGGATCCCTATTCTACTCACCAAAGAAGGTGTGCCAGATCATCGTGGCCTGCTGTGTGCTTCACAACTTGGCTTTGCGACGACAGGTGCCCTTTATGATGGAGGATGGTCCAGATGGCGGTGTTGTTGCAGCTGTGGAGCCTGTGGACAGTGAAGACGAGGAAGCAGAGGAAGAAGACATGGACAACAGGGACTAAGTGATCCAGCAATATTTCCAGTGAAACACAGGTAAGGATACAAACCTGCCTACTACATGTACTTAAACACTACTGCCTCTCTACTGTCTGTCTTTTTCACCCAGTGTATGGTCACTGAATTGTCACTTTCCCTTACGATTTCACAGATCTGGGTCCCACAGTGTGACATCTGTTTTGATTTCTCATGGACTAGAGCTGTGTGACATATGTATGTTGACATTACAAATGAAATAACTTTTTGTCACAGTTATTGCTAATACAGTATTCCGCAATCACAGACAGACTCCAGATTGTTTTGTGCTTTAAGGGTGTTTATTTAAGTGCTAAAGATTGGAGGGGGTAGCAAAATGGTGAGGGGTGATGGCGGAGGAATGTCCATGGCAGAGTCCAGTCTATTAGTCTCACAGGTGCATTGCCCATTTGGGCATAGGAAGTGGAGCTGGGGCAGTTTAAGTATGGACAGGGTGACAAAGTGGGACAGTAGGATGACAATCAGGGTGGTCTAATTTCTTGGCGGGGGTCTTGGCATCTTTCTCTGTCTTGTTCCTGGATCTCAGGGACCGTTTGCGAGGTGGTTCTCCCTCTGCAGGGGGTGGGGTGCTGGTGTGGTGGTCCTGTGGCGGGGCGTCCTGTCCACTAGTGCCGGCGGAGGTGGTGGGCAGTTCATCGTCCATGCTAGCATCAGGGGCCCCTTGTGGTGCCACAGTGGCCCTTCTGGTGTTGAATATTTCCTTCAGCACCCCTACAATGGTGCCCAGGGTATAATTGATGGTTCTGAGTTCCTCCCTGAAGCCCATATACTGTTCCTCCTGCAGGCACTGGGTCTCCTGAAACTTGGCCAGTACCGTTGCCATCGTCTCCTGGGAGTGGTGGTAGGCTCCCATGATGGAGGAGAGGGCCTTGTGGAGAGTGGGTTCCCTGGGCCTGACCGCCCCCTGTCGCACAGCAGCTCTCCCAGTTCCCCTGTGCTCCTGGGCCTCCGTCCCCTGGACTGTGTGCCCACTACCACTGCCCCCAGGTCCCTGTTGTTGTTGGGGTGGTGGGTTAGCCTGGGTTCACTGTAGTGGTGGACACACTGCTGATTGACGTGTCCTGGGGACGGAGGAATGGGCCCGCTGAGTGGGTGCTGTGCTGGTGTTTCCAGAGGGGGGAAGCTCTGTAGTGGCCTGTGACTGGGTGTGGGGAACCGACTGTCCCGAGGTCCCCGATGGGCCGGGCTGGTCATCTAGATCCAGTTGGACAGAGGTGCTGTCATCACTGTGGGCCTCTTCTGTTGGTGGTGTGGACATGTGTGGATCCTCCTGTGCGGTGACGTTGGGTAGGGGTCCTGCAGGGATATAAAGGCATGATTATTGCATCTGTGTGTGTCAAGGTGTGCAATGGGTGGGTGACCGTGTACCCCAGTGTTTGCATTCCTGTGTGGGACCTTGTGTGATGATGGTTTAGGGGGGTGTATGGGTATGTGCAGTGGGCATGCTTTAGTGATGGGTGTCCATGCTTTGTTGTTGCATGCAGGACTTGGTGTTGGGATGTGTGGTTTGTAATGTTGGGACATTTGTGAGGAGTAGGAGTGATAAGGTGAGGTCGAGGGTGGGGGTATGTGATAGCATGCAGGTAGGGTGGGGGATGTAATAGTAAAGCTTTGACTTACCAGAGTCCATTCCTCCACCTACTCCTGCGAGGCCCTCAGGATGCAGAATCGCCAAGACCTGCTCCTCCCATGTTGTTAGTTGTGGGGGAGGAGGTGGGGGTCCGCCGCCAGTCCGCTGAACCGCCAGGTGGTGTCAGAAGACCACGGAACGCACCTTCCCCCGTAGGTCGTTCCACCTCTTCCTGATGTCCTCCCGATTTCTTGGGTGTTGTCCCACTGCGTTGACCCTGTCCACTATTCTTCGCCATAGCTCCATCTTCCTAGCTATGGAGGTGTGCTGCACCTGTGATCCGAATAGCTGTGGCTCTACCCGGATGATTTCCTCCACCATGACCCTGAGCTCCTCCTCTGAGAACCTGGGGTGTCTTTGCCGTGCCATGGGGTGGTGTAGGTGATGTGTGTGGTGGTGTGTGTGGTGATAAGTGTGCTGATATGTAGTGGGGTGTTGTGTGAGGTGCGTGGAAGTTATGTAGGTGATGGTGTTGTGTGCCTGTGGATGCTAGTGTTGTTGCTCGTGGTGTCTCTCTGGCTTTCGTTTGTGATTTGTGGTCGTAAGGGTTTGTGGGTGATGTGGGTGTGTGTTTTATATTGTATTAGATGTGTGGGAGTGGTGTGTGTATGTGTATCAGGTGTGTGTATTTTGAATTGTCCAATGTGGCTGTGTTTTGTATTTGTGTGTGTATTTTGAGCGCAGCGGTGTGTACCGCCAATGGAATACCGCGGTTGAAAGACCGCTGCGTGGATTCGTGGGTTGTGATAGTGTGGACGTATTTCTGATGGTGTGACGGTGGAGGATTTGTTTTCGCCAGTTTATCACTGACCTTTGGTGTGGCGGACTTGTGTGGGTGTCTGAATTTTGGCGGATTCCGTGCTATGGGTCAGAATAGCTGTGGCGGATTTCCACAGCGGTGTGTTGGCGGTGTTCTGCACGGCGGTAAGCGGCTTTTACCGCCAATGTTGTAATGACCGCCTATGTGACATGTATGCCCAGGTATTTGAAACCCTCCAGTACCAAAGGTATATTACCCCCAGGGCCTGACAGGCACCCCCGGAAGATACAGGACTTATCCCAATTGATGTGATAGATAGTGATCTTAAAAAATACAAAAGATCTGCAGAACCCTGTTGAAGGACCATATGGGCAGCACATCAGACACATATAATGATATGCACTAGTCCCAGTCTCCGCTGCAGCTCACTTCCTGTATCAAGGGGTCCTGTCAGGTCCAGGCAGACAATGGCTCCAGTGGCTAAGAGACAGTGGGCTACCCTCTCAGCCCAAAGTGAAGGGCCGCAACAGCGTGGTGTTGACTCTCACCTTCGCAACAGGCCCTATATACAGGAGTCGAACCCAACCACAGTACTTAGGGCCTAAATGTAAGCAACCAAGGACTGCAAACAGATAGTTCCATTTTATACTATTCAACACCATTCTAAAATCTAAGGATAGCACCACAGTGCTCGTGTCCTTTGTCGTATGTAGTACATCGTGCAAGCCTCTCAGATTGATTCTAGTCCCTCTACATGGCCACAATGTAAGCGGCCAAGGACTGCAAATAGATAGTTCCATTCTATACTATTCAATACCATTCTAAAATCTAAGGATAGCACCACAATGATTGTGTCTTTTGTCATATGTAGTACACTGTGCAAGCGTCTCAGATTGATTCGAGTCCCTCTACATGACATGAAGCCACATTGACAATGGTGGATCACAGTAGTGATTACCCTGCGGAGCTGAGTCGCCAAAAAATTCGCTAAAACTTTAACCTCCACATTAAGTATAGAAAGTGTCCTATAGGACGTGCAATCGTATGGCGGCTTATTCTTTTTGGGGCCCACCATAATGGTTGCCACACGCTGATCAAACGGAAGTTCACCCTGCTGTAACACCTTCTGGAACATTGCTACCATGTGCCCAGACAACTTACAGGCTATACCTTTATACAGTTTGCCAGGGAGCCCATTTGGGCCCAACACCTTCACAGACTGCAGGTCTATCAATGCTGTCACTATTTCATCCACTGTGAGATCACTATCAAAGGCCACCCTGTAGGAGGCTAGCCTGGCTTATAGTGGGTACCTGTTGGTACTTACACCCTGTGCCAGGTCCAGTTATCCCTTATTATTAGATTAGTAGTGTTCTAGCAGCTTAGGCTGATAGAGGTAGCTATGGCAGAGAAGCTTAGGCTGAAACTAGGAGACCTGCAAAGCTCCTACTATACCAATTATATCATATAGCACTATATCATAAGAATCACAATACTCAGTAACTAAAATTAAAGGTACTTTATTTTAGTGACAATGTGCCAAAAATATCTCAGAGGATGTACTCCCTTAGGAGGTAAGTAAAATACACAAAATATACACACAAACCAATATCAGGTAAGTAAACAGTTACAAAAGTAGTGCAAACACTGTAGAATACAATAGGATGCAATAGGCCTAGGGGCAACACAAACCATATACTAAGAAAGTGGAATGTGAACCAATGTTCCCTCTAATTATTTTATTTGGTGAGCGGCAGTGCAGTGGCTTTGTGCATATTATTCGGAGATTTGTGCACAAATGAAACTTACCATTAGTCATTATGCAAGCAAGCCTGCTATCTCTTGGGTGATCAGGTGAACGAAATGAACCAAATGGTAACTTATATTTTAAATGTCATTATTCAAACTGTATTGTCTAAAGAAAAATAGGTAGTAGTGATTTCAGAGAGGGCGTCATGCAGCTCATGCAATAATCCAATCTTTGTAGTCCAACAGAAGATCCAGAGAGGAGTTTTGTTAAATTTAACATGGTCCTTTCCTAATTCATTGCAGCTTGTCCCCTACCCAGGGGTCTTTAAGCAACACTCCAAAAACACAGACTTAACTTCTCACTCTCTTCCCCAAATAACCCTCTACACTGTCTACCAACCAAGTACTATGGGCAACATGTTCAGGGTGCCAACTCAACCTAAGATGCCAATGTTTTTGTGTAAAAAAAAAAAAAAAATTGCACTTCAGTCTCAAACAGTCACCAAAAGTCACAGTGAATAAGAACTTACACCTGCATGCTACTGACAGCATAACTCTCAAAAACCGAATCAGACTCTAATCCGCAGTGGAAATGTTCGGAGTGCCATACTATGAAATACCAAACTGACCAGCAATGTCATACAATTACTTATACATTCTTTCCCTCTGTATTCTTTTTAAACAAATATTTTTTTTAAATGACAATGAAAAGAATGGGGTACTGTTAAATATGTAGAAATATGCTATTAGAGCACTGAAAACTCAACGATAAATTCTGAACCTTTCTATCAGACCAGCTAAGTAAAGCTTTCAGGTGATGTAGTAATGTAGAATTCAATGCTCCACTAGTATAAAAAATGTGAATGATTTTTTTGTTTGGTCTAAAAAAGTGCATGTTTTTATTTTTGCAGCTTTGTGTAGCATACACAAGGTCCAACAGGCATCAGAGTGCTTTACAAAGAGACTGGCAAAAAGCAAATAGAAATATACAATACTGAGAAAAAGGAGTTAACATCGAGATAAATAGCAATATTTAAATCTGAATACAGGTTGTGTTTATTGGGTGGTTAAACTTAAAATAGTAGCTTCTAGTGTAATTATATTTTTACAAAACATTATAGGTGGGTGAGACACTGAAAGCTCGAGCCTGAAGCCAGGTTCTGGCTTAGCACAAGGGTCCTTTGGAACCTCGTGCCTATATTGAATCAAGCTTTCATGTGGCTTCTGCCTGCCTCCTCTCCCTGTACCCTGGATGTTATGTTCTAACCAGAGTTGTTGACTTTGGAGCAGGGGAATCAGATTCAAGTCTCAGAGTAAACTTAACCATTTCTGATTCTGGGCAAATCACTTAATCTCCCCATGCCTAAAATCAATAAATGGTGACCTTGCGTAATGTAACTGGTGTACATGTAAATTTCTCCAATGCCTTCGGGTCATGTTCGTGCTATATAAAAACTGCAGAAAAGTGCACAAAGAGGTAAAGAGAAAGCTTTAATGAAAGGAAAGTCAAATAGATACCCATTTACTGCCTGATTTGTGCAAAGTGACACCAGGAACCCTGGATAAATTGTGACTTTAGCTCTTAAAATGTGTGATTTTAGGCAAATATTTTATTTTAGCAAAACTCTTTTTTCTTCAATATTACGTAAAAGCACTTTCAAGTATGCAAGTTCAGAACATCAGTTGTACAGAAACCTTATTTGATTTAGTAGACTACAACATTGCTCAATAATTACCTGGGTCACATACAGGGTTCACATGAAAATTGTTTTGTCTCCTAGTTCACTCATTGTTCGTGTTTAAATAAAGTACTTCTAATGCAGTGCTATAATCTGAGTATTCATGTTAAAACTTCCACATGTTAAAGAAATGAACTTTTTGCGTTTTGTAGAGTTTTTATCATATTTACGTGACATGTGGTGTAGACTTTCCCTGTTAAATATTTTTATAGCTGGACTCTTGCAGAGGGCTCTCCCCTCTGATTTGTTAGCTCACCCACTTGTACAAAAGTTTAGGATTTAATAACACATCCCATGTTAAAAAAGAAAACTGTGGCAATGGAAATCTCACTGTAGTGTGCACTAAAGTTGAAGGGAATCAGCAAATTTTGACAGAGTTCTCTGTAACTACAGTGAGGAATCTTGCAGCCACCTTTTCCAAAATGTCATTTTTAAATGTTTATTGCTAACAGATTAGAACACAAAGAATGACATTTTTAGAAAAAACGGCTTTACGCTACAGTGAGAACGATATCCACATTTACACCGGATATGTCATTAAAACCAAAGTTTTGTACAGGTGGGCAAGCAAACTAATTAAACAGGAAGCGCCCCTGCAAGAGCCCTGAAATTTTTTAAAAGCAATCATTTGCATCGGTGAATGGGATGATCTCCATCGTATTTGGTAGCATTTGTGTTCCGAACTGCAATAAAAGTTAAACGCTGCCAAATACGATAGAAATCACCCCATCCACAGATGCAAATGATTGACTTTCAGGTTTAATTAGCCTCCTTAGTTTTATTGCTTCTTTGACAGATTTCTCCACTTAGGCCTTAAAGGTCTCTCCTTTGAAATGCGCGCTCTAGTGTGCCCGCTGTGTGGAGATCGATTGCTTTGTGCACGGCGGCCCAGGCGCACACCTTAGAGGGAACCTTGATGTGAACCACTTAGGGACCCCTGGCCTAGTGTGGTGTGTAGAGGGTCACTGGGAGTGTAGGAAAACACTAAGGGTGTCCAAGATACCCGACCCCAAGACCCTGAAAAGTAGGAGTAAAGTGACCACACTTCGCCAGAAACACATTAAAGTCGGGATAGGAGATTCTGCAAAGACCACAACTGACTGCAAAGCACTGAAGACGGATTCCTGGACCTGAGGACCTGCAAAGGAAGGGGACCAAGTCCAAGAGTCACAAAAGTGTCCAGGGGTGGCAGGAGCCCACTAAACCCTGGATGAAAGTGCAAAATGGCTGCCTCCGGGTGGAAGAAGCTGAAGATTCTGCAACAACGGAAGGTGCCAGGAACTTCTCCTTTGCACAGAAGATGTTCCACGGAATTCTGGAGGATGCAGAGTTGTTTCCTTGCAGAAAGACCACAAACAAGCCTTGCTAGCTGCAAAGGTCATGCTGAAGAAAATGGGTGTTGCCTGGGCCCAGGAAGGACCAGGAGATTGGCACTTGGAAGAGGAGACAGAGGGGGTGCTCAGCCATACAGATAGCCCACACAGACAAAGGCAGCACCCGCAGAAGTACTTGAACACGGGTTCAAGAAAACTGAGCACAGCTGTCGTCTCAACACTACAAAGGAGGGTCCCATGAAGCCGGTGGTCAACTCAGCGAGTTGAGCAATGCAGGACGGAGTGCTGGGGACCTGGGCTGTGCTGTGCACAAGGGATTCCTTGCAAAAGTGCACAGAAGCCGTAGCAGCTGCAGTTCACGCAGTACACAGGATTCCTGTCTGGCGAGGGGAGGCAAGGACTTACCTCTGCCAAATTTGGACAGATGGACCACTGGAATGTCGGGGTCACTTGGATCCAGCTCCTGTGTTCCAGGGACCAAGCTCGTCATGATGAGAGGGGACCCAGAGGACCGGTGATGCAGAAGTTTGGTGCGTGCGTAAGCAGGGGGAAGATTCCGTCGACCCACAGGAGATTTCTTTTTGGCTTCCAGTGCAGGGTGAAGGCAGACAGCCCTCAGAGCATGCACCACCAGGAAACAGTTGAGAAAGCCGGCAGGATTAGGCGCTACTATGTCGCTAGTAGTCTCCTTGCTACTTTGCTGCAGTTTTGCAGGTGTCCAGGAGCAGTCAACAGTCAATCCTTGGCAGAAGTCAAAGAGGGAGATGCAGAGGAACTCTAGTGAGTTCTTGCATTCGTTATCTGAGGAAAAGCCCACAGGAGAGACCCTAAATAGCCCTCGAGGATGATTGGCCACCTAGTCAGGTAAGCACCTATCAGGAGGGGTCCCTGACGTCACCTGCTGGCACTGGCCACTCAGAGGCCTCCATTGTGCCCTCACACCTCTGGATTCAAGATGGCCTGGGACACACTGGAGGAGCTCTGGACACCACCCCTGGGGTGGTGATGGACATGGGAGAGGTCACTCCCCTTTCCTTTGTCCAGTTTCACGCCAGAGCAGGGGCTGGGGGATCCCTGAACTGGTGTAGACTGGCTTATGCAAGGAGTACACCATCTGTGCCCTTCAACCATTTCCAGAGGCTGGGGGAGGCTACTCCTCCCCAGCCCTTAATACCTATTTCCAAAGGAAAAGGGTGGAACACCCTCTCTCAGAGGAAATTCTTTGTTCTGCCTTCCTGAGACTGGGCTGCCCAGACCCCAGGAGGGCAGAAGCCTGTCTGCGGGTTGGCAGCAGCGGTAGCTGCAGTGAAAACCCCAGAGAGCTGGTTTGGCAGTACCTGGGATCAATGCTGGAGCCCCGGGGATGCATGGGATCGGTACCCCAATACCAGATTTGGTATGGGGGGGACAATTCCATGATCTTAGACATGTTACATGGCCATATTCGGAGTTACCATTGTGAAGCTACATATAGGTATTGACCTATATGTAGTGCACATGTGTAATGGTGTCCCCGCACTCACAAAGTCTGGGGAAATTGCCCTGAACTATGTGGGGGCTCCTTGGCTAGTGCCAGGCTGCCCTCACACTTAGTAACTTTGCACCTAACCTTCACCAAATGAGGGTTAGACATATAGGTGACTTATAAGTTACTTAAGTGCAGTGTAAAATGGCTGTGAAATAACGTGGACGTTATTTCACTCATGCTGCAGTGGCAGTCCTGTGTAAGAATTGTCTGAGCTCCCTATGGGTGGCAAAAGAAATGCTGCAGCCCATAGGGATCTCCTGGAACCCCAATACCCTGGGTACCTAGGTACCATATACTTGGGGATTATAGGGGTGTTCCAGTGTGCCAATTAGAATTGGTAAAAATGGTCACTAGCCTGCAGTGTCAATTTTAAAGGCAGAGAGAGCATAAGCACTGAGGTTCTGATTAGCAGAGCCTCAGTGACACAGTTAGGCACTACACAGGGAACACACATTCAGGCCACAACTATGAGCACTAGGGTCCTGGCTAGGAGGATCCCGGTGAGACAGGCAAAAACAAACTGACACACAAGTAAAAATGGGGGTAACATGCCAGGCGAGATGGTACTTTCCTACACACCCTTTCTTCATCCAACAGCGGCTGGCTATGAATGTCTTTGAGGAATTCAGCACAGTCCTTCTCCTTACATTCGATCTCGAGGTGTAGAACCGTTGGTAGTATTTGTCAAGAGCTAGGTTTGTGGTTAATGATTTGCCTGTCTGGGCACATTATATAACCTGGTGATGAGATGTTTATGTGTAGGGCTAGTGAGCATAGTCTGAATTACTTTCAGCATAAAAGGCTCTGTGGGAAAGGAGGGGTAGAGTATCCTCATCGCTGCACAAAGCCGAAAATAAATGAAAATCAGAAGTGGAGTCTGTTGATGTCCAGGTGACAAGTTCCCTCCCAGGTACACCACTCCCATAGCGTTCAATCCCACCCTGGCGAACATTGTGAGTTTACCAGCTTCATGCGTGATTGAAACATCTGAATGGAACTACAAGGGAAGTGCGGGGCATACAAAGGGTTTTTTCCCGCTCATGTCTTAAATTACTACCAAGCTTTTGTGTTGCAGTGAATTGTGTTAATCTCTGCTCTAGAAACTTCGGAGTGTCTGTGGGGCAGGATAGCACTGAGTGGAGTGGGTGTCATCCACCACTACCACTAAGTGCAGTGTGTAAGCGAGTGGACGATACAAATAATGTGCAAACTGCGCCTGTGCGCACAGCTAGTATAAGTTTAAGTCTGGTGCACCAACCCCTCCCTGTTTATATGGGAGTGTCAGAACATCCCAGCGAACCCTAGGCTGTTTCCCTGCCCATTCGAATGTAATCATGTTAGATCGAAGTGCTGAGGCAGTACTATGGGTATTTTGATAAAAAGGTAAATAAATCTGGGAGTACAATCATTTTCTAAATTGCCACTCGATCCGCCAGTGACAATGGCATCCTGATCCATCTAGTGATTAGTTCCTCCAATTTCGATACTGCCCTGCCATACTTTTCTCGAATAACTAGCTCCGGATCCCTAGGTATCCATATCCCTAAATATCTAACCGGGGTCAGAGCACCACTCCAGGGGAAATTCCAGTGGGTGTGGCTGCATACTCAAGGTCAGTGAGATCACAACTGACTTTAAGCAGATCATACGTAAGCCAGAGAACCTCTCAAAGCATATGTATTCCCTAATTATGGGCGCTAAGTGGTTTCCATGGCTATGGATGTATAGCATAATGTTGTCCAAATATAGAGATGCTAATAGGCTGCAAGTGAAACTGCAGCACTGCAGCCACTTTTCTCGCTGTCTAATAACACATGCTAGGAGCTTGAGAGAGATCCCAAATAATATCGGAGATAGTGGGCATCCGTGTTGTGTGCCCCTGTGTATATGTAAGATCTCCAACATGTTGCCATTGATACGCACCAGGGCTACCGGGTTAGTATACAACAGGAGTACCCATTTTATGAAGAATTAAGCAATCCCTAAATCCTTATGTGGTGCAGTGTGGTGAACATGAATGGCAATTCAATAGAATCAAAAGCTTTGGCAGTATCTACTGGGCCGCCAACTCTTCCATAGCTGGGTCTAGCTATGGAGGAGCGCAAAAAGGGTTCGCAGGACGTGTGCTGTGGAGCGTGTGGGTATGAATCCTGATTGATCTGTTTCAACCAGATTTGTCATCAACGGCTTGAGCCTAGTGGCTAGGATTTTTTCAAGAACTTGGCATCAATATTAACTAGCAACATTGGCCTATACAACACAATGTTGGCCGTTTGTCGGATTATAGTAATGCAATGACTACTGCTTCAAGGAGTGATGGAGGCAGTGTCTGCCTAGTGTATGCCTCTTCACACACTGCATTTAGGTGCGGTTCCAGCATGTCTGCAAATTCCTTATAAAATTCACCGCTTAGCCTGTCACTGCCCAATGCTTTGCCATTAGGAAGCACTTGAATAGCAGCCTTCACCTCCTCCACTGTAATGGACTGTACCAAATATTCCCTCTGTCCTAAGGCAGCCACTCCAGAGTCACCCTTGCACCATGACGGAAGGGTGCCTGGTTGGCACTGGGAAGCCACCAGTGTGCCAGTGCATGGAAAGGAAAGGAATGCATCCTATAATGTTAAATATGGCACTTGCCTGCCTTTTCCCTTTCACGGCGCACAGCGCAGCCAGGTGGCTGGCTGCGTTGCGCTGTGTGAAAGATTATAAATATGACCCATATTGTTTAAAATACTAACTCAAGTTTCAGAAATATAAATTAATGTTTATAAACACACATGCAATTGGAAGTATTGATGAAGTGTAATTCTTTGCAAAATCAAACACAAAGCTAATGCATCAGATGAGACTGCCAGATGCGTAAAGTATTGACATTTCACTTCTAACAAACAATCACCCAAATGTGCATGAAACAGACAAATCATCTGACTAATCAACTAAAACCTAAAACTTGAGTCATAGCAATAGCAAACTGAAAATGCTAACTTTTCAAGATTCCTTGTACTAAACACAAATATGTCAGTCTAAGAAATTAAGGGGCATATTCTCAAAATGTAACGCGGTGTAGAAAGTGTAGTTGCTGTGCTGAATTGTGTCACCTGGAGAGGGCAGAACTGCATTTTTTCAAAGAAATGGGGAAGTTCCGCGTTCTCCATACACTAGCACACTTGAGGCTGCTGAGCGCTGTGTGGCCAGGATAGTTTTTTATGCAGGGAAGGGCACTTTCCTGCACCAAAAAATATCCTTTGAGACTATTACCCCATGTATGTGTTCTGTAGAATGCAGCACGCATGCAAACAGGAAAGACCAAAGATAAAGATTTTTTTCCGTGTATCGCCAGCCGTATTCAGGCGCACCATTTTGGCTCAAATCCATGTCTACAAATCTTTGTAGATATGGATTTGCATCAGAATTCATGGGTGGATGCACTGGAACACCAATGCGCCACCCCTGGAACACCGTATGCAAAGTAACAGAAGACAAAGCAATGCCCGGCATTGCATTTCTTTTTTTTTTAAAGTGATGCAAATATCCCTTTGCGTTGCCTTGTAAATAATACAAAGGATTTTACGACGGGTCTACATTAAAAAAAAAACGTCAACCCGACGCAAAACCTTTGTAAACCTGGGCCCTAAAACACAAGGCATGCCCCTCGACTAGGACAAAAAGATGGCATGAACGGTAGAAAACAGTCCAACCTGTGTTAGAAAAAGGACATTTTGTTAGGAGGCCCAAGATAAGTATCAAAGAGGTGACTGAAAGAAAAAGTTAGGGTTATTTTTTAAACTTTATTTATTATTTTCTCTGCATAGATTAAACTGAATGTATTGCAAAATTAAACATCTAAGTAAGAATCTGCTACAACATATAATGTTTGTAGGAGGCTGGCCTTGTTTGAAGTGGGTACCTAAGGTACTTACACCTTATACCAGGTCCAGTTATCCCTTAATAGTTCAATGTAGGCAGTGTCTAGCAGCTTAGGCTGTCTAGCGGTAGCTGTAGCAGAGCAGCCAAGGCTGAACTAGAGGACATGCACAGCTCTTGCAATACCATTGTAGTCACACAGTACTTATACACAATTAAAAAACAATACTCAGTGTTACCAAAAATAAAGGTACTTTATTTTAGTGACACAAGGCCAAAATATCTTAGAGGCAATACTCCTTCTGGGGGTAAGTATTATGCACAATATATACACTAGTAACCATAATCAGGTAAGTAAACAGTCATAGAATTATGTAAACAGTGAAAAACACAGTAGATTGCAATGGGCCTAGGGGAAACACAAACCATTTACTAAAATAGTGGAATGTGAAAGTTGGATTCCCCCCTAGGCAAGTGTACTAGAGGGTCGCTATGAGTGTGAGAAAACACCAAAGGTAAGTAAAGTACTCCACCCCAGAGCCCAGGAAAACAGGAGTAAAGTACAGCAAGATTCCTCAGAACACTCTAGAAGTTGTGGTGAAAGATTATGCAAGAACCAAGCAAGACTGCAAGAAACCAACAATGTATTCCAGGACCTGAAGACCTGTGGAGAGAGGAGACCAAGTCCAGAAGTCGATGAAGAGTCCAGGAAGAACAGGAGCCCCTGCCAAACTGGATGAAGGTGCAAAAGTGGATTCTCCGGTTGGAAGAAAAGTACAGAAATGCACCAAAGAAGATAGCTGCAGGTTCCTGCTTGGTGCAAGAGATGTCCCACGTTGAGTCGTTGGATGCAGGCTGTTTGCGTTGCTGGATTCTGCCAACAATCCTTGGTTCACGCAAGAACGCGTTTTGCGTCAAAGAGGAGCTGCCCAGACCCTGGCGGTCTCAACTCGGACTGAGGAGACAGAGGGGGTTCTCAGCACTTCAGAGAGCCCTTAGAAGACCAGGCAGCACCCACGGGAGTCCCAGGACACGGGGACAAAGGAGTTGCAAAGTGCGATCATTGCAGAACTACACAGAGGGATCCCACGCCACCGGAGAACAACTCGGGGAGCTGAGCGCCGCAGGATAGAGTGCTGGGGACCTGGGCTACGCTGTGCACAAGGAACTTTTGGAAGAAGTGCACAGGAGCCCAAGGAGCTGCAGAGGATGCAATGCACAGGGGTACTGTCTGGCACGGGGAGGCAAACCATTACCTCCACCAAATTTGGACAGCTGGACATTTGGACAGTCAGGATCACTTCGGTCCACC
Organism: Pleurodeles waltl; assembly: GCF_031143425.1. Classification (NCBI taxonomy): domain Eukaryota; kingdom Metazoa; phylum Chordata; class Amphibia; order Caudata; family Salamandridae; genus Pleurodeles; species Pleurodeles waltl. Next base: position 194,498,956 of record NC_090443.1, read on the forward strand.
ACCTGTGTTCCAGGGATCATGCTCATTGACAGGAAAGGAGTACCAGAATACCGGTCGTCGTTCCATGGGAGATTCCTTCGGTTCTTCTGGGCCAGGGTGAAGACAGGCAGTCCTCAGAGTGTGCACAACCTGGAAACTGTTGCAGTTGCTAGCTGGAGCTGAAGTTGCAGGTCACAGTAGCCTTGCTGGATACTTTGTTGCAGCAGCTCCTGGAGCAGTCTGCGGTTGACCTGATGGTTGAAAGCTGAAGAAGAGGATGTAGAGAAGTACTGGTGGAGTCTTGCAAACTGATTCTGAGAAAACACCCAGAGGAGAGACCCTAAATAGCCCTGAGAGGGGGATTAGCTACCTACCCAGGTATGCACCTATCAGGAGGGGTCTCCGACGTCACCTGCTGGCACTGGCCACTCAGATGCCCCCAGAGGGTCACCACACCTTGGAATCCAAGATGGCTAACCCAGGGACACTCTGGAGGAGCTCTGGGCACCACCCCTGGGGTGGTGATGGACAGGGGAGTGGGCACTCCCCTTTCCTTTGTCCAGTTTCGCGCCGGAGCAGGGACTGGGGTCCCTGAACCGGTGTAGCTGGATTATGCAAGGAGGTCACCGTTTGTGCCCTTCGAAGCATTTCCAGAGGCTCTGGGAAGATGCCCCTCCCATGCCTGTAACACCTATTTCCAATGGGAGAGGGTGTAACGCCCCTCTCCTAAAGGAAATACATTGTTCTGCTTTCCTGGGATTGAGCTGCTCAATCCCCAGGCGGGCAGAAACCTGTATGTGAGGTGACAGCAGCTTGGGCTGCAGTGGAAACCTCAGAGAGCTGGTTTAGCAGTACTGGGGGTCCATGGTGGAGCCCCCAGGGTGCATGGAATTGCCCCCAATGCCAGATTTGGATTGGGGGTTCCATTTCACAATCTTAGACACCTCACATGGCCATATTCGGAGTTACCATTGTGAAGCTACATATATGTACTGACACATATGTAATGCACGCTTATAATGATGTCCCTGCACTCACGAGGTCTGGGAATTTGGGCCTGGACAATGTGGGGGCACCCTTGCTAGTGCAAGGGTGCCTTCTCACACAGTAACTTTGCACCTAGCCTTCAGTAACTGAAGGTTAGACATATAGGTGACTTTCTTATAAGTTACCTGGTGCAGTGAAAACGGCTATGAAATAGTGTGTGCACTATTTCACTCAGGCTGCAGTAGCAGTCCTGAAGGAGTGTTTGTATGAGCTCCTTATGGGTGGCAAAAGAAATGCTTCAGCCCATAAGGATCTCCTGGAACCCAAATGCCCTGGGTACCTAGGTACCATACACAAGGGACTTATAAGGGGGTCCAGTGTGCCAATCAGAAATGGAATATGGAGTCACTAAACTATAGTGACAAATTTGTAAACAGAGAGAGCATAAGCACTGGAGTTCTGGTTAGCAGAACTCTAGTGACACAGTCAAGCATACTGACAACACATATGGGCCACAAACTATGAGCACAGGGGTCCTGACTAGCAGGATCCCAGTGAGATAGTAAAAACACACTGACAAACACTGACAAACAGGTCAAAAATGGGGGTAACCATGCTAGAAGAAAGCCACTTTTCTACAAAGTTTCAGTTCAATATTCATACCTAGCAACCGATGAGAACCACAATTGACCCTTCGATAACTTTCTTAGCACATTATGGGAGACACATTTAAACACTGGTAACTTGCAGGGTGTCTCATCATGCTTCCTCTGACGGGAGCGCAAACTGATCAGGATGTGTCTGCCCCTGTGTGTATGGCAATACAAAATGTATCCTTGAGCCTTATGCTGTAAATGTCATCCCTCCGATCACTCTCCCTCAGTTGGGAAGAACTTTGCCTGCTCGCCTTCCATGCAAATAGAAAAAGAACCTTTATGCTTATCTCCTATCTCTTTTAGAAATCCTTAAATCACAGCAGGCTGAAACATACACATGGCACATATTAAACACTGCAGTCTATGACTCTGGAGTAGCGAAAGTTCACAATACAATGCCAGATAAGACAGTCTATCCCTCAGATTATTGTACATAGCTCCTGCAACTTTGTGGTCACCACCAACAGGCTCACTGGTCACTGAGCAGATCGTTGAACAGAGCAACAACCGGCTGGGCCAACTTACAGGTCACAACTCAGTGGAGTATAACTGCACAACATAGTGCAAAATGTTTCCTGTGTAAGATGCCAGTACACACTAAGCTAGTCGTTCCCAACATTTTGACTTCTGTGGACCCTCTCAATACTGGAACCCCGGAACCCCCCACTGAGTAATTTCTGAAAGCTGTGGATCTAAATTGTTAAAATGATTACATTTTCTAAGCAATTGAGGATCCCATGAGGAGGCTTCGTGGACCCCCAGGGGTCCCCGGACCACAAGTTAGAAACCACTGCACTAAGCCATCTCACATAGTGCATCAGCATGTCACAGAGAAGGTGGAGAAAGTAAATTGAGAAAATGAAAAATGAACTCTAATTTATGGATTTGATGTGATAACACAGAGCAAGGTTGTTGCTGTCTTGTATTAATCTCAGCCACGCCACAATAAATATTGATATTTGGCACTTGTTTCCTAAACTCTTCTTTCATGTTTTGAACATGTTCACAGTAATTAGCAGACTAGACCAGACTGAGATCTAAGCAGATTACCAAACGTATATTCATAATACTGTAGAAAATATAACTGAACAAGCAGCAGCAAAGCCAATAGGTCTGGCATAGGCTTCCAGTCTTTTCGCTTTGTCAATGTTTGTCTTGTTTTGTAATTGTTTTTGCAAAAATGTATTGTTAGGGAAGTTGCCAGGCCCTCAGCATTTTACAAAAAAACATTAACTAAAAGAAAAAAAAAATTGTTTGGTCTTAGAGTGCACATATTGCCTTAATAGTCCCAGGTGCTTAAGAACAGAGCATTGCTTTTCTTTCTTCTGTTTTATTTTTCTAGCTTACAGTGGTAAGCAAAGAGAAATTGTTTACGTTTTGCACTCCTTAGATAGAGAAAGCTAAAATGTTTCTGAATGTTTCTACATATTCCAAGCTACAGCCACTTTTTATTCTGACATGTATTTAACTGTTTCTAACATCTGTTTGCAACAATGTTTGCAACAAATATTTAACAGTTTTTTGATGATTTTAATTATGTACTAAAGGTTTTATTTTTATTCTTCATGTTTACATGCATCCTTTTGCTTTCATATAAAAGAGCTTCGCACTAAGAATAAAAGTTGTTTGTGGGGAAAGGCCATGTTGTGATCATGTATTATATGGGATAAAGTACCCACTGGTGTGCATGATAAGAATAATGCAAGTCAGCTCGGATTTCCATAACCTTATAAAGGAACTGGGATTTCAGCCTTGTTCCTCCGCATGGTTATGGAACTCCACTGTGACTTTCAATATGCTTATAATGTATGCAGGGGGTGCCTTATCCCCTATATATGGCAACAATCAGTCTCATGCTTTACCATATTCCACAGGGATACCCCAGCAAATGTAATCAGCTGCAGGTCCCAGCTGACCACACTCGTTATGACCATTCTCTTCTGAATATCTTGGATTTTCATAACAGAAAAATGATGCCAGTAATTCACATAATTATGATGAAGGCGCAAAAGAGTGTGTAAAGGAGCTGAATTCACAAGTTGATTTACTGTTTTAAAGATATGTTTAGAGCAGGAGCTGGCAGTTAAAATGCAAGAAGATGAGAAAATGTACATAAACTTAATCATACACCATAGCTGCTAGGCATCTGTTTATCTTTATTATGTTGCCATGTGCTCGACAAACCTCAAGAACTTTGATGATTGACCTTGTGCTCGCAGCCTTGGGCTACAATCTGCTTATCGCTGTAATTTACTTGTTCTAACCGTAGCTCTGAGAATATTTGTGCTTAATCAGTAACTGCCAGAACAGGTTCGTACAGGTCGTTACCACCTCCTGCCAGCTGCATCTGTACTTTCTCCCACCACACGTGTATCCCTGAAATATTTTGAAGGCCGCAGAGGACCTTGAATACGCTAGGGGTGGAGTTGTCCTCTGACTAAGCAGTTTTGTGTGTATATAAGGTTGGGTACCCCAGAGTGAAGGAGCAGCCTCCGTAGGATAGTCACTTGACTGTCCTGGGACTCTGTATTAGCTCGAGCTATAATCCATGTAATAAACTTCTCTTTGTTCCTCCAGTTGGTGACTCCGCTTGATTTGTGTACTCTCTGCTAAACTGACCCTGAGGTCTAGGGTGTCCCTCCACCGCTGGGAAGGAGACCCCGGGTGGGGATTCTATCTTTCCTGGTTCCTCAGTTGGCGCCCGAACAGGGACCCGAGTCAGGCATCCAGGGGACCGACCAGGTGACGGAGGACTCACGATTGGATTTCCAAGGGAGGCGACCCACACCAGATTCTGAGCTTCGTTCTCTGTCGTGGACCTGCGGATCTCCGCTGTGTGTCTTCCAGCCGGCTCGACTTCTCCTGGCGCTGTCTGAATTCGGGTCTCTGTTTTCCGTGAACTACTGGAGTCCCCAACTGTCAGACTATAACAGAAGTGTCAGGTAAGGACGGGAGTTGAAAGATTCCTGTCTAAAAATAGGTCTGTGAGTATTGTACGGTTTCTATCGCTCTTTGCAAAGATCGACATCAGTGGCAAGACTGACCTCAGTTGTCATTTAAGTATATAGGAAGCAAAGGGCATATTTGCCACTCATTTGGTGTATTCAAACCACTGGTGTAAGATTATTTTTTTTTTTTTTAATACTGGAAGAAGGCCAGCGTTCAGTCGTTTTAGGAAATTGTGTTGTTTTCTTTGCAGTACGGACTCCTGCCTGGAGGAAACATGCCCCGCTCCTCCGGCCGGGACTCCGAATCATGATATATATGTTAAATATGGCATAGGTCAGATTATCTGGTCTGATATATGGAGAAAAAGAACCAAAGGTAGTTCTGATTTACAATGGCCTATTCACGGGACATTTGATAAAGATAAATTAGACTACTTACAGGAATGTTTGTTTGTGACAAAAAGTAGACTAGGGATATTTGATTCACTACGGGTTTGGCAGAAAGAAGCAGACCAAAGATGTAGAAAGGCAGAGAAAGAATTACAGAGACATAAGACCAGGACGGTGACTGAAAAGGTATATGACTCTGACGTAGCTGAATATCAACAGAAAATTTTAGAACATGACCTAAGGCTTCACTTACAAACTGATAAGTGTTACCCTTCCAGGACAGTAGTGGATAAGCCACAAGAGGAAGACCCCCTTTTAAACGATATGTTAGATAAACCCCCGTTATATACTCCACCAATATATCCTACACTACATCCTCAACCTGCACCAGGTGACCCCATTGTGCCACCCCCGGTTGGATCTCAGGCTAGTGCTCCGCCACCCACTACAACCCCTCCTGTCACCAGACCTATGGAGGATACACCCCGCCCGACTGTACCCACCCCTCGACTGGCCCCCTTTTGGCCCACCCCTGACTCCTGTTTAGACACCACACATACCCCCGTCCCATGACCCCGCGAAAGCGCACCCTCCGCGGACACTTGTTCTCTAATTCACAAGAGGAAGATGTCATTGAAGAAATGACACGGAGGTGTATGACTAATTGGAATGACTATGGGGTCAGGGACATTGTCCACACTATGAAACAATGGGATAGTTTAGTTCAGTTGCATGCAGCTACCCTTATGTGCAAGATTATAATACAAGAATATGAGGATGATGGTTACTCAGCTCCCGCAGGACTGGTGGCCCTCCGAAAATGCACCTCTACTGGACTGCCGTTTGGTTCTGGTCTAAATGATTATGTTGTTACTCTTCTCGTATATAGGGACCGCCTGTGGACATGTAGCCCTTCTATAAGGGCATCCATGTTTCCCATGAGAGAGGTTCCGCGGGTTTGGCGAGAGCCGTTGATTGATAACGCTGGCCAAGTTATTACCGCAGGGCATTTTCAACAAATGTGGGTACACACCCCATGGAAAAGATCTGAAACATGTACCCTAAAAGCCGCCTTACCTGACCCCCGTAAGAATCCTGCAGGATATTATAAAGAACTGCAACAAATTCTTGAATCCTGTACTATGACGTTGTCCGATATTGACATGTTAATGGCAGCAGTAGTCCCGCAGGAAGTATGGTCAAAAGTACGGAGGCACGACCATGCTGAACTAGGGGGCACGTGGGACCAATTGCAAGCAGCAGAAAGGGACAGTGTTGGGGGAGCGAAACCAGACCCACTTATATTGGCTCTCCCACTGCGTATTTTGGATTTAATGAAGAGCATACTTGCACCACACAGAATAAATTGGGATAAATTTGCCGCCTGTAAACAGAAAAAGGACGAGGGTGTTTCAGACTTTTATACAAGGTTTGAGGGTGTCTTTTCTGATTACAGCAGCCAAGACATGACAATGGAAGGGGGGATAAGACTCTTTGTTGACAAATTCGTGGACAATTTATTACCAGACATAAAGGGAAAATTGAAATTGTGTGAAAGTACGTGGCCAGTCTCTACTGCCACTGGAATACTGACAATGGCCCAATATTATGAGAACAGGGAGATAGAAGAACAAGAAAAGAACGAGAAAAAAATGAAGGAGTTGAAAACGAAGGTGTTATTTCAGCAGGCCTACCCTCAGCCCCGTCAACAGCAGTCCAGATCAAGGTCACAAGGACCTCCCAATGACAGAAGGCAGTCCCAACGCCCTCCCCGTTCTTCCCTCTCCTACAATCAGTGCGCCTATTGCAAGCAGGAGGGCCACTGGAAGAATGACTGCCCCAATAAGGACAACTCCACAGGCCGCCCCATGCCCCCACCGCAACAGGACAACAGACCACGCGGTAGGTCTGGTCCTGCAGACAGACCCCGCCAGCAGGCCCCTTCACGGTCCCACAGTACCCCCCGCCCGAATTATTTTGATGCTTCATCCCAGCGTCAATATTTTAATGACGGCTATGATGCGTATGAAGTTCAGGGGTCCTCTTTTGACTAGGACAGCCTTTGACAGAGGGGGGTGGGACCAGTTTCTATTCCTGTTAGGCAGAATGGCCCTCACATTGAGGTATGATTAGACGGTACTCCACATGATTTTTTGGTAGATACTGGGGCCACCAAAAGTTCTGTTAAACAGGAAGAGGTCCAAGGGGTCCCTCTGTCTGGCAATATTAACGTCTCTATGGGTTTTTCTGGTGTTCCGGTGGCTAACCCCGTCTCCCAGCCGCTGCATGTTGCTATAGGTCCTTACACCATTAGCACCCCTCTCATTCTTACTTCGGCCTGTAGTGACAATTTATTGGGTTTGGACCTATTAAATAAATTGTACGCCACCATTTATTTCTCTCCGGATGGAGTTCATGTCACTTTAGGTCCAAATATTTCCCCGTCACAATTTTTGTCAAAACCACTTCCACCCGAACTTGGAGATTTGCCAGACATATTATGGGCCACACATAAGGATGATGTTGGATGTCTGGACATACCACCGTATGTCATACGCTTGAAAGCCAATGCCAAATTACCTCGTCTTCCCCAATAAAAATTATCCCAACACATTGAACAACAACTCAAAAATATTGTGACCCAGTTGATTGATTGGGTGTCATTGAAGAAAGGCGTGGTAATGATTGTAACAGTCCTGTCCTTCCTGTTCATAAAAAATGATCTGATGGCACTGCGTCTCCAGGACTCCGATTTGTTATTGATTTACGGGCGGTCAATAAGATTGTAATACCCCAGTTCCCTGTTGTTCCTGACATTACGACATTATTAACAATGATACCTGCCTCCGCTACTTGGTTCTCTGTTATCGATCTTAAGAATGCATTCTTTCGCATTCCCATTCATCCAGATAGCAGACACATCTTTGGGTTTTCACTGGGTGGTCGCAGTTTCCGGTTCTGTCGCGCTCCACAAGGCTACACTGAATCGCCTAGCATTTTTAGCCAGGCCCTCAAGGGTCAATTAGATACCCTTGTTTTTCCTTGCTCCTCGACGATGGTTCAATATGTGGATGACCTTTTAATAGCATCCACTTCAGAACAAAATTGTCAAACAGATACTGTAGACTCATTGAAACATCTTGCACATCATCACCATAAGGTCTCCCTCTCCAAATTGCAATATTGTAGACAGGAGGTTATATACCTAGGACACCTCCTGTCTAAGGAGGGACGTACGTTGACGGCTGAGAGAATACAAGCTATACGAGACATACCGGTTCCAAGGACACAGAGAGAGGTTAGGGCCTTTATAGGTATTACCTCCTTCTGTCGTCAATGGATTCCTAATTATTCTCTTTTGATAAAACCGTTTTTGCATCTCACCCACAAAGATTGTGCTGAAACAATTGAATGGAATGACGATTTTCAGTTTGGTTTTGATGAATTGAAAAATACACTCTGCACAGCACCTGTACTGGGTACGCCTGATTATCGTAAAGATTTTCAGTTATATGTGAGCGAGAGAAATGGATATTCACTATCAGTGTTAACCCAAGAGCATGGCGCCAAACAACGCCCCTGTGCTTATTTTTCGGCCCTACTGGATCCAGTGGCCCGTGCACTCCCGAGCTGTCTACAGGCAGTAGCCGCTGCAGCGGTCGCAGTGCACCAGTCGGCCGGGATAGTCATGGATTCACCCCTCACCCTGTTGGTCCCACACACTGTTGACGCACTATTAAACAAAACAAAAACACAGCATCTTACTAATGCACGATTAACTACTTATGAAATGACACTTTTAGCTAGTCATATAACATTAAAAAGGTGTAACACGCTCAATCCTGCCACTTTATTGCCAATTACTGAAAAAACAGAAGATTCTTATGATGACATACATGACTGCATTCTCCGGACGGAGGATGAAACAAAAGGGAGTGTGGACTTACAGGATACTCCACTGAAAGACCCTGATGGCATATTATACGTAGATGGCTCATGCATCAAGCTACCCGATGGCACTACCTCTGCAGCCTATGCAGTTACAACAGCTACCCCTGTAGTTGAAACAGCTAGAATACCACATAACTCTGCTCAGGCCGCAGAATTAATAGCTCTAACACGAGCCTGTGAGTTAAGTAAAGGACTTAATGTGAATGTTTACACGGACAGTCAGTATGCATTTGGCGTAGCACACAATTTTGGTCGCTTGTGGGCAGAGCGAGGATTCCTCACCTCACATGGGACACGTATTCAACATAGGACCCTTATAACTAACTTACTTTCTGCCCTGGCATTGCCCAAAAAAATGGCTATCATGAAGTGTAGTGCACACAAAAAGGTGACAGATGAAACTGGACTGGGCAACGCCCTAGCCGATCAGACAGCAAAAGATACAGCATATGCAAAGACAGGACACATGTATGTGGTAGATAGTACAGAGAAGGTTCTTCTCCATTAAATATTTGGGAACACGGTAGAGAGTGTCAGGAAGATACAGGATGAGGCAACTGAACAGGAGAAAAAGTAATGGGAAGAAGGGAAGGCTAAGTTAGATGAAAATGCGCTGTGCTGGATAGATCTGTCACAGAGGGAAAGATGGATGTTACCTGATGCATTCGTTTTGCCAGTAGTGACTATGGCCCATGGTCCTGCACACGTTAGTGCGAAAAGCATCTGTGATTTGCTTGATCCAGTTTGGTCTAATAAAAATATCAGAAGAGTAGCTGACCAACTGGTTCAATCCTACATGATTTGTTTACAACATAACATAGGGAAGGGTGCCTCAGTCCCCGCTGGGCATTTTTCACCACCAACGTATCTCTTTGAAGTACTACAAATGGATTATATTGAGATGGAAAGGTGTAACAACTTGAAATATGTCCTAGTTGTGGTCTGTATGTTTAGTAAGTGGGTAGAAGCTTACCCTACTAAAGATAATACTGCCCTTACTACCGCAAAGGTACTTCTGAAGGAGTTCTTCCCACGGTTTGGAGTCCCAAGGTGTGTCTGGTCAGATAATGGGAGTCATTTTGTAGGGCAGGTGATGAAAAGGGTGTGTGAAGGGTTGGGCCTCCGCCAGAAGTTTCATGCAGCTAACCACCCCCAGTCAGCAGGACTATTTGAAAAATATAATGGCACACTTAAATTGAAGATGTCAAAGATATGCGCAGAACGCAGTATACGGTGGCCGGACGCGTTGCCCCTGGCTTTAATGTCTGTCAGGATGACGCCTCACTCTAGATCAGGGTTGCCACCCCATAAGATAGTGATGGGAAGGCCAGCAAATGTCTGGGGGGTCCCTCGACCTCACAAGTACTCAGAACTAGAACATCCTGTTTTGATGGACTATTTAAATGAACTCACTAATTCTTTGCGTTCTATTCACCAACAGGTGCGTGAAGCACTCCCATCTGTATCCACTGATCCAGGTCACAAGATACTACCTGGCGACTGGGTTCTCACAAAGAATTTCCAGCGGAAAAAGAGTCTCGAACCTCAATGGAAAGGTCTGCGACAGGTCCTTCTTGCTACTCGAACAGCAGTTAAAGTCGAGGGAGCTAAGAATTGGATACATGCATCCCACTGTAAGAAAGTACCCCTACTCGTACCCTCTGATGAAATAAAAAGTGGTGACTACCCGACGACTGAGGACCATTTCAACAACACTACGCAGAGTGATAAAAAACAGAACGACAGTGTGCTGCAGGAGGTTCCCTCAGATTTAGGTCACACTGAACAATTGTTTCCTGACCATACCATACCACAGTCCACAAGATACGATTCCCGCCCACGAAAATAAGAAAATGAACAATGAACTGATTGCTTGTCCCCTGTACTAAGTGTGACGATAGCTGCAGGGCCGTGATTTTTTCTGTCGGGGCGGACCAGAGTGTGTCAATAGGACTGCTGGTATCACCCCACAGTGAAGCAATCACCAGTCACGGGCAGCACTTAGGTCGGACTGAACTGCTCGTGGGACAAGCAATAAAGAGAAAATGGGTGTTATACAAGAAGACAAGAGGAAAAAGAAGAAAATAAGTAATTTTAAAAGACTATTAGGCCCACGTATCGCTTGTCTCACCATAACAATACTATTTTTGGTACTTCTGTCCTGCATTGGGTGGGTAATGCATGATTCTGATTCAGAGGTCTCACCAACTACGCCACCGCTTTCAGAACACAGCCATGTTTCCTTACCACCCCATGAGGAAGGACGACGTAAGGAATATGAAAACAATATCTTCATATCTATGTTACATCAACATCAGCTGGCTGTAAATAGAACAAATTGTTGGATATGTGGCTTGCTACCGAGTTCCGTGCAAAGAAGGTTGCCATATATTTCATTCCCTTTTTCTTTTGATGGCTCCTGCAGCGCCTGGTATGAACTATCAGCCATTTGGGCTACCTCAATGGATGCTACTAATTCCAGACTACTGGTCACCCACCTATACCGGTTATGCTGGCCCACTGGAACGAGAGTTTATGGAACAAAGGAAGAAAAGTCCAAATATGCTGACCGACGAAATAGGTCTACTGACATATATTTTTTATCCTTTAATACCACACCCCGGATTGGCCGAAGATTTTTTGTAACACAGGTCAAGGCTCCACTTTGTTTTCAGAAAAGTGGTAATAGAAGTGTAGGTGCCAGTAACTGTAATGCTACAGTAATATTAAATGAAACAGCAGGAGCTCTGAGTAACATCACTGCAGAGCTCGCTGCTGACCGCCTTGTTACTCTTCAAAACAGAATGGTTCTTGACATCATCTTGGCGGACCGTGGTGGAGTTTGTACTTTGATCGGATCGAGCTGCTGCGTTTATATACCAGACAATGCCCCTTCAGTGTATAAAGCTATTCAAAGGTTGCATATGATAGCTTCCACAATACACCAAGACGAAGGAACATGGTCCTTGACCGACTGGTTTTGGGGCTTGATTTCCCAATGGGGCTGAAAGATACTAATATTCCTTTTTGTGCTCGCTGCTATATTTCTCACCTGTTGTCTTTGTGTACAGTGCCTACCTGCTTTGTGCGGTTGCTGTATGGCATCCCTTGCCCCCTGGCCTGTTCGCCCTCCTCAACACACGGCTATGCTGTCCCTTGAGCAGGAGATAAAATATCTTATGTCCATTAACATAGACACTGAATGACGTTCAAACTTGCCTCACAATGGCAAAAGGAGGGATTGAGAAAATGTACATAAACTTAATCATACACCATAGCTGCTAGGCATCTGTTTATCTTTATTATGTTGCCATGTGCTCGACAAACCTCCTGAACTTTGATGATTGACCTTGTGCTCGCAGCCTTGGGCTACAATCTGCTTATCGCTGTAATTTACTTGTTCTAACCGTAGTTCAGAGAATTTTTGTGCTTAATCAGTAACTGCCAGAACAGGTTCGTACAGGTCGTTGCCACCTCCTGCCAGCTGCATCTGTACTTTCTCCCACCACACGTGTATCCCTGAAATATTCTGAAGGCCGCAGAGGACCTTGAATATGCTAGGGGTGGAGTTGTCCTCTGACTAAGCAGTTTTGTGCGTATATACGGTTGGGTGCCCCAGAGTGAAGGGGCAGCCTCCGTAGGATAGTCACTTGACTGTCCTGGGACTCTGTATTAGCTCAAGCTATAATCCATGTAATAAACTTCTCTTTATTCCTCCAGTTGGTGACTCCGCTTGATTTGTGTACTCTCTGCTAAAGTGACCCTAAGGACTAGGGTGTCCCTCCACCGCTGGGAAGAAGACCCCGGGTGGGGATTCTATCTTTCCTGGTTCCTCAAAGAATGGAAGTAAAGCAGAGTGGTAAGGTAGTTGAACTAACTGCTGAAATAGCGGGCATATTAAGTGGCAAGATTTCTCGGGTTCACTCTGCAGATCCAAAGTATTCAGTTACCCAGAAACACCTATTGTTCCAGTATGTCCATGCTCATTGCACATTTAACCTAAATTAGTTACATATTATGGTGATATTTCATCATCCTCCAAGATACTATACATTCTTCAATAGATTATTTGACCTGACCTTCCACCTGCAGACCTATTTTGGTGGTGACATTGAGAGGCTAGTATTCTAGGACGTTTCCTAACTGTGGGCACATTGCGGTTCCAGAAGATTTTAAGGCTGCCCAGTGATGGACGAGCAGTGGTGAAATAATAATGGCAGCATCATCAAATTCTTTAATAATTAACTTGATTTTCAGATATTTACCTGAACAAGGATGGGTAGCAAAGACCTTTACAAATATATATGTTGAACTGTGTGATGAACATAACAGAATGCAATATCATAATCACACTCGGCTACCCGAACTACAGGCCGCCAGCTCTAAGTAGCTAGGAAAAGCTTTCGCAGACCAAACCCACTACAATTACATCTAGGCATGGGGTGCACCAGGCCCTCCAATCCCCACGTGGCGCCTGCAGCCACCATGCTGAGGGTCTGATGTTCTGGGACACAAAGCAAAAGGCGCTCTCTCACTACCTGACGAGAACTGGGGCACAGCCATCTCTAGGCTGATGGAGTAAGAGGGGCTGAAGGTCGTGCTTCGTGGCAGGTGCATCAATATAGTTGTGGGCGTAAAGGCAGACCAGCATAGGGACTTAGTCTAGATAGAACCATCACTGGGAGCCCTAGGAGTGGCAACACATGCAGACCATACAGCACGGCCAGCTCTGACAACAGCCTTGGATTGTCATGCCCAACTGATTGAACAACTGCGCTGCCTCGACTTCAGGGCCTACCAGGCCAAAACGCGTGCAGAAGGGGACAAATATGGCTGTCTGTTAGGGTGGCTCCTCAGAAGTGCAACACCAGTCACTCCTAACACAATGCTTCGAACAGCCCCAACACACCTGGATTAGCAGCCAATAGTACGTACACACAACATTCACCATTCGCTATCAAACTCTTTATGAGCCCCCCTGCAGACCGCCAGGCCCACATCTGTTATTTTCTTGGTAAGGTCTCACTATCCGTTGGTGACTCCCTTACAGGGAGGAGCTCAATTCACCCATCACAATACAAGAAATCGAAGGGGTCATAAAGGGCAAGGCCACAAATAAGACCCGGGGACCGAACGGTCTGCTTGTTGAATTCTTTTAAAGCCCACGAGGACCTCTTCGCTCTTAAACTGCTGGAGCTATATAGGACCGCACTGGAGGAGGGTCAGCTCTTGTTGTCACTCCGTGTGCCACTATTAGTCTCCTACCCTAAGCCTGGCAAAGACCCACTAGAAGTAACATCATACCACCCATTATCTATGATTGGGACCGACTATGAGATCCTAAGCAAAATTGTTGTGGTGAGAATCCATGAACATCTCCCACACCTGGCTCACGCAGACCAGAATGGCTTTATCCCTGGCAGGTCCATCACATTTAACATTCGTAGGCTTCATAGGGTGATGGAGTTGTCTCCTACTTGCTCACCCCATGCTGCCTGCACAGTGTTGGACCTGGAGAAGGCCGTTGATATGGTGGCCTGGGAATACATGTTTGTCGACACTGACATCTGTAGGCATAACTGGCAACCTCCAGAGACTTATCAGATTCATTTACATGGGGCCCATTGCCCGTGAAAAAACTGGCCAATGCATTTCTCCTCCATTTCTGGTGAGTAGAGGGACAAGACAGGGCTGCCCTTTGTCTCCATTCCTCTTTGCCTTAGAGAAGGATCCACTGGCACAGCAGCTTCACCAACAGCGTCTAACATGGGGCATTCCATTAGGAAGTGAGAGACATAGGCCCTCATTATGACATTGGCAGTAAGTGCCGCTTACCGCCATGCAGACTGCCGCCAACATACCGCGGCAGTATACTGCTACGGGTATTATGAACCACACATAGAAATCCGCCACTATACAGACACACACACAAGACCGCCAGCCCAAAGGTCAGTGATAAACTGGCAGTAGCAAAACCCACACCCTTACGCCAACAGAAATACGCCCACAGCATCATGACCCACAAATCACCACGGTGGTCATTCAACCGCAGTAAACCATTGGCGGTACAGACCGCCACGCTCAAAATACACACACACTAACAAAACAACACCACATTGGACAATTTGAATAACACACACCTGACACACATACACACACCACACACACCACACCCACAACACTATAAAACACACACCCACAACCCTTTACGACCCAAAGAATTTGACAACTGAGAGAGAGACAAGCCAGGAGCACCCACTGAATCCGAGCCACAAAACACCATCACTCATACACCATCCACGCACCTCACAGCACACACCCCAACACATCACCCCACACACGCTCACACACACCACTCACACTACACCCATGGCACCACGACACCCAGATTCTCTGAGGAGGAGCTAAGGGTCACAGTGGAGGAAATCATCCGGGTAGAGCCACAGCTATTCGGATCACAGGTGCAGCAGACGTCCATTCCTAGGAAGATGGAGCTATGGCGGAGAGTCGTGGACAGGGTCAACGCTGTGGGACAGCACCCCAGAACAAGGGATGACATCAGGAAGAGGTGGAACGACCTACGGGGGAAGGTGCGTTCCGTGATAGCAAGACACCAGATAGCTGTACAGAGGACTGGCGGTGGACCCCCACCTCCTCCCCCACAACTAACAACATGGGAGGAGCAAGTCTTGCCTCCTGAGGGCCTGGCAGGAGTTGCAGGAGGACTGGACTCTGGTAAGTCAAATCTTTACTACTTTATCCCAATAACACTGCATTTACATCCCCACAGGACCCCCACACGTCACCGGAGAGGAGGTGCAGCAACATCCAGTCCCCCTCCAGAAGAGGCCCACAGTGATGACAGCAGCTCTGCACGCCTGGATCAGGATGACCAACTTGGCCCATCAGGGAACTCTGGACCCAGTCATAGTCCCAAACCACCACAGAGCCTCCCCACTCAGGAAACACCAGCACAGCCCCCACCCAGCGGGCCCATCCCTCTGTCCCCAGGACACGTCAATCAGTAGTGTGTCCACCACTACAGGGACCCCAGGCAACCCCACAAACACAGGATGATCTTGAATGCGGGGTCAGTGGCAGTGGGCACACGGTTCAGGAGACAGAGGCACAGGACAACAAGAACCTGGGAGGACTGCTGTGCGACAGGGGGAGGACAGGCCCAGGGAACCGACTCTCCATGAGGCACTCACCAACATCCTGGGAGCATACCACTATTCCCAGGAGACCATGGGCCAGATACTGGCCAAGTTGCAGGAGACCCAGCGGCTGCAGGAGGGACAGTACCTGGGGATCAGGGAGGACCTCAGAGACATCCACACCACCCTGGTCACCATTGCAGGGGTGCTAGCAGACATGGCCAACACAATGAGGGAGGCAGTGGAACACCAACAGGCCCCTGACACTAGCATCACCGAAGAACAGCCCTCCACCTCCGCCGACGCTAGTGGACAGGAGGCCCTGCCACTAGAACAGCAGGCCACCAGCACCCCACCCCCTGCAGAAGGAGAACCACCACACAAAAGGTCCCTGCGATCCAGGCAGAAGTCAGAGAACTTTGCCAAGACCCCCGCCAGGAAATAGAACTCACCTGGTTTTCACCCTTGTGTCCCACTCTGTTACCCTGTCCACCTTGAACTGACATTTCTCCACTTCTATGCCCCCTTGGACAATGCACCTGTGATACCAATAGAATGGACTCTATCCTGGACATTTCTCCACCATCAACGCAGCCCATTGCAATACCCCCTACACATATTATCACAGAAAAAAACACCCTTGGAACAAATACAAGTATGGAGTCTGTCAATTGATTTAAATATGTATTACTTAAACAAGCTGTAAACATTGCAATTCAAATGTACAGTTATATTTACATAGGTATGACCTGTAGTGGGAAGCAGTAAACACACCAGGAGCCAGAGTGGGGCACAGATATCTGAAAATAGAGATGCCAAAGGTTACAGTAAGTGGCCATAGAAATAGGGAAATCAGGCTGCCATGTACAATGTCCAACACAAAACTGCCATGGAAGGTGAAGTTACAGAGTCTTACCTGTGTGTCACTGGAAGTAATGTTGGATTATTGTAGTTCTGTTGTCCACATCCTCTGCCTCCTCTTCGTCACTGTCCACAGGCTCCACCGCTGCCACACAACCATCCCCAGGCTCATCCTCCTGCAGAAAAGGCACCTGCGTCTCAAGGCCAGGTTGTGCAACATGCAACGATGATCTGGCACACCTTCCTGGGTGAGTAGTACAGAGATCCATCTGTCAGATGGAGGCACCGGAATCTGGCCTTCAGGAGGCCAAAGGTGCGCTCAATAATCCTCCTTGTTCTCGTTGTAATGTTCCCCTGCCCTTGTCCTGTCATTCCTCACTGGGGTCAGCAGCCATGAGAGGTAGGGGTAACCAGAGTCACCTGTAAATATTGAGGGATACCTGTTAGCCACACACTCACCCTTAGGGACAACCCCACACCCATATACCTACATCAACTGGGTGGGGACCTTGGGCTCACCTATAAGCCACACCCGGTGCCTCTGGAGTTGAGCCATCACATATGGGATGCTGCTATTCCTCAAGATAAAGGCATCATGCACAGAGCCAGGATACTTTGCAGTGACATGGGAGATGTACTGGTCTGCCAAACACACCATCTGCACATCCAGAGAGTGAAAGCTCTTTCGATTTCTGAACACCTGTTCATTTCTCCGGGGGGGGGGGTGGAAAAAAAAGCCAATTGGTGTACCATCAATAGCACCAATGATGTTGGGGCTATGTCCCAGTGCATAGAAGTCAGCCTTCACTGTGGCCAAATCCTCCACCTGGGGGAATACGATGTAGCTGCGCATGTGTTCAGCAGGGCACTTTTGAGAACATAGGCTGTGACATCCCTGATGCTGTGGCCACTGTTGCTTGGAAGGAACCACTTGCCAAGAAATGGAGCACTGACAGGACCTGCACTAGAGGGGGATACCTGTGGGGTGGCGGATAGCTGAAATCAGGTCTGGCTCCAAGTGGGCACACAGCTCTTGGATTGTGGCCCTATCAAGTCTGTAGGTTAGGATAATGTGCCTGTCCTGCATTGTCGCCAGGTCCACCAGGGGTCTGTTCACGAGGGGATGTCCCCATCTCCTATTCATCCTCAGTGGTTGAACTCTAGAGTGAAAAACGGTGAGCAGAATGTCATTTTCAAACATGTACTGAGATTAAAATGCTATTTTTGTTTTACAGAAACAGTATGTGAACTTGTAAGTCAGTTAATGTGCCTATGTCAGCTGTGACATAGTTAGGTGCCATGGCCTCAGTCCCCTGAAATAGCAGCTGCCTGACCTGTGAGGAGGGACAAGTGGAAATCTGGTGGCGTTCTGCGCCATTGCGGTCGGCGGTCGACGACTACCTACAACACCGCATGTGTTATCATTGGGGCCTACGGGATCCAGGAGCCAATGGTGATGTATGCCGGCGGTGACGGTACGCACTGCTGCGGACGTGACCGCCATTTTCTATCTGTTCACTCACTTGCTACCTGACCTTCAAAGGAGAGGACCTGTGTCTGGAAGCGACCATGGCTCGAGTGTCTGGGGAAAGGGCCCCTGCCTTCACTTCTGAGGAGTTGGAGAGACTGGTGGATGGGGTTCTACCCCAGTTCCCTTTACTTTATGGTCCTCCAGACCAACAGGTGAGTACACTGTGAGCATGATGCGTGGGGCATGAATGCATGGAGTGCTGTGTGTGTAAGCCTCATGTTGGGGGGGCTGAGGGGTCCTGGGCAGAGTGCTGCATATATGGTGGTCAATGTCTGTGCGTAAGGGGATGGGAGGGATATGGTGGGCCATGAGTTTGACAGTCCGGACGGTGTGACTAATAGCTTTTCAGCTGTATATTTCCTGCAGGTCAGCGCCCATCAGAAAAAGGGCATTTGGCGTGCCATCGCCAAGGAGGTGCGGACCCTGGGGTCTTTGACAGGCAGAGCACCCACTGCCACAAACGGTGGGTGGAGGCAAGGAAGATGTCGGAGGCCCAGCTGGGGCTGGCCTCCCAACGAGGAAGGGGTGACCGTCATACCCTAACCCTCCTGATGTTCCACATCCTGGCAGTGGCCTATCCAGAGTTGGATGAGCGCTTGAAGGCATCACAGCAGCCACAAGGGGGGAGTACATATTCAGATTTTTGACTTTGCGCGCGTTAAGGTGTTACTTGGGTGGGGAATGTGGGCTGGGGTGCCCCTAGGCCAGGGAGAACATGGCAGGGTAGGCTCTATGATGGGCAAGCTCAGATGCACTCCAACCAAAATAATGTTGGTGGGCATCTACTACTGGGCAGGGTCCTGTGGGTTTCAGGTGTGCTGCTAATGGCGTTAGGCATTGTACCCCATGGGCTGGTGACTAGCATTGTAACTGGTAGTGCATGGCCTAGTGCATAGGGCTGTTCTCTGTGAGTTGTGTACACCAACGGTAGTGTTGTTGCTGGCATTGACCATGTGTATCCTCTGTCTCTTCCCCTCCTTTTTGTTTTGTCACCCTGTTCTTGTGTGCATTAGCATCATTTGGCGGAGAAGCAGAGGCGCCTGCGACTGAGGGAGCTACATCCCACATGGGCCTGGAGGCCGAATCCACATACGGTGAGGGCACCAGTGGGACGCAGGGCAAGGGGAGTACCATGATGAAGACAGGAGGGGACAGTACTGACAGCGACTCCTCCTTTGAAGGAAGCTTCCTGGAGGTGGCGGACACCTCTGTGCCCACCCCAACTACAGGTACAGCTGCCAATCCCTGTCCCAGCAGCCCTTCAGTGTGTTTCCCATGCCAGCTCACCCAGGAGGGTGGGCATCTCCTTCGCCCCAGCCCCAGTCTGGCCCTGCCCCAGTCAGCCCTGCTGCCCTCAGTGAGGAGGCTATTGACCTCCTGAGATCCCTCTCTGTTGGGCAGTCAATCATAGTGAATGCCTTCCAGGGTCTAGCAGGGCATTTGCAACAAACAAATGCATACCTGTAGGGCATTCACTCTGGCGTGGCGGCCCAACAAGGAGCATTCCAGGCTCTGGCCAACTCACTGATGGCAGCCATTGTCCCTGTCTCCAGCCTCCCCCTCCAACTTCCTATGCCCAGTCCCAATCCCCTCAACTACAGCCTATCCCAAGCACACCTTCCGACCAGCATTCACCCAAATCAACACACAGAGGTGGCTCAGGCAAACACAGGCACCATACTTCATCTCACAGGCACTCACACACATCCACATGCAGACACACCAACATCTACTGCCTCCACTGTGTCCCCCTCCCTCTCGTCGTCCACCTCCCTCCCAGTAGCGTCTCCACTCACACCTGCATGCACTACATCCACATCCACTACCTCCATCACCAGCATGCCTATCAGAACACGCCCCTCACTGGCAGTCACCACCCCTACATCCATGCACACGTCCCCTGTGTCCTTTCCCAGTGTCTGTGACCCCTCCTCCCAAAGTACACAAACACAAGCACACAGACACCCAACAACCATCCACCTCACAACAGCATCCAGCCCATGCACCTGCACCCAAACACAGGAGACGGACACCTCCTACAACCACTCCCTCTTCCTCCACTCCCAAACCTTCACCCTCTTCCCGCCCCAGTGTCCCTAAGAAGCTTTCCCTCACCACCATTGACCCATTCCCTACCCCCCACTCCCCGTCCTTTACTTCTGGCCAGGGTGGCCAGAACGCAGCCCAGCACCTCAGCCACCCAGTCCAGAGCCACTGTGGTTTCTGCAGCTACTGCTGGTGTGAGAGGCTCTAAGAAGGCACCCGTCAGCACAGCCAGTGTGCCAGCACCACCTGCCCAGGCCAAGAAGGGTACGCCAGCTAGCAAGGGGACACCAGCCAGCAAAGGAGAAGGAGGCACCACCAGCCAGCAAGGGGAGGAGGCACCACCAGTCAGCAAGGGGGAGGAGGCACCACCAGTCAGCAAGGGCAAATAAAAAACACCAGCTGCCAGAAGCAAGGAGGCAGCACCATCTGCCAAGGGCAGGAAGGGGCGCACTACACCAGCATGGCACTTCAGCCGTCCGAGGCTGCAGGTGAAGGGCTGGAGCCTACCACCACCGCAGCCAGCACCGCTACCTGCACCGCGGCCAGCACCACTACCTGCACCGCAGCCAGCACCACTACCTGCACCGCGGTCAGCACCGCCACCTGCCCCGCTGCCAGCAGCAGCAGCCCCAGTGGGCAGTCGTCCGAGGCTGCAGGTGAAGGGGTGGAGCCTACTACCACCGCGGGCAGCACTGCTACCTGCACCGTGGCCAGCACCGCCACCTGCCCTGCTGCCAGCAGCACCACTGGGCACAAAGCCCCCTCCAGAATCAGTAGAAGAAGGCATCCACTCACCCCTCCTTGGCAGGATGAAGCACACTGGGCTCAAAGCCCCCGCCAGAACCAGTGGAAGAAGGCATCCACTCACCCCCTCGTTGGCAGGATGAAGCACACTGGGCACAAAGCTCCCTCCAGAACCAGTAGAAAAGCCACCCACTTGAGAGACTGTGGCTTTGCACTCCCCAGGACCAAGCAGTGGGCAAACCACCCACTTGAAAGACTGTGGCTTTGCACTCCCCAGGACCAAGCAGTGGCCAAACCACCCACTTGAGACACTGTGGCTATGCACTCCCCAGGACCAAGCAGTGGGCAAACCACCCACTAGAGAGGCTGTGGCTTTGCACTCCCAGGACCAAGCAGTGGGCAAATCACCCACTTGAGAGACCGTGGCTTTGCACTCCCCATGACCAAGCAGTGGGCATGGAGCCCTCTCCAGGACAATGGCATTCCCCGTGAGGTGCCTGTGTTTTTTCGACTTTATGCCCCTGCAGTGTTCTCTTCGTATTGAGGCAGGAGTCAAGTGTGGCCTTGGCGTATGTGTTATGGTACCGTGGGCCACGGCCATTTTGGAGTGGGCATTGTCCCTCCTTTTGTATATATTGTACATACTGTTTATTGTTTAAGGGCGTATTTATCTAAAACTGTATTATTACACTCATTTTAATCCATTCCTTTTGTCCTTGCGTTATTCCTGAAGGTTATGGGGTGTATATGTAATGTTGTTGCATGTGTTTGTGTGTATGGTGTTGGGGGCGGGGTGTGCGTGTTGCGTGTGTGTGTGTGTGCCACTCTCTTTTTCCGCCCCCCTCATTTGTGTGCTAGGTGCAGTACTCACTGTGGTCGTCTTCGCCGGCGTTCGTGTTCCTGGTGTATGAGAAGGTACACCAGCATTGGAAAAAAATGCAGCTCGGGCTCCATGACTTCGTGGTTCTTCCTTGAGTGTCGAGAGGTGAGTTGTTTCTTTTCAGTTTACTGTTGCCGCCGTGCTTTTGATGGTGTTGGTACCGCCCACGGAAAAGGTGGTGGATAGGCCTGTTGTAATGCTGTGGATGGTACATTGTCTTCCGCCTGGCTGTTTGCGGTTACCGCTGCGGTGTTTGTTGCTACCGCCATGGCGGTTGGTGTCTTAAAGTGGCTGTATGTGTTGCCAGTTTCTGCCGTGGTCATGATTCCATTTTTTTTACCCCCGCTTTATCACCGACTCCCAGGGTTGTAATGAGGGCCATATTGTCTCCTTGCATGCCGACGATGGTTTGATATAAGTCTGTGATTTCGAGAGGGTATACCGGAGATCAAAGACATCCAAATGGAGTTCCAGGCCCCCTCAGGCCTGGGAATGAACTGGGCTGAATCATGCCTGTTCCCGATGCACTCGGATTACCCCCCGCAGCACGTGGAGGTGGGTTGCATCCCCTTTACTGGGAGCCCCACTTCTTCCGGTACATAACTATCAACATTTTCCATACCACACAGAAACTCATAGATGGCAACTTCACTAGGGTCATCACCTCCCTTCGCCCCCCTAAATATTCTGGAGCGTGCTCCCACTCACTGCCAAAGGGAGGTTATCCCTATCTAAAATGTGAGGCTCCCACTTCTACTCTACTTCTTCCATAATCTTCCAGTGCACATACCTCCGAGTACATTTTCCGTCCTGCACGCTATGTTAGGGAGTTTTATCTGGAATAGAGACAAGGGCCGAGTCTCTTTGTATAAACTACAGCTACAGGTGACAAAGGAGGCCTTGGGTCCCCCAATTCTGAACACTATTACTTAGGGATACAGCTGCAATTGCTAGTTCGCTGGCTAGCGGGGCAACAACTGGAAGACGACAGGTGGTGAATGAGGCCCTGTTACCATTTGTGTGCATCTCTGAGATGCCAACAATATGCTACAGGTAGCACATGCTAGCCTTCGCAGGAGCTTGTGACTGCTGACCCTCATCCCACACTTCTCCCCCGGGAGCCGGAAGAGCACCTACTGGTTCACACACTTCACACCATCGGGGAGAGTCTCCAACTCATCATCTGTCTCACGCGAGCCCTAGCCTACACCACACAGGACCTTTTACTGCCAACCCCTGGGAGTTGGGTTAGAGACATAGGCTGTGAGCTGACACGAAAGAAATGGGATAGGAGCTTCTTATGTCCGTGTAAGCTGTCCCTTAGTGCTAACTTTTAAAATATTCAACACAACATACTACACAGAGCCTACCCACTCCAGCGAGGTAACACAGGGTTTTTGGATCTGCTTCAAGTTTCCCTAGGTACCAGGTACCGGATGCCGATCTGGCCTATATGTTCTGGAGGTGCCTGGCAGCAGCCGCTCTGTGGTGGGAGGTCACAGGCACATTGTCAGAGATCACAGGGCATGGAGATCATAGTCCTGGGCCTGTTCAAACACAAGAAAACAGGAAGCACAACAAACTGCTGTAAAGAAATGGCTCCCTGTTGCAGTTACCCCCCACTTTTTGCCTGATACTGATGCTGACTTGACTGAGAAGTGTGCTGGGACCCTGCTAACCAGGCCCCAGCACCAGTGTTCTTTCACCTAAAATGTACCATTGTTTCCACAATTGGCACAACCCTGGCACCTAGGTAAGTCCCTTGTAACTGGTACCCCTGGTACCAAGGGCCCTGATGCCAGGGAAGGTCTCTAAGGGCTGCAGCATGTCTTATGCCACCCTGGAGACCCCTCACTCAGCACAGACACCCTGCTTGCCAGCTTGTGTGTGCTGGTGAGAACAAAACGAGTAAGTCGACATGGCACTCCCCTCAGGGTTCCATGCCAGCCTCTCACTGCCTATGCAGGTATAGATAAGTCACCCCTCTAGCAGGCCTTACAGCCCTAAGGCAGGGTACACTATACCATAGGTGAGGGCACCAGTGCATGAGCACTGTGCCCCTACAGTGTCTAAGCAATACCTTAGACATTGTAAGTGCAGGGTAGCCATAAGAGTATATGGTCTGGGAGTCTGTTTTACACGAACTCCACAGCACCATAATGGCTACACTGAAAACTGGGAAGTTTGGTATCAAACTTCTCAGCACAATAAATGCACACTGATGCCAGTGTACATTTTATTATAAAATACACCCCAGAGGGCACCTTAGAGGTGGCCCCTGAAACCTTAACCAACTATCTGTGTAGGCTGACTGGTTCCAGCAGCCTGCCACACTAGAGACATGTTGCTGGCCCCATGGGGAGAGTGCCTTTGTCACTCTGAAGCCAGTAACAAAGCCTGCACTGGGTGGAGATGCTAACACCTCCCCCAGGCAGGAGCTGTCACACCTGGCGGTGAGCCTCAAAGGCTCACCCCTTTGTGCCAGCACCGCAGGACACTCCAGCTAGTGGAGTTACCCGCCCCCTCCGGCCCCGGCCCCCACTTTTGGCGGCAAGGCCGGAGAAAATAATGAGAAAAACAAGGAGGAGTCACTGGCCAGTCAGGACAGCCCCTAAGGTGTCCTGAGCTGAGGTGACTCTGACTTTTAGAAATCCTCCATCTTGTAGAAGGAGGATTCCCCCAATAGGGATAGGAATGTGACCCCCTCCCCTTGGGAGGAGGCACAAAGAGGGTGTACCCACCCTCAGGGCTAGTAGCCATTGGCTACTAACCCCCCAGACCTAAACACGCCCTTAAATTTAGTATTTAAGGGCTCCCCTGAACCTAAGAATTTAGATTCCTGCAACTTACCGAAGAAGAAGACTGCTGAGCTGAAAACCCCTGCAGAAGAAGAAAGAAGACACCAACTGCTTTGGCCCCAGTCCTACCGGCCTGTCTCCTGCCTTCTAAAGAACCCTGCTCCAGCGACGCTTTCTCCAGGACCAGCGACCTCTGAATCCTCAGAGGACTGCCCTGCTTCCAAGAGACCAAGAAACTCCTGAGGACAGCGGCACTGCTCCAAAAGAACTGCAACTTTGTTTCAAGGAGCAGATTTAAAGACCCCTGCAACTCCCCGCAAGAAGCGTGAGACTTGCAACACTGCACCCGGCGACCCGACTCGACTGGTGGAGAACCAACACCTCAGGGAGGACCCTCCGGCGACTCCGAGTCCGTGAGTAACCAAAGTTGTCCCCCCTGAGCCCCCACAGCGACGCCTGCAGAGGGAATCCCGAGGCTCCCCCTGACCGCGACTGCCTGAACTCCATTTCCCGACGGCTGGAAAAGACCCTGCACCCGCAGCCCCCAGTACCTAAAGGAACGGAACTCCTGTGCAGGAGTGACCCCCAGGAGGCCCTCTCCCTTGCCCAGGTGGTGGCTACCCCGAGGAGCCCCCCCCTTGCCTGCCTGCAACGCTGAAGAGATCCCTTGGTCTCTCATTGATTTACTTTGAAAACCCAACGCTTGTTTCTACACTGCACCCGGCCGCCCCAGTGCCGCTGAGGGTGTACTTTTTGTGTGAACTTGTGTCCCCCCCGGTGCCCTACAAAACCACCCTGGTCTGCCCTCCGAAGACGCGGGTACTTACCTGCTGGCAGACTGGAACCGGGGCACCCCCTTCTCTCCATTGAAGCCTATGTGGTTTGGGCACCTCTTTGACCTTTGCACCTGACCGGCCCTGAGCTGCTGGTGTGATAACTTTGGGGTTGCTCTGAACCCCCAACGGTGGGCTACCTTGGACCCAAAACTGAAACCTGTAAGTGACTTACTTACCTGTTAAAACTAACAATACTTTACCTCCCCCAGGAACTGTGAAAATTGCACTGTGTCCACTTTTAAAACAGCTTATTGTGTTTTATGTAAAAAGTATACATGCTAATGTAATGATTCAAAGTTCCTAAAGTACTTACCTGCAATACCTTTCAAATGAGATATTACATGTAGAATTTGAACCTGTGGTTCTTAAAATAAACTAAGAAAATATATTTTTCTATAACAAAACCTATTGGCTGGATTTGTCTCTGAGTGTGTGTTCCTCATTTATTGCCTGGGTGTATGTACAACAAATGCTTAACACTACTCCTTGGATAAGCCTACTGCTCGACCACACTACCACAAAATAGAGCATTAGTATTATCTCTTTTTGCCACTATCTTACTTCTAAGGGGAACCCTTGGACTCTGTGCATACTATTCCTTACTTTGAAATAGTGCATACAGAGCCAACTTCCTACATTGGTGGATCAGCGGTGGGGTACAAGACTTTGCATTTGCTGGACTACTGAGCCAATACCTGATCACACGACAAATTCCAAAAATTGTCATTAGAAATTGTTTTTGCAATTAGAAATTTTTCTAAATTCTTAAAAGTCCTGCTAGGGCCTTGTGTTAGTCCCTGTTAGCATTTCCTTTTAGAGTTTAAAAGTTTGGTAAAAGTTTGAATTAGAACCTAGAACTAGTTTTAGTTTCTTAAAAAGTATTCCAACTTTAAGAAGCATAATGTCTAATACAGATGTGAATGTGGTGGAACTCGACACCACACCTTACCTCCATCTACAGATGAGAGAGCTAAGGTCACTCTGTAAACTAAAGAAAATAGCAATGGGCTCCAGACCTTCCAAACTTCAGCTCCAGGAGCTGTTGGCAGAGTTTGAAAGAGCCAACCCCTCTGAGGATGGCAACACAGAGGATGAGTATAGTGACTTGGAGGGTGATTCCCCCCCCACCAGTCCTATCTAGGGAGGACAGGGCCTCTCAAGCCCTGACTCCACAAATCATAGTCAGAGATGCTGGTTCCCTCACAGGAGGGACCAACCTCTCTGAAATCACTGAGGATAACTCCAGTGAAGAGGACATCCAGTTAGCCAGGATGGCCAAAAGATTGGCTTTGGAAAGACAGATCCTAGCCATAGAAAGGGAAAGACAAGAGATGGGCCTAGGACCCATCAATGGTGGCAGCAACATAAATAGGGTCAGAGATTCTCCTGACATGTTGAAAATCCCTAAAGGGATTGTAACTAAATATGAAGATGGTGATGACATCACCAAATGGTTCACAGCTTTTGAGAGGGCTTGTGTAACCAGAAAAGTGAACAAATCTCACTGGGGTGCTCTCCTTTGGGAAATGTTCACAGGAAAGTGTAGGGATAGACTTCTCACACTCTCTGGGAAAGATGCAGAATCTTATGACCTCATGAAGGGTACCCTGATTGAGGGCTTTGGATTCTCCACTGAGGAGTACAGGATTAGGTTCAGGGGGCTCAAAAATCCTCGAGCTAGACCTGGGTTGATTTTGTAGACTACTCAGTGAAAACACTGGATGGTTGGGTAACTGGAAATGAAGTGCATGACTATGTTGGGCTTTATAATTTGTTTATGAAAGAACACATTTTAAGTAACTGCTTCAATGAAAAGTTGCATCAGTATCTGGTAGACCTAGGTCCAATTTCTCCCCAAGAATTGGGAAAGAAGGCAGACCACTGGGTCAAGACTAGGGTAACCAAAACTTCCACTGGGGGTGACCAAAAGAAAGGGGTTACAAAGCCTCCCCAGGAGAAAGTGGGTGACACTAGAAATAAAGAAAAAGAGTCCTCTGTAGGCCCCCAAAAACCAGACCAGGTGGGTGGGCCCCGAGACACAACCCAAAACAAAGGTGGGTACCAGGGTAAGAACTGGGATGCCACTAAGGCATGGTGCCATAACTGTAGACAGACAGGGCACCACACCAAGGACACTTCTTGTCCCAAAAACAACCCCCCTAGCAAAATCCCAGGGGTGACCAGTGTAGCCATTGGGGATGACTCCTCAGATGAGGAGGTCTTCATAGCCTTCAACTGGAAAAAGGGCCCAACAGGTGAGTTGGAGATTCCAGAGGGAAGTAGACACTTCCACCACCTACTGGTGAATGGAATCCCAGCCACTGCCCTGAGAGACACTTGTGCCAGTCACACTATTGTGCATGACAGGCTGGTGTTCTCAAACCAGTACATCCCAGGTGAGATAGCCAGAGTAAGAGTTAGCCCAGACAGGGTCACTGAAAGGCCTGTGGCTTTTGTGCCCATAGAAGTGGGTGGGACTTTTAGCTGGAGAAGGGTGGTAGTCAGTACAGACCTCCCCCTTGATTGTCTCCTTGGAAATGACTACCCAGAGGTTAGTCAGAGCCCAAGAGAGGCACTGGTCCAGTGCCAGTCCTCTCCCAAGGATTCTGGAGTTCCTGCCTCTGCAGTAAATGCAAGTAGGCCCCAGAAGAAAAAGAAAAGAAAACAGTGTAGGAAGGGTGGACAACCTTTAGCCAAGGTTCCAGCAAGCCAAGGAGATTCTGCTCCAGTAGGGGAGAACTCCAAAAGTGGCACTGGTAAAGTCCAACCTGACCCACAAGAAGTCCTGGCTAGTCAGGCAACTGTTCAGCCTGAGTGGGTGGCTCCTCAGCTAACAGAAGAAAGAGTGGAAGAAGGGTGTTTACTACAAGATGTGGTAACCCCCCACTCTAATACAGCAGACAGGCACCCTGAACCCAAAGAAGCCTGTAACTTAGCCCCTTCCCTTGTAGGTGAAGAGCTAAAGGTGTGGTTCTGGGCACTGACAGCTGTCAGTGGCCTCTGCTGGGTGTTAGCCTTTATGGCTGCACTATCCTTGGCATGGTGGTCTGACCCCATGCCAAATAGCAAGTTAGGCCCCCTGACCCTGTTGGTCATGGTGGGGTTACTCCAGCTCTGGGTAACCTCTTTGGGTAAGCTAGGGGTGACCCTGGCTAAGATAAGATTAGCAGAGGTGGATACCTCTAACCCCAAAATAGAGAGAATGGGTGAAGACATAAAAAGCACAGACAAGAGGCAGTTCAGACTAGGTCCTATCACTGTGGAAGTGGGTCAGTTCCCCAGAGGGAATGACCTGAACAGGAGGATGTAAGGCAGAGTAGGCCCTGCAACAAACCAGCCTGTTTCCTCTACTCTTCCTCGCCTGACAGACTAGGAAGACTCTCCCAGCTTTGGCTGAGTCTCCTGGCCTGTGGGCTGGGGGGGGGCTTGTGTAAAGAAATGGCTCCCTGTTGCAGTTACCCCCCACTTTTTGCCTGATACTGATGCTGACTTGACTGAGAAGTGTGCTGGGACCCTGCTAACCAGGCCCCAGCACCAGTGTTCTTTCACCTAAAATGTACCATTGTTTCCACAATTGGCACAACCCTGGCACCTAGGTAAGTCCCTTGTAACTGGTACCCCTGGTACCAAGGGCCCTGATGCCAGGGAAGGTCTCTAAGGGCTGCAGCATGTCTTATGCCACCCTGGAGACCCCTCACTCAGCACAGACACCCTGCTTGCCAGCTTGTGTGTGCTGGTGAGAACAAAACGAGTAAGTCGACATGGCACTCCCCTCAGGGTGCCATGCCAGCCTCTCACTGCCTATGCAGGTATAGATAAGTCACCCCTCTAGCAGGCCTTACAGCCCTAAGGCAGGGTGCACTATACCATAGGTGAGGGCACCAGTGCATGAGCACTGTGCCCCTACAGTGTCTAAGCAATACCTTAGACATTGTAAGTGCAGGGTAGCCATAAGAGTATATGGTCTGGGAGTCTGTTTTACACGAACTCCACAGCACCATAATGGCTACACTGAAAACTGGGAAGTTTGGTATCAAACTTCTCAGCACAATAAATGCACACTGATGCCAGTGTACATTTTATTGTAAAATACACCCCAGAGGGCACCTTAGAGGTGCCCCCTGAAACCTTAACCAACTATCTGTGTAGGCTGACTGGTTCCAGCAGCCTGCCACACTAGAGACATGTTGTTGGCCCCATGGGGAGAGTGCCTTTGTCACTCTGAGGCCAGTAACAAAGCCTGCACTGGGTGGAGATGCTAACACCTCCCCCAGGCAGGAGCTGTCACACCTGGCGGTGAGCCTCAAAGGCTCACCCCTTTGTGCCAGCACCGCAGGACACTCCAGCTAGTGGAGTTGCCCGCCCCCTCCGGCCACGGCCCCCACTTTTGGCGGCAAGGCCGGAGAAAATAATGAGAAAAACAAGGAGGAGTCACTGGCCAGTCAGGACAGCCCCTAAGGTGTCCTGAGCTGAGGTGACTCTGACTTTTAGAAATCCTCCATCTTGTAGAAGGAGGATTCCCCCAATAGGGATAGGAATGTGACCCCCTCCCCTTGGGAGGAGGCACAAAGAGGGTGTACCCACCCTCAGGGCTAGTAGCCATTGGCTACTAACCCCCCAGACCTAAACACGCCCTTAAATTTAGTATTTAAGGGCTCCCCTGAACCTAAGAATTTAGATTCCTGCAACTTACCGAAGAAGAAGACTGCTGAGCTGAAAACCCCTGCAGAAGAAGAAAGAAGACACCAACTGCTTTGGCCCCAGTCCTACCGGCCTGTCTCCTGCCTTCTAAAGAACCCTGCTCCAGCGACGCTTTCTCCAGGACCAGCGACCTCTGAATCCTCAGAGGACTGCCCTGCTTCCAAGAGACCAAGAAACTCCAGAGGACAGCGGCACTGCTCCAAAAGAACTGCAACTTTGTTTCAAGGAGCAGATTTAAAGACCCCTGCAACTCCCCGCAAGAAGCGTGAGACTTGCAACACTGCACCCGGCGACCCCGACTCGACTGGTGGAGAACCAACACCTCAGGGAGGACCCTCCGGCGACTCCGAGTCCGTGAGTAACCAAAGTTGTCCCCCCTGAGCCCCCACAGCGACGCCTGCAGAGGGAATCCTGAGGCTCCCCCTGACCGCGACTGCCTGAACTCCATTTCCCGACGGCTGGAAAAGACCCTGCACCCGCAGCCCCCAGTACCTAAAGGAACGGAACTCCTGTGCAGGAGTGACCCCCAGGAGGCCCTCTCCCTTGCCCAGGTGGTGGCTACCCCGAGGAGCCCCCCCCCCCTTGCCTGCCTGCAACGCTGAAGAGATCCCTTGGTCTCTCAATGATTTACATTGAAAACCCGACGCTTGTTTCTACACTGCACCCGGCCGCCCCAGTGCCGCTGAGGGTGTACTTTTTGTGTGAACTTGTGTCCCCCCCGGTGCCCTACAAAACCCCCCTGGTCTGCCCTCCGAAGACGCGGGTACTTACCTGCTGGCAGACTGGAACCGGGGCACCCCCTTCTCTCCATTGAAGCCTATGTGGCTTGGGCACCTCTTTGACCTTTGCACCTGACCGGCCCTGAGCTGCTGGTGTGATAACTTTGGGGTTGCTCTGAACCCCCAACGGTGGGCTACCTTGGACCCAAAACTGAAACCTGTAAGTGACTTACTTACCTGTTAAAACTAACATTACTTTACCTCCCCCAGGAACTGTGAAAATTGCACTGTGTCCACTTTTAAAACAGCTTATTGTGTTTTATGTAAAAAGTATACATGCTAATGTAATGATTCAAAGTTCCTAAAGTACTTACCTGCAATACCTTTCAAATGAGATATTACATGTAGAATTTGAACCTGTGGTTCTTAAAATAAACTAAGAAAATATATTTTTCTATAACAAAACCTATTGGCTGGATTTGTCTCTGAGTGTGTGTTCCTCATTTATTGCCTGGGTGTATGTACAACAAATGCTTAACACTACTCCTTGGATAAGCCTACTGCTCGACCACACTACCACAAAATAGAGCATTAGTATTATCTCTTTTTGCCACTATCTTACTTCTAAGGGGAACCCTTGGACTCTGTGCATACTATTCCTTACTTTGAAATAGTGCATACAGAGCCAACTTCCTACATTGGTGGATCAGCGGTGGGGTACAAGACTTTGCATTTGCTGGACTACTGAGCCAATACCTGATCACACGACAAATTCCAAAAATTGTCATTAGAAATTGTTTTTGCAATTAGAAATTTTTCTATATTCTTAAAAGTCCTGCTAGGGCCTTGTGTTAGTCCCTGTTAGCATTTCCTTTTAGAGTTTAAAAGTTTGGTAAAAGTTTGAATTAGAACCTAGAACTAGTTTTAGTTTCTTAAAAAGTATTCCAACTTTAAGAAGCATAATGTCTAATACAGATGTGAATGTGGTGGAACTCGACACCACACCTTACCTCCATCTACAGATGAGAGAGCTAAGGTCACTCTGTAAACTAAAGAAAATAGCTATGGGCTCCAGACCTTCCAAACTTCAGCTCCAGGAGCTGTTGGCAGAGTTTGAAAGAGCCAACCCCTCTGAGGATGGCAACACAGAGGATGAGTATAGTGACTTGGAGGGTGATTCCCCCCCCACCAGTCCTATCTAGGGAGGACAGGGCCTCTCAAGCCCTGACTCCACAAATCATAGTCAGAGATGCTGGTTCCCTCACAGGAGGGACCAACCTCTCTGAAATCACTGAGGATAACTCCAGTGAAGAGGACATCCAGTTAGCCAGGATGGCCAAAAGATTGGCTTTGGAAAGACAGATCCTAGCCATAGAAAGGGAAAGACAAGAGATGGGCCTAGGACCCATCAATGGTGGCAGCAACATAAATAGGGTCAGAGATTCTCCTGACATGTTGAAAATCCCTAAAGGGATTGTAACTAAATATGAAGATGGTGATGACATCACCAAATGGTTCACAGCTTTTGAGAGGGCTTGTGTAACCAGAAAAGTGAACAAATCTCACTGGGGTGCTCTCCTTTGGGAAATGTTCACAGGAAAGTGTAGGGATAGACTTCTCACACTCTCTGGGAAAGATGCAGAATCTTATGACCTCATGAAGGGTACCCTGATTGAGGGCTTTGGATTCTCCACTGAGGAGTACAGGATTAGGTTCAGGGGGGCTCAAAAATCCTCGAGCTAGACCTGGGTTGATTTTGTAGACTACTCAGTGAAAACACTGGATGGTTGGGTAACTGGAAATGAAGTGCATGACTATGTTGGGCTTTATAATTTGTTTATGAAAGAACACATTTTAAGTAACTGCTTCAATGAAAAGTTGCATCAGTATCTGGTAGACCTAGGTCCAATTTCTCCCCAAGAATTGGGAAAGAAGGCAGACCACTGGGTCAAGACTAGGGTAACCAAAACTTCCACTGGGGGTGACCAAAAGAAAGGGGTTACAAAGCCTCCCCAGGAGAAAGTGGGTGACACTAGAAATAAAGAAAAAGAGTCCTCTGTAGGCCCCCAAAAACCAGACCAGGTGGGTGGGCCCCGAGACACAACCCAAAACAAAGGTGGGTACCAGGGTAAGAACTGGGATGCCACTAAGGCATGGTGCCATAACTGTAGACAGACAGGGCACCACACCAAGGACACTTCTTGTCCCAAAAACAACCCCCCTAGCAAAATCCCAGGGGTGACCAGTGTAGCCATTGGGGATGACTCCTCAGATGAGGAGGTCTTCATAGCCTTCAACTGGAAAAAGGGCCCAACAGGTGAGTTGGAGATTCCAGAGGGAAGTAGACACTTCCATCACCTACTGGTGAATGGAATCCCAGCCACTGCCCTGAGAGACACTTGTGCCAGTCACACTATTGTGCATGACAGGCTGGTGTTCTCAAACCAGTACATCCCAGGTGAGTTAGCCAGAGTAAGAGTTAGCCCAGGGTCACTGATAGGCCTGTGGCTTTTGTGCCCATAGAAGTGGGTGGGACGTTTAGCTGGAGAAGGGTGGTAGTCAGTACAGACCTCCCCCTTGATTGTCTCCTTGGAAATGACTACCCAGAGGTTAGTCAGAGCCCAAGAGAGGCACTGGTCCAGTGCCAGTCCTCTCCCAAGGATTCTGGAGTTCCTGCCTCTGCAGTAAATGCAAGTAGGCCCCAGAAGAAAAAGAAAAGAAAACAGTGTAGGAAGGGTGGACAACCTTTAGCCAAGGTTCCAGCAAGCCAAGGAGATTCTGCTCCAGTAGGGGAGAACTCCAAAAGTGGCACTGGTAAAGTCCAACCTGACCCACAAGAAGTCCTGGCTAGTCAGGCAACTGTTCAGCCTGAGTGGGTGGCTCCTCAGCTAACAGAAGAAAGAGTGGAAGAAGGGTGTTTACTACAAGATGTGGTAACCCCCCACTCTAATACAGCAGACAGGCACCCTGAACCCAAAGAAGCCTGTAACTTAGCCCCTTCCCTTGTAGGTGAAGAGCTAAAGGTGTGGTTCTGGGCACTGACAGCTGTCAGTGGCCTCTGCTGGGTGTTAGCCTTTATGGCTGCACTATCCTTGGCATGGTGGTCTGACCCCATGCCAAATAGCAAGTTAGGCCCCCTGACCCTGTTGGTCATGGTGGGGTTACTCCAGCTCTGGGTAACCTCTTTGGGTAAGCTAGGGGTGACCCTGGCTAAGATAAGATTAGCAGAGGTGGATACCTCTAACCCCAAAATAGAGAGAATGGGTGAAGACATAAAAAGCACAGACAAGAGGCAGTTCAGACTAGGTCCTATCACTGTGGAAGTGGGTCAGTTCCCCAGAGGGAATGACCTGAACAGGAGGATGTAAGGCAGAGTAGGCCCTGCAACAAACCAGCCTGTTTCCTCTACTCTTCCTCGCCTGACAGACTAGGAAGACTCTCCCAGCTTTGGCTGAGTCTCCTGGCCTGTGGGCTGGGGGGGGGCTTGTGTAAAGAAATGGCTCCCTGTTGCAGTTACCCCCCACTTTTTGCCTGATACTGATGCTGACTTGACTGAGAAGTGTGCTGGGACCCTGCTAACCAGGCCCCAGCACCAGTGTTCTTTCACCTAAAATGTACCATTGTTTCCACAATTGGCACAACCCTGGCACCTAGGTAAGTCCCTTGTAACTGGTACCCCTGGTACCAAGGGCCCTGATGCCAGGGAAGGTCTCTAAGGGCTGCAGCATGTCTTATGCCACCCTGGAGACCCCTCACTCAGCACAGACACCCTGCTTGCCAGCTTGTGTGTGCTGGTGAGAACAAAACGAGTAAGTCGACATGGCACTCCCCTCAGGGTGCCATGCCAGCCTCTCACTGCCTATGCAGGTATAGATAAGTCACCCCTCTAGCAGGCCTTACAGCCCTAAGGCAGGGTGCACTATACCATAGGTGAGGGCACCAGTGCATGAGCACTGTGCCCCTACAGTGTCTAAGCAATACCTTAGACATTGTAAGTGCAGGGTAGCCATAAGAGTATATGGTCTGGGAGTCTGTTTTACACGAACTCCACAGCACCATAATGGCTACACTGAAAACTGGGAAGTTTGGTATCAGACTTCTCAGCACAATAAATGCACACTGATGCCAGTGTACATTTTATTGTAAAATACACCCCAGAGGGCACCTTAGAGGTGCCCCCTGAAACCTTAACCAACTATCTGTGTAGGCTGACTGGTTCCAGCAGCCTGCCACACTAGAGACATGTTGTTGGCCCCATGGGGAGAGTGCCTTTGTCACTCTGAGGCCAGTAACAAAGCCTGCACTGGGTGGAGATGCTAACACCTCCCCCAGGCAGGAGCTGTCACACCTGGCGGTGAGCCTCAAAGGCTCACCCCTTTGTGCCAGCACCGCAGGACACTCCAGCTAGTGGAGTTGCCCGCCCCCTCCGGCCCCGGCCCCCACTTTTGGCGGCAAGGCCGGAGAAAATAATGAAAAAAACAAGGAGGAGTCACTGGCCAGTCAGGACAGCCCCTAAGGTGTCCTGAGCTGAGGTGACTCTGACTTTTAGAAATCCTCCATCTTGTAGAAGGAGGATTCCCCCAATAGGGATAGGAATGTGACCCCCTCCCCTTGGGAGGAGGCACAAAGAGGGTGTACCCACCCTCAGGGCTAGTAGCCATTGGCTACTAACCCCCCAGACCTAAACACGCCCTTAAATTTAGTATTTAAGGGCTCCCCTGAACCTAAGAATTTAGATTCCTGCAACTTACCGAAGAAGAAGACTGCTGAGCTGAAAACCCCTGCAGAAGAAGAAAGAAGACACCAACTGCTTTGGCCCCAGTCCTACCCGCCTGTCTCCTGCCTTCTAAAGAACCCTGCTCCAGCGACGCTTTCTCCAGGACCAGCGACCTCTGAATCCTCAGAGGACTGCCCTGCTTCCAAGAGACCAAGAAACTCCAGAGGACAGCGGCACTGCTCCAAAAGAACTGCAACTTTGTTTCAAGGAGCAGATTTAAAGACCCCTGCAACTCCCCGCAAGAAGCGTGAGACTTGCAACACTGCACCCGGCGACCCCGACTCGACTGGTGGAGAACCAACACCTCAGGGAGGACCCTCCGGCGACTCCGAGTCCGTGAGTAACCAAAGTTGTCCCCCCTGAGCCCCCACAGCGACGCCTGCAGAGGGAATCCTGAGGCTCCCCCTGACCGCGACTGCCTGAACTCCATTTCCCGACGGCTGGAAAAGACCCTGCACCCGCAGCCCCCAGTACCTAAAGGAACGGAACTCCTGTGCAGGAGTGACCCCCAGGAGGCCCTCTCCCTTGCCCAGGTGGTGGCTACCCCGAGGAGCCCCCCCCTTGCCTGCCTGCAACGCTGAAGAGATCCCTTGGTCTCTCATTGATTTACATTGAAAACCCGACGCTTGTTTCTACACTGCACCCGGCCGCCCCAGTGCCGCTGAGGGTGTACTTTTTGTGTGAACTTGTGTCCCCCCCGGTGCCCTACAAAACCCCCCTGGTCTGCCCTCCGAAGACGCGGGTACTTACCTGCTGGCAGACTGGAACCGGGGCACCCCCTTCTCTCCATTGAAGCCTATGTGGTTTGGGCACCTCTTTGACCTTTGCACCTGACCGGCCCTGAGCTGCTGGTGTGATAACTTTGGGGTTGCTCTGAACCCCCAACGGTGGGCTACCTTGGACCCAAAACTGAAACCTGTAAGTGACTTACTTACCTGTTAAAACTAACATTACTTTACCTCCCCCAGGAACTGTGAAAATTGCACTGTGTCCACTTTTAAAACAGCTTATTGTGTTTTATGTAAAAAGTATACATGCTAATGTAATGATTCAAAGTTCCTAAAGTACTTACCTGCAATACCTTTCAAATGAGATATTACATGTAGAATTTGAACCTGTGGTTCTTAAAATAAACTAAGAAAATATATTTTTCTATAACAAAACCTATTGGCTGGATTTGTCTCTGAGTGTGTGTTCCTCATTTATTGCCTGGGTGTATGTACAACAAATGCTTAACACTACTCCTTGGATAAGCCTACTGCTCGACCACACTACCACAAAATAGAGCATTAGTATTATCTCTTTTTGCCACTATCTTACTTCTAAGGGGAACCCTTGGACTCTGTGCATACTATTCCTTACTTTGAAATAGTGCATACAGAGCCAACTTCCTACATTGGTGGATCAGCGGTGGGGTACAAGACTTTGCATTTGCTGGACTACTGAGCCAATACCTGATCACACGACAAATTCCAAAAATTGTCATTAGAAATTGTTTTTGCAATTTGAAATTTTTCTAAATTCTTAAAAGTCCTGCTAGGGCCTTCTGTTAGTCCCTGTTAGCATTTCCTTTTAGAGTTTAAAAGTTTGGTAAAAGTTTGAATTAGAACCTAGAACTAGTTTTAGTTTCTTAAAAAGTATTCCAACTTTAAGAAGCATAATGTCTAATACAGATGTGAATGTGGTGGAACTGGACACCACACCTTACCTCCATCTACAGATGAGAGAGCTAAGGTCACTCTGTAAACTAAAGAAAATAGCTATGGGCTCCAGACCTTCCAAACTACAGCTCCAGGAGCTGTTGGCAGAGTTTGAAAGAGCCAACCCCTCTGAGGATGGCAACACAGAGGATGAGTATAGTGACTTGGAGGGTGATTCCCCCCCCCCCACCAGTCCTATCTAGGGAGGACAGGGCCTCTCAAGCCCTGACTCCACAAATCATAGTCAGAGATGCTGGTTCCCTCACAGGAGGGACCAACCTCTCTGAAATCACTGAGGATAACTCCAGTGAAGAGGACATCCAGTTAGCCAGGATGGCCAAAAGATTGGCTTTGGAAAGACAGATCCTAGCCATAGAAAGGGAAAGACAAGAGATGGGCCTAGGACCCATCAATGGTGGCAGCAACATAAATAGGGTCAGAGATTCTCCTGACATGTTGAAAATCCCTAAAGGGATTGTAACTAAATATGAAGATGGTGATGACATCACCAAATGGTTCACAGCTTTTGAGAGGGCTTGTGTAACCAGAAAAGTGAACAAATCTCACTGGGGTGCTCTCCTTTGGGAAATGTTCACAGGAAAGTGTAGGGATAGACTTCTCACACTCTCTGGGAAAGATGCAGAATCTTATGACCTCATGAAGGGTACCCTGATTGAGGGCTTTGGATTCTCCACTGAGGAGTACAGGATTAGGTTCAGGGGGGCTCAAAAATCCTCGAGCTAGACCTGGGTTGATTTTGTAGACTACTCAGTGAAAACACTGGATGGTTGGGTAACTGGAAATGAAGTGCATGACTGTTGGGCTTTATAATTTGTTTATGAAAGAACACATTTTAAGTAACTGCTTTAATGAAAAGTTGCATCAGTATCTGGTAGACCTAGGTCCAATTTCTGCCCAAGAATTGGGAAAGAAGGCAGACCACTGGGTCAAGACTAGGGTAACCAAAACTTCCACTGAGGGTGACCAAAAGAAAGGGGTTACAAAGCCTCCCCAGGAGAAAGTGGGTGACACTAGAAATAAAGAAAAAGAGTCCTCTGTAGGCCCCCAAAAACCAGACCAGGTGGGTGGGCCCCGAGACACAACCCAAAACAAAGGTGGGTACCAGGGTAAGAACTGGGATGCCACTAAGGCATGGTGCCATAACTGTAGACAGACAGGGCACCACACCAAGGACACTTCTTGTCCCAAAAACAACCCCCCTAGCAAAATCCCAGGGGTGACCAGTCTAGCCATTGGGGATGACTCCTCAGATGAGGAGGTCTTCATAGCCTTCAACTGGAAAAAGGGCCCAACAGGTGAGTTGGAGATTCCAGAGGGAAGTAGACACTTCCATCACCTACTGGTGAATGGAATCCCAGCCACTGCCCTGAGAGACACTTGTGCCAGTCACACTATTGTGCATGACAGGCTGGTGTTCTCAAACCAGTACATCCCAG
The DNA here is from genome assembly GCF_031143425.1 of Pleurodeles waltl. Classification (NCBI taxonomy): domain Eukaryota; kingdom Metazoa; phylum Chordata; class Amphibia; order Caudata; family Salamandridae; genus Pleurodeles; species Pleurodeles waltl. The sequence continues at coordinate 194,538,074 of NC_090443.1, forward strand.
GTGAGATAGCCAGAGTAAGAGTTAGCCCAGGGTCACTGATAGGCCTGTGGCTTTTGTGCCCATAGAAGTGGGTGGGACGTTTAGCTGGAGAAGGGTGGTAGTCAGTACAGACCTCCCCCTTGATTGTCTCCTTGGAAATGACTACCCAGAGGTTAGTCAGAGCCCAAGAGAGGCACTGGTCCAGTGCCAGTCCTCTCCCAAGGATTCTGGAGTTCCTGCCTCTGCAGTAAATGCAAGTAGGCCCCAGAAGAAAAAGAAAAGAAAACAGTGTAGGAAGGGTGGACAACCTTTAGCCAAGGTTCCAGCAAGCCAAGGAGATTCTGCTCCAGTAGGGGAGAACTCCAAAAGTGGCACTGGTAAAGTCCAACCTGACCCACAAGAAGTCCTGGCTAGTCAGGCAACTGTTCAGCCTGAGTGGGTGGCTCCTCAGCTAACAGAAGAAAGAGTGGAAGAAGGGTGTTTACTACAAGATGTGGTAACCCCCCACTCTAATACAGCAGACAGGCACCCTGAACCCAAAGAAGCCTGTAACTTAGCCCCTTCCCTTGTAGGTGAAGAGCTAAAGGTGTGGTTCTGGGCACTGACAGCTGTCAGTGGCCTCTGCTGGGTGTTAGCCTTTAGGGCTGCACTATCCTTGGCATGGTGGTCTGACCCCATGCCAAATAGCAAGTTAGGCCCCCAGACCCTGTTGGTCATGGTGGGGTTACTCCAGCTCTGGGTAACCTCTTTGGGTAAGCTAGGGGTGACCCTGGCTAAGATAAGATTAGCAGAGGTGGATACCTCTAACCCCAAAATAGAGAGAATGGGTGAAGACATAAAAAGCACAGACAAGAGGCAGTTCAGACTAGGTCCTATCACTGTGGAAGTGGGTCAGTTCCCCAGAGGGAATGACCTGAACAGGAGGATGTAAGGCAGAGTAGGCCCTGCAACAAACCAGCCTGTTTCCTCTACTCTTCCTCGCCTGACAGACTAGGAAGACTCTCCCAGCTTTGGCTGAGTCTCCTGGCCTGTGGGCTGGGGGGGGGCTTGTGTAAAGAAATGGCTCCCTGTTGCAGTTACCCCCCACTTTTTGCCTGATACTGATGCTGACTTGACTGAGAAGTGTGCTGGGACCCTGCTAACCAGGCCCCAGCACCAGTGTTCTTTCACCTAAAATGTACCATTGTTTCCACAATTGGCACAACCCTGGCACCTAGGTAAGTCCCTTGTAACTGGTACCCCTGGTACCAAGGGCCCTGATGCCAGGGAAGGTCTCAAAGGGCTGCAGCATGTCTTATGCCACCCTGGAGACCCCTCACTCAGCACAGACACCCTGCTTGCCAGCTTGTGTGTGCTGGTGAGAACAAAACGAGTAAGTCGACATGGCACTCCCCTCAGGGTGCCATGCCAGCCTCTCACTGCCTATGCAGGTATAGATAAGTCACCCCTCTAGCAGGCCTTACAGCCCTAAGGCAGGGTGCACTATACCATAGGTGAGGGCACCAGTGCATGAGCACTGTGCCCCTACAGTGTCTAAGCAATACCTTAGACATTGTAAGTGCAGGGTAGCCATAAGAGTATATGGTCTGGGAGTCTGTTTTACACGAACTCCACAGCACCATAATGGCTACACTGAAAACTGGGAAGTTTGGTATCAAACTTCTCAGCACAATAAATGCACACTGATGCCAGTGTACATTTTATTGTAAAATACACCCCAGAGGGCACCTTAGAGGTGCCCCCTGAAACCTTAACCAACTATCTGTGTAGGCTGACTGGTTCCAGCAGCCTGCCACACTAGAGACATGTTGTTGGCCCCATGGGGAGAGTGCCTTTGTCACTCTGAGGCCAGTAACAAAGCCTGCACTGGGTGGAGATGCTAACACCTCCCCCAGGCAGGAGCTGTCACACCTGGCGGTGAGCCTCAAAGGCTCACCCCTTTGTGCCAGCACCGCAGGACACTCCAGCTAGTGGAGTTGCCCGCCCCCTCCGGCCCCGGCCCCCCCCTTTTGGCGGCAAGGCCGGAGAAAATAATGAGAAAAACAAGGAGGAGTCACTGGCCAGTCAGGACAGCCCCTAAGGTGTCCTGAGCTGAGGTGACTCTGACTTTTAGAAATCCTCCATCTTGTAGAAGGAGGATTCCCCCAATAGGGATAGGAATGTGACCCCCTCCCCTTGGGAGGAGGCACAAAGAGGGTGTACCCACCCTCAGGGCTAGTAGCCATTGGCTACTAACCCCCCAGACCTAAACACGCCCTTAAATTTAGTATTTAATGGCTCCCCTGAACCTAAGAATTTAGATTCCTGCAACTTACCGAAGAAGAAGACTGCTGAGCTGAAAACCCCTGCAGAAGAAGAAAGAAGACACCAACTGCTTTGGCCCCAGTCCTACCGGCCTGTCTCCTGCCTTCTAAAGAACCCTGCTCCAGCGACGCTTTCTCCAGGACCAGCGACCTCTGAATCCTCAGAGGACTGCCCTGCTTCCAAGAGACCAAGAAACTCCTGAGGACAGCGGCACTGCTCCAAAAGAACTGCAACTTTGTTTCAAGGAGCAGATTTAAAGACCCCTGCAACTCCCCGCAAGAAGCGTGAGACTTGCAACACTGCACCCGGCGACACCGACTCGACTGGTGGAGAACCAACACCTCAGGGAGGACCCTCCGGCGACTCCGAGTCCGTGAGTAACCAAAGTTGTCCCCCCTGAGCCCCCACAGCGACGCCTGCAGAGGGAATCCTGAGGCTCCCCCTGACCGCGACTGCCTGAACTCCATTTCCCGACGGCTGGAAAAGACCCTGCACCCGCAGCCCCCAGTACCTAAAGGAACGGAACTCCTGTGCAGGAGTGACCCCCAGGAGGCCCTCTCCCTTGCCCAGGTGGTGGCTACCCCGAGGAGCCCCCCCCCTTGCCTGCCTGCAACGCTGAAGAGATCCCTTGGTCTCTCATTGATTTACATTGAAAACCCGACGCTTGTTTCTACACTGCACCCGGCCGCCCCAGTGCCGCTGAGGGTGTACTTTTTGTGTGAACTTGTGTCCCCCCCGGTGCCCTACAAAACCCCCCTGGTCTGCCCTCCGAAGACGCGGGTACTTACCTGCTGGCAGACTGGAACCGGGGCACCCCCTTCTCTCCATTGAAGCCTATGTGGTTTGGGCACCTCTTTGACCTTTGCACCTGACCGGCCCTGAGCTGCTGGTGTGATAACTTTGGGGTTGCTCTGAACCCCCAACGGTGGGCTACCTTGGACCCAAAACTGAAACCTGTAAGTGACTTACTTACCTGTTAAAACTAACAATACTTTACCTCCCCCAGGAACTGTGAAAATTGCACTGTGTCCACTTTTAAAACAGCTTATTGTGTTTTATGTAAAAAGTATACATGCTAATGTAATGATTCAAAGTTCCTAAAGTACTTACCTGCAATACCTTTCAAATGAGATATTACATGTAGAATTTGAACCTGTGGTTCTTAAAATAAACTAAGAAAATATATTTTTCTATAACAAAACCTATTGGCTGGATTTGTCTCTGAGTGTGTGTTCCTCATTTATTGCCTGGGTGTATGTACAACAAATGCTTAACACTACTCCTTGGATAAGCCTACTGCTCGAACACACTACCACAAAATAGAGCATTAGTATTATCTCTTTTTGCCACTATCTTACTTCTAAGGGGAACCCTTGGACTCTGTGCATACTATTCCTTACTTTGAAATAGTGCATACAGAGCCAACTTCCTACATTGGTGGATCAGCGGTGGGGTACAAGACTTTGCATTTGCTGGACTACTGAGCCAATACCTGATCACACGACAAATTCCAAAAATTGTCATTAGAAATTGTTTTTGCAATTTGAAATTTTTCTAAATTCTTAAAAGTCCTGCTAGGGCCTTCTGTTAGTCCCTGTTAGCATTTCCTTTTAGAGTTTAAAAGTTTGGTAAAAGTTTGAATTAGAACCTAGAACTAGTTTTAGTTTCTTAAAAAGTATTCCAACTTTAAGAAGCATAATGTCTAATACAGATGTGAATGTGGTGGAACTCGACACCACACCTTACCTCCATCTACAGATGAGAGAGCTAAGGTCACTCTGTAAACTAAAGAAAATAGCAATGGGCTCCAGACCTTCCAAACTACAGCTCCAGGAGCTGTTGGCAGAGTTTGAAAGAGCCAACCCCTCTGAGGATGGCAACACAGAGGATGAGTATAGTGACTTGGAGGGTGATTCCCCCCCCACCAGTCCTATCTAGGGAGGACAGGGCCTCTCAAGCCCTGACTCACAAATCATAGTCAGAGATGCTGGTTCCCTCACAGGAGGGACCAACCTCTCTGAAATCACTGAGGATAACTCCAGTGAAGAGGACATCCAGTTAGCCAGGATGGCCAAAAGATTGGCTTTGGAAAGACAGATCCTAGCCATAGAAAGGGAAAGACAAGAGATGGGCCTAGGACCCATCAATGGTGGCAGCAACATAAATAGGGTCAGAGATTCTCCTGACATGTTGAAAATCCCTAAAGGGATTGTAACTAAATATGAAGATGGTGATGACATCACCAAATGGTTCACAGATTTTGAGAGGGCTTGTGTAACCAGAAAAGTGAACAAATCTCACTGGGGTGCTCTCCTTTGGGAAATGTTCACAGGAAAGTGTAGGGATAGACTTCTCACACTCTCTGGGAAAGATGCAGAATCTTATGACCTCATGAAGGGTACCCTGATTGAGGGCTTTGGATTCTCCACTGAGGAGTACAGGATTAGGTTCAGGGGGGCTCAAAAATCCTCGAGCTAGACCTGGGTTGATTTTGTAGACTACTCAGTGAAAACACTGGATGGTTGGGTAACTGGAAATGAAGTGCATGACTGTTGGGCTTTATAATTTGTTTATGAAAGAACACATTTTAAGTAACTGCTTCAATGAAAAGTTGCATCAGTATCTGGTAGACCTAGGTCCAATTTCTCCCCAAGAATTGGGAAAGAAGGCAGACCACTGGGTCAAGACTAGGGTAACCAAAACTTCCACTGGGGTGACCAAAAGAAAGGGGTTACAAAGCCTCCCCAGGAGAAAGTGGGTGACACTAGAAATAAAGAAAAAGAGTCCTCTGTAGGCCCCCAAAAACCAGACCAGGTGGGTGGGCCCCGAGACACAACCCAAAACAAAGGTGGGTACCAGGGTAAGAACTGGGATGCCACTAAGGCATGGTGCCATAACTGTAGACAGACAGGGCACCACACCAAGGACACTTCTTGTCCCAAAAACAACCCCCCTAGCAAAATCCCAGGGGTGACCAGTGTAGCCATTGGGGATGACTCCTCAGATGAGGAGGTCTTCATAGCCTTCAACTGGAAAAAGGGCCCAACAGGTGAGTTGGAGATTCCAGAGGGAAGTAGACACTTCCATCACCTACTGGTGAATGGAATCCCAGCCACTGCCCTGAGAGACACTTGTGCCAGTCACACTATTGTGCATGACAGGCTGGTGTTCTCAAACCAATACATCCCAGGTGAGATAGCCAGAGTAAGAGTTAGCCCAGGGTCACTGATAGGCCTGTGGCTTTTGTGCCCATAGAAGTGGGTGGGACGTTTAGCTGGAGAAGGGTGGTAGTCAGTACAGACCTCCCCCTTGATTGTCTCCTTGGAAATGACTACCCAGAGGTTAGTCAGAGCCCAAGAGAGGCACTGGTCCAGTGCCAGTCCTCTCCCAAGGATTCTGGAGTTCCTGCCTCTGCAGTAAATGCAAGTAGGCCCCAGAAGAAAAAGAAAAGAAAACAGTGTAGGAAGGGTGGACAACCTTTAGCCAAGGTTCCAGCAAGCCAAGGAGATTCTGCTCCAGTAGGGGAGAACTCCAAAAGTGGCACTGGTAAAGTCCAACCTGACCCACAAGAAGTCCTGGCTAGTCAGGCAACTGTTCAGCCTGAGTGGGTGGCTCCTCAGCTAACAGAAGAAAGAGTGGAAGAAGGGTGTTTACTACAAGATGTGGTAACCCCCCACTCTAATACAGCAGACAGGCACCCTGAACCCAAAGAAGCCTGTAACTTAGCCCCTTCCCTTGTAGGTGAAGAGCTAAAGGTGTGGTTCTGGGCACTGACAGCTGTCAGTGGCCTCTGCTGGGTGTTAGCCTTTATGGCTGCACTATCCTTGGCATGGTGGTCTGACCCCATGCCAAATAGCAAGTTAGGCCCCCTGACCCTGTTGGTCATGGTGGGGTTACTCCAGCTCTGGGTAACCTCTTTGGGTAAGCTAGGGGTGACCCTGGCTAAGATAAGATTAGCAGAGGTGGATACCTCTAACCCCAAAATAGAGAGAATGGGTGAAGACATAAAAAGCACAGACAAGAGGCAGTTCAGACTAGGTCCTATCACTGTGGAAGTGGGTCAGTTCCCCAGAGGGAATGACCTGAACAGGAGGATGTAAGGCAGAGTAGGCCCTGCAACAAACCAGCCTGTTTCCTCTACTCTTCCTCGCCTGACAGACTAGGAAGACTCTCCCAGCTTTGGCTGAGTCTCCTGGCCTGTGGGCTGGGGGGGGGCTTGTGTAAAGAAATGGCTCCCTGTTGCAGTTACCCCCCACTTTTTGCCTGATACTGATGCTGACTTGACTGAGAAGTGTGCTGGGACCCTGCTAACCAGGCCCCAGCACCAGTGTTCTTTCACCTAAAATGTACCATTGTTTCCACAATTGGCACAACCCTGGCACCTAGGTAAGTCCCTTGTAACTGGTACCCCTGGTACCAAGGGCCCTGATGCCAGGGAAGGTCTCTAAGGGCTGCAGCATGTCTTATGCCACCCTGGAGACCCCTCACTCAGCACAGACACCCTGCTTGCCAGCTTGTGTGTGCTGGTGAGAACAAAACGAGTAAGTCGACATGGCACTCCCCTCAGGGTGCCATGCCAGCCTCTCACTGCCTATGCAGGTATAGATAAGTCACCCCTCTAGCAGGCCTTACAGCCCTAAGGCAGGGTGCACTATACCATAGGTGAGGGCACCAGTGCATGAGCACTGTGCCCCTACAGTGTCTAAGCAATACCTTAGACATTGTAAGTGCAGGGTAGCCATAAGAGTATATGGTCTGGGAGTCTGTTTTACACGAACTCCACAGCACCATAATGGCTACACTGAAAACTGGGAAGTTTGGTATCAAACTTCTCAGCACAATAAATGCACACTGATGCCAGTGTACATTTTATTGTAAAATACACACCAGAGGGCACCTTAGAGGTGCCCCCTGAAACCTTAACCAACTATCTGTGTAGGCTGACTGGTTCCAGCAGCCTGCCACACTAGAGACATGTTGCTGGCCCCATGGGGAGAGTGCCTTTGTCACTCTGAGGCCAGTAACAAAGCCTGCACTGGGTGGAGATGCTAACACCTCCCCCAGGCAGGAGCTGTCACACCTGGCGGTGAGCCTCAAAGGCTCACCCCTTTGTGCCAGCACCGCAGGACACTCCAGCTAGTGGAGTTGCCCGCCCCCTCCGGCCCCGGCCCCAACTTTTGGCGGCAAGGCCGGAGAAAATAATGAGAAAAACAAGGAGGAGTCACTGGCCAGTCAGGACAGCCCCTAAGGTGTCCTGAGCTGAGGTGACTCTGACTTTTAGAAATCCTCCATCTTGTAGAAGGAGGATTCCCCCAATAGGGATAGGAATGTGACCTCCTCCCCTTGGGAGGAGGCACAAAGAGGGTGTACCCACCCTCAGGGCTAGTAGCCATTGGCTACTAACCCCCCAGACCTAAACACGCCCTTAAATTTAGTATTTAAGGGCTCCCCTGAACCTAAGAATTTAGATTCCTGCAACTTACCGAAGAAGAAGACTGCTGAGCTGAAAACCCCTGCAGAAGAAGAAAGAAGACACCAACTGCTTTGGCCCCAGTCCTACCGGCCTGTCGCCTGCCTTCTAAAGAACCCTGCTCCAGCGACGCTTTCTCCAGGACCAGCGACCTCTGAATCCTCAGAGGACTGCCCTGCTTCCAAGAGACCAAGAAACTCCCGAGGACAGCGGCACTGCTCCAAAAGAACTGCAACTTTGTTTCAAGGAGCAGATTTAAAGACCCCTGCAACTCCCCGCAAGAAGCGTGAGACTTGCAACACTGCACCCGGCGACCCCGACTCGACTGGTGGAGAACCAACACCTCAGGGAGGACCCTCCGGCGACTCCGAGTCCGTGAGTAACCAAAGTTGTCCCCCCTGAGCCCCCACAGCGACGCCTGCAGAGGGAATCTGAGGCTCCCCCTGACCGCGACTGCCTGAACTCCATTTCCCAACGGCTGGAAAAGACCCTGCACCCGCAGCCCCCAGTACCTAAAGGAACGGAACTCCTGTGCAGGAGTGACCCCCAGGAGGCCCTCTCCCTTGCCCAGGTGGTTGCTACCCCGAGGAGCCCCCCCCTTGCCTGCCTGCAACGCTGAAAAGATCCCTTGGTCTCTCATTGATTTACATTGAAAACCCGACGCTTGTTTCTACACTGCACCCGGCCGCCCCAGTGCCGCTGAGGGTGTACTTTTTGTGTGAACTTGTCCCCCCCCCGGTGCCCTACAAAACCCCCCTGGTCTGCCCTCCGAAGACGCGGGTACTTACCTGCTGGCAGACTGGAACCGGGGCACCCCCTTCTCTCCATTGAAGCCTATGTGGTTTGGGCACCTCTTTGACCTTTGCACCTGACCGGCCCTGAGCTGCTGGTGTGATAACTTTGGGGTTGCTCTGAACCCCCAACGGTGGGCTACCTTGGACCCAAAACTGAAACCTGTAAGTGACTTACTTACCTGTTAAAACTAACATTACTTTACCTCCCCCAGGAACTGTGAAAATTGCACTGTGTCCACTTTTAAAACAGCTTATTGTGTTTTATGTAAAAAGTATACATGCTAATGTAATGATTCAAAGTTCCTAAAGTACTTACCTGCAATACCTTTCAAATGAGATATTACATGTAGAATTTGAACCTGTGGTTCTTAAAATAAACTAAGAAAATATATTTTTCTATAACAAAACCTATTGGCTGGATTTGTCTCTGAGTGTGTGTTCCTCATTTATTGCCTGGGTGTATGTACAACAAATGCTTAACACTACTCCTTGGATAAGCCTACTGCTCGACCACACTACCACAAAATAGAGCATTAGAATTATCTCTTTTTGCCACTATCTTACCTCTAAGGGGAACCCTTGGACTCTGTGCATACTATTCCTTACTTTGAAATAGTGCATACAGAGCCAACTTCCTACAACTGCTCTATAGACTTGGCACTGCTTAGCCATGCACTGGATACGAGTATTTTACCTGGGTTAAAGTATTGGTGCGCAGTGACCCTTAAATGGGGTTAAGCCAAATCAGTTTCACTCAGACAGGAGGAGGCTCGGGGATTGCGCAGGGTCAATCTGCTCCACGTGTGACAAGAGTTTAGAGAGGATCTCCCCAACTAAACAAAACAAAGCATAAGGCCTCAATTCTTCCCTGACATTTCAGTCCCATGGCGTGTTGCTTCCCCGCCTTACCTTGCCTCTGATCTCTGGAAGCTGCTGGATAGGGCTCCCATTTCTATGCGTAATGTTTTCTGTGTGTACAGCAGTGGTGTCTTCAAGAGAGGCCTCTCGAGAAGGCAACACAACTATTCCCGTTTTCTTCCTTATCAATGCCAATACAACTGTTATGACCTAATGTTTGGTAAGTTTTGTCTTGGTAAAACAATTAACTAATTACTCCTGCCATAAAACAGTATGGTAATGCATATATTAGACCGGAGGGAATACCTTACTGTGTTGAAAAGCTCTGATGTGTACGTTTATTAAATGTCTATGTGAAGTAACGATTAAACTCAACAAAAATTGATTATAAAAACTAATGTAACATCAAAATGTGTACATGCACACTGTAACAGTAACAGGTCCATCCATGAAGGAGAGCAGTGCCAACAGGCAATGATGACTAGATCAGTTTAGGGTTAGGTGCAACACCAAAACCATTACAACAAACTTGTTTGGGATGTTAAAGGTGGCAATGCTGTTCAAATCACTTCATCACCTTATTTTGTACACCATAGGGGGGCTGGTTCCCTTCCAGCTGTAGTGTTTTACACCTTGGATGTGCTCCCTTAAAAGTCTTTTTTGAGAGTTCTTAATCTTGAAAGATAGGGTTTCAAGAAAGAGGCTACCAGAGCTCTGCATGGAGTTTATCCTACTGAGATGGTGAATGTACGAGTTAGATTTTTTGGGAGTAGGAGTGTGGAATTTTCTGCAATATATAGACTAGTTTAGAAAAGCTCTAGAATCCATTGGCGACTCATTTGAGTGCAATGAAGTAAGCCAAATTTGAACTGAAATGGGTTAATGAAGTGGGGAGATCAGGACAGTTTTAACTGGAGATGGTGCGGAGACATCCAAGGCTGCATATTAGTGAGCATCTGGGTGACCAGGAATGTGATGTCCTTGAGGGAACAGACTTTCATGTATCACTGGGAGGCATATTTATAAGCCTGTGGTGCAGGGTAGCGCAGCAAGTAACTTTGCTGCGCTGCCCCCTGCCACATGGAAAGGACAGAAATGAACTGTATTTACAAGATATGGTGCACTTCTGTCCTTTCCCTCTGTGTCGGTGCACTAATTGGTGCCTAGCGCCAATGCAGACACCCTTTCACCGTGGTGCAAGGGTGTCAGTTTTGTCAGCAGGATTGTTTTTGTGCAGGAAAGGGGAAGCTTCCTGCACAAAAACAATCCTGGGAGGCTTTTCCCACTGTCTATGTGTGCTGCGGAATGCAGCACTCATAGAAAGAGGAAACAACGAGGAGCAGTAAAGACTTTTCTCCTCGTTGCGCCTGTTCTGAGGAGGCGTACAGAGTTGATGCATTCCCAGGTTTACAGATTCTTGTAAATCCAGGAATGCGTCAAAACCCATTGGTGTTGCGTGGAAACACCCACCACAACATCCATGGTACGCCTCTCTGAGGCAGTGTAAGGCAATGCAACAACTTGTGCTGCTTTGCCTTGCACCATCTCTACAAGGCCATGAAAGCCATGCAAGTGGCTTTGCTTTGCCTTGTAGATATGGGCCTGCAAAATGCGTCTCCAGTGCATCACAAAAAGTGACGCACCAGTGGCGCACCGGGCTTGTAAATATGCCCTTGAGTTTTATCAGTGTAGAGCTCACAAGATATTCTGAAGAGTCTCAGCTGCGCATCTTGTCCTATATAATGGTAAAAGAGAGACAGGGATACAAAAGAGCCTTGTCGGACTGCCTGTAAAAGCGGGTTGGGGTCAAAACTGCTGACAGGTCAATATTAATTAAAAGACAGGGGTTAAATTAGCCATGCATGTGTAGTACATATCGTAGTATTTGAAAAGTGTCAGTCCCCTGTGTTGCAGTCATACCTGTAGCTTTATTGGAAAGCGAAAAGACAGTCATTTTAAGCCTTGAAATACATAAGTCGGGTTTACCTATAACTTTCTAAGGATCTGGCAAGGAAGGGTATGGTAAATATGGGGTGAAAGTTGTTCCGATCATTCGATTCATACTTTTTTAAATGCAGGAAAAAGAGCTGTATTTAAAAAGATTTTTTTAAAGAAAATCAATTACAGGCATGGTGACTTCTTGTATTTGTGGTCAATTCGATTGAGTGACATTTGTCACAGTTTGTGAACTACCTAATTGATATTAATTAGGTTGGTTGGCGACTCAACTCGAACCAACTTAATTCTACATAGATAGCTTTGTAAAAATAATTAATGGTCGCAAAAATGCTGTCTGTAAATTGCAAACAGTATTTTCAGACCAGTAGACAGTATATTTGACCCCTGGTTAGTTATCACCTTACAGATATATTCATTGCTAAATTGACCTTCAAGCAGATGTAGGAGGGGGTAATCTATAAATTCTTTAATGTGAAATGGTATTTAAAATACAATTTAAATAAAAGATTAATTTGAGCCTTTACTTCCCCGTCTGCTACATCTATTTTCTTTGTCATTATGAAATAAACAGTTGAATGCTGTTAGTGCAAAATCCCCTTCACTATTCATTCATTTATATTTATTTGGTAGTCTTATACAGTTGTGGAAAGCAGAGCACGCCCTAAAGTGCTACAGGTTAAGAGAGAAAAGTTATGGACTGTAATGCAACATGACATTAATCAATACTTACAAAATATACAACAGAAGAAAAGACCAAAGGTCCTTAAACTGTATGGTGGCGAAGAGGCGCATAGAGAAAGATCATTTTAGCCTTGGATTCACCATTGGTCAACTAGAGCCCGGTCATCATTGGTAGATATTTTGAGAGAGTAGGACTTCAAGCTTGTGGTTATAAATGTCATGAAAGAGATTGGTCCTTATAGCTGGTGGAAGAGAACTCCTTATTTTTAGAACTCTTGCAAGAATGAATATTAAAGTATTCTATTTTTTTTAGAGAAGGGTTTCAAGTCTGTCAGCATCAGTACAGTAGCAACCACCCGAGATGATTGGTTTGTGCATCAAGGAGTTAGCTTTCTCCCATGCAAAAGTTGGGGCAATGCAATCCAGCTTGAATAAGCTTGTGCCTTCAAACTGAAGCTAATATAGAGAGATCAGGATTATTGGGATGTAGCCAGATTTTATAGATCCTGACACCAAGCATGCCATGCTGGTGCATCGATGGCAGATTCTAGAGCAGCCAGTGATATTTTATGTATGCTGGATGGCAGGGAATTGCTGCATTAAAGCCTTTATGAGACTAAGGATTGAATTTCAGTCTTACATTTTAAGGTACAAGAGACCGGATTCCTCTGTGGTGATTTCTCTGGCTGTGGCATTTATGTGGAATTGCAGGTTCAAGTTGACGTTCTTTTCCAGAATAAACATGCAATCAATTGTCATTCTTGACAAAGACAACCTTGTACTCAAGCAGCTTTGAGATGTCTCTCCAGATGTGTACTAGGTTGTTGCTATGGAGGAACGTGAGAGTAAAAAGAATTCGGTCTTTTTTGGGGGCACAGCTAAAAATCATGAGGTTCCACCCATGAAATGGCCAGATAGGATTCTCCAGAGGATGATGAGGTCTCCCAAGACAATGTTATTTGCTGTTGAACTGGTTCTTTCTGCAATGGTTTTCATCAGAGGTTCAATTAACGGAATGTTTTCACCTGCCAGATGTGAGATGATATGGAATGGAGTGGGCCTTAGTTGAGAAGATGTTACTTAGATTGACAAGCTTTTAAAGGTGGGAACCTTTGTGATTTTTGAGTGTTTGCATTATATCAAGGATGTATGTTTTATGGCAACTCTTCAACCTATTTTCTCCTCCCGGTAAAGGTAAATGATTGAATATCTAAGCCGAAGAAGAACACCAACAGCTGGCAAAGAGGATTCATTTAGCCCCAATTTAGTCAGGAGTAGAAACTCAACAATGTGCTTCAGATTCCCCTTCACAATTTCAAAACAGTGTTTAGCACCAGATCTGCAATGGAGCAAGTAACTGGTCTGTAATTACAGCTGATGCACAATTGTGGAACAAGCAGTTTTTTCAAAGTTTGAATGAAGGCAATGTGGTTGCAGGAGTTGATATTGATGTTGTTTCCGCTGAGCCCAGTAACATGTCTTCTGGTACTATAGATGAAAGAAATGTTAGAGAGTGCCTTGGCATGATCAGGAGATCTAGGGGAGTTCTAGGATAGAACAACATTTATGTCATTTTCAGATCAAATTAGGAGAGATCATCTGAGGCAAGGAGTTTGATTGTTATGTGGGTGGTCCTCAGTTGGGTCTTATATAACTGGGAGCAGGAGGGAAGGTGTGACTTGAAGTTGTGTTGGGCACATAGAATATTGTTTTTGTGAATAAGAGAGGTAAAAAGAAATGTCAGTTTCAGAAGATGGGACTCAAGTTTTACAGATAGTGGTTTGGTTTCCATGTTGGAGAGTTTTTGCTTTGTGACGCGAGTCGGGACTTAGAGGTTAGTAAAACTAGAAGATACTCTGAAATGGAACAAGCTAATCTGTGTGTGTGGCTTGGAGTTGTTGGAGCGAATGGCAGCAGGGTGTTGGCAGTGTATTTCTATTGGTTAGGAGACCGGGCTCTTGGATGTGACCCCAGGCAGGATGTGCTGGAGTGAGGTTGCATAGGCTAGTGTGCTGTGTAGCTTAACAAGTAGAGTCAGTATGTTGATAATGGAGTGACAGAGACTGTCAGGAAGGAGTGTGCCCAGGCATGTGAGAATGGGTGAAGGCTGAGGAAAAGGAAGTTGACGGGAGAGGATCTGTGGAGTTGGAGGAGATTTGGCCTAATTGCCAGAGCTGCCAGCTTCGGAACTGTGGAATCAGGTTCAAGTCCTAGCTTCAACTCAGCATACTGTGATTGTGGATAAGCCACTTAATCTGTTTATGCCTAAATACAATGTGTAATTTAATGTAATCTCACCAGATGCAAGGTTGTATTTTGATGTTTGTGTTATCTATACTAAGGGCCCATACAACATCCAGGCATTGTCCTTTTATATGAGAAGGACCAACTATGTGGTGCTGAAACTATAGTGAAGTCATTGTAGGAGACTGGCCTGGCTTATAGTGGGTACCTTGTGGTACTTACACCTTGTGCCAGGTCCAGTTATCCCTTATTAGTAGATTAGAGGTGTTCTAGCAGTTTAGGCTGATAGAGGTAGCTATAGCAGAGCAGCTTCGGCTGAACTAGGAGACATGCAGAGCTCCTACTATACCACTTATATTACTTAGCACTATATCATAAGAAAACACAATACTCAGAGTTACTAAAAATAAAGATACTTTATTTTAGTGACAATATGCCAAAAGTATCTCAGAGGATATACTCCCTTAGGAGGTAAGTAAAATACACAAAATATACAGACACAAACAAAAATCAGGTAAGTAACAGTTAGAAAAGTAGTGCAAACAATGTAGAACACAATAGAATGCTATAGGGAGAAATAGGCCTAGGGGCAACACAAATCATACACTCCAAAAGTAGAATGCGAACCACGAATGGACCCCAGGCCTAGTGTAGGTTGTAGAGGGTCGCTGGGAGTGTAAGAAAACACTAAGGGTGTCCAAGATACCCCACCCCAAGACCCTAAAAAGTAGGAGTAAAGTTACCCTACGACCCCAGAAAGACAGTAAAGTCGAGATAGGGGATTCTGCAAGGGAAACAACTGACTGCAAAGCACTGAAGACGGATTCCTGGACCTGAGGACCTGTAAAGGAAGGGGACCAAGTTCAAGAGTCACGCAAGTGTCCGGGGGGGCAGGAGCCCACTAAACCCCCGATGAAGGTGCAAAAGGGCTGCCTCTGGGTGGAGAGATTCTGCAACACCGGAAGGTGCCAGGAACTTCTCCTTTGGTCAGAAGATGTCCCACGGCCCGCAACAAGCTTTGCTAGCTGCAAGAGTCGTGGTTGAGGATTTTGGGTGCTGCCAGGGCCCAGGAAAGACAAGGAGGTCGCCCCTTGGAGGAGGAGACAGAGGGGGCACTCAGCAACACAGAGAGCCCACGCAGAAGCAGGCAGCACCCACAGAAGCACCTGAACAGGCACTTAGAAGATCTGAGGACGACGGTCGACACAGAACAACAAAAGAGGGTCCCACGACGTCGGAGTCCAACTCAGCAAGTTGGACAATACAGGATGGAGTGCTGGGGATCAGGGATAGGCTGTGCACAAAGGAAGTCTTGCAAAAGTGCACAGAAGCCCAAGCAGCTGCAGTTCACACAGTACACAGGATTAATGTCTGGCATGGCGAGGCAAGGACTTACCTCCACCAAATTTGGACAGAAGGTCCACTGAACTGTCGGGGACACTTGGATCCAGCTCCTGTCTTCCAGGGACCACGCTCGTCAAGATGACCGGTGATGCAGAAGTTTGGTGCCTGCGTTGGCAGGGGGAAGATTCCATCGACCCACAGGAGATTTCTTCTTGGCTTCCAGTGCAGGGTGAAGGCAGACAGCCCTCAGAGCATGCACCACCAAGAAACAGTTGAGAAAGCCAGCAGGATGAGGCGCTACAATGTTGCTGGTAGTCTTCTTGCTACTTTGTTGCAGTTTTGCAGGCATCCTGGAGCAGTCAGCGGTCGATCCTTGGCAGAAGTCGAAGAGGGAAGTGCAGAGGAACTCTGGTGAGCTCTTGCATTCGTTATCTGGTGAGATACCCACAGGAGAGACCCTAAGTAGCCCTCAGAGGAGGATTGGCTACAGAGAAAGGTAAGCATCTATCAGGAGGGGTCTCTGACGTCACCTGCTGGCACTGGCCACTCAGATCTGTCCATTGTGCCCTCACACCTCTGCATCCAAGATGGCAGAGGTCTGGGACACACTGGAGGAGCTCTGGGCACCTCCCCTGGGAGGTGCTGGTCAGGGGAGTGGTCACTCCCCTTTCCTTTGTCCAGTTTCACGCCAGAACAGGGCTGGGAGGATCCCTGAACCGGTGTAGACTGGCTTATGCAAGGAGGGCACCATCTGTGCCCTTCAAAGCATTTCCAGAGGCCAGGAGAGGCTACTCCTCCCAGGCCCTTCACACCTATTTCCAAAGGGAGAGGGTGTAACACCCACTCTTAGATGAAATCCTTTGTTCTGCCTTCCTGGGACTGGGCTGCCCAGGCCCCAGGGGGGCAGAAACCTGTCTGAGGGGTTGGCAGCAGCGGTAGCTCCAGAGGAGAACCCGGAAAGTTAGTTTGGCAGTACCCGGGCTCTATGCTGAAGACCCGGGGATGCATGGAATTGTCCCCCCAATACCAGAATGATATTGGGGTGACAATTCCATGATCCTAGACATGTTACATGGCCATGTTTGGAGTTACCATTGTGACGCTACATATAGGTATTGACGTACATGTAGTGCACGCGTGTGATGGTGTCCCCGTACTCACAAAGTCCGGGGAATTTGCCCTGAACAATGTGGGGGCACCTTGGCTATTGCCAGGGTGCCCACACACTAAGTAACTTTGCACCTAACCTTCACCAAGTGAGGGTTAGACATATAGGTGACTTATAAGTTACTTAAGTGCAGTGTAAAATGGCCGTGAAAAAACGTGGACATTATTTCACGCAGGCTGCAGTGGCAGTCCTGTGTAAGAATTGTCTGAGCTCCCTATGGGTGGCAAAATAAATGCTGCAGCCCATAGGGATCTCCTGGAATCCCAATACCCTGGGTACCTAGGTACCATATACTAGGGAATTATAAGGGTGTTCCAGTGTGCCAATGAGAATTGGTAAAATTAGTCACTAGCCTGCAATGACAATTTTAAAAGCAGAGAGAGTATAAACACTGAGGTTCTGGTTAGCAGAGCCTCAGTGATACAGTTAGGCACCACACAGGGAACACATACAGGGCATACTTTATGAGCCCTGGGGTCCTGGCCAGCAGGATCCCAGTGACACAGGCAAAAACAAACATACATACAGTAAAATGGGGATAACATGCCAGGCAAGACGGTACTTTCCTACAGTCATTAATTGAATGAATTTCTTGCCTTTTGTATCTGCATCAGGTGTATTGTTCTCATAGTTGATCTCTCCTTTAAAAATCATTTGTGAAAAGTGGATTAACAGAGAGCAGATTAAATCGAGGAAAGGTAGCCATGTAGTTGGGTGGTTGATAAGTAAGTGCTATACCACTTGTGCGGATACGGATTCGGAAGCAGAGAAGAGACCTACGTATCCCCTCATGCAGCATGCCATCACGCTGCAGGGCAGAGTCACGGAGTCGTGGAGTTCACCGGAGTGCACCGGAGCACAGCCACCGTGGATTGCGTATCACCGTGCGAGGGACTTTGGGGCTACTTGGGGGTGCTTTTCAGTCCTAGGCCCTCGGTCTTCCGGCTCTCCGGCCCCTTAGGCCTTGGATTTGAGTGGTGGGGCGGATTGTAGGGGCTGTGCGGCCGAGCTGCTGTGGTGTTCTGGCAAGGCGGGAGGGGGGCTGAACCTGGTCTTTCTGTCTGCCCCCAGCCCTCCGGCTCCTTGGCTTTTGGCCTCCTGGTCCCCCTGGTCCTCTGGCCCCTTGGACGGTTTCTGCTCGCTGTCTGGTCCTGGTTTTGGGAGGTCCTTGGCAGCCTTGGGTGGTTCTGGAGAGGCTGTGTGAGCATTGCTCCCGGCTGGTCCCGTGTTTGCGGCAGTCGAGTACTAGGACCTGCGCTTTGGATTACAGACTACAGTCACTACAGTCATTGAGCTCTTTGGTCTGGCGCTAGATTATTCTCTCAGGACCAGATTAATACGGGTAGTGGATGCCCTACTGCAGGCCTAAGGCAAGTGATCAGCGTTATTGCAAGTAGGGTCAAGTGAGGGTGGTGGTGAATGGACAGACGGAAGCTTAAGCTGCAGGTAGCCAGTCTCTGGAGGAGGCGGCTGGCGTTAGGCTAGTGTGGCTTGTCAGGGCTGTGCTGTGCTGTGCCTCTATTGTTCTCCTTCTTCTGTAAGTTTTTAAGTGGTGTTCAGACACTCCATTATAAGAGCCACAAAGTGTCATCTTAGGAATCTACCCACGTTGATTTATATCACTTCCTGGCCTAAATCTCCCTAAATTCGAAGGAAGGAGTTTGGGAACTTGTTAAGCTATGAGGTATGGCAAAGTAAGGAAGGAGCATCTTAATCCTCAAAAGCGTAAGAAATGTCACCGTGGTGATGATGTGTGCAATGTCACCACGCACTTATCACCGGCATCCGAAAAGCGGACTCATCCTCTCTCCCATAATTCAATCACAGCGGCTCAGCTCCTCAGCTTTGAACTCTCACCTCCTTGCTGTTAATTTGTTGACCCATGCCCTTTGAAATCCCGTGAGTCCTCTCTTTTGGCCTACCTCAAGAACAAACCTAAGCTGGAATCTAAGGTGAATGGTGGGGAGATCAAGCCCGGCGTCAGGTTGGGGTGAAGCCTCGGAGTCTGTAGCTACGGATGTTTTTCCTATTGCATTTGGATGTTTGACAACAGCTGCGCTAATTCACTATCCTGCTTCACCAGGCATAGTCATGAAATCTCATTGTTTATCAATCTTCACTGAGGCTGGGATCTTTGCCTTCTCACAGTCAGTATCTCATGATGAAGTGAGTCATTCACTGTTACAGGAGGGCCAGCCCGCTGGGACTTTGTCGAAGCACGAGCTCTCCCCAATCATTATTTTAAGCGACCATTTCTTTGATGTTAGAGAGTGTGTGACTTCTTTAGCTGCCTCTAGCAGCGTCTTATCACCAGGATGGGCAGGTCGCCAGCTGTCAAGATCATCAACAGGATTGCAGTATCACCCCTTTAACCAGTTTCCTGGCAGCAAAATGGACCTGCAGTCCAACTGGCAGCATTCGTCCAATGTTACCAACAAGGTCCTCCCGGCGGGACGGGTGACTCCAGCTCTCAAATTAAGTTTCTTCATCTTTCCTGCCTTCAATCTGAAATTACAGGAGGCACTGATGGGGAACCCAACTCTCTGCCTACCTCTTTGACCGCTGTAAGTGGCTTCCTCTGGCCACAGCTTTTGCAAACCCTTCAATTCACTGTGCAGGCTTTGAACTACCACTCCGATTAGCTGCCCCGATTAACTTAAACCAGCTAATTACTAGAGCCCAAACAAGCTCCAATTTTGATCAAGCAACATGCTGCTCCCCAATTATTGAAAGCTTATCATCCTTGCCTACCTTTCTCAGTTCGGTTCTATCCGAAATTAAGAACCTATCTGCAGCTTCAGCGCCTCCAGTGCCCCTGCTGAACCCAAGGTCCCATTCTGATTCAGCTCAGAAACCAACTAAATTGAAAACATTGGCGATTACATTTTTCCAGCTAAGAGTGTAACCATCACCAACACCCCTCAGCCAGTTGCCACTGGAGTCTCAGAGCATGTAATTTTGGCCAACTGTGTTCTCAAGAATTCCCCTCTGCCTAGAATCGATCTAATGGAGCTTGTTCTCTCACATCACTCTTGCACTACTCTACAACCTGATTTAATGCATTCATCGTCTCCAAGAGACGATTTCGCAGCTCAACACCCGCTGAGTAAGAGGGGAAAAAAAAGGCTCCGTAAACAACGGGGGAAAAAGGCAGAGCCTACCCTCTCAAGGATCCTCAAACAATGCTCAACCGTTGGTTCATCTTGAGGCACAGCAGCTGTTGCAGTTGCAGAAGGTCCCTAAGGCGACTCCACTGACCAACCCTCTGATGACTACACCGGGCATTTTTTTCCCTCCCAGTTAGCATGTCAAGGGCCCTTAAGCCAGTACTATTCTGCAGGAAACTGAATTTCCCCCCAAGGACCCTCCGATTCCAGCTGAGAAAGGAAAAATAGGCAGTGTGTCCGATCCAACCGTCTTACACCAGGGGGGTGGTGTGTTTGCCCACACTGCAGTTGCACTGTTAAACCTCAAAGCAGACCACTGAAACATTGACTGTGAGGTTCTGGGCTCCAGCCCCCCCCCAAATTCTCATAAGCTGCCTCCTGACAGTAACAGTAGTCAGTCTTTAATCTTGCCATCAAGCCACCAAACTTCTATTGACACCCTGGCCCTGGGATTGGGGGTCACTTTGGGCCCTTTCAACACAGCAGAACAGTTACAGCCCAGGTCTCCCTTGTGTCCCTCAACAGCCTCATCGGAGTGTACAACCACTAAACTTGTGTTTATACCAGAATATTGTTCAAGGAGCCCCCATGATTTTTTGAATGGGGAACATCTTATGACGTTTCAAGGCCATTTCTGAATTGAACAATATTGGTTCTAAAGATATTGCCTCTATTGAATTTCTTGACTTAACCCCTTCGCTGCCAGGCCTTTTCCCCCTCCTGTGCCGAGCCTTTTTTTGGCTATTTAGAGCAGTTCACGCTTAGGCCCTCATAACTTTTTGTTCACATAAGCTAACCACGCCAAATTTGCGTCCTTTTTTTCCAACATCCTAGGGATTCTAGAGGTACCCAGACTTTGTGGGTTCCCCAGAAGGAGGCCAAGAAATTAGCCAAAAAACTGTGAAAATTTCATTTTTTTCAAAAAAATTGGAAAAATGGGCTGCAGAAGAAGGCTTGTGGTTTTTTCCCTGAAAAGGGCATCAACAAAGGGTTTGCGGTGATAAAATCACCAGCTTCCCAGCTTTCAGGAACAGGCAGACTTGAATCAGAAAACCCAATTTTTCAACACAATTTTGGCATTTTACTGGGACATACCCCATTTTTACGATTTTTTGTGCATTCAGCCTCCTTCCAGTCAGTGACAGAAATGGGCATGAAACCAACGCTGGATCCCAGAAACCGCAACATTTCTGAAAAGTAGACAAAATTCTGAATTCAGCATTATTCAAATTACTTGTGTAGATCCTACAAGGGTTTCCTACAGAAAATAACAACTGAAAAAGAAAAATATTGAAATTGAGGTGAAAAAAACATCAATTTTTCTCTACGTTTTACTCTGTAACTTTTTCCTGCAATGTCAGATTTTCGAAAGCAATATACCGTTACGTCTGCTGGACTCTTCTGGTTACGGGGATATATAAGGCTTGTAGGTTCATCAAGAACTCTAGGTACCCAGAGCCAATAAATGACCTGCACCCTGCAGTGGGTTTTCATTCTATGCCGGGTATACAGCAATTCATTTGATGAAATATAAAGAGTAAAAAATAGCTATCAAGAAAACCTTTGTATTTCCAAAATGGGCACAAGATAAGGTGTTGAGAAGCAGTGGTTATTTGCACATCTCTGAATTCCGGGGTGCCCATACTAGCATGTGAATTACAGGGCATTTCTCAAATAGACGTCTTTTTTACACACTGTCTTACATTTGGAAGGGAAAAATGTAGAGAAAGACAAGGGTCAATAACACTTGTTTTGCTATTCTATGTTCCCCCAAGTCTCCCGATAAAAATGATACCTCACTTGTGTGGGTAGGCCTAGCGCCCGCGACAGGATATGCCCCAAAACACAACGAGGACACATCACAGAAAACAGAGCTGTTTTTTGCAAAGTGCCTACCTGTAGATTTTGGCCTCTAGCTCAGACAGCCCCTAGGGAAACCTACCAAACCTGTGCATTTATGAAAACTAGAGACCTAGGGGAATCCAAGATGGGGTGACGTGTGTGGCTCGGGCCAGGTTCTGTTACCCAGAATCCTTTGCAAACCTCAAAATTTGGCTAAAAAAACACATGTTCCTCACATTTCTGTAGCAGAAAGTTCTGGAATCTGAGAGGAGCCACAAATTTCCTTCCACCCAGCGTTCCCCCACGTCTCCCGATAAAAATGATACCTCACTTGTGTGGGTAGTCCTAGCGCCCGCGACAGGAAACGCCCCAAAGCGCAACGTGGACACATCCAAATTTTTGAAGGAAAACAGAGGTGTTTTTTGCAAAGTGCCTACCTGTAGATTTTGGCCTGTAGCTCAGCCGCCACCTAGGGAAACCTACCAAACCTGTGCATTTCTGAAAACTAGAGACCTAGGGGAATCCAAGATGGGGTGACTTGTGTGGCTCGGACCAGGTTCTGTTACCCAGAATCCTTTGCAAACCTCACAATTTGGCTAAAAAAACACATGTTCCTCACATTTCTGTGGCAGAAAGTTCTGGAATCTGAGAGGAGCCACAAATTTCCTTCCACCCAGCGTTCCCCCACGTCTCCCGATAAAAATGATACCTCACTTGTGTGGGTAGTCCTAGCGCCCGCGACAGGAAACGCCCCAAAGCGCAACGTGGACACAGCCAAATTTTTGAAGGAAAACAGAGGTGTTTTTTGCAAAGTGCCTACCTGTAGATTTTGGCCTGTAGCTCAGCCGCCACCTAGGGAAACCTACCAAACCTGTGCATTTCTGAAAACTAGAGACCTAGGGGAATCCAAGATGGGGTGACTTGTGTGGCTCGGACCAGGTTCTGTTACCCAGAATCCTTTGCAAACCTCAAAATTTGGCTAAAAAAACACATGTTCCTCACATTTCTGTGGCAGAAAGTTCTGGAATCTGAGAGGAGCCACAAATTTCCTTCCACCCAGCGTTCCCCCACGTCTCCCGATAAAAATGATACCTCACTTGTGTGGGTAGGCCTAGCGCCCGCGACAGGAAGCGCCCCAAAGCGCAACATGGACACAGCCAAATTTTTGAAGGAAAACAGAGGTGTTTTTTGCAAAGTGCCTACCTGTAGAGTTTGGCCTGTAGCTCAGCCGCCACCTAGGGAAACCTACCAAACCTGTGCATTTCTGAAAACTAGAGACCTAGGGGAATCCAAGATGGGGTGACTTGTGTGGCTCGGACCAGGTTCTGTTACCCAGAATCCTTTGCAAACCTCAAAATTTGGCTAAAAAAACACATGTTCCTCACATTTCTGTGGCAGAAAGTTCTGGAATCTGAGAGGAGCCACAAATTTCCTTCCACCCACCGTTCCCCCACGTCTCCCGATAAAAATGATACCTCACTTGTGTGGGTAGGCCTAGCGCCCGCGACAGGAAACGCCCCAAAGCGCAACGTGGACACAGCCAAATTTTTGAAGGAAAACAGAGGTGTTTTTTGCAAAGTGCCTACCTGTAGATTTTGGCCTGTAGCTCAGCCGCCACCTAGGGAAACCTACCAAACCTGTGCATTTCTGAAAACTAGAGACCTAGGGGAATCCAAGATGGGGTGACTTGTGTGGCTCGGACCAGGTTCTGTTACCCAGAATCCTTTGCAAACCTCAAAATTTGGCTAAAAAAACACATGTTCCTCACATTTCTGTGGCAGAAAGTTCTGGAATCTGAGAGGAGCCACAAATTTCCTTCCACCCAGCGTTCCCCCACGTCTCCCGATAAAAATGATACCTCACTTGTGTGGGTAGTCCTAGCGCCCGCGAGAGGAAACGCCCCAAAGCGCAACGTGGACACATCCAAATTTTTGAAGGAAAACAGAGGTGTTTTTTGCAAAATGCCTACCTGTAGATTTTGGCCTGTAGCTCAGCCGCCACCTAGGGAAACCTACCAAACCTGTGCATTTCTGAAAACTAGAGACCTAGGGGAATCCAAGATGGGGTGACTTGTGTGGCTCGGACCAGGTTCTGTTACCCAGAATCCTTTGCAAACCTCAAAATTTGGCTAAAAAAACACACGTTCCTCACATTTCTGTGGCAGAAAGGTCTGGAATCAGAGAGGAGCCACAAATTTCCTTCCACCCAGCGTTCCCCCACGTCTCCCGATAAAAATGATACCTCACTTGTGTGGGTAGGCCTAGCGCCCGCGACAGGAAACACCCCAAAGCGCAACGTGGACACAGCCAAATTTTTTAAGGAAAACAGAGGTGTTTTTTGCAAAGTGCCTACCTGTAGAGTTTGGCCTGTAGCTCAGCCGCCACCTAGGGAAACCTACCAAACCTGTGCATTTCTGAAAACTAGAGACCTAGGGGAATCCAAGATGGGGAGACTTGTGTGGCTCGGACCAGGTTCTGTTACCCAGAATCCTTTGCAAACCTCAAAATTTGGCTAAAAAAACACATGTTCCTCACATTTCTGTGGCAGAAAGTTCTGGAATCTGAGAGGAGCCACAAATTTCCTTCCACCCAGCGTTCCCCCACGTCTCCCGATAAAAATGATACCTCACTTGTGTGGTTAGGCATAGCGCCCGCGACAGGAAACGCCCCAAAGCGCAACGTGGACACAGCCACATTTTTGAAGGAAAACAGAGGTGTTTTTTGCAAAGTGTCTACCTGTAGATTTTGGCCTGTAGATCAGCCGCCACCTAGGGAAACCTACCAAGCCTGTGCATTTCTGAAAACTAGAGACCTAGTGGAATCCAAGATGGGGTGACTTGTGTGGCTCGGACCAGGTTCTGTTACCCAGAATCCTTTGCAAACCTCAAAATTTGGCTAAAAAAACACACGTTCCTCACATTTCTGTGGCAGAAAGTTCTGGAATCTGAGAGGAGCCACAAATTTCCTTCCACCCAGCGTTCCCCCACGTCTCCCGATAAAAATGATACCTCACTTGTGTGGGTAGGCCTAGCGCCCGCGACAGGAAACGCCCCAAAGCGCAACGTGGACACAGCCAAATTTTTGAAGGAAAACAGAGGTGTTTTTTGCAAAGTGCCTACCTGTAGATTTTGGCCTGTAGCTCAGCCGCCACCTAGGGAAACCTACCAAACCTGTGCATTTCTGAAAACTAGAGACCTAGGTGAATCCAAGATGGGGTGACTTTTGTGGCTCGGACCAGGTTCTGTTACACAGAATCCTTTGCAAACCTCAAAATTTGGCTAAAAAAACACATGTTCCTCACATTTCTGTGGCAGAAAGTTCTGGAATCTGAGAAGAGCCACAAATTTCCTTCCACCCAGCGTTCCCCCTCGTCTCCCGATAAAAATGATACCTCACTTGTGTGGGTAGGCCTAGCGCCCGCGACAGGAAACGCCCCAAAGCGCAACGTGGACACAGCCAAATTTTTGAAGGAAAACAGAGGTGTTTTTTGCAAAGTGCCTACCTGTAGAGTTTGGCCTGTAGCTCAGCCGCCACCTAGGGAAACCTACCAAACCTGTGCATTTCTGAAAACTAGAGACCTAGGGGAATCCAAGATGGGGTGACTTGTGTGGCTCGGACCAGGTTCTGTTACCCAGAATCCTTTGCAAACCTCAAAATTTGGCTAAAAAAACACATGTTCCTCACATTTCTGTGGCAGAAAGTTCTGGAATCTGAGAGGAGCCACAAATTTCCTTCCACCCAGCGTTCCCCCACGTCTCCCGATAAAAATGATACCTCACTTGTGTGGGTAGTCCTAGCGCCCGCGACAGGAAACGCCCCAAAGCGCAACGTGGACACATCCAAATTTTTGAAGGAAAACAGAGGTGTTATTTCCAAAGTGCCTACCTGTAGATTTTGGCCTGTAGCTCAGCCGCCACCAAGGGAAACCTACCAAACCTGTGCATTTCTGAAAACTAGAGACCTAGGGGAATCCAAGATGGGGTGACTTGTGTGGCTCGGACCAGGTTCTGTTACCCAGAATCCTTTGCAAACCTCAAAATGTGGCTAAAAAAACACACGTTCCTCACATTTCTGTGGCAGAAAGTTCTGGAATCTGAGAGGAGCCACAAATTTCCTTCCACCCAGCGTTCCCCCACGTCTCCCGATAAAAATGATACCTCACTTGTGTGGGTAGGCCTAGCGCCCGCGACAGGAAACGCCCCAAAGCGCAAACGTGGACACAGCCAAATTTTTGAAGGAAAACAGAGGTGTTTTTTGCAAAGTGCCTACCTGTAGATTTTGGCCTGTAGCTCAGCCGCCACCTAGGGAAACCTACCAAACCTGTGCATTTCTGAAAACTAGAGACCTAGGGGAATCCAAGATGGGGTGACTTGTGTGGCTCGGACCAGGTTCTGTTACCCAGAATCCTTTGCAACCCTCAAAATTTGGCTAAAAAAGCACATGTTCCTCACATTTCTGTGGCAGAAAGTTCTGGAATCTGAGAGGAGCCACAAATTCCCTTCCACCCAGCATTCCCCCACGTCTCCCGATAAAAATGATACCTCACTTGTGTGGGTAGGCCTAGCGCCCGCGACAGGAAACGCCCCAAAGCGCAACGTGGACACATCCAAATTTTTGAAGGAAAACAGAGGTGTTTTTTGCAAAGTGCCTACCTGTAGATTTTGGCCTGTAGCTCAGCCGCCACCTAGGGAAACCTACCAAACCTGTGCATTTCTGAAAACTAGAGACCTAGGGGAATCCAAGATGGGGTGACTTGTGTGGCTCGGACCAGGTTCTGTTACCCAGAATACTTTGCAAACCTCATAATTTGGCTAAAAAAACACATGTTCCTCACATTTCTGTGGCAGAAAGTTCTGGAATCTGAGAGGAGCCACAAATTTCCTTACACCCAGCCTTCCCCCACGTCTCCCGATAAAAATGATACCTCACTTGTGTGGGTAGTCCTAGCGCCCGCGACAGGAAACGCCCCAAAGCGCAACGTGGACACAGCCACATTTTTGAAGGAAAACAGAGGTGTTTTTTGCAAAGTGCCTACCGGTAGATTTTGGCCTGTAGCTCAGCCGCCACCTAGGGAAACCTACCAAACCTGTGCATTTCTGAAAACTAGAGACCTAGGGGAATCCAAGATGGGGTGACTTGTGTGGCTCGGACCAGGTTCTCTTACCCAGAATCCTTTGCAAACCTCAATATTTGGCTAAAAAAAACACACGTTCCTCACATTTCTGTGGCAGAAAGTTCTGGAATCTGAGAGGAGCCACAAATTTCCTTCCACCCAGCGTTCCCCCACGTCTCCCGATAAAAATGATACCTCACTTGTGTGGGTAGGCCTAGCGCCCGCGACAGGAAATGCCCCAAAGCGCAAACGTGGACAGAGCCAAATTTTTGAAGGAAAACAGAGGTGTTTTTTGCAAAGTGCCTACCTGTAGATTTTGGCCTGTAGCTCAGCCGCCACCTAGGGAAACCTACCAAACCTGTGCATTTCTGAAAACTAGAGACCTAGGGGAATCCAAGATGGGGTGACTTGTGTGGCTCGGACAAGGTTCTGTTACCCAGAATCCTTTGCAAACCTCAAAATTTGGCGAAAAAAACACATGTTCCTCACATTTCTGTGGCAGAAAGTTCTGGAATCTGAGAGGAGCCACAAATTTCCTTCCACCCAGCGTTCCCCCACGTCTCCCAATAAAAATGATACCTCACTTGTGTGGGTAGGCCTAGCGCCCGCGACAGGAAACGCCCCAAAGCGCAACGTGGACACAGCCAAATTTTTGAAGGAAAACAGAGGTGTTTTTTGCAAAGTGCCTACCTGTAGAGTTTGGCCTGTAGCTCAGCCGCCACCTAGGGAAACCTACCAAACCTGTGCATTTCTGAAAACTAGAGACCTAGGGGAATCCAAGATGGGGTGACTTGTGTGGCTCGGACCAGGTTCTGTTACCCAGAATCCTTTGCAAACCTCAAAATGTGGCTAAAAAAACACATGTTCCTCACATTTCTGTGGCAGAAAGTTCTGGAATCTGAGAGGAGCCACAAATTTCCTTCCACCCAGCGTTCCCCCACGTCTCCCGATAAAAATGATACCTCACTTGTGTGGGTAGGCCTAGCGCCCGCGACAGGAAACGCCCCAAAGCGCAACGTGGACACAGCCACATTTTTGAAGGAAAACAGAGGTGTTTTTTGCAAAGTGCCTACCTGTAGATTTTGGCCTGTAGCTCAGCCGCCACCTAGGGAAACCTACCAAACCTGTGCATTTCTGAAAACTAGAGACCTAGGGGAATCCAAGATGGGGTGACTTGTGTGGCTCGGACCAGGTTCTGTTACCCAGAATCCTTTGCAAACCTCAAAATTTGGCTAAAAAAACACATGTTCCTCACATTTCTGTGGCAGAAAGTTCTGGAATCTGAGAGGAGCCACAAATTTCCTTCCACCCAGCGTTCCCCCACGTCTCCTGATAAAAATGATACCTCACTTGTGTGGGTAGTCCTAGCGCCCGCGACAGGAAACGGCCCAAAGCGCAACGTGGACACATCCAAATTTTTGAAGGAAAACAGAGGTGTTTTTTGCAAAGTGCCTACCTGTAGATTTTGGCCTGTAGCTCAGCCGCCACCTAGGGAAACCTACCAAACCTGTGCATTTCTGAAAACTAGAGACCTAGGGGAATCCAAGATGAGGTGACTTGTGTGGCTCGGACCAGGTTCTGTTACCCAGAATCCTTGTCAAACCTCAAAATTTGGCTAGAAAAACACATGTTCCTCACATTTCTGTGGCAGAAAGTTCTGGAATCTGAGAGGAGCCACAAATTTCCTTCCACCCAGCGTTCCCCCACGTCTCCCGATAAAAATGATACCTCACTTGTGTGGGTAGTCCTAGCGCCCGCGACAGGAAACGCCCCAAAGCGCAACGTGGACACATCCAAATTTTTGAAGGAAAACAGAGGTGTTTTTTGCAAAGTGCCTACCTGTAGATTTTGGCCTGTAGCTCAGCCGCCACCTAGGGAAACCTACCAAACCTGTGCATTTCTGAAAACTAGAGACCTAGGGGAATCCAAGATGGGGTGACTTGTGTGGCTCGGACCAGGTTCTGTTACCCAGAATCCTTTGCAAACCTCAAAATTTGGCTAAAAAAAACACACGTTCCTCACATTTCTGTGGCAGAAAGTTCTGGAATCTGAGAGGAGCCACAAATTTCCTTCCACCCAGCGTTCCCCAACGTCTCCCGATAAAAATGATACCTCACTTGTGTGGGTAGGCCTAGCGCCCGCGACAGGAAACGCCCCAAAGCGCAAACGTGGACACAGCCAAATTTTTGAAGGAAAACAGAGGTGTTTTTTGCAAAGTGCCTACCTGTAGATTTTGGCCTGTAGCTCAGCCGCCACCTAGGGAAACCTACCAAACCTGTGCATTTCTGAAAACTAGAGACCTAGGGGAATCCAAGATGGGGTGACTTGTGTGGCTCGGACCAGGTTCTGTTACCCAGAATCCTTTCCAAACCTCAAAATTTGGCTAAAAAAACTCATGTTCCTCACATTTCTGTGGCAGAAAGTTCTGGAATCTGAAAGGAGCCACAAATTTCCTTCCACCCAGCGTTCCCCCACGTCTCCTGATAAAAATGATACCTCACTTGTGTGGGTAGTCCTAGCGCCCGCGACAGGAAACGCCCCAAAGCGCAACGTGGACACATCCAAATTTTTGAAGGAAAACAGAGGTGTTTTTTGCAAAGTGCCTACCTGTAGATTTTGGCCTGTAGATCAGCCGCCACCTAGGGAAACCTACCAAACCTGTGCATTTCTGAAAACTAGAGACCTAGGGGAATCCAAGATGGGGTGACGTGTGTGGCTCGGACCAGGTTCTGTTACCCAGAATCCTTTGCAAACCTCAAAATTTGGCTAAAAAAACACATCTTCCTCACATTTCTGTGGCAGAAAGTTCTGGAATCTGAGAGGAGCCACAAATTTCCTTCCACCCAGCATTCCTCCACGTCTCCCGATAAAAATGATACCTCACTTGTGTGGGTAGGCCTAGCGCCCGCGACAGGAAACGCCCCAAAGCGCAACGTGGACACAGCCACATTTTTGAAGGAAAACAGAGGTGTTTTTTGCAAAGTGCCTACCTGTAGAGTTTGGCCTGTAGCTCAGCCACCACCTAGGGAAACCTACCAAACCTGTGCATTTCTGAAAACTAGAGACCTAGGGGAATCCAAGATGGGGTGACTTGTGTGGCTCGGACCAGGTTCTGTTACCCAGAATACTTTGCAAACCTCATAATTTGGCTAAAAAAACACATGTTCCTCACATTTCTGTGGCAGAAAGTTCTGGAATCTGAGAGGAGCCACAAATTTCCTTCCACCCAGCGCCCCCCCCCGTCTCCCGATAAAAATGATACCTCACTTGTGTGGGTAGTCCTAGCGCCCGCGACAGGAAACGCCCCAAAGCGCAACGTGGACACAGCCACATTTTTGAAGGAAAACAGAGGTGTTTTTTGCAAAGTGCCTACCTGTAGATTTTGGCCTGTAGCTCAGCCGCCACCTAGGGAAACCTACCAAACCTGTGCATTTCTGAAAACTAGAGACCTAGGGGAATCCAAGATGGGGTGACTTGTGTGGCTCGGACCAGGTTCTGTTACCCAGAATCCTTTGCAAACCTCAAAATTTGGCTAAAAAAAACACACGTTCCTCACATTTCTGTGGCAGAAAGTTCTGGAATCTGAGAGGAGCCACAAATTTCCTTCCACCCAGCGTTCCCCCACGTCTCCCGATAAAAATGATACCTCACTTGTGTGGGTAGGCCTAGCGCCCGCGACAGGAAATGTCCCAAAGCGCAAACGTGGACAGAGCCAAATTTTTGAAGGAAAACAGAGGTGTTTTTTGCAAAGTGCCTACCTGTAGATTTTGGCCTGTAGCTCAGCCGCCACCTAGGGAAACCTACCAAACCTGTGCATTTCTGAAAACTAGAGACCTAGGGGAATCCAAGATGGGGTGACTTGTGTGGCTCGGACCAGGTTCTGTTACCCAGAATCCTTTGCAAACCTCAAAATTTGGCTAAAAAAACACATGTTCCTCACATTTCTGTGGCAGAAAGTTCTGGAATCTGAGAGGAGCCACAAATTTCCTTCCACCCAGTGTTCCCCCACGTCTCCCGATAAAAATGATACCTCACTTGTGTGGGTAGGCCTAGCGCCCGCAACAGGAAACGCCCCAAAGCGCAACGTGGACACAGCCAAATTTTTGAAGGAAAACAGAGGTGTTTTTTGCAAAGTGCCTACCTGTAGATTTTGGCCTGTAGCTCAGCCGCCACCTAGGGAAACCTACCAAACCTGTGCATTTCTGAAAACTAGAGACCTAGGGGAATCCAAGATGGGGTGACTTGTGTGGCTCGGACCAGGTTCTGTTACCCAGAATCCTTTGCAAACCTCAAAATTTGGCTACAAAAACACATGTTCCTCACATTTCTGTGGCAGAAAGTTCTGGAATCTGAGAGGAGCCACAAATTTCCTTCCACCCAGCGTTCCCCCACGTCTCCTGATAAAAATGATACCTCACTTGTGTGGGTAGTCCTAGCGCCCGCGACAGGAAACGCCCCAAAGCGCAACGTGGACACATCCACATTTTTGAAGGAAAACAGAGGTGTTTTTTGCAAAGTGCCTACCTGTAGATTTTGGCCTGTAGTTCAGCCGCCACCTAGGGAAACCTACCAAACCTGTGCATTTCTGAAAACTAGAGACCTAGGGGAATCCAAGATGGGGTGACTTGTGTGGCTCGGACCAGGTTCTGTTACCCAGAATCCTTTGCAAACCTCAAAATTTGGCTAGAAAAACACATGTTCCTCACATTTCTGTGGCAGAAAGTTCTGGAATCTGAGAGGAGCCACAAATTTCCTTCCACCCAGCGTTCCCCCACGTCTCCCGATAAAAATGATACCTCACTTGTGTGGGTAGTCCTAGCGCCCGCGACAGGAAACGCCCCAAAGCGCAACGTGGACACATCCAAATTTTTGAAGGAAAACAGAGGTGTTTTTTGCAAAGTGCCTACCTGTAGATTTTGGCCTGTAGCTCAGCCGCCACCTAGGGAAACCTACCAAACCTGTGCATTTCTGAAAACTAGAGACCTAGGGGAATCCAAGATGGGGTGACTTGTGTGGCTCGGACCAGGTTCTGTTACCCAGAATCCTTTGCAAACCTCAAAATTTGGCTAAAAAAAACACACGTTCCTCACATTTCTGTGGCAGAAAGTTCTGGAATCTGAGAGGAGCCACAAATTTCCTTCCACCCAGCGTTCCCCCACGTCTCCCGATAAAAATGATACCTCACTTGTGTGGGTAGGCCTAGCGCCCGCGACAGGAAACGCCCCAAAGCGCAAACGTGGACACAGCCAAATTTTTGAAGGAAAACAGAGGTGTTTTTTGCAAAGTGCCTACCTGTAGATTTTGGCCTGTAGCTCAGCCGCCACCTAGGGAAACCTACCAAACCTGTGCATTTCTGAAAACTAGAGACCTAGGGGAATCCAAGATGGGGTGACTTGTGTTGCTCGGACCAGGTTCTGTTACCCAGAATCCTTTGCAAACCTCAAAATTTGGCTAAAAAAACACATGTTCCTCACATTTCTGTGGCAGAAAGTTCTGGAATCTGAGAGGAGCCACAAATTTCCTTCTACCCAGCCTTCCCCCACGTCTCCCGATAAAAATGATACCTCACTTGTGTGGGTAGGCCTAGCGCCCGCGACAGGAAACGCCCCAAAGCGCAACGTGGACACAGCCAAATTTTTGAAGGAAAACAGAGGTGTTTTTTGCAAAGTGCCTACCTGTAGAGTTTGGCCTGTAGCTCAGCCGCCACCTAGGGAAACCTACCAAACCTGTGCATTTCTGAAAACTAGAGACCTAGGGGAATCCAAGATGGGGTGACTTGTGTGGCTCGGACCAGGTTCTGTTACCCAGAATCCTTTGCAAACCTCAAAATTTGGCTAAAAAAACACATGTTCCTCACATTTCTGTGGCAGAAAGTTCTGGAATCTGAGAGGAGCCACAAATTTCCTTCCACCCAGCGTTCCCCCACGTCTCCTGATAAAAATGATACCTCACTTGTGTGGGTAGTCCTAGCGCCCGCGACAGGAAACGCCCCAAAGCGCAACGTGGACACATCCAAATTTTTGAAGGAAAACAGAGGTGTTTTTTGCAAAGTGCCTACCTGTAGATTTTGGCCTGTAGCTCAGCCGCCACCTAGGGAAACCTACCAAACCTGTGCATTTCTGAAAACTAGAGACCTAGGGGAATCCAAGATGGGGTGACTTGTGTGGCTCGGACCAGGTTCTGTTACCCAGAATCCTTTGCAAACCTCAAAATTTGGCTAGAAAAACACATGTTCCTCACATTTCTGTGGCAGAAAGTTCTGGAATCTGAGAGGAGCCACAAATTTCCTTCCACCCAGCGTTCCCCCACGTCTCCCGATAAAAATGATACCTCACTTGTGTGGGTAGTCCTAGCGCCCGCGACAGGAAACGCCCCAAAGCGCAACGTGGACACATCCAAATTTTTGAAGGAAAACAGAGGTGTTTTTTGCAAAGTGCCTACCTGTAGATTTTGGCCTGTAGCTCAGCCGCCACCTAGGGAAACCTACCAAACCTGTGCATTTCTGAAAACTAGAGACCTAGGGGAATCCAAGATGGGGTGACTTGTGTGGCTCGGACCAGGTTCTGTTACCCAGAATCCTTTGCAAACCTCAAAATTTGGCTAGAAAAACACATGTTCCTCACATTTCTGTGGCAGAAAGTTCTGGAATCTGAGAGGAGCCACAAATTTCCTTCCACCCAGCGTTCCCCCACGTCTCCCGATAAAAATGATACCTCACTTGTGTGGGTAGTCCTAGCGCCCGCGACAGGAAACGCCCCAAAGCGCAACGTGGACACATCCAAATTTTTGAAGGAAAACAGAGGTGTTTTTTGCAAAGTGCCTACCTGTAGATTTTGGCCTGTAGCTCAGCCGCCACCTAGGGAAACCTACCAAACCTGTGCATTTCTGAAAACTAGAGACCTAGGGGAATCCAAGATGGGGTGACTTGTGTGGCTCGGACCAGGTTCTGTTACCCAGAATCCTTTGCAAACCTCAAAATTTGGCTAAAAAAAACACACGTTCCTCACATTTCTGTGGCAGAAAGTTCTGGAATCTGAGAGGAGCCACAAATTTCCTTCCACCCAGCGTTCCCCAACGTCTCCCGATAAAAATGATACCTCACTTGTGTGGGTAGGCCTAGCGCCCGCGACAGGAAACGCCCCAAAGCGCAAACGTGGACACAGCCAAATTTTTGAAGGAAAACAGAGGTGTTTTTTGCAAAGTGCCTACCTGTAGATTTTGGCCTGTAGCTCAGCCGCCACCTAGGGAAACCTACCAAACCTGTGCATTTCTGAAAACTAGAGACCTAGGGGAATCCAAGATGGGGTGACTTGTGTGGCTCGGACCAGGTTCTGTTACCCAGAATCCTTTGCAAACCTCAAAATTTGGCTAAAAAAACACATGTTCCTCACATTTCTGTGGCAGAAAGTTCTGGAATCTGAGAGGAGCCACAAATTTCCTTCCACCCAGCGTTCCCCCACGTCTCCCGATAAAAATGATACCTCACTTGTGTGGGTAGGCCTAGCGCCCGCAACAGGAAACGCCCCAAAGCGCAACGTGGACACAGCCAAATTTTTGAAGGAAAACAGAGGTGTTTTTTGCAAAGTGCCTACCTGTAGATTTTGGCCTGTAGCTCAGCCGCCACCTAGGGAAACCTACCAAACCTGTGCATTTCTGAAAACTAGAGACCTAGGGGAATCCAAGATGGGGTGACTTGTGTGGCTCGGACCAGGTTCTGTTACCCAGAATCCTTTGCAAACCTCAAAATTTGGCTAAAAAAACACATCTTCCTCACATTTCTGTGGCAGAAAGTTCTGGAATCTGAGAGGAGCCACAAATTTCCTTCCACCCAGCGTTCCCCCACGTCTCCTGATAAAAATGATACCTCACTTGTGTGGGTAGTCCTAGCGCCCGCGACAGGAAACGCCCCAAAGCGCAACGTGGACACATCCAAATTTTTGAAGGAAAACAGAGGTGTTTTTTGCAAAGTGCCTACCTGTAGATTTTGGCCTGTAGCTTACCCGCCACCTAGGGAAACCTACCAAACCTGTGCATTTCTGAAAACTAGAGACCTAGGGGAATCCAAGATGGGGTGACTTGTGTGGCTCGGACCAGGTTCTGTTACCCAGAATCCTTTGCAAACCTCAAAATTTGGCTAGAAAAACACATGTTCCTCACATTTCTGTGGCAGAAAGTTCTGGAATCTGAGAGGAGCCACAAATTTCCTTCCACCCAGCGTTCCCCCACGTCTCCCGATAAAAATGATACCTCACTTGTGTGGGTAGTCCTAGCGCCCGCGACAGGAAACGCCCCAAAGCGCAACGTGGACACATCCAAATTTTTGAAGGAAAACAGAGGTGTTTTTTGCAAAGTGCCTACCTGTAGATTTTGGCCTGTAGCTCAGCCGCCACCTAGGGAAACCTACCAAACCTGTGCATTTCTGAAAACTAGAGACCTAGGGGAATCCAAGATGGGGTGACTTGTGTGGCTCGGACCAGGTTCTGTTACCCAGAATCCTTTGCAAACCTCAAAATTTGGCTAGAAAAACACATGTTCCTCACATTTCTGTGGCAGAAAGTTCTGGAATCTGAGAGGAGCCACAAATTTCCTTCCACCCAGCGTTCCCCCACGTCTCCCGATAAAAATGATACCTCACTTGTGTGGGTAGTCCTAGCGCCCGCGACAGGAAACGCCCCAAAGCGCAACGTGGACACATCCAAATTTTTGAAGGAAAACACAGGTGTTTTTTGCAAAGTGCCTACCTGTAGATTTTGGCCTGTAGCTCAGCCGCCACCTAGGGAAACCTACCAAACCTGTGCATTTCTGAAAACTAGAGACCTAGGGGAATCCAAGATGGGGTGACTTGTGTGGCTCGGACCAGGTTCTGTTACCCAGAATCCTTTGCAAACCTCAAAATTTGGCTAAAAAAAACACACGTTCCTCACATTTCTGTGGCAGAAAGTTCTGGAATCTGAGAGGAGCCACAAATTTCCTTCCACCCAGCGTTCCCCAACGTCTCCCGATAAAAATGATACCTCACTTGTGTGGGTAGGCCTAGCGCCCGCGACAGGAAACGCCCCAAAGCGCAAACGTGGACACAGCCAAATTTTTGAAGGAAAACAGAGGTGTTTTTTGCAAAGTGCCTACCTGTAGATTTTGGCCTGTAGCTCAGCCGCCACCTAGGGAAACCTACCAAACCTGTGCATTTCTGAAAACTAGAGACCTAGGGGAATCCAAGATGGGGTGACTTGTGTGGCTCGGACCAGGTTCTGTTACCCAGAATCCTTTGCAAACCTCAAAATTTGGCTAAAAAAACACATGTTCCTCACATTTCTGTGGCAGAAAGTTCTGGAATCTGAGAGGAGCCACAAATTTCCTTCCACCCAGCGTTCCCCCACGTCTCCCGATAAAAATGATACCTCACTTGTGTGGGTAGGCCTAGCGCCCGCAACAGGAAACGCCCCAAAGCGCAACGTGGACACAGCCAAATTTTTGAAGGAAAACAGAGGTGTTTTTTGCAAAGTGCCTACCTGTAGATTTTGGCCTGTAGCTCAGCCGCCACCTAGGGAAACCTACCAAACCTGTGCATTTCTGAAAACTAGAGACCTAGGGGAATCCAAGATGGGGTGACTTGTGTGGCTCGGACCAGGTTCTGTTACCCAGAATCCTTTGCAAACCTCAAAATTTGGCTAAAAAAACACATGTTCCTCACATTTCTGTGGCAGAAAGTTCTGGAATCTGAGAGGAGCCACAAATTTCCTTCCACCCAGCGTTCCCCCACGTCTCCTGATAAAAATGATACCTCACTTGTGTGGGTAGTCCTAGCGCCCGCGACAGGAAACGCCCCAAAGCGCAACGTGGACACATCCACATTTTTGAAGGAAAACAGAGGTGTTTTTTGCAAAGTGCCTACCTGTAGATTTTGGCCTGTAGCTCAGCCGCCACCTAGGGAAACCTACCAAACCTGTGCATTTCTGAAAACTAGAGACCGATGGGAATCCAAGATGGGGTGACTTGTGTGGCTCGGACCAGGTTCTGTTACCCAGAATCCTTTGCAAACCTCAAAATTTGGCTAGAAAAACACATGTTCCTCACATTTCTGTGGCAGAAAGTTCTGGAATCTGAGAGGAGCCACAAATTTCCTTCCACCCAGCGTTCCCCCACGTCTCCCGATAAAAATTATACCTCACTTGTGTGGGTAGTCCTAGCGCCCGCGACAGGAAACGCCCCAAAGCGCAACGTGGACACATCCAAATTTTTGAAGGAAAACAGAGGTGTTTTTTGCAAAGTGCCTACCTGTAGATTTTGGCCTGTAGCTCAGCCGCCACCTAGGGAAACCTACCAAACCTGTGCATTTCTGAAAACTAGAGACCTAGGGGAATCCAAGATGGGGTGACTTGTGTGGCTCGGACCAGGTTCTGTTACCCAGAATCCTTTGCAAACCTCAAAATTTGGCTAAAAAAAACACACGTTCCTCACATTTCTGTGGCAGAAAGTTCTGGAATCTGAGAGGAGCCACAAATTTCCTTCCACCCAGCGTTCCCCCACGTCTCCCGATAAAAATGATACCTCACTTGTGTGGGTAGGCCTAGCGCCCGCGACAGGAAACGCCCCAAAGCGCAAACGTGGACACAGCCAAATTTTTGAAGGAAAACAGAGGTGTTTTTTGCAAAGTGCCTACCTGTAGATTTTGGCCTGTAGCTCAGCCGCCACCTAGGGAAACCTACCAAACCTGTGCATTTCTGAAAACTAGAGACCTAGGGGAATCCAAGATGGGGTGACTTGTGTTGCTCGGACCAGGTTCTGTTACCCAGAATCCTTTGCAAACCTCAAAATTTGGCTAAAAAAACACATGTTCCTCACATTTCTGTGGCAGAAAGTTCTGGAATCTGAGAGGAGCCACAAATTTCCTTCTACCCAGCGTTCCCCCACGTCTCCCGATAAAAATGATACCTCACTTGTGTGGGTAGGCCTAGCGCCCGCGACAGGAAACGCCCCAAAGCGCAACGTGGACACAGCCAAATTTTTGAAGGAAAACAGAGGTGTTTTTTGCAAAGTGCCTACCTGTAGAGTTTGGCCTGTAGCTCAGCCGCCACCTAGGGAAACCTACCAAACCTGTGCATTTCTGAAAACTAGAGACCTAGGGGAATCCAAGATGGGGTGACTTGTGTGGCTCGGACCAGGTTCTGTTACCCAGAATCCTTTGCAAACCTCAAAATTTGGCTAAAAAAACACATGTTCCTCACATTTCTGTGGCAGAAAGTTCTGGAATCTGAGAGGAGCCACAAATTTCCTTCCACCCAGCGTTCCCCCACGTCTCCTGATAAAAATGATACCTCACTTGTGTGGGTAGTCCAAGCGCCCGCGACAGGAAACGCCCCAAAGCGCAACGTGGACACATCCAAATTTTTGAAGGAAAACAGAGGTGTTTTTTGCAAAGTGCCTACCTGTAGATTTTGGCCTGTAGCTCAGCCGCCACCTAGGGAAACCTACCAAACCTGTGCATTTCTGAAAACTAGAGACCTAGGGGAATCCAAGATGG
This sequence comes from Pleurodeles waltl, assembly GCF_031143425.1. Lineage (NCBI taxonomy): Eukaryota > Metazoa > Chordata > Amphibia > Caudata > Salamandridae > Pleurodeles > Pleurodeles waltl. The sequence continues at coordinate 194,576,517 of NC_090443.1, forward strand.
GGTGACTTGTGTGGCTCGGACCAGGTTCTGTTACCCAGAATCCTTTGCAAACCTCAAAATTTGGCTAGAAAAACACATGTTCCTCACATTTCTGTGGCAGAAAGTTCTGGAATCTGAGAGGAGCCACAAATTTCCTTCCACCCAGCGTTCCCCCACGTCTCCCGATAAAAATGATACCTCACTTGTGTGGGTAGTCCTAGCGCCCGCGACAGGAAACGCCCCAAAGCGCAACGTGGACACATCCAAATTTTTGAAGGAAAACAGAGGTGTTTTTTGCAAAGTGCCTACCTGTAGATTTTGGCCTGTAGCTCAGCCGCCACCTAGGGAAACCTACCAAACCTGTGCATTTCTGAAAACTAGAGACCTAGGGGAATCCAAGATGGGGTGACTTGTGTGGCTCGGACCAGGTTCTGTTACCCAGAATCCTTTGCAAACCTCAAAATTTGGCTAGAAAAACACATGTTCCTCACATTTCTGTGGCAGAAAGTTCTGGAATCTGACAGGAGCCACAAATTTCCTTCCACCCAGCGTTCCCCCACGTCTCCCGATAAAAATGATACCTCACTTGTGTGGGTAGTCCTAGCGCCCGCGACAGGAAACGCCCCAAAGCGCAACGTGGACACATCCAAATTTTTGAAGGAAAACAGAGGTGTTTTTTGCAAAGTGCCTACCTGTAGATTTTGGCCTGTAGCTCAGCCGCCACCTAGGGAAACCTACCAAACCTGTGCATTTCTGAAAACTAGAATCCTAGGGGAATCCAAGATGGGGTGACTTGTGTGGCTCGGACCAGGTTCTGTTACCCAGAATCCTTTGCAAACCTCAAAATTTGGCTAAAAAAACACATGTTCCTCACATTTCTGTGGCAGAAAGTTCTGGAATCTGAGAGGAGCCACAAATTTCCTTCCACCCAGCGTTCCCCCACGTCTCCCGATAAAAAAGATACCTCACTTGTGTGGGTAGGCCTAGCGCCCGCGACAGGAAACGCCCCAAAGCGCAACGTGGACACAGCCAAATTTTTGAAGGAAAACAGAGGTGTTTTTTGCAAAGTGCCTACCTGTAGAGTTTGGCCTGTAGCTCAGCCGCCACCTAGGGAAACCTACCAAACCTGTGCATTTCTGAAAACTAGAGACCTAGGGGAATCCAAGAAGGGGTGACTTGTGTGGCTCGGACCAGGTTCTGTTACCCAGAATCCTTTCCAAACCTCAAAATTTGGCTAAAAAAACTCATGTTCCTCACATTTCTGTGGCAGAAAGTTCTGGAATCTGAAAGGAGCCACAAATTTCCTTCCACCCAGCGTTCCCCCACGTCTCCTGATAAAAATGATACCTCACTTGTGTGGGTAGTCCTAGCGCCCGCGACAGGAAACGCCCCAAAGCGCAACGTGGACACATCCAAATTTTTGAAGGAAAACAGAGGTGTTTTTTGCAAAGTGCCTACCTGTAGATTTTGGCCTGTAGATCAGCCGCCACCTAGGGAAACCTACCAAACCTGTGCATTTCTGAAAACTAGAGACCTAGGGGAATCCAAGATGGGGTGACGTGTGTGGCTCGGACCAGGTTCTGTTACCCAGAATCCTTTGCAAACCTCAAAATTTGGCTAAAAAAACACATCTTCCTCACATTTCTGTGGCAGAAAGTTCTGGAATCTGAGAGGAGCCACAAATTTCCTTCCACCCAGCATTCCTCCACGTCTCCCGATAAAAATGATACCTCACTTGTGTGGGTAGTCCTAGCGCCCGCGACAGGAAACGCCCCAAAGCGCAACGTGGACACATCCAAATTTTTGAAGGAAAACAGAGGTGTTTTTTGCAAAGTGCCTACCTGTAGATTTTGGCCTGTAGCTCAGCCGCCACCTAGGGAAACCTACCAAACCTGTGCATTTCTGAAAACTAGAGACCTAGGGGAATCCAAGATGGGGTGACTTGTGTGGCTCGGACCAGGTTCTGTTACCCAGAATCCTTTGCAAACCTCAAAATTTGGCTAAAAAAAACACACGTTCCTCACATTTCTGTGGCAGAAAGTTCTGGAATCTGAGAGGAGCCACAAATTTCCTTCCACCCAGCGTTCCCCAACGTCTCCCGATAAAAATGATACCTCACTTGTGTGGGTAGGCCTAGCGCCCGCGACAGGAAACGCCCCAAAGCGCAAACGTGGACACAGCCAAATTTTTGAAGGAAAACAGAGGTGTTTTTTGCAAAGTGCCTACCTGTAGATTTTGGCCTGTAGCTCAGCCGCCACCTAGGGAAACCTACCAAACCTGTGCATTTCTGAAAACTAGAGACCTAGGGGAATCCAAGATGGGGTGACTTGTGTGGCTCGGACCAGGTTCTGTTACCCAGAATCCTTTGCAAACCTCAAAATTTGGCTAAAAAAACACATGTTCCTCACATTTCTGTGGCAGAAAGTTCTGGAATCTGAGAGGAGCCACAAATTTCCTTCCACCCAGCGTTCCCCCACGTCTCCCGATAAAAAAGATACCTCACTTGTGTGGGTAGGCCTAGCGCCCGCGACAGGAAACGCCCCAAAGCGCAACGTGGACACAGCCAAATTTTTGAAGGAAAACAGAGGTGTTTTTTGCAAAGTGCCTACCTGTAGAGTTTGGCCTGTAGCTCAGCCGCCACCTAGGGAAACCTACCAAACCTGTGCATTTCTGAAAACTAGAGACCTAGGGGAATCCAAGAAGGGGTGACTTGTGTGGCTCGGACCAGGTTCTGTTACCCAGAATCCTTTCCAAACCTCAAAATTTGGCTAAAAAAACTCATGTTCCTCACATTTCTGTGGCAGAAAGTTCTGGAATCTGAAAGGAGCCACAAATTTCCTTCCACCCAGCGTTCCCCCACGTCTCCTGATAAAAATGATACCTCACTTGTGTGGGTAGTCCTAGCGCCCGCGACAGGAAACGCCCCAAAGCGCAACGTGGACACATCCAAATTTTTGAAGGAAAACAGAGGTGTTTTTTGCAAAGTGCCTACCTGTAGATTTTGGCCTGTAGATCAGCCGCCACCTAGGGAAACCTACCAAACCTGTGCATTTCTGAAAACTAGAGACCTAGGGGAATCCAAGATGGGGTGACGTGTGTGGCTCGGACCAGGTTCTGTTACCCAGAATCCTTTGCAAACCTCAAAATTTGGCTAAAAAAACACATCTTCCTCACATTTCTGTGGCAGAAAGTTCTGGAATCTGAGAGGAGCCACAAATTTCCTTCCACCCAGCATTCCTCCACGTCTCCCGATAAAAATGATACCTCACTTGTGTGGGTAGGCCTAGCGCCCGCGACAGGAAACGCCCCAAAGCGCAACGTGGACACAGCCACATTTTTGAAGGAAAACAGAGGTGTTTTTTGCAAAGTGCCTACCTGTAGAGTTTGGCCTGTAGCTCAGCCGCCACCTAGGGAAACCTACCAAACCTGTGCATTTCTGAAAACTAGAGACCTAGGGGAATCCAAGATGGGGTGACTTGTGTGGCTCGGACCAGGTTCTGTTACCCAGAATACTTTGCAAACCTCATAATTTGGCTAAAAAAACACATGTTCCTCACATTTCTGTGGCAGAAAGTTCTGGAATCTGAGAGGAGCCACAAATTTCCTTCCACCCAGCGTTCCCCCACGTCTCCCGATAAAAATGATACCTCACTTGTGTGGGTAGTCCTAGCGCCCGCGACAGGAAACGCCCCAAAGCGCAACGTGGACACAGCCACATTTTTGAAGGAAAACAGAGGTGTTTTTTGCAAAGTGCCTACCTGTAGATTTTGGCCTTTAGCTCAGCCGCCACCTAGGGAAACCTACCAAACCTGTGCATTTCTGAAAACTAGAGTCCTATGGGAATCCAAGATGGGGTGACTTGTGTTGCTCGGACCAGGTTCTGTTACCCAGAATCCTTTGCAAACCTCAAAATTTGGCTAAAAAAACACATGTTCCTCACATTTCTGTGGCAGAAAGTTCTGGAATCTGAGAGGAGCCACAAATTTCCTTCTACCCAGCGTTCCCCCACGTCTCCCGATAAAAATGATACCTCACTTGTGTGGGTAGGCCTAGCGCCCGCGACAGGAAACGCCCCAAAGCGCAACGTGGACACAGCCAAATTTTTGAAGGAAAACAGAGGTGTTTTTTGCAAAGTGCCTACCTGTAGAGTTTGGCCTGTAGCTCAGCCGCCACCTAGGGAAACCTACCAAACCTGTGCATTTCTGAAAACTAGAGACCTAGGGGAATCCAAGATGGGGTGACTTGTGTGGCTCGGACCAGGTTCTGTTACCCAGAATCCTTTGCAAACCTCAAAATTTGGCTAAAAAAACACATGTTCCTCACATTTCTGTGGCAGAAAGTTCTGGAATCTGAGAGGAGCCACAAATTTCCTTCCACCCAGCGTTCCCCCACGTCTCCTGATAAAAATGATACCTCACTTGTGTGGGTAGTCCTAGCGCCCGCGACAGGAAACGCCCCAAAGCGCAACGTGGACACATCCAAATTTTTGAAGGAAAACAGAGGTGTTTTTTGCAAAGTGCCTACCTGTAGATTTTGGCCTGTAGCTCAGCCGCCACCTAGGGAAACCTACCAAACCTGTGCATTTCTGAAAACTAGAGACCTAGGGGAATCCAAGATGGGGTGACTTGTGTGGCTCGGACCAGGTTCTGTTACCCAGAATCCTTTGCAAACCTCAAAATTTGGCTAAAAAAACACATGTTCCTCACATTTCTGTGGCAGAAAGTTCTGGAATCTGAGAGGAGCCACAAATTTCCTTCCACCCAGCGTTCCCCCACGTCTCCTGATAAAAATGATACCTCACTTGTGTGGGTAGTCCTAGCGCCCGCGACAGGAAACGCCCCAAAGCGCAACGTGGACACATCCACATTTTTGAAGGAAAACAGAGGTGTTTTTTGCAAAGTGCCTACCTGTAGATTTTGGCCTGTAGCTCAGCCGCCACCTAGGGAAACCTACCAAACCTGTGCATTTCTGAAAACTAGAGACCTAGGGGAATCCAAGATGGGGTGACTTGTGTGGCTCGGACCAGGTTCTGTTACCCAGAATCCTTTGCAAACCTCAAAATTTGGCTAGAAAAACACATGTTCCTCACATTTCTGTGGCAGAAAGTTCTGGAATCTGAGAGGAGCCACAAATTTCCTTCCACCCAGCATTCCTCCACGTCTCCCGATAAAAATGATACCTCACTTGTGTGGGTAGTCCTAGCGCCCGCGACAGGAAACGCCCCAAAGCGCAACGTGGACACATCCAAATTTTTGAAGGAAAACAGAGGTGTTTTTTGCAAAGTGCCTACCTGTAGATTTTGGCCTGTAGCTCAGCCGCCACCTAGGGAAACCTACCAAACCTGTGCATTTCTGAAAACTAGAGACCTAGGGGAATCCAAGATGGGGTGACTTGTGTGGCTCGGACCAGGATCTGTTACCCAGAATCCTTTGCAAACCTCAAAATTTGGCTAAAAAAAACACACGTTCCTCACATTTCTGTGGCAGAAAGTTCTGGAATCTGAGAGGAGCCACAAATTTCCTTCCACCCAGCGTTCCCCCACGTCTCCCGATAAAAATGATACCTCACTTGTGTGGGTAGGCCTAGCGCCCGCGACAGGAAACGCCCCAAAGCGCAAACGTGGACACAGCCAAATTTTTGAAGGAAAACAGAGGTGTTTTTTGCAAAGTGCCTACCTGTAGATTTTGGCCTGTAGCTCAGCCGCCACCTAGGGAAACCTACCAAACCTGTGCATTTCTGAAAACTAGAGACCTAGGGGAATCCAAGATGGGGTGACTTGTGTTGCTCGGACCAGGTTCTGTTACCCAGAATCCTTTGCAAACCTCAAAATTTGGCTAAAAAAACACATGTTCCTCACATTTCTGTGGCAGAAAGTTCTGGAATCTGAGAGGAGCCACAAATTTCCTTCTACCCAGCCTTCCCCCACGTCTCCCGATAAAAATGATACCTCACTTGTGTGGGTAGGCCTAGCGCCCGCGACAGGAAACGCCCCAAAGCGCAACGTGGACACAGCCAAATTTTTGAAGGAAAACAGAGGTGTTTTTTGCAAAGTGCCTACCTGTAGAGTTTGGCCTGTAGCTCAGCCGCCACCTAGGGAAACCTACCAAACCTGTGCATTTCTGAAAACTAGAGACCTAGGGGAATCCAAGATGGGGTGACTTGTGTGGCTCGGACCAGGTTCTGTTACCCAGAATCCTTTGCAAACCTCAAAATTTGGCTAAAAAAACACATGTTCCTCACATTTCTGTGGCAGAAAGTTCTGGAATCTGAGAGGAGCCACAAATTTCCTTCCACCCAGCGTTCCCCCACGTCTCCTGATAAAAATGATACCTCACTTGTGTGGGTAGTCCTAGCGCCCGCGACAGGAAACGCCCCAAAGCGCAACGTGGACACATCCAAATTTTTGAAGGAAAACAGAGGTGTTTTTTGCAAAGTGCCTACCTGTAGATTTTGGCCTGTAGCTCAGCCGCCACCTAGGGAAACCTACCAAACCTGTGCATTTCTGAAAACTAGAGACCTAGGGGAATCCAAGATGGGGTGACTTGTGTGGCTCGGACCAGGTTCTGTTACCCAGAATCCTTTGCAAACCTCAAAATTTGGCTAGAAAAACACATGTTCCTCACATTTCTGTGGCAGAAAGTTCTGGAATCTGAGAGGAGCCACAAATTTCCTTCCACCCAGCGTTCCCCCACGTCTCCCGATAAAAATGATACCTCACTTGTGTGGGTAGTCCTAGCGCCCGCGACAGGAAACGCCCCAAAGCGCAACGTGGACACATCCAAATTTTTGAAGGAAAACAGAGGTGTTTTTTGCAAAGTGCCTACCTGTAGATTTTGGCCTGTAGCTCAGCCGCCACCTAGGGAAACCTACCAAACCTGTGCATTTCTGAAAACTAGAGACCTAGGGGAATCCAAGATGGGGTGACTTGTGTGGCTCGGACCAGGTTCTGTTACCCAGAATCCTTTGCAAACCTCAAAATTTGGCTAGAAAAACACATGTTCCTCACATTTCTGTGGCAGAAAGTTCTGGAATCTGAGAGGAGCCACAAATTTCCTTCCACCCAGCGTTCCCCCACGTCTCCCGATAAAAATGATACCTCACTTGTGTGGGTAGTCCTAGCGCCCGCGACAGGAAACGCCCCAAAGCGCAACGTGGACACATCCAAATTTTTGAAGGAAAACAGAGGTGTTTTTTGCAAAGTGCCTACCTGTAGATTTTGGCCTGTAGCTCAGCCGCCACCTAGGGAAACCTACCAAACCTGTGCATTTCTGAAAACTAGAGACCTAGGGGAATCCAAGATGGGGTGACTTGTGTGGCTCGGACCAGGTTCTGTTACCCAGAATCCTTTGCAAACCTCAAAATTTGGCTAAAAAAACCACACGTTCCTCACATTTCTGTGGCAGAAAGTTCTGGAATCTGAGAGGAGCCACAAATTTCCTTCCACCCAGCGTTCCCCAACGTCTCCCGATAAAAATGATACCTCACTTGTGTGGGTAGGCCTAGCGCCCGCGACAGGAAACGCCCCAAAGCGCAAACGTGGACACAGCCAAATTTTTGAAGGAAAACAGAGGTGTTTTTTGCAAAGTGCCTACCTGTAGATTTTGGCCTGTAGCTCAGCCGCCACCTAGGGAAACCTACCAAACCTGTGCATTTCTGAAAACTAGAGACCTAGGGGAATCCAAGATGGGGTGACTTGTGTGGCTCGGACCAGGTTCTGTTACCCAGAATCCTTTGCAAACCTCAAAATTTGGCTAAAAAAACACATGTTCCTCACATTTCTGTGGCAGAAAGTTCTGGAATCTGAGAGGAGCCACAAATTTCCTTCCACCCAGCGTTCCCCCACGTCTCCCGATAAAAATGATACCTCACTTGTGTGGGTAGGCCTAGCGCCCGCAACAGGAAACGCCCCAAAGCGCAACGTGGACACAGCCAAATTTTTGAAGGAAAACAGAGGTGTTTTTTGCAAAGTGCCTACCTGTAGATTTTGGCCTGTAGCTCAGCCGCCACCTAGGGAAACCTACCAAACCTGTGCATTTCTGAAAACTAGAGACCTAGGGGAATCCAAGATGGGGTGACTTGTGTGGCTCGGACCAGGTTCTGTTACCCAGAATCCTTTGCAAACCTCAAAATTTGGCTAAAAAAACACATGTTCCTCACATTTCTGTGGCAGAAAGTTCTGGAATCTGAGAGGAGCCACAAATTTCCTTCCACCCAGCGTTCCCCCACGTCTCCTGATAAAAATGATACCTCACTTGTGTGGGTAGTCCTAGCGCCCGCGACAGGAAACGCCCCAAAGCGCAACGTGGACACATCCACATTTTTGAAGGAAAACAGAGGTGTTTTTTGCAAAGTGCCTACCTGTAGATTTTGGCCTGTAGCTCAGCCGCCACCTAGGGAAACCTACCAAACCTGTGCATTTCTGAAAACTAGAGACCGATGGGAATCCAAGATGGGGTGACTTGTGTGGCTCGGACCAGGTTCTGTTACCCAGAATCCTTTGCAAACCTCAAAATTTGGCTAGAAAAACACATGTTCCTCACATTTCTGTGGCAGAAAGTTCTGGAATCTGAGAGGAGCCACAAATTTCCTTCCACCCAGCGTTCCCCCACGTCTCCCGATAAAAATGATACCTCACTTGTGTGGGTAGTCCTAGCGCCCGCGACAGGAAACGCCCCAAAGCGCAACGTGGACACATCCAAATTTTTGAAGGAAAACAGAGGTGTTTTTTGCAAAGTGCCTACCTGTAGATTTTGGCCTGTAGCTCAGCCGCCACCTAGGGAAACCTACCAAACCTGTGCATTTCTGAAAACTAGAGACCTAGGGGAATCCAAGATGGGGTGACTTGTGTTGCTCGGACCAGGTTCTGTTACCCAGAATCCTTTGCAAACCTCAAAATTTGGCTAAAAAAACACATGTTCCTCACATTTCTGTGGCAGAAAGTTCTGGAATCTGAGAGGAGCCACAAATTTCCTTCTACCCAGCGTTCCCCCACGTCTCCCGATAAAAATGATACCTCACTTGTGTGGGTAGGCCTAGCGCCCGCGACAGGAAACGCCCCAAAGCGCAACGTGGACACAGCCAAATTTTTGAAGGAAAACAGAGGTATTTTTTGCAAAGTGCCTACCTGTAGAGTTTGGCCTGTAGCTCAGCCGCCACCTAGGGAAACCTACCAAACCTGTGCATTTCTGAAAACTAGAGACCTAGGGGAATCCAAGATGGGGTGACTTGTGTGGCTCGGACCAGGTTCTGTTACCCAGAATCCTTTGCAAACCTCAAAATTTGGCTAAAAAAACACATGTTCCTCACATTTCTGTGGCAGAAAGTTCTGGAATCTGAGAGGAGCCACAAATTTCCTTCCACCCAGCGTTCCCCCACGTCTCCTGATAAAAATGATACCTCACTTGTGTGGGTAGTCCTAGCGCCCGCGACAGGAAACGCCCCAAAGCGCAACGTGGACACATCCAAATTTTTGAAGGAAAACAGAGGTGTTTTTTGCAAAGTGCCTACCTGTAGATTTTGGCCTGTAGCTCAGCCGCCACCTAGGGAAACCTACCAAACCTGTGCATTTCTGAAAACTAGAGACCTAGGGGAATCCAAGATGGGGTGACTTGTGTGGCTCGGACCAGGTTCTGTTACCCAGAATCCTTTGCAAACCTCAAAATTTGGCTAGAAAAACACATGTTCCTCACATTTCTGTGGCAGAAAGTTCTGGAATCTGAGAGGAGCCACAAATTTCCTTCCACCCAGCGTTCCCCCACGTCTCCCGATAAAAATGATACCTCACTTGTGTGGGTAGTCCTAGCGCCCGCGACAGGAAACGCCCCAAAGCGCAACGTGGACACATCCAAATTTTTGAAGGAAAACAGAGGTGTTTTTTGCAAAGTGCCTACCTGTAGATTTTGGCCTGTAGCTCAGCCGCCACCTAGGGAAACCTACCAAACCTGTGCATTTCTGAAAACTAGAGACCTAGGGGAATCCAAGATGGGGTGACTTGTGTGGCTCGGACCAGGTTCTGTTACCCAGAATCCTTTGCAAACCTCAAAATTTGGCTAGAAAAACACATGTTCCTCACATTTCTGTGGCAGAAAGTTCTGGAATCTGACAGGAGCCACAAATTTCCTTCCACCCAGCGTTCCACCACGTCTCCCGATAAAAATGATACCTCACTTGTGTGGGTAGTCCTAGCGCCCGCGACAGGAAACGCCCCAAAGCGCAACGTGGACACATCCAAATTTTTGAAGGAAAACAGAGGTGTTTTTTGCAAAGTGCCTACCTGTAGATTTTGGCCTGTAGCTCAGCCGCCACCTAGGGAAACCTACCAAACCTGTGCATTTCTGAAAACTAGAGACCTAGGGGAATCCAAGATGGGGTGACTTGTGTGGCTCGGACCAGGTTCTGTTACCCAGAATCCTTTGCAAACCTCAAAATTTGGCTAAAAAAAACACACGTTCCTCACATTTCTGTGGCAGAAAGTTCTGGAATCTGAGAGGAGCCACAAATTTCCTTCCACCCAGCGTTCCCCAACGTCTCCCGATAAAAATGATACCTCACTTGTGTGGGTAGGCCTAGCGCCCGCGACAGGAAACGCCCCAAAGCGCAAACGTGGACACAGCCACATTTTTGAAGGAAAACAGAGGTGTTTTTTGCAAAGTGCCTACCTGTAGATTTTGGCCTGTAGCTCAGCCGCCACCTAGGGAAACCTACCAAACCTGTGCATTTCTGAAAACTAGAGACCTAGGGGAATCCAAGATGGGGTGACTTGTGTGGCTCGGACCAGGTTCTGTTACCCAGAATCCTTTGCAAACCTCAAAATTTGGCTAAAAAAACACATGTTCCTCACATTTCTGTGGCAGAAAGTTCTGGAATCTGAGAGGAGCCACAAATTTCCTTCCACCCAGCGTTCCCCCACGTCTCCCGATAAAAAAGATACCTCACTTGTGTGGGTAGGCCTAGCGCCCGCGACAGGAAACGCCCCAAAGCGCAACGTGGACACAGCCAAATTTTTGAAGGAAAACAGAGGTGTTTTTTGCAAAGTGCCTACCTGTAGAGTTTGGCCTGTAGCTCAGCCGCCACCTAGGGAAACCTACCAAACCTGTGCATTTCTGAAAACTAGAGACCTAGGGGAATCCAAGAAGGGGTGACTTGTGTGGCTCGGACCAGGTTCTGTTACCCAGAATCCTTTCCAAACCTCAAAATTTGGCTAAAAAAACTCATGTTCCTCACATTTCTGTGGCAGAAAGTTCTGGAATCTGAAAGGAGCCACAAATTTCCTTCCACCCAGCGTTCCCCCACGTCTCCTGATAAAAATGATACCTCACTTGTGTGGGTAGTCCTAGCGCCCGCGACAGGAAACGCCCCAAAGCGCAACGTGGACACATCCAAATTTTTGAAGGAAAACAGAGGTGTTTTTTGCAAAGTGCCTACCTGTAGATTTTGGCCTGTAGATCAGCCGCCACCTAGGGAAACCTATCAAACCTGTGCATTTCTGAAAACTAGAGACCTAGGGGAATCCAAGATGGGGTGACGTGTGTGGCTCGGACCAGGTTCTGTTACCCAGAATCCTTTGCAAACCTCAAAATTTGGCTAAAAAAACACATCTTCCTCACATTTCTGTGGCAGAAAGTTCTGGAATCTGAGAGGAGCCACAAATTTCCTTCCACCCATCATTCCTCCACGTCTCCCGATAAAAATGATACCTCACTTGTGTGGGTAGTCCTAGCGCCCGCGACAGGAAACGCCCCAAAGCGCAACGTGGACACATCCAAATTTTTGAAGGAAAACAGAGGTGTTTTTTGCAAAGTGCCTACCTGTAGATTTTGGCCTGTAGCTCAGCCGCCACCTAGGGAAACCTACCAAACCTGTGCATTTCTGAAAACTAGAGACCTAGGGGAATCCAAGATGGGGTGACTTGTGTGGCTCGGACCAGGTTCTGTTACCCAGAATCCTTTGCAAACCTCAAAATTTGGCTAAAAAAAACACACGTTCCTCACATTTCTGTGGCAGAAAGTTCTGGAATCTGAGAGGAGCCACAAATTTCCTTCCACCCAGCGTTCCCCAACGTCTCCCGATAAAAATGATACCTCACTTGTGTGGGTAGGCCTAGCGCCCGCGACAGGAAACGCCCCAAAGCGCAAACGTGGACACAGCCAAATTTTTGAAGGAAAACAGAGGTGTTTTTTGCAAAGTGCCTACCTGTAGATTTTGGCCTGTAGCTCAGCCGCCACCTAGGGAAACCTACCAAACCTGTGCATTTCTGAAAACTAGAGACCTAGGGGAATCCAAGATGGGGTGACTTGTGTGGCTCGGACCAGGTTCTGTTACCCAGAATCCTTTGCAAACCTCAAAATTTGGCTAAAAAAACACATGTTCCTCACATTTCTGTGGCAGAAAGTTCTGGAATCTGAGAGGAGCCACAAATTTCCTTCCACCCAGCGTTCCCCCACGTCTCCCGATAAAAAAGATACCTCACTTGTGTGGGTAGGCCTAGCGCCCGCGACAGGAAACGCCCCAAAGCGCAACGTGGACACAGCCAAATTTTTGAAGGAAAACAGAGGTGTTTTTTGCAAAGTGCCTACCTGTAGAGTTTGGCCTGTAGCTCAGCCGCCACCTAGGGAAACCTACCAAACCTGTGCATTTCTGAAAACTAGAGACCTAGGGGAATCCAAGAAGGGGTGACTTGTGTGGCTCGGACCAGGTTCTGTTACCCAGAATCCTTTCCAAACCTCAAAATTTGGCTAAAAAAACTCATGTTCCTCACATTTCTGTGGCAGAAAGTTCTGGAATCTGAAAGGAGCCACAAATTTCCTTCCACCCAGCGTTCCCCCACGTCTCCTGATAAAAATGATACCTCACTTGTGTGGGTAGTCCTAGCGCCCGCGACAGGAAACGCCCCAAAGCGCAACGTGGACACATCCAAATTTTTGAAGGAAAACAGAGGTGTTTTTTGCAAAGTGCCTACCTGTAGATTTTGGCCTGTAGATCAGCCGCCACCTAGGGAAACCTACCAAACCTGTGCATTTCTGAAAACTAGAGACCTAGGGGAATCCAAGATGGGGTGACGTGTGTGGCTCGGACCAGGTTCTGTTACCCAGAATCCTTTGCAAACCTCAAAATTTGGCTAAAAAAACACATCTTCCTAACATTTCTGTGGCAGAAAGTTCTGGAATCTGAGAGGAGCCACAAATTTCCTTCCACCCAGCATTCCTCCACGTCTCCCGATAAAAATGATACCTCACTTGTGTGGGTAGGCCTAGCGCCCGCGACAGGAAACGCCCCAAAGCGCAACGTGGACACAGCCACATTTTTGAAGGAAAACAGAGGTGTTTTTTGCAAAGTGCCTACCTGTAGAGTTTGGCCTGTAGCTCAGCCGCCACCTAGGGAAACCTACCAAACCTGTGCATTTCTGAAAACTAGAGACCTAGGGGAATCCAAGATGGGGTGACTTGTGTGGCTCGGACCAGGTTCTGTTACCCAGAATACTTTGCAAACCTTATAATTTGGCTAAAAAAACACATGTTCCTCACATTTCTGTGGCAGAAAGTTCTGGAATCTGAGAGGAGCCACAAATTTCCTTCCACCCAGCGTTCCCCCACGTCTCCCGATAAAAATGATACCTCACTTGTGTGGGTAGTCCTAGCGCCCGCGACAGGAAACGCCCCAAAGCGCAACGTGGACACAGCCACATTTTTGAAGGAAAACAGAGGTGTTTTTTGCAAAGTGCCTACCTGTAGATTTTGGCCTTTAGCTCAGCCGCCACCTAGGGAAACCTACCAAACCTGTGCATTTCTGAAAACTAGAGTCCTATGGGAATCCAAGATGGGGTGACTTGTGTGGCTCGGACCAGGTTCTGTTACCCAGAATCCTTTGCAAACCTCAAAATTTGGCTAAAAAAAACACACGTTCCTCACATTTCTGTGGCAGAAAGTTCTGGAATCTGAGAGGAGCCACAAATTTCCTTCCACCCAGCGTTCCCCCACGTCTCCCGATAAAAATGATACCTCACTTGTGTGGGTAGGCCTAGCGCCCGCGACAGGAAACGCCCCAAAGCGCAAACGTGGACACAGCCAAATTTTTGAAGGAAAACAGAGGTGTTTTTTGCAAAGTGCCTACCTGTAGATTTTGGCCTGTAGCTCAGCCGCCACCTAGGGAAACCTACCAAACCTGTGCATTTCTGAAAACTAGAGACCTAGGGGAATCCAAGATGGGGTGACTTGTGTTGCTCGGACCAGGTTCTGTTACCCAGAATCCTTTGCAAACCTCAAAATTTGGCTAAAAAAACACATGTTCCTCACATTTCTGTGGCAGAAAGTTCTGGAATCTGAGAGGAGCCACAAATTTCCTTCTACCCAGCGTTCCCCCACGTCTCCCGATAAAAATGATACCTCACTTGTGTGGGTAGGCCTAGCGCCCGCGACAGGAAACGCCCCAAAGCGCAACGTGGACACAGCCAAATTTTTGAAGGAAAACAGAGGTGTTTTTTGCAAAGTGCCTACCTGTAGAGTTTGGCCTGTAGCTCAGCCGCCACCTAGGGAAACCTACCAAACCTGTGCATTTCTGAAAACTAGAGACCTAGGGGAATCCAAGATGGGGTGACTTGTGTGGCTCGGACCAGGTTCTGTTACCCAGAATCCTTTGCAAACCTCAAAATTTGGCTAAAAAAACACATGTTCCTCACATTTCTGTGGCAGAAAGTTCTGGAATCTGAGAGGAGCCACAAATTTCCTTCCACCCAGCGTTCCCCCACGTCTCCTGATAAAAATGATACCTCACTTGTGTGGGTAGTCCTAGCGCCCGCGACAGGAAACGCCCCAAAGCGCAACGTGGACACATCCAAATTTTTGAAGGAAAACAGAGGTGTTTTTTGCAAAGTGCCTACCTGTAGATTTTGGCCTGTAGCTCAGCCGCCACCTAGGGAAACCTACCAAACCTGTGCATTTCTGAAAACTAGAGACCTAGGGGAATCCAAGATGGGGTGACTTGTGTGGCTCGGACCAGGTTCTGTTACCCAGAATCCTTTGCAAACCTCAAAATTTGGCTAGAAAAACACATGTTCCTCACATTTCTGTGGCAGAAAGTTCTGGAATCTGAGAGGAGCCACAAATTTCCTTCCACCCAGCGTTCCCCCACGTCTCCCGATAAAAATGATACCTCACTTGTGTGGGTAGTCCTAGCGCCCGCGACAGGAAACGCCCCAAAGCGCAACGTGGACACATCCAAATTTTTGAAGGAAAACAGAGGTGTTTTTTGCAAAGTGCCTACCTGTAGATTTTGGCCTGTAGCTCAGCCGCCACCTAGGGAAACCTACCAAACCTGTGCATTTCTGAAAACTAGAGACCTAGGGGAATCCAAGATGGGGTGACTTGTGTGGCTCGGACCAGGTTCTGTTACCCAGAATCCTTTGCAAACCTCAAAATTTGGCTAGAAAAACACATGTTCCTCACATTTCTGTGGCAGAAAGTTCTGGAATCTGAGAGGAGCCACAAATTTCCTTCCACCCAGCGTTCCCCCACGTCTCCCGATAAAAATGATACCTCACTTGTGTGGGTAGTCCTAGCGCCCGCGACAGGAAACGCCCCAAAGCGCAACGTGGACACATCCAAATTTTTGAAGGAAAACAGAGGTGTTTTTTGCAAAGTGCCTACCTGTAGATTTTGGCCTGTAGCTCAGCCGCCACCTAGGGAAACCTACCAAACCTGTGCATTTCTGAAAACTAGAGACCTAGGGGAATCCAAGATGGGGTGACTTGTGTGGCTCGGACCAGGTTCTGTTACCCAGAATCCTTTGCAAACCTCAAAATTTGGCTAAAAAAAACACACGTTCCTCACATTTCTGTGGCAGAAAGTTCTGGAATCTGAGAGGAGCCACAAATTTCCTTCCACCCAGCGTTCCCCAACGTCTCCCGATAAAAATGATACCTCACTTGTGTGGGTAGGCCTAGCGCCCGCGACAGGAAACGCCCCAAAGCGCAAACGTGGACACAGCCACATTTTTGAAGGAAAACAGAGGTGTTTTTTGCAAAGTGCCTACCTGTAGATTTTGGCCTGTAGCTCAGCCGCCACCTAGGGAAACCTACCAAACCTGTGCATTTCTGAAAACTAGAGACCTAGGGGAATCCAAGATGGGGTGACTTGTGTGGCTCGGACCAGGTTCTGTTACCCAGAATCCTTTGCAAACCTCAAAATTTGGCTAAAAAAACACATGTTCCTCACATTTCTGTGGCAGAAAGTTCTGGAATCTGAGAGGAGCCACAAATTTCCTTCCACCCAGCGTTCCCCCACGTCTCCCGATAAAAAAGATACCTCACTTGTGTGGGTAGGCCTAGCGCCCGCGACAGGAAACGCCCCAAAGCGCAACGTGGACACAGCCAAATTTTTGAAGGAAAACAGAGGTGTTTTTTGCAAAGTGCCTACCTGTAGAGTTTGGCCTGTAGCTCAGCCGCCACCTAGGGAAACCTACCAAACCTGTGCATTTCTGAAAACTAGAGACCTAGGGGAATCCAAGAAGGGGTGACTTGTGTGGCTCGGACCAGGTTCTGTTACCCAGAATCCTTTCCAAACCTCAAAATTTGGCTAAAAAAACTCATGTTCCTCACATTTCTGTGGCAGAAAGTTCTGGAATCTGAAAGGAGCCACAAATTTCCTTCCACCCAGCGTTCCCCCACGTCTCCTGATAAAAATGATACCTCACTTGTGTGGGTAGTCCTAGCGCCCGCGACAGGAAACGCCCCAAAGCGCAACGTGGACACATCCAAATTTTTGAAGGAAAACAGAGGTGTTTTTTGCAAAGTGCCTACCTGTAGATTTTGGCCTGTAGATCAGCCGCCACCTAGGGAAACCTACCAAACCTGTGCATTTCTGAAAACTAGAGACCTAGGGGAATCCAAGATGGGGTGACGTGTGTGGCTCGGACCAGGTTCTGTTACCCAGAATCCTTTGCAAACCTCAAAATTTGGCTAAAAAAACACATCTTCCTCACATTTCTGTGGCAGAAAGTTCTGGAATCTGAGAGGAGCCACAAATTTCCTTCCACCCAGCATTCCTCCACGTCTCCCGATAAAAATGATACCTCACTTGTGTGGGTAGTCCTAGCGCCCGCGACAGGAAACGCCCCAAAGCGCAACGTGGACACATCCAAATTTTTGAAGGAAAACAGAGGTGTTTTTTGCAAAGTGCCTACCTGTAGATTTTGGCCTGTAGCTCAGCCGCCACCTAGGGAAACCTACCAAACCTGTGCATTTCTGAAAACTAGAGACCTAGGGGAATCCAAGATGGGGTGACTTGTGTGGCTCGGACCAGGTTCTGTTACCCAGAATCCTTTGCAAACCTCAAAATTTGGCTAAAAAAAACACACGTTCCTCACATTTCTGTGGCAGAAAGTTCTGGAATCTGAGAGGAGCCACAAATTTCCTTCCACCCAGCGTTCCCCAACGTCTCCCGATAAAAATGATACCTCACTTGTGTGGGTAGGCCTAGCGCCCGCGACAGGAAACGCCCCAAAGCGCAAACGTGGACACAGCCAAATTTTTGAAGGAAAACAGAGGTGTTTTTTGCAAAGTGCCTACCTGTAGATTTTGGCCTGTAGCTCAGCCGCCACCTAGGGAAACCTACCAAACCTGTGCATTTCTGAAAACTAGAGACCTAGGGGAATCCAAGATGGGGTGACTTGTGTGGCTCGGACCAGGTTCTGTTACCCAGAATCCTTTGCAAACCTCAAAATTTGGCTAAAAAAACACATGTTCCTCACATTTCTGTGGCAGAAAGTTCTGGAATCTGAGAGGAGCCACAAATTTCCTTCCACCCAGCGTTCCCCCACGTCTCCCGATGAAAAAAGATACCTCACTTGTGTGGGTAGGCCTAGCGCCCGCGACAGGAAACGCCCCAAAGCGCAACGTGGACACAGCCAAATTTTTGAAGGAAAACAGAGGTGTTTTTTGCAAAGTGCCTACCTGTAGAGTTTGGCCT
Organism: Pleurodeles waltl; assembly: GCF_031143425.1. NCBI lineage: Eukaryota > Metazoa > Chordata > Amphibia > Caudata > Salamandridae > Pleurodeles > Pleurodeles waltl. The sequence goes on from NC_090443.1 coordinate 194,594,456, forward strand.
GTAGCTCAGCCGCCACCTAGGGAAACCTACCAAACCTGTGCATTTCTGAAAACTAGAGACCTAGGGGAATCCAAGAAGGGGTGACTTGTGTGGCTCGGACCAGGTTCTGTTACCCAGAATCCTTTCCAAACCTCAAAATTTGGCTAAAAAAACTCATGTTCCTCACATTTCTGTGGCAGAAAGTTCTGGAATCTGAAAGGAGCCACAAATTTCCTTCCACCCAGCGTTCCCCCACGTCTCCTGATAAAAATGATACCTCACGTGTGTGGGTAGTCCTAGCGCCCGCGACAGGAAACGCCCCAAAGCGCAACGTGGACACATCCAAATTTTTGAAGGAAAACAGAGGTGTTTTTTGCAAAGTGCCTACCTGTAGATTTTGGCCTGTAGATCAGCCGCCACCTAGGGAAACCTACCAAACCTGTGCATTTCTGAAAACTAGAGACCTAGGGGAATCCAAGATGGGGTGACGTGTGTGGCTCGGACCAGGTTCTGTTACCCAGAATCCTTTGCAAACCTCAAAATTTGGCTAAAAAAACACATCTTCCTCACATTTCTGTGGCAGAAAGTTCTGGAATCTGAGAGGAGCCACAAATTTCCTTCCACCCAGCATTCCTCCACGTCTCCCGATAAAAATGATACCTCACTTGTGTGGGTAGGCCTAGCGCCCGCGACAGGAAACGCCCCAAAGCGCAACGTGGACACAGCCACATTTTTGAAGGAAAACAGAGGTGTTTTTTGCAAAGTGCCTACCTGTAGAGTTTGGCCTGTAGCTCAGCCGCCACCTAGGGAAACCTACCAAACCTGTGCATTTCTGAAAACTAGAGACCTAGGGGAATCCAAGATGGGGTGACTTGTGTGGCTCGGACCAGGTTCTGTTACCCAGAATACTTTGCAAACCTCATAATTTGGCTAAAAAAACACATGTTCCTCACATTTCTGTGGCAGAAAGTTCTGGAATCTGAGAGGAGCCACAAATTTCCTTCCACCCAGCGTTCCCCCACGTCTCCCGATAAAAATGATACCTCACTTGTGTGGGTAGTCCTAGCGCCCGCGACAGGAAACGCCCCAAAGCGCAACGTGGACACAGCCACATTTTTGAAGGAAAACAGAGGTGTTTTTTGCAAAGTGCCTACCTGTAGATTTTGGCCTGTAGCTCAGCCGCCACCTAGGGAAACCTACCAAACCTGTGCATTTCTGAAAACTAGAGTCCTATGGGAATCCAAGATGGGGTGACTTGTGTGGCTCGGACCAGGTTCTGTTACCCAGAATCCTTTGCAAACCTCAAAATTTGGCTAAAAAAAACACACGTTCCTCACATTTCTGTGGCAGAAAGTTCTGGAATCTGAGAGGAGCCACAAATTTCCTTCCACCCAGCGTTCCCCCACGTCTCCCGATAAAAATGATACCTCACTTGTGTGGGTAGGCCTAGCGCCCGCGACAGAAAATGCCCCAAAGCGCAAACGTGGACAGAGCCAAATTTTTGAAGGAAAACAGAGGTGTTTTTTGCAAAGTGCCTACCTGTAGATTTTGGCCTGTAGCTCAGCCGCCACCTAGGGAAACCTACCAAACCTGTGCATTTCTGAAAACTAGAGACCTAGGGGAATCCAAGATGGGGTGACTTGTGTGGCTCGGACCAGGTTCTGTTACCCAGAATCCTTTGCAAACCTCAAAATTTGGCTAAAAAAACACATGTTCCTCACATTTCTGTGGCAGAAAGTTCTGGAATCTGAGAGGAGCCACAAATTTCCTTCCACCCAGCGTTCCCCCACGTCTCCCGATAAAAATGATACCTCACTTGTGTGGGTAGGCCTAGCGCCCGCAACAGGAAACGCCCCAAAGCGCAACGTGGACACAGCCAAATTTTTGAAGGAAAACAGAGGTGTTTTTTGCAAAGTGCCTACCTGTAGATTTTGGCCTGTAGCTCAGCCGCCACCTAGGGAAACCTACCAAACCTGTGCATTTCTGAAAACTAGAGACCTAGGGGAATCCAAGATGGGGTGACTTGTGTGGCTCGGACCAGGTTCTGTTACCCAGAATCCTTTGCAAACCTCAAAATTTGGCTAAAAAAACACATGTTCCTCACATTTCTGTGGCAGAAAGTTCTGGAATCTGAGAGGAGCCACAAATTTCCTTCCACCCAGCGTTCCCCCACGTCTCCTGATAAAAATGATACCTCACTTGTGTGGGTAGTCCTAGCGCCCGCGACAGGAAACGCCCCAAAGCGCAACGTGGACACATCCAAATTTTTGAAGGAAAACAGAGGTGTTTTTTGCAAAGTGCCTACCTGTAGATTTTGGCCTGTAGCTCAGCCGCCACCTAGGGAAACCTACCAAACCTGTGCATTTCTGAAAACTAGAGACCGATGGGAATCCAAGATGGGGTGACTTGTGTGGCTCGGACCAGGTTCTGTTACCCAGAATCCTTTGCAAACCTCAAAATTTGGCTAGAAAAACACATGTTCCTCACATTTCTGTGGCAGAAAGTTCTGGAATCTGAGAGGAGCCACAAATTTCCTTCCACCCAGCGTTCCCCCACGTCTCCCGATAAAAATGATACCTCACTTGTGTGGGTAGTCCTAGCGCCCGCGACAGGAAACGCCCCAAAGCGCAACGTGGACACATCCAAATTTTTGAAGGAAAACAGAGGTGTTTTTTGCAAAGTGCCTACCTGTAGATTTTGGCCTGTAGCTCAGCCGCCACCTAGGGAAACCTACCAAACCTGTGCATTTCTGAAAACTAGAGACCTAGGGGAATCCAAGATGGGGTGACTTGTGTGGCTCGGACCAGGTTCTGTTACCCAGAATCCTTTGCAAACCTCAAAATTTGGCTAGAAAAACACATGTTCCTCACATTTCTGTGGCAGAAAGTTCTGGAATCTGAGAGGAGCCACAAATTTCCTTCCACCCAGCGTTCCCCCACGTCTCCCGATAAAAATGATACCTCACTTGTGTGGGTAGTCCTAGCGCCCGCGACAGGAAACGCCCCAAAGCGCAACGTGGACACATCCAAATTTTTGAAGGAAAACAGAGGTGTTTTTTGCAAAGTGCCTACCTGTAGATTTTGGCCTGTAGCTCAGCCGCCACCTAGGGAAACCTACCAAACCTGTGCATTTCTGAAAACTAGAGACCTAGGGGAATCCAAGATGGGGTGACTTGTGTGGCTCGGACCAGGTTCTGTTACCCAGAATCCTTTGCAAACCTCAAAATTTGGCTAAAAAAAACACACGTTCCTCACATTTCTGTGGCAGAAAGTTCTGGAATCTGAGAGGAGCCACAAATTTCCTTCCACCCAGCGTTCCCCAACGTCTCCCGATAAAAATGATACCTCACTTGTGTGGGTAGGCCTAGCGCCCGCGACAGGAAACGCCCCAAAGCGCAAACGTGGACACAGCCAAATTTTTGAAGGAAAACAGAGGTGTTTTTTGCAAAGTGCCTACCTGTAGATTTTGGCCTGTAGCTCAGCCGCCACCTAGGGAAACCTACCAAACCTGTGCATTTCTGAAAACTAGAGACCTAGGGGAATCCAAGATGGGGTGACTTGTGTGGCTCGGACCAGGTTCTGTTACCCAGAATCCTTTGCAAACCTCAAAATTTGGCTAGAAAAACACATGTTCCTCACATTTCTGTGGCAGAAAGTTCTGGAATCTGAGAGGAGCCACAAATTTCCTTCCACCCAGCGTTCCCCCACGTCTCCCGATAAAAAAGATACCTCACTTGTGTGGGTAGGCCTAGCGCCCGCGACAGGAAACGCCCCAAAGCGCAACGTGGACACAGCCAAATTTTTGAAGGAAAACAGAGGTGTTTTTTGCAAAGTGCCTACCTGTAGAGTTTGGCCTGTAGCTCAGCCGCCACCTAGGGAAACCTACCAAACCTGTGCATTTCTGAAAACTAGAGACCTAGGGGAATCCAAGAAGGGGTGACTTGTGTGGCTCAGACCAGGTTCTGTTACCCAGAATCCTTTCCAAACCTCAAAATTTGGCTAAAAAAACTCATGTTCCTCACATTTCTGTGGCAGAAAGTTCTGGAATCTGAAAGGAGCCACAAATTTCCTTCCACCCAGCGTTCCCCCACGTCTCCTGATAAAAATGATACCTCACTTGTGTGGGTAGTCCTAGCGCCCGCGACAGGAAACGCCCCAAAGCGCAACGTGGACACATCCAAATTTTTGAAGGAAAACAGAGGTGTTTTTTGCAAAGTGCCTACCTGTAGATTTTGGCCTGTAGATCAGCCGCCACCTAGGGAAACCTACCAAACCTGTGCATTTCTGAAAACTAGAGACCTAGGGGAATCCAAGATGGGGTGACGTGTGTGGCTCGGACCAGGTTCTGTTACCCAGAATCCTTTGCAAACCTCAAAATTTAGCTAAAAAAACACATCTTCCTCACATTTCTGTGGCAGAAAGTTCTGGAATCTGAGAGGAGCCACAAATTTCCTTCCACCCAGCATTCCTCCACGTCTCCCGATAAAAATGATACCTCACTTGTGTGGGTAGGCCTAGCGCCCGCGACAGGAAACGCCCCAAAGCGCAACGTGGACACAGCCACATTTTTGAAGGAAAACAGAGGTGTTTTTTGCAAAGTGCCTACCTGTAGAGTTTGGCCTGTAGCTCAGCCGCCACCTAGGGAAACCTACCAAACCTGTGCATTTCTGAAAACTAGAGACCTAGGGGAATCCAAGATGGGGTGACTTGTGTGGCTCGGACCAGGTTCTGTTACCCAGAATACTTTGCAAACCTCATAATTTGGCTAAAAAAACACATGTTCCTCACATTTCTGTGGCAGAAAGGTTTGGAATCTGAGAGGAGCCACAAATTTCCTTCCACCCAGCGTTCCCCCACGTCTCCCGATAAAAATGATACCTCACTTGTGTGGGTAGTCCTAGCGCCCGCGACAGGAAACGCCCCAAAGCGCAACGTGGACACAGCCACATTTTTGAAGGAAAACAGAGGTGTTTTTTGCAAAGTGCCTACCTGTAGATTTTGGCCTGTAGCTCAGCCGCCACCTAGGGAAACCTACCAAACCTGTGCATTTCTGAAAACTAGAGTCCTATGGGAATCCAAGATGGGGTGACTTGTGTGGCTCGGACCAGGTTCTGTTACCCAGAATCCTTTGCAAACCTCAAAATTTGGCTAAAAAAAACACACGTTCCTCACATTTCTGTGGCAGAAAGTTCTGGAATCTGAGAGGAGCCACAAATTTCCTTCCACCCAGCGTTCCCCCACGTCTCCCGATAAAAATGATACCTCACTTGTGTGGGTAGGCCTAGCGCCCGCAACAGGAAACGCCCCAAAGCGCAACGTGGACACAGCCAAATTTTTGAAGGAAAACAGAGGTGTTTTTTGCAAAGTGCCTACCTGTAGATTTTGGCCTGTAGCTCAGCCGCCACCTAGGGAAACCTACCAAACCTGTGCATTTCTGAAAACTAGAGACCTAGGGGAATCCAAGATGGGGTGACTTGTGTGGCTCGGACCAGGTTCTGTTACCCAGAATCCTTTGCAAACCTCAAAATTTGGCTAAAAAAACACATGTTCCTCACATTTCTGTGGCAGAAAGTTCTGGAATCTGAGAGGAGCCACAAATTTCCTTCCACCCAGCGTTCCCCCACGTCTCCTGATAAAAATGATACCTCACTTGTGTGGGTAGTCCTAGCGCCCGCGACAGGAAACGCCCCAAAGCGCAACGTGGACACATCCAAATTTTTGAAGGAAAACAGAGGTGTTTTTTGCAAAGTGCCTACCTGTAGATTTTGGCCTGTAGCTCAGCCGCCACCTAGGGAAACCTACCAAACCTGTGCATTTCTGAAAACTAGAGACCGATGGGAATCCAAGATGGGGTGACTTGTGTGGCTCGGACCAGGTTCTGTTACCCAGAATCCTTTGCAAACCTCAAAATTTGGCTAGAAAAACACATGTTCCTCACATTTCTGTGGCAGAAAGTTCTGGAATCTGAGAGGAGCCACAAATTTCCTTCCACCCAGCGTTCCCCCACGTCTCCCGATAAAAATGATACCTCACTTGTGTGGGTAGTCCTAGCGCCCGCGACAGGAAACGCCCCAATGCGCAACGTGGACACATCCAAATTTTTGAAGGAAAACAGAGGTGTTTTTTGCAAAGTGCCTACCTGTAGATTTTGGCCTGTAGCTCAGCCGCCACCTAGGGAAACCTACCAAACCTGTGCATTTCTGAAAACTAGAGACCTAGGGGAATCCAAGATGGGGTGACTTGTGTGGCTCGGACCAGGTTCTGTTACCCAGAATCCTTTGCAAACCTCAAAATTTGGCTAAAAAAAACACACGTTCCTCACATTTCTGTGGCAGAAAGTTCTGGAATCTGAGAGGAGCCACAAATTTCCTTCCACCCAGCGTTCCCCCACGTCTCCCGATAAAAATGATACCTCACTTGTGTGGGTAGGCCTAGCGCCCGCGACAGGAAACGCCCCAAAGCGCAAACGTGGACACAGCCAAATTTTTGAAGGAAAACAGAGGTGTTTTTTGCAAAGTGCCTACCTGTAGATTTTGGCCTGTAGCTCAGCCGCCACCTAGGGAAACCTACCAAACCTGTGCATTTCTGAAAACTAGAGACCTAGGGGAATCCAAGATGGGGTGACTTGTGTTGCTCGGACCAGGTTCTGTTACCCAGAATCCTTTGCAAACCTCAAAATTTGGCTAAAAAAACACATGTTCCTCACATTTCTGTGGCAGAAAGTTCTGGAATCTGAGAGGAGCCACAAATTTCCTTCTACCCAGCGTTCCCCCACGTCTCCCGATAAAAATGATACCTCACTTGTGTGGGTAGGCCTAGCGCCCGCGACAGGAAACGCCCCAAAGCGCAACGTGGACACAGCCAAATTTTTGAAGGAAAACAGAGGTGTTTTTTGCAAAGTGCCTACCTGTAGAGTTTGGCCTGTAGCTCAGCCGCCACCTAGGGAAACCTACCAAACCTGTGCATTTCTGAAAACTAGAGACCTAGGGGAATCCAAGATGGGGTGACTTGTGTGGCTCGGACCAGGTTCTGTTACCCAGAATCCTTTGCAAACCTCAAAATTTGGCTAAATAAACACATGTTCCTCACATTTCTGTGGCAAAAAGTTCTGGAATCTGAGAGGAGCCACAAATTTCCTTCCACCCAGCGTTCCCCCACGTCTCCTGATAAAAATGATACCTCACTTGTGTGGGTAGTCCTAGCGCCCGCGACAGGAAACGCCCCAAAGCGCAACGTGGACACATCCAAATTTTTGAAGGAAAACAGAGGTGTTTTTTGCAAAGTGCCTACCTGTAGATTTTGGCCTGTAGCTCAGCCGCCACCTAGGGAAACCTACCAAACGTGTAAATTTCTGAAAACTAGAGACCTAGGGGAATCCAAGATGGGGTGACTTGTGTGGCTCGGACCAGGTTCTGTTACCCAGAATCCTTTGCAAACCTCAAAATTTGGCTAGAAAAACACATGTTCCTCACATTTCTGTGGCAGAAAGTTCTGGAATCTGAGAGGAGCCACAAATTTCCTTCCACCCAGCGTTCCCCCACGTCTCCCGATAAAAATGATACCTCACTTGTGTGGGTAGTCCTAGCGCCCGCGACAGGAAACGCCCCAAAGCGCAACGTGGACACATCCAAATTTTTGAAGGAAAACAGAGGTGTTTTTTGCAAAGTGCCTACCTGTAGATTTTGGCCTGTAGCTCAGCCGCCACCTAGGGAAACCTACCAAACCTGTGCATTTCTGAAAACTAGAGACCTAGGGGAATCCAAGATGGGGTGACTTGTGTGGCTCGGACCAGGTTCTGTTACCCAGAATCCTTTGCAAACCTCAAAATTTGGCTAAAAAAACACATGTTCCTCACATTTCTGTGGCAGAAAGTTCTGGAATCTGAGAGGAGCCACAAATTTCCTTCCACCCAGCGTTCCCCAACGTCTCCCGATAAAAATTATACCTCACTTGTGTGGGTAGGCCTAGCGCCCGCGACAGGAAACGCCCCAAAGCGCAAACGTGGACACAGCCAAATTTTTGAAGGAAAACAGAGGTGTTTTTTGCAAAGTGCCTACCTGTAGATTTTGGCCTGTAGCTCAGCCGCCACCTAGGGAAACCTACCAAACCTGTGCATTTCTGAAAACTAGAGACCTAGGGGAATCCAAGATGGGGTGACTTGTGTGGCTCGGACCAGGTTCTGTTACCCAGAATCCTTTGCAAACCTCAAAATTTGGCTAAAAAAACACATGTTCCTCACATTTCTGTGGCAGAAAGTTCTGGAATCTGAGAGGAGCCACAAATTTCCTTCCACCCAGCGTTCCCCCACGTCTCCCGATAAAAAAGATACCTCACTTGTGTGGGTAGGCCTAGCGCCCGCGACAGGAAACGCCCCAAAGCGCAACGTGGACACAGCCAAATTTTTGAAGGAAAACAGAGGTGTTTTTTGCAAAGTGCCTACCTGTAGAGTTTGGCCTGTAGCTCAGCCGCCACCTAGGGAAACCTACCAAACCTGTGCATTTCTGAAAACTAGAGACCTAGGGGAATCCAAGAAGGGGTGACTTGTGTGGCTCGGACCAGGTTCTGTTACCCAGAATCCTTTCCAAACCTCAAAATTTGGCTAAAAAAACTCATGTTCCTCACATTTCTGTGGCAGAAAGTTCTGGAATCTGAAAGGAGCCACAAATTTCCTTCCACCCAGCGTTCCCCCACGTCTCCTGATAAAAATGATACCTCACTTGTGTGGGTAGTCCTAGCGCCCGCGACAGGAAACGCCCCAAAGCGCAACGTGGACACATCCAAATTTTTGAAGGAAAACAGAGGTGTTTTTTGCAAAGTGCCTACCTGTAGATTTTGGCCTGTAGATCAGCCGCCACCTAGGGAAACCTACCAAACCTGTGCATTTCTGAAAACTAGAGACCTAGGGGAATCCAAGATGGGGTGACGTGTGTGGCTCGGACCAGGTTCTGTTACCCAGAATCCTTTGCAAACCTCAAAATTTAGCTAAAAAAACACATCTTCCTCACATTTCTGTGGCAGAAAGTTCTGGAATCTGAGAGGAGCCACAAATTTCCTTCCACCCAGCATTCCTCCACGTCTCCCGATAAAAATGATACCTCACTTGTGTGGGTAGGCCTAGCGCCCGCGACAGGAAACGCCCCAAAGCGCAACGTGGACACAGCCACATTTTTGAAGGAAAACAGAGGTGTTTTTTGCAAAGTGCCTACCTGTAGAGTTTGGCCTGTAGCTCAGCCGCCACCTAGGGAAACCTACCAAACCTGTGCATTTCTGAAAACTAGAGACCTAGGGGAATCCAAGATGGGGTGACTTGTGTGGCTCGGACCAGGTTCTGTTACCCAGAATACTTTGCAAACCTCATAATTTGGCTAAAAAAACACATGTTCCTCACATTTCTGTGGCAGAAAGGTTTGGAATCTGAGAGGAGCCACAAATTTCCTTCCACCCAGCGTTCCCCCACGTCTCCCGATAAAAATGATACCTCACTTGTGTGGGTAGTCCTAGCGCCCGCGACAGGAAACGCCCCAAAGCGCAACGTGGACACAGCCACATTTTTGAAGGAAAACAGAGGTGTTTTTTGCAAAGTGCCTACCTGTAGATTTTGGCCTGTAGCTCAGCCGCCACCTAGGGAAACCTACCAAACCTGTGCATTTCTGAAAACTAGAGTCCTATGGGAATCCAAGATGGGGTGACTTGTGTGGCTCGGACCAGGTTCTGTTACCCAGAATCCTTTGCAAACCTCAAAATTTGGCTAAAAAAAACACACGTTCCTCACATTTCTGTGGCAGAAAGTTCTGGAATCTGAGAGGAGCCACAAATTTCCTTCCACCCAGCGTTCCCCCACGTCTCCCGATAAAAATGATACCTCACTTGTGTGGGTAGGCCTAGCGCCCGCGACAGAAAATGCCCCAAAGCGCAAACGTGGACAGAGCCAAATTTTTGAAGGAAAACAGAGGTGTTTTTTGCAAAGTGCCTACCTGTAGATTTTGGCCTGTAGCTCAGCCGCCACCTAGGGAAACCTACCAAACCTGTGCATTTCTGAAAACTAGAGACCTAGGGGAATCCAAGATGGGGTGACTTGTGTGGCTCGGACCAGGTTCTGTTACCCAGAATCCTTTGCAAACCTCAAAATTTGGCTAAAAAAACACATGTTCCTCACATTTCTGTGGCAGAAAGTTCTGGAATCTGAGAGGAGCCACAAATTTCCTTCCACCCAGCGTTCCCCCACGTCTCCCGATAAAAATGATACCTCACTTGTGTGGGTAGGCCTAGCGCCCGCAACAGGAAACGCCCCAAAGCGCAACGTGGACACAGCCAAATTTTTGAAGGAAAACAGAGGTGTTTTTTGCAAAGTGCCTACCTGTAGATTTTGGCCTGTAGCTCAGCCGCCACCTAGGGAAACCTACCAAACCTGTGCATTTCTGAAAACTAGAGACCTAGGGGAATCCAAGATGGGGTGACTTGTGTGGCTCGGACCAGGTTCTGTTACCCAGAATCCTTTGCAAACCTCAAAATTTGGCTAAAAAAACACATGTTCCTCACATTTCTGTGGCAGAAAGTTCTGGAATCTGAGAGGAGCCACAAATTTCCTTCCACCCAGCGTTCCCCCACGTCTCCTGATAAAAATGATACCTCACTTGTGTGGGTAGTCCTAGCGCCCGCGACAGGAAACGCCCCAAAGCGCAACGTGGACACATCCAAATTTTTGAAGGAAAACAGAGGTGTTTTTTGCAAAGTGCCTACCTGTAGATTTTGGCCTGTAGCTCAGCCGCCACCTAGGGAAACCTACCAAACCTGTGCATTTCTGAAAACTAGAGACCGATGGGAATCCAAGATGGGGTGACTTGTGTGGCTCGGACCAGGTTCTGTTACCCAGAATCCTTTGCAAACCTCAAAATTTGGCTAGAAAAACACATGTTCCTCACATTTCTGTGGCAGAAAGTTCTGGAATCTGAGAGGAGCCACAAATTTCCTTCCACCCAGCGTTCCCCCACGTCTCCCGATAAAAATGATACCTCACTTGTGTGGGTAGTCCTAGCGCCCGCGACAGGAAACGCCCCAAAGCGCAACGTGGACACATCCAAATTTTTGAAGGAAAACAGAGGTGTTTTTTGCAAAGTGCCTACCTGTAGATTTTGGCCTGTAGCTCAGCCGCCACCTAGGGAAACCTACCAAACCTGTGCATTTCTGAAAACTAGAGACCTAGGGGAATCCAAGATGGGGTGACTTGTGTGGCTCGGACCAGGTTCTGTTACCCAGAATCCTTTGCAAACCTCAAAATTTGGCTAAAAAAAACACACGTTCCTCACATTTCTGTGGCAGAAAGTTCTGGAATCTGAGAGGAGCCACAAATTTCCTTCCACCCAGCGTTCCCCCACGTCTCCCGATAAAAATGATACCTCACTTGTGTGGGTAGGCCTAGCGCCCGCGACAGGAAACGCCCCAAAGCGCAAACGTGGACACAGCCAAATTTTTGAAGGAAAACAGAGGTGTTTTTTGCAAAGTGCCTACCTGTAGATTTTGGCCTGTAGCTCAGCCGCCACCTAGGGAAACCTACCAAACCTGTGCATTTCTGAAAACTAGAGACCTAGGGGAATCCAAGATGGGGTGACTTGTGTTGCTCGGACCAGGTTCTGTTACCCAGAATCCTTTGCAAACCTCAAAATTTGGCTAAAAAAACACATGTTCCTCACATTTCTGTGGCAGAAAGTTCTGGAATCTGAGAGGAGCCACAAATTTCCTTCTACCCAGCGTTCCCCCACGTCTCCCGATAAAAATGATACCTCACTTGTGTGGGTAGGCCTAGCGCCCGCGACAGGAAACGCCCCAAAGCGCAACGTGGACACAGCCAAATTTTTGAAGGAAAACAGAGGTGTTTTTTGCAAAGTGCCTACCTGTAGAGTTTGGCCTGTAGCTCAGCCGCCACCTAGGGAAACCTACCAAACCTGTGCATTTCTGAAAACTAGAGACCTAGGGGAATCCAAGATGGGGTGACTTGTGTGGCTCGGACCAGGTTCTGTTACCCAGAATCCTTTGCAAACCTCAAAATTTGGCTAAATAAACACATGTTCCTCACATTTCTGTGGCAGAAAGTTCTGGAATCTGAGAGGAGCCACAAATTTCCTTCCACCCAGCGTTCCCCCACGTCTCCTGATAAAAATGATACCTCACTTGTGTGGGTAGTCCTAGCGCCCGCGACAGGAAACGCCCCAAAGCGCAACGTGGACACATCCAAATTTTTGAAGGAAAACAGAGGTGTTTTTTGCAAAGTGCCTACCTGTAGATTTTGGCCTGTAGCTCAGCCGCCACCTAGGGAAACCTACCAAACGTGTAAATTTCTGAAAACTAGAGACCTAGGGGAATCCAAGATGGGGTGACTTGTGTGGCTCGGACCAGGTTCTGTTACCCAGAATCCTTTGCAAACCTCAAAATTTGGCTAGAAAAACACATGTTCCTCACATTTCTGTGGCAGAAAGTTCTGGAATCTGAGAGGAGCCACAAATTTCCTTCCACCCAGCGTTCCCCCACGTCTCCCGATAAAAATGATACCTCACTTGTGTGGGTAGTCCTAGCGCCCGCGACAGGAAACGCCCCAAAGCGCAACGTGGACACATCCAAATTTTTGAAGGAAAACAGAGGTGTTTTTTGCAAAGTGCCTACCTGTAGATTTTGGCCTGTAGCTCAGCCGCCACCTAGGGAAACCTACCAAACCTGTGCATTTCTGAAAACTAGAGACCTAGGGGAATCCAAGATGGGGTGACTTGTGTGGCTCGGACCAGGTTCTGTTACCCAGAATCCTTTGCAAACCTCAAAATTTGGCTAAAAAAACACATGTTCCTCACATTTCTGTGGCAGAAAGTTCTGGAATCTGAGAGGAGCCACAAATTTCCTTCCACCCAGCGTTCCCCCACGTCTCCCGATAAAAATGATACCTCACTTGTGTGGGTAGTCCTAGCGCCCGCGACAGGAAACGCCCCAAAGCGCAACGTGGACACAGCCAAATTTTTTAAGGAAAACAGAGGTGTTTTTTGCAAAGTGCCTACCTGTAGATTTTCGCCTGTAGCTCAGCCGCCACCTAGGGAAACCTACCAAACCTGTGCATTTCTGAAAACTAGAGACCTAGGGGACTCCAAGATGGGGTGACTTGTGTGGCTCGGACCAGGTTCTGTTACCCAGAATCCTTTGCAAACCTCAAAATTTGGCTAAAAAAACACATGTTCCTCACATTTCTGTGGCAGAAAGTTCTGGAATCTGAGAGGAGCCACAAATTTCCTTCCACCCAGCATTCCTCCACGTCTCCCGATAAAAATGATACCTCACTTGTGTGGGTAGGCCTAGCGCCCGCGACAGGAAACGCCCCAAAGCGCAACGTGGACACAGCCACATTTTTGAAGGAAAACAGAGGTGTTTTTTGCAAAGTGCCTACCTGTAGAGTTTGGCCTGTAGCTCAGCCGCCACCTAGGGAAACCTACCAAACCTGTGCATTTCTGAAAACTAGAGACCTAGGGGAATCCAAGATGGGGTGACTTGTGTGGCTCGGACCAGGTTCTGTTACCCAGAATACTTTGCAAACCTCATAATTTGGCTAAAAAAACACATGTTCCTCACATTTCTGTGGCAGAAAGTTCTGGAATCTGAGAGGAGCCACAAATTTCCTTCCACCCAGCGTTCCCCCACGTCTCCCGATAAAAATGATACCTCACTTGTGTGGGTAGTCCTAGCGCCCGCGACAGGAAACGCCCCAAAGAGCAACATGGACACAGCCACATTTTTGAAGGAAAACAGAGGTGTTTTTTGCAAAGTGCCTACCTGTAGATTTTGGCCTGTAGCTCAGCCGCCACCTAGGGAAACCTACCAAACCTGTGCATTTCTGAAAACTAGAGACCTAGGGGAATCCAAGATGGGGTGACTTGTGTGGCTCGGACCAGGTTCTGTTACCCAGAATCCTTTGTAAACCTCAAAATTTGGCTAAAAAAAACACACGTTCCTCACATTTCTGTGGCAGAAAGTTCTGGAATCTGAGAGGAGCCACAAATTTCCTTCCACCCAGCGTTCCCCCACGTCTCCCGATAAAAATGATACCTCACTTGTGTGGGTAGGCCTAGCGCCCGCGACAGGAAACGCCCCAAAGCGCAAACGTGGACAGAGCCAAATTTTTGAAGGAAAACAGAGGTGTTTTTTGCAAAGTGCCTACCTGTAGATTTTGGCCTGTAGCTCAGCCGCCACCTAGGGAAACCTACCAAACCTGTGCATTTCTGAAAACTAGAGACCTAGGGGAATCCAAGACGGGGTGACTTGTGTGGCTCGGACCAGGTTCTGTTACCCAGAATCCTTTGCAAACCTCAAAATTTGGCTAAAAAAACACATGTTCCTCACATTTCTGTGGCAGAAAGTTCTGGAATCTGAGAGGAGCCACAAATTTCCTTCCACCCAGCGTTCCCCCACGTCTCCCGATAAAAATGATACCTCACTTGTGTGGGTAGGCCTGGCGCCCGCGACAGGAAACGCCCCAAAGCGCAACGTGGACACAGCCAAATTTTTGAAGGAAAACAGAGGTGTTTTTTGCAAAGTGCCTACCTGTAGATTTTGGCCTGTAGCTCAGCCGCCACCTAGGGAAACTTACCAAACCTGTGCATTTCTGAAAACTAGAGACCTAGGGGAATCCAAGATGGGGTGACTTGTGTGGCTCGGATCAGGTTCTGTTACCCAGAATCCTTTGCAAACCTCAAAATGTGGCTAAAAAAACACATGTTCCTCACATTTCTGTGGCAGAAAGTTCTGGAATCTGAGAGGAGCCACAAATTTCCTTCCACCCAGCGTTCCCCCACGTCTCCCGATAAAAATGATACCTCACTTGTGTGGGTAGACCTAGCGCCCGCGACAGGAAACGCCCCAAAGCGCAACGTGGACACAGACAAATTTTTGAAGGAAAACAGAGGTGTTTTTTGCAAAGTGCCTACCTGTAGATTTTGGCCTGTAGCTCAGCCGCCACCTAGGGAAACCTACCAAACCTGTGCATTTCTGAAAACTAGAGACCTAGGGGAATCCAAGATGGGGTGACTTGTGTGGCTCGGACCAGGTTCTGTTACCCAGAATCCTTTGCAAACCTCAAAATTTGGCTAAAAAAACACATGTTCCTCACATTTCTGTGGCAGAAAGTTCTGGAATCTGAGAGGAGCCACAAATTTCCTTCCACCCAGCGTTCCCCCACGTCTCCTGATAAAAATGATACCTCACTTGTGTGGGTAGTCCTAGCGCCCGCGACAGGAAACGCCCCAAAGCGCAACGTGGACACATCCAAATTTTTGAAGGAAAACAGAGGTGTTTTTTGCAAAGTGCCTACCTGTAGATTTTGGCCTGTAGCTCAGCCGCCACCTAGGGAAACCTACCAAACCTGTGCATTTCTGAAAACTAGAGACCTAGGGGAATCCAAGATGGGGTGACTTGTGTGGCTCGGACCAGGTTCTGTTACCCAGAATCCTTTGTAAACCTCAAAATTTGGCTAAAAAAAACACACGTTCCTCACATTTCTGTGGCAGAAAGTTCTGGAATCTGAGAGGAGCCACAAATTTCCTTCCACCCAGCGTTCCCCCACGTCTCCCGATAAAAATGATACCTCACTTGTGTGGGTAGGCCTAGCGCCCGCAACAGGAAACGCCCCAAAGCGCAAACGTGGACAGAGCCAAATTTTTGAAGGAAAACAGAGGTGTTTTTTGCAAAGTGCCTACCTGTAGATTTTGGCCTGTAGCTCAGCCGCCACCTAGGGAAACCTACCAAACCTGTGCATTTCTGAAAACTAGAGACCTAGGGGAATCCAAGACGGGGTGACTTGTGTGGCTCGGACCAGGTTCTGTTACCCAGAATCCTTTGCAAACCTCAAAATTTGGCTAAAAAAACACATGTTCCTCACATTTCTGTGGCAGAAAGTTCTGGAATCTGAGAGGAGCCACAAATTTCCTTCCACCCAGCGTTCCCCCACGTCTCCCGATAAAAATGATACCTCACTTGTGTGGGTAGGCCTGGCGCCCGCGACAGGAAACGCCCCAAAGCGCAACGTGGACACAGCCAAATTTTTGAAGGAAAACAGAGGTGTTTTTTGCAAAGTGCCTACCTGTAGATTTTGGCCTGTAGCTCAGCCGCCACCTAGGGAAACTTACCAAACCTGTGCATTTCTGAAAACTAGAGACCTAGGGGAATCCAAGATGGGGTGACTTGTGTGGCTCGGACCAGGTTCTGTTACCCAGAATCCTTTGCAAACCTCAAAATGTGGCTAAAAAAACACATGTTCCTCACATTTCTGTGGCAGAAAGTTCTGGAATCTGAGAGGAGCCACAAATTTCCTTCCACCCAGCGTTCCCCCACGTCTCCCGATAAAAATGATACCTCACTTGTGTGGGTAGGCCTAGCGCCCGCGACAGGAAACGCCCCAAAGCGCAACGTGGACACAGACAAATTTTTGAAGGAAAACAGAGGTGTTTTTTGCAAAGTGCCTACCTGTAGATTTTGGCCTGTAGCTCAGCCGCCACCTAGGGAAACCTACCAAACCTGTGCATTTCTGAAAACTAGAGACCTAGGGGAATCCAAGATGTGGTGACTTGTGTGGCTCGGACCAGGTTCTGTTACCCAGAATCCTTTGCAAACCTCAAAATTTGGCTAAAAAAACACATGTTCCTCACATTTCTGTGGCAGAAAGTTCTGGAATCTGAGAGGAGCCACAAATTTCCTTCCACCCAGCGTTCCCCCACGTCTCCTGATAAAAATGATACCTCACTTGTGTGGGTAGTCCTAGCGCCCGCGACAGGAAACGCCCCAAAGCGCAACGTGGACACATCCAAATTTTTGAAGGAAAACAGAGGTGTTTTTTGCAAAGTGCCTACCTGTAGATTTTGGCCTGTAGCTCAGCCGCCACCTAGGGAAACCTACCAAACCTGTGCATTTCTGAAAACTAGAGACCTAGGGGAATCCAAGATGGGGTGACTTGTGTGGCTCGGACCAGGTTCTGTTACCCAGAATCCTTTGCAAACCTCAAAATTTGGCTAAAAAAAACACACGTTCCTCACATTTCTGTGGCAGAAAGTTCTGGAATCTGAGAGGAGCCACAAATTTCCTTCCACCCAGCGTTCCCCCACGTCTCCCGATAGAAATGATACCTCACTTGTGTGGGTAGGCCTAGCGCCCGCGACAGGAAACGCCCCAAAGCGCAAACGTGGACACAGCCAAATTTTTGAAGGAAAACAGAGGTGTTTTTTGCAAAGTGCCTACCTGTAGATTTTGGCCTGTAGCTCAGCCCCCACCTAGGGAAACCTACCAAACCTGTGCATTTCTGAAAACTAGAGACCTAGGGGAATCCAAGATGGGGTGACTTGTGTGGCTCGGACCAGGTTCTGTTACCCAGAATCCTTTGCAAACCTCAAAATTTGGCTAAAAAATCACATGTTCCTCACATTTCTGTGGCAGAAAGTTCTGGAATCTGAGAGGAGCCACAAATTTCCTTCCACCCAGCGTTCCCCCACGTCTCCCGATAAAAAAGATACCTCACTTGTGTGGGTAGGCCTAGCGCCCGCGACAGGAAACGCCCCAAAGCGCAACGTGGACACAGCCAAATTTTTGAAGGAAAACAGAGGTGTTTTTTGCAAAGTGCCTACCTGTAGAGTTTGGCCTGTAGCTCAGCCGCCACCTAGGGAAACCTACCAAACCTGTGCATTTCTGAAAACTAGAGACCTAGGGGAATCCAAGATGGGGTGACTTGTGTGGCTCGGACCAGGTTCTGTTACCCAGAATCCTTTGCAAACCTCAAAATTTGGCTAAAAAAACACATGTTCCTCACATTTCTGTGGCAGAAAGTTCTGGAATCTGAGAGGAGCCACAAATTTCCTTCCACCCAGCGTTCCCCCACGTCTCCTGATAAAAATGATACCTCACTTGTGTGGGTAGTCCTAGCGCTCGCGACAGGAAACGCCCCAAAGCGCAACGTGGACACATCCAAATTTTTGAAGGAAAACAGAGGTGTTTTTTGCAAAGTGCCTACCTGTAGATTTTGGCCTGTAGCTCAGCCGCCACCTAGGGAAACCTACCAAACCTGTGCATTTCTGAAAACTAGAGACCTAGGGGAATCCAAGATGGGGTGACTTGTGTGGCTCGGACCAGGTTCTGTTACCCAGAATCCTTTGCAAACCTCAAAATTTGGCTAAAAAAACACATGTTCCTCACATTTCTGTGGCAGAAAGTTCTGGAATCTGAGAGGAGCCACAAATTTCCTTCCACCCAGCGTTCCCCCACGTCTCCTGATAAAAATGATACCTCACTTGTGTGGGTAGTCCTAGCGCTCGCGACAGGAAACGCCCCAAAGCGCAACGTGGACACATCCAAATTTTTGAAGGAAAACAGAGGTGTTTTTTGCAAAGTGCCTACCTGTAGATTTTGGCCTGTAGCTCAGCCGCCACCTAGGGAAACCTACCAAACCTGTGCATTTCTGAAAACTAGAGACCTAGGGGAATCCAAGATGGGGTGACTTGTGTGGCTCGGACCAGGTTCTGTTACCCAGAATCCTTTGTAAACCTCAAAATTTGGCTAAAAAAAACACACGTTCCTCACATTTCTGTGGCAGAAAGTTCTGGAATCTGAGAGGAGCCACAAATTTCCTTCCACCCAGCGTTCCCCCACGTCTCCCGATAAAAATGATACCTCACTTGTGTGGGTAGGCCTAGCGCCCGCGACAGGAAACGCCCCAAAGCGCAAACGTGGACAGAGCCAAATTTTTGAAGGAAAACAGAGGTGTTTTTTGCAAAGTGCCTACCTGTAGATTTTGGCCTGTAGCTCAGCCGCCACCTAGGGAAACCTACCAAACCTGTGCATTTCTGAAAACTAGAGACCTAGGGGAATCCAAGACGGGGTGACTTGTGTGGCTCGGACCAGGTTCTGTTACCCAGAATCCTTTGCAAACCTCAAAATTTGGCTAAAAAAACACATGTTCCTCACATTTCTGTGGCA
Source organism: Pleurodeles waltl (assembly GCF_031143425.1). NCBI lineage: Eukaryota > Metazoa > Chordata > Amphibia > Caudata > Salamandridae > Pleurodeles > Pleurodeles waltl. The sequence goes on from NC_090443.1 coordinate 194,613,421, forward strand.
GAAAGTTCTGGAATCTGAGAGGAGCCACAAATTTCCTTCCACCCAGCGTTCCCCCACGTCTCCCGATAAAAATGATACCTCACTTGTGTGGGTAGGCCTGGCGCCCGCGACAGGAAACGCCCCAAAGCGCAACGTGGACACAGCCAAATTTTTGAAGGAAAACAGAGGTGTTTTTTGCAAAGTGCCTACCTGTAGATTTTGGCCTGTAGCTCAGCCGCCACCTAGGGAAACTTACCAAACCTGTGCATTTCTGAAAACTAGAGACCTAGGGGAATCCAAGATGGGGTGACTTGTGTGGCTCGGACCAGGTTCTGTTACCCAGAATCCTTTGCAAACCTCAAAATGTGGCTAAAAAAACACATGTTCCTCACATTTCTGTGGCAGAAAGTTCTGGAATCTGAGAGGAGCCACAAATTTCCTTCCACCCAGCGTTCCCCCACGTCTCCCGATAAAAATGATACCTCACTTGTGTGGGTAGGCCTAGCGCCCGCGACAGGAAACGCCCCAAAGCGCAAACGTGGACACAGCCAAATTTTTGAAGGAAAACAGAGGTGTTTTTTGCAAAGTGCCTACCTGTAGATTTTGGCCTGTAGCTCAGCCGCCACCTAGGGAAACCTACCAAACCTGTGCATTTCTGAAAACTAGAGACCTAGGGGAATCCAAGATGGGGTGACTTGTGTGGCTCGGACCAGGTTCTGTTACCCAGAATCCTTTGCAAACCTCAAAATTTGGCTAAAAAATCACATGTTCCTCACATTTCTGTGGCAGAAAGTTCTGGAATCTGAGAGGAGCCACAAATTTCCTTCCACCCAGCGTTCCCCCACGTCTCCCGATAAAAAAGATACCTCACTTGTGTGGGTAGGCCTAGCGCCCGCGACAGGAAACGCCCCAAAGCGCAACGTGGACACAGCCAAATTTTTGAAGGAAAACAGAGGTGTTTTTTGCAAAGTGCCTACCTGTAGAGTTTGGCCTGTAGCTCAGCCGCCACCTAGGGAAACCTACCAAACCTGTGCATTTCTGAAAACTAGAGACCTAGGGGAATCCAAGATGGGGTGACTTGTGTGGCTCGGACCAGGTTCTGTTACCCAGAATCCTTTGCAAACCTCAAAATTTGGCTAAAAAAACACATGTTCCTCACATTTCTGTGGCAGAAAGTTCTGGAATCTGAAAGGAGCCAAAAATTTCCTTCCACCCAGCGTTCCCCCACGTCTCATGATAGAAATGATACCTCACTTGTGTGGGTAGTCCTAGCGCCCGCGACAGGAAACGCCCCAAAGCGCAACGTGGACACATCCAAATTTTTGAAGGAAAACAGAGGTGTTTTTTTGCAAAGTGCCTACCTGTAGATTTTGGCCTGTAGATCAGCCGCCACCTAGGGAAACCTACCAAACCTGTGCATTTCTGAAAACTAGAGACCTAGGGGAATCCAAGATGGGGTGACTTGTGTGGCTCGGACCAGGTTCTGTTACCCAGAATCCTTTGCAAACCTCAAAATTTGGCTAAAAAAACACATGTTCCTCACATTTCTGTGGCAGAAAGTTCTGGAATCTGAGAGGAGCCACAAATTTCCTTCCACCCAGCATTCCTCCACGTCTCCCGATAAAAATGATACCTCACTTGTGTGGGTAGGCCTAGCGCCCGCGACAGGAAACGCCCCAAAGCGCAACGTGGACACAGCCACATTTTTGAAGGAAAACAGAGGTGTTTTTTGCAAAGTGCCTACCTGTAGAGTTTGGCCTGTAGCTCAGCCGCCACCTAGGGAAACCTACCAAACCTGTGCATTTCTGAAAACTAGAGACCTAGGGGAATCCAAGATGGGGTGACTTGTGTGGCTCGGACCAGGTTCTGTTACCCAGAATACTTTGCAAACCTCATAATTTGGCTAAAAAAACACATGTTCCTCACATTTCTGTGGCAGAAAGTTCTGGAATCTGAGAGGAGCCACAAATTTCCTTCCACCCAGCGTTCCCCCACGTCTCCCGATAAAAATGATACCTCACTTGTGTGGGTAGTCCTAGCGCCCGCGACAGGAAACGCCCCAAAGCGCAACATGGACACAGCCACATTTTTGAAGGAAAACAGAGGTGTTTTTTGCAAAGTGCCTACCTGTAGATTTTGGCCTGTAGCTCAGCCGCCACCTAGGGAAACCTACCAAACCTGTGCATTTCTGAAAACTAGAGACCTAGGGGAATCCAAGATGGGGTGACTTGTGTGGCTCGGACCAGGTTCTGTTACCCAGAATCCTTTGTAAACCTCAAAATTTGGCTAAAAAAAACACACGTTCCTCACATTTCTGTGGCAGAAAGTATTGGAATCTGAGAGGAGCCACAAATTTCCTTCCACCCAGCGTTCCCCCACGTCTCCCGATAAAAATGATACCTCACTTGTGTGGGTAGGCCTAGCGCCCGCGACAGGAAACGCCCCAAAGCGCAAACGTGGACAGAGCCAAATTTTTGAAGGAAAACAGAGGTGTTTTTTGCAAAGTGCCTACCTGTAGATTTTGGCCTGTAGCTCAGCCGCCACCTAGGGAAACCTACCAAACCTGTGCATTTCTGAAAACTAGAGACCTAGGGGAATCCAAGACGGGGTGACTTGTGTGGCTCGGACCAGGTTCTGTTACCCAGAATCCTTTGCAAACCTCAAAATTTGGCTAAAAAAACACATCTTCCTCACATTTCTGTGGCAGAAAGTTCTGGAATCTGAGAGGAGCCACAAATTTCCTTCCACCCAGCGTTCCCCCACGTCTCCCGATAAAAATGATACCTCACTTGTGTGGGTAGGCCTGGCGCCCGCGACAGGAAACGCCCCAAAGCGCAACGTGGACACAGCCAAATTTTTGAAGGAAAACAGAGGTGTTTTTTGCAAAGTGCCTACCTGTAGATTTTGGCCTGTAGCTCAGCCGCCACCTAGGGAAACTTACCAAACCTGTGCATTTCTGAAAACTAGAGACCTAGGGGAATCCAAGATGGGGTGACTTGTGTGGCTCGGACCAGGTTCTGTTACCCAGAATCCTTTGCAAACCTCAAAATGTGGCTAAAAAAACACATGTTCCTCACATTTCTGTGGCAGAAAGTTCTGGAATCTGAGAGGAGCCACAAATTTCCTTCCACCCAGCGTTCCCCCACGTCTCCCGATAAAAATGATACCTCACTTGTGTGGGTAGGCCTAGCGCCCGCGACAGGAAACGCCCCAAAGCGCAACGTGGACACAGCCAAATTTTTGAAGGAAAACAGAGGTGTTTTTTGCAAAGTGCCTACCTGTAGATTTTGGCCTGTAGCTCAGCCGCCACCTAGGGAAACCTACCAAACCAGTGCATTTCTGAAAACTAGAGACCTAGGGGAATCCAAGATGGGGTGACGTGTGTGGCTCGGACCAGGTTCTGTTACCCAGAATCCTTTGCAAACCTCAAAATTTGGCTAAAAAAACACATCTTCCTCACATTTCTGTGGCAGAAAGTTCTGGAATCTGAGAGGAGCCACAAATTTCCTTCCACCCAGCATTCCTCCACGTCTCCCGATAAAAATGATACCTCACTTGTGTGGGTAGGCCTAGCGCCCGCGACAGGAAACGCCCCAAAGCGCAACGTGGACACAGCCACATTTTTGAAGGAAAACAGAGGTGTTTTTTGCAAAGTGCCTACCTGTAGAGTTTGGCCTGTAGCTCAGCCGCCACCTAGGGAAACCTACCAAACCTGTGCATTTCTGAAAACTAGAGACCTAGGGGAATCCAAGATGGGGTGACTTGTGTGGCTCGGACCAGGTTCTGTTACCCAGAATACTTTGCAAACCTCATAATTTGGCTAAAAAAACACATGTTCCTCACATTTCTGTGGCAGAAAGTTCTGGAATCTGAGAGGAGCCACAAATTTCCTTCCACCCAGCGTTCCCCCACGTCTCCCGATAAAAATGATACCTCACTTGTGTGGGTAGTCCTAGCGCCCGCGACAGGAAACGCCCCAAAGCGCAACGTGGACACAGCCACATTTTTGAAGGAAAACAGAGGTGTTTTTTGCAAAGTGCCTACCTGTAGATTTTGGCCTGTAGCTCAGCCGCCACCTAGGGAAACCTACCAAACCTGTGCATTTCTGAAAACTAGAGTCCTATGGGAATCCAAGATGGGGTGACTTGTGTGGCTCGGACCAGGTTCTGTTACCCAGAATCCTTTGCAAACCTCAAAATTTGGCTAAAAAAAACACACGTTCCTCACATTTCTGTGGCAGAAAGTTCTGGAATCTGAGAGGAGCCACAAATTTCCTTCCACCCAGCGTTCCCCCACGTCTCCCGATAAAAATGATACCTCACTTGTGTGGGTAGGCCTAGCGCCCGCGACAGAAAATGCCCCAAAGCGCAAACGTGGACAGAGCCAAATTTTTGAAGGAAAACAGAGGTGTTTTTTGCAAAGTGCCTACCTGTAGATTTTGGCCTGTAGCTCAGCCGCCACCTAGGGAAACCTACCAAACCTGTGCATTTCTGAAAACTAGAGACCTAGGGGAATCCAATATGGGGTGACTTGTGTGGCTCGGACCAGGTTCTGTTACCCAGAATCCTTTGCAAACCTCAAAATTTGGCTAAAAAAACACATGTTCCTCACATTTCTGTGGCAGAAAGTTCTGGAATCTGAGAGGAGCCACAAATTTCCTTCCACCCAGCGTTCCCCCACGTCTCCCGATAAAAATGATACCTCACTTGTGTGGGTAGACCTAGCGCCCGCGACAGGAAACGCCCCAAAGCGCAACGTGGACACAGACAAATTTTTGAAGGAAAACAGAGGTGTTTTTTGCAAAGTGCCTACCTGTAGATTTTGGCCTGTAGCTCAGCCGCCACCTAGGGAAACCTACCAAACCTGTGCATTTCTGAAAACTAGAGACCTAGGGGAATCCAAGATGGGGTGACTTGTGTGGCTCGGACCAGGTTCTGTTACCCAGAATCCTTTGCAAACCTCAAAATTTGGCTAAAAAAACACATGTTCCTCACATTTCTGTGGCAGAAAGTTCTGGAATCTGAGAGGAGCCACAAATTTCCTTCCACCCAGCGTTCCCCCACGTCTCCTGATAAAAATGATACCTCACTTGTGTGGGTAGTCCTAGCGCCCGCGACAGGAAACGCCCCAAAGCGCAACGTGGACACATCCAAATTTTTGAAGGAAAACAGAGGTGTTTTTTGCAAAGTGCCTACCTGTAGATTTTGGCCTGTAGCTCAGCCGCCACCTAGGGAAACCTACCAAACCTGTGCATTTCTGAAAACTAGAGACCTAGGGGAATCCAAGATGGGGTGACTTGTGTGGCTCGGACCAGGTTCTGTTACCCAGAATCCTTTGTAAACCTCAAAATTTGGCTAAAAAAAACACACGTTCCTCACATTTCTGTGGCAGAAAGTTCTGGAATCTGAGAGGAGCCACAAATTTCCTTCCACCCAGCATTCCCCCACGTCTCCCGATAAAAATGATACCTCACTTGTGTGGGTAGGCCTAGCGCCCGCGACAGGAAACGCCCCAAAGCGCAAACGTGGACAGAGCCAAATTTTTGAAGGAAAACAGAGGTGTTTTTTGCAAAGTGCCTACCTGTAGATTTTGGCCTGTAGCTCAGCCGCCACCTAGGGAAACCTACCAAACCTGTGCATTTCTGAAAACTAGAGACCTAGGGGAATCCAAGACGGGGTGACTTGTGTGGCTCGGACCAGGTTCTGTTACCCAGAATCCTTTGCAAACCTCAAAATTTGGCTAAAAAAACACATGTTCCTCACATTTCTGTGGCAGAAAGTTCTGGAATCTGAGAGGAGCCACAAATTTCCTTCCACCCAGCGTTCCCCCACGTCTCCCGATAAAAATGATACCTCACTTGTGTGGGTAGGCCTGGCGCCCGCGACAGGAAACGCCCCAAAGCGCAACGTGGACACAGCCAAATTTTTGAAGGAAAACAGAGGTGTTTTTTGCAAAGTGCCTACCTGTAGATTTTGGCCTGTAGCTCAGCCGCCACCTAGGGAAACTTAACAAACCTGTGCATTTCTGAAAACTAGAGACCTAGGGGAATCCAAGATGGGGTGACTTGTGTGGCTCGGACCAGGTTCTGTTACCCAGAATCCTTTGCAAACCTCAAAATGTGGCTAAAAAAACACATGTTCCTCACATTTCTGTGGCAGAAAGTTCTGGAATCTGAGAGGAGCCACAAATTTCCTTCCACCCAGCGTTCCCCCACGTCTCCCGATAAAAATGATACCTCACTTGTGTGGGTAGGCCTAGCGCCCGCGACAGGAAACGCCCCAAAGCGCAACGTGGACACAGACAAATTTTTGAAGGAAAACAGAGGTGTTTTTTGCAAAGTGCCTACCTGTAGATTTTGGCCTGTAGCTCAGCCGCCACCTAGGGAAACCTACCAAACCTGTGCATTTCTGAAAACTAGAGACCTAGGGGAATCCAAGATGTGGTGACTTGTGTGGCTCGGACCAGGTTCTGTTACCCAGAATCCTTTGCAAACCTCAAAATTTGGCTAAAAAAACACATGTTCCTCACATTTCTGTGGCAGAAAGTTCTGGAATCTGAGAGGAGCCACAAATTTCCTTCCACCCAGCGTTCCCCCACGTCTCCTGATAAAAATGATACCTCACTTGTGTGGGTAGTCCTAGCGCCCGCGACAGGAAACGCCCCAAAGCGCAACGTGGACACATCCAAATTTTTGAAGGAAAACAGAGGTGTTTTTTGCAAAGTGCCTACCTGTAGATTTTGGCCTGTAGCTCAGCCGCCACCTAGGGAAACCTACCAAACCTGTGCATTTCTGAAAACTAGAGACCTAGGGGAATCCAAGATGGGGTGACTTGTGTGGCTCGGACCAGGTTCTATTACCCAGAATCCTTTGCAAACCTCAAAATTTGGCTAAAAAAAACACACGTTCCTCACATTTCTGTGGCAGAAAGTTCTGGAATCTGAGAGGAGCCACAAATTTCCTTCCACCCAGCGTTCCCCCACGTCTCCCGATAGAAATGATACCTCACTTGTGTGGGTAGGCCTAGCGCCCGCGACAGGAAACGCCCCAAAGCGCAAACGTGGACACAGCCAAATTTTTGAAGGAAAACAGAGGTGTTTTTTGCAAAGTGCCTACCTGTAGATTTTGGCCTGCAGCTCAGCCGCCACCTAGGGAAACCTACCAAACCTGTGCATTTCTGAAAACTAGAGACCTAGGGGAATCCAAGATGGGGTGACTTGTGTGGCTCGGACCAGGTTCTGTTACCCAGAATCCTTTGCAAACCTCAAAATTTGGCTAAGAAAACACATGTTCCTCACATTTCTGTGGCAGAAAGTTCTGGAATCTGAAAGGAGCCAAAAATTTCCTTCCACCCAGCGTTCCCCCACGTCTCATGATAGAAATGATACCTCACTTGTGTGGGTAGTCCTAGCGCCCGCGACAGGAAACGCCCCAAAGCGCAACGTGGACACATCCAAATTTTTGAAGGAAAACAGAGGTGTTTTTTTGCAAAGTGCCTACCTGTAGATTTTGGCCTGTAGATCAGCCACCACCTAGGGAAACCTACCAAACCTGTGCATTTCTGAAAACTAGAGACCTAGGGGAATCCAAGATGGGGTGACTTGTGTGGCTCGGACCAGGTTCTGTTACCCAGAATCCTTTGCAAACCTCAAAATTTGGCTAAAAAAACACATGTTCCTCACATTTCTGTGGCAGAAAGTTCTGGAATCTGAGAGGAGCCACAAATTTCCTTCCACCCAGCATTCCTCCACGTCTCCCGATAAAAATGATACCTCACTTGTGTGGGTAGGCCTAGCGCCCGCGACAGGAAACGCCCCAAAGCGCAACGTGGACACAGCCACATTTTTGAAGGAAAACAGAGGTGTTTTTTGCAAAGTGCTTACCTGTAGAGTTTGGCCTGTAGCTCAGCCGCCACCTAGGGAAACCTACCAAACCTGTGCATTTCTGAAAACTAGAGACCTAGGGGAATCCAAGATGGGGTGACTTGTGTGGCTCGGACCAGGTTCTGTTACCCAGAATACTTTGCAAACCTCATAATTTGGCTAAAAAAACACATGTTCCTCACATTTCTGTGGCAGAAAGTTCTGGAATCTGAGAGGAGCCACAAATTTCCTTCCACCCAGCGTTCCCCCACGTCTCCCGATAAAAATGATACCTCACTTGTGTGGGTAGTCCTAGCGCCCGCGACAGGAAACGCCCCAAAGCGCAACATGGACACAGCCACATTTTTGAAGGAAAACAGAGGTGTTTTTTGCAAAGTGCCTACCTGTAGATTTTGGCCTGTAGCTCAGCCGCCACCTAGGGAAACCTACCAAACCTGTGCATTTCTGAAAACTAGAGACCTAGGGGAATCCAAGATGGGGTGACTTGTGTGGCTCGGACCAGGTTCTGTTACCCAGAATCCTTTGTAAACCTCAAAATTTGGCTAAAAAAAACACACGTTCCTCACATTTCTGTGGCAGAAAGTATTGGAATCTGAGAGGAGCCACAAATTTCCTTCCACCCAGCGTTCCCCCACGTCTCCCGATAAAAATGATACCTCACTTGTGTGGGTAGGCCTAGCGCCCGCGACAGGAAACGCCCCAAAGCGCAAACGTGGACAGAGCCAAATTTTTGAAGGAAAACAGAGGTGTTTTTTGCAAAGTGCCTACCTGTAGATTTTGGCCTGTAGCTCAGCCGCCACCTAGGGAAACCTACCAAACCTGTGCATTTCTGAAAACTAGAGACCTAGGGGAATCCAAGACGGGGTGACTTGTGTGGCTCGGACCAGGTTCTGTTACCCAGAATCCTTTGCAAACCTCAAAATTTGGCTAAAAAAACACATCTTCCTCACATTTCTGTGGCAGAAAGTTCTGGAATCTGAGAGGAGCCACAAATTTCCTTCCACCCAGCGTTCCCCCACGTCTCCCGATAAAAATGATACCTCACTTGTGTGGGTAGGCCTGGCGCCCGCGACAGGAAACGCCCCAAAGCGCAACGTGGACACAGCCAAATTTTTGAAGGAAAACAGAGGTGTTTTTTTGCAAAGTGCCTACCTGTAGATTTTGGCCTGTAGCTCAGCCGCCACTTAGGGAAACTTACCAAACCTGTGCATTTCTGAAAACTAGAGACCTAGGGGAATCCAAGATGGGGTGACTTGTGTGGCTCGGACCAGGTTCTGTTACCCAGAATCCTTTGCAAACCTCAAAATGTGGCTAAAAAAACACATGTTCCTCACATTTCTGTGGCAGAAAGTTCTGGAATCTGAGAGGAGCCACAAATTTCCTTCCACCCAGCGTTCCCCCACGTCTCCCGATATAAATGAAACCTCACTTGTGTGGGTAGGCCTAGCGCCCGCGACAGGAAACGCCCCAAAGCGCAACGTGGACACAGCCAAATTTTTGAAGGAAAACAGAGGTGTTTTTTGCAAAGTGCCTACCTGTAGATTTTGGCCTGTAGCTCAGCCGCCACCTAGGGAAACCTACCAAACCTGTGCATTTCTGAAAACTAGAGACCTAGGGGAATCCAAGATGGGGTGACTTGTGTGGCTCGGACCAGGTTCTGTTACCCAGAATCCTTTGCAAACCTCAAAATTTGGCTAAAAAAACACATGTTCCTCACATTTCTGTGACAGAAAGTTCTGGAATCTGAGAGGAGCCACAAATTTCCTTCCACCCAGCGTTCCCCCACGTCTCCTGATAAAAATGATACCTCACTTGTGTGGGTAGTCCTAGCGCCCGCGACAGGAAACGCCCCAAAGCGCAACGTGGACACATCCAAATTTTTGAAGGAAAACAGAGGTGTTTTTTGCAAAGTGCCTACCTGTAGATTTTGGCCTGTAGCTCAGCCGCCACCTAGGGAAACCTACCAAACCTGTGCATTTCTGAAAACTAGAGACCTAGGGGAATCCAAGATGGGGTGACTTGTGTGGCTCGGACCAGGTTCTGTTACCCAGAATACTTTGCAAACCTCATAATTTGGCTAAAAAAACACATGTTCCTCACATTTCTGTGGCAGAAAGTTCTGGAATCTGAGAGGAGCCACAAATTTCCTTCCACCCAGCGTTCCCCCACGTCTCCCGATAAAAATGATACCTCACTTGTGTGGGTAGTCCTAGCGCCCGCGACAGGAAACGCCCCAAAGAGCAACATGGACACAGCCACATTTTTGAAGGAAAACAGAGGTGTTTTTTGCAAAGTGCCTACCTGTAGATTTTGGCCTGTAGCTCAGCCGCCACCTAGGGAAACCTACCAAACCTGTGCATTTCTGAAAACTAGAGACCTAGGGGAATCCAAGATGGGGTGACTTGTGTGGCTCGGACCAGGTTCTGTTACCCAGAATCCTTTGTAAACCTCAAAATTTGGCTAAAAAAAACACACGTTCCTCACATTTCTGTGGCAGAAAGTTCTGGAATCTGAGAGGAGCCACAAATTTCCTTCCACAAAGCGTTCCCCCACGTCTCCCGATAAAAATGATACCTCACTTGTGTGGGTAGGCCTAGCGCCCGCGACAGGAAACGCCCCAAAGCGCAAACGTGGACAGAGCCAAATTTTTGAAGGAAAACAGAGGTGTTTTTTGCAAAGTGCCTACCTGTAGATTTTGGCCTGTAGCTCAGCCGCCACCTAGGGAAACCTACCAAACCTGTGCATTTCTGAAAACTAGAGACCTAGGGGAATCCAAGACGGGGTGACTTGTGTGGCTCGGACCAGGTTCTGTTACCCAGAATCCTTTGCAAACCTCAAAATTTGGCTAAAAAAACACATCTTCCTCACATTTCTGTGGCAGAAAGTTCTGGAATCTGAGAGGAGCCACAAATTTCCTTCCACCCAGCGTTCCCCCACGTCTCCCGATAAAAATGATACCTCACTTGTGTGGGTAGGCCTGGCGCCCGCGACAGGAAACGCCCCAAAGCGCAACGTGGACACAGCCAAATTTTTGAAGGAAAACAGAGGTGTTTTTTGCAAAGTGCCTACCTGTAGATTTTGGCCTGTAGCTCAGCCGCCACCTAGGGAAACTTACCAAACCTGTGCATTTCTGAAAACTAGAGACCTAGGGGAATCCAAGATGGGGTGACTTGTGTGGCTCGGATCAGGTTCTGTTACCCAGAATCCTTTGCAAACCTCAAAATGTGGCTAAAAAAACACATGTTCCTCACATTTCTGTGGCAGAAAGTTCTGGAATCTGAGAGGAGCCACAAATTTCCTTCCACCCAGCGTTCCCCCACGTCTCCCGATAAAAATGATACCTCACTTGTGTGGGTAGACCTAGCGCCCGCGACAGGAAACGCCCCAAAGCGCAACGTGGACACAGACAAATTTTTGAAGGAAAACAGAGGTGTTTTTTGCAAAGTGCCTACCTGTAGATTTTGGCCTGTAGCTCAGCCGCCACCTAGGGAAACCTACCAAACCTGTGCATTTCTGAAAACTAGAGACCTAGGGGAATCCAAGATGGGGTGACTTGTGTGGCTCGGACCAGGTTCTGTTACCCAGAATCCTTTGCAAACCTCAAAATTTGGCTAAAAAAACACATGTTCCTCACATTTCTGTGGCAGAAAGTTCTGGAATCTGAGAGGAGCCACAAATTTCCTTCCACCCAGCGTTCCCCCACGTCTCCTGATAAAAATGATACCTCACTTGTGTGGGTAGTCCTAGCGCCCGCGACAGGAAACGCCCCAAAGCGCAACGTGGACACATCCAAATTTTTGAAGGAAAACAGAGGTGTTTTTTGCAAAGTGCCTACCTGTAGATTTTGGCCTGTAGCTCAGCCGCCACCTAGGGAAACCTACCAAACCTGTGCATTTCTGAAAACTAGAGACCTAGGGGAATCCAAGATGGGGTGACTTGTGTGGCTCGGACCAGGTTCTGTTACCCAGAATCCTTTGTAAACCTCAAAATTTGGCTAAAAAAAACACACGTTCCTCACATTTCTGTGGCAGAAAGTTCTGGAATCTGAGAGGAGCCACAAATTTCCTTCCACCCAGCGTTCCCCCACGTCTCCCGATAAAAATGATACCTCACTTGTGTGGGTAGGCCTAGCGCCCGCGACAGGAAACGCCCCAAAGCGCAAACGTGGACAGAGCCAAATTTTTGAAGGAAAACAGAGGTGTTTTTTGCAAAGTGCCTACCTGTAGATTTTGGCCTGTAGCTCAGCCGCCACCTAGGGAAACCTACCAAACCTGTGCATTTCTGAAAACTAGAGACCTAGGGGAATCCAAGACGGGGTGACTTGTGTGGCTCGGACCAGGTTCTGTTACCCAGAATCCTTTGCAAACCTCAAAATTTGGCTAAAAAAACACATGTTCCTCACATTTCTGTGGCAGAAAGTTCTGGAATCTGAGAGGAGCCACAAATTTCCTTCCACCCAGCGTTCCCCCACGTCTCCCGATAAAAATGATACCTCACTTGTGTGGGTAGGCCTGGCGCCCGCGACAGGAAACGCCCCAAAGCGCAACGTGGACACAGCCAAATTTTTGAAGGAAAACAGAGGTGTTTTTTGCAAAGTGCCTACCTGTAGATTTTGGCCTGTAGCTCAGCCGCCACCTAGGGAAACTTACCAAACCTGTGCATTTCTGAAAACTAGAGACCTAGGGGAATCCAAGATGGGGTGACTTGTGTGGCTCGGACCAGGTTCTGTTACCCAGAATCCTTTGCAAACCTCAAAATGTGGCTAAAAAAACACATGTTCCTCACATTTCTGTGGCAGAAAGTTCTGGAATCTGAGAGGAGCCACAAATTTCCTTCCACCCAGCGTTCCCCCACGTCTCCCGATAAAAATGATACCTCACTTGTGTGGGTAGGCCTAGCGCCCGCGACAGGAAACGCCCCAAAGCGCAACGTGGACACAGACAAATTTTTGAAGGAAAACAGAGGTGTTTTTTGCAAAGTGCCTACCTGTAGATTTTGGCCTGTAGCTCAGCCGCCACCTAGGGAAACCTACCAAACCTGTGCATTTCTGAAAACTAGAGACCTAGGGGAATCCAAGATGTGGTGACTTGTGTGGCTCGGACCAGGTTCTGTTACCCAGAATCCTTTGCAAACCTCAAAATTTGGCTAAAAAAACACATGTTCCTCACATTTCTGTGGCAGAAAGTTCTGGAATCTGAGAGGAGCCACAAATTTCCTTCCACCCAGCGTTCCCCCACGTCTCCTGATAAAAATGATACCTCACTTGTGTGGGTAGTCCTAGCGCCCGCGACAGGAAACGCCCCAAAGCGCAACGTGGACACATCCAAATTTTTGAAGGAAAACAGAGGTGTTTTTTGCAAAGTGCCTACCTGTAGATTTTGGCCTGTAGCTCAGCCGCCACCTAGGGAAACCTACCAAACCTGTGCATTTCTGAAAACTAGAGACCTAGGGGAATCCAAGATGGGGTGACTTGTGTGGCTCGGACCAGGTTCTGTTACCCAGAATCCTTTGCAAACCTCAAAATTTGGCTAAAAAAAAACACACGTTCCTCACATTTCTGTGGCAGAAAGTTCTGGAATCTGAGAGGAGCCACAAATTTCCTTCCACCCAGCGTTCCCCCACGTCTCCCGATAGAAATGATACCTCACTTGTGTGGGTAGGCCTAGCGCGCGACAGGAAACGCCCCAAAGCGCAAACGTGGACACAGCCAAATTTTTGAAGGAAAACAGAGGTGTTTTTTGCAAAGTGCCTACCTGTAGATTTTGGCCTGTAGCTCAGCCGCCACCTAGGGAAACCTACCAAACCTGTGCATTTCTGAAAACTAGAGACCTAGGGGAATCCAAGATGGGGTGACTTGTGTGGCTCGGACCAGGTTCTGTTACCCAGAATCCTTTGCAAACCTCAAAATTTGGCTAAAAAAACACATGTTCCTCACATTTCTGTGGCAGAAAGTTCTGGAATCTGAAAGGAGCCAAAAATTTCCTTCCACCCAGCGTTCCCCCACGTCTCATGATAGAAATGATACCTCACTTGTGTGGGTAGTCCTAGCGCCCGCGACAGGAAACGCCCCAAAGCGCAACGTGGACACATCCAAATTTTTGAAGGAAAACAGAGGTGTTTTTTTGCAAAGTGCCTACCTGTAGATTTTGGCCTGTAGATCAGCCGCCACCAAGGGAAACCTACCAAACCTGTGCATTTCTGAAAACTAGAGACCTAGGGGAATCCAAGATGGGGTGACTTGTGTGGCTCGGACCAGGTTCTGTTACCCAGAATCCTTTGCAAACCTCAAAATTTGGCTAAAAAAACACATGTTCCTCACATTTCTGTGGCAGAAAGTTCTGGAATCTGAGAGGAGCCACAAATTTCCTTCCACCCAGCATTCCTCCACGTCTCCCGATAAAAATGATACCTCACTTGTGTGGGTAGGCCTAGCGCCCGCGACAGGAAACGCCCCAAAGCGCAACGTGGACACAGCCACATTTTTGAAGGAAAACAGAGGTGTTTTTTGCAAAGTGCCTACCTGTAGAGTTTGGCCTGTAGCTCAGCCGCCACCTAGGGAAACCTACCAAACCTGTGCATTTCTGAAAACTAGAGACCTAGGGGAATCCAAGATGGGGTGACTTGTGTGGCTCGGACCAGGTTCTGTTACCCAGAATACTTTGCAAACCTCATAATTTGGCTAAAAAAACACATGTTCCTCACATTTCTGTGGCAGAAAGTTCTGGAATCTGAGAGGAGCCACAAATTTCCTTCCACCCAGCGTTCCCCCACGTCTCCCGATAAAAATGATACCTCACTTGTGTGGGTAGTCCTAGCGCCCGCGACAGGAAACGCCACAAAGCGCAACATGGACACAGCCACATTTTTGAAGGAAAACAGAGGTGTTTTTTGCAAAGTGCCTACCTGTAGATTTTGGCCTGTAGCTCAGCCGCCACCTAGGGAAACCTACCAAACCTGTGCATTTCTGAAAACTAGAGACCTAGGGGAATCCAAGATGGGGTGACTTGTGTGGCTCGGACCAGGTTCTGTTACCCAGAATCCTTTGTAAACCTCAAAATTTGGCTAAAAAAAACACACGTTCCTCACATTTCTGTGGCAGAAAGTATTGGAATCTGAGAGGAGCCACAAATTTCCTTCCACCCAGCGTTCCCCCACGTCTCCCGATAAAAATGATACCTCACTTGTGTGGGTAGGCCTAGCGCCCGCGACAGGAAACGCCCCAAAGCGCAAACGTGGACAGAGCCAAATTTTTGAAGGAAAACAGAGGTGTTTTTTGCAAAGTGCCTACCTGTAGATTTTGGCCTGTAGCTCAGCCGCCACCTAGGGAAACCTACCAAAC